>NC_133087.1:13208-4813208 GCF_019914945.1 Typha latifolia | reverse complement strand
ATTGACACAAATAAAAATAAAATCCAGGAGTGAAATAAATTTAGAGCTAACCACGAAAAAATTAAAATATAATTTTTCCTAATTTTTCCTAATTTTTTCTAATTCGACCTTTGATTCTCCCTTTAAATCATCGAAAGCACTTGTGTGGTCCTTACATTTGTCAGTGGATCACTAAAAACACCTTGATTGAACTAAAAAGGTGAAAAAAAGAAAAAAAAAGGATGAAAAAACACAACAAACAACACATAAGCAAGGATACGAAACGAGAGAATCACAAAACAGACAACAGCAGAGAGAAAGGAATTAATAAAAGAACAGAAATCGGAGCTTGAAACCCTAACCAAGGATTAGTAATGCATCTGGCAAAGCCCCAAGAATGGGAAGGAAGAGGCCCCCGACGATCCCAGGGCCGAGGATCTCAAGGAGCATCTCGGATCCCGACGACAAGCAAGTGGCGGCCTTAAACATCAAGAAGCCATACGCCAACACGAGGAACAAGTTCCCCACCACAGTCGTGGTGCACGGAAGGAAGCCATACGTCTGTTCGCACCGCGTTGAATTCTCCTCACCTTGCCGGAGGTGGAGGACGTGGTGGAATCCGGCGTCATCGATCCCATCGGAGACGGGGAAGTGGGAGATCTGACGGCCGTGAGTGGATCTGGAGGCGAGGAGAACGAGGACGAGGAAGAGGAGGAGAGGGAGTAGGAAGGGCTTAAGTCTCCGAGCCATGAGCTTCGAGAAGTGTTGGAAGAGAGTAGAAAGGGAAGGCACAGGAAGGGAGTGGCGATCGGAGACGAGTATTATCAATTATGGAACGGAAAAGGACTTAAACTTACAAAATGTCCCCGCGAACTCGAGAATTTATAAAAAGAGATTCATGAGATTTAATAAGGTGAATTTTACAAATCACACTCTATATTTTATTTATTTTATAATTCACCCTCCTCTTAAAGTTTTTTTTGTTGTCTAACTCTACTTTTTCCCTATAATTTTTATTTAATATTTTTTATTAATTTAAATAGTACTAGTAAAAATATATTCTATTATAATATATAAAATAATTTATAAATACTTAAATTACTTATATCTTCTTCCGACGAAAAAAAAAAATAATTTGATTGATATTAGTTAATTAAAATAATAATAAAATATTAAACGAGAATTATAAAGAAAAAGAAGCTTAAAAACGTTACGAGTATAAATTATAAAATAATTAAAATATAGAATATAATTTATAAAATATAGGTAAAATATAGTATGTAATTAAGTTAGTTTTCTACTTCGCACCCCAGTCATATGTCATTATGTATTTATTGCAGTTAACGTCCCGTACTTTTACTTTTCTTGATGAAGGTCTCTTGTCGGTGATATTATTAATTGTTCGGATTACAAAATAAGGTCCAAAGTAAAGCATGTCCATTCTTTACAGATGCGCTCATTAATGGCTAATAAAAAGTATAGGGTGTAAATTTAAAAATAATGAAGAGACTGGGAATAAAGTGTAATAAGAATAAAATTCATGGTTGGAATGACAAAAAATCCCCGACAAACGGACGCGGTAGTTGCGCTTAGAGTGGATAAGAGGGAATCAAACATTGCCTCTTTCCTTTCTCAAGACTTCACCCCGGACTAATAATATCCAGAGTTACTCACTTTTACGGTCTCATTGGCATTAATATGATCTCTTTGGGTTGCAGAATTCGTTCCCTTTTGTTTCATTTTTATAAATAGGGGTCGCTCAATTTGGTTTACAATTATATAGACTAATTCAGAATAGTCGCGACGTGATGGGATCTTAGTCGATACCTATTAGTTTAGTATATTTCCTTCTTTATAATTAAAATATTAATTATTGCGAACACTCCCCTGCATGCATTAACCTCTATTATTTGAGAGTAAAGAATAACATGCATTATACTTAACTGTTTTGACTTTTAGTTCATTATATCCTTATCAATCTCTATCTCGATATGATTCTTTTAAGATATTTTATAAATCACATTTTATATTTTATTTACTTCGTAATTTATATTTTATATTTGACGATTTTATAACTCGATCACTCATTTTTCTTATAATTCTTATTTAACATCCTGATGTTATTTTGACTAAGACTAAATTACTAAAATCTAAAAAATATATAATTAATTTAGGTATTAAAAAATTATTTTATATATTATAACAGAATATTATTTTGCTGGTACCATTTAAATTAATAAAAAAATATTAAATAAAAATTATAAAAAAATATTACAACTTGAATTACAAAAGCATCAAAGATGTAATTTAGAAATTTTCTTTTATTTTTAGTCCATCTCTTTCACTGTCTCTCGGTAGACGACCCAATCTTCTTTCTGATACATTTCACTCTCTCTCTCTCTCTCATTTGGTTCTCTCTTACCCACCCCAAAATCGAGCCGCCGCCACCCCACCTCGTTCCCCGCTCTAATCTCTTTCTCCTCTTTACCTCTACTCATCTCTCTTCCTCCTCTTTACCTCTATCTATCTTCCTCCTCCCAAACAAGATCCACCAACCCTCTCATTTGGTTCTCCCTCAGCAAAGATGAGCTGAACTAAAAATAAGGTGATAGAGGTGATATTTTATATGAGATTAACTTTGTATTAATATTTGTTTGCATAACGTGTCATTGTATATATTGGTAGGTATTTTTAGAATTATATTATTTATAAATTTGATGGATTGTTGTAGTTTGTGTAAGTCATATTAGATTTTTATAGTTATTTAGTATTGTTCCTTTGTATATAATAGGAATTTTTGTGCAGAGAATTTATTTAGATTATAATATAAATTATTTTTCAGAATGTCATATTCTGAGTATAAGTTTATTTGTGTTAATGCTCGTCTATCTTGTCAAGTGTGTCGTGCATGCATATTGTGTGAGCACCATGAAATGAACTTAGCTAATGGGTGATTGTTACACTTTTAGAGTCGTTTGGTTTATTATACTTAGAAATATATATGTAATAAAAAAATATAAGATACATGTTTCTCTAGATGTTGTATCTAGAAAACTAAATAACCTTTTTAGTTGATTGTATTTTATAATGGTGATGTTTGATTAGTTATATTTCAGTAAATAAATATTTAATTAGAGGAGAATATAAGAGATAGACGGAAAAAAAAATAAGAATTGAGGATGGAATGGAGATGGAAGGAGAGAGATGGTTTAAAATTGGGTTGAGATTGAAATGAGAGGAAGGAGATGAGATGGTTATGGGGTTAGATTGGGATTGAAATAAAAGGAGAAAGATAGATCATGTTGGGGATAGTTAGATGAGGTCTTTTGGTACAAGTTAATTCAAATGGGTACCAAAATATAAAGAGTCTAATTAGTTTTTTAAAATACTATTTTTTAGATTTAGTATGCTGAATTAAATAATAATTTTTTGATTAGATAATGTAGCATTCCAAAAGCTTTCAACTAAACAACATCTTATAGTTTAAATTTATGTGCAATTGTTAGGCTTTTCTATCAAAAGCTAGCATAGATATTTCGTTAAAACTATCAAAATTTTAACCAATTTGGCCTTTGTATAATTTCATTTTTAGAATATTTGTAAAGGTGAGAAATTAAGATGAAAGAAGCATTAGACAAATTTTCTTATAGAATTTGTTGTTAATAATTATTTTTTGTAAAATAAAAGGCATTCTAGTGTCTTATATTCAAAGGAATGTATTTCAAGAAATTATATATAGTTAAAACTGTATGTGGATTAAGTGAAGAATGAAAATTCAGAGATATAATCTGAATTTTAACCTAACGAGAACAGATTAAATTATATTTTCTATTTAATTAAATGAGTTAGATTATGCTCAAAATAATCTTGACACCAACTCGTTAAACTTTAATATTCACTAGGGAGAATAATACAATATTTTTGAAACCCTGATCCCCTAAAATAGGTGAAGAAATCTTGTTCAATGGTTCATACTAGGGATGGCATTTAGAATAATTTGGATTAGTTTCGGTTCGGGTCGAGTCTAGTTTAAGCCAACACAGATACAACTTGTTTATGAAATGACTTGGAATATTAAATACAAACAGGACTAATTTATTAAACAATTTACATTGATTATAAACGAGTTATCATATTACATATATTATTCAAGTTTATATAAATTATTCAGAGTTATAAGCATCTTTATTTAGATTATAAATATATTATTCAGATGATAAATGAGTTATTAAGATTATAATCCAATAATCATGCTATAAATAGATGATCAAATGAGGCAGATCATGTAGTTATGATCCGAACCCAAATATATTAAATCAAGGTTTTTTATTATATATATAATTTTATTGTATGATTGAAATGTTTGTCATGCCGCAGCATGTCCTACATACTAACAGTAAGATTTTTTTGGTCTATAATTATCTGATATGAATGATAGTATAAACCAAATACTAAAGGGAGTCAGAATTAAGGATTGACTATTTTCTTGGCACCGGCCCTACCGCTCTGCTAGGGCTTGGTTGTCGTCTTCTTCCCCTCGCATGAGGGGTTTATCTTGCTAACCTTCCCTCCTCTAGCTGGCACACTAGAGGAGAGGCTTCCTCCTCCAAGGTTATTTTTCTTCCCTCTCTACTTTCTCTCCATTTTTTTTCTCTGCCTCCTCACTAGATTAGGGGTTAGTTAGGTGAGTGGGTGGTGGTGACGAGCTGCCTAGGCTATGCCCATCACCTCATTCTTCTCTAACTCCGGACCTCCTTAGCTTTATCGGTTTCTCATTCTACCATCTCCTTGCCACATCTTCACTAGGATCTCGCTCCCCTATCTTCTCTCCTCCTTCTCCGTCGGAATCTCATACTCACTACCGCAACCTCTAACCTAGTCATCCCCACTCCGGTCATCATTAATGGTAGTTTTGGCCCTTCTCGATGTTGTTTCTTTGGCCCTTGGTCCACCTCTGTCGTCTCCCCCATACCGTGGTTGTCGTTGCCACCTCCAACTTGTTGGAACTTTAGGCTATGACCTAATCGGTCTCCCTTTGTCGCTGCTGCCATCCCTCCGCCCCTGCCCCGTTCCATTGTCGAGCCTCCTCTACTGCGGCTGTTGTTGGGTGGTGGATCCACCATGGCAGTCGTTAGATAGTTGTCTCACCGTCATGTAGTGGTCTTGCTGCCATGCTAGCCATTATCAAGTAGGTGTACTATTAGGGTTTCTCTTGGTGGCTAATTTGCTTTGATGTTTTGTTTGAAGTTCTGTTTTGATATTTTGGTCGGTCTCTGTGCATGTTTGGTCTATTTTGACAGAAAAAAGTCATAGGATGCCAACCCTTCATTTTAAAACGCTATGACTTTAAGTCTCTTGTAACTATCTCTTCTTTGCAGGGTAGCCTCAGTAGGCCAAGAGGGATGTTCATTCTAAAGCCGATCCCTTATCTCCTCCGTTTCATTTTTCTACGTGAATAGTGATACTTTCCGTTAATTATCAATCAGTCCATTTTTAGCCAACATTGGGGCTTATTACAAGTTTTTATCCTATCTTTCATTTTCATTTTCATTTGTGTATCATATTGTAACTAATGAATCATTTTATATATCTATGGATATTTTAACAAATAAGATCGTATAAATCAAAATTAGTTAGCTATAACAAGAGGTAATGAAATATTTGTACATAAATTCATGCTGTCAAATTTGCCCCGCTAAAACCTCGGCAACTATTACTCCTTTATTGTTGAGATTCTCTCGTGCTAATCAAAATTCTGACGCAACAACCACCGAGGGTGAAGATACCTGTCATATCATTTTAGATATTTTTCATCTGTTAATTTTTTTAGATTCTATTTTCTTCTTTCACTGTCTTAAGAAGACCAATCAAACTGCTAATCAGCTAAAGTAGGAGAAAATACCCATTTTTATGAAAAAGAAATAGTAAACTCCTTCTGCGGTTCCTATTTAAGATCCTTTTAGAAACTGAAAAAGAAAAGGCCAAAGAGAAAATAAATTAAGAGGGGAAAAAAAAGAGTTAAAGGAAGTAGAAGAGGGTAGCTTTGGGCTTCTTTCCTCCCCCTTCACACCTTCCAGCCTTCAGTTTACTCGATCTGCACTGCACATGGACATCCCCTAGCCTCAGGAAAAACGATCTCATATAATAAAAACCCTCCCATGCCCAAAAGGAGGAAGAAATCCACCAAACCCCGCCCATCCAAACCCAAATCCAACTCACCAAAACTTCCAAATCCATCCCCCGAACCCACGATGCTCCTCGACGAAGAACCCCAATCCCAACCCAAACCAGAAGAGGTAGAAGAAATCCTACCCCCACAACTACCGGAACCAGTAGAAGACATCGCCGTTAACGAGGAAGAAGGACCCCAGCTCATGGACATCTCCCCTGCTCCTGCTCCTGCTCCTCTTCCTCCTCCTCCTGCTCTCCCCGACGTCGCCGCCGTCCCCGAAGTCCCCCAAAACCCTCCCCAATCTGTCCGCAAGCCCCCAGGCAAGCGCAAGAAACCCTTGTCAGAGAAGCAACGCGCCGCCGCCCAACAGAAGCTCTCGCTTCTCAAGGAGAATCTCCGGCCTGTGCCCTTCGCCCGCGCCTCGTCTCCCGACCTGTCCAAGCACGAGGCCCTCTTCCGCACTCTTGGGCTTTGGGAATTTGCCCACCTCCACCTTGATCAAGAGATCCGCTCAGACCTCGTTGCCCAACTCATCGCCTTCTACGACCCGCCCAATCGCCGCAGCTTCGTTAATGATCTGCGTATCTCGGTAAGCCGCGCGGATCTTGCCCGCGCTCTTGGACTGCCGGTGAAGAAGGAGAAGGTCGGGGAATCCGCAGGAGACGTGCAAAGGCAGGAGCTTTTTGCGTCGGAGGAGTCGGCCGCAGCGATTTTGGAATTTATGTCGGGGTTTATGTTGTTTCAATTCCAGGATGATGCGTGCATTCTGCCGACGGAGGTTGTTGCGGCCACCCAGATGGTGAAGGAAGGGCAGCCACATAAGGTGGACTGGGCTGGCTTGATGTGGGGATTTGTAGAGAAGGAGCTCTTGGAGGTGCCCAAGTCTGGGGTCTGCTACTATGCTTCGCACCTCCAGCGTCTGATAAAATTCCAGCAGCTGTGGTTGTTTGAACAAGCTGAGGCTAAGCTTGAGCCTGTCCCCGAGGCAGAGAATTCCGTGGAGGTTGCAGTGGAGGAAGAGGAGGATGATATGGATGATGGTGATGCAAGGTCCAAAAATTTGGAGGATTTGCACGATGTAGGTGTTGAGAATCATGAACCAGGGTTGAGCTTAGGGCTGAGCGCCCATGCCAATATCGTGGATGGATTCAAAGAATGCAAGGAGGGAGAAGAGATGCAGTGGAGGCTTGTGGAAGAGAAGAATGGGGATATTGATCATTGCTTCCGGCGGTGCAGTTCAAGTGGCTTTGGGACCATGGAGTTTGAGAATTTGAGCAAAGGGGATGTTGAAGGGAGGGAAGAAGAAAGGCTTGATGGATTTTCTGCAAAGATGGATTCTTTGGAGAGGTTGACTTCAACAGACCTTCTACAAGCAATGGAGACGGTTCATGTTTCTTACACAGCACCAGAGAATGTCCGTGACCCATCTTCTAGGGAGTTTTTGGCAATGGGGGGTGATACCCATAAGAATATGAGTGTGGATCCTGGCCCTGATGGTTCTTTCTTCTTTGGAAATGATGGTAAAAGGGAAATTGGGGAGATTGATGATGAAGATGAGGGTGGTTTTCATCACCATTTTCATCCAAACAGTCAATCAAAAAGGATGCGAACTGGTGCAAATTGGGAATATGCACAGCCGTCAGATTTTGATGCTTGCATTGAACAGATGCAGTGCTCTTTAGGAAAAGCTAAGATGCTTTTTGTGGAGAAGGAGCAAGCATGCATGAATGCACAAATGGAGCTACAGTACTTGAATGGGGTGCTCCATCAGAAGGATCAGATTATCCACTCTCTTGAGAAGGCAAGGATGGAAGAACAACAGAAGTGGCAGATGGAGCTTTGCCGCTTTGAGCATGAGCTCAATGTTATGGCCCAATTAGTGGTAGGGTATAAGAAGGCTTTGAAGCAAACTCAAATTTCTTTTTCTGAATACAGAAAAAAGTTTCCACAAGGTGATGAGCCTATTTACAGTGATGTTGCTGGTGGTGGTGGTCTAGTTCTTAGTACCAAGGAGTTGGAAAGAGAGCGGTTGGAGAAAGAGGAGCAAGTACGTTGTCTAGTAGTTGAGATGATTGATGAGTTTCAAAAGGAATGGCTTGCTAAGTTGGAAGATTATGTATCGTGCCTTGCTGTGTTAGAGAAGAAACTAACAGATCTTGATGAGGAAATTGAAATTCTCAAGGAAAGTTTTCTGAAGTTTAGTGCTTCAGCTACTTCAGAATGAGTCTTCTAAGGTATGTGCAACATAGGACTTCACAACATATCCTCATATTATGGTGTAGCATCTAACTGTCTTCTGCTAAGAACTTCATGTATGCGCACATTGAGGAAGCAACTTAAATGCTCCATCATGTCAAAGCATCAATTAAATTAATATTAAGCTTTATCCGGGAAGTTATAGTTGCTTCCCTTTTGATCCTTGTTTCTTGCAAATTTATCTTACTTGCAAAGTATTATACTTGTTTTCCTTCTCTGTCTGAACTATCATGATGTCATCCTGATCATTGATTAATAGTCCAATTATTTACGCACATAACTAATAATCTACTAACTTATACTATTTATTTGAAACATGTTGCTTTATAATATAGTCTGTCATCTGTCTAAATCCGGTTAATATACGTTCATAGCTGTATCTGTTTTGAACATTTATGGTTTTAAATTTTATTATGCACTTAATAATTGTATCTGTATCAGCTGTAAAATATGGATATGCTGTGGCCACCATCTGATTCATATCCAATCCATTTCCATACCTAAATCTCTTATTGATTTTGCTAGCATCCGTCTTTGATGAGATTTTGATTGAAAGACTATTTTCTAAGATTATCATTTTTCTTTATTCTCCTAATTTTAGATCTTCTATTTCCTTTATTAATCCTAATAATATAGACTCCATAAAATTGCCGTTGTGAGATTACATTAGATTTTGCACAACTCCTTTGTTCGGAAAATATGATCACCTAAACTAAGAGCTCAAAATTTGGATACCACTTAAAACTCAGAGCCAAATTAATGAGCCAATTTATGATCTATCCAGATTGACTCCATGGGTGACTCTTCTTTTGACGCCTAATGTAGACATAGTAGATGCTTTACTTGAATCCTTCCTACTTCTGGGGAAGCTGAGTGTTTCTTTTGGACTTTTGGTTATTCTCCTTTTCTATTACTACTTCTAGCACATACTTTTTCTGTAATTTCTAGACTAGAAATTGTTGCTCCTTTTTTGACAGCTTAGCTCTTTCTCTCTGAAGACAACATTACCTGGTTGATGAGATAGAGTTGGCCTGTAATAAGCTGTACTTGGGTTTAGGGGACTGTTAGTTTAAAAGGAAAATCAATCAGGCTCACATGTAGGTAGACCAAATTGGAGTATGTGGATCTCTGTCTGGCTTGCTGATAATTGAAGGAACTCAAGACATGAGTAGGCTTTTTAAGAGAAAAAGGTGCTTCCTGAAAGGAGTGCTTTTTTCAAAATTCTTATATTGGTAAAATTAAGTATGTCACATCTGTTGGTAAGGGTGGATGCAATATGAACAATAGTATATAAAGGCTGGGCATTTTACTACAGCCTACATCTGAAGTCGCGAACGACATATAGGTGATATAGGACCAGCTTAATTAATATGATGACCAGTGTTATTAAAAGGCGGAAAAGGCGGCCGCGCCGCTAAAGTGAGAAAACGGTAGAATTAGGCGGGTGGCCGCTTACGGATTACGAAAAAAAACAGAGATAATAAACCGATATAAATCCAAGAGTAAAAGAGTAATTTTTTGAGAGAATTTATCTCCGTCTCATGAGGTAGATAGCATCAAGACAGTGGCGAGCCCACAAAGTGCTTGCATACCTATGCCACTTAACTGGCATAATACATAAAAGAGAGATAAAGAAAAGAAAGATGAAGAGAGGAGAGGAGAGACTAGAGAGATGAGTAAGGCGGCGTCTAGTAAGTTAGGGCTTGTTGATGATATTGGAAGGGGAATGAAGAGTACGGTATGGGGAGAGAGGTTTATAAAGGTAAAGAGAGGTTTATTAGGGCATGAGTTATGGGCCTTATGGTGCTATGGGCCTTTCTCAACTTCACTTATGTGATATAACTTAAAATCTAGGTCCATAGGCTAATGTGGTTTAGGCCCCATTTCATTGATTAATACTATAGCTTATTCATGAATAAATCTCCTCTTATTCATGCATAGAAGCTAAAGCATAATAAATCCCAATCTAAATATAGTGCACAATTAAAAAATCTATATATATATATATGTGTCATATATAATTACTTTTAATTATTAATGTTAAAAATGCTAAATCGCCTTAGCATCCACCTTGGCGCTTGCCTTCCAACTAGGCCCTAGTCGGTGGGGTTATCTCTCAACTCATGGCCACATTTCAATACATTAATAATGACAATAGGAGACTAAATTTACTGATGTTGTTGCATGTCATGATGGCTGAGGTTGCCATTCATCTCTTTTTATTTTCAAAGTCCAGTAGACAGATTACCATTCATTTTAAATCTTAGCTTCCACTTCTTCGGTCTTCCTATTTTCGACTTACAATCCCTACTGATGCCCTGTTTGCTCCTTGCCTTGCATAATATATCACTGCATAGGGACTTCAATCATCAGTTTCGTTTTTCTTCTTTTTACCTTTTCTTCTTTGTTCCCTCTCCATTCCATTTTTATCCAACCTTACCTAAGCTCATTCTTATTGGGGATTGTTTGGTGTTACGAGTTTATCTCCTTGTGTACACTTCTCATCCTACTCACTTATTTTTAGTACACCATATTTTCTGTAAAATTTCAGGCTGACTTCCACTCTTCAACATAATATTTGCTCTTAAATTTCTTAGACTCTGTTCAACTGGCAACTTCCTTTTCTGATAGTGCTTCACCCTAAATATCAATATATGCCCAAATTTGTGCGAAAGAATTTCTATGTTAAAACCATTTTCTGTTTTACTTGATTGGCTAAACACCATACTGAAAATTCATTGTTTCCAATTAGAACGACTTCTTAAAATCTCAAGTGCAATTAGTGTTGTGACTTTAAGCATAATTCTTATCGGCAACATTCTGCATTGGTCCTCTCCTAGTTGATGCTGTCGATGATGTTTGTTTGTTAGTAGATATTGTCTTTCTTATTACAAGTTTTTTAATTGTTATTTCATGTAGTTAAAGTGAACGGAAATGGTGCCACTGTGAAAAATGAAGCTTTATTCTCTGAAACAGAAGAGGTTTCACTGGATAGATCCTGACTGTATGCATGGTGTGTTGACTAATGAAATATCTCGCTCTGCAAAGATCATTAATAGATAAAATTATAGTTATATTCTACGCGTCTCACTTATATAGGCATGCGTACTATTGCTGAAGATTTAAAGTATGTGTTATCATTCTTGGTTATCTTATTGTGGTTGCACTGTTGCCCAATGCATCTTTAGTGAATCATCTTCTGATCCATTAGTATTCTTGAATCATCTTCAAGGCTGAACAGTTGCCACCGGTCATGAATAATTTGACTAGATATACTGAAGACATAAGTGACGAAACTTACACATCATCTTGTGCCAGATATGATGCCGTACATTACATTACCATAAATTGAGTACTACTAAGAGTTGTTGTACTTTCAGTGTAAGATGTCCCTAGATACAATAATTTCTAACTTCTGATATCTATTATCTTAATGTAACCTGAAGTTAGAAGAATATACTCGAAAATTATTTTAGCCGAAATTGAAATTTTACGGCAGTGTCAATTTTGTTATCTTCACTCCATGAATAGAGAAGACATGAAATTACTTGTTCTAAATGAGGTGCTGTGGTTTTCCTATAGTGTGTATAGTGTGTTGTCCTTCGCACTTTGTCTTTGGCATTTTAGGTGAACATATGAAGAGGTGACATGTTCTCCATTTTACAACGTTAAACTTACACAATGGGTTTATTATTACTGAATAAGATTGATTGTGGCCTGAGGATGCCAATTTCAACCCTTATTTTTCAGTAAGTTATGGCTTATGAAGTAGTGCATACATTTTTAAAGAGAATTTACATATTATCCTCGTGTGGTTAGGTCTAAATTAATCTCACCTCTTTATAGTTTTATTTGTGTCACTTTACCTACCTATAATTATATTCAAACTAAAATTATTATTTGATCATTTTATATGTTAAATTTAAAGATACTTATCAAAAAATTGTAACTAATTGGATAATATTTTTAACCATGAAAATTCAGATGATAAAGATATGATAAGTATATTGAACATATATATATTTTTGTCATTTATATGCGTAAATTAATCAAATACGACGAAAAAATAACAGTTTTATTTTGAATATAATTATAAAAGGATAAATTAAGGCATAACCAAGGGAGGAGCAGTTTTTCTAAATTTCTAATATGCCTCCTGCCAGAGTACAGGGCATATGAAATTACAAGAATGTCATTCACTGCTAAGATATTGCAGATTGATAACTGGGAAAAGGAAAAGATATTTCTCCAAAGAAGTGAGTTCTCCTAAGGAAGATTAAAATGGTAACTTAGAAGAGAGTGGTTTTTATGGTTAAAAAAAACGATAGAAGCAAAAAAATGGACTCTGAAAGGTTTGAGAAAGAGTTTGGAAGAATTTTTTTTTTTTTTTTTTTTTTTTTTTTGAAATCGTGTAAGGAAGCATCAACGAGTGTCTAAATTATGATTACACGAAGTTAGATGCCTATCACTGTTCGAACCTAATTAATAGTTTTCATTCTCCCTTCAGAGGTGTAATGTGATTCTGGATCATAATTCACAGGGTAAAAAATATAATTTGTCGGTAAAAACGTATGGTGGAACCCTATTCTTCAATAGGTTTGGTTAGCTGACTTGGGTTTGTTTGTATATAGGATGTTAGATCTTGAGGGAACTCAATGATGAAAAGTAATACTTTGTTGAAGAATTACTGGACAACCAAATATGAGGATAGATCCAGACGGATTGCTAAAAGTTGGTATTTTCTTGGGACCAGACTGCATTCATTTTGTGACATACTCACTGGTGTTCAGATTTGCAAACAGCTGGAGCATATTTGACCACAGGCTTCCCACATGCAGATATCTACAGACACAAGTTAGGGAGAGAGTTTGATGCTGTCACGAAGCCTGGATGGTTTCTCTAGATCTAGTTATTCTCGTGAATCTGTGATGTTATCCAGTTGTATGGTAAAGCAGTAGTATACATGGTACTAGGATAAGTTGATTAGTAACTAGTGCAAAGTATAGATCCCAAGTCTTCAAAGGGGTTTCTAAAAGCTTAAGCCGATAAAGATGGGTCGTTTAAATTATCTATATTTAATGCTTTCTCTCATGTATAAACTCAAAATATACATTTTAATAAACTCGAGATGGACAATTGGGTTTGTTTACAATTAGGGTTTTGTGATGTTACTTTTATCTCTTTACACTCCTCCATTTCATTAAATCATGAGGGTAATTGTTATTCATAACAATTTATGCTCTGTAAATATTATTTCTCAAGCTTTAAAATCTTTCTTTTTTTCATGTTTACAGAGCCACAAACAAGATCATTTGGGCCATAAGCAGTGTCGACCCACTTGTTATCCAAAATGTAGCTCTCGAGCCAAAAAGGCTTCCAGTTCCGTGTGGGTCCAGGGTATATGAGATTGGATGTATCATTTATTGCTCCAGATTTCTACTGTAGCTCCTCTGAAAGATCCACTTTGTCGGCCTACTCCAAAGTGGCGAGAGAAGGCCATGAAGGCGACCTTAGCCTGCCATTTGTGTATATAAGTCATCATCTTCATCCCCTCCAGGCCGGAGCTGGCCATTCGGTAATATTTCCGTTTATCTTTTTGGCAATAAGCTCGTGAAGCTACAGCATCGATTAAGTGGGTTTGGATCTATCTCCCATAAGATTTAGTTTTAGATCAGTTTTGTATTGAAACTGAGCTAATAGTTTAGCTTCTGCCAAACAAAGAGAACATTTTGGTTTGGATCGCCGGTCGTTTTCTTTTCTGTCCCACTGTTTTCAAATCAATCATTGTATTTAAGTCACCGTTATAACTCAGTACTTTTAAGTCATATCAGGATATGAGGAAGGCTATAGTTTGATTTTAAGGGGAATATCACTGTTGTTCTAAACCTGGTACAAAAAAACAAAACAAAAAATTGAAGCTGTAGCAAATCTAGGAATAATTACTGAAGAATTCTCCCATAAAGAACCCCTGGATACTTAACCGTTATTGAGAACTTTAATATTTGGATAGATGATGTTGAGTTGCTGCTGCTGCATAAGGGGAATATTTGGTAAGGCCTTAGTACTGTACAATGAGAAACACGCATTTGCGTCGATTAAGACCTATTTCTTTCTTAGAAACTTCAGTTTTCAAATTTGTTAGAGATCTAGAACACCTTTTTATACTTTTTAGGTTAAACCGCCTCCGGTGAAAATAAATCACTTCTTAGATTGATAGTTTTGTAAGTAATATCCAATTGTTTATGTCAAAAATAATTTTACCTTTTTTTTTAATCTAAAAGTTTGAAAAGATACCTAATTTGTTCAATAAGTTCAAAGAAACACGTGAAAAAAAGATATATGTCCCAGTGTAATTGATAAATAAGAATTTTTTTAAAAAAAACTAGATATATGTATGTATCTAAATCTTAAGCACTATTTCTACTCTACGGGTAAAAATCTACGGATCTATACTCGGATCAAACTAATCACTAAAATATTGTAGCAGTTTACAAGACTTGACTTACAAATAACTCGTCGATCTCATAACTTTATCTAACATAGTCTTGATCGTTAGACCTTACAATTTATTATTTTCTGTAATTGACTTCCAATCATGACCTTTAAGACGAATCATTTCAATATAGAAGATGAATAAAAAACTCTATCGGTGAAAAATGTTCTTTCTTCAAAAATTTCTCTTCTAATTAATGACCGACACCATCTAGGGTTAGGGCATCCTAACTCTTATATTCAAATTATGTCTCGAAATCCCAGATTTCACAAAGTTTTATGCTTCATTCCAACGGCCTAACTTGAATTCTAGGTTTATTCAAACTATTAAAAATACCCCTCTATATCTTTAGATGATTTTTAACGATCTACAGAGTGTGTTTGAACGACGAAAAACATGCTTTTGACTTCGAACAATAGCCAGGATGTGTCTGAATGCACTTTAAACATCTAATTGACTTATTTGCTTCAAAATTTAAAAAATCTTCAAATCAAATATTACCAAACTTATATATATACTCATATACATGTAAAAAAAAAATCTTAAATTATTTTGTATGCATTTACCGATATTAAAAATCTAACAAGATTAATTCACAAATATCACTCTCCTATCCAGCATCTAATGACGGACTCCAATGGTTCAGCCAGCGGGGACAAAAGAAAAGAGAACCAAAGAGATGGCACAAGCCACAGGAGTAGGGCCTTAGGATGTCTCTTTCTTCTTCTTCTTCTTCTTCTTCTTCTTCTTCTTCTACTTGCACTCTCATCTCGTGTGCCATTCTCCAAGTAAGAACTGCAAATAAAGAGTACATTATTGTATAAAGAATAGAGAGGAATTCGAGGGTGCATGCTTTGGTGGTATAATTGGTCTCCTCTCCATGTGGGACTAAAACTATATTGGGATTAGCTTTCTGGAAAACGAATATGGTCTCATCCTTTTATCCTGCCAAATGGAATGAGACACTCTCCTCTCTTCCCTTTCCAACTCTAGAAAAGAAGCCATGTGCATTGCACTTAATTTGCATAAATTAATAACACTAATAATTCTGTGCTATATTATTGATTGTTAATATCATTATACTACTACTACTACTACTACTAATAATAATAATAATAATTTAGTAGTGCTAATAGAATTATGCTCAAGTGGCCAAAATGAGTCGTGTTATATGAGTATTTCGGACTTATGTTAATTTTTTCTTTTTTCATGTTGCTAGAAGGTAGAGAAAGAAAATATTTATTTTTCAAAAACTTATCTATTTTTAATATTTAATTGTAAAAAAAATAAATATAAGAAAATAATTTCACACTACTTTTTAACAACTAAACATAAACATAGTTAAAAATAAAATAAAATGAAGGTAATAATATACATGAGAAGTTAAAAGAGTTATTATTTAAGGTATGTACTTCAGGTTCGGTATTTTATATATTAGTCGAGAAAGATTTGCAGAGAGATGCAAGTACATCACCTCGTTTTAACCAAAAGTGAAAGTACATCAGGAGTGACTGTTTTTGACCCGATTTTTAAATAAATTTAAATTTATTATCACAATAACTCATTCATAACATAAAATACTCCTACTCTATAAAATTAAAAGAAAACTTGCAATATAGTTTTAAGCTCCTCAATTATTTTTCATAGAATATTTTTGAAATATTGACTTCAAAATAGGGGCCACTAAAGTTAAACACCTTAAGATCCAATGGTCAGTGGCTTGAAGCCATGAAAAGCCTTGAACCTTCAAAGAAAACAAAAGGAATATAATAGCAAAAATGAAAGCAACAATCCAAGGGCAAGAAAAGGGGGGGAGCATGTGACATGCATGTGTATATATCATGGTTTGGGGACAAATAAAAGAGAGGGGGGGGTCATACAAGCAGAAGCAATGCACATGGGGAGACCATCATTTAAATCCACAATCTTTTCCCTTCTCTCCCCCACCTCCTCCTCTCACTTCCCATTCCTATATCCAAAATACTTTAATACTCTATATAATTAATAGCACCCACACTTGCTACTTTGTTTCAAGTAGTAGATCCAATTAGTTGATTGAAAGAAATTTGTATGTAAACACGATTTGGATAACTCCAAAAGTCTTGATCAATTTTGGGGGTTAAAAGTAATCTACTCTTAGCTATGCAATCTCTCAAAATAACCGACAACTCACGTACCTAATCCCAACCATTTAATTTAAATAATTATTCTAGTAATAATTCTGAACTGCTAACTGGCTAGGCTTAAATTAGTAAAAACAAATTCCCGAAAATAACCCAAAAATTCTCCAACCAGCTGTTGCTAGCTGTACTCTCTCTCTCTCTCTCTCTTGCCATGTGACCTCCTCTGCTTCCACCACCCCCCCTCTTGAGGGAGGCCCATAAGCCCCCCTCATTGGAGGAAGAGCATCCATCCAAACTACCACCATTGCTTCAAGAACAGGCGCCTAGATTATTATTATCTCCATATTAGTAGATATAGGAGCAGACTTTGCTTGATACCAATTAGCATTGCTTCTAGTTTCTACAATGGCTCAATTGCCTCCCAAAGTCCCCAACATGGCACCCAATTGGCCTGCCTTCGGCCACTCCGCCGCCGTTGCCGTCAACCAGCCGTCGTGGATCAATGAATTCCTCGACTTCGCCGCCGCCAAGCGCGGGGCGCACCGCCGGTCGGTGAGCGAGTCGATCGCGTTCCTCGAGCCGGCGGTGGA
The DNA here is from genome assembly GCF_019914945.1 of Typha latifolia. Lineage (NCBI taxonomy): Eukaryota > Viridiplantae > Streptophyta > Magnoliopsida > Poales > Typhaceae > Typha > Typha latifolia. The sequence continues at coordinate 4,795,595 of NC_133087.1, read as the reverse complement.
TGGCGGCGGGGTAGAGCACGAGTTCGACCGGCTGGACGACGACCAGCTCATGTCGATGTTCTCGGACAACGCGCCGCCTTCGTCGCCGTCGGAGAACAATGGGATCACCGACGAGAAGCCTGCGGCGCAGCGGCCGAAGAATGAGTCGGAGGAAGAGGAGGTGGAGGAGGAGGAGGAGGAGCAGCAGAGTGGATGCGATGCGGAGGCAAAACGACGACCGCCTTCCGTTGTTGATCCCAAGAGGGTTAAGAGGTAATTGAACATCTAACATACTCTTCTTCTACATGACACTGCAAATTCCTAATGCCTGTTCGAATTCTCTTTTTAACTCTCTTCTTGGATCCTCAGGATATTGGCGAACAGGCAATCCGCGCAGAGATCTCGAGTGAGGAAGTTGCAGTACATCTCCGAGCTCGAACGTAGCGTGACAACCTTGCAGGTATCTACCGCTAAAATCTCTCAAAAGTTTTATAGCTCTTATAATTAACATCTCAATTGCTTATTATTGGCGACTATTTCCTTTTCTTTGACTCAAATTGAAGACGGAGGTCTCGGCATTGTCCCCTCGAGTCGCGTTTCTTGATCACCAGCGATCGCTTCTTACGTTCGGCAACAGCCATCTCAAGCAACGGATTGCTGCCCTCGCGCAGGATAAAATATTCAAGGATGGTAAGTACTTGGTTTCCTCTTCCCAATAAATAACGTCTGTTTAACGAGAATCTTTAGTATTTCAATGCTAAAATATTTAGATTAGTAATAGAATTGGATTGAAAGGAATCTTAGCAGCTGCTTCCTCGTGGGCTTGTGAAGTTCATAGAGTGAGTGGGTTGTTGGTTAGAGATGACGGTGACGTAGCAAAGAAGCGATAACTTTTTACCCCAAAATTATAAAGACATTTGGGGTAAAAATAAAGTAATTTTTTGTTCGTCCATTTTTGTGTCCAAATGACATTTAGGAAGTACCCTTTATCCAGTAAACGCATTGGAGTGGACCTCACAAAATTGCCAATCTCCACATCCTTTGCTGCATTACTGTTTCATTGTCACTTGCCACATGATTCTTTCTTTGATAGAAAGGGTAAATTTCTATACTGCCCAATGTTTAAAATACATCAATGGCTAAGAAAAAGAATAAATTGATGCAGCTCACCAAGAGGCACTAAGGAAGGAGATTGAGAGGCTGCGGCAAGTGTACCACCAACAGAGCCTTAAGAAGATGGCTGCGGATTCTGATCCTAATAATTCGTTATGTGGCGATAAGGAGCTGCTTAGCTGCGAGGGAGGTACGAGGCTGCGTCTACCTTCATGAAGCTTCTCACCCTTTTAACTACTTCATCTATAGGTAGGCAAAGGCCACCTTAATTAATGAGGTAGAACTTAGAAGGGTTAATTTAGTAGTGGTAGGATGGCCGGAGGTAAAAGAAGCTTGTTTACCTTGTGGGGGTTGGTTGTATTCATTGTGTAGTTTTTTTTTTTTTTTTCTTTTTTCTGTTCCTATTTTTCCTAATTCTTAATTTGTGATCTTATCCATCCCTGGAATGGGGATTGGGTAAGAATTGTTGTTGAGGGTATCAGGTGAAGGGTTTATTGATTGGGTAAGAAAGAAGCTTTCTTTCTTTGTTTCTTTCTTACTTGCAAAAGCATGCATATTTATTTACTTGTTTGTTTTAGGATATGGTGGGACAGGAGTATGATGGGAGCTTAATATATATATATATATATATATATATATATATATATATATATATATATATATATATATATATATATATATATATTAAGGCCCAATGTCATACTCATCACAAAAACCTTGCGTTTCTGTGTGCCGAGTAAATATATTTGCACACTTATATTATTGTTTGGAAGGCTCAAGGCTATACATATGCAATGCTCAATATATTAATGAAACTAATCAATAGGTAAACAAATCTTAGTGAAGGTGGAACCCCTTCTTTTTTAATGTTACAAACAGCCAAGAACATATAATTACTAAAGGCATGATATATATTGCCTTAAGCGATAGCTATCTATTTCAAACAGTCAAAAAACCTGAGCTAAACAAAAAAAATTAAATAAATTAAAAATAATTTTACTTAGATCTTCTGAACTATCACCGTTTTTCATATAAGCTTCAGAGATATGAAATATTACTTCTTTTTTCTTAGTTCAAGAAGATATCTTTAGATATTTTTCTTAGTTCAAGTGGTGTGTGAAAGTAATAAAAAAGTTCATGAAAAAAGATGATAGTCCAAGGGATCTAAGTAGAATTATCTTAATAAATTAGAAAACCTTATTATTTGTTCTAGAATAGTGTTAGTTTAGTAGGATACAACGATATATTATTCAGCACATGAAAGGAAGTTGTTATTTACGTTCCTTAAATCGGGACAGCGAAAATAAATTTTAGGATTTGACTCATAAACGATGAGCGTATAAATTTCTTTACCCACAATTTTAAATTTTTGTTGGAGCCCAAAGCCCAGTGAAAATTGATACTTATATAGTAGATTAACACATATTTCTAAATAGTTAATATAGTATTTATAAACTTTATTTCTCTTTATTTTTTGTTGTCATGACAATTATTTTAAAACTAGTTTTTATTCACTTTATTTTATAAATTTAAATAAGTAAATATACGATATTAAAATACTCTTTGAGCTCTTTCTATTCTACTATTAATTAATTATTAATAATATGTGGATCTCAATTAATTTCGGGCTCAAAGTTTATAAAACCATGATTTTTCCAACTTATTTCTAGTTCGTTATCTACTTAAATTTTTTGATCAACTGATTATTTAACACTAATGACTAATATTAATACATTATACCAATCAAATCTACATGACTCGTATGCAGCTCCTGAAATTTCATTACAAAGAGTCGATATAACAGCTGAGATTTTCAAGTATAATTACATTACTTGTGGTGTCTCTGTCATTAATTCACCCTGTTAATTAATGAAACCTAAGACATGAGTGCCTGAAGAACATCACAAGCTAAAGTTAAGTGTTATCCTAAATTCTTCGAATTGCCATCAATCTTTCTAAAATAATGAGCCAATGCTAGACTGCATGTCTGGGTTAAGGCCTAGTTTAAATTAATTGTGGGCTTGTGACATGCAGATCTAATTATTAAGGTTGGCATTTGGATTTTGGCAATATTCTCGGGGTCTACCATTAGACTTTAGGGGCATTTGGGCGTATGGATTGAAATATTTGGTTTTGGCCTATTGTTTTTTGTTTTGATTCTTACCGGTTTAGTTGAATAATAAGGGAGCTTTATCCATGAAATTAAGAATCTCTTATTCATGATTTATATAGCTAAGCACCATAGTATAGATAGTGTCATGGTTAACTTTTCCATGGTATTACGAATCCTATATAGTTACAACATCTTTTTCTTATTCTCCTACTTAGAACCCATTTGAGTAATGAGATTAAAAATAAAATAAACAGAGATTGGAATAATATGAAATTTATTTTGGAATAAATAAAATTAGGTTAAATATATTTTATCACCGTGTATTTATACCTAAAATCACTGTACCTTCTTATACTTTAGAAAATCTTTAAACGAGTCTTTGTACTTATAATTAAAATAAGAAAGCTAATTTTTTTTGTTAAATTTAAGCTAAACTAAAATACCCTATTTTGTGTTTATTAGGCAAATACATGAGTTTTTGAGATATTACTACCAAATGACCAAAGTAGCTTGACACAAAATTAATTTAATAAAAAAACTAACGACCTCACTTTAATTATAAGTGCATAGGAGGTAAAGTGGTTTTGGGTTATAATTACAGGTAAAATGTATTTAACCCAATAAACTTTTATTCTAATTGCAAAAAGATGATAAATATTGGAACACAAATATAAAATAAGATGGTATGTAATAGTCATGATAAATGATAAAAAATGACTAAATTAACTTTATTGCTCATTTTCTAGTTTAATTTAAATAGATGTGTATTTTTCTTTTGTGAAAGATAATATATATGTTTAAATTAAATAGAATTTAATTTTGTTTACCATAATTTACACAATATAGATACCATTACAAATATTATATAGCAAAAAAACATCTCATATTTAAATATTTTCACTAAGCATATTCTAATCCATTATATTATAGTCACATTATAATTTAATAATACATTATATTACATTATAGTCACATTAAAATTCTGTAATTTAGTTTTCTTAGGGGTAATTTGATAATTTAAAAAATTTGATGGGATAAATATATGAGATACCGTAATTTCTTTATCCCAAGTAAAAGCTAAAACAAAGATATCTAGATAAGTAAAATTTATCCCATCTTCTATCCCATTTCTTTATTTCTTGTTTGGCAAAGATTTTTTGGAATTAAGGGCTTTTATCGTGGATAAACCCTCTTATGTCAACATGCCAAATCATGCTAAATTGGACTAAAGGAGAAAATTTGCTATTCTAGTATTGCAATGATATGATTTGAGTCTAATCAAATCACTTCACGAGGGAGATTGGATTTATTAGGGTGAACATGTTTATCATAGTATTAATATTAGTTGTTTACTATTTCTAGAGAACTTCTAGCATTAGACTCATGTAGTTGAACATCTGGCCAATCACATTCAGACATCAGAATATAAGAGCAACATTCATCAAGGCATTTGAATGCCCAACTAACGACCTTTGGATGACACAATTCGGCGACATTAGATCGTCGAGGTGTTTGAACACCCAGCCAATGGTGTTTGAGCACCCTAACTTGAGAGTAGCTTTCGTTGAAGTATTTGAACATTTGTTAAACGGCGTTCGAACGCAGTAATCCAATAGCACTCTTCTTCCGACGAGGTTTGAACACCATCTAATGAAATTCGAACACACATACACTATAAATTATCTTATTCTTTAACCAAACAATAAAAGAAGAAGAAGATTAAAATGGATCAGTTGCATGATAGTGGTCGGAAACTAAGATCGAAGGCAAATACTTTGATATTCTTCTAGAATTCTACGTTTGAGTACTTATCATAGTAAGCTGATCCTTAATTAAAGAAAATGAGACAAGTTGATGTTAAAAGTCGTAAATGAAATGCACTCTTAATTTTGTCATCTATACTAAACTTTTCTTGTGAAGTTACCAAAAGTATTACAAATCGATCAACTCCTCTCTGCACCTAATTAATTAACCAACAAGAGACTACTTCATCCCCACAAAGGACTATAGACTTGCTCCATACTGGCCTCCCCATAATATGCATGACCATAATAATACTCTCTCGCCTCTCCATACCCAACCTCCTCATCCTCTGCATCCATGTACCATCCACCCATGTCACTGCTCACCGTCTCCACCACCACCTCCATCTCCGACCAATCAAACGGCTCCTCGGCGACATACGTCACGTTTATCGCCCCATCTCGGCCGTCCAAGTCCGACAGCATCTCTTCCAATCCTCCGTCATCGCTCTCGTCGTTCAGACCGGTCGTCGACTCGCCGTCGCTGATCGCCATCGTGCCATCGCCTCCGATCTCGGCTTCCAAAGATCGAATCACATAACCTAGCCGGTCGTCGACTGCAGCACAATTATCGTCATAGCCACCATCAATACATGACTCTTCTAATAGTTCCATTAGAAGAGCGCCGTCGATCTCCGGCACGACGATCCTTTCTAGGTCACTCTCATGCATAGAATCCATGGCAAAGGCTGTAAACAAGGAGTGTAGAAGGTAGTAAGTAGCTTCTGTTACACAGGCAAACCTATGTATGTGTGTGTATATATATATATAGTGAGAATATATGCATAGAAGGGGGGCCCACGTGGCAAGGGTGGCTAAGTGAGGACCGTACTTTCCAGATAAGCGAAGAAAGGTGAGAATGTAAAGTGTGGGAGATGAGATCGGGAACAAGGAAACACGGAGCAGGCAGAATCCGGCAGCGGAATTTTTGTTTATTTCCCTCCAATTAATCTTTGTATTATAATTGAAGTTGGGATGGTGATGGAGGGGATGAGGCAACTGGGGGTTGCCACTAGATGCGGGAGTTTGTTGGGTTCTTGTCGGGTCTAAACGGGTTTATGACCCGACCCGTTACTTGTTTAGGTTGTTGTCTCAAGGATGCTTACCTGCATTAATCTACAGTATAATATTGTTTATAGGGAAAATTATATTTTACCTTCACTTCACCCCTATATAATTTTATTTGTATTACTTACCCGGTTATGATTTTATTTAAATTTAAATTATTATTTTTCCTATTATATTTAACTAATCCACAAGTTGAATTTGAAAATACTAATTAGAGACAAAGCTGTAGACAATTGGATAAGCTCTTCAACGTATCTAATAATAATATCGATTATATTTCAGATAATAAAAATATGACAAAAACATACATATATTTATCATTCAAAATTTGATCGATATTATTTTAGATGCATTGAGAAGTTTATCTAATTATCTACAATATTGTTTATAATTACTATCTTCAAATTCAATTTGTAGGTTGGTGAAATATGATAAAAAAAATATAATAGTTTAAATTTGAATGTAACTATAGGAGAGTAAAGTAAATTCAGACTTAACTACGTAAGGATAAAATGTAATTTTCCCTTGTTTATATGATAATGGATCTGGACCTGTCAAACTATAAATCCTAAACCCTAAAAGGGATTCATATTGTTACAGAATTCTCAGTTTCGAGAAACTAATGCATTAGTTGAGGTCTTTTGCAATAACTTATAAAAATGGATGCCATGAAAGAGGCTTGAATGAAGAGTTGGAGACTGGAAGGTGAGAAGAAGGTACATTGGTATGAGACTAGTTTTCATCCTTCTTTCTTTCTTTCTTTCTTTCTTTCTTTCTTTCTTTCTTTCTTTCTTTCGGTACAGGTGGAGCACATGGTGATGTTGGCTGGTAGTTGGGTAAGATATAGATCTTGTCCACTCCCAAAGTTCCCCCATATCTGATATCACTATTAATCTATAGTACTGGATGGGTCTGCCTGCTGCCTAATTGAGTTGCCACCATTGATATCTCCACCCTTCTCATCTCTCCCCTATCTTCAATCAAATCCGCATCAAGCCTTAGTGCTTAATTTATGCAAAGGAGAGACAGTGACCATCATATATCCATATTCTTCTCCCAATAATGCACCACACTCAGCTGGCAACTACTGGCAATAAGCAAACTCTACAATATTATAGTCGTTATTGGACCATTTCAGTGTAACCAAACCTACACTTTTTGCCACTGCCACTGTTGTGTTATTATGACTTTTATTTTATATCTTAAGATAAAAAAAAATCATTGTTCTTTTAAATAATAAATTTTTTTTGAGTAGTTAATAAGTTATTGTGATATAAAAGTAGGAGTTTCTGAGTTCCAACCATGCCAGCCAACTGTGTTTGTTATCTAGAAAAGAGATTCATCCATTTAAATAAAGTCGAAGTCGATCTCTTGAGAAAAAAAAAATCTCAAGCTTTGATGTGTGAGTTAGTGTTAGAGTATAAAAGATAAAAACACTGAAAATGACATTTTCTTTTTCTTTTTTATATGCAGGATATATATAAAGATATGAGCCAATTTTATATTAAACAAGATGATGAGGGATCCAACATCAAGCATTTGTGTGACTTGAAAAGTACATACAACAAAAGGAATGCAAGTGGACTTAGAAAGGTTGATTTTATTCAGTGCAGCATGGGCTAATCCTTGGACCACAACTACACATCATACTCTACTTGCAAATATTTGAATATACTTGTGGCAGAAAAGAAACAAATAAATTATTTCTCTAGTTTTCTTCAGGAAACTGAACTCTTTCTAAAAGAGCAAGAATGATTCAATGAATCAGACAGGTATCAATTAACCAAAATTTCCAACCTATGTTCTTTATCATTTTGTCACTAATTGTTTTTTTTTTCTGGTATACAATTTTATGAAATCCTAGCAAAATTTCAGATAAATGGAGCCACTAGCGATATATTTGTGATTTTATCTAATTGTGTATCCATGTTTCTGGCATCTAGGCTGTGATTAACCTACAGGCTCTTTAATGAAAAAAGTACAATAGAGCTTATCAGATGAGATGTATCTCCTACTTGCTAAGTTGAAATCCATTCTGACTGTCTCACAAGACCAAGTGGTGGTCACCTTCATTATTTCAGCAGTAATATATAGTTATCAATCATCCACTACACACACACACGCACACACACACACATATATATGTATAAACTAAGAGTTAAGTTAGGTATTATTCTTTTTTTGCAACACGTAAGGCAGCTTAATGCCAACCATACGTTTCTGCAAGTTGATCTAAACCTAAAGCAGATAACATATGTACCATCCGAATGGCAAGAAGAATATAACTTTATTTGCTTACTCGATCTTTTTTGTGCAATATTCGTTCAAGACCGAATTCTTCTCCTTTCTCTCTTTTTTCTTTTTTTTTTCTTTGGAAAGAGAAGTACTAGTCACTCTTTGAAATTCTCTTGGTATATTATGATATCATCCTATCTCTTCTCTTGAGAATCTAAGTTAGGTATTGAAAGCAAAAGTAGTATTTCGTACGTTTACCCTCAAAGTTTGCTAATTTTACATGTGCATAACTTCCAACTAAATAAATATAGAGTTAAATATATTTTAACCCTTTTAATTTTGGAAGAAATTAACCTTCCTACCTACCATGTGCATAACTTCCAACTAAATAAATATAGAGTTAAATATATTTTAAGCCCCCTTTGAACTTTGTTTTGTGTCACTAATTCACAATACCTTCCTACCTATTGACCAAAGTGCAAATACAAATATTATTTTCAGAGATGAGGAAATGACTTAATGGTTAAATGAATTTGCATTCAAAGAGAAGCTCAATTTTTTTTTTTTTTTTTTTTTGGGGGGGGGAATTATTATTGTTCAAATTGATAATAATTTTTAAAATAGAAAACATGGACACCATTAACTTATAATTTTTGTTCAAAATATAGGACAATAAAATATATTGAAAATATAAAACCTTAGGCTTTTCTCTACATGCAGATCAATGACTTGTAGATCACCAAACAGTTTGACTAGTTATTCAATGTGTTTTTCTTGCTTGTAGATATCACTCTTAGGTGCTGGCCATGCAAATGCATATATTTGGAAAGAATTCTTCAAATACTAAATATTAATCATAAAAATAACTGTCTGCAGGCATCTGAAAGGCAGGTGATCAACCATTAACAATAAATATCATGAGTTCATGACCCTCATCACCACCATTGCTGAAGTTGATCAGTTGTGGCTTCACATGCCCCTTCTTTAATTAATTATCTTCCACTGGTGACCACTCCCTCTACCTCCATTATTTCCTCTTAACTCTAAGTCGATCACTCATGGCCTCAATTATTGAAGCAAGGAAAGTACCAAGAACGTAAGGTGCAACATGAAAAGCATCTAATTTCTACAATATCTTCCACGTTTACTTGCAAATTAAAGAGGCCATCTTGGCCAATGAATCATGTTCTCGGTTGAAGGAATCCTTAATTGCTGGTAGCTACACAATCATTTTTAACTTTATCTGAACTCTAATCCAAGTAAACAAACAGCGTGCTTTTGAGATGAGATTGGAAGCTAGCCTTTGGCCTACATTATCCCAGTTGGCTAGTTAGACGTAAACTTACACCGAGATAAGAAGATTGTTTAATAATTATAGTGGCTCACCAAGGGCCATGGCAAGATGGAGACCTGGGGGAGCCTACTTGGAATTATTGGGGCTCAGTGGGTTTCAACAGTTTCTTGTTTTCTTTGTGAAGAAGACCAATTGGAGAAGAGAGAGAGACAGAGAGAGACATGAGAGACAGAGAAAAGATTTATCCCAAGATTTGATCCTGTCGATGGGACAAATGGCATTAGCCTAGGTCCAGTCTCATTAACACTTGCCTGGAATGGACCACTTGTCTCTAGGTATGTGATATATCAAATATTGTGAAGGATAATGTATGGAAAGTTTTTTTATTTATCGACCTGACCCACTCATTAAACTCGATACTAAGGGACCTTTTTTTTTTCATTATAAGGTTCCATAAGTTAATTAGAGGATCACTGATATATTCAAAAGTTTATGTAATAATTAAAATGCTAAGTTATTTAGCGATTTACTCTTTAAATAAAAGGTTAAATATATTTTATGTCTTTAAATTTTATTTATGTATTTAAAAAAAATATCAAACCAGTCCATATACTTACGACTAAAGTAAAACCATCAGTTTTTCTATCAAAGTTAATGAAGCGAGCCCAAATTACTAAAATACTCCTTCGTGTTTATTAGTCTAAATAGATAAATTTTTGATCTAATTTTTTTAATTTATATTTGTCTTGTTCCTAAATATGATATGACTTAAACTTCGTACAAACTCAGGTTTAATAAAATGTAATATTTATTTAATACAATCTAGAAAATAAGAGAAGAAATGTAAATATTTTTTTGAAGAGAAAAAAATATTATATAAAGAGAATGACATTTGTATCCATAAAAAAATTAAAAATTGAGAGAATTTTAGACACACTCCATTAATTTGGATAGAAAAATTAACAATCTCATTGTAATCATAAGTATAAAGATTGTTTTAAAATATATAAGAGTAAAATAATTTTAGAGATAAGTATAGAGAGTAAAATATATTTAACTCTTTAATAAATTACTCAATAGTTTAATGTTTCAATTTATAGATCTAACAGTTTCTTCTCGCCCTTTCTTCACCTTCATGTTCACACTAGAAAGCAGAACTAAGAATTGAACATCTCTACTCACATCAAAATGTTCGATTGTGCACTCATAATCCGCGAGTTCAATTGTACAAAAATTCAAGAAAATTCCCGAATATTTTTATATATAAAAAATTATCCTCTTTCTTTACGAAGGTGGAACATCCCCTGCAACCACGAGATCTTTAGGAAACCTTCTCTTTTTCCCTCCCCAAGATTTATATCCAGTCATTTCGTCAACTCTCTTTTGACGTGATCTTTAGGAACTTGATTCTTTGGTGGGAATCCAGAAATTCCAACCTACAGACGCTCATTCAGATCTTGCCTATCATCATACTTCTCCCGTCTTCAAATCCTATTTATTCTGTCATGCGCATCATATGTGGCCAAAAAAAAAAGGATCCTTTTTATTATTAAGTTTAGGATGAACTAGTAAACAAATTTATAAAGAGACTCATTTTAATCAAGCGAAATTTATAAGGATCATATCGTCAAACGTATGGCAAATATTGATCCGACACAATAACCCGACTCTTAAGTAGGTTTAAATCTAATTGGGTTAGAGTCATAAATGAATCAATTTAATTAATAGTCGGGTCGTGTTCGGATTTATACCAATGATCCATTTGACCTGTTTAAATATATGGGTCTGATCTGATCAATCGACTGACCTACCATCCTATTAATATATATATATATATATAAGCTAAATTTCTAACCTAATTTACCCTACCTCACACTCTCACTATCTCACCCAGCTGCCTACTTCCCAAATCGCAATCCCTTCCCTCTCCACCCTGGTCCTCTCCTATAGGCCACAATCGACAACTACGACCTCTCACTCTCCTCTCCTCTCCTCTCTAACAGTTCATCAAGAGTAACCTCCTCTCCGACAACCCTTCCCTCCTCCCTGTGCTATCTCTCACTCCCCTCTTTGGCGGTTCATCAAGAGCAACCTCCTCTTCGACAATATCCCTTCAGTGCCTCTCACTCTTCTCTAATAGACACTTCTCTCTAGTGACATCCCCACCCTCCCTTCCTCTCTCTACTATCTCTCACTCTCCTCTAACTGCCTCCTCGGTTGCATCGACCGAATCCTTCCCCACCTCTCCTGCCTTGTCTTTTGCAACCTTAGCGTAACCCTCAACAAATCCAGAGATCTCATGAAAGTCGAGTCAGTTACATATATTTTTTACTATAAATTGTTGTAATATTGTAATTCTGCTAGATTTATATAATTGGATTATATTCTTTTTATAAATTTGGTTAGAAAATTATGTATACATTCTAAATCATATTGTATTAAGTTTTTATAGTAATCTTATAAGTGAGTGAAATGTGTCATGTAATGGGTTATTCTTTCATAATTATCATTATTTTAAAGAAAAAAATCGTAAAAATTTATTATGAAACTTTTTGAAGGCCAACAAAAAAATTAGCAAACACGTACAAATGACTGAAATACTTTCCTTCTTAAAGTTTAGAGTATAAATATTTATTAATATTTTTATTTGTATAAAAGAAGAAATATTTTCTTATACTATAATATTAAGTAAAATATCGATACATTCTGAAATATTTTAAATAATTCATGCAAGAACAAAATAGTCCTTTTTTTATTAAACATAAATTCGGTTTTAATCTTATTTACTTAAACTTAAGTAATGAAATAACATTTCTAGAGAAGTGCAAATATTTCGGTAGCAACTATAATATTTTAATAAATACAGTGGTAATTATAATATTTTGAAAGTTTTTAGTGACAATTATATAAAATTCCCTTCTCTTTAATATATCATAGTTTAATGAAAGCATACCTTCCCCTTAACAGGACATATAAGAACCTTCAGCAAAATGATCTGCAAAGTAGAGAAAGAGAGTAGATCTACAAAGTTTATGATTAATTGCCGAACATCGTCGCTCATATCTGCCAGCAAACATCAATATAATAGGAAACATAGAATGTATAAAATACATTAAACCCAGAAAAACGTAGGAAATGTTCATATGTTGGATCTATTAGGTACACATTATCTTGAACACATGCTAACAAGAATTGAACTTGAATCCAAAAACAGAGCTTCTAATCAGCACAACCAAATGGATGGATAAAAAGGAGCTAACTATGCAGACTCAGATATAGAACCTGAAGTTTTCATCCAAACATGTTGAGAACTATTGGCTATGATAGAGCTGAAAAATCTGCAGATTGCTGGGCCAACAAAACCAGTGCGTCGAAATGAGTTCTAGTCAGTTGTAAATGAAAGCAAGCTAAGACTTCATTCACCCAATATCACCTACTAAAGCAACTTAAGACTTGGTTTTTCCAGCTTGTACTACCTGCATCTTCTGTTGTAACTTTAATATCTGCAAAAGAAAATTAAATTTTAACATATCAGTAACAAAACTGATAAATCGTAGAAGTTGAAATGACCAAATGTAAGCACTTCTTTTAATGAGCAAATAAAAGCTTGTGTAGCAAAAGTAAATACTAAGCTGAGGCACCAGAACTAGAATTAAAAATTCATCTAAGTCCGAAAACAATAGGATCAATGAAAGTTGAAGTAAAGTTTTGTTACATTTTAACATGCATTAAGGAAAAATAATCCAGGTTTCCTGGAACACTGATATGTGGTTAAAAGATTGCATTTTTTTTATTATAGGCCCAAACATTCTTTGTTTCCTATAGAATCAGCACTGCAAGATGATGGTATGAACAAAATGGTCCTAAAGCATAGAACTCTAGCAAGATGCAGGCACACACCCAAATGAGATAAGATAGATATAAATTTTATTTCAGTACATAATCCTCATTCTTCTCTGGACTGTAATCTCTAGTAAAAGTATAGCTCCCTGAGCAAAGGCTTCTTCTGAATGAACTCTGGAATGTATTGCCCATGCCTCATTTGTCAAATAAGGCAGCTAGAGCCTACAGTAGATCTCTGATATTGTGCTCAATCTGAAATTAGTTATATACATATGACCATTTGATTTGTTAGATGCTTAGTACTGACTTTACATTTGATGGAGAATCCTGTAGGTAGCTCCCAATTCTGAACAAAAAGAGAATTAGAGATGGATGCACCATGCACTGAATAGGAAAATGGGAAATATGAACAATCCTACTTAGATAAAAATCATCATCATCCAATCCTTTTTGCTAGTATTAGAAGGATCCAGGAGAATTAACAAACTATAGGTGTTGATTATATTTCTGCTCATTTTATCTGGGAAAGCTGTGATGTATAATATGTAACAGTGCATTTGAAACATAAGACATTAAATTGGATTGATACATTGAACTTGTAACTTATGATAGTAGATGACCAACCCAACATTTCCAATTAATCAAAGATGGAAAGTAAGCATTCATACCAAAATGTTCAAAATAGTATAAAAAGTACAACTCGTGCAAAAAAAAAAGAAAAGAAAAGGCTGCTCTACTAGTCATAATAGTATCGCTATAAGTGCACTACAAATTTGGACCTTCTTCAATTCAGAGTAACATAAGAAATGAAATGACATCTAAGGTTATGTATTATCTCAAAAAGAACCTTTCCTACTCGATCAAGAAATAGAACAAATTACTCTTACTTTAATGTTACTTATCTATCATCGTTAGCAACCATTAAAACTCTTGTCAAGAAAAAAAATATTCAGAGTCATCTATGGCGTACTTGCATTTCTTATTTCTGAATCGGATACAATTAAGGAGTATCAAGTACTCAACAATTATCACATTCATTAATGAAAAGACTTGGAAAATAAATTATTCAAGCCTCATAACACATAAGCAACCATTTCCAAGCATGCAATGCTGTTTCTCGTGCTTAGCTATTGAGCATAGTAATTCACATAAGGAAAATGTATCACTCACCCTGCTCCTAATCATTATCGATTTGTTAATCATTTTTATCACTAAAATGGGTAAAAAATTGTCAATAATTATGAATCTACATTAATAAATCTCCATTCTACAAATTACAGAAGGTGCAATTCCAACAGACAAAAACCAACATACCGAGTCTTTCTTGCTATTCTGCTTGTCCTCTAAATCTTTAAGGGTCCCGTCAAGCCGCTTACTGAAAAATCCACGAAAAAAAAGAACAGTTACCATTGCAACATATCAACAACAAAACAAGTTGACTCCAACACTGGAATCAAAGAAAGTATTTGATATCTAATCAAAAGGGAACCCACAGTTCACCGGAGATGTATTCAATCCTCTTCTTCACATTCGCATTGGCTTCGGCAAGATCCTGCTTCACTAACACCGGCCCGATCATCTTATAAACATTTGCGTCCTCGCTCAACAATTCCAATTCCTACATCCACACAAAATCCAACTTTCAAAATCCTCAAAACACGAATCGAAAACCTTCCCTGCCATCAAAAGAGGGATTAGGGCATAAAGGCGAGACCTTTAGGACGAGCTCGTTCTCGCCGAGTTGGATCGTGTACTGCTTCCGCACCTGGTGATTCTTGGCAATATCTGCGACAAATTTGTAGCAGAGAGTGAGATGTGATCGAGAGGTGATCGAAGAGTACTCTACGTTTAGGGTTAGGGTCTTGAGAAAAGGGCTTACCTTTCTGGATCTTGCCGAGGGCGTTGGCTTGGGCTTCGAGGTCGCGCTGGAGTTCGCGAACGGCCGGAGACGAAGTCATCTCGCCTTTGCTCCCTCACCGGCGGCTTCGAGAGAAGAAAGCTAGGTGGGGATTAGACTAGTAGTACGCCGAGCTCGTGACAAGAGATGGCAATTGGATCAGGTTTAGGCCAACCCGAATACCATTTGGGCTGGGCCTTCACCTCTTAATTAGAAGCTCCACTGGCCCATATAGAGATTGGTTTTTAATGGGCCGGATTTGAACTCTGGCTGTGACTAATCCATTATGACACCAAGATTTAATTACAATAAGAGAATGAATACTCTGACCTTTAAATGATCACCCAAATAGCACAAAATCATATGTGAAAATAATAATAACAATAATCAGGAAGGAACTGGAATTTATATATAATCACATCAAGAGCTTCAACTATTTATTTAAGTGATAAATTAATTATGGGTTTGAGGAAAGGAAAAGATTATGTGCAAATTTTTTTTAACAACAAATTATGAGCTCGTAGACTAATTAGATTAGAGAAACGGATTAGCTCTCGTTATAAATAGGCAAATGATGGGTCATCTCTAGCACATATAGTACAATCCACAGGAGAAATTCTTTGGCACTCCATGTGACTTGACCCCATGATCTTTATCTAGTGTTTCACCCCTATAATGCATCAGCGGTCGGGAAGATATACATATTAAGATAACTCCATACTTGTTGAAATTTATATGCCAAATTGAGATTTTTAAAAATGATCTAGATTACAAATTGTAAGTTCTGATTTACACATATTTTGAAGTGATTTATGTGACTCTTACCTAATGTATCGTTTTCTATTTTTGTTATCCAAACTTGGTCACTCTCAAATGTGTTTGCCTCTATTTTTGTTATCCAAACTTGGTCACTCTCAAATGTGTTTGCCTCTGTGACCCTTGAGTGAGGCAATAGTAAAATAATCTTTATTGTAATTGTTTCTACTATAATTAAATACGAAGAAAATAATTTTTCAATCTTCAAAAACTCCGCCCACAATATTCTTCGCCACCCATTGATATCTTTTCTATAGGTATGTCTCCAAATTTAAAACCATTTTGACATAAAACGAAGTCGTTTGAATGACTTCAAATGTTTGAATTTTGTTCAAGCCACTTCGAACATAAATCAAAGCTCATTGTCCAGTATTAGTTTATCTTTCATTCACCATAAAATATTATGTCGCAGTTTATACAATTAAACTAATAAACTACATAACTCACTCAATTTATTTTAGACGCAAATTTATCAATAATCACAAAAACTAACACCAACTAAACTCCGCTTATCGATTCCAAGAACACCTTAATTCACCAATGCACCCAAAGCCATACCTCGGCCTCAAAACCTACAATGATTTCATTAAGGCGTCATAAATTCTCACTTTGCTCCAAAATCTTAATGAAGCTACAATTATTTGTGGTCCAAATTAGACATGGAAATCACTACCCAACTACATATGGAATCAAGTCGGCATAGGGGTGTATTTAGTCGAGTCAATTCGAGCTAATGAAGCAAGGACAATAATGCTACTAAAGTTTGAGAAAAGTCTATCAAAAAACGACTAAAGAAATATCTCAAAGGGGACAATCACAAAACTTTCTAGTTCAACTATCCTAACCCAAGATATAGTAGGGGACCGCCAACGATTGTAGATGCTTCAATTCATACTCCCCAAAAGGGAAAACTATATGCTAATTTGTGCCATCAACACAAGCATGTATTGATGAACAAACCTTCTTCACTATCAAGTTATCTGTAATGTATTAATGTAAAACACTTTCGAAGTCGAATTAGGATTTACTTTTTCGGAGTTTACTTAGGATTAGTAGCGTGTGGAAGAAAAAAATATAAATATGTACTAGAACCTTATGTTAGACATGCATAATATTATTTTTATCGAAGATGGTTTTGGTAAAGCTCTTTTTGCAATATTAATAGTCGCAAACTATTACCTATAGTTTATCACAACGCGCTTGATGTGACCGTTAAATGGGCTTTCGAATTTGAAATCCCAATCTCTTTATTAGTAAAGTAGAACTCCGACCACTTGTGCTAGTTAATGTGCCTATCATATACAAAGAAATATACAAAAAATGTTTTTGTATGATTGATGGAATGCAATGCAACTACATACTCAAGTAGTGAGACATATCTTGCAATCATCCCTGTAAAGCCAAGAGTCGACCCAACATATAGGTCAACTTGGAAAGATTGGCCATAACAAGCTGAAAGATGGTTATCAAATTAGAAAAGAAAATATTAGCAGAGGCATTGATATTGATGGATATACTTTTTGAGGGCCTACTCTTTGAAACATAGCTTCAACTTCACATGAAAACGATAACACGTTTGGGATGAGGAAGGAGAGAGATATTTATGCAATACTTTTTATCCTCTTCTCTTGAACTTTGGTGTAGTAATTGGTGAACCACACAAATTGTTTTGAGTTAGAAAAAGAAAGAGAAGAACAACTGGGGAGAATAATATTTGAGAATTAAGGTGTGAGTCGCCATCGATCGTCAAACCGTCCAATTCAAGGAGAAGCTCCACGTTATGCAGACATTAACGTGCTTGTAATAATGTTTTGATTGGATGAGTGAAGGGGAGTGATTGCCTGCAGCATGATCCAAAGAGTAGGGAGAAACAAAGTTTGCATGTAATGAGTGGATATATAGAAAGAAAAGGTAGCAATCTTTGTTATGTAACACTTTGGATGGATGGTAGATTGGTAGGGCATCCTTTTATCTAGGGCACCCTTTTATCTATGAGTATAAGTGCTAAGTTAATAAAAACATCAAATGATTATTTTATTTTAATTTTTTTTCTCTATTGATTTCTTTAAATTTCCAAGTCAAATGGTCTGTGGAGGGATTACAATTATTCTCGTGATTTCTTTTCAGTGGAAAATTTAACGATTAACTAATAAAAGTGACATTTCGGAAGTTTTATATAATGAGTAATAGTTTAAAGAGTCTAAGTGTAATTATTTTTATATTATAATTAGAAATTGTGTTGAAGTAATTAAAGAGTCTTATATTATATAAGTATTTACCATCGAATCTAGCAACATAGAGCATCTTTCTACTCTCGGTTAGCGATAAGGACTTGAATCAATGGAACATAGTCGATGATGAGGCTAAAGATCCAAAGAAATTGAACATATCTATCGAAGCAGATAAATCATACTTATCGACCACATTGGGGAAGGAAAAAGACTCTTTTTTTTAATAAAACAAAAAGAGTGTTTCAATCATTTTCCAAACGATTTAGATACTAAAAAAATCAGAGAAAAAAGCGAGAGTGATAAAAATAAGAAAATAGAAGTAGAAAATGAATTTTCTACTTCTAAATGACCACCCAATTTTTCTTTCCAATTTTAAAAGTAGAGTTATATTTTCCAATTTTTGATATATAGTAAATAGTCATTAACAAAACATAATCATTAACTAAACTTTCATCACTTTCTTTCTTACATCTTATCAACCAAACACATCCTGATTTTTATGAACATTTATGAGATGCAGGACCACTGGGAGTATAAGGGTGGGGTTGACTAGTTGGGTCTCCAAGTAAGATACTCGTTCTCATTTATTACTACTACGGCAGGAGATTGGAAAAGGAGAGAAGCCTAAATCATTTGATTTGGTTCAAAGAATCTCATGAGGTGGGTAAGGCCACTTGATTATGCAATCTACATAAATTATTTGTGACATCGAAAATAGGCCTAATTTTCAAATGCATCTCAGAATGCATCCTAAATGCAGTGGATGACTAAGACCTGCTACATTGTCTCTAGATATGGCACTATTTTTCCCAAGGCAGTTTAGATGCAGAGAAATCTTGTATCATTAATAATGGCAGTACCTTAGCATTGTCTGAGGGCCCACCCACTCAAGTGGAAAGAATAAAAATAAAATGAGAAATTAGAAAAGAGAGGCTAGGGTTTGTTCTAACCAAGACGGTGAGATTGCTTCGCTTTAGCTGTTGATGTGAACATCATTGACATATTGCACCGGCGCATGTATCAGTGCAGAAGGTGCTGACAACTAATGGTCCCTTCTTCATGGATTTAGTTCTAAGTTATTTTTTATAGTATTATGTATTAGTTTATTTATGATTTTTATGGTTGTATTTATTTATTACAGTTATTTATGATTATATTTCTTTACTTCCGGTGTTATATTTACTTACTGTTTTCATTGAACTCTAATTGGGTATAAGTTGATTTATATATAGATCTTACATATTTGTTTTGCCTTTATCATGAGTTTTGGTTGTGAAACTCTAGTTTAAGGGTGAAGGTATGAGATCTCTTTTTCTCTTTCTAGTCTTGGACCAATGTCAACACATATGAGAGTTACTCGTCGAGATTTGAACTAACATAAAAATAAAAAAACAAATTGAAATGTAATATTTATCACCCTCGTATTATCCTAAACTATTAGGTAGATGGAACCAACTTACATAAAGGAAACAAGTCAGCCAAGTATTACCATGTGACTTTCGATGAATTAATAGTCCAATGTAGTCTAATTGAGGCAGAAACTCCTATCCAAAGTCTGTCTTGTTTTAGGACTAGTTTGTATGAAGATCCTAAAATTAAACTTTTTGCTCATAAAATTGATATTTAAAAAAGAAGAAGAAATTTTCACATAACACTCGGTCTTTTAACGAAATTATGATTTACACCCTACATTTTTACTATTTACAAATTTAGCCTTATAATTTAGCGACTATGGGCATAAAACACCTTCCTATTAGATCTGCTAGTTAAACTTAATTAAATCTTTAATTTAAATATACTATAAAATTATGAAAATACCCTCAACCAACATACTAAGAGCATTTTAGTTATTTTAGAAATAAGGACATTTTAGTTATTTTAGAAATAAAATATCTCTATTTAACAGATTCTTACGGTGTTAGTTCAAATCTAATATAGAGTGTTTTCTACACATATTTACTAAATTATATGGCTCAATTTACAAATAATAAAAATGTAGAGTATAAATCATAATTTTATTAAAAAATAGAGTGTTATACGCAAATTTTTCTTTAAACAAAGCTTACAGTATTGGACTAGGATCTGACTAGGTTTTCAAGCCGAAGCTCAACTGCCCATTAGCTTGTGAGATATCGGGCTCAAGCTTGGTTTACCAAACATTATATTATGTATCATAGGAAATACCTATATACTAGTTCTCAAATATATTAACTTCCAGTATGGGACTAAATGACCATAGGAAACAGACTGGCGGGCTTGATGACCTAGGCTGCAAGCAGGCATAACAGATTCGGCTTTTGGGTCAGACTTGACGGGCAAAGATCTAATCCATATCACCAATTACCATTTTACATTAGGCTGAGTCGAGCCCAATCTGAGTTCAAGCTAGACTTAGCCTAATTAATTTCGGTCAGTTTCAAGCAAAGCTTAAGGCCAGTTGATCACCTCTACCTTCACATATGGTGGGAGGGGATATTTGTCGGGTTTATGTATTCTATCTTATGTGATTATGACTCACCCGCATTAGTGAAGAGAATTTAGGATAAAGAAAAGGAGAAATAGAAAAGAGGGCTAGAGTTTCATTCTAATCAAGAAAAGAGAGATTTTAAAAGATAAAGAAACTAGTTTTATTGAAGATCTTGTCCAATCCACTCTCAAGAGAAAGCAGCACTTTGTGAAACTCATCAACTTCGATATAATTGTTCTCATTTTTTTGTTTGATTATTAGTTTTTTTTTAGTTGTGATCCGAGTAATTTTTGATGTTTATGATCATTTAGATTTACCCAGAGAATAACTTTATAAGCCTATTACTATTGATTATAATGGAGGTTCGAAATGGACTTCATATTGGAGGGTTTTCTATATAATTACTTGTCTTTGATTGTGGCTTATTTCCTTACTTTTAATTATGGACCAGCTCATTCTATTTGCATAAAGATTAAAAAAAAAAATGGTATATTAATTTGGACTATTTTCTAACTCAGTTCCTTTTCAAATGTGAAAAGCTTTCCTAAAATTCACATTATGCACACATTTGTGCTAAAACTTTCTGTAAAGGTGGTACTACCATGTGATCATATCTACACTTTGTTTAAAGGTGTCATAACTACCCAATTAGATACTCCTGTGGTGGGAAGTAATCAAGTCGATTTTGAGAACCTCTCAGACATTAATAATGAATGGTCAGTAAGATAGTGAACACTAGCAATTAAGAGCAATACAGTTAATGATAACTGTCCTACCATGATACCATCACATGCCTTCTCTTCTTCAGTAGTTCACCAGAAAGGTCCTCTTTGTATTGTCTGATACTGGTGGAGGTTCCATGAAAGTGACATGCAAGGTATAAATGCTAGTTGAACTCACCAGTGATTTGAATAGATCCAAGATTTGTGGATGGCAAACACAGAACTCTAGCTATTGATTAACCACAATAGCGAATGAAGTGGCTCTTTTAATCCTGAGCCATGTGGTCCAAGGCAGATGGCAGATCAAGCAATCCATGGCCAGAAATTAACCTTCGAAAATGGCAAGTGTAGAACCACAATGGATGGCGAAGATAAGACTTAACCAAGATATTTCAGATCAATTATTGCTAATCATCTCAAGCACCCTGTAACAATAGAGAGATCAACTCTTTGACACGCAATTGAATTGGGAAAGATTATTCAGACCCAACTACCTTTGAAAGCGCCTCAAGAAGGCATTCATGCACTCTCTCCTTGCTTTTGTTGTCATTATAACCTGTAAACTGATCTGAGCATATTCGTGGAAGATTTGGGCGTCCATGATTTACATCTAAAATATTCTAGTCCACTGAAATGACTGAAAACGTTCAGCAGCCTTGCCAAACCAACCCACAGCTGGTTGCTGAGAAGTTGCTAGAGGACTGGAGTCAAAGTTAGCATGCTGAGTTGATTTCATGTGCCGACATCAGTTTGTAGAAGACTCTCCACCCAACTTGAAACATACAGAGCAAGCATAAGAGATATCTTTTGAAGGTTGAAACTGGGAAAACTGCCTCCTGAAGCAAAGTAGACCTCCAATGACAAACCCATAACTCATGCAACTCGGTTGTAATCTCAACCGGAGGAAATATAAGAACTTCTTCCATATCAAAAATAGCAAATGAACATCTTTGCAGTGTCACAGATAAACCATAAGTTCCTGGTTTTCTGGATCTCAGCTCAGATATGTAGAAGTAGCAGTGAAGCATAAATCTAAAGGATAAAGCACCGTATTGTTAAACACAGCCATTCAAGCAATATCAAAGAACTGGCCTGTCACAATTATGTGGACCACATGCCTTCCAACTTAAAATGGGAATGCAAATCTCCAATTATATTACTATTTAAAATTTACTAACTTTCAAAAGTAATTATAGTGATTAAATAAATCCCGCACCTCCCCTAATGGTATTATTCCTGCAGCCTCCAATAAGCCCACAAGAAACACATGTACTTTACCTTCATCTTTTTTCTGCTGAAACCCAAATATAAAACCTTTACTTTCTTCTAAATTCCTTTATTTGACCTGATTTCTACCACTCATTAAACTCATGGTATTTAAGCCAATGCCTTACCTGTTACCATACAAAATTCAGCTTCTTTGCCATCAGAAAGCAAATATGACCCTCCGTTATGCAAAAACTTTCTTTCAAGGCTTCCACAACAATGAATTCAATATGGAAAACAATAGCAACAACTTCTCCAGTGACCTACTGCCATCTCTTGGAGCAACGATGAATCAGTCTATCAAGTTGAGGAAGTTTATCATTTCTCCTTATGATCCGCGTTACAGGTGAAGTTTCCAATTTGACTCAGGACTCTAGCATCAAGATGCAAGTAGGAAAAACAACTAATCCAACTCCTCATTTTCTTGTGTATTTCAGAGCGTGGGAGATGTTCCTGATCCTCCTGGTTATTTATTCAGCATGGATATGCCCATTTGAACTAGCATTTCTAAGATACTTGCCAGATAATCTTCTACTCGTTGAAAACATTTTCAACAGCTTCTTTGCAATTGACATTGTTCTCACCTTCTTCGTAGCTTACATTGAACGTAAATCATATCTTCTAGTGGATGATCCAAAGAGAATTGCAGCCAGGTATCCGTCTACACCATAAACATTTTTCTTCTTGCCTCAGTAATACCATGAATTAGAAAGAACTCTAGCTGCTTTAATAAAGGTAACAAGCGTGTGAGCTACAGGTATCTATCCACCTGGTTCATCTTCGATGTCTGCTCAACCGCTCCTTTTCAACCACTCAGTTTCCTCTTTAACAGTCATGGTAATGGCCTTGGTTTTAAGATACTCAACATGCTCCGATTATGGCGCCTTCGTCGGGTCAGTTCACTATTTGCAAGGTCTGTCTTGTCCATCTTCTGCAGAATTGGATGGCATTAAAAGATGGATGCTCATTTGACCTTTCCTTTTTCACCAGGCTTGAGAAGGATATCCGTTTCAACTATTTCTGGACTCGTTGCACAAAACTTGTTTCAGTAAGTCTTTCTGTTTTCTTTTGTTACCTTTTCTCAGATTTCAACAGAAGTTATAGTCTTTGATGCATAAGGAAGACATGTCAACATTGAACTGCAGGTTACTCTTTTCGCAATACATTGTGCTGGATGCTTCAACTATTTGATTGCTGATAGATACCCTAATCCTGATAGAACCTGGATAGGAGCAGTGATGCCAAACTTCAGATCAGAAAGCCTGTGGAACAGATACGTCACCGCAATCTACTGGTCCATTACAACACTCACAACAACTGGTTATGGCGACTTACATGCTGAGAATCCAAGAGAAATGTTATTTGATATCTTCTATATGCTGTTTAATTTGGGATTCACTGCTTACCTCATTGGCAACATGACGAACCTTGTTGTTCATGGAACCAGCCGCACCAGGAATTTTGTATGTGCTGTCTGTCCCAGTTGTCTGAAAGTAGCTGACATCAGAAACTAGTATATTATTTCTTGCATAACAGTTAGTTACAATACTGTCAATACAATTGAAGTAAGCAAGCAAAACAGACATCTTACAGTAAAGTAACTGGATATTAGTTTTTTACTGGATTCTACTCCAATAATAAAATCATCACTGACCTGCCACTTTAGAGTTTGACAGAAATCTGAATTCTATGGCATGGTTGCTCATCATATTATTCATATACAATATCAATAATGACAGTGTTGGTACATTTTTCGTTCCTTTCCTGATTTCCTCTTTCAATGCTGTAGAGGGATACCTTTCAGGCTGCTTCGGAATTTTCAGCACGGAATCAACTGCCCAAGCACATAAAGGATCAAATGCTATCTCACATATGCCTGAAGTTCAAAACGGAGGTGATAAAACAGCAAGAAACTTTGAATGGTCTTCCAAAGGGAATTCGTTCAAGCATAGCTTACAACTTGTTCTTTCCCATTGTACAAAATGTCTATCTTTTCCATGGAGTTTCCCACAATTTTACTTTCCAATTGGTATAGCACCAAGTTACTATATGCAGCCATTATCTATCTTATAACGTAATGCATACTGAAACTACTGGTGTATTAATAAAATTTGTCATACATAGGTGATGGAAATGCAGGCTGAGTATCTTCCACCAAAGGAAGATGTAATACTGCAGAATGGAGCACCAGAAGATATTTACATAGTGGTCTCTGGAGCTGTGGTTAGTGTTTCCTTTTATGACAATCTCAATTATGAAGTAAAACTTTCCACTATCATACTAATCTCAAATATAATTCCTTACTGATGTTATATTGCAGGATTTGAGGACAACTGTTGATGGCACTGAACAAGTATGAAGATGATTGTACTTACGCTTCCTAATACGAAGCTATATCCATCTAACAAATGCATTGTATATGTGATCCAGATACATGGAAGGGTATCTGCTGGGGAAATTTTTGGGGAGATAGGGGTTCTATGTTGCAGTCCACAACCTTTTACTTATCGAACAACTGAACTCTCACAACTTCTGAGGCTCAGCAGTACTACATTTGTGAACATTATTAGGGAAAATATAGATGGTTATATTGTAATGAACAACTTTTACCAGGTATTATTTTAATTTGGCCATTCAAGATACACCGTAAAGTTGCTTAAACATGTTTCTCATTGTGGCAGAATACAAGCTGATGCTCCTGTGCACCATTTTACAGAAGCTGAAGCTACATGAAAGCCCATCTGCTCAAGTGGAACAAAAGTGTCCGGGATTATTCAGTCAAAAGCTTCATAGATCTCTGAGGGAATACGGAAGCTTCTACGTTCCATACCAGGAACATCAGATTCAAGAATGGTCAGACCAAATACGAAAGGATGCAGGAGTCCTGCATTGCCCAGCACAAGAAAATACCGACTTGAGCACTATTATTGATATTCTACAGCAAGGAGCATATATAGACAAACAGGATGATCCACCAAAAGATTTGGCAAATAAACAAGGAAAGGAGGATATCCATTTGAATTGTGAACAAAGAACAAATTCTGTAGAAGATCATCATATTGAGATAGAATCAGCAAACAACATGGAAGACAGTACAATCCAAAGCAATTGGCCGGCAAGCCAAAAGATGACGCACTCAAGGTTTCCTGACCTGGATATGGCTACATGTTCAACAAGAGGAAGATATTCACTTGATAGCAACTATGAATTGACCAACAAAAGGGTTACTATTCACATATATCCCTCAAAGTTAAGGAATTCAACACCACAAAATGGAAAACTTATAAACTTGCCTCGATCAATTGAGGAGCTTCTTCAAATTGCTGGTAAGTAACTAACTATTGTTTGATGTCGCAAAAATATTTGATGAAAAAGAATTCTCAGCTAGATGCATAAGCTACTAACTAAGGATTGCCGTGTCAGTGGCATGAGGGCAGCACAGCATGCCATGCTACTAAGAAAAGAGAAAGTAAAGAACCTTGAAGTGAATTATAGTACTTCCTTTATCCCTGTTTCTTACGTATCTTACAACATTGCAGGTCAGAAATTTCCCGGTCTTCATCGTCCCACAAAAGTGGTCACTCGAGACTATGCAGAAATAGATGAAATTAGCGTGATTCGAGATGGGGACCATTTGTTTCTCATGGAGATGTAGAAACCTCACACCAATGCTGACATAGGAAGATTTGCAGCACAACCGCAAGCAATATTATATAACCTTTCTCTTTTTTTCTTTTTTTTTTGGTTGCAATTCATAGTGATAGATAGAAGATGTAGAGTACTTGAAGATTCTTGCATTTTTTTCCCCAACAGCTAACCTAGTGCAGATCATACATCCACCGATAAATTAAAGATAGAAATTTCAAAATAAAAAATCTATATATCGATAATAAGACTTTGCAAAGATCGTTGGTTTTTTTCCCCCCTCACATTCTTAATCTCACAAATGTCTCAAAGAAGTGGAAAATAAGGGAATATACAAGGAGATCGCTATAGTTTAACTTAATTCGTCAACTAAGGTACGATCTAAGATAAATTCTTGCTGGGGAGGGGAGCGAACCTTGATAAATCTTTGTGGGGATTTGGACACGAACGATCTCAGGAAGGAGGCCCGTTTAAGAGCGTCTATCGAATCCAAGAAAGAAAGACGAGCCGCAGTCGGAATCAAATAAAAGGCAGGCCCGTTCCTTCCCTGGAGGCAGTAGGATTGCGTTGTAGTTGCAGGTGGTGAGTGTCTTGTACGAAGGAGATCATCTCTCAAGACCATTGCTGATTTGGTGTGCTGTGGGGAATGGACCATTTGTGGGTACAATTGGAAGGAAGAGTGGCGATTGGCACGCAACGGTACAAACGCAGTGGCATAGTTTCTCCACTTTCAATGAACTAAAGAAAAGAGAAAACACTTCCACTCACTTTCCAATTTCCACGTTGAAGAGAGATTGCCCGTTTTTTTTTTTTTTTTTTTTTTTTTTTTTTTTAAGTTAGTTATTTGGTTCTCAGCTCAGTTAATAATTCGACGGTATGATAATTTAAAAAAATAACTCGACAATACAATTAGAGATTTGTAGATATATCTCTATGTCTTATATATAGTCTTTGGGCTTTTAAACGATTAAAAATAAAGAGAGAATGTCGCTAACCAAAAATGTTGCTATTATCATTATATATATATATATATATATATATATATATATATATATATATATATATTCACATTCCCCATTGTTTAAAATTTAATTTAAATTCTGCAGATGAATTATATATATATATATACCATTGCTAAAACAGTCAAAATAAATCATCATACATTGAAAAGTTATGAAAGTTACGATGAAACAATTGCAATGCTTTAAAATATTCCCGATGACATATTATATGATCCAATTAGTGGTAAGAGTGGACAGAAAGTTTAAAATTTAAATTGGGAGAACCTAATATTCACTTTTTTCAGTGATTCTGCTGTGATTTCTAGCCGTAGTTGCCAACCTGTACCTTTTCTTCATTTACTCCTACTTTTCCTATATGCCTATATATTTATCGCCTAAAATCTTATTATGCTCTATTAAGAATCATTACATTTATTCTTATTTTATTTTCGCGACCACATATCATATGTCTAAAGTTGGTTATAAAGTTATGTCATAAAATATGCTGAAATTTTTAGCGTCTTTAAAGTTGCTATATGGATGGATATTGGTTGTATTTGTAGGCTATAGAAACATTTAGGAATCCATAATTAGTATTAACAAGATCTGAACATATATCTACAAAATTTTAAAAAAAAAGTCTGGAATCTAAAGGTGAATTTGAACTTAATCCAAAATATTAATACTTATAAAATTCGTAATTATGTCTATGGAATTCACAAATATTATACTAACCCATTTTCATGTTTATATATTTTACTACCATATAATTTTTTTTTGATACAGTGAGTATACTTCAAATATTAACAAGAGATATTCATCATCAATAATATCGACAAAAAAATCAACTTGCTTGTACAAAAATAGATACTTAACAATATATTCATTTAGACGCTCTTTTATTAATTTATAAAATTTCGCCTTCACTTTTAGTATATTGTAATTGTTTATAATATGTAAAAGACTAGTACTTCTATCCTTATAATAAGGGAAGATTTTATGCTCATCTACTACTATAGCACTCTCTCTATGAAATAAAATTGCAGCATAGCAATATAGAGATAAAGTTTTTTAATTAAGGGTTATGTTGGAAAGGCGAAAGAGACAGAGAGAGTTTGTTGCGAATAATATAAAGGAAGAGGATAATGATATCCCTAATGAAGTATCGAAAAGAAAAGAAATCAAGTAAGAGTTATTATGTTGTTGCTGGTAGAAGAATGAAGAGATAGGCGATGGGCACTAGCCCATATTGCTGCTACCAGAATGTGAGGATAGACGCCAGCCATTGTTGTTGCCAGAGGGAGAACTAGAATGTGACAAATTATCCCATTCTTTGTAGGTGCGATTGGCTGGATTAGCAAATGTTGGAAAGTAGGATGGTTCAGTTTTGTTGATACCTTGAAAAGAAACTTCGAAGTTTAAAAGCTTTTCATGGAGTTCATCCAATGAGATTGGATTATCTCGAGCTTGGACTTCATGAACCAATTCTTTGTAGCCTTCACTCAAGTTCATCTGCTCAGACATGTTTAAGGCCAAACCAATTCACACTCTTTTTTCATCGGGTACTACACTATCATTGTACTTAGGGGGTAAGTTATTTAATCCTACAGAAATTAGAGCAGTTGTGGGTAGTCTCCAGTATCTTCTTCTCACTAGACTTGATATAAGATTTATTGTTAGTAAGCTCTCCCAGTCTATGCATTCACCCACAACTGAGCACTGGACACTTGTCAAGCGTCTACTTCATTATCTTTGTGGTACTCCTGATCATGGCCTTCAGCTTTATCGTGATTCCCTTTTTATCTTTACATGCATTTTCTAATACCTTATACGCCTACTCAGATGTTGATTAGGTAGGAGACCCAGAAAACTATTCCTCAATAGGTGCTAATATTGTATACCTTGGTTGAAATGCTATTTCATGGAGCTCCAAAAAGCAAAAAACCATTGGTTGTTCATCAGCTGAAGTAGAATATCGGTCTATTGCTAATACAGCTACTGAGATCAATTGGGTATCTTCATTGCTGTGTAATCTTAGTATTCAGCTATCTAATTGTCCGATCATTTACTTTGATAATGTTGGGACAACCTGATGTGCCTCATGTTGGATCATTGAGCTCTTAGTTTTGGGCAAATTACTCATTCTAAGTTTAAGGCTTTTCAAACTATTATTTAGCAACTCTTTGTAGAGAAAATGGGTGATATAGAAGACTCGGCAAAGAACGAAGTGGAGATCAAGCCTAAATGAATCACTTTGCTCATTTATAAAAGTAATTAATTTGGGTTACAGTCGTGCATGATTGAGCCAATTTCAGAACCAGAAGAATATGAATTAGGTTTTTATTTTCGTTCATTTTTAGTGTCTTTTCAGTTCCTTTAACTTAATAAGTGTGCAGGTCATTTAATATTATTAGCTTTTAGAAAATGTAATCTATTTAGTCTTTGCAAATGCTTATTTTGGAAGTGAAATGGACATGAAATGAGTTCAGAAATTTCTCTTCCATTAGAGTTACGAAATTCTTATTTAAACCTTAGTTTAGTGATGAATCTATCAATTATTATCACTCACCTTCTTCTCCTTCTTGAGTGTAGCGAATTACTTTAATAGAATTTATTTGTGGCGTTCCAAACTTATCAAATAAAGATTGTTAGTTCTTCTCTTTTTATTTCTTCATTTTGAAGCTTGTGAAGGCCATCATGACTCAGTTGTGTTTGAATCATATGTTTCATTCAAAAATAAAATACGTTGCAATTTACTTTCGCTTCATTCATGATAAAGTCCAAAGTGAAATTCTCTGAGATGCCCATGTATCCTCCAATGATCAGCTTGCTAATATTCTAACTAAGTCATTCCCTAGAGCTCGTTTACTATATTTTCGAGACAAGATTGGCCTCTTATGTCTTGCTCCATTTTAAGGGGTCATATTAGACACATTCTTAAGTGAAAACTTGTTCTCCATCGCTGTTGTAATAATTTTTGTCATTCTTTCTTTTAGCTTTCTGTTCCTTATATTTAGGTTTGGGACTAGCATGTAGAATTATCCTCAGACTCCCATGTCCCTACCGGCAACTCGTTCAAGGATGTGCACTAATAAGCCCACATCATGGCCTTGCAGCTCATAGATTTAATTACCTTGCATTGCTCTTAACTAAAATACTATTACAAAATTCAAACTTTAGAAGGAAAAAAAAAATATTTTGTTTCTTTCTTCTCTTTTCGTTTCGTTTAATAAGCTATTCTCTCAAAGTATACTCAACGTATTTCTTATCAAATCACATGCCAATAAATTAGCAATCCATATGATGGTGAAGATTATTATTGGAAGGAGGCATATGAAGACAAACAAATGGCTCCGCAAATATTAATATGCGTAAATCGATCGTCAATATATACCTAACCGATCGATAGACAAATAATTTTGCTATATCCATACATCCTCATCTTTCCTTTTGCCAGCTTCTTTGGCGTTTCTATCTGGCTTATAGGGGCATCGGCGTACCTTTTCCGTCACATTCTTAGTTGACTGAGATCAATTGGGTATCTTCATTGCTGTGTAATCTTAGTATTCAGCTATCTAATTGTCCGATCATTTACTTTGATAATGTTGGGACAACCTGATGTGCCTCATATTGGGTCGTTAGCTCTTAGTTTTGAGCAAATTACTCATTCCAAGTTTAAGGCTTTTCAAACTACTATTTAGCAACTCTTTGTAGAAAAAATGAGTGATATAGAAGACTCAGCAAAGCTATTCTCTCACATGATACTCAACGGAGCTCTATTATTTCTTATCAAATTGCATGTCGATGAACTAGCAATCCATGTGATGGTAAAGAATATTATTGGAAGGAGGCATATGAAGACAAACAAATGGCTCCACAAACATTAATGTGCGTAAATCGAACATCGATCATCAGTAGTTTTGCATGTCCATATATACCTAACCGATCGACAGACAAATAATTTTGCCATGTCCATACCTCCCCATCTTTCCTTTTGCTAGCTTCTTTGGCGTTTCTATCTGGGCTTGTAAATTTTTGTGGGGGCATCGGCGTACCTTTTCCGTCACATTCTCAGGTGAAAAACATAACACCTACTGAAAACCTCAGTTTTCTCACCAGATTAGCCTTTCTCTAACGAATTTTAAAAGAAAAAGGTCTAGTTTTTTTCATATCAGCCTAACAGCATTTTACTTAGAAGGTGAATCACCGTTGAGTTTAGCATCTTTTTTATAGCTTAAGTCATTAATCTTATCACCATTTTTATTAACTTATTATCTGACATGATAGCCATTTTATTTAATAAAAAAATGTTGAACAGTTCAACGTCTTATTAAGATGCTAAATTATTCAGTTTAGACAGTCATAATTAATTTTATAATCAATAATATACCTAAATTATTCAGTTTAGACAGTCATAATTAATTTTATAATCAATAATATACCGCAAAGATGAAAAAAAAAAACAAATGTAATAAAAAAAATATAGAATATTATAATTTTACGTTGAGCTATTTATATTATTTCGGCAACCCTATGCTTAAGAGTCTACAAGTATTATTTTCTTTTCTTTTTCATTCTCTTTCTCCAATTTCAGAGTAAACTATTATATGAAATACTCACTAAACTTATTTACATATTAATCACAATTCAAACTAAGAAAATTACAATGAAACTAAAAACAGTGAACGATGCCAACCACGTCTTCATTTTTATCTTCTATATTTATATGTTCTCTACTCTGCTTGGCCCTAACACAACACGATGACCTATTCCTCTATAAATATATATTGGAAGCTGCTTGCTTTGGACGAGATAAAGTCCAAGGATAAAATAAAATATATTTAAACCATAATCCCCTAGTCTTCCATTATATTAATAACAACCTTGAGAATGTATAACACTAACTTAAGAAGAATTCTTTAACTTCTATCTATGGGCATGTTTAGTGGCACAAATGAACGAAGTTTTTGATACGTGGGAATTGAATGCTTCGCATTATTTACACTGGCGAATGGAAGTACGACCACATCAAATTACTATTAGATAGTTTTTTTTTAAAAAAAAAGCTCATATTATATTAGAGAATTCAAATTCAAATATTAATAATACTGGTTTCATTAAGACATTATTAATTCGATTACTAATGCATATAAAAACCATTCAATTAAATTCTCAATCCCACTAGCTGCACTAAATTAGTATGTTTAAAATTATTCTAACAAAAAGTCTCGATGATGAGCAAGGAATGTGACTCGAAAAAGGGAAATAGAAAGTCTAACTTTCTCTGCTTAACAATGCTTAACAGAAAGATAATGACATCAAACACTTTAGTTTACTCTCGGCCAAAATAATTTTCTTATAAAACTATCTGATTTGAAAACATTAGATATATTTCATAATTATTATATATATTCTTTCAGTCCAATGGTATATGGAAACAGAGGCATACATTGAGAATGATATTTAACCTTAAACCTGGTTAGCAACTCTAAATTTTTTAAACTTAAATAAAATAGCTTACAAAAATATAGAAAAATATGCCTAATGTAATTAAAAAAATAAAAAGGAAATTCCTATTCTACCCCACCAACTCCGGCTTCTCTTCGTCCCTCCATAAAAACCCACCGAAGCCCACTCCCTCTTCCCGCAATCTATAGGAAGAAAAAGAAACGAGAAGACGGAAGAAAAAAGGGAGGGGGGGAAATCCTAATTACCTCATGGCATTGCAATTGATCGAGACCCACCGAGCCGGCGCTGAGGTCTACACGGGCGCCGCCTTATGCAAGGAGAAGGCGGCGGAGCTCCTCTTGGAGCTTCACCTCCCCAATGGCCTCCTCCCCCTCCCCGATCTCGACGAGGTCGGATACAACCGCTCGACCGGCTTCGTCTGGCTCCGCCAGAAGAAGGCGGTGATCCACACCTTCAAGAAGATCGGGAGGGTCGTCTCCTACGGCACGGAGGTGACGGCGTTCGTCGAGGACCGCCGGATGAGGAAGATGACCGGAGTGAAGACCAAGGAACTCTTGATCTGGGTCTCCTTGTGCGATATGCACCTTAGCGATCCGCAGGGCAAAAAGATTAACTTTAAGACGATCGCAGGGATTGGGTTGTCTTATCCCGTATCCGCCTTCGTAGAGGAGGAACCCTAGGGGAAGTGAAAAGGGGTCAGTAATCAGTTAATCATATCATATAAATGGGATTACTACGTTCTTCTACTATATGCTTGAATTTTTTTCTCTTTTTTTACGTTCTTTTACTGTTGGTTACGCAAATTTGTCTTTTCCTTTTTGTTTATGGGTAAATAATAAATTCTCCCATATGATTTTGCTTAAAATTTAAATTACTCCTCCTACTTTCGTTTGCTTTCATTATCGTGGTTTAGATTTTTATGAAAGTTAACGGAGAAAGTACAACAAAAATTAAAAAATTGTTAAAGAATCTTTTTTTTTCACTATAATATATCAAAATTGCTATTCTCGTTTTATTAAATTTACCCATTGTATTATATCTTAAAATTTAAAAAAAAAAAAAAAATATATATATATATATATACTTTCAATATCTTCTAATATCTCTTATCTAAGTTACAAACTTCAAACTTTAATTATTATCTAACTATCACATTTATCTCCCATTAAATATATGATTCATCTTTAACAATATGGATAGAAAATGCATATATACTTGAACAACGATGTTATCAATGTTATAGAAATATTATGGTAATTTATTACTTTTGTTAAGTTCGGATAAAAAAGATTAACAGTCTCACATTCATCTAAACTACAGTAGACAAAATGATACAAATAAAAGTTCAGAAATTATTTTACTTTTTGAGACGGTTGAAATTTGCCCCCTTTATTTCTCTTTGAGAAAGTTACCGATGAAATCATTTTTAAGTGTTTTTAATAGAGATTCTTATCGCTGTGTTAATAAATAACTAAGAAGGAAGATTTTGAATCCATTGGTGTTTGTAATGATGTATTAAAATGGGCAAATACTTCAATGCACCTTTAAAAATTATAATCTTAATCCAACGGCTATAATAGCCAGTTTTCATACCCGGTACCGATTTCCCGGTACCGGTTCCAAAATCACATTACGTAAGAAAAAGAGTATATCAGTTAAGAAGATTAATTACGTGTGCCTAACTTTCCAATTTTCTTGTTATACCCTTGAAGATCTTAACCATTAGATCTTCATCAAAGTGATTGATAAGTACGGAAGAAGCGCTCTACACGTTTTTCCGTTAAGATTTCTCTCTTAAATATAATTATGCCTTAATTATAGGAGATATCATTTAATATTAAATAATTTAAATTTGATTGTTTGGAGATAAACTTTAATTTAAATATAATTCTCTATCTCTATCTATTAAAATTTAATTTAAATCAATCTTAAATTAATGGGAGATATATGTAAATAATAAAAAATAATTAAAAAGATAAAATGTAATTAAAATTTCATCAAGTTAATTATAAAAGACATCAATACCCTTATTTTAATATATATACATTACTCTCAGTTAATGATATATATGTCTTTTACTTAATAAAATATTAAGATAATATAATTGTTAAAAAATAATGTGCAAGATTATATATCTAAAAAAAATTACCTGCTAAACCGGTAATATTTTTCATTCCTATTATACCCTTAAAGATCTTAACCGTTAGATTTTCATCAAATTGATTGATAAAGAATTAATTCGATTGCACGGAAGAAACCCTCGTTAAAATGACAAGGCAGAACAATCAAATTTTGGATCTCTTTTTTCTTGCTTCCAAGAAAATTAACGAATAAAATTTTGTGGGCTGTTTGTTTCATTTGCTTGTCATAGAGATATAATTTTTTTTCCTATTGAATAAATTAGTGTTGTTTATAGGTGATTTATAAACTTGATAAATAAATCCTTGCGCCTGTTGTTTCATTCTCGTGATAGTAATTATTTAGAACAAAATAAAATACTTAATAAATCTTAGTTGTTTACCACCATTTCGTTTTCATGTTAGAGATCCTTTTAGTATATACTGAAGAGACCATGATGCGCTTAAAAGACAGGCAAATGGAATTGGTAGTTTTACTTAGTGCAAGGAGCTGCCTAGTTAGTGCTGCTTTCCACGTCATTTCTTTTTATTTATTTATTGTTAGTTCTTAGTCTATTGATACATAAAGTTTAAAATAATTTAGATATTAAATTGAACAATTAAGTCATCATCAGGGCTATATAAAATTCTCGCAGAATCTCCCTCACGACCAACTGGAAGGACCCCTTGGCAGTTAATTATTCAGATTTATTTTAAGGAAGTACCAATAGCTTCGATGGCTGTCTAACTATTAACAAATTGAAGAAAAGATTTCTCCCTCCCTCTGTCTCTCTAATCTGGTGTTTAATATGGAATATGGAAACACAATTAAATTAACAGCTTTGTCGTCAAATAAAAGCCTCATATCCTGCATACTCGTATCATCCTTTGCATGGCATCTTTTCTTGATCTCTCTCTATTCTATTCCCATATGATATGGTGTTTGATTCTGTATAAAAGGAGAGCCATAAATCAAGTGAAATAAAAAGGACGTTCTTTAGCATCCCATGAGAATTCGACTCTCCTCTGCGGCGGCTTACTATTTAATTAGGTCATTTCCTTTCCATTGGACAGGGTTGTACGGAAGCCCCTTCAATCTCGAGAGTAGACTGAAAATACTTATTAACATGTATTCATAACATCATATTATATTTCATAAGAGCAAACAAAGTATGGTGCAAGAAAAAGGAGCAACAAAGGATTTTTCAAGTTCTTGCCAAAAGTCCAAGGGAACTTTTCTTACCTGCCGAGAAAAACTGAAGAACCAGTAGTTAATATATAAACTAACAACAAATTACTTTGAGAAATAATACCTGTAAAGAGTCCTCCCCTGAATCACCAAACTCATTCAATTTGTCATAATCACCATCTGTATACCACCAAAAACTTGCCTTTCATAGACCCACATTTGAGGACGCCATGTCCGCTGAGATACCGCACTCGTCAAGAATGATATATTGTTGCTTATTTGCATGAAATTGCAAGCACGTCCTGAAGTTCATTTCCTGCACAAGCACAATACAAGCACACTCAGCATGTCTAGACAAATAAATTAACCTGTCATTATACTAGTTGTGCGAGATCGCACAATTCATATGAAAGACAAAAATGACATTTTTAAGCATCCAAATTTCAAGATCATTTCAGATATTATGGCAGAGGCCATTAGACCGACAGAAAGCCCTTCAGCAACAGGAAGTAGGCCATATCCTAAGGTATGGCCCAAAAGGCAAGTAGTCTTCTATCTGGTGATCTTCCATCACATAGTGACAAAGAAAAGTAACAGCATCCTCACAATTTCCAGAATTACTACTCACACTTATCAGATTCAAGCCTAAACAGAAGAAATCTTCAGCAGTGCAATGAGCAATGTGACAGATGAGCGCAAAATGGTTTAGCTATAAATAATATACAGCCATCATCTCCCCAAAGATCTTAAAATTGTTGACAGACAGCATAACTGCACTTCAATAAGAATAATATTTGGAGGCCATGACTGAGGATCCTTGCCTATATTTTATGTTCATACCATAAAAATGATAGAAAGATCTCAAGTTTCACTAACATCAAGAGAGTTATGGCCAAAATGAGGAGGGCCTTTTTATCTAATAGCAAGTAATATGCTACTATACAATAAATGTTAAGTCCGCTTGTTTTCTTATAGAATGCTTCTCCTGAATCTGCAGGTCAAATATATCACTATCCATCAGCACAAGGAAGTGCCAATTCTTTTAGATTTAGCTTCCAGATACTTGTAATTATGTAGATAAGAAGAGACATTGACACAAACATAAAAATCATTATTCTTGTTTCTTTCTTCTTGGGCATTAGAGTAGTATAGGTCTTGTTTGGTTTGAGGCTAAACTCTGAACTAGATTTGGTAGTTTTATTTCTTAATTTTAATTTGTTTATAAAGTAAATTTAGTTAGATATAAAAAAGATAAAAAAATGTTTCATTACTGAATCAAGTTATAGGTCCATGAACCAGATAGGGGGGTCTATGAACTCAAAGCAAACAAGGCCATAAATATTAATATGTACAGCTGGACTGCCCCCACATTGAAACCAAGTCTTCCTGGAGCGGATTAATGGTGTCGTACTGTTGAGGATAAGAGTGGCATGTAATCTTAGCTTTTACACATGAAAGACATACTTTCAACATTTACAAATGAAGAATGACCTGAAGTACCACTAGTCTTGAACCAGCGTGACCACAAAACTGAAGGACATACTGGAAACACTTTGCTTACTCAAGACGAAGGACATCCAATGAAGGACCAGCCAAAACAAAACTTGCAGAACTTATCCACAACATGTAACATAATTTCATATTTCTTATCTACGAAAAAAGAAGTTATTGAGCATTTACCTTGAGATCTCCCAAAATACAGAAGTATCTCTTGGAACTCAGAATTCCTGTTCAGTTGACTGAACAATCCACCTTATGGATGCATCTCCTTAGCCTGTATCACCACTGGGAAGTGAACCATTGCACTTCTTTAACCTGGCAAAATTCCAACTTAAGTATACTGGACTATTTATCCAACAGAGGTATTCTGTCACTATTGGCAGTTACGTCAGTGTTCCCCTGTTCTTTTAGAGTCCTTTGGGAATTCATGTTCCAAACACCATAAGTCTTATAGTTCCATATCATTTCTGACATAACTTCCTGTGGTGACCTTAGTTCCTGTCGTCTAACTGTCTTATGCAATTCACAGAAAAACTTTGGATCTTGCAGCTTAATATACTCACGCAATACCAGTTCATGGTGAGGTACCCAGTTTCTAGGGAAAGGGGCATAATCACATGATGGAATCGATGACATGTGAGAAAACTGAACACCATCTATGGCATCAACAAGTCCCATTCTCAATAGATCAGAGAATTCAGGTGCATCATTCCTTGTGCTCTCTTTCAGTGGACGACTGAGATCACGTGATGCAATCCTGTAAACCTTAGCACGAGACTTTAATCTATATCTTGCTGCGTAGAGCTTAGCCAGAGAGCTCCTTATAACATAAGCACAGAACCCAACAATTTTCTTCCGGTTGTCTGCATATTTGTACCAATCAGCCATGGTCTCGAGGAACTTGTTCATTTGAGAATTCGTATGGGCTTGTCCAGAATAAAGCATTGCTGTGCAAGGCAGTGGCTCTGGATCCCTGTCCCCTTTGACGAGCTCAAGGCGTCTGAACTGACTTATACATCGTTGCAAGCTTGCAGTGACAGAGAGCAAAGTTCCAACACCTTTTTCACTTACAATCTTCCCTCCAGAGGCTGTGTATCGCAGTGTAGGGTATATCACTCGTCGAGAAATTACATGATCCAAGAACTCGATCCCCCTAGTTATGTGTTCAATCTCTACTCTTGCATTCTCCAATCTTAAACCGAACTTACTCTCACAGAATTCAATCAAATCTTTCCTGATCTCCACGGCATCCTCTCTTGGTCCTCGAATCCCAATTAAAATGTAGGAACCATAGCGAACAAAATCCATTTTCCTTGTCTTCTCCTTTCCACTCGATGGAACAAATTCAGGCCAAGCAGGGTTATGGCAACCATCATTAATTGTATCCTTCCAAATTGAGTCAAGCTTTGATGGCCGAAAGTATTTGTGTACCTTCTCTTCCATCCAATAATCCAACTCACTCAAACAAACATTTGCAAGCAATGGGCTCAAAATTCCACAATTCCCATAATTTGAAACTCTCGCAGCCTCCTCTGGTGCGAAGCTAAAGAATGTGCGCAACCAGTATGGATCCGGCTTCGGCTCGTTCTCATTCAACACCTTCTTCTTCCTGCTCTTCCTCAGCATCTTCCGCTTCATCCTCTTCTTACTCAACCTATCAGCTTCTTTCTCTGACGATAATGACCCCACTCTCACCGGAGTCCTCAGCGCAGATTTGATCAAGCCAAGAACTTTCCGGTCCGCAACGCCCTTTTCTAAACATGCCATGATCACATCTGGAGTGAGCCCATCAACGACATCAGTGAGATCAACCTTGAGAAACCAGAGGTAGCCAGCAAAATTGGACCTGATGGTGCGGAGAACGGTGTGTGGGTTCCGCCCAGGGCGGAAAGCGTGGGACTTGGGGGAGAACCGGGCTTCAAAGATTGGCTCGAGGAGGAGGAGAAGGAGCTCTTGGACGACGCGGTCTTGGAACGGGGGCGGGGAACTGGCAAGGAGGGCTTGGAACTTGCGGCGGGAGATCGGGCGGGTGGACGGGGGTCGGCAGGGGAGCGGAGGAGTAGATGCGTTGCGGCACCCCAGGTGTAGGATGGTGATAAAGCGGCGCGTTGGAGGAGGAGGAGGGAGCGGAGGTGGGCGAGGTGAATGGCTGCGCGAGGAGGGAAAGAGCCGGTGTGGTGGGCGCAGGAGCGCTGGTAGGCGAGAACCCAAAGATCAAACTTTTTCAAGAAGCCAGTGAGATTGGTCAGGGGGAGGGTGGTGGGGCGGGAGAAGGAGCGGACCCAGAGGTCGGAGCAGACCTGGATTGGGTCTTCTCTCATGAGGTCGTAGGGGTTTGGGAGCTCTTCTTGGTGGTCTTTTTGTTGCTGGTTTTGCTGCTGACGGCGGCGGTGGTGAAGTGGATTGAAGATAGAAGAGGAGGAGAGGCGAAGGGAAAGGAGGAGATGGGAGGAAGAATGGAGGACCGGAAGAGGGTTTTTGAGAGTGGGGAATGGCATTCTCCTTTGGCCTTGGTTTGCGTTGGCAATCTCGTTTTGGTTCTAAGAAGCATTTGATCGAATAGGTTGTGGGCAATGTAAGTATTGGGAACTGGAGAAGAGATAATTGTTCTTGGTTCTTGGAAGCACTTGATCGAACAGGTCGCTGGCGTTGTTTTAGATGAGAAGGTGAAAGCAGCGGGTCGGATTCCGCAAGACTAAGCTGAAAACAGTGGACCAATAGAGGTTCCGCTTGTAAGCAGAGTAGTTAACTCTTCCCGGTTCCCATTGAGTAAAAATCAAGTAAAACATAGAATTATCATAAATTTCTGGATCCCCACTGCTCAATCATTAAGTAAATAACTTTCAATCGAACATACCAAGGACCTCCAAAGAATTTCTTTCTTTCTTTTGTGTTTTTAGAAAAAGGGAGGTCCAAAGAATTGATACAAAACAATCTAGCATCCTAATTAGACATTACAACCTAAGATTAAAACATCAATCCGTGAGTCTAGTTACTGCAAGAGTAGCATTCATTTTCCTTCTGCCTAAATTTGTATGTAAGATTAAGCATGCCCCATTCAGCTAAAAAAAATGAGACATTACCAGTATGCAGGTACCTGCAGGCTCTACTAAACTATATAATTTGATTGATTACATATCACAGAATCCAGATGTTTGAACAAAACCATCTTTCGGATTACTCCAGTATCGACTATAAGAAGTATAGGCCTGATCTAGATGCCTTCCTCTATGTACATTGCCGAGAGGTTGCGTCGGCAGGGAAGAATCCAAGTCAGAACCCAGGCTCTCCGAAAAGAATCTTGTTTGCGGCCTACAAGATGAGAACTTTTTACAGGAGATGATACCCTCTGGACCATACAGGGGAGCAAATAAAGAGGAAATTGGATCAAGACTAGCATCTTCTCCATAGTCAACTACACTGCACGAATCCCTGGTACTCTCGGTGGTAAAGGACGATTCATCTGAGCTTGTAAACAGCGACCAGTCGCTTGATGTAGCATCAGAGAAGTCCACACTAACTGAATCTGCAAATCTTTCCTCTTTAGGATATACATCTCTGGACTTGAAGATGTAATTTGCCGGCTGACCCTCATTACTTGCTCTATGTTCTGGTCTGAAACAATCTCTCACATCCATCTGATCTTGTGAGGCAAATAGTGTGTTGCGCTGTCTCTGGTGTTC
This sequence comes from Typha latifolia, assembly GCF_019914945.1. Classification (NCBI taxonomy): domain Eukaryota; kingdom Viridiplantae; phylum Streptophyta; class Magnoliopsida; order Poales; family Typhaceae; genus Typha; species Typha latifolia. Next base: position 4,754,145 of record NC_133087.1, on the reverse strand, counting down.
ATGCTTTGAGGATTTCTGGGACTTTAAGGAGTTATATTTAGCAGAAGTTGGGGCAAACAATAGCTCTTCTTCAAGGTAAACCCTCGGAGGACGTGGAAAAGACCTGAATGAGGTTACACATTTGTAAGACTAGTATTGTCCACATTGCCATGAGCTCATCACCAAAAGATAAAATCTCCAGTATCAATTTGAAAACATACCTTGAGTAGAATAGCATATATGCACTTTCTGACATCACTTGACTCAATGGTACAGCCTGAACCTGAAAGATATATTCAATAAAAAGTCAGCAGAATTCCTTCTATTGTGCTTAGTCCAGAATAAGCTTCTTCAAGTGGCTATTGTTATAAATTTTATTAGTCAGATGAAATAGTAGTTCCAGAGGTGCTATGAGCATTCAAAGTCTACGTATGTTAAATCTATTGAGTTCAAAAGCATTAAGTTACAAAGAAACAATGTTGAATAATCAGCCAGAAGTAATCAGTTGAGTATAATGCATATATTCAATTTAAACTCCATACAGTATTTATAACCGGTGAAATGTGAGCATTTTAGATGCTGCTTCAAATATATAAAACATCAAAATATAATTTTATAGACATTTTTTACCTCAGAGTCATCAATTCTCAACCATGTTCCTTGCATATCTTTAATATATGCCACATAATGTCCAGTGAATGATGCATTGTGTGTATCCAAATGTACAACCACCGCATACAGCAGGTAAAGAGGAGGGCTGTCAGCAGATCCAGTCACAAATGGAATCATGTCCAGCATTTCAGGGAAAGTAACACATTTATTGATTTTGCCATATTTCCCTGTCTGGTAAAGTGAAGAAATAATAAATGCTTATCACAAAAATGTTGTGGTAGATGTCAATCAAGAAAAAGGACGTAAATTATTGCCTCAACAAGAAGGCAAGTTAATTTGACGGGTGTAGATTTAACAATAAATAAGAGAAAACACAAGCTACAAATTGACTGCAAATAGCAGACTGCTTCTATCATATTGAGCACAGTTCAACAGAAAATCAAAGTCTAACAGAGATATCCAGAAGTGAATATTTCACATAATCAGAATTTTTTCTCTATCAAAATATATCTGCAAAGGTATATTAATCATAATAGCAAAACAAATTCGAGAAGAAACACGCATCCTGATCATATTATCAAGCCCCATCCTCTATTATGGGGTAGACTGGAGCACAACTAAACTCCCAAAGATAATGAGAATTCGAATTTTTTGCAACCAGTGCCAACCTGGCTTCAGCCCTCTTCAAAAAAGTCCATTTGATCGAAACAAAATCAAGCCAGAGCAAGGAGTGCTATGAAATCTTTGTAGTCAATTGGAGGGTAAATTAAACTGTGTTAGTTGTTATGGATTTGGATCAAGCAACCAAAGATTGAGCCTCCAAACATGGAAAGAGTCTAGTGGAGAAGAAGTGCAATGCGGTACTTTTGGCATTACTAAATAGAATATCATGTCTACTGCCATTACTAGAAAGAATATCATGTCTACTGGCATTACTAAAAAGAATATTACGTCTACTTGGGAAAAAATTTCAAGTTGTCTTAGAGAGATGATCATGAAAAGAAAAGAAAAGAAAAGGAAGAGAAAGACAGTCCCACTAATGCATCACTATCATGCATGGTATAAAGATGACTTATGCTTACATAAGTAGACTGATAAGAAAGCATAGAATTTGTCAGTTCATCTTTAGTTGTCTAATATATAGATCTCTATCAATGTTTATGCACTAAACAACCAATGCAAATCATTGTTGGTGTGGCTTTTCCTGACAATTATAGCTGTCCTGTTGTAGAAAAGATTATGAACTTCCATGATTCCTTCCATCCTGATCCATTTTGGCATCATTTTGACTTTTGAGAGGTCATTCTACTGAGTGAAAAGGAAAATATACTTTTCTGTAAACGTGAATCGCAGGATGAAAGCAGCAAGTCATAATTACAGAATATAATCTTACATAAGACTAATTAAAAGAGCATCCTACATATCTAGGACATGTATCATAGCTAACTGGAACAAAAAGCTTCAAAACTTAAGCCAAGTCCTTACTAGGAATCATTACCTCAAATCTCTTCAGGACTATTGTTAAGATGTTCGGTACCTCATGAACACTTAACTCCTTTCTGGCTCTGACATATGCTGAACACCTGCATTTAAGAGATGGAAATCAAAACAGACTACACGAAGCCATGGCAGCAATAAAATGACTAATTATGAGGTTGTCATGCTACCTTCCACATCTATACATGTTCTCTCCATCTAAATCCTCAGCAGCAGTAAATTGTGTAAGTGCATCTTCCAAGGATTCAACCCAACCATGAATCTCCAAAGTAAGATCCATAATATTCTCATACCTTTCAGACTCATGGTAGCATTTCAGACACTTAACCTTGTCTCATACAGATAAACCAATTAGGATTAAATGAATAACAACAGAACATGAATCTGAAAAAAATGTTATAGCAGAAAAAGTCAAGCCTAGACTAAATAATTACCTTTGATTTGAGGCGACCACCAAATATTTGTTGTATTAATGTTGTCTCTTGTAGTCTTGGATCAACTTGCTTCTCACCACCCAATCCCTCAAGGCATGTAGATTGCATAGAAGTAACTAGAAGCCTGATGATATTTAAGTTCAAAAGTGTAATGAAAAAAGAACATAGTTAACTAGTCGAATAGAACCAAGAAGGAATCAAACATCATAAGCTGCCACAAGCAGATAAATGCACGCAATAAAAGAAAAACAGACAAACAGAAAGATGTCACATGTGCAATTTATAGCACCTTAAAAACTCATGAGCATCCTCCTGGCTTCCACCACCTAAAAGGCATCCGATATTCCTCATATTTGAAAGAATCCTACTGGGGGATAGAGGTCCTCCGCCTTCTCGTAACATTGAAGCATGTTGCTCAAGTTCACACATGAGGCACCAATTCTTTGACCAGCCTAAAATATATAAAGAAATTACGTAAAAATGGCATAAAACATCCAATAGAGAGGAATTACTACAACAAAAAAGAAAAATATAAAAGATGAGAATTACAGGTTTTAGAATGCAATCTCCGAAGCAGATAGATCATGAGAGGTTTTGTGCAAGTAAGACACTGTAAAACAGCATTCGCATAGCAACTGCAAGGAAAAAGAAGGAGAAGGTTAAATCCAGAAAAGTTACTGAAGGATTTAAGTATGGCTGTCATGACATCATTTAGTATGTCATTAGGGAAATGAATATGATATCAGAAATTAACTACATGGATGTGATCATCTATCCCCAAGGCCCAAGCAATGACCTTCTGTGGTTTGTAATCGAGCATAATCATCTCGATAGTGGAAGCGAGACTCAAGAATAGACATGATAACTCATCAACAACTTGAAAAGTTAAAGCTGTTAGAAAATAGTTTTTTTTTTATTTTTGATATTCTAACAATCCCCCTTACTTCTGACTTGAGATATTTTGACGGACCTAAAAGGTGGACTTGACTTAAATAGATTTAGGTTTTCTAATTTAAATAACAATGTAGGTGTGACGGAATTTGAATTCAAGACCTCCTACTTTAACATTGTGATAACTAAATTATTAAAAAAACATTTTAGTTAAAGATCGGTGGTTTTTAGATTTAATATTCTAACAAGCTTAAGAAAAATAAATTCTTTAAAACCATCAAAACATATGGAGTGGGAGCTTCTGCCATGTCAATATGAGCATGAAAGTTCTCTTTCATAAATGAATTTCTTAATCTTATATCCTGAAATACGTGATTCACTAATGCCTAAATCAAAATAATTTTGATGTTTCCTCAATATCCTTGACATAGAATATGTTGTATGTCCATAGTACATACAGAAAAAGATAGATTTTAGATAGTTACTTCTTTTCACAAGAACACTTAAAAGGGATAGGACCTCCTTTACTTGAAATCTTGCAGACCTACTAGGTGGATGGGCCCATTTCAAGGCCCTCCTTTGACTTAATGCCTTGTTCAAGCGGCAAGTCAAGCTGACCCAATCTAATCTGTATACTAGACCGAAGATGAGCCCACTACTGAGCAGGATCTCGAGTCAGTCCAGGTGGGCTTTGGCGCATAGTAGTACTTTGCAGTTTGCACAGAAGCTCTGCCAATACACCCTTCTTTTAGGCTGAATCAGGTTGAAGTTGGTCAACAGGGGCCCCAATATGTGAAAATTAAGGTGAGTGCATCAGTCCACTTGGCCTGGTCCCCACATTTATAGGTCTACTCTTAATTTGTCATCCAAACAATTGCCCAAATTAGAAGGCATAAATTAAGTCGGTAGATGAGTAATTTTTAGTATTGAATTGCACATGGTTTAAATTCTGGGATGCAAAAAAAAAAAAAAAAATTCTAAGAGAATGACAGTCCTTAGGAAAATGTACAGAAAAGTTCTCAAAGCCATTACACAAAATCACAAGATAAAAGATAAGAGGTTGAGAACACCAAACTCCTGCAGTGAGGTCTTGCAAAACTGGCTTCCAAAGATTGTCCAGGTAAGATGCACTTTCTGGACCCAAAGAAACAAATGGTCTTGCTTCGGTGAACTTAAGATAATAATAACAAACCAAAATTTTCTGAGTTCCAACATTAAACTTCCTCAAGCTAAAGTAAGAAAGGCAATAGTATCTAAAATTTCAGGCCGTGATGTGAAAAACAAAAATTACAACCCATACATTGATATTCTAAGTTTTACATTCTAAGTTTCTAACTACATTAAAAATTGGACAGGATAAATTTGCAAGAATCTTCGCAGATACAAGACTTGTAGGAAATGATAAGTTGAAACTATTTGATTAGAAGTAAATGTCTAAAAATACCTGTTTCCGCAGTTAAGAAGACCCCTAGGGGATAAACCCTCCACTTCGCACTGAAAAAACTTTACAAGATCCTCAAATGGAAACAGAAGCTGCAACTTCTAAAATTTCAGAACATGAAAAGGAGATGCTTTAGTTGATGCTTGGAAAGCAGATCAAATGCAAGTGGATAACATATCTAAACAAGTGAGGAAAGTCCAAACCTTGTCCTTCTTGTTATCTTTTATCAACCCCACAAGACTACGTTTAAGAAGTTTTGCAGGCTTCGTGTTATCTTTTATCAACCCCATATTTGAGGTTCCACTATTTCCCTGCAAATCATCATTGGTCGGAATATTCATTCTGGGCATTCCTATAAATCATATGAAAAGAGTAAGACAAGGGACAAGGAACTCATAGAGTTAGTATAAGTTGCATCATAGAGTTCAGAACAAGTTCTGTGTAACCTACGTGACTCATTTTTCTTGTAAGTGTTTCTTTCTATGGCTCGAGGCTGGTATTCTCCTAGCACTCTTTCTTCCGGTTCTTGTGATACAGAGTATGTCTGACCCACTGTATATGGAGGTTTCTTATACATTGTACTTCCTTTAGAAGAACTATTTTCTGCTGACTGACTCCTTTCAATTGGTTCAACAGCAGAAGCAAATCCATCATCGGAAGAACAGATGTTATCTGAAGTGACACGTCTGTCGGTTTCAGATTCACCTATCACATCACTTTGCAAATTGTAAGGACTTGATCTTCCAGGTGAGCTACTTGATTTGGATCCATTTCTTGTTTCTCTTGTTGATTTATGAGATGGGTGCAAAATATCTTTGACAGCATATGAACTAGAGCCCTGGTTATTATAATTTCATCATGAGCGAAATCACAAGTTATCAAATGATGTTATTATGGTTAAAATCTACAACCAGATAAGCATAATCAAGAGTCCTAACATACAAACAGAAGAATGACATCTATAAACCAATTGAACTGAAGCAACCTTATGTCCCATCAGAGCATCTTGTGATGAAACCTCTGAAAACAAAGTGTTGTCATCAATAACTTCACAAATATTGCCATCAAATGGACAGGAATGACCATCTCCACTTTTAGAAATAACTTGTTCAAATTTACTGATAGCCCTTGTATCTGAAAGATTTACTGTGTTCCCCAAATCCTGATAACTATCAGTTGTTATAATAGATGGATCATCTGATAGATCACCATGAGTATAATTCTGCAGGGAATTTTCCATCACACTTGCAAGAAATGGTGAGTTGAAATTATCCAAGGACTTCTGTTGCACATCTTCTGTAAAAGGTTCACAAGCCAAATCATTCACACCTCTATCATGCCAGTGCTGGCATTGTTGCTTGTGTCCCTGCCTCCAATGTAATATTTGACATCTCCCAGAACTGCAATAATGTGAAAAAAAAAATATATTTCTGAGGATCTGTGGCTTTGTGCAAGATCAACTATGTTTTAAAATAAATAAATATAAGTTACAAAACAAGAGATCTCAACCCAGATCCTTCAACTCAACCTGAATTTGGCCTCTTTGGTCATAAAGAACGAAAAAGAAAGAAATATAAAAAGAGTTTCAGTCAACCTTAAAATATATTACTATGAAAAATCATGCTTATATACATATCCAAATATTGTGAACATGGACGATGGTTGTTCTTGTAAGAGTTAGATTGACTGATATGATGAAGGTTTCAGTTGTCAAAAGGTACACAATATAAGTTAGTTTCTAACAACGAAATTAAGTCTTATGCTTTGGCAGATCACTCTTTGTGATATCTTCTTACTAGAAATCTTTAGGATCAATAGGCAAACAAAGATAATAAAGGAGAAAGCACTATAAAAAAAGTCATAGGATCCTACAACATGGAAAGTTATAATGAAGACCAAAAATAGAAAAGAAGATACATATGGAATAGTAGGCAGTCCTTTTAAGCATGTAGTTATCACCTTGAGAGCTCTTTAATGTTGCAATTAAAAACAACATTAAGATCCCTCTATGCTCAAACAAAGAAAGTAGGCAGGCAAAAATCAGGACATAATACTTGAACTATTAAATAAGAAATATAGTGATATGCACTAATCCATACATTTAAGCAAAGTACCACAAACCCCAAAATGCAACCATATATTTGTAGTCAAAAGGGTGAAAAGATTATCTCCAAAAGTGCAGTTGCTCCACTATCATTATGGCAGCAAGACAGGATCTCAGAGGACAAATGCTAATAGATAGAGAAAGCATACTCAGTGTTTAACAAAAGATGCATCACCATTTCCTTCTTCAGCCCATAAAGAGATTTTATTTGACCACATCAATCTCAAAACTTTCTTAGCAGTATATCACTTTCAAACTGTACTCCATTCAAAAGCATAGGATTTTAGGATGTATATATGGTTCAAGACTTCTTTTACTTCTAAAAGCTTGACGTACTATTAGTAAAGTGGCCTTGTCGAAATCTCATATTTCAACTAATTCTTTGTGGTTTTCTAAAAGGAGCAAACATAATCAGAAGCCTAACTACCGATTTATGTAAGCAAATATAGCAAGCTGTTCTCCTTATAAAGGTTATGATGAAATCAATATCTAAATTACCTGGATAATTATCTACTTGTAAGTTGTAACTATAAGAAGCATACCAGAAAATAAAAGAACCAGGAGACCGTCCACTTATACTTAATTAATCTTTATCTCCAGCTCTGATGTAGGAGCCCTTTCAAATGAGCAATCCAAACATAAAATAGGTCAATGCTGGATTTCAGTTTCCCAAACTAATCTTATGAAGCCTTTTTTTCAAAATAACTTGAGCAAATGGAATGTAATCTCTTCGAATTGAAGCACTCATATGATAGAGATTAATCTCTTGGAAGTTGAAAAAACCATTCTAAGAGTTGTGAAATTTCCTATGGGAGTTAGGAAGAAGAAAACTACATGAAAAGGAAAGCCTCCAAGACGAACCAGATCATAATAATTTAGGATTCACAAAATAAAGAAGTGAATTTGAATGAAATTCCGAGTTCAGAGTCTGAAAAAAAAATAGCAGCTGATTGTTTATCTTCATTCCTCTTGTTGCTCCCATTTATTTTGCTTGTTATTCAGTCTTCTTAAGAAATTTACCTACATAACCTCCATGACCTTTAGATAAATATCACTATATGTCGTCATTAGTATATAACAATTAACAAGTTTGCTAGAAATGACATCCAGAAATCAACTGAGTAGAAAATGTGGTTCTTTTTTACTCACAGATATTTAGTTCATACGGAACTCTCTTATGCTTTTTTGGCAGGTTGCATCATATTTCTTCATTAGTGTCCTTCTACTTCTAAGTAGATGCTATTTCATGAAACTTCCCACTAGCTTGGTATTGTATCATTTTTTTTAAGCATTGTTTGTATTCTAAGTTCCTAACAGTAAGTTCAACAATAGGAAGACTTGTGCAGATCATAAGGGATTTTAAAGAAAGTTGCTACCTAAAGCTAATTATATATGGAACCAGAACAAATCTTAAGAGGAGTTCACAAATTGTTACATAAATATCATGCCCTACTTTGGTAAATGGAGCAAAGCAGAAAGAACTTCAAGGACTTAAATAGTTTGAAAATGCCTTTTGAATGATCCAACATGAAATAGTAAACAAGCATACCAGTATCTGACAGACTTGCATCTGGAGCAGCGTGTAGTAGCAGGAGCAAGGCATCTAGCACACTCGTGAAAGCCATTTTTCAATAAAGGCGCAGCCGGTACAACATCAGTAGACGCCATTGCTTCTACTCTAAGAGCTTCTTCAGCTGCAAGCTGAGCAAGCATAGCTATCCTATCCTTCTTCTTCCCAGCCTCACTCCATATCCCTAGAATAATATATGTGACCAGAGGAAGCACAACAAAGACTAAAAAAAGAGCAGGTATATCAGCTTCCCTTGGTTGAAGCATATCCCCACCAAAATACTCATGTCCAGCTCACAATGAGTATTAGTCATACATATTATGCTGATTACTGGTTCCCCTACAATTCAGACAAATAACCAAAAGAATAAAATGAGACCTTGTAGTTTTATTTCTGGATAAATGGAGCGATTAAATATTACAACACCTTTTCCCCCAAGAAGAAAATGGCAAAATTGGATGAAAAGTACAGCCTTGGTTTCCACTATGACCTCAAAGGCTCAAACTATCAAGCTTTGAGAAATCAGATCATGAATACACATGTAATAGAAATATTCAGAACAAAGTATATCAGAATTTTCACCCACATTAAATCACACGCACATGACTTCAATCAAAGAAACATTCCCTCTGGAAATAAATGGGATAAGTTTCCTGATGAGACAACGGATTCCATGATATAAGAACTGAAGCAAGAAGCCGAAACCAAAATGGAAATATCAACCTTACGACTTTAGTTAATGACCAGGATATAAGAACAAGCAGACGCATCTTGAGATCCCAAATATTCAAGAGCCAACCTCCAATCACCTAGCCCTAGGAGTGATACCCCAATTGCGAGATATACGGTGGAAAACACTGTAAGTAGCTTATAATTGCTTTCTTGAAGCACTTAAGGAGACCTGGAAAGCGATTGCAGAAACAAACATCAACTCCAGCTTGTTAAAGTTGATATATTAGAGAACAACTTACATGAATATTTAGCATGATTCGCTTCTGAACATTTTCTAGAACTCGACTATGACCTACCTACTCACTAGACGAAGTACCAATAATTAAAGATAGCAACTTTATGGATGATAGATAGCTAAAGAGGAAGACAACAACAGCATTTCTCTCTCTCTTCTGTGAAGAAGAAACACGGAAAGACGCTGTGGGGGGTTTGATTTGAAGAAGTCCCACTTCACCAAACGAAAAGAACCAAATCGAAGGCCTTACCTCCGACAAACCCACATGAAATCCAGTACCCTAGCCTCACCTAAACTAGGCCCACTTGCCCGAGCTCCTCCATTTGCAGCACTAAAACGAGATATACCAAAGAAAGAGACCTATTCATCTACACAAGCCCGCATCAAAGCTAGCATTAGTGAGCCATTCCAGAACAAAAATGGCCTCCAAAGGAAGAAAGGAACCTCATTTACGGACAGCAAGACGGGAAAAGCGCGGAAAAGCAAAAGAAACCCAACAAAAGACCAAGAAACAACGCGTGTATGTTTCGAACCAAACCCACAAATTGATTCGGCGTTCCACTCCACACCTGCTCGAGATTCCGATGGAGAAAATCTATGATTAGAGAAATGGGTCTCAACTCCTACTTCTTACCTCCTGCTTAGAAGAAGATAAATCTACAAGACCCAACTATGCATCAGGCTTCAGATTCGTCGATTCCTCAGCAGCTATAAAAAGAAGAAAAGACAGGCTTTTTCTCTCAAGCTGTTCTGCTGCACTCGCTTCAGTACTCTCTCTCTCTCTCTCTCTCTCTCTCTCTCTCCAAGAAAAAAATAATGGGGTAGGAGATAAAAAGAATGGAGAGCTCCATCCAATACCCTCCTACCTCTAGTCTCCACATATGACTATGAATGGAATTCCTACTTTGCCCTTTCTCATTGCTGGTCAAGCTGAAACTAGAAAAATTGAAGTAAAAAAACAGACAAAAAAGATGAGATTAGGGAAGAATGAGTAACTTTCATGCTGCTCTATTTAGAAGAATTAATGCTCCTACCTAATACCCATATAGTCTCCTAAATCTCCTAACAAATTTTAATTTTGGGCATTAATCGCCTTTACATCCCTTGGACTTCAATGAATTTTTAGTAACTGCAATGAAATAGAAAAGTGCAACATTATAAAATGAGTTTCTCAGTGTCATTTTTATTTTTTTTAATCTTTTTACATTCCTATAATTTCTCTTGATAGGAGTACTTTTACTCTCTTAAACAACTATTATGGCAATATTATACTTAAAACAACACCACTCATCAAGAATAGTAGGAAAACTGGGGAAATATTTAAATGGGATGCATCGCCATGCGAGGTAGGTACTTCTTGGACCATAGCAAGAGGTTTCGATCTGGGATTAAGTGAAACGATCCTCTCTCGTGGATGGTTGCATTTGTTTTAATGCACTAATGAAGGTTAGTTTAGGAGAATTGAGATAATTAAAACGTAGTTGGAAGAATCCTCACCTAAATCTAAACATAATTAGATGCTAACAGCTTGACGTGTCGGAAATTGACAGATCCTTAAATTCTACTCCTCTTTTTGAGCATTCTTGCACATGTTCGTGGAAACTATTTTTTTTATCTTAGTTTTTTATTCGTTTCTATAACGGTAATTTTAGGTATAAACTAATTAGCTTACTTGCTTATAATTTTCGTCATAAATTTGCACCATATCCTGCATATGATTAGGATAGTCTTGATAAATACTCCAGGTGGAATACAATAAAGAATTATATTATGGATGTGAATAAGTTTACGTCTCCTACCATCTTATCATGAAACGTTGTGGATGGCAATTGTATAATTTCTTGTTGACCGAGTCAATGATATACTTTTAAATAATTTAGAGGGTGTCTCTATCGCATTAAAATTCAGAAAAAATTATGTAGGAAAGTATAATAATTATAATTATCTTTTTTTATATATATTTTCTTCTTGCTATCGCTGTCTGCTGTCTATGTCACTAAAACCAAGGATTTGGGGAAAAGGAAGTAGAAACGAGCTCTACCATTAGCTGGTCGCCCCAGTACACGCCTCCTTAGCCCTTAATCCTTATACTTTTTAAACTTCTATAAGGAGTAGTGCCAAGGTGTTTCTATTCCCTTTTCCCTCTTTATATTAACTAAGTCCTCAAACGAGACAAATTGGTAATAGCACATCTTTGTCCTTTTCTCTATGGCCTTTGTCTCATTGTGTAAAGGATGAAAGGGAAGGGGAATATATATATATATACATACAAAAGTTTACATTGTGTGTTTATTATCTTATTTAAAATTTTACATTCTACATTCGATGCTATGCTTTTATTATTATTAAAAAAAAATTGAGTTAATAGTAGAGAAATGAGAATTTAATAGTGTCTCGATTAAATAGGTGCTGCTAGAATGTTATAAAAATATTATCTTATAACTGAAGTTATTTTAATCCATGTCTGTGTAATTCTAAATTAACGGGGTAATAAATATATAATGCAGCTTGAGATAACGCTTATAACTGTCGGTCTTGATTTTGCTGGCAGCTCCACAGTACTGAATTAAAGAAGCTCAAAACTTTATTGAAAGGCTTAAGTTTCATCATTAAAAGTTATCCTTTCAGTTACCATATTTAACGTTTTGTATTATTTTAAAACAAATTTATTCTCAATTCTCATATCAGATACAAGAGATAAATTACAACCTCTTATTACACTTGAGGTCTATGATTTATTTATTTATTTTGTATTTTTTTTTTTATAAGTTCGAAGGTTAAATATAGGTTGGATAAAAGGTCAACTCTTGTTAGATAAATAGGCACTTAAGTTCTACTAAACTTTTTAGTTAATATAGTAAGCTGCTTAGTCTAGGCTTCAAGTCATGTGCGTCGCCAAATAATTACTCTGAACCAAATACCGCTGAGACCTGCTCCAAGTCTCGCACAGCCGAACTGTTCCTCCAAACCAACTATACTGTGGAGCCATCAACTGAGTCGAACTGTTAAATCAAGCCATCAAACTATTTAAATAATTTCTCGACAATATTATTAAGGGTTTGAATCGAACTCATGACCTCCTTAGTTACAGCGAAGATATCTATCAACTCTATCAAAATTAGTTGGTCTACAATATAATAAGACGACGGAGAAGAGAAGTGGGCAAAAAGATATACATAGTACTAGGATGGATGGTAGGGAAGGATGGAATGATTTGGTCAGTTGGGCAATTCTTCTAGTTCACGAACTTTCAAGGGGAATCATTACTTTGCTGATCATACTCAAAGTGAGGGCATGTATAGCAGCAACAACAAGCAATTGAGACAACGTTGGAAGATATATAAGAGGCTTTTTGCAAAGGTTGGTGTTTTGGCACCTAGTGTCCACTTTCCAAGGCTTAGTGCTTTTCATCTCATCCTATTTTCTATTCTCTCCTAATTATCTTTTTTTTATCTTAAAAGATTTTTATAATAGAATTATTACTGCAAACTTTCGAAATCTTATATATCATTTTGAATTTGAATTCTCAAAAGATATTAAAAAAAATCGTTGATATTTTTAAGCTCTAAAATTTCTAAGTTGAAAGAGTATTTTAGTCTAACACATGATTGTTATGAATATTCATATATATATTTCATCAAAAATTAATCATATGATAATTCTAAAATAGTCAAAACACCTTATTGGCAATTATGATATTTTAGATGTTTCTAGTGGTAAATATGTAACCTCATATATATATATATATATATATATATATATATATATATATATATATATTGATGGAGGAGACTTCCTCTTACCACCCATTTGAGTTTGGTGACGGGTCAATGTTTATTTCATAGACTTTATGAGTTATTTTGTACATAGTGGTCAATGTTTAAAGATAGACTCGTGTTTGGTGCGAGATGAGGAATAGATAGAATGAGATAGAGAAGTCCACATTCGATTATCCAATCTAATTTATACTTATTAAGTACTTTCTCTGTTCAAGGGATTTAATGTCACTGAAAATCTTGTAAATATCATAATGACCACTGAAATCCCTGATATTTAAAAAAAAAATTCACTAGTTAAATCTAACTAATTATAATTAAAACTGGACTTGGATTTACAAATATCATTATGTTCTTGTTTATATTGCTTAAAATGCTTCAAGGGTTTTGTAATGTTACTCGATATCTTAATGCAAAATTAAATTAAGCCAAAAAAAAATTTGTTAGTAATAAATGTTTTTAAACTTCAAGAAGTAAGAGTCTCATATGCATTTGTTATATTTAAGATTAGTTACATTTTCACCGGCTCAACTGTAGAAGATTTTTCTTTAGCTCCCTAGTTCTTTTCTCTACAATTTGACCTATTAAACTATTTAAAATTATCGAATAAGTCCTTCCATTAGTATACCATAAGGGTTTCTAGTATGTATCTATCACATATTTGGCACATGATCTCATTATTGATTAAAAAAAATCTCAACTTTAATCTTATCTCAATCTCATCTGTAACATAAGAAAAAAAATGGGTCAGGGCAAGGAAGCTTGTCACACGTTTATACCCTACCATCATTTCCCTCTTCCCTTCATTCTCCCTCACCATGTAGACACACACCATCATCCTAGTTTTGTAAGTGGGTTGACAGGGCGTGCAATGCACGCCAACCTTGGATCGGGCATCGTATGCTTTTCTCCCCTATCTCCACCTCCCTTTAACTCTCTCTTCTCTTCTCTCTCTACCTCAATATCTCTTTCTCCTTCTCACTCACTCCCTTCCGAACTCCTCTCTCTCCGGTTGGTATCGTCATCACCGATGAGACCTCAGAGTAGCCCCCACCATCTAGTTCCCCAATAAGCCCCTTCCTCCCTTTCCTCTTTAATTGGTTGGTGTTGTCTTATTTTACGAGTTTACTACCTTTCACCATTGCTTGAGTTGCAAGGTGAAGTTAGTGTTGGATGATTAGTGACCTTCATGGTTAAGAAGTTTGTTGGGGGGATATGCCGCTACTTGGACCAATTTTTTTGACTATCGTTGATGCTCGAGGGAGCCTAGGCATGTTGGCAGACCTAGCCTTGGCTTGAACATTGCATTCTCTTGTTGTCATCATCCACAAAGTCTAGCAATCACCTTATCACATTCTCTAATCGTCTCCACCCTTTGTCATATCTTCTCTCATTTCCACATCGTCCAACTTATTTCGGCCTCAGCCTTCCCTTTACTCACTCTCACCAGTGACCACCTTGTGCTTGCTAGACCCTACTAAGTTGCCATCAACTTTCATGACTATCCTCCTTCCCCCTTGACTCTCTTGTCCAATAGTGATAGGTAGTCACCAACATTCCCTTTCTACATTAGTGGCGCTTAGGTGTGTACAAGAAATGAGAATGAGGATGACCTCCCCTACTAATTTGCTATGGGCTGAGGCAGCCGAAACCCAGTGTGAGGCTAAGAACCTAGAACCTCCGCGAACAAAATTTAGGCATTTTTCACTACTAGAGAAATTAGTGGTTTCAAGCAAGTGGATTACCCTTTATTTTTAGTCAATGTTTGCATCAGATGGTGGAGTATAAATAATAAAATATCTCATGGATGAAATAGTAGGTCCCACTAGATTATCGCACCTCATGACATTTCACATTGCTTGTGTTAATCATGTTGAATGTGTGCCTATAATAGCACATTTTACAGTGATATTATATGTTTCTATGATGACGATAATGATGATGTTATCTTGCATGTTGATTTACTATAGATATTATATTTAAATGATATTATGTCACTAATACTACGCGCACTACCGGGAGAGGTGTGACATCTAAATCTTGATTGTACCCAACACTTCTCTCACTAGGATAAGGGGTGGGAGAATTATATTTTAGTATTATATAGTTGGCTCATGCTTGGGATCTCAGACCAAAGATCCTAGATATTCCGGCATGTTGTTCGCTAGGTTTAGCGGGCAATAATATAGTGATACAACTAGAGCTGGATCAAGTTGTATTAGAAGAAAAAAATTTATTTTGGAAGAAAATAAGGCTTTCTGTCAAGGAGCGTTTGAATGCCTAGGACTGCGTCGAACGTACTATGCAAACGTCTGCACATGTTCACAAAAACAGAGAATGGAATTCGTGCATTCGAACAGCTTCGAACGCCTGCACGCGTTCGCAAAGACAGAGAATGAGAATTTCGCGTTCGAACGGCCTCGGGCGCGTTTGAACGCGTCACGGCGAGAACACTTTATTTTTAGGGCTTTATTTCTCTTGTTTGAGTCCAAAGGGTAGCCTCTAAGTATTGTGGAGTGCACCCTAGTTGGGTTATGTTATAAAATCTATATTCTTTCTCCTATCTCTCTCTATCTCCCTTTCTCTTCTCTTCTCTTCTCTTCTTGCCCTAACTTCTTATTGTCCCCTAGCCTACATTGGTTAGATCCTTCTCCTCGTCTATCATGACCCTATTTCTTCTAGGAGCGACCTCTTTTTTTTCTTCATCATATTTCCTTCTCTAATCGCAAATATCCCTATTCACATATCATCTTCTCCCACCTTCTCCCATCACCTTCAAGAACTCCCTTCAATCCAAAAACTCAACCTATCCCTCATCAGCCCGGTTCATAACATATAGTCGATAGACAAGAGTAAAACTCTTTGGGATATTAAAGTGGGAGTATGAAGATAGGATATTGTCGACCTTGGGTACCTGATGGATGTAGTGTGAGGTATCATTTGTTGAACCTAATGGCTCCATGATGTGGGTGTGGGTCTTCAAATATACCTCTGAGATTAAGCGAATAATCTATAAAAAGTTCTTGTAATTACATAATTTATTTTAGTGGTTGTTTTTTTATAGTGAAAAAGGATCTATAATTTTTACTCAGATTTAAGGTTTTTCATGTAAAAATTGGTAGTGTTTGCTTTGCTTATTAAATTCTTGGTTAGTTGCTTATCTTCAAGTTTCCCACGAAAGGTCTTTTCTTCTAAACTATGGTTAGCCGAAAATTTTCAAGCTTGAGTCTCTCTCTCAACATAGATAAATGAGACTTTCATTGATCTCACGAGCTATTGGGCAGTAGTGAGCTAGAATATTCCAGCATGGCTTAAACACAACCCCACCCGACCCAAGTGACTCATGGCCGGTTGACAAACAAAGGCCCCATTTGTTCCAGCCCGGCTCGAGTGACTCATAGGCGGGTGAACAAACAAATGCCCCATTTGTTCCTGCCCGATCTACCCGATGATCACCTGTAACCATCAGCCTCATCATTCCCTTAATTTCCTTACCCTTCTCTCAAATCCTAACCACTAATTCTATTGCTAACGATCCCTCAATAACTTCTAACCCATCCTTAAATTGCAATGATATATGATCATAGTGAGCATATTTGCCATAGGAATAGATGTCGTAAGGCATAATACTTATTTTGTAGTTTTTCTTAAAACTTTTAGAGGGTTGATTTTGAATGGCTAAGAGGCTAAGTTGTAGGAAAAAATAAAAGAGGCCACGATGAAAGTATTGTTATCTATAGTTGAGAAGTCAAAGTATAATTGTCCGTTATCTTTAACAATCATCTATACGAAATATTCTATAAATATTTAGTCAAAAACTAAGTGTAATGACATTTCGGAAGGAGGTAACATATATCAGCAGCAAATATAGTATTTGCAAAGTTTTGAATGACAATTAGGGGAAAAAATAGTTATGTTCAATTCGAGAGGTAGCTACTAATTAAAAGTACTTTTTTTTTTGGTTTTAAAGTTATAAAGAACTAGCATTTGGTGTCAAATACTTGAATTTATTAATGCTTGCCCCTATTTCTTTGTCAAACCGACAACAATAAGTTTGCATAAAATTGCGATAAGGTCATGCATTCCCTCTTCTTCTCTGCACAAGAAGAGTGCAAAACACCAACGTCATGCAAGCAAGGATGAGTTCACCCTCACCACGTTGCCTATCCCATGAAATGACTAGCAAATCAATTATTCCAATTGAGCAACTCAAACTTCTCCCCTCTTTGAGTTTTCTTGGCATGCAGAATAATGCCCGTCTCATGCTTTCGGTTTGCGAGCATTCATGATTTCATTATCCAGCCTCTTGACGATACTTTTAAACTCATTGTATCCATACACCAAATTATTTACTGGTTCATTTTTCTCGATTTGATCAGGGAAGCGAAATTCGAGTTGGATCTTCTCGAACTCCCTGTAGCATTTCTCTGCATTGTCTTTATCCTTCTTTATGTAGTGTACGATAGCCTGCGAAATAAAAACAACAAAAAAACAAACATAGCCAGTTCAGTGGAATTACTATTGAGCAATGGATCGATAGTGAAAGAAGCTGGGCAAATGATCACCTTAATAAGAGGACCTCTAGCATCTGCAAACTCTTTTTCATCCAAGCACTTGCACTCTAAAGCTTGCCAGTAGTCTCCCTTGCAAGGACATTAGAGCATATAGGGAATAAGCTAATGTCAAATAATGCCTCCGTGCATATATGCAGATGATTAAAGTAAAATGGTGATGGTGATCGATGTGGTTGAGAAGAATTAAATAGCACCTTGTAGAGGAGCATTTCAGCGAGCAACATTTGGAGCTCACGGGCTTCATGTGGCAGCTTCTCGTCTTTAGCTTTCTCCCATGCCGCTCGCAGCATTTCTATTGCTTCATCCTCCCTCCCAGTCATTTCGAGCCACGTTGCTGCTTCCTAGCAATCAAAACATGTGTTGCTATCTCAAGCTCGATACGTTAGAAAAGAAATCAATAAATTAAAACATTTAATCATTGGAATCCGCAACTAGTTTCAAACAAAATTTAGGATTGAACTTTTTGAGAGATATTTTAGACAACTTAGTTGGATCGGTGTACTTCCAAAAAAATTTAACATCTTGAGAATCAGATAGCGATCAGAAGATATCGTCAAAAAGAGTTATATAACTCATTTTTCCTCCCTATTTTATAAATAGGAAGATCAAAGATTGAGATGGACAGATCTGCAAGAGCACACTCTAAACTGGTTTTGAGATTCATAGATAGAGACACGGACTTGGGATGGTGGTGGTAGGCCGATGGTGATAAGGTGGCACTGGCAGAGAGTAGGTTACGATCATTCTTAAAACGAAACTATTCAGCCCCCTCTATTCTTTTTTTTTATTTTTGTGCATTATTTTCTGTTTTTATTTGTCTAAATCGACTCATACCTTTCATTGTAAATCTTTTGAAAAGTCCTCAGATAAACCTTGACCCAACAAAACCGGACATATTTAATATGTTTCAATGAATGTAATCTAACTTTTAAAATAAAATTTCTAAAAGACTAAAATTGTCAGTGATACTTTACCAATTTGGTTGTATATCTTTTCATTCTTATCATTTCTTCCATCTTTAGGTCAAACAAGAAAAGAGTCATTTTAGAGAGGATTGTGACCGAGACCACCCATAATAACCTTTATTTTTGAAGAATAGCATCGATTGTAAAGGAAAACTTAGAGGAAGGTTTGGAAGGGTTTCCTATAATGAATGAAAAGAGCATGGTTGGGGAGGAAAGGTTTGGGAGAGTTTTGATATTAAAAATGTGGATAGGAGGAGCATAGTCAAGGTGAAAAGGTTTCGAAAGATTTCTTTAATTTAGTAAACGAGTTGGGCTTTACTGGTATATATATATATCTAAGAGTTCACTAGTAATTTGAGTACTATGGATTAGTTTAGCTTGAAGGTTGGTTAGTCACTGTGAAAGAAATCAGCAGCAGCAGAAGCATGAGGTTTAGTAGATTGTAAATATAAAAAGTAAAAGTTTATTTTAGTTAGGTGCAAAAAAGAGGGTCGAAATGAAAATAAGGCAAGAAAGGTGGAGGGAGAGAAATAAAATATTTGGAAGAAATTATTCCTACCTTTAACTCCTTGAACTTCAAGGGCCGAGTGTCCAGCAACTCCTTCATGTTCTCCGCCGCCTTCTTGAGCTCCTCGTCGTTCAACTGCTTCGCCTTCTTCTCCTCCGATATCTTGTCGAGAACCAGCTTCCCGTCGTGCAGCTCCGCGATCGACTTCGACCGCTCCAGTCTTTGAAGCGGCGGCGGCGGCGGCGGCGGTTGCGCTCCCGCCCTCCGCTTCCGCCAGCTGTACGCCAAAGCAACGCACACGCACGTCAACACGATTGGCCCCGTCGCCGTCGAGCCGATCCACGTCAGCATCGACATGGGCGGGTTCGGCGACTTTGAGCTCCCCGCCGGGCGCGTGGCTTCGTCGGTGCTGTGGTTTACAGCTTGCGCAGTGTTAGCCGCCATGGCGATGCTCATAGAGAATGTGGAGGGGATGAGAGAGTTAGTTATGCTGATAAGAGGAGGGGGGAGGTGATGTCTTGCTTGTTGAGGAGGAAAGGAATCGATCTTTGCCCTTGGGATTGATATATACTAAAAAAAGATATATATACTAAAGGGGATGAAGGGTTCTCAAGTAACGTATATGCTCCCTTTATTTATTTTTTCTCATTCTCTACGTATAAATCAAACTTTATATTTTACTTATATTTTAATTAATATATTATTTTTGAGGATTTTTATAATTTAATCATTCTCCGTTATTATTTTTTATAAATAACCTGAATTAATTTAACATAACCATAATAAAAAAGAGAGTATTAGACTATTAGTAAAAGAATATTATGTTAAAATACATTCCTTGGGAAAGAGGGTTTAAGATTTTAATTTGATGCGATAAGTTTCTTTTAGAGAAGATGATATATATTTAATAGGATAGGGTTTAGTAATAAAACTTCAATTTAGTGGGATAGAATTTAGTTTTGAGGAAGAGGATTTAGGTTTAGTTTAGGAAACAGGATTAGATTTAGTAGGGTAAGGTTTAGTGTCGATTAGATCAAAAATTTAAAAAGTATTTTAATAATTGGATAAGCAAAGTTATATAAACGCATAACATGATTAATGGCATTAGTCAAAATAACGTCAAAATATTATATAAAAATTATAAGAAAAAAGGAAAAATATATATAGGATTACAAAAATTCTTAAGGACAAAGTATTAATTAGAAAATAGAAAAAATATAGGATATGATTTATAAAATTCCTAGGTTAGCAAGACGGAAATTAAGCCTAATTTGGGGTTATAGAGGAGATCGATTGTAATATTGTTTGGGACTACCCGATGAGTAGAAATGAAGAGCTTCCTATTAGCAATTTGAGAACAAAATCCCATTGTGTGGTTTAGCTAAATCTAGAGCAAAATTATATGAACTATGAGGCAAGAAATTTTCAGCAAGAGAGTCCAAACTGCTCCAAAATACATTCAAACGACTTCAACTGTATTCGATTCCTGTTGGAACAAATATCAAATTACATGATATAAATCCTAAATAGGTGAAAAAGACAATGTTAAATATAAATTTCCTATATTTCTTTATTCAGTTATTCATTGATAAATTGATTCAGCTATTTTCTACGCTTTGGCTTTTTAATCTTCAACTAAAAAATATAACTGGCATTTATAGGTGTCTTCCCTAATTAATTTGTGAATTTAGGATGGACACGTTCTTTTCCAACGAAACTATATGATTTTCTTAATATTTTTTTAAACCTCATGATACAAACCAATACATAATGTAAAGATAAAGAACACTAGATCATCAATCAACAAGGGAATCGTCATTTGAATTGTTTTCTGAAAAAAAGAAAAGAAAAAAAACGAACTTGAAAAGTAATTAATTAGTATACAATCTTTTGATAATAGTTGCGCATTACTACAGCAATTGGCTCCTAGTTAGTGTCAGGTGGCGATAGTAGACTCAGATCAAACTTTCTCCAATCATCTATAGCTCCATTCACCAGTTTCTTTACACCCTCAACATCCTTAGTCTCCCGGGATAGCATCTTCTCCACTGCCAGCATCATCTTTATGATAGCCTGCAAGGCACCAAACAGAGAATAAAGAGTATAATATATATATATATATATATAAGAGAGAGAACAAAACCATTAAAGAATAGCATACTCACAGAGTGGAGTTGGGGCCTTGTGTCACTGTCGATCCTGAGTTTCGAATCAAGCAGTTGTTCACAAACCTCTTTTGCCTTGGTATAGTTTTTCTGAAATGATATTTACTAAGTTACTTTCACCAATTTATCTTGGCCAGAATTTAAATGTAGAGAAATATATTAAACACACAGTACGTTTTAGTTTTATTATCATTCACATTACTATCATATAAATATTTTTTATTCCACCCTTACACTTCAAATGAGAAAAGTTTTAAGTACTTTTTATGTTTTTAGTTTCAAATATTAACGTAATATTCTCTATTATATTAGCGGTTGTTAGGATAAAATAGTTATAAATATCCATATGGTAATGATAATAAAAGTAAAAGATACATATTTTTGATAAATTATTCAAGAAAAAAAAACAATATGATTACCTGATTGATCATGACCTGTGTCAGCAACAATCCTAGATTATATTTTCTTTCTGTATTGCTAAGTGCTGCCCATTCTTTGTAGAGCAGGCTCAGTATTTCATCTTCTCTGTCCATCCCTACTAATGTAGAGTAGCCCTACGTACAAAAGTAAATAAACATTAATAAAAGTCTATAAATATAGAAGGAGAGAAACGATAGAATTTACAACCAAACAACACTCCAGCTTTGAAGAAGCCATAGAAAGTTTGATCACAAAGAGAGAGAGAGAGAGAGAGAGAGAGAGAGAGAGGAGACCTCTTTCTTGACATGCTCGTAGACGAGATCCATCAAATTCCGCTGCCTCCTGCCGCTGCGCACGATGGCGAGCGGCAACAGCTCCCGGCAGATCTGCGCGTAGACGAGGTCGAGCAGCAGCGTCTTGCTCCCGCTGTCCTCTTGGGACGACGACTTCTTCAGGAGGATCTCCGACAGCACGTCGATCGCGTTGGCCTGCACGGTGTCGACGCTCATGCTGTCGTTCCGGGGGGCCCCCGGCTGCTGCGCGAAGGCCCCGCGGTGTAGGTACGCCGCGCCCAGGCAGCACGTGAACAGCACCCCCGCGCCCACCGCCACCACCCTGGCCGCCTGCGGCGGAGGCCGAGGCGGCGGTGGAGAGGTTGCCTCAGCCTTCGCCGGTCGGACTCTACCGGGCCCCACCTGCTTTACCCCATTCGGCCGCTCCGCGTGGCGGCGGAGGGAGAGGCCCGCGGGGTTTGTCCGGAGGGAGAGGGCGGCTTCCATGGCGTGGGTTGAGAACGGGTCGGGTTTGGTCGAGTTTTATTTTGTGAGAAAGAGAAGTTAGGTGTAGTCTTTTTCTTTTTCTTTTCTTTTTTTTGGGGGGGGGGATGCTTTTGATGAGATAAGGAAGGTATATATACTGGATTCGGCATCAAGGATACCCATTTTTGATGAGAGGTTGAATCAGATGCTTTTAATTTTAATGATTCGAGGATTTGGTACCAAAGCAGCACTACTTCCTAATAAGTACACATCAA
This sequence comes from Typha latifolia, assembly GCF_019914945.1. Lineage (NCBI taxonomy): Eukaryota > Viridiplantae > Streptophyta > Magnoliopsida > Poales > Typhaceae > Typha > Typha latifolia. Next base: position 4,731,209 of record NC_133087.1, on the reverse strand, counting down.
TGAGTTGTTTCGGTGAAGCTGGGTGTTGAGTTTTGACACGTATATTGGGATCGAATCATACGTACGTAATTCGATGGCTTAGCTTCGTTTGGCTGTGTTTTTTTTTTACCAGATTAGCCCTCTATTATATTTTATTTATCTAAATAGATCGGACCTCAAACTCTAATCGGGCTACAATTAAATAAACCTTTTTTTTATATTAAATTTTAACTGTAAATTATTTCGGTAAATAAAATTTAAAGTATATTTAGTTTGGTCAAAAGCTCTCATTTTGTTCGTCAATAAATTTTAAGGCAAATAAACAGTTTAACGTATATTTTATCACATTTCAAAATAACTTTTATCACATTTTACTCATGTGAGATAGTAAAACATAACAATTTTAAATCTTAGACGATTTTTTTTTAACAAAAGACTAAGCTATTAAAGTTGTGTACCCTCGTATATGTCAAGTTATACAAAACTTTTAGTAGCAAAAATGATAAAATACCCTCCTATATATTAAACCTTTCAACTTTCTCCTTCTTTCACCCAATGTGTAAACACCCTACCCGATTTACTTTTTATTCATCTGCATGCTCTCATCTATTTCAAAATGCACAATTTTGTGATCACAACTAGACATTGGCGGCCCAGGTCGAATTTGTACTGGACTTTTTAGGTTAACCGGGCTTAAGTATTTGTTCACGACTCGATCCACCAATCACTCGGGCGGACCTAAGTTCGGGTCAGGCTAGAATAGTCTAGCCCATTACTGCTCGTCGACCCGTCAGAGATCGACCAAGCTGGTGGGGCTGAGCTGGCCTGACCCGCCAATCATTCGGCCCAACCTACCTGGCACTTAAGCGCATCCGATTCCATATTGTAGCGGCAACATTGAATACAACAGAGAAGGGAACCGACAAAGAAAGTGAAGGGGAGCGGACAACGAGGTGGAGGAATTTTAACTATTTTCTTTTTTTAGCCCAGTCATGAACCACCCTGGTTGGAGCTGGCTGTTGAATCACAATGTTCAGCTTTCATTCACTCAACGACATGACTCTAAGATATGTTTATTTTTCCATCATGACTCAGCGATTAGAGTATCGTTTTCATACGGTGAGAGTCATTGGTTCAAATCCAATAGTAGGTTGGTGAATTTCATTCAGTCAAGAGCGGCATTTGAATCCCGCTCCAATCCCTCCGGCGCAAGTTATTTTAGCTATTTTAGAATTTTTTTTATTATTAGCTTATTTTAAAAAAATATTTATGTTCCTCTATTTAAAAAAAATAATAATAAATTAAAAAAATTTAAAGGTGTGCTTAAAAAAATTGTAAAACGGTATAGTATCAAAATTTCCATTGGTTTTTACTGTAGCAGAGGTAAGTTACTATAGCAGAACGGGCATGCCTAGTTATGGGCCAAATAGGTGGGCTTTCGGGCCAGGTCCAGTGGGCAAAGGGCTGGCCCGTGCTACCGATGGGTAGTTCGAGTTCAGGCGGCCTAAACCGAGTCCGAGCCGAGCTTAGCCCGATCCAAATCGGGCCGGGTCGAGCTAGGCACGGGCTAGTTTGGCCGTTTGATCATGTCTAATCGCAACACTATTTAAAATACTTGTGATCTATTAGAAATGATTTGCAAAAATATTCTTCTTTGCATAACAAATTGTAACTATTTATCTTATTTCTTTTCAAATTATCTTATAAGGGCAATTTAGTCATTTCATCTTAAAAGGACCTTATTATTCATACTTATTCATAATCCAATAACCAAACATAAATTCTTATATAGATTTATTCAAGAAATTATTATGATTTTATTCACGTTTTAGAACCAACAATAAAGCGTGAATAAAATTATATAGTCATATAGATACCTAACTTGCATTTAAAATGTGCATAAAAAATTATCATAGGAAAATCTTATGCATGAATAAACGGAGGCTTTAATGCATGTTAACCATACTAATACACATTTCTAACGAAATAAAATTTAAATATTATTTATAAAGAAAGAAGAGTTAATTATGCACCATAAAACGAGGCCAAGCTATTTTCCTTGACATTTTTCTTTAGGTAGAAAAACCCTTCACAGATTCTGTATCATTTTTCTTCATTTTTCCACAGGCCCTCACACCTTTTAAGGGATAAAGAGCAAAATAAACTGACATATTAGAAGCATTATTAGTGTTTTAACAGTAACAATAAACAGATTAAACGTCATATGGGACATTTATAGAGTTAATTCTAATCTTTTTTCCAATTAAATCATAGATCACTAAGATCAAGAAAGTTGTCTGGAGAATGTGAACCTAACTGTTAATAGAATGTGAGACTCATAATTAATTTAGATATAAATTTGAAACCGGGATTGAACAAAATAGGCCTTATGAGCGATTTATTGTTTATTATTTTTTGATATTGCATGGCTCAACGTAGGTTTTATTGGATCCCAAACAAAATTATTATGGGTGGGTGCATTGGTTTGTTACAAATGGGCTCAATCACTTCTCTATTTCATAAATATAATTTGCTTGTTCTACTAAGAGATGTCGTTTAAAATTGAAAAGAAGAGAAAAACCTACTAATGACTGTCTTTGAGGAACAACATTTGTCTGATTCCAATCATCTCAATGTTTTAGCTTCTGTGCACATATCAATTCAGATAATGTCTAATAATAACCTCCAGAAAAATAAGCCTTGATACCATTATAAATAATCAGTTAATGTAAAAACTTAAGTTTTTAGCTACAAAAAAATAAGAATATATATATATATATATATATATATATATATATATATATAATATCTTTGACAACAATTATCTAACCTTGGCTGAATCCCAATTGGTCTACTTCTAATAAAAATTATTAATTCTTCAACTTTGAACTTCTTACTTTTTTTTTTCAAAAAAAAATTAAAATTAAAAACAGTCACTAAGATTATAAGCAGCTATATTGTTATATCTGTTCGTAAATTCACCTTGATCGAAAGGAAAAGGGATAACAATAAAATACATTCTTGGACAGCAGCTAAAATGGCCCAATCCACCAATTCCATGATCACAATTATAGTAAAAGTTTGTCATCAAAATCCGAATAATTAATTTGACGATCATGATAATGACTCTTATTTAAATATAAAACACAAAACCATGTCCTTGCTCTCTCTGCTAGTATGGCATGGTTCTAAAAGTTGGCCTACCAGCTCAGTCTGACTCACTTGTTGATTATATTGGCCTCAATATTGTCCACAATATGCAAGTTTATAAGGGCCATGGGTCACTTCTTGGATGTTGAAGCACCTGAAATATTACCATTAGTTGCTAGGTCTAAGTCCCAGAACCTAAGCTAATTAACTTCCAACCAGTTGCCTAGAATATACTTGAATTAAATACTTCAGGTAGCCAAGTTTCTCTGGTTATTAAACAATAGTCACTAATAATTCTATCATCTACATAGAAAATAACCTACTAGCGAACCGCTACTTATTGGTATCACACATCACTTGTGATAGAATACATAGAAAAGGACCAATGATGAACCAACCTTTAATTGTTTTCCCCTTTCCTACTCATGATTGATGTTAACCATCTCCCTCCCACAACCTCCCCTCTGCTGCTATAAAAGGCACAAGTAAACCTCAATCCAATCTACACCACCATGAAGCAACTACTTGCTAAAACTATCCTCCTACTTATACTCTCTCTACTCTTCTCAGGTACTACTACTGAAGCAATCCAATGCACTGATGTGGTCATGGACTTGGCTCCCTGTGTCAGCTACTTGATGGGTGGCAATGGGAGCCCCTCAGTTGCATGCTGCACTGGACTCTCCACCCTCGCATCGGTTGCGTCGACCACCGCTGACCGGAGGACGGCATGCGGCTGCCTCATGTCGGCGACGCAAGGCATGGCGATTAGTCCAGCAGCTGCACAGGCTCTCCCGAGCATTTGTGGCATCAACTTGCCTTTCACTGTGTCTCCAAGCATGGATTGCTCCAAGTAAGTTAAAGCATTCTAGATGGCATAAAAAAGTAGTCATATGTATGGTTGACGTGTTTGCTGATCCTTCAGCTTCTCTGTTTTCTTTGCAGGATTAGTTGAAGTCATTGCAGCTTAATTGTGTGGTGTGTGCTTGGGCTATTGTTTTCATCTACCTTTGCTGAATAAGATCTGTGATCATGTACAAGATTACAGATCCAGAGTGAGATCATTCTGGCTGTTGAATAAATAGCAGCAACTTTCTCTAAATTTGAACTAGCTCGCCATTTGCAGATCATAATATATGAGCAGTATAATAACTTTAATCGACAGTTTAACCAATAATATCTCAGATCTACTCATTGCGATCCACAATGAACATATCTAATGCCAAACTAAAGTATAGAGAATCTCAAGTCTAGTACTGAATAACATCAGCGGCACTGCTCCCATTCGAAAAGACTTGTAATTGCTACTAGTCGGATATATACACCTTAAGACACAGAATTCTAATTATCTACTGATCTCAGTATAAGAAAGATGAATCAAAATGGCTACGCAAATGAGCAAGACTCTTGAATTCCTCCTTTGCTACGTACCTGCTTCCATTAGTTTATCATCTTGCTGGTCGTGAGCCATGTCATAGGTTGCATGGACACCAAACAGCACGTAATAAACCACCATGACCAGAGTGCATATCCCGAACCTCACATAGGCCTGGTACCCAAGCGACCCCATCAAGAACAGGTTCATGGCCACGGACACCGACGGCAGCCACGGCACGAGCGGCACCCCCCAAACCTTCGGCGTCCGCTGCTGCGGCACGAACACCGCCAGTCCTAATGTTGTCGCGAACCAGACCGGCAACGCCACCACGTACCCGACCCAGTTGTTCGAGTACTTGGAATTCCAGTAGACGGACAACCCGATCGATGATAATAAGATCATTGTAATTGATGATATAAGCTTATAGAAGTTTGTATGGGAGGTGACGTTGGCCACGTAGTAGCGGCGGACGAGGAGGGCGACGGCCATGAGCATGAAGATGAAAAGGGTGCTAATGGAGGAGACGTCGGCGAGCACGTCGAGGCTGGTGAAGAAGGCGACGCAGGCGGCGGGGATGGTGACGAGGAGGGTTGCGTAGATGGGAGTGCCGGTTTTCGGATGGACGAGGGCGAAGTAGGGCGGGATCATGTGGGACCGGGCGATCTGCGTAGTGTAGCGAGCCTGGCCGAGGGAGCCGACGAGGAGTCCGGTGGTCATGCCCTTGAGGGCGCCGAGGGCGACGAGGTACTTGGCCCAGGCCATGCCGGTGGAGGAGAAGGCGACGGAGTAGCCGGCGTCCGGGTCGACGCGGTCGTAGCGCTGCATCGCGACGAGGACGAAGGACATGATGCAGTAGACGACGGTGATGGCCGACATGGAGGTGATGAGGCCGAGGGGGATATCGCGGGAGGGGTTCTTGGTCTCCTCCGCCATGGTGGCCACCATGTCGAAGCCGGTGTAGGACCAGTACACAACCGCAGCGGCGCGGAAGACGCCCTGCAGAAATACGAGTAATTGCTGGGATGATCATCTCTATTTTCTACCGATAGTAGGTAACCAAGTCCGTACCTGCGCACCGAAGGGGAAGAAAGGAGTAAGGTTGGAGGCATCAGCACGCGTGGATCCGGCGACGATCACAAAAGCAATGACGATAATCCCAAGGATGGACGCAATCGAGTTCAGATTAGACGCGATCCGAGCCCCAGTTACCGCGACGGCCGACGATCCGACGAGCACAGCGACGGCTATTGGATCCAGCCGATCAAAGCCCGCCGAAAGAGCCGGCGCGTAGATCCTTAGAGAATTCGGGTCGCGTCCGATAAGCGTGGCGAAGTACGAAGTCCACGACCTTGCGAGCCCCGCGGCACCGACCACCGCCTCTAGCAGTATATTCGCGGCGGCGAGGAACGCAACCGAGTCTCCGAGTTCCACCCGGAGGTAGGAGAACGATCCCCCCGCGGAGGGGATCTCGGTGGCGAACTCGGCGTAGGTCAGCGCCGAGAGGAGCGCCGATGCCCCGGCGGCGGCGTAGGACAAGGGGATGGCCGGTCCCGCGGCGAAGCGGGCCTCCTGGCCCGTGAGGACGAACACGCCCGAGCCGACCACGGAGCCGAAGCCGAGGAGGGCGAGATCGCGCCACGTCAGGCAGCGGCGGAGCGGGTTCTCGCTGGCGGCGCGGAGTGAGCCGAGCTCGGAACCCGAGGTGGAGCGGTGGAGGACCCGGTCGCGAAGGAGGAGAGAGCGGCGCGGTAGGCGTTCCAGGATTGGAACGACTTCTCCGGGAAGAAGTCGGATTTGGCCCAGCGCCAGTAGCTGCGACTCCCGGCTTCGGCTTCGGCTTCGGCTTCGTTCTCAGCCATGGGTGGAGGATATTTTTCGTTTTGGTCGCGTTGCTTTCCTGCATTCGTGGAGAGGTGCTGCTGATTCGTCATTTTAGTGTGATTTATGGGTGGATGTCTGAGTTGTAATTTGGTTATTTAGTTCAAGTTCAATGCATTTGGCCAGTAGTAGGAAGGATTGAAATTTGATTCGTTTCTGGTAATCAATCTTACCATATAACTGTCTGAATTCAGAAAAGGAAATATGGTTGAGCAAATTAGTGGTTTAGGTTGGTGAATGGTGATAAGCCAAAAGTGAGAGAAGAGAAAGGATAATTATATCCGGGTAGTGATCTGAAATTTACTTTTTGAATCTATCATGATACTCATGAAATTTATAATATAATTAATAACTATATAAGAAAAGATCGTTAATTTTTTGGTCAAAATAATCCATTAAAATTGTCAATTTTTTTTTATCATTTGTAACATATATACATATATATTTATGAAATTTCAATGTTTCAAATATAAAAGTCAAAAAAAAAAATTGAGATGAAAGAAACACAAGGGTACAGGATTTTCATTGGGAATAATTTTTTATTTTTATTGTAAATATTTTTTACATATAAATTAATGTTTATTAGCCAATTGCATATAAAATGTTCATGATATATTAAAATTTCAGCCTAACCACATGAATATAAATTATACTTATAAATTTTAATCAGATCCAAACCGACAGCGTAGCAAACTAAGGAATATTTCTTAGATCCGAATCCAATAGATCGCATCCCTTGGTCAGCAGGATCTATCATCCATCCAACATCAATTTTGCATCCATAATTAGTCCAATACAAAGTTCCAAACGTGCACGTGTTACCTGATGCCCTTTGTGTATCTTATTCAAATATTGACCAATAACCTGGGAAGAGAGTCACATGGTAGAATTATGGTAATAATTGCAACATATCTATAATAGGTTTTAATAATATTTAAATGATTTTTGTATCCTAATATTTGCTTATGTCAACTAATCCCCCTATAACCAATTATTAGAAAAGATAAATTACAGCTTACTTTTCATGCGGTCTCACTTTTTAACTTACTTTCATATATTAGTTCACACCAATTTGTAACTGTTCTTTAGAAGAAAAAAACATAATTATCCTATAAAAATAATTAGATTGGTAGGACTGTTTTAATCATTTAACAGCTTGCTTATGAGAAAATAGTATTATCCCCAATAAACCATATTGATTTTAGCCTTGGCAAAATTTATGAGAAAATAGTATTAGTGAGCCCACCTTTGAGCTTGGTCAAAGCAAGAGGAACAACTTCTAATTCCAAGAACACTTGGTTTTTTATAGAACGAGAGATGTGAAGTGCCATACTGTGCACACATGACTTGGATTCATAAGTTATTATCGCCATTAAGGATTCGCCAGATATTTTTACCATTTGAGTGATTCGAGTGGTCCGTAGATTCGTAATGGCCAGACCGCCATCTTTTTTGGGTTTGGTCACATAATCCCGCTAATTAAATGAAGGTTGTTGCTAGATTGATTATTGTTCCAGAGGAAATTTTTGAACAACTTAATAATACGATCAGCCATAATCAGAGGAGTCTAGATTGAAGACATTGGTCGTACTGGCATGAAATTAAAGAATAATTAATTAATATTATTTGTCCCACACCGGATAAATCTTAGCCACATTAATCTTTATTACCAGCTTTTAAGACATAAAAAAATGGGAAAAATCCCAAACTTATAATATTTTGAAAGTTTTAGTGGCAATTATGTAAAAATTCCAAACTAAAAAGCCTTTTGTTTTTGCAAATAGCCCATCAAATTTTAAAATGAGTTGCGTTTTGCAAATTCCTTCCGATATTTACATCAAATCACGACGCACTAAACTCAAGTGCCAACTTCTTTTATTATATAGAGAGTGTGTGTCCCCGTGAGAGAAGCAGAGCGGAGTGAGCCTCTTCTCCTCCTCTTTCTCCACCACCGGGAACTTACAAAGGAAACCCCTCGCCGTGGTGGAGATCGAGGTGCGATGCAAGAAGACCCGGTTCCAACTCGCTGGAGTTTCGAGGTGAATACCTCGCTTTCTTTTTTATTTTTACTTAATAAATCTCCATTTCTCCTCGTTTTTATCGATCGGTGGCGCAATGATTTGGTTTTCTTCGCTTACTTCTTGTAGGATTTTAAGATGTTCTACAACATGAAATTTGGGCGGAAGAAGGAAACGAATCAAGAGGTGGAGGAGTCTGGATCGCAACATAATAATGGGAATTATTCTAATGGCGCGATTCATGCGAATGGGAGCAACAAGAAGAAGACGTCCGATTTGGCCGTTTACGAGCAGTTTGAGCAGCAGGTAAGGTTTCCGTTGGCGGGATCTTAGCGGTAGACGAGTGTTTGGACTGAAGAACTCAGTACATTGTGGTGTTCTACAGGAGAGGAGAAGCGAGATGCGACCGGGAGTTATTTCGGATAGAGGGGAAACACCGTGAGAGTCTATAGAATACAACATATATTTCTTTTAATTATGTTTTGATGATAAACTTATTTCTAGTGTTTGAGAAAATGACTAACTTAGTGCCATTTAATTACGCTGTTGAGATTTAGGCGCAATCATGCATCCACAAAGCATTCACAAATTTGTGATTTGTTCTACTGGAGATCTGATGTTGTCTTTTAATATGGTATTTTGGTAATTAATTTGGGTACTAATAATGGATGTAGATTTCTGTAGTAAACCTCATCCTCTAGGAAAACTTTGGACGTTTCTCCTGTTTGCAATGAGCTTAAGTAGATTTAGAATTTTTTTTCCCTACTATAACCATATCAATGGCTTCTCTATTTTGTAGGTATCTGCACAAGAGAAGTTTATTTGACTCTTTTTTTGTTGTTGTGAAATTTCTAATTCTAATCTAAACTTCTAGGCAGAAACCCCTGCTTCCTCCATTTGAATCTGCAGAGATGCGTACCCTAGCAGAGACTTTATGCAGGTAATTTTCTTGTACTTAAATGATTACTATAGCTAGCTGGTTTCTTGATTGTTTTGTAGCTGTATTGATTTAGATGGACAAATATTGGCATATCCTCATTGCAAGCCACTTAAAAGTCCTAAAGGCACTGATTACTAATTCCATATTATTGTTCTTTTCAGAGATATAATCCGGGGAAGCCCAGATGTGAAATGGGAAAGTATCAAAGGCTTAGAAAATGCAAAACGCCTTCTCAAGGAAGCAGTAGTCATGCCTATAAAGTACCCAAAGTAGGTATTCTGTTTATCTCCTAATCAAGCTATAATAAACTAGTTAATAAAATTCCCTTTATGTAGTGCACTGAAATGCCAATATTTGTAGCTTCAAATTATGCTCGTCTTATAGTAATATATCACTATTGGTAGGTTTTATTTTATTGGGACTTTCTTGGTCTTTGTTATTGGCATGTCATTTGACTCTACACAATCATCTCTACTTCATTGCCTGAGCAAGACATAATCTAACTTGAAGACAGAAAAAACAACTTAGCCCTATTAAAGAATCCTTTGACTACTATCATACATTCTTGCTAATAATAGTTATTATCATCTGGATGGTGGAAAGGAATCAGGTAGGTGGTAGCTTACTCATGCAAATTCATATATAAGTATTTCTGCCCTCTCCATTTCCTTTCATTTTCTTTTCTTTTTTTTGTTGTTTATTTAGCTTTTAAAATTTTATGCAGCTTAAAATGCAACTTTTGAGTTTTGATTTGCATGAGGACTTATATTTGTTTTGCCTTTAATATGCTGTATCTAGATACTTTACTGGGCTTCTCTCACCATGGAAAGGAATTTTGCTTTTTGGTCCTCCAGGAACAGGGAAGGTCTGTAACTCTGTATGCATCTATTTTTAAAAGAATTTCTATTTTTTCTAGAGATGTAAATCTCTAAACTTATTTATAACTTTCTTCGCCACAAAAATACCTTTGATTCTGCTGCAAGACAGTATTTTTCAGACTCATTTACTTTGCTCTGAATGTATAAGCTTATCCATGTATTTCTTATTCTGTTTGTAAGAAAGTATCAGTTGTCAATAGCTTACATCATTTCATACATCATGTAATGATGCTATGTAGCCTATATATCAATGTGTTTACCCTTTATAGTTTATACCTCATTTCCCTTATAAGTTCTGGTGTTGGCTATTTGCACTATAAAATTGTCTATCAGTCTTGTATTGGTTGTGAGGATTTGTGATGTGGTCTAAGGATGAGAACACATGCTGATACAGTAAAAGATAAAGGGGTATTTAGATCCCACTCAAAATATTTCTTTTTCTGCCTCTAAATATCATTTTCATACTGGCATGGTTAGATAGATAGGAAGATTGAAGATAGCTCACCAAGCCGTGGGGGGGGGAAGATCAAACCCACCTAGTTGTGGGAGAACCTGGCTTGTGGAGAAAGAAGAAAGTGTGGAATCCACCACAAAAGAGAGGAGAGACAAGGAGAAGAGAGTGTAGAAAGGGAAATGAATAAATGTGGAATCCTCCACAAAAATTATACTTATAATTTTTCATGATCTTTTTTTCTCTTTGATATTGGAACTCCCTCACCTCTATATATAGAGATGAGCGAGCATATTACATCAAATCACTTGGAACTTTTTAGGATCTTTCCTATTTAATCTATAACTAGGACTCTTTTACCTTAAAGATCAACCAAATCTTAACAGAACTTATCTGAAAACAAGATAACAGCCCAGTAGAGTTTTAATCAAATATGACACTTTAGAAACAAATCTAATTTTAGATAAAAAGTACGTTCGAAAAGAAAAAATAAAAGAAAATATAATTCAAATCAATCTTTTAATACCGGCACCTGAAGATTCTTCAAGTTTGAACTTTGTGGTCAGTATACGGAGTAACAAGTCTTTTGCTCTCAGAGGCTGGCTGGTTTAGTGTGATAAGAACCAACAAGAACAAATTGCTAGAATTATGGTCTGATCATGTTTTACATTCATCTTCTAGATCTGTATCTTGTTCAAATTACACTTCCACTAATACAGGCTACATCTTTCTATATCCGATGACTTGCTTTTGCACATCCATTGGTCTGAGTACTAAACAACATTGAAGTGCAGTGTGCAGTACCTGCTTACTATCAGTTCCTAGCTCCTATATCAGATTGCATGCTTGTATTGCATTTCTTTTATGTTGCAATTCTTCTAATCGTGTGATTCTACTCTCATTCCTACCATATTACAATTGTGAATAAAGATATCTTATAGTCATACAGTGTCCTGCAAAATACAAACTGGTCCAGTGACATATCTTAAGTACTTATCTTTGATATGTTAAATAGAATACATTATCTGAATAAGTACCTCTTTATATCAGACGATGCTTGCAAAAGCTGTGGCTACTGAGTGCAAGACTACTTTCTTCAATATTTCAGCATCCTCAATTGTCAGTAAATGGCGTGGTATGTGACCACATAGCATGCATTTATTTTCTTACGTTATTCAATATGTCACAATGAATCATTCATACATCTACATTCTGTACTCAGTTTTATTGTTTTGACTTCTGGCTGTCTTCTTGCTTGTTTATAAACAATTTTGAAGTTTCCATTTTAACAGAGATAATTATTAACAGAACAATAGTGAGATTCACCGGGCTACTGTACTACAATAACACTTCCGATTGTTATGCAGGCATATCTGTTAGTGGTGAAATGTCTATTACTGTAACAGTCTTCCTAAAATAGCTAGACCTGTTTCCTGCAGTTGGCAGTTTCTTCCACATTGATATTTCCCATTTGATGTATTCTAGATTGGTGCTTTCCTTTAGTAAGAGCCTCTGCACTTCTCAAACATTTTGCTTAGTATGCGAGCTACTTTATAGGATATTTCAGAAATTTTTGTAGCCTGGTCACTGAAAAGTAAGAGATTGGTCAGCTCGTTCATTTTTCTTGACTCGAATTTGCAATCATGACAGATCATATACCTAAATAAATTTGAGATACACAAAGCCTTAACAAATAAAATTTTCTAAATCCATAATAAAAAGAAATTTAATATGAACTACTAACTCCAAATAAATAAAAATTTAAAGGTAATAATAGATTAACGGTATCCAAATATGACTACTAATGTCTCACTAAATAAACTAAATTAATGAATAGTTTTTGAAACATAAATAACTAATACAACTAAATTTGGAAGGTCAAATTCTAAGTGGAGGTACATTCTCGGAGCACAATGCTTAGTCGCCACGTTTACCAGAAGTAGGGGGGAAATCCATAAGCCACGTTTGCCTACTATCTCTCACACTCTTCTCTCACCTCTCACACTTCATCGAGCTCATTCAATAGCCAATCCAGTGAGTCCCTTCGACTATTCCTCACTCCTTCATTTCTCTTCTTTCTTTCTTTCTCACCCACTCTTTTAACTTCTTTTTTCATACTGCTATTGAACAATAGTAATCAGATTTCAATCTTTACTGTTGTTTTGCAATAGTAATTTAAGAGTATAAAATTTTGTCAAATTCAAGTCAGAATTCATTATAACATTTTAGTAAGTTTTTTCTTTAGTTTTTAGACTTCATATGTGACTAATGTTTATTTTCTTTTTTTTTTGTTATTCTAAATTTTGAGGAACTTTCTTGTATTTTTAAATAATATTTAAAATTTTATCTAATTAAAAATAGTCTGGATCGATACGGGCGGCTGATAAGATCAATACAGCTGATACGTATCATTTTTTATAACGGCTGATTCTGATTCTAATACCAAATTTCATAACCTTATCTACAACTCTCTAAGTTTCTTTGGTGCCATTATGTAAGGTGCCTTTGATATTGGTGCAATGCCAAGAAGTAAAATAATGGTGAAATCTATCTCTCTGTCAAGTGGAAGACTAGGTTGGTAATCAGAGGGGCATGTCTGAAAACTTGTTCACAACTGGAAGTTCATGGATATTTTGCTCCACTCGTTCAGCTCCCTCCATAGATGCTAAATAACCTTGTCATCCTGTTCTCAACAATCGATTTGTCTGAAGGGCTGAAATGATATTGGTTTTAGAAATCTTTCGCTCACAATGAAAGAAAAATTCTGGTTGGCGGTAACTTTCCTTCAATGAAGCTAACTTTCTCCTCTTCACTAACTGCTAAAAATATAAAAATATAGCAGCTCAGTGAATATAGCCTCAAAATCCACCACTCACATGCTTCCCTGCCTCAACTTGAAAAGTTCATCATGCTTCTTTTTCAAGGTGTGGAGATAATACTTCTCGAAGAAGATTTTCTGAAAATTGTCTCAATTCAGCTTCTTCTCCCTTCCAATGTACTGACACTCGATTATTCGCCATCATTGCTCTGTCCGGTCTTCAAACATATAGATTTTTAAAGCAATCTTCGATCATCCTGTGCAGTTCAAAACTTTCAAAATCTTCTCAATTCGAAGCAGCCATGTGTTTGCTTTGATTAGATCAGTAGTTCCCTTGAAGGAGGGTGGAGACGCCTTTAGGAACTCAAATATTGTACCCTTATTCAGACTAAGAGGCCTAGCCTCATATGTAGTCGAGGTCGAGGTCAGCTATGATTGCCCTCCAATAGCCTGAACGAGAGTCGGAAGTGCTGAAATTATTGTATCTTATAGTTGGAGTAGGAACAGGTATAAGGGCACTCACTGGCTCAAACACAGTAACAAAGGTCGGTGCAAAAGTTGGCACCTGAGTAGGAGCCGAATATTTCACCTTACTCCTATTAGGAGATATTCTTTGCGCAACAGCTCCTCATTGACAACAATGTATATACATAATGCGATTAAAGATTTATAAATAAAGATAATAAAAATTCTACTTAAACATGATAAAATAGTTTATAGCAAATTTGAGCTCATTGCAACTCGACCTCCACTTAACTCAAAAGGGGTGACTTAAACCTGGTTCTGATATCAACTTTGTCACGACATTCGAAATCATGACTGACCATATTTTCCAATAAACTTGAGATACACAAAGCTTTAACAAATGAAATTTTCTAATTCCACAAGAAAAGGAATTCACTATGAACTATTTACTTCAAATTAATAAAACTCCAAAGGTATAACAATATCCAAATGTGACTACTAGTATCTCACCGAATTAATAGATTTTTGAAACATAAATAACTAATACAACCAAACACAGAAGGTCAAATCTTAAGCGAAGGTGGAGTATTGGCTCACAACCATTAGTCACCACGCTAGCCAGTATCTAAAATATTGACACTAATTTATATATATTGCATACAAATAACATAATATTTAATTTGCACATAGATGACATAATAAATAAAAAAGTGAGTGAATCTACTCAATTGAGTCTAAGTGAAATGATTGAAATAGTCCATGTGCTAAAAAATCACCACCAGTGAGTTGAAGAGTGCTCCTTGATTTTTCCAGCGGTGCTCCGATGGTCCAATCAAACCACTCGTGTTCCGACGAGGTTAATAAGAAAAGGAGAGGGAAAGATAATGGCATGGGGAGGAGAGGAATAGGGTTAGTGTTTTTATAAATGTAAATTTTGGATTTTGATTTTGATTCAGAAACCGATTGAGCCGGTTGAGAAATCTGCAGCCACTCCTCTCGTAGCGTAACGACGAGGGAGAGGGAAGGGGGTGCACTTGCAATGCACATGCCCTCCTTTTTTTTCAGGTTATCACAATATCCTCCTAAACTTCATGTTTAATGATTTAATTGTACATGGGTCTAAAATTTGTCTTAGATCTATCGTTGCCACAAATCACCGAAAAGTAGCATATTCTATAAAAGAAAGCCCTGGTAATATTTTTCTTGAACAATCTGAATTTTGCTGCTGCCTAGAATTTTGGATATATTGATGTTCATAGGAGGTCCTCAAGGAACTTATTAAATTAATAATACCATTTATTCTTTAAAAATTTAAGATCTTTTGAGTTTTGACTGTCACCTCAATGTAGGTTAAGCTTTGATGTTCTGCATTGTGAATCATCTTAATAAATTTCTCATACGACAGTCACAAAGCTATATATCCCAACTATTCACATTGGTTATTTGAATGCTTATCCATCAGTTTCAATCACTTAAATTATCTGATCAATGTTTGAAAGTTCTTGATATCCACAGGTGATTCAGAGAAGTTGGTGAAAGTTTTATTTGAACTTGCCCGACACCATGCACCATCTACTATTTTTCTTGATGAGATTGATGCAATCATTAGTCAACGTGGTGAAGCACGTAGTGAACATGAAGCTAGTCGACGTTTGAAAACTGAGCTCCTTATACAGGTAATTATCCAAGGGATAGAAGAAATACTTCTATTTAAGTAGTTTTTGGAGGAAAGGCTTTGTGCAATTCAGTTTAACGAACTTCATCATAATGTACATAGAGAAAAGATAGTACAATGAGCTCTTATTCTCCCAGGATATTTAGCCTAGTAGACCTCATTAGATCAATTGAAAACCTTGTAAACCAATTTGTCCAATGGATTTTTAACTAATGAATACTTATATAGTCCATCCATGTCACTATATTCCTGATGTTTCTTTGATATGCTTGCTTAGGGATGGTATGAAGTAGCTACACCATTAAGAGGTATCACATCATCTATATTTTGAATTCTAAAAGTCTAAGGTTAATAATTCAAGGCTAGCTAAGACTCCAAATATACAAGAATTGGTATAACCTGCTATGCATGCAGATGCCTTATTCAGAGAGCTAAATTAATTACAGGGAGAGAGCAGAGCGTATATAAACTCGAGGTTGGTGCGCATCCCCTCTTTCCAGCTTTTAGTGCCTGTTATTTTGTCTAATGAGTGACAACTAATAACTTCCTTCAACATTTATCATTTTGATATTGAACATGAGTATCTTTTGCAACATCTAATCATTCTACAGTTCATTGATGAGAGTCAAAAGTCACTGAGCTTTCCTTAAAATTCTACTTTATTTTTTGGAAGGAAGATGGCTATGTGTGTTGTCACTCACAAATGCAGTAAATTATGCCAAGTAAAGAAGAAAAGTGTGTACGACTATTTCACATAACTACTTTTCTATATACTGAACTATGAAATAGATAATTATAGTGTATAAATACACCTATTGAGTTTATGATATGTAACTTGCTTTATTTTCTTTAATTTATTGTGGCTAGTGTGGATTTGATGCAGATGGATGGTTTGACAAAGACAAATGAGCTTGTTTTTGTTCTAGCAGCAACAAACCTGCCCTGGGAACTGGATGCGGCTATGCTTCGGCGTCTTGAGAAGCGCGTATCCTCAAATTGTGTTGAGCAAGTAATAGGATTACCACTTAGACATCATAACTTTTGCTTAACCACAGTATCAATTTCTGAGATATTCTAGATTTCTAGTCTTTAGAAATGAAATTAAGTAATTTACGAAAGAAAACATATGACTATACGAGTAGAAGTAACAAAGAGTAATAATTTTTACTGGGCAATTGCTGTTATCTTGTATTATCCCAGATTTGTTTGTCTACTAGTTTGTATTGTTTAACAATGCTAGGCTGTATAATGCAGTATCTGCTGCATTTCAATCACATTTTCTAGTGGATAGTCTAATTGGATATGTGTCTTGACATTGAAAGCCATGACAGTAATCATATATAACTACATTTTTTCCACTGTAACTTTCCCTGACTACGTTGAAACAGATCCTTGTACCTCTCCCAGAGCCGGAAGCTAGGCTTGCAATGTTTGAGGAACTGTTGCCAGTAGTTCCTGGGGAAGTTGAGATTCCATATGATCTTCTGGTGGAAAAGACAGAAGGTTTTTCAGGTTCTGACATTAGATTACTATGCAAGGAGGCTGGCATGCAGCCACTAAGACGCCTAATGGGATTTTTGGAAGAAAACCAAGAAAGACTCCGGGAGGATGGTAATGTTTCTCTTTAAGCTTTTCAGAATCTACTAATGCTCTTATGTGTTCATGAAATTTTAAGAATGACCTATGAATGTTTTACTAACCAACCCTTATTCGTAAGATAGAAGTCCCTTTCTTGTTTTGCAAGACAGTTGTAATTTCTTGCTCTTGATTGGACAAACCAAAAATCAAACTTCTTTCATGATTAGTCTAGAGTACTCAATTCATTGGCGTACCTGCGTTAACTTGAAGCGAATAACTAAAAACTAAGTCCTATTCAGCTGATCATGCATAATTAATTCAATGGCATAGGGAATAATGCATGAGTTAACCCATTAGAAGACACCATTTACTTCTTCCGTTCTCTTCTATACTGGACTGTGGGAATATGCCCTCCATGTAGAGAAAATCTCTGGATATTTTGTGCACTTGAAAAGGCATATATTCTCCAACCATTTACCTTTTCAAATAGCTGATAAGTGCGGTCTTATAGAAAAGGCTTACATGCAAGTAACAGGTGCTTGCAGTCCTTGGTGCCTATTCTTCAAACAACAGACTGATTATAGATTTGTTTTTCTATGGCTGCAGAGTTGCCTGCGGTTGGTCCAGTCACTCCAAAGGACATTGAGGTGGCGTTAAGGAATACGAGGCCATCTGCCCATCTCCATGCCCACCGTTATGACAAGTTCAATGAGGACTATGGCAGCCAGATTCTTCATTAAGGAATCGCCAGAAAATCGTGAATAATCTTATAAATTAGTGGATTTTCTGGCTAGATATCATGCAGAAAGCATCAGAATAATTTGAGTTACCTATCTCCGCTTCTTAATAACCGTTGTGGTGCCAGATAATTATGTCCAGCTACTAGTGAGCTCTGATGTCAGATAGAACTCCGCAATAAAACTTCCTTAACACAGTCAGAAGATGGAAGAAAGATCCAGGATTTATTGAGAATTAAACCTCTGAAAGAGCTTTCAGACAAGATCCTCAGCCTTGCTGATGTTGCAAAATTATTACACCTCTTCTGTGCCTGTTTCCAGTTCTGCACCCTTCTACAATTAGCTATTTGATCAATTGCGAACAAAATGTAATGTTTGTTACCTTTTGGTACATAATCCTAAATTGGATATTTTCCCAATATTTCAGTTTGTTCTTTGATGCACGATGAATTGGAATATTCTACAAGCTGGAGTAATGACCAGTGTCAATTCCCACCATCTCTATGGCCATGGGCAATCTTGCTAAAACCCATATCAGCTGTGCTAACTATTCATTAATTCCACTTCTTGCTGGTTAAATCTACTCTTAAGAGTAATCAAGACAGTAGCCAAAAGAAGAAAGGACACACAATTCTATATTCTGATTGCAGAGAATGAACACTGTCGATAAAGAAAGCAGCTTACGTGGAAGATATGTTCACATCTTAGGTAACAGTACAAAGAAGGAACTGAGATCTTATATAACAAAAAATAAATAAATAGAAGACACTAAAAACAAAAGCGTACCACCATCCGTAGTAATTACTAATTAAAAGGATCATGTAAGAAAATTAATCTTAGGACGACGAAAGGCTACCAAAAGACTTGCTGCATATCGACCTACTACCACATATTCATGTGGGTGGGGCTCGCTCTTATCCCATCATCAATCTAATATTGTACGAACTTAATTAGTGTGGGTTTAAGGTCACATCCCGGTTGATCATTTATAAAGATACCTGTTCCGAGTTTTTGACTATCCTAAGTCTCCCAATGTTTTTTTTTTATCACATGTCTAATTCTAAAAAATCGTTGACTGGAATAATAATTTTTAAATATAAGGATCAATAATTTATATAAAAATTTAAAAATAGTTAATAAAATTGCTAAGTATGAAAAAATATTTCTCATATAAATCAACGATGCAGTCAGCAATTTATATTTAAAAGTCACTAAATAAGAAAACAACTTATATAAAAAAATTTCCTCACATTTATCAATTTTTTAATTGATCTGGCCGGTGACTTATATTTAAAAATTACTATCCAAAATTTTTAACTCATTTAGTTTCATATTTAAAGTGTGCTAGAAGTATAAAAAAATATATTTGGGAGGCCAAGTTTGATATAAAAAAACTCCACCTGTACCTTTTGATTAGTAATATAAATATAAATCGTATAAATAAATAAAAAGCTGTTTAGGTAGCTTGACAAGCAACTTAAAACTTCTACTATAAAAAAACTCAATACAAGATTTAACATTATAATTACAGCTCTCTTATTATAGTTTTTTTAAACTATTACCATTTTCCATTATGACAATAAAAATGCTTTCGCCAAATGCACATATTATTATGCAAATCCTTCTTTGAGATTTTTGTAGCTAGCAATCATTCAGAAACTCGACTCATATAAAAAATATCTAGTTAATACTAAGAGAAAAAGGTTTATTTTATATATAATTTTTACTAAATTATTTTAAAATATCATAATTGCTCCTGAGTTTTTTTTTTAAATCATTCAAGTGCGAGAAGAATAGATATATGTTAGACAACTAACTCTCCATAGATACATATGTATTTAGACTTTATCAAATTTTAACCAATATAGAAAGTTACTCAGTATAGGCTTCAAACAGCGTGCATTGTCGAAGTATTGCCCCAAACTAAATGCCGCTGAGATCTACTTTAAATTGTCACACTATTAAGCTGCTCCTTTAAGCTAGACGTATCGTCGAACTATCATTCGAGCTAGCCGTTGAGGCAAGCCACTAAATCATAAAATTCTTTTCCCATAATAATTGTTTGAGAGTCAATTTTATAATTTTCTTAGTCACTAAAAAAGAGTACCTACCGACTCTCTAAGAGTTTGATGGGTACTGTCACTATATTATTAAAAATATCATAATTGCCATCTAAATTAATGTGTTAGTTTTAAAAATATTATTCCGTTAGTTAAATCTAATTAATCATAATTAAAACACAAATTTAGGTCTAAAATAAAAAGATCATTTTATCCTCACATAAATTATTAAACATAATTTAACTCCAATGTTATACCCAATAAAATAGTACAATGAAATATATTTTATAGCAGGTGAGAAAAAAATTAATGATAAATACTTTACAATTTAAACTTAAAAAGAAAGTATTTTAGTCAATTATATGTTTATATTAATTTTAGTAACAATTTGTTTGGAATATTTTATAAAAAAAATAATCATAATGAAATTTTTGAGAGAGCAGAATGATTTCGGCGGTAATTATAATATTCTGGAAAACTACAGTGATAATTATTATATTTTGGAAGTTTTGGGTGGCATTTACGTAACAATCCAAAAAATAATATAAAATAGATACCAATCTATTTGGGTAGTTGATGGGTACTTTACTTTGTTCGTGTTGGTCTAATATTTAAGGCAATGGTCATAAAGCCACAAGAGATGGATATATCTACAGTCGACAACAAAGGGAGTGACAAAGGAGAGCTTCATAGGCGTTGTAGCGTTGTCTAGTGTACCGCTTCTGATAGCTAAGAAAGTTCTCCAAATCTCTCTCTGTCTCTCTCTCTCTCGCCTTCTCTCAATCATTCCTCGATCCGTCTCGTGGCTGCCATCTCGTACGGGATCCCTGCTTCCCTCGTCGGAGGTCTCTCTCTCTCTCTCTCTCTCTCTCTCTCCCTCTCTCCTCGTAGATCTCATCTCCTGCGACTTAGGGTTTCTGGATTTTCCTATTCTGCGTTACTTTATTATCTCTGAGATGTTGTTCTTCTCACTGGCTGCAGATTCTGATGTGATGCGGTGGCGATCCCGGTGCTTGGGAAGGAGCACGTCGCTGTGATCTGGAATAGGGACGAGATCGCTTCCTCTTTTACGCAAAAGAGGGGGAAGGAAGGGAAATTTTTGGTTTTCTTTTTGGGTTTTTGTTGTAATTCTTACAGTTTTGGGGTGGTTTTGGAGTTGTGAATTGTGATGGGGAATAAGATAGGTAGGAAGAGGCAGGTGGTGGATGAGAAGTACACGAGGCCGCAGGGCCTCTACGAGCACCGCGACATTGATGAGAAGAAGCTGAGGAAACTCATTCTTGAATCTAAGCTGGCGCCTTGCTACCCCGGGGATGAGGATTGCGCTGCGGATCTCGAGGAGTGCCCCATTTGCTTTCTGGTTTGAAACCTTCCTTCCTCAGATACTCGTACTTCTAGTCGAATTTTTTAGTATTGCGATTTATTTTACTCCACGATTTTGCTTACTGTTATTGTGGTGATGTGATGTTTCGTTTTTGTAATGTCTCTAGTATTATCCGAGTCTTAATCGGTCGAAATGTTGCGCGAAAGGTATTTGCACAGGTATTGCTATCTTTTTGGGTTGGTTGGTGCTATTTGTTCTCTGGTTTTGTTATTTCCTCTTACATCATGCTTGATGCATCTTGCAGAGTGTTTTCTTCAAATGAAACCAACTCATTCAAGTCGACCTACTCAGTATCCTTTCTCTTGCGCCTTAATTCTTTTTAGCATTGATCATTGATATTTTTTTTTACCACAAAAAGGGTCTTAATTTTTTTTAGCATTAATCATTGATAGATTTTTAACCACGAAGAGGGTTTGCACTTAACTTATGAAGGTGCCCTTTCTGCAAAACTTCGAATTATGCTGTGGAGTATCGTGGTATGAAAACAAAAGAGGAAAGGAGCATGGAACAAGTTGTAAGTTTTGTGCTATTATTGCCTTGTCTTCAGGAAAATTAATGCTGCTTAATTCTTGGAATCAAAGTTCCTTGTTGATCTAGGGTTTTCTGCTTATGTGCAGGAAGAACAGCGGGTTATAGAAGCACAAATAAGGGTGCGTCAGCAAGAGCTTCAAGATGAAGCAGAAAGAATGAAGAGGGAATGCAACAAATGTTCATCTAACAGAATTATAACTCCAGCAGAGGCGGATTGTCGGGATATATGTAGTACCTCATTTTCAGGTCCTCATCTGATTTAACTATCCTCTCCGTGAGCTTTAATTTATGTACAGCTAGGTAACCTTGGTTGGTGTTGCATCATTTACTTGACAGTGCCACCTTTTAGATGTACAACACAAGGAAACAAGCTTGTTTCATTTCAACCTCCGTTCTATGCGCCAACAAGCATACAACCTTCACTATCCAGGCACAATCGGTGAGTGGCGATTAAGTTTCTTGCTTTTCTTGTTTCTGTTATTTTTCCTATTGCGAGCAGTAACTTCTTTTTGTATTACAACTTAATGAATCCATTACCTTTTACTTCTTGCTTATCACATTAAAAGAATCCATGACCTTTAACTTTTTGTTTATTAAGATTTTATGAATCCATTGCCTCTTTTTCTTGCATTATGCACTTATTTGGGTTGAAGTAATTTAATCATATCATATGAATACTCAAAAGGAAAAGGTAAAGAACTCTGAAAAGGTTATATCTCACGAAATTATAGATTTTTCTGCTATTTAACTTTTTAGATAGATCAATATATGATAAAAAAAAATTCTCTAAATTCTGTTACACCCCATAGTGATGTGCTATCAATGTTACATGTCAAACTATAAAAGTTCAGAGTCATCAACAGCTAGAGAAGAAAATTAAGAAGTTTTAGGAATCATACGTAAAAATAAAAAGTAGAGAAGTCCCTAGTAGATTGGAAATGGGAAAAGAAATTTGAAGCATTTCTCTGAAAAAAAAGAGATTTCTAATCATCATCCAGTTATCCAGCCTTTTAAGGGCCATGAGTCAAACTTCGATTATAACTGGGGGAAGAATGAAACTCACGGTGGCATCTGAAGAAAACACTTTGTTCTGGTCACATGAAATCATAGCTTCGTCTGCAATTTCCTGCATTTACCTTTCTATGAGGATTAGCACAAACATAATCCTGACGGATACATGGAACTTCTATTGAAACTTTAAGATGTTAAAGATAGGTTTTCGAAGAAATTGTACTGTGGACTTTTGTAGGCTTTTACTGCTTAATTAAATCTATCAAATTTTTTTATACTTTTGATGGATCATTGGGTATCGTGTATTTAGCTTTAAGTTCACATGGAAGCACTTTACTATCTAATTATTTTATCAATTCCATTTAGTGAACTTATTTGTTGCTGGAGCTTTTCTATTTGATGATTTGATCTGGAGTTTTTGTTATACTTGAATGATGAAGGGTGATCTGTCTGTAGGGGTAATGTAGGTGAAGCTAACTTTGGCAATGTTAATTTATAGAGGTTTTTGTTCCAATTTCTCTTTTCCATTGGTTTTGACCTGGTTATGCTTGTGGGAAAAAAGTACCAAAAAAAATTTCACTTGTTTTTCTCAGGCTTATTTGTAATTAAAAACTGAAGTTCAGTGATATAGAAGGGTAGGCCATGACATTCAGGGATTTTGAGCTCCGATAGATCTCGATTTTTTATTCCTCAGAATTTTATATTTTCTAAAAGCTTCTAAGCCTCGTGTTAAGGTAAAACTTGTAAGCTTTCTTAGTTTCTTTGTAACCAGCAGTTTCTTAAGCTACCAAAATAACTTAGCAAGTTCTGGGTAAGCTGTGCCGTTCTTATTACTCATAGCTTGATTGTTCTTTGACTTAAGTCTTAACTTATCTTCATTTTCTGGTTTGGATACTGGGGCCTAAAACATGCACTTGAATTATGTCATATTCTGATGCAGGGACAACAATTTTGATCATGATTTAGAGGAGATAATGATTATGGAAGCAATCTGGTTCTCTATACAGGTGACACAAGAAAACTTTTTAACATAATCATTTAGTAGTTTTAAACTGGCATAGCAATATTATCACTAATCTGTGGATTACTTATATACTTTTATTCGAGCAATAAGCCCTCTAAATTTGCTGATCAATTGGACTATAAGGTACTGTTGTTGTTGTTAGTCTTAGCTAGTGCATGTAGAATTGGTGAATGAAATATATATACCAAATGAACTATATGCCGACACTGTGTTATTGATATTGCATTTGTCTTTCATAATTTGTGTTAGCCTGCTTTTTTTCATTGGATGGAAGAGCTCTACCTTGCATTTCATAATTCACACCTTCATTTTTCAACTTTCTTCTAGTATCCAATTACTTTAAGAAGTTGGTCAATATATTTTGGATTTTTCTGAACTTAAATATTTCACCTCACCAAATTATTCTTTAGTATGATGTTTGTGATCGCTAAGCAATATGGTTTCTTCATTCTTGTACTGAAAAGAATCTCTTATGGTAGAGAATATTAAAGTAGAAATGAAACTTTATTGATTATATTTAAAATAATAGTGAGTGCTAAGGTAAAGTATTTTTATTATTAGCTATTCATCTTTCCAGTTTTGCTATACTAATGTGGGTATTTTCTCTACATAATAAAATTCATTTTTCTACCTTCTTTGCCTGAAACATATCTTTTATTTAAGATTCATGTTGAACTTAGTTTGGTCTTAACTGCCTTTTGACAAACACCCTTTCTGGTTGCTCGTGTCACTCAAAGAAAGAAAATAGTTTAGAAAGGAACTTTTTAAAAAACACCTTGCTTTTTTATCATCTTGTCCACTTTTGGTAAGGATAAGTGATGTCTCTTCAATCTTCGTAGAATACCTTATATTTTTCTTATGTAAAGATATGAGAAATTTCTATAATCTTTCAGAAATTCTCTTAATCTTTTTATCCTTTTAGTTGAAATATGACAGATCTTGTTATACCAGAGGTTGCTGTAGATGCAGTACCCAATTCCAATATGGGTTCGATTTTCTAGGCTTAAGGGGAAAAGAGTGAGCCAGTGAAGGAGACTGCTAATAATGTTAAAGTACTTAGTGTTTCTGTTGAATCAAGTTTCAGACTTGTACAGCTTCTTAATTCATCTTGTGACAGTTCAACTTTGTTATTTTCTAGTGAAGATCCACAAAGAAGGATAGCATCTTATGAATACTAAACTATCATACGAGCATTCCTAAAGTAATACATAAAGTTCGATAGTTAAATCAGGCTAAAATGACCGTAAATATATGCTTGAAAATTATAGCAAAGAGAAGTTATTAGAGACAGGAAGGTGGAATACCGCTGAAGATTACAAAGGATATATGTGATGCATAGCAGGAACATCATCACTTATTGAATCCTAGAAGACACCTGAGAAGATTACCACCTAGCTGAGTTGCAAATTTGTAATGCAACAGGGTTGAAAAGGAATTGAGGAGGCAGTCATGCCTTCTTTCCCATTAAAATTGGAACTCATGACTAGTGGGAGGATCTTCTAGGGTATACATACTTTCTGCTACAGAAATAGTTGGTAAATCGATATTTACAATGAAAGCACTTCGTTCCTGTTCAAAAATTAACTTCTGTAACACTTTTTCCATTAGTATGGTTTTGTGAGCCAGCTTGATATTTCCTTACTTCTATTATATATTCATGCCTGTTTTATTTATCCAGCCTTTCTGATTGATTTACATGTAGGAATGCTTAAGTGATTGCTCACTAGGATGTTATTCTAGGATGTTCTCTCTATTAGATTTGTAGGTTATGTTGATATCAGAAGATATTTGGGATGCGTACATAATTAACAATATATACCTAGTGAAACAGTATATAACAGCCCATGGACCATTTTCTTTTAGTTTGAATATCACAATTTATATTGGACACGAGTTTGAACATACTTTGAGATTTTCATCATTTTTCATATTAATGAGTTCAGGTTTACTGAAATTTGTTTCACAGCACTAACCCATAAGTAATACCTTGCTTTTTTTGTACACCTTCTAATGTTTGAACATAAGTTGATAAAGGGTACAAGTTATTGCTAGGTTTTTCCATAGTGCCTTGGTTACTTAGATTTATATTTTCTTAAGTGAGAAGAGGTCTACCTAAAATCTGGCAATATGTCCTGCATAAGCAAGCATACAGTTATGTATGATTATCTTGGATGTAATTTGCTTGAAGAGAAAAAAGATTAGGCCATCTGGTTTTTCTTATCATAGCGAACTGCCTGATAGAGCATTCTTTTTTTCGTTTGACAGGAACAAGGAACTTTAGGAAATCCAGGTTTTGGTGGCAGTATGTTGCTTGAGCCACCATGTCCAGAATTCTACAATATGTTAGTTGAACCACCCTACCCAGATCGCTACTCACATGCAGTAACTCCTGCAGAAGTATGTCCTGGTGGATTTGCATGTACAGTAGCAACTCTAGCTGAGCATCAGCACATGAATGGGAACTATACTAGTTTAGCTGGTAATAATGCACAGGTTTTTGACATGCTCCGGCAGTCGGGCAGCATACCTTCTATAAATATGAGCATGATGGATAGTTCTCCAGGTAGCTGGATTGAGGTACCTCCAAATTGTAGGAGAATTGTAAGGGAGGAGGGTGAATGCTCGACTGACCAGTGGTCAGATGTTACTGAGGTTGGAACTAGCTATGCAGGCTCTGATACTATGGTAGATGGAGTGACCACATTATCTCTTCCGGAAAGTTTTAACATGGCTGCGGGCCACCTTATTCCTGAGAGTGTTGAAGAACAAATGATGCTGGGCATGGCTGTTTCACTAGCAGAGGCTCGTGCCAGAAGTGCTCCTGGTCTGACATGGCTGTAGCAGTGATCTGGTGGCTTGGCTGTCAGAACTTGCATACCGCTTTTCCATTGGTAATTTAAGAGGAAAACATATATATATGGCGGTGACACCTACTGTGATGGTGTGCAATGTAAAGGCTAATACAGTTTATTGTGTGATAGGAACATGAAAATCGTCCGAGAATCAGAAGCTTAATGGTGCTCCATGAGATGCAAGGCAAGCAGATTCTGGCTGCAGTTATTTTTGATTCTCTTTTCTCAAATCATGACTCCTTTGTGGCACTACTCCACTGGTTGCCTTGATTGAAATGTGATCAGATTTTAAAAGCACATAGCTGCCCCTGAAATGGAGTTTAGCCTTTCAATGAAAGCTCCAAGCTTAGTAGGACATGCAGGAGTATTTGTTATTGGTTCCCAGAACAGCAAATGGTTTGAGGTTCTGCAAAGTGGAAGCAACTCCGAGTTATATGGAAAACAGGTGGTTCGACACGGATTTTACTGAAATATGTCAGATTTTTGAACTCTATTGCACTAACAGCAGCTTAGTTCTAATACTACTATTGGTCAAGCAGTTATTGAAAGATATTTAAAGCAATAACCCGTGTTATGTGACGATTGATTTTGTAAACATTGGTGTAATCAGTAACCTGGTGCTGATCTGCCGTACATGGTTAAGAAAATTCTTTGCAGTGCCAGGTAATTGCATCGTTTTCTTGCTTTATCGGTGGCCTAGCTTCTTATTTTTTTAATTTTTTTTTCTGCAAAAAAATCCCAGTGACTTTTAAGATAATTTAATTTTTCTTTTTATCAGAAATCTGTGGCTAAAGACACATTCCAGAGATAGTAAAACCTCTATGAAACTTAATCTTTTGCCATGTCAACAAACTTTGTAATGTCTATAAGCATGGTAGAGCTATTGGGTTTGGTGTCACTTGGGGTAAAGAGACCCCCCCGCTAGCTGACGCTGCCGGCTACTTAGTTCAGCAAAAATAATAATTTGTAATGTCTTTCACGTTTAATCGTATTGTTTCTTTATTTGATTTGATTTTTAGAAATTTATTATAGACAGATATACTCACTTTATGATTGCTACATGTAGCTTACCCTCAAATTGAATTGGGAAAAGTTAGATTTTACGGCGTTCCCAAACAACATATTAGATCTCCTATACCTGGGTTAATGCCGTTTCGAGATTGGTACGATAAATCTGGTGGAAGAGAATTTATATGCAGTTACTATTTTTGGGACAGGAATAACTTAGTCATCAAGTACAAGGAGGGTTCATCGCGTGCAAAGAATCAAATCCAATTATTGCACTTGTCTCTTTTTATATCATGAAAGTTCTCCACATTGGAAAGTTAACTTTGTTTGGCTACAAGATATTCTTAAGATTATATCAGTCACGTTTTTGTTCAACTAGACTGTGTGTATATATATATATATATATATATATTCCACTATAGTCTTATACAATGATACGAGGTAAAATTTATGCGATATTTTGCCGATCTCGAATAAAGTTATCCAAAAAGTTATCAGAATTTCTTTTTAGATTAAGAGTTATCAGAATTCGTTGGACAGAGCGATAAATCACACGGTAACTACAACCTCTTCCCATGTCCCTCGTAACAAAATAGAGGAAGGTAGAAACAAATGAAGGATTCTTTTCTCTTCCATATAATAATAAGAAAAATTTCTCATATATCGATCTAATAAGACGAAAGAAAAGGGGAAGAAGCCACCGAATCCCCGATTCGTCGCTCCATCTCTAGGGTTTTTTTTTCTCCCTTCTTCCAATTTCCATAGAACAAGAAGGAGAGAGAGAGAGAGAGAGAGAGAAAGAAGGATGGAAGCAGGAGCTCAGCCCTCCGATACCGACATGACGGAGGCGCCGCCGCCACAGCAGCAGCAGCCGGCGGCAGCTCCGGCGCCCGCGCCTGGGATTGACAACATCCAAGCAACGCTAAGCCATGGCGGCCGCTTCATCCAATACAACATCTTTGGCAACATCTTTGAGGTCACATCCAAGTACAAGCCCCCAATTATGCCCATAGGGAAGGGCGCTTACGGGATCGTTTGGTAATTTATTGATTTCTTCACTCGATTGCATCGTTGTTGTGCCGATGTCTGATAAAAGTATGGTTTTGATTGATTTGATTTCTTACCATTTGTAGCTCGGCTTGGAATACTGAGACGGGGGAGCAAGTGGCGATCAAGAAGATTGCTAATGCTTTTGATAATAAGATTGATGCAAAGAGGACGCTTCGCGAGATCAAGCTTCTTCGTCACATGGATCATGAGAATGTGAGTGAATTTGGTCTCTATCCCTTTGACGACACCCCTTTGCATGGATTTATAATGTTAGAGAGATGGTTGTTTTCTCGAAAGATGTTAGAAGAGGTGGTTGTTCACTTGATTTTAATTTTCTCAACAAGTCAACTGCAAATTTGGATCCGTAAGTGTTCATATTCTCCTAGTCACTCCATGAACACTTTGTTGGCAATTGATTCAGGTTATTTTGAACTAAACATGATCCTTACTTGGACTGATTGCCAACAAAGTAGTTTCTTCCAAAATCCGTTTTTGAGAGCTGGGAATCATTCTCACTATATTGGGTATCATACTTTTTATCCAGCAGCTTCGTTCATTTACTAATAGTTGTGCAAAATTTTATACTAAAACTAGGCAAGCTACCGCACTTAAAGGAAGTACGAAAGAATTTGAGATTGGGGATCAGAATGAAAGAATTGTAACCTTACACTTTATTTACTTCCATAAAAGATGAGCCATTGCTCAGGAGTTCCAAATGCAGGTGTTGATGACTGGGATATATTTGCTATGCTAAAATCATCTGCCTGACTCACATGAAGATGTATTTTATGCAGTTCAGATAATTAAATCCATCTTGAACTGCTATTTCTGTATTTAATCTGCCATGCTTGCACAAAATAGGAGGCATTGTGAATTTTGTGATATGATGCATATACTTTATCTAGTATTTTCAATATGAAAATGACTTTTATATGTTGATATAGACATGTAATTTGTTATGCCCGTGCTACAGGTTGTTGCAATTAGGGATATAATACCACCTCCAGTGCGGGAAGCATTTAATGATGTTTATATTGCATATGAATTAATGGACACCGATCTTCATCAAATTATTCGTTCGAATCAAGCTTTATCTGAGGAGCATTGTCAGGTTACTTTTATCCAACATTATCTACAACTTTCTCAAGTACTTAACTTCCTAATAGAACTACTACTGTTCTATACTGCATCTTCCTAGCATATAATGGCAGTTTTCTAAAAGACCTTTTAAATCTGCCAATTTGGTTCTTATTGTTGTACAGCCTTAAATTTTGACTTTATTAGTATACTTGTTTCTCTTTCTCACCAATGCTTGCAAGATGTATAGGTAGCTCATAGCTTGATTTAGTCTGTCCTAAACCAACTACTAATTTGTGAAAAGGTATCATGGGCTATCATTTTTGCATGATTATTGGATCAAAGAAATTTACATACAATTTTGTGGAGTGCTATGAGTAAACAACTTTTTGAGAATTTCCAGAAAGGTAATCAGATGTGACATTTCAGAATTTTCATCGTAGATTCTGAAAATCTGTTTGGGATAAAGGTCAACTTGGATGCTTTTTCCATCTCCTGTTGCCCAAGAACTTTAGTCCTCTTCTGGCAGTTTTCTAGCACTTCAACTTATTAGATATACATTTAATGATAATAGGAACTGATGCTGTATCTTGGTGGAATATAATCTGATTTTGTCAAACCAACTGTCCACTAATGGGATGGGTGATAAAAATCTTCACTTACAAGCATTTTTAAGTGATATCAGTATCATCTATCCTGTATACATGCTTATTTTTGGAGCAGCACAGAGGACCTTATTGTAAGTTTGAGCAGTGCATATAAGTGTGATTCTTATCATATATCCTCTATTCATGTTTTATTATCTACCAACAAAGATGATCTAATTGTAAGTTTTGAGTATTTTAAACAACTACACTGCCCATTGGTAGTGCATATGTATGGTGCTTTAGATTTCTAAAATTGGTAAGACCACCATTTCTCTATGCTTCTTTATATGTTATCCTAAAAGGACTTGGAAGTTTGAATCCATCTGCAGCTCTTTGTTACCTTGTATTTTGTACTTCAAGATTCTGCAGAAGGCTGCCCAGTAAGTTTAAGGGTTTGAATATTTGTGTGCATCTTGTTTGATGCTAGATAATTATCTTGTAATAATTGATTCGTGCCTTCATGTTTCTACTTTCTAGAGTAATGTTGCATCGTATGCCTTATATTTACTGCATCTTCCTTGCTGTAATCTATACGAGCCAGCATCCCTCTTCCCACATCTTTGAAACTATGGACTTTACAGTGGAATATTATATCATCATGAATTTCCTATATTTCTTCCCAGCTTATCTTGCTTTATGGTTATAAAAACTCAAGCAACTAACATATTCTTTCTTTCCCTTGTCCTTGCAGTATTTCCTTTATCAGATTCTTCGTGGCTTAAAATACATACATTCAGCAAATGTCCTTCACAGAGACTTAAAACCAAGCAATCTACTTTTAAATGCTAATTGTGATTTAAAGATTTGTGACTTTGGACTTGCCCGTACTACCTCAGAAACTGATTTTATGACGGAGTATGTTGTTACAAGATGGTACCGAGCACCAGAACTATTACTAAACTCTTCAGAGTATACTGCAGCAATTGATGTTTGGTCTGTGGGCTGCATTTTTATGGAACTCATGGATCGCAAGCCTTTGTTTCCGGGGAGGGACCATGTGCACCAACTACGTCTGCTAATGGAGGTTGAAAACATTTCCCCTTCTCATGCTTTTCTAATTTCAGGATTGACATCAATATCATCTAAGAGTCTGGCATTATATATCATCCAATTTTCATGGTCAAACTGACTCTTCGTGATGCCAATTACTAAGCAGCTAATTCTGTCACTATAACATAAGCATTATATACTATCCAAAATTTAATGGTCAAACTAATTCTTGGTGATGCTGAAGCTAGTTCTGTCAATGTAGCATAGTGCCACTATTTCTAAAAAGATGTTAGGGTTTGCAATAGTCAGAGTATCTCATAGAGCATATATGCTCCTGGATTAATAAGTTCTTTGAGTATTCTATGTAAAATGTGTTTTAGCTCCGGACAATATCCATACAACTTAAAATTTAGGTCTTAGTATAAAATAAGCATATGAAACTCAGTATTAGGATCAACCGTTAGAAACAAAACATTATATATCGGCTGTATTGGCTGTATTGATCGTATTGGATGTATCGGTCGTATCGGATAAGACTATTTCTAATTAAGCAAAATTCTAAATATTATTTAAAATATAGGAAGATTTTTAAAATTAATCATATATGAAGTCTAAAACTAAAGAGAAAATTTACTTAAAAGTTAAAACTATAATAAATTGACTTTAATTAGACAAATTTTTATACTCGTAAATTACTACTATAGAACAATAGTGAAGAGAGCATTTCACTATTGTTCTATAATAGTAAGAAAATAAGAAAAAAAAAGTTTTCCAAATTTACTAAAGTGTGTACTAGCTGGAGGGGCTTGCTGGATCAACCGTCGAATGAACTCGGTGGAGTGTGAAAGCGGGAAGAGAGTGTGTGTGTGAGGGATAAAGAATAAAAATTAAAATTTTAAAAAGAAGATAATTGATGACATCAGTTACTAATGTCTCCTAGGTTAGATTCATTTTAGATTTGACCTAAATCTTAAAAAAATTAGTTTCAACCGATATTGCTATTTTCAACTGATATAGCCGAGACAGATCGATATGGCCAAAACTAGCCAATCCCAGATTGAAACATTCACTAGACTAGTTTTGTGTTCGGACCATGGCTGATCTCGATCTGGGTCGACTGATTTTGGGATCTATATTATAAAATTAAGAGCCCCAGTTTCGACAATGTATGATACATAATGCTCTATTTCAAATATCTTCTTATCACAAACACCCTCAACCATACTTTCTTCTCCTGTAAGTACTACCGTTGTCTATGGATATCTTGAAATACTACCTCAATGTTTTTCTGCACTTGAATAATTTCTCTTTTAATCACCTCATGTGGATGGCCGTGCCGGCGGCATACCGACACGTGGCACGAGGGGTGCCGCACGGCACCCCTTCTAATAGCTTCACCATCGACCTCGTCGTTGAGCTCGCCGCTCGCCGTCGCCGTCACCGCTTGCCGCTTGCTGTCGCCCAAGCTCGCGTCGGGTGCTCTAGCCTGAGGGAGGGGAAGAAAGAGATTGAGAGAGAGAGAGAGGGTTTATCGATTAAAACTTAAGTTGCGGATCCGAATCCGGCGAGCGGCAATGGCGACGGCCAAGGTGTTACCTTTTTCTCTCATTTCTTACGGCACGGCCGGCAAGTGCCGTGCCGTGCTGTGCCTGTGGCACGGCCATCGTTGATGGTAAGAATCCTTTTCAGTTGCATGAGTTTAATCAGATTAAAAATAACATTAATTTTCCATTTGACCTTTTTAATCTATGGTCAATACACTCCATCTTGCACGCATTTGTAGGGTAAGATTTGACTCCATTTTATAGAATTGTAGATCATACTTGAGAGCCCAATAACCCATAGAAGAAAGTTCTTTGAATTTGTGATTCTCTTATGCTTGGGTCTTTGGATTATCTCTGCTATAAGATGAGGACAACTCCATGAAGCAAAAGCTGGCGTTTTCCTCCATCTACATGTCTGGGATGAATTAGTGAAGCTTTTGCTCCTGTAGTGTGAACTAAAATTTGAACACTAATTTAGATAACACCATCTGTTGTCTTGTCATCTTTGCCTTGAACATTTTGTGAGAAGCCTCTCTTGCCTGAGTTTACTTTGCCAAGATTGCAGCATCATCTCTAGATGTTTGAGTCAGATTGACATTTGCTATGAAATTTTTTCATTTCTGGTGTATAAGAAGATCGAAGAATGTTGTTGGTACATTTTTAATCGTGTAGATGAAACCAAGTCTTGGAGGTCTTCTATATGTTATAGATTGTTTCTAACCTCCTTGAGTACATAATAAACATGTTTTACTATGAGTTCTTCTTCACTTTACATTAATCACCTTGGATAGAACATGCTGATGTGGTAATTAATTATGAAGTGATGTATTGTTTTTGTATCCGGATATACAAGCTAATTCATGCTCGGAGTTACTTATTAATTCATTACCAAATACTGTGCAGCTTATTGGAACTCCAAATGAGGCTGATTTGGATTTTGTGAATGAAAATGCAAGAAGATACATTGGCCAACTTCCTCGTCATGCACGACAGTCTTTCCTTGAAAAGTTTCCCCATGTTCACCCTGCAGCTATTGATCTTGTTGAAAAGATGTTGACATTTGATCCGAGACAGAGAATAACTGGTGAGTTTATTCTATCTGCTATGATTGTATTGAATTACAATGATCCACATGATCAAGGAAAGAAACTGATAGGAATTTTGGAACATTATGCTTTTGAAAACTTGACATGCCTGCCCTTGCCTTCTTGCCTTGAGCAGAATTTTACCCCCTGCTTCGCTCCCCCTTCAGGGGGAAACATGCTTTATCTGGTGTAGTGCTTTGAATCTAATTAAGTTGAACTCACAAGACACTGATGAGGAAGTCCCAGAAATAGCAGGCAAGTGCATCTTGTCATACCTATAGGATGTTGAAGGCTTCTTCCTGCAATTCTCTGGTCTTCATTGGCCTTATATTGAATATTACCAAGAGTACTACACTGCTATAGTGGACTTGTTTCATTCATACTGGATGAACCTAAACCAGTTCTCTTAATTCTTTACTATACCATATGCGGCCTTCTGATAGACATCTAACATATGTGAAAACAAGGTTTGAAGTATCAGGAAAAACCCTACTTAAGCATGACAAATCACAGCTCCATTTTTCATGTAGTGGGCTCTTGACTGATCTGATCCTTGGTAAATGTAAATGATACTAGTATGGGAAAATACAATTGATATAGAGAATTATCAGAATGTCTCTGGCTTATGAGTAGTATAAGAGTTGATTCTGTTTATGACAGTCCAGGAGGAATCTGTCACAGGTGTAGATTTTATACCATGTCCCTGGTTCTTTCCAACACATCCTACTCTAGTTTCCATGTTTTTGACTTTTCATTTTGTTGGCAGTGGAAGATGCACTTGCACATCCTTATCTGGCTTCACTACATGACATTAGTGATGAACCAGTTTGCATGACACCCTTCAGATTTGACTTTGAGCAGCATGCACTCTCAGAAGAGCAGATGAAAGAGCTGATCTATCTGGAGGCCCTTGCTTTCAACCCTGAATACCAGTAACAAGGTTCTCTTCTTTTTATTTTTTTTTGATCATTTGCCTGTTGGTCAGTTCAATTTCTATGGGCGTTGTCTAGGCTGTTTCTGGTTACTCGGTTGTAGATATGTGCGTTTTCAAATCCTTTGATCTACTTGCCCAGCTGTATAATCTGACGAAGGCAACACTTAGGCCTGAGGATTTTCAGGGTAACTGTATGGAAGGTTGTGATTCTGTATCATACTATTTATGATTATTCATTTAAATTTAATGAACTTTGTTTAAGAAGGTTTGGCAACTTCTACAATTTATGGTGGTAGTACATGATAGGTATTCTTTTTTCTATGATCTCACTTTATCAGCAGTTTTCATTAACCATGACTATAAAAGAAATCCTTTACTAGGTGAGAGATCACGGACCATGCATAGGAGCTTTCTTTTGAATCTAAAATATTTGTATTCTTAACAACTGATAATAAAATTTAAACTTAATGAGATAATGAGGGTGCTAAAGAAGTTCAAAGAACATAAAGAACTAGAGATGGATATCCTCCATTGCAGTTATGATGTTACTAATTGAATGATTGTTCATAAGAGTAGGTCATATTTGAATAAATTAGAGAGAGACAGACAGGAAAGCAAGACAAACTGTTGAAAATTAACCCAATTAAGGTGTGTGCTGTCTGAACCTAGATACAATCCAATTGAAATGATATATATTTCTTTGTTGGCTGTTTTTAATTATTATTGAAATGATAATAGCCTGATAATTTGACAAGGACCAACTGAATAGATTCTGCATATGCGACTGCTCAACTAACTCTAAATTGTTGCATTATATTTATTTGCCTTCCCTAAATAAAAATTCATAGCATTGTTAAAGAATATCAGATTGTTGTCATTTTCTTGTTCTTTTCACTAGCATGATAATACTCGGTGCCTGACACACATGGACAGATAGAAGAAGGCATGGAATTTTAACTCCCTCACTGTGGCGATGGCTGTTAATGACATCTTTGACGGGTTGATTGGAGAATTCTTCCAGTACTAAAGGTGGATTTCCTCCTTTTCCTTTATTAAGGTCTGCTACACCAGTAGTTTGACAATTATATAGCTCACAATTTAGTCGGTCTTGCTTTCCTGAGAGCCTATCGCTAAAGAATTGATTGATCCACCATCGTGCCAGAATTGTAACCATGGCTCTTTCTCATGCTTTTGAATGATAATCTCTCGTCTACGGACTTCTTTTCAGAAAAAAAAAAAAGAAAAAAGAAAAAGAAAAGCAGAAGATAATACTCCAGGCCACTGAATTCTTCTTGGTGCACAGCTTGATCAATCAACCACCTCTTCCTTACCTTGAAACAAGTGAAGAAGTTAGTGTAGATTATGGAACTCTTTTGCAAAGGGAAATTTACATATATTTAAACAAGAGTTAAATATATTTTATTATTTTATATTTGTGCGTAAAATTATTTTATCCCTTATTCTTCAAAAGTCTTAAATCCTTGTATTTTAAAAAGTCTCAAATCTTTGTACTTAAGAAAAAAAATCTCAAATCTCTATATTTATAACTAAAGTGAGACGGTTAGTTAAAATATTTTTAGCTTCATTCAGTTAAATTTAATGATCTTATTTTAATTTTAAGTACATTGATTGATTCAAAATTTTTTAAAATATATAAAATAAAATAATTTTGAGCATAAGTTCAGAATAATAAAATATATTTAACCCTTCAGATCCTATTTCGGAAGATAGGAAATCGTTTTTATTTCACATAGTCTAATTATAATTTCACTATTGAATTGTCTAAAGTTATTTTAAAATATTTCTCTCCTCTCTTGCTACTAGGGGTGGTAATTTATTTCAGGTTAGTCTGGTTCATATTAATAAAAATATGAACATGATTCATTTATTAAGTGATCAGAATTTTTAAACATAAACACGTCCTATTTATTAAATATATTATATATTATAAACGGGTTATTAAGTGACACAAGTTATTTAAATATGTATAAGTTATTTAGTTTTATTTATTAAACATATTATATGTTATAAACAGGTTATTGAGTTACACAAATTATTTAAATATGTATAAGTTATTTAGTTTTATAAATGAATTCATTCGGTTATAAATGAAGTTAGTTTTTCATGATATAAGTAGTTTTTTTGTATTATAAATAAATTATTTGAGTGATAAATATGTTATTCAAATCATAATCAACTTATTGTGTCATAAATATGTTGGTTGATGTCACATAAATGGATTAAATAAGTTAAAATAATACGTACGAACATGACTAGATTATTAATTGGATTAATCCATTTACGACTCGAATTTGTTCGTCTAATTTTCCTGCTTTTTTTTTTGACCTATCTCATTGGACACTTATAATTATATATTGCATACTTATAAATACGCAACACGTAATACAAATATATATTGCTTATCTATAATAAATGAGAATAATTTAAATTTATATAAATATATATCTATATTGCTTTTTTTTTACTCTTTTTTCTTTGTACTTTAATATTTGACTACCCTATTCTAGATTAACTAATCAAAAAAATTTCTTAATCTAAAAGCAAACCAGGCCAGACGAGTGGGAGTGCTCAAAATGCCCATAGGCCTACGACCCGTCTCAATCTAGCTAACAACTCAACCCGATCCGAACTCAAAGGCCTCTTGTTTGGGTTTCGGTCTTAAAAACCTGGAGCTCGAGGCCTGAGCTCGCACTCTTCCATGGTAAGGTGAGTGATTTAGAAGTTCTAAAGGCTTTCTCCTCAATCGAGAGAGAGAGAGAGAGAGAGAGAGAGAGAGAGAGAGAGAGAGAGAGGCCATTTAGAAGTTTGTTTGTTTCTTATTTTTGATGTAGAATTTAGTAGACATTTTGAATTCAAATCATGAAGCTCAGACCAATGTTTTCTGATGCTCAACACATCATTTTCTTCTTGAACAAACACCGAAACAAACAAAAAGAGATTTCACCCTTAGGTTTCATACGAGAAAGTGATAAATCAAGAAGCACCACAATGTATTATGTCCTTCCTCCTCATAAGAGAGCACCACAATGTATCATTGCCATTTGCCATTGTACAATAAGAGAGCACCACAATGTATTATGTCCTTCCTCCTCATAAGTTTGGTGCCCATCACCTCTCTTTTCCTCCTCATCAGTAGCAATTATCTTAGTTTGGAGTTGAAACCTCACCATCTT
The DNA here is from genome assembly GCF_019914945.1 of Typha latifolia. Taxonomy (NCBI): domain Eukaryota; kingdom Viridiplantae; phylum Streptophyta; class Magnoliopsida; order Poales; family Typhaceae; genus Typha; species Typha latifolia. The sequence goes on along the minus strand of NC_133087.1, from coordinate 4,692,873 downwards.
TAGTCAGTTGATTAGGGGAATAAGACTAGTACTAGTATAGTTATTTTAATTTTTTTATATTAGAATTAAAAAAAATTCATACTGATATAAATTATTTTAATGTTTAATTGTATTCTAATATAGTATTTTAAATAATAGTTTAATAAATGGCTTAAGTACTTTTTACAATAAATGGATAGAGAGAAGAGAGAAGAGAGAAGAGAGATTGAAATAATAGTTGATTATAAAATGAAGTCTTTCAAAGATAAAATAGTAATTGAAAAATATAAAAGTATTAGATGAGAGAGAGAGAATTAGATATTATTATACTAGTGTAGACTTAAATGATTATTTATTTACTATGTTAGTATAAGAAGACTTATATAAGAATAAATATATTCTTACTCAATGAGTGAAGAGAGCATTTATTTGTATTGAAATGTTATTTGCTCATGCATTCCAAGGAGGAGAAAAGAACAAGATCTCTTACAGATGGTCTGTTGCCTATGAACAAAATGTTAGGCCTTTTCCCTTTGTCATGCCATAATAGATGTCATGTTGATTGGATTTTCCCGTCAAACCAAGCAAGATTTGATATTATTAATTAATCATGCTGAATTACCAAGGGACCTTCCATTTTCACTTCAATCTCTTCCTCACCTAATCTAACAAATGCAACTGAACTGAGACGTGGAATGTCTGTTTTACTCAACATTTCTTTATCAGTTTATCCAGCGTTAGAATATTAAATATAAAAATCACTGTTTCTTATAGCATCAGTTTTTAGAGTAGTCGACAAGTTATTAGGATGTCGAGCTATTTTTTTAAGAGATCTTAGTTCAAATAAATTTTAATAGCCCGCTTTTATTTCTTTATTCTTACTATAGTAAGTGGTAAGCGAGGAGGCTGTTAAAGTATGATATATATTATTAGTTTGTTACTTAATAATTGGTTATCTAGCACAAGATTCTGAGTTCGAATCATATTAGACAAATTAATTATTTAAAATATAAATTTTTTATTTAGTTTAAATCAGTTTTTAAAGTAGTAAGTGAGTTATCAAATTTGAAGTTCTATGATCAGCTTATGAAATTTTTTTTGAATTAATAAAAAACAAAGAGAAAGAAAACTAGGAGTTAGACCTGATTCCTCATAGGCATGGAATCAACAGGAGCATAGACATTCTCAGGTTGTACCTTTTCTTATCCAGTAACCTCTTTTTTTATTGAAAAAGGTGTCAGCATTCACTCTCCATCAAAGGAAAAAAAAGTAAAATTTTACCCAATAACTTTTGCTATACCAACAGACAGAACACAAAGTGCAGCTCCATTTGACTTACTCTCAACACTGTATATATTGCATTAAGCTATTACAGATTCCATTTGGATAAGATCTACTATTCAAAGATATATTTATATATATTATGAGTTAATCTACTAATAGGGCACAAGAGTACTATTTCTATAATATATTGTATGGGGGATGAGAAATTGGATAACTGAAGTAAAACAACAGTGCTGTATATCTTAAGACAAAAGCTTCCATAAAATATATAGCAAACACTTGTGTTAACTTTTACAATTTGATTGTTTTTTGAACATTGCATGGGTTGGCAAAGATTTTTGGAGAAGTCTCTTGAGAGGCATTGGATCTTCCTTTCTTGGCCTAGAGGTCAGCAGATCCTTCTCCAAAGTGTACCTTCAGAGAGATTAGAGAGCATTAACACATGCTCTCTTGTACTTAGATCTTTAAGCTCCCCACCTCATTGTACTTCCCATCTTTGATTCTCTATTCAATCATAAGCAAGCTATGATTGAAAGCTTTTGTCGTCTCATTAGAACAAACACTTTCTTCTTCTTGTTATTTTTCCTTTTTTTATTAGATAAATATTTTCTTTTTTGCATATATATATATATATATACTCCTTCAAAAAAAATTATTTGTATATGTACTTTTCTAATTGCATATATATCTTTTAAAATCCTTAATTTTTGCATGGATGCAGTTGAGATGACTCTTTAAAACCGGTAAATTAAAAGATATTAATTTAGAGATAGATAGTATAGATAACCTTAACCAAAAGAAAGATATATATATATATATATATATATATATATATATATATATATATATATAAGAAAAAGAAAAAAAATTTAAGAAAATTTATATTAAAAGGTAACTGTTTTGAGAGAGATATATGTTTAATATAAATTTTAGAAAATTATAGATTTAAACAAGAGATTTCAGAAAAGCATGCGTGAAAAGAAAAACCCTTTTTAAATTTACATGTTTGCAACCATTCTTTTTTCATCAAATATTCAAAAACTTGTGATCTATATTGCTTTCTAAATGGAAGATTCTAGGGTTCTTCATCGCCACCTCTTTAGCCATTTGAACATTCTAATTATATGCTACAATTTTTGCCTTCATTGTCAATAGAATCTTTAACGAAAGGATGTTTTATTTCAGGTTTTTCATCAAAAGCCAAAAATATAGGTGGTGATATAAAGAAGAAAAAAAAAATCTCACTTTTGTGTTCTTCCTCTTTTCTTTTATAATTTGCAGCCATTGATCAATTTCTAAATAGTTAGCCATATTATATCAAGAAACATGTCAACTAGTGGCTTTTAAGCTTTGGGTGCCCTCATAGCATTAGGTGAAAGCATCTTATAATTGGATCCAATGCATTAACCAGCTCAAGAGGATCATAAAAACTAAGTTTGATCATGCAAAAGCTCCAATTAGAGAATCCTAAATGAAGTGCTTTTCTGATAAGTGGTTAGCTAAACCTCCTATCTTTTCCATTTTATTACTCTTACAACTTGATCATAATCCTTTTATTTTACTAATCTATTTGATTAAGTGGATAAGAGACCCAAATCTCTTGCTATGAATCATACTATTTGTTTAATCCTCTTTAAGTTGGTCCAACTAATCTCCTCAGCAAGTGAAGAACTCACTCTTGATTGGTAGCTGGCTATCTGTCATACTTGCTTACTAGCTTCAATTCAAAATGGTTTTCTATATTTAATATATAAAAGATAAAGGCTAATTATACCTAAATCTCCTAAACTATTGCATATGTTCAGATAGACCCTCTAAATTATTTTTTAATGGTATATTGACACTCTTAATTATATAAAACCTCTGATATAATGATATACCCTTTCTATTCTGTTTGATTTTTTCATTTTAGATATTTTAAGGATTATCCTATCCCTTTTTTAAGGGGAAAGTAATATAAAATTTAAGGAGAAGATAATGATTGATATATTTTATTAACACCAAGGAGTGGAAGTGCCTAAATAAATAAGAGGGGTTATGTGAAATGAGTAGTACTCTAGATTATAATTAACCCTAAAAATAATAAGCATGTGAGTTGCAATGCATTATTTTTCGGTGGAAATTATTTAATGAAGAAAGCCGCAACATTAGATGCTTGTTTTTGCCCAGTGAGATATAATGCTCACTGGTTAAAATGATTGGGGTTGAATTAGTGCAATTAAATCTCAACAACATCTAGAACACCATTAATTTCCTACTTCTCTGGATGAAAAAATATAAAAATAAATGCTTCCTTTTATTATTCTTCACTTATTTGGAAACTCCTTTACAACAATGGATGCAAATGAAATTAACTTGCAACTTAGATGGACAATTTTAAGATTTTCATTGCATTAAGGCAGCATTTTCCTATCCAGTCAATATCTTAACCTAGACTCGTTCGAGTTGCATAGTTCGCTAGTTGAACTATCAAATTAGTCGATAACAAAACAAAAGTTAGAATGGTTCTAATAACTATGAAATTACTTTTATTTTATTTTTTTGTTTTCTACTATGTGCCTTACTAACTCGCTGCGGTAAGTATTGTTCACCAAGGAGCTCGTATTGCATAAGTATAACACTTTTATTTTATTTATTTTTAACTAGGACATTGTTAATTCCTACTTCAGTCACTCTCTCTCTCTCTCTCAAAAAAGGAAATAATTTACAAATTTATAAAATTATCCTGCCATTTAGAAACCTTCATAAAATTGAATCCCATTTTTCTGAAATAATATGCTCTTTAATTATATCATATGACTTTAATTATATCATAAATTTAGCGCAAATTCACCGCTCGTCATATAGTGTTCTTTACTGCAATGACTCAATCATTATCCATTTCTGATCACTCCAATCTAGAGTTATCAACTCTGCTATATCCAGTTCGTTATTTTGATATCGTAATCATTGTCCACTTCAGACCGTATCTATCCCAAGTTGCTATTGGCTGTGCCATATCGTATTTAATCATGTGACATCATCGCCATAAATAAACATAAACATAATATAAAAAAATATCATACGATCTTAAAAAAAAATCTTATTTTATTATTAAAAAAACATAGTTATTTTTCTTTCAATATGGCTAAAAGAGATCCATTTAAAAGTATGGATATGGAAATACAAATCCACAATAAAACCCTTTTTATGGTCACGTGAGTCAGCACGTGTCCTGTAACTAAAACTACGAGAGTGGAATTCAAGTCATTCACAACCCCAACAAACCCCCCTATCTCATCTAAGTAGCTTACACCTGCGTCCCAAGCTAACAACCTTTTTGCTGACCGAAGCTTACGCTTCTCTCTCTCTCTCTCTCTCTCTCTCTCTCTCTCTCTCTCTCTCTCTCCTTGTTCGCCATTGCCGTTCTTCTCCTCTCTCTCCCGTTCTTTTCTTTCCATTAACATCCATATCTCTCTCTCTCTCTCTCTCTCTCTCTCTCTCCTTTCCTCTAAAACGGAGGCAAAAAGAAGAGAACAATAACTAATAAAGTCACTCCTCTTTAAAGACTTCACAATGCCTTCCTATTTAGAACCAACCCAACACTAATTCGACCCTTTACCCTTTCCCAAATTAGCCTATAGAAACAAAGACCGGGAGCATAAATAGTGAGGGAGGAAGTAAAGAGATAGTGATCAAGTTGCTGCCTTTTCCCGATTTTTGATCCTCTTTGGAGGAATTCGTTGTTGGGTTCTTGAGTTTTTGTTTTTTGTTTTTGCCATAATCGGCAATGGCTGCGGTGGCAGAGAACGCAATCGCGTCGGAGGACCAGTTCGTCCGACGGCACAACGAGTTGGAGTACCAGAGAGACGTGAGGAACCTTGTGGATTTGCTGTCGAAACTGAACCCCTCGGCGAAGGAATTTTTCCCCTCGTCTCATAGGAAATCGAATGGGCTGTCTGCAGATGCCCCCGTCTTTGTGGCGTCGACGGATTACTATAATCTTTATCAGATTGGTAATGGTAGCAATAGGGACTCGAGCAGCGATGGATCGTCTGGTAGTCAGCAGAATCGTAGGGTAAGTGATGATTAATTTGATTTTGTTGCGGTCTCGATCATTGGGTTTTTGCGTTGGCTTGATTCTTTTAGTAGGGTTCTGGGTTTATTTAGATAGATGGTGTTCTTAATTTTGGGCAAGAGATCGTTAGTTTGTTGCTTGGTTTTGATTAATTTTATCTTTGGAGGGAAGCAAAGAGGAAGTTTTGGATGATCAGAGATTAAATCTAATTGGTTTATCCTTCCAGAGAAGGAATGGCTATAACCAGGGGAGGAGGCGGGTCAATGACAGAGCTCGAAGAGCTGAGAAGGAGGACAGCATTCGGAGAACTGTATATGTTTCCGATATTGACCAGCATGTGAGTCTATTGAAACTAAGAGAAATTTCTTATATCTTTTTGTTGTTATCTTGGTATTATGATAATTCATGTGCGAGTTAAAAAAAGGATTGCTTGCTGTGTACTGCTAGAATTTGCAGGTATCTATTTTTTCGTTTTTTCCTGCTTTGGTGGATTGCGCTAAATTGCTAATTACTCCACATTGATCAATCAATGTCAGGTGACTGAAGAGAAGCTTGCTGAAATATTTGCTACTTGTGGGCAAGTAAGTTCTCAGACTGGAAATTTCATCTATATTGATATATAAGTTCAAAAGTTTCAATTTTCTTGTTGGTAATAGAATGGATAAACAAACCATTGGATCAGTTGCATGGTTACAATATTGTTCTTTAATATAGTCTTGTTATTTTTTGATAGCAGGCCACTGAATAGACTGTTATTCTTAGCTGGTCTTTGAAGTTCCACGATATTACGAGGCTTACTCTTCTCTCATGTTTTAGTCATAATTGTCTCTTGGATCATAAACCAACAAGAATCTTCTTAATATATTTTGATTGGCATTTGCCAGCTCTCTCCTGTTTACTATGAATTGTGGAGTTGAGTGCAAAAGGCTGTAGATTTTTGGCTTGTTCAAGTTATTCAGTGAAAATTGTAGGCGGGAGTCTTGTCTCATGTACTAGTACACCCTCTTTTTGAGGTCTTTGGTGAGTTTTTTGTTCTTTGACACTGATTCCTTCTAGATTGTCCATGTGTTTTCTCAATTGAATAATGCTCTATAAAGCCTGGTATATAGGTTAGTTTCATATGCTGGAGCTTGTTGTTTCACCTTCATGTGATCACTTGTTGCTGACCAACTGGGGCGGTACTTGAACCACTAAGCAACAGATGATTGAGGGAAGAGGAACCAAGAATACTGTTGTTCTATTTTGCATCTAAAGAAATAATTTGCATATGTTTGCTGTGAAAATTTCTCAGGCTTGTGCTCGGTTGATCTGATATTGACATATTTTCTTTGTGTTGGCTCTCAACTGTAGAGAAGTCTGTTAAGCTGTTGAGTTGGTGTCAACCTATAAGGAGTGGTTGCATGATTCTCTTCTGACCTCTAACCTTTTCCCCCTTGTAGGTGGTAGATTGCCGGGTTTGTGGGGATCCACGCTCGGTTCTGCGTTTTGCTTTCATTGAGTTTTCTGATGAAGGTAGTAAGTTTGCATATAGCCACTACTAGTAAATCTTTTGCAGCATTTGTTGTCTCATGTATATCTAAATCATGAAGCTGGAAACTTTTCATTGTTACAGATGGCGCAAGGGCAGCATTAAATCTTGGGGGGACGATGCTAGGTTACTATCCTGTTCGGGTATTACCTTCAAAAACAGCAATCTTACCTGTGAACCCAAAGTTTCTTCCCCGGGTTAGTATATATTTCCATGCTTATTAATGCAATATACATGTATATATAGATCCACTTGTTTACCTGTAGTAAATGTGCTACGATCATTTTTATTCAAATACTTCCATTATGTTTCACTACAATCTTACTCTGGATACAGTCGGAGGATGAAAAAGAAATGGTTGTGAGGACAGTGTATTGTACAAACATAGACAAGAAGGTTGGTGCATTTCTTCCCATTTTACCTTGTCTATCATTTTGTGAATGCTTATGATATATCTATTCTGACCTCATGGTTACTAGACATAAATATATTGACTATAAAACTGATATTCATCAAATAATTTCAAGTTTCTGCTGAAATCCTGAAACTTAGATGTTTCAATCGGAAATAAATGGCTTTCACTCGAGACTGACTAATAGTCGTCATCTTGGACTCAGCCTTTACTTTTAGCTTAAAGTATCCAAAATTCTCATTGTATTACAACTCTTCTGAAACCTCATGAAACTAAAGTCAAATCATCCAAAATTTGACAAATCTGTACTAAAACTAATTTCTGTTAGTCAAAACTGAACGGAGCTGATGAAATGATTGAATTACTTGTGCTTCTGTTACTTTTAGCCAAAAAATTTATTAGAAGTACCACATAATTTTCTATTTCTTCTTTTACTATACTTTCCTATTCCCCTTCTTTAGTTTATGGATTTTTCACAGATAAATAATTGAGCATACCATGTTTTATTGGAGTTATACAAGATCACCCTACATCATACATGCAACTTTGTGTAATATTGAGGTCAAAATGACCAATCATTCTCATAAACAGCCCCTATGTCAAGTAATCAAGGTGTTTTATTATTTTGAATTTCCACCAAATGAAAGCAGAACCACTAGGTTAAATGAAACAAAGAATTTAGTATGTTGTATCTTGAATAGCTTTTGGCTCTCTAAAATTTATATCCAGGATTGTTGTGCAAGTGGCAGTTTTTTTTTTTCTTCACGTTCAGGCATGACAACCATAATTGATTTGATATTCTTGTCACTAAAATGTATATAAAGCTCATGAAATACACTAGAAGAGAACCTAAAGAAGCTAATAAAGCCTCAAAGCTACCAAGGGCTTTTGTTGTTTAATTTTCTCCTTTTTTTATTGAAATTCCTATATATGTGCTGTACTGACGAATGATCAAAAGAGTTTTATTGGTATCTGATTACTGTATTGAAGCTTCTCCATCATCGTCTTCTTCTTGTTTGTGCAGGTCACTCAACTAGATGTAAAGGTATTCTTTGAACGATTGTGTGGCGAGGTAGGCAAACAGTTGGAATCTATTAATATTTTGACATATTCCAGTGAAGTTTCAATTGATTTTTCAGTAGTGATTACTGATTCTTCTCTGCAGGTTTCTCGCTTGAGGCTGCTTGGGGATAATGTGCACAACACATGCATTGCTTTTGTTGAGTTTGTTCAAGTAAGTCTATATGACTTAGTTTTTATGGACTATAATCTATGGTCTATTTGATGCTTTAATTGTGCATTGTTATCACAGTTTTAAAAAGGTTTAACTTGTGAAAGTTTTAGGCCAGCAAGCCTTTATATGACATTTGCATTTAGAATTGTCTTCTGACCTAACTCCAACAGCAATCCAACGTCATCTAGCTGTTTGCTAGAGAAAGTTAAGAAGTTATTCATAAGCTCTTAGCTGTATTATGTTGGCAATGACATATGCCAACATTTTGCATGTACCTACGATGTATGTATCAAATATAATATCATATTCGATACTCATTAAATATTTTGTGGAGAAATACCATATACTTCCTTTACATATCCAATCTCTTAAAAGAGGGAAAAAAATATCCTGATATGGCTTAAGATATTTCTTGGAGAATTCTTAGATACATTCGAGAGTCCAAAGATTTTAAGATTTCTTATTTAAGTCCGGAAGGTTCTATTTGCAATAAATGTTGTTACATCCTATTTTATGGGGCATGATCTATGAAATAGAGGAGGCTATCTGAGGATTCATGCCACAATCACCTCATGATTTATATATCAATATTTTCTTCTGATATTAGAGCTAACAATTTGGTGTAGATAGTTAACTTTGTCAATGATTAAGTTGGAGATGTGCTTGGATATATACTATCACATGTTAAATATCAATTTTATTATTAAAGATAATGCAGAGAATACACATGCATAACACACTGCTATGTATAGTTAACAAATTGTCTCCTTGTTTTCCAGATTCTTCATATTGACTTATCCATTTTGTGTCTCTGCATATCCAGTCTTTGTAGCTTGGTGTCTATAGCAATGCTGGTAGACCTCATGACTTAGTTTCTCTGTGCTCCTCAATTCTGGATTCATTCTTCACATATTCCTAAATATCTCAGAAAGACTGTTTATATATAGCCTACATAAGTATTTGCATTGGCACCTGTAATGATCTTACGCTTTTCACCTGACTTCTTGTTTACTTAATCAATGACAGGCAGAAAGTGCTATTATAGCTCTGAGTTGTAGTGGCATGTATCTGGGAACTCTTCCTATCAGGCAGTATCCCCTGCCCTACTTTCCATTCCTAATTTCATGTGAAATTTTTGATGAATTATCTCATGGTCATTTGCCCTTTTGGTTTGTTCAGGGTGAGTCCTTCGAAGACACCTGTGAGGGCACGTGTACCTCGAGTGGCATCTTACTGATGCCTTCAGCTAAACTGGCATTATTGTCGCCCAGGCAAGAACTTTTTCAGAGGTCTGAGAAACTGTTGTGCATGAGCGTTTAACATCCTTCATCAGAGCAATTCCAACAATTCAACTAGAGGCCATTCTCAACAATCCAATGTCTAATGAGGAACTTCTGCACCTTTGTTAGTATTATTGTTGTTTCCTTCCGCTACTTTTGGATGGAACCTAAAATGAACTTGGTAGCCAGCAGAATAATTTCTGCGGCTAATCAATCATATATAGCCAAGTAGAAAGCTATATCAAAAGTTAATTTGTTCTCAGCACATAACATCATTTTGTTTTGTGATGGCTACCTTTAATAAACTGTTTAACTTTTCAAGATTATGTATGTGCTTAATTATTCTTTGATAGATCTGTTAATGTGTTATATCTCTTGAATGATCTACTTATCGTAGTCACTTGAAGGAGGATTAACATAGGAAAAATTTGGGTATTGGTGAGACATGAGCAAATAGTAAAGCTTCTTGTATATATGAATTTGGTTGGTTACATACAACCGAATCTATTTAATCGGTTATCCTACCTAACCTGATGGCATTTCCTCCTTGCATTGATGTAGTATAGATGATATGAGAGTCATTTAGGCTTTGTATTAATTGGGAAAAGTTAGGCTCCATGTTGCATATTTATAGGATATGACAGCTGCAGCGGGTCGACCGTTTGATCTTAGGGAGAGCATGATGGGAAAAAATAGAAAATATGACGTGGAGCCGAGGTGGAAAAGATGGATCTGGGATAGTGGAGTGGACCACAGATAACAAGTATAACCGTGAATGATGGTTGATGACATGTTTAGGTGTAAAAAAGAAAATTACTATTTATACAGTAATTTTTTTTTAATCACTCATTTATTATATATATATATAACATTCCAACACCTACCCTTGGGTGCAATAATTCCCTACCATACATATATATAGACATGGATCAGCGATCGATATATAAACAAAAGTCTTCACATAATGGAACACGCGTTTGGGTTGTCATCACTGAACATAGAGCCAGCACTGTGACTAAAAAGATGCGGAGAAGAAGAAGAAGACGACGATGCGCCTCGGTAGTAGCCATGTACGTCGGCGTCGTTGACGTAGCCGTGGACGCGGTAGTTGTAGGAGTTTGAGTTGGCGTTGGAGATGAGATGGTGGCCGGGGGTGGGCTGGTAGTCGTGGTAGTACTCTTGAGTGTACGTGGCGTGCTCCGTCCCGTAGGTATACGGCCACAGCACCGCCTTCCTTCCCGTCTTCCTCACCGTCTTCAGCACCTTCTTCTGGTCCACCCACCCGGTCACCGTCACCTTCTGCCTCGCCATGTCTATGTCCACCTCGTCCACCCCTACAGCAAAAAAAAGATTTTCTTTTTTAAGTTTTAAAAGATGTAAGGCGTAATATATACATACATATATGCCGGTCTGTTTTCTAATAACAGCTTAGTTTATATGCTTTTGACTCAATCCTTCAAATTAATTTATATACCATCAAGCTTGAGAAGGGCCTTCCTTATCTTGTTCACGCATCCAGAGCAGTCCATGCTCACGCACATATCCACAATCTGTACACCAACAACATATAGTAGTGTTAAAATTAACTTTGAATAAGGTTATGAGAATATAGCAAAAGGAAGAGGAGAAGAGAGAGAGAGAGAGAGAGAGAGAGAGACCAACCGTCATGTTGAGCTCTTATTCTGAGATCAAGATGTTGCTCTCTTTTCTAATAACAAGAACTGCTGATAAAAGGTAAGGTGTAATCTTGGATAGGCACTGTGCCTGCCTTCGAATATATAACGAGAGAAGAAGGCATCGACTCCCGCGAGTAGATAAGATGTTAGTCGGTTCTCTGTTATAAAGTCGGTCAACGTATAATAGAGAAATCGAATAAGAAAACTTTCCCACCCATCTTCCAGTCAATTACTGACACGTCACTGGATGTCTTAGATGTCAATGGCAATTGGCAAGCAAGTGCTAAGAAATCCCACAGTTAATGCAACGCAATTGCAGCGAATATACCGAACCTAACGAGAATTAATATCCACTGCCATAACCGCAAGTAAACATCGAAAAGAAAGCCAATCACATTGCACCAAGTTGTGGACAAAGAAACGTGGCAGGTGTCCATTGGAGGAGCCCAGGATTTGCTGGAGAGGGGGTAGGCTCTAAATTCTATGGGAAGTCGTTACAGGATCTTAGTGTCGAAGCTACGAGTTTATTCTCTAAGTCAATGTATTAGCCGAAGGATAAGAGAAAGGTATCCGTTGGATAGTAACATCCCCGTGCAAACGAGAGGATGAGTAGGAATATATTCTATTCATATGTTCAAATAAGGTTATGCCACTTGGAATAGTACGTAGTATCTACGACATCTTTTTGCTTTTATAAAAGGTGGACAGTAGTATCTTTGGACTTTGGGATATCCACATCCTATTCTTCTTTGTTTCTCTCTCTCTTCTTTTGGATATCTCTCTCCCTGTCAACCGAGAATATACAAAAGTTGGTTGTTGCCATCCCAATAATTAACAACATGGTCGAAATCATTTTTAATAAATTTTTGCATATCCAAACCTAAACAGTAAAACAAAACAACCTGATGCATGCTTCAGCATTGACCCCGACACCATAAAATCCTCACTTTTCTTTGTAAAAGAAGGGAAAAATAATGCCTCTCACACAGTGTCACAAGAACAGGACGAGCATAAAGTTCACGTTAATTTGCAGATTAAAATGGGTTGCAATTCCAACCTGCATAAAGTTTCTTTCACAAAATTTATTCAGGCGAGGTACGATGGCAAAACAGATGCCACTCAAAATTTTAACCTCAAGTACATAAGAAAGACTTAAAAGTTGTGAAAATTTGCAGGTTGCAGAGTACATTAAGATGTTCAATAATTTACATATCAATATATTATGTGGTAATCTACCCAGTGTTTTGCATGCCTGCAGCAATACCCTTCATTGTCAAAATGAGGGTATCTTCCAATCCAGGTGCGTACTCGCTGGTAGGGTTCAGCTTCACTAGTTCAGCAGGCTTGCTAGAATCAAGGGTCTCCTTTGACAAAGAGGGCCTCGCATCTGCGTGGAAACTAGGGTCTCGGACACGTCTCAGTGTGTAAGCTTGGCATACATTCAATGTTGTTATGTACGAATCACGCAACCGTAACCTCTGCTTCAAGTAAGGATCACCTTCAAGAAGGTCCTTGTGACCAGCAACCTGCAGTAATTCCCATTATATTGTATTTAGGATGAGACAGAATGGAAAATAATCTCCGAACATAAAGAATGTCACATAAATAACCTGTAAATTGGATTCAGAATTCTATAAATGCTACTGAGTGTAAGTATAGAGTTAAGCAGCATAGTAGTTTCCAAAGTTCTGAAGATTTTTCTTTTTAATGCAACAATACTGATGAGCATCCGATAAAAGAACAACGTAACAATATCCTGCTCAATAAGGCCTATATCTGGAATATATGCAGTACAACCTATACACTTTAGATTCACTTTTATGCAAAATTGCTTTTCTGCAGTTCACTTTAAGCTGCATTTATTCCTTTCTGTTTCTGGGACTAATGGAGAAACTTAGTCATTTCAAAAGTTAAATATAAACAGAATTTTCTCATACAAAATATGGTATCCTGCAGGATTTATGAACAGAATGCTCATAGTATAAGGGTTTGATTTGCAAACAATATTAAACATGCACTATAGGTCTTCTAATACACAACAATAAGGTTGATACATAATACCTTTCTACCTGCATAGGCTTTAAATAAACCTAGAAAAAGTCCAGCATAGGGTCCAAAAAGGGAACATCAAGGTCTAGGCCTACTCGTATGTAGAAATATGAAACTTGAACAGAAATTCAACTATGAAAGGATTTACATTATAGTAAGATTATTCTAACTGTAGATACAAAATTGGTCTATAAGTAAGAGAAAATCTGTCATCCTCCAAATCCTTTTCCAACAATATGGTGTCAGCACTACATCTAGCTAGATGATGTAATTATTTAAATAGGAAGATTTCGCAATAACAGCTATAAGAAAAAGTATCAGAATTTACCTGGAGGAGGAATTGTTTTGTCTCCTCAAAGTTAGATCTTAGTTGCTCCCCAAATGACCTTAAATCATCTGAAACTAGCAATTTGTCATATAAAGCGGCTATTCCTGGGTCTCCCTTAGCAAAAACCATCTCAACCAAGTCTAACGTAACCCTGAAAAATGGCCACGCATTATACATCTCTTTGAGTATATGAAGGTTTCTGATGTCCTTTTGCAGTACATGCTTGAATGCTGCACCGAAGCCAAGCCACACAGGGAGGTGAAACCTTATCTGCGTCCAAGCAAAAATCCATGGGATAGCACGGAGGGATTCTATGCCCCCACTAGGCTTCCTTTTTGATGGCCTGCTACCTATGTTCATCCTACCATATTCCGTCTCAGGTGTGGCCTACAAAATAGAAGAGCAAGCTCATTTTGCCGATATCACTAATTTATTTGCAAACTCCCATTGAACAATCGAACGAATCAAATAACAAATAAAAAAACATACATGCCAGATTTTCCATTGCACATTTTGAAAAACTCTTATCTAATTATACAAAAAAAATATATACAAGACCTAAACTGGAAAGTGAAAAGGCCTTCTAACATCAGTATTAATACATTTGACTTAAGGAAAATGTTGGTATAAATTTTAAATCATTTGCACAGATTGTTTTAGTCATTTGATGCAGTAAAAAATATCTTACAAGGTCAATGCATTAAAAAATGCTAGAGTCCTAATTTGGGCATGTCCGAATTATTGTGGCAAATGCTTCACTGTGCAATAAGGATTACACTAAATAGGAACACTACTGTCCAGAAAATGAGATGCTAAGACAACCCGATCTTCTTTAATGTGCTATCATCGTAATATCGATGGCTTTATGCAATCACAATCTATTAGAAATTGAGGCAAACTGCATATCATCTTATAACAAATGACACAAGGGGGCAAGACTGCTTACCAGACGGAAGTATTCAACAAAACGTGATTCTTGGAAGACTATTGACCGATACTCCTTTGTGGCTACCACAGCCATTTCATCCATCATAGCCCTCCATTCAGGCTTTGGAGGAATAGGAGGGTTCATTCCATGTTCAAGAGTAGCTGCTGTGAAACGTTGAAGTGTTCTGAAGCACAGACGCTCTTCTCCAAATGAGTGCTCAATTACCTCACCTTGGACTGTCACACGAAGTGATCCATTGATTGTCTCTGGTGGCTGAGATAATATAGCAAGATGTGTAGGGCCACCTCCTCTTCCGACTGTTCCACCTCGTCCATGAAACATTGTCAACTTCACTCCATATTGCTTTGCCACCTTTACAAGCTCCTCTTGAGCTTTGTACAACTGCCATGCTGCAGAAAGACGACCTGCATCCTTACCAGAATCTGAATACCCAATCATAACCTCCTGTTTTCCATTAATCCTGTTCATGTACCAGTCTATCGAAAAGAGTCGTGCTACAGCTGCAGGGGCTCCTTCTAGATCTCCAAGTTTCTCAAACAATGGAACAACTCTCAATGGTTTCTTCACATGACACTCACGTTGAAGAAGCTCAACTGCAAGCACATCTGATGGAGCAGTTGCCATTGAAATGATATAAGCCCCAAAATTATCAGCAGGAAGCTCTGCTATAACGTGAAATGTCCCTAACACGTCAGCAATTTCCTCAGTCTGAGGAAGGTCAGGTCCAAATAGAGGGCGCTTGCCTCTAAGTTCAGCTAACAGCCACTCCTGGCGTTTTTCCTCAGACCAATCACGGTATGATCCAATTCCAAGATGTGTAGTGATAGCATCAATGACATCAGTATGCCGGTCAGATTCTTGTCTGATGTCAAGCTTCACGAGACAAAGACCAAAGGTAGATACTTGCCGGAGGAAGTCGAGAAGACTTCCATCAGCTATAGGTCTATCGCCACAAGAGCATAGTGATCTGTAACATAGCTCAAGGGGTTCCAGAAACTGCAATACAAGTCAAGAAATAATTAGTCCAGGAAAAGCTAAGAAATAAGAATACACAACCAAACATAGAGTATCTATTCAAGAAAGGACATGACTGCAAATAAATGATTACGTGCTTATCGTTTGTGAAAATGAAAAACAAAAAATATCAATTTTAGAATAACATAAACTGAAAGCAAAAATATGAGCACAATTCTCCAAGTAACCATCTTTTTGTATAAAGATGCAATATCAGCAGATCAATTATAAGCAATGAAAATTTAGTAAACTTTAAAAGCTTTATGATAAAAGAAACAATAGTACAGAAAAACTAAGAGAACTTTTAGTAATATCTTTTTAAGACTACAATAACTCATACAGAAGCATACATCTCATTTGTTTGGACTTTCCACAGGAAATATTATAAAGTTGACTGAAACAAACCTGCTCGACATTAGTGAAAGTTGCCTCCTCTGGAATGTCAGAAGTTCCATTGGACAAAAGATGGCGAGAACGTTCACGTGTATTATATAACTTATCCCTCAAATCACCAAGTATAACACGATAAGGTTCATTCGAAGGAACTTGTTTCCAGAACTCTGCATCCGAAAATACTCTTTAGAAACCAGATGAATTAAAAAGCAAACTATTATAGTAGAAAACCAAATCATATTTTGGGCTTTAACGCGATTGATCCAATTTGATCTGGAATAATTGGATTTGTCACACACAAAAAGAACACCGTGTGCTCCCTAGAAAGCCGCAAAGAATCAACTTAATTAATATGTAATTGTAGGAAATGGATCATGAAGAAATAGATCTTTGTCATCAAATAAGAAAATTTGGACTCAGAGTGAGATACGGAAGTATAGGTGTCCTGGCCAAAGTTGTTGGCTTGTTGCCATAAAGAGGGATCCAGAGATTAAGGACTATGTGATTGAGTCTATCTCTGCCTTGCAATAGCATGTTAGCATGCTTACATATCAAAGTAGAAATCCAAATTGAAGATTGAATTGAATAGTATTTCTGCTCTACAACATAAAAAATGGACTAGAAATATGCCAATAACTTCCAAGTGAAATAATTTAATGGTGGATTCTCAGATTGAATATCATTACAACATTTTGCTGCAAGAGAATGGAAACTCAAGGAAACATGTGTTTACTAAGCAACAAAGAAGTCCACATGCACTCATTCAGGACCGAAACAAAGTGTGTTGAAGTGATGTTAGATGATCAAGATATACAGGAGAAGGAAACAAAGAATTTTTTTGACAATTTCAGATGCTCAAAATGTGAAAGAAAGAATCTTGTTGCAGCAAGATTTCCGCATTTCGATGTAGATGAAACAGGAGGTAGTAAAGGAGAAGGATGAATAACACAATTTGTACTCCTTGAACTGCACCATGTGATGAAGAACAAGATTTACAAGATAATACAAGGATATTATAATATTGATCAAACTGGTATGCAAATAGAGAATCTCCATATGGATGGATGTGTTCAGTGCAAGGTACTTGAAGATACTGCAGAGAACTTTAGAAGATTTTAATTAGAAATGAACCGAGTAACAGGATGATTTGTAGTGCTAAATTTCCAGACAGGTAATTGTAGAGAAAAAATGAGGAACTTCGGCAGAAATGGTGATAACAAATGAACACTTTGAACTAGAAACCAGCAAGCTAATCAGGAAATGATAGAAAATATGTTATTGCAAAGCATCATATTCCGTGCTGCCTACCTATATAATGTTTGGCATCTTTCCTTGTAGAGCGATGTAGTTCATCAGCATGCACCCGAAGTTCATCACTGCATCGCCACATGGAGAGCTGTATAAATATAAGATGCTATTAGTAGACTCAGAAATTCAAGAAAACAATTGGAAAGATTTTCTTCAAGAAAATGATGTTCCAATGGGATTACAATTTTCAATTAAATATGATTGAATGGTTGCAAAACCTCAAACATTAGATCTTCTATCTGGGAATAGTACAGGTTTGCAGCCATCATCCTGGCCAACAAGCATACATCCCTTGTAACCTCTGGTGTAACTCTTGGATTTCCTGTACAACACATTTAAATACATCAATAATTCCTAAGTTATTCTAAAGAGCAAGCTTCAACAGGAACTTAGAAATAAATAAAAATGGCAATAAATAGAACCTCTAAGTGGAAATCCTAGTTGATATATGCAGTACCTTCACTCCTATCTGACTCATTCCTCTCGTGGATATTTAACATATCTTAAATTTGAACTCTCAATCGATATAAGAAAAAAGAATGTGCAGAAAAGAAGTACCATCACGATCACCACCCATCCAAGAAGAAAATTGAATAAGAGGAGCATTGTAGGGAAGGCGTTCATTAATTCCAATGTTCTTCAGAGCTGTATCCACACGACGCAAGAATTTTGGTACACCCTTCCATATAGTTTCATGGAAGTAACTCATCCCTGCTCGCATTTCATCCTGCGGAGTAGGGGGTGTTCTTCGGATTTCATCAGTTCTAAAAGCAGCTTGAATCTGTAAAGAAAGAAAGAAAATAAAACATCTATAAGTAGTAAACAAATAAGAAAATAAAACTTCCATGCATGAAATGTTCTCGAGGCATCTTGAGAAAGAAAGAAATTTTGGTAATGCAAGTGGGCAATAAAATTGATGTTTACAGTTTTATACACTTATTGAAAGACAATCTGCCGGAGTTTCCACTTGCTGACTATGAACATAATATACTGAACCTACAGGGATATGCATGATAGCATAGGTGTCCATATTCATGGTAGATTAAAGTTCAATAGATACTTGGATAAATAACATATCACATAAATGAATCCTTTCAGGTTAACGAGGAGAGTTCTCACAGGTTGACTTGGTGCAATGTTCAGGAGACACTAAGACAGTTATTGGCAAGACATAATGTGGGAACTGGGAAGCACCATTGACAGGAAGCACTTCATTTATTTTAACTTTCCAGGGTCCCATTTCCCAATTATACGTTTGGGTAGGAGATGACTATTCATTCCTGGGCATAGTCACAGAATTCCTCGCTTCATTTAGTCTCTATGCCCACTAACAAGAATCACATGATAACAAAGTCAATGATATTGTTTAGAAGGTCAAAAGTTGAAAAAAATTCTGTCAGCGGTGAATTTATTTTTGAAATTTCATTAGGATATGGTGCTCAAAATTTACCTCTCTTTGAAGAGCTTCATCAAGCTCCTGCTTCTCATCAGAAGTAATATCCTTGGCATATAACTGTGTTAAACAATTCCGGATCCTGAAGAATATTACAAGCTTTCGTGAGAACAAGATACCACACCATCATGACTAGACTACTCCTAATAGTCTGCCAATGTACAGCAGCAAAACAGAATCAGTGATTACAGGGTATGCTTGTGTGTTTGGAGCTGGGGGAGGGAGATGAGGAATTGATACAGGACGGACTTAGTAACAGTGTATATAATAATGATTAGCATGGGTGGAAGAGAAAAAATGAACAGAATTGTCAAATCAGGTGCCAGCCACCACTCAAACTAAACAAATCAGATCCAAATATATTAATCAAAATAGCTAGAACTTCTGAAAAGTGCCAGATCTCTACTTCTACACAACTGGTCAACGAACCTTCCGTGCTTCTGGAGCAGCGATCTCCGGATCGACTGAGTAGGATGAGCAGTGAAAACCAGATCAATCGTCTGGTTCTTGAGAGCATCAAAAACCTCCTCCCTCGACTTCTTCAGCTGTGTGACGAGTCGCTTAAGGGTCTCTTCGATGTCCGACTCAGTAGTAGCCGAGGCTTCATCAGCAAAATCTCCCCTCTTCAGCTTGTTCCTCCTACGGTACGCAATCTGGACCTCTTCGGCCAAGTTTGCCAAATTAAGCATATGAGAGAAGGAACTCGCAACCACAATGGCATCGCCAGGATCCAGGCTGGTGAGTAAGTTCCCCAGTTCATCGAGCTTCGCGAGTTCCCGGTCCTTTTCGTACTCTGCAGATAGCTCATAGCATTCTTGAACCTACGAAGATGAATCCTCTTTCAAGATTAATCTTTTTGCATTAAAAATCCTAGATCAATACAATCTATTGCTTTCCGACATAAATCGGACCAACTGACACAGATTAAGAAAAATACAACAAAATATTACATCTTTTAATGAAAAAGAAACTCTTTTAGTTGATCCCTAAAGTAGTTACCATTATTTTTGAGAAAATATCCAAAATAACCACTCAGAACTGTCACTCGGTCAGAATGATATCCCCTAATCCAATAGAAACGAGAACAAAAAAAAGCTCATAGTATTACCAACTCTCTCAGATCCTCGCCATGCAAGTCCTGGAGGATGTCGAGAAAGCGATCAACGAGAAGGGCGTCATACTCGACCAGCTTATCATCCTCTGACACCTTCCCCGGCGCCAAAAGCCTCAATTGAGCATCGATGGATTGATGCCTCTCCAACGAATTCTTCGACATCTCTCTCTCTCTCTCTCTCTTTCTCTCTCTCTCTCTCTCTCTTACCAATCACAAATCTCTCTTCTCGATAGCCAAGGCATATAAACTATATAAAGGAGTGCACGAGAAATCGACCTATAGAGGATAAGTGAGGGCAAGAAAGGAAAGCAAAAGAAGCCACAAAGCACGGGCCCCGATCGCGACCGGAAGAAAGGAAGACAAAAAAAACCCAAGAAAAATCTTCAAAAAAGAAAAAGAAAAAATCTACTCTTTTCGATTTCGGGAGAGCAGATGCATCTCCCTTGAAGGAGACGATGTGTGATTTGTCCTCTACTCGAGTGGCCACGTTGCTTGTATACATATATAATATGTGTATACTGTCGAGCATCAATCTTGTATCGAAATATAGATTGCATATTTGTTGTATTCTATTTTTCTCCGATCCGCAGTTAGTGGGAGGAATCCACTGCAAGAACAATTTATATCACGCAGTTGAATACATATCAATATCAATCATTAATATAAGATTTCACCAAGCTTTAGTCAATATATTAAGCCGTCTAATCTAGATTTCAAGTTGCTCAAAATTAAATGCCGCACAAATATTTACTCTAAGTCATTGCACTGCTAAATTGCTCTTTGAAATCGATTGCACAACTAAACCATTAACCAAATTGAGCCCTTAAACTAAGCTACCACCAACCACTAAATAATTTTCTTCACAATAATTATTTAGGGTTAGATTTACTTATAATCTCTTTGGTAGTAGCCGTACACAAAATCGTCATGCATTGAATCTCAATCATCCCAAAAATTACCACGTTAATAATTACATATATATCCCTGCTACATCTATTTAAGACACTATGAAATGCTCAAAAAGAGTAAAATTTTCTCTCTTTTTTGTAATAAAAAAAAAGAATTGAGATATAAAATATATCCCGTAAGAAATTACTATTAGTTTGGTATAAGTTATCCCCCTAGTATTTAACTCATTAACGTTACCATTATCTTCCTCTTCCGACTTTGCATCATCTTTCGTCGGGTTCAGTTTCTAATGTAACACGAGAAATCTTGGCTGAGGTCCGAATAATTTCTTCTCTCTTCTCTCTCTAAATTATACTCTAATAGTTGAATTTCTTGACTACCAAATAAATAGTTGAATTAGGGGTTGGCAATGGAATCTAATAACATGGTAACCCGATTTGAATCAGACCTAAACGAGTAATTTTGGTTCTTAAAGATCATGCGGCCTTGCAAGAGAAGAAGTCCATCATCTATCTACTCGTACGTTTTTTAGCTGCATAACGACACTACTGGTAGAAATATTTTATATATCTCAGAAGGATTCAAAAATATTTAATCATACAACCTAAAGTTAGCTAAATAAAATAAAATAAAATACTGGAAGGATCATTCTAAAAATTAATAAACTGTGGTACAGTATTATAATTGCAAGACCTAACAAATAGTGTTAAAAATTATGCACAACCATTCTTGTCTGATGACAACTAATAAACGAAATATTTTACGTCCATCGTCACAGTTGTAACATTAAAATGACAAAAGAATTCAGGGAGAGAGAAATATTTCCAGTCATATAAGATGATTCTCTTTTCCCCTGGCATATGGATTATGGACCAAGCATGCAATTTTATATGTTTAATTTAAATCTCTTTACCTAATTAAATATTAATGGCTTTTCTTTGAGTGACTTTTTAGTTCGTAAGTGGACACTTATCCTTTTCTTCTTTTCTTTTGAATTAAAAAAAAAATTAAGCAAGTAGGCATACGTGGATCGTAGTCGACCTAACAATATTATCATTCTTTTTCTAATATTTGAAAATAGTAGAAAGTTTGGAGTGTTGTTGTTGTTGCTGAAGTAAATCACGCATGCAAAAAGGTGCCTTCATGTACTAAAAACTTCATATGGATTGATTAATTATACATAGTAGTTTATAATAAAAGAAGCCGCAGAAGATGCGATGGCATAAAATTAGATCCAAAAGGGCATCAAGATAGTCAACAGATGTGGACATCAAAGTTAGAGGATGTTTTGGAGCTTTTGACCAAACTGACCCTCTTCAATTTATTTACCCAAATAATCCACTCAGAAAGAAAGCTGAAAAAAAAAAGGCTTATTTTAAACCTCATAATTCTAATAAAAAAGATACTGAAATGGTCAGTGTTTGATTGTAAATTGTAAATGCACTTAAAAGTTCAACAATTTTCTTTTCTAAAACATGAAATGATAATCTCTTTTGCATTTTATTCCTATAAGAAAGTGGGAAGATTATTTTATGTTTTGTATTTATTTATTTTTAATTAGATAAACTAGAGAGATTTATGGTGTTGCAATTGGATAACGTAGACAAAAATATTAAAGTCAAATTTAGATCGGACGAATAAAAATTAACTTATTCTCCTTGTTTTTCTCATATATTATTACATTTGTATGTATTTCTTATATAAATAGTTAATAAGTTTATCGTTTATATTTGAGATAAAATGCTAAAGGGACCTGTGTTTGCAACTAACATATAAAAAATAGATCTCTTTAGGTAAAAGTTTGATCGATAGACTATTTTAATAAATAAGTTTGTGAGAAGACCTAACTTGGTTAAAAATTCCAAGGTATAAGCATCTCCATATCTATATATTATACTTATTTAGAATTATTTGCAACCAATAAAATGAAAGGTTTTGAGATGAAATAAGTACATAAATTGATAAATAAACATCGTGTAACAAATTATAGAACGACATCTTGGGAGGAGAAGCCAAGTCGCACATAACTTGAGTACTTGTCTTTATTTTCTCTTTTTTTGTACCTCATAATAGAGAAATTTTTTAATGCTTTAATATATATATATATATATATATATATATATATATATATATAACTAATACTCTTATGACAAAAGGGTACATATTAATCTATTTCTTTGATGTTAATTGAATGACTAATGATAGATGTCATTTAATCTGTTTAATGTTCTTTTATTTGACCTCTCTCTTTCTTGGTGGTCCAGACCTCTCTCTTTCTTGGTGGTCCAACAATCTACATAAAAAGTTTCGTCCCCATCATTCAGACAGTGAGAGAGACTCTTGAATACTTTAAACATGTAACTCTCTAATATGAACTTAATTAATATATAATAAGTGCGTATTTACTTCTTCATATATAGTTTTATTTATTAGTCCAAATAGTATTTAGATAAGCATTAGTTGTTCCAAAACATTGCTGCTTACTAGTTGTATTCAGGATAAATTCAAGCCTGAATTTTAAATTAAATTTGGACAAATCTTCCAACAAGATCTATCATGGTACATTTATATCAAATCAAATAGATCAAGTGGAAATCGACGATGGTTCGATCTATCTTTTGCATATGCTACTGCCTATTAAAAGTGCCTTTCTTAACCAACATCAATAGCTGAAAGGAATAAATACAAGGACAAAATAATAATTAAGTCCAAGAAACTTTAGAACAATGAATAGTGTGAGTGGGAAACGCAATAGCCAATACACCAGTGGAGGCTTATGTGGCATTGAATATTTACGTAGATCGAGAGGTGCTTGAAGGTTGCACATGACATGAACTGTTTTAAAAGCTGACCCAGATCTAGATTTCTGAAAGGATTTGGCATCAAGCTGCATTTTGTTTATAGTTCTACGAGTACTAGGTATTGAGGAATAGAAGAACAGATCTATGCACGGATTAGAATAATACTGATCAAGATAGATCAATCAGTAAATGAGAATTTATAATATTTTCTTCTTTGTCCAGACTGCTACGAGTTTGCTTCCAGGTTGCAAAAGAAAATTTTGAAAACGCCTTAGAACGCTTGCTTTAGTAGGCCCAACTACTACCGTTAAGGTTGGAATTAACCCATCCTGGCCTATTTCTATAAGTGTCTTGGCCCAGTTGTCCTAATTAAAATATAATTATTAGAAAAAGAGGAGAGAAGAATTGGTAATACGTCCTATTGTTTTGAACAGTGGTCTTGTAGATTGCACAGGTGGTGGCATTATGGTATGCTATACTCGTGTGGATCCACCTAAACCTTGAATACCAGGCACGGACGGACGAAGGCCTTCTTCGCCTTCTTCCCGGAGGAGCAAGTGGCAGTGGATTGCCGAGTAAAGTGAGGAGAGTTTGGGCTGTTGGATTGGAGTCGGGGATATGAGGCGCCAAGGCTGAGTTGTTGGGTACTATTAGTGGGGGAGATGTCAGGCATGATCAAGTGCTCTTAAGTAGATTGCTGCTTTCATGCATTGCAATGCTTTTTTTTTTTTATAGATGCCCTAATAAGTGGCTAATAAATGATATTATGAGGTTCTGGTCCACCATGTTCTAGTTATGTTTTGAACAATTTTATTGGTAGTTAGTGGACAATGTTTCAAGGGGTTAGATAAAAATAAGTGGCTAATATGCAACGTCCTATGATTGTCGCTTATATGAACTACTTAGCACTAGGAGTATTAATAAGGAGCTGGAATTTGAATTCAGAAGAATGATCTAGGAAAAAGCAGTGCATTTTCTCTATGACATTTGTGAAATTAGATCATATTGAGAAAAGCTGTAGAACTGACAGTATTGTTTATCATAGTACAAATATGCTATACAACTTATGACGATTAAGGGGAAAAAAGTAACAGAAAATGATGAATGTAAACATTAGCCGGATGAAGTTGCTGACTCTGCAATTGCTACAAGGCAAGGGCCATACCAGATCAACAAAGGGTGTACTCGCAATCGAGCAAACGAGTGAGAATCTCCTGGCAGCTCGGTCGTTTGTCGGGTTCCGCCCAGCAATCTACACAAATCAATAAACTGATATCAGCAACTAATAATTGAAATAAACAAGAGTTAAAATATGCCACATTGGTGTGCTATTGAATTACCTGATATCAGGCTGCCAAGAGGACCATCAGGAATTTCTAACCTTTCTCCATTAGCAACTGAGTAAACTACCTGAACCAAAATAACAGCAATAGAAAACTTTTACATGGCTAGCCTCTTTCCCTATAATATACTTCCGAATGTGAATAAGAAAACAAGCATGTCTTGCCTGGACAGATGGTACGCCTACCCATGGCCTACTTAGTGTACAAAGTTCCCACATTATCACTCCGAGACTGAAAATGTCACATTTCTCTGTAAAAGGTTCATTGTGCATGAGCTCAGGAGCCATCCATTCAGGGGTTCCTGCAGATGAACTATCGCTCATTGGAGCATCTGACATTAGCCGTGAGAGCCCAAAATCACATATCTTTACTGTCCAGTGCTTATTAACAAGACAGTTTGCACTTTTCAGATCCCGATGAACTATCTTCATTCTGTGCATGCACATCAATCCCCTGAAAAGAATCACCAGGTGTGGAGGTTAGACAAAAGAACAATCTGAATTCACAACAGAGTAACTACCACTCTCCACAAGAATTTCCACATTGTTATGGAATATCTACAAGTACAAAATAACCTAAAATTGCAAAGCTTAGATTAAGGTCTATACAATAATTTAAAAAGTCTTTGCACAGTTGAGTGAAGAGCTCTATTAGCATTTACAGATGTAACTTGTTTAAGTAAGCTAAATTGCGCTTTATTCTAACACTTGCTTATAAATAAGCTGAAAGTCATGGTGCAATGAGAGTGTGGGCGATCATCAGGTCCCTCTACACTGGCTACAGACATAGAATTAGTTCCTTAATTCTTTTAGAAGAACTGATGAGAAATGGTGCTCCAAAGAGAATGGTGTTATAGCAACTATGCTCCCAAGATAATGATATTCTCATCAGAACCAAGAAATCATGTAAAAAAGGGTGTCTCAGAGCATAAAGCTTCTACCTACGCAGGGCCTCAGGAGGGATGTACACAACCTTACCACTACTACTGAAAGGGCTGCTTCTAAGACTTGAAACCTTGATTTCTTAGATGCATGGGTCAAGTCTTAGCTTTACATTAAGTGACACCCTCATTACTTGGAAAACAATTAGGACCATAAAATTTAACAATGCAAAAATTATAATAGCAAAGCATAATTGTAATACCAGAATCAGATAACTGAATATCGAAACAATACAGATGGAGAAAGCAAAAGATAGGTAACAGTAAAAGAGAATATAATGTAAAGCATAGAAGAAAAGTATAAAAATCATAAAGGAGTGTCAGTGTAAGAACTAAAACAAAAAATCTTGAAATGCACAAGCAGTGCACGCGTGCACCCTTCACCCTCTCCCTCACCGTCACGTGATGAGGCGACCGCGAGTGTTTCGGCCAATTCAAATCCAAATCAAAATCAGATTTAGATTTTATCATAAATAAAAACCCTAAATCCTCTCTCTCTCTTTTACCCCCAGTCCCCTTCTTTCCTCTTTTCTCATTCTTCTTTTTCCTTTACTGTCGGAGTCAAGATCGGACCGTCGAAGCATTGCCAGAGAAATCGGAGATCACAACGCGACTTGCAGGACAACCCTCCCCAACCCCTTAAATTTAAATTAAGTTTGATGGGTTAAAATAGAAAGACTTAAATTTGGTGCTCGCGGCTTTGTCGGCAAATCAGACTGATCGACGGCTTCGGGATTGCTGCTGCTCGTGCTCAGGAGCTCCACGCTGTTGGCCTTGTGCCATGGATGCCTTTTGTGGGAGCTTTCGTGGCTCAGAGCCTCCATGGCCGTTAGCAATGGAGGGAGGAGTCTTCATTGTCAACGAATTCTCCCATTCCCAGGTGATTGGTGAGGTCAGCGGACTGCTGGCGACAATGATCGTCGGCAATTTTCCCTTTCTCTCCTTCCTTTTTCTTTCTCAATTCTTTTCTCCCTCATCATTCTTATTGGGGAGGGAAAGGTTGGGCTCGGGTTCGACCAGAGCCAATCCGTTTCTTCTCTCGGGTTCGGGTTTGGGTTTCCGATCAATCCGACCCTTAATACTAAGTGTGGGTTGCGCGCTACCGGCAACCCAGTCCTTCATTGGTTTCAGGTTGGACCTTGGCCTAGCCCAATTATTATGAAAACAAAAGGTGGGCTGCGGGGCCAACTACAGCCCAGCCCAATCCAATGGTTTAAATCAACCCATTTTAGCTATTTATTTAGTTTTAAAATTCAAAATTTTATATTAGAGGTTGACTTAAAATTGTGTTATTTCTTTATTATTTAAAGGTGGTAATTTTTAGCATGTGGACTAGAGATTAGATATTTCAGTTATTTTATCTAGACTCAGGTGAGTGGGTTCACTCACATATTTACTCGTATTACATTTCGTATTTTTTTTTTTCAAACCATGTATTTCTCTGTGTGCAAATTAATTATTATATCTCTATATGCAGATTAATTATTATATTTCTGTGTGCAATTTAATTATTATATTTTTGTGTGCAAAATGTATAATTCAGTGCATTGCTATAATTTATGCAAACAGTAATTTTCAATAAATAAGAATATTAGTAGAAAAATATAACTAATATTTGGTATTACTTAGAGAGCAGTTCCGGCATAGATTTCTTACAATTTTTCATGGTGATTTGAGTTTACCTAAAAGTCCAAAGAAAAATATTATTTTGGATCATTGCAGTGATGTTCTTAGGTGACTGGCCTAGTTCAAAAATAAACCCAAGTTAGATCAAAAAATTTCCTAAGTTGACTCTAATCTTTTTCAACAGTTAATGGAAAAAGACAGATGCGTTTATCATATAGTGACACCTTGACCCTAACTGGATCAACTATGAGGAAAAGACCCAAATGTTATCTTAAGACGACTTCTAGTTAATGTAGATCACAGAACATTAACTCAATTAAGACAAATAACATTATTATTATTGAGAAAAATTCAGTATATTGCAACCGAGCATGCTATGAGACCTACCTTACTTTGTTATTATTTGTGCTGTTATTATTGTTACTATAAGCATACTCAGTGAAATTATCATTTTTATATCATTGGATTTAGATTTAGTTCAAGTTATTTTTAAAGATTTAGATTTATTTAGCTTTTCAGTGGATTTCATTCACTGAGCTATAGCTGTTAGTTCATGGGATTCCCCTTCTAATATTTTAAGTATTGATCAGTGCGGTGACTGAGCGATATGCACCGGAACCCTAGCTCCACTTAGGATCTACCATTTTTATCTTTTAGTTCTTTTGGTCTTTATGTTTTAAACTATCCGTTAATTTAGTTTGATTAGAGGCACATTAGTAGTGACATTGTTTACTCCATTATTATTAGATTAAATTTATTGAAGTCAGATTTTCACATTAATTCTTGTCATTATGGACTTAGAAAATACTACTTAAGGCTTTGTGTACCTCAAGTGTATTGAGGTACATGGCCGGTCATGATTTCGATTTCGAATCGTGAAGTTTGATTGTGAAAAAGACATTCAATTACAAAGATACATTTGCATTTGTGAAATATGTATGATTGTTCACAAAATGGAGTGTAGAGTGAAGGAGCAACGAGGAAAGACATTGTTTATAAGTTGGGAGGAAAAGTGGATTAAGCATAATATTGACAGTTGAGAAGTGGATTTACGTAATTTGCTGTCCACCCCACACTAAATAAATATAGAAATTAGAAAGCATAATAGTAAGCAAAAGTCCCACTTTTCGCAGCCAAGTGTTCCCCACAAGAATGTGATATGCTCACCTACATATATCTCGAAGCATCTTCAACCTCTTACGCCAATTGAGTTTCTTTTTTAGGCCACTCATATGAATTAGAAAGTACAATGATCCCATCTCCATGTACTCAGTAACCATTGATAAGTGAGGAGGCTTCACGCATGCACCAAGGAATAATATCACTGTAAATAGGGCATCCAAAAGATAAAATTGGATAAGAATTTAAAATAACATACAAATGGACTTAAGTCCCTTAACCATCCTAATTCTTAAAAACTGTAATGAGCCTCAAAATTACTTAAGAATGTCAACTAGAACAATCATAAGTACTGATCTAGAAAAGGGTTTAGCATGGAGGCTGGGGCACAGACAATACCATTTGGGTGACGTAGGCGGCTGCAAAAAAATTAGATAAGCATAATCAGAGGATGTAAAATGTGCTATAAAGAGGACGATTTTTTATGTTAGCTGAATATGGTACCTCAGTATAGAAATTTCATTGCAGAAATCTTCCATATTCTCAGCAGTCAAATCTTGCTCTAGAAAGACTTTAATAGCAACATCTGTACCGTTCCATATACCCCGAAAGACTTCTCCAAAAAAACCTAAGATGCACGAAAATTAACATTATTGAACTTTCAAATCATGCTTTAACATATTGACTTTCAATGTGAGCTTGAATACTGTGTATAGACAGGAATTTAATATGCAAATCATTCCAGAAAGCAGTCCATGTGACAATCTTTGCCTCTTAAAAACTCAATTCTTTATTCCAAAAGAGAATGGAAAAGTTTATAAGGTTATTATACACATAAGGACAAGTAAAAGGTAACTTTGCCATATTCCTCGTGCTACAACAAAGATGATCTACAACATTATTTCATGGCACTGTTTGGGAGATTAGTCATCTTATTCTTCTTAGGAAATCCAGCATATGAGAGATTAACCATGGTGGAACAACAAATTAAATTCTGACTTTCTAATTTTTTGTTTTTTCGCTGAGGACTTAAACCTGTTAATTCCATCCCCCTATGTGATGAACGGAAATTTTCATGTCTTCCATTCCTCGTCGTGTTTCCCTTTTGATCTGTCAAATTTCGTCCAATTTTAAGCATAGTTGACTCCTATAGTAAAAGAATCAACTTGTAATCTAATTATCTTTGGGACATCGACATCACATATAACATGATTTATCCCCATAGGCTTGAGCTTGGTTGGTGGCTCCAAATATAGGGAAGTCAAGTAACAAAGAAAAAATGGAAATTATGATATGCACAACAAAAGCAAAGAAGACTAACAGAGCTCTACATTCCTAGCAATTTCATCATCGAGAGGATAACAAACTTAAACAGATTTTCAATTTCAGCACATCTTTTATGCAAGATTTAAAAGATATTAGACTTGATTAGAGTTAGTCTGGTTGGTGCTGCCATACTCAATTAATTCAAGCCAAATAAGTATCTTCTTATCTGCAAATGTGAAGCATGGATTCGGATATGGAATACGGCAATACTGAGATACAGATACGGGGATATAATAAATTATTAAAAGTAAGATACAGATATCGCATGGATACGTCAATAAATAAATAAAATAATATATTTTCAATCTCTTGTCAATTAATATAACATATGGTAAAAAATAATTACATCCTAAAAATGATAAGTTTAAAGGAAAAAAAGCTATAGACTCGTTATTTACATGTCTAAAACTTTAGAATAATATTGTAGTAGAGACTGATATGAAATCTAAAATGTTAGTAAAATATTGAAACATAATTTAACTATTAATTTACAATTAATTGGGATCTTTAAATGACTTTTAAGTTATATATTTAATTCTTTATTTTAAAAACAAAGCCTTAACGTATCACAAAGAATTAGATAATTGTACATATCATGATTATCAGAATGGGACTAAACATTGACCCAGTCAGAGATCAGGTCACTGAGTTATCAGTTTAACCGATAGTTCACCTGGTCGGATTGCTAGTTCTTTTTAAATGTTTAAATATTATAAAGATAGTTTTATATAATTCTAAAAATAAAAAAAAATATCTATAAAAGTAGTATAATTGTATGTATATCTAGATGTGATCATCGGGCAAGCTGGGCTAGAATATTCTAGCCCGTTACCGCCCACTAGCCCATTACATATTGGGCTTGGGTTGGGTATAATGGCTCTAACATAATGCGTTAAATATAAAAAATTATTATATTTTATTGGGCTGAGTTTAATGGGCTTATATGAAGATATTTTATCTTTCATGGAAACATACATATATATTGATATATAATTTACTAAATATCAATGTGGGATTAAAATAATTATATAAATATATATACATTATGGGTTGGGCTATAGATGAGAGTAGTGGATCGGGCTTTCGGGCTGGGCCGGGCGGGCAAAGGCTTAGCCCATGCCACCCACTACCATATCGGGCTCGAGTCGGGCTGGGCCTAAATCGGGCTCAGGCCGGGCTTAGCCTGATTAAAACTGGTCGGGTTCAGGCCGGGTTTGGGCGGGTCGGGCCTAATGATCATGTCTATGTATATCTCTCAAAATATATGTTATTTATATAGATACTCTCATGGTTATGTTTCAAATTAAGTTATTTAATAGAAAAAGATAATAATGCTATTAACTAAGAAATACTTGAAACAAAAATAAGGATATTATTATCTTTTTTACATTTAAACTGTTCAAATTTTAATAAAAATTTACTCCAAAGGGTATTCTTGTAAAAAAATAAGAATTTTAAAATGTATACAATATGTATTTTGAATAATATACATGTAAATATAATTTTAGACAGACATATAAGCAAATAAATGCTTTTCAAGGGTATATGTGCAAACAAAGTAATAATAATTTTAAAACACAACTAAATATTTTCAAAATTATAGGACAAATATTATCAGGATATAAAATAAAATAATTAAATATTAAGGATAATTGGGTAACTTTGTAAAAGTACTTAACCCAGCCGGTTCACCAAAAAATAGTCAAGATGTAGGAGTCACTAGTTCAAATTTTTACTAGATCAACTGTTCATCCGGTTTGATAATAAAATCGAACCAATTTGGTAGTCAATTCATCGGCTCACCGATTTGACCACCTAGTCCGACTTGGTTTTGATAACTATAGTATATACATATAAACTATTTTATATCATCTATTAGCAAAAATGAAAAAGATTGAAAGATCAAGAGTATATCGTAGCCATATCCCGCCCAAACCGAAGTAATACTAGAAAATTAAAATAATTTTTTTTAATTCGGATACTCCTCCAAACATATTCGATACATATTGGGCCGTATTGAGATCCGGTATGTATCAAGTATCGGTACGCATGCAAAGTATCCGTGCTTTATAGTCTGCAATACATCAAATGTATACTAAATAGCTGTCATGGAGAATACTTGCCTATACCAACTCGAGTGCCAACAGTAAGCTCTGAAAAACCAATATTCCATTCTTCAAAAGGTAATAGAGGCTTGTTTGAAAATGATGAAGACTGCAAGACTTTGTTCCAAGTTGATATCAGCTCAGCAGTTAGAAAGTCAGGATGCCCACTTATCTCAGAATTTCGACCTCTGAATTGATGGGGAGATGAAGGTAATGATATCGCCTTCTGAGTAGTAATTTGCCTTCTTGAGAAAGTGTGCAAACTGGGTTTGCTAGATACTTCGTCATTACCTTCCATATGGTATCCTGATTCCTAAATCACATAAGAACTGATCACAAAGGGCAATTACAACAACAATACACATTAAGTAAAAAAA
Source organism: Typha latifolia (assembly GCF_019914945.1). NCBI lineage: Eukaryota > Viridiplantae > Streptophyta > Magnoliopsida > Poales > Typhaceae > Typha > Typha latifolia. Next base: position 4,660,269 of record NC_133087.1, on the reverse strand, counting down.
TGTATCAGCTCTGACTGAGACAAAGTAGCTAGAACTTTTATAGAAGGCGTGTTTACAATAATGTTGAGAGATAATTTATAAGGCAATTCAGAGACCATTGTAAATTGTAACAAGTGAGATTATATCTTGGGTTTCTTTTGATACAAAATTGCAAAGACCATCTCATATAGGGTGAAGGACTTCCAAACAACTTCTGAGAAGAAAAAGCATATAAATAACCATCAATGAGGTCAGTAAAGATGTATACAATGTGATATGATGGATTATGTAGTTTTCTAATGATATCATTATCCTGATGAAAGTAGGATAAGTAACAATGTGGTATCACTTAATAAGATGGAAAGAGAAACTAGTGCATCCAACAAAAGATAGGGATAATACTATGGGGAATAAGTTAAATGAAAATGTTTGAGACAACTCAGCATACCCATGGAAACTACAAAGTGACTACAGTCAAAAGAAGGCTTAAGGGATATTGGAAGATCAGAAAATTTTGGTGGAAAAACTAAAACAATACATGACACCACTTATTTGGGAACAAAAATTTTCGCAAGAAAAGCTTAAGAAAAGTCTACATACATACACAAGTGAACCAAATAATTCAGGCTAATGGTTTTGTTATTGATTATTTTTAGTATTAAGCAAGTCTGGAGCTAGTCAGGAGCTAGAGAATGGTACCACATTTCACAAACAACCGCACGTTGTAACAACAAGAAGACCACCTAGGCTAAAGAGGGGAAAACAAATCGTATCACATGGCAACCATGCAGCAAAATCACCCCAACTTGGCCTAGCCCTTATATGGGGACTTTCCAGTTTCCTGCCTTCCTATCCCCGATGCTTCCTGCAATCAGCAACTAGGTGGCTCGGACGGAAACACCAAGAGTAAAGAGTGACAAGAGTCTAACACTGCAATTCATCATTTTCTAAACTTAGCACCATTCTATCACCGCCAGCTGGGAAATATGGATACATGAAAACACAACCCATATGCGTCTCTAATACATATCGGATATTACTCTGATATATATAGGTTACATGGCAGAAATATCCCAATGTAAGACTCCTCCTTTTCTTTTTCCTCTATTTTGCTTGTCTTTCTGTTTCGTTTTTTATACATACTAGTTCGGCGAGAGAAGGGAATTCAATTTTCAATTTGAGAGACCACTTCAGTCATGTTCCTCTTTTAATTTTCTTTTCTATCCATATCCTCAAGAATGATTATATATGATAATTCTATGATTACTCAAGTAAATAAACAAGTATATATTCAGCAAATATGATAAGTTGAAAATCACTAACAAAAGCTAATACCAAAAAACTTAAAAAAGACAGATATATTAAATATACAATTTAACAATTATAACATGTACATTCAGACTCATATGGATATGTGATCCACATATGTGCTTTGTATATAGTCCAACCCAAGGATGGCCGTGCCAGTCGGCACGCCCCGTGCCTACCGGCACTTGCCGTGCTAGTAGAGGCACGGCACTTGGCACGGGGTGTGCCAGTGGCACACCCCGTGTCCGAGCTGTGCCGACCGGCACGTGTGCCGTGCCGATCTGTACCGGTCCGACACGACCACATGCCGTCCGGCACGGCCTCGTGCTGGTCATGTGCCAATGTAGAGACATTTTTTTAAAAAAATTTCTATTTCCATCAATTTTTATCAAATCAACTTTACTTATTTTTTTAACCATGATATGACATGTGAAACCTATTTTTTTTTTAACTTTTTCTTATTTTTATCAATTAACTTTTGTCATTTGTCATTTTTGAAATGACAACTTATTTGTCATTTTTTAAAATTGGAATGACAACTCATTTGCCAGACCTAGACATCCACAAAACCGAATTTATCGAGGACAAAGGAGAAAAAAGGGACCATCTCAAGCTCAATATAATTACAGTCAGATGAGGGAAGGACTTGAGTCTATAGGTAGCAGGACATCAAGAAAGGTGCGCCCACAGGATGATATGAGTTCATCATCATTACCATCATATCAATCACACCTACTAAAGCCGCAACACCCTTATTATACTCTAATCCATAATTTGTATATGCTTATGGTGTGTCTGTACCTGTGCCGGTGTCGGTCGTTCCCGTGCATATTCAATATTCATATCATATCATCGAAGAATTATAAAAATCTTATTTGTATGAAGACTATGTGAGATGTTATAACAAGCAATATTATCAGTGGATGAGTTTTGAATAATATCGACAGTATTTAACGCAGCATTCCAGTGTTATTTTTATGCTAGCAAATGAAGTCTTTGATTCTCCTCGTCATTCTACTTTCAACTAGATATTAGTTTTAATTATTGAACTATTATCAATTATATATTGAATGATCAATTATGTATTGAATGTTATTATGTGTTCAATTATATTATGGAATATTCAATCATATTATGGAGTGTTTAATCATTAATATTAATTTTAATGAATGTATTCAATCATATTGTGTTGAATAATATTTATATTCAACTGTTGTTTTATCTTTAATAAAATAGGTTATTTATAAAAATAATCTAAAGATAAAATATTGTAATATAGATTTTAAATTTTAATACATATATTTAGACAAAAAATCAAATATTGACATACCAAAGACCAAAAAATATCTCTAAATATCCTAAAAAATTTATTAAAAACATTATAAAGGTGTGCCATTAACGCCCCACTGGCACGAGGGCGGCATGCTGGCACAGTACGGCACGTGCCACTAGCACGGCCATCACTGGTCCAACCACATAAAAAGTCTGCATAATGCATATGCAGGGTAATTTGTCCACCATCAATGACTATGTGACCACTTTTGAAATTATGGGTGCAGCAATATTCTAACATATTCCTCATGTTTTCCACCTCACTACCTCAATTAGGATCATCCATCACTACTACAACCACCATCATTATCACTGTATCTTAGTCCTTTTAGCATCTCCTTCCTTCTTCCTCTAGCCTTTGGTTCTTCCCAATGACATGCAACTCCAGTCTCTAGCACCACTATTCCACGACAAAATGACTGCCACATCTATGATGTTAGAAAGAGTAGGATGGTGGGTGGATAGAAAAGTGGGAAGAGGTTTAAAGAAAGGATTTGGTACTGGTGGTGGAGGAGGAAAATGGTGTATCTGTTGCTTAAATCCGCTATAATGACATATAACCAACAAATACCTTTTCTGCTACTGTCAGCTAACTGCTAGCTATTTGATTCACTTTATTATCGAAAGAATGAGTTTAGTTTTGCAAATATTTAAAATTTTGGTTTATAGTTGCTAAAGTCTGACATTGCGTTTTACACAAGAAACACAAGAGTACTTATAAATCTTACTAGATGCTTCTTTCCATGACTTGAAGTTTTGGCATAACAATATGCATTAGTATCAAACAAGGCAGATCCAAAAAACAGGTGAAACTAGAAAAGGTTGATATTGGCCAATACTAGGCTGTTTTGGCCACATATTGGCTTGAACAACTTAAATACTTGTTTTTTTTTTCCTTCTCGGTTCAGATTTTGAGTTGGATCTAACTGGAATCCTACCAGGGACGCCAAATATTTGATTTCCCGTGCATGATATTTCTCTTTTAGAATTTTTATGTAACTATAAAAAGCTTGGTACCACAATTGCCAATACAGTGGCCAATACACTAGATACATATCAGTTTTTTTCCCAGCAGTCACTACAAACATTTGGAAACTTTCTTCTTTCATGTGATTCCTTTTTTCGTCAAATTACAAAATGTGGTGAGTTCTAGAGTACAACCTTTGCCAAAAAGGAGGGTCATCAAATGAAATCAATACCATGTGCTAAATCAACCAAGTCTAAATTGAAAAATGGAAAAAGAAAGAAAGGTGTCAACTGAGATATCTAAAATCACCACTACCATGTGCTGAACTCCATCCAATATATAGAAATTAGACATGATAATAGAATTATGGACAGTGGAAGTCTGTAGTTATATCTTGTGGAAGAGCTCAAAAGAGGATAATAGCCATATATATTTTGTGTTCTTTTATTATGAAAGATCAAGTATAACAAAAGAACATATTTAGACATAGCATTGCAAAGACTGACGATATATAAGAAAAAGTCTACTTATGTAAGTAGCAACATACATTGTTTGGTGAAGAATTTAAAATTTCCTCTTTTCCTGAATACGGACCAGAACTTTCATCACTCTGGTCTCTTATATGACGACTTTGCTTCAAAGTTTCACTCATCGCTCGCACAGCCCTGAAATACAAACAGAAGGAAGTTGAATATAAGGACAGACATGTTAAGGAAAAAGCACTATTAGAAGAAATTTGTGTTATTTTATAAGAATAGTAAACTAAAAACTAACCTCACAATATCATCACCAATTTCAGGAGTAATACTAATGCTTCTTCTTCGGGATCTACGAGTATTAGATGTTGATGCACCATCGGATCTGTAAATTAATAACAAAATATTCCACCATATAGGTCAAAACATGTGCATGCGACTAATTTAAGGAAACAGATATACTGACACAACCTATGAAGCATGTACATGGGTTACGATACGTCAATATGGTAAGTATTAGAGGACAAGAAAATGATATGTTCATCATATGCCATATATATGTATATACACATGCTTCTAGAAACCGAATTTTCTACTTACCTATGCTTGTATACATCAGTTTAATTAATAGATTGTTGTAACAAAGCTAACCACATATATTGAATTGTTAGATACAAGTGTCGAGAGAAAAGATGAGATTTCGGCAAGAAATGCTAATTTGGACCCGATTCAAAATAATATATCATTCTATGAAGAGTAAAAGTCCATGCTCCATAGAATGATAGAAGTAAAAATAGGTGTTAAAGTTAGCGTTAACAGTTACTTTAATTTTGGAGTTTGTGTGTTCTTGCTTTTCAGATTTCATTGCAGCAGACAATGCTGTAGCACAACACAATTCACAGTACTATTTGTGAGAACAGCTAATTACTATTTTACCTTTTTGAGTCCTAAAGAGTTTGATTAGGAGTAAAAGTTTATAAAAGTACATTAGAGATGGAAAAGCGTATTCTCAATGAATTAGTGAAAGAAGTCTCTCTCATGCATGCGCACACACACACGATTACATGGATATCATGTACTTAGTATTACATCAATTAGGGATGCAAACTTGCGTAATCAAGTATCATTCTTTTCTCTTGATTCTATCTTTCCCTCACTTCATCTTTACTTATTCAGTTATTCTTTACTAATGTTTCAAGGTTTTCCACAGCAGTATAGGCTTGGCCGAGATGTTTTATATTGGAGACTCCTAAAAGCCATAGATACTAATTTAATTGGGTTTTAATCCTCAATTTCTCTCTTAAAGAAAACCATAGACATTGTTAGACATGCAAAAAACCCTCACAAATTTATTGAAAATATAATGTCAACCTACTCAAGAATAAAAATTAACATAGTGGGATGCATGATAAAGTTAGATCACTAGGACATAGATACTCCAATAACCGAGCATATATAGGATACATCTATGAAGCACGGATAAAGATATTGCATATAAATTCTTAAAAGATAGGATACAGATGTGGGAATAAATAAATAAAAGAACATATATTAAATCTATTGTTGGCCAATATAACATAAAAATGCATATCATTCACAAACGTTCGTAGAAAAACCCAAGTTCCATCATTAGATAATACATACACTAAATAATTTCATGCACTTAACAACAATATGACAAAACTCTAATCTCTGCCACTGCATATTGACATCAATTCTAACATTCGCAGAGAAAATACAAATGTAAAACTAATGTATAATAGTAAGTAATTCACAAGCTCCAATTAATTCAACTATGAATAGACTTGTAAATTTAAACATCAAAGCATAATATTAAGATAGTGAAGATAAAACTAGTGACAATAGTAAGTAGTTAAAGATGATCATAGTGGAAAACAACTAATTAAGGTATGTGGCCTCAAACCATTGCTTATGAAAATAACAAACATGTGAACATGAGAAATCCTAAATTCTCAGAGGTGCCGGGATGAACCCAGGCCTATGAGAGGGTTTGGAAATAGTTTTCAATCAGAAATTGATGCTAAGGCAAAGAGAGAGCTGGAAGCCTCACCTAATGCCTCAAAGAGAGGCGCTGACCTGAACCTCTTTCTAGGTTCAAAAGCGCAAAGAGAGAAAGAGAGACAACAATGGAGCCTCAGCCAGCCACATTGTGAAGGCAGAGAGAAAGAGAGACGAGTAGTGGAGCCCGAGCTTCTTGTTGGCCATCGCACGAGGGAGGAAGCTAGGCTTTTCTCCTCATTGTTGCCTTTCGCTAAGTGTCACCGTCATGTAAGGAAGGAAGGGCTATGATTTTCTCGTCATTGTCGGAGTTGCCATTAGCTGTCGTGTGAGAGAGGAAGCTAGGGTTTTTCGTCCAAAGGAATAAGGATTTTTCTCGCGTGAGGAAAATTTTTCTTGCATGATAAAGCAGGGGTTTTGGGACTTTATTTACTTAATTATTCATTAGTTAGTTAATAGGTTAATGATTCGAGATCCCTTAGCCAAGAAAACATGACCTGCTAAACCCAAATAACTTAAAAACATATCAGAATTATATCCCGCTGTATCGAAGCCATATCAAATATGCATCGGATATGTAACATGCCACATCGGGGTCCAATATGTATATCAGAGCTGTATCAGAGCCATATCAAACATATATCGCTCCATATCGGAGTCTGACATATTTGAATATTGGTATAAAATGGGGGTAAATAAAGTATCCGAGCTATAGAGAGATACATATCATATACTATACTAATAAGATACTTCCCAGATATTTCCTTTACATATCCAATTTTCTGAAAATAAAAATAAAAAATTAAGATATTTCTTTGATAGTTTAAGCTACCAAAGATAACTCAAGTTGAAGATTTTCAAGAAGATTCTATTTGTAAGAAATCTTGATTCCAGATGTTGTTTCAAGTGGCATGAGTTATAAATTCCATGTTAGGATCTTACGCCAGCAATCAAACTCATGATGGACAAATCACATTTCTCTTTTTTCTTTTGATTAAGTAGCAAACATTTTCTTATAATTACTCACTTTTATTGGTGAATTAATTGGACATGTGTTCACTATTACACATTACAACAATGTTTTCTTATATAAATAAGATACTAGTGCAGTAAAAATCAAGATGTTTGGTATACAAGGTCTAAGTTCAGGTCAATATACATTAGAAAAGTTCAATGAGTATAGCTGATTAACTGATTATACATAAGCAAAGGCCCAACTAATATTCTAGCCAATGAATTGGGTTGACACCAGGTCAGACAACAATCTCACACCTAGTAAAAAGACTGCTGAATTAGGTGATTGGAGAGAGAAGAAGGAAGCCTTATTCTTTAGCTATAAAGGATCTTCAGTTGTTTTATTTGAACTGCAAGAAAGATGGTTAATTTTGACACATAGAAAAAGTCATTGGTAACTAGGGTTGAGAATACTCACAAAGTATAGGTTGGTTAAATAAGTCATCTGATATTGAATTACCCTGATGTAGTAAGGGTAACTATCTTTTTTTTCACCCATCTCAATCAGCATGAAGCAGAAAAGAGGCCATATCTCATGGATATGAATATAAGTGCCTAGACATAGACAATACGGGAGGGAGGTAGCCACCAAAGTACACTAGTAAGAAAATAACTGGATATATCACACAATGGTTGACAGTCATGTAAAAAGTAGAGAGTGGTTTGCATATACAACAACAACCTTGTTTTGCATATGACCACCTAAATGGTAACTTTACTGTGCAATACCTCATCTTTTTCACATATTTGAAAATAGACTCCTATCTCTCAAGTTTATAGCTTATACTCTAGCCTTTTGCAATAAGGCTAAAATATAGGGGGATCTCTGTAAACAAAATTCAACGATGAAAAGACAATCATGATAGCAAGGTTTAAAGCATCAATTCTGCTTGTGCCAGAAACTTGCAATTTCATTCAACTTTTGCAGTTTCAGTTTGTATCTTGGCTTTTAGTTAAAAGAGTATCAAGATATCCTTACCAAAGGAAGCGGAAACATGTATGTCCTAAAGAGCATAAATTGTGTGATTATTTGATCGGAAAGAGATGCTTCTGCCTTTCCACAATTTGACCACTAAAAATTTGGATGTTCTTATCAAAATTTTAAGTCTCAGCTGCATGCATCATGCTAGTAACTAACCAGCGTGCTATGACAGGATTTAAGTCATGTGATTAGCCAGCGGCCTAGAGCCATGTGACCCGTTTTACAAGCCACAAAGTCCATGAGCTGCAGGTCACATATCTTAAGCCTCTGTACGTCTTGCCAGCTGAAATTAGAGCGTTCACAAGCCTCACTGTGTGCCTAAAGTGCACATTCTCATCAATCATCCCATGAACGAGCAGCAGCTTCTCCTTAATCTTATCCAGATGATGCATGACAGAACCACACTCATATGCATCATAATTCTCTGTGGGCAAATCCATGTACCTCTCAGTATAGAATGCATCAATTCATGGATGGTCGTGCCGACGGCGTACCAGCACGTGGCATGAGGGTACCGTACGGCACCCCTCCTAATAGCATCGCCGCTCACCATCAACCTCGTCGCCGATCACCGCTCGCCATCGCCATCACTTCGTCGGGTGCCCTAGCCCGCCCGAGAGAGAAGGATCTGGATCCGGACCCGCAACTTAAGTTTAACTCTCTCTCTCTCTCTCTCTCTCTCTCTCTCTCTCTCTCTCTCTCTCTCTCTCTCTCTCTCTCTCTCTCTCTCTCTCTCTCTCTCTCTCTCTCTCTCTCTCTCTCTCTCTCTCTCTCTCTCTCTCTCTCTCTCTCTCGCTCTCGCGATGGAGATAGCGACTGCAAAAGCAAAGGTGAGTATCCCTTACCTCTTTCTCTCATTCTCTTACGGCACATGCCGTGCTTGCCAGTGGTCGGCACGGTCCGTGCCTGGTGGCACGACGTATCATACCCATCCAATGCAATCACAAGGGCACCAGCTACCGCACAACAAAAGATGTCAGGGAACAAGTGTCCACATGTCATGTAATAAGCAGCAGACACTACTGTTTTGAAAAGCAGCTACATAGGCAGTGGTGGTTGGTCAAGCGCCCCTGCCTATGCATTATGTGGTCCTCATATAAGATCTGACCATATATACGGACCGAATTAAATATTTATCTGCATATTGACAGCATATGCAGATGGCATACGCACCAACATATTGAACTTTAACAATTATACACATTCATATATATATAAAAGCGCTACATTGTAATATTGAGATATTGAGATATTTATAGCGCTTCATAATAGTCTTTATTGATTAGTTCTATTAGTGTATGTAACTTGTCCTACTCGAAAATATTTATTGAGTAGTTATATGATTAAAAATTAGCATCCTTACTGGATAGAATATTATGAAGATGATTCTCCATATATTACTTTGAAATTTTTACCTAATTAGTTTATTCTGCTAAAATATTCAATACACTAGATAGGTAAACTATCGCATTTTTAAATTGATTAGTTTTTATATGTTGCAATAGATGATTCCATCTTGTTCAAATGACCCGTTCTCATAATAAGAAAGTACATACCCTATTCCAGTCTAGTCCAGTATGGAATGAACTTATAATCTGATGATTGAGTCGATTCCTTAGACGTGAGCCTCCTTTAGATTTTGGATCGACTTAACTTAAATCTTCTATTTTCAATTCGCTCCGTCAACTCGTTCCAAAAAGTTAAGAAAATTTTTATTGCTAGATTGCACATGCCCGTATACCGCATAGGCTTCATGCAGTCACATAATGCTCGCATACAATAGGCACCTCTCACAAAATTGGCACACTTTGTTGCCCTACAGTTAAAATGTTGGCCTTATGACCAAATATGGTAGTAAAAGATTGGTTGAAACGATCAAAAGAGGAAATAGTAGCTGTCTAATTGTCAAGTTGCTTAATCATGCAATAGATCAAAGGCAAAGATAAAAAAAAATCACATTTGCTTATGGCCTAGATTTTCTAAATCAACATTAAATCTAGGAAACAAATTATTGTATTGATATAACACTAAAAAGACGAATAAAGAACCAAGATATTTAATTTATCAATTAAACATGAAGAAATTTACTTAAAATCAAAATACAAAAACAAAAATCAGTACTTATTATTATGTGCAATTGTGCATATAACATATAATTCAAGAGAATACATGGCAAAAACATAAAGTATAAATGCTCTTATATTAACTCTTAATTGTTATCTGAATAGAAAATTGTAACTCACTCAAGTACCTTGATGCCGCTACACCATCAGCAAATTCTCTAAATGAATGTCTATCACTGCCGAGCATGGACCTCCCGCGAGCTCTAGATAAAGGATGCTCTGGACTGCACAAAGAATTAAATACAACTTAAACTTTAGTGCTGAATAGGATAGCTGAAAACAGTTTGCACTAGTTGTAGACTTCAAAATAGGAACAAATATAGCCTCGGAGTACGCCAGCAAGGAAATAATAATTTCACATAAAAAGGGAAAGAAGGATAAATGACAATACTAACAAGGAAATAAGGTTATGGATTTTGTGTTAGTTAGGCAATAGAAGGAGAAAATAATGGAAAGAGGTTAATAAGAAACGACTACCTGTAATTGTATATGTGGTTAAGCCAAAGACACAAGCACACACATGCTGCTTTGCACCATAAAGCACACACACATGCTTGGCATGAGTGCAGGGCGTTAGTGGTACATAGAAGACGATTTGGGTGCTTTTATTAATGCTGGCACTTTGCACAAGCATGAGAACGATCAAGATCAAAAGATCATGGGCATTTATTTTTAGACGGGTGTGATCTGGTGATTTGATCTAGATGACGATCATAGAAAGATGATCGATTGGATATGATCTTCGAAGAAAGATGGATCAGGCAGTCCAAGTTAGTTGACTATTGGCAACAGACAATCCGGATACAGATTATTTGAAGAAATGTATCTTTCATGGAAAGGCTCAAATGCTTTGTATTATTACCACCTAATTTCAAATTTGAATCAAACTCTCTTCTGTCATTTTCTATATCTTTGTAAGTCAAATAGAACCTCTAATGGTGTTCAGATTTGACTTTGTTTGTGCAAAATATGGTTATACATCAGTTTTTACCAGGCTTCATTGTATCTTATAAACAGATTTATAGTAACACAGTGCACAATAATTGATTGAATTGGTGGAGAAAAATAGCCCTAAGGAAAGCATCACTACAATGCGCCATAAAGCAAACATTGATTTCTGCATCATATTCAGATATGTCCTAACATAACAGCGGCTAGAGCCTTATGCATTAAAAAATCCTTTACCCCATCCTTCTACAACATATGTGACACAATGTTTCACTTCATGCTACAGTTTCGTGCACATAGAAAATGCATTTGAGCATGCAGGTGTCTGAATGCGTATGAATATAGAAGAAAAAGTTAGTAAAACTTGCATGAAGGAACAAGATGAAAAGGTTGATTTCAAGTATAACAAGTTAACAAGCCAGTAGTCTCAACTATCTGTAGCCAGCTATATGGATAAAAGTCCATAGAGTTTGATCCTCTCTTCTGAAATAAATAGTTCCAAGGGCCTTAACCTGCATTTCTCTCATTCATATATCCCAAATTGACAATAGGAATTTTTTCTTTTTTTCTTATTTCAATATATCTTGCTCGAGTGTGAGTTAATGCTTGGGCAATTTTGCCTCAGCTGCAGCTATCAGGTCCAAGCTGGCATCTATGAAATCATACTTTGGTTGAAAATATAAGATGGCCAATATGGAATTATATATGACATAGTTTACACTATTTAAATTCTGCTGAAAATTTTACTAAACTTTAGTGAGATATGATTTAGACAGATAGATCAGGAAATGAAGATTGCAACACTTCAAACTGCCTTTTATTAGAAGATTGAATTGTAACTTATCAAGAATGCAGGATGACATTTAAGTCAAATTAAATACACTAAAAGCCACGGTACTCAAATTAAAATGCATTGGTTCAAAGAAGTAAAGAAATCCTGTGAGCGGCTTCTGATCACATTTATGTCATCTCTATTTTATTTTTCTTTCCCCTTCCTTTCTGTTTTTCTTAGGGGCTTGTATTTCTCATTATGAAAGATGGTGCAGCATATACAAAAAGTTTACTTGGTTGCTTGATTCAAAGAAAAATACTACTGTTCAGTATATTTTTATTTCCTTCTTCTACAATTCCAGTTTTCCTCCTTTCCCCTGCTGGTTTGGCCATCTTAACATTTACTTAAATTTAGATTTTTAATGGGCTTTTTTTTATTGCCGTTTGCTCCATGGAGCTTGGTAAGTGCTCCATAGATCTTCCTTAGCAGAAATTCTAAGTGTAGACATCGTCATTTCTGATTACCCCTTCATTTTTGCACAATTTGGACTGTTCTTTTTGTTGAAAATCATCTGTACTAGTTGTTTCCTGTGTTGAATGGACTCAATTTTTATGATAAATTCATCCCGTCAGGCTTAGATTTGCAACTTATCACATGTTAGATCATTTGATTTAGTCTCTTAATGGATATTAATAAAATATGAACCAAAAATTTGTAAGAGTAAAATCAGATCCAATATTATTCTGGTTCTAATATTTGTAAGCATGTTAGACATAAATCCAAATTTTAATTGCGAATTTGTAACTTTGTAACCAATTCACTTGCTAAAAAAAAAGTTCAAACAGCTTGGTTGGGTGAACAATCTCTGCAGCAATTTTATAGTCACGTACGTAATTTTTGGCGTGACTTGCAGGCCTTAGAGCGTTTTGATCTTCATTTGATTTAAGAGGCTTTTAGAGAGAGTTGCCCGCTTTGCCAGTTTTTATATGCTTTTTGTCAAGAATTTGCTCCTTTGGTAGGGACTTTGTTCCATCGTGGCACCCTACCAAGTTAAAAGTCAGTTGTACTTAAGCTAAAGAGACCCATTTTGAACTTTTTATTCTCAATATGCTCCACCAGTGGTGTTCCCTTCGACTATGGTGGACCAAGTTCTTGCCATCGCGCTTGCTAAATACTCTCGCTCTAATCACTCTCACTTTCGTCTTCAGTGTTCTCATTATCACAAGCTAGGGCATCTGATTGAGATATATTGAGAATTGTATCCCAAGAAATGCAAGAACCACAACTAAAGAGTTGTCCATGCCCAACTGCATCTGTGGCTATTGATATTTCGTCTAAGATACCCTCCATTGTTCCTTTTATACATATCACTCCACTAGATCGTCTTTAGCAGATTGAGCAAACACTTGTCTAACAAAGTCAGCTCCTTAGTCATCGTTTGCAAAACCTCGTGTCCACTATGTCTGCTTCTCTGACCGAACACTCAACTATAAATTGCTCCTTTAGGTAGTACTTGTGACAATTGAATTGTGGATTCTAATGTCACTCAGCACATGACTCCAAATTTCTCTATATTTTTTGCTTGCTCACCCATGTAATAATTACTACCACATTAGATTGCAAATGGATCTCTTTTTCCCTTTTGTTAGTCTAAATCTATTATGACTACTTCTGAGCATTTTGGTCATCTTACTCTACCTCATGTCTTGCATGATTCTGATCTAAGCATGAATCTTCTCTCAATTATCAACATTGTGATTCTGCTATCATATCTTATTTACTACTACTTCTTGTATTGTGTAGGATCCACTTACTGGCCAAGAGATCGGAGTTGGTCATAAAGTTGGTGGCCTTTACCACATCTCTTTTCTCCAACTACATAACTCACTTCTCATTTTGCTGGTACTGCTCTCTCATCTATTGATCTCTAGTACTGCATGTTAGATCATATGTCCAAATCTTGTCTTAAAGGTCTATTCCGTTCTAGAGCCCTAGGATTCTAATTCTATGTCGGATTTTGTGGGTTGTAAGTTGGCCAAACAATTAGCTTTTCATTTTTCTTCAAGTAATAGTAAAAGCAATTCATCTTTTGATCTTGCTCATTCTAACATTTGAGGACCTGCACTTTTGTCTAGGTGTGGGTATTTATATTATATGAGTTTCATTAATGATCTCCGCATATACTTGCTCTTTGCTCATGAATGTGACAAATTGTCAACTCAATCTGTGGGATATGTTCTTCCTAGGTATAGTTTTGAACACAAAGACTATTGATTGTATAATCCTTTGACACGTCGGATGCAGATTGCTCGTCATGTCTCTTTTCTAGAGGATATTCCTTATCGCCCATGAGTCTCGAGACCTCACTTTCTTTAAGCCTCCATCTTCAACATCTCCTCAGCTTCCTCTTGGAACTATGCCCATTCATATTCTCTTAATGGATCTTTTATTGGATGTCCTATCCCTTCTTGTCCTATTACTCAAGTATATGCTTGACAGGTTATTCATGTATCTCCTTCATCTCCATCTCCTATTTTATCTTCTACGCCACCTTCACCCTCTTCTCCTGCTGGCATTGTAAATATTCACCAATCTCAGCATGAGCATCGTCCTCCTCAAATATATGGGTTTATTGATGTTGCATCCTATTCTTCTAAGTTTCATACCTTCCTGATAGCTCTTCATGCAAATCATGAGTATAGCTCCTATCAGGAGTCTGTTGTCCATCCTGAGTGGCAGCATGCTATAAATAAAGAGTTTCAAGCTTTTGCAAGCACTCAAACGTTAGATATTGTTCCTCTATCAAGTTGTTTTGAAACTGTTAGTCATAAATGGGTTTGCAAAATCAAGAGGTAACCCAATGGATCTATTGATGATACAAAGCTTTTCTTGTTGCTAGAGGTTTTACCTAGGAAATGGCATTGTTTATGAAGAAATATTTGCTCATGTGGCTCAAATGATTACTGCTCTTCCCCTTCTAGCAGTAGCTGCCATTTGTCGATGGCTTTTGTATCAAATAGATACAAATAATGTTTATTTGTACTTCTCTACAGGGACGGGTTATTCTACAATTCTACATAGATGACATGATTATTACAGATGATAACTCAACTACTATCAAATCTCTACAGAAACACCTATCTCAACACTTTCAAATGAAGGATTTGAGTCACCTCCATTATTTTCTCGATTTTGAGATTGGTCACATTAAGAGAAGCATACTTGTATCTCAACAAAAGTGCATTTCCGATTTGATAAGCCGAGCAAATATATATGATGATAGGATAATCAATAAATCTCTTGAGTTTCATTTGAAGCTTCGTCCTACAGATGGTGTGCCATTGGCAGATCCGACTAGATACAAGTAGCTTGTTGGTCATCTTGTGTATTTATGTATCACCAAACTAGATATTTCTTATGCTATGAGCATAGCTAGTCAATTTGTGGCAACCACTTAATATCTGCTCATTTCTTTCATGCTCTTCATGCTTATTCTAATGTTGATTGGGCCGGTGATTTTACCACTTATCGTTCTACTATTGGATTCTATGTGTTCCTTGGTGACTCTTATATCCTAGCGGAGCAAAGAGCAATATATTATTTCTCTCTAGTACTGAAGCAGAATATACAGCCATGTCCATTACTTTTAAGGAGATTATTCATCTTCGTCGTTTATTAGGAGACATTGGCATGTCAACTCCTATACCTACTATACTCTATTGTAATAATAGAAGTGTTATACAAACTGCAAGCAATTCATGAGAAACAAAACACATTGAGGTGGATTGTCATTTTGTTCAATATCAGTTTCTATTTAGCAATATCAATCTTCCTCATATATCATCTATGGAGTAGATAGCGGATTTTTTCACTAAGCCGCATCCTCCTCCACGTTTTAAATATCTAGTTGGCAAACTCTTTGTGTTTGAGCCATCCAGAGTTTGAAGGGGGTATTAATGTATATCTCTAGTTGGCAAACTCTTTGTGTTTGAGCCATCCAGAGTTTGAAGGGGGTATTAATGTATATCCTTTGTATTGTACCAAAGGGATAACTTGCTCCATGTATACATGTATATACATTAATTTTTAATGAGAAAATATACAACAGAGTTTCCCTATTCGTTTCAGACAATGTTCTTTCAGGAGGTATGGATACTTGATGCAAGGTATAAGCACATAAATGCTGAGAAGAAGAAGTCCACAAACCTTACATGGTGCATAAGAAAATCACTTAGTGTATAGTATAATAGGACAGTTCCTCAAAACAGCTAACATTTTGTCTATCATGATATCATCAACAAGAAAGAATGTTCAAAATGAGAAACTGAAATCTAGGCTTAAAATTCAAGAGATGGTAGAGTACTAACACATTAACAGGATGGTGAAAGCCTCAACGGACATCAGGTAGGCCAAAGGAACATAATCAACATTTTAATCTCATAACATTTCTTCCAATGTGAAAAAGTGAAAGGTCCATGGTACTAACATATTGAAGATCACCCTTTCATGCTGAAGAAAGATGATATCATTCTACTAAACATTTCATTCATAACCAAGGCATGCAGAATTAGAAAGAGTTATCAAAGTTAACCAAAGATTATCATGTTATAAAAATACAGTTGTCTTCATTCCTCAGGCACCAAAAACTAGGAATCTATTTAACAAATTTACCATTTAATAGCAAAACAAGAAATGAGCTCCAATGTTTAAAATAATAACCTTGAACTAGCTGTCCGTTGCTCAGCGACAACTTTCCTCCGGCTCCGACCCCAGAAAGCATTTGCAATATTAGGTTCACTATGTGATGAACTGATAGAATTATCCAGCCACAAATTATAAATGGGAACTCATTCTATTATCTAAAGACAAGTACAGAGAACCTCCAGAAGAAATAGATAATCAAAGAAATCAATTGAAGTAGGTTATCAGCAAATTGGCAATATATTACTATAGAAAACTACTTGAGCATTAGAAAGCTATTTAAGCATTATCACCTCAAATTACTCTCCATAAGATCACTTGATCTTAGCATGATGTTCCTCAGAGAAGCTCCACTTACATTTGATGCCTCAGGTCTTCGGCCAAATAAAGATCTAGCATTTTCATCTTGCTCTTGACTGAAAAAACAGATAGCACAAGCATGACAACATGTAAATAAAATTGATCCAGCTTTATTTGCAAGTGCTGGCAGCTCACTGTAAGTACCAAATAAGTAAAACAGCACTGCATTAGGAGGACAATTGTGAACAGAAAATTAAAAGTGGATGTATTATCATCTCCATATGACAACTAAAATTACATAAAAGGACTTGAAAGAATTAAGCATGAATGAGTACACAAAATTCCAGCATATGCAGGACAAAAGATTAAGTGCACAATACAAAGAAAATGTGCAAATTTGTGCACAAATCATGTCCATGATCAACTCCTTGTTTAAGACTTAACGAGGAGAGAGGTACTACTACCAAGTCTCAATGGTTTATGTCTTGTAATAGCAACATGTTTTCACTAAAAGGTTTTCAAAGATTGTTATTCCCATATATATACTGAATTTGCAACTTTTTATGTAGTAGAAAGCTAAATCAAATAGTACCTAGATGAATATTTGTCTTTCAAAATATGAGGACAAAATTTCCCACCTCTTCTAAGGTATCATTCTGATTAATGGCAAATCATCACTTCCTTCATTAACTGATAACCGATAATGACATGCATGAATTATTACGTAACAAACCAACTAAGGCTATAAACAGATACCAGTTTATTGGAGATACATGGCGCAAAACAGGGGGAAGAAAGTTAAAAAAAAAACAGTAAGATAAACTACAATAAGTTAACAACCTTGTCTATTGACCAAGGGATTTTAATATCAATGGACAAGAAGCAAATTTTTCTCCTCATTTAGTTTCGTTGTTTTATATAAAAGATCATATTGTAAGACAAAAAACAGATAACTTTTGACCAGAAAATTCTCAAAAGAACTATGGTGCACACATACCATTCACCATCTATTCTATCAGAATAGCCACATAAAGGACTATTAGGTTCAAGCGGAGAATCACAAGAATCATAATCAGCTGAGTCACTCTCTCCAGCTGCAGAAATATGAGACGTAAAGATAGCCTTGGCTGTAAATGGAATAAGTTGTCCTGGGAAACGCATTAGATCAACTAGTAACTCGACAGAGTTAAGTACAACAACCACAGACATATGCTTGTATGAGTCTGTGCATTCAAGAGATTCTTCAGCAGGTAGGCCCTGTCAAGATTAAATCAGCACAGGCAACTGAGCACTTCAAATTTTACCTCCAATTATCAGCAAAATAAATGCATCTTTGGAGAGATAACAGGAAATATTATTTTTTACATTATGAGAAGCTTAAGGAAAAGAAATGAAATGTTACCACCACCAGTTTGCTCTCAAGACATACAGAATCAGCAAGAACCTTAAACAGAATTGCTCTAGGTCTACATGATCCATGCCTTATCTGCCCCAGCAGTTGAATTCCTCTATTTTCCATCAAATTAGATATTTCTTCCGCTGTAGCTTTTGCAGGACTTAGCTGTGGATTTGGACGCTTATAGAAGTCGGCAACCTGTCTTATTATTTAAGTTAAGCGTCAGACTGTAAGGAATGTAAACTCTTCAGTAAGCAACAGCAAATGTATGTAATTTTTTACGTACATCTCTCTGTGTAGAAATGCCAAGAGTAGATATCTATATGAATATGTGCTTCAATATTATGAAAATTACAGGTTCACAAAATAAGGAGCAATTAAATGATTAAGCTACCTAGAACCAGCAATGTTTATGTTCATGAGGCCTCTTTCTTATGCATCAGGTAATATGAATAGATAGCCACCAAGGATTTGGCACGCCTGACTCCCCAATGCCATACACGTATCAAGCATACCATTTCATACAGTCCGATGCCAGATAGCACACAGGATACATGACATGGCAACCACTAACTCACAAAGTCTCTATAGAAGGCGGGAAAGGTTAAGGTTAATTTTCCTGCTTCTGTAAATTCACGGTGGTGTCCCTTCTCTCACACTTGATGGCTCCCTCTCCCTCTCATTGACTCTTGCCCCACATGCACTCAGCATGGCCTTCCTTAGGCAGGACAGTTTGAAATTATTAAGCAATTCCAGCATCTAAAGTTAACATTCATACCTTATAATGATTTAAACATCTCAGAAGTATTAACTCATGCCATTTCAATGCATCTAAAATCAAGGATGGTCATGCTGATCCCTGATCAGCACGCCCTTGTGTACCACTAATATATATATATTAAAACCTACATTAAAATTTTCAAATGACTTATTTTCAAAAAATATAGCAAAGGTCAAGTAGAAACATTACTCAACACATAATATGATTGAATACATTCATTGATTGACAATAGTTCAACAATTAAAATCAATACTTAGTTGAACATAGTCAATTTAACATGTTCATATATCAATTTTAACCCAAGTTGAACAAATTTGACATATTAATTTTGGATTCTTAAAATTGGGAAAAATCTAATCATGCTGAAATTTTAGCTAAAATTTATAAAATTTAGGCTAATATCAACTCGTATGGAATTAATGTTCCTATACAAATTGACTCGACCTGAATGAATTTGGCATATTAATTTTAAATTTTTATAATTTGGAAGAATTTCTGGGGAATATCAAAATTTTCTTTTGATTCCTACATTTAAAAAAGTATGTTTCATAGGTCTAGCACAAAAATACTAGATCTATATGGAAAGACCCTTATAAATAATAAATATAACAAAATTGAACTATATCTATTATTTGTACACCCCAAATTAATTTTTAAAACATAAAAAAAAGCATGCTGACCAGCACGTGTCAGCACAACATGTGCCAGGTGTCAATACTCCATCTGCATGGGGCATGTTGACCGGCACAACCATTCTTATTGATTCTAAATAATAAAATTTTCTAGAATTTACTGATTTAATTACAAATTTCAAATACTAATATGATAATGCAGAATAAAATGAATTCCACGTGACATATTGTTCCATCTTCAAGTGGGTTGGCTAAAATATGAGAAATAAGAAGTGATATAGAAAGTACAGACTACAGACCAACAAAAAAATCATGTAAGCAAATATCAATGACATAGAACTCACCAAACCAGCAAGCTTTTTTATTACTGAAGCAGGATTAGAGTTCAATCCTTTTACTAGTGCTGCACTTAATTGCTTCAACATAGAAAGCTTCTTATCTTTCTCCACATCGACTAGAATGATGTCAGCTTGTAGCCCCTTCATTCCTAGAGAATGAAGGTCATCTGGAGATGGTATAATGTCAAAAAGCTCCTTGAGCTTCTTATCCTGCATAGGTTCAAGTGAATCATTAAAAATAACAAAAATAAATAAATTAGAAATGTCAAGCCTCCACAAAGGCCAAAATTGAAAATCAGCAACACTTTTTGGTGTTAAAATAATGAGAAAGTCAATAAAAAGACATGTTTCAGTTCAACTCATATATTTCTACGCTATCCATGTAACTGCAAACCAAGTAGCCAAAGCATCTTGACTAATTGAAAGGAATGTAAGATCCATTAAAATGTGTTTAACTTGATTTATTTTAACTGTCTTATTCTATGATCAAAATGTAACTATAGAGCACCGAAGGATTCAATGTTAGTTGCCAAAGAATATCCAAATTGACTCTGCTTATTATGATTCAAGAAGATCTGAGGATTCTGAGCCTTACAAAAGTAAAACACCGGTAATAAAGCATACGGAAGAATCTCATGTTGTCATGTTCATGAATATCCGTTGAAATTGTCTTGGGAACAATATAAGAAGAAGCAAACGATCTATTTCGCCAATCAATTTAGGTTCCCATTATCTAGGTCCCACCAATCTTGTGCATTTTCCACGCATTTCACTTACTCTCCTCAACTCCCACAGAAGTCAAAGTTACCCTCTGAACCCTCTGACCTGCATTGATTGAGGCGTAAAAATTTGGATGAGAACTTCCTTTATCAATCTTATTATTCCTCAAGTGAATTAGGCCTACAGTGTCGTGTACAATCCTACATTATGTACCATTCTCTATATGAAATAGAAAATCTAAAGGTAATCCAATCCTTTATACTCTTTTAGAATTCCTCTAATTCGGAATGGGGGTAATCTGCACATAGAATCACCTAAAGCAATCAGTAACAAATATGGCAATGAAGAAACATAAAGATTTTACTGTCATATATAGAAACCAAGTCTGTGAATGAAACTATACAATGACAAAAATAAAATCTTTATAGCAAAGTGAACTGTAATTTTCAAAATGGAAGTTGCATATATTTTCTTCAATCATCACATTATGAAATATGTAAAAGAAGATAAACAACGAAGACCAATAAATCATTGTTCATGGTAAAGCTTCTTAGTATCCAAAAACTGGAAAGAAAAAAAGGAAAATGGATTGGCATACATAAAGCTAATGAAAAAATTAAGGTACTAATGGTACATGAACTAGAATCAAGCTGTACTCACTGGGATGACAGAATAAAATCCATTGGGTATTGGATTAGATAAAGTTCCAGTGGACCACAAAATCTGAGAAGCAGCCTGAGATGAAAATTCAGCTTGTCTGACACTGGAGGCAGAGTCTCTAGTATTCAAGGTCTGTTCATTTCGAGTTGATGTAACAGACTGTAACTTGTCCATAGTTTCAGATGGCCACCAAATTGTATTAAAAGCCCGTGCTTCAGATGTCCCAGGGTCACCTGGTGTATCCTCCATCTCCAGAAAATGTTGAAATACAAAATCATTTTCTCCCAAGCATCACCCCATAGAGTTCAAATCATATGCCTATATAAAGGATCAAATCTACAGCAACAAGATCCAAAAACATCTTTATCATAATTTCTTCCTTTACAAGAGTTTAAAATATTCAAAATACAACAAAAGGTAAATTATTTGACACCATCATCAGACATTTTGGTATAAAATAAAATTAACAGATTCAAAATTTTGGATTTGCCGACTTCAATGAAAGAATGTATTTCTTTGCCTAGAAAGAAGTACATCCCTCTTTTACAATTGATTTCATGAAATTTTAGTTTCATGTCATATTAAACTCTATTTTTACAAAGTAATATATGGAAACTTGCTAAAATCAGAAAATTGGGGAATCGAGTAATATTTTGTCAAATTGCTGAGTGCAAAGTAAAATAGCAGCCTAAAAGGTTACATAAAGTCAAACTAACCATATGATTTGTGAAACTAAAATCAAGATAAGCTAGAAATTTAATCCAGACAGTCCTCCGTGGTCCTAAAACAAGAATGTATTTCACCAAATGGCAGCACCACAATGAGGTCCCGGATTAAACAATACCTTTCAGCTTTTGGTTGTCTTGATATGAACTAGGAGAAGAGAAAAGCAAGAGGATAATGGCTGAACATGAACAAGATTTTCTCTAGCACTCTTCCAATCAACAAACTGGTAATAGCGATTACACAAAGTACTCATGATTTCAAACAAACAAATGAATGTTCACGCAAATGGCATACGGTCTAATAAGGCCAATATTAAGTACTGCCAAATTTAGTAGCTAGACTTCCAAGATGAACGATTCTCTTGTTTTGTCCCAAAACCTTATCTAGCATCTACTAATTATTGAGTTCAGTCCAAATAGTCATGGAGTACTTAATTTAATGTGCCAAATATATTCAAAATAGCACAATATTATATACCAAGGACATTCAAATTAAGAAAGTATGTCTTATGATAAAGCTTCAAAACAATAATTGCCTAGTCAATCATATCTGTCTGTGTTAGTCAGCTCAACCACATATTGTCATCGGTTAGCAACTAACCAAATGCTCCCCATGACAATGTGTGTTAATTGGTGCTGCCCTATGCCGGACCCATGTTGGCTTGTGTCAACTAATTTGAGCGAATAGAAGATTGCTTGACAAGGGGGAGTATCAAATACCAACCTCAGCTGATTGGCACACATGGCAATATGGCATTGATGGCTTACAAGCACAGGTTGGGAGCGCGCAATTGATACTAGGGGTATAAACGAGCCGAGCTCGAGCAAGCTGAGCTTAGCTCGGCTCGGCTCAACTTGCCT
The DNA here is from genome assembly GCF_019914945.1 of Typha latifolia. NCBI lineage: Eukaryota > Viridiplantae > Streptophyta > Magnoliopsida > Poales > Typhaceae > Typha > Typha latifolia. Next base: position 4,637,235 of record NC_133087.1, on the reverse strand, counting down.
CGAAATTGGAAGAACTCTAGCTCGAGCTCAAGACGAGCCAGCTAATGTGGGCCTGAGCTTGGCTCCCAAGTATCAAGTTGGCTGGGCTCAAGCATAGCTCATTTCAAAAATCACATCTAGAAGACAACTTGTTCAATTAATGAATTTAATTACTTTAGGGAAGAGCTCAACTATAAAAGACTACTCTCTTTCTTTAGTTTTTGGATATAGGACTAAGGGAAAGTAAATGCAAAAGCAAACAACATAAAAAATGGAACCAATAAAATAAATGTAATGGCAAAGGCTTGAACCCTTGACTAGTACATAAAAATATAGTATTACATTGTATCGAGCTAACTCGAACCGAGCACTAAGGCATTGCTAGCTTACAAGATAGTCTTTATAGTCTTGAGTAGATGAGTAAATCCTTACTTCAAACCCTCCAACTAGTGAATAAGGCCACATGAAAAGCAAGAATCATAGAGCAACAAATCAATATATGAGTAAAAAGTATAATATTTATGATATTTTGCAAATCAAATTATGAAGATTAGCATATATTATGTCAATAATAAGACCAAATATTAAGATAACAAAAAATTGATAACTTGGAGTAATGGAACTCTCTCTCTCTCTCTCTCTCATAGAGCTTTGCTAGGGTTTCTAAGTAATCCTTTTCCTACTCAGTATATGCTTTCTATGATAGAGAGGGGTGGTGCGCCTCAGTGTCCTACACCCCTTCACTTTCCTCAAGCTCCTCAACCTCCTGATGTGCCTCCTATTCTATCTCAGTCTCTCCAGCCTCCTGCTGCGGTTGCGGCCCTCCTGAATGAACAAGAAGCTCCCTTGAATGCAGGGAGCCCCCACGGTTTGCCCTTGTGAGAGGCAACCTAATAAGTCTCCCCCTCCATGTTTTGATGCATCCCATAATTCTCACATTCCCTTTCAATCCTAGGCTCATGTGGCTAGGGCCAAATGCTACAAACATCCTCACCTATCTAGTATTGTTCCTTGTGATGTCTTAGAGAAGGCCAAAGCCAATTTTACCGATCATAATCATCGACACTTAGTTATTAGAAACTAGCAATTAGAACTAGAAATTTGTTCTCATTGGCCAATTTTCACGTTGATCGCTGCCTCTAGAAACTGTGAGAAATGAGTGGATTGCTTTTGGACCACCACGCAACCTTATCATGTTTTTATAAGAGCCACGACTTTTATATCTTCAGGTTCTTTAGTGAGACAGATATGGTCAAGATGTTGATGAATGAGCCATAGACTATCTATGGCTTGATGTTAAATTTGGTTAGGTGGACATCAAATTCTCACTCTGTAGAAACCCTTATAACTACTATGTCAGTTTATAGGTGTGCAACTGCTGAATCTTCTAGAGGAATTTTAGCACCTAGGCATTCTGGTTTAGATTGCAGCATATAGTGGATGCTTGCTGAGGTTTGATGATACGACCATGTCCCAAGACTATGGTCGATTTGCTTAGGTTTATGCAGAGTTTGATGTCACACAACCGATAAAACCAGGATTCATCGTTGGTCCTCAAAAGAATGATTTTTACCAAAATTGGTCATCACCTACTAAAGTACCCTTCTAGGAAAGGTTGCAAAACTTGGTATCGAGGTTGAGATCGATCCTATATTCCAACTTGAATTTTGCAAATTTGTATAGTCATAAATTACTACTATAGAACAACAGTGAAGAGAGAGATTCCTCTCTTTATTGTTGTTCTATAGAATAAGAGAAGGGAACTTAAAAAGTAAGTGAGAAAGAGAGAAGAGAAATAAGAAAAAAATAAACTCACCCGAGTTCACCAAAGTACAGAATATCTAGAAGGACTCACCAGATCGGTCGTCAGATGAGCTCGATAAAGTGTAAGGGGTGGGAAGAGAGTGCATGAGATAGATAGAGGATAAAAATTAAAAATTTGAAAAGAAGGCAGCTAAAAATATTAACTATAGGTTAGATACCTATTAGATTCAAAATGAATCTTAAAAAAATTTAGTTTCAACTATACCGATTGGCCAATCTAGCCAATCCTGCCGAAATTAGTTGATCCCAAACCAAAAGCAATCTCACTAGACTGGTTTCAGGTTCGAATTAGAATTAGTTATGGCTGGTCCCAATCCAAATACGACTGATTTGACTCGGGATTGATTGATTTCGAGAACCATGTTTCTAGGGCCTTGACCAAAGTCCCTAGCCTTTACCGAGGAATCTGAACACAGGGCTTCTGCTCCTGTGTATATTCCTATGACAAAAGCTGCTAGGAATGTAGATATTAGCCAGAGCACCTCTGCCCACCCCACACCCCCCCTTCCCCTCAAGTTGAACGTTACACTCATTCTGATATGCAGAAAGAGGATTCGCTCCTTGGCCCTTGGATTCATGCTCCTAGGCGTGGAATGGCCGAGCTGGCCACTTGCTTTGACTTGCACTGATTTAAGACCCTAAACCTGATTGGTAACAAAGGCAACGGTAGGTCTAACAGATCTACAAACAACAATAATCAATACCCTCACTTTATGGAAGTGAAAGATCAAAATAGCACACAATCGCATCGACCTATTGTAGTCACCAAAATCTAGAAAGGTAAGCAAAAAATAGGTAAAAGAAGGATCCTCTAACATCCATCAAAATCTTAATCACATCTCCACAACAGCTAAGATTTCCTCTAAAAAAGGGATAGTTGTTTCCCATCTTCTTGTCACTACTCAAATCTCTATTGCCCGTGCACATAGTGAGGTGAGCTACGTCAACATCAACTCATATAAAATCGCTAGCATTGCTTCTGTGATTTCCATGCTATCTAGTCAAAAACCCAGCATTGGTGACCACCAGTGTGAAATAGACTCCTTTCTCTATATCCTCTCTATTGCTCCTCTCCTTACTGAAGGGTAGGAAACTTCTCATGTCCCCTCATCGTTATCAATAGATCAAAAGGCACCCCTCTAAGCCCTCTCTTGCCTAAGGGACAACAACCTGCTAGCTCCCTCTTTGACTCATCAAGTGGCCATGGAGGTCATGGTTTGTAACGCACTATTATCAGTCCTTGCTGCCAAAATTGAGGCTACTTTACTAGGTAGAAGCCAATTTGTCATGTCTATCTCTGATCTGACAGCTGAAGTCATGGACTTTTATAGTCTTGACATCTGTTCCTCGCCTCAACACCATCTTGGCGAGGAAATGGGCAGAAGTGGCATTGGTTATCGCTAGAGAATTTGTCATGAAGAATCAAATGGATAGCTCTAAAGCCAAAACTACAGCCAAGAAAAATCACAAAGAGGGATCGGCAAACTTGTCACAAGACATGGACACCTCCACTAGTGATCAATGAATTGTGCCGTTTGGAATTATCATGACGCATCTCAAAAGATATCAAAAATTGGATTATGGAATTCTTTCGTTCGATGTGCTTAAGAGATTATAATTCCTTGGACGTGCTTAGGAGATTATATTTCCATCGTTGGCCCATTTGAGAGTAAATGAGAAGTCTCGTTCTCCTAGTCTCTGGCGGTTGTCTTTCTAGAAATTTATCTCCAATTATTCTCTAATAGATTTGGTTTTGCCAATCCTACTTTCACCTGGCATAATAACCAACTCGAAATAGGCATATTTGGTACCATTTGGATAGAACCCTTGTGACTACTCATGAGTGAGATGGTAAGGTAAGCCACCTTACTCACACTAGCTCGAACCACATGCATATTTTGTAGTCTTAGGTTTTGTTGTTCCCGTAGCTTCTCTATTAATGGTTAGGTCCGAACTCTGCGATGGAGCCTCTAAGAAAATTCATTATCGAGTTAATTTCCTCAGTTTTATTAACTTAAGGCTCTTTATTATTTATTAATACATATTAATATTAAATTCTTAACTTAATATATAAATTTTTACATTTCTAATTACTAATTTTGCATATGCTTGATTCTAATCTCTTCAAAAGTGTCATTCATTTTGTTTTAAATTAATTTGAATGGAATATATTATTGTTCATGATATTATTAACAATTCATCCTCAACCATTTCCCTTGTTACTAATATGTTTGATGTTGACTTGTTTCTTAAGAACATCAAAGGCAAAGTGCTCCAAAATAAAATCCTCACGCTTGACAACACTAAGGGTAGCCAAGGCTTGGCCCGTGATGCTTCCATGCAGCTCAATTCCTTGTACAATCATCACTCGACCATCCTGCATCAAATTGACACTAAGTGGAAGTCTTAAGTCTAGGATTAGTTGGCTCTCTTCGAGTGATCTAAATACTAGATTCTTTGAGACTTCCACTATCATTCATAGATGTAGAAATCAAATTGATTATCTTATCTCCTCGGAATTCTTAAATTTTTACTGCCAGCTCCGGAGTCACACCGATAATCTTGACCTTACCTAGGACTTCTTGCCTACCTCACATATTCTTCCTTCTTCTTGCTATGATAAGCTTTTGACCCTCCTTACCCCAAAGGAGATTCATCGAATTCTCTGCTTCGTGCCTCTCAAAGGACCAAGACATGATGGCTACCAAGTTGAGTTCTTCCATAAGTATTGGGATTTGTTAGGCCCATCAGTTGTGAAGGCCCTGGTATTATTCCAAACTAGTGGCAACTTCCTGGTTGTCTAGTCTCAAACTTATGTTGCACTCATTCTCAAGGAGTCTCCCACTAGGGTCCATGATTTTCGACCTATTTTCTTGTGTAATGCTGTCTACCGTCTATCTACCGTCCAACATTAGCTCTGAGAAGGCTGCCTTCGTGGCAACGCGCAAGATGTCGGATAATGCCTACTAGCCATTGCTCTGCTTCATCAATATCTCCCTAATCCCTGTTGTTAAGACTACATTTGTGAGGTAGAGGATCCCTCCCATCTCTTCATTTCATGTACTCATGCTCGGCAATTTTGGGATTTTTCCATGACCACTTTGGGTTTTCAATTCTCTTTCTCTGAGGCTTAGCTTACTGGTGACTGGTTGACGGCTGATGACATGCTCCTATTTTTGGGTCTATTGGTTTTGTGCATGCCTCTACAGTTAATGCCTTCTGGCAGTTGTGGAAGGCTCCAAATGTCGATCCATCTGCACTAAGCCTTCCTCTGCTGCCACGACTAGTGACGCAGGATTAACTTGCCAAGACTGTCAAGCCCAGTAATGAAATCTCTTCTACTGTTTCTTGCTCCTGGTCTTTGTTGCCTCGGGATCTTGTCAAGTTGAATTCTGATGAGGCTTTTGAAGCTGCCTCCAGCCAAGGTGGCACTGGCCCTATTCTTCACGATCACCTTGGCCGTCTTATTGCAGCCCGGTCAGCCCCTCTTAGTTGTATTGATGCATTAACAACTGAAGCCACTGCCTTCCTCCTTGGATTTCAAATGGTTGCCGACCTCCACATCTATCACCTCATTGCTGAAGTTGATTCCACTTCTCTTTAGTGGATGCTCAGTATTGAGCGATATCCCTAGCGCATTGCTCATATAATAGAAGATATTGCTCACCTTATCTCTAAATTTCAAACTGTCTTGCTTATCCACGCTTACTGCAAATGCAATCAGACAGCTAACTGGCTTGCCACTAATGGTCGCCTAGGCGCTTCCATTCTGTTTAGGAACACCAATGTTCTTGCTGATCTTCTTACTATTTTGTGCAGAGATATTTCCAGCCAATCTACTGTAAGGTGGAAATGATCCCACTTGTTTCTTCCTGAGACAACTTTAATTTTGGGTAGAGATATTTTCGGCAAGTATGGTTCTCAAGTCCATATCCTGACCTTCAAAGCTTTCACTACCATTGGCTAGAATTATTACATACTAGAAGGAGCATAACATCCTAAGTCAAAACGCTTTCTTTATGTAGAAAGTTCCACTAAAAATGCCCGACAAAAAAATCACGATGTAAGATTCATTTAGAGCCTTCAAGAAGCCTCTGATGAGGTCATGAGTATTAAAATTTTAAATAGATCATAGTTCAAAATCCAGATTTTCTCCACCAATGCAAGAGAATAAAATGCCGGTACTCAGTACAATAAGGATACTGTAGATAGGCAGCACAGTGAAGGAAGATTTGTTGTCATTTAATGGTACGTCTTCCACTTTATAAAAAATTAAATACAGAATCTGTACCGCTGCATTTAGCTACTTAAAGAAACAAAGTCTTGTCACAAAGATCAGCTCAAATGGACTGAAACAGATCAATTAATATCTTGAGGAAACATTGACCCTCAACAAGTCTATCTTTGAATTCTTAACTGCAACTGAATAATGAAACATAGTTTTTGTTTAGACCAAACAAGGTTTACCCATAATGCTCTAAGGTTCAACAATGTGAGAACTATATCCATTAATGCACCGAAATTTCAATAAAAATGGAACCGGGAAATGGATAGGGCATCTCAGAAAAGGTTGCAGCATAATAGGAGATGTTCTAACTATAATATATTCACATTGTTCATAGAAAAGTAGATATCTTTTCCAACTTGTTCAATAGGATTCAATTGTAGGGGCATTAGATCTTTAAACATAAGGAGGATAATACAACTAGGGCTGGATCAAGTTGTATCGGAAGGAATAAATTTTGTTTGAAGAATAAGGTTTTTTGTCGGGGTGCGTTCAAACGCGTCGTTCGAACGCTTGCACACGTTTGCACAAACAGAGAACAAGTTTTGTGCATTCAAACGGCCTCGGGCTCATTCGAACGCGCCGTCCGAACAGCTACATGCGAACGGGTTTTGCACATTATGACGGCCTCGGGCCCATTCGAACGGGCCTCGAAGAGGATGCATTGTTTTACGGTTTCTTTAATTATTTTGGTCAATTGGATAGCCACTAAGTATTGTGGAGTGCACCCAAGTTGGATTAGCTTTAAATGAATCTTCTTTCTCTCTATCTCTCTTCCTCTCTTCTCTCTTCCTCCTCGTGCCCTAACCTTCCCGTCGATCCCTAGTCGATGCCGGCTAGACCCTTCCCTTCTTTTGTCGCCGCCCTACTTCTTCTAGGAGTGACCCTTTCTTCCTCCACGTCCTATCTATTCACTAACTCACGCGCATCTCCATCTCCACGTTCACCCCACATTCACCTCCTTCCACCACCATTAATGAGCTACCTTCAATCCACACAGCAGTGAGGATGCAGCACCTATTAGACAACGGGCGCAACTATGGCATCCGCAAACGACCCACTCGGCTGGAATATCAAAAGTTTAATGGAGATAATCCTATTGATTGGATATTTTACGTCGAACAGTACTTTTCATGCCATGGCACGCCGGAAGAAGCTAAGGTACCTATTGTGAGTTTTCATTTGGAGGATGCAACCTTACATTGGCACCAATCGGTAAACGCCCATCAACCATTCGACAATTGGACGGCATTCACTTTTGCATTAGCTCAACAGTTTGGGATTGTTGGATATAAAGATTATGGTGCTAACCTCGCCAAATTGACACAAAAGACTACTATGGCAACATATCAAAAAGATTTTGAGTGCCTCAGTAGTCGTTGCTTTCCAAGGTAGCCGCAAGAAGCGTTGAAGAGCACATTTTTGGCAGGGCTGCATGAGGAGATAAAAGCCGACGTCTATTCCATGCAATAGCAAATTTTGATGGAGGCCGTTGAGATTGTCACAAGGATGGAACAGAAGTATACTGCTTTGAAAAGGGCTATGAGGACGAGTTAGATGTCGAAAGACGGCCGGTATATGTCGCAGACGACGCCCACAACTAGCGGCTGCAGCTCCATACCAGGACCACCGGCGTCCACCTTGGGGCAGCGAGGTACACCGAGACCAATGGCCGGATTCAGAGGAAAAGGCACGCAACCTAAGGTCGATCCTTGTCACGAGCGAGGGTGGATGAAAAACTAGCCAAGGATTTGTGCTTTTGGTGCGACGAGCGCTGCACACTGGAGCATCGTTGCACCAAGGCTACAGACAGTGTCATGTTGATTGACGACTGTGATGACGAGGCTGAGGGGGAGGGGGATGTCACAAATAGGGTAGTCAAAGAGGAGTTTGAGGAGATAGTGGAGGAGGATATGCAGGCCGAGATCTCGATGCACGCATACCCTAGCTCTAGCGCCCCAAAGACCTTATGGGCGGATGGGCTCGTTCGGAAGCAGTGTGTGCATATACTCATTGACACGGGAAGCACGCATAAATTCTTGGCGAGAGATTGGTACGGAGTATAGGACTCAAGACCAAGCCCACTATCGAATTTGATGTGACTATCGACGACGGCACCCGCCTTAAAGCCCATTATCAGATTTGATGTGACTAGGGTTGAACCACGTTGTATCAGAAGGAATAAATTTTGTTTGAAGAATAAGGCTTTCTGTCGAGTTCAAGCCTATTCAAACACACCACGGCGAGGATGCATTGGTTTAGAGTTTCTTTAATTATTTTGATCAATTGGGTAGCCTCTAAGTACTGTGGAGTGCACCCAAGTAAGATTAGCTTTGAATAAATCTTCTTTCTCTCTATCTCTCTTCCTCTCTTCTCTTTTCCTCCTCGTGCCCTAACCTTCCCGTCGACCCCTAGCCGATGCCTGCTAGACCCTTCCCTTCTTCTATCGTCGCCCTACTTCTTCTAGGAGCAACCCCTTCTCCCTCTTCGTCCTATCTATTCACTAACTCGCATACATCTCCATCTCCACGTTCACCCCACATTCACCTCCTTCCACCACCATTAACAAGCTACCTTCAATCCAAACACCCAACCTAATTCCCTCTTAATTCAAGAACATAACATAGGACGTAGCTTTGGTGAACGTGAATTGTATGTTTGTCCTTGTTTGCACAAAAAGCTTTTCATATTGTTAATGTATATATTCCTACGTAGTACCTGAGGGCTACGTAGTACCTGAGGGATAACCTACCCTATATATACATGTATTTATACTTATTCTCAATGAGAATGGATCAAAGTTTTCCTATTCATCACATGGTATCAGAGTTCATACCTAGGGTTATCATCTGTGAACCCCTTCGTGAACTCATCATCGATCAATCTCCCCGACGGACGGAGTCAAAAGCCTTCACACTCATCGACACCTTGCCGCCATCCGCTCCACAACTCGAGCGACAGCACAAGGTCTCCATCGACGCTGTCGTCAACTTCATAGCTCGAGCGCAAGGTTTCAGTCAACGCCATCGTCGAATCCATTTCATCAACGCCTCGCCACTGTGAGCTTCATCTCCTTCGATGCCTTGCCGCCATCAAGGTCTCTGTCGACACCGCCATCGAATCCATCGACTCCGGCCCTTCTCTGGATCGGATCTCCATTGACACCATCGACTCAAGCTCCTAATTGGAGAGGTTTGCCAACTCCGACGATTCCTTGACGCTGCCATTGCCAGCGATCACTTAACTCCAACTCTAGCGGCTGTGTGTCGCCTTGCTCGTGGAGGTCATTCTGTTCACCTACGAAAACCCAAACTCCCTACATAGCCAAACAGAATTTCTGCAAGTCACAATTTATTGCTGCCGCATGAAGTTTGATCCAACCAATAATTAATTGATTCAACAAAGCTTCTTGGTGAACTTGCTATTAAATCTGCTACCACTTCCGATAGCTAATTCTAATACAATTCGTGATTATCTTCCTTCTACAACTGATTTTATGCTTGTAACTGTTGTTGATTTGCAATATTGGTCTACTACTGCAAAAGGAGCACTTAATGGTCATGATCTCTCTATTCATCCTGACAAATCCAGTGTTATGCTCTCCAATGACTCCAAAGAGCATGCCACTTGGAAGGCTCGTGATAGTCGTGTTCGGACATATTTAATTGTCTCTATTAATAAAGTTCTTCGTCCTGATTTTATTTGATTTATCACTGCAGCTGATCTTTGGTGCCATCTTCGATCTCGTTTGGTCGAATCTAGTGGTACTCGAGAATATCACCTTCTATCTAGTGCTTAAACAGCTCAATAGGGCGAACGACCCATCCAGCATTTCTATAGTCACATGCAAGATTTTTGGCGTGAGTTACAGGCATTGGAGACCTTTTTTCCTTTGCAGTTTGCCAGCAGTTTTGAGGCTTTCTCTATTGTGTGAGTTTCATTGAGTATTATGTGAGCTTCATTAATATCTGTATTGTGTGAGTTTCATTGATGACTTCTCTAGATATACTTGGGTTTATCTCATTCATCGTCGCTCAGAGATCCCCCCAAGTTTATCAATTTTTTACATTTATGATTCACATTCAGTTTCACAAACACATTACGGTTTCCAAGTCTAATTGTGCTCGAGAGTATATCTCTACTATTATGAGTTCCATTCTCCATTCTCATGGCACCATTTTTCAACAGTCTTGTCCCTACATTCACGAGCAAAATGGTGTAACAAAACAAAAACATCGTCATATCTTAGAGACTACGCGTGCTCTCATTCTTAGTTCATATGTCTCTCGTTCCTTTTGGGCAGAAGCTCTCTTGACTTCTATTAACCTTATTTATCTCACACCTTCTCTTGCCTACAAGATCGCACTCCTCATGAGATTCTTTTGTCTGTTAAACCAGATTATAATATTCTTCGTGTTTTTGGATGTACTTGCTTTGTATTGCTACCTGCTCATGAGTATGACAAGTTGTCCGCTCGATCTGTGCGATGTATTCTTCTCATAAATAGTTATGAACACAAAGTTATCGATGCTATGATTTCTCGACTCGTCGACCGCATATTGCTCGTCATGTCGCTTTTCTAAAGGATATTCTTAATTAATCTCATGAGTCTAAGGACCTCACTTTTCTTGAGCCTCCATCTTCAACATCCTCTCCTTAGTCTCCTCTTGATGCAGTCCCCACTTCATATTCTCCTGAGGAGTCTCTTATTGGATGTCCTAATGATTCTCTCCCTTATCATCCTATCACTCAAGTGTACTCTCTGCAGGTTATTCATGTACCTCCATCATCTTCTTCCCCTCTTGTTCCTCCTATTTCATCTTCTACTCCACCTTCTACACCTTCTCCTCCAGCTGGTACTGTGGGTCCTCGCCAATCTCAGCGTGAGCATCATTCTCCTCAGAGATATTGATTTATTAATGTTGCACGATATTTTTCAAAGGTTTACACCTTTCTGACAGCTCTTCACGCAAATCATGAGCCTAATTCTTATCAAGAGCCTATTGTCTATCCTAAGTGGCAACATGCTATGGATGAGAAGTTTCAGGCTTTGCATGCACTCAGACATGGGATGTTGTTCCTCTACCAAATGGCATTGAACCTGTTAGTTGTAAATGAGTTTACAAAATCAAGAGATGATCTAATGGATCTATTGAGCAACATAAAACTCGTCTTGTTACCAGAGGTTTCACCTAAGAGTGTGGCATTGATTATCAAGAGACATTTGCCCATGTGGCTCAGATGACTACTGTTCATACTCTTTTTGCAGTAGCTGGCCTTTGTATTAAATGGATGTAAAGAATATTTTTCTTTATGGTGATTTGATGGAAACAGTTTATATGTAGCACCGGGATTGTCTATTCCTTTGTCCCATGTTTGTCGCCTTCAGCATGCCATCTTTGATCTCAAACAGGCACCTCATGCTTGGTTTGAGCGGTTTCGTTGAGTGATGACTAAGGTTGGTTTTGTTGAGAGTGATCATGATCATTCTATGTTTACGCATATTTCTCCGTAGGGACGTATTATTCTAATACTTTATATAAGTGACATGATTATTATAGGTGATAATTCAATTGCTATCAAGTCACTACAGAAACATCTGTCTCAGCACTTTCAGATGAAGGATTTGGGTCACCTGCATTATTTTCTTAGTCTTGAGATTGCTCACAGTGAGAGAGGCATACTTGTATCTCAACAAAAGTATGTTTCTGATTTGATCAATCGACAACTATATGCGATGATCGGACAGCTGATACACCTCTTGAGCTTCGTGTGAAGCTTCGTCCTACAAAAAGAGTGTCATTGATAAATCCAATTAGATACAAACAGCTTGTTGGACAACTTGTGTATTTATGCATCACCAGACCAAATATTTTTCATATTGTGAGTATAGTTAGTCAGTTTGTGGCAGCCCACGATCTACTCATTATGCAACACTACTTCAAATTCTCAGATATATGCGAGGAACTATTATTCGCTTTTTATTGATGTATGCTCATTCATCTCTTGTTCTTCGTGCTTATTCCGATGCTGATTAGGCTAGTGATCCTACCACTAGTTGTTCTACCACTGCATTATGTGTGTTCCTTAGTGACTCTCTTATCTCATGGAGGAGCAAGAAGCAAGATATTATCTCTCTTTAGTACTGAAGTAAAGTATAGAACCATGTCCACTACTTCTAAGGAAATTATTCTCTTCGCCATCTATTGGGAGATATTAGCATATCAATACTATGCCCACTGCTCTTTATTGTGATAACAAGAGTGCTATACAATTTGCAAGCAATCTTGTATTCCATGAGAGAACAAAACATATTGAGGTAGACTATCATTTTGTTCGACATCAGTTTCTAGCTAGCACTATCAATCTTCCTTATATATCATCTATGAAGCAGATAGTTGATTTCTTCATTAAATTGCATCCCACTACACATTTTATGTATCTAATCGGCGAACTCCTTGTGTTTGATCCACCTTGAGTTTGAACGGGGGTGTTAATGTATATACTCTTATGTTGTACCTGAGGGATAACCTACCATAACCGTACATGTATTTATACTTATTCTCATGGGAATGAATCAGAGTTTTCCTATTCATGTCACATACATATCACAAGTACTCAGTACTCAAAAATATCAAACTTCCTTGATATAGTAAAAGAACTCACAACTGACTTCAAATAAGAACACTGACTTCTAATAAGAACCAAATTCAGATGAATGTGTAAGATTCTAATGCAGGAAATGACTTTTTTCTGAAATTAAATGACATCTTTTTAGGATACTATCATTAGGAAAAGATGAAGAAGGTATCCAGTATTTCAATCCTGTCGGGTATGGATCATGGGTGGCTCCATTTCAGGGCCCATCAAGAACCATTTAATAGGAAGCTGGATAATCTTGATCTTTGGTTGTAGGTTCTGTTCTAATTTCAGATCAATGTTTAACAATAGCAAGATAAAGCGCAAGCAAATTAAGAATGAAATGCATATAAGGATTTTCATATATATTGTAAAAACGTGAGCAAGTTTAAATCCTATAGCTATTCTAATACTTCTTGTATATGTTCACATGAGGCCATGATTCATGAGAAACCACATTATGAGTTAGATCAAACTAAAGTTCGATTTTGCTTTTGTTTATTATGTGGTACAATTGTGTTGGAACTCAAAATACTTGCCAAGGAGGGATGCCTCCCCTTCCCCATGACATCCCTAGTTTATAGACAATTCCTAGGTGTAGTCAAAAGGCAGAAATGTACCCATAATTTCATTTGAACTTAAAGTCAGTAGTTTGTTCTGAGTCAATAAGGTTTAATTTGGGTTAACTTAAAGTATGAGGGTTGACCAAACCATCCTAATTGAGTTTTTGGATCAACCAATCAGCAGGAAATTTGGTGAGAGTTCAATTAGATATAGGTCAGGAAATATGGGTTGATCCATTCGTTCTGGCCTCTGTTTTAGATTTTCTGCTGAATTTAGAAATGTATCTGTAGCCTCCTGAATCGAATCTACATTCTTATATCAATATTCTTATCCAGATACAGCATTTAATTTAGACCTACAATTCATGTGTATATATATGAACTATGATTAAAAAAAATGCAACAAAAACAACAACAAAATAGCCCAAGAGAAGACATTCTTTGTGATTTTATCAATATTCTATATTATCATATATTCATATAAATGTCGAGCTACCACACACTTTTCTTGGCCAAGATCTGTATCCCAATTCATATTTGAGGATGAAGAGCGGGTACAAATTTTCTCCATTCCCAACCCCAGCCATTTTCAAGAAAGATTGAAAAGAAAAACAAAACAAGAAAAACCAAAGAAGATCCGATCACAGAGTATCCAAGAATTTCCTATTACATCGAACTAATCCGATCTAAACATCAACCAGATCCGATAACACATCCAGACTACCTCATCCGGGAAGCCTAAGAGGCTCCACGAAACGAGGAAGGAAAGACGAATCCGAATCGAGGAAGAGGAACTCACCAGCGGATCCGAGCATCTCATTGCCCCGACAAAGGCGCGCAATTTCGGAATTCGTAGGGGAGATGAAGATTAGGGCATCGAGGGGATGGAGGGGAGAGGAGTAGTGAGGGAGAGGGGAGAGGGAGGGAGGGAGGGAGGGATCGTGGAGAGAGAGAGGTCCGAGTTGGATATTGATATTTGAGTTAAGTGGTGGGGCATCTTTAGGGAGGGGTGGGGGGAGGAGTGGGGTCCTTATACCGGGATCGGACCGGAGGAAACGTTGGACACTACTGGTGAGATGGGATGCGATCTACGACGTGGGAAAAATACGCCCCGGTTCGGACCGGACCGGTCTGGAGCGAGTGAGATGGATGATGCAATCTCTTTAGTAAGAATAGTCGAATCTACGTATACAAATGTATATATAAATTGTTATATACCGCAACACTTGTTGATCGTGCTTGCAGAAGAAGAAAAATAAAATTAGAAAAAAAATACTTACCTTTACTCTTCGACAAAAAGCTCGACCAAAAATTGCTGCTAGGAGAGATGCTATTCGATCTATAAAGTATGATCATTTAAATTAAGTGGTCACATGTTCAGCCACCCAGACAAAGTGATTGGATGCTGAGCTTTGACTTCTTTTTAAATGATTTCATAGTTGTAATTTGATTTCTCATTCTTAAATGTACTTGCACTACACCAGGAAAAAAAAAAAAGTCGTCAATGCTTCAATTTATTTAGAGAAAAAGAATTCAATATACTCATTTTTTCACTAGAAAGTATTCCTTTAGCTACAGGGAGAAAACAAAAGGAAAGGGAGAGTAAATATATTTTAGTTAAAAGATAAAATAGATAGAAATTCTTTATAAACTCATGGGAAGTGGCCGAAGTTATAATGGGGAGTTTTCTTTTCGGTATGATAGCATTTTCTCATTAGATGAAAAATAAAAATAAAAAATAAAAAATCTATGAGGTTTGAATTAGCCTCATCTCTTTTTCTTTTTTTTTGTTATTATTTTGTGTAGTGTTAAGGGCGGTCGTTACAATAAAGTTAAGCTTTTAAATCAACTGTACTGCTTTTAACATGCATCAGGATGCGGGAAAAATGGAAAAGCTAGCGAGTTCACCAATTCAACACCCTTCTGATGAACTTTCGTCTTCAATTAGATAAAGTGACGAAGTGTTATGAAAATAAATTAATCATATTTTGATTATTTTGATTACGATGAATAAAATTAAAATGATGGGCTATTCTATCACGGCTTTGATATGAATGATGCAAATAAAATTTTAATTAAAATTAATAATTAAACAGCAATCAATCTGATATGAATTAAGTCATAAATTAGTTTTATAAATATTATAAAACTAATTAAATAAAATCAGTAACGTCATAAATTATAATTTTTGTATTTAAAATTTTTTTCAGATTCAAAATTTCATATACAGCAAAATGAAGAACAAATCTGAGGTGTGCTCTCTGTTCCAAGCGTTTGCACATCCTAGCCCTAGAGGCAGAGATGGGTTAGGGCGTTTGAACACCGAGGTCCTCGTTTAAATGCCCAATGACAAATTTGTTTCGTATTAGGTTTCTTGACGTTTTTATTTTGCATTAGAAATTTTTAATGTCCTTAGGATATAGGCTAGTCTATAAATATGTGTCTAGAAAATTCCTTTTGATTCAGAATTGCATATTTAGATTCATCCTATCTCTCCAAACTTTCTATCTTCCTCAGTCTCTCTCAAATTAGGTCCCTTTTGTCTAGTTGTTTCCCTTAATTCTCTTTTGTCTAGTTGTTTCCCTTAATTCTCGAGGGCAATCCAACCCACTTCTTCTCCTCCGTTCTTTCACATGATAACATCCACAAGTATCACACAAGTTTTATTAACTTATCTTCACAACCTACCCTAAAATACCATGTAATCTTTAACTAGGCATTATCATCTAGCAAATCACATCTTTTGCCAAATCACTCACCGATTTAGAAGACTAAAATGCTTAATTCCCTCACCAAAATTATATTCTATATCTTGCCCTAACCCAATCACTCATAAATTTCAGATTTGGTCTCGAACACCGGTACACTCTTAATCTAAACGTATCACAACCTAATAGAACTAATAAGTGTTTTATCTAGCAATTTTTTGGAAAAATTAAGAATCTAGTATGTGAGGAGTGGCAATCACTCCTCTAAAAGCATATCGTTATGATATGATGGTGGCACGGCTCGATCGGTTTTAAGTGCCCATCTAGTCAAATTGGAGATACAAATGATAGTAGAGAAATTCTAAAGTAAAATCTTATAGAAATTAAAGATAAGATCTAAAGTTGATACATATCTTACCTTTAGTCATCAGGAGTTGATGTAACTTATAGAAATTTGCGGCTTGCCTTATAGATGAAGTGATGAACTGAGCATAGAATAATTAGATACTTATCTTACTCGTAAAAATAATTTGACTGTACCAACAGAAGAACCTCAAAATCCTAACAAGATATGGATAGAAATAAATAAAAGATATATTTATCCAAATATAAACAAATACTGGCACTAACACTAATACGGTTTACATGAACTCATTAGAACCAAACAGTTATATTTGAGATAGACATCATTCTGGTATCACTGCATTAGCTTTCACGAAATAAAAGAATCAGCATACACCTTTAGAGTGTCATCTTATAGGATTTTTTTTTTCTTTTACTAGGGTTATATACCAAATATTCAATCTGAAGATCACTGTTCCCTCCCCTCAAGAGTTGCTAGATTCAATGGACTCAAAAGTTAGTAAGTTAGAGGTATGATTCATAACTAATATTATATATCCAAATCTAACTTGTGAACATATTACAATTTAGGTCATAGTGCTTAAAATATTACATGCAGTTTGATAGTCTAATCTACAATCAAGGCAACTTAGGCTATGGACTGAAACACAACCATTGAAGGGGGCAAAGGAGAACACGTGAATTGCACAAATGAGCAAGTTGCAACAGAGGGAGAATCAACAAGGAATTATATAATGACTACACAAGAAGGATGGCAACATTGAAAAGCCAATCGTATGCATTACCAAGTGATGTTGATACTGTGCCGAGTACTCTGCAATTGCTGAACTCAATCCTCTGAACAGTAAAATGATGAAATAATATCAGGAGAAAATAAAACTAGTAACATTCAGCATGAAACAGCTCTCCTTTATGCATTGTTTACAATGGACCTTCAATTATATACAAGAGTAACCTACAGTACCAAAACTATAACCAAACTATATGAAGAAACTGAAATTAAATGCGCTTTTAGATATGATAAAAGATACCCAACTCTAGATATAACAACAGTTTTAGGATTACAAACCAAAAAAAAAAAGAAGTGTGATGATCTTCATTTTAATCATGATGAATTATGAACAATTGTGATTTCCCATTATCTTTAGACCAACTTATTTCTATTTCTATGTTACTAAGAAGTTCATACATGAGCAATCACCAATTTTAGAATCCAAGCTGGCACCTCCTTTTCCATTCCCTGCACCATTATCCTAGCCTTTTTCATCCATAAGAGGAAATATGTTGATACTGTTCATCTGGGGAAATTCGCAGCAGCCTATTTGAGTTTAGAGAGGTCTACTTACACCTAGGAGAGTATCACACTTATGAGTTATGACATACAAGATGGTCTTTGTCTTCAGGTTTGAGTCATTTGACACTTTGACTATCCCCAACTTCATGGCTCTATAAAGAAGCAGAGAAGCTGACAATATTCAATCGCAGCTGATGACATCTGAATTCTAAAGAAATCAGATCAACACGGTTTTGCATCTAGCAGTATTGACTACAGAAAAGCTACATCACAAGCCCTACTGACAGTGATAATAAGTAGGCAGGAAACAAGCCAGTAACGAGACTAAAGACTTCTACAAAATTGTGACTGCTTCATAGGAGAAGAAGCATGTGCAGTATTTGCATTTCAGATAACTCTGTCATAAGTACATAATCTACTCCTTTCTTTTCCTTTCCCTATCTTCATGAAGGGTTGCTCTCAGGCGTGTTCAATACAAACAATCATGACAGAAAATAAGATAGTGACATTCTGCTCGAGTGGTCAGACCTGGTTTTAGAAAAGGCATTAAAAGAAGAAATGATAAATGGCTTTCAATTGGACATTTTTGATACTATAGAATTCTAGAAAAAAAAAAGATATTGTTGTCATCCATATTGAGAAGAGCAAAGCAATCATAATACACTAAAGAAACCTTCTAGGATAAAAAAAAGAATATATAATATATAGAACAATTACAAGGATCTTAATAAACAAATGATTAACATTTGAACTGAATTGGGATAGAACAAAAAAAAAGCGAAGATATCTAGGTTCCAACTTACTGTAGTTCATGATGCCGACCATCAAGGCAACTCCTTTATTGAGAAAGAGAAATTTCCATATCTCAATTTACTTTCCATTCTTCTCCAGATTTGTGCTCTTCAGACACCAACGAATGTATCCTGGCTGGGAAAGGAATCCATCTGGTGAAAAAGCTTCCCTGAAGCAAATGGTGAGAGCTTGGTGCAAGACTTTTCAGAGTCATCATAAAGAATGGTGTAGTTACTGCTGCTCACATTCCTAAAGTAGCAGCCATCAGTACTCTCATATGTATACACTTGCTGAGTACTCCCTAAACCACTGGTTACCAAGTTCCCCTTCACTTTCATATTACCCTGCCCATTCTGCAAATTTCTCAAAGAACTGAACGAGAAGCCAAATCTCTCTCCAGAGAATTTTTTCTCATTGAACCCCAATGAGACATTTGCAATCAAGGAATATGAGTCATTAACTTGGTCTGAAGTACCTGTGTATAGATGAAGGGGGAAGCTCTGAAAGACTTCTTCTGAATACAAGACCGAAGAAGGATTCTTGGCAAATGTACCATAATTATAATTGATGGTCTGGTTAATTGCCTGAATACTCCCATTCCCTGCAAACACCATCAGATTATCATACTCCAATCTTTGGAAGGAATGAGTTGTAATCTTCCCATAAGAGGATTTCACCCACCCAGTCGACAATATATGCCTAGTGGCACTAGTCTGAAACTGCCCATCAAGCCCCTGAAATCGAGAAACCAATGTGGTTACAAAGTCCGGTGCTTCAAACTTGATCAATTCCCCAACAGTATAGGAACTCTTACTATCCAACCAAAGATGCAAGTTTGCGTCCACAAACCAAACATCCAAAGCATTGGTAACCCCAAACCCAAACTCGTGAAGCTTCCCATCCAAAATCCTCCCTAGAAAAGGCGTGATCTCTATATCATAGCTCGGCAAATTGAACGATCCAATACCTGAAATGGGTCTCCAGAGAAGAGGATTAACTCCCCCTGTATAAATCACCGTAAACGGCCAAACGGCGGCCACAACGTCCCCATCTAATTTCACAATGACCTCTCTAAAAGGCCCATTTCCGGGAACATCGGTGATATTGTTTTCCGATAAGTAAGTATTCGGCGGATTTGTATACCAAAATTCGTCGCTTTGGTGGAAAGAAACGTATACCTCAAGGACCGCGCGGTAGGAATTCCTTGGCAAGGCGAGCTTTTTCGATTGGATTTCTGTAGAATTCTGGATCAAGAACCACAACCCATCATTCAATGGCAGATCTCTTGAAATGGGCAGTACCAGATCGGCCGGGGAACCGAATCCACGATCTGGGCCATGCCCGAAGTAAAAGTTGAGGGAGATGTTGACGTGGTAGATTCCGGTGTAGGTGGAGTCGACGACGTTTCCGAGGTAGACGGCGAGGGTGCTGGGGCTGGAAAAGAGGGATAAGTATTTCCCGACATCCTTCTTGACGGACCAGAAGATGCCATTAGGGCGCGGCTCGGCGGTGCAGCTGCGGAGGAGCTCGACGCCCCCGAGCCAGACCCCGAAGATCCGATCGAACTGGCGGCCGCGAGACGTTGCGGACCACTCGAGGACGACGTTGGAGACGGAGCCGCCGCCGTTGAGGTGGCGCTGGAGGCAGCGCGGGGGTACGTATTGGGTGGTTACCGGGGGTTTGGTGTAGGTGAAGGCAAAGGAGTGGGAGAGGAGGAGGGTGGAGCAGGGGGGAGTTTCGGGGAGTGGGATGGGGCGGGTGACTTCGAAGAAAGTGGTGGGAGGAGGGGAGGGGGAATGAGGGGAGGGGGAATTGAGTTCGGAAGTGAACAGCTTAAGTTTGGGGAGGCGGGAAGCGGCGGAATGGAGTGGGAGAAGGAGGAGGAGAACGGTGAGGAGGGGGAGAGGAAGAGGAGGAGAGGCCATTAAAAATGATTATTGTTGTTTTTATTTCTTCGTTGGGCTCTTTTAAGCTTGAAAGGAAGAGGATTAGCTAGGAAAACAAAGAGAGTTGATCGTCTGTAAATCAGGGAGCAGCAAATTACATATTAGGCAATAAAAGATTGCCACGTATGGATGTTCCTGAACATTTCTGCAGATGAAAGTGTAGCCAATCAGAACGAGGAGGGCGTCAATCATTGATGCGGATGTCTCGGGATTCTCGAGAGATTCTGTAATTAAGATAGTTTAGCATGCAATTTTGCTTAAGAAGGAGTTCCTGGCATATTACCCAACCAACATAATTCAGTTCGGTGGGAAAACAAAGAGATTTGATCGTCTGCAGCTTAGGGAGCAGCAGATCTAAATAGATATAACAAACGAGTGACACGTATAAAATCCTGCAGATGGAAGTGTAGCGCGAGATTCTCGAGAGACCCCGTATTAAGAAGGATAAGCATGGTATTTCGCTTAAATAGGTAGAACTATAGTATTTGTTCTCCAGATAATACTACTAAATCAAACACAAACACGAAAATATTCTTTTAATTAAGGGATAATTATATATTAGATGTTGCACATTTTTACATATTAGATGCACATTTCTTTAGTTATCTGAATTTTTTATTAAAAAATTTTAAGCCCCACCTCAATGACATCGACCCCCTTTGTTTTAATCCACTAACTCTTCTTCTCTTTCGATTTGCTTCATATACGGAGTTTAGAGAGACAGCGTAGATTTGAGACGTAGACAATGAGGTTTTATTCCGATGGCCAAATTTTGATTTGGTAAAGATAGTGGGTCCATAGTTTACGATTCCATTTTTATCCATCCATACAAGAACTGTCTAATTTAGTTTTTTTCTTTAAGACTATGACTATCAGAATATTTAGTTATTATTTTAAAATAAAATATTATATTTTAAAGTAATAAAAATATATTTTAAAAATAAACGGATGCTCAGAGATAGCATAGCAATGAGCAGTAAGTAGTCATCATAAATGTGAGGGCAAGATTTACTAATAAGAAATAAAGTCAGGCATATATAGTCTCAATTCTCAAGCATAACTATGGGGACATAAAAATGTGGATCTACTAAGACTGCCAACGATTAGTGAAGGAAGTCATTAGAGATACTGTTGATCTCTCTTAAGAGGTCTCAAACCTCTTCAATGACCACAAGCACTATCTAGCACTATTGCTAGAAGTTAGAATTCAATACACTAGCAAAAGAAACAACTTTCAAGCTCATTATTTAGCAAGGTGGGCTTTTCAGTATAATGTAAGCAAAGTCTAGTCTAGAATTTCCTCAAAGTGGTGTGTAATGGACCCTTTGAATCAATGAAGTTGGTATATGGATTATTAGTCAAAAAAAAAAAAAACTCTAAAGTATGACATATATTAATTAATAGGTAGAAAAAGAACGTAGAAATCACGCAACTTAGTGGGCACCACATTGTTCACCACGATGCCCCCTTCAAAAATTATTTCTATGTGAAGCTTAACTTTCAACATAATGTAAGCAAAATCTGGTCTAGAATTATCTCGAAGTGGGGTGGAATGAACTCTTTGAATCAATGAAATTGGTCTACGGACTATTAGTCAAAAAAAAAAAAAAAACTCTCATGACATATATTAATTAATAGGTAGAAAAGGAACATAAAAACCACACAACTTGATAGGCACCACATTGTTCACGAAGATGCTCCTCCAAAATCTTTTGCACATGAAGCTTAACTTTCGTTCACTTTAGGAATAATTTTTTAATTTTAAACTGTAATTTTTTAGTTTAGAATAACAGTTAAACATCATTTTATTCATTAAAATTAATTTTATATCACACATCAATATAATTATTGATTTATCTTTGATATTTATCATATCAATTTACTTTATATTAAATCAACAAGCACTCATAGTAATTTTATTAAAAAAAACCACTATTTTCTTTTTTTTTCTCATTTTATATCACATCAAATATAGTTATTATATATTTATTTTAAAATATAAATAAATATAAAAATAAATACTCTTATAATAAATATATTATTTTAAGGAAAATAATAAAAAAATATTATAAAATTGATCTTATTCATAAAATAAACTAAGCCTTACATAAAGTATGACGGTGAGGACGCAGGCACGCAGCTCTTAGTGCCCTTACAGTACCGCATTAATTTTAACTGGCCTTGTGCTTAGGCGTTATAATATTCGTGGCTTGTTAATGGGAGGCTGATTCATAGCCCGAACTGCATTAAAAATCCAACAACCAACTTACGAAGGCCCAAAGCCCTAGTATAAAGTCTCTGCTGGACTTTTTGTATATATAAATCATCAGCTCCTAGGCTAATCACAACTCAGAAGTGAGAAAAGAAAAGGTCAGACCTCTCTAAATAGATTAGCCTAGGAGCTAATGATTTATATATACAATATATATATTGATGTCACTCGGACTAAATCGGATCATCTCAAAACACATTAGGCTCAGTGGATTGAGTCTTAGTTATTTTATTTGCTATTTGATTTAGTTAGAGCCTTAGTAGTTTAGAATTTTATTTAATTAGCTAAATTCAATTATGCGTAATTTTATAAAAATATTCACAGAATATTCTACAAAGATCTGAATAATATCAAATTAGTTGGATAATATCGCCAACCTCTAGATCTACAACTTTAGTATTCACGACTTCTCTAGATTTGAAATCTGTCAACAGCAAAACGAAGGGTTAATCTGATAAGATAAGGAGACTAGTTTAGTTAGTTTGTTAGGATTTTAATTTAGTTGTTTGAGTCTCTAAGTTGAGTCTCTATAAATATGTGGAGGAAACTCTAATTAGAGTTTAATCTGATAATTAAAAACGACATGCCTTTATGTCCTATTCTTGCTCTAGCCATTGGCATCCTCTCCAACCCTCTTCTTTTCACTACCGCCAAAGTTTTTGGTCGGCTTTCTCTAACTCCTAATACCCTCTTCTACAACAACTTTGTTAGGTTTTTATTGTTGGAAATTGTGTATAAAATATTCTAAGTGTATTTATACATGTATATGAGCTTTTATACAAGTCTAGAAAATATCTGTTTTGAAGAATTACAAAATTATTGGATAAGAGTTTATGAGTTCACATCGCATTCACACCGCGTTCACAGGGCATTCACACAGATAGAAGCACCGCGTTCACAAGCGCGTTCGAACGCGAGCGCACGCGTTCGCATAGACAGTAAGTGTTGTTTCTGCGTGTGTTCGAACGCAGCCTAGGCCGTTCGAACGCAACCTGTGAAAATCAAGCTGCCGTGTTCGAACACACTTGGGCTCGTTCGAACGCACCTAAGATCAAGTCAGGCCGTTCAAACGCACCCAGGCCGTATTCGAACGCACTTACGAAGTTTGCAATTTTTGGACTTTTGTGAGTTCGGATAAGACTTGTATTTGGCTCTATCTTAGAGATCTTATATAAGTATAGTGATCCTCTAACTCTAGGAGGGTTGGTGAAGCAATTTTGAAGGAGACTTCTTGAGGCTACATCGTTTCTTCAACCAACAAGGTCCTTCTCATCTAGAAAGCTTAATCTTTCATCTTAAGGGCTATGTAGACGAAAGAACAATAATCTTTCATCTTAAGGGCTATGTAGACGAAAGAACAATAATCTTTCATCTTAAGGGCTATGTAGACGAAAGAACAATCTCGAGGGCTACTAAGGTTGGACATCAATCTCGAGGGCTACTAAGGTTGGACATCAATCACGAGAAACAGTAAATCGTGGGTTCTAGCGAGCAAGACTAAGAAGAACAAAGTCGTTTGGATCGACGGGTTGTTTCATGAGTCAGTCTTGTAACTACTATTATTCTAGTGATTGGTTTTAATCCGAGTTTGAATCCATAGTTATTTTCTGTTTGAATTTTTCCACATTAAAATCTTAGCATTCATTCGATTTTATTTAAGCAAACGAGTGATATTATTGCCTAGGGTTTAGATATATACGTGTGTCTATGCGTTTTTTCAAACTTATCCCTCTTCACACCAAGAAATTAACCTAGCACCAATATAACCATTGAAGGGCTAACAAGTTAGGATTTATCTGGACCTTCGAACCTGTTTGGCCGATATCTCAAGATCTAACCATCTTAACATTGTGATCTTGAATTCATTAGAAATCTCTTTTCAAGTGTGATAATATATTCAAATTTAGGAAGATTCAATGACTAGATTATTTGCAGCTTCCTTCGAAAGACCGAATATATATATATATATATATATACATAGTGATTCAGTATCATTTGGCGTAAGTTGTCCAGGTGACAACTAGATGAGAAAAGGATAGAGATGGAAAGAGAGAGATCATATCCTCTTCGTATAGATATATAGTATCTATCTCTATCATTTCCTCCTCTATTTGTCACCTGGACAAATTAGGCCAAATTATTCAATGGATACTATTAACGAAGTGATGCAATTGGCCATATCCTCATCATTTCTTGTGCCCCGTAAATGTGCTAACTGTTTGATGATGGCCTAATAATGTTTGCATTTATAACCATTTCCTTTTGGGAAACTTAATTAGCTTCTTACCTATTTTCATAATAAATGTATATATATATATATAGTAAAGACGTATCACCATAATGTTAAAAGTAATGTGATAAGATTCAATTCATGTGAAGGCTGCGTTTATAAAGAGAAGAAGGTGGTTTCTCTCCATCTTTTTATCTCGCGTGCAGATCTTGCCATGAATGTGGCCTACGGGGGATGAATTATGAATTATAACCAAACACGTGACAACATAGCAAAGGCTCGGCTTAATAATATATATATATATATAATATTTACGAATGTGTTGACATTTGATATGATATTTGAAGTTATATAGTATTGTACAAAAATATAATTTTTTTTTGTATGATATAATGGTTATAAAAAAAAAATAGAATCTATGTATGGCTAACGTTGCTGAAAAGAAAAACATAGAGTTACTTTTTCTATTACCGTCAATTTTTGTATGTATTGTAGCTTTCCTATTAGATTCCTCACTTTCAGGGTTGACATTGTTTACTAAACTTACATGATTATGCGAAAGTTTTTATGTTTAGTTGACAATGTAGATCTGGCCAAGGGATAATGCTAAGATGGTTAAATTAAGTTATATTGTATAATCCTAGCTATTTAATCAGGAGGCTGTTAAGTTTTTATTTCTCTAAAAAAATTTTGGAATTCGAACTTGAAAAGTACGTTCTGTTCTAATAGCATGATTTATAAACTCCTCTAAAAATTTAAGTTATTAGTTAACGATAATTTTTTATCTTTCATATCGTAACAATAACACAATAAACAAATATTCTTCACAAACGGGATACCTAGGCAGCCGAGTTGTCTAAACCAACAAAAGCCACTGTTCTCGAGAGGACTTTTCTTTCTCTTGGAACCATTCCCGAGAGGACATCAGTTCATGAATCAACAACTATCAAGTGTCTCGATTGCTGAAGACAAAAGCGATGTCAGAGTCAAGGATGGGTGATATCTTAGTTGGTCTTGTTGGTGATTAACTTCTGTGACTCGTCCTAGCTTAGAATTTTTTGTGCTAATTAGGAGACAATTAGTCCAAATCTTGTTATATATACTAGAGGTGTAATTTAAACTGTGGACGACTTTAATAGTCTTCACTGACACTGACATCTTATCAACTAACAGTATTGCCTCACCATTCACCAACGAACTTCGTCCACCTATGAGATCTCTCTCCTACTTCATTTATTAGTATTTGCTGGAATAGTATAAGCTCAAGTTATACCCAAAAAGCATTTTGGACGCCTAGCCTTCATCTCAAATCCCATTACTGTGCATGTCAAAGATGTCCAGTATATATACATCTTCATTAAAAAAAATTGAAATTTATTTGATAAATCTTGTTAAATTATGTTATAGAATATTAATAGTCTTAGGTTTTTAGATGAAGTGGTTATCGTGTTATTTATCGTTGGCAAGTGATTAATTTGGTTGTTGTGAAGTTATTAAATTTCCATGAGGAGTAGAAGAATTCGTGGAGCAGTTAATGGTCTTTTTTAGCCGTTAAATGGGTAAATGGAAGTTCCCAAAATATCACAACCTAACAGCTGGTCTACAATCTCCAAAGCCATACTTCTTGATTTTTTTCATTCTCTCATCTTGTTTATTATGACTTGTAAGCTTGACATAGAAATGTAAAAGTGCACAAAGTTTCATTTGGATTTTAAGTCCTTTTATAAAGATGACCTAAATTTAGTTTGGCATAGTGCAATGAGATATCTAAGTATATGTAGATAGACAATATTAAGTTAAGAGTAGGACTAATTACTAGATGTAATGACCACTTGCTACCAATTACTCCACTTAATTATATGACCATATGGCAATCAAAGCAAAGTAAATCTGCCTGGCTAATGTATCTCATGGTCTCAAAGAAACGATTGAGCTAAACCTTATTCTGATGTGCATCACATCTATGCAAACTGAAAGGCCTTGAAACAAGTACTTGAAAGATCTCACTCCAACGCCTCAATTGACATGGTCAGATCCAAAGTACTCAGCCCCAAAGCGGCCTTGTTACCTATTCCTAAGAACTGGACATTAGCTTTCGCAGTCTCTTGATAATGTTGCATGGAAGTAGGAGCTGAGAGCGAAAGCGAGAGGGAGCTATCGACTTCCTCTTCGCTCTCTAGATTCTTCTTGTTAGCCCCATCGTCCATCATTGTGGGGCTCAAGCTCAACTGCAAGTTAGGTTTCCAATCCCTCTCCAATGTCATTTTCATCTTCTTCGCGCCTTTGGTGAGCAGCTCCTTTTCCAACAACAAGTTGCCCAACACGGTCATTGATTTGTTATCTATATGTTTCTGTGACTGCACCACAACGATCATAGAATCCAAGTGAGAAATTTCTAGTTTCATGGTAGTGAGTGTATCGCTAATTGTACGTTAATTTCCGAGGAGCAAGAATTAAAATTACCTGTTGAGAAATTTCTTCATTGATCACCACAGAATCTGGTGAGTTGGATTGTGTAATATTACTACTACTGCTGCTGTTGGAGTAGTAGTAATTGCTGCTCCCTTTCCATCCATAGGTTGGAGTAGACTTCGAAACGGGGTGAGGTCTAGCACTGATCCAATCAAAACTTCTATCTTTGATCTCCTCTCTTGCTTGATCACCGACCGATACTGTACGAGGCTGCCTCCTTTCCTCAAGAAACTGCTGCCAGAATCTCCCGTTCTTGTTGACGTTGATTTCATCTTTCGCGTTGAACAAATGAGATGTCGACGGCTTGCCATCTTTCCTAAAGATCATGTCATGTATTAGGCCCTCTGCTGGGCTTTGATCATTGATTGAATTAGTTCTTGCCGCCGCCTGCTGGTTGAAAGCCCACTCTTGATGCCTACAAGAAGAGTGAGCGATCCACACAAATAATTAGGTTATTCCAATCTAGGGTTCCAGCTCGGCCTTCTTCTTCTTCATCTTCTTCTTCTTCTTACTGATTAGGTTTAGGATTTACCTCAAGTTGCAGCTCTTGAAATCGAAGGGCTGTTGAGTCTGCGTACGCTGCAGAAGACTGTAAAGCCGATCGGTCTCCAGAATGTTTCTCGATGGAAAGATTTCCGGTCTACGGTAGAATGGTTCGTGATGGCGAGCTGTACCTCTTCTCAATTGGAAGTCTAAGGGTGATATAACTGCAGAAAGAAAAATTCCAAATCTATGAGATTTTTTTTCTTTGCAAACTAGATGATCAAACTTTGAATCATTCAAAGGATAATTATTACGGTATGAGGCAAATTAAGTTAGATTAAGAAGACATGTCAATCAAGTTCTCTATGTTGATAGCAAAAGATGGGATAATTAAGATTGATCATAATTAGAATTGGAAGTTATCAAACCTGAAGAGTTGATGGCTGACTTCTCTTGGCTGTAATTATCCAGCTTCTTGCTCCGGTACATCTAATTCAACAAAAGAAATGGATGATATATAATAAAGCAAGACAAAAGAATATCTTTGTTCAAAATTTAAGAAACAATATGTGGCTAGAAATTAACATACTAATTTTCTTCTACCTGCAAGTGGCTCTTTACATGAGCGATGCTTAGCCCCCTCACATTCATCATCTGAAGCACTAACTTTGGAGTTGCTCCTGCACCATCCATATCAATCCCAAAATTATAAGTGAGGATAAAAAAAAATCAAGAAACAGAAAAGGAAAAGAAAAAAGAATTAATACAAGAAATTTTATTCGAGAAACAAATTGGAACATATGTAAAGGCTTACTCTCTTGTCCTCCAAGTTTCTCGACGGCGAGGATGAAGGACCGGTGGAGATCGGGGGTCCACCGCAGTCTTGCCATTTTGGATCGGACGTACTGCCTTACTGAAGGCAATCGTTCGCCGGCCCACTCAGCCGTGTCGCCGTTGTTGCTTATGCTTCTATTATTGCTCAAACTCCCTTCGCTCTCCTCCGCCATATCCTCGTTGAGATCAAACACCGGCTGCCGCGTATTTCCTCGCAGAGATTGACTTCTAATGCTTTTCTCCTCATCATCATAGATCTCCACCACCTCCTCCTCTTTCTTTGCTCCCATCTTCTTCTTCTTCTTCTTCTTCTTCTTCTTCTTCTTCTCTCTCTCTCTCTCTCTCTATACACTATAAGGGGAAGGAGGGAGGAAGAAGGGAGGAGAGAAGAAGAAGAAGAATAGTGACAGAAATATTAAGCGTGGAAGAAGAGGTGGAGCAAGGAATAAAAAAGACTATTATCATAGTACGGACCAAAGAAAATATGAGCTACTACTATTCACTACATTGAAATGGTTAATGGTTTCCTATCATTATTCCTTCCTCTTTATAAATAGATGTAAAGGAGATCTAGAAAACAATGATCAACTGTGTCTGGGTGGGAAAGAATCAAAGAAACCGAGTATCAGACTCGGCACTTGCACCCAAGTGACAGTAACACTGGTCTCCGAGTTCTAGCTAGCTTGAACTAGTTGGCATGGTTTCCTCTCACTCAAAAATACCTAGGTAGAAAACTTGGAGTTGACTTGGAAGTTGGAACCCTAGACCAAGTCCAGCTAAGTGAGTCGGAAACTCATAACTAAGCTATCTTGTTTCCTATGTATGCTACGACTTCGAGAGAGAGAGAGAGAGAGAGAGAGAGAGAGAGAGAGAGAGAGAGATGGTGATGTGGTAGTTGTATTGGGTTTAATTTGTTTATTGTATAAGGGTCCCTTTCGCCATAAATTGCATGGCAACTAGCTTTAATACTAGTATGAATGTTCTACCATGGTACCATGTATGGTTTAATTTCACTTTCTTGGGAGTAGTTATATACTGGCATGTTTTGTTCCTCGGTTTGAATGCAGGTAGATGGATTCATACATTGGTTGACAACTTCCAATTCCCCTATTTCTCTCTTGGATATTGTTGTCGATGACAAACTCATAAATTAGCCATATTAAAGGAACAAAACTAGCCAAATTCCAACTTGCAGTGAATTTAATTCAATTCTTATAAAGTTGGCTACATCTATTCAGTCCCCCTATTAAGATAGAATATGGATGGATTCAGAATTTTTATGCATAGTTTGATCCACCTAGGCCTGTGTGACTCTTGAATTGGAATAGGATTTGGTTAAAAATGAAAAGAGTAAAAAAAAAAAAAAAAATCAGTGAATGAACTATATGTGGAGTCGACTTCTTTTGAATATTCAAATTAAGCCCACTTTTCTTGTACACTTCATCCTTGTGTGCAGAGATGATGTTGTAAAAAATAATTATAAGAAATGGCGAGGGGGTAAGTAATAGAGTACAGTATGAAGAATCGTTCGCTTGCTGTGTTGCATAAACCAAGAGATGATTCCGGGAAATAAGACTGCTGTCTCTTCTTATTCTTGTTGTGGTCCAGGCGGACTTGTCATCAATTGCGTGTTAATATGTTCAAAGTAAGCATTATAAAAAATTAGAGTGAGCATGATCATCATCATTGGATGCATGCGATTTACATACGTATTAATATACATCCAATGGGATCTACGTAGCAATCATATACATCCGATAGTTATGAATGCATTCAAAATAAAATACAGGAGAGTAAATTAGAATACGTACGATCATGGAGGACGTTGACGAGCTTACCGGCCCACCGGTCACTCTCTCACTCTCTCTCTCTCTCTCTCCTTGCCAACCCACCGGCGACCATAGCCTACCACAATTACTATAATTATGTGTCACTTATGATTGTGCTTTATTATGCTATCAATTCTTTTTTATTATTAGTTACTGCAATTGTGCTATATTATGATATTGATAATTTCAATTGCCACCATTATTGCTAGTTATTGCTGGGTTATAGATTTTGATCGTATTATTTTTTAATTTTAGTGTACTAGACTATTAAAAATTTGTATATACTATATTTGTATGTTATATATCATAAATAATTATTTTTTATTTTTTGCATATTAAAAATGCTAAACTATCTTAGTGGCCATTTTCCACCAAGGCGCTAGGTGGGGTGGAGTGATAGCCCCCACTCGCTATCACTTTTCAATACACTGGCTAGACCAATATTTAGCTGGTATGGTAGAAAGAGGTAGTAGGAAAGAGGCTGACCAATTTTGCCTCTTTTTTATTTACTTCAGTTAGCGGTTGGAGCTAGTTTCGGATGAAGATGTTTTGGGATTTTTTATGATGGTTTCCTCGCTGCTTCAGCAATAGCTAAGAACCTATCTACCTCCATCCCCCTTCATTCTTTGATGTTTGAAAGAAAGTTATCATTTTTTTTTCTTGTTAGTTACTATTCTCCACTATATTTTATTGAATGCAAGGTTGTGCGTACACAAGTCAGCAGAGGATGCAGCAATAGAGCTGCTGAATGTTAGACCTTTTTGCTTCCATATTTCTGCTGGGGCTAAATAATTTGCTAATTTTTTGCAGTGTTTTATTTATCGTACTATGTATTTTACTAGACTTGTTTAAAGGGTTGTCGCCCTGCCTCCCATATTTATTTATTTTGCCTTATTGGATATTATATTTATATTTTTAAGTTTTTTTCTTTTATAATATATATCTTATTTCTTGTAGATAAATTCGGGGCTTCCCTCAATGACTTTGGTTTCACGTTTGTAGTTGACTGATTTTACTAATGAAGTGTTGGACTTTCCCTCTAAAAAGAAAAATTCATAAAAAAACGTAGTTGCATTATATCAATTAAAAACGAACGTATAAGCCATAAAAAGTTAATTACTTTCTATCTAATTAACTATTCTTCCACTACTAGAAAGAAGGGTGGCCATGCCAACTCTCTAACTAACCCCACACAGGCTACCACACAGTGTCAATGAGCTCACGGATCGAAGGCAACACCATTTAATGGATACAAACAAATGGGCTCAATCTCTTGACTTAACTAAGGCTCATGGGAACCCTTTCACTTTGACCCTAAATTCCTTTTTTTTTCATATCTTTTTCTCCTTTCTTTTCAGTCGTGAATCTAAGTCGGTCGTCCGTGATTGCCTTTATTAGTTGACCTCATTTTCCATCTACTTGCTTAAAAAATGTACAAAGAGTTGTTATAGCTAAACGACGTGGAATGCTTCATCTTTCTAGATTCATGTCAAGCATATATCTGTCAGTGAACTATTTCAAATCTAATAGAAGAATAGTCCAATTTTAAACCTTAGGCTTTGGTTAATTAAAGGGAACGTTCACACAAAGTTTCTCTTTTTACAAGAAGAAAAAAAAAAGTTTCTCCCGCTTTCCAAGTCTTTGCTCACGGAAGGAAACCGGAAAGTGAAGCCACCCGTGTGTGTTTTGAATTATTATTATTATTATTATTATTATTATTTTGGGTGCTCTTAATGTAAATAAAAATAAGGGAAACTTATATATTATCTGTCTTTGGTGTGTTACTGTTAGGTTTTTCTATCCAAAAATTAATAATATATATATATATGTATATATGTTATTAACAACATGTAATTTTCTGTCAAACCTATTACGAATATTTGTAATCTTGAAACTGTAGAATGAGAGAAAGTTAGCGTGATTATATATATATATATATATGACAGTCGAAACAATAAGAAAAATTGAGTATTACAAAAGAAACTTTGAACATTCATCCAAATTTACCTTATTAATAATTATTATTATAATTACTATTATTATTTGGGAGATATGAATACTAGTCCAACTAGATTTAGAAAGATATGGAAAGAGAAAAATAAAACATGAAAAATATGTAAATTTGTTGAGAGAAAAAAAATCTACCAGAATGACCAATTAGATCAATCTATTTCACCGTAGACATTATTTATATATATATATATATGTATCGCTACCTCATCGAGTCTCATTAATATATATGAAAGAAGCTCTCCCGATGATAATAGATGAAAAATATACTCCATGAGAAAACCTAAATCTCACTAAGTGTATTCTTTGATCTCCCTTGAGTTCCTTTTAGTTGTGTACCTTCCTTCAGTGGTCATCATTTATAAGCATTTGAATCATCTCAGTTTTGGGCAAGATTTAGAATGGAAAATCTGAGTCCTAAGATTTCATTAAAAAATGTATGTGTCTGTCGTGCCGCGGTGTGCACCACACTGTGAGAGGTGCACACTAAGCCTACATGTACTGAATTGATTCTTTTTTAATTTAATTTTGTTCTTTGATTTTTTTTTTTTTTGGCATATATACTCCTCAAATTATGTATCTTGATCATATATCGGTATGAGACTGTGCTACATAATTAATTTTAAGTAGTTTATGTCTATGAACTTCCTATTATATAAAACTCATTTGTATTTAGTGGCAAACTTTGTTAATTAAATATTAGAGAAATATTTCTTTTAAGAGAAGTGAAGTTTAATAGTATCCTACTAAATAGTAGAATTTGAACCTGAAAACTCTCTTACAATATATAATTCTCTTTAATCAATTGAGAACTATCCCATTGGATATAAATAATTATTATTGTCTCTCGTTCCAACGTAATTTGATTGTCCATTTAAATAATTCTTGTATTAACATAGAGAAATCAAAGAGCAGCAATCTATCATTAAAAGTGCAAATTGTTGAAATAGCCCATCCGACAAGTTTCAACTAATCGTCTCGTTAATATACTTTAATTATTCAAGGAATAACGCTAATTATTATCCACTTGATCCATATTTTCTATAGTAGAAACGTCCTAAGAATACCAAAGCATGGCATCATGTGATTACACCTCCTCGATTTAGTGGATCTCATACTAAACAATGAAGAATATTTCAGCTGTCATGATATAAGCATTTAAGATTTGCCAATTTGATCCTAATAAGAAAACCCACTTGCCCCTATTGGGTGCATCTCTGTACTAATCTTCTACTCCTAAGCCCTCCATAATTAACAAGTTAGGACGTTGTAATGCTTAATTATTAGAATTATTTGCAAATCGCAAGGTCAGATGGTAGTTGAAGGTATCTTAGATTTAAACATAACGCATGTTAACTTATGAAGCAATTGGGTATAAGTCTACGAGGATCTGACAAGAGCCAATTTAAAAACTAATCAACTATTTTTTTTGGCGTGAAGCGGGACCCTACAATGTGCATATAAGAAAAACATATGATCTAAATATTCCTTTGATAAAATTAATCATTATATCATTGGGTATTCGAGGCTAAGGAATTACTTAAATTCTTAGATTCGTTTATAATATTGGATGTTTATATTTATCTAATGAGCTATATCTTATCTGCATATTTTTCCCTCTTTATTTCATATATTTTCTTATTTTTTCTTATTTGTATGTTCACAGAATTATGATATTTAGAGTTTCCTAAGACAAATTTTTATAAATTCCAACATAATTAAGACTCGAATTTTTAAATTCTTTGACAAGACTAAGACCAGAACAGTATAATTTAATTGCCAAATTATATTACAAGATGTGGAAATCTACCCGATATCGCAGGTTAGATCCAATAATACAATAATCATTTACATCTAACGATACTGATTATGTTCACTCTAATTTTATGGTCTTAATCTTCAATTTTAGGTTGGATTATGATGACCAAGTATATAATATACATCTAACTAACGATGCGAACTCAAACAATGATTTAAGTTTGAAAATTCTTAAAAGAGACGAGAGTTTTAGATAGCATGTAGTGGGATGTGATAAATAAAAGAACATAATATTATAGACATATATTGCCAGTCATTTGGTCCAAGATAAGACTTAGGAAGAAGACAAAGATGAAGGATAATATTTTAAAAATGTTAGGTGACCGGCAACATGACTTCCTGAATTGGAAATTTGGAATCCTCCACCCTCTTATCTTTGCTTATCAGATTTTAATGGAATTAAAAATTTATATCGAAATAGAATTTATACCCGAAAAAATAACTAGCATAAAAAAAAAACTTCCCACTTCATTACTTCATTTTAATTTTCCTCTCCTCATGCCAAGAACAAATTCAAGGTTGGTTCAAATAATAAAGCTTATAGACTTATAAGATGCTACATATAAATTTTTCTATTATATTGTAGAATAGTGCTACTTAGATTGAGTTGCATAAAATGAGACAAATGTATAGTGCTACATATAAATTTCTTTTTCACCCCCTGTGTTGGCTCTAGCTCTACTAGAGTTTAGCGCACAGGCTTCTTCTCTCCCTCTAAGAGGGACATTCTTTCTCACTGCTACTGGTGAGGTTTTTCGCTCCCCTCTTCTAGTCGATGAGATAAGGGAGGGCAGAAGTTTTCTCCTCTTTTTTTCTCTCCCTTTTTCTAAGTCTTTGTTCTGCCTCTTCATCGAGAAGGCTTCCTCAGTCTATTTCACCCTTCTCTTGTGCCCTCGTACACTTCCTCCCTCTCTTTTAGTTGATTTCACGTTCCCAGTTGTTCCTTTCCCTCTCCGCCTTTGTTTCCTCTATCCCCTTCACCCTCTCTCTACGCTCTTTGCTCTTCTCGTCGAAGGAGGCCTATGTTCGATTGCCGCATGGTTCTCCCTCCTACCATTGGGCTATGACTGCACTGGTTAAGGCCCCTTTCGGCCGACCAATCTACTCCGTGGAGGTGTGGGTTTTTTTTACTAGTCTCCACTAGCTCCCCTATTGGTTGCCAACGAGCTTTCCCATTGCCTCGCCTATAGGTACCTAGCCAAGGCTCTAGCATGGCCTCACCTGCGAGTGCCTAGCTGGGGCTTTGCCATGCCCTCACCTATGGGAGCCAAGCCGAGTCTTTGCCTTGGCTAGAGCTCGGGGCTATGTGGGAAGCCCTCACTCATATTTTTGGGTGTGGGTCTAGTTTGGTGGGATCCGATGGCTCTTGTTCGGTCGGTACATGTTTGGCTTGGCTTATATTAAGTTCGAGTTTGGTTGGCTTGCTCCCAGTATGCCTCTCCTTGTTGGATTCTCCTATGCACCGTTGCATGTAGTGGTCCTTGGTATTTGGTTGCTCTACCACTCTCATCAAGCATTTTGTTGGAGATTTATTTCTATCATCTTTTGTTGTCTTTTCACTTGGGCCCTGCATTTTGTTCTTTCTTCTCGTCATCGTAGGTTGGTGATCTTTGATTTTTCAACTCAAGGGTTTGTGCTTTGAATAGCATGGTTTCAGAGTAGTACTGAAGTTAATAGCTAAAATTATATTTGCAAATTAGACTTGGTCAATTGAAGAGGTGTCATGACTTGCATCCTAACAACATATATTTTAAATCAAAATTGAGTGGGTTCGTAAGAGACTATCAGAAAAGATTTCCAACATAATTAACAAAATCTAAATTCAACACCCATAGAAGGTTCAACTTTCAATCCTCGAGTCAAACTAATAATCATAGCTACATCATGCTAACATCACTCATACAACATATATCTTGATCAAAATAATATTCAATATTTTTAATAGTAGATCGAGCCTCGATCAAGTAGTACGTATATGGATGCATGTGCCAGGCTAGCAAATATATGCCAAATGACGTAGGGGACAAATATTCCAGGGCTAAAACTAATATACTAGTTATATTTTAGTACTAAGGCCACTGTTTGTTATGCAAACTTTATTAGTAGCTGTCCTACTTGTAGCAAGATAATAATAGTTATAACTGTCATGGTGCAACGTCGACGTAGGTAGTATCTTTTTGATGGAGTCTCCAGCAGAGAGAGGTGGAGAGAGATATTTTAAAACTCCAAACCGCAAGGGAAACCTCTCTGCATGAGAGTTGACGTTAGGATATATTTTAAGGTGGAGAGAGGGAAACTTTGGTGAGAATATCGTGAAACTGTCTAGAGATTGGTGAACAAAATCTGACCATTTGCTTGTGAATATGTCTTAGAAGATTTGCGTATATGTACTCTATTTGTCCTGCTATAAAGAGTTCTCGACCATTTAATTAGTTCAAACTTATTTATCTGACTAGATTATATATATATATGAATCACTCGGCGACTTCCATGAATTGAAGTCCTTCCTTGTCTCGGACAGAGACTCTCCTTGACATAGGACAAGTGGCATAAGCTAAAGACCCGCCGCAATAGTAGGCAAACAACTGTCTCACATGCCCTTCTCTCCTCTCTCTCCATGCATGCAAAGGCTAAATGAATACCTACCGTTTTGTCGTACGACCCCATCCCCATATGTATCCAATCTTAGCTTCTATAAAACAATGGAGATGTTTGCAGTTGTATGTCGTTTATTATTTCCTCTATCTGTTGCTCTTCGAGGCAGGCTCACACATCCACGCATCTCAGAAAGGTTACTCTCAGAAAGGGAAAGAGCTTAATTGCTTGTGCTCCTGGACTATAACTTCTGATGACCTCCATTGATGGATGGGCTTCCTATTCAAAAGGAAGAAGGTAGAATGGGCTTTATGACCTAAGGTTCAACAGCAAGGATGTTCGTTTCTTTTCAAAGGGCTTGCTACAAAAATGGAGAGCCCAAGATCCTCTAGCATGGAGTTTGTAGAAATGGTTCACAGTTTTGTTAGTAGGGGGTGCAATCAGGTCATGACGGATAGTATTCATGTCGGCCCGTTTATTAAACAGGTTGGAATATTAAACGCAGATCTAAGCAGTATACTAAACATGATTATTCAAGTTAATTTTCATAGATTATTTGAGTTATAAATATGTTATTCTAATCATTAATGAGTCATTGGGCCATAAACAGGTTAACAGGACTCGACCAGACCTATATAACTTAAATGGAACAAACATGATTGGATCAAACAATTAGTCTGCTTATAATCTTGAAAAATTATAAACTAGAATAATATATTAATGAGGACTAATAAACTAAAATAGGTAAATGCAAACATAAACAATTTTATGTGAAAAAACTCTTAAAGAAGTGTAAAAAATCATGAATCCTATCTAGGATCAAATTAGTCATTAAAATCAATGTAAGAGTTACAAAATAGACTTACAGACCGTCCATCAATATGTATAATTATATCTGTAATATCTTTCCTATTTGAACCCGTGATGTACTGCTTTCCAGAATTCATTTTCAACCTCAGTAACTTTAAAGTTAATGTTTCTATTTCAGTGACCTTTTAGGAGGGAGCCATTTAAGACGCACAAAAGATGAAATCTCAAAGGAATGCTGTAGCCACCTTTTATGATACGGATTCTTTCACAGCCAACCTCTTTTAAACTGTAAAGTTGGGACTCAAATAATACAAAATAGATGTCTTTAGGATTAGGTCTAAAGTCCTTATACATCTCTGTTGTAGTCAAAACAACCTTCAAAACTATGCAAATCGTCCTTAGAGAAAACAAATTCAATGTTTCTCCCAGAAGTCGTCCATATCTCAATCAGGTAGGCCTTTTAAGTAGCTCTCCACCTGGCATTTCATCTCACTCGTACCTTCTCAGGGAGATCAAATGTGTGCTACTTCCAAGTGCCACAACTTTGAATGAGCCCAAACTGATCTATCTACAAACTGTTTGATTACTTGCCCAGTTTGCTGGTCCTCTTTTTTCCTTCACAGCAAAGCTCATTGATGATGAGTTTCTTTTTTTTCTCTCTCTCTCGTATCCTGAAGGTGGTGTTTATTATGAAATAATTTTCAAACTAGTTTAGTTATACTAGTTTTTGAAACTTAATAAGAAAGCTTAAATCAGTTTATGCTATTATAATGCTTAATTATAAAATCAATTTAGTGGTGTAATTCTTAAACTTGATGTAGCAAAATTGCTTTGGAAATTGATGAGTTTATGTACCAATTGATTAAAATATTTTTAATAGATAGATGAAGTATACCTACATAATTTTCTTTAAATTAACCTTGATTTGTGTTGATTCTTAAATTAACATTTGATACTCATTTTTCCTAAAACATTGTCACCTAATGCTAATATTTGTTTTGACCGTTAAAATTATTAGTTTGCCCTTTAAACATAGTTTTGCCATCTAATACTTGTTTTTTTGCTAAAAGAGTTACCTAATATTGACGAACATTTTGACTGCTAAAATTAATTTTTCACCCTTAAAACCTATTTTTGACATGCAATATCCATTTTAGCCCTTTTAACTTGGTTTTGACATGTTATATAATTTTTTAAACATAGATACCAAATATTAACACCATTTGACCGCAACATTACTATTTGCTTTTGACATCTAATATTCTTTTTTCCAAAAATATAGTAATAGATATTAGCATCTATTTTGACCGCTAAAATTATATTTTCTATCCTTTTAAAATAATTTTGTTATCGAATACTTTTTTTTTCGAAAAATATGGTTACCCTATATTAATACCCATTTTGATTGCTAGAGTTACTATTTTTATCCTTTAAACCTGGTTTTGACATCTAATCTCGTTTCTTTTTTCCAAAAATATGGTTACCCAATAATAACCCCAGTTTTCAGAATTAAAATGACTAGTTTACTCTTTTAAAATCTAATACTCTTTTTTTAAAAACTAAAACATGATTAAGAAATGATAATAAGCTTAAATTCTTATGCATTGTGGATCTATATGCATAAAAAGCATGCTTGTAGTTCCTCAAGCATACATATCCCCGCATTGCATATATGTCCATCTGCACTGTATACATATTCACTATTTACAAGTCCCCATTGCATATTTCTCATTTATTTACCTTAAAAATGGATTTGGAAAAAATTAGTTGTAAATTGAGTTAGTGATATCATCATTCTTTTTTCATATAACATGAAAAAAATGATCCTAATAAAATAAGAAGTGAATTAAAAAAATATATTATAGTAATTATGCTAGAATAAACTTATACTTATTCCACATCCAAAACTATGTCAACCTGCATGAATAAATGCACAACCCTTGTACATCCAAGAAAATAGTTCACCTTTTGACATGAGCTACAATACTTTTAACTTCACTTATGCGACAAACCAGTCTAGTTATTTAGTTATTTGGGAATTACAAAGACTGCCAGCTTTCCTTGAGAAAAATTTCGCAAGCAATAAATGGAGAACAAAGAAACAGGGAAGCTCACCGGCCGTAGCTTATCTTTAGCCAATCACTTTCTTCGGGCACGAATTAGAAGGACAACAGAAGTTTTGAGGCCATACATTTCAGGAGAGAAGAAACAACCTGAGAATCCAAACCACCAAACTTAACTATATTTAACCAACTGATTTCTTCACAGAGAAATTAGAAAGGCAAGGAGAGCTTTGGCCTTACGTGAACAATTCTGAGAAGCTTCTCTCTCTCTCTCTTTCTATCTCTCTGGGGGGATTCCAGCAAGCCGCCAAGCAGGCCAAAAGGCATGGTCTTTGGTTCCTCCGACCGCCTTGTCTTCCTCCTGCCATGGTGGCCAGAATAAAATTGAGAAGAGATGGAGAAGAAAGGGGCGATACTAATGCACCGCTACGAGCTTGGGAGGTTGCTCGGGCAAGGGACCTTTGCAAAGGTGTACCATGCGAGGAACCTCACTTCTGGCCAGAGCGTGGCCATTAAGATCATCGACAAGGAGAAGGTCCTGAAGGTCGGGATGATCGACCAGATCAAGAGGGAGATCTCTGTGATGCGCCTCGTCCGCCACCCCAATGTTGTCCAGCTCTACGAGGTCATGGCCAGCAAGAGCAAGATCTTCTTCGTGATGGAGTACGTCAAAGGCGGAGAGCTTTTCAACAAAGTGGCAAAAGGGAGGCTCAGGGAGGATGCGGCGAGGAAGTATTTCCAGCAGCTGGTTGGAGCGGTGGACTTCTGCCATAGCCGT
The DNA here is from genome assembly GCF_019914945.1 of Typha latifolia. Taxonomy (NCBI): domain Eukaryota; kingdom Viridiplantae; phylum Streptophyta; class Magnoliopsida; order Poales; family Typhaceae; genus Typha; species Typha latifolia. The sequence goes on along the minus strand of NC_133087.1, from coordinate 4,596,648 downwards.
GGGGTATACCATCGAGATCTCAAGCCAGAGAACCTCCTCCTTGACGAAAATGGAAATCTGAAGGTATCGGACTTTGGGCTGAGCGCGCTAAGAGAGTCACAGAGGCAAGACGGCCTGCTCCACACAACATGCGGCACGCCGGCGTACGTCGCACCTGAGGTCATAAACAAGAAAGGTTACGATGGAGCTAAATCCGATATATGGTCCTGCGGCGTGATCCTCTTCGTTCTGTTGGCAGGTTTCCTACCTTTCCACGACTCAAATTTAATGGAGATGTACAAGAAGATAGGCAAAGGAGAATTCAAGTGCCCTCACTGGTTCTCTTCCGAAGTGCGTAGACTCATAACCAGAGTCCTCGACCCCAACCCGACCTCACGGATCACCACCGGAAAGCTCGTAGAGTCTCCATGGTTCAAGAAAGGATTCAAACCAGCAGAAGCACTGGCCCAGGCAGAAAGCGGGGTCATCTTCAAAGACGTCCATGAAGCTTTTAGAGCCAACCTCGAAGAGAATGAGGGTGATAAGAAAGGGGAAGCAGCACCGGGGACCATGAGACCAAGCAGCTTGAATGCGTTCGACATCATTTCTCTCTCTGCAGGATTTGATCTTTCGAGGCTATTCGAGAAAGATGGAGGACAAAATGCACTGGCTAGGTTCATGGCCCAAAGGCCAGCATCAGCAATAGTGTCGAAACTAGAAGAGATTGCCGTGACGGAGCACTTTAAGGTGAAGAAGAAAGATGGAATGGTGAAGTTGCAGGGCTGTACAGAAGGAAGGAAGGGACTTCTTGCAATAGATGCAGAGATATTCGAGGTCACACCCGCGCTTTGCGTCCTGGAAGTGACAAAATCGGCTGGAGATACATTGGAGTACCAGAAATTCTGCAATCAGGACCTCAAGCCTTCCCTCAAGGACATATGCTGGACCTGGCAAGGAGGAGACCAGCATCATCTTTCACCATTCTCCTGATTGGGTGAGGCTCAACTATCTTCCTTCCATCGCTGTTTTATGTTTGATTATTCTTATCAAATTTTTATTCCCTTAAGCATCAGTTTATTCCGTCACCTTGGAGTAAGATTGTCTACACCTCTGCTCTCCAGATTCTGTCCGGTCAATGGGCTTTAGCGTAAGATTCTAGTTTTGTACGACTTTTGGTCGTCGATGTCAAACGACGCCTTTTGAAATTGTGGTGATTAATTAAGATATTCCTTTCTATTTTAAAAAAGCATCATTTTATTCACTCGATTAACATATCTCCTCTCCACATGATTTGTTTATTGAGATACATACACTGTTGTGGTATATGTGAGTGAATGCCAGCAGAATTGTGCAGAAGTACATTAGCTTGCACATCATCTTTTTTCCTATTGTCAGATGCAAAAATCTAGTAAAAATGTATATAGTACTAGCAGTGCAAAGTTTTCTAAAATAGTTTTCGAAGAAATATTAAAAATAAAAACAGAGATGAACGCCAAGATTTTAACATGAAAAAACCTAAACGGAAAAAAACTATGGATTCAAACTCGGATCAAAACCAATCACTAGGATAGTAGCAGTTATAAGACCGACTCACAAAACAATCCGTCGATCCAAACAACTTTGTTCCTTTCAGTCTTGCTCGCTATAACCCACGATTCACTGTTTCTCGTGATTGATATCCAACCTCAGTAGCCCTCGAGATTGATCTTTCGTCTAGATAGCCATTAAGACGAAATATTAAGCTTTTAAGAAGAGTAAGACCTTGTTAGTTGAAGAACCGATGTAGCCTCAAGAACTCTCCTTCAAGATTGCTTCTTCAACTATACTAGAGTTAGGGCATCACAATACTTATATATGATTTCCAAGATAGAGCAAAATCTAAGTCTTATTCGAACTCACGAAAGTCCAAGAATTTTAAACTTCGTTGGTGCGTTCGAACGGGCCCAAGTGCGTTCGAACGCGACAGCCTGAATTTCTCAAGTTGCGTTCGAATGCGTTTGTGAACGCTACTCTCAGTCTGTGTGAACGCATGTACCCGCGTTCGAACGCACTTGTGAACACAGCTCTCGGTCTGTGTGAATACATATACCTGTATTGGAACGCGCTTGTGAACGCAGCTCTCGGTCTGTGTGAACGCATGTACCCGCATTCGAACGCGCTTATGAACGCATGAAAACGCGCTGTGAACGCGATGTGAACTCATAAACTTTTCTCCAATAATCTTGCAATTCTTCAAACCCGAGATTTTTTAGACTTGTATAAAAGCTCATATACATGTATAAATACACTTAAAATATTGTGTACACAATTGCTAACAATTAAAAACCTAATAAACTTGATTATAAGGATAAACTCTAAAATTGCTAATATAATTCACGAGATGAGAATTTGAACCAAAAAAAGGACGATGACAAAATTCTCCTCAAAATCTAAATCCCGCCATGCACATTTACACCTACCGGAGTAACAGCATTTGCACTACGTACGTAACACGAAATCACTCTACTAGTAGAATCATAGATATATTTTATCCATTCCTGTTTCCAAACCTAAACGAACTAGAAACAGTAAATAACGTACGTAAGAGAACTAAGAAAGAGTAAACCCTAGCAATGGAGGAGATTCTCTTTGGAACGAAGGAGAGATTCATGATAGATAGGGTCGAAGAGACCATTTAGCCCATTATTTAGGACCCAAAATAGTTCCTAATTTCCGACAGCGGCGGCGGACAACCACGAAGCCGGAACCAGCTATCCCACCGGCCGCCGAGAGCTTCCGTGTTTACTCTGACAACCTGTCCCACTATAACGTGGATGAGTTGATATTGGGGATATTGAGGTCGTTGGCCAACAACAATTGCAAGGGCTGGGGTCAACGAGGTCAACGAGGTCAACGAGGTCAACGAGGAGAAACAGAAATGGGAGTAGTTAGGAGTAGTGTGTGATTAATTATCTTTTGCTACATCTATTGCATCGTGGGAAGGGAACATTTGCTTTATACGTCAAGTAGTGGGGTTAGTTAGTAGTGTTTCTTAATGCATATAAGAAGTCACCGTTAGATGCACGGTGTGAGAGCATATGGTTTATTGGCTCCTAATTCATTGTAATTAGAGAAGAATTGATTTATAAGTTAAGTGATGAGTTAGTTAAACTTTAGCCTAAAATATATAAGATGTCGTTGACATCAAGGGATGTCTATCTACCATTCTATCTTAGTGTATACCTAAATCTTAGCATGATTATAATGATTCCCAATCTATTTAAGTTATTTTTTTGTCCATTTGCAGTGTATGGAGACCACTATAGATATATATAAAGCATGGTATCATTTTCGAAACCAATTCTACTCACATAATAAAACACTTCTACAAACTCTTATACACCTCCAAAAATGGTATAACCGAGTGAAGAAATATTATTCACACCACCAAAAAGAATCTCTATACCCAGATCAACAACTAACTATGCAACAATATTAAACATGAGAGTATATGATATACAATTATCAGACTAAAAACAAAATTAAGATCTAAAATGATTTCATCAGTAGCAAATCAGAAACACCAGTAGCTTACCCTTGTAACACTAATTATTGAGCGCAATAATATCTTATCTTCTTCAAGATATAGAAACACCATTAATATTAATATGCTGACAGAGCTCCAGAGAGTTTCTATATTTACTCTTATGAAATGTTCTATTATTTTCTATCAAGCAAGATGTTCCATAAAGAAGCTACCATCCACTGCTCTCACATCTTTTTATTAGCTACAGAAACCCTTTGTGCACTTCTCCACAGACCAAATATCTATAACCTGCTAATGCCTTTTGTATTGGCCCCAAATTTCTCACCTGTATTACAAGCACTTTAGTGTAAGTACAATTCAAGAACATATGCCTAGCAATTTCATCTTTTGTACAAAAGCTACAACTTGACAACAAAATTGTCTGTCACGAAATTATCCCCGGTCAACATAAAGTTATTGTAAGTTAGCTATACAAAAAACTTTTATTTTTACAGGTACATTGATCTTGGAGGAGCTTGTTTAGTTTGAGATTAAGTCCGAAGTTAGTTACTCTTATTTTTTTATTCTTAATTTTTTAAAGAATAAATTTGGCTAGGTATAAAATAAAAATAAAAAGATGTTTGATTGAACAAGATTAGGGTCCATAACTCAGTTAAAAAAACCTTTCTGAATGCAAACTAAAGGGGCCCCAAAATTCTTCTAAATCTACCTTTATTATTAGGAGAGCTGTACAAAAAATTTACAGTGAAGATCCCATTAGAATTAATCCTCCACTGTTGTCTGTACCCCATCCCCCTGGACTGTCGCAGCTAATATGTGACATATTAGGATTTGGAATTAATTGGGCTATGTAACAATAAAAACAGAAGGTCTCAATGACTCAATCCCAAATTCCCAATCCAATTTAACTGAGATTGGAAAATTGACTCAATGACTCACCCTCTAAAATAATTTATGCCGTTAATTAACAACTACTCTGCTCTAACGCCGTTACCCCCATCACCAAACATATTAATTAAACCCACCTATCATCTCTTCCCCAAAACATTCCCCCCCCCCTTTCTCTCTCCCCTCCATCTCCAACCTCTCCCTTCTTCCCGTCTTTAATGCTTCCGTTTGAACTTTCAAATCCCCCATAGAAGCCAAACAACAAACAATGGAGCTCCGCTTCCTCTATTGCCTCCTCCTCTTCCTACTCTCTCTCCTCCCCTTCTCCATCTCCTCGTGCAACAACTCCTCCGACTACGCCATCCTCTCTCTCGCCTTCTCCTCCGTCTCCAACTTTCACCCCATCGGCTGCAGTTCCCCCATCCGCGAGCTCCGTCTCCCGTTCAAGAACCTCTCCGGCACTATCTCCTGGTCCGTGCTCGGGAACCTCTCCGGCCTCCGTCTCCTCGACCTCTCGGGAAACGCACTCCGCGGATCGATTCCCGGTGGTTTCTGGTCCTCCGCCTCCCTCCTCCACGTCGACCTCGCCGGGAACCAACTCGGCGGCGCGCTCCGGTTCAATCCGGTCCGGTCCGGCTCGCCCTCCTCGCTGAGATTCCTCAACCTCTCTGGGAATCGGTTCACTAGCGTTGTGGGTGTGAAGCGGATGGGAGCCCTCAAGGTGTTCGACGTATCGCGCAACTCGATATCTGGGGTTATTCCGAAGGATTTGCCCAAGTTATCGAAGCTTGATATTTTGAACATCTCGTATAATAATTTCTCTGGTACGGTCGATTCTAAAGTACTAAACAAATTTGGGAGATCCGCATTTATAAGAGCGGGGTCAATTATCTTCATGTCATCTGCTTCCTCTTCTAGTACTCCTTTAAATCACATGTCAAATAGTAGAAATAGGAGAAAAAGAGTTATTAGATTGGGCATTATAATCTCGGCGGCGTCGATTGTATCGATTCTAGTTTTATTGGGTTGCGTCTTGTATGTGTCAAAGTGCAAGAAGAACAAGAAGAAGCAGCAAGGTGAGATAGAGGCTCCGCCGCCGTCGGAAGAGGTGGGATGGGTAGCGGAGGCGAGGTGGTCGGCGCCGGTGGTGGTATTTGAGAAGCCACTGATGGAGCTGACCTTCGCCGACCTCGCTGCGGCGACGTCAAGGTTTGGGCGCGAGTCGCAGCTGGCGGAAGGCGGCGGCCGCAGCGGCCCGGCCTACCGCGCGGTGCTCCCGGGGGATTTCCACGTGGTCGTCCGCGTCGTCGAACATGCCCGAGAAGTACCCGAGTCGGACGCCGCCGCCGGCTTCTACAACCTCGGCCGTCTCCGCCACCCCAACCTCCTCCCCTTACTCGGCTACTGCATCGCCGGAAGCGAGAAGCTACTTCTGTATGAGTACATGGAACGCGGCGACCTGCACCGCTGGCTCCACGAGCTCCCGGCGGGGAAGCCCGACGTGGAGGACTGGACGGGCGACACGTGGGAGGCCGGTGAGGAGAAGCGGGCCGTAGGAGACTGGCCCACTCGTCACCGGATCGCGCTCGGGATAGCTCGTGGGCTAGCCTTCCTCCACCAAGGGTGGGCTGGTTCAGGCCGGGCTGTTGTCCACGGCCATTTGGTCCCCACCAACGTGCTCCTCGGCGACGACTTGGAGCCCCGGATCGCCGACTTCGGCGGACCCGACGGCGGAACCCCGGAGGATGACGTGTACAGCTTCGGATTGATAGTCTTCGAGCTCGTCACCGGCCGGGCCGGTTGGGACGAGGAAATAGTAGGTCGGACCCGTATACTAATAAGAGAAGGAAAAACTATCGATCTAGCGGACTCCAGGTTAGGGGCCGACGAAGTGCCCTCAGTCTCAGAGTTGGAGGGTAAGATTATGGGGTGTCTGCAAGTTGGGTATCTTTGTACGGCCCAAAGCCCGGAGAAGAGGCCCACAATGCAACAAGTGGTGGGCCTTCTTAAAGACATCCGGCCCACATCGTCCTCTTCTTGATGAGAGAATGGCTGAATGGAGACAAAGGTGGGAAGGGATTGGAGCAGGCCACTGGTATATCTCATAATTGTTTTATGTCAGCTATTGGTTTCAGGTATCTTGTTGCATTTGTCTGAAGAGCAAACAAAGTGTAGTGGGGGTGGTGGTGAGGAATTCCACTGGCTCGGTGGCTTTTAGGTGTGCAGTGGTGTACGTTGGTCGAGTGTCAATTTTTGGACATATCTTGGGAGTCAAAGAAAGGGGAGGGAGAAGGTGGAGATTTGGAAGGAAAGGAAGGGGAGAGGTTTGTTCTTTAGCAGACAGCGTGTTGATGAGGAGAGGCATCTGCTTTGCCTCTCTCTTTTTTTTTATTTAAAAATTTAATAAAAAAAAATTGTGAGGCTCACTTCAGTTTATGTTTGCATCTTTGTTTGTTTGTTTGTTGAATGGTGGTTTAATTTTTCTTAATTTTTTTCATTGGGTTCTTCTTTTTATCTGTTTAGAATGTTTTATTTATGTTACACCTTTCAAAAAGTAATATTTGTATGTATATCTTAGTTTAGCCGTGTTAACCGTGAGAAGTTAAAGATAGTCTTGTTCTTATTTATATACATATACCTATTTTAGTTGTGTGTTCTTATGTCATTTTGTTTTTTAGAAGTTAGGTATTTAACCTGTTAAATGTTGTAATACAAAAAAATATTTGGAACTCCAATTAATAGCTTTGATTAGGAAATGTTTGAATGAGTTGATCAGTTAGTTGGTCCTGATATCCTCGTTTCTTCTCACGTAGGCGATTTTCATGTGTTAGCTCTAAAATTCAACTTCACTATTACAAATTTCTAGCCAGGCAACGAAGAACAAGAAATTTGACAATGTGGAGTTCTCCAAGAGTGGCAGCAATCAGCTCTATAAAGAAGATTTTATTTTTTATTTTTTATTTTTGTGTGATGATATATCTATAAAGAAGAAGAAGAAGAAGAAGATAAGAGGCTTGTTTGTTTTCTCCATTGAAATGGGTCCCAGAACTTGAGGACAAAAAGATGGAGCATGACCAGCTCAGTCATGAGGGACTCGCAGTGGAAAATAAAAATAAGCAAGTTGGCATTTCTTTCACCTTTTTAAGTCATGGAAATTTACATGATGGTTATATAGCTAAAGACCTTTTCCATTTATTTTTTTCTCTGTGTTTTTATTATGGTTCGTACATGATTCAAAATTTATCACTATCTTTTTTATTTGTGTTGCAGAATGATGTATTATAATAGAAAATGTTAAAAATCACGGTGGGTCATGAGTATAAATGAGAAAAGAGAGTAATTTAGATACAATAACTAATTTATTACAAAAATATTTATAAAACAAAAGTAAAAATATATTTAACTATTGATGACACAATCTGAGAACCTACTTCGTCACAAAAGTTTAGAATATTTAGTTAGAGCCTAAAAGTCTATATAAATTTCTTTTTCTTCACATGTGATGCCTAAGAAGAAGCTGTTCACAAGTGGGATTAAAAATAATGAATAACATGAGGTAGAAACTTTGCATTTGATGAGCAGAATGCATGCAAAAACTTTTTTATTTTTATTTTTAAAAAGGACGTTTCTTAAATGGTAAATACACCAATTACCACAGGGGGTGGTTGTTGGAGGTTTCCCATGCATGCACAAACTGCTATCCATCATAAATGATGGTGTGCAGAAGCTGCCATGCAACGGTGCCACGGAGCAGGGGAGATCTAAACATCCAAATTCGTTTCTCTCGCCAACCAACGAAGATGACAGCTCTTAGCATCCATCTCACTAGTTATCACTCTGCCAATTTAAGGCATCCAATCTCATTGCTAGTTTGATAGTCTTCAGCCATTTGGGTTGTGATATTGTCTTATTTGTTGTCGTAGAGTTCCAACTTGTTGATGTTAGGATGCAGTTCTCATTTATACTGTATGTTTTCACCTCCTTTTTTTTTTCCAGAAGACCTAATCGATTGGTCGTATTATAGGGTATTTACAAGAGAATACATTGTAGTCTTTCATAAAAATATTCCAAGTTATTTTATTTTTTTGAAAACATGGAAAAAGAACGGTGGAATTCGAGTATGGTAGGGGTTTATATCTTTAATGATAGATAAGTCTAACAGAATTTAAACTTAGAATAGATATTAATTACTCTACAAATTTAAGTGATTAGAAACTCGATAGGCGACCACAAATATGTCAAAGAATAGCATGCTTTTCATAGAAAAGAAATTAATTAGCACTCTTGTTCTGATTGAGAGAATTATGTGGAAGGGAAAAGAACAAATGGTTTGTGGAATTTTCTGTTATCTCGATGAAGGAAAAATAGAGAAGAAAGGGAAAGAAAGTGGGAAAGAAGATAAGAAAAGAAAACAATGATAATTTCTTCTTTTCTCTCTCTAAGAATCTAAAAGAATCTAGCTTGAAATCAGCCAGAGTGGCCAAATTTGATCATGGGATCTTAGAAACTACACGCCAATCTTAGCAAGACCCAGACTAAGTCAAGCTATACAAGAGACTTATCTATGCTCTCAAAGTCTTGCTATTATTAAGTACTCTTGTGACATTATGCAATATAAGGCCAATAGATTAGTGTGTCACACTCAAAGGGCTTGTCTTTCTCTGTTAGCCACCTTTGAGCCTGGTCAAGCACGCAAGCGAGTGACTCACAGTTTTGTCTCTTGATCCATTTGAATCAATGGCTGCTACTGTGAGAAGATATAGCTTTCTTCTTTCATTGAAAGGATCCATGTCACTATGTGCTTGTTTTAGGAATCATATGACCCATCCACATCCTGAGATCATTTCCATGTGCTTGCCTTCTTGGTGCTTCCTCTTATTAGGCTAGGTGAAACATCGCAGTTGATAAAGAAATAAATCCACAATAATAGAGGAGTAAGAATGATCAAGCTTTGGTTCTGTGATATTTTGATGTGCTCACATTATGATGTTATATATTTTATGTAGATATATTCAAAAAATAGTTTTAACTTTATTTTCCATTACAAAGTTGGGCTACTTTCACTACCAAAATGCCTCTGGAGATGTACAATTAGAAAATGCTATGCTTTGAAAAAAAGTAGACAAAGATATGGAAAGGTGGCTTACTTTCAATCTTTGCAATAAAACAACTGTTTTGCTCCAAAAACATCAGCACCCAGGCAGTGAGTTAACAGTAGATGACCAGGGTAATTTGCTAATAAATGAGTAATTGTTTGTTAATCATCATACACGATATAATGTTGCCTCACTTTAATCATTAATCTGTCTGAATACTGAATTATCTTGAATCAGAGGCTGCTGTGGTTCAGATTGAGCAGAGAGCATTTAAGCCACATACGCTTTTGCAAAAGTTAATGTCTAGTTTGTTTTAAATCCTGAAAAGTCTTATTGCCTACTTGTAAGCATCTGTTCAAGTAGAACCGTGCTTTCAATGCAAACATCCTGCTTATTTCTGAGCCTTAAAAGCAGCACATCCCCAGTTTTGGAGGTAGGACCACACCATGTGGTCCTAACAATTTTACAAAAGGTACATAAATGGAGGAGAAAACAGTTACATACTTACATACCATCATTTCTCTACATCATTTCCTCCTATAAGGGGATGGATGCACAAATGATGTCTAGCTCAAAATCTGTACCACAAAAGCTGAGCTAATCATTAACATATGTAAATAACTTTCATCATCATTGCAAACATTTCCATAGCTTCAGCAATTTCAAACTTGGTCTCTCTCAAATAACTGGCTCGACGTAAACTCAAACACATTAGCCACAAAAGTTGAGCTAATCATTAACATATGTAGATAACTTTCATCATCATTTCAAACATTTCCAGCTTCAGCAGTTTCAAACTTGGTCTCATTGATATTATCAGGTCGTTGCTAGTTTTGAAGCTGCATTGTCAACTGGCATGTCGTAAAGTCGGACATAAGCGGCAGCCTCATGCTTCTTTCTGCTATACTATTTTCTTGTATGGTTGAACATATGCAAAAGAAGAGCTACATTTCATGTATTCTCATTTGTATCTTTATATCCAGACTCTGGATAATCAAGGAACCAAATTCATTTTGTCACCTGATTACAATACTCGTATGAAGAATGCAAAAAGTCATGTGGAACATGAGGCATTCTTCTTTTCGGTTTTCACTGTTGCATAATCAAAACTTTGGAAGAAAGACCACATCACTTCATTATATTACAGAACCTCACACATGCACCCTTGAGATCTTGGCTGCCTATAGATGCTTCTACCTCTGCGCCGTGCAATTACTCTTTGATTCTCCTCGATCATATTCCTCACCCTTTCCTTGAACTCACTCCACCGTATGGTCCTCTCCTCGGACAAAACTTTTGCAAATCGCTTCTTGTTGGGTCGTAGTGTTGGAGCTCGTCCCCTTCCATGGTAAGTACGAAATCCAGTAACAAGAGATGAAAGCTGGCTTCCAGAATCAGTCATTGCAAAAACATCAGCAGATGCACAGGCAATGAAATCCAATGCCGCTAACTGCAAAGAGATCCAACAAATTTTACATAAGTACTAATAACAGATAGCCTAATTGTATCGTTCTACTTAGTAAACATGGTTTTCTATCATAAAACTCTCAGTGATGAGGTTTAGCTCGAATACTTCATGCAACAATATTCAAGAGCCAAGACCTACCACAATAAAAGGCTTATGGAAATCATTAATCACTCTGCAGCACTTGCACTCTTACTACAAAATCAAACAAGTGTCTGCTAGCTAGGGGTGAAAACGGATCGGATACGGATCGGATAGTGCTCAACCCATATCCGGATCCATAGTTTTAGTCCGGATACGGATTCGGATACGAATATTGGACGGATAGGAAAATTTAAAACCATATCCTAACTAAACGGATACGGATAATTTTCGGATAGAGGATCGAATCTTAAACGGATATTGATTGAATTTAAAATAATTATAATATTTTATTTAGATATAATTAATACAAAATTATTAAGAGTTTTACGACAAATAATTTTTTTATTTGTCAAATTTATAAAATTAGAGAAATTAATCTCTATAAATAATATATGAAGTATTATTAGTAACAATATTAATATTTACTATTTAAATAAGCAAACTAAAAACTATAAATTATTTTAAAAAATATGCAGATAAACGGATATCCGATATTCGTCTCCGAATCCGAAAAATATATCCGACTCGTATCCAAATCCGTATTCGAATTTTTTTTTAAAAATTCTATTCGTATCCGAATCGGATAGAAATTTTTTATCCGAATCCGATCCGAATCGGGTCGGGTCAGAGTTAATCCGACCCGTTTTCACCCCTAGTGCTAGCACTTGAATGATGATATAAGCTTGTACCTGAGAAGAAAAGTTACTGAAAGGAGCAAGTTCGCTTGGTGTAAGAAGATCTTCTTTTGTGACCAAATTTGGATACAGTCTCTTGAAAGGAAGAGATCTAGAGAGGCCTCCGTAGATCTGAGAGCCAGCAAGATAAATACGAGTTTCATGCTTATAACCGAGAGCAGAAAGCATGAGTGCTCCTTCTTCAGGTGTCAGGGGGCATCTTCCCAACTTGCGTAATTCTGGAGCAGACATAGGACTGTAATATTTCCCAATACAGAGGATAGGATAAGTAAGTAGGCTATCAAGGGAAATAGTCATTCCCTGGAAGCAAACAAGATAAAGCAGCTAGTAAAAATACTTGTTATTTCTGACTCGCATGACAAGTGTAGGAAAGTGGATCTCTCGATAAGCTTGCAATTCCTCCCTCTCTTTCTCTCCACCACCAAAATCACAGAGAGAATAAGCAACCATATCCATCTCAAATCTCATGTGAAGAGCAAGATATCTAGCTGGTCTGCTAAAATTGTGCTGTCCTCCGAGAACAGTACGGGGCATGTGATTCCCAAATAATTGTGTATCCAACTCAGTCAACCTAGGCTCATAATTCCGAATGCGCCGGACCAATAAAGAACCCACTTCCTGAATTCTAGGCACAAACTTTAATGCATGGAAATTACATTTGCATCGGAGTCTCTGCAAAAGCAGCCCAGGATATAAAATTAAAGCTTGTGTTCTATGTCGATCATAACTGAATAAAGTACTTTCCTCTAACATATAATTTAGAAGAAAATAAGGTGAAGTGCTAATTGCTAAAGCCAATTAAAACAGGAAAGAGATGTACAATTATCAAGCACGTGCAAGACAAGGACAACAGTGCGGTTTTATCAGGCTCGGTTAGAATTTGTTCAGCTAGACAGCTATATATAATCTCAGAGAATAAACAAAGAATAGGCATGATATCCTTTCCTCTCAATTAAATAAATGGCAGATACGTCTGCATGCAGGAATAAATAATAGAATGAAAAATCAAGTGACTATTGTTGACAAATAAAGAGTTATTGAGTTGCATTTGCAACATAAAATAAAACATAGACAATCAAGCAGCTAATTCCAATCAGAGAAAGAAAGAAAGACAGTTAAAATGATCTAATCATGCAATCTCAAAATAAAATACAAATATGAAAAGAAACCTGTAGATAAAATGGCAATGGGTCAAAGGCAAGTCGATTTCCAAACCCAAGGAAATGAACAGCACCAAATCTTTGTAGAAGAGGAAGCACAACTTTGACAAAATAGATAGGTTTAGCCTCTTTCATGATGTCCATATCAGTGATCTGGGATATGGAATAAACAGCATCAATCGTATCTTATATGAAACAAATAAGTATATTACAAATTAAAGAGAGACATACTTGACTGCCAATTGCTTCAAAATCAAGTGACTGAAGGTGATACGGCAACTCTTTTACAATATGCACATCATCCTTTAAATAATCTATGAAATACTCTTCCTGATATATATCACCAAATTGGCTGCAAAAAGGAGAAAAAAAAGCAATAACTTCATTAACAATATCAGAATCATGTCTCCACCATTTTATCAGAGATAATGATGATAACCAATTTTTATGCTAATAACATAAGATAACCAGAACCTCATAGTTCACTATTGAACATATCATGTTACTGTTAGATCGGTTGAATCACACAAGCATTGCCTTCACAATGGATAGATAGGACAAGGAGAAAACCATATCTGTAATTTTCGCAATTCACCAAAGAAGTAAGAGCACACTTCCTGATTTGAGTTTGAATCTTCCCAGTATTTGGAACCTACCTCATTTTATGCCAATAATTCTTGTTAAGAACTTCATACTGAAGGCTACAGATACTACTTGCAACTCAGTGTGTACTTTAACTTGTAAATCTAGAAGGTTGAACTAATACTGAAATGTTTTGACCAGCTTTAGTTTATTTTAAACTAACCATAGTTGTTTAAAATACCAGATAAAGAACTAGGACAGCAAACAAAATTGGCAGTCAAAAGGATAATTGAGATGATGTACCATCAGACCACTGGATTCACGGTGAGAAGTCATTTTATTTGTTCATGTTATGAATCTTGGATACTAGTGTATTATGGTCCATCAAGCAATTCATTGATTCAAATTAATGCCATCTGACGGTAGAATTGCAGCTCAATCCTCTCTCAGATCACATACTTATAAACCTTATGTGTATGTCAACCTAGAATCAGACAACTTCTTGAGATCCTTTCTGCTTTTCTACCTCTGAATCTGTTTATTAACATCCATTCCAAGTTTCACCAATATCAACATAAATGGTTAATCAAAAGCTACTTGATGGTATCAAAGTAACAGACCTAGCATCCTTCCACACACTGCTGTAAAGAAATCTGGGGAGTACTAGCGTTGCATTAAGCAGAGCAGCAACAGCAACAGCATTGCATACCTGAAAAATTTAGATACATCAGAAAACATTAAACAAGATCAGAAGAATGATGATAATACAAGTATACTATAACAATTCTTGTTTTATATTTCTGACAATGGAAGTAGTAAAGATAAGTAAAAATTTTAGATGCAGGAAATTTAAAATTTTCCAACCTTTTCCAGATATGAAAATAACAAGTAGATTAGGAATAAAGCTCAATCATAGTTCTCATCATCTAAAGAGCTTTTATTTTGGAATTATACCTACTCCATTGAGATTCTCGCACCATAATCCAAATGGCCATTAAGGATCCAATGCTACGAATGTCCAAAGCATGAGTGTAATCAGTCTCAATCTATGATTTACCAATCAAACAAGTCTGGGTTTCTAGTATTAATTGTAATATCATGGCAAGAGTTAAGAAAGAGTTGTGTTAAGATGTTTCTGTTGTTTTCTTCAAAAGATAAAAATAAATTTTGAAAAATGCTGAAAACTATTCACTGCTATAACATATAAACTTTAAAGAGAAGTTCCTCTTGACCTGCCAAAAATATCTTTATCAATCATTTTTCATCATAACTTCATTCAGATACAACATCAAAATAACTGGCAGAAGCAACAGATCAGAATTTTATTTCCCATTCTCATCGCAGAGAACTAAAAGTGACTATTTAGAGCCTTACAGCAACTCTTTGTTGGTTCAGGCCACCATTCGCGCTAATCAATATGAATCCAGTATGTTTCTTGTCATGCCCTGTTATGATTACATCAACAGTGAGACTGCAATATTGACTTCGTTTTCCACACCAGAATTGCAAGGGTAAATAGGGATTAGTGATTAGTTGGTCTACAATAAGCTGATTTGGTGGAAATGAGGAATTGACAATCTGTGGAGCAACCAATATCTAATCCATGCAACAAAAATCAGGATGATGATTGGACAAGATATAAGCTATTTAGAGCTTTCATGTACAGTAACAACAAAATATAACCTTGATGAATAAAATTTCGGTTATCAGCACACGGTCTCCAAGAGGATGCCTGATTGTAAGGCTCCTTCCATAGCACAAATTCTCCATTTTTCGACTCATTCTGTGTGCCATTGAAAAGTAAAAGAAAATAGTTTCTAGAATGAAGAGGAGATACTAGTCATAACCAACAATTTGTTTCAGAAGTGCAAGTTACAGAAATTATAATTGATAAACATACCTTTGCAAGAGCTGCAGAAGCCAAAGCCATAAGTCGCCCGTACATCACCTGTTCAGTCTTTTCCTTCTTGACAAAATTTTTTCTACCATCCTGCAATAATACATTTGAAACATCAGTACTACATATGTATTACTTTGCAATTTTAAGCATTGCTGTAATCAAGGTCAATTGATTTCAGTAATCATTTAAGATAGAATTACTTAGAAAGTTAAAAGATTAGAACCTCTAGTTGGAAAAGAAACATTATCAAACTTTGAAACTACACTTCTAACCCACCCTGCTCCTCCAGCACTGGAAGCAGAACTACAGATTGGAGGAGTTTTTTCCTTTACTTTTGAGTATTGCTAATTCAACTAGATGTGATGATTTTTTAACATTATCCGTCTCACATATGATAGATCAATGATTTCATTTGATGTGAGAAAATAGCATGAAATTCAGTAGTTATGCAACAAAAGAAAAAAAAAATTCAAAATCAAGAGAAGCATATATATGAAACTTTTAAGATCAAAATGTGATAGTAACCAGCAATCTTGCGGCAACAGAAAGCTCCAAGTCATACAGTACCCCGTGAATGGTGCAAACAGAAATGCTGCACATAACATCAGATAAAAACAATGATGCAAGGTAGCTCATACCTGTACCCTAGATTTGAAGCCAGTTGAGAGATCATGAGAACTAATATGATGAACAACAGAGACCATCAGGGAATCAAGAAGGAAAAGAGAACCCATTAACCCAATAGCAAAAGCAAACATTTTCAAATGCTTGCATATCATCATTTCCCTCTTCCCATGTTGTATAAGCTTCGATTTCCCGAAATTTGTGGTGTCATTCTTCATTCCATGAAGAAATACATCCTTAGTTGCCAAACCATATCTTCCTTGGTGATTCTTCTTCATCGAGGACGTCTTCAAAATCGTAGACCCATCCAAACTCATTAAACTCTCCTTCCCCATGACAGTGCCTCCACTTCTCCGGTTATCAGCCATACACAATAGAAATAGCACTCTCTCCTCACAGAATTAACTGCTTCTCCATTAAAGCAGAAGAAAAAAAAATTCTAATGCTAAACTCGACTTACCAACAAATCAAATAATCAGTGCTTAACTTACTAACTTGCTGACCAACTTAGGCATCAAATTATATCATTTTATAGTAGGTGTGAGTAGAAAGAAGATAGCTTCTTTATCTTTCTCTTCAATCTGTTTTAAATTTTTAGTTGTTAGGCATTGTCAATCACCAGGAGACCAAGAACGATTCAAAAGCAGCAATATAGTAGTAGAAAAAAAAATATCCCAGAAGAGTAGAGAGGAAGCTAACGGAGGACTGGTAAGTCTTGAGAAGGAAACGTGACGAATAAGAGATTAGAAGGTTGGTAGTAGTAACTGACCTCTCAGCGAACGAAAAAAAAAAATGGATCGCTTTCGAACGGCAATACCACCAAACATGATGGTTCTGTGGAGCTCTTGGGGGTCTTCCACCGTTCGGAGAGGAGACTTTGAAGAGAAGCAAACGAGGAGGCAGGTGGAAATGGGAGATGGGGAAAGAGGACGTAGATGAGCAAAAAGACGAACAGTTGGTGTGCGTTCCGCATTCGTGAATACGTTTGAGGATTGAACGAGGATAATAGACAGAATAGTCTGAATAAATTGAAACGCTTGGCGAATGGAAGTGCGATTTGGAGTTCGCAAGAAAATTGTACGAGGGAAAGGGGTTGCCCATCTTTTCAAGACCAGCGCCTCCGGTACTCTACGATAATTACTAATTTTTTTAATCTTTTTTAATTTACGATAATTAGTATTTCTGCGAGGATAAGAATACAATGCATGAAAAGTTTTTTAAAAAAAAAAATAGAGAGAGGCAGCACAATTCATTTGGATGATTAGAAAAGAGGGATCCGAGAATTATTTGACACAAGTTTTATACTTAACTATATTAAAACATAACTATAAATAAAAAAAATATTAAATTTGAGATCACCCAGAATATAATAATAAAATAGGTCCTAACAAATTCACAAATTTGCCGTGTTATGTTCCTCGAGTTATTCTTTTTAATTATTTAAGAACTCAAAAATTAAATATGAGCCACACAAATGATCAACTTTCTCTTAGATATAGATATACTTAAGCTTTATTAAACTTTAGCTAATATACTAAATTATTTAGACAATTTAAAGTTACCTGTAACCTCCTTAGTTTGGACGGCGCCAGTGTGTGGGACTAAATCCTCTTACTATAGAACGGCTCATTCCAACGTGAAACCATTAATTAAACGAGCATCCAAAGCCTATTGTACAAGCCCAGCAATTGATTCCGGCCCAACTTAATACAACCCAATTCACTTTCCCAAGCCTAAAGGCTAAAACCCTCTTCCTAATTTTTCCCCACCTCCAACTCTCCTTAAACCCCCGGTCGCCGCCTTCTTCCACCTCCCACCACTTAAAATGGCTCATCTCAGGCTCCTCCTCCACCACTCTCGCCGCCACTTCCTCAAACCCCCACTTCCCTCTCCAGTTCGCCAATTCCTCGAACCATTCTCCTCCTCCTCCTCTCCAATCAAACCCGTCTCTTACCCCATCAAGCCCAAAGATCCATCGGAAGAAGACCACCAAGAACCTCCCGAATCGATCTCTCCTCCTCGCCCGCTGAGAAGGCAAAGACCCGACCCGAGACCTCAGGAATCCGCTCTGGACCCCGGATCCCGGCCCTGGACCCGCGAGGACGCCCGGTTCGTTAAGGATGCGCCGGTGATCTCGCCGGTGTCGTATCCGAGCAGGGTGGCGCCGTTGCCGGAGGATAGGGTGGCGGAGGAGAAGGACGTGGAGGAGGAGGAGATAAGGTTCAGGAGAGGCGAGGAGGAGCAGCTGCGGAGAGAGGCGAGGCGGATCGAGTCAGATGGTAGAGGGAGGAGCTTCTTTGGGATTCCAGAGGAGGAGAAGGTTCCTTATCCGACGATAATTAAGGTGGAGAAGAGGCCGCAGAAGGTTGCCATGGATCTCGTGGAGGCTATCCGAGAAGTCAAGGTCAGCTTATCATGCGTTTGCTTTTGGTTGTTGATTGTGCTAATGAGATGTTTGTCATTATTACTCCGTGATATTGTTGAACTGTGCTCTATATAAATGGTGGTTAGGAACATATGTTTGCATAACTGCAAGAGAGAGAAGGATTGTTCATAACTTTCAGACTTTTAGTATATGGTAGTCACAGGATTACATTTGGTCTTATGTTTATATTTATACAAGATTGTGAGGGTTTATTTCAGGTCCTATTAATTTTGTCTTCCTTGGATTTTGACTGTGTTGGTATTAAATGCTATTGGAACATGGAAGTACGATGGTGTCATAAATCATGGAATGCACAAAGTGGTGTTTGTGGTTTTTGAGAAGTCATGCATCTATAAATCAAGGGTTTCTTTTGACTAATATAGTATCAGAGTTAGTGACCTATGTTGAAAAATCTGAAATTTTGAAGAGGGTTATTTGTAAAGTAGGGGTAATATAGAAGCAATAATTCAAATATATTGATAAGTGAGGGCTTAGAAGAGCAATAAGGGAGAACATAAGAAAAGGAATATTTAGAGAAAGAGAAGAAAGGAGAATCTTGGAAATAGAAAGAAGGGAAAGAGAGGACCAGTAAATTATCATTTATTTTATTGTTCAAAATATGAAAAGAAGTATAGTGGGGAGTTCCTTTTTGAGGACCAAACAATACCGTAGTTCCTCCTAATCTAAGTCTGCAAGTGCACAAAGCCATTCCGGGATGAAAGAAAGCGAAGTCATTCTGAAGTGGTTGAACACCTTACATAGAATATTCTAGAGCTCTCTTTTATGTTGTAAATACTTGGTGCATGTTAACGGTCTTATATTTTCTCTTTAAAGATATATCATAGGGATCTACATAATGGATAATAGCACAAAATTTCAGGATTATTGAAGTATAATAAAGATCATGTGATTGTTGTTGTCTTTGTATCTTTGAGGTTATCAATGTAATACAATATTCACTGATGATATCTACTGAGGATGGAAAGACAGATGTTAGTTTCCAAGGAGAGTATTGAAAGAAACTGGGAAAGTTACATTCCTGCCACTGCTTTGTAACTCACTTGGAAAAGGTAACAAAAGCCTCTTATCATTGATCAAGCTACAATGTGAATATGTGATTGATAATTGAGTTTTCAAGTCTGTCTCCCCTAAAGTTTGTTTCGAGACTGGATAGAGGCAAACAAATAGATAGATAAGAAAAAGAAAGAAGAAAATGCAAAAAGAATATTTAGTTGAATATCTAAATTTTCATGTTCTTCTCTATTAAGGACTTCCCTTTTGTTCAAATGCTCCTATAATGTACTGCCTATTCTTATGTAATTAAGTTTCAATGTTTCTTCTATAGTTAGTCGTGAATATGGTTCTCACTGTTATTTTATGGTTCTAGCTATTTTTCAGGCCAATGCAAAGCGAAATTTCATTGAAACGGTTGAAGCTCATGTAAATTTGGGTGTGGATCCACGTCGAGGTGACCAGGTCTGCTATGTCTTTTTGAATGTTTGCCATGCCTCTGTTCAATTTAATTAATTAATTGATACATTTGCTTATGGATGCGCTATATAGCATCTACTAGCAACATTTGCATGTTTATGTAATACAGCAATAGTGTATTGTGAATCACATTTTATGGAGACACCAACTATTTCATAGTTATCCGATACAACATCGATACATATCAGATATAGCTGAAAGAGTATCTTAACTTTAACATTACGATATGGCGTGGATAAGTCTTGATATGGCACCGACACAGTGGGATACAACTAGCATACATTTTTAAATTCGTTTCGGGTTTAGTGGATTGGGTTCAAAGCATAAATAATTCTCTACCCATTAATCCATTTAACTACCCATTAAGGGATAAATACAATTGAATTGAAAAGTCTTTTAACCCTTATGTTAATTAAATTGAGAGGAGAAACATCTTAGCCTCCATTTTACTCTCTCACACTTCGATAACAGAGAGCTTATGCGGCTCCAACACGTGATTAGCATTGGCAATGGTGGAAGGCTTGCCACAGACGCAGATGGAAGCCCCGCAAGGGTGATGACAAGGCTCGTGAGGGATGGTGGTATCCTCCCTATCTCTCTTTCCTCTCTCTTGGTCGCCGAGTCCTCCATCATCCTCCTCTCACCTCCATCTACTATTGATGGACAATTTTTTGTAGCTTCATCTGCACTCCTCTACCAACTCATCGACTTCCTTTTCTCTTCATCCGAACCCCTTGTTGACCACAAGATGAAGAAGACATCTGTATTTTTTTTTCCTTTTTCTCTGCCTTTGGCACCATTCTTTTTTTTTTCAGTACAAGCAACATGTTAGTCATAAAATGCTTTGGTATTTGTATAGGGTTTGCATAAAAATGCTTTGATATTAGTCATAAAATATTTTAATTGATGTGTTGTATTGTGGTGTTAAAATGCTTTGATGTTATAAAAATTAACTATTGATAGTATGAGTTCCAATGGTAGTGGTGATACTACCGTCACAAATGATAATTCTCTTCTTTAAAAATATGCGATCAAAAGATGCGAGAAAAAGGAGGAAGTACTACATTTATCTATAAATATATAATGGTTTTTATTACAGGGTTAAGAATGGAATCACATATTGCCCTAAAGACGATGGTCAGCATCTTACAAAGATGAAAATGATTGTAGATTAGACAAAGTTGAGAAACAAAAACTCATTCCCTTACCAAAATAAACTCAATTCTCATCCTCTAGTGTGTCCTTAGGAGAATCTTTAAACCTAGAAAGAGGAGTGCAACTAGAGAAACGTGTTTGGAGAAGTCTTTCAATTTAACTATTTGTAATCAATTACATTGCAAAATTATTAGATTGTTTAACTTAGTCGAGTTAATTTTTCAGTTTACTAAGAATCCATATTATTAATCAGATATTCGGTTATTTGTCTCTTGGATATGATATGCTTAGAACCACATTACTCCAATAGAAAAAGACAAGCATTAAAAGATTATTGGACTCTATTAAGAGTACTAGAAAGGAAAAACTAATATAAATATTTTCACTCTTTCAATCATTCTATTCTACATCTCATAAATTAAATGGGCACAAGGTTTATCAGCGTCAGCTAACCTTAGGATCTCATAAATAGGTTTAGTAAAACATAATATATATTTAATTTTGCCCCACAAATTGTGCTTTTCCTACATGATATCTCTATAGGAATTTCGATATCACTAATAACTGTTGTTTGCAATCTATGTTTGATCATTTTGAATCTCCCAAGGTCAAAATAATTGAGGCAAAATGAACATTCAAAACAACAAGCAATTTCAAATTTAAAAAAATTTATTGAAAATGATAAATCACATAGATTATTGTATGATAAAGTTTTTGATGCACATCACCCCTAGCTACAACAAATATCTAATTGCACTCAATAAAAATTATCTCATTCCTCTCAATGTTTTTTGCTACACAAATATCTTTAATGCAAGGTTGAGTATACGAGCAATATATAATGTCTTGAAATATGAAAATACTGAGCCTCTATAAGCATCCCCATTGGCTTATAGAAAAAGGCATTATCAATAATGACTTGTACCATATTTTGTGCTCCAACCTATTTAATTACTTTGTTGATTACGCCGAATGTAAAAATATTATCTTATATTCCCCCTCAGAGTTTATAGCTCTCAAAAACCTGAAATCACTCTTAGTCACTGTCGAAATAATAAGTGACATTCTTTGTGCATCTGTCTAGCCATCACAGACAATCTTACCCTTTTTTCCTCTCAATTTCCCCTTAATGTGCTCTAATAACCTTTTAATATTTGCATTTTCTTGTTGAAGGAGCGTGATTATCAATATATTATATTCAGGAGGCAAATAATCTGATATTTGATTGCTAGCTGCAAGAGTATAGGACTTGACATAATATGAGTTCTTAGTAAGATAAAAAGGTAATTCGGCAAAGTAGGACATTCTAACAATTTTATAATGTAATGGATAAAGAGAAACCATATCAAATGATTTCTCAAGAGCTGTTTTTGCTATTGTTCATCTCGTCTTTGATTCAATGGTATATTAGAAGTGGTTCCAAAAGACATACCTAAAGAAATATGTTGAGCTGACTTTGACAATGTACTAGCATATGCATAGATTTTCTTATTTTTAACTTGGTCTCCTCCACAATCTTTTTCATCTCCCTGATATGAAGGCTATTTATAGGGCAATGTTTGATTTCACATCTACTATTTTGATCACATGTGCTTTCGCTCTATAGCAAAATTCTTTATACATCTTTCGATAATAATTGCATTGACCATATTGGCCAATCCGTTACGGCAGTACGAATCGGATCAAATACTTCAATCTATGACTTTAACATAAATAGATGCATTGATACAATAGAAGATAACAAAACGTAAACCCTAAACAAAGGTATTGATGCAATAGAAGATAACAGAGAAGGGATTGCTGGGCTGATGCAATTTAGAGAAGAAAACCTATGGAAAAGAGGGATTGATGCAATTCAACAACATAGAGAAGAAAACAAAACAGAAGTTAGTGAAAAAGAAAAGTGAAACTCCATGTAGGGAGGAGAAAGGGAGGAAGCCAAGGGAGGAGAAGAATAGAAGTACCTTCTATGAGAAGCTCGATGTCGAGAGAGGAAGACTGGCATTGATAGAGGAAAACTGATATGAGAAGGGTAGACTTGGAAAGAGCGTCATCAAGACAGAGAGCGTCATCCAGAGAGAGGAAAGGGTTTGCTGCGTCGTCAAGAGAAGAAGAACGCCATCGAGAGGCTAGGTCATCGTCACCATTAAGAGAGCTAGCACATGTCGTCGTAGCCGGTGAGAGAACAAGAGGGAGTGGTAGTCGATGCCCTATTTTTTTATCTTTTAATCTTAAGTAATAAGTCAAGGCTAACAAGTTCAAAATATAAAACCTACCAATATAACCAATAAATCTAGAATACGTACCAAATGTACATGACGGGCATGAAGAAGGCAGTGATAGAGTATGTGAAGGCGTGCGAGGTGTGCCAGCAAGCGAAGGCCACTCACTTAGGTTTGTTGGATTGCTACAACCCTTGCCGATTTCAGAGCTGGTTTGGAAGGATCAATGTTTTGAAAGGCGGCCGCGGATGGCGGGCGGTCATCCCACCGCCTAGCGCCTAGGCGGAAGGCGGGCGACAAGGCGGGTGACAAGGCGGTCTAGCATTTTTAATATAAAAAATTATAAATAAATAAATAAACATATATAATATACATAATCACAAATTCACAACCATAATAACATAAATACATAAATAGCAACAAGTTCTAAACCATAATAACATAATCATAATTCACAACCACAATAACATTACCACAATTCACAACTATAATAACATAAATACATAATCAAAGATTCAAAATTATCACAACCATAAGTTCCTAGCAACAAGTTCACAATCATAACAAAATAATATGATAAAACATATCAAAATTATAAGGTCCATAACAAATAACATATAATCAAAAATTCAAAATTATCAAGTTCATAACAAGTTCACAATTATAACATAAATGCCATCTTCTAATCTTCTTCACAATCTATGGGAGGAACTTCATCGACCAAAAGATTATCATCGGAATCATCATCAAATTCTAGCTCAACATCCTCCTCATCATCTGTTTCTTCATCCGACTCAATTAATTGCTCATCTAGAGAAGTGGAAGGAGTGCTACTAGTAGTAGCTTGAGTAGATCTAGTGCTCCTCCTTGATCTTAAATATTCTTCGGCTCCTGATGCTTCTGTCACCATCTCCCAAGTTAACCCTTCACCTGGAAAGACCTCTTGCTCTACATGATCATTATCCAACCATTCCCTTGCATTATTTCTTTTTTTTTGCTTATTTGGATCCTTCTTTTTCGCTATCTTTCGATCCTTCATTCTTGCATTAAATTGTACATAAATAAGATCATTTAGCCTCTTCACTTCCAATCTATTTCTCTTCTTTGAATGAATCTGAAATCATCAAATCAAAGACTAAATCAATTTGATAATAAAATTCATCAATTTAGCTTAGTCAATACAATGATTAATGATATATTACCCATTCAAAGGAGCTCCAATTTCTTTCACATCCTGAGGAGCTACATGTTAAATTAAGAATCTTAACCGCCATACATTTCAAGTAGGGGGCAGCGGCTCCATATACACTCCACCAATGAGCTATAACCATAAAAATTAAAAAGTAACTTAGTAACATACGAAGAATAAAACTGTAAAAGACATGTTTTACACTTTTACAACATATGCTAATTAATAATTATTACCTGGGTTGAATTCATCATTGTTAACTTCTCTTGTTAATCTTGCTAGCGGTCTCCCAAATATCCCAGTGGCATCCTTATATGCTTTCATCTCCACATTTGAAATGTGAACTTGAATGGCTTGATCTGGATAAAAGTTCTCAATACAACTAAGAACACCATCCATTACATTAAAGTCAGTCTCCATCTCATCCAAATCTCTATAAAAATAGTATGGATTTAAGTAATATGCAGCAGCGTGGAGATGCGTATCAAGCTTTCCATTTGTGTAGTGATCAATTGCATCTAGAAAAGGCTTGGAAGATGTCTCATTATTATTGAAAATATTCTTTATTTCTTTCTTGACATCTTTCAATCCACCATATATGAATCCCATTGGTGGCTTTCTTTCACCATCAACAACTCGTAGCAACTTCACCAAAGGA
The DNA here is from genome assembly GCF_019914945.1 of Typha latifolia. Taxonomy (NCBI): domain Eukaryota; kingdom Viridiplantae; phylum Streptophyta; class Magnoliopsida; order Poales; family Typhaceae; genus Typha; species Typha latifolia. The sequence goes on along the minus strand of NC_133087.1, from coordinate 4,571,449 downwards.
GTGAATACTTTAACTGCTAATGACACTTGCCTCCAAAATTGGTTATTGAGGATAGTAGAATAAACCCTCTTTCCTTTCGCAGTTTTTGACCATTTGCAACTTAAAAATTCATCGGAAGTAAACATAAGCCTTAATTTTTCTTTCTTCTCCAAAAGATCGTAATGTGAGAAATGAAGTGGCAAATCTTGTAACCAGGGTCTCACGATCTTCCTTTTTTGTGTAAAGCGACGCATCAAACTCAATGTTTTGTGATGTCCATAAATGAACACAGTGATTTCCCTTCCACGTTCAATTGAACCCCTAATCCTTCCTTCCTTTGATATCATCTCTAACATCAAATCTATACAGTGGGCAGCACAAGATGTCCAATATATACGAGGATAATTTTGCTTTAGCAACCGTGCAGCTGCTAAATTAGCAGCAGCATTATCACTCACAACTTGAAGTACATTTTCCTCTCCCACTTCCTTGATACCCTCAACAATAATATTGTGAATGTATTCACCGTATGTGAATCTTTAGAGCAATCAAGCGAACGTAGAAAACTAACCCCTGACTCACAATTGACACATAAATTCATAATGCTTCTTCCTTTTCGATTTGTCCAAGCGTCAGTTAAAATGGAGTAGCCATTTTTCTTCCATGCAGCTCTATGGTTCTCCAAATCATCATTTGTTTTAGCCACTTGCTTCTTCAAAAGTGGCTCACGTAACTCATGCATAGTTGCCGGCTTGAACCCCGGACCATACTGACCAACTGCTTCTATCAAAACATGAAATGATTTATCAGTTACAACATTAAAGGGAATGCCACACTTATAAACCCAATGAGCTAAGTACATTAGCACTCTATCTCTTTGTTCTTTTGCAAAAGTATCTTTTATACTTGTCTGTACCATCTTCCCCCGCTCTCTAATTGAAACTTCTGGATCAATAGATGTGTATTTGTCTAAAGGACCTCTACTTCTTGGCCTTTTACTTCCAACTTCTAAAATTTCTGGATCTTTCTTTTCTCCAAATATATTTACTTCCGCTCTCAATTCTGCTTCCTCTTTTGATTTATCCTCCTTTCTCCTTTTGTTGCCCTCTATATGCTCTTTAATAGCTTTTTTTGCCTCATCTGTAGCTTTTGGACAAGGCGCAACATCACCTCTAACATGAGCAATATGCTTCTTGAATCTACTAATTCCTCCCTTAGTAACCTTCCCACAAAATCTACATTTCACCGTATTGGCATCAATTTTATTTGAAAGGTATCCATATTGTCACCCTGGATCATTGGAGCCAACAGGCACAAAAAATTCAGATGAAGTTGACCCAACCACAGACGGTGTTTGAGAGGAATTAGTGGTCATATTTGACTATCTGTATTCTGTAATGAAATTGGGGAAAAAACAAATATGATTGATAATTCATAATTCACATTTCAGATTTAAAAATAGTAATTAATTATTGTTTTACCTTCTCCAGTAAAACAGATAGTAAGATATTTAGTTATTTACTAATTATTGATTACTAATTTACTCTCTAGTTAATACTTAATAACTTAATCCAGTAATTCACTAATTCAAAAGAAATGTTAGAGACAGATTAACACTAAAAATTAACTCACTGTTAAATCTTAATCTATAATCTTAATTTCTGAATTAATTAGAGGAATTAAGAAATAAGAAACAAAGAAAAAAATATTATCAGACAATTACTGAATTAATTTCTGAATCAAATAATTAACAATCTTAATTAACAGAATTAAAGAAAAAATAGAAGAAATGAGGAACTAAGTAATAAGAAATAGAGAAAAACTGAAAAACATATTATCACTTATCAGATAGTTACTAAATTAATTTATGAATTAAGTAATTAACAATCATTAACAGATTAGTAGATTACTAATTAACATTCAAGTATTCAATAGATTAGCGAGAAACGAGAGAAAAACTAATTGAACTAGAGGAATTAACTAGAGGAATTAAGTAATAAGAAACACTGAAACAGAGAAAAACTAAAAAATATATTATCAGATAATTACTAAATTAATTTCTGAATTAAGTAATTAACCATCATTAACAGATGAAGTGATTAACTAATTAACGAACATATTATCATTATTATCAGATAATCACTAAGTAACTAATAGATTAAGATTTACCTACTTTAGACAGAATTGAAAATTAAAAAAAAAATTAACTACTTCGGTGTGAGACAGTGAAACTGTGAGAGAGGAGTGAGAGAGAGAGAGAGAAGGAGAGAGTGAGAGAGAGTGAGATTGTGTGTGTGAGAGAGAGAGAGGGGCCCATACCTCTGCAGCGAGAGCAGGCGCAGCGAGAGCGGGCGCAGTGAGAGAGAGGGCACAGCGAGAGCGGACGCAGTGAGAGAGAGGGCGCAACGAGAGAGAGATTAGGGATTTAGGGATTTTAGTGAGAGAGAGAGAGGGCGCAGCGAGCAGCGAGAGAGAGAGATTATTGGTTAAGTTTTTTTAGTGGATATTGGATAATCCGATCCACTATAGAAAAACCCAATAAGGCGGGTTTGGCGGGCCGAAGTGCCAACCCGCCTTATCGGGCCGCGCGGCCTGGTAGCGCCTTTTGGCGCTCAGGCGGCCCGCCAATGCGGCAAACCGCCTTCTACGAGCGCCAGGCGGAGTGGCGGGGCGGCCGGTGCGCCGCCCCGCCATGGCGGCCGCCTTTTCCGCTTTTCAATACATTGGGAAGGATATTTCCATGAATTTCATTGAGGGGTTTCCAGTAGTACAGAGATACTCTGTCAAATTTGTTGTGGTAGACAGGCTGAGCAAGTGTGCCCACCTCTCAGCCTTTGGTGCACCCATTTAGGCAAAGATTGTAGCAGAGGTGTTTGTACGCAATGTCAGCAAGTTCCATGGCATGTCACATTCTATAGTCTCAGATAGGGTTTTTTCTTCATTAGTGACTTTTGAATGAAGTACTAAATGCTATAAGTGACCTGGTTGGACCTCGGCTCAGTCTACCATCCGCATTCCAATGGCCGACCAAGGTGGTGAACTGGAGGCATCGAGCAATATTTTTGCTGCTTTATGAGAGAGTGACCTAGGAAATTGCTCGATTTTTTTCCCTATGCAAGGGTCCTACACCATTGCCTTTCACACTAGCATCCAGATGACTTCCTTTGAGGCAGTGTATGGTAGACCACCCCTTTCACACTAGGAAATTGCTCGATTTTTTTCCCTAGGCAGGGGTCCTACACCATTGCCCTTTGAGGCAGTGTATGATAGACCACCCCTGACTCTGGAGACTTATGATCTCGTGGTGACTTCGGTGCGAACAAGGACGAACATTGAGATGACGGATCGAGATGACACCTTGAGGAGACTGAGGGCTCAAATTGCGGAGATGCAAAATCGTATAAAATAGATCTACGACCGTAGGCATCGTGAGCAAGAGTTTGTAGTCGGCGATCTAGTATTTGTGTGTGTTTAGCCTTGTTGACAGGTGACTTTGAGGCTGACGCACAACTTGAAACTATCGCACTGATATTTTGGGTCGTTTTGTGTGCTTGAATGACTAGGTCCAGTGGCGTACAGATTGGAGCTACTTGAGGGGTCCTATGTCCATTTGGTGTTCCATGTCTTAGTCCTGAGGGCTCGAGTTGGGACGGATCAGAATGTACGTGTTGACATGCTTGACCCGGTGGAGGAGACACACATAGTGGAGCCCATGAGGGTCCTGGCTAGGAGGCGACAATGTAGGGATGAGAGACTACAGACAGAGATTTTAGTAAAGTGGTTTGTTTGACACTCTGATGACGCTACATGGGAGATTGAGTCCGACATAGCTGAGTGATTTCTTGACTTCACACATTGAGAATAAGGTGACGGAAGCATCGTGGACTGTTATGACCCTGCTTAAGAGGGGTCTAGTTGGTCTATTTGGTTTGTTGAGTCCATTTCTATTTTCTGCATTATTTATTTTTGCACTTAGTTCACTCTAGTCATGTATTCTGCATTACTGTGTTTGAGTCACTTTTAAGTCATAGGTAGCCACTATATAGTGTGTGGCGAGCACCCAATTGGAGTCAATAAACATTTCCCTTAATTTCTCTTCATCTCTCTCTCTCTCTCTCTCTCTCTCTCTCTCTCTCACCTCCCTTCTCCAGCAGTTGGCAGCGCCCAAGGCTAACCAAGCTTCACCGGCTGGCCCTTTTCTCCCTCATCTGAACTCTTCTCCCTACCCTGGTCTAGACATTCGTTCCCCTCCTCTAGTCACCTAGCAACCTCAGCTTCTCCTACATCTACCACAGCTTCCTCCATCAAGTCACTACCCATTGCTGCTGCTGCCATTACTGCAGTTGTAGCTACAGCTCCCTCCTCCCCTAACTCCACCTCTCTTCCCTTCCTCTTTCACCCCCACAGACCTAACTCCACATTAGCCTTCACCCACCACTATTATGACCCAACAACCACTACTCAGCCCAGCTCCACCACAGCTTAGCTGCAAGAAGCCAAGAACCATGCTCCACAACCCCCGTGTGCCACCTTCCTTCACCTACAACCATGACAATTTGGCTAGTAAAATTAATGTTTTGCATCTTCAATAGTTTTGGCATGTCCAGAATGTCCCATTAGGCCTCTAGTATGCAATTTTCGAATTAAGAATTCCCTTAAAGATCTGGGAAGACATAGCTTTCGATATCTAAATAGATGGCCATCCTGCATTATAAAACCATATATTTCACAAGTCATTTCATCGATTAGCAAATTGTAAATTTCATGAAATTCCAAAGACACCTTAATCTTATCAAATCCCGTTCTACACTCATCTTTGAAAAAAGGGCCATGTGATGACTAAGTGCATTGTCATCTTTGTTCTTAGCCTCAGATTTATATTGGAGAGTTATGTATAGTCTTGGAGAAACTCAATATGTTTACCGTGTCTTGCATTAAGCTTTTTCTAGGAGTTGATGTACCGAAGGGCCTATGGTTAGAAAAAATAATAAATTCTTGTGGGAGTAAATAGTGCCTCTAATAACGAAGTGGCTGAACCACTGTATAGAATTCCTTATTATAGGTGGTATATTGCTGCCTTGTTTTATTCAGTTTCTTAGTAAAGTAGGCAGCCGAATAACCTTGTTTAGACATTCATTTTATTTTGGTAAGAGGAACTTGTCTAGATATAGCTTTTCTTATTCTCAACTTGGCCTCTTCCACAATCTCTCATGTTCCATAATCCCTTTCATAAGTAAGATGCCAATCATTCACCTTAGTGCTTTATTTGATTACACACCCAAATATTTTCAGCAAAATGTACTTTGACCCTGTAATAAGAACAACTGTATGTTTGTAAATAATACTTATTATTAAAATCTAGTATTAGCTCCTTTTTCTCCAATCTTCTCTAGTTTGGCCACCTACTTTTAAGGAGAATTATCATTAGTAGCCATAGTATCACAATTATTGGTGAAATTGATATTTTTACTAGTCATTTTTTGTGATAATATAATATAAAGCATTTTAAATTTTTTAACACAACAATACAACAGAGTAATTGAAATCTTTTATGCACTTGCAAATTAACATCAAAGCATGTTATGCAAACCCTATGCTAAGTTACTAACATCAAAGCATTTGCAGACTAACATTTTTCTTTTGTTACAGGCTACTTATAATATAATACGAAAGCATTTTATGCAAACCCTATACTATCATATTTCTTTTACTGCAACCAACTTCAAGAAGAAAAAAAAAATGTCTTCCTCGTGTTGTAGTCAGCAAAGGGAAGAGGGGGAGAGAAGAGGGAGTCGATGGAAGAGTGAAGGGATGTTGTAGAAAACTATTGTCAATTGTAGTCAGAGAGGATTGAAGGGTGGTGGAAGATTTGGAGAGAGAGAGAGAGACTGTTGTAGACCTTCTGGTGTTGCCATCTCTTCTTCCGTGAGGGATGAGTGGTGCAATCCTTCCACCATTGGAGCATGATAGAGGAAAAGGGAGGCTAGGTCCTTTTTCCTCTCAATTCAATTAAAGTGACAAGTGTTATAGACTTTCCAATTCAGTTGTGTTTAACCCTTAAACAGATTAATGGGTGGAGACTTATTTTGCTTTGTTCCATGCTCGCTAAACCCAAAATTAACATAAAAGCTTACTTGTCATACTATTGTCATATCAGAACGAATCCACGTCATATCAAAAAAATTAAAAATTCAGATACTCTTTCGACCTTATCTGATACATATCAGAGCCGTATTTATATCCAATATGTGACAGGTACACGTGTGGCACCGACAGGAAGAATCCATGTTTCATGGAGTACTATTAATGGGCAGATGACTAGGGGATTTACTTTACATTTCTGCTATGTTTTCTAAGCATATAAATGTTTTCACCTTATTGATTTTAACATTGTTCTCATGGTAGTACAGATGGTCCGTGGTGCTCTAACACTTCCTCATGGTACTGGGAAGGTACATTCTATGTGTCATTGTTAGTTCTCTAGTAGTTTATATTTATGAGCTTTTTAAAGTGATATTTGATATTCATATGCTATCATTCTTTTAAGACTGTTAGGGTAGCTGTATTTGCTGAAGGTGCTGCAGCAGATGAAGCTAGAGCTGCTGGAGCTGATGTAGTTGGTGGCGATGAACTTATCGAGGAAATAAAACTTGGTACTAAATATGTTTGCATGATAATTTATTGATTTCTATTACTTTTTGGTCATTTTCCCGTATTAGAGCTATTCAAGCAGGTCCTCTTCATTCTTTGTCATGATGCATGACCAGTTTGCATGTTTACTCTCTAAATTTTCATAGAACTTGGATGATTTATCTTAATTTTGATAAACTGCACAGTATGGTATGTATACTGTTGATGTTGCTGGATCATAACCCTAACATTACATTCATTGTATCTGAAAAATTCTGTGCCACTTGTCCACCTATTGCTAGATGTGCAAGCCCTCTTTCCTTATGCCATTCAAACATCTAGGGTATATCTGCCTATAGTCTATCAATCCTTTTTCACTTTCAAATTGATAATTTGCAGGTGGTGGCAAGCTTAACTTTGATAAGTGTATAGCAACTCCAATGTTTATGCCTCGTCTTTCCAAGGTTAGTATTTGAAGTCTGAGGCAGTTATTTAGTACTTTGTTCTATTTGCTACATCTTTCCATCATTTTCCTTACAGTTCTCTTATATCAGGTGGCTAGGATCCTTGGTCCCCGTGGTTTGATGCCGAATCCTAAAGTGAGTTTTTCTATTCGAAGGTCTTGTCAAACATGTTTTAATTATGCCTCTGTAATAGGTATCTTCTTTATACAGCTAGGATCTGTGACAAGTGATGTTTCTGGAGCAGTAAAGGAGGCAAAATGCGGTCGGATTGATTTTAAACTTGACAAAACTGCTATAGTGCATGTAGGCCTTGGGAAGGTATGATATCAACTTTCATGCAAATTCAAGGTAGCTTACTTAGCTACTGTATATTAGACTGAAGTTGAAAGATACATCTATGTGATAGTAGAGCTCCTAGAATGTGAGATTTAATGATTTTATCTTGTGAATATATGTGGGCAAAATCTTTATTGCTACATGGAATGTGATCTTGCAAGCACGTGTATCGTAGAAATCCAGTAGCAACTATTCATGATGCATGTGATATCCTGTGTTCATATATTTTTAAGAAACAGGAGTTTGCTTTCTCTGTGGTACTAGTTTATTCTAACATTCTAAATTCGTTGACATATAAACCTTGAAGATATAGTTAATAGTTTGTCTTCTGAGTACATGGTTTGAAGGCTTGAAATAAGTCTAGCATGGTATATAATTGGATCTAGAGCACTATATATATGAGAACTCCAGATCATGATCCATATTTATGATTAGAATTCCAAAATGAGAAGAAGCAACAATAGATAGTTGGCATACATACATACTCTACTATAATTGTGTATTGGATTCCAAAGACATGTCATCAATTTACTGCTGCAGTATTCAAAAGTTCTCAGAGCTAGAAGTTTCAATTATTCTCTATATGCCTGTGCAGCTGTTGAACCAGGTTATACATTACTAGTTCTATTTATGTCATTTGCAGGTTAACTTTTCTGAGGACAACCTACGTGAAAATATTGGGGCTTTTGTACATGCTCTTTTGCTTGCAAAGCCTGTGGGTTTAAAGAAAAGTAAGTGGCATCATTTTGTGTTTGAAATCTGTTGTTTTTCAGTGTTCTATAAGTAGCAGTCTCATTTATATCGAATAGCATATTGTAATAATATCAAATTTCCATCATAAGGAATCAAAATTAGGCAATCTTTCAAACAAGTTATCATTCACATGTTTTTTTTCTTGGCAGCCTCCAAATATGCTGGGTACGTGAAGAACTTTACATTAAGTAGCACGGTAAGTAAAATAAGATAGTTTTAATCTTTTAATAAACTGATAGGTTAGTGTCCTTTATGTATGTGAAATAAACTTCTATCAGAGCTGGAATATGATTGTTTGAATTTTGAGTATTGAATCCTGATATATTTGGTAAATTATATAACCAGTGCATTTTACTATCTTGAGTCATTCTTCTGCTGTATCTAATGTAGTTGATCTTGCAGATGGGACCTGGATTTCCCATTTCCATACAGTCACTATCTGTGGCTGCAGATCACTACAACAAGGTGCAAGTTAAATAACAGTCATATAGTTTCCTGGCATTGAAGAGGAGCTTGACAGCCTCATGTGATGTATCAAACATCCATGTTCAGCCTATTTGAATAGGTTGTTTGAAGAGCACACAACATTTTTCTTTTGTTATCATGGCATTTTGAGGACCTGGTCTTCAGACAATAGTTACTTTTTGATGTTTCATTCAAGATTCGGAAATGCCTCTTCTAGCATTACAATAGCTATCATTGCTTCAAGTGTTATTGCGGAACTATGGCTGGTTGGCATGATCTGAGGTGCTAGGGCTTGTCCGTAGATTGTGGAATATTCTTTTCAGATTGCTCTTAAGCTATTTCTGTAAAGTATATATTTACTTATAGTGCATCCAAGGTAACTTAAATAAATCTTAGTCTTAAATTCGTCTTATGGTTTTATAATTTGCGGCAATTGCAGCTGCTAGATGTTGGATGGAGATGCAAATTCCTGAACTTTGTCTTATCTTTGTATAGTTTGTGTGGTAGTTGCATCTGCTAGATGTTGGAAGGAGATGCAAATTCCTGTGTTGGGTAATACAGCTGATATCATATCAAGCGATAATGCATCCTTTTCCATATACACATCTCTTTCTTTAGGTTGCTACGGTGTGTGGAATTATACTGCAGTATACCCCAAGTGTTGGAACTAAAGGTGAAATTGCATACTGCAGTACGTGAAATCTACTGGGACATGCTGAGTATCTCTAATATCTCTGAAATTAATTGTGTACTAAAGTTGTACAGTCCCTTTACTGGTTTTTTAGATTAAATTTTTGTAGTACTTTTGTGATCTCAGAGACTCCAAATGAGTAAGAGAATCTTATAAGCAACACCTTGCATTTCCTGGTTATTAATGTTTACTAGGGTAATGTAAGTGTGTTTTCATTTAATTGGGAGGCCAATCTCTCAGAAAAATGATAATTCTAGTCTGAGATATGATGTTATCATCATTATCACTAATATGATAACTATTATTACTCTCATTAATACTTGCAGGACTACCCCTTTTGACCTTCCAAGAAGGTTAGCCTGCGAAAAAAGAAAGCGGTAAGGATTGGGAAAAGATTGCCGACTCTAGAGAGTCAATAATGCTTATACCTACGTCGCTGAATAAGTATATACCTTGATGAGAATACTCACTTGGGCAGCTCAGCACAGCTTAGCTGCTATCCACAATACAGCGTAACACAAGTCAAACTTGGTAATATCTCTGTTAGCATATAGATTTGGTCGTACAATTGTACAATTGTGCAAAATTATCCAATTCAATCGGTTGATGTGAACTTTAAAATTTTGAAAAGACAACAGGAATATCTCTCTACTCCGCTGACTTTTGGGGGTTAGGTAATGAGTCAAAGCATTCCAATAAATTATCAGGAAAAGAATTGCATGATGCTCTTAACAAACTCTTTTAATTCGATGGTCAGGTTCTCTCCTAGCCATGCATTTGGTAAGAGTGACTTAGTGTGTACTTCTCCATTGGAGTTTGGCCGTGGTCAATTGTGATGCGTTTGCCGAAACTAAAGACGCATCTTGACCTCTTCTTTTTTCATTTATTAATTGTGACTTTCTTACTAAATATTTATTAATTGTGACTTTGCTAAAAGATTTCTAATTTATTAGGATAGTCTTGCATGATTTTGCCTCGCTTATACTTGATAATATGTATAAATAAACGCCTCTTCTCTTCTTGTTTCACCGGTGACGAAGCTTCGCGCAAGTGGAAGAGCAAATGTTGCTTACAACTGGCGACTTCTTGGCCCTTAGAATTTTTTTTATTTTACTTTTATGTCTGAAGTTGGACTTTTGTTGGGTTCTGGTCCATTATAATTTAGAAAAAGTTTACACTTTCCAATGTTTAACTGGCTGTCTGTGGATGTTTTGAGTTTTGACATTTTGCCAGTTTGGAGCGATCCATGCGCTGTTTTAACTGAACATGGGACTGCCATGCATCTTTTTCTTTCTTTTTTTATCCTCTTTTGGATGCATGATACATTATTTTTATTTTAATAATGGAAAACGTGACATCTCAGTTAAATCGCGTTAGAATTTGAATCAAGAATGCTCTTATAATATGAGCCTTTTTAGCTATACAGATCACATTGACGCATATATTATAAAACCCACTTAAAAGCTTATAAGTCACTTGATTATCTGACAAGCATTACTTAATAGGATAATCTTACCAAAGGATATCATGGCGCCCTTCTCTCCCTCTAAAATATTTATCAAATGCAATAGTAGCTTGACGTCTAGTGGATAAAATATATGATTTAATCTCTGCGTTAAGAAGTTGGCTAAAGTCGTCTTCCAGGCTGTGTACAATTAATTTGTTTACTAATTAATGCATTTCTTTCTTCTTTCAGAAAAGAAGAAGAAAAGGAAACAGAGTTCCATCTACAGCCAATCGAGTGGTCGACGTCGTGATCATATCGGTGTCATATTTATAAGTAATGTGACCAAATTTTCATTCATTTCAGAACATAACAACTACATATAAATATATCATAATATGGTATGAAGAACCAACAAACAACACAACACAACACACTCCCCTAAAGCCGTTACATTATTCAAGAACACAGTAGACCATGGTTTCCATGATCTAATTCTTCTTCTATTCAAGAACATCAGTTAATCTTCCTGCAGTTCAACCTAACCTCTCCAAATTTCCCAGTCAACGGGCTCAAGTTTCCCATCTTGATCATAGCCTTGGCAAAGTCCCCAGCAAACTTAGCTCCGTTGGTACTGTACTGCTTTACCAGTGAATCCTGAGACCCACCATTGAACAACTCCTGGTCCGAATGGAACAGCCCACGCTGACCAACCAAGTTCTGGTAGTACGCATTGTCGAATTTGACCGGGGTCTGGACGTCGAGAGGAGCCAGGTTTCTGTCGCCGCCGGTCCTCGGGCAAGTTTTCCTGCGGAGGGCCGCGAAGGTGGCGTTGATGTTGGTGTCGCCGCCGTTGATGCGGCTGCGGAAGAACTGGCATTGCCCTTGGCCGATGGTGTGCGCGCCGGAGAGCGCGGTCATGTCACGCGCGTTGAGGCCCTTGGCGGCGAACATGGAGATGAGGGTGGAGAGGTCGGAGCCTGGGCCAGGGAGGTTGCTGTTGGCCCCGTTGAGGCTCGCGGTGCGCGCGTCTCGGCGGCCTAATTGGACTGTCCATGACGGTCCCCCGAGCTGCAGCATTAATACAATAGTCAGATATATATATATATTGTTGGTTCATTATCTCATAGTTTAAGCATTTTGGTCAACTAATTATCTAGATAGTGGTTTCATTAATCCATCTTTGTTATATACTAACCAAGTTTACGCCATCGCGTGTGGCGAGGGCGAGGATGTCGGCGCACGAGACCGTCGCCTTGCAGGCAGCTTCGACTTTGGCTTTGATGGCATCGATGACTTCGAACCCGCGAGCTGAATTCGCATTCGGCCCAGCACTCTTCTCTCCAGTGAAGGTTGGTGTGTCATCAAGAAGGATTGAACCATCACAACCCTGCGGCCGGAGAAATATTAACAACACGTATATATAACCAACAATAGTTAGTATAGTGTAATTATAGTAGATATTAAGTAATGGAATACTATATATATATATATATATCTTACATTAACGAAGCAGTCGTGGAAGAAGAGGCGAAGAATGGAAGCGGCCATTCTTGGCTCCTTAGCTACTGCCTGAGCCATGGCAGATCGCACAATGGTTTGCACATTTGGGCAGGTGGAAGAATAGAAGTTGGCAGACAACTGCCCATGAGCAGCACTAGCAAGAAGAGCTAGGAGAGCAAGGGTGAGAAATCTATTAATGCAGAAGAAAGCCATGGCTAAGAACACCAAATGGGATAAGACGGGATGAGATGAGATCCTTAAGCTTGCCCTCATATATATAGTACTCTTGCATGCATGGGATAAATGCTTTTTTTTTATATGTGCGGATAATATGCTTGCTACGCAGGCTTTAGTTGACCAATTAACTTGTTTGTTTCTCAATTATAGCCTCCATGGCGGTGGTTTGAATAAGAAAGTTTGCAAGTCAAAGGAATAAGAACATGATGGTTGTCTATATTATATTATTATACAACTTGATACGCAATTAGCTCGATGCTCGCCTTCCGTATCGTTTTCTTAGCTGTCGCTTGGACTTTGTAAGCAATAATACAATTGATGTGATGCTATTTATCCCATCACTATAACAAAGGAGAAATCTTATCTCGATCCGTTTGACTCCACGTCAGTTCTTCGACTTTTGCCGCAGATAAAAGTAGGGAGTTTTGTAGAGCATGTGTTGTTAGATTTTTATTGTTTGCAATTATGTACAAGATAATCTAAGTGTTTTTATACATATATGATTATTTATACAAGTCTAAAAAGTATTTGTTTTGAAGAATTGCAAGATTAATGGATAAGAGTTTATAAGTTCACATCGCGTTCATATCGCGTTCATAGGGCGTTCACACAGATATAGAGCAGCGCTCACAAGCGCATTCGAATATGAGTGCATGTGTTCACACAGACAGAGAGTAGCGTTCACAAGCGCGTTCGAATGCGAGCACATGCGTTTGCACAAATAGAAACATCGCGTTCACAAGCGCGTTCGAACGCGAGCGCAAACGTTCGCACAGACAGAGAGTGTTGTTTTCTGCGCGCGTTTGAACGCAATCATGACCCGTTCGAATGCACCTAAGATCAAGTCAGGCCGTTCAAACGCACCCGGGCCGTGTTCGAACACAGCTACTAAGTTTGCAATTTTTGGACTTTCGTGAGTTCAGATAAGACTTAGGTTTGGCTCTATCTTGGAGATCTTATATAAGCATTATGATGCCCTAACTCTAAAGAGTTTGGTGAAGCAATTTTGAAGGAAACTTTTTGAGGCTACATTGTTTCTTCAACCAACAAGTTTCTACTCTTTTACAAGGCTTAATCTTTCATTTTAAGAATAATCTTGACTATCCTAAATAGGAGAGAGAGGTACCTTCTTTTTATTTATTTTATTTTTCTTTTATTAATATGAGCTCCTAGATTAAGTGGGTTAGTTAGACAATAGAAAGTAGCTCTCCGGATGACAACGTCTAATGGGCTACAATTACATCTAGTGCTTTTTTTAACATTTTGTATGATTCTTTTTTCTCACCATATTTACTGTAAGGTGATCCAAACGACATAAATATTAGAGAAATCAATCAAAAATATCTTATATTTTATCTTTATTACTATATATTATAAAAAAAGTAATCTAAGCTAACCCATATTACTAACTAATGGTGGATTATCATCTTTACCATAATAGATATTAATCATTCGCCACTGTAATTTGCTTTTAATATCTTAAAATGTTTTCTCGTTAGTTTTGTTAACAGTCGGCCATTACCATATAAATGAATTAAGCTAATTATCAATAAAATAACCTTATTACTCTTAACAAAAATTTAAAAAGTTAAGGTGAAAATAAAGGAGAACCAAAATAATTTTTATTTCATCAACTGCACAAACAAAACGAGACCGATATTAATGATACACATTGTTGTTCTATTATCTATCGGCTTAAATATTTTAGTTAACTAGTTATCTGAGATGATATGTGATATTAGAGAAGTCGCACGCACTACATTGTTATCTGCCATAATGGTACGTGTAGGAGCTGCACGTGAAGGCATGATATAAATTATTGGTTTAGATCTTGATCCATGTACTCTAACCAAAGATCTAAAACATAACGACGACCAAATGCAATAGTCGCTTAATGTCGATTCGAGAATGTCGTCTTCTCGGCCGTGTTAGAAATCGATTAAATTAAATTCATCAAAATCTAACATTAGATAGTCACGGGCGACGTTCTTAGGTGGCGATCCAGTCTACATCACTCTTTTAAGTATTAAGTACGTGTGTATATATATATATATATATAAACTCTCAAGCACTGCTGTCATGAAAGTTCTCTTGAATTTTCTAATCGCACTGGCTTCTGATTGTTACATTTGATCTTGTGCGTGTTATGGCAAGACGATTCAACGAAGAGAGTGTTCTCCTTCACTTATTATATATTATTACTCAATTTTTACTGTTTCCAAGTGAAAGATGATATATATCTACCTAATTAGGAATAATTTATAAAATTAATACTACTTTTCCAGACACAATACATTTGAACTTTTGTTGCTGTTAATAAGATCTATTTACTGCAATCATATGCTGTATGTGTATGCGTGCTCAACAGGTGTGTACATATACATACATACATACATAGATATATATATATATATATATTATATAAGATCGAGAATTTTATCAAAACATCATATATTTTTTATTATTTATATTTTATTATATAGATATTTATTATTTGATTTCTTGTATTTTAATTTTAATGCCTCAAAATTCTATGAGTGAATTTACCCTAACAACAGAGAGAATAGATAATATTCGTTTAATTTTATAAATAAAAATTTAGACTCTCTAAAATATCTCTTATTTTACGTTAAATTTGATTCCCCCTCTATTTTACTTTAACTTAAAAAATATTTAAGGATATTATAATTATTTTGCAGCTATAATTTGCTTCATATATATATATATAAGTATTAAAAATAAATTATAAGGTATAAATATTCATATGATATGATAAGTATTAATAATAATAATAAAAGAAAAACGTAGTGCATTTTTAAATATTTTCCTAAAAAGATATTATTGCTTACATAAACTTATATAAACAAAATTTGTCCACTGCAAATCTAAAATAGCCTTTATTTCTAACATACACTTTGCTCCATATTTACTAATGGAAATATAAGTAAAAGTATTTTGCAAGTCATTCTTCTAATTAGCAAACAGAATTCTATTTCCAAGAGTGGACTGAGAGGTTGTCGACATCTTAAGCATATACGTGTCATGGCCTCATGTCGCCAAATATTCACAGGTAATATAATCAAGTTTTGATTCATATCAAAACATGACAACAATACACAAAAAACAACAACCAACACACTCCCGTGGAGCCAATGCCGGCAAGTTACATTATTCAAGAACACAGATCCACAGAGCTAGAACTTGATTTCCAAGATCTGGCCACTGCTTCTCCTCGCCATGAAGTTCTATCGTCATCAGTTGGCCTTTCTGCAGTTCAACCTAACCTCTCCCTTTTTCCCAGTCAATGGGCTCAAATTTCCCATCTTAACCATAGCCTTAGCAAAGTCTGCGGCAAACTTAGCCCCATTGGTACTGTACTGCTTTACTAGTGAATCCTGAGACCCACCATTGAACAACTCCTGGTCCGAGTGGAACAGCCCACGCTGAGCAATCAAGTCTTGGTAGTACGCATTGTCGAATTTAATCGGGGTCTGGGCGTCGAGTGGAGCGAGGTTTTTAATGCCGCCGGAACTCGGACACGTTTTCTTGCGGAGCACCGCGAACTTGGAGTCGATGTTGGTGTCGCCGCCGTGGACGCGGTTGCGGAAGAACTGGCACTGCGCTTGGCCTATGGTGTGCGCGCCGGAGAGCACGGTCATGTCGCTCGCGCTGAGGCCCTTGGCGGCGAACATGGAGATGAGGGTGGAGAGGTCGGAGCCTGGGCCCGGGAGGTTGGCGTTTGCGCCTTTCTGGTTCGCGGTGAGCGAGTCGCGCCGGCCTAATTGGACTGTCCATGATGGCCCTCCGAGCTGCAGCAACAACATGACTGTTTGTTAGACATGTTTTGCTAAGAGTTGGGTTGGGTCTTTCACATGATATAAAGAGTTTTCCACATAAATCTTTGTAACTATTATTGTTTTATTCTCTTTGATAATTTGACGAAATTGTTCACACATAAAGTGCGAGTATCTTACTCCGCACAACAGTCAATTATCAACCATCTTAAGATTTTTTTTATTAACTGATTATCCTTTTCAGAGGGATAAGTTTTATATTTTATATTTTTGATATTCTAAAACTCCTCTCATTTCTGAACTGAACACTGAACTAAGAATTTTTATGAGCTCAATGAGTGGGTGAAGAAATTTTATATTTTTAAGTAAAGATAAACATAACAGAAATTTAAATTCATGACTTCAGGACGCCAACTGCTCTAAAAATTTAAATTATTAAACAACGATAAATTTTTATATTCTAAAAAACCAAGATTATATATATATATATATATATATATATATATAATTTATGATACTAACCAAGTTTACGCCATCGCGTGTGGCGAGTGCGAGGATGTCGGCGCACGAGACCGTCGCCTTGCAGGCAGCTTCGACTTTCGCTTTGATGGCATCGATGACTTCGAAGCCGCGAGCCGATTTCGCGTTCGGCGCAGCATTCTTCTCGCTCTTAAAGGTTGGTGCGTCATCAAGAAGGATCGACCCATCACAACCCTGCGGGAGAATATATAATTAACATCAGTTAGTTAAGAGTAACGCTACTTGATTAATGTAATTATAGTAGACATCAAATAATGGAATGCTATATATCCTACATCAACGAAGCAGTCGTGGAAGAAGAGGCGAAGGATGGAAGCTGCCATTCTTGACTCCTTTGCTACTGCCTTAGCCATGGCAGATCGCACAATGGTCTGTAGGTCTGGACAGGTGGTAGAATAAAAGTTAGCAGACAACTTTCCATGAGCAGCACTGGCAAGAAGAGATAAGATAGCAAGGGTGAGAAAGCTATTAGAGAAGCAAGCCATGGCTAAGTGCACTAAATGGGATAATTAAGATGGGATGAGATGAGATGTTTGCTTTGGCCTCTTATATATATATATATATATATATATATATATAGTAGTTTTCTTGCATGCATGGAATATGCCACGGGGACTTTATTTGACCAAGTTGTTTCTAAATTATGACATCTATGGTGGTGGTTTTTGAAGAAGAAAATATAAAAGGCAATGTTTTTGTTTAGTATACGACTTGATATATACATTAGATAGAAGGAATCTTTTTAGCGTCGTTTCCTTCGGTCTCGCATGACTCGGTTAGAAATAAACATTGATATTATTGTTCTTATTCCATGACGATCATATGCCGATTTCAACAGACAAAATTATCTCTTTTTTACTCCAACGTCATATCTTAGATTTTCGCTGTGGCGGAAAGTAAGCGAATTTTGTAGAGCATAAGATACATCCATGCCTTCGATTAGGATAGCAGCCCACGTTGCATTATTTGATTCAATAGTGTTTTGATAAAGATATTTTAAAATTAATATAGTTGATTGAAATTATTTATTGATCGATATCGCTACGTAGGTGCATGCTTCGTTGACAACTCATCTCTACTATTCATGTTACCGTGACAAGTCATCATCATCCTCTAAAAGGAAGGAGATGATGTGCTGGCCTGTCACGGTTGCAAAAGATGAACAAGTGTCATGTGAAAAAGTATTTACCAAAGCATTATTTATTAAATCCAAAAAAAGTCTCGAAATGTTTTTGCTTGGGAGGAAAAATTATAAATCATCCCGTCATATACTACTAAACACTACTTAGGATTCCTCAGTTAAAGAGTCGTGCATGTCACAAAGCACTAAAGAGGACTCTTTACTAATTTCTTTTACCACCTTTTTAATTTCGCAACTATTATTATATAATATCATAATATTTGGATTCATCCTTTTTTCCATTCCAATAGCAGGAATTTAAATTGTCAAGAAAAGAAAAAGGTTAACGACCTGTTTTTGTATTTGTAATCGCCTATCTTATCCCAGTCATTTCTGTCCTATTTAGTGAGACTTGAGCCGTCTGTTAATCGGAGCTTGAAAAGGCCTAGGAGCATGGACTTCGACAAATTCTGGTTGAAAGTGACTCCAAACATCTCATAAATATCATAATAAAGAAGATGGGTGGACTATGGTACATTAATTCTCTCCATCGTCGAGGATATGTTTTGTTTTATACACTTTATTTTTTTGATGTAATTAGATTTACTCATATCTATATGAAAGCTAACTAGTTAGATTTACTCATATTCTTGGATGTGGTAGCTATTTCTGTCATCCGTTAGGCTGCTATTTTATCATAGAAATATGATTAGGTAGAAATGTGAATGATGTGTTGCCCACATATATAAAGATTGTGCGATCCGTTAACATATCATGAATCTTCAAATCCACGAGTAGAGCTCGCATTAGCTTTTTATCTAATAAATGCATCTCTTTTGAAAGTTGAGGTTTATTGCACATATTAGCTTTAGAAATTACTATGATTATCCGAGTAGCAAATACCATCAAATAAATTATAACTAATTGAATGAGTCATTTTGCAGTTTCATAGCCTAAATTAGTTTATACTTGCACATATATAGCTTACTCTTTGGGACAAATATTTAACTACTCACATGATCAATCAGGTAGCACGTCCTCGGCGACACCATAATCGCAAGGCACCCTTCCCCCGCTAGGAGGGGAAGGATCGTAGATAGCTCGACAGAGTGTGGGATGGAGACTGTAACACCCCAATTTAAAAAAAAAACTGACTAACGCATGCGCCGAGCACGTGCGTCAGACCCTGCCACCCTTCCCCCCGTCCACTCTTTTCCTTTCTTCTTCTTCTTCCTTTTCCCTTGTCGTGCACGCCACCCTTCCCACCTCCATTACCTCCTTCTTCCCCTCACTGCAGCCATCTCAACCCCCATTTTCTTCTCCACCTCACTATTTCTCTCCCTTTCCTCTCTCTCGGGTTGCCGACGCCGGAGCCGACAAAGCCCCGGAGCCAATGAAGCCGAGCGCGCGGATCGCGGTATGCCTCTACCTCATCGTTAAATTTTGGTAGCTAGCTCCCCTCCCTCTCACCATCATCCTCAGGGGCCGATGACCCCGCGTCCGGCTGCTAGTCCGAGAGCTCCGGTGGAAGGGGCTCTCTGGTCGGGCTTCGAGCCTTTGTGTTGGGAGGAGGGATCTCCACGGTCGTCGGCCATGGAGCACGCCTCGCTACCCCTGTCGGCCACCCGGCCGCAAGGCGAGCTTCTCCTGCTCCCTCGTAGGCGAGGAGGACAGCCGACGACTCATCCTCAGCATGGGTTACGCCGCCGCCGTCGAGCCGAGCGAAGCCCTCCTCCTTTCCTTCCCTTCCTTTCCCTCCTTTGCGAGCCGCCGGCGGCGTGGGTCACCAATAGCGTCAAGCCCCCCAACACCTGAGGTCGGGAACCTATGTGGCGTTTAGGTAATTATACTCTAGCGGTACCCGACGATGCAGGGTTAGGGCATCTATTGATGAGCCGAGAGCTCTCGATTCTCCCGCTGAGAGCGGTGATGATTTATAGAGAGTGAGATATGAGCTTATGACTGTGATCCTTAGTTTGATGGCCACACACTTTAGTAGGGAAGTCACTAAGGCATGCGAGTCGAAAACAACTCATATGTCGACATAGTTGCGTTAGCATTTTGTGCGCACCTGTGCTATATAAGGCCATATGGCCAGCAATAGCGAAGCTCTACCAAGCACAAAGGAAACAAATTTTGAGTGCATTCTTTGCCTAACAGCCTATTTTTCATTCTCTCTAACAACCGATCGGATAATGCTGTTGAAAGAACCTAGTAGTGACAATCTAGCTATCTTTTCCACATAAAAAAAAAAAATGGGTAATGCATATGGCTTTAGGCTTGATGACAAAAGTTGCCATGAAACTAGCTACGACATCATATTCCAACTAAGATCGAAGAAAAGGAAAATGAAAGCGAAGGTTCCTTCATCTCGCATATTGTAACACCCTGTAAAAAATCCCTAAAAATTGAGATGAAGGATTGATAATTTGAATGATGCATATTATATGTTCTTTATTACTATATGTGAACTGTAGATATAAACATAATAGATATGTTGCATGGATGCATTGTGATGATCATATTGATATTTTCTTTATACTTGTTGGGTTTTATGCTCATCACTTTTTGATAAAAATATTTTTAGATCAGTAAAAAAACCCTAAGTCTGTAGAGAAGTCGATGAAGATTTATTCAGTCTCTTTTATCTATTGTTATAAAACTAGTTGGATGAATTGTAACCCACTGTGCGGACATTTTTTTTGTTAAGATGTTTGGATATGTATTTAGGGTTTAGTGTAACGTGTGGTATTTTAGTTTTCTTTTATTGTATTATTTGTGGAAAGGTTGTGTCTCTCTCTCTTTTATATTGTGTAGAAACATTAACTAACATTTATATTGCGTAGAAACATTAACTAACAGGTTATTTGAAAACTATATGAGTTATATAGAGAGACGCTTATTTGGTAATTGTATTGGGTGATGGTTGTTTCAAATATATTATTTATATATTATGCTGCAATCTAATTCGTTTTGACTTGCTTTATATATTCTTTGTCAAATAAAAGTTGCGGTTTGTAGAATCGGAAGGTCAAAGAAAGTTTGCGTTGAAATAATGTCCAACTAGCCGATGCTATGCACGTGCAAATAACTCTATTATATATAGGTTGGCAAAGCAAGCCACATCCTCTCATCCCAATTCAAGCTTCAGTAATACTCGCAACTCACAACCACCCATGGCCTTCTTCTCTAATCGCTTCCTCGCTCTTGCTCTCCTTTCTCTTCTTGCTTGTGCTGCTAATGGGCAGTTGTCTGCAAACTTTTATTCTACCACCTGCCCAAATCTACAAACCATTGTGCGATCTGCCATGGCTCAGGCAGTAGCAAAGGAGCCAAGGATGGCAGCTTCCATTCTTCGCCTCTTCTTCCACGACTGCTTCGTTAATGTAAGATATATAAGCATTCCATTTCTCTTGATCTCAACTATAATAGCAGTAATTAAGTAGTGTTCCTTATATGCGTTATTGTTAATTTTCTCTCCAGGGTTGCGATGGCTCTATTCTTCTTGACGACACGCCAAACTTCATCGGCGAGAAGAGTGCTGGGCCGAATGCGAACTCAGCTCGCGGCTTTGACGTCATCGATGCCATTAAATCTCAAGTCGAAGCTGCCTGCAAGGCGACGGTCTCGTGCGCCGACATCCTTACCCTCGCCACACGCGACGGCGTAAATTTGGTTAGTATAAGAATATTAAGTCGATAGATAACCAATTAAATTCAAAAGATCAATCAAACAAACCAACAATGTATGTTATATATCTGACAAGTTGTATTGTTGCTGCAGCTCGGAGGACCAACATGGACAGTTCGATTAGGCCGCCGCGACGCACGCACCGCGAGCCAGAGCGCGGCCAACTCCAACCTCCCTGGTCCAGGCTCCGACCTCTCCACCCTCATCTCCATGTTCGCCGCCAAGGGCCTCAGCGCGAGCGACATGACCGCTCTCTCCGGGGCGCACACCATTGGCAAAGCGCAATGCCAGTTCTTCCGCGGCCGCATCAACGGCGGCGACACCAACATCAACGCCACCTTCGCGGCCCTCCGCAGACAATCGTGTCCGCCGACCGGCGGCAACAGCAATCTGGCCCCTATCGACGTCCAAAGCCCCATTAAGTTCGACAATGCGTACTACCAGGACTTGGTTGGTCGGCGTGGGCTATTCCATTCGGACCAGGAGCTGTTCAATGGCGGGTCTCAGGACTCGCTTGTAAGGCTGTACAGTAGAAACGGGGCTAAGTTCGCCGCAGACTTTGCTAAAGCTATGGTCAAGTTGGGGAACTTGAGTCCATTGACTGGGACTAATGGGGAGGTTAGATTAAACTGCAGGAAGGTAAATTCATGAAAGATTTTCTGGGGGCGCCTAGGTGTAATTTGGATCAATTTTTTTATTTGTTTGGGTGTGCAGGGAAAGGATTGGGCGTGTTGAGATTTGTTCCAGACCCATGTGAACTGTCAGATGGGTTAATAGGTTTTTCTTGAGCAGTATAACTGGCCGACATTGGTCTTGGATTTGTATGGTTCTTTATCAATATGATTTTATTTTGCTGTTACATTTCCAAGTAATGGAAGTAAACTAAATAAAATGTTATTAGATTACGCGCAACAGCTAAAAATATTATCTTATTAAAGTGTCTTGTAAATTGATTACTGTGTTACAAGGATAGTCCTGCCTAGTTATTGTATTAATATGAATACAAATATGATTAGTAATCAGGTTATTGTGTAACTCATTTAATACTTATATTCGTATTTAAAATTTTTAATTGTACTCAATTCACCAATAATCTTTTTTCCTTGAAAAAAAGAAAAGAAATGCTCTGGCTCTGAATCCCCATTGGCCTACTCACACACGTTTGCTAGATACAATTCGGCAGCCATTTTTTGGTAATTGTATTTGTGGCTCTACTTGCATCATGAGTCATGACAATAGAAATGTTTAAAAATAACGAACTTGATGGACTTGATTGTAATTTAGAACTCTTCTAAGGTTGCAGAGTCGAATATTATACTGTCACGTTACCTCTATTAGGAAGCCTATTTGTCGATTGGATATCTCATAAGAAATTGCGAACTCGCCTTTCCACCGCTGATAAAATGAATTGGTATATTTAAATAAGTTTGAAAAATTGATAATATCTATTGTCATGGTTCGATTTATATGTGGCAACGTGATGGTAGGAATGGCAATGAACAGGAAGATCGTTTAATATAGGTGAATTATCATCTTCGTTTTGCGAATTAGACCATTGTGATTAATTTTGTTGAGAGAATTTCAGACTTATTTATTTGATCTCTATTTTATTTTTCTAAAGAAAGCGGAGGATAACGAAGCGATGACCTTAAAAAATAAGCTTTTTTACTTGGTCTGCAAATAAGGACAGCAAGAGACAAATAAGAAGAAACGCATTGATAAATAGGTTAGTGTCCTAAAGATCTATCAAGTTCTAAGAGTCAGCTCTCAAAGACCTAACACCATAACCTATTGGAAAACAAAACTATATAAACAAATAACACCACCATATACAACAACAATCAACAACAAGCCGGTCACTAATAATAACCCAAACAATTAAAAGCAAAGCATAGTCAAAATGAAAATTATAAGGGGGGGAAAATGATGTTAGTGGTGAAGGGACAAAGGGGGCAGAGAGCAGGGACCAAGGAGAAAATAGAATAATAAGGAAGAGAGGAGGGAAAGAGAAGAAAATGAGAGACTAACGAAAATAGAAAAATAGATTAAAAAAAATTAAAAGAAAAAACATCTCACGGGAGAGGGGAAAAAATCACGGCGGTCGACCAATGGATATTTATCCAATATAATACATTTTTATCCACAGGACGGAACTTAAAAGTTAAAAAATAAAAATAAAGTGTCACACAGTACTGTACTACCGAGCAAAAATCAACAAAGGAATCATTGAAACTCAGCAAAAGCTTTATAATCACAGTTGCCTACGGATAAAATGTGATCACAAAGTTCTGCGTACAAAGATAGTGTTAGTGTACTAAAAAGGATGATAGGAAAATAAGAAACAATACAACCCTCTGAGACCAACGAAGCAAATTGACTTCGACTCCAAATTAAAATTTGGTTCCCGATATCTACTTCTACCGCTCATTACCTTCAATTCGCCTTCCTACAATTCAATCTAACCTCGCCATTAGTTCCTGTCAAGGGACTTAAGTTCCCCAACTTGACCATCGCCTTGGCAAAGTCTGCGGCAAACTTAGCCCCATTAGTGCTGTACAGCCTTACAAGCGAGTCCTGAGACCCACCATTGAACAATTCCTGGTCCGAATGGAACAATCCACGCTGCCCAACCAAGTTCTGGTAGTACGCATTGTCGAACATAATCGGGCTTTGGACGTCGATAGGAGCCAGATTGCTATCCCCGCCGGTTTTCGGACAAGTTTGCTGTCGGACCGCCGCGAAGCTGGCGTTGATGTTGGTGTCGCCGCCGGTGATGCGGCCGCGGAAGAACTGGCATTGCGCTTGGCCGATGGTGTGCGCGCCGGAGAGCGCGGTCATGTCGCGCGCGCTGAGCCCCTTGTTGGAGAACATGGAGATGAGGGTGGAGAGGCTCGAGCCGGGGCCGGGGAGGTTGGAGTTGGCCGCGCTCTGGCTCGCGGTGCGCGCGTCGCGGCGGCCTAATCGGACTGCCCATGTTGGTCCTCCGAGCTGCATCAACAATGCAACCGTAAGATATGATAACACATTGCTAACTGGCTAAAGTTTTTGAATTCATGGGTTATTTGGCTCATGCATTTCAGTGTATTACTAACCAAGTTTACGCCATCGCGTGTGGCGAGAGCGAGGATGTCGGCGCACGAGACCGTCGCATTGCAGGCAGCTTCGACTTGGGATTTAATGGTGTCGATGACGTCGAACCCTCGAGCAGAGTTCGCATTCGGCCCAGCACTCTTCTCGCCGGTGAAGGTTGGCGTGTCGTCAAGAAGGATCGACCCATCACAGCCCTGCAGAGAAAAATTAACAACACATATAAGGAACATTACTTAATTAGTGTCATTATTGTAGAAATTTAGTAGTAATGGACTGCAATATATCTTACATTCACGAAGCAGTCGTGGAAGAATAGGCGAAGAATGGAAGCGGCCATCCTTGGCTCCTTTGCTACTGCCTGAGCCACGGCAGATCGCACTATCGTTTGCACATTTGGGCAGGTGGTAGAATAAAAGTTAGCAGACAACTGCCCGTTAGCAGCACAAGCGAGCAAAGAAAGGAGAACAACAAGGGTGAGAAAGGTACTTGAGAGGAAACCCATGATTAAGAAGACTATTGAAGCTTAACTTGGGACGATATGAGATGCTCTTTGTTTGCCTTCCTTCGTATATATAGTGTGCTCTTCGCACATGAACCCGGCGACGCTGCTCAAAACCCGCGGCTTTGTTTGACCAATTTGATTCCAAATTAGAGCAATCATCGGGCGGTGGTGATTTTAAGAAATAAGTAGAATTAAGTCAAAGCAATTTAGCTGGTAAAATAATTTGGTTATTGCTAGTTGCTTGAATCGCACATGTGTGGATGTTGACGAGCTGCACTTGCTTACGTTGTCGTCTCTTGCATTAGTAAACATTAATATGTGATCGATGCTCTATTAACCCTATCGTTTTGAAAGAATCACCGGATATATCATATCTTCGTTTGGCTCCACCACCGTTGTAGCTTTCTCCGGTAAAGTTGTTTAGTATCTGTCACATGTCACCAGGATAACATGTCACCAGCCTGTTATGGTACTCCCTTTTAAACACAGAAACATGGTCATGGGAAGACTTTGGATGAGCTATTATGTACTTTTTCCTGATGGGAATATTCTTGGTTTGATTTGTTATAAGTCTCTCTTACTTATAAATCGTGTGATAGAAATTGCATAACTTTAAGTTATACATCTTAAACAAGAGACTTTCCAACCTTTTTTGTTTTATTAAAATATGCATAATTTACTTATTGGTGTATTTAAGATTTATATACCAACTTACTGTCTTGTTAAGGCTAAACTTTTAATATCTAAAGAAGATTATATCTCTAAGTTATATTACATTTTTTTTAAACAAAATTTTTATTATTTACAAATTAAGTTCTATTATTTAGCGAATATGTGCAGAAAATAATATCTTAGATTATATTTAAACTAACACTGTAAAATATTCTATCAATAAAAAATATTTTATTTTTAAATAATTAAAATATTCTTAGTATAGATTGGGTTTAATTTAGTTGGGTTCAATTTATTTGGGTTGAATTAAATTAGTACAAGCTGAATAAATATAACTTAATTAAGATTATTTTTATAATATTTATTGTATAATTAATTTAATATGCATATTTAATTAAATTTAACTAATAGATCTAATAAGTGTTTTCTATACATAAGTTAAATTATATAATTCAATATATAAAAAAATGTGAGGCGTAAATCGTACAGCCGTGCAAAATTTTCCAAATTTTATGATGGCGATTCATCATCACATGAGAAATAGTGACGAATTGCCTAGGGACTGTGAAACCTTATCCAAATTAAGAGTCTCAGCATCATCCCAGCTTGCACAGAAGAATCCGTGTCAGTGTGCGGCTGCTTAATTTCCAGCCGTAATGAGGCCCGTCATAATCTTGTATCAATTTTTTTTTATATATCACTATCAATGGTATTACGTGATTATCTTATCGCAAGTCCTCATATCAACGGAGCAACATTTATATAGACAATCAAATTATTTTTGAATCAAGGAGGTAGGTGATAGTATATACTCTTTTAGAAGAAATATGTAAATGGCCATTGAACTTTTTCTGTTAACACCGCAGTAATTAAGAAACATCAGATAACTGAGGCCTGAGAGAGTCAGGTGTAATAGAAAATAATAAGGGGCCTATGTAAAATTTGGCTATAGATCAAATGATTTAATTGTAATTAGCTCTTTAAATCATTGTCAGTTTGTCAATAATGAAGTGTATTTATAAAATGATTCGATGGTGGAGACATTGGAAATTTTTGCGCTATTTACAACTGGCATGAACGAAATGGAATACTACTTCGTTAATTTGGTTTAGGCTTAAAAACTCCTCGCTGCCTAAAATTAGATTAGAGCATAAATGACTGGAGAAGTGAGTCAGTGACTCTATATCGTAGCATTCTAGCACCCAATCCATATCTTTCTATCAATTTGGGGAAGTGCATGATACCTTATCGATGCAAGCCCTCTCCCATGCCCATTGGTTACCAAAGTCATAGCCTGCTATATATCTTATTCCTAGCCAAATGGAACTCACAAGTCTTGCAAAGTATAAATCACCCACCACTTTCATTACCGAAGATCTAGAAATGACGTGGAGTCCAGCTAAGATAGAAGAAAAGGACAAGGACAGCGAAGGTTCCCTTTATATCATATAATATACATCAAGTTGCAAATCACCTACGCGGCTGGTAGTAGAATTGGGCTGGTCAAACAAAGTCCGCGTTGAAGTATATTATAATATACACCGCTGCTTGTGCCATGCACGCGCGAATAACTAATATATATAGGTAGGCAAAGCAAGGCATTTCTCTCATCCCACTGCAACCTTCAATAGTTAATACTCGCTTAGCCATGGCCTTCTTACCTAATAGCCTCGTGACTCTTGCTCTCCTCTCTATTCTTGCTTGTGCTGCTCAGGGACAGTTATCTGCTAGCTTCTATTCTACCACCTGCCCAAATCTGCAAACCGTTGTGCGATCTGCCATGGCTCAGGCAGTAGCAAAGGAGCCAAGAATGGCAGCTTCAATCCTTCGCCTCTTCTTCCACGACTGCTTCGTTAATGTAGGATATATAGCATTCCATTACTTAATCTCTATTATTATTACGCTAGTTAAGTAGTGTCGGATCCTTATATGTGCTGTCAATTTTCATCTGCAGGGCTGTGACGGCTCGATCCTTCTTGACGACACACCAACTTTCACTGGCGAGAAGAGCGCTGGGCCAAATGCGAACTCAGCTCGCGGCTTCGACGTCATCGATACCATTAAATCCCAAGTCGAAGCTGCCTGCAAGGCGACGGTCTCGTGCACGGACATCCTCGCCCTCGCCACACGCGATGGCGTGAACTTGGTTAGTATAAAGTATTGCATTTTAGAGTGAATGTAAAAGCTTAATGTTGCTATTAGATAGCAGACTATATCATATATATATATCTCACGGTTATATTGTTCCTGCAGCTCGGAGGACCAACATGGACAGTCCAATTAGGCCGCCGCGACGCGCGCACCGCAAGCCAGA
The DNA here is from genome assembly GCF_019914945.1 of Typha latifolia. Taxonomy (NCBI): domain Eukaryota; kingdom Viridiplantae; phylum Streptophyta; class Magnoliopsida; order Poales; family Typhaceae; genus Typha; species Typha latifolia. Next base: position 4,543,225 of record NC_133087.1, on the reverse strand, counting down.
GTGCGGCCAACTCCAACCTCCCCGGCCCAGGGTCGAGCCTCTCCACCCTCATCTCCATGTTCGCCGCCAAGGGTCTCAGCGCGAGCGACATGACCGCGCTCTCCGGGGCGCATACCATCGGCCAAGCGCAATGCCAGTTCTTCCGCGGCCGCATCACCGGCGGCGACACCAACATCAACGCCACCTTCGCCGCGCTCCGCAGACAAACGTGTCCGATGACGGGCGGCAATAGCAACCTGGCCCCTATCGACGTCCAAAGCCCGATTAAGTTCGATAATGCGTACTACCAGGACTTGGTTGGTCGGCGTGGGCTGTTCCATTCGGACCAGGAGTTGTTCAATGGTGGGTCTCAGGACTCGCTTGTAAGGTTGTACAGTACGAACGGGGCCAAGTTTGCCGCCGACTTCGCTAAGGCGATGATCAAGTTGGGGAACTTGAGTCCATTGACTGGGACCAATGGAGAGGTTAGATTGAACTGCAGGAAGGTTAATTGATCGACCTGTGATTTGTTTAGGTTGGGAAGTTGATTTGGGTGCGTCGAGATTTGTTCTAGAACCATGTGAGTTGACAGATATTGGGTCATAGGTTTTCTTGAAAAGTGTAACTGGCCGACATTGGTAGAGCAAACATAATAAAATAACTATATTCATATTCTATCTTTTAGGCTCTCTCGTCCCTTTTAAAAATTGAGTACTTTTATCATTTTAAAAAGATCCAACAACTTTTGTTCTCTAAATATCATTTTCCTTAGGTTAAGTGTAAGTGCGATGACTTCCCATATGAGCAGAATTTTAGAGCACTTGTGGATTGCCCAGTAATTCCATGCGGATCCACATGGAAATCTGAACATAATCTGAACTCCAACTGCTGGATTTGCTCCCAATTCAGTCCAAGTTTTACCTTCTTCCTCATTGTGTTTATAGCATTGGTACATTCCTCTGAACTTAATATATGAAAATGAAAATGCCTTCTGTCAGTTTACATATAAAACCGACCAGTTCGAGCACCCAAGATTCCTTTTAATTGTTTGAAACTCAAGTCTGGCCCATATGCATGTCAGGTAGTCGGATCCGACTTAGGACGATGGGTTATATTCGCTTATAGAATTAAGGTCGTACATAATATAACTCTATAACAGTATAATCTGTATGTCATATATATATCAGCAGTGGGGCCATTGAAAACATCCTAAAGCCCAAACCCCACTCCGCCTCTAGATTATCTAGAAATATATTGATCAGACTATCTATATAGGGCTGTCAAAAAAGTCCATAAGCTCAACTCGTTAAGAATCCGGCTCGAGCTTTAAATAAGCCGAGCCAACATTTTAAGCTTAAAAGAATTATCGAGCTGAACCAACATTGGCCCGCTCACTCAGCTTGATTAGGTTCATACAATATGCATATATACAAAGTTCATAACTTTTGAATCTTAGATTCAACTATTGATATAATCTTTACAAATAAAATAAAAAACCCTAGTCTAACATTTATCTCCTCAAATCTATTGGCACTACGCTCCTATGACTCGAAACCCAAAACCGAAAACCCATCTCCACCGCTCAAGTGTGTCTTCACCAAAGTTGCATTAAACATTCTCAACGGAGCCGCCACGGGGCATGACTAGTACGGTTAAGGATGGAAGCCCATCTTGATGATGTGAGAGCTTTACTCGGGCCATGACAAAAGCCTTTTGTGGGGCCATGATGCAAGCTCTTCTTGCCACCGACGAGGACTTCTTCCTACAATGTCAAAATGAAGACAATGACAACGTCGAGGCCCTCTCCATCCTCCGTTGTCTCATCAATCCTCATCTAGCCCCAAATCCTCCTGTTGAGTCGAGATGTCGAGCCAAGCTCAAGCCTCATCTAGCTAGAAATGAGATGAGCCGAGCCAAGCTCAATTTTTATAGTTCTAATCAAGCTCGAGCACGAGCTGAGTTGAGATTTTCCATCTCTTGAGCATAACCGAGCTAGGCCTATCTATATATAAGTTTGGAAAAAAAAATCTCTACACCTATTTTTATAAAAGAAACTAAAAAATAGCACCCTATATTTTAATAATTTATGATCAATAACTCTTATTTTGAGCTATTTGTAATCCAACCTCTTTTTCTATCATACATAAGTTAGCTTAAACTAGTCGATTGCTAATAAAAGAGTATCTAAATGTGAATATTCTATTAGGAACACAAAAATTATTGTTTAAAAATACAAAAAAATAAAAAATAAAAAATAAAAGTAATACACAAGTCTTCCCTTGCTTCGATTACAACTACGGAGTCTAGGATCCAAACTTCTTACATAGCATTTTTCTAAATTATATCGTAATAAATATGGTTAGTGTATGATTAGATTAGAATGTGTCAAAGATACTTTTGTAACTTGGTTGGTAGAGCTAATTAAATAAACTATAATCACCGGTATAGCTAAGTAGTCAAGTCTTATTGGTCCACGACAGAGTCACGCGTTTGAGATTGCCTACAGACGTCGCAGAGTTAATATGAGCTAAATGCAATTATGGAAGTACTCGGCCTTAGCTAGCAACAAAATAGAATCTTAGAGTTTTTTCTTTTCTTTCTCCTCCCTGCGAGTCTTCTCCCTTTTTCCTCTTCTTTCTTTCACTTATTCCTCCTCTCACTCCCTTCTTTCTCTCCATCATTCTTTGTTGACGGTGATAAATCTTTTGTCGTCTAGATCTGTCTCCTTCCCCCTCTTTCTCTCTCTGTTTCTGTTTTCGCCTCCTCCTCACCTCCATCGTGTCTGATATCATCTCCTTCTCCGTCTGCGCAGCCCTCGAGAATCCACTCACTACGCTCACAACCAGCCTCCTCCTGTCCTGTGTCTCTCACATCATCTACGCAACATCTGACATCTTTGACTACAATAACATCCGTTGCCTATGGATACCTGTCCGATCTAGAGGCGAGCAATTAAGTTGTCACCCGCCGCCTCCATCCTCCATTTGTTTCACTTCCATTTATATCGACGATCCTGTCGCTCCTCAACCCTTGTTCGATCGCCGCGGCTTTTGCTGCAATAGCAATCGACATCGTTGCTGGTGTTGCCGTGACTGCAGCCACATAATTAACCATGGCTATCATTATTATGGTTGTCCTTGCTATTCTAACTATATTCTATCTTTTTCGTTGCTTTCTTTAGTATCTATTCCAGTGTGTTGCAAATTTGAGTGTTTATGTATATGATTTCAACATAGACGTAGGATTCTGACCTTCTTGCACTTGTGTAATTGTCGGGGCCGACTTTGTTAAAGCTTTCAATTTGGACCTTTCAAGCTTCTTGTTGTACTTTTTAGTGGTACTGATAGTGATAGCCAAAGTGAATGGCTTGTTTCTAGAATCTTTGTCCTACTTCCTCTAGTCCGGGTTGTAAATGAGTGCTTGCAATTATTAATTATTATTTGCTAGCCTTAGTAGTATACCTGATTATTGTCCCAAGAAACAAAAATACATATTAGGATTTCACTGTTTACCTCAGTTGATGTGAAGAATCTCTCCTACCATATTAGATATCTTCAGATCTATTTATGAAAACTAACAATAACAAACATGGATGACCTTGTCAACCGGCACGGGGCGTGCTGGCAGTGTACCGGCACATGACACGCGGCACCCCTCCTAATAGTTTTGCCGCTCATCGTCAAGCTACCCGTTGCCGATCACCGTCGCCCGAGTGTGTCGGGTCCCTAGCCCGAGGGAGAGATGAGAGAGAGAGAGAGAGAGAGAGAGAGAGAGATATATATATATATATATATATATATATATATAAGGTTATCGGTTAAAACTTAAGTAGCGGATCCGACGGCGAGCGGCGGTCGACGACGACGACGAAGGTGAGTATCTCATTTTTTTTTCTTCTTCTCTTACGTCGCGTGCTGTGCCGTGTCAACCACCGGTCGGTATGGTCCATGCCTATGGCACGGCCATCGTTGATAACAAATACCTTTGCCGAGAAAAATCAAGGTTAAGTGTAGTCAGCGAGTACATCCTATGCATCCACCATGCGAGTTGAATTTGCCAACTAAACAATAATAATAATAATAAATCACTTGTATGTTGCATTTATTAGCAAAATTTGCTAGTCTTAATAAAAATTTAGGTAATATATTATCTATATGAGACTTATAAAGCATATCAAAATCCGTTGTAGTCTAGTTGGTTAGGATACTCGGCTCTCACCCGAGAGACCCGGGTTCAAGTCCCGGCAACGGAATATGTTTTTGAACTTATTCCAATTTATTTATGGTCCAAAGGTATCATAATTTGCATCTCTTTATTCAGCTTACGCGTAACAGTGGGCATTCCTAAAGACCATTTGGTCGTTTTCGTAATTGGCTAATTGACTGTCTTTAAAAGTTCGTCATAGATATACTAGTCTCATTAAATAATAATGTCTCCCAACCTAACTTAATCTAATCATTAAATAATAATGTCTCCCAACCTAACTTAAGATTAGGGGTGGCAATTGGGTCAATCATGCCGTACAATGTATTGGATGCTGAGATAATTGATGCAAATGGGAGGCTATTAAATAGAGCATCCATGGGGGAGGAACTCTTTTTGGGCAATTAGAGGAGGGGGTGGAACAAGCTTTGGGGGTTATAATCTCATGGAATCTAAGACTCAGTGGTGTTCCTCACAATGTCACTGTTGTAACCTTGCGCAAGACTAAGAAGAATGAAGCTATTCAGCTTGTGTACAAGTGGCAGTACATTGCTCACAAGCTTCATGAGGATTTGTACCTCAAAGTGAACATACAACCTAAGCAGCAGGGCAAAGAGACTGGAGCAGAGGCAGTTTTCATGGTCTTGTTCCTTGGACGGTGCAGCGAGCTGCTCTACCATATGGAGAAGTGCTTTCCAGAGCTGGGTGTGGAGAGAGAAGACTGCATGGAAATGAGATATGTATAGGTATATGAGTCCTTATGTAAGTAAAAATCCCAGAGCTGCTTATATCAACTTCAGGGATCTTGATTTGGGCAAGAATGAGAAGGGCAATTCAAGCTACTCAAAAGCTCAGGTTTGGGGTCGGAAGTACTTCAAGGACAACTTTAGAAGGTTAGCCATGGTGAAGTCCAAAGTGGATCCGGATGAAGTATTTTGGAATGAGCAGAGCATCCCACCATTCACTGAAAGGATTTATTTCAAGGAGTTGATGGCATACAATGGATCAGATACAACTTAGAATTGTTGAACCAAAAGAATTTTATAATTTTCTTCTTCTATACCCATGATGCACGCACTAAATGGTAAGCATTCTCCAATATATCTGTAACATATTTTTACTTTTTTATTTTTATCTCTTTTTTGACATTCTCAAGGGACTATGCATAACACTATACACCAAGTTCAAGAGAACCGGAGATTTGCTTCAAATCTAGATAGAAGCAAAGATTGTTAATATATCCTATGCAGTCCTCACATGTCTAAAAATAGAATGAGACATCTTATCTTTAACCTACTTAGATTAGGCTTGTCACAATATCATGAATAAACCAATTCTAAATAGACACTTAAAATTTTTACTCAATGCTTATTAATTAGTAGGGACTAGAGATAAATAAAACATCACATCATTACAATATAAGATTTAAGTGGTTCATCTAAATTTGGGCTACATCCACGATCTACCGACAAGCATATTCACTATCAATAAAAGAAATCTTACAAATAAGAGATTAATCGAGGATGCTACAGAGCTTGTAAGCAAATGGCAGCTGGGAATGGAGAGAAGTGACTACAAAGAGATGAGTTGGATTCAGTCTATTTTTATACTACTTTTTCTTCTATGATGAGCACAAGCCTATGGAATTCCTTCTGGATAGAGCTTCCGAGACAAAGAACTTCTTCAAGGCCAAATTGGACTATGTTAGAGAACGGATTCCGGATCTTCAGGGAAGGATTTGGAGAAGTTTCCTTGAAGAAGGGGAAGGAATTGTTATCATGGAACCATATGGGGGAAGATGAGCAACATTTCAGAGTCAGCAACGCCGTTTCCTCATAGGAACGGGATTTTGTACAACATCCAGTGTTTTGTAGAGTGGAAGGAGAATGGAATAGTGGCAGTCAACCATCATCGTAGTAAGTAGGGTTTTTTGATGGTCTAGGCTTCTAATGAAGAGGGTGTAGGGAGAAACAGAAGGGTTTAGGTAGAATAAGAGTTAGTGAAGTTAAATTGTTAATAGTTCAGGTTGGGATATATTGGTTTGGGTTATTGATTATTATTTAATAACTAATTACATATAGTATACGGTAAGCAGTCACTATCTGTTGACTGTTGTCATATCCGATATATTACTTATAAATATATTTGTATCAAGAATAGGTAGTAATTTTACATCTTTTATCATATTGGATTTGGATTCAGATGCGAGGCGGAATTAATCACGGAATTAATCAGTTAATCCAACCAGTTTTCTCCTTTATAATTACATAATAGAAAAATATTCAAATAACATCCTATACTTTTATTATTTATTATTAACATCTTATATTTTGAAGATTTAATAACTACAACCTTCATTTTTTTCCTATAGTTTCTATACAAAGTCCTACTATTACTTTGGTTGACTAAATTACCCTTAAAAAAATTAAAAATATTGACCCACTTTTTCACAGACATATTTCACCCTAGCCACCCCACAAAATAAAAAATATCTCACTAAAGAGTAATTTTTATATATTTTAGAAGCTACCTTTAGTATCTAATAAATTATTTTTTAGTTGATAACTATTTAAACGTTGTTGGATCTACTTAAGTCAGATGTCATAATCTCTACTCATTTACACCCTAAAGTTGACCTTCTCATATCGTTATCTTATCTTGAATTTCGAGGCATCTTTCCTACCATATATTAGAAATATTCACATATAATTCTGAAATTTTTAGTGACCAACAATTTCTCCAACAAAAATCAAGGTTTGGTGGAGTCACTAGTCAGCCAAAGTACATCCCATGCATCCACACCACATAACTCTGTCAACTAACACAAATATAATTATCAAATGCATGTAACAAATAATAGAAAGAATTCAATTCCAACTTAAAAACTCTACATGTACGGATCCTTTCATCCGCTTAAATACAACACAATTTTAAATTCCAAAAAAATATCAAATAAATTATGAGGGACATCACAAATTTCAAAGGTTTATTCCCTTGTACCATGCGGATGGAAGTGACTTTGATTAGTTTTGTGATGAAAAATTCACACTCCTGCAATTTGATCTTCTCATTCCACTCCATCCAGTTGATGGACTTAGGTTTCCCACCTTAACCATGGCATTGGCAAAGTCATTGGCAAATGCTGTAGGATTACTACTGTACAAGCGCACAAGCCAATCTGTAGGCCCATTGTTGAACAGCTCCTGGTCAGAGTGGAGCAGCCCTTTCCGATCAACGAGGTTCTTGTAGTAGGCGTTATCGAAATGGGTGGGGCTCGACGCATCTAACGGAGCTAGGTTGAAGTTTGGGCTGGCGCCCATAGGACAAGTTTGTCGGCGAAGAAAAGCGTAGTTCGGGGCGATATTGGCGTCGTTGTAAATGCGGTTTCTGAAGATGCCGCACGTTGCTTGGCCAATGGTGTGCGCGCCGGAGAGAGCAGTGAGGTCCCGGGCATCAAGGCCCTTGGCGGCGAAGTCTGAGATTAGGGCTCCTATGTTGGAGTCGGGGCCGGGGAGATCTACGTTCAGGCTTGCCGATGTTGAGTCTGTGCGGCCTAATGGTATTGACCAACTTGGTCCTCCAAGCTGCAGTAGTTGATAACAATATATATGTTAGTTAAGTGTGCAATTACTAGTTTTATAGTTTTAAAACTTACAACAATATATAGTTTTATAGTTTTATAGTTGATTCTTCCGCTATAAAACTTAATATAGTTTTAAAAATTACTAGCTAATAATTTATTTGGATAAATTTTGAAATATGATGCCTGCCCTCTATAACTCTATAATACCCCCCCTCCCCTCCTATATATCTACCTCTGCGTAAGAGTTCATACATAGTGGTCGACTCAAGAAGTATTATTATGAAATAATTCATTCACTAACCAAGCTGACGCTGTCGCGGGCAGCAAGGGCGAGAATGTCGGCGCATGAAACCTGTCCTCTGCAAGCTGCTTCCACTCGCGATTTGATGGCGTCGATGACTTCGTAGCCACGGATCGAAAGGTTTGGAGGCGCTCCCTTCTCACTGACCACTGGTCCATCGTCGAGAAGAAGAGAGGCATCACAACCCTAAAGTAATGAACAAAAAAAACTGTGATCAGTATTTACCTAACAAAAAATATTTATATATATAGAAGACTAAGTATTTATGAGGAACTAAAGATGATGCTAAATTACATTTACAAAACAGTCGTGGAAGAAGAGGCGAAGAATGGCAGCAGCCATGGATGGATCCGAAGAAGCAATTTGAGACATGACAGATGCCACGATGCTTTCTAAATTTGGGCAGCTATTAGAGTAGAAGTTAGGAGACAACTGCCCGTGAGCAGTGCAAGAGAGAAGAGAGATGAGTAGTGCAATGGTGAAGAAGCTTTTGGAGAAGAAGGCCATGACTAGCTAGCTAAGAAGGCTTGGAGATTAATTGTTGGATGATGGGAGAGGCTTGCTCTGCCCTTTGTATATATAGTGGTAAATATTTCTAAGATATCAAAATGAAACATGTGATCATATTATCAATACTCATATAGTTATACCAAGTCTTTCTTTTGACTTCTTTGTTTTAATAAAGAAACGTATTATTATTCGTCGACCAAGGACTGAGAGATAAGACTGTAGGAAATTACGAGGAAAAGAAGGCTTTAAAGGGGAAGGAGAAAAATTCAAAGGGGAAAAGAGAAATTAATTCGTACGTACATTAAGCTTTCCTTAATTAAACAAAAAGGAGATTATAAGTAGTCTCTTAATTTGACTCGAATTTAAGTTATCATTTGTACTTTATACTTAAGTAGCGATTGGTCCATTTAGGGAACTATTTATTAACTAAGATTCAATGCATTTGGGCTAGTTGGTCACATTTTAAATTTATATTATCATCAACTTTGGTGATCTAACTAAGATTCAATGCATCTGTCATTATTATTGATATTTTTTAGCTCTCCTTTTCTTCTTTTTTTAAATGATCTTATTTTATTTGCACTAATGGTCACAATCCAAATCATATTGTTTTAGATGTTTGAAGTTTGAAACTACTTAGAGTAAGTAGCTCAATTATGATGACTTGCCGACTTCAATTCTAGTGGCTCCCAGCAAAAAAAAAGGGAATAAGATAATAAGAATAAGTTATCTTCCTGCATAATATATCTACCTTTATAAAAGCAAAATAACTTTTTTTTCCCTTGGTAACCATAGTGCATGTAATGTAAATTCCTCATAATTCTTGTAATTAGTTCCGAGATAATTAATAAATCTAAAATTTTTTACAAATCACACTCTATATTTAATTTATTTTATAATTTATGTCTTGGGTTTGAGGATTTTATAATTCGATTCTTTATTTTTTATATATTTTTTATTTAATACTGCAGGTTAAGATGAAAGGTATTAGCAAAGAAATATTTCATTATAGTATACTATTTTTTTTTTATAAAATATCTAAATTACTCTTATTTTATTCATCTTCTAATTTTTTCCATGAGATTGATAGAAGCGGAGGAGGGAGAGAAAAAAAAAAGATGAGAAAGAAGAAAAGAGAAATACGAGGGAAAGTGATGGTAGTGGCTGCAACCACGTGAGGAGGTATTTGAGGGGAGGATGAAGAAGATGGTGAAGGAGTATAAAGATTTTAGTAATTTATTTAATGTTAGTTAGTTAAAATAATATCACGGTGTTGAAAAAAATTATAAAAAAAAATATAAAATTCTTAAAAATAAAATGCAAATCATAAAATAAATAAATTTAAGGCGTAATTTATAAAATTCCCTAGAATCTAATTAATCAAACCAAATACATTTTTATTAAAGTCAGACTCCGTAATGAATGTCAATTAAATTAATTATAGATTCAAAATAATCTTGACACATTTAAATAATTTTTTATATTAATATAACATTAAAATGAAAATAATAATTTAAAATAAAATGAGAGCATCTTAGATATATTAATTTTTATTATTTCAAAAGCAAAAAGATATCATCAGCTACGAGTGTTTACGAGGCATTAAAAATAACATATGATAATATATTTGATAAAAATATTCTATTATTGAAAGCATATTATCACACATATAAGACTTGTGTATGAACTTGGCGTTATCATGTCGTTATCTTAGTTGTTAGGAGGCATCTTTGCTACCATATATTAAGAAGATCTTCACATATATCTATAAAAATTTAAAGTTAAAAGCAAAATTTTCCAACAAAAATCAAAGGTAGGCTAGAGCATCCACACTAGATGACTCTGTTTCAACTAACAAAAAATATAGTTGAAGAGAGAATAATATAGAGGAAATTAAGTTTATTCCTTGGTATAAAATCTAAAATATAAAGAAATTGTAAAGTTCAACGGTTTATTATAGAGAAAATTATTTAATGGTTGGTGGTGGCTTGGCTCAACGGTTTACCTCGGTTGATTGACTTAGAGAAGTATATCGACTGACGACTTGGAGTAATGTCTTAGTGGCATTTAGTTCGGAGTAATAGTTCAGTGACGCATACAACTTAAAGTCTAGACTAGGCGACTTAGTATATTGACTAAAGCTTGATAGAGATTTAGTGCCTCTGCATTCATGAAAGGTTAGTCCTTTATGCAGCTCATATCTAACCCTCGGAGTTTTTAAATGATCAAAAAAAAAAAAAACTACTGTTTGTTCCTAAAAGAGTTAATTTGGAACTAATTTGGACTTCACAATCCTTTTAAAGTTGTCTTAGTACTTTCGACCCAGAATGCCCAATTCGAGATCCCAGTAGTTTATATAAGCAGCTCTAGGATTTTTTTACTAACATAAGGAGTCATATATATACATGCCTCTAATCCAACTCAAGTGCTTCTCAGATGCCAAATCTCCATTCTCCTCCCACTTTACCAAGTATTGGATCATGTACAATTTGCCCTGCCTATGTGGGTATGGGATCTCTAACTCAGATATAACAAAGGAGGCCTCAATGAAAAGTGTGTTAAATAAATTAGAGAAAAATATTATGATAAAAAACATTAAGAATTGATTCTACTTAAAGAAGAAGTTATTTCAATTTTAATATAATAAGTGAATTCTAACGACGAAGCACTTGAATATCTTTAACAAATTGCTTACAGATCTATAAAATTTGGATGTGAAAATACTAAAGGAAAACAAGACATTGGTGTTATTATTTGCGATAAGAATCAACAATAAAAACACATAAAAAATAAAAGAAAAAGATAAAAATAATTCGAGCAGACAAGACAATAAGATTTATATGATTCAGCTCTAGGCTACATTCATCAGGCATGCAACTGTTTTCTTTTTAGTATAATGTAGGACAAAATCGTACAAGTGATATCTACTCGAAAAACATCGAGTACAAATCTTGCTTAAAATCTAAACCAAAACTCGTATTCTACCCTCTCTTTAAATCCCCAAACCAGTAAATAAGAAAATCCAATAAAAATAAAATCATATTGTTCTGCCTCTTTTGAGCATAGCTTGTAGAATTACTAAGCATTACTTAGCCGCCACACTATTTTCTCTAAATCTTCTATTGGACTTGTCTAACTCATGAAAGAACCCACTCTTTTTTTGCATGATCTTGTATTGTGGTTTGTGATTAGAAAGTAATTTTCTTGCTTATGAATTATTGTAGTTTATGGATTGTTGGATTGTTTAGATGATTCCCGGAATAAGAATAGAGTGTTCAAATCGTCTAGAAAATTTCAAACTCAGCAATGCCATTTCCACGTAGGAACGAGAATTTGTGCAACATCTAGTATTTGTAGAGCTAAAGGAGAATAGAACACTAGCAGCCAACTACTGTAGTAAGTAGGGTTTTGTGATGGTCTAGTCTTTTAATGAAGAGGGGGTAGGGAGAAACAGATGGATTATGGGGATGGTAAAAGTTAGTAAATTTGTTACATATTCAGGTTTGATATATTACTAAGTAATTATATATAATATATGGTAAACAATCACTATCTGATATCATATCACACAAATTACCCATAACTATATCAAAAATATATGCTAATTTAATTTACACCGTTATCCGGTGCGATTCTGATGCCACCTGGATAATTTCGCCTCTATAATCATCATAGATGTAGCAAAGTAGTTGAATAATAGAAAAATATTCAACTAGTTTACACTACATTTTTTTATTATTTTATTAACATCTTATATTTGAAGATTTGCTAAATACCTCCTACTATTTTTTTCAATAATTTCTATATAATGTTCTACCTACATTTACTTTGGTTGACATTATTAACTTTGATTCTGATTTAGTGTAAATTAAATTACTAAATTACTCTTTAAAAGTTTAAAATATTGACCCACCTTTTTAAAGACATATTTCACCCTAGGCCACCCACAAAATAAAAAATTTCTTTGTTAAATCTAACCACCATATCCTATCCCACTAAAGAGTAATTTTTATATATTTTCAAAGCTACTTTAGTGTTCTAGTAAAATATCTTTTAGTTGATACCCTTCTATTTAGACTTTCTTGGGTTTAATTAACTCAGATGTCATAATCCCCACTCATTTACATTATAAAATTGACCTTCTCATACCGTTTATATATCTTGGATATCACCATCTACATTAATCATTGTTAAGAGGCATCTTTCCTACCATATATTAGAGATCTTCACATATATTTCTGAAATTTTAAAAGTGACAAACGACTTCTCCAACAAAAATCAACGCTAGATTTAGTCAACCAAAGTACATCCCATGCATCCACACCACATCACTCTGTCAGCTAACACAAACATAGTCATCAATCGCATGTAACAAATAATAGAAAGAATTCAATTCCAACTTAAAAACTCTACACGTACGGATCCTTTCATCCGCTTAAGTACAACACCATTTTAAATTAAAAAAAATATCAAACAAATTAACATAAATTGAGGGACATCACAAATTTCAAGTTGGAAGTGGCTTTGATCAGTATCGTGATGAAAAATTCACACTCCTGCAGTTCGATCTTCTTGTTCCACTCCATCCAGTTGATGGACTAAGGTTTCCCACCTTAACCATGGCATTGGCAAAGTCATTGGCAAAGGCTGTAGGATTGCTACTGTACAACCGCACAAGCCAATCTGTGGGCCCGTTGTTAAATAGCTCTTGGTCGGAGTGGAGCAGCCCCTTCCGGTCGATGAGGTTCTTGTAGTAGGCATTGTCGAAACGAGTGGGGCTCGACGTGTCTAGCGGAGCTAGGTTAAAGTTTAGGCCGGTACCCATAGGGCAGGTTTGCCGGCGAAGAAAGGCATAGTTCGGGTCGATATTAGCGTCGTTGTAAATGCGGTTTCTGAAGATGTTGCACGTCGCTTGTCCAATGGTGTGCGCACCGGAGAGAGCAGTAAGGTCTCGGGCATCAAGGCCTTTGTTGGCGAAAGCTGAGATTAGGTCTCCGATGTTGGAGTCGGGGCCGGGGAGGTCCACCTTCAGGCTTGCCGACGTTGAGTCTGTGCGGCCTAATGGTACTGACCAACTTGGTCCTCCAAGCTGCAGTAGTTGATAACAATATATATGTTAGTTAAGTGTGCAACTCACAGTTGTGATCCTTACTATCTGTGTGCTATAAATCTTAATTTAGTTTTAAAAATTACTAGCTAATAATTTATTTGGATAAATTTTAAAATATGATGCCCTGCCCTCTATAAAAAATAAAAGCCCTTATATATCTACCTCTGAGTAGGAGTTATTAGGGTTATCTTATGAGACTGATAGTAGACTTTTGCCCTAGTAATTAAGAAGAGATTTATACATAGTGGTCGACCCAAGAAGTATTATTATGAAGTAATTCATTCACTAACCAAGGCCGACGCCGTCGCGGGCGGCAAGGGCGAGAATGTCGGCGCATGAAACCCGTCCCTCGCAAGCTGCTTCCACCCGCGATTTGATGGCATCGATGACTTCGTAGCCGCGAACCGAAAGGTTCGGAGGCGCTCTTTCACCGACCACCGGTCCATCGTCAAGAAAGAAGAGGCATCGCAACCCTAAGGTAATGAACAAAAATACCTGTGATCAATATTTACCTAACAAAACATATATATATATATATATATATATATATATATATATATATATATATATATATAGAAGAGTAAGTATTTAGGAGGAGCTAAAGATGATGCTAAATTACATTTACAAAGCAGTCATGGAAGTAAAGGCGAAGAATGGCAGCAGCCATGGATGGATCTGAAGAAGCAATTTGAGACATGACAGATGCCACGATACTTTCTAAATTTGGGCAGCTGTTAGAGTAGAAGTTAGGAGACAACTGCCCATGTGTGCAAGAGAGAAGAGAGATGATTACTGCAATGGTGAAGAAGCTTTTGGAGAAGAAGGCCATGGCTAGCTAGCTAAGAAGGCTTAGAGATTAATTGTTGGATGATGGAAGAGACTTGCTCTGCCTATTCTATATATAGTGGCAAATGTTTCTAAGATATCGAAATGAAACATGTGTTCATATTATCAATACCCGTGTGGTTATACCAAGTCTTTCTTTTGACTTCTTTGTTTTAATAAAAATGTCTTATTAGTGGTCGATCGTGGATAGGGAAATTGGATTATAAGAAATTATGAGGGAAAGAAGGCTTGATAGAGAATGAATAAAAAAAAAAGGTATAGGAGAAAATTTCAAAGGGGAAAAGACGATGTCGTTGTACCAAATTAACTACGTGCATTAAGCTTTGCTTAATTATAGAAAGCATAAATTATAATTTTCAGTCTTGTTTGGCCTAATCTTTACTTACTCTTTATACGTCACTTTTTAAGAACAAATTAGTTTTTTTTTTTTCTCTTCTCTCTTTTAGGTTGTCCATAGATCAAAATAAACTTCTTGTTTCATTAAGCCAACCTTATTCTGTCTCTTTTGGACATTTGCGCGCTTGCATTAACGAAATTATAAGGGAAGAACGTTGACATGGAATGTGTCAAACTTGTGATAACATTGTCGTTGATTCATTTCTGAAACAATTTATTGACCAACAGCTCAACCTTTTGGTCTAGTTGATGATATTATAATTTATATCATCACCAAATCTGGTGCATTATTTTATTAGGGCAGTCTAACTGAGAGATGCATCTGTCACAATTTTATCGACATTTTTAGCTCTCCTTTTCTTCTTGCCATTTTTTAAAATGATCTAATTTTATTTGTCAAACGGTCACAATCTAAATCATATTGCTTTAGATGTTCAATGTTTCTAACTCCTTGAGCTCAAATATGATGACTTGACTTGCCGACTTCAATTCTTGTGGCTCCGAATTGAATTGCTTGGTTAAGTAATTCCACTACTTAGATGAATTGACATGGTTGTAGCATGTAAAAGTGAAAGAAAAGGAAACGAGGACGATAAGTTATCCTCCCTATGGTATATCTAACTAAATAATTATGTAGCATCTAATTTTTTTTTAATAGCTTCTGATTTTATGTGTGAATTCAACTAATTCTCAATGAGAATGAGAAGTAATAAAGGATAACTATTTAATTGTTCCATTCAAAGACAATATATGAATCCTCCTCCACTTAGTCAGTAATGATTTATTTGTTGAAAATCTCATCTAGTGCGAACTCATCTTGATAGGAACACGCATACTTTTACAAGGACATACCTAATTTTTTTCTTCCTCTTTCAAACCCTTTGTGTATATACTCAATAGCATATTAGCATGATCATGTACAAACAAATTGTGGCATTAAGGGATTTGAGACTCCTTCAGAAACCCACGCTAATTTTGAGCCCCTTCACTACCCCCAATAACATCATAATGATAATCTTCTGGACAATACAATTACTTGTAAGAAAAGATTACAATCTAACTTGTTAAATTTATGAATCTTTTTCTTCAATCAATGATCCTCTTGTATAGGAGGCTAGAATCATAAGAAAACATAGAAGCCAACTTTATATTCAAAACTTTGAAATAAACAATCTTTAAGATATGCCTTTGAATAAGTACCTTATTATTAGTGCTGCAGAATTTATTAACTTTTTAGGCACTATGGAATGAATTGAAGTTAATGTTCTACTGTCGCATTGTTTTTTTTTTATCTTTTGAGCATAGTTTGAAGAATGACTGTGCACTACTTAGCCAATACATTACTTTCTCTAAATTCTCTATTGGACTTGTCTGACTCATGAAAGAATCCACATTTTATAGGTGTGAAGTAGATTTGTTTTTGCCTGATCTTGTATCTGTGGTTTGTGATTAAAAAGTAATTTTCTTGCTTATGGATTATTGTATTTATAGAATAGTTAGTTGATTGTCGAAATAAACCTAGAGAATTCAAGTCTTGGGTTCAAGTGGTCGAATCGGCCAGTCTGGTGTTTGAGCTAGAGCTATCAAAAAAGCCCATGGGCTCGTGAGGCTCACGAGCTCAGCTCAAGCTCTAAATGAGCCTAGCCGAGCCCAAAGTTTAGGCCCAAAAGAATTATCAAGCCCAAGTGAGCCTAAGCTTAGGCTCGGCTAGATTAGATTCGACTTATATATTTACATAAGATTTGTAACTATTAGATCTTAAATCTAAAGGTTGATATGATATATATAAATAAATAAAAAGTCATAGTTTTTTCCCCAAACCCCCATCCTTATCGGCACCGACACCAAAGCCCCAAACCCTCTCTAACTACTCCATCGAAACCCAAATTTCTCTAGTCACCAAAGATAATCATATCTTCTTCACCATCGAGGCACCCACGGCCAATCCTCTCTAGTCTCTATCAGATCACTGAAACCCCATGTTCACCACCGAGGAAACATTGATGGTGACCATTTTTTTTTCCTCACCACTAGGGCACTAACGACGACTATCTCTATTTTCATCATTGAATCCATCTCATCCTCCACAGCTCAAGGTCAATTTATAATTTTTCTTTGTTAATAATCTCTATCTTCATCACTAAATCTATATCATCCTCGAGCTGGCGAGTTGAGCTGAGCTTCTCCAACTCAAATTAGGCTCAAGCCAAAATAAAAAATCTTATCAAGCTGAGCCGAGGTCAAGCTCAACTCATTTATACCCTTAGTTCGAGCACCGTAGTCCGAGGGTGAAATAGTAGTTTAGGCATTCAAAAGGCACAACTTGGCGTTCGAACACCATAGCCCAAGAACAAAATAACAGTTTAGGCATTCAAAGGCCTAGCCCAGTATTCGAATGCATAACTCGAGAGTAGAAAAGTTATTTAGACATTCAAAAAGCTGAGCTTAGCATTCAAATGCGGTAGCCTGAGAGTAGAAGTGCAGCTTAGGCGTTCGAATGCCTGACAGTTGAGTTATTTTGTATTAGAGTTTATTTATTATTTTTGATATATTACTGGCCTCTAAATATGTGGAAAGATAGCTACTTTGGCATTATTGAACATTTGAGCATTTATTTGAATCTAAGCATGAGCCAACCTTTTCCCTCTTCTCTTCCCCTTGGTATTCATGTTGAGCTTCCTCCTCGGCTAAGGCTATACCTCTGTCGTTTCTCCCTCCTTAATCTAGCAATCCTCCTATTGGTAGGTACACCATTTTCCTCTTCTCTACAACCCTAATCGATCCTTAAGGCATTCATCCCATCCTTTAGCTGATCTAGTTTAATCTCCATTAGCCTAACCTTTTGCATAACTATCCCATAACTTTCTCAAAACATCTTGATAGGGCTCTTATTCTAACTCCTATTAGGCTTTAACCTCAGGTCCTATTGTATTGGAAGATAAACACCAAAGGACTCCTAACTCTAGATATAATTTGTTGTAACTATAGCAAACCTACACGACTAGGGAAACTTTTTTCTAGTCTTATTTGAATTCAAGTATAATTCATTCCCGAACACATATGACTTCCTCGCTACTACTTTCTTATATGGAAAGGATCCGATTCACTATAACGATATTTCAAATGTCTTAGTTAATAATAACTACTAAAAATTAGATAGGAGAAGTGAGGATTCTGATAATATATTAATTGGTTCATTTTGGACTCATAGTGCACTTACAGAGTGGTATTGAGAATATGGAGAGTGCACTAACAATTTTAGAAGATTAGCAAATGGTGATTAAAAAAACCAACCAAAGACAATGTTCCGATTGCCGCAATATAAAAGACATTCGAAGAAGAATTTTTTGTTTTTAAATAATAAGGAGAAGAAACTGTAAAAGACAAATATGATGATGAAAATTTAGTTAATGCATTAAGTAGTTCAACTTTTATATAACCAATAACAGAATTTGGACTCGCGATGCCCTCACAACAGTGATGTTGAGAATTTAGAGAATCCATTAATATAATTAATAGGTTAACAAATACCAGAAAAAGATATATGTTTATATTGCTGCACTAAGGGGCATTAGAAGAAAGAATTTTCATTTTAAAGAACTATGAGAAGAAATTGCAAAAGATAAATATGACATATTTTTGATGATGAGGATCCAGATAATGCATTAACTAGTTGAACGAACGTTAGATTTTGGACTCGTAGTGCAATTATAAGAGTGACATTGAGAATTCTAAGAATGCACTAACAATCTTAAGAGGTTAGCAAATGACGATATAACATATTAGTAAACGATAAATGTTCCTATTGCAGCAATAAGAGGCATTAGAAGAGGAATTTCTCATTTTGAAGAGCAAGGAGAAGAAAAAAGAACAGTGATATTGAGAATTTGGAAAATGCCTTAACAATATTAAAAGGTTAACAAATATGACAGACTGAAACCTGATGATTTCTTTAAATTGAACTTAGCATTCCTCCTCTTCTTCCCCTGAGCTCAGGATGGACTGCAATGTAGATAGAAGAGAGCATTTCCTCTCAAAGGAAATAAAGCTTCTTTTTATTTTTTCTTCTCTTTTCTTTTAGTGGCCAGCTAATTGAAGCCATGATTTGATGATCTTGGCAAGCTACATGGATGCCTATAGGATGTACCAAATTGCTAGAAGTGTGGGTTGCAGCAAATCCAATCCTCCCTCAAGCATCCACTCCTCAAACAGCTCAAAAGCCGCCCACAGTTCCCATCTCAAACCTCTCACTCTCATATAAACAAAAAGATAGAAACAAAAATCTAGCCAGTAGGATTTATGTATTCTTCAAATTGAGATCCTTTTTTCATTAAATAATAATAATAATAATAATAATAATAATAATTTTGAGATCCTATAATTTGTAATTTTATAAAGTTAAGAATACTTATAAATAACATCTTGATTAGGCAAACAATAAATTATTTATATAACGTGTTATTTATAAGTAATTATGGGTTGCAATATTTTAGAATGAGGTAAGGTGGGTCTACTGTACCATAAATTTTTTTTTTCTTTTTTTTTCATAGTGAATTACACGGAATATTTTGAATAAATGGATCATTTTATATTTTCCACGAAAGAGATCACGAAAGGGTATTTCTGTCTATTCATATGCATTAGAGTAGTGATGCCATCTTTCTCACGCCTCCCGAGATCGCTGTCGCATGTTATAACACGCAGCCGAACTTTTTTCCCTCTGTTCTCCTCGTCCGCCGCTCCGCTCCGCTCTCTCCTCCTCCCCCTCTCTCTCTCTCGCGTGCGCACGCTCAAACCTAGTACTATATCGAGAAACGCCAACCTCAAGAGAGAAAGCTCGAGACCGCTCCCATGGCGTCGAGATCGGCGATTGCTCGATTGATCCTTAGAAGCAGAGCCTGCTCCTCCTCCTCCGTTGGAGCCCGATCCATGTCGTCGTGGTGGAGCCATGTGGAGCCGGCCGCCAAGGACCCGATTCTTGGCGTCACCGAGGCATTCCTCGCCGATCAGAGCCCCGATAAAGTTAACGTCGGAGTTGTGAGTGCTCCTCTCCAAGAAACCCTTGCTTTTGCTTTTGATCTCATCTACTGCCGTCTTAGTTGATCCGGAATTGCTTTGGTGAAATTAATGCGTTTTCTTCATTCTTAGGGAGCGTATCGTGATGACAATGGTAAGCCTGTAGTGTTGGAATGCGTTAGAGAAGCCGAGAGGAGGATCGCCGGAAACCTTAACATGTGATCTCTTTATCCTTTATTGATTTATTTGAGAAATTTAATAAATTTTCATCTTGTGCTCATAGTTTTGTTCTGCTTTCTTTCGTGTTAGTTGTGGTCCAAAGGAATCACCTTTATGCGAATTCTACCTTTTTTTCAACTCGTATTATATGAATTTTGGAATCCGGCACCTGTTCTAGTGTTCGTCTAGTCCACCAGCATAATTTTGCTACTTGGTTGCTTTTTAATCCGAAAGTATAATAATTTATTTTTGAGTGTGGGATTTCTACTATGTGCCAATTGTCAAACGCACCTCGTATTATTATATTCTTGACTCATGAGTCCAAGTTGGATGTGGAATTTCCATAAAGTGTACAGTCAAGGTTGGTTGTACTTTATGGCTTAAATTTGGAAATTCTTAATTTGTAGTAGATGTTCTATATTGTTATGAGTGTGCATTCCTAGCATTACTTTTGGAGATAGGTAAACTAATTCTGGCTTTTCCTTTTGAGGACAGGATAGTTTAGCAGGTCTTTCAAGTAACTGAATAAGAAACTGTTATAGGATTCATCAGCTCTAAAAATATATTTTATGAAATAAAAACTGCAGGGAGTATCTTCCAATGGGTGGAAGTGTTAAGATGGTTGACGAGACACTAAAGCTTGCATATGGGGAGGATTCTGAGTTCATAAAAGACAAGAGGATTGCCGCTGTGCAGGCTCTTTCAGGGACTGGTGCCTGCCGTCTTTTTGCTGACTTCCAGAAACGATTCTTGCCGGATTCGCAGATTTATATACCCATACCGACCTGGGCCAAGTGAGTTGATATCTTCTTGTGAGTTATTGCTATTACTTCAAGTTCATTGGCCTATTGGTATGTCCCCATATTACTGTTTTATTACTAAGTTGCTTAAAAATTAAAATTATGCAGCCATCATAACATTTGGAGAGATGCTCAAGTCCCACAGAGGACATTCCGCTACTACCATGCGGAATCAAGGGGACTTGACTTTGCGTCACTAATGGATGATGTTAAGGTAAATTTATAAACATATGATCATATTAGATTGAAGGTAGTTTCCACTTCAAAAACTGACTGTCTGGAAAGTTTGCTCTTCCTCTACATCTACATTTTGCTGAAGCAACTTTCCAAGAATTACTTCTAATCCGAACAATTCATTTTGTTTGTCTAGTCTATTCCCACTTCATTTACCAGTTCCTTCTTGTTGGACCCTCTTTATTTATTGGAATGTCTAAATTTTGGTCTTCTGGCATCACTTCTTTATTTTATCATTGAGTACTTGTCTGGTAATTCTGTCAGCTTCTTCTGATCATTTAACTTATTGGTCACTTGCACCTTGAAACTTGATCTTCCCTCTTAGACTCTTATCTCTTTTTGAAGCATGATTAGTAAATTAGTGCAATTTTAGATGCTTTATATTGATCATTGTAACATGCTACTCTGTTCTTTCTTCCCATGTGTAGAATGCTCCAAATGGTTCTTTCTTTTTGCTTCATGCATGTGCGCACAATCCTACTGGAGTCGATCCTTCTGAGGAACAGTGGAGGGAAATATCATATCAGTTCAAGGTAAATTGTCATGGAGCCGCATTCTTTCTCACTTTACCAAGTCAAATGCTTTTAATTGTATAATAGTGTTTTTTTGCTTATTTAGGTCAAGAATCATTTCCCTTTCTTTGACATGGCATACCAAGGTTTTGCTAGCGGTGATCCAGAAAGAGATGCAAAGGCAATCAGGATCTTCCTCGAGGATGGGCATCTAATTGGTTGTGCTCAATCATATGCCAAAAATATGGGACTTTATGGACAGCGAGTAGGGTGCCTTAGGTACTTATTCAAACATACCTTGATATTTTAACGTGCTTGAGAAGTATTTCATCTATCCTTAAACTTCCTTCAACATTTGCTTCTTGAACAATGACATTCTTCTCTGCAATTATGTTTACCTCTATAGCTCAATCTGAATTCTTGAAACTTCCAGATCTTTATCCTTGCTTATTATTTATTTCATGGTTCTAAGGAGATCGATCATTCATACATGTAATTCTAGATTTCTTTCCTTGTCTATACTTCATAGTAGAAAAAGAAGGATTTGTGCATCTCCAATGTGGTCAGAAATATGACATACCCCTGAAGAAGATAATTGTTGCATTTATTTTGGGTATAGCTAACATACGTTTGTTCATATGGATGATGATGCCGAAAGATGAGAGATGATTGCATTCGAGAAAAATTTGGGATGACACCTATTGAAATTAAGATTAGGATTATTATTTATGCTGGCCTCATATATGTACAAGTAAACCACACATAATTCACCTATAGTAAAATTTGCATTAAGTAGTTGGAAATGCTACGGTAGAGATGGCAGAAGGTCTAAATGTCTTACAGAACTTGACGAAGGACCTGATGAACCAGAACCCCATAGTCATCACAGGACCTGGTCATAGATTATAGTCGAATGGAAGAAAAAAAAACTTGTGCAGACAATTCGAAACACTTGGGGTTTAAGGTTTTACTTTATTGTTATCAGGATGGTATCCTAGTGTTTTTTTTTGCTGTGTTGTACTTTTAGCATCAGTTTTACTCAATTTCATGCAGAGTACATTCCTTTTTCTTTTGTGCATATTATTTCATTGTTTTTTTATTGTTAATACTTAAGTCGGTTAAAGGTCGCTATGCTTGAAAACTGCGCTTATGACATTTGACAAGGTATGTTAGAAGGTTATTGATGAGGCTATATATGGAGAAGGAAATAAAATCCTTGTCAGGTTGCAGACTCACTGCATGTGTCTAATTGAGTAATACTACATCACCCACCTGATAACCAAAGCTCTGATTCATGGGGCAGGCAGGCTACAATTTCCTTACGCGTCAATCCAAGTTATCCTTCAGCCGGAATTCAATTTTTATCCCATTCTTAGGTTAGTTGCGGTATTGGCAGGTTGATAGCCTTTCTCTATTAGTCACTGACTTTTATGGTATAGTAGGCAATGCAGGTGGACTATATATATATATTGGATATGGTCCCAAGTCTTGACAATAATTTTCTTTTTTCACTATCACCTTCTTATCTGCTAGCTATAGAAATTTTATAGATTAGTCAAATCTGAGGTGCAAGAAGATATATGATAGTCATGCTAAAAAATACCAGCACATTACTTTCTTGTGACCTTGCATCAGAGAGTACACTTGTCTTCATACAGAAAGTCAATTATTTTACATTTAAAATTGCTATCTACATGACAAGATAAAGAGAGCTCCATGCTTTTACCTGAGTTTTGTTGATGGAATAATTATTTGCTATGTGAGCTCTCCTTTTTTGAAACATTGAGCGTTAAATGTTGCTGCAGTATTCTCTGTGAAGATGAGATGCAAGCGGTTGCTGTTAAGAGTCAGTTGCAACAGATTGCTAGACCTATGTACAGTAATCCACCTGTTCACGGTGCACTAATAGTTTCAACAATCCTCAGTGATCCAAAACTAAAAAGTTTATGGCTGACGGAGGTCAAGGTAAGTGGACTGTGTATTCTTTTCTCCTTCCTGCCCCACCTTTTGAACTTTATAAAGTATCCAATGGGTACATGAGATCTATTTGTTTTTTAGATGGAGCCAGATCATTTAAACTTTTAAAGGTGTGAACAAAAGAAATGGATTTATATTATCTTTGTTCACTGTTCTAGGGTATGGCTGATCGTATTATTGGAATGCGTAAGGCACTTCGGGAGAACCTTGAAAAGTCGGGTTCAACTTTATCTTGGGAGCATGTGACTAATCAGGTGAGTGATTCTCCTAATATATTTGCATTGATGGACAAAAGATTTCACAGATACAACTGATTGCCTAATTCTACTACTGTGTGTTATATGATTTTTTTTATTTATTTTCTTGGTTGAATAACTGAATATCCTGTTTCTGGCATTCAAAACTATCTTAAAATGAATGCAATTGTTCGTGATGGTAAATTCAATGAAAGCTCTTTGTTTTCATCATACTTCAGAAAGAAAATTGCATTCTTCAAGATTTTTGTTTTGGAAATAATAAATCATTTGAATATGCTAGTGAGAAGTACTTCATTGCCTTGCGACTACTGTAAGATTTTGGATGTGCAACGGTCATAAAACCAAGTTAACTCTTATTCTCTCAATTACTAATTGGTTCCCGCAGGCAGTAGCGCCATTGAGAGAGTTAATATAACCTGTTTTTAGTTGAAGACAGCATCTCCTGGCTGTACTAAATTCTTCCGAAAGTGAAGCCAAACTTTGGGCATAGGCAGAAGCTTTAAGTTTCATGAGGTCTTTGGATCTATAAAAATTATATTAACCCAAAACTTGATAATATTCAATATTTTATAGAGGACTTTTTTGCTCAAATTAGATAGACATTTTGTTCTCTTACCAGTAATGAGAGATGGACAATTCTTCTTTCTTTCTTGGGACATTTACCAAGCTAATGTTTCTTGATAAAGGGACATTTCTGCTAGAGAATTTT
Organism: Typha latifolia; assembly: GCF_019914945.1. NCBI lineage: Eukaryota > Viridiplantae > Streptophyta > Magnoliopsida > Poales > Typhaceae > Typha > Typha latifolia. The sequence continues at coordinate 4,518,573 of NC_133087.1, read as the reverse complement.
CCTTTGGGTTGCTTCTTCTCTCTCCTTGCACGGTTACCAGTTCTCTGAATTTTTCAGTCATATGGATAAACTATCTGCTATGGCTATCTTCCTTGTCCTCATCTGCATATGCCTTTCTGACATATCCAGATAAAATCTGTTTTTGGTTCTCCTCATCCTTGTCTGCATATGCCCTGTTAACTGTGCATGTATATGGCTATTTATATCCATTTCTGACAAGCAACTGCTATCAGCTGCTTATATATATCTTCTCCTTTATTTTGTTCTAACAAATTTGATATATATATATATATATATTTGAACAGATTGGGATGTTCTGTTACAGTGGAATGACCCCTGAACAAGTTGATCGGTTGACAAGTGAATACCATATATACATGACACGCAATGGCCGAATTAGGTACAACACATCTTGGGTTTCTGCGATACTTAAACCATCTCAATGTTCTATATTTTTCTGGTAAATTGTATCCTAATAATTATCATTTGGCTTGCAGCATGGCAGGTGTTACTACAGGCAACATCAGTTATTTGGCGAATGCTATTCATGAGGTCACCAAGTCCGCATGAGGTTCTTCCCTCAGAATTATGAACACCAAAATGAGGCTTATACTATGAGGAGACTTCTTTTAAACATTATATGAGCTCCCGTTTCAGGAATAAAACTTTTTTGTTTATCAGTAGGTTGTCTTTTGCACAATCTATTTTCTTTACATGTTCTAAGAGGAAAATAATTATTAACATCAACCATTTTTGAGCATATGAAATTGCTCGTCCTGTTTAATTCAAGACTATTGTACTTCTGTGACATTATCATCCAGTCCAGTGCTTATGAAAATAAGTTTCAGAAATGATCCGGCAAGTTGTCAATATGACGTAATTGATCATTTTATTGGATATGGATAGTTTAACAGATGTGGTATTCCATTTCTAGTATTAAGTGCTCTTCTATGCATTTTTACTGCAAATCTCTACCCCACGTTGTGATGTGCAAATGGGTTATCAAATACTGCCTTATAAATTTGAGCATATACTGTGCTTTCCCATATTAGAGAGCTAACCTGTCGACGAGCGATGAATAAAATTTTGTAATCTTAACAAAGAGCTTAACCACCAGAAGCTAAACATAATGAGAGGACTGATAAAAAGAATAAAAATATTCTTCCAACAGAAGCTAAGTATATTGAGAGGACTGATAAAAAGAAAAAAAATGTTCTTCCAACAGAAGCTATGAATTGTCTAGGAAAATGCTTCTTGAGAGACAATATACATTGGCAATTACTTTCCACATGTTGGCTGTCTATATTTATGCTATCTAGCGACCTACCATAATTCATCAAAAATAGTACTTTACCCTAGGAAAAGCTACACTCAGATAACCTACAATCTCAAAAAATTCACTAGAATTATTTCAAAACCTAATGACAACAAAACATTATATACAGGTCTTGTTCCATGACAACAGTCAAAATCTCAAAATGATCATCTCTTTAACTGTAGCAAGCATTTCCAACTTCCCTAGAATTTTGTAAGTGCTCAGAGAACATTGGAACAATCTGCTTCCATTGGAGTCGATACCAGAATCCAAAAGGATGGCTATTATCTGGGGCCTGAAAGTTCAATTGCTTCAATGACGAAAGATGATGCTTCATTAGTATCATCATGCCTCCTGGAGAAACTACAAGAATCTCGGTCACACGCTTCTCCATTTGACTCTTCTGTATGTTCTGATTGTTTGGATGCAGCTTCCAGGGTTTTCACAACTTCTGACATCTTTGGCCGCAGACCCGGGTTTGATTGGGTGCACTGAAGAACCACTTCTATGGCATTTTCTAGCTCCTCTGGATCAAAAGTACCATTAAGATCTCCATCGACCATCATATCAAGTTTTTTCTCTTCATGTAATTCCCTAACCTGCATAAATGAAAGAGTAGATACAGTGTAAATTTAGAACCATTTAACATGCATAACAAACAGCAGTAGATGAAAGCATACTACCTAGTACATTAACCAGGAAAGAGCACCTATAAAAGATACAGTGATGTGCTAGAGCATGTCCATCTTCTCAACCATGTGGCCCCATTGCATTTTACTCAATGCATGCATTTGGTTTTGTCTTGACATGAAGAGTTGAAGATTTTATTTTTTGCAGATAAAGTTGATCTGTATCTAAGTTTTTTAATTTAGAAAATACTTGTATCATGTATTCCACATGACCTAAGTGGGAAGAATCTTAATTTCCTCAAGTTGTCTTTTTCTAATTATATGTCTTTTCCAAATGAGGGACAAAAGCAAGCTGTGGTATATGACAAATTTAAAGTACAAGCATTTATTGAAATTTTTGTGAGGGCAAAGCGAAGTCAGAAGAAGGAAATTATGAAGGAATACATTTTTTCAATGAAGAATTTACCCAGTCAAGTATCATTCCTTTCTGAAATTGTCCGTTTCCAGTACTCAATATCTTGTGCCCTGTTATCAGTTCCAACAATAGAATGCCAAATCCATACACATCTGTCTTCTCTGAAGACTGCCCAGTGGACAGATACTCTGGAGCAATATGTCCTATGGTGCCCCGGACTGCAGTAGTGACATGTGATTCACGTCGATCCAGAAGTTTTGCCAACCCGAAATCTCCAACAATTGCTTCGAAACTTTCATCAAGCAAAATATTTGCTGCTTTAACATCTCTATGAATGATCTTGGGGTTGCATTGTTCATGCAAATACAACAACCCTCGAGCTGCTCCCAGAGCAACTCGCATTCGTTTGCTCCAGCTAAGAGATGATTTCCCCTGATGGCGATCTGCACATGGTCATTTTGCTTCAGGAAAGAATAATGATACTAACATTACAAGAACACTAGAAGCAAACAGGCAATATAGTTTAATTCATGCCTCAGGAGATGCATGACAGTTATATTGATGAAATAAGACAAATATATGCTGGACTAAGAATAATATAGGTGAAATATATTTTTGACCAAGAAATGGTCCAGGTTACAGGAAGATGGTTGAAACTTAGTATCATTCTATATAGGACCTTATTCTTTCCAAATCTTGGAATTCTAAATAATAGTAAAATTATACAAAGCTCTAGATAACGATTAACAAAAACCAGATTTGCTTACTCTCGGATTCTGTGTACTTTCTTCAGAAGTTTTTGAGAGCATACATTTTTCAGAAGTTAACATAGATAAACCAAACATGGCGAATAAATTTGATAAACAGGGCAACATGAGCAGTTATTATTAAGATAAATGATCCATGTGGATCAAGGAAACTGACCTCTTAAACGATCAGCAACACTACCATTAGGCATGTATGGATATACAAGCAACCTCTCATTTGAGGTCATGCAAAACCCATACAACCGTAAGAGATTCCTGTGCAAAGCTAGGCCAATCATCTCTACTTCTGTTTGGAACTGGATTTCTCCAGTAAAGTCTGGATCTTTTAACCTTTTAACAGCCACCACAGTACCATTTCTTAGATGACCTTTATAGACAATCCCAAATCCACCTTGACCTAATATGTTCTTTGAGTTAAAATTGTCAGTTGCAACTTGCAACTCTCGAAATGAGAACCGCTTTAAATGGCCCATCTGGAAGTCATAATCATGATCTGCAAAAAGACCAGCATTAGTTAAAAATAAGTTAAACTTCAGTAGCAGGAAACTTATGTTTGCAATCGTACCATCAGAAGCAAAAGGTAAATGCCATCTGCAATAATGCGTCCAACAGACAAAAAGGAGCACAGAGGCCATCAAGGTACAGCCAATACTTAAAGAAAGGGCAAGTGCTAACTGATGACTGTTAGTTCTTTCAGTTGTGCTTGTTTCTGCAAGTAAAACCACATTAATTGCCAGACAAACAGGCTTCCAAAAACAATGGCATAATATTTAGCTCACAGATTACCATTCACTGGTAAGGAAATATCTGCACAACCATGTAAGACAGACGAATTGCATAGAAACTCATTTCCTGTAACACTGGAGAAGTCCAGAAAAAATTACAACTGATAGAAAAAAGCACTAGAGCAAAATAAGACTTGAGACCAGAAAGGTGACTGTGTTTTACAATTACCCTCTCCATTTACTTACCGGTAATCATTCGCAAGGATCTTTGGAATTGGACCACTCAGATTGTTAAAGGATAAGTCTCTGTAACATGTTGTCCATGTCAAATTTAAGCCAACTGTCTATATATATATATATATATAGATAGAGAGAGAGAGAGAGAGAGAGAGAGAGAGAGAGAGAGAGAGGATAAGTGATACATACAAGAATAAAACACCTGCAAGATTGGCGACGGACTGTGGGATCTGGCCAGAGAGGTTGTTCCGGTTAAGACGCCTGAAAAGAAAGGAGATAACTGTATGATAACACGAGAATTAAGTGCATGAAAAATTACTGCCCCAAAATCTCAAAAATATATTATGAGGTTCTGACAAAGATTAATGGAACTAATATTCCCAGATTAACTCACAGGTAACCTAGTTGAGTCAGATGTCCCAATGAATTTGGAATTTCACCAACAAATTGGTTACCAGAGAGATCAAGAGTCTTGAGCTGGGACAACTTCCCAATCTCAGGAGGGATAGGACCCAATAATTTGTTGTTCTGTAATAACCTGTAAATATGAAGGCACTTAATGAATACAATGAAAAAAAAATAATTCATGCTTTCATTCTGCATAATTTATACAAATGGTGTCTCAGAAATTAATCACAAACAAAAGGGAAAAGTTAGCTAACCACATTGAAAGTAGGTGTAAAATCGAGCAAAGCTTGATCAAACCGAGTTCTGTTCACATTTGGCTTGAAATAATTTTGAGCCAAATGCCAAAAGGATCAAGCTTGAATTGATTAAGTTCCATACGAGCCTATTTCGAGCTCGAGCCAAGCTTGAGTTAATTTCGAGCCGCTTGATAATCAAATTCAAGCCTACTTCAAGTCAAGCCTGAATAAAGCTTGAACCAAGCTTGAATTGAATCCAACTTAAATTCAGTTGAATTGAATCTTGATTGATCTACACTTTATAAAATCAAATCAAATAAGTAACTAAGTTGAATCTTATTTACTATATATAGATAGTTATTTTTTTATATTTATACATAAATGGGTTTTATCAAGCCGAGCCTGATAGAGGCGGCTTGTTCTCAAGCTCAGCTTGAAATTAAATTCAGGCCTGAATCAATTAATCAAGCTTGGCTTGTTTCAAATACGAGGCGAGCTTGATCAACCCAAGCTCGAGCCAGCTTGATTATTTTGACAGCTCTAATTGAAACAACTAACAAAAAGTAAGAAGATTTGAATTCCTATTATTATTAAAACACAGGATCACAGCAGCTATCTTCTTAGTCTAACTACTTAGTCTAGTTATCCCTTAACACCTTCTCCCCCTCACAAAAGATGTAAATTTTCTCAGATTTCCGAATTAACTCACATTGTTTGAAGATGGCTCAGATTCCCGACGTTGGGAGAGACAGCGCCCGCCAACCCATTGTTCGCCATCTCCCTGGCCACCAAACCGATCGAGAAAACAAACTAGGGCTAAGAACAAGAGTGGAAAAATCGAGGTCAATACCAAGATCAAGAGAAGAGAGAGAAGAGTACAAGGAGATGACGAATCCATCGGGAGAGCACCCAACCATGGACCAAGTGCAAGGATCTACCGAGTTGATATCCCACCCATCCATCACTCCCCCCTCATCCCTCATCCTGCTCTTCACAGACATGAGAGCAGCCACTGCGAGAAAGAGAAGAATAAACAACGAAAACCTAAAGAGAATAAGTCCAACTCATCCACATAAAAGGGAAGCTTTCTACCTTCGTAGTTGACGCCTTTGGGCGACAGGAGGGGGTCGGAGGAGAGGACGAGGGGGGAGGAAACCAACGCGAAGAGGAGCAGGAGAAGTAGAAGGGGGAGCGAGAGAAGCGAGCTCGCCATTGCGATTTGGGGAAAGCAGAAACGGCGATGGGTTTGGCCATTTTTATTTGGTCGCGGGGGTTGAGGCGAGTGAGATTAGTAGAGAAGTCTTCTTGGAATCTCACCCGACTCGAGGGCTTGGGAAATCGTTCCCGAGGAAGGAGGAGATTTCTTTATTTGGTTTAAGTATCGGGAATGGAGAGGGAGAGATAGAGGAAGAGAAGGACGAAGGCGTCGAGATCCAGAAAATGGCGCCGGTGGTCCGCCAATAACGTATTTGTATTTTTGTCTGCGAGGGTGCAATCTCCTTTTGGAAAAGAGTCGCATGAAAAGCTACAATGGAGTTATCACAAAAACTCCATTTTCAATTCGTCGCTGCTTAATTTTAACAAAATATTTAGAATATGAAAAAAAATTTAATACTAATTTGATAAAATTTGTGATATCATAATCTAGAACTTTTGTATTTGAAGTTTCTTCGTATTTAAAATTTTTCTATAATAAAATAAGAAATTTGACAAGAAATTTATAGTTTAAATATAAAAATTCGTAGTTTAACTATAAAATCCAGAATTTAAATATAAAATTATAATAATAATTTTTATTTTTGTAAGTATATATTATAATTTACTTGTAATACTATATTAAATTTTTTATTCGGAGTTTCTTTATATTCAAAATATAAATGAAGAATTCATAGTTTAAGTACGAAATTCGTAGTTTAAATATGAAATTCTGACAAAATTTTATAGTTCGAACTATTTCTAATTAATATCTTATTTTATTAATTAAAAATGATTAAAAACTTGTATCAAAAAAAAAAATTAAGAGATAGAAAAAAAGCAATAGAAGAAGAAGGATGATGAAGAGAAGAAGAATTAGCAACAACATATGAAATAGAAGATAGAAGATGAGTATGAGTCATTTTTCTCTCTTGTGTCTCATTAATATTTAATAAGGCACTAAATAATAGAAAGGGCAAGTTGGAAAAAAAAACTCTAAGTGCAAAAGAAATCGAAAATGTCCCTATCTCGTCAAACCAAAATCAAGTGAATTTTCGATACAAATAACTCATCAAAGTATTATAAACATATAAGCATCATATTAGTGAGGTAAATTGCTGCTTGCCTCGAAAAATGATTTAATAAATCGACTTCTGAACAATAATTTATATAGTAATATAAGGAGAATCAATTTTCATAAAATATTTTTACTATCTTAAAGAACTAGTTAAATTAATAACAATTGCTAATTGAGAGAATAATTTTATAAATTATTTTCAGATAAAGTGATTTACTTGAAAAAAATTTATATAGCTTCTTATTCGGCAAAAGCTATAATAATTTGATAAATAAATCGAGGCCGAGAAGTACCGCTATGTCCTAAGTCATGAGGTACAGAAAAATGGACCTTGCCACAAATATAAAGGATTCTCTGGAGCAATGTGCAAATCACATAATTCTGATAGGCCGGAATTTAGATACTGAACTGAGAAATTATTTTATTTTCCAAAGAATATCCGGAGACTGGTATAATTACAGCTTGATAGATTAGAATAAAAAGATAGCTAAGGCGATGCTAAAAAAACAAGCTGTACAAATAGACAAAACTACTAAATTTTAATCAAATATAATAAATTATCTAGTCTAAGTTTTAAACCGCCAAACTATTAAATAGACTTTTTCATAATAATTATTAAAAATTGGAATCAATTTCATAACCTTTTTAGAAGAAAAAATACCTAGTAGAATTGGTTGGTTCCAAACTAATAGAGTTAAACATGAAGCAAGTAACAACTGAGATAAGTACTTATGCAAAGAAATGAGCGAAGGAGATAAACGACTATCTTATAAGCAAGCCTCTCTCTTAACCAATATTAGCGGTACCACATGGATAAAGAATGCAGGCACAAGAAGATTGACATCATATGGCTCCACAAAATCATAGAAAACCCAACCTTAAACTTACATGTACCACACCATAACACAACATCATAAACTAAGAAAGGCAAAGCAAAACAACTTCTTAGTATAGTGACAAGATCTGAGGCTACTACAGCGAGGTAGGCGGGTGGGGGAGGGAAGAATGAGACCAACGATAAAGATCGAAAAGAAAGAGGAAGAAGGTGGAAGGAGGAAAAAAAAGGAGAGAAGAAAGAAGAGGAGCATCAGAGACAGCCTCTCGTCGCCCGTAGTCGCTAGGGAAGAGAGGAGAAACCACCGCCAGCAGGGAGAGGCTCGTATGGAGGAGAAAGTACATGCGTGCAACACTCTGGACTGAGATCATTTACACCAATAGAAAAGTAAACACATACAACAGCACTCACTACCGATGAACAATACTTAACATATCAAAAATAAAAAAGACAGGTGAGATTAAACTTCCTTCAGTATCTTAGACAGGCGCCCTATTTCTCTTGCAATTCCCCAGTTTCCATGGAACACTTTGCTCGAGCATTTCTTCATCGTCAGGTGATATACATGGCTCTTCGCGACTAGGAATTAGGCACCTTCCAACGATCAACAGCACTGGATCAGCTTCCACCGACGGCAGAATCATCAGATTCTAGAAGCTCTAAATCATGAGAATATGTAGGTTGCCCTACTTCACATGGTGCATCATGAAGAACGAGTCCAAGCCACCAGAGCGCTCTTTATGATCCAATCTGGTGCAAGAAATTGAGACCACATTGTCGTCTCACATGCTCTGGTATCAGCTTGTTAATAAGCTCCGGTGAAGCACCAGCTAACTGCAAATGGTCAGAAGTGGGAAGATGTCACAAGCAAGTCAGCAGCAATTAAGCAAGATATTTTAACTTAACAGGAACTTCTATAATAATAATTTCAAGCAAGCCTCGTGATATCACCTCAACTAATAATGGCCCATTTTATGCTCTAACCCTAATTTTGATCCTTTATTTTTACTCTCCAACCAAGAGAAAAGTAGTAGATAGCAAGAGGGAAGTTGCAGAGGAAGCACCTCAAGTGGTCATGTCAGCAGTAATTAAAACAAGGCACATTTGTTTGGATAAATTGCTAAACCTCAGGCAACCAAGTAATCTATTTGCAGATGTTACTGTGAATTGTATCAGGTTATAAAGACGAGAACAGAGACGAGCCAACAAGAAAAATGACCCTGAAGAAATTGAACTGGGTCTGACATTTGGGCAAGAAATGAAGGAAATGACATCTGCAATGGGTGCAACTAGCTCAAAAGTGAAAAAGTGAGCGCATATCATTGTTTTACAATAAAATACAACACATGCAGACTAATCTAATAAATCAAACTCCAAAGAAAAAAGTAGTCAGAACCAACTAGCAAGTAGTTAGTTCACAAGAATAAGTGTTTAACGTTCTAACTGCTTAGTGGCTAAAAGATTCAAGGACAAAATGAGTATTTAAAATGGTAAAAACTTACTTCCTGTTTGAAGTTGAAAAGAGGAGGAAATGGACGACCATTTGGCAACCGTGCATTTGGTTCTCGTAATTCGTCAAAGAAAGGATGTGCACATGCCTCAAGCTGTAATTAGAAAACTAACTGTTAAATGCATAAAGGAGCACTCCAAGGGCCATCTCTTGTAACCAAGTAGTAACTTAGAAATCATTAGTCAAGCATCAAGCAATCATATTCTATGGAAAGAGGGGATGCTACACATAAGAGGGGGAAAACCCACAGCAGTACAACGAAGACTTGGAGAATATTGAAGAAGACGTGACACAAGATCTATTGCTTCCGGAGGCATTCGCTTGTGGAAAACCTGAATCAGTCAAACAGTTACAAATTTAAAAAAGCTCTGCCTCATATCAGGAGTGACATCAGAATAACCAGAAATATATGTCTGCTGTCCGGTAACAAGAATAACAACAACCAAACAATTATTCAAAATTATTTGGACAGCTATATGTATTCTTTTCCTTTTCTTTGTCTTTATTTAGTACAAAGGATTATCAATGTAAGCACTAGCATGCTGCTTCCACCCACATCTGTTTGTCTTTTCATTCCTCTTAAGAAAATTCTCCTGAAAGGGTTTAGAAGCCACTAAACATAATATAGGGCATAAAACCAATGACCATCTTTTCTGTAAGACAAAATCAGCTTTTCTTTGCCAGACACACTAGATCACCTCATTATTTGGGAATATTCGATTGTAAATATCTCTCCAATTTGCTTAGTTGATCATACACATAATATATTTACTTGACTAATTAAGTGTGATTGCTTCTGAAGATAGAAGACATCATAAGAAGCAATAATAGCAATGTTGATTATTAGATCAAAAACTTGTTAGGCCCTTTGAAAGTATTATATACAATCTAGAGTAATGACCGACTACAATCAGATATTCGCAATATGTGACAAAAATATTTGAAAGGAAATGCCAAATTCATGTGTGCCTAATATAAAGCTTGGAACTGCATTTGCTGATAGAGCATTCTCAGTTGGAAGGCAAGGACAGCAATAAAGGATTTTTAAAAGCCAAAAAGAAAATCTTCCTCCTACCTTGTGCCATGGATGTGCTTTTATTTGAGGAAACCTAAACTCTGTGTAGTTAGGGTTCATGCAGCGGATCTCCTCACGTGTTGGGGTACCAAGAACCTGCAAGAGGAACTTACATCAATCTAACTTCTATCTAGAGTAGAACAAAATGTGTATGTGTCGTATCATAGAGCACCTTTATTATCTCCACGAGCTGATCGACTGCACTTTCTCCAGGAAATAGTGGCTAATAAGAATGTGGAAAAGAACAGAAATATAAGTATAGGTTCAAAATAATTCTCCCAAATCTGTTAGAAGAAGCACACCAAGGACTAGAGGAGAAAAGATTCTAACCAGACCAAGAAGCAACTCAGCAAGAACACATCCTGCTGACCATATATCAATTGATGTTGTGTACTCAGTTGCACCAAATATTAGTTCTGGAGCACGGTAATAGCGCGAGCATATGTATGATATATTTGCTTCACCCTTAACCTGATATAGTAGTACAATGCACAAGCTAAATTAAAGGCAGATAAGAAGATAAGCACAAACCCAAAATCAAGAACATGTACAAAAAGAAAGAGGTATATCAATGCTACTAGAGCTGGAACATGGACTACCGCAGTTAAAACTCTTTCCAAGAGAGCAACAAAATTTCAAGCAGCAAAAGTAGTACATTTTTTATATAGTTACACCAATTGTGCTAACAGTAACACCTATGTGTAAATAGTACAACCATTCAGCAAATATATCCTCTGAGAGTTACTCTCATTACAAACAAGTCCTTGGCCACAAACTTCAAACATTATAATTCCTTATAATCGCCAAAAGAGAGTATAATATTGCCAACAAGCTTAGAATGAATTTGCACTTCCGTGATGTAGTTGTACTAAGAGGAATTACACCAATAACAAGGACGGATTTATGACAGAAATCTAGTGCAATGATGCACCTTAGAGGAGGTGTCAGACAAAGGATGAACCTTAGAGAAGGTGTCAAACACTAACTCAAAGATAACTTCAGATAAGAAAGTTCTTTCCTATCTTGCATTGCAAATTTTCTGCTTTAGGCAACAAGACAATTAGTTCATATGAAGAAAATTAATTATGGTGCTAGAGAAGGTGTTTCTCATTCTCTCATTGTTCTCTATCATTACATTCAAGAAGAAATACGAAATAAAAAATTAATGAGGCAAGAGGACTCATCTGATGGACGCTTCTTCAATGAAAAATGAAACTTGATTACAAGGTTATGCATGAGCTGTTTATTAATGATTGAAGATGATGCTAACTCACTACTGTAAGCAACAAAAAGAGCCACCAGCAGATATTCATGACAGTTTCCACTAAAAGAACAAATAGCATAATTGCTACATTTCAAGGGAAAAAAATAGCTTTTATATAAAATGTGATCATATTAGCAAGAGGCATTGAATACGTGACAGGAAATCTAGAGGAAAGATAAAGATGAGATCTAGTGCAACTTTTGCCAAGGACGTGTACGGGTTGTCAACAAGTAAAAAGTAAAAACAAGCCAACCAGCTAATTTGGATGATCATTACTATGAAATTGCAGTAAAGGTGTAGATACACCATCCTATTTGGAGTTCTCTATGCATTAACTCAGCTATCCAATAATGCAGGCAATCGCTATTGTAAGGCATCTACCTAGTCCCTATATTACACTATGCAGTATCAGAGAGTAAGTACATAACTAATCATTTTAGAATAGAGTACATAAGATTCTGCATGCTTAATTCAAATGTCATCAACATACCAGAATTTTGGCACTTCCAAAGTCGCAGAGCTTGAGTTGGTGAGTGAGAGGATCAACCTGTATAACATCCATTGGTCTAATATGATGAGAAATAGAATGTCCTTGCCTAAATCAATTGACATGAGATTATAACTTTAACAAAGGATATACCAGAAGATTTTGTGGCTTCACATCTCTATGGCAGACACCAGGAACGGTATGAATATAAGCTAACCCCCGAAATATCTGCACAAAAACTCAGATAAGCACTTACATCCTCATAACCATTTTTCCATGCAAGAATACAAAAGAAATACCTGATACGTATAGAGCTTGACGTAAATTAGTGGCATCCTTTGGTTGACATTGTTGTAATGCTTCAGAACACGATACAGTGTCTCAGGAACATACTCCATCACCAAATTAAGGAAAAGCTCATCTCTGTTCGTGGTAGAGAAGAAGCAGTGTTTCAAAGATATGACATTGGCATGATCCATTGAACGCATCAACTGTAACTCACGATTCTTATAACGCCTGTCCTGTAAAACTTTCTTTATGGCCACAGTCTCCCCTGTTTCCAAGCATTTGGCCTGCACACAAGTAACCAAAATGTCATGCACCAAAGAGATAGCTGTTCAAGGAAATACAATAAGATTAATTAGTTTTGTACCTGGAAGACAATCCCAAAAGATCCAGTTCCCACAACGCGTTCTGCCATGTAGCTAATCGTCTAACACGACATGAAATTTATGACAAATTAAAAATAACATAACTTTAATCTTCCAAACAAGCAATTTACATTCATACAACTCACAGTTTTGGCTTCACCATTCTTTCCTCCGATAGTGGTGGAGATTATATGACCAGTGACTGGATCATTTCCCTCATTAAGAGATGCTTCATGCTGCAGATAGGGCATCAAATGTGAGATAAAACATAAACAGCCAAGGTAAGATCCACCGTATTAACTTTAAAAACCAAACTACCAGCATTGCAAATAAAGCTCCTTGCAAAATCCTAATAATGCAGCTCCAGGAGAAGTAGGAACAGCAGATTCCAGAGCAATAAACAGTCCCAACACATTTATTCTTTCAAGAAACGATCTAGAAAACCTCTTGAGAAAGATCAAGCAGCTTAGATAGCTTACAAAGAAGATGAGAAAAGTGACTATGAAATCCATTTTAGGGAATAAAGCATTGAAAGAGAATAAAGCATCAACCTACCCATCAAGCAACTGACGGAAAAAATAAATAAAATAAAAAGACAAACAGCAACTGGAGTGCAGGGACCAAACAGAACCCTGAGTTCCACCAAAGACCCATAGAGAAATACTTCAAAGATTAAAAGTAGAGCTGATCAAAACAAGAAAGAAAACAACGTGAGCTCAAAAATCACCAAAACAGATCAGGATGCCTTTTTCTTTCCAGAATGGAAAACTAGCATACATACTGATTGACAATCCGATCTAGTGGAAGAACGTGCACGAATCAAGACATTACCGGCATACGGGAAAAGATCACCTTAAGAAAACAAAACGAAAAAAAAATTCAAAACACAACGTTAAGTTTTGGAAGGTAAATTGGCGATCTAAAGAAGCAAAATCCAAACTGACACCACGTCGTCCACAAGAGTGAACCCCTCCACCAGATCCGAGCCCACGAACGCAGGAATCCGGCAAAGATCGCCGGAAAGTAAGGTGATGGCCAAAAAACTACCTTCGATTCCGGCGCCTCCTGGCGCCGAGGATCTATGTTCATGGCCTCCGGTTCCGCCGCCGGAGGTGCTCCCATCGGCATCGTCGCCATGTGGAACGATCTCGTCTCTCTCTCTCTCTCTCTCTCTCTCTCTCTCTCTCTCTCTCTCTCTCTCTCTCTCTCTCTTTCTACTCACTCTCTTTCTCTCTCCACTCTTCTTCCCAACAACGCCGCTACTTCAACCGTAAAGTAATTAAAGCCCATCATAATTCATACACTACATACATCTAAGAGAAAAAGGTTTCGAAATCTATAAAAATACTAGAGATGCGTAGAATATTCTACTCGGCAAATTTGTACTAACTATTTCATCTAAATGATAAAAAAGTGTGCACTTTCACAAACACACAGCAAAGGACTCACCAAGTGATGATATTATCCAGAGTGCAATAAATATTTATAATAAATGATATCTAAAACTCTTGACAATTTCATATTCCTCTTAGGAGTGTGATTCTCGCCTATTTTATTGAAGAGTTCTGCATGTCTTTTAATAATTAATCTAAAGCTTGTTGGATAAAGCATGTAAATATAACTTCACCACAAGCAGTGTAAAACTTTTGCTATTCTTTTTTAACATAAAAATATATCCTTAAAATAATAGAAAAGGTGACCTTATTGTTCTTATCAATAAGCCCCCATGTTATCGCTTATCCAGTTACAATCACCTTCGATGGAAATTCTTACCGTTATTAGATTATTTTAATAAGACGATAAAAATCTTTGTTCTAGTTAAGGAATACATTTAAGTAGAATAGACGTACATAGTGAGTGAGTGTATTATGAGATTTGGAAAGAGTGCTGATGTGGCGATGTGACCGCCAGGCAGATGGTTGTGAATTGCGACATTCCCGAAATGCCCCTCGAATTGGAGGTGTCCGACAAGGAGACCGGCGATAAAATAATTGGGGCCTGGTTGGACCGCATCACATGCGTCCTACCTGTATCACTGGCTATTACTTTGGACCGGATCCCAGGGGTATTTTGGTAAGTCCAGTCATTTACTTTATTTCGCATGGTAGGCTCGGGAAACGACCAAAATAGCCTTTTGCGATAATTTAAGAGGTTAGAATCTGTTAGATAAAGACGTTGAATTAAATTCCGTTCAAACCCTACTAAATAGTAGCAAGCTTGTTGTAAAATATCTTATAAGTTTGCTGTTTATAAATTAAACCCTCGACTGAACTAAAATTTGGAGCAGACTTTCCTACAAATTAGTCTCGCTGCTGATTCGACAGTCAAAATAAAGGCAGAAGATAAATAAAAAATAATTATAAAATATAGGGTGTAATTTGTATATAATATGGTAAGCGTGAGTGCCGAGTGGTCAAAAATGAAGGAGGGGCAGAGCGGTCAAACACGCCGACCAACACAAATGTGCGGCTGATACTTTTCCTCCTCCCATGGGCCAGAAAAATTTCCGGGTTTCCGGGCAGAAATGAATGCCTGTTACGCAGTCGGTCCATCTAGAGCTGGGCCCCACGGAAGGAGTAATGCTTTTAGAGACGGTATAACATCCGGATTGCTTGCAATAATTGATGGTCCCTTCTTAGTCCTACTACACTTACTTCTACTTGTGGTGATGGTGATGGCCCCCCACATTTCATTCAAACTTTTAATATAACAATTAAGAGTGATTGGGTACGGGCTGGATCTTTGACTGACCTGATTTGAATCTTGATGATTGGGATTTATTCTAAACTTGTAGTATGTTTTAGCTTTGTTATTGGATGTAACGTTTTCCTGGTTGGTAGCAGTCTCCCATGCATGCAAAGAGAGAAAAAGAAAATTATAGACAAAGGCATGATGTTAGACCCTTAAATTGTTAATTGTTATAGGAATATTTGATTCATTTTATACTATTAATATTTTAAAAAAGTGAAAAAAACAATGGAAATAAATTCAAAATAAGGACACAAAATGGTTAGCAATCTATTTGTGTGTATGTTACTTGATATTTAGGGACGAAAAATATAATATCACCCGTGATGTGAAATGAAAATCTTCGTGCTTAGCTTTATGCTTAATGTGGCCGTACAAATTAGACCAGGCTGCTCATGGACTGCTGATAGTTAAAGAATGGTTTTTTTTTCTTCTCATTTTTTTTTTAAAATTTGGGAGAGAGAGATAGGGAGAACAAAAGTTAGGGCAGTCAAAAAGCCTATGGGCCGTGAGTTTCGCGGGCTTGGCTCAAGCTCTAAATGAGTCGAGTTGAGCCCAGCATTAAGCTCCACTCAATTAGACTCGTATAATATATATATATATATATATATATATATATATATATATATATATAACCGTTGCATTAAGATCTAATGGTTAGTATGATATGTATGAGTACAAAAAAAAAACACCTTAATTCCCACGAAGTTCCCATCGGCCAAACACTCTTTACCATAGTTCATCACCGAAATCCAAATCGGTGAAACCCATTCCATCACCTCCTACGCTCCTTTCTCCTCGTCCTTCGAAACCTATGCCATCACCTCCCCTGTCGAGGTTGGGATCTCATCCAATGGTGACCCCTCATCGTTGTGGCGTTCTTGGTCGATGACGGCCGAATCAGTGGTGTCTTCCTCCACTGTGAAATTGATGAGTTCAATTCCAATGCTCTTCTTTGGATTTTCAGGGGCTTGGATTTGGAGAACTATTTTTTTCCTTATTTTTTGGTAGTCTTAGTTCTCAATTTCCTGCTTATCTCTGTTGACCTTATTGGAATAGATCATAATGCAACTGGTGAAATTTTATTGTTTGGCTTTGGGGTTCTGATGATGATAATTGAGTCATAGAGAAGTCTATGCTATCTGTCATGATAGAGGGGCAATGAGGTGAAGGAGAATCCATTTTGGCCACAGTGAAGCATGCTATTCTCCTACCTATGGCTAAGGTGGCCACAATGTGCTTTACGGGGTTTCTTATGGCTCCAAGTATGTGAATATCTTTCCTGCTAATGGTTTGAAATCCTCTTCACCCATTTAGCCCACAAGCTATCTCATCGAGCTTGAGACTCATCTAGCTGGGCCTGAGTCGAGCTGAGCTGAACTTTTCCAACTCGAATTGAGTCCGAGCCAAGCTCAAGCCATAAAAATAACTCTTGAGCCAAGCCGAGCCGAGCTAGGCCTAGCTCGTTTACACCCCTAGTGAAAGTTACGAGAGTCGGCGGTATGAGTCTTTAATCACCAAACAATTTTGAAAACAAAATTAAAACACCATATATTTTTGAAAAATTATTAAAAATATGTTATATTTTATTTCTATTATCATTCACAATCTATCTTATAGATATTTATTATTCTGACATATATATGGCTGTATTTCACTTAAAACTCTTCAAAAGTACTATAAATACAAAATGACCTTAAATAAATTTTTTAAGATTAAAGAAAATCAAAGTCAAATAAGAGGTATTTTAAGTTTTTTATTTTTATAAGTAATATAATATTATCTATTTTGTTACCGTTTAAGACAACAATTAGCTAAGGATGTTTTTGAGAAATTTTAAGCAAAATGTAGCTTGTGGAATGATATAAATATCCATATAATAAAATGTCAATAATAGTTAAATTTCTCTATATTTTATTTTTAGGATAATTCAGTTAGACTCCTAAATTATTGCTTATTTTCTGATAGATATTTTTTAAACTTTTTTTCTTTAGTACACATAAATCCCTTAAGGCCTACCTAAACTATTAGAAATATGTGACCCCTTTAATGCCCATAAATGGAAAAGATGAAGAAAAAAAAAATACTCCAATTGAAATGGATGAAACAGAAAACAGGTTTTAATAATGTAAGGAAACTCCCTAACATTATATGCGAGAGGATAATAGCGCTCGCCTATGAATATGACTATTCTCGCCCCTAGTCCCCAAAAAAGAATCACTCTCGGCCACCCTTTTCGTAGGTCGCCACCCCACGATAGACATCTCAAGCTCATCATTGACGGGTCGTATTCAGGCCCCCAACGAGCTTGGCGGGGAGGCTTCATCTTGTGCTCCTCATCAGGCCGATAGTCGCTACAGTCAATTTCAGACACCTCTCGCTAAAGAAGCAAATGTTCTTAGAGAAGGTCTTCATGCTATTAGGAGCCTCGGTATCTCTCATATGGACGTGGATATAGACTCAGTTGTATTGATCAACATTAAAAATAATAGCTCCATGAACACTTTTACCGTTGATTGAAAATTGTAACTTTTTTTTGTCTTGTATCCCTGAACA
Organism: Typha latifolia; assembly: GCF_019914945.1. NCBI lineage: Eukaryota > Viridiplantae > Streptophyta > Magnoliopsida > Poales > Typhaceae > Typha > Typha latifolia. The sequence goes on along the minus strand of NC_133087.1, from coordinate 4,500,444 downwards.
TTCTGTAGAGCAAACTATTCAAAAAGCAGACCAAGCAGCTGAGTAAGCTTGCAAATCCGGGTATACGAATTTTGTATTTTGACACCATGGATACCACGGTATGGCATGACACTTAAGTAAATTGCTGACGTTTTATTATAAAAAAGAAGAAGAAATGGACGATAATCAAGACTGTCTAAGTAGAATTATGTCTTATTTTTATTTTAATTAATACCGTACATATACCATTAGGTAGTTATCATCCAATCTCAATCTTCCTCGTTTATATTAAAATCTTACCTGAAAAACATTTTATGTTATGCTCGAGAAAATAGTTTTATTTGACATAAACTATCATATTTATTATTTTTTTACTTATTCTTACATTCAATCTTTATTTATCGTTAGTATAGATCTTCAATCCTTATAATAAAGTAGAGCATTAACTTCAATTCATTCCACAGTGCCTAAAAAGTTAATAAATTCTGCAGCACTAATAATAAGGTACTTATTCAAAGGCATATCTTAAAGATTTTTACTATTTCAAAGTTTTGAATATAAAGTAGGCTTCTATGTTTTCTTATGATTCTAGCCTCCTATACAAGAGGATCATTGATTGAAGAAAAAGATTCATAAATTTAACAAGTTAGATTGTAATCTTTTCTTACAAGTAATTGTATTGTCCAGAAGATTATCATTATGATGTTATTGGGGGTAGTGAAGGGGCTCAAAATTAGCGTGGGTTTCTGAAGGAGTCTCAAATCCCTTAATGCCACAATTTGTTTGTACATGATCATGCTAATATGCTATTGAGTATATACACAAAGGGTTTGAAAGAGGAAGAAAAAAAATTAGGTATGTCCTTGTAAAAGTATGCGTGTTCCTATCAAGATGAGTTCGCACTAGATGAGATTTTCAACAAATAAATCATTACTGACTAAGTGGAGGAGGATTCATATATTGTCTTTGAATGGAACAATTAAATAGTTATCCTTTATTACTTCTCATTCTCATTGAGAATTAGTTGAATTCACACATAAAATCAGAAGCTATTAAAAAAAAATTAGATGCTACATAATTATTTAGTTAGATATACCATAGGGAGGATAACTTATCGTCCTCGTTTCCTTTTCTTTCACTTTTACATGCTACAACCATGTCAATTCATCTAAGTAGTGGAATTACTTAACCAAGCAATTCAATTCGGAGCCACAAGAATTGAAGTCGGCAAGTCAAGTCATCATATTTGAGCTCAAGGAGTTAGAAACATTGAACATCTAAAGCAATATGATTTAGATTGTGACCGTTTGACAAATAAAATTAGATCATTTTAAAAAATGGCAAGAAGAAAAGGAGAGCTAAAAATGTCGATAAAATTGTGACAGATGCATCTCTCAGTTAGACTGCCCTAATAAAATAATGCACCAGATTTGGTGATGATATAAATTATAATATCATCAACTAGACCAAAAGGTTGAGCTGTTGGTCAATAAATTGTTTCAGAAATGAATCAACGACAATGTTATCACAAGTTTGACACATTCCATGTCAACGTTCTTCCCTTATAATTTCGTTAATGCAAGCGCGCAAATGTCCAAAAGAGACAGAATAAGGTTGGCTTAATGAAACAAGAAGTTTATTTTGATCTATGGACAACCTAAAAAGAGAGAAAAAAAAAAAACTAATTTGTTCTTAAAAAGTGACGTATAAAGAGTAAGTAAAGATTAGGCCAAACAAGACTGAAAATTATAATTTATGCTTTCTATAATTAAGCAAAGCTTAATGCACGTAGTTAATTTGGTACAACGACATCGTCTTTTCCCCTTTGAAATTTTCTCCTATACCTTTTTTTTTTATTCATTCTCTATCAAGCCTTCTTTCCCTCATAATTTCTTATAATCCAATTTCCCTATCCACGATCGACCACTAATAAGACATTTTTATTAAAACAAAGAAGTCAAAAGAAAGACTTGGTATAACCACACGGGTATTGATAATATGAACACATGTTTCATTTCGATATCTTAGAAACATTTGCCACTATATATAGAATAGGCAGAGCAAGTCTCTTCCATCATCCAACAATTAATCTCTAAGCCTTCTTAGCTAGCTAGCCATGGCCTTCTTCTCCAAAAGCTTCTTCACCATTGCAGTAATCATCTCTCTTCTCTCTTGCACACATGGGCAGTTGTCTCTAACTTCTACTCTAACAGCTGCCCAAATTTAGAAAGTATCGTGGCATCTGTCATGTCTCAAATTGCTTCTTCAGATCCATCCATGGCTGCTGCCATTCTTCGCCTTTACTTCCATGACTGCTTTGTAAATGTAATTTAGCATCATCTTTAGCTCCTCCTAAATACTTACTCTTCTATATATATATATATATATATATATATATATATATATATATATATATATGTTTTGTTAGGTAAATATTGATCACAGGTATTTTTGTTCATTACCTTAGGGTTGCGATGCCTCTCTTCTTCTTGACGATGGACCGGTGGTCAGTGAAAAGAGAGCGCCTCCGAACCTTTCGGTTCGCGGCTACGAAGTCATCGATGCCATCAAATCGCGGGTGGAAGCAGCTTGCAGAGGACAGGTTTCATGCGCCGACATTCTCGCCCTTGCCGCCCGCGACAGCGTCAGCTTGGTTAGTGAATGAATTACTTCATAATAATACTTCTTGGGTCGACCACTATGTATAAATCTCTTCTTAATTACTAGGGCAAAAGTCTACTATCAGTCTCATAAGATAACCCTAATAACTCCTACTCAGAGGTAGATATATAAGGGCTTTTATTTTTTATAGAGGGCAGGGCATCATATTTTAAAATTTATCCAAATAAATTATTAGCTAGTAATTTTTAAAACTAAATTAAGATTTATAGCACACAGATAGTAAGGATCACAACTGTGAGTTGCACACTTAACTAACATATATATTGTTATCAACTACTGCAGCTTGGAGGACCAAGTTGGTCAGTACCATTAGGCCGCACAGACTCAACGTCGGCAAGCCTGAAGGTGGACCTCCCCGGCCCCGACTCCAACATCGGAGACCTAATCTCAGCTTTCGCCAACAAAGGCCTTGATGCCCGAGACCTTACTGCTCTCTCCGGTGCGCACACCATTGGACAAGCGACGTGCAACATCTTCAGAAACCGCATTTACAACGACGCTAATATCGACCCGAACTATGCCTTTCTTCGCCGGCAAACCTGCCCTATGGGTACCGGCCTAAACTTTAACCTAGCTCCGCTAGACACGTCGAGCCCCACTCGTTTCGACAATGCCTACTACAAGAACCTCATCGGCCAGGAAGGGCTGCTCCACTCCGACCAAGAGCTATTTAACAACGGGCCTGATTGGCTTGTGCGGTTGTACGGTAGCAATCCTACGGCCTTTGCCAATGACTTTGCCAATGCCATGGTTAAGGTGGGAAACCTTAGTCCATCAACTGGATGGAGTGGAACAAGAAGATCGAACTGCAGGAGTGTGAATTTTTCATCACGATACTGATCAAAGCCACTTCCAACTTGAAATTTGTGATGTCCCTCAATTTATGTTAATTTGTTTGATATTTTTTTTAATTTAAAATGGTGTTGTACTTAAGCGGATGAAAGGATCCGTACGTGTAGAGTTTTTAAGTTGGAATTGAATTCTTTCTATTATTTGTTACATGCGATTGATGACTATGTTTGTGTTAGCTGACAGAGTGATGTGGTGTGGATGCATGGGATGTACTTTGGTTGACTAAATCTAGCGTTGATTTTTGTTGGAGAAGTCGTTTGTCACTTTTAAAATTTCAGAAATATATGTGAAGATCTCTAATATATGGTAGGAAAGATGCCTCTTAACAATGATTAATGTAGATGGTGATATCCAAGATATATAAACGGTATGAGAAGGTCAATTTTATAATGTAAATGAGTGGGGATTATGACATCTGAGTTAATTAAACCCAAGAAAGTCTAAATAGAAGGGTATCAACTAAAAGATATTTTACTAGAACACTAAAGTAGCTTTGAAAATATATAAAAATTACTCTTTAGTGGGATAGGATATGGTGGTTAGATTTAACAAAGAAATTTTTTATTTTGTGGGTGGCCTAGGGTGAAATATGTCTTTAAAAAGGTGGGTCAATATTTTAAACTTTTAAAGAGTAATTTAGTAATTTAATTTACACTAAATCAGAATCAAAGTTAATAATGTCAACCAAAGTAAATGTAGGTAGAACATTATATAGAAATTATTGAAAAAAATAGTAGGAGGTATTTAGCAAATCTTCAAATATAAGATGTTAATAAAATAATAAAAAAATGTAGTGTAAACTAGTTGAATATTTTTCTATTATTCAACTACTTTGCTACATCTATGATGATTATAGAGGCGAAATTATCCAGGTGGCATCAGAATCGCACCGGATAACGGTGTAAATTAAATTAGCATATATTTTTGATATAGTTATGGGTAATTTGTGTGATATGATATCAGATAGTGATTGTTTACCATATATTATATATAATTACTTAGTAATATATCAAACCTGAATATGTAACAAATTTACTAACTTTTACCATCCCCATAATCCATCTGTTTCTCCCTACCCCCTCTTCATTAAAAGACTAGACCATCACAAAACCCTACTTACTACAGTAGTTGGCTGCTAGTGTTCTATTCTCCTTTAGCTCTACAAATACTAGATGTTGCACAAATTCTCGTTCCTACGTGGAAATGGCATTGCTGAGTTTGAAATTTTCTAGACGATTTGAACACTCTATTCTTATTCCGGGAATCATCTAAACAATCCAACAATCCATAAACTACAATAATTCATAAGCAAGAAAATTACTTTCTAATCACAAACCACAATACAAGATCATGCAAAAAAAAGAGTGGGTTCTTTCATGAGTTAGACAAGTCCAATAGAAGATTTAGAGAAAATAGTGTGGCGGCTAAGTAATGCTTAGTAATTCTACAAGCTATGCTCAAAAGAGGCAGAACAATATGATTTTATTTTTATTGGATTTTCTTATTTACTGGTTTGGGGATTTAAAGAGAGGGTAGAATACGAGTTTTGGTTTAGATTTTAAGCAAGATTTGTACTCGATGTTTTTCGAGTAGATATCACTTGTACGATTTTGTCCTACATTATACTAAAAAGAAAACAGTTGCATGCCTGATGAATGTAGCCTAGAGCTGAATCATATAAATCTTATTGTCTTGTCTGCTCGAATTATTTTTATCTTTTTTCTTTTATTTTTTATGTGTTTTTATTGTTGATTCTTATCGCAAATAATAACACCAATGTCTTGTTTTCCTTTAGTATTTTCACATCCAAATTTTATAGATCTGTAAGCAATTTGTTAAAGATATTCAAGTGCTTCGTCGTTAGAATTCACTTATTATATTAAAATTGAAATAACTTCTTCTTTAAGTAGAATCAATTCTTAATGTTTTTTATCATAATATTTTTCTCTAATTTATTTAACACACTTTTCATTGAGGCCTCCTTTGTTATATCTGAGTTAGAGATCCCATACCCACATAGGTAGGGCAAATTGTACATGATCCAATACTTGGTAACGTGGGAGGAGAATGGAGATTTGGCATCTGAGAAGCACTTGAGTTGGATTAGAGGCATGTATATATATGACTCCTTATGTTAGTAAAAATCCTAGAGCTGCTTATATAAACTACTGGGATCTCGAATTGCGCAAGGATAAGGAGGGCAAATCAAGCTACTCAAAGGCTGAGGATCCGGGGTCGGAAGTGCTAAGACAACTTTAAAAGGTTAGCCAACCCATTGTGAACTCCAAATTAGTTCTAGCGGAGCACTCCACTATACTTTTTCTTTTATCATTCAAGAGCCCGAGGGTTAGATATGAGCTACACAAAGAACCAACTTTTCCTTGATACAGAGGCACTAAACCCTTATCAAACTTTAGCCAATATATTAAACCACCTAGTCTATGCTTCAAACTGTGTGCGTCACCTAATTATTACTTCGAACTAAATGCCACTAAGACATTGCTCTAAGCTGTCTGTCGAGTTGCTCCTCCAAGCTAACTGCACCGCTGAACTATTAACCGAGCCAAACCGTTGAGCTAAGTCATCACCAACCAATAAATAATTTCCTCCATAATAATTATTTGAGGTTAGATTTTTAATCCTACAATATGCTCTAATGATATGTATACCTATCAATTCTACACTCAAATAATTTATTTCAAGGAGGTGATAACATGCAGAAGACATTACTTTCCTTCAACGACAACTTCCAAGTATAAATCAATGACTTAGGATATAAAGGCTATGTTAATTAAGATATAAAACTATCATGATTTGGATAATAATTATATTAGAGCATATTATGTCTAAAGTATTCTGGCTTGATCATTATTATGGCCACATTCAGAATTTTCAACTCAATAATCTTACGACTATTACGACTGTTATATATAGGCTGGCCCCTCTTTGCACTCTAGAACCATCCATAATTTGCTTGTTTGGTTATGAGTCGCAGATGGTAAAGAAGGAGATCAACCGAAGATTAAATATGAACAACACAGCTATGATCTACAATTTCTTTGTATCTTAGATTTTATACCAAGGAATAGACTTAATTTCCTCTATATTATTCTCTCTATAACTATATTTTTTTGTTAGTTGACAGACAGACAGAGTCATCTCGTGTGGATGCATGCATGCATGGGATGCACTTTGCCTTACTCCATCTATCCTTGACTCTTTTCTTTTGTTAGAAAATTTGATTTTGACTTTAAATTTTCAGAGATATGTGTGAAAATCTTCTAATATACGGTAGGAAAGATGCCTCCTAACAACTAAGATAACGTTTTTATTATTATAATAAAAAACTAAGATAACGACATAAGAAGTCAAGTTTATACGTAAGTCTCCTCCATGCTGTTCTTTCTACATTGGAAGTCTAATAATGTGCGTAAAATTTTATCAAATATAGCGTGCATTTTGGTATATATCATGCAATCTTATATTTTATTTTTAATGCCTCGTAAACAATCATAGCTGATGATATCCTTCTGCTTTTGAAATAAGCAAAAGTTAATATATCTAGGATACACTAATTTAATTTTAAAATATTATTTCCATTTTAATTTTATATTAACATAAAAAATTTATTTAAATGTATTTGAATCTATAATTAATTTAATTGGCATTCATTGTAAAAACATATGACTTAAAAATGTTTTTGGTTTGATTAATTAGATTCTAGGTAATTTTATTGAATTTAATCCATTTTGTGATTTACTTCAGAATTTTGCATTCTTTTTTTCTTTGTAGTTTTTTTTCAACACCATAATATTATTTTAACTAACTGATGTTAAATAAATTACAAAAATATTCTCATCTTTATACTCTTTCATCATCTTCATTCTTCGCCACTACCCCCGCTTTTCTTTCGTCTTCCCGCTCTAACTACTCCTCGTCCTCTTCTTCTTTATAAAAAATAGTATATTGTAATGAAATATATTTTTTTTGCTAGTACTTTCATCTTAACCCAAGATATTAGATAAAAAATAAAGAATAAAATTATAAAATTCTCAAACACGAGAAGCGAATTATAAAATAAATAAAATATAGAGTGTGATTTGTAAAATTTTCTAGATTTATTATTTATCTTAGAATTAATTATGCAACAAATTTACATTACATGCACTATGGTTACCTAAAGGAAAATTTTTATTTTGCTTTTATAAAGGTTGATATATAATATAGGAGGATAACTTATTATTATTATCTTATTTCATTTTTTCACTTTAAAATGCGACAAAGGTGGGCTAAGACAATTTATCTAAGTAATAGAATTTATTAAGCCAAACAATTGAATTAAGAGCCACTAGAATTGAAGTCGGCAAGTCATCATTATTGACCTCTAAGTAGTTTCAAACTTCAAAACATCTAAAGCAATATGATTTGGATTGTGACCATTAGTGCAAATAAAATAAGATCATTTTAAAAAGAAGAAAAGGAGAGCTAAAAAATATCAATAATAATGACAGATGCATTGAATCTTAGGTAGATCACCAAATTTGGTGATAATATATATTTAAAATGTGATAAACTAGCACAAACAGTTGAGCTATTAGTTAATAAATAGTTCCCTAAATGGACCAAAAGATTTTGCTACCATAAGTTTGACACCTTTAAAAAATATTTAATAATAAGTTTGACACATTCCATGCATGTCAATCGTTCTTCCCTAATAATTTCAATAAAGCTAAAGGTACATAGTTGTTGTCGTAGAGCAATGATTAATTCCATATATATACTAGCGAATTCTTTGAGACAATATTTTATTTCTAAATCTTCACGATCTTTATGTATTCATTCAATATTTCATAAAAGTCCTTGACATTATGAAGAGATATAAATTGACTTAATGAAATAAGAAATTTATTTTGATTTATAGATCACATAAGAGAGAGAGAGAGAGAAAATAATGACGAAGAGACTACTTTATTCTTAAAATATGAAGGGGTGATCGTTACTTAAGTATAAAGTACAAATGATAACTTAAAATCGAGCCAAATTAAGAGACTAATTATAATCTCCTTTTTGTTTAATTAACAAAAGCTTAACGTACGTACGAATTAATTTCTCTTTTCCCCTTTGAATATTTCTCCTTCCCCTTTTTTTTCATTCTCTATGAAACCTTCTTTTCCTCTTAATTTCCAACAATCTTATCTCTCAGTCCTTGGTCGACGAATAATAATACGTTTCTTTATTAAAACAAAGAAGTCAAAAGAAAGACTTGGTGTAACTACATGGCTATTGATAATATCAACACATGTTTCATTTCCATATCTTAGAAATATTTATCACTATATATACAAAAGGCAGAGCAAGCCTCTTCCATCATCCAACAATTAATCTCCAAGCCTTCCTAGCTAGCTAGCCATGGCCTTCTCCTCCAAAAGCTTCTTCACTATTGCAGTACTCCTCTCTCTTCTCTCTTGCACTGCTCATGGGCAGTTGTCTTCTAACTTCTACTCTAACAGCTGCCCAAATTTAGAAAGCATCGTGGCATCTGTCATGTCTCAAATTGCCTCTAGGAATCCATCCATGGCTGCTGCCATTCTTCTCCTCTTCTTCCACGACTGCTTTGTAAATGTAATTTAACATCATCTTTAGCTCCTCTAGAATACTTGATCTTATATATATATGTTTTGTTAAGTAAATACTAATCACATATATATATTTTTTATTCATTACTTTAGGGTTGTGATGCCTCTCTTCTTCTTGACGATGGACCAGTGGTCAGTGAAAAGAGAGCGCCTCCGAACCTTTCGGTCCGTGGCTATGAAGTCATCGACGCCATCAAATCGCGGGTGGAAGCAGCTTGCAAAGGACAAGTTTCATGCGCTGACATTCTCGCCCTTGCTGCCCGCGACAGCGTGCGCTTGGTTAGTGAATGAATTACTTCATAATAATACTTCTTGGATCGACCACTATGTATAAATCTCTTGTTAATTACTAGAGCAAAAGTCTACTATGAGTCTCATAAGATAACCCTAATAACTCCTACTTAGATGTAGATATATAAGGGCTTTTATTTTTTATAGAGGGCAGGGCATCATATTTTGAAATTTATCCAAATAAATTATTATCTAGTAATTTTTAAAACTAAATTAAGTTTTATAGCAAACAGATAGTAAGGATCACAGCTGTGAGTTGCACACTTAACTAATATATATTGTTATCAACTGCTGCAGCTTGGAGGACCAAGTTGGTCAGTACCATTAGGTCGCACAGACTCAACGTCGGCAAGCCTAAATGTGGACATCCCCGGCCCCGACTCCAGCATTGGAGCCTTAATCTCAGCCTTCGACTCTAAGGGCCTTGACGCACGGGACCTCACCGCTCTCTCCGGCGCGCACACCATTGGTCAAGCAGCATGCGGCATCTTCAGAAACCGCATCTACAACGATGCCAACATCGACCGAAAATACGCCTTTCTTCGTCGACAAACTTGCCCTATGGGCTCCGGCCCAAACTTCAATCTAGCTCCGCTAGATGCATCGAGCCCCAACCGCTTCGACAACGCCTACTATAAAAACCTCATCAATCGGAAGGGGCTACTCCACTCTGACCAGGAGCTGTTCAACAACGGGCCTACAGATTGGCTTGTGCGCTTGTATAGTAGGAATCCTGCAGCCTTTGCTAATGACTTTGCTAATGCCATGGTTAAGGTCGGAAACCTTAGTCCATCAACTAGATGGAGTGGAACGAGAAGATCGAACTGCAGGAGTGTGAATTTTTCATCACGATACTGATCAAAGCCACTCCCATTGCGCATGGTACAAGGGAATAAACCTTTGAAATTCGTGATGTCCCTCAATTTGTGTTAATTTGTTTGATATTTTTTTGGAATTTAAAATTGTGTTGTATTTAAGCGGATGAAAGGATCCGTACATGTAGAGTTTTTAAGTTGGAATTGAATTCTTTCTATTATTTGTTACATGCATTTGATAATTAGTTGACAAAGTTATGTGGTTTGGATGCATGGGATGTAATTTGGCTGACACCAAACCTTGATTTTTGTTGGAGAAATTGTTGGTCACTAAAAATTTCAGAATTATATGTGAATATTTCTAATATATGGTAGGAAAGATGCCTCGAAATTCAAGATAAGATAACGATATGAGAAGGTCAACTTTAGGGTGTAAATGAGTAGAGATTATGACATCTGACTTAAGTAGATCCAACAAGGTTTAAATAGTTATCAACTAAAAAATAATTTATTAGATACTAAAGGTAGCTTCTAAAATATATAAAAATTACTCTTTAGTGAGATATTTTTTATTTTGTGGGGTGGCTAGGGTGAAATATGTCTGTGAAAAAGTGGGTCAATATTTTTAATTTTTTTAAGGGTAATTTAGTCAACCAAAGTAATAGTAGGACTTTGTATAGAAACTATAGGAAAAAAATGAAGGTTGTAGTTATTAAATCTTCAAAATATAAGATGTTAATAATAAATAATAAAAGTATAGGATGCTATTTGAATATTTTCCTATTATGTAATTATATTTGAATATTTTCCTATTATGTAATTACTTTGCTACATAAAGGAGAAAACTGGTTGGATTAACTGATTAATTCCGTGATTAATTCCGCCTTGCATCTGAATCCAAATCCAATATGATAAAAGATGTAAAATTACTACCTATTCTTGATACAAATATATTTATAAGTAATATATCGGATATGACAACAGTCAACAGATAGTGACTGCTTACCGTATACTATATGTAATTAGTTATTAAATAATAATCAATAACCCAAACCAATATATCCCAACCTGAACTATTAACAATTTAACTTCACTAACTCTTATTCTACCTAAACCCTTCTGTTTCTCCCTACACCCTCTTCATTAGAAGCCTAGACCATCAAAAAACCCTACTTACTACGATGATGGTTGACTGCCACTATTCCATTCTCCTTCCACTCTACAAAACACTGGATGTTGTACAAAATCCCGTTCCTATGAGGAAACGGCGTTGCTGACTCTGAAATGTTGCTCATCTTCCCCCATATGGTTCCATGATAACAATTCCTTCCCCTTCTTCAAGGAAACTTCTCCAAATCCTTCCCCTGAAGATCCGGAATCCGTTCTCTAACATAGTCCAATTTGGCCTTGAAGAAGTTCTTTGTCTCGGAAGCTCTATCCAGAAGGAATTCCATAGGCTTGTGCTCATCATAGAAGAAAAAGTAGTATAAAAATAGACTGAATCCAACTCATCTCTTTGTAGTCACTTCTCTCCATTCCCAGCTGCCATTTGCTTACAAGCTCTGTAGCATCCTCGATTAATCTCTTATTTGTAAGATTTTTTTTATTGATAGTGAATATGCTTGTCGGTAGATCGTGGATGTAGCCCAAATTTAGATGAACCACTTAAATCTTATATTGTAATGATGTGATGTTTTATTTATCTCTAGTCCCTACTAATTAATAAGCATTGAGTAAAAATTTTAAGTGTCTATTTAGAATTGGTTTATTCATGATATTGTGACAAGCCTAATCTAAGTAGGTTAAAGATAAGATGTCTCATTCTATTTTTAGACATGTGAGGACTGCATAGGATATATTAACAATCTTTGCTTCTATCTAGATTTGAAGCAAATCTCCGGTTCTCTTGAACTTGGTGTATAGTGTTATGCATAGTCCCTTGAGAATGTCAAAAAAGAGATAAAAATAAAAAAGTAAAAATATGTTACAGATATATTGGTGAATGCTTACCATTTAGTGCGTGCATCATGGGTATAGAAGAAGAAAATTATAAAATTCTTTTGGTTCAACAATTCTAAGTTGTATCTGATCCATTGTATGCCATCAACTCCTTGAAATAAATCCTTTCAGTGAATGGTGGGATGCTCTGCTCATTCCAAAAAACTTCATCTGGATCAACTTTGGACTTCACCATGGCTAACCTTCTAAAGTTGTCCTTGAAGTACTTCCGACCCCAAACCTGAGCTTTTGAGTAGCTTGAATTGCCCTTCTCATTCTTGCCCAAATCAAGATCCCTGAAGTTGATATAAGCAGCTCTGGGATTTTTACTAACATAAGGACTCATATACCTATACATATCTCTAATCCAGCTCAAGTGCTTCTTAGATGCCACATCTCCACTCTCCTTCCATCGTACCAAGTACTGGATATTGTACAAATTGCCCTGCCTATGTGGGTATGGGATCTCAGACTCAGATATCCTACTCATCCTCCCACCTTGAGGATTCAAATACATAGACCCAGCTCCTTCCTTCGAAAACATCTCCCATATTCCTTCCCACTCTCTCAATGGAATTGGGTCCTTAACATAGTCAGATTTACCTTTGTTGTATTCCTTTGGCTGCAAGCTTCTATCTACCAAGATCTCAATAGGCTCTCCATTTGTATAGCCAGCAAAGTATATTACAGACTCAATCCAGCTCATCTCCCTGCAGTCTTCTCTCTCCACACCCAGCCCTGGAAAGCTCTTCTCCATATGGTAGAGCAGCTCACTGCACCGTCCAAGGAACAAGGCGATGAACACTGCCTCTGCTCCCCTCTTTTTGCCCTGCTTAGATATTATATCAACTTTGAGGTACAAATCCTCATGAAGCTTGTGAGCAATGTACTGCCACTTGTACACAAGTTGAATAGCTTCATTCTTCTTGGTCTTGTGCAAGGTTACAACAGTGACATTGTGAGGAACTCCAACGAGTCCTAGATTCCATGAGATTATAACCCCAAAGCTTGCTCCGCCCCCTCCTCTAATTGCCCAAAAGAGTTCCTCCCCCATGGATGCTCTATCCAATAACCTCCCATTTGCATCAACTAACTCAGCATCCAAGACACTGTCTGCAGCCATTCCATACTTCCTCGCCAATCTCCCGAGACCGCCGCCGCTGACCTGGCCGCCGATGGCGACTGTAGGGCAAGAGCCAGCTGGAAATCCATGATACCTACTACTTTTACCTATCTTGTAAAATAATTCACCAATAGTGGCGCCAGACTGCACCCATGCAGTACTCCGCCGTATGTCTACGTTCACGGACCGCAGTTTCGCAAGATCAAGCATAACGAAGCGGCCGTCTCCGTCGTCGGAGCGGTAGGAAAGGCCTTCGTAGTCGTGCCCCCCGCTGCGAATTCTTATCAGCAAGCTGTGTTTTTTGCAGCAGATGACTGACGCTTGGATTGCAAGTGCGTCCTCTGGAGATATGATGAGGAGAGGGTTTGCCGAGGAGGTGAACCTGAGGTTTTGGATGGAGGACAGCAAGAGGGAGGAGTAGGAAGGGGTGTTTGGTGTGTATATGAGTTGAGATAAGTTGTGACCGGGGAGATGGATTGAGAGGCAGTTGAGGAAGCTCTCATGGGCTTGTTGTGGAGAGGATGTTGAGATTGAAAGGCGTAGAAGGAGAACAAGGAAATGGAGAATGGAGACTGTTGCCATCTTCTACTACCTTTCTTAGCTTCTCCCAAACCAAGTTAGATAGATTGAGATAAGGGTAAAGAAGAGACAAAGAATTGAAGATTCTTTGTTACAATCATTTTCATTATTAAAATAATCAATCGGTGGTTAGGTTAGGTTGGCAATCAGACCTAACTTCTATTATGGAGAAAATCTTATTTGTGATCAATTATCATGTGCATATTCCCCTAGTTCAGAGGAGCCAGTAGGAATAAGTTCAAAAACACACATTCCGTTGCCGGGACTTGAACCCGGGTCTCTCGGGTGAGAGCCGAGTATCCTAACCAACTAGACTACAACGGATTTTGAGATTCTAACAACTTTCATTATTTGTCGACTACTACACCTATCCACTTGTTCCTAAGGCCACGTCTTTCCCTTGCCAATCCTTTTGAATGATGGCAGAAGCTATTCCAGCTCGTGGACCTTAGTATTCCATCATATGCATCTTATGGAAAGTCTCAGGAAGGCTGTGAGATGGATTGTTGGAGTTAGTGAAAAATCTCTCCATCCTCTCCCAAAACAAAAAAATAAATAAAATTTACCTGAATATTTCATTATGTTATGATACTAATTAAAATATATATAAAATGTTATAGAAGATAAAATCTATCACACACTATCAATAATAATAATATATGAAAAATAAAGTGTGAAAAAAATAATCGTAAACACAAAAAATTTTATGTGAAAAAATTTGAAACCGAGTAAAGAACAATGGATTGAAACTTGGATCAACAGTTAATAAGAAGCTTACAGATCACTCGTCGATTTCCACAATTCAATCTATACCAACTTTGCTTGTCGATCTACACACTGCTTCCCATGATAGGTTTTCAAACCTCAGTAATCCTTGAGGTTGATTCTTCTATCTCAGTTTTGAGGTCTCAGTGACCTTCAAAATGTAGTTCTTTTAGATAGAATGTAGATGCATTATGATGAGAATGATCGAGCACTTTTCGTTTAAAGCTGAGAATTGATCTTCAATGGCCTCTAAAAGATGATCTCCAAATTAATACTTGAAGGTTCTCACTTCTAGGATTAGATTAAACCATTTTATATTTTTGGAGATAAGATAAATATCTCTTCAAAGATTCTTCACAGATTCTCTTATAGATAAAATAAATTGAGATAGGCCCAAATCTAAGTCAAATCAGCTCAAAAGTCCCATTCGAATGAGCTCAAATGCTTATTATTCTCTTCTTTCTCGAGAAAATACGTTCGAACGCGTGATGGTCCGTTCGAACAATTGAGCAGACTTGTTGAATGCGAGTTATTATTTTCTATGCCTTTGGTATTTTTTATACTATTTTAACCATCATGACACCGTTTGGGCATTTCAATGATGATTTCAAGACCGTTTTGAATACTTTGACTTTAAATTCAATCTTTCATTTCAAACATCTCATAATGTTATGTGCATATACTCATACTTAAAATCTAGAGATATTACATAAATAAAAATTATATTTTGAAATATAATTTGCTAATTATATTAGTAAAAATAAAATCTAACAATCTCGCCCTTTGAAAATTTGTGATAAAATATAATTTTCTAAAATACAAAGTGTCTACTCATAATAATGTAATGTGAATTGTGTTAGATCAAATCATATCAAGGAGACATTAGGCTCAATGGATTGAGTCTAGTTATTTTATTTGCTTATTTGATTAAGTTAGAGTCTTAGTAGGTTATGATTTTATTTAAAATTGCTAACCTTTATATCTACAACGTTTAAGATTTCTCTAAATTTGAAATCTATTTGCGGCGAAACCAATGATTAATTTGAGAAAAATAAGAAAAAAATGTTTTAGTCAAGCTAATTAGTTAGCTTTATCTTATTATTTAAATTTCAAATAAATCGAATAATCTGTATGTTGATCCGATTCGCTAAGAATTTTTACACCTATTTATGTGTTGATAAGAAGGATTGAATAGAATCATTAGAAGAAATCTGAGTTTAGCTATTCGTTAGATCATTTTATCTTTCTAGGAGTATATCATAGATTTCAACCTTTTTTTCTAGAAGTATATCATAGATTCCAACCTTTCAAATCCTAGCCAGCTCCTATCTCCAACAGTCACCTTACAATACGGTCATCGACCACCACCCTTGGTCGTTCACTACCCTCCGACGACCATCACTCTGCCCATGTATGGTTTGCGTCTGACCTCAGGCTCAGACTTGAATTCTAGTGTCATTGAACCTGTTGATTCCCTCCAACTCTCGTGTCTACTTCTCCCCCTACATGTATGTGGCGAAGTCATATCTCTGGTTGATGCTTCTCGAAGAGGAAGCAATGTTGTTGTGGTTGGGCCTTCTCGTGAGTGTCTTCACATACATAGGGGAAGCCTTATCGGTGCTTGAAGGCCTTAAGCTCATGGCATCTTATCAAGACATCAATTCCTGGTTGTTTGCCTCCCTATCGTGAAGGCTGTCAACGTGTAGACTACATTTATCAATTGGTCTATTACCCCTAGAACGTGTAGCCAATCTAGTAATAACAAATTGTATCAGAAAAGATTGGACAAATCCACCTACTAGGTCTGATTGTATCTTTGAACTGGACTTTAAACCAGAATCATATGTTTATGGACGTTAACACACACACACACACAAAAGGAAAAGAATGTGCCACTGCTGGGAGAGATCAATCCAACGGGCACCGTGCCCTAATCGGATAAAATTCAAGTCCTTGTTTCCACGCCTACATATATTCTCTCACGGTTTTCGAGGCATACGTACGGACATCCATCGTGGTGTAGTTGTGGTGGATCTGTACGTGTAAAGTTTTTTAGTTGGAATTGATTTCTTTCTATTATTTGTTGCATGCGTTTGATAACTATATCTGTGTTAGTCGACAAATTTATGTGGTGTGGATGTAAGGGATGTACTTTGGCTGACTAGTGACTCCACCTAACCTTGTTTTTTGTTGGATAAATTGTTGGTCGCTTTAAAATTTCAGAAATATATGTGAATATTTCTAATATATGATAGGAAAGATGCCTCGAAATTCAAGATGAGATAACGATATGAGAAGGTGAAACGAGTAGAGATTATGACATCTGACTTACTTAAATCCAACAAAGTTTAAATAGTTATCAACTAAAAAATATTTTATTAGATAGTAAAGATAGCTTCTAAAATATATAAAAATTACTCTTTAGTGAAATATTTTTTTATTTTGTGGGGTGGCTAGGGTGATATATGTCAATAAAAAAGTTGGTCAATATTTAAACTTTTTTAAGGGTAATTTAGTCAACCAAAGTAATAGTAGGACATTGTATAGAAATTATGGTAAAAAGAAGAAGAAGAGAAGTTCTAGTTACCAAATCTTCAAATATAAGATGTTAATAAAAAATAATAAAAATATAGCGTGTCATTTGAATATTTTCCTATTATGTAATTACTTTGCTACATCCACGATGATTATAAAGGCGAAAACTAATTGGATTAAGTGATTAATTATGTCCCGCATTTAAATTCAAATCCGGTTTGATAAAGATGTAAAATTACTGCATATTCTTGATACAGATACATTTATAAGTAATATATCGGATATAACAACAGTCAAAAGATAGTGACTGCTTACCATATACTATATATAATTTGTTAGTAAATAATAAGCAATAACCAAGCCAATATATCCAACCTGAACCATTAACAATTTAACTTCACTAACTCTTATTCTACCTAAACCCTCTGTTTCTCCTTACACCGATGGTTGGCTGCCACTGTTCCATTCTCCTTCCACTCTACAAAAAACTGGATGTTGTACAAATTCCCGTTCCTATGAGGAAACGGCGTTGCTGACTCTGAAATGTTGCTCATCTTACCAGGATAAGAATTCATGCCCCTTCTTCAAGAAAACTTCTCCAAATCCTTCCCCCAAAGATTCGGATTCCGTTCTCTAACATAGTCCAATTTAACCTTTAAGAAGTTCTTTGGCTCGGAAGCTCTATCCAGAAGGAATTCCATAGGCCTGTGCTCATCATAGGAGGAAAAGTAGTAAAAAAATAGACTAAATCCAACTCATCTCTTTGTAGTCACTTCTCTCCATTCCCAGCTCTGGGAAGCTCTCATTCATCAAATGGAGGAGCTCGTCCAATCGCCCAAGAGAGAGTTGAACAGAGCTTCCTCTGCTTGTATGACAACTTTGAATCTTTGATGAAGAGGTCTTCATGGAGGTCAGATGCCTACTTGCTTCCATTTGCTTACAAGTTCTATAGCATCCTCGTTTAATCTCTTGCGGATAGTGGACACCGTGACCGTACCTAAAAAGTGAGCAAGCTTGAGCTTCCAAAGAAGTATAATCTCAAATCTCGCTCCTTCCCCTCCTCTATTTGCCCAGAATAGCTCTTTCCCCCATTGAATCAATCCATTTCAAGGGCCTTTCCATTCACGTCAATAGTCGCCGCATCAATGACGTTTGCCGCCGGCGACCGTACTTCCTTAACATGGCCCCAAATCCGACGCCGCTTGTATGGCCTCCAACGCCGACGGTCCGTCAAATCCCAGCAGGGAATCCATGCAACTTGTTATAGAGGCTTTTTCTCTTCTACTACTTTTGGGTTTTAACAAAAGAGAGACAGAAAGAGAAAAAGTACTTCCGACCCCAAGCCTGAGCTTTTGAGTAGCTAGAATTGCCCTTCTCATTCTTACCCAAATCAAGATCCCTCAATCCAGCTCATCTCCCTGTACTCTTCTCTCTCCACACCCAGCTCTGGAAAGCACTTCTCCATATGGTAGAGTAGCTCGCTCCACCGTCCAAGGAACAAGACCGTGAACACTGCCTCTGCTCCCCTCTTTTTGCCCTGCTTAGATATTATATCAACTTTGAGGTACAAATCCTCATGAAGCTTGTGAGCAATGTACTGCCACTTGTACACTAGTTGAATCGCTTCATTCTTCTTGGTCTTGTGCAAGGTTACAACAGTGACATTGTGAGGAACTCCAACGAGTCCTAGATTCCATGAGATTATAACCCCAAAGCTTGCTCCGCCCCCTCCTCTAATTGCCTAAAAGAGTTCCTCCCCCATGGATGCTCTATCCAATAACCTCCCATTTGCATCAACTAACTCAGCATCCAAGACACTGTCTGCAGCCATTCCATATTTCCTCGACAATCTCCCGAAACCGCCGCCGCTGACCTGGCCGCCGATGGCGACTGTGGGGCAAGAGCCAGCTGGAAATCCATGATACCTACTACTTTTACCTATCTTGTAAAATAATTCACCAATGGTGGCTCCAGACTGCACCCATGCAGTGCTCCGCCGTATGTCTACGTTCACGGACCGCAGTTTCGCAAGATCAAGCATAACGAAGCGGCCGTCTCCGTCGTCGGAGCGGTAGGAAAGGCCTTCGTAGTCGTGCCCCCCGCTGCGAATTCTTATCAGCAAGCTGTGTTTTTTTTATAGCAGATGACTGACGCTTGGATTGCAAGTGCGTCTTCTGGAGATATGATGAGGAGAGGGTTTGCCGAGGAGGTGAACCTGAGGTTTTGGATGGAGGACAGCAAGAGGGAGGAGTAGGAAGGGGTGTTTGGTGTGTATATGAGTTGAGATAAGTTGTGACCGGGGAGATGGATTGAGAGGCAGTTGAGGAAGCTCTCATGGGCTTGTTGTGGAGAGGATGTTGAGATTGAAAGGCGTAGAAGGAGAACAAGGAAATGGAGAATGGAGACTGTTGCCATCTTCTGCTACCTTTCTCAGCTTCTCTCCCAAACCAAGTTAGATAGATTGAGATAAGGGTAAAGAGACAAAGAATTGAAGATTCTTTGTTACAATCATTTTCATTATTAAAATAATCAATCGGTGGTTAGGTTAGGTTGGCAATCAGACTTAACTTCTATTATGGAGAAAATCTTATTTGTGATCAATTATCATGTGCATATTCCTCTAGTTCAGAGGAGCCAGGTAGTAGGAATAAGTTCAAAAACATATTCCGTTGCCGGGACTTGAACCCGGGTCTCTCGGGTGAGAGCCGAGTATCCTAACCAACTAGACTACAACGGATTTTGAAATGCTAACAACTTTACTCTTTATGGACTAGCACACTGGCAGAAGCTATTCCAGCTCGTGGACCTTAGTATTCCATCATGCATCTTAGGGAAAGTCTCAGGAAGGCCTTGAACTAGGGGTGAAAATGGATCGGATACGGATCGGATAGTTTTCAACTCATATCCGGATCCGTATTTTTAGTTCGGATACGGATTCGGATACGGATATTAGACGGATAGTAAAATTTAAAACCACTATCCTAACTAAACGGATACGGATAATTTTCGGATAAAAGATCGGATCTTAAACGAATATTGATTAAATTTAAAATAATTATAACATTTTATTTAAATATAATTAACACAAAATTATTAAGAGTTTTATAACAAATAATTTTTTTGTATGTCAAATATATAAAATTAGAGAAATTAATCTCTATAAATAATATATAACGTATTATTAGTAATAATATTAATACTTACTATTTAAATAAGCAAACTAAAAACTGTAAATCATTTAAAAAAATATGCTTATAAACGGATATCCGATATCCGTATCCGAATCCGAAAAATATATCTGACCCGTATCCGAATCCGTATCCGAATTTTTTTCAAAAATTCTATCCGTATCCGAATCTGAATCCGAATCGGATAGAAATTTTCTATCCGAATCCGATCCGAGTCGGATCGGATAGCGGGTCGGGTCGGAGTTAATCCGACCCGTTTTCACCACTACCTTGAACGGATTGTTGGAATTGGTGAAAACTCTCTCCATCCTCTGTCTCATATCCCAACCAGGTCGACGATTTCATGGTTGATGTGTTGTGGAACAAGCAGCTTATAGAGTCCACTTTCTCTCTGGCCTGATGTTGCACAGCATATGCTTTTCGCAATCGTTTCTCCCTAGCTGCGCAGCCACCTCTCGCCTTGACAAGTTTGTGTGGCGGTGACTTAGACGTCGAATCCCAACATGCAGTTGATGCGAACTGTTCCCTCTACAGACCTGGGCCTGAAACGGTTGAGCATCTACTCCTTAAATGCCACTTCACTTAGCCCATGTATGGTTTGCGCCTGACCTCGGTCTCAGGCTTGAATTCTACTGTCACTGAACCTGTTGATTCCCTCCAACTCCGATGTCTAGTTCTCCCCCTGCATTCATGTGGCGAAGTCACCTCTCTAGTTGATGCTACTCGGAGAGGAAGCAATATTGGTGTGGTTTGGCCTTCTCGTGAGTGTCTTCCCTAATGTGGTGCACAATGCTCGAAGTGTCTTCACATACATAGGGGAGGCCTTATGGCCCGTATCGGTGCTTAAAGGCCTTAAGCTCATGGCATCTTATCAAAACATCAATTCCTCGTTGTTTGCCTCTCTATCGTGAAGGCTGTCAACGTGTAGACTACATTTATCAATTGGTCTATTACCTCTACTGTGCAGGAATGCTCATTTAGTTAGGGTTTAGTTTTTTAACCTTAGCGGCTTATAATCGAACCAATCTAGTAATAAAAAATTGTATCACAAAAGATTGGACAAATCACCTTTAAACAGAATCATGTCTATGGACGTTAACACACACACACAAAAAGAAAAAGAATATGCCACTGCTGGGAGTAATCAATCCAATGGGCACTGTGCTCTAATGGGATAAACTTCCTGTCCTTGTTTCCACGCCTACATATATTCCCTCACGGTTTTCGAGGCAGACGTACGGACATCCATCGTATTGTAATTGTGGTGGGCCCGAAGGCAGCGCCGAATCGTTCGACGTGTTATAGTGCCACTGTTACGTCGTGCTTAACTTAAACGATGGCGAAAACATTACAAGTTATGTTATAAAAAGACCCCCCAGTTGTTTCCATCGGGAAAGGTCGCATTTTTATTTTTCCACTAGCAGATATGTTTGTAGAATAGTGGATCCTCGTTGAGATAAGCAACTTAATCCCATTCGCCAACGCGGAAGAAATAATAATTTGAGGACCTTCTAATAATCCCTTGCAATTGGCATTATCCTGGAAGGTCAATTGCAAGTAAACAATAACACCTTCGCAAATTTATGGATACAACCCTCCCTTGTCCATTGTAATTCCTTTCAAATTTTACAATTCACATAACAGAACTTGATCTATCTCGTTATATACAATTAAAGCTCAAATTTATGCGGCAACACTAGAAAGAAAAAAGAAAATTTTCATGGGTGAAAAAGAGGAAAAAAAAAAGTAACAGCTGTTATCGGACGGTGGAGGCCACCGTGTGAGCCCAAACCCTCAAATGCTCCTTCAAATCCTGCCCTTCTCCGCCCACCGGAATCCGCCAATTCCTCAACAGATATCTCCTCTCCTCCTCCTCCTCCCTCCTGGCATCCCACGCCTCCGATAAGTACGGCCTCACCACCGGCTCTCCCAACTCGCCGCCGTCCTCCTCCTTCACCGCCGACGATTCCCTCCTCCTCAACCCCGGCACAATCTCCACTAACCTCGGATCCGCCTTAGCATCCGCGTCCGAGAAGGTAAACCCTAGATCCATGAATCCTTTTAGCTCCTCGAACTCCAGATCCGTTAAGCTCCTACTGCTCTTCCCTCCCCTCCTCCTCCTCCTCCACCGCCGTATCCGCAGCTCCCCGGCCCCGTCGCCATCGCCAGCTGCGGCGGAAGATGCGGCGGAGGAGGAATCCTCCGCCGGGGCCTCTTTGCCGGAGAGGATGGTTTGGAGTTTGGGTGTTCGGATCCGGAGTGATCCGAAGCGGTCGCCCTCGTCGCTGAGAGAACGGCGGTGGCGGCTTCGCGAGCCGTTGGATTCGGCTTCCTCGGGATTCGCGACGTCTGGTGGTGGACTGGGAGGTGGCGGTGGCGGTGGCGGTGGCGGTGGATGGAGGAGGATTTGGCGGTGGAACCAGTAGAGGTCGAAGAGGGTGAGGATGGAATCGTGATTGGGTTCGTCTTCCATTGGGGAAGAACAATTAGGAGATTAATTAACGAAAGAAGAAATAGATGGGGAAAAATAAGAGCTTGGTTGGGTTTTATAGCTATTATTTTTTATATTTATATTTGGCAACAATTGCCGCTGTGGTTTAGAGTCTAACCACGAATGATCCACGATGGTGCTAATTTGGATTAAGAGTTTGACTTGGCACGTGGTTTTGGAACTGTGATTAATTTTGACATGCAGTAACGCGGATGACAAGAGAAAATTTATGCGAGGATGTTGTTATACTTGATGTGCACGGAAGAGTTTGGGATTAATTAGAAGATTCTGGGGTGGTTGAGAAGAAAACGACTGGTTGGTAATAGAGGGTTGTAATAAGATTTCTAGCTTATGATTGATCACCTAATCCAAATCGAACATCTTAAAGATCCAATTTGGATTCGGATCAGTTTCATTAAGTAGGTTTCTGGATCCGGATCCAATGTCTTTTTAGGACTAATCCTCATTCCTCAATAGCTTATCGGGTTAGGAACTTGGGATTCCATAGCACTGTGTCAGATCGGTGGGCGAGTTAGCAGTTTTCTGTTGAAGAATATTCTACGAGACTCGTCCTTACCTCAGACTTCTCTACATAATATGTTCAAAGGTTTTGCTACCTCCTAGTAAGTTGCATTAATACACATTATAGTTTGGTCACTATTATATATATTCTCAATATAATAAGTTATATACTATCTTATGACCCAAATTTGACTCTTCTTTGCCTTCTATAATACAAAGGATTGGATGAGGCGTAATTACTCCTCCAAAACTAATAAATTTTAATCTTTCTGGTGAACGGGATCAATGTGTCACACGAGTGAGTGAGCTTTCCAGGTGAGCATGTGCACTAAAAATTGCAGGAGAAATTAAGAGAGATGGAACGTATCACCTGCCATATGTGAGAAAATCTTTTGGAAGAAAACAAAGAAATGGATCTGTGAACTAACTGACGGAGAATGACGAGAGACCGTGGACCCACGTATATTCGTAGAGATGGAACACGAGGACTCCAATTTTGGAACACCTGAGAAGAACTAAACAAAAGAGATGAAGACGATGATGATTCAAGGACGGCTTTTGCGTTTCAAGGTCAATAAGTTCAATTGTTCAAATGTCAAACGCGATGGCTCCTGAAAATCATATGCCCTACGTAAGTTTGATATCGTAATGCTTAAGTAAAATGTCCTTAATTTTGTCCTCTTTTCGATACACATAGGTTCAAAATAAGGACACTTTTGGTTTTAACCAGAAGGGTATCTATCCCTTCTTTTCTTTTTTAATCCAAGGTAATAAATGTCTCAATATTTGGTACAGCCTAACGTCAAAGGACAAGTTAAGAATACGTAAACATCGGATATCAATCTTATCTTATTTTCAATTTTATGTGCCTGCATGACCCCAGAAAATGTACAATCTTTCAGACGAACGTGTGGTGTGAGCTTTTTGCATCATACATTGGTGCACGGCAAAGCTGGCATACCTTAGTACTCTGTTTTATTAGTACCAATATTTCTCACTATGAATAAATTACAAATTGAACAAATTACTTCTACTATTATTAAATTATATTATATTTATATAGGGTTAATTAAGGTTTTTTTTTACGTCTTAAAATGGTTAAGTTTGAAATACATATGGTAAATTAAAATCAGGTTAAACTGTAAAAGTGTAAATTATAATTTCTTCTAATATTTTTTTATTAGATGAGCTAACAGGTTGAACGCTATCGAGTAAACTCTCCACAATGTATCACTTGCAAATAATGCATGTTGTTCTACATATAGTATTGTCGGTTGGGTAAGTGAAAGACTTGCTATTAGAGTTTTGCTCTATCTTCTCTGTTTTTTTTATACTTAAATTATTATTATAATACCTATATTAACTGTTGTTCAGTTTGTACTATAGCCAAGTGTGGAGCTTATTTTTAGGGCTCTTGTCTTATTTTTCTTTATCATCATTTGTATCAAATTGTAATCGATATATTAAAATAAATGATATGATGTTTATGGACTTATTAAAAAAATTGCGCATGGGTGCACCTCATTATGAAAGTAACGGCGCCTATGAGATTATATTCTAATGCCACGAGTGTCACAAAAAGATTGTTATCTCGTGAGTCAATGGAAAGGGATTCAAATTTATCATCTAGAGCTAAGGAACTCGGTAGAAATTGACTCGATTTGTCTCCTGGATTAAATGAATTCAACTTGGCTCCAAGCTTTTGATTTGGAGATCGTATAATTTAACAATATTTATGGCATAACCAATAATTAAGCCCCCTGTTAACTTGGTATGAGCCAAGCAGATCATGAATCTGATTCAGATCAAATCCAATCTAATCTAACTCAATAATATTATCATTCGTTTGAAGTAAAAAGGAGGAGATGGACCCAATGGTCGATCGGGTTTGAAAGAAAGAAGTAACAAAAACTTTGGGTATCACCTTATCAGTTCTTTTCTGTCAGGATTAAGATTTTACCTAGGTTGTCTTTTTTTTTTCTAATTGATTCATGTTGTTGTTTGAATATATTTATGAAGTGAATTCTTCTTCCATACTCTCCTTTCCATACGAGTGTTTAATATAAAAAAAAAAAAACAAATCTAGCTATCAATGGACTTGCAGATATAAAGAAAATTATGTTATGTGAACAAATTTAAATTAAACTACATACTGGTTATGAATCAATATAATGGATTTGAATCCTATCTTTCAAAAAAAAAAAGCATTGAGTTCAGTTTTTAAGCACATCATGAGACAAAACAGATTTAATATTAATTGGAGAGAGAGGGTTAAAGTAATTCTTAATATTTTGAATCATATAAGACGGATTTGAATCTAACATTTTAGTGAATGGTTATCTTTATATATTCAAGCCGATAAAGGAGATGTGTTTCAGACAAGAGATATTAATAACTTTCTAGTCCTTAAATTTGTGATGAATAAATTCATAATTAAAGAGGTATTGGGAAACCAGTACCTAATTAAAAGAAAAAGAAACCAGATAAATATATCTATTGTCTTAAAATTAACATTAGGGATCAATTAGGATATTGAAGTATTTACGTTATGAAAAAAAAAACTATATTTATAAATAATGAAAAATACCATGTTCCAAGCAGAATAAGCCAAATAACACAAGGTGCTAAATAGAAAGATTTTATCAAATTCAGCTGATTACATATAAAAAGTTTATTTTTTTACAAATTAAGCCACAGCTTATGTTTCATTGAAATTTAATTAGTAGTGATCTTCCACCAAGATACACCACAAAATCAAAAATAAAAAAATTAGTTACAGCAAATGGATCATCAACGAACCCTGCTAACAACTTCTAACAAAACAATCACCCTAATGACCAACATTAATTCACCAATAAAACATAATCCCAACTACTAACAAAACAAGATAAACCCAAACGTCTACCAAAACAGTAACATAATCCCAACTACTAACACATATAAAAACTTATTAAGTTCCCTATATACTACCAGAGAGAGAGAGAGAGAGAGAGAGAGAGAGAGAGAGAGAGAGAGAGAGAGAGAGAGAGACTATAGCTGCAGAGATGGATTGCTGGGCAAATCTCCTTTGGCAGTGGGCTAGCTCTAGATGGGTGCTACTCTTTTATTACATGCAAAATAAGTAGTAGCTAGTAGCAAGCTCCCCCCCTGCCGAAGGAGATGAACCCCAGCAATCCACAGCTCGCACTTTGTGATGCGGCGCCTTGATCTTTCCTAAGTTTTGATGCACTCTTCTTTAGCTTTTTTATAAGCATCAAGGAGTTAAAAGTTATACTCTGAAAGGGAGCAGATCCTACGTCTCCGGCCCACTAATGGATGAGCTTGCTACACTCAGGGCACCTGGCAGTTCATGATCGGTTGCCAAGAATGCCATGCTTGATGACTCCCGACTGCAGAAAGTTCCAGTTAATTAGGGTTGTAGACGATCTCCTCTCAGTACTGAAACTATATATTCGCATATCTCGAAGCAATTTAACTTTGAGGAAACCAACCAACTCTAGTAGAGTTGGTAGATATCTTGCTCATGACCAAGGAGGTCATGAGTTCAACTCCAACTCCAAGCAATATTGTGGAGAAATTGTTTGGTGGTTGGTAGTTTGGTGGCTTTGCTCGATTCGGTTGATGGCTCGGCAGTGCGGTTAGCTTGGAAGAACAACTTGACAACGCAACGGCTTGGAGCAGGTCTCGACGGCGTTTGATTCGAAGCAATTGTTCGGCGACGCATATGGCTTGAAGCCTAGACTAGATAGCTAAAGAGTTCGGTGGGGCCTAAAGTGCCTCTGTATCTAGGGAGTCTTGGTCCTTTGTCCAGCCCATATCTAGCCTTCGGGCTCATGAATGATCAAAAAAAAAAAATTTAACTTTGAGGACGTGGATATCATGTTATCACGTCCAGTTGTCTTGTTCTTCTATCTATGCATGTGGTGAAAATGATTGGCTTACATAGCATCAACATGTATCACTAATATTTTGTCTAATTCTAAGATAATATATTAAAAAAATACCTTATATTTTATTTTTATTATCATTTATGCACTATCTTATGAGTATTATTCCTAAAAAAAATACTCTAATATTGATTCTCTTAATCGAAAATTATTATATACATTAGTTAACTTAATTATAGATATAAACTAATATTTATACACCTAAGTAATCAATTAATCTAAGTTAAGTTAAATGCCATATCATCTCCTTTGACAGTACCTAATCTATCCTCTCATACCTTTTCCACCTTATCTCAACTGGTAAGCAATAGCAATCTCGATGCAGAATCTTGTCGGAGAGTGTGGAATTTGGGGAAGAAGATTAGGAGCTGAGGCCGCTTTATCATTTGCCTCTTTGACGTCCAAAAATTGAGATGGGTAGGAGAGAGAATGGATGAGAGATGTTAAAAAAAAGAGTAATAATATATGTTTAATGGAGTAGGGGAGGAAAAAGTAGGGAAGAAATCAAGAAGATGATGAAGTGGCTCATAAGTGATTTTGTTGGGTATTTTCTTTTTTATTTTTAAAATTACTGAAATATTCTATATTTCATCTATTATTGTTAAATTTAACTCACGGTATCTTTTAGGCATTAAATCCAAATTACAAGGGTTAAATGATAAATACTTATGAGATAGGGTGTAAAAGATAATAAAAAAGCAAAATATTATTTGTTTTTTTATTATTATCAATTTCCCTTTATTTTTATATATCCTATTTCTTGTGTAGATAGGGAAGAGATCATATGCTTCTGGAATGTTATGTTCAACAAATTAACTTGGGAGAAAGTCAGAAGGGTCGTAATTAAGATGGATCGCAATTTGCCTTCTAATCTAGTTTTGTTATACGTACATGCATGCATGCTTATCTGTGTGCGTACGTATTTGAGTATATCTGTGTGGCGTTCGTGTAGAACTATATGCTGTAGAGAGTTTATGTTAATTAAGCTTCAGTAAAGAATATCGAATATTAATCTAGCCACGAGTTCACCTTGAGATCTGTAAATTCCTGATTAATTCCAAGGTGGAAAAGCAAAATATAAGATCTCTCATCAAATATTTGATATGAAGTTTAACTCTATTTCCCCCACCATATGTAGGAGGCACATAGAGATATAAAAGAACATAATCTCACTCTTTTTGACTTTGGAAGCGTAGTGGTCGCTTTGAAGTTCTTATCTCTTGGATGATTTGAGATTGATACCTAATTCCATTCTCCTAGATCTGTTATGCGGCTATTCGGAGGCCCTAATTGTTCCCTCCTTGTCGGTAAAGTCTCTTTCTTTTCTGCATATAGAGCACTAATACTTTGAAAGTACCTGATCTACAATCTTCGCAGACACTGATGATGAGCATCGAATCAGAAATGCCATGAGGATGTTCGACGACAACCAAGAGTTCGCGCACAAAGCATAGCCCTCATGGCTGTCATGAGGACGTAAAGGCGATTCGCTTGTGGATCCACTGATCGATATGTCTTCAGAAGGTACAGCATGCCATGCATTCATGCAAGAGATCATGAACACGATCGCGCGTACAAGAATTTGACATGCATGCATACATATTACATACGTATATGTTAAAATACTTGGTCATCTAAAGCTATTGTTCAACAGATTGTGTGAATAAAAGAAGAGTGTAGCTTTTAGCTGAAATGCTGAGAGGATGAGCACATTCTCAGGTGCAACTCAGAAAGGGAAGGAAGCTCCCAAGAATAGTTCTATCTGGTGAGCATATCCAGTAGCATATCCAGATTTGGAGTGCAATAAAGTCGCTGCATTATAACTTTGTGGCAAGTGTTCGACGAAATGACTCGAGCATGTGGGGTATGAGAATTACAGGGCAGTTCTCCACTGGCATGAAGCCAAAGCAGGCAATGCTTTATGCTGCTGCTATTCATGCCAAAGGAGAATCGCCCTGCGATTCAATTCCACAGTCTTCTGTTCTTCTCTCCTCCAAAATGCAGTATCCAGGAAGGTATTAAATGTTCATTTGCCACCCATATATATATATATATATATATATATATATATAATATCATGTGGGTGGTCAAAATTTTGTGAATAGTTCATGCTAATAGTTTTGAGACTGACATTGGAAATCACTTCTCGGACTCAACTATAACTCACCCCATTAGCATGAGGTACTTTTAAGCAGATATATGCACAAATTAATCTTCCGTTACACCTTTATCTTATGGGTTCTAGTATCTGCTTGAGCTGATGAAAAAACGATCACAGATGTTACAAATACTCGTAGAACAATGAAAAGATATGAAATTAATATTGCGAAAAATGTGATGCACCATCAGCAAAACTGCTCAATCTTGCATTGCCAACAAATATTTAGCTTGCTGCATGCAACCTAAGAAAAACTAAGAATATTCGTCTCAAAGCAGTTATTAGTGATGGCGTATCAATGCTAGTATAGCTACAAACTTTTTATACTAGTATACGAGAGCTTATTTCTATTGTCGAACACGTTATGGACATCGCCATTACGCACTCGTTGCACGGCCTCCTTACTTAAACTATCCTCCCTCTTATTACAATCTCTTGAGATAAATGAAAAAGACACCCTTCCAACCAAGAGTGTCTCTCAATAGATCTCCTGCACAAAGATGTTGGACATGGCGAAGTACCGCCCAAAATATCAATGGCCATTTTTTTATCCGACTTTATTACCATCCACTGCGACAACCTCTTACGAGTCTATTGGTATCCCACAATGACAAACTCAAATTCCATTGACATAACGCTCAGCCAGAACTCAGATTAGTTAATTTATTTTTCAGTCTTAATTTTTTAAGAATAAATTTAATTAAGTATGAAAAAAATATTTAGGATTCATTAACCAGTTCAGGGATCATTAAACTCAAAACTAACGAGTCTTAACTTATTGTGAAATATAAAAAGAAAATTTGTTCTAAAATAAGTCTCTTTATTTTGATGTAGTAATTAACAACTTAACTTTTTCGTATATAATTATATATTATTTTCTTTTCTCTTATCTATACGACTTTTAAAAATTAATTTAATAAGAATTTAAAACTACTATTTTACCCTTATTAGATAGCACATAATTACTACTATTATTTTATATATAATTAAGAGTATTTTTATCATTTAGTTTAAAATAATATTAATATTTAATAAAATAATAAAATAGCTTATACCGGTATTACCTCTTTTCTTCTGATATTAAAAATTAGAATTAAAATTCTTCTTCTAAATTTGGCCCTATTACACAAGTGAAAGTGAACGGGTCTAATAGAACTGCTCGATCAAGTGTCTATTCCAACCATCGTCCTCACTCCTTGACTCCTTCAAACAAACATCCCCCTCGTCCAATGCCATGCACACTTATTGGGCAAGGAATTTTGTCAAAGAGGGTGCGAGCCAAGTCAAACAGATTTAAGCGAACACAAATTACTTCGTTCTCTCGGTCGCCATTGAAAAGACTACGCAATTCCTTTGAGACCATACAAATTTGTCGCCATGTCTGAACACAGTTCAGAGAGACTTTAACACAGCACTATATATATCTAAACAGAACCAAGCTCTCCCAACTCAGCAGATAGTAATGGTGGCAGAACCAAACTAAATGTTAATGCCACAAACAGTTATGCAGACAACGAAAAGATGATAGTACAAATCTAGGATGCAAAAGGATCTTCTCGGAAAGTAAGATTAAGTTGAGCAGCAACCAACTTTCGTTACTGCAGAAACATCATCCACATTTGTTGATTCCAGTGCAGAACACAGTGGCCTCTTCTCCCTCAAGAGAAATGAGGGATTTTGGTAGGAAAGTGGAAGAGCCGATCGAAGAGAGCGACTTTAAAGCCGAGGTTCAAGGTGGCTGTAATTTAAGACAGGTAGCGTGAGTTTAACAGGTGAGGGAGCTGAGGTGTAATTGGCTGACATGGGCGAATGAGTGATATGGTTAACAATAATCTTTTCAATCTACCTCTCCTAAACTACTATTTACTACACATAAAATAACTAATAAAAATCTTTCAAATACTCATTTTGTTAACTTTCTATGAATTTTTTATTATAAATTATCACATGTAAATTATTTGAATAGTTATATGACATATCTATTGTCATCATTATACGACATCTATCTCTACGAGTCTTCTCTAACCATGGCTTAGAGCTTATGAATTTCTCGCTTGTAACACTTATAGGAGAGGAAGAGACGAAGAAGAAAAGATGCATGGCATCTTCATCTCTAACCGCTCCCATGCGCTGACCCACTTCATCGTCCTCCTCTGTTGCATCCCTCCGCCATCTCCCCCTCGCCTCCGCCGTCGCAGATATATAGGAGGTATCCGATCCCCATTCCCATCTCTTTCTCTCCTCAGATCTCCGACCGATCCCCATCCACGCCCATGATGTTGCCATCCCTATTGGTCGCTCTCGCTTGATCTACCTCTCCTACCATCTTCGAAACCCCATAGCCCTATGCCCCTCTCCACCAAAGCTGCCTACGGCCTACCGCTTTGATCTCCTCCCTCCCTAACGATCTCCTCACGCCTTCCCCCTCCTCTTCTCTCCTCAAATCTCTGATGGATCCCCATCCTTCTCTCATGCTCGCGTCATCGTCGTCGGCCGCTCGATCTGCCTCATCAGCCATGGCGTCACCATCCTCACTTGGACTGGCCACGTCTCTTCCCGCTCTCCGACCCTCTTCCCCCATAAAAAGTTCGTCACCGCCGCGAGCGCCGGCAAGATCTATGTCGCTGTTGAGTAGCGACTCCTTCCACACCTCCGGCGTCGAGGATGATGGGTGGAAGTTCATCACTAGTTGGAACTAAAATTTCTTAATGTTGGATGTTGTTCTATGGATTTTGGTTAGAATTGAATGTATGGTTAAATAGTTAAAATTAACATTTGTGGGTCGAATAAAATATTATTTGTGGGTTGCATAAATTTTGTAAAGATATCCTTTTATTTGTATGGTAGATCGTTTATACCGAGTGAGTAAATCACTAACTATTAATTTTTATATATAATAAAATAATAAAATATTAAACATTATTGTATTATTCTATTTTATTAACACAACTCGTTTAATATCTAAATCATAATCTTATTTATAATATTATCTATTTATTAATCAGGTTGTGCTCGTGATAAAATTGATCCGGCAAAAATCTTACCCAACCTTACCGGACTCAACCCGTTTAATATGACTCTATTGTTAGAGCAAGTTCTATAGTGCCACCATTTTTTACTTCGAGTACGAGTGTTCTTCTTCCACCCCTATTCTTGAGTCCAAGCCATTGCCATCATGCAATGCAAGACCGGCCCAACTACAATTTGATCATATAAAGCCAAGACGCACGCTTAAGAGCAAATAAGGATTTAACACAAACAGAATAACTTATTTTAACTCACTCACCTAAACCTCCCGCTATTATATGGAGACGCATTTCAGTCTTTTTCATCAAAGATGTTAGGAGAGAGAGAGATTTCAATAGCTCAAGAAATTCGATGTGTAAAAATAAAATTCACTCTTTCGAGCTAGTGAAAACCTTCCAAATATCCTTATATTAGTTTCTATATAGCGTATTTCTCTTCTTTTTGAAGGGGAAAAGTATACGGAATTTCGTATGCCAAAATACCCTTTCCTTCTCATAAAATCGATGTCTTAACTTCTCCAACTAGCTACAGCGGCATCCCATCTTCTCCAATCCCAATATCCTTCTCATCTTATTGCAAGATCCCAACCATTTGGCCATCCTACCCTTCTCCATTCCAAGTTCTCAACTTCAAATCTCAAGATTCTAATCTTTTCCGACAAGCTGCAGTGTTCCTAACAAATTTTAACTCCTAATAAATCTCCAATCCACAAGTCTCTAAAGCTAATCTAGTTAAATATTTGTTGCTAGGATTGATAACTTCCACAACTAAGATAGGTTAATTACTGCACTGGTGGGTAGCAGTTGCGTCATTATGCAAACCGTGGGTTTATTAATTAGTATATGCCATCAGTTGGCGTCATTCACCTCCAGAGAATTAGACGAAAATAGATGAAAGAGAGGCAACTTAGTTCTCGAAAATTGGACAACTGACGAACAAAAGGATACGGTATCACAAGCAAATATGTTTTTTTTTTCCAATGCTATAATGTTTTGGAGATAGAATGTGATGCGTATACTCACAGAATATACCTCACAAGATAAGCCAATAGCTACATGTACTGGTTGCAATCTTTCTACTACTATGTTGTAGTAGTAGTACTTATTTCTTCTGGAAACTACGTAAAATTGAACGAAAAAGGAAGAAGGTGATTGTGTCAACTTCTTGTTTGCCGGAGCACGCACCAACAATGCTTTATGTGCAGCTTCTACATTCTCTAGGTGCCCCAGACATGGCTCCAGATAGTGTTTTGAAGGAGCTCGTGCGATGGAATGTGCTTTGATAGAGAGAGGAGAGATAAGAGAGGGATCTCTCTCTCATACTGTCTTTAGGTTCAAAGTTCTATTAGATAGTGACAGAGAATTGGTAAGAGAGGAAGGGGATCTCTGCGAAGGAGAATAGGGAGAGAACTAGAGCTCAATGGTGAATAAGACTGTGTGTATT
This sequence comes from Typha latifolia, assembly GCF_019914945.1. Classification (NCBI taxonomy): domain Eukaryota; kingdom Viridiplantae; phylum Streptophyta; class Magnoliopsida; order Poales; family Typhaceae; genus Typha; species Typha latifolia. The sequence continues at coordinate 4,466,413 of NC_133087.1, read as the reverse complement.
AAAAGGTTTAGAAGGTTTAGAAGGATGAGAAACTTTTTTAATAATAGAGTCTATGTGTATCAAAAAAAAGGTTCAGAAGAGATATTATAGAAATGAGTAATAATTCATAGCATCAGTGTGGAATCATCCACTTCTATTTTAATAAGACTGATCTAGTTTATGTTGTGGCGTATATGATACATAATAAACAAAAGGCATCCAAAGCAAGACAATTTAATATAATTTCCAGCCTTAATTGTCTCTTTTAATGTTCTATAATTGTCGGAAAGGTTAGTTGATGTTTTGTTTCCTTAGATTAGGTTATTCAAATTGGTAGGTATGTTAGACCATCATTTTGCAACTATACCTTAGGAAAAGATGAATTGATATGCAAACACGTCAATTTGACATAGTTTTAGTAATTAACGGGGAAATGGGTGATGATTTAAGAAAAACTATTTAGGTATATACAGTATAATAGAAGATCGTCTCCATTTATTGTTAGAATATACGCTAGGCTGGAGCCAAATTATTTTCTCATATCATGTGTACTATTACCCTTTTGAAATATTTTTCTAGTACGTAATATGATTCTTTCGTGTGTTAATGTTGAGATCAATTAGCTTATCAATGATTTAACCTCGTTGTCCTTCTGCATACTAACTCATTGGAAGTTATAGGTATGCAAATATTATTTATTTGTGAAGTATAAATATGTAGGCCATGTTTATATAACTAATGTTCTCAAATGCATTCGCATTTGTTTCATGCACTCTAAAATATCATTAATGATTAAAATATAAAATATAAAGAATTATCACCTCTAATCGTTTAAGTTTAATTTTTTTTTCAAAAAAATAATATTACATAATTTACGGAATTAATTATAGGTGTTATAAAAAATTAATGAAGAGGGGCATGTAAAAAAAAACAAAAGTTTCGAAAATCTAAGAATAATTAACCTTAATAATAAATATAGAAATTTTATTTAATTGCTGCTAAAATTTTCAAAATATTATAATTACAATATTTTTTTTAAAACATATCATAATTGCAGTTGAAATCTTTGTACTCTTTTAAAAATATTATTTTGTTAGTTAAATTTAGGCAATCATAATTAAAATTAGATCAAAATACTGTTTTATCTTTGTATAACTTATTTAAAATTGTTCAAAAGCTATTTAATATTTTACCCAATATATATCATAGTATTAAGAAATTTTATCTCCCTTTATGTATGCCACAAATCATTCTACAAGACAGAGGAGTATTTTAATAATTAACATATGCTTGTTAACTTTAACAATAATTTGTTAGAAATATTTATTAAAAATTAACTATAATAATTATTTGAAAAGAGTCAAAAGATTTTACTAGTAATTATAATATTTTTAAGTAATGAAAATACAAGTATGATGTTTTGAAAGGTTTAAGTGCAATTATGTCAACAAAAAAAAAAAAAACCCTCATAAATATAATGGAGCTACTAACCACAACTTTGCTGTGTAAATATCATTCCCCAATCTATTTGCCCAACAAATTAACAATACATAAAATAGACCAATAAAAGAGAAGCAAGCAAGTGGACCAATTCCAACATGCAATTTGACCACCTCATCATGCTTCCCACGTCCACTTCTACTATTCAACTCATACAACCGACATCCACGTCCCTTTCCCTCCCCACTCCCACCCTCCTCAACAAACCTTTCTTTTTCCCCCATATCCCCCATCCAAACATACCAATTAAGCAAAGCATCTCCTATTCCTCTCTTCATCTCTCTCCCTCTCCTTATCTCTACTCCATGGGAGAAGCTCACATAGCCCATTCATTTGATTCACCAACCTCAAGCTCAACCTCATCAGGGTCTACAAGCCTATCTCATGAACCATCATCATCACCCGCGAGAAAGATCCAATTGGTGTCAACAAAAGTCTCCGACGGTCTACTCGTCAAGTATCCAGACATATCGGAGTTCGATTTCGAATACGAGAAGAGCGGGCTCTGGTCGCCTCCGGTGGCCCGCGCCGTCTTCTTGGGCTCCCGAGGGCATATTTGTACCAATGACCACATGCTCCAGAAGCTTATAATCGCAGGCGAAGGGCGGCGGCGGAGGAGGAGGAGAAAGGTTTGCAGTAGATAATGAACGTAGCAACAATATAATTTCCTTGTTATATATATGTTCTTAAGGACGAAATCTTGGTTTGGTCTTGCAGGTATTCTGGTGCTGGTCATCAATGAATTGAGTTAGGTCTTTGATGAGGTAATGCAAGAATGTGTACAGGATTGAGATTTTTGTTTTGAGGTAATTAATTTTCCCATTCTTTTATTGGGCAGTTTCATAGTTTGTAATTGCGAAATACTTTCCATTGATCTTTTAAATGGAAATATGGATTCACATTGTCCAGATCTATTTTGTTTCTGAGAACAAAATTGAAAGGATATGAAGATTATTTACAAGCAAGGGTTTGATTAGATGGAGATATCAAGCAGATGGAGTTAAGTTGGGCTTGGAATTTTTCCCTGGAGTAACACCTGACAGATATGCTGGTAATCAGAACATGGAGCATTCCAGCTGCTTGGTTGAAATTACTGGGGAGTTGCTTATGAAGACAACAAGTACTCTTTAAACGCCATCAACTCCACGTGATTCTGGCAATATTTTTAACTACAAAGCCATCTCTTTAAAAAGACCAGTTGCTGGGCCATGTAATGCAATGAGTGTGCTGGAAAGCAATTCAATCTCAATCGTTCCTTGTAAAATAGGATATGAACAAGTACACAATTCTTCCATACTTTCTTTTATCCTAATAATTGTTATTCTATTTTTTAAATATTTTTTAATAATTTAAAAACTCGTAGGATATAAATTTTTAAAAAAAAAATTAGCCATCTTCGAAAATTAAGTTTGGACAACTCGGCCAACCCAAGTTCAATCACACTGCACTCGATAATTCATCAAGAGGTCCAAGTTCTAATCATTTGTGCTACAGTTGGACTTAATTGCCAGATGCATCCTATGTAACGAAGAAAAGTATTTATTATATCGAAAATCACTAAAAGAAGGTCTTCTATTCCAAGTTGCTGACTTGGAATTGAGTCATCAAGATGCCGAAATTACATCTCACTAAGTTTTCTATTCACGGATCATCACAATTCACAAATGTGCACAGTAAGCAAATTTAACTCTAAGCAAGAAAGGAGAATGTAAATGAGATGTTGGTTTAAGAGCTAACAATAGTAGACCAAGGTGTATATGTATAATGTATTGGAAACAATTTTGAAGCAATCTCTTAAATGAGATGCTTGGTTTTAAATAATAGTTCTTATGTTTGATTTCTTCTACTGGTGATCTCATAGACTGCTTAGCAGTCAGTAAAGAATCATTAGCATTGATAATATGCATCCTAAGGAAAAGAGAACAATACTTTAAAGAGAAAGGCGTATAATTTAACCAAAGGAATGATATGCGAACTGACATCTTACCCTCATAGAATGACGCCCTTACCATCCTACAACTCACCAAGTCGACGACGACGTCGTCGTCGTCGTTGTCGTCGACCCACAAGTCTTATCAATAGGATGGCTGTGCTTTTATTGTTCCTCTTTGTCGCGATCTCGATTTGTCCCTTTTCTTTTGTCAAGAGAAAGCCCCATAAACGAGGAACTTCCTTGGAACATTTGGATAATTAGGAGCAGAAGATTAGGGGATGGCATTATTCATCTTGAATTTTAAAATATTTATTAAATACAAAATTAGAAATGATTGAATTATTAGAGTTGGTTAGTATTTTCTCCGAGGCCAAGAAAGTTATGGATTCCACTCCGACTTTAAATAATATTGTCGAGAAATTATTTAATAATTTGATTGCTTAGAAATGAGATGCATATAATTTGAAGTCTAGACTAAGCAGTGCGAGGGTTGGCTCTCCATATCTATTAACATATTAAGAGTAATATCGATATGTTTAAAATGTTTATTATATAATGAAATCTCTAAAAGGTGAACTAAATTTATATCTAGCCACAATAAAATAAATATAAAATTTAAAATATACATTAATAATATATACGGCTCACAGCTCGGGCAAGGACAAGCGCAAAGGGGGCAGTATCTAACGGTTCTGCCTTGATCAGCGGGACACGAACAATACTGTGGCATAGAAAAGCGGCGAGCAGGCATACTTTAACCCCTATACTTATTGTATTTTATAGGAGGTGGGTATGAGAGCAACCTGTTTGAAGAAATGCCGAGTAGGACTTTTGTTTTGTTTTTTGTAACGGATTCTTGTGCCTAACATTTTAGTTTCTGATTGCAAGTGCTAAATCACGACATCTTGCTTTACCAGCTGATGGGATTTAACGCACCGTGAGGACATGGCGGAAGAAACAGAAACGACTATACTTGATCTGTGCAGTGGAGTTGAACATCATTACGAATTTGGGACATGTACCCAAAGGATTTCTCTGCAAGTGCTGCATCTTGCTCTCAAGAGTTTCTGAGGGTTAATGGCTGATCTCGTGATCAAAGGAATAAGAGGGATGCTGTAAGTTTTAAAAGTTTCACAGCAGATGTTCAGCAAGGAAAAGTTGATATATTAAAGATTCCTCAACACCTTCGTGAAAGTAGATGTCCTGCACATATAAGAATTTTAGGATGTTGGAGCATTTATATGTCTTCTGCAAGATGATCAACAAGAGAGATAGCTCTGATCAAAATTTTCGGTTACAAATATCCATAACATAATTTGCCTGTTTTCCATTCAGATGAGCGCCCATAGTTGCATTACTTTCTATGGAAGCTTGAAGAACTGTGGAATTATTGCAAGTAAGTAATATTGTAAATTCCATTGTTTCAGTGTACCATTTCCCTTATTTTTTCTTCTAGAACTATTTAGTAGATAGTGAAATATGATAAAAAAAATTCTACATATGCTTTTTCTTTTAATCTTTTTTCCATATAACAATGTTTGTGCTACAATATTGATAAAATGCATTTCTATCTGTAAGGATTCCTACCCATCATTATTTGACAGAAAGTTACGATCCTAACACACCACATCAGGAATCTTGGAGATAGGAACTGCATCAAAGAGATAATTTCAGACAGTTAAAATAGACGAAGCTTCTATACAAGTATAGACTCCCAGCAATATTGTACAATAGCTGTTTAGGAACAGAAGAATAAAAGAATACAAGATAATGTTCCATAGATGGAAACAGAATAGTAAGAGAACATCTTTAGCTTATATGAAGTCTCTTCATCTTCCTGATGTTAGGAAAGCAGATGGAGAATCTGGACCATCAAAAATATCTCCTTTACCTGACAAGGATGTAGCTGCAGTGATAGACTCATAGTCCAGATTAGATTCTGAATCTGTTGCACCTTCTAGAACTTTCACTACCTGTGACATGGAAGGCCGTCTATTGCTGTCACGCTGTAAGCACCAGATAGCAAGTTTTATCACTTCAATTGCTTCTGAACCATGCAATTGCATATCAGAGCTCTGACTGTCGACTATGTCCAGTAACTTGTCTTCTTTAATCTTATCTTGCAGTAGATTAAAAAGGTTCGTACTTCCTTCAGGCTGAGAAGAGTCCAAATTCTTTCTTCCACTCACAATTTCCAGGACGACAACGCCGAAACTATAGACATCAGCCTTCTCAGTAATTGACGAGGTCAACCATTCAGGTGCTAAATAGCCTCGTGTTCCTCTGATTTTGGTCATCACATGGCTCTGATCCCTGTCAATAAGCTTAGCTAACCCAAAATCAGATATCTTTGCATTGAAATTATCATCTAGTAGGATGTTCCCTGGCTTAATATCTAAATGTGCAATTTTTTGCCTGCATTCTTCGTGGAGGTAGGACAGACCCTTTGCTACATCTGTGATGATCTTGCATCTGGTTTTCCAATCAAGAGCACCACGTCGATTTCTTCTGAAGATCCATTTATCCAGTGATCCATTGCTCATATGCTCATAGACAAGTAGCCGATGTGATTTATCAGAACAAAATCCTATCAACCGTACGAGATTTATGTGGTGAATGCTACCAATTGTCATGACCTCTGCCAAGAACCCTTCTTTTCCTTCAGAAAAATCACTCAAGCATTTCACTGCAATTTTAACATCACCAAGCTGTCCCTCATAGACAGGCCCAAATCCTCCTTCCCCGAGCTTTTCACAGAAGTTGTTTGTGGCTTCCTTCAGGTGCTTGTAAGAGAATCTTGCTGGCATTCCTGCCGCTCCTTTAAAATCCTCCTCCTCTTCCATCTCTGTTGCTTTCATTTTCCTCAGTATGATAAGGATTGTACCAAAGATGATGACTAGAATAACCAAAGATGCATGAGAGATAGCTGAAATCAGTTTATCCTTAGAAGATGTGGACTTGCCTAGTTTCTGCACCTTGAGATATGCTGATGAACTACGATCAATTACTTCAGGCTGATTGTTCATGAGTGAGAAAACTTGCGTCCTCAAGTAACAGGAACCATTAGAAGCATTTTCGCCATATTGGAAAAAAGCAGCTTTACAAGAACAATTCTGTAAACATGCCTCCTTGCAAGTTTCTTCATCAGTAACCCAACCATCCATGAAGTTGAAGTATGTAACATTGTCAAGAAGTAGAAGCTGGTGATCTTGCATCGATTCGCAAGACAGGCTGTTAACAAGGGAGCAACCAAGATTAGGTTGTCTATCATTGACCTGTCTGAAAAATGCAGAATCATCGCTAGTTTCGCTAGGGCAACTGCACTGCCCTTTTGAGCAAATTCCATACTCTCCACATACCATGGGATAAGCACAATCATCAGGGTAAACATGCAAGACATCACCTAAGTAATTCCAAGTACCATCCCATTCATAAATGCGCAAATGTCCGTCAGACTCAAGCCTCATATATTGAGCTGATGAGGCTGAAGGCAATGATATTCCTGCATATTTAGTACCAGGGCCAACAGAAATTGATAGGTTCCCATTAGTAAAAGTAACACGCATTGTGTTATTCTCTGCTGTCTGAGAATATGCTGAATCCACTGCTTTTGTTACATTGACTCGCTTTTGATAGTAAATTTGTGGAGGACTTGCATCAACAAATGCATACAGCCCATCAGCGAGGATGGTGATATAGAACTGACCTCTGGTCCAATTTGTGCTGGAGACACTGGCCGTCAACCTCTGCCCCTCCTTCAGAGACTGCCCAAGAATGAGCAAGTCCGTTGGGTGATCAAACGACTGCCACACTGATGCGCCAATTGAATCATAGAGAACAAGATTTCCAGACTTTGTCAGATAGATGCCGGAGACAGACCTGCCAGAAGTGTTGGTGGACCAGACTGCAGCGCCATCAAAGTCGCGGAGGACCAAGTCGCCATCTCCAGTTAATTGGAGAGTGGCATTATCATGAACAAGACGGTCACGGTTGGCAGACCAGATGACCTGGAGGCCAGTCCTGTTGTGGCAGGTGATGTTGCTGTTACTGCCACCGCAGACGGTGAAAACCGCAAAGAGGAAGCCACTACAGTTGCCATTACAGAAGAAGCCGCAGGCAAAAGAGGGTTCAGAGTTTCCAAGGCTTTCTTGGAGGAGGATGGCACGAACCTTCGAGCCATCCAGATAGCTAGCATTACAAGGGAGGGAATTGTTGTTGGTCCAAAGAGAAGAGAGAGTAGCAATTGGGTAGTCCAAGGACCAGGCTTGGAGGAACAAGGAGTTGGCCAGGGAAAGCAGGAGGAGAAAGCAGTGAATAGGATGCATGGTTCCCTCACTTTTTGGTTTAGAAGCAGTGGTCCGGCAATCACAAACTTTGAGGTCGCAAGGTTGAAGATGACCAAACAATTTGATTACGCGGGAAGACTAGAGAGGCTCCCACGTTTCATAGTGCTCATTTCTCAGATACATTGCATTAGCCATACAGCTATCTGTCAATGGATACATGGCAAGTTGTGTGAGTGGAGAAGTAGTGGTACGCCTGTTAGATTAAGATCATACAATAATACGTTTTTATTTTCAACGGGAGAGGAGAACAATTCAATACAGTGCATATTAAAACCATGTACTACTGTCTCTAACTGTCTATTAAACTCATTATCTCAACATGTGATATGCTTTACCAAATAGAAAAATATAAAGAAGATATAGAAGACTATGCTTTTGCTCGTGTGACCAAATATTGATTGTGTTGTAGCATTATGTAGCTAAATAAATGTTTGAATCTTGTCTCTTTTCAATTAACAGCAGGGAAAACTAGTTGGACACAAATGATTTGTTTACGGTATTAATTCTCGTATCAAGTCAGAAGATCTGAGTGAGTGTTTTGCTTTAGGAAATGTGATCTACGAAAGGTTCTTGAAGGATGCCATTAAGTATTGAGAACAAAACAGACCTTCAATTCTGCAGTAGACTTCTCCAAACAAATAATTCAGCTGATTGTTGTATGAAATCAGGCTCTCTGACAGATTATTTTGCTTTAGGAAATGCAGTCTATGGAAGGCGATATTGTCATTTCCCTTGCGATCTTGCTTGTTTCTATCATATCTGTGTGTACATGCAAACATATTTTGTCAAAGAGAGATAAATTGTCGGCGAGATTCTAAATAATTTCCATCTCTTTGAGCATGGTCTTTGCCGAGTGATGTTAATTATTTTACTGATACATTAATAAAAGCAAAGATATTGTAGTCATACAACTACACAAGCAAAGGGACATGCAAGTATGAATGTTTGATCTAAATTTGGTACTAAAGACAGAAGAAAGGAAGAGAGAAACTTAGTCGGCAAGGTATATTTGATAGATTTTAAAACTAGATTTACTTTATAGAAGAGTACAAATTGAAGATGACTGGGGTACACGCTTCCTATGCTATTATGAACTGGAGACTTAATTGGATTAAGACTTGCCAAAGTTATTACATTAACATGTTTGCTTTGAGTTTAGGGACATCTGAACTGGTGACTTAATTGGATTAAGCTTGCCAAAGTTGTTACATTAATATGTTTGCTTTGAGTTTAGAGACCCCTAATTTGGTTCAGTAATCAAACATTTTTTTCTCTTTTATATTTAATTAATTTTACTATTAAAAAAATCAAGACTAAAATATGAATATAACTAATCGAGTTCAAGACAAATTTTTGTAAATCCTAATCTAATTAGTATTCTTAATTGGAGGCTCTCCGAATTACTTTTTTTCGCAAATTGTTCATAGGAAAGAAATATCTATCTAATGTGGTTTATCATAATCGAAGGGACTCCCACATCTCTCTCTACAGAGCCTATAGATAAGAGAGGAAGTTAGCGGGTTACAATTCACAACATAGTTTAATATTATAAGAGATTATGAGAGATCTTATAAAGGATTAGAATGTAAATATATAGAGATGTGTGAATCTTGTAGATTCAAGAGAAGTAGAGAGAGATACGGTTTCACTATGTGGTTTTTTTCTTATATTTTTTCTTGTGATCTACATAGTGAAATCGATGCGATCTCTGTGGATGTGGTCCATATTAGTTTAATCACATAAATTTTTTATCTCTTGTATAATTATTTTCTAACTTTTTTTTTAAATTCAATTAACCTAGACTCCCATGGTATTTATAATATCGTATACACTCAATGAGAGTGATTTTACCACTTTGATTAAGATAAAAAATGAGCAGACATCTCACATAAGCACATTGAATCACTATAAATGCCATGATCTCATCCCAACTATTTTGCCTCCATTTATATATTTTTTAAGGAATACTTCTATTTTGATCTCCTAAACTATCACTAATTTACACATACTTTCTAACTATTTTATTACACTATCTGAACTAAGAAAAATATTCACATATGCCCTTTTAAACTAGACGTGGCAAACAGATCGAGTTAGCTCACACAATATGTCATGTCATGCAAATATGAGCATGACCCGTTTATATACTTGGTTAGAATTTCTAAACACTAATACAACACATTTATTAAACGAGTTCACGGAACATAAATGGGGTATCGAGTGGCATAGGTTGTTCAAATTTATTTAAGTTATTCATATTGTAAACGGGTCTTTTCAAGTTATAAACATATATATTTTTTTGGCTTATAAACGAGTTTTTTTTTAGATTATAAACTTATAATAGGTTAGACAGTTATAAATAAATTAGTCAAGACGTAAACGGGCTATCATATTATAAATCGGTTGGCGGGTTGGGTTAAATAGGTTAAAGTAGTAAATATGGACATGACCTATTTAATAATTATGTTAGAAGTCGGGTTATCGTGTAGGCTAATTTTTATCGATCTATCTTGAACCAAGGAAAAAAAAAGTAATCATACGAACCCTAAACCAATTTAGAGGGGTGTATTTGGTAAAAAAAAGATTTAGAGTGTATATAAAAAATAATAATAACTCACGAGTCCAAATAAAATTATCTTCTTTCTATTTATATATAATCTAATGATGAGCTAAGTTCGTAAATTAACCATAAAATAGATAAAAAGTTTAGCTTTATTTGATTTAAGTTAGATAAACAACCTAACTCTCTTAAAAAACGAGTCAAAATACTATATGTATATAGTGCTCTAAAATCAACTAAATAATAGACCTAGCATCCCATGATCTATTGGATAAGTGGAATAAACCGTAGAGCTTAAAGAAAAAAAAGAAGAATGAAGAAAATTTCACTTAGAACTTTTGAATTATTATCTTTTTAAAAAAAATTGTAACATAATTTTGGTCCAATTTTTTTTAGTTTAGAGATCTATATAATTACCTTTTTCTTAGTTTATATATATATATATGCTTTTAGTTTAGAAATTGTAAGTGGGTAATAAAAAATTTCTTAGAGTTTACATGTAAAACAGTGAAGGTTCAGATGGAGAAAGTAGAATTATAAAAAAAAGAAAAAGAAAAAAAAACGAGGCCTTCTCGGAGCTGAATTCCTCTTTTCTGCCTTCAAATCATCGCAGACGCAATTTTCTCGGATTCACGGCGGAAATTGGAGCCCTAGATGTTGTGCCCCAGATCCACTCTCTCATTCACGGTCAACTCCAAGTGGTAAATCAGATTCCCATCGTCAAATTTCTGTTCGTTTCTCTTAAATCTGATGCACTTCACGGTTAAATGCACCTTTTTTTTTTTTTTTTCCTTTAAGTGTTCTTTGTTGATAAGTTCCTCGAGAACACCTATGCGCAGTTAGGTTTGGATTTATGTGAAATTATTGTTAAGAAAGGATGTTCCAGATTCATGTTGCTGACTTGGTAGTATAAATTGATGTTATTGGGCAATTTGGAACCATATGGAAATTCGAAGATTAGTGAATATATGTTTATAATTTAGGAAATTTTTTTGCTTGGATGTTTGGTTTGGACTCTGCGAAAGTAATGAGTTTTATATGGGTTATAGATAGTTATTGAATGGAACGTGTTTCTGCTTATGCAACCTCCATTTTCCTTCTTCCTCCTGATTTCTCTCCACCTTTAATTACTTTTTCTTCTTTCTATAAATCAAGATGATCTTTTTGTTCGCTCAATATTAGAGATCGATCCTATCCTGGCCTACTCTTTAACCATAATTGATGGAGATCTGAGGTTACATCACCTCTTATATATGGGTACCTTCTTTGTTAGTCTTTTTATTTGGTTGATCTGGTATCATTTACAGGGATATTGGTGACTATCAACAGTGAAATATCTTATACCTTATGAGAATGCTTTAGAACTAGAATAAGAGTTTTGAAGATTCTTGTTTTCAGTTTCTTTGATACTTTCCCAATTACTTTGTTATTGCAAATTTTCACTTCCTCTAAAGATTTATTAGTTTTCAAACAAGTTTGCTACTTCTGATCATTCTGCATCACCATATTCCCCAATTTTCTGAAGCAACCAAGCGAGGTTGGGATATTCAAGCCATTTTTTTGAAAATAAAAGGAGGTTGTTGCATCTCTTACTCCTATACAACCCGGACAGGTGATCTTTGGTTAACCCAATATCAGTCTTAACATTTTTCTTGATTTTGGTGAGGAATCAACTTAAACTCAAATGATCTTCTCAAAAAGATCTTGTGGACAGTCTTGTAACAAAATTATGGTGAAAAACTTTGAGGATAAATTGAATCGATTAATGAAAGCAGTTATCATCAAAACATAGACAATACAAACATAAAAGTATCACCAATAAGTCCACACGTAATGTTTACAAACAGACAGAGAACTTTAATCATGAATCAACAAATCTGCTTAAAATGTTGGGATCACAACACTCAATGTTACTTAGAATGGCCGCAGTCCTTGATCTCTGCAATACAAAGGATGAAATAAATAAAAAGACTCAATAAGTAACAATATAATAATTGCTATCATAGTGGACAAAATAATCATGCGAATAAAATAATTGTTGCAATATCTCATTTTAGTGAGTTTCAAGTTTAACTATCGTGTCGTCACAAAAAGCCGAATAACCAAATGCAACTTCTAGAATGTGAATTTCACAGTATAACTTTTGACAAAACTTTCCTTGTCTTGATCTGTAACATTTGCCAAAATTGAGATGTCCTGTGTAACACTGCAATGAGATAAATGCTGGTAGTTCATGAAAAACAATCACTCTTTAATTATAAAAATGGTTACCGGCGATTCTAGCATCACAGATATGTCATCTTTGACTGACAAGTGGCGAATGAGAACAAGAGAGGGCGAAGAAGGCCAAGATAAATTGGAGGCTAGGGTGGTTATCACAACTTGTAATGGTTGCATAATAGGTTTGATGTTCTATGCGATTTTCATCATAAATCCCTACTAAGGTTCTTTGCCTATTGGAGATTTTGTATGATATTGTTGGGTTGTTATGCACGTGCGAGTTGTTTTTGTTCTTCCAAAACCTTGTTTTGAGATTTATTATATATCAAGTACTATTTTTATCTTCTATCACATTACTTGGTGTTAATTGTCTTGGTTATGTCATAAATAGTTCTTGCATTCAAATGTGGCACCTCATTTTCATGAAAATAGTTCTCACATATTTTGCATATACTGATGCTGAAATCATGCAGTAAACTGCCTTAATAAAGTTCAGCAAAATACTCGACACCTGCGGTAATGTCCTAAACCTTGCGGCAACCACACAGTATTATCTAGACTCAGTTTTTTCTGGTTTCATATTTTCAGAATCTTAATCATCTCTATCTACAATCTGTATTAAGTATCACTCTCTTGAAAGAGTTTAATACTGTATTAAATCTACTATCACACAAAACAAAAGGCAACTAACTAACTAACTAACTAAATAACTAACCAAACACTGTACCAAACCTACTTCTGTTATGACAAGAATGTAAATAAAGCTCAAGTAATAAGCTATCAGAAAATGATCAAACCTGGAATTGTCTAATGTTGTACTGCTTAAGATTCAAAACATGCTTGCCTTAATACTAGTCGGAAGTATTAAAGTATCCAGAGGCCTAGGTGATATATCTCAATGATCTAATGGCATTTGGTGTGCATCATTCCTGGTAACAATGTATGTCAGCCAAAACTTGCATTAACTTTTTTCTCTATTTAATAATATGTTCCAGCAACAGTAACTAGCAATCAATCAAAGAAATATACATATTTTCATTCTTTGATTCCTTGTGGCTTATGAACCACTTTAAGATTAAATGATATAACAAATTTCCAGTGTACGAATAGTCCTTGACAATATAATGATTCATCAAGACAATTGCATTTTCAAAAGTAAATGCTTCATAGTCATGTCTGCTTATATACAGAGTCTACTTCAAAAAATATATACGATTATGCAGATATTTTGGATTTATCTGGCTACTGTATCAAACAAGGCACATTTAGTTCATCAGTTCAAAAAATTGATTTGCAGTAAACCAAACAAGTAACTGAAGCAGATCATCGAAGTAGTATCATATTTCAACTACTTCAGGAAGAGAACATGAAGAACACAATATGTTTTAGGCATGTAAATGCTCATATTATTACTGTTACCTGCTGGTAGAAGTAGTGTTTCCTATCTAGGTCCTGAAAAAGCTGATACTGAAGGCAGACTTGAAGAATCCATATAGATTGTGCTAGACGGTGCTGAAGGAGCAGAGATAAATTCATAATCTAGGCAAGTTTCCACATTCATTGCACCTTCCAAAACCTTCACCACCATCGACATTGAAGGCCTTCTACTGCTATCGCTCTGCAAACACCACATTGCAAGCTTCATCATTTGGATGACTTCTTCCCCATGCAATTTCAGATCACTGCTGTGACTGTCTATTATATCTAACAACTGATTTACTTTCATCTTCTCTTGCAGTAAGATAATCAGATTCACACTGCGCTGGGAGTAATCCAAGTTTTTTCTTCCACAGATAATTTCCAATATGACGACGCCGAAGCTGTAGACATCAACCTTCTCTGTGATGATTGAGGTCAACCATTCAGGTGCTAAGTATCCGGGTGTGCCTCTCATTCTAGTCATCACTTGGCTCTGATCCCTGTCTATTAGCTTGGCCAGTCCAAAATCCGAGACCTTGGCATTGAACTTGTCATCTAAGAGGATATTTTGTGGTTTGATGTCAAAGTGAGCAATTCTTTGCCTGCACTCCTCGTGCAGATAAGTTAGACCCTTGGCTATGCCTGTAATTATCTTGCATCTAGTTTGCCAATCAAGAGGTACAACTTGGTCTTTGTAGAAGATCCACTTATCCAGTGAACTATTGCACATGTACTCATAAACCAGAAGCCTATGCATCTTCTCAGCACAGAACCCAATCAGCCTCACCAGATTGATGTGATGAATGCTACCGATTGTCTCAACCTCGGGTAAGAATTGCTGTTCTCCCTGATTGAAAATATCCAACCTCTTGATAGCAACTTTTTCATCACCTATTTTCCCCTCGAAAACAGATCCAAATCCACCCTCTCCAAGCTTTTCAGAGAAGTTGTCGGAGGCTGCTTTCAATTCCTCAAAAGTAAATCTTGTCGGCATTCCAGGAACTTGGTCATAATGTTCCCTATGCATTTGACTACATTTTCTTCGTGAGAAGATAATTATAACTGTGAGGATTGTAGTTGCTATTCCAAGTGTGACACCTATTATAATTCCAGTTTGAGAAGTCCTTTTCTCTTCCGATGTTGGAGAAGAATTAGGACCAGGACTAGGAGGTGAGGGGATGACCTGTACTTTAATATATGCAGAAGAATTGTAGTGAGTTTTTGTAGGCTGATTTGTACGCAGTGAGAAGAGCTGAGATGGCAGGTAGCAGTAGCCATAAGAAGTATTCCCACCCTCGTACTGAAAGAGAGCAGCTTTGCAAGAACAGTTGTTCAAACAGGCCTGCTTGCAACTCTCTTTACTCATTCCCTTATACTCTCCTGCACCGGCAGAGTAAAGGAAGTAGGAAACGTTATCCAGAGGTAGGAGCTGGTGATCTTGTGTGGCTTGACAAGATAGAGGAGTCACCCGTTTACAACCAAATTTAGATTGTGGATTATTTATCTGGCTGAAGTGGTTTCCAGGGCAGCTGCATTCCCCCCCAGAGCAAATCCCATACTCTCCGCAAGCCGTCGGGTAGTCGCAATACTCCAGCTTGTTACTGAAGAGATCCTTTGCCATCTGCCAATCATGCCTCGACCTATTATATTCGTAAAGCCTCAAATGCCCATCGGACTCCAGTCTCATGTACTGAACTGAGGTTGCCGAAGGCAATGAGATCAATTCCTCCGGCTTATCCGGCTTGGTAAACAAAGTTAGGCTGCCATTGGTAAAAGTCAGGTATGTCGAATTATTCTCCGGTTTACTCACATTGGTTGTGTAGTCGACGTAGAGTTGGGGAGGACTAGAATTGACAAAGGCATGCAACCCATCCGCAAGGACGGTGAGATACAACGGACTGTATGTCCAATTGGTGGTGGAGATGTTGGCAGTGAGCCTCATTCCCTGGCGCATCGACTGTCCGGAGACCAGTGAGTCCGTCGGGTGATCGAAGGACTGCCAGACCGGTGTTTTATTAATGTCCAAGAGCACCAAACTGCCGGATTCGGTGATGCTCATGTTGACGACTGACTTGCCTGGGGTGTTCGTTGACCAGACAAGGGTGCCGTCGGAATCGCGGAGCACCAAGTCGCCGTCCTTGGTGAATTCGAGGGTGGCATTCTCGCGAACTGGGCGGTCCCGGTTGGCAGACCAAATGACCTGGGGGAGGCCTTCGTTTGTAATACCGCCGCGGCTGTTGGTATTGACCATGAAAACGGAGAAGAGGAAGGCGGTCCAAGTGGCATCGCAGAAGAAGCCAGCGGCAAAGGATGGGCCATCGGGATCCGGGTTTTTCCGGAGGAGAATGGCTTGGACCTTGGAGCCATCCTGGAAAGGAACGTTGTGGGGACCGGCTCGGTTGTTTATCCAGAGAGTGGAGAGGTTGGCGGTGGGATAGTCGATGGTCTGGGCATGGAGGCTGTGCAGGAATAAAGAGGTGGCTAAGAGGAGGATACACAGGTAAGGCTCCAAGGCCATGGATGTTTGACTATTGTGGGCGGAAAAACTGGGAGAATTTGAGGTACTGTTTAATGGACAGTTCGGATATGGCCGGAACTTTGGTATTCAATTGCCAAGGGAGAGGATGGTTTCGTCGTTGGAAGCTCTCAAAACCACGCCTTCTAATCTGCGGTCGTTCGAAGTCAACGGCTCTACTTAATTTTTTTTTTTAATCTTGTTTCGTGGATGCCTCTACTCGCTTGTTGCTGTGATGCTGCAGAATTTGGTTTAGTGATTTTCTAATTGTTTTTAAATAGTTCAACCTACTCTTGTTTTTCCTCTCTCTCGAAAAAAATATCCCTCTTGTTTTGCCTTTTCAGAGATGGAAATGATGTATAACAAAGAATTCTGTAAATATGACAGATTGACAGAGCCAACTTATCTGTAATTAAAAAAAATTCCGTTATATATATTTATTTATTTGCTAACTAAAATATCACTTGTCTACTAAATGTTTCTTTCTGTCTTCCCTAAATATATCCGATATTGCGGGTAAAATGAGTAAAATTTGTTACTCTTTGATATTGCTCCTAACTGGACGATTATTTTGATTGTCCAAGAATGCACTAGACAGTTGACCCTTTATTCTTCTATTTGGGTCTATTTCATGAGTTGATGTTACTATCTTTTTGCCTACAGGTTTATTGTCTTTATGTAACTCCAACGATATAAAGTATACGGATCTTGTTCTTAAAGAAAAATTCATCTCTATAAGATCATATACTCTAATCGAGAAAAGATAAAGCAGATACAAATACATAATTTAGCCACTGTGGCATCCTCGTTCACTCCTAGTACTAAGTTCTAGAAGAAAAGGCCGGAAACGAAGCCTATCTCGAGACGAATCCAACCTTTCTTGCTCGGATTCATGGGGGAAAGCGAAGCCCTAGATATATCCTCACGAAGATCCGGTCTCCCGTTTCCGATAGCCTTAAAGTGGTACATTCGATCCCTATTGTCAGATTTCTGATTGCTCTTGTAGATCGATGGCTATCTTGTTCAGTTTGTTGTCAAGCTCATCATGATAGTTTTTCTTGTAAATTAGTTTACTCCAGTAGAAACTAGCATATCATTAGGTTGGATTTATGCGAGTTTGGGGATTAAATGGGCGTTCTGGAAAAAAAATTGCTGACTTGGGAGTATAAGTGCTCCCTTGTTATCAGAAATCATATGCTTCGTCCTAAACTGGAATTTGTAGCCTGCGTGATGTTCTTAAGCCATGCAGTATTGCTCCGACCTTTCTTTCTCAGATTCATGGTGGAAATTGGATCCCTAGATGGCTAAACGTTCTGTCCCAGATGCATTCTCTCATTTCAGATGGACTCCCAAATGGTAGATTTGATTCCTATTATCAAATTTCTATTCATTTCTGGTAAATCTATTGCAAATAATGGTTAAAATTCACTTTTTCCTTTTCGTGTTCACTTGAGTGCACATTAGCATATCTTATGCACAGTTATGTTTGGATTAATGCAAAATTATTGTTGGGTGTTTTAGATTTGCGTTGCTGACTTGATAGTTTGATGTGATTGGATATACTGAAACCATCAGATGGAAAACATAGATTTTAAATACATTCATATAGCTTCCAAACCCAAGAACAATTTTTTCCCTTTAGTTTTTGCTTGTCGAGGATTAATGAAGTATAACATTGTGATTTTTTTTACAATATTCAACGAACTTATTCTTTGATGTCTTTTATTTCTGTTTTGGGGTCCTATTTTGGGTCGGATTATGTTAAAGTATGGTTAGGGTTCTTTCGAGTGCCCTTCAAGTTAGATTATTCTATTATGGTTGTTTAGATGTCTGAATTGGAGTCTGCAGAGTGATAAGTTTTATACAACTTGTAAATAACTACTGAATAAAATACTGGTTTTGTTTATGTAACCTCCAATTTTCTTCTCTCATAATTTCCCTTCACAAATGATTTTATTTTCTTCTTGCTATGAATATGAATTAAGAGGATCTTTTATACCTAACGTTAAAGACCGATCCTATCTGGGTCTATCTCTAAATTCTAATTGCTGAACATCTGAGGTTACATTGAGTAAAAAAAATATGTTCTCGATCTTTCCATAGATATATTCACTTTATGGATATTCCATAGTCAACTGATTTTATGGTTTAGGAAGTCTTTAGAGGGTAAAAATGATGCAAGTTTTGTTGGTTAAAAGCTTTTTAACTAACTTGAAACACAAAATACCTTTTTACCTATACATTATTGGCACAACACATGTCCTGACTCCCTTACTACAGATATATCATTCATGAATATGTTTGTTGATCTATGGCATCCACTTATATGACATTTTCACACATAATTGCGCATTTGTTATGGATATTTTTTCTAGTTACTATTATATCAAATAAGGTTCATTAAATTAATCGTCAGTTTAACAAATCAACAAGTAAAAATGAAAAAGAAACCATCAACTTATCACATTGCGATTACTTGAAGAAAATCATAATTATTTTTATATTGAAAATATTCGTGCTACAGTTGTTACCTGCCCATGGAAATTATGTTCTCATCTAGGTCCTGATAAAACTGATGCTGAAGGCAGATATGAAGAATACGGAGGAACTTTGCTAAGCGTTACCGAAGTATCATCATCAAAGTTGTATTCTAGGCAAGTATCCACACTCATTCCACCTTCCAAAACCTTCACCACCATCGACATTAGAGGCCTTTTACTGCTATCATTCTGCAAACACCATATTGCAAGCTTCATCATCCGGATGACTTCTTCCCCATGTGATGTCATATCATTGATGTGACTGTCAGCTATATCTAACAACTGATCAACTTTCATCTTCTCTTGTAATAAGCTAATCAGATGAATATTTTCACTGGGCTGGGAGTAATCCAAGTTTCTTCTTCCGCAGATAATTTCCAGTACGACAACACCAAAGCTGTAAATATCAACTTTTTCAGTAATAATTGAGGTCAACCATTCGGGTGCCAA
Organism: Typha latifolia; assembly: GCF_019914945.1. Lineage (NCBI taxonomy): Eukaryota > Viridiplantae > Streptophyta > Magnoliopsida > Poales > Typhaceae > Typha > Typha latifolia. The sequence goes on along the minus strand of NC_133087.1, from coordinate 4,446,951 downwards.
GTATCCAGGTGTGCCTCTCATTCTAGTCATCACTTGGCTCTGATCCCTGTCTATTAGCTTGGCGAGTCCAAAATCTGCTACCTTTGCATTGAACTTGTCATCTAATAGGATATTGTGTGGCTTGATGTCCAAGTGAGCAATTCTCTGCCTGCACTCTTCGTGCAGATAAGCTAAACCCTTGGCTATGTCTGTGATTATCTTACATCTAGTTTGCCAATCAAGAGGGACAATTTGATCTCTGTAGAAGATCCACTTATCCAGTGAACCATTGCACATGTACTCATAAACGAGAAGCCTATGCGTCTTCCCAGCACAGAATCCAATCAGCCTCACCAGATTGATGTGATGAATGCTACCGATTGTCTCAACCTCAGCTGAGAATTGCTTTTCTCCCTGATTGAAATTTTCCAAGCGTTTGACAGCAACTCTTTCATCACCTATCTTTCCTTCAAAAACAGTCCCAAATCCACCTTCTCCCAGTTTCTTAGAGAAGTTCTCGGTAGCTTCTTTCAACTCCTCAAAAGTAAACCTTGCTGGCATTCCAGGAACTTGATCAAAATGTTCCTCTTCATCCACCTGAAGACATTGTCTTCGCCCAAAGAAAATAATAGCAATGAGGATTATAGCTGTTATTCCACTTGTGACTCCTATTATAATCCCGGTTCGAGAATTTGTTTTTGGACTAGGTGATGAGGAGTTGACCTGCACTTTAATGTATGCAGAGGAATTGAAATGGGTTTTTGCAGGCTGATTTGTCTGCAGTGAGAAAAGCTGTGATGGCAGGTAGCAGTAGCCATCAGAAGAATTTCCACCCCAATACTGAAAGAGAGCAGCTTTGCAAGAACAGTTCTTCAAACAGGCCTGCTTACAACTCTCTTCACTAATACTCTTATAGTCTGCTTCAATGCCCATATAACTGAAGTAAGAAACATCACTAAGAGATAAGAGCTGGTGATCTTGTATTGATTGACAAGAAATAGGAGTGACCGGTGCACAACCAAATCTGACTAGCCGATCGTCGAGCTGCCTAAAATTCTTTCCAGGAGGGCAGCTGCATTGCCCTGCAGTACAAATCCCATATTCGCCGCAGGCTGTCGGGTAGGCGCAGTAGTCCAGGTTGCTACTGAAGACATCCTTCACCATCTGCCACCCTTGATCCTGCCCCAGCATATTATATTCGTAAAGCCTCAAATGCCCATCGGATTCTAATCTCATATACTGAACTGATCTTGCAGAAGGCAATGAGATCAATTCGTCCGGCTCACCCGGCTTGCTAAACAAAGTTAGGCTGCCATTGCCAAATGTCAGATTCGTCGAATTGTTCTCCGGTTTTCTCACCCCGTTACCATAGTAGACGTAGAGTAGCGGCGGACTAGTATCAACAAAGCCATACAGACCATCAGCGTGTACAGTGAGATACAACTGACCTTGCGTCCAGTTTGTGGTGGAAATGTTGGGTGTGAGCCTCATTCCCTCTCTCATCGACTGCCCGGGGACCAGCGAGTCCGTCGGGTGGTCGAAGGACTGCCAGATCGACGCGTTCTTGCGGTCGAAGAGCACCAAATTGCCGGATTCAGTGATGTTCATGGCGACGACCGACTTGCCGGAGGTGTTGGTCGACCAGACAAGGGTGCCGTCGAAATCGCGGAGGGCCAAGTCCCCGTCCTTGGTGAACTGGAGGGTGGCCTTCTCCCGAACCGGGTGGTCCCGGTTGGCGGACCACACGACCTGGGGGCCGCCTGTCGTGGGGTTGGTAATACCGCCGCCACTGTTGGCATAAACGATGAAGACGGAGAAGAGGAAGGCGTCGCAAGCAGAATTGCAGAAGAAGCCGGCGGCGAAGGAGGGGCCGTAGAAGCCCGGGTTTCTCCGAAGGAGGACGGCCCGGACCATGGAGCCTTCCGGGAAAGTGACGTTGTGGGGGAGCGACTGGTCATTTGTCCAGAGAGTAGAGAGGTTGGCAGTGGGATACTCCAAGGTCTGGGCATGGAGGCTGTGGAGGAACAAAGAGGTGGCTATGATCCGGAAGATCCACAGGTAATGCCCCATGACCATGACCATGGTTCTATGGCTAATTGAGTGGAACAAATTTCGGGTATGTCGCCAAGCTTGCTGCTGAGTGCTCTCGTCAAAGCATTGAGTGGTTAGGTAATAGGAACTGTATTCTTCTAGCTCCTTTTGTTGATGCAATCTTTATTTTTATTTTATTTAAAACTAAATAAAACTGCATAGGGACTAGGGGCAAAATACCAATACTTTTTTTTTTTGTTATTAAAAGACCAGTGCCACTACTTGCCATGCGATCTTCACCGGCCTGTATTTTATATATATTGTTTAGTTTTTTTATGCCCGCAGATCCGTGGAGGAAGTAAATATTTTTTATTTTTTATAAAAGTTAATATTTTTGGTCAATGCCAGTACTTGCCATGCAATCTTCACCAGCCTGTCCTTTTTTATATATTTCTTGTAGTTTTTGTTCCACAGATCCCAGAGGAAGTCCAGCCAGATCTTGTTGTCGTTGTTCGAATTCATGGCGGAAAGCCGAGCCCTATATAACCTCCCCCTGATCCGGTTTCTCAATCCTGATCGGCTTCAAGTGGGGAATTGGATCCCGATCTTCAGATTTCTGATCGTCGTCTCGTAGATCGGAAGTAATATTAGCACATCTTTTGTGGATTAGGGTTGGATTTATGTGAGCTTTTCTTTTAATGGGGTTTCAGATTCATGTTTGATTTTTTTACATTTAATAATATATAAAAACTCTTAACTTATTTGCAATTTTAGGTTGCTTGCTATGTCCAATGCTACTTCATCCTCGTAAGTTACATCAACTTCTTCCATTTTAATTATACTCTTATTCCTTCTTTCTCCTCTCGTCCCACCTCATCCACCTTTCTCGTCCCACTTGGCAGCCCCCACCAGTCCGCTCTCTTTACCCCTCACCTCACCTAGCTCTTTGGCACCCACTAACGGCGGTGGCCACGTCACGATCATTGTCGTCGACGACCCGTAGTCGTTGCAGCAGTTGTCGCCTCCGATGGGTCGGTGTCATTATATGGATTTTTCTTCTTTTCTTTTTATTGAAGCTTAAATGATTACAAGCATATACACATAATGATATAGAACGAATGGTAAGTATTACTCCTTTGCAAGATCCTACACTAAGCCATATAGGCTTTAAAGTACACAAAGAAGCACAAGTATAGGCTTGACAATAAAAAATGCTTCTCATGGTTTAAGACATCGAGTATCATACTAAGGAACAATTGATGAGGCTTAATATGCATCACAGGGGTTTAGAGAGCACAACGATCGCTGAGCAGAGATCTACACTGCTTCGAATGCACAACGATCGCTTAATCCTAATTAATTGCTGGATATCTGAAACTTTTAGCCTCTCTTAGCTAGCTGTCCAGCTGGGCATTCTCTCAAGTCTCACCTACACGAAGAGAGACACATTGAACTGCAAATAATTTGGCCCAGTATTGAATAATATTTTCATTAAAGCAGTATTAAATAGAAAAAGTCCTTTACATATGAGTATGTCTAGCTCTAATTCATGACCCGTAGCTTCTAGGTTATCTTATATTTGGCTAATCTGATATCACCAGCAGGCATATTAGTGACTATTAATAGGGAAATATCTCATTCGTACCTTGTGAGAATGTCTTCTGCTATTGAAATTTGACTCAAATTTAGATTTCAGCATTTTGCAGGTTTACTGTGTCAGTGAGTTTGAACGGGTCCTAGGGGCGTTCGAACGCAGTTCCCAGACAGAGACTGGGTGATGCAGGCGTTCGAACGCGAATCTCAACCCGAGAGCAGCTGTTTCTGCAAGCGTTTGAACGGTCCCCTCCTGCGTTCGAACACCCCTTTGGTTCTGCTACTTTGATATTGGGCACATTCGAACAGGCCCCCGAGGGCGTTTGAACACGCCCCTAAGAGCATTCGAATGTGACGCGAAAAAACCCAATGTGAACCGGCCCTATAAATAGAAATGTTGGGTTTCAGGATTTGGTGTGAACATTTTACAAGAGAGAAGAACTTGTTGGGGAGAGCCACCATTGTTTAGAGTGATATTAGAGTTGTAAACTCTTTGTATTTGGTGATTTGCATAGTGGATTAAAGATTGCTCTGCCCGTGGACGTAGGCACATCGCCAAACCACGTAAACCTCGTCTCTCCCTCTCTCTTTTTTTTGTGGCTTGCATCTATTTGGTGTTCATATTATAATTACCTTAGGTATTTGAAGTTCTCTACAACTAGCATATTATATTTGGAGTTCTCATATTAATATTGATATTAGCTATGTTAATATTTGGTTTGCCCTAAATTATTACTATTCTATTTGGATTTATTTGAGGGTGAAGCGTTTTGCTTCCACTTTCCTCACCGATTTGGGTATTTGCACAACATCTGCGAGGTTGTGTGCACTCTCTTTTCTTCTAATAGGTTATGCTAATACAACTTGCCCTCTAGTTTTATAACTAGAATTGGGAGTTTTGAAGAGTCTTCTTTTCAGTTTCATTGACATTTGCTGATTACTGCATTTTTGAAGATTTTCACTTCATGAATATTTTTTTAAAAGCTGTCAAGAAACTTCCTACTTGTGATCAAGCTGCACCACTATATTTCTTCCATTTGCTGAAGGAACCAAGCAAACCTGGGGACAATCAAGCCATATTTGTTTCAAATAAAGGGGGATTGTTGCTTGTCCTACTGCACAAACCTGGAACGGCGATCTTTGATAAACCCATCAGTCTTAACATTTTTTCTAGATTTTGGTGAGCAATCAACTTATAAGTCTAATGTTTATCTAATCTCCACCAAAAGATCTTGTGGACATTCTTAATAAGTTACGGTGAAAGACTATGACCGCAAATTGAATCCATTCTGGAAAGCAGTTATCAGAAAAAAATTAGACAATACATGCATCAAAGAATCCCGAATAAATTGATAAGAATAACTTTTACAAATAGAAAGAGAACTTCAATCAAACTCATTCACAAATGGCACAATCACAACAGCCAGAGCTACTTAACTCGTCCACGATCCTTGATCTCTGCAAAACATTGAATGAAATAAGAAACACAGCTCAACAAGTTACAAACTAAAAATCGTTATCCTATTTGGACAAAGTAATCAAGTAAAAATTGATTTTATGCAATCCCATTAGTCAGTTTCGAGATATAACTATCATTTATTCACAAAAAGCTAATAACCAATTCAACTTCTAGACTGTGAATTTCACAATTAATATAACTGTTGACAGAACTTTCCTTTCTAAATTGTAGCATTTGCCAACATTGGGATGTACACTATAACACTGCAATGAGATAAACGCCAGAAGTTCATGAAAAACAATCGCTTGTTGATTATAAATATGATAACAAAAATTCTAGTAAATGGGTTCGACAATGTATGTCCTTTGACTGATATTTTGTTCTCAATAATATCCATAATAAGGTGTATGATGGGCAATCATAATAAGGTTTCAAAGAGTTCATAATTAGATAACATGTTCTCCAATAATGCTATAGCTTGACGAGAGTCTTTTGTACATATCTCATAAAAGAGGCAAAAATATTTTGCATGTTGAAATGATAGCATAAGTAGGAATAGACTTTATGTTTGTTGATATGGATTTTCTTTCCATTTGCAGTGTATCATGGTAGATTCAGTGTTGTTATCGGATTGATGCATGAGTGAAATTTATTGCAGATCAGAAGCTGAAGATGATTGTGATTCTGAAATAATAATAAAAAATCAAAGCAGAAAGACAGTAAATACTATGTATATGCTTCCAGCGAGGATATAAGACATTAACTGCTGTTTCTTGAAAATTCAAATAAGCTCAAAAAATATGTTTTCAAGAAAATGTTTAAACCTGGAAGGTTGTAATGTTTTTACTATTTAAAATTTCAAAATTACTTGCTTTCATATCAAGGACCCCAGGTGATATATGCTGATCTGATGGCATTAGTTGTGCATCATCCCAGAGAATATGATATGCTAACTAAATCTTGCATTAATTTCTGTCATTAATCTGATGTTCGAGCAATAGCAATCAAAGTATTATGTAGTTTCGTTATTCCATGACTTCCCCATGCCTTCTGAAATACTTCAATATTAAAAATTATACAACAAACTTCAATTATAGGAATAGTTCTTAACTTTGAAACTGCAATATTTATTCGCGGCATGCAGTTTCGAGATTAAGCGCTTAATCTAAAGAGTTAGAAATATAACTCCACGCTTACTACAGATGCATCTTTCATAGGCATGTTTGCTGATGTATGGAATCACTTCAATGACATATATATTGCCATATGATCGTGCATTTCTCTTGGATACTGTTTCTAGTTGTTGTTATATCAAATGAGGTCCATTCAATTAATCATTCGTTTAACAAATAAAAAGGGGTATATGTTTGAAGAAAAAGAAAAAATCAAACAAGTAAAATGAAAATGACCATCAAATAAAGCATCACATTCCAACTATTTCAAGGAAAATATAATTATTTCTATGTATGAAAATGTTTGTGCTACTGAAGTTACCTGCTCATGGAAATTTTGTACTTATCTAGGTCCTGATAAAAGTGATGCTGAAGGCTGATAAGAAGAATCCAGAGAAACTTCTCTAGGCATTGCTGAAGTATCAGCCACAAAGTTGAAGTCTAGGTATGTATCCATACTCATTCCACCTTCCAAAACCTTTACTACGGTTGACATTTTAGGCCTTCTATCGCTATCACTCTGCAAACACCACATTGCAAGCTTCATCATTTCGATAACTTCTTCCACATGCGATTGCATATTACTGCCGCGACTATCAACCAGATCCGACAACTGACCTGCTTTCATCTTATCTCGGAATAAACTAATCAGAGTAATTTTCCCATTTGGCTCCAAGTTTTTTCGTCCACAGATAATTTCCAATATGACAACACCGAAGCTGTAGATATCAACCTTCTCTGTGATGATTAAGTGCAACCATTCAGGTGCTAAGTATCCAGGTGTGCCTCTCATTTTAGTCACCACTTGGCTCTGATCCCTGTCTATTAGCTTTGCTAGTCCAAAATCTGCGACCTTGGCATTGAACTCGTCGTCTAAGAGGATATTTTGTGGCTTGATGTCCAAGTGAGCAATTCTTTGCCTGCACTCATGGTGCAGGTAAGCTAGACCCTTGGCTACGCCTGTGATTATCTTACATCTAGTTTGCCAATCAAGAGGAACGATTTGGTCTTTGTAGAAGATCCATTTTTCCAGTGAGCCATTGCACATATACTCGTAAACAAGAAGCCTGTGGAGCTTCTCAGCACAGAACCCGATCAGCCTCACCAAATTGATGTGATGAATGTTACCGATTGTCTGAACCTCGGCTAAGAATTGCTTTTCTCCTTGGTTGATACCATCCAAGCGTTTGACAGCAACTCTTTCATTACCTATTCTTCCCTCAAAAACAGAACCAAATCCACCTTTCCCGAGCTCTTTAGAGAAATTTTTAGTAGCTTCTTCCAACTCCTGAAAAGTAAATCTTCTTGGCATTCCAGGAAGTAGATCAAAATGAACCTCCTCGTCCACTTGATTACATTTTCTCTGCCCAAGTAAAGCTATAATGAGTACCATAACCATAGCTAAAATCCCAAGTGTGATACCTACTAGAATTCCTGACGTAAAATTCTTTTTTTGTGCCATTGTATCAGAGCCTGGACTAGGACTGGGAGATATGGGAAGACTTTGTGGAGGACTAGAATCGGCAAAGGCATTCATCCCATCGACGAGGGCAATGGGGTAACCTGCTGTCTCAGCATGGAGGCTGTGCAAGAACAAAGAGGCGGTTACAAGGAGGAAGAGGAAAAAGGGAGGCACCATGACTGTGGCTCCGTGGTGGGAATGGCAGAATTAGTGCTGAGATGAACCTTTTCAGATATGCTGCCAAGCTTGCTTTTTAACTGCCTAAGTGGCCGTTTGGTTATCGGAAACCATCAAAACTATTGTATCTATAATCCGTGTCCTTCATTGGAAGTCAAATGCCTATAGTTGCTCTAACGTTTGTAAAAGAATGTTTCTTCTCCATTTTTTTTTTTTAATTTCGTCGAAACGGATTCTACTTGTTTTAAAGTAGTTCCACTTGATCTGGCTCTCAGTTGGTCTTTGCATGTCCATCTTAAATATTTTCTGTTCTTGTTCTTCGAAATTAATGTGTTGAGACCATTTTTTAAGCCATTTTTATAAGTGGCATTGACCTCAAGAAAATAATAGTGATATCTTTGTTTAATTTTATTCATTACAATTTTGGTTCCAGGCTGGAGATACCTTAATTTTTTTTTTAAAGCAATAGCCTTAGTTTCTAGGTCATCTTTACTTTCCGTCTCTGAAGAAGGTAAGAAATTAACAACTTGTGTCTCAATCTGAAATTTTATTGGTTCAGTAGAGTAGGAAACCACCTTCTGTGTATAATAACATAACATAACATTGCAACGGCCGCTGACTTTAATCTGGGCTTCTTTTCCTCGGTTTGGCCCGTTGTCTTCAACTACACGCGCTTCGAATTAACTCCAATCCAATAGTACCAAACGAGAAAAAGGCGGGAAACCTCTCTCTTTCCCGCGCCGCCGCGTGCTCTTCGATGGTCGCCTTGTAGGGTTTCGATCCGGCCATCTTTTGCTCGGATTCATGGCGGAAAGTGGAGCCCTAGATATCCTCCCCCAGATCCATTCTCTCATTTCCGATCGACTTCAAGTGGTAAATTTGATCCGGATCGTCAAAAGTTCCGATCGTTCTCATAGATCTACTTTGAATTTTTAGTTTTCAACGTCAATTGTTCGCTTGGATAGATATCAGCATATCTTTTTCAGAGTTAGGGTTGTTGTGAAGTTGATTTTGGGTTCGCTCGCAATGTCGAACCAAGATAATGGGGCCAATCCAGGAACTTATTTGGGTTAGAAGTTGATTTTCAGTTTGAAATTAGACGATTCGATAAAAAGCGTTCTGATAAAAGCTATGCTGCAAAATTGTTTAAGCCCCCTCTGCTTTTTGCATAAAATAACTAATGATGCTGGGGCAGTGTGGTTGGTCTATGTTTCCCTTGCTTCACACTCTCTTGTCAGGAGCAGACTGTCCTAGAATTAGGAATTAGGTGCGAAGTTTAGAAAACACCATGAAGAAGAACTTATATGGTAGTTAATGGTTATGAGCCTTAATAGAGACATTCTTTTTACTAGATGATGGATATATAGATTTTGATTATAGGGAGCATCAATTACATTGGAGTTTCAAAATAGTAGAATACCTCGGTATAGGATCTCCAGGAACATTAATATTCTCTTTCTAAATGTAGATATGATCATGACTTTTCAATGTTGAATAGGTCAGGATAGAATCTAATAAAAAATAGACTATAATAAAGATTAATTAAAAGATTAGATTCTAGCATGACATGAAATACATGAATGATCGTTCACTGCAAAACGTCCCTATTTGTTTTCATTGACTTAGGAATTAGGATTCTACTACTGTGCATGGTCTGGTGAATGCTCTCTGAGGTTAACTAATTGTTATATACCTTTACTTCTTGGTGAGGGAACTAGGTTTCATTTTTTTTTTCATATTATACCCTATTTTTTTTTATTAATTATGATGCAGATCTCATATAAGGGCTGAGTCACAACTTTTTGGTCTCCTCAAGTTATGCCAAAAGGCAAATATTTTGATTGTTCTATCTCCAAGTATTAAGTTTCTTAATATGTTTCAACAAGTTGTCAAATACTGTTTCAGGCTGCTTCAGGAGTTTGTAGACAAATACAGAAATAAGTTGAAAGTTATATACTTTTTGTCTGGATGGTTTAAGTGAACTCCTCAAATCCATGGATTGAAGTATTGGCCATTCCCATTCATAACAATGAAACCGATTGGCCAACATGGCCGATCCCTGATCTGAAACATCCAAAAAGAAACCTTGCTCAAAACTGATATTTAGAACTTTGCTCAAAATTATATGTATTGGTTTTTCAAGCAGCCAATCCCGATTCTGATTTCGATCTCGATCTCGATCCCGAAACGGATACTGAGAACCTTGCTAAAATCTACTGAGGAAAACTTACTTCGATTACTTCCTTCACTGATTAAGTATAAGTTTCCAGGCCTCACATGATATCATAAATTAGGAGTTGTTCTTTTTTTTAATCATAGGCATATTAGTTTCATATTCATGTAGAAGTGATAAAATCGTAATTTACAGAGTGAGAGAAATAGCTCTTTCCAATCATAAAAGTACAGTTTCTCTTATTTCACAGTTTGCAAAGGTGTTCTATCATGTCATGGTTGCATAGCTAAATAACAGTAAACAGGATAATCGAAATAACCTATATGAATACTAGTTTAATAGACAAGCATATAAAAAAAAAATCCTCCTACACTTGCAAAATTGAATGTTATCCTAATCCTGTCAAAGGTAATTGTAGTGACTAATCTGGTTTATTCCTCTATTTAGATCTATCCTGTTGACTAAGATGGAAGCTTTTCATAAAATTGCTTAGTGGAGTCTAAGCTGATTCAAGAATAACAGTTGTTACTACTCCCAATAAATGACAAAGAGGGAGGCAAAAGAGAGGAAGTACTGCCATGGCAGCTGCACAACACCAATGTGCGGCCCAAAGAAGGGAGTGGTGGCCATGAACTACTACTTCTATCACTTTCATGATTACAGTATAGCATCTTTTCAATTTCTCTGAGGGCTACAGGGGAAGAGATTTGAGGGCAGCAAAAGTGGAAGGTGATGTGACAGGTTAGCATAGTCAAAATCTCGTTTTCAGAATTGTTATACATCAATTACTATTTTTCATCTTCTATTATGTTACTTGGCATCATTTTCTTTGGCTGTGATTCAAATAGTTTTTGCACTCCTATGGAGAGCTTGTCTTTTTATGATTATGGTTTTCATCTGTTTGCATGTGCAAGTGATAATGTAAGCAGGAGTAGATTTGATGTTTGCTAATTTGGGTTTCTTCTTATCTTTATATTATGTCATGGTAGATTCAGTGTTATACAGGATTGATGGACTGAGTGAAATTTAGGACAGATCAAAAGCTTAAGATGATTGAGATTCTGAAAGAAAAAATCAAAGCGCAAAGAACAGAGAAAATACTATGTAATGATTGCTGTGAGGATTTAGGACATTGACTGGTGTTTCTTGATAATTTTAGTACCTTTATAAATGAAATTTGCTAAGAATTCGAAGAAGCTCAAATAATAAGTTTTTAGGAAATGCTTAAACCTGGAAAGGCATATTGTGTTTAGTGTTTAAAATTCAAAATTACATGCTTTCATATCCAGGAACCTAGGTGATATATCAAGGTGATCTAATGGCAGTTTTAGCAGTAGCAAACTAGCAATCAATCAAAGAATTACATAGTTTCATTTTTTATTCATTTTCCCCAATGCCTTAGAAGAAACGTTAAGATTAAGAGGATGTTTGACTACCATGTATTATATTGCCTCGTGGGATCATGTGGAATCAACCCTTAGACCCATGTTTGGTTGACAAATGTATAAAGCAGAAGGAATTGATTGATACACCTTGATCTCTGCTTTATATATATAAGTTTTTGTTTTACACATGAAAAGTATAACACTAATAATCTAATATTCCATGAAAGTAAATATAAATGTACATAAAATCAAGGTTCAAAAAATCAGGATCGGTTTCGGCATTTCGAAAAAACGATACATATCAGCCGGATCAGCCGTATCGGTCACTTGGATCGGATAAGACTTTTTTTAATTACGTAAAATTCTAGATAGTATTTAAAAATGTGGGAAAATTTTAAAAAATTTAGAAAACATAACAAAATAATAAAAAAATAATAATTATTCACATAAACCCTAAAAATAAAATAAAAAGTATAAACTTACTCAAAAGTCAAAACTTCGATGAATACCGAGCTGACTCTTGTAAATCCCTATGGTCGTCATCATTATAATTACTATACGTTTGTAAATTATGATGTCTAGGGTCTGGTGCTCTAAAAATTGATTATATCATATCATTCATATTAAATGGATCTTGTTGTCTTTGAGGATGATAATAATCAATATGTGGATTTTGTGTTTGAGGATACTAAGAAGGATAATAACAAGCATATGAATCTTGATGGCTCTAAACAAAGAATACTTAATGAGTCATAGTCATAGAAAGCAACGTCTTGATAACAATATCGCTGATATGTATGTACATCCTCAGTTTTTGCCTTCAATCCTTATGCCTGAGGGTATTGAGAATACTAAGAAAGTTCTAGCCTGTCTCCGGGTCAGATCCATAATAGATTTGGCCCAGTTTAACCAAAACCCGCCAATCCGGCAAACCTTGTATAAAATATGTATATAATTTTATTAGTAATATATATTAGTATTCAGATTAGTTTTTTATTATATGCACTAGATATATAGAATCAAATGTAAAAAAGTTCAAATATTAATAAACTAATATTTTATCAATTTAAATATGTGTTTATATATAGAATCTTTAATATTTAGACTATGTATTATAACCTATGTGAAATATTGCTATGTTTTATAGTAATAACAAGTAGATATTATCAAAACAGTATAATGAAATATATGGAAGATAAAATAAAATTAATAATAGAATATTCTATAAGATAAAATAAAATTATATGTATGTAGAATATCTTTATATTATTATAAAATATAATAATATTTAGAATAAACTTCAGTCATAGTACTAGTTTAGTTACTATAATATCAATGGAGTCCATTCAATCAATCATCAGTTGAACAAATAAAAAGTGGTGAATATTTGTAGGAAAAATCAAACACGTAAAATGGAAAGGACCATCTAAGTATCACATTGCAACTATTTCAAGGAAACCATAACTATTTCTATGCATGAAGTAAATTTGCTATCTAGGTCCTGATAAAACCACTGCCGGAGGCACATATGAAGAAATTAAAGAAACTCTGATAGGGATTACTGAAGTATCCGCCACAAAGTTATATTCTAGGCAAGTATCCACACTCATTGCACCTTCCAAAGCCTTCGCCACCATTGACATTGAAGGCCTTATGCTATTACTCTCCAAACACCACATTGCAAGCTTCATCATTTGAATGACTTCTTCCCCATGTGATTTCATATTATTGCTGTAACTGTCAACTATATTTAACAATTGATCAGTTTTCATCTTATCTTGGAATGGCTAATCAAAGGAATATTCTCATTGGCCTGGGAGTAATCCAGGTTTCTTCTTCCACAGATGATTTCCAATATGACAACACCAAAGCTGTAGATATCAACCTTCTCTGTGATGACTGAGGTCAACCATTCAGGTGCTAAGTATCCAGGTGTGTCTGTCATTCTAGTCAACACTTGGCTCTGATCCCTGTATATTAACTTTGCTAGTCCAAAATCTGCAACCAAGGCATTGAATCTGTCATCTAAGAGGATATTTTGTGGCTTGATGTCCAAGTGAGCAATTCTTTGCCTGCAATATTCGTGCAGATAAGCTAGACCCTTGGCTAGGCCTGTGATTATCTTACATCTAGTTTGCCAATCAAGAGGGACGGTTTGTTCTTTGTAGAAGAACCAGTTATCCAGTGAACCGTTGCACATATACTCATAAACAAGAAGCTTATTCTGCTTCTCAGTACAGAACCCGACCAGGCTCACCAAACTGATGTGATGAATGTTACCGATTGTCTGAACCTCGGCTAAGAATTGCTCTTCTCCTTGGTTGATACCTTCCAAGCGTTTGACAGCAACTCTTTCATTACCTAATTTCCCCTCAAAAACAGAACCAGATTCACCTTCCCCTAGCTCTTTAGAAAAGTTCCCAGCAGCTTCTTTCAACTCCTGAAAAGTAAATCTTCTTGGCATTCCAGGTAGTAGATCAAAATGAACTTCCTCATCCATTTGATTGCATTTTCTCTGCCCAAAGAAAGTTATAATGGGGAGTATCATAGCTGCAATCCCAAGTGTGACACCTAGTAGAATTCCTAACATAAAATCCTTGTTCCGTTTTGCCACAGGGGCTGAACTAGAACTAGGACTGGGAACCGGAGATACGGGAAGACCTTGGGGAGGACTAGAAAAGTCATTCAACCCATCGACGAGGACAATGGGGTTGTCTGGTGTCTCGGATGGAGGCTGAGAAAGAACAAAGAGGTGCTGGAAATGAACCTTTTCTGATATGCCAGCAATCTTGGTTTTAAACTGCTCGAGGGGTCGTTTGGTCGTTAGAAACTGTCAAAATTATTGTACCTAATCCGTATCCTTCATTGGAGCTGAATGTTTCTCCTTTTTCTTTCTTTGAGAAAAGTCTGTAGATGAATGTTTCTTTTCCTCGTTTGAACTACTTGGTCTGGCCCTCTATTGGGATTTTTCAAGTCGATCTTGCTCTTCTTTTCTATTGCCGTTCTTTCCTGTAAATTATAGCTTTTCCTACTTGTCATATTAAATGCCAAAAACTTCAGAAGCTGATGAATCTATGTAAGAACATAAAGCACTGGTTTTCATTTATAATCTTATTAGAAAATATTTAGGATTAAATACATTTTATCGGTGTGCTTTATCTCCTTATACTTATTTTTGTACTACTTATTCTTTATACTTACGTTTAAAATAAAACTATTAGAGTTTTCGTAAGAATTAATGGTGTCAATACCTTTGACTTCCAAAAGCTGTTGAAACCCTTTTCTAATCAAGAGTAAAAGAAGAGATTACGTGTTATTGTTTAAATAAGAATCTTTCTTCCTTAATAAATTAATGTATAATATTCTAATAAGAATATTTGGTAATTTTAAAAGTCCTGTTTACAGTTTTTTCAGTTTTAGTTTAGTCTTAAGTATAAGTATAGATAGTTAAATAATATAAAAATAAGTACAGAAGTAAAGTAATTTTATGCTCAAGTACATCGACAAAATGTATTTAACCCAGATATTTATTAAAAAAAAAAAAGCCTGTACTATTGGTTTATTGTAATTAGAAACTAAACCTTTATTACGTTATAATCAAGTCCTATATCTTCTTATAATTTCCTCAAACTAAAGCAGGCACTGCTAGTGTTATTATAAAGACGGTAATATTAATTTGGATTTCGCATTAATAATTTTGATCTCTGTCTCACCCAGCCATGCGGCTTGTTTACTTTTATTCATCTAGAATTTAGATAACCTTAATTTCTACGGACTCTACTTTTTGTTTTTGAACAAGGTTAGAGATTAAAAGCTTGGGTTAATTTAAATTCCTATTACTTCCACACCACCTTATGTGTAAAATGACTGATAAATTGAAAAATATCCTACGTTTTGTCTTAATTATTATATTCTTCTTTAATACATTAAAAATAATTATTATATAGATGATTTAAATTAACTATAGATGTAAAATAATCTTAATATTTTTGGTTAAATTTTTAAAGACGAAGATAAAAAGTACAAATTTTAAAATAAAATGAGGGATACTTCAGATATTTTAGTTTTTAATTTTTAGAAACAAGAAAATATTTTTTATTCTGTCAATTTAGATTAAAGTTAACTTAAAATATTTTAATATATTAAAAATTAATATAGACGTCGAATGATAAATATCAATACGGTGAACGGGCTTCGTTTTGGGGCTTTGTCTTAAATAGTACGACATAAATCAACCCGTTAACCCCGAACCGAACCCCAGTTGTTGTGTTCTTTTTTTCATCTTTTGCACGCATACAAAAAACTCCCACCCAAACTCCAAAGGTACCAAACTCGTCAGCGAGGAAAAGGCGGGAATTCGTCTTTCTTTCCCGCGCTGCCGCCTCTATTCGATGATGGTCTTCTAGGGTTTCGTTCCGGCCGTCTGTTGCTCGGATTCATGGCGGAAAGCGGAGCCCTAGATATCCTCCCCCAGATCCATTCTCTCGTTTCCGATCGGCTCCAAGTGGTAAATTTGCCGATCGTCAAAGTTTCTGATCGATCTCATAGATCTACGTTTAAATTTTTAGTATTTATTTTTAATGGGTTCGCTCGGTTAGATATCAGCATATCTTTTTTAGAGTTAGGATTGGTGTAAACTTGTCAAGTGTTTGAGCTACGCAATCTCCAAACAAGAGAATGGGGAAGTCTTTTGATAATTTGCATTCTGCTAGACTGCTCTGATCCGGGCTATGGAAAGCTATGCTGCGAAATTGTTAAACCCTCTGCTTTTTTCACAAAATACTAATGAAGTTAGGGTAGTGTGGTTGGTCTATGTTTCCTGTCCTTTACATCCTCTTGTCAGGAGCAGATAGTCCTAGTATTAGAGATTAGGTGCGAAGGTTAGAAAACACCATGAAGAATAACTTATTTTGTAGTTAAAAGTTATCGCCGTCAGTGGCGACATTCCTTTTACTAGATTATGAATATATATACTCAGATTACTGGGTGCATCAATTCCATTGAGTTTCAAAATAGAAGAATACCTCAATGTAGGACTTCCAACACCAGGAGCGTTAATAGTCTCTTTCTATCCCTTTCAAATGTAGATAGATCATGACTTTTCAATGTCGAATAGGTCAAGCATGACATGAAATTCAAGAATGATAATTTACGGCAAATGGCTCTATTTGTTTTCATTGACTTAGGATACTACTGTACATGGTCTGGTGAATGCTTTTTGAGGTTAATGAATGATTATATGGTTATATATTGTTTGTGAGTAATCCATGTTTAACTTTTGCTAATTTGATTTATGATTTTGATGCAGATTTCATATAAGTGGCTGAGTCGCAACTTTTCAGTGTCTTCGAATTATGCCAAAAGGTAAATATTTCAATAATTCTATCTCCAAGTATTCAGTTTCTTAATATGTTTCAGCAAGTTGTGAGCTGCTGTTCAGGCTACTTCAGGAGTTTGCAGACAAATATGGAAATGAGTTGAAAGTTATATACTCATTGTCTGGATGGTTAAAGAGCGATCCTCAAAACTATTCTGTAAAACTTGCCTCAGGCCTTAAACTTGAAGGTAATATGAAGTTATGAACTTATGAGAGAAGTTTTGACATTGTAGACAGCTTAATCTTCAGTTTAACCTAGCAATGACATGAAAATTATGAACAAGTCTTTTATGGGATAATTTTACTTAGATCATCTGAACTATTACTATTTTCTGTATGCATTCTCTAAACTTTTTTTTACTATATACATCTCCTGATCAAGAAAGTTTTTAGTTTAGATGTCTATATAGTATTTTTTTTTTCTTTAGTTCAAGTGAGTATGTATGGACATTTAGTTTAGGGGGGTGTATGTAGGTAATAAAAAGTTTAGAGGATGTATGTGAAAAAATAATAATTGTTCAGGGGGCACTAAGTAGAATTATCTTATATTTTAAGTCGTCATATATAGAAGCTTGGTAGCCAGTTAATATGAATATAAACAAAGGTAAAAGGGAAGTCATTATATATCAGTTCATTCAAATGTCTCAGTAGTTGGTACAAAGTTGTTGAACAATCATTTTAAAGCTATCTCGAGTTGAGTTAGGGATATTTTGTTATCTAATTGCATATTAGAAAAGGCTTGTCTCATCATCAGTACTATACTATGGACCTTTAATTACTGGCACAGAGAATAGCTTCAACATAGCTTTTTTTATTTTATTTTTGTTCCTATTCATTGATTGTACTTATTGCTTGTGTATCAGGGATATGTGAACTAACTGTATTAGCAATTTCAAGTTTCTTAATGGAATATTTGTTGTGCTTTCTGAAAAGAAAGAGTGAATTGTATATACTTTTTTGAAGTTCTACGAGCTGGATAATACAAGTGTAGATTCTGAATTAAAATTCATATTTAAATATGTACAGAAATCCTGTAGTTATTCTGAGATATTGAACTCTCTATTTGTTACAGATGTGAGACAAGAATTTAAAGATACTTGTTCAGTTCAGGTTTATAGTGTTCAGGCTTGCATCCCAAAAGATCTTGCAGTGCTTTGGAGTGCTGAATTTTTACAGGCAGAGGAATTATTTAACGAGCCCTCATCTGAAGAAAATTGCTTGAGAGATAATAGGTATATATTGCTCCTCTTGCTTGAAGGGATTGTTTGTTCATTGGTTCTTTTCATACATAGTGTTTATACAGACGATGCCATAATTGAACCATACCAAATAATTACTGCTAACATACCAAATAATTGCTGCTATTTAAATGAAATATAATGTAAGTATAGAAAGAGAATTGATTATACCAAATATTACTCTAAAATGGAGGATCTTGAGGGCATGAAACCAAATATGGAGATTTTGGAAATGCAAAAACAAAAGTTTATTTTCTTATCCATATATCTCTATCTAGCCTAGTTTGGGCAGTCATTTCCACTTCACTAATATTGATAGCATCTAAATTTAGGTTTTGTGGTGTTTCAAATTCCTTTGTCAAGCGCATTGTTGATGGGAAGCATGCCAGCCCTGGTCCACCAAGGCCCAGGAATGTTATGGGAACAGCTATGCAATCTAAATCTACTAGTATTCTGAAAGACCAACCAGTTCAGCCTCATATAAAAGTGGTGGGACAGTCAAGTGCAAAGAATGAGTCAAATAAAAGTGATATAGATGCCTCAGCAATTATCAATAAACCTAGTAAGCAATTTCCGGTTAAAGAACCTGTAATTGCTGTCCAGGCAAGCAAACAGAAAGGTCAAAATGGGAAAGCCTTGTCAGGAAATACTGGATCACTTGCTTGTCTGTGGGGGCGTGCATCAGCAAAACCAAAGGCTCTGGATCCTGCTAGAGAAAGTGTCAATCATAGTGGTATTGTTGCTGGTAAATACATTTTTACCTGTTCTTTCTCCATGCTTTTTTTCTCTCTTATAGCTTGAGCACTAGTAATAATTTCTTGTGCACCCCTTAAAAATTTCAAAATTCAAGTTAGTCTGTTATATGCTTTCTGATTGAGTTCGGTTTTTCTTAAACAACATTCAGTTACAGCTGAAGATCAAATATGTGCAAATGAAGCAGCAGATGCTGCTAGTAGTGATGATGAAGAATATGATATGTATCGTAAGAGGCAACCTAATAGTTCAAGCAGCAGAAAAAGAAGGGCTGTTATTGATTTTTCGGATGATGATGATGAGGAAAACGTGATAAGTCTTGCATCACCAGATCCTCCAAAAGAGCATATATCATGTTCCTCATCCAATGCTGAAAACATCATTCTGGAACAAAAAGAGCACAAAGGAGATATAGTTGATAATATGCAAGAGGATCCTAAAGTAGGAAATCCTGGATTGTCATCAGATGTGGCAATAAGTGGTAGTAAGGACATGATTACTGGGATATCCTTGCGTGAGAAGAGCCATAACCATTGCTCAGGAACACACACTGAGAAAGGTAAAATGGACCAGAACACCAATTCTGCTTCAACTTCACCCAAAAAGAGGAAAGTATTGAAGACCCAGATTGATGATCGTGGGAGAGAAGGTATTTTGATAATGTCACTTGACGCTTTAGTTTGTCAGTTGTTCAGCAGTCATCCTAATCATTTGATATACCAATATTTTTTGCTTGAACTTGTTAGTTTGGTTCTTTTATCCTCTTTGTTACGGTTCCCTGTAGTCTTATCAGTAACTCCCTGAATAAAACATAATTCTCCCAGAGCCCATGAAGAAACCTGAGTTTAGGGCATGACAGAATTAACAATAAATCTGAGGTGGAGCTGTTTAGCTGTTAAAAAATGATACAGTACTTGCAAAATGGCATTGATTGAGCATGCTGTTGTTTTCTCAAATATAAGAATTTACTAGCATTTTAATAAGTTAGCATGTCTTTAGCATGGAATGGAAGGTTGTACGACAAGCCAGAGTCTTATCAATGCTAGTACAAAGTAGTATCTTGGTGCTTGTAGAGTGCATCATATTTTTGGTTGTTGTTGATTGCCAGTTCAATGCACTTTTTCAGCTTGCAGCAATCTATTAGCATAGGGAAATTCTTGCAAATGACGATTGTGCTAGTTGGCAGATGATACTAGTAGCTTATTATCAGGGAGTATCCCATGATGAGTCTAATAAATTTTTCATCTGTTGCTTTACTTGTCAAAAGTAATTTCATAAACAAATTTAGGGACATAGCCCTTTATTTATGCTAAGTGAGACCATGGATTATGGTGAGTTTGAGCATGAAAAAGGGGTAAATCAGCTTATGGATTGGTTGATTATATTTATCCAGTTCTGCATGCCTTATATTTCTGAAGTCATAGATGCTTTCCTCCTTAATTTTGGCGCTTCTTTCTGAGTGAGTCATTCTTAGTGATGCCAGTCATTTGGAATGGGGAAATAAAATTTTGACTAGGACAAGATAGGTAGCTTCACGCTCTGTCATAGGTGCAAACATTTTTTGACAGTGTTGTGATTGGATTCATCTGTGGAACTTTTACAACCTACTCTTTTATTAAACTTGCAACTCTTTCTAGATGCTTTGAGAATACAATAGAAATGGCTGGTAGTATGTAACTATTTTTTGACCTTACATAATTTAATTGTCTGTTCACTTCAACCTCATTTAGTGGATTGATGAGCTTCTTCCTTCTTTCATTCCCATATTTCTGTGAAATTCTTGTCTATTCTTGATTTCTTGTTGGTAGCAAAGGTAAAAGAATCCTTTCTTTTATAGCTCTCTCTAACAATTTTTTGTTGTACTGTTATATACTATATCAGAAATCTTTCTTTGAAGGATAAAATGTACAATATTCATTATCTTACATATCTGTTGTATTTCAGTAACTGAGGTTGTTTGGGAAGGTGAAGCTGCTGCGAGTGATAAGATTGACAAGCATATTACTGATAGTGATGCTGTGAACAGGTACTTGTCAAAAAAATGATATGCTTTCCGGCTATTCTTATTATTCTATGTTGATATGTATTGGTTTTGTTCCTGAAAAACAACCTATATGTCAATGTAGCTGGTATAAAGTCTTGATATACTGCATAGTTTTTCCTTCTCTGCTGGACTTTAGTTAACAAATCTAAGATATGGTAGATACACTTACTTAGAATCATGGAAAAGAAAGTAAAATCTAGAGTTAAGTAGATCTCGGACTAATTAGATGGAATGCAATTTCTGTAAATCAAGAAGACATCAAGCTCCAGACAGAATTATTCTTTATCTTATGCCTAAACCATGGAAAACATAATATTTTCATTTTAAGAGTTGGCCGTGAAGGGGTAGAAGCATCAATAAGCCTCTTAAGCACCAATTTTATGAACCCATTCATTATCTTGGAGAGATAGTTACTTGCCTTTGATGATATATTCTTTGCATAAAGAACTATATGTGTGCCCATTTATTCTTCATCTAGGTAAATTGATAGATTAAGTGGTGTTTATTATTATCATATTATCTTTATATACTGCAATTACTTTTGTATTTGGCAGGATATGTTCTGGTAAGTACTTAGTAGACGGCTATCTTTTTCCTTATCACTACAATTTGATTCCTTTTTTCAAGAAAAGTTTATTTCTGTATGTTGGCAGAAAAAAATTCACTGTCGAACTGTGCTGATAATTTTTATCTCCAATTTATAATAATCAGGCCTTGTATGCCTAGCAAAGCACAGACAACAGGGAAAGGTGACAAACCTAATCCTGTGGGCAAGACTACTGGTAATAAGAAACCAGCAAAAGGTGGCGGAAAAGATGCTAAGCAAGGAAACATCCTATCCTTTTTCAAGAAACTATGATACATCCATATGTGATATTGCATTGCTTTGGCGGTCTGCTATGGGACTGGATATCATGTCGGATAATGTATGAGGTGCAAACAAGAAGTTCACTTGTAGACAGCAACGCTACATGGCAGGACTAGAAATTGCCACTTCATGCTTTTGTGTATTCTCTCGCTGCCCTGTGTGCTAATAGTGACTTTTTCTAGTGGTAATAATTGATCAATCAGCTTATATGCTATAAAATTTTGTACGTTTGTGTTTGCGTGATGAAGCAGAAAGTAAAAACAGGATGTCACATTGTCTACTTCGTAGAATCTGCGACTTCTGGATGCAATCGTAATGCCCTTTGTTAGCAGAACTTGAATCTCTAAATGAAAATAACTAATAGGTGCGTATGATCGTTATCTTGTTCTTGGATTGTTAATTTGAAGATCTGAGAATAAGAGCCCGTTCGGGGTAAGAATGTTGTTTAATTGTGATAGTCGGGATAATTGATAAAATGTTATTTTACAAATCGCACTCTATATTTTATTTATTTTTTTTATAATTTAACTTTTTATTTTTTATTTTATTCTTGTTTAATACTTTGACGTTATTTTGACTAATTGGATTAAATTACTAAAATATTTTTACTATTATTTTTCCACTCTCTACCAAGAAGACATGTAATTTAGATAACAAAGGAGGTTATTTGTAAAAAAATTTAGATAAAAATGATCAAATTGATCTTACCTTTTTCTAATTTAATATAGATATTTTCCTCTTTTTTTAAGAGAAGATGAAAATTAGGTTTAAAATTAAATACAATTTTTTTAAATTATTGTATTATTTTTGCACAATTAATTTTAGAATTTTTGGCTAAAAATTAATTTGACTTAATTCACCATAATTTGCATAATATATAAATATAGTTACAAATAGTATTATAGATGAACATTTCATGTCAAAATATTTTTATTACAAACATATTCTAATCTATTATAAGTATATATTATAGTCGCATTATAATATAAGTAGTTGAAATCTAAATTGAGATAAAAATCGGTTATTCTAATATACTACCAAAGGCAAACTGGTTTATTTTTCTTTTAGGATAAAAGAGTGAAATAAACTTTTTTTTATCTCAATCAAAACTTGAAATAAAGTAATCCGAAAAACCTCGTTTATTCCTTTTTTTTTATCTCAACAATTTAGCATCTGTTTGTAACTGATTTCTGAGATAAAAGAGGGTTTATCTCAGATAAACCTTGCCAAGCCTAAGACTTATATATATATATATATATATATATATATATATATATATATATATATATATGGAAGACCTCTGTATCTTTATTGAGCAAAAGTTGCCGTAACATGAGAGAATAGAAGAAAAGAGGGAGGAATAAAGGGGAGAGAGACTCTTGTTTGGACGAAAATAGAGAGAATAAAGAGAAACGAAAAGAAAGAAAATGCTCTCTAATTATCACTTTTTATTTTCTCTAAAAGTGATTATTTTTTTAGAGAGAAACAGAAGCTTAATAGTGTCCTAGTTAAATTCATACTTAAAAATATTCATATAAGATGGGGCATAATCTAATTGGCAAGAGGAGAGAAAATTATTCTCTTTCTCCTCTTCTCTTCATTTTTTTCTCCTTTCATTAAGGTTAATGAGATATCTCAAATTGCGCCTGCATACCTAAAATTCATTGAACATGTCCTAAATGAAATGTCGATACAATAAAATCATCATATGATCCTCACATGTATCCTTTCTCTATGATAACAGCTGTGAGTGGCTTCAAGCTCGTGCAGTTCTTTCATCCAGAACACTCACGAATTAAAAGTGCACACCAAGTGAAATATAACGTCCTAAAACAAAAGTCCAGATAATTTTACAACGTAAGTTGGTAAATGTGCAAATAAATTATAACAAATACAACTCTCTGTAGAGCAACCAATATGAGGTCTGTACTTTTGACTCCACGGCTTGCTAGCCACTTATAGATAGAAGATGAAATTTACCCAAATTCCGGAAACAACTCATATATATATATATATGTATGACAGAATCCAACTTATACTTGGGACTATATATTCATACTTATTTACATGACATTGCATAGATCAATTTTGCATTCACCTTTTATAACTCTCACCTTAGGAAGAATGAAAGAATTTGGAGACGGACAAACTTACCAATTGCGATGGCCATAATATATTGGGAACCAAAAGGAAGACATTTTAAGCTTAGGGCACCGGCACCGATATCGCCATCGGCACTGAAACCGACAGATCTCCCCTCCCAAAACTCGAAACCCGCCTCATCGAACTGTTCCTCACAAGCGTATGATCTATTGCCCAACCATTTCCGATCACAATTGCCGCAGACATATCGCACCTCTGGCACATCTTTGCAAGCAACGCGGCCTTTCTTCTAGCTCTCTTTGTTCCTGTGAACAGGATGTTCTGAATCAGCCCACCCAGTGCCGGCACTCTGGCCACCTTCCGAATCAATGTCGGCCCACAGCGGCGGCACATCTCCTGCAACGCAGCAACTGCGTTCTCTTTTCCCTTGGGGCTTCCCCTCCGCAGAAGGCCCACCAGACTAGATACCGTGCCATCCCCGCTCCCGACGGTGTGGGCAATGGTCGGGTGTTTCATGAGCAATGCGAGTGCCCCCGCCGCCTCCTCGGCCACCGCTTCATTACCCAGTGCTCCTGCCAACGCCGTGACTGCCCCTGTCTCCAGCATTCCCGCCCAGCTCTCTGGGTGAGTCGACAGATTGAACAGCGCCATCACCGCGTCCTTCTTCCCTCTTGGAGTGCCCTTCGTCAACATATTGACCAATGCCGCGACGGCGCCCGGCTCACTCATGATCATTTTCTTGTAGTCATGAACCACTGACAGGCTAAACAACGTGGCCGCCGCATTCTCCCTCGCATCCACGGTCCACCCATGTCTCAACACATCGACGATCAGCGTCAACGACCTCTCCTCCTCCATAATTCGGCTCTTGTTCGTCTCAAAAATTGATAGGTTTAGTAAAGCCGTCACCGCATTCTCTTGCGCCACGGAGTTGGAGGAAGTGAGTAAGTTGCAAAGGAGCGGAATGGCGCCTAATTCAGCAATGAAAGCTCGATTCTTCTTCCCGGTCTTGGCCAGCAACCGGAGCTCGCGCGCCGCAACCGTCTTGGCATCATCCAAGCTATTTGACAACTGCTGAACCAAAATTTCAGCTGTTGCTTTGTTTGCTTCGATCGCGGCCTTACTGGTAGATGCCGCTGCGCTGTTCTCAGCCGCGCCGTCGGAGCTCTCAGGAGTGTCGTATGGGATCCCGCAGGCCGCGCACCACTGTGAGATTAGATTGCGGAGTGCTCGATTCGGCACGAGGCGATTGTGGGAAAGCGACTGTCCAGAATTGGGGCAAGTGTAGTGCCCTTCCTCCATCCACTGCACAATGGAAGCGCGATCGTATGTTTGCCCCGTGGAGACGATGACCGGTTCGCGCATCAAGTCAAGCGAGATCGGGCAGCAGAAGTCCGTGGGGATCGCGAAGGACGAGTCTCCGCTCCAGCTCACCAATCTCTTCTTCGACTTCTTGAATTGCTCGCCCGAAGAAGAAGAGGAAGAAGAAGAAGAAGACTGTGTCGCTGCCCCGAAGTCGACCTCGACTTCTTGGCATCCGAGGAGCAAGAATCTACAATACCTCGCGAGGGCAACGACGCCGCCGAGAAGGGGCAAGTCAGCTTCTTCTTCCATGTTAAAGATCTGCTCTTCCAAGAACTCGATCTCGATCCTGAACGACCTGGCGTCGCTGATGCCTAACTGATCGACGAAAGAGGATTGAAACTCGGCTGGATCCGGCGCTTTTCCTCGCGCGAAGTCGTCCAAAAAGGAGAAAACTTTGCGACGGAGCTCCTCGTCTCTAGGATCCACGTAGAGTTTTGATGTCCTGCACTGCCGTCTGAGTAGCTCGAGGTGCTCCCGGACGTCGTCGGAGAGGCGGAGGCCATCGAGGGGAAGGACGTCGAGCAGAGTCGCCAGTTCCTGATCGAGATCGTGGAAGTTTCCAGAGATCTGAGGATTTCGAAGCAGGAGCCAGAGGCGCCCGGATTGGGCGATGTAATCGAGGAGCATCTTGGCGCGATAGAGCAAGATGTACAGCTCCCGAAAGCAGAGGGTCACGGAATCGGGGAAATGGCGGGGAGACGGGTGGGATTCGATCAAGAAGTCGAAGAGAGATGAGAGGACCCAGACCTTGCGGATGAGGGATCGCGAGTTCCTCTCCTGGAAAGGAAAAGAGGTGGAGGGGCGGGAGGCGACGAGGCGACCGGCAGCGGCAGAGAGGGTTTGAACGAGGGCGGCGCCGGACAGGTCCGCCGGCGCGAAGTACGCACCGCCGACCGGCGATCTCCGGCGCCGGTAGGATAGGAAGTCGAGAGACAACGACATCCTCAGAAGTTTAGGGCTTCGCCTGCTGAAGAATCGATTGCTCACTTCTCCTCTTCTTCAAACTGGATTCTTGTGGATTTGGCGATTGCTAAGATCACGGATTGACCTCGATCGGCGATCTAATTAGGGTTTCTAAACTGAGGAAAGGAAGGAAGATAAAAAATTAAAAAAATATAATTATATATAAGAAGAAGAAAAGGACGATCTTCGCCGCGTGTAAAGTCATGAGAAAATTTCCAACGCGTTTTTGGTGGACCAAAGCTTATTAGTCAAAAGGTCTCATCTCTCTATCCCCTTTATATCAATTACCAGCTATGCCTACTTTGCCTGAGATGATATTAGGGGTGGTTCGGTAATTTAGCTATAGTGAGGAAAGAAAGAAATAAATAAATAATAGAAAGAAATTCAATTTCTAGGGATTAGCACACAGGGTAGTGCATTGGTTGTTGGCTGCACGGCGACGGCATCGATGCGGGCGGTGGGACCGACATTTGGTATAAGTTATAAAATAAAGTCAACGGATGCGTTGGATAGACGACGGGAGAAGACAAAGACTGTTAGCGTGGGGTTCGAGAGATCCGGTTCCATGGCTTTCCTTGTGAGCTTTCGCAGACGAGGGAAGGTGGGTCTGTCGGCCCCAGCGACCGCGCTATGAATTCAGAACACGAAGCAAAGGGTTAAAAAAAATAAAGGGATGCTTCTTTTTTAATTATTATTATTATTATTATTATTATTATTATTATTATTATTATTATTGAAGAAGGAGATGCTTCAATTATTCAATGCGGTAATGGACCACTCTGGTAAAAAAAGGTAGATAATGATCGGTAGTTTTCACTCATATTGATATTTTTATATATATTTTTTTAGTACGAATAATTAGATGAATAATAAATTTTAAAATAATATTTTAACCAATAATTTTAATTAAATTGATCATATCTTAAATAGATCTAAATTAAATTTTAAATAAATTATAATTTTTTTGACATAATTAACACAAAAATTAAGGGTTTTAAAATAATAAAAAAAATTCTTACATGTCAAATATATATAAAATTAGCAAAATCGATCTCTATAAACGACATAGAATATATCATTAATACTAATATAAATATTCACACTCTAAATAAGCAAACTAAAAATAATAAATTATTTAAGAAATATATGGGTAAACAGATATCTGTATTAAATTTATGCCCAAGTACTTATTACTTCTTGGGTGAATCCAACAAATTACATCCAATTTGTATCTAAATATGTATTTGGGTTTATTAAAAAAACATATCTATATCAGATTTCGTATTTAATATTTTTTTTTCAAAATTCCTATCCGTACCCGGTCAGGTAGAAACTTTTTACTTAAATATATTCTAGATAGGACCGTATAGCTAGGGTCAGAGTTAATTTGACCTATTTTCACCCATACATACCACCCAACTTTAAGGGTATTCAATCACAACTCTAAACAATTATATTGTGTGAAAATTATTTAATAGTTAGTAGCTTAGTTTGGCTTGATGACTTAGCTTGATTTAGATCAATGACTTCTGTAATGTGTTTGCTTAAAAGAGCAATTTGATGATTCGAAATAGTAGATCTATGAAATTTAGCTCTTAGCATTTGCTCAACAACGCAAGAACTTAAAATTAGACTAGACAACTTAATATGTTGACTAAAATATAATAAGGCCAAAGTATTTTTAAATTAAAAAATAATTTTCTTTTAGAAAAAAATATTAAGGAATTATGGACTCTTTGTGGAGCTCGTTTTTGGACTCTTGAATGATTTTAAAAAAAAAAGGTAAATGGAGTAAATATACTTCTACTACTGCTGCTTCCTTTTGTTATCTAAGGCTGTCATAATTCATCAACAAATAGGAATTTATTCTAAAAACATATTTTATCTCATATCCACCACCTAGATGGTTAGATACGTGGAAAACTAGAGGCTATTCCTCCCTTATTCACATTTATAACCAACGAAAAGATCTGTTGTTCCTTAACTGCAACTGTCGTCCACAACCTGAATCACAAGACAAATGTGCATCATTATATGCCACAGAACTTGCTTTGTCGATGACGTGGCAATACCAGGACAACTGATTGTAATCTTCTGAACACTTGCCTACTTTTGTGTAAATTTTAATATTAATTTATTATCACACTTCAACTATCTGATATCTCTTTTCCTTTATTAGGGTTTTTGCCGTTCCTCTGTCACAGAGGTTCTTCCTTTACCACCACCGATCTCCTACCCCCTCTCCTTACCCACTCTAAAAATCTAATGTGGTCAAGCTTGGAACCTTGGAATGCTCCTCGCTGCTGTCCTCAACCGTCAACGTCCTCGGCCTCAATGGCGCAGTCGCTGACCTCGCTGACCTCAGTCCGCACAACTTGTGGCTTCTCCCATTAGCCGTCAAGCTCTGTTCCCACTCCCACGCCCTCTACCCTCCTTCAATGATGAAGACTGTCTCAAGTAGAGCCTTCAGCTTCTACCACTTCAAGCAAGGTTGATCTGATGATTGCAATATTTGGGAGGTCTTTGCGACCCACTTTATTGCTAATTAATATTTGTTGGTGCTCTAACTTTGTTCCTGTGTTGCAATGCTTCGGGGAGGTGTTTGAGACATCTGTTAAGTATAAGGACTGATTTTTTTTAAAAAAAAAATTAAGTATAAGGAGGGTAAAGTGATTTAACCTTAAAAAATATTAAATAACTATTTTAGTTTGAATTTTTTTTCCCTTTATTCTCTAATACGGTCTTTAAATATCTTAAATTGATTGATAACACGATATTTTAATAAAAATAAATAAATAATTAAGGGAAGAAAAGTTAGAAAGGTTTTACAAAGTTGAAGGAGTAAGTGTCATAAAAATTAAATGAGTGGATTTATAAAAATAGATAGTAGTTTAGAGAGTCTAAGTATAATTATCTCTTTTTAATTTAGAAATTTTTACATAATTATCACTAAAAACTTTTAAAATAATATAATTACTTACGTATTTTATAATACGAAAATTGTTATCAAAATTATTGTGGTATTTCAAAATATTTTGCCCTTACATAAATCATTAAAATTAATTTAAAAGCTATCAAATATTTTACCAAATATTATTATACAATGAAAAATATATTTTATTTATGCAAGGTAAAAAATCTTTGATAAATATTTTATATTATAAACTTTAAAAAAGAAGGGTATTTAGTCATTAATGTGTTTGTTTAATCTGTTAGGAATATTTTATTAAAACAACCATAATAATAATTATGAAAGAGAAAAGTTTTGATAATTATAATATTTTAAAGAATGTAACGATAATTAATAATGTTTTAAAAGTTTTGAGCGGCAAATTGGCAAATATGTATGAAAGAAACCTTAACTTTATTGGCTCCAAAAGCTTCAATCGGAGAGAACTATGGGCTCTTTTACTAAGGGCTTTTGGAACTGGTATAATGAAATACATAATTTTTTACGCAAATGCCTCCAGAATTAGTCCATTGATAAATAATGACAACTATTGGAACTTTGATCTTGTTTTCTTTTTCTTTTTCTTTTTGCAAGTCACCATCAACATTTAGCTTTATTCCACAAAGAAGCTTCTTTTTTAATTAAAAAAAAAATCTAGAGTTGCTTCTTTCACACCAACGTGCCTTCCTACTTCACATTATAAACTAGAAAATAGATTAAAAAAAAAATCAATCCATTATTCATCCTATAAACTAACTAATTTGGATCGAAATTTCGCAGAAGGTTAGTATAGATTATGAAACTAATAATTAGCAAATAAACCACTTGGAACTCTCCTCTTTTCTTTAAACTAATTTTTTTTTTTCAAATTATTATGTATTCCATCCTACACATTCCTTCTCCATTACTTATCTCGTTCGCCTTTGCTTGCTCAGGCGAATACGGCGCAAATAAGACGTGTAATCGTCGTTATCGGCATAACTTTTCTTCTAATTTGAAAGGTCATCAAGTGGGATTTTTCGAATCAAACCTGCAGATAAGACGAACAAGAAGAAGAATGCACTCCAGAGCCATATGACTAATTAACAAGTCTTTGCTAAATGTCAATTAGCCAACCGACTAGGCAACTACCAGCTTCTAATCGCAGTCCAATAACTGGCAAGAAGAAAGAGTGGCCTTCTTCATAAGTACATATGGCGGCTAGAATTTGCACAGTTTCCATGTTTGCAATTGAGACTACTAGTGTTGCGAACTTGTGGGGAAAAAATGATCATTTTCTGCTCCTTCTCAAGTCTAATTCAATGACTTGAAGTGCTATAAGATTACAGCCAGAGGATTTGGTAGCAAACGGATGGGAAAGATGATATATATATATATATTTCCTTAACCATATGGAGAATTTTGTGTGTGATCTGTTCTAATATGACCACTGGTTATGACTATTTTGTTGTGTTTGTAATGGAATGTGCTGGAAAAGAAAGGAAAAAAAAATCTCATAATAAGACCGTAGTATTTCTCTTTTTCTCACTGGGAAGTTGAATGTACTTGCATGTTGGAATGAAATTAGACCTAGTATTGTGCTGACTATGCTTGAGCTATGTTCAAACTTGGCTCGAAAATTTTGATCCTAAGCCAATGCATCAAGTATGGATTAATCAATTTCAATTTAACCTTTTTTTTAAACTCGAAATCAAACTCAAGCGTAAGCTAGCTGCTTGATAAGCAGATTCAAATGTATTTAAAATTGAGCCTGATTCGAGCCCAAGCTTCATTCAAGTGACGAACTATATGTAAAAACCTAAGGTAGAGAGTTAAAAGGCCTGCAGAAGCAATACATAAAAAGGGACAAAATGTGCATGTAAGTTAACACTGCATGGTTATTAACATTTTGCAAGTATAGGATTGAGAGGGGACGCATATCAAGAAAAGAGGGCAAAAGAAAATGGACAACAAATTGTACAGAAAACAAGCTAGAAAATGCAAATTTATTGTTACGATCACACTTTTTGCAGGATATTTTCAGGACAAGATCACGAGATGACAGAGAATATTTCATGTAACATCTTGGAAGTAATGAAGTTGCCAGTCCAATCACCAGTTACTAAAAAAGAAAGGTGAGACAACTCACGATCAGTATTTAACAAGTGTTTGATGGCCATCACATTTCTAAAGCACAGTACTGCGTCCACACTGGATCAGTATAAAACAAGCCAAGCAAACTAAGCAGTTGCGGACTTACATTATTAGTACCTGAAGGCATTCTCTGCACTATATTTGCTCCTGATATTGTAATGATCAAACTTGGGATCAGCATAGTCCATTGACTTCATTTCAGCAGGTTTTGGCTCTGCCCCTGCAGCTCCATAAGCAACCTCTCCACTCTTATCTCGATGGCGATACCGAATTCTATCTTTCTGGCTCTTTGCACTCAATTGTGGAGCCTCTGCCGAACCATAAAATTCTGCATAGTCTTGTCTCTTCGAGGATCTGTGCTTGCCAGAGAGTGAAGAATCCTTGAATTTGGGTGGTTTGCTACTTTTCTGAGTCTTCGGTGTGGCGTCATTTATGATGGCAGGAGCATGCAGGGTGTTTGATATAGTTGGAGGGCTCTTCAGTTTCTGGGTTATGGGTGGCTCTGCTACGTCCTCAGGCATGATAAGACTATCTTTGAGAGGGGTGAGGTTTCCTTTTGCTCTACCACGTTGCAGGCTTAGTGGAATGAAGTTGAGAAGCAGATTTCCAAATGCTTCAATAGCAAATTTGAACAAATCAGTCAGAAGTGTCCCAAGAGATGGCCACCCAGCACCAGGTTCCTCTTTTAGGCTTTCCACAATAAGAGGGCTTGTCTCCATAGTATTATTCTTTAATTGTTCATCCTCAGAGGTTTGTTTCTGTACAAACAACAGATAACATCAAGAGAAACATACTCTGAAAGGCTAATTAAGTCAACACTAAGTTCCTTAACCATTCACAGTAATTTGTGTAGAGTAACAGGTAGTGGCAGAAAACTTTAAACTGAATCTACTACTGAAAAGAACAATCATTAGGCATTGGCATTGTAGTATTGGACAAGCATTGATTTGTGCAATAAATGATTGAAAGCTTAAGAAGCATGATTTACCTTTTGAGTGGTTGAGGGTCCAAAGCCGTGGTGCAACAAACAAGAAAGATATCCAGCCAAAACTGCGCCAACTACCATTATAATATCTGCCAAAAGAAGAACACAGAACATATAAAGTAATAAGTAACCAGATCTTCCAGTAAACATTGCATGGAAAAAAAGTTTAAAGAAAGTTATATTAAGAAGAAGATTGATGGCTGCAACTAACAAGAAACTAAATCAAACAGACTTTGTTTAACATACAAATGAGATCTCATCTGTTTTAAACAGGGACGAAAAAACTTAGATCCACCAAGATACTTTTCTTGCAGCCGATACCAACTGTGAATGAATGCCTTTCGACTTGTCCATTTCGTACTGCAGAATTCTTCCTCATTTGGATGTGCATGGAACCCAAATATTATAGAATATAATCATTCTGCTATAACAAATATTATAGAATATAATCACTCGGCTAGATCACTAAAGAGACCTACTAAGCCCTAACTAAGGTCACCCAGAATCGTGTCACAACACTGAAGATAAGAATTTTCAAGATTCAAGTATTTGCTATGAGAAACAAGTACCATCAGAAAAGATGTAATGAAGCACATTGGATCTCTTAAAATTGCAAAAGGGTGACAAGTTTCATCAAGCTGACCAATAGTAGACAAATCCACGACCATTAAGATAAAGAGATTACTTTAAAATTTTGTTTGCATATTGCCGTATTACACATTTTCTAGATAATGGGTTTCCAACATTGTTACTAAAGGGAAAAATCTCTACTCTACCCTCTCATATCTTACTACGCTATGTGCGTCAACAAACAAAGACCATATATATATATATATATATATATATAGAAAATATGCAACATGGAAAATTGCTGGTTAAAAGTTTTAAGTGACAGCAATTATTGGCAATAAAGATTTTCTATTACTCCATAGGAAAATTTTCAAGTGACAGCATGTCTCTCAACCTTATGACAAAATTTCATCATAGGTTTGAATCCAAATACATTCTAGTGCAATTTCTTTCACGGAAATCCAGTTGTGCAGATAGCACACCTTCCTTATATCGTATATCCAGATATGATCACAATGCTGTAGGGATTAGCATCTTAATTGCAACCAAGAGTAGCTAATTTTGAATCAAACATTTGATTTCACTTATATTCGGATGACAAAAGTAAACGGGCCTGTAGCTTGATCTTAAACTGATATTGTTCTGACCTTGCATTTCATACAGTCCAGAAGGATACTTAGATTTAACCTGTAAGGCACTGTAATAGAAAATTGAAGCAATCGCCATCCCAGGTATACCATATAAAGTGAGTGGCTATTGGCACTTTAGCTGTTCCAAATTTGAGAAGAGCATCTAGGTGTTTATGGGGCATGAAGGCAATATACCCCAATTATCAGAGGTATTTTCTTGTGGCCGAATGCACACAACCAGGAAGCTTGGGGCAAGCAAAACCATCATACCAGGTGACACCTCTAACTTTTTAACATTCATAAAGGACTTCAACATCTTTTTTCCCAAATAAATCTAAAGGAAATGTAAAAAAATAAATAAAGACCTTATGAATCTATGTCTGAGGTCCTAGATCAGAGAATGAGAAATAACACTCAAATTCCAGTTCAAAGAATGGAAAAGAGAGAAATAGATGCCCAAAGGCAGATTTCAAGCACTAAGCAGTAAGCACAAGCATAAATGCTCTATACCACATCATTTCTAGCTTTCCACTCAAATTGTAGTCCTAGTATTCACCAAAGATGACAACTGGTTATAGATGAAATAATCTTGGAGAAATCCATTTCGTGAGATACCAGACAGTGATATAATAGAGCCCATACCTGAAGGTGCAATTGAGCTGTAACTGTTATTACAATCTTCTTGCTGAAGGGCGATTTGGCGAAGAGCAGCATTTCCACGGTCAATTACTAACAAAGAGCAAGTTTTTCCAACATATACCACATCAAAGTCAGTAGAAAATTTAGCATCCTCACTGGGCCCATCTCTATATCCCGCAACATTTGATCTTCCTCCAGCAATTGTTGTCACTCCTGCAAGGGAACTCATACTTAGCAACTGGTTAAAAAGAACTTTGTATTTCCTATACCAAAAAGCACGCCACCTGCTTCTCCTATCTTTCGAATAGCAAGATTAGCAGTATCCGCAACATAGACATTCCCCTTGTTATCCATAGTGACACCTTTCGGATGCTTGAAGCGAGCATCGCTTGGCTTACCATCTACATGTCCTGAATACCCCTGGAATGACCCAGCAACCAATCTTCCCCTACTATCTGCAAAGCTACTATATCAGACCGATGCTATTGTATACAAAAATCAAAGTTTATATATATATATATATATATATATATATATATATATATATATATATATATACGTGTGTAGAACTTGGAATCAAGAATGAACATAATCACAAATTACGAACGCGATAGGGGAAATTGGACAAATAGATTGCGTACTATTAAACCATGAACCAGATCACAGTAAAACTCATTGAACTCAAAAGATCAAAGCTTTATACGATATACGCCTACATTGGGAAAGAGGCGGAGTAATCCGCACAATGTTATTGTTCACGGCGTCCACAGCAAGGAGTTCCCCCTCCGGCGAAACCCGAATGGTGTGGGGCACCACCCCAAGCTTGTCCCCCTCAACAAGAGTCTCCACAAAATACCCATTCTCAAACTGGAGAACATTCCCATCTGCTGCCAGAATCAAACAAGCAAGATATTACTCGACAAACACAACTACTCGTCAAACATTTCAACACATTATGGCAAAAAAAAAAAAAAAAAGGTGCAGAAAAAAGAACGTACTGACCACTTTGGGATGTCTTGGGAGAAGTTCTCGGCCATTTCACTACGGAGGACAGCTGCTTCAGAATAGCTCCTGAGATCAAGCGAGAAGAAGCCAAGGGAGATGAAGAGATATGGAAAAAGAAGAGAAATGGGGAGAAATGAGGAGAAGTGGGTATGCGTCAAATTACCTGAGGTATAAGCCTCTGCTTCGAATTGGAGGAGGGCGGTGGAGATAAAGAGGAGGAGGAGGAGGAGAAGGGATCTTCCCATGGCGCTTTCTTTGCTGGGAGAAATGGAAAGTGCCTTCCTTTTCCCTGCTGCTAAAGAGGGTTCAGTGTGAAGTGGTGCTGCTACGAGACGAGGGAATCATTTGGGAAAGCGAGGGTTATAATAAATGCTACTAATAGGATGTTGGGATTTCAGAATTTTAGCTTTATTCTCCAGCAATTTGCTTAGATGAACAATAAATATTTCATGCTTAGATGCACTACTTTAGCAAAGTAGCCTTCTACTTTCCAATTGGCAATTTACAAATAGCACCTTATATTTTCTTTTTGTAAGAAGTCATATATTACTTCAAAATTAGGTACAGTCAATGGTAACTTTGTGTACATCTCTATGCATGCCAAAAAAAAGGTCGAGGAGACGTCCTGAAGAACGAATCTAATCGACCAAGGGAGAGCACAATCTCCTCGGATGGAGTTGATCTGGATAAAGAAAATCATACTTGAAGATAACTAAAATCCAACGCCTTACACTGAGCAAGGAGAAGTGCTTTCAGGAGCCTCTCAACATTTTGTTTGGAGAGGTGAAGAAGGTTACAATGGGTAAGCAAGCACCTGCAGAGAAAAGGAGCCATTGTGGTTCCCATATCTCACCATTGGAGAGGAGGTTGTAGACGAGCTATCCACGTTAATTATAATCCAAGGCGTTAAATGGAGTAGACCACCGGCTCCGTTTCAATGCAAGCGCCAAGTTGGGATGAGAGGATGGTCTAGTCGGGCAACTTGGAGCAGAAGAACTCCCATGCCACAAACTGAGAGCAAACGAGTCATGGTGCTGCTGAAAGCTCCAGGGATAAACTTCACGAGTCCAGGCAGTAGAGCACCAAGAGAAGATATTGAAGAAAGTAATTGAGAGCTTAGACGTTATCAGTCTCTAAAAAGCTAAAGGTAGGAGGTAGCCGAGAATGAGATGGGGGTAAGTCCTCCACGAAGGCGAGTCATCTCCCAAGACTCGGGAAGGGAGAGGTGTTTAAGTCTAAGAAATGACACAGGGCTTGACAGAGAGATAGGACAAGATCAGCCTAAGAATGCCAAAATAACTCCACCTGAAAACTATCCGGTCAAGGGGATTTTCTACCCAAAAAAAAAGGGTTAAGTGACACAATTGCATGTTTAGAAAAGTAGTTTTTATATTTTTTCAATAGAAGTATTTTTAATTAGACCATGATCACAAGAATGTAAATTATAATTTCCTGAAAGGTAAAAGGTATGGGCTTCTCACGGATTTGGATATTCCTATCCAGTAATCACAACAAATATATAACTCCAAACCAAATAGTGAAATAGTTAAACTTCTACGCTTTTTGTAGAGATGGAGATTTAGTGATGTCCCAAATAATTCAGTGATATTGAAATTCAAGATACTCGTACCATAATATATAATAAAAGTCCCTTTAACTACCTAAGCACAATCTCATTGGCAACTGTGAATCGTTTTAAGTTATGCAAGATAACTAGTACTCATCCATATAAACCAAACGTCAACTGGATGCCAAAGACTCGTCTCTTTATTGCATCATGGAAACGGTGCTGTAGAACAATTGCATTTTCCAGTCGAAAGCTTGGAAATTATTTTAACAGTGGGCCATCTAAATCACATCCCTTACGAATACTCATCAGCATATGAATATAAAAGCACAGCAGATCTCATAACAATCAAACTTTGCAAGCAATCCCCCAAATAGAGGGTATCCGCTATATATTCACACTAAATTTCCATTCTATGTACAGTAGGTACATAATAGCATCTGATAACAAATATAAATTTGTTCGTGTTACCAATGAATGGATACTTATTTGTCACCTGTACAGTTCAACTTCCACCAGTTGTTTTATCATTTATGTGAAAGAATAGCCTCTTAGGGCTTGCAACCAGAACCAGATCGATCTCATGGAAATCATAGACTGAAAGGGTGATGCACATCTCATATCTAAACCTGGATGACTAATTCAGCTTTCCAAATTTATCGGATAGAGCTCGGTAGAGAATGGCGGCTGCTGGTGGCCTTGGCATAGAACCAAGAAGGATGTCTGATGCCTTGACTGGAGCACCATAAAAGCGGGAATTTTCTGAAGTTCGAGTCGTGACCATGCTTCCATTGAGTGCACAACCTATAAATGCACCTGGAATACAAAATATCGATGATAATGCACTGATGGCTACAATAAACTACCACAAACATGAGCAGTATGTGAGGGAGCGGGACAAACAAAAGTGCTAGCATGTGGGAATTTCATGATGAGCAAGCTTGTGAATCTAGTATACATCACAGCAATATAGTTTTGATCCAATTCTTTTATAGTTGTGGCAACTACAATGAATGCTAGATGGAACAAACCAACCGAATAACAAGGAGATAATTGCAAATTGTGCAGGTGAAAAATGGCACATTGGAAATCATCTAAGGAACATGATGCTATTAACCTTCTCCCTCTATTTCCCCTGATGAACAAAAATGATACCCATACAAAGAAGGTTAATTTTGTTTAGTTGTTACTTCAATGCATATAAGATTGTCTAGGAGATTGTGACAAACAAGAATAGCAGCAGGAAATAGTGCAAAACGACTATAGTGAGTTCACTAGTATGTATCTTAAATTGTACTATGAGAAAATTATAGTGATATCATATAATGTATGTGTATAACACACATCTACGTATACTTGTATATTTTTTATTTGAAGGTTAGTAATGTGAATCATACCTTTACTGCAGCTGTATGTGTAACATGCAGCATAACCACCATCACCTGCACGTAAATCAGCTTCAGCTGCCCGTCCGATAATACCAGCAGCAGCACTAATGCCAGCCCCGACTGATAAATGTGCATTTCCACTGAAAGTTCTCACTGCATCTTTGTTCCGCAGCACAATTATGAAGTCCGTTAACTCGCCTCCAGCCTATGGGAAAAAAGTTAAAACACTCATATATTACTCAGCTTTCCCTGGTTGATAGAATCATAGAACTTTTTCCATGCTACAGATATCATTACCTGAGCTCCCCATCCAAGACCAAAAGTAGAAATGGCAGAGGGTGGGGACCAGGAACCATCATCTCTCCGAGCTACAACCAACCCAGTTCCAATTTTGTATGTGACCATCATCCCAGCATTTACAACAGTAAGTATTGCAAGGCCTTTAGCTTGTTTAAGAATAGAATCAGGGATGGACTTCTCTCGTTTCAGTGAACCCACCTGAATATCATTCATAGCATATGCTTCATTAAAGTCGATAACTTTGCATCTAGGCAAGCACATTCCTCATTCTAAATAGATCTGACAAAGCTATAGAGAACAATTTAAGTATATCATCTCAATCTTGTTTCAACATGTACACACACAAGCACAAATCTTAGAAGTGTGTTCGATTGATTCAATATTGATGAGATGCACACATTTGAGAAAGCTTTGTGAGGATTCAGCATAGTTTCATAATCCAATGTCATTGTGCCAACCTAAAATCAACTCCATCAATAAACAGCATCAAGATCCAGGAAATGAAGATTAAGGTAAGAAAAAAGATATCGTAAAATCTAAACAGTTCATTGGTGAATCAGTGACACATTAGTGCAGTGCTCTCAATTATGTAAATCGAAGTTGAGGAGGAATATTCTGATTAGAGAGAATAGACATATCCCTGTATTGCCAGAGCTTAGATTAAGGAGGCTATGCTTGAAATAACATCAGTCCTAGTGGACCAGAACAGCTGCTACTTTATCTTCTTATGTTGAAAAGGCCCTCATCCCCCCATACAAAATTCACTTCCAAGAATAAGGATAGACAGGGGTTCTAATAGAGAATTGAACTAGATATATCAAGTAGAAAGAGACAGTTGAATCAAGCATGAGCACAATGGACAGCAAACTTAGTCCTCCCACAACCAGAGCCTTAGTTTGGATAGGTTTAGTTAGGGTATCTCTATATATCAGGTTCGCAAACTTGAACTTCCCGAACCTGACTAAAAGTCAGGTCACATTTGGTTCAGAGATCAACCAAAGGTGCACCCACTTATACAAAAATCATATACCTTGATAAATATCTTATTGTAGATGTATTCATAGAAACCTTCATTGCTCCCCCACACCCCCAACACCCAAAATCTTTACCTAGTTGTTCTCTTTCTTTAGAATTGTCCTGAGTCTTCTATATGCACTCTTGGTTTCTCCCTAGTCACCTTGCTTTCTCCCTAGTCACCTCTTTTTCAAACTGCTACATAGGCTGTCCCACCATCATTTTCTATTCTCCTGCTTAGCCTTTACAACCCAGCCCATCTCTCTACCTTTCTTTGTCTCACACCGCTATCCTTCCACATCAACACTTACATACCCCTGCCCTTTCCTCTAATTCTCCTCTCCCTTTCCCTTGCATAGTGCAGGCCTCTCCTCCCAATCAATGTTACAAATTCCCAATCAATTGCGTTCATCATATCCACCTCTAGACCATTCCCTCATCCCCTCACATCAGGATAGCAATCCCACCATAAAACACACAAAGACAAGGCTCTATTCTCCTCTCCTTGCACCACCACATCCATCTCATCTATAGTAACATCTACGCCACTCTAATTGGTCCATCAGTAACTCGAAACTCCTAGTAACCACTGATAATCTTATAGATAACGAAGTACTTCCTTATAATTGAGAAGCCAAAATAATTGTACATCTTTAGAGAAAGAGCTCTTAAACTTGAGAGGAACCACTAGAGGGTGCTCTATACAGCAAAGAATACTTTGTATCTGTTTACTAAATTAGAAGATTTGAAGGATACTACAACTGTCATGTTATCTAAACCACCTATCAAGTGAATATGGGAAAAGCCTACACAGAGCTATATAAATTTCATCAGATGAATTTATCTGCTTACATATTTGTAGTATTGAAGATAAAATTCTGCAATAGAGAAGAACACTTGGCAAATAAAATCAGAACACATCAAGTCTAGCAATATAATATACCTTATTGTAACCACGAATTATATTTGCTGCCTTGTATATCTCGTGCTCCATCGTTCGCCCCCAAGGAAAGTTCAACCATGATCTCAAGGTGCTGAGATCTGTCAAATCATGAGTAGGAAGTTGTGAAGCACGACTCACTTGATCCATCAAATAAGGTTGAACACTCTCTAGACGCACACAGCAGACATCACAGACCCGTTGAGGTTCCCCAGTTCTATATTTGGAAGGCAGCAAGCTCCTTCCTCTCGAGCATTCACTGCAAAATAGTCCACCACAAAACCGGCAATGATGCCGACAACACATGATTGGATGAAAACGTATATTACAAAGCATGCAAGCAGTTGCAGCACTGTCCGGCAACCACTTTGTTGGCTCTGCCTCAAGGATCTCCTTTGTATTATTAACATTGGCATCTGTGAGTGTGTGGGACATCTCCTTCCAAGCTTCTTCAAGTAGATGGGTGGACGCCCATGACATCCCATAATCCCCAAGATCACAAGAAGCAATAGAACCTACTTTGCCTCTTGCTGTAAGAATAATCTCAGAAACAACATCCCACATAGTCATTTCTTTATTTTCTCCATCAAATTGGTCCCAGCTCATTTCCTCCTCAGGAAAGTATGCACCGTTGGAACTAAAACCCCTATGCCATTCCTCATGATCACTTTCTGTCATTGGAGGGACAGAAACAGGAATCCAGATGCCAGTTTCTTCATAAAGCGGGGAGCCATAATAGAAGTACTTGCCTGATTTCCTACTTACAGAATCTTGGCACTTCTCGGTCTTGCAATTAGAAGCCTGGATCTCTTCTGTGGCGCATGATGTATCGTTCTTTGAAGGAGATTCACTATCATTCTGCTCCATTTGATCAGAGACCTAATAGTAGAAAAGGAGAGGTAGAAAATAGAACTATCATCAATAAATTAATTCTTTTATATATTTGGGAATTAAATTTCACTTGCTTTAGAAATCATTGGCACAGAAAGCTAATAGTTCAGCAGAAACTAGGATACTCGAACATGCACAAACTATTTCATTTTCACAAATGTGCCTCTAATTACAAAAATATCGCGTATTAAATGGTATCTTCGAAGATGCAAATGGAACCAGCTATTCCCCTATCTCTAAATCTAACAAGTGTTTCGTTTACACTTCAATTCACATTATACTACAATGAACAACATGCTAGTGCTTTCATTTGAAACAATTTCGAAACTAACAGAAACTAGACAAGAATAGAATTCTCATGCTTCATAAACTAAGTTTGCAATTAAAAGCGTCCAGCTTTCCACAATAGACATAGAGGGGCATCAAGAACTCGCAAGATGATCAAGAATCCGCCAAAATTCCCACCCAAAAAAAAAAAAAAAATCAATTCGCAACCGCAATTTTGACCGGAGAAAAAGATGTATGCGGAAGGGAAGAGATCACCTCGGTGGGGGAAGACGAAGGTGAGTCGTCTACCCCTCCTTCAGGAACAGAAGAACCCCTAGAAACACCGAATTCCTCTGTCTCGGAGGGTTGGGAAACCCCATCGGAATCCAGCGGCTTTGGCTCGCAATCTTCGACTACAGGGTAGAGTTTCTCCGTCTCCGCCATTAAAATTAGCGATAAGATTCGATCGACGACGTCGAGAAAGAGAAGAATACTTATATATGATTAAAGATTAGGGATTTGTTAGTAGGGATTCGGGGGATTCGAATTTCGAAAGGGGATTTGGGCAAAAAAAAAAAGAGAAGAGGACCGACGATTGCCAAACTCCGAGGCGAATCGCAAGAGTAAGGAGTTGGGAAACCTTTTTGTTATCTAGTAAATAACACATGCGTGGAGGTAATCTTACTCATTGTATGACGCTCACCGTGTTTTAGACGACTTGATTTCGCGTCCAAGGTTAATAAATAATAATAGCTCTTAATCTCTTTATAATTTTGAATTACATAAATTTATTCAAATCTAATTCGAATCTAATAAGAATGTTTATCTTTTATATTCAAAAGGAGATATGCTTCGAAAAAACGTTAAAATGATATCTTAATAACTTTTTAGTCCTTAATAAATCCGTAAGTAAAGGATCACTAGGAAGCAAGTAACAGAGATAGATAAATAGATATATATATATATATATATATATATATATATATATATATATATGGTTATATTGTTGGTTAGTACTAATATTAGACGTTAGAATAAGATTAATATTTAGGGCCAAGGATTGACCACGGGCCGTCCTAAATTTGAGTGAGTCTAAGCCTACTACTTATAGTAAAACTAGATTGTGGGTTGAATTGGGCTATACTTAGCTTGGGCTTGAAAGCTCTCTTCTTCTTTCTGTTGGAAATATTTTATTAGATTAAATATATTTTATTTTTTGTATTTATGCCTAAAATTATTTTACTCCTCTATACTTATGACTAAGTGAAACTGTTAATTTTTTATTAAACTTAATTGAATAATATTAAAATGATCAAAATGCTCTAATCATGTTTGTTAGAAAAACACACAAATTTTGATATAATATAGTAAAATTATAAAAATAGTCATAATACTTTATTAAATTTAATAGAAAAATTAACAGTCTTAATTTAGTCATAAGTATAGAAACTGATTTGAGACTTTTTAAAATACATGAAGTAAAGTAATTTTATGCATAAGCACACGAGGTAAAATATATTTAACTATTTTTTATTTTACCTTCTTCTTTTGATAATTTCAATTTAAAATACCATGGAAAAGTCATCTTTGTGCT
This sequence comes from Typha latifolia, assembly GCF_019914945.1. Lineage (NCBI taxonomy): Eukaryota > Viridiplantae > Streptophyta > Magnoliopsida > Poales > Typhaceae > Typha > Typha latifolia. Next base: position 4,403,937 of record NC_133087.1, on the reverse strand, counting down.
CATGGTTGGAGTTAATGTTTGGTAGAATTTTTATGATTGAAAATATTTTGTCTAGCTTATAACTTAGGGGCTCTTAGATTAACGGGGCTAAATTGAGATGGTAGAAAAAGTACAAGAGGAGAAATTATGACGAAAAGAGGGGTTGAAGTTTTTCTTTGTTTTTCTATATATATATATATATATAGAGAGAGAGAGAGAGAGAGAGAGAGAGAGAGAGAGAGAGGACTTGTAAATAAACTATCCAAGTATTTTAAGAGTTGGTTCTGATCTTCACAGAGCTTCCTGCTTCTTTTGATAACTGTATCACCCTTGACTTATAACATCATGTCACGCTTAATGTAGATCTAAAATCTCTTACCCTTGTAACTTGGAAGCATCTGAGTTACAATACTTATTACTATGTCAGCTTATCTCAATCATTACTTAACGAAAAATACTGCTTAGTTTGTGAGGAAGTAGTACATGTCTCCTGCCGCATCTTCTTTGCACAAGCTGACAGACTTATAACCTCTGAAGTTGTTACTGATAAAATTCAGAAGGACAGAATTTGGAGTAGTGGAAAATAGAAATATTTTGCATTACTTTCAGTCACATAGTCCTGCAAATTGCTACTCACTACATTAACCAAACTAGGGCAGTAAGCAAAATTGAAACATATAAAACAACAAAAGTCAGGAAATAAAGATTCAGAAAGAAGGGAAGAAGGATAAATTACACACGTACAATTAATGAGATGATGGACAACATGATGCAAACTTATTTTAGCTTGACTTAAGCCAAAATTGAGTTGCCTTCAGAGGACATGCTTGCTGAATGAATGTGGGTAATTTCCCAATTGCTTTGTAGGGAGATCGATGAATCTGTCGACATTCCATATGCTGAAGCACCAATTCTTTGCCTGTTCTTACTGAGTGTTTGGGAGCCATTGTTATCCAAATCTTCCTTTGAATCATGATCAGGGGCGAATTCGATAGGAGTTTCACTGGAAAGCATGCCAACGACAGACGACATCGGAGGCCTCCTCGCAGGAGATGTATTAATACAAAGAAGAGCCACCCTAAGCACTCTCAGTGCCTCTCCCTCTGAGTAATCAGAACCCAGGCCTGGGTCAACAATGTCCAGAAGCTTTCCTTGCTCCATCAGGGAACCAGCCTACAATCAGCAAATAGATGAAAAGAACCACTTCATATACTGCCTTTTGATAATCAACATATGGAGCAACTCGGGAATATAGAGGAATGCAATTAGCCCTGTTTGGCTGGTGAACAACCATGACATGCAGTGGATAGGTATGGTTCTTATCATCACATAAATGAGAATCTTCTTCTTATTCATGTTTTGGTGTTGTTAATGTGTATATGTGTCCATACATTTTATATAGTGTCTTGCGGGACAATATATCATGTATGATGTATATATTCATCTCTTAATCAGAGAATAAGACTGAGCTGATCCTCTTCTAGCAGGTGTTCAGTTGGAGAACAGTGAAATGCTGATAAAGATTACAGGGGCCTATCAGCAATAGAGGCAGAAAGGTCTGATAAGAAAGAATTCATAATATCCCTTCTAACCAAGTGCGATTGGTGTTTTGGAGAGAGTGTTTTATCTGTTATTCGGTAGATATCCACCAAAAGGAAGTGTTTATTCATGAATAAGCCCCCTTTCTGGTGGACCAAACACTCAAACTAGGTATATATCTAGCTTTTCCATCATCAATCTTTTTCTCTTTCTTATAAACTGCCCATGTTTGTCCATATATGTTAATCTAAAAAAGCTATTAAGCCTATTTAGGCAAGATTGTATTCTACTTCATTTACCATTATAACAAATTCTTCTTTTAAATCAGTATAGCTTAAAAAAAAGAAGAAGACAAACATACCCAATCAAGAAGGTAGAAGAACTCCTCATTTGGCAAGCAATTTGTGTTGCTCTTTCCACTGACTAGTTCTAATGTCACTACACCAAAACTGTAAACATCTGCTTTATGTGTTAAGCAACCCCTTGTTGCATATTCAGGAGCCATATATCCACTGAAATACGAGGAATAATTGTTAGATGCATCAAGCAAGTATCTTCTACAGTTCTACCTTCATTTTACATTGGAAATTGCGGATGAGAATTTTTGGGCAAACACTTAAGGTACTTCGCTTTTCCAGAAAAAGCTAGAAAGGGTTCTTTCCTTCGTTCATATTTCGTTCATTTATTAGCAAAGCCTAATTATGCCCAGCATTGTTTACAGCAGATATCAAGCTCAACTCGAGATATTACTGAGTCATGACCGGGATGTTCATGACCAGGTCGAACAATTTAAAACTTAGAATCCCTACTCCTAGGGGAAAATAGTTTAATAATAAAATCATCTAAAGCAAAGATTGATACTGATAAAGGACAAAATGCCCTTTCCTATAACAGATGAGAGCATGCCATTCTCAGGCTCATCATGTGAACTTAGAATGCTAGAATTTCCCAGAATATTCCTAAGATTTACCAAAATAAAATGATTATCAGCATATTGCATAAGATTTCCCTGTATGAAACAATAATCACAAGAGCATAGCTTTAGTCAGTGGGAAAATGGAGATGATGTGTTACCTGTATGGTAGATCACTCTTAACAATATATGCAGACAAAAAGTTGAGTATTGCTTCTAATCTCTGTGTATCATATATTATTTTGTTTGATTTAGAAAGTTGGAAAAACATAGAGAAATGACTTACACAGTTCCAGCAATTTGAGTGCTCATGTTCTTGCACTCCTCATTAAGCTTAGCCAAACCAAAATCAGATATCTTAGGATTGAGATTTTTATCAAGAAGAATATTGGCTGCTTTGATGTCTCTGTGTACAATTTTCAATACCGATTCTTCATGAAGATAAGCCAAACCTTTTGCTATCCCTAGGCAAATCTTGTACCTTGTCGACCAGTTCAATTTCAATTGATGTTCCACACGACCTGCAAAACACTTGATTCTCATAAAATATTATCAGAGAATATGAAAGTCCACTGAACTCTTATCAAGTGATTTTATTGGAACAACAGAAATACAACACTAAAACAATAATGCATGAAGTATGTAACTGCAAGTTTACCAAATAGTGCACGACCAAGGCTGTTATTTTCCATGTATTCATATATGAGCAGCAACTGATTTTCTTCAATACAACATCCGAAGAGCCTCACAAGATTTGGATGTTGTAGAGCAGAAATAATGCCTATCTCATTCAAAAATTCACGATTCCCTTGCCTTGACTTAGAAGAGAGTTGCTTGACAGCTACTATAGTACCATCTTCTAGTATTCCCTGATCACAGTATGTAAATCAATTTCATACTAAACTTTGAAAGTCACTGCATCATAATTCTCACTTTACAAACAAGATGTTGCAAATATATGAACACAAACATTAGGAGGTGCAACTTTTTATATTTTGTCTGTCTGATGTTCCTGAACATATACTAAGGGTACTTGATACCAATTCCGGATTTAAAGGGGAATTATCTGATGGTCTATAAGAGATGTTGAATGCTTGAGTATTCTTCATGCTGCATCCTAGAGTTTTGCTTAGGATCATTTAGTTAATGAATCTTTGAGGTTAATTTTAATGCTTATTCGAGATTTCTTAGCAAAAGAATTAGCACGGGCTAATGTACATGTTAATTGCAGCTCATCATTTAATCAGAATTACCTTTTTTTTTTCAATTATGAAGCATTTATATTTGCAGTCTCCTTTTTCATAGTCAATTTCCTAAGTCTCGCAATGTATCATATTTTGAATGACAATATAAATTTGTCGATTACCCTGTATACCGCTCCAAAACCACCCTCTCCTATCTTGTTTGAAGGATCAAAGTTCTTGGTTGCATCTTTAATCTCCTTTAAGCTGAAAAGATATTGTGCCCGTGCTTGAAGCTCGGATGCATTTGCTTCCATTAAATGGCCAATATATCCTGTGAGTACAATAACCAAAAGAGAGAATTTTAAAACATCACTAGTAATACATTATCATTCTGAATTTTAAGATGAAGATATACATGCAAAAGAAAATTCAAGCATTTAATTAGTCTATCTAAAGAGGGAGATGCAAAATTGATAGTCATGACTGAGAAAAGTCTTTCCATAAACCTTATTAAAATATAAGTCTATGTAGCAATAAGCCAAAAATTTACAAAAAGTATCTTAGTGCACGAGGCTCCCGCCTACATGGAGTTGAGAATGGGAGATGTACGCAGCCTTACCATCATTTTTTAGGATACTATTTCCAGGTCTTGGAACCCTAGCTTCTTGGATACAAAGGGGCAGGACTTACCATCTCACCAAATCAAACCCTCCTTTATAACAATGATTTGGATATATAATTTTTCTGTGTCACAATAAGTCACTTATATTGAATCATAAAAACTAAAAATTTACATTTTACATAGTAATATTAGTCTTACATGAATTAAATTGCTATCACAAGTTCACAACCAAGAAAGGAGGAAGAATGATGAAAAGTATCATTAATTGGAAGATCAACTTACTTTTTCCTTTGAGTCTCTTCCCTGGCCAGAACCTTTTAGTGCAAAGGAATAGCAAGAGAATTAGAAAGAGTGAAGTCGAAGCTGCTACAACACCAACCAATACTCCATGAGAGACTCCTCTGTGTTTATGCCAGCGAGGGCCTACATTTGAAGGATATGGAGTAACACAATGCTTCCTGAGAAATATATTGAGTTGAAGAAAGAATAAAAAAACTAATCATTTTGAGACTTACTACGTGTAACTGATATGGCTGAAATAAGAGGTCCATATACACCACGGTCAGGAATGGCTGTGGTACCTTTCCCAGCCCAGTAGAAGTGGATTTCCAATGTATTGTCCGTCACTTCAGCAGTAAAGCTCTTTATGATCTCACGATCAGGACCACCAGCTTCATCTTCAATATTGAAATCCTTCAAAACTTTCTTTCCCTGCAGGAATCTAGTTTGTCAAGATACTGGATAAGCACGAACATTAGTCAGAACAGCATCAGAGAACCATTAAAGTATTAGAGAATAGATGTTGTTCCCAGTCTATCGGACTTTTATCAAGAACAAAAAAGGAAGAAGAAGATATTCCCTGAAATCACATTCTTCATTTCCTCATAAGCAAATACAGATAGTAGTACTTTTATTATTTCTAATGTTCACGCTATCATGAAAATATTTACTAAATATGTTATACTTGTTCAACTGAAATTAAAAGTAACAAAAAGGTACAAACAGATCTTGCAGGCTAATTTTTAGTTTCATAACAATCCACAATAGACAAGTCCCAGCTAGCTAAAATCAGTCCCTTAATTTTATTTATAGCTTCTAATACAAAGGTTGTATAACAAATGAAAGACATCAGATGAGTCTGTGAGCTAATATTTATGACCTTTAGGCACTATATTGCAGACCAAATTTTCTGGAGAATAATGAAAAAAAAAGATAAACTAATTACCTGGAGAAGTACATCAAATACACGCTTCCCATTGCTAACAAAAGTTTGATTTTCTGTGAACATGATCTCAGCAAAATGAAGACGCACTGAGTAGTTGCCATTATATAAGCAACGCCCATAGTACTTCAGTGAGAGAGGCGTTAGGCGAGCTTCAGTATATAGCTCTGTGTGAGTTATATTAAGTATTGACGTGTTTCTAGCAATATAATCAGCATCTTCATTTCCCACAAAGTCCCCTGTACTGCTGTATGCCCATCTTTCATTATCAGGCTGATAAAATGTTGATGTACCTATCTGCGATGAGTCATCCTCATATTCATTGCCATCAACAATTACCATTCTACCACCACAGTTAATGAACAAGGAGTCATCTGCAAAAATGTCCACAAAGTACTTAATTGAGAAGATCATTGGACTTTTTCTTTTTGACTCTGCAAAAAACTTGTACATTTTCATGATTATATTAAAAAATGAGCTTACATTGCGGGTTTGTAGCACATGGAAGATTGTGTTTCAAGCAATTTGGTTCTCTGGGACAAAAGAACAGCTTTTACCGCTACCTCCGAAACAGACAAAGTGATAAAAAGAATAACAAATTATATTTGGGAATTAGCATCTAGGACTTACAGATCTTTTGAAGAAGAAAAAGTGGCCACCATGTTTCTGTAATTATATAAGAAAATTCATGAACACTAAAAGGAGGCACCAGATGGAAGATTTGCTGAAGAAAGCTTGACAAATTTCACTCACACATTTGCTTGTTGGCAGTCGGTCGGAGTGCCACCAGTAAAATTATTGTAAGAAATGTCCCTGCAAAGAGATAGTGAAATCATAGCTAGAGACTGAAGGATATCTCTATTCACAATTAAGATATCTGGTGACAGTTCCACAGAAAAATATATTAAAAACTACATATACCAGAGTGTGTACCATGTACTAGTCTAAACTAATAAAAAGCTGACAGCATGTGTTTTTCAACGTACATGTTCACTTTGTTGCTTCGCTTATTTCTCAACATCCAAGAAGGTATATCTCCAGTTAGTGTGTTGTCAGTAAGATACCTATAAAGGAAATTAATATCAAGCCTGGTATGTGACTAAAAAACTACTAAATGCATCATTGTTCGTAAGAAAGAAGTATGAATATTGAAAACATTGATGTTTGATGTAGAATTCTGACAAAAGGAAAATCTTAATATTCTCACATAAGCAGATGTCTTACAAGTATTCTAGTTCATCCAGCTCTTCAAAGTTTTTGGGGATTTGACCCGTCAGGTTATTGAAGCTTAGATCACTGAAAAAGAATTTTAAATTAGGTACCTACCAAGAAGTATGATACCGTTCAAATTTGAGTATCTCAATTGCCTATAAGCATAAGAAATAACTAGAGAAGTGGAACTAGGAGGACAACCAAGAAGAATGAGATGCAGAACAAAACAATAGATTCTTCTAGCAAACTCATACAAGTAGTAGTTGGGAAAAAAATTATAACATTATTGATAAATTTACTTCATAGGGTGATCTCATTGATCAGCTTTTTATGCTTACATGCATAAAGCACTAATTCTAGAAATTTGAGGAGCATTACACTGGAAAGATATCACATCCAAAACAATATATAAGGAGCATGACTTAATTTGCATTCTTCATTTCAATTACTCAGTATATGGTATCCCAATTGTCAAATTTAATGGTGTTTGGCTTAAGGGAATCAGACAAGGTAGTTGCCTCCAGGATTTTGGAGCTGCAAAGGATGCAAAATTATAGGTGAAGAACCTCAAGATGTCTGTTAAGGTCTTTGCGAGGTAATTTTCTTATATGGGGCTTTGGAACAGTTGAGGACTTTCTGATATTCCAAATTGTTTAAAGTTTCACCCTAGACGGACAGTAGTGACTGAAACTTATTGAAAATAAAGTCGAAACACGCCTCAGGCTAAAACTGTCAAGATTATATGTTTTGACATTTGTTTTGGACCACAATAGGCTAACACCAATCTAATTCGGCCTAAAATATTCATTTTTTCTAGGGGTCAAAACCTAAACCAAAAGTTCGAACCATGATTTTATTTCTAATCATGTGGTTGGCCATTTTACCCCCACTAAAGTTAAGTTTGTCTGAAAATGATGTATAGCTAGTACTTATACAAATCAGTTTGCAACTAGAACAGTAAAACTTGGAATGTAAATCAATTTCCAGCAGAATTTCTCTTCATTGGCTCACAGAACATAATAATCTGGGATTAGTTGAATGATAAGATTTCAGTGGATGAGCTAGTTATTGCAGGATTCCCTTTTCTCTCTTCTTGTTCTTAGTACCATCCACTAATCTCTCTTCTATGACTTAATTCTTTCATCTCTCTTTTCATTTGTATTGGTCTATAATGAATAATCATACAATACTGTTGTTCAAGGACTTGTTTATGATACAAAAAGAATAATACTTTTAGTTCTTTACTCCTAACATCATCCCTTCATTTATCTTGGTTGGGCAACTTTCTCTTTTTTACTTCTAAAACCTCTACCTGTCATGAACTGGAGTTGAAGAAGTGCAATATAGACATTTTCCTAGGTAACTCTCCTCCATATTATGTTAATTCAACATGATGGAAGAACTATTAGCATTACTTTAGGGAAGTTGGCCAGGTGGATATCCTCCTGAGCATGCTTATGAAATTCTTAATTATATGTCAAAATGACCATAGTAAGATGTACCTATCTTAGGACTTATGTAAACTCGAGCGAACATCAAAAGATATTTTGCAGACTAATTCTGTAACAGGAAGAACATTATCTGGGAAGTTGTCTATCCCATCAAAGTGTAGTGCAGCTGGACTCAATTAGCATGATCACCCTCAAAAGTTCAGTATATCAACTTGAAAATTAGATCACTATAGTCTCTATCTTACAGTTTGATGCTAACCAAGCCAAATCAGATCACATCATGATGACATTAGGCTCAATGGATTAAGTTTATTTATCTTTTAATTGATTTATACTTATGTAAGTCTTTAAGGCAAGTCTAGTTAAATCATGTAAGTCACTAACACAAATTCAATTAAGTCATGTAAGCCACTAAGGCAAATTCAATTAAATCATGTAAGCTACTAAGACAAGTTCAATTAAGTCATGTAAGCCACTAAGGCAAGTTCAATTAAGTCATGTAAACTTCTAAGGCAAATCCTAGTTCGAGTCGTATAAACCTTTAGGACTAAATCCGAGTATGACTCATTATACCCGACCTCTATATATAGAGGGGTTGGACTTCTTTGTTTAAGAAAATCCAAACATCTAAGCATTGAGAATTAATTAAGTTTAGTTTTTTTTTATTATCATATTTACCATTTTTATCGTAGCCATTAAATCATCTTTATCTTTATCTTTATAGGAGTAGATCGTAACCGTAGAACCCTTCCAAGCACCCAAACTCTAGCCACCACCTTCCTCTCCGACGACCGCTACAACGTCGGATATTTACCGTTCTGACCTTTCTCCACTGTTTTAATTATTTCTTTTTATCCAGACACCCGATTAGTGTGAAACTAGAGCCATTAAAATTCTATCTCGTGAGGCTATCACCACTTAAATTTTCATCACTTTATTATGTCCGGATCGTTCCAGATCTAGTTCGTAACATAGCTCCCATCAGTTTTGGACATAGCTATCATAGAAAGAGTGCCCATGGCCCAACAAGCAATAGAATAGCAGCTTGATATTTCAATAAAAGCACATCATTTTCAAAAATCAAAGTGCTTTGCTTGTCCATCTAGCACAATTATATTCCCTTCTAGGTTGTGCAAATATACATGTAAATCAGTAAACATGGACCTTCTTGGCATTTTCAATATTTTCTATCTTTAACCCTCAAACATTATTAGTTGGTTCCTCTTCTTGCACTCTTATTGCAAGTTGCTATAATAAAAGTTATAAAGCACAAATAAGTAAAATATCCACCCAAAGTAACTTACAGAACTTTTAGATACTTCATCTGCCCAAGATATGGAGGAATTTGGCCATAAATTTTGCAATTTCTCAGGACCCTGTATCACATTACAATAAAATATGAACGTAAATATTAAAAAAACCATGAATAATTGGAGAAGAGTTTCACAAGCTAACTCACAATTCTGTCAGATGCTCTGCATTTAGTAAGGGAGGAAATGTCATGCTTGGTCCACTCAAGTCAGTTACCCTCCTGATTAATGACAAGTTATAACTAAGAGCAATTCCAAGTAAACTTTTAGGAGCAAAGTAGAAATTCAGATCCCAGAGAGATTATTCAAGAAAATAAAATAAGTGTGGAAGATGCTCTTACAGTTCAGTTAAGTTTCTCAGCAAAGAGATGTTTGATGGTATAGGCCCAATCATTGAAGTGCCTTGCATATCTCTACAAATTTAGTTTATCAAGAGGCATCGATGTTTCAGTATCTGGATCTTACTTTTCAGCCATACTTACATTTAAGTTTCAAACTATGTGTAGTTGGCATCTAATATAACAATGAGACTAACATTCTGTTAACGCGCCCCCAGTTCTGTATGAAATCCGGAATCTTTCCTGAGATGCCATTCCCATCTATCCGACTGCAGAAATATAATACAAGTTATAATTTGCTGTTGAATCAAGAATATGGATTTATCAGATATGAAGGAAACATACAAATCTGTCATGTTTGTCAGTCTGGCAAAAGTCAAGGGCAACTCTCCTGTGATGTTATTTGCAGAAATGAAACTGTAAGAGAAGAACAAATAATAATTTAAAGAAAACCTTAGAGAATACACATTAGCAAAAAAACATCAAATTTAAACTGAAGTACAATGGCAAGCCAAAAAGATTTCTGCATTTCAATAAACAAAACCAGAAAACTAGCGAGGGATGCAAAATGTTGTTCGTTTTCATTATGACATTATTTTCTTCCAACAAACTTTATATCCTTAATCAGATCTTCACACCCTTCATTCAAGAGAATTGCATGCTGACTCAATGCCGTATCAATATGGGTCAAATTTTGTTGGATGTTTAATTTTGGGTCAATTACACTTTGATCCCATAAACAATTGAAAATAGTCAAACCAGCCAACATCTTTAACTAAAGTTGTGAAATGAATTATAATCTTAAGCAAGGCACGAGGGGTGTCGCACGGCACCCCTCCTAGCAACGATCCACTCTCTAAGGTCGGATCCACAACTTAAGTTTTTGTTCAAAACTGACCCAACCCACTCGAGCCTTCTTCCTCCTTGAGCCGGGATTAGGGCATCCTCATCAAAGCAATCGACACCTTCATCAGCAACCTCAGGCACGCAAGCGACGAGCGATGATGAGGTCGGCGTTGATGACGAGTGGCAATGATGAGGTCGAAGACTGAAAGTGAGTAGTCTCCCTTCTTTTTTCTCTCCCTTCCTTGCGACAAGTGCCATGTTGTGTCGACCTATGGTCGGCATGGGCCGTGCCTATGGCATGGCTATCCTTGCCCTTAAGTATCCACTCATATGGCAAATGTGTTCGCCACCATTAAAATCATGATGACCTCGAGGATGGGATAAGTGAGTTCTTGTTGAGACTTTGTGGGGGCGTTGAGGGTTTGTTGGCAATGAGATTAGTGATGGGGTGGTGATTATTGTGGTGGTAATGGTATTTACGTAGGATTTGGGCTGGGAAGAAAAAGGAGGAAGACATTGGGTGTAATAAGAGAAAAAGGGCCAAGATTTTGGATGCATGGCATGGCATGGAAGGGGAGGGGACCTTAAAAATATTAATAGTGGTGATGATGAGACGGCAGTGAGGTTTATATTTAGGTTTTGATTTGGGAGAAAATGGGGGCAATAAGTTTTGGTTTATCCTGGGATTATGTGATAAACATGTGACAAATTATGTTAAAAATCCTAATGGTAGATTAACTGAAACACTTATTTGATCAGTTTTTAGTAATTAGAAAAATTTACATCTAACACCCTACTTTTTAACAAAATTGTCATTTACACTCTATATTTTTACTATTTACAAATCGAGCCCTATGATTTAGGGAATATGTATAGAAAACACCATGTCGTTAGATCTGTTAGTTAAACATAACTAAATCTCTAGGTTAAATTAACTATACTGAGAAGATTACAAAAATAACCTCAACCAATTTATACGTATACAACTTATACTAACTTAACCTAACCCAATTAAATATAACCACTAAACCCAACCTAACCCAGCTAAATTTAACCATTAAATCCAATCTAACCCAACCCAACTAAACCTAACAAATTAAATTCAACCCAACCCACCTAAACCTAACCACCTAAACCCAACCCAACCCAACTAAACATAACCAACTAAATCCAACCCAACCTAACCAACTAAACCCAATGTAACTCTCCTCCACCATCTAATCTAAACCTAGCCCTCCTCTCTCATCCTTCCTCATCATCCTGCACCGGGACCTATACCCGATGACATCGGCAATGCTGGAATCCAAAACTCTGGCAACGCTGGCTCACTCGACATGGTCAAGAAGCCATTAGAGGTCAACATCCACGCCGACTCACTCGACATGGCCGAAAAGCCATTAAAGATCAACATCCACACCAGCTCACTCGATATGCCAAAAGCTGCAGAGCAACCCCCGCTTGACATCTCGGCCCATGCTGAAATGTCTCGAAGAAGCTGTGGCCCCAGCAAAAGAGCGGAAGCCGCCGAGTTGAGTACGATGAGGGTTAAGTGCAGTGAAGCCCAAGTCAATGAATGAGAGAGAGAGAGAGAGGAAGAAGAATAAGGGCATTTTAGTCGTTTTAGAAATAAAAAATCTCTAATTAATGGAATATTCTCATTTTATGCCAAATGCCCAAACGGTGTTAATTTAAATTTAACACAGGGTGTTTTCTGCACATATTCGCTAAATCATAGAACTCAATTTAAAAATAGTGAAAGTATAAGGTGTGAACCACGATTTCGTTAAAAGACGGGGTGTTATATGCAAATTTCCCTAATAATTACGGGCACTCAAGTTATAGAGAAAAAAAAGATGAGAGGGTGAAAGTAAAATTAACCTATAACTAAGGAGTTCAAGGTGTAATTTAATCCTCAATCTTTGTAGTAACTATTTCAATATTGAGCTTAATTTTCATGACTTTGCTCATTAAATACTTAGGTTATTTGTCAAGTTTTTCTTCATTGATAGTAATTTCATATATTACTTGAATTCTCTGAGATTGGTTTATCATGAATCAACTCGAGCCAATAGCACCCTTCTCAAGCTAATTAGGATGCAATAAGCTAATAAAGTAAGTTTTATAGTTTCAGAGGAGAAAGTTGAGGGCCTCACAATCTTTCTAAGGTGCTCAAGAAACCAAGCTCTGGAGGTATAGGGCCTTCAAGCTGGTTGCCTTCCAGTTGCCTGCAATTCAAGTTGTTGTATCATAATAAGTTCTTTAAGTTCTTTCCCCTCCTATTCCACTAATAATATTCATCAAGACTTACAGTGACTTCAGCCTAGGCATTCTCCCAAGCTCCTTGGGTATTTGTCCAGACAGGCGATTTCCTTGGAGGGATCTGAAATACTCAATGTGTCGCAGTTATTTCAAACAACTAATAGTGTCATATAGCTTTACAGATACCCAGAGATGACATAATAGAGGGGTAGTAAGAGACATACAGATTGAAGACTGGAAGGCTGGCCCATGCCGCAGGAATTGGACCTTTTAGATAGTTACGAGATAGGTCACTGTTGAAGAAAGTCATAGTTAATAGAAAATATTTTCTATTCAACTAAATAAATCTTATGAGACGAAAACAAATGCAGAATTATATGCTAAATTCCCATTCTTCAAAGAAACAATAAAAAGGAGAGATAGCATAGCAGAAGTCCTAAGAGAAGGATCGCAACTAGGGGTGTCAACAAGCTGAGCTAAGTTCCTCTTGAAATTGATAAATTCAAGCTCGAGATTGGCTCAAGCTCGACGAGTTTAGTAATATTTGGTCGTCAAGCTTGACTTTCCCAATTACACAGTTGGCTCGGCTTGACTCGATTTCAAAAAAGCCTCTTGCAATATTATCATGGTAGTTGAGTTAGGCAATTTAAAGCATATATTTCCCAATGTGGGACTAGATGATAGCCTAATATGACTTAAAAATACACCCACTTAAAAATAGTTAAATATTGTATTCCAACTATGATCACCATGCCAAGAGAAGAGATGCTCTAACCAGCTACACCAAACAATGGTCATGTAAACAAAGTAACATACTATATATATATATATGGAGCCAAGCCAAGCCCAGCTCGAGCTCGCCTCATTTAATAAACGAGCTCAAATTTTGAGCTTGACAAGCAGAGCTCAAACAGCTTGTAAGCCCACAAGCTAGATTGACACTCCTAATTGCAACCAAAAGTTTAACAGATTGGGGTCACATTGGATGATATCCTTAGCAAGACGGTGATGGTTTCCGTATAAGTTAGCTTGTAATCCACCACTCTGTCATTATACACTATACAGAAAGTACTTATAAAGTCTTTTATGCCATACTCTGTCATTAACAAAAGATTTTGAAATTACAAGTTTTAGTTAACCACTTACAGGTATCTTAGATAGGTAAGGTTGACTATTTCCTCTGGTAGTACACCTGTAAGATTCTGGCGCAGAAGCTGCCTACAAGTCACAAATTGAGAAAGCATGAATGTGCACAAGAAAGAAGGGAAAAATAATGAAGAAAGCGTGATCAATTTACAGAACTGATGCTATCAAAAGATTCAAATGGACAGGATGTTCTTACAAGCTATCAACATGGCAAACAGTGTGATTATCGAAGGAGCAATCACAAGTGACATTCCTGATTAGAAGTCCAGTTGTGTTGACCCACCCTCCAGACCCACTGCATGGATCCACATTGAAATTCCAATCCTTCATCTTAAGCTTGTTTCCTATCTTCTTTAGTGCTTCCACTGCAACAAATAAAACAGAAGAATAAAAGAAGAAAAGGGAAATGGATCAGCAACTATTATCATGTGATTACATATGAGAATATTAGGAGCCTATACATGACTATTACTGTTGTTACATCTCTTGAAGAAAAGAAACTGAAGTCTATCGACACTGATTTCCACTCGTATAAGTTACAATAATATCCAAACTCAAGAGTACCAATAATAAGGATGTTACCCGATTGATCAACAAGTCTACTACGATGAGAGCATCATAGGATCTCATTGCAGCCCTCTTCTAAAGAGAAATTAACTGTGAGATGCTAATCCTTGAAAACTAAATAAATGAAGGTGATCTAGCATGATGTGATTGTTGATCAACAATATTGATCCCCTGAGCAATGAATTTTCAGTAATGAATCTTCAAACAATTGTATGCAAATTAAGAAACAAGCACGACAAACTACCTATTCGTTTGACTCACTTTATATAATGATATAGTCATCAATTTTTGGAAACAAGACCATTAACCCTTACTAATTTGGGCTTATTGAGGTGCGGATCCTTTACCTCTACTATGCTCTGTCCCAAGAATACTTTTAATGCTTAAAACTGTACATCCGTGTTATCTAATGATCTCATTTAGCCCCACTACAAACAAACAAACAAAAAACAGAGCGACATTTTTGCTAATATTTACCTTCTTGCTGCGGGAGCGACTGGGCTTGGCATCGAAATCTACTACCCAAGCAAGTGAAATCGAG
Organism: Typha latifolia; assembly: GCF_019914945.1. Lineage (NCBI taxonomy): Eukaryota > Viridiplantae > Streptophyta > Magnoliopsida > Poales > Typhaceae > Typha > Typha latifolia. Next base: position 4,388,808 of record NC_133087.1, on the reverse strand, counting down.
CAGAACAAGCAAGAAGACGAGGCAAAGGAGGCTGTCATGGTGGTGGATAAGACGAGAAAGCGGCGGCGGAGTTGGGAAGAGAGCTCTCATCTCCTACTGCTCGACCCTGGTGGATCTCAGCGTTCTTTGTCTCACTACTTGGGACTCCACTACAATGTAGCCCACCGCGTGTGCAGTGAATGCTCGTCACTTGTCGGTGTGCAAGTTTTGAATGGTCGTATTTTTTGTTCTAATTTATTCTTATTTTATCTTATTTTCGTTGAAGATTTGTGACTACTAGTCTACGAGTTCACTAGTTAAGAGATCTATCACGGGCAAGAAATTAGAATTACGTCTTTATCCGCGACGGGAATTAGTATAGTAATGTCCTGTTGCAGGGGGGATTGGATCCCCTGCAGATATGGATACAGGAATTTCAGTCGTACTTGATTGGCGTTGACGAGATTGATTTGGCGGCTAATGATAGGATACAATTCCTACAGTGGAGGCTGTGGAGGATCACCTTCCCAGTTGAAGGTCACTACCGTCTCTTTCGGATTTTGCCAAAATATCACACCCAAAACGGGGTGGGAATGGGATAAAAAATAATTCTTTCTTCACTCCATAAATTGCGACCAAATGGAATCTTGGTAGCTCGTTATTATTACACATTGTTAGATAGGATAAAGGATAAGTAAGTATTTCTTATCCCCTATTTTACTTTTTTTTGAACTAATCGTTAAAGAAATTATAAATATCATTTAATAAATCATGATAGTTCTTCTTGCTTTAGCAAAGATCTTAAAATAAATTTGACTATAAAATTATCGAATATTCCATCTTACAAAACTCTTATCATTAACTAAGGATAGAGGACTGTAGACAGTATTGGATGATATTTAAGCTGACGTGTAAACCGTCTTAAATATGTATGCACCCAAATATTATATTTATCCTAGATGCAAAAGGCCAACAACAGAGACAGTGATATTAATTAAAAGAAAAATTGGGGAACTTGTAATTTACCAAATGTAGTTTGGCCCGATTTTAATCTACATCTTTGTATTTTAAATTTAGATACTTAATCTTCTTATAGTCCCAACTAAGTTGTAATTATTAGTAACATATAGCATAAATAGTGCTTAAATTGAAGCAAAAAAAAAAAAGAAGTAAGTATACCATGGCTACATAGCATTAAACTGTAATTTACCCCCCATTAAAAATTCAAAAGCATAATTATCAGCATATAACTCACTCAGTCAAAGAATAATAAATTTAGCAGCCTTGTGGGTCAATAAGGGACCACTTTACCGATAGGAATAGGTTGATACATGGAATTTGACCTTATTTATGTCATTTCCAGTCAAAAGATATCAATTCATATCATATTACGATCAATTCATGGAATTGGAAGGCAGAGCAATGATAGAGAAAGAGCGGCAGAAAAATATTGAGATTTGCATCAACGAACAGGTAAATTAAAATATATATTTATGTCCTTTTTTTTCTTTTGCTTATATTCACAACATATTTGAGAAGTTTCTACTCACAATGCATACAAGATGCAACCAAAATCTTAGTGAAACTTTGGGAAGAATGTAAGTTTGATGATACTAGTTCTAGATTTATACGCATCAAATAACTCTGCAATCATTAAAAGCATCAAGAAAATCTAGGTAATAACCATACCTAGAATAAGAGTAGACAATTGAGCTTCATAAGTCCATTCTCACTAACTCATCAATTGATCCCTCTAAAATAAAAAAATTAAGCACCATTTATGCACAACAATGCTTTTCTAATTCTGCAAAGACATGGGTCACCACCACCAATAGGACTACAATATTGCTAATTTTATGCTACACAGCATGAACATATATCTGGGAACTCTGCAGTTAGGCTCCATGATCATTTCCTCACTTGAAAATTCTAGAAAACAAGATCTCTACTAGCCTTACTACTGTAGCATATTAACCACTGTTTGAAGTGTAAAACAGAGAACGCATGTTGACCTTACATCAGGCCACATCTTAGCGAGTAAAAAATCCATCAGCAGCAACAACAGCATGATGGAGTTATATTATAGATCATTCCAAGTGAAACCTGAAGGGATTCTCCTCCAGCACCGCTTGCTCATTTTGCGTGCTACTTTAACCAGCAGAACTTGCACACTGTAATTGGCATTCATACTTCTATCTGAAGGAGCCTGCAATGACAAACTCCTTACTGCCAAATACTTGCCTGTCACTCAACAAAGGAAAAAAACATAATTAGCATATGAAACTGCAATAGGTATCAATACAATAACTAAATGCTATCCCACTAGAAAATACTAGTCAAAAGCAGAGGAAGAAAAAGGCTAACTGGGCATTTGAGTAAGGTTCTAACTTCTAACAGGAAAAAGATGTATCTACTATCCAAGTATGCTTAACATCGAAAATAAGGTACCTTATATGAGACCGACTATTTCTGATTGTCACCATCGTCTAAACCTCTTTGGACCAAAGGCTGAGGTTTTGTATCTAGTAGGACTTTGAGAAGAACATATATCAGGCACAAATGCAGCGGTTTCAGATGCAGGATAATGTAAGTTCCTTTGCCAGTGGAGCCCTGAAGCTGTTGGTGGTGATGGGATTTCTGGCACTGTCCAGGGAATATCAGGCACCTGGCCCAAGTATTCATCAGTATCCAACTCTTCATCAGCAGAACCATAATGTGGAGAGTCTCCTATGCTTCCAAGTTTACCACTCTCAGCCTATCAAACACAGATTAAATCAGCAAGCAGAGTAATTTAAATGAAAAGAATTTCTACGAGTACGTTACAACTCCTGATTTTTTATGAATGGGGTACATTATACATTTCTAGAAGACCAGTAAAATAGAAAGATTTTAAGAACATTAAAGACTATGAGTTACAGGTACAAAATTGCAAAACTGGCTGCTCTCTAAAGGGAAATGGTATTCTTCAATCAACTTCACATCTCGACAACAAACAGTATGCAAGGAGTTGGTGTGATGTCTAAGAGGAAATGTGCATAGTAAGGAGCTAAAGTGCTAAACTAAAGGGTGTGTAATGAATGCTTATTGTTGAGATGAGCTCTAAAATCCAGAACATACAATATGCTCTTTTTAATTATGTCCATGCAATAAGGTATATATGTTGAGGGCTGACCTTAGATGAACCATGTTCAGTGAAACCAATACTGTGGTTATATTCACTGAATCCAAAGAACTCATCGAGCGGCCAATCTCGCATATTCCCAATCATAGTGGTACCTGAGAATGACACTCTATTTGCTAGAAATCCATCTGTGCCTAGTTGGCTGGAAAATGGTGCATTAGGTTTATCCGACAATGACATAGAAGGGCTTCTTTTTGGCGACGATTTAGATGGCGCTGCTTCAGTTCTGTCTGCTGCATTCAACTGCTCATCAGCAATAGGTGAAACGGGCTCTGTAGGATCAAGGCCAACTTGAACCCCTGTTAATAGAAACCTTCGGTGGAGAGAAACATGAGAATTTGCTGTATGTATTGAAACGTCACAATTCCTACATAACAAGGCACGATCTTCCAAACAGAAGAAATAGCCAGAGGCTTCCTGAAGCAGAAGAAATATATTTACCAAGAGAGAACATGTCAGACAAGTAAAATACATCTTGTACAAATCTGAATGTATATGATAGTGTGAGGGAAATGTAAGATGGATTCTGAATTTCTCCAAATGTACCTACTCCAAGATCAATATTTGCTAGCTTTTTATTGAATGATTCACACGGTATAGTCTGAGTTAGTTTATGAGGCAAGCCAATCTAGTTTATCTCCTTGAAAATTGAAATAGAAACAAATAAAGTCCACTTTCTAGAATGTGCATTTTTCTTTTCATCAATCTCTAATTGCATTTATATTTTGATTCACACCCACAAGCAGAAAACTGTAAGAATAATGTAGAACTTATGTGAGCTTCTAAACTATTTAGCAAATAAACCCTTGTGATGAACAAACCAAAACAGGAGGAGAATCATGGACTAGTTCGTATCTTCTAGTCTTAGGGATCTGCAGAATACATGTACCAGTATTTCCAAATTATGACACAATATATAAAATCTTATGCTCAGGATGGTAAAAAGATAAATTGATCACAATCCTCACCTTAATAGTTAATACAGATCAACAGTACAAAAATTCGCACTATTATATATATGTAAATGTTCCCTAATAAATCTTCAATATCGTGAATGGTGAAAATCTAGAAGAGAGATCGAGATGAGGTATCTTATGTTGTCCATAAACATTAAGTACTTAGTAAAATATGTTAGATTTTAGTATTAACAAATGTGTACAAAATATTATAAGTGTCTATATATATATATATATGTATATGAGTATATATACAAGTGTTGGTAAGATTTGATTTAAAAAGTTCTAAATTTTAAGGCAAATAAGTCATATTGTTCAAAGTGTGTTCAAACGCACCCTAGAAGTTGTTTAAAGTTACTAAGACATGTTTTGGGTCGTTCAAACGCACCTTGAAAAGTGTTCAAAACCATTCGAAGATACAAAGGCATGGCTTTGGCCGTTCAAACACATTCTAGTTGTCGTTCGAAGATACAAAAACTCAAGTCAGGTCGTTCGAACAATGGCAATTTTGCGTTCGAACAGGATCGCGAATCTTGCAAAATCTGAAAATCCATGAGACCTGATTTGACTAGAATTTGATCTTATCTTCATAAGTATATAAAGATTATGATGCTCTAACCCTAGTGGCCATCAATTATTATTTTGAGAAGACGTTTTTGAAGAAACATTGTTTTCGTTAACGGAGGTTCTATTCATCTTTTACACATAAAAGAATTCGTCTTAAGAGTCAACATGATAGAAGATCAATCTTGAAGATTACTAAGATTGGAAATTAATCACAAGAAGCAATGGATTGCAAATCAATCATAGGAAGTAGTGAATAGCGGGGTCTAGTAATCAAAACTATGTTAGATAAAGTCATGAAAATCGATAAATTGTTTGTAAGTCAGTCTTATAAACAGCTATGCTTTATTAATAATTAGTTTTATCCGAGTTTAGATTCGTGATTTTTTTAACTGTTTGGAGTTTTTTACGTAAAAATCTTAGTGCTCATCTTTGCTTGATTCAATAATTATTATTTTGCATTTTATTTACTTAGGTAGTATATCCGATTTGTGCAGGTAATGGTAAGTTTTGAAACATCAAGTTTAAAAAAGATAAATTTCTTGGGGGCATTTTTGTATATCACCACTTAATACTTTTTGAGATAAATTGGATCCTATGATACCAGTTAATCTAGTCTTAGTCGTGTCAGGATTAGATCCTAATTCTCGTATTAAAATAAAATTTTGCTTCTCCCTCTTGATCCTAGTGTTCCACCACCTCCTCTGTCAAATATAGACCAATATGTGCCACTCCAAGTAAAAAAAAATCGAATTCTCTAAAAAACAACGCTACTGCTCAAATCACTAAGAGCCAATAAAGGCAATGGCAAACAGTTAGTGATCACGAGCGATTTTCTCTTTCGAAAGGCTAACTTCAAATCACATTCCTAAACAATCTAAAACTTCCTCCATCACCGAAGTTAGATAATGAAAAACATAAGGAATAAAAAAAGAGAATTTTACAAATCACACCCTAGATGTTATTTTCTTTGTGATTCGCAACATATCTTTGAGGTTTTTGAAACCCAATTCCCTACTTTTTCCTTATAATTCTCATTTAATACCCTCCGTTAATTTAAACGGTACTAGTAAAAGAATATTTCGTTATAATATATAAAATAATTTATAAATATTTAAATTACTCATATCTTCTTATAGGGGCATTAGAGAAGTGGAAAAAACTAGGTGAGGATATATTAGTAATTTAGTCAATATTAATTAGTCAAAATAACGTCAAGTAGTTAAACTAGAATTATTTATAAAAAAATGAAGGGTCGAATTATAAAATTATCACAGGGTGTGAATCACAAAATAGGTAAAATATAAGGTGTGATTTGTAAGATACCAAAAAAAATCAATGGATTCTCAAATTATTTGAATTAGTTGAAGAACACATGTTTCATGAATGATATAAATGGACAAGGAGTTGATACCTGGCAGATGTCGCACTTGGGAACCATCGGCGCCGCCGCGCCTCCGCTAGAGGAGAGGAGCGGTACCCTCTGGTGCTTCCCGGCGAGCTTGTTGGCCGCGTGCACCTTCTCATCGCACGCCCAGCAAAGCGCCGCCTCGTCGGCGCAGCATAGCACCTTCGCCTCCGCCGCCTCGCACGCGCTACACTGTATCCTCATCTCCCTACCGAATCAGATCAAAGATCTATCTCCTTCTCCTCCACCTCTAAGGATCGTGGATACAATCCCTAATTTCGCCTTCGCGTTCGTCCCCCTTTCTTCTTCACCCTAGGGTTTTAGAGCGGACAGGAGTGATGGTGAATGGATCTGAAGGAGCTGTCACTCATAAGTTCGAGAGGTTGGGGGCGAACAACCGAATATAATAACGCGGGAACGGTCGACGGAAGATACTACCAACCATCTTAACGGACACGTGGCAGTTCTGCCGATGATGCAACTTCTTCTATCTCCTGCGTCACGGATTATATATACACACACACACACACACACACACACATGGAGTTTCTATCTAAAACTAAAATTGTATAAAAATTAAATCTCTATTAATTCTCGTAAAGCAGACAAATTGGGGTTGAAAAAACCGACAGGTGGCAAATCTTTTGATCCTATCAACTTTATATTAGAGTTAATTAGAACGAAACTAAGAACAAAATGATATAAAAGATGAAGCTCTTTTGAGTTTTGTATTAGATTTAAGCTATTTGCTCGTTAACCTATACAGTTTTTAAGAACTCACGCTTTAGTTTGGTGTGATCTTTTTTACTGAGAAAAAGGAACTATATATATATATATATATATATATATATATATATATATATATATATATGTTCATATATAGTGGACCCTCTTCTTGCACGTCAAGATGACATGGATTTCGTAATCTCGATACAGCTACAGAAGCCGAAGCCTAAACAAGGTGCTGCGGGCCCAAGGAAAGGAACCAGTTATAGGATGACAACTAAGTTAGAAAATAGTATATGGTGTTGCGCCGACCGCAGCTTTGAGATATTGTGGACCGTTGGGTAGTGAGCTCGCAACGTGGCATCTTTCTGTCGACATAATAGATTCTGGTGTCTGCGTGGAACTTTGGAAGATATCCGCTCGAGATTATCCGGTTGCTTCCTTGTCCAATATCCAATATCCAATATCCAATATCCGGTCAGGCGTGTCAATTCTTGGAAACTTGTGAGAGGTTGGTTGGTTATATGCAAGTTGGCAACTAGCATAGTTTTGCATACTATGACGACGACTTGGGCATGCACATATTCTTTTTATAACGAAGAAATGTTCTTATCCAGCTTAAATCTATAGTTACTTCTGTAACTAAATTGACTTATTGACATATCTCAAAAAGAAAAAGAAAAAATAACAGAATATATTTATACATATATTTAATAAATTCAAAAATATAAATAATTGCTTCTAAAATTATTTTCTCTTTTAAAAATATCATTCGGTTAATTAAATTTAACTAATCATAATTAAGACTTATATTTTAAAAATATTAATTTTTTATTGTACAAATTATTTATAATAATTTAAAAGTTATCTGATGTTAGGGGGAAAAAATAGTGACAATTGTAATATATCTACCAACCCTCAAGTCTTGCTAGGTCCCTGAAATGAGATTAGTAGTTGTTCTTGAATCAAAAAATGTGACTGCCCTTAAAACGCTTGAACATAAATGAAAGGTTATTACTCAGGATGGATTATTCATTTTAGTCCCTTTCAAAGTTCAATATTAGTTCGAGCACGTATTGCTGGGCCCCCTGCTGCTTAGCTTCCATCTCACTGACTTTAGTTCAAAAATGACGCTATAAAAAAGAGATTGCCGCCGTTCTGGCTTTCTTCTCTTCCTTGCCCCCGTGAAACCCCACAAAGGAGGCGACGCCATTCTTCTACGATTCTTCTACAAGAGATCTCACTACTCCCTGGATTCTTATTCTCTACCATTGTTGTACGCCGCAAGCTTCAGATTTCAAATCTCCGATCTCTTCATCGTCTTCTCACGGTACTACTCTGATCCGATCATCTTTTAGACTACTCTGATGCGAACTTTTCTTTCGATCCGTGTAATGTTAGATTCTTTATCAGATCTGCACGAAGTAAGAGAATTTCCAGTTCGTTGTGTGCCTTTACCAGGATTTTGTTAAATGTAAACCATTATAGGGTTTCTGCGTTCAAATTTCCCGACATATATTTAATTTAGTTATTTTTTTGGAATTTTATTTACTTTTCACGTTGACTTGTTCGTATAGTCTATGCTAGATGAGCATGGAATTGGCCCTAAAATTTGGTATACACCCCTGAGGTGATGGGATGGATCTACTTGCCTCTATTCTTAGTCCCCTAAGACTATATGGATTTCGTGGATACACGTCCTACCTATGAGACTTCACAGATTTCTGTGTGATTTGTGCAATTCCTGACAAATTTGTGAATTTGATCCGAGAATTTCTTTAGACCGATGAACCAAGAAATCTAGTATTAGTGATGGTAACCTTAACCTCCTTTCATGTAGACCACTTTCAAGTATTCATCTTGATTCTTGAGTAAATAAAATAATTGGTTTTTCTTTTTTTTTCTTTTTTTTCTTCTAGTTATTTTAATATGATTTGCAATGCTAGTAATAGTGGACAATGGGTAATATTGAAATTGAGTATTCATCTGGTCCTATAGTCACCGCCTCTCATACCATGGAGATTAAATATTTTCAGTATGACTATGATCCCTCCATTTTGTTATTGAATGCCTGCAGTTAAATCACTTTCTAAGTGCCATGGAAGTAAAAATTTCAAGGTGAGATGAGGTGCAACGCTTGCTGGAGGGAGTTGGAAGGGCAAGCCATAACAACTACATGTGGCCATCTCTTATGTATGCAATATCTATCATTTTCCCTTCACCTCGATCAATATATGCCACTAGACTGAGAAATGTAGAATCTAGACCTGCTATAATTTTGAAGAGAAGAAATATTAGAAATGAACTGTAACTGTTATTTAATATTCCTTAACATACTGAGTAGGTCCTGAAGATGCTAACAAGATACTCAGCAATGATGCTGTTTGTCCAATTTGTGACCAGGTCCTCTCAAAAAGGTAAGTCTTTCTTCCTCTAAGCCAGGATCCTCTTGTATCTACTAATCTTTTCCATTGTGATAACAATGGAAAATCAAGGAACAACTTAATGCTTCTGGTGAACATACTTAGTTAGCTGTACCTCTTTTAGAAACAAAATCAAGGAACAACTTATTGCTTCTGGTGAACATACTTTCTCTTTTCTATAATTCTATTGGTTACTTCTGGTGAACATACTCTCTTTTGTTTTTTTCAGTCTCATGAGACCTGTGGATATAAATCCTGGCGATGAATGGATAAATGTAAGATATATAGTACTGTTTTCCTTATATACACAATTTTTTTTCCAGTACTCATATTTTGTAAATGGATCTTTCTGTTTCAGATGTCTATGGCTGGAATTTCTCCGCAAATACGTATCCTTGAATCATATGTTTGCGATGATTCATTCAAATATCTTTAAGAAGTTCATCTGGAAAGAGGCAAAATTTCTTTTATAAGTTGGTAATTTGAAATTGAAGGTTCCCTTAAGCTAATTCTTGTGTTATCAGTTAAAGACAAATAGCATCTGAAAAAAATTGGAGCTACATGTTATGCAATCATGCAAGCATTGCCTGACAGCAGTAAAAAAAATAGATAAAGAATTAAGAAGTCAAAGATTTACGAAGAGTTTCTCTTGTCCTTTTTCTTTCTTTGACCCGATAAAAATCAGTTATGAAGAGTGCATACAGAAGCGTGATGTTCTACATTGGACAAAAAGAGCTAGAGATGCAATACAAGATGAACAAAATTGTTGGGCAATGCAGGCAGAAATGCGAGGTTATGCAGGCCAAGTTTACAGAGAAGCTGGAGGAGGTGCACACTGCCTACCAGAAAATGGCCAAAAGGTGCCAGATGATGGAACAGGAATTGGAAAGCTTGACAAAAGATAAGCAAGAGTTACAAGAAAAATATGCTGAAAAATCTAGGTTGTACCTTTAAAATCCTCGGAATTAATTTCACTGTCGGATTTCCGTCTTATCCTAATCTTACAATTGAGTCTAGTCCTGATAGATTTTGTTCTGAAAACAAACCAGGCAAAAAAGAAAGCTTGATGAGATGTATGATCAGTTAAGAAGCGAGTATGATTCCGTGAAACGTTCAGCAATCCAACCTGTAAATAACTTCTTCGCAAGATCTGAGCCAGATTTGTTTTCAGGCATGGCTAACATGATGGAGGGGAGAGACCCCATCAGACAGGGTAATCTCAAAGCTTATCATCCCGAGAAAAAATATCAATCTAATTAGCTCACTTTATTGATATAAATAGTCAATCTACTCTTACAATTTTGAATTGATTTTAATATTTGGTTTTCACCCAGAAATTAGAATTCCATCTTTGCTTTTATTTCACTCAGACAGCTATATGAAGATTTGCTTAAACTCTCCACAAATACAGCTGATTTACTTGTTGCAGATCGATCGGTTCTTTCTCCTGAAACTCCAGGGCGGAGAGAAGAGGTGTGGCCTTCAGCAGCAAGGCAGAAGAATTCCAGCTCAGGTGCTTTCGAACTTTCTGGAGGTTCTCCAGCCCATACTGCAGCAGCTCCTGTTGATGGTGGAACCAGACGACCAGCACGCACCAGCTTTGGAGCTGGTGTGAGCAATCCTGCAGCGGCTTTGCGGAATCTCATAATCTCACCCATGAAGCGTCCTCAGCTATCACGTAGCCGACCTCACATGTTCACGTAAAGACTCTTCCCTTCCTGATAATATGTATATAGACACACACATTAGCTATTTCAAAAATACTTCAATACACAATTGCCTCAGTAGGTCAAGAAAAATATAGTCAAATAGATATTTTGATACAAAATATATCAGTAGGAATGCCATCTGTTGGTTCATATCTTTTATTTTAGTTGATCAATTTGTTGTTGCTTCCCATTTGAATACTTCTAGGTTAAAATATAGCTAATTGATTAAGCTGATGTTTCAGGTTGTAGGATGGGAGAATAGCAGGGAATGATGCTTTCCAGTCAAATGCTGTAAGCAGTTTGTTCTACTCTGCTGTCTCCCTCTACTGTAGTAGTTGAATCTTATATTAGATTTTATTGCGATGTCATGCAAAATATAGTACTTTTTTGACGGTCAAAAGGAGGAGACAAGAGCTGGTTCTTTTTTCTTTCTAGAAGGAAAACTTAGTTGATTACAGATTGGTGGGTGAATACAAATAGTTTAGTTGTGTAAATTTCCCTCGAGTAAGAATTATTTGCTGGGGCCCATATTGCTGACCTCCCAGAGGTAAGTGAGTGTTTCTTGGCTCAGCATAACCTAACTTTGACTCATTTTGGATGCAAAAACTCGAAACAATCACAGTTAAAGAGCCGTATGTGAATGATGAGAGGATTTAGTGTTTGCATTTGGGCTCTCAGATATGAGGGGAAGGAGACACAGAGTGAGTAAAAAGCACCAGAAGCATGAGAATTTATAAGCATGTGATCTGGTCAAACTCGGAGTTGAATTTAAGTCTAAATTAATCCAGGTCAAGAACTAATCATCAAAAATATAAAATCAGAGAGATTAAATCATCCGAAATATATAAAATCAGTAACGTCATAATCCTCAATTCTCCTTCCAGATATCTAAAAAAGAAAAACCTAACCCCCTGTAATCGTGAGATCACTATTCTCCGGCAATGAAGGAGCAGGCCAAACTTTACCACCAGAAATAACGTATCATTTAGCGGGCCTTTAAAGTAAAGTTAGGATGCATCAGCCAGAGAGTAATGACGATGCACATGAATTATCCCATACAGCTATACTCATGATGCATGTGAAGTATCCAGCTTTAGCTGCACGACATGTATTCTTTACACCACGAAAGTCACGATGCTCCACGGAAGGGCGATCATTCTCTGGCACAATGTGACCTGAGAAAAGAGAATACAGTCGGCATGTGTAAGGAGCATCATCTCAAGAGTAGGCTCGTTTCAGTATATATATATATATATATATAGAGAGAGAGAGAGAGAGAGAGAGAGAGAGAGAGAGAGAGAGAGAACCGTTGTCAAGATTAGTGGACTGGATCCATGTGAAGTGTAGCGTAATCGGTACGGTGCTGGCTCCATGTAGAGTTAACTTACTTGCATGACCCCAAGAAAAGTCGGTGACGGTGGACTTCTAATATTAACCCCACTAGGCATCTGAAAGCTGCGAGTGTGCTCCACGAAAATAAAAGGCTTACCACTGAAAAAGAGAAAAGAATGTGATGCATAAAAAGAAAATAGAAATTTGGAATTAATGCTTAATGTCCAGTTTATGTAACACCTACTGTAACTTGATCCAGAATACAATGATCTTAACGAAAATGGTACCTGATCCTTCCTCTTCATCAAGAAGGCTGTGTAGCATTTTGTGTCCTTTGCTCAGTGATCATTAAATACGAACTCAAAAAATGTGGAGAGAGAAATATAAAATATTATCTCAGGAACAAGATCCAAGAAGTGAGGCAGATGAACAGAAGAGCACAGGATACAAAGAAGACAAAACTAGTTCGTAGCAACTCTTTACATGTAAATGAAAATGAAAAAAAAAAAGACCTCTGAAATGTTTCTTACCTTCTTGTAGCTTTGAAAAATGGTTGAAAGTTTCCTGTCCAGATGACTGTAAGGAAGAGCGGACTAAGAAAGAAAGCAATTAGTCTAAGCTCTCCAAAAAACAAAAAGAGAATAAAAGAGCTTGAAAAGAGTTGCACAATATATTAGACAAATTAACAACCTGGTAACACAGGATTATCTATCAATGACAATTAGCTGCAGAAAAAAGAACTTGATTCAACAACAGCAGCCAAAGAACGGAATAGACCAAACTCGGCCCCACCCTAAGCTGATATGTCACCTGTGCATAAGGATGGTTTATTTTACCATTACAAATAGTCAAAATAAAGCAAAATGCTTGTGCTCTAGCTACCTAGCAGGCAACAAATAGAAAAACTTCCCTGAAGAGTTGAAGCATAAATGCGTTATATATCCCTGAATGGCCTTCATTAGTCAAAGAAGAAAAAGGAAAAAGACAAAAGAAAAACAATGTACATTATTATATCGAGGTAACTAATACCAGGAGAATTTTGCTTAACTAGATGTCAGAAGAATGCAGCACAAGAAGGTTCATTTAATGTCTGTAAAAATGGAATGTAAAAGGACATGAAATCCATCTGCAAAAATTTGAAATAAGAGATTTGCATTCTTTACCTAGTAACCCTGTAATGCCAGTTCCCACACAAGCCCAATAAGCACTGCATTGGCTGTCGGAGCTTGCAGTGAGTATTTGATTACCGACCAAATTGTACAACTGCAGCAACGGCATCCCACAGCACTGCAAAAATGACTTAGAGAGAGTAGCAAGGAAAGAGATTTATGAACGCTGTCTTGTATAAAGCATTTTCCCACCATGATCACAACTAGATTAGTTCTTAACAATTGCATATCTGGGAGTTCAAACTTACCAGAATTGCTACTCCTCTATTCATAGGTGAAATTTCACTGTAAAGCAATAAGATCAACATGAATTTAGCTACATGGTAAGAACCTGATTGTCATTAAATACATTACAGACCTTTGTACATAGTGTTGTATCCTAATTTAATCAACAGGTAACAACTGGAAATGCTTTATCGATTGCTGCAGGTGAAGTAACAAATTTCTCATTACTTGTATCCAAGTTGATCTAACCAATTCATAATCTAGACTCCAATTTTTTTAGAGTACAGATTTCTCTTCCAAAACACAAACACAACGCACTATGTTTATGTGCGCACAAAATAGCATGCATAACACAATGTACACGAAGACCAAAAGCATGAACACACTTGCTTACAACTATATTGAACTTGTAAATGCCAGCAAAGAAAACACTACATGGAGTAGATGTACGGAAGTACAACCGCAGATTAGTTTTGAGTTTAAAAATAATAAAATCATTAAGTTCACTTATATCTAAATATAAAGTGGTTCACACCAGAAATTAGATGCATTTTACTAGTATTCAACAAACATAAAAACCTATACAGCGTGTCTAATGAACAGAGGCACCTGTGAGGCCTGAAGAGGGCAAGATGTAACTTATTTGTCCATTGCTTGAGAGGTTGTTCTGAAACATGCAAGACCATACTACATAGCAAAAGTTAGAGAATAAAAACTAATAAAAATTTCAAGATGAAAATTCTGAGGATAGATGGAAATAGCAATAAGGATATGAATTTCATTGGGTAAATCAATTAAATAGAAATTCAATAGACTACAATTTTTCTCAAATGGACTAGTCTTCCATTTCTAGGCAAACTAAATGCCAATGTACTATAAACTCAAGCAGACAAGACAAGACCACTAAAAGAACGAAACAAGAGGTCATGACAACTTGGGGAATTATCCTCCCAACAGAGGACTTGCCCTGCTACAATGTGATAGTAATAAAATCAATATGATGAATAACCTGACTTATAACAGGGAAAATGCAATGGAAGACAGAGATCAAAGTTCTGCTAGCTATTACAGACTGTAAAGGTTAATAAAGAACTCTAGAAATATTGGTAGCTTCAATCAGCTATCCCACCAGCCGGAACCTTCCTGTTGGGCTCAAAAACATACTTGATCAGTGAATCTTTGATAGATAGCAACTCTGGGAATTCATTCTTCAACTTTGAAGCATCCATCTCGTTGTTGCTTCGGGCTGCAACAATTACTTTTGCCTGCTCTTCAAGGGTAAAATTGGCCCACTTAAATTTGGGATCAATGTAGCTCTTGTACATCTCCAAGATCTCATTGTGACTGACAACGCCAGGATTAGTGAAGTTCCATATGCCCTTACAATTCCTTTTTGCCATCTCAACTGATATTGGCAGAAGCTCATCCAAGACTGTCATACTGTTCGGAATGTTCACCACTTTATTGTAACGAGATATCTTTGTAATGAAATTGCGTGGATTGTTGAGGTCAGAAGATATAGGCATACGAACTCGTAGAGTGCAGACATTCTCGTACTCTTTCAAAAGCTCTTCAACCTGCATTGTCCATGAAAAAGTGATGAGAGTTATAGAAGATATACAATTTAATGGTAATCACAGATACATTATCAATTCGCAGAGCAAATCTAAACATATCAACAGAATTCACAGAGTAAATCTAAACATATCAACAGAAAAACCAGTGTTTACCATAGCCTTGGTCTTCGAGTAGAATGAGCCAGCAAAGTTTGGCTTGTCTTCCTCCTTAAATCCAATGCCTGACCCTTCTGGGTGTCCATCATCATATTCAAAAATGCACCCTGTAGCATAATTCATCATTAATAGCCCATGTTCTCTGCAGACATCTGCTAGATTTAAAGTACCCACAACATTGGTGCGAATAGTGTCTGGCTTGTGAGATTCACACCAGTCAACGTTAGGTCTACCAGTTACACCAGCAGCATTGAAGACATGTGTTGGTTTCACAGTCTGAACATCTAATAAGAGCTGAGAGCGCTCT
Source organism: Typha latifolia (assembly GCF_019914945.1). Lineage (NCBI taxonomy): Eukaryota > Viridiplantae > Streptophyta > Magnoliopsida > Poales > Typhaceae > Typha > Typha latifolia. The sequence goes on along the minus strand of NC_133087.1, from coordinate 4,373,096 downwards.
TCGAGACGACCCTTTCCATATTCAAACGGTATATCTTGCTTCTCACATATCTTCCCAAGAAGCCCACCAATCCATCCAGTCCTACCATAAATCAAGAATTTAAGGGAGGGCTTCTGAGAACTGCTCTTTGAAGTAGGAACCACCAACTTCATCTGATTGTTCGTGAACTGATAAACCATGCCCTTGTTCTCTTCAGAGCCCTCAAACTGACCAGGCATCATTAGCATCCTTGGATGAGGCAAAAGTGCACCAGAAACATCGCCCCACCAATTAGGATTACTTGTATACCATTCAATAGTCTTCCTTAGTCCTTCCTCCCATATAGTCCGCTCTGACCACCCAATATTTTTCAGTTTCTGGTCATCTAGGAAGTATCTTTGATCATTGAAGGGCCTGTTGTCAACAAATTTAATAACAGCATCAGGATCGAGCGAGAAAAGCTTACAGATATCCTTTGCCACATCTATCACTCTCCTCTCTTTTTTCGTCCCGATATTGTAAACATGCCCAACTTCTCCACGGTGAAGAACAACCTCAAATGCCTCTGCGACATCCTCACAGTAGAGATAGCTCCTAACATTAGATCCATCACCATGAATTGGGAGGGGCTGTCCTCTCATGGCCAAGAGGATAAACTTTGGGATAAGCTTCTCAGGGAACTGATTGGGCCCGTACACATTGTTGCCTCGAGTAGTTATAACAGGTAATCCATAGGATCTTCCATATGCCATAACAAGCATCTCTGCCCCAGCTTTGGTAGCAGAATAAGGGTTTGTCGGCAATAGCTGGGAGGCTTCATGATTTCCAACCACAGCATCCTCATCGGTCTCTCCATAAACTTCATCAGTACTAACATGAATGAACCGTCTGATCTGGCCAGTGACTTTGCAGGCCTCAAGGAGGACATGAGTACCATAAATATTATTCTTAGTGAACTCAAATGAGTTGCCAAAAGAATTGTCAACATGTGTCTGGGCTGCAAAGTGCATAATGGTATCAATGGACTCAGTGATCAGGAGGAAGTTGACAAGGTCCGCGCTAGCAATATCTCCCTTGACAAATTTAAAGTTGGGGGATGAACGAGAAGGAAGAAGGTTCTTTAGATTAGAGCAATAGTCAAGCTTGTCGAGAACCACAATCTTGTAATCAGGGTAGTTCCGGACTAGGCGGTTGGCAACATGAGAGGCAATGAAGCCAGCTGCCCCTGTGATCAGGATGTTCTTAGGTTTATATGACGCCATTCTTCTTTATTTTTCAGTACCTGTAAGCCCCCCCAAAAAAAAATCAATAAACGGTTTCACAATGTAGAAAAGCAAGACAATTGAAAATAATAGTAAGTCTTTTGCAGCAAACAACAAGCAATCAGAACAAATAAGAGAGACCGTGATACACAGAAATCCATAATTAAATAATTCTACAAATTTAGCCGAATCACATTTGTTAGAGCAATCTCTAGATATCAAGACAATAAGCTTCACCTAGAATCCAGTTACTGCTGGCAAAAACATACTGGCCCAAATGCAATGATATATTTAATATTCGTCCGAGGCTAGGAAATAAAAAAATCAAAACAAATCATTTAATATTCATTCTTTGAGATCTAATCAGTTACTAGATGCGTTGAAGACATCATTCCTCCGTTCATAATGAAATGGTAAAACCTAATTAAGGAGATCTTGTCAGGTACAAGAGAAACAAAAAACATTAAACAAAAAGATATCGCACATCTACGTTACAACTCATTCCAGATCTACCGGAAACTGCTCGCAAACGCCAACGAAATGTAACACTCGGATCAAAATAAACTAGAGATCGGCCTCCGGTTAAAGAACTCCACTAATCTAACAATAAAGATCCAACGTCAATGGCGAGAAATCTACCACCTAAAACGCATTAATCACAAGGAAACTCTCGATCCGGCGCCAAGAAAGGTAACGAAGACGAAATTGCTCCAGAGATCAACGATTCCATGCCCTAACCCCCAGCTTCACAAGCGCAAATCGAAAGAAAGAAATAAAAAACCTCAAAATCCAGGGAGATTCGGACACGAAAAGGGCACAAATCTTAGATCTGATCCAAATTAGACGAAGTCGACGCAAGAATCGAAGGTCGAATCGAGATCGAATAGATCGGAGAGATTAGAGAGATGAGAGTGAGAGAGAGAGAGGCTTACGGATTCGAGTCGGTGATCGCTGGAGAGGTAATGGCGGGAATGGCGAAGTATTTATTAGCGCAGCGAGCGATCGAGAGAGAGACACGAGAGGAGAAGGTTCGTTGGCGAAGAGAATTAAATGGACGAGAGCCAAGGAGAGGGGTATGTTTTTTTCTCCCCGCAGGCGAGCGTGTTCGATGGGGTCTGCCTGTGGCCTGTGGCTGGCTCGATTTATATCTACGCTCGTCTTTTTTTCGGGTGTCTTTATTTTATTTTTATTTATTTCTTTCCTCTGTGCCCAGCTGTAAACGCGGTCCGTCGTCCCGATGCGAAGGTCAAGGTCATTTCCCGGATGCCGCACCGCTCTCGGATCGCCTGCATCCCTAGAGTCAGGAATCTACTACTTATATATATATATATACTTTTACCCTTGGCCTCATCTACTGCACTGACAAAGATAAATTCTAAAATAAATATCACTCTTTGTTATTTTAAAACTGAGATTTTTATTATAGAAATAATTATTTTTATATTCACTTGTATTCTGTAATTAAAGTATAATAATTACCTTCGATGTGTTATTAAAAAAAATATATATATCGTGAAGGAAAAGATTAAAAAAAAGTGTTTTATTTTTTTATAAAATTATCATAAATACTTTTTGAGTTAGTGTAGAGTATAAAAAGTAATTTTGATGAATGTTATTTATATTTTAGAATTGAGTTATTATAGTATTTAGTTATTATTTAAAATAAATAGTTATATTCTGAAATAAAAAAAAATTATTTCTGAAGTGAACTAGGCTTAATAAATTGTAGATCCTCTCAAATATTTTAAAATGCTTGTTTTATTAGTTATCCGTTATAATTTTCTATTAAAAATAATGCGTCAGTATTACGCCATCAATTTTAAGTCATCAACTTACTGTTAAAAAAAATAAGAGTCAAATAGTAATTTAACAATTTTTATTAACAAAAAAATTAACAAGGAGATGTACGTATAAATTGGCAAAAGTTTGGGGGTATTAATGTAAAAGTAAGTATTCATACTCCTTCCAAGGCTAGTTTTCAGCGAATAATAGACTGCCGTGTAAGAAGAGAACGCAGCGCGTTCTATGCACCCGTGGCTAATCGTGAGATAGTTTTATTTGACTTTTTGCTGATGTGGCAGCGCGGTAGTGCCATAGTGGAATCTAATCGGTTAAACGGTATGGCTCACAATATATGGGATGGTAGATCCGAAACAGGTAGGATGTGATAATTTCACCTGTTTACAATATTTTTGGAATTAAAATGCAATAAAAAGTTGGGAGTCGAATGGATTAATTTATCATATGTTGATAATAACTCTAATTGCTGATAACGGTGGGTTGTTGGGGCAGTTGGTGGTGAAGTTAAAGAAGCAACAAAGATCTGCACCTGAACCTTCAAAGGGCCCACAAGTGGTTGTTGGTTCTCAAATGCGGGCAGGTTTGCAGGCATGATCCCGGTGATGGACTGTGATATTGCTACTTTGCTACTTAGTTTGCTATACCTACTCCCATTTCGTTTCGGAGGACGTGGAAGTTGATTCGAGAAGACTCTTTCCCTCCACGAACATAACTTTTTTGCTACCTACTACCGTTTCAATTTTTTTTTAAATTTAAATATGAGACTATATGTGTTTAAAAATCGCTGATTTGGTTGATCATCTTTAAATATAAATTACTGACTGAATTGACAATTTATATACAATTTTTAAAAAGAATTATATAAATTATTTTTAATTCTCATTCACTTGATACCTGAATCCGCCTCATCTGAATTTTAACTATTTTAGATTGGGCAAACATTACATTAAAATTTCATAAATAAAATCCAACTTTTAGTAATTGAATCACAGTAGTGCTCAAGCTTATGCTGTATGAGTATTTTTGAGTTGGAATCCCAATAGTATTGGATTAATTAGGATATCATTAAGTTTCCACTTACCAAAATAATTGTGAAGTTTCATTTGGGCCACAGCCCATGTAGATATGGGCTTCATTTTGGCCCAATGGGCTCTTAACTAATTTCTAGGAAATTTATAAATACACTTTTTTTTCTTATGATTTCTGGTATAAAAAAAAATAGCATTAATATGATAATCAACAGATCCCAGGTTTTTGTCATTATATTGCTGGTATTTATTTGCCAATCATATTCATATGTTTTAGGTACATTTATGACTTGATATTGACAAGATATATCGTCAATATGTTATATATATATATATATATATTGCAAAACACTCAATTTACAAATAAGTTAAAAGATAGATGGTGATATGCAAAATAGCCCCCAAATAGTGGGAGGACCAGGAGGTCAATGAAACCAACACAGGGGAGATGGATGGGTCTTGTTGAACTCAAACACAAGCCGAAGTTGAAGAAAAAAAGATGAGCTGAACAACCTTGCTCGTGTTCTGCTCGAAAAGATCGAGCCAACTTGTGTTTCAGCTCATTTAGTTTGGCGAGCTAAGTCAAGCTCGTTCTGAGCTTAGCTCAACTGACTAGATTAATGATCTAACCATTGAATCCCAATCTAATGGCTTAGATATCTATCACTTTTAATCAAGTTTCAACCGTCAGATTTGGGTATATAGATCAAGATTAGGTTATCATGCCAGCGAGCTAAGCTTTGTTCATATTTAGCTCGTTTATTTTTTTTGCTTATATTTAATTGGAGTTGCTGCCGTCGTTGGATTTGTTCAGTCCCAGAAGTGGAGATTGTTTGGATCCCAAGCCCCAGCAGTTAAACTTACACTTAAACATGTGCAATCTTATGGACTGGGTGAGGCCTATGAAACGAGACGAGGGCCTGTCTGAGAAAGTTAGGAAAATTTTCTAGAGGAATTTTAACATGTAGGAATTGAAAAGTGCAACTAAAGAATTCTATACAGTTATTTTTCTTAGGATTAATTTAATTTTATCATGTTTGGTTAGTAAATTTTGGAGGAAAAACGGTGATAGGAGAGAGCCTAAAATACTTTATTATATAATTATATCAAGCCAATTCGTATGGTCGGATTGATTCTAGACTCATCATGTGGTCGGATCTGAGTCCGTAGGAGTTGACTTTGGATAAGTGAGCGAAGGAACGCAGGAACTAGCGAATTCCAATACTTGGCAACTTCCAATTGCTTTTAGAACTGTTGCTGCATTTGGTTTTGTAGGGGGGGCCCAGTCCATCCATTGGGGTTACAATCGTAGTCTTCGTTTCGCGGTGGCTTCTTGATCCGTGTAAGCGTCTTGGATCCAGTTTTCGTCGAGCTTTCCTCTGACCAATCTCCCTCTCCGTAGCATTTTACAAGGTGAGAATTTTCATGGCCAATTCCTTCGTTATGCTTGGAAATTTCCCAATTGCAACTTATATAATTGCTTTACGATATGCTCAGTGATGTGGATTGCACTGCGAAGGGCAATCAGGCCATTCCATGGCTCACAGAGACAAGGAGCGATCGCTCTTGTTTCTTGTGTTGTGATCTTAATCACAACCTTAGTTCTAATTAGAGGAAGACCCAGTTCCCCATCTGAGCTCCCGAGCACTTTGAAATGGAACAGCTTTGAGAATTCCACCCAATTCCAGCCTTCTCTGCAGTCCATGAACGGTACTGATGTCATATGGCAAATACCCACTTCGCCAAAAGCGGTTCTTTTTATAGCCCATGGATGCAATGTCCGAGCTACCAATTTCTGGGATAAGTCGTCCAACTGCCCAAGTTGCGATGGATTGCCTGAAGAGAGAATTTTTGTTCTTCAAGCCCTAGAACGGAAATTTGCGGTATTGACCATCTCTAGTTTAGGGAAATGTTGGTCATTTGAAAGGGAGATGGAGAATGTTGAATGGATCATCAAATGGTGGATTCGAAAATATAAGCTTGGGGGTCTTCCCGTTGTGGCTTTGGGGGCTTCTTCTGGTGGGTACTTTGTATCTGCACTTGCTGCTAAGATGAGGTTTAGTAGCATCACTATTATGATTGCAGAAGGGGTGTTTAATGATATGGGTGTACCAAAGGGATACCCACCTACTCTTTTTGTTCATATGCAGAAAGACCGCATCAGGATGAGCTTGGTAGGGACTAACATGAAAGCTTTAAAGAATGAGGGAGTTGAAGTTAAGGAGATTAAATGTATGGAGTTCCCTTTGACTCCAACGTATTTATGTGATAGGATCCCTGGTTTGGGCCAGAACTTTGCGGTTAAGTTCCTTGAAATTTTTCGTCATAAGGGATTTGTGGATGACAAGGGATATATGAAAAGTGATGGTCGGCATACTCCTTGGAAGAACGCTCTTAAGGAGAAGAATCTTTTATCTGAGAAGTATGGCTGGATTAATCATGTGGAAGAAGAGTTAAATCTTGCATATGGGTACCATGAATTTTCAAGTTTACAATCTGATGATATTTTTGAATGGTTCGAGTCCCACATGAAGTGAAAGGGACAAGTAGTCTTTGAAGTTTGGCCCTCTTAGGACATGGAACACTCATTATTTTCAAGTTCCCTGATAACAAGATGATGGGATTTTTTTCAGGATCTTCTTCTTCAGGAAAAAAATGTTTAAAGCTGCTGAGTGTTATTAGATTTTTGAATCTGGCTTGGGAGGCTTTCAGGAAACTTTGAAGGATATTGCATGATTTGTTCATAACATGGCAAGCTTAACCTTCTTTGCCAGGACATCCCAAAACATGCCAATCTTGGTTATACATCATCCCACATAGTGCAATCATAACATGGAAACTTCTGATACTTAAGGTATGTTTTTGTGCTTGTTTGATCTCCTACTTATACTTCTATACTTGGATGTAGCAGTGTCAAATCAGTCCAATTGTTCTGAAAGTGTGAGAAACTTGTAGCAATCAACTGTAATTTCTTATTTGAACATTATTTAGTTGTCGTGGCAATCCTTCATATTGCTTACACAGCAGTTGTTTGGTATTATGAGATTTTAGCCATTTAATTTTATCCATAAACCCTTAACTAGTACCAGATGTTTTCTCTCAATATCTAAAGCTTGTAAATCTAGTTTACAGAGAAAGGAGGTTTTTGGCCAATTATGTGGGTAAACGCTGCAGTTCAAAGAGAGTTATCATTTTATCTTCAAGCTAAGCATATTGGTACTTCAGTTAATAGATGAACTGACAACAAATGCATTTCTCATGAGTGGTCAGTCTCTTCTGAAACCTTCTGTGGATGCCTTTTTATTATGATTTTGTGGATCTAACACCCTTCTAATGCTGCCTTAATGTTGGATAAGACTGATATCCTTTGCTTATAGCCAGATAAGACTGTATGATTGCCTTTATTTGGGTCTATACCTGGATTCAGTTTCATCACCACTTACCAATTAACATTTGCTTTTTGAATGTCGTAGAATGTGTATTTGTTTTGATAAGTCAAGTCTTGGTGAGTCTTCAGTGCAGCTATTTGTACAACCAGAACAAGAGTAGATTAAATTGAGTAGCTTCTTAGAACAGATAGCTTCTCCATTTTGCATCTTCACTTGATATTATAGCTTTAATTTAGATGTTGAGCAAGATAAAGTTTTCCTTGGGCAAATTCCATGAGATGAGGCAATATAGGCATGCATGAAAGATAATACAATTTCAGGATCATTATTTTATAACTGCTGATAATTATTAAATTTAATGACTGGCTAATATTTTTTTTTGGTGTATAAATAAATAGTTTATATGTAAAGACCAAATTAGTACTTTTATAAAGCAGCTTATTCTTAAGATTAATGAATTAGATCACATGATACAGCTATGCTTAGATGAGCAGGTAAGAGTGCAATTATGTGAATCTTTACTGCCTAGTTCAAATTCGAGATATGAAGTAAAAATGCGAAGTTGAAGTTGGTAACAGTAGGAAGATCAAAGATGCCTAAAAAATTTCATAAATCCAATACTAGAATTAGCCGCACCCAGTTCACCCCCCACTATGGCTTAACAAAATTGGAGCTTTCCTACTGAGGATCAACCAAAAAAGAGCTCATTTCCTCCATAGGAATAGGCCATGACACCTCCTGCTGTTCCAAAACTCATCAAGCCAGGTCCAACATAATCTCAGTTCTTCATTTCCTTTTTAGCAGACCCCCTAAACTACTGTCAGTTTTTAATAGCCCTTTTTATATATATTTTGTGACACTTTAATCCTATAATTGTCCATTCAAAATTTTCGTTAAAAAAATACCCTGTGATTAATTTTAGGCCATCTTAGTGTTGTGCAAATACCAAATGGGTAAAGGAAGCGGAAGCAAGACCTTCATCCCCAAATACCACAAATGGGAATAGAGAAAGAAAACCAATGCAATGCTTAGGAAAAACTCCAAAGAGGTGTTAATAGTGATAGAATAGCACTAACCAAGTTATAATCACAGATTAAATACCCTAATGCAAGCAATCACTAACAATGAAACAATGGAGACAATAGAGAGAGAGACAAAATTTACGTGGTTCGGCGATGTGCCTATGTCCACGGGCGGAGCAATCTTCTTCATTATACAAATCTCTCACTTACAAAGAGTTTAATAACTCTAATCACTCTCTCAGTATAATGATGGCTCAACCATCATTAATGTTCTTCCAACTACCAAGCCCTAAAAACACTCTTTAGTATTTATAGTCAGGTTCAGATTTTGGGATTTTTCGCGTCGCGTTCGAACACCCTCGGGGACGCGTTCGAACGCACCCAATATCAATACAGCAGAACCAAAGGGGCGTTCGAATGCATGAGGGGCCGTTCAAACTCCTGCAAAAACAACTGCTCTCGGGTTGGTTCGCGTTCGAACGCGGCTGGACCGTTCGAACGCCTGCAGAAAAGTCTGCTCTCGAGTTGGCTCGCGTTCGAACGCCCCCAGGGCCCGTTTGAACGCGCGGCACAAAAATACGAATACATGCTGAAAATTTGCTGAAACTGAATTTGAGCCAATTTTTAACACTTAGACCATCTTACACTTATTTAGAGCAAGAAAAAGAGAAAAAAAAAATTATTTTTCTACGCAAAGGGGGGAGATATTATAGTTAGTTGAGAAAAAAAAACTGTGAAAATGGATAATAAAGCTAATGATGTACGATTAGCCCCATATTTTCTCCAACAATCTTAGTGTACTTGTCAGAATCAATAAAGCTAGAAAGAAAAAAAAAGAAAGAAAGAGAGAAGAACTCCAAATCACATTTCAGCACAGGAGAGACGACAAGGTGGGACACTGCAAGCAGCCAAGCAAGTTACCGTTGGATCCCTAGGATCTGGCCACGTGTCCAACAATCATTTACAAAAGAGCGAGGCTACGTAAGTCGTAACGGAAGAACGAGCCGTTATGAACACCACCATGCGGCCAATGCCATGCGTCTCGCAGGGCGCCGGAGAAATTATTGCGTTGATAAAATTAGCCACCTCTCATACCATCCACCACCTCCTCCTCTATTTAAACCCCACACCATTCTCGCTGCCTTCCACTCTCGCTCTCTCTCTCTCTCTCTCTCCCTACAGAAAAGAAAGTGATTACTTAAGCTATTCTTCGCCCTTCTTTAATTCTTAGCTCATTAAGTTAGTGCTCGGGAGGAGATGAGGAGCGGTTATAGGCATGCCATTCTTCTGCTATTTCTTGCTCTGGTGACTAATAAATGTTTAGCTTATGATCACTTTGTTGGTGGCCAAGATGGTTGGCTGCCTAACCCTTCTGAAGCTTTCGACCACTGGGCCAAGAGGAATAGATTTCAAGTCAACGACAGGCTTGGTACTCTCTCTCTCTTCCAACTTGGTTTTCTTGTAGTACTTTTTTAACATTTCTTTTCTATATCCTAACGCCTTGTCTTGCATTTGTTCCAAATGTGGGCTCAATAAGTATTCAAGTATGACAAAGAAGAGGACACAGTCCTGGAGGTGAGCAAAGAACACTACGAGTCATGCAATGTGACCAACCCCTACCTTAAATTGGAAGGTGGCAACTCAGTGTTTGATCTAGCTCGCTCGGGGCCATTCTTCTTCATAAGTGGAAAACAGAGCAATTGCGAGAAGGGTGAGAAGTTGATCGTTGTGGTGTTGGCGACTAGGAGAAAACAGAGCCCATCACTGCCTCCATCTTCGGCGCAGGCGCCGAGATTTACTTCGAGCCCATCGCAAGGAGATGGTGCGTCGCCGGCACCCCCTCCGTCGTTGCCTGATGTTTCTTCCTCTTCCTCCTTATCTTATTCCTCTGTTCTAAGTGCCTCGAATCTTGGCTTTGGAATAATAGCTCTGTTCCTGGGCGGAGACTTTTTTGGTTGGTGACTTTATAATTTGAATTTGGATTATTTTGTGCGCGTTAGAATGTATTGTGGCATTTTAGATGTTTAAGGTTTGAATTCAGAGTCAATTTATTGTGACATTTGACAGCTATTAATTGGTATTGATTGAAACATTCTCCTTGAAAGGACCAACTTGCTAAGCAATAAAGCAACAGTTTTATGATTTAATTCGTACGTTCTACATCATGATATGATGCAACTGCTAGCTCTTGCCTCTAGTTGATTGGGGGAGAATGTTTAGTATTAGTAATTTAACTACGAAGAGGACCATCACTGTAACTTAGTAAATTTATGATAAAGATTATGAGATCAATTCCTTTGTTCGTGAACGTTGGTTGAGGTTAATATTTGATAATTTTTTCCAAAATCTATAGGTGAATAGTTTAAAATTAATACATCAACTTCATTTTCTAGCCTAGGATTGTAATCATAATAGTTTTCACAACCAAACGTAGGAGCAAATTGAAATCCATACCCTCACACAAATATCAAAAGAATTTACTTGGGATGATGAATTGAATGCACCATGACCCGAGTATTGTGACAAGTTTTCTTGAAAGCTTTATCTACTGTCGCCATCTCTTTGAAAAGGTTGGCTAAGTTGCCTTATATACTGAAGACCCTCTTATCCAACTTACAGCATGCAAGCTCTATTAATTACAAAAACAAAAATTGACACATACCCTGAATTAGCATACAAAACCACACCCATAGTATGATTTCCTAATTAAAGATGCTATTATTAACTCACCAAACCTTACCAACACTATAAGAGTTTCCCTTCGCCAATGAAGAGTTCTACCTTACCAAAGTCAGCAACAAGCCTTAAATTGGAACCAAGGATGGAATTTTAAGCAGCCCATGAAGAAGACTTATGCAAGCCTTTGTAAGTAAAAACCTAATCCACAAACTCTAAGTTTTAACTTTTAAGTGAGGGCAAAATGAGAGAAAATATCATATTCCTACACTTGTATTTAACTTCAGAAATACCTTTCTTTGACCGCATATACCATCACAAGCATTATACTCTGCCCACATTTCTATTACAGATGACCAGAAGCAGCATGGCACGTGAGAAGATAATAGATTTATATCTTAAGAATTTAAAGAGCTATAGAAGAATTAAGTGTGCTGTTGTAGGATACCAAGATGGTAATAAATTTAGTACGTGCCACACAAAAATTTCTCCAAGAAAATGTTACCTTTTAACGAACAAATAGGAGCAAGAAACAGACGGCCCATCAATGGAATTACGAGACTACCCGAAGCAAGATTGATTTGGACCAAAGTCCATACATTTAGCTCCAAAACCACATTCCAACCCTCACCTATATCTTTGGACCAAAGACCAAAGTCCCAACTCTTTTGGATATCCAGCTTAGGACAAGCTCAGGCATAGGCAAAGGATTACTAAGGAGCCAAATGCAATAATTTTAAGTGCCTGGAAGCTCTTCCTTAACCTTAGCGAGCTAACATGTTTACAGCACTGAAAGACACGTACATGTAATAAGTTATCTTTTACAGGTAAGAAAGCAAAAGATCAAAGACAAAGAAAGAAGAAAAAACATGACAAAAACAATAGAAGTTGGTAAGAAGACGCAAGGAAATGCTAGAAACCAGCACCAACTTGTTTCTTAATATTTTAGTGACCGTGCAAAACCTTTTCTGCCGTAGACTCACCTTTTTCTTCTGAATCATAAGAACTCTGGCTCTAGCCCATAGAAAACTAATCAAAAGAACCACCATCTTCGTTGTCTCGTCTTCTTCTGAATCATCAAAGAAACAATTTTACATTTAGAGAGAATTAAGTAGAACACACATACACACAGAGTCCAACTCATATATTGCAATGGACTTCACGAATGCTTTCAACTTACAACTGCACCAACAGATTAAACCATCAATCTCATGTTAAGAATGTTTTCACACTTCTTTTTCTGACCACTGATGGCTTAAATAAGTTGAAGGACAATTTTACTGCCCTGCCAAGGATTGGGATTCATCTAAGCATGAAGCAATCATATTCTCTACTTACTTTCATGGCCAGAAACTGTCTTCAGAGAAAAAAAAGGAAAAAAACATAATATTCTTTCATTTATTTTTTCTCTCAAAGAAAAGTCTTTCATTTGTTTAAATGATTTCCTTTCGATAAAAGATGTGACTGATTTGCAACATTTTAGACGATCTGTTAGGTGCGTGACTCCTTGAGGAGATCTGCCAGGTTAGCCACAGCGGTCACTTTGCTTAATAGTGCATATGAAGTACCTTTAAAAGATGAAAAAAACTTATGCCACAATACTAAAATTAAACAGCAGATTTGGTAGGGATGATAAAGTGAAAAACGAGAAGTAGAGAATAAGGTGCATGGAAACTTTAACAAGTAAATATTAGCATAAAACCAAAAAATATCTGACAGAACAAACAAGAGGGAGAGGACTCGAACCTTATTTTGTTGATCTGCTTGTATGAGTATAGGCTTCGGAAGAACTCCTTTTTCAATGATCTGGGTGTATGGTTGCACCTTCTCTTTTAATAGATCATTCAACTGTAATTACATCATACATAAGCTTAAGTTAATCTTATAACACTACTATGACTACATTAACATATTACACACATACACAATAAAACATTTATTTATTAAGGCATATCTAGTGCATATACACACACATATAGTTAACATGTCGCTAGCCTGTACCAACTACTTTATAGAACAGTAATGTTTTATATTTTATATTCTAACATCCTCATTTATTAGTTTTGAAACATTTCCATAGTCTCACGAAATGGACTTGAGTTAAATGGGTGAAAATTTAATATTTTAAGGCAAATGTGAGCTAAACAGAATTTGAACCAACTAAATCTTCTCTGATTCAGTATTAACTTGACAACCTCTCTAAAAACTTAAGTTATTAGAGAACAGTAACTTTTATATTAATAAGCTAACATGAAACTATTTTGCAAATTGATGCCCTTGTAGATGTAGAATAGAGTTACCCGCATGAAACTGAATAGTTTTTGTGGCCTTTTTTCCGACTACCTTGCAAGTTATGATTCTTATGTTTCTCCCAATCCCTTCCCCTCTCCTCACTTATTCATTTTCCCTAGATCCATCCTGGATTTAGAACTTGAAAAACAAATCTATAGCTTCATACAACCTCACAGTGTAAGTTTCATAGAAGAATGAAAGGAAATAAATAACGATAAGTGCCAGTGAAATATCGGCACTATAGTTATTTTAGCCAATGTTGAAAGAAGAGACACTGCATGTCTGCATGTGACTCCTTTGTTCTTAATTTTTTCTTTTCCCTAATTAAATGTTGACAATAAATCAAGATCGAGCTCTTAAATTGCACGCTAATGAAAATCATTATCACATTCAAATCAGGCAGTAGCAAACTGAATGGTGGCATAAAAGATAAAGGTAACAAAGAACACAAACCTTGTCCTGGCGCCATTTGGTTTCCCACTGGGAATCAAGTATTTTGTCAGCAATTTCTCTTTGGGCTTTAAGAAGAGTAGTCATCTCAAGCAACTTCTTTGGATCTTTTAGTTCCTCCTCAGTCCATGAAGATGAATTTAGTGGAAGGTCCAATTCCTAAAAATACTCTAATCAGAACTTAGAACAATAAAGACATCTCTCATATTCTGTCTCTCGAGGAAATATGCATGCTAAAATTAATGTAAATATCATTCATCACTACTGAAATCGATTGAAATCATTTATTGAAAATACAGCCCATCTGAAGTGAAGATCCAATTGAAGTGACGAAAAAATGAAAAATTCTATAGGACAAATTTTGCATTAAGGATCTGGATTTTGGATGCCTAAATTATGAACAACAATTTTGCAAATATCAAGATAGGAGCATAAGGTAGCAGTGAAGTCACCCAGCAGTATGTGCTCCTATTTTAACAATATTTCAGTTGTCTCGTAGGCTGTCAGAATCTCCAAAGTCATAATTAGACATTTGTCAAAAATATTTACATATGAAATACATAGAAGAAACTAGCTAAATATAGTGTAGATACAAAGGTTATATTCTACAACAAAGAAGTTGGAGAGATAAATATGAAATAGGAAAGTAGGGAACCCTCCTGAGGGCGTGGCGTGACAGTCTGTCTGAATCTGGTATGCATGCAATTTTCACTTTCAGATGGAAAATTATGAATTTAGCATTTTTTGAGACATATTAGAAATTCTTGAGCTTGTTAGAAATGACTTGAATATGCTCAAAGAACCATGAAAAGAACATGCAGCAACCTAGCAATGGAAGATCACATTCTTAGTTTTTTACAAGAGAAAGCACATAAGTAGACTAGCAAGTACAAAAGATTCTACTTCTTACACCCCAATTTTGTGGGCGAGGAGGTACATCAAGCCTCATGACTTCTGCCTCTAGTGCTTTCTTAGCCTTGTAATAAGGAATATTTTTCACAATTACTGGATCCTCCCTAGCACGGACAGGATCTAAAGATATAAGGGCCTGAAAAAGTAGAAACCAGTATCAGAATACAAGAGGTAGTTAGTTCCTCCTGTTCGTGTTTATGAGAAGAATCCATAAATTCCACGGTAGTAGGGTAAGACTCACATCTTGAAGGTGCTCCCAACCAGGCTTTCGCTTCGCAACCACATCTCGAAGTTGATCATAGCGCATAGATTCCTAAATAAATAACAAATACCCATGAATGATCAACAAACAAGAGCTTCTAATAGGAGTCACCTATGACATGAGTTTCAACAGATTTGTGAATGCAAAGTTTACCCCAATAGCGAGGTGGCACATAGTCAGAATTATGCTGGTTCCGAGTTTCTAAAAGTAGCAAAAGGATTGTTTTCTCATGTAAAATGCTCTAAGTATATAGTTTTATTCTCCATCATGTGATAATTTATATAATAACTGCAACAATCTCATCTGCCTCATAACTCATTCCTATAAATAAAAAAGAACTCCATATAATTAATTTCATATACAATACGCATTTTAGATTCTGTAGGATAGGACAGATTGTGTGGGTCTTAATTTTCTATAATTGCTACTTGACTGTATAAATATGCACGTGGATGCTATATACAGGGATCAGTAGTTGCAGATTTTTCATCACTTCCTATAAGCACCCTATAAGCTCCCTGCTCACCACTGCCAATGCAAACTACTTAACACAGATCCTTACAGCTTCTAGCACAATTTTCTATGTTAAGTCACTCCACTTCATTTGTCAAAGGGTTTCCAATCACCATCAATATTTCTAAAAATAATTCTTTAAACTTCTACAGTGAAATTTCATGACCTTGAAATATTATATTATTTTAAACAGCTTTTTGGCAGAAGATAATATCAGGAACAAGTGAACAGCATTATTAAAATCATAGATTGATGCAAATGACAAATTGTGACAGCATAAGCTATGGTCTTAGTTTAACTCGGTCCCTATTGTAGACTGGTAGCATTCCTGCCAAACATGCAATGCTGTTATAGGGCATTCCTTTTGAGAGATTTAAACAAATCCTAGAAAGAAATGAATGAAGGCATAAAGAGCTTGTGCAATATTCAGCAGTAAAAAACCTGAATAAGCTAAATAAAAACAGTTAAACTGAAAAAGTTAAGATCAGAAAGCAAATTTAATTTGTTTGACCTATTAAAGTTACTTGTGATGCATGAATTATATCTTGATGACAGCAATTTACTGTAATGCCACAGAACAGACTGTTATGAACTAAACGAATGTTTGACAGCAATCCACCTACCTTGTAGGCCCACCAAATTTTTTGCTTGACATCATCATCATAATTAAAACCTCCTAATACTTGTGGCAAGGTGATTAACCAAAAAGCTGCAACCTTTGGATCCCTCATGCTATGAATAATGTTCTGGGAGAAAAAGAAAAGCCGCATAAGCAACAGTACCAACAAACAGAGATAAAATGAAGAAACCAATTTATCAATTAAATAATAATATCAAGAGAACTCAAGCAAGTTCCCTTGCACATATATGCATGGGGAAAGAAAAGGTCATAATACTTACCTCATAGGGATAATCCATCTTCCTCATAACATTATATGCTTTCCAAGGGGGCTCCATGATCTGAGTACAAATAACAAATTTTGTGAACTTACTGCTATTAGCAAATTAAGATGTAAAACTAACCATGTTTTGGACATTGCTATTTTTGCATTTCACTAATCCAAAGAACTACCAAATGATCATAAGAAGCAGAACTGCAGAAGAAGTTATAAAGTAGAAAAGACTAGCAGTATGTTAAGCATATGGGTTCAGATTATTACAAATATTTTGTTTCAAGATCAAGCTGTTATATTTGTCAGTTCAGATTTGGCAACACAAGGTTCAGACTGATAGCGGACCTAAACATAGGCACATAGTACAAACATACTGACACCCATATCCAATCCTAGGGCACCATGAAATAAGAAGAAAATCTTATCACAGTCTAGAAATTGTAATAAATTTCTTCAATCAAAATGAAAAAAACTTGATCTGATTGGTTTTTATAGCCAGCATTCATGCTGAGCCAGGATCGAACTCACTTGATCTGATTGGTTTTTATAGTGAAATTACATAATGGAAGAAACTCCAAACTCCAAAGCATCCAACATTTCCACACAAAAAATACATAATTTCAGATGGAAGAAAGCTAAGTATGCCTCATTTTAATATAGTTTGGGTTTCTAAAGGAGAAAGTAAGTTTCTTTTCTTAAAACCTTTAACTGGAATAGTTGGGACAAAAGAAGTTCCTCAAGATTTCGCGAAAATAGGAAAAGAAACGATTTAACCTAGAAGCTGCAATAAAGGATTAAACAGCTTCAAAAAGAACCCTCTATGAATAAAATATTTAATAATTTTGGAACTCCTATGGTCAACAGTGAAAACTTGATGGTGCTATCACATGGAAGATCTAAGTATCAACTCTGTTAAGCAGTCACATGGTTTGTTAAGTTAATGATTAGTCCCAGTTGGTTGAAACTTTCACATAGCCCCTCAACCATAAGTCGCCCAGATTCAAGAACCACATATATGCTAACCCCAACTTGTCAAAAACAACTTTACCATGTCCATGTCTACAAATTTTGCCAACCCAACCACACTTTCCTAGAACAAGCAATAAACATATGAGGACATAAATTAGGCGGCCAAGCTGTAAAGTGAGTTGATATATTTTTTTCTCGTTACCTAATTGAAGAAACAGTGTAATCCGAATGTGATCAAGACAGTTCATTTTAAAGCTAAGTAAGAAGATTAGCTAACAATATGACGATAACCACAGTCAGTTTTACCTTTCAAATCTTGAAGAATAATTTGCAAGAATATCTGGGTAGTGTTGTAATCTTACAATGCTATTCTATAATAATTAGATTTTTTGAAACAAATGAAAATTTTGTTCCTGTTATTGAAAGCTTATATCAACATAGTTCAGGAAAAGAAAATTAATGTATTGAATAGTGTCTAGAGATATGGATAATTTCTTCTTACTTCCAGTCCTATTGCAACTATTATGGGGATAATTTTGGGAAATAGGAAGCTCGACTACATATGTATCCAATCAATCAAAAAGGTAATACAGTAAGTCTACTTACATCATCTGCAGATATCCTGATTTGCAATCGATGTTTGCACTCGGGGCAG
The DNA here is from genome assembly GCF_019914945.1 of Typha latifolia. Classification (NCBI taxonomy): domain Eukaryota; kingdom Viridiplantae; phylum Streptophyta; class Magnoliopsida; order Poales; family Typhaceae; genus Typha; species Typha latifolia. The sequence goes on along the minus strand of NC_133087.1, from coordinate 4,354,994 downwards.
TTCATTACACCCTGCAGTATTAGGTCATAAAACTTATGGAAAAAAGGAGAAAGGCATCTGCCAAGAATATGTATAAGGGGATGATGCAGCATATGAAATTAGTAGAAGCATTAATACTATTGTTTCATTATTTTGAGATCTCATCATAATATTGATGTTCAGCACATAGTACCATTCACGGGGGGTCATGGAAGAATTGGGATTGAGCGGCCAGATAATAAAGATAAGATATCATTGTAAATTCATAATACTGGAGTATGACGATGTGATCCAATCTTCATTAAGACTTGTGCAGAAGTTTAGAAAGACATAGTACATATTGCAGAGTAATTAATTCACATAAACTTGTATGTATAGAACATTTCAATAGATGCATAGTCATATAATGACACATACACATCAAAATACAGAACATAAAGCCCAACATATTGTCTTAAAAAAGATTGACAGCAGAATTAAATGACAAATACAGTGTATCTAACTATTAAACATAAGTCAACTATCGGAGATAACTGTCGTAAGACTGAGATAATGAAAAGCTGATCCATGTACGAAACGAACTCTAATTAAGAAAAGGGGTTTAAACTAAACAGCTAGACTGAAGCATGAAATATGTATATATCTTACAGATCCATCACAGTCAGGACAGTCTTTAACTGGCAGAGGTACTGAAAGATTAATAGCAGAAGGAAGATGGACCAGCTCCGCCCGATTCTCTACAATGGCCTCTGCAACATGTTCAGCTGTTGCCCGCTCCCCACTACAAAAGAATGTCAAGGAAACTGAACATAGGTCATTGTACATTACGTACTTACCACTTCGAATATGTTTGAATCCCGAAAGCGAAGATAGTCATATGCATAACAAAAATCATCTCAAGGAATTCGCATGTGAAGAAATACCAAATAACAAAGACAGAAGCCAGAGAAAGTAGCAGTAAGAACTTAAAACAGAAAACAATCCTCCAAGAGAAAAAGAGATAGGCAGATTGCAACTTTGCAAATACCACCAAATTTCCAAGTACCTTTTTGGGCTGTAGTTTTTCACTTGATAATTCACTCTCCCTGTGCCTTTGCACATAGTACATCGTAATGCTTGCCATCCATTGCAGGTTCGACAATTCCTACAGTGCAAAGAAAGAAAATAGAAGGCAATGGCACCAGCTACAAATCCTATATCAGAGAGAGAATTGTGCTATTAATTGCAATTGAAGTACTCAATTGCAGGTAATAGCAACTCACTACCCCTGGTAGTAAATACCACTAATCCTCCAAATAATTCAAGAAATCAACAACAAGAAGAAAAAGAAGCAATCACCTCTGGCACAGCACCTTCTTCCCCAGCTCCAGCGCGATGTCGTACGTCCCAAGCGTCGCCACCAGCTACAAACCAACTCACACAAATTAGGGTTTCCCCCGAAGAATTCAAGAAAGTAAACGAGCATAGCAGACTAGAAGGGGATTGAATTCATTACAAAGATGGCGGAGAAGGAGACGCGAGAGGCGAGCTCGGGGACGCCGAACCCTCGAGGAGCGGATCCGGCTACGTCGTAGGCGAGGGTGAAGGGGGATAGCACGACCTTAATGGGGAGCTCGAGGAGGTCGAGGATTTGCTGGCCGTAGCGAGCAGCGAACACCTTGTACTGCACCTCCGCGAACTGCTTCGCCGCCTTCAGCATCTTGTCCGTGCCCCGCGCCATCGGAGAACTCCGAATTCGACGCCGAGCTCCTCCTCCTCTTCTAATGCCGACGCCGGCTTCTATGAGGAGTGAGTCGAGCGGGAGAGAGACGATAAGGGGAATGGATAAAGAAAGCACCTCCGGGGAATTTTGGGGGAGGGGGAGGTTTAAGAGTGTTCTTGGACCTTGGTTCGTTAACGGGTCGGATGGAAGGGTCCCCGCAAGAGTGGAACCGACCCGTTAAGGAAGTGAACTGGCACGATGGAAACGGGCACATGGGCTGAAATTTGAGTTGGGCTTAGTCCGACCCCAATGCAAACAGCATGTTAGGCCGGGTACGAGTCGGGTCTAGTTCCAAGCCCGACCCTACCCGACCGAATGATCCAATTAAGATTTAATTAGATCAAATAACCTTTACAAAACTCTGTCATAAAAGTTTAGATAATATATAGTTAGATTATAGTTATAACAGTAAAAAATATAGATTTTTACATAATTACCATCGGAAACTTTTTAAATATCATAATAATTATTATATTCTTCTAAATATCGTAATTGCTATCGAACTTATGAAACCGTCATAAAAATGCCTTCTAATTAAATTAAACTTAGATTATTGAAAGCCTTTTTTTATTATCTAATTTACTTAAAATTCTTATAAGTTATACAGACTTCGATATCCTAATACAAATATTATAAGAAACCAATTCAGCAATAAATATTTTATCCTTTAAACTTAAAGAAAAAAAGTGTATTTTAGTCATTTATTTATATATTGTTTCAAATAACAACTATTTGTTAGATGTATTCTATGACTATTTGGTAAAAGAAACTAAGCATAAATGATAAAAATATTTTAGAGACAATTAGGATATTTATTATAAGTTTTCAATGCCAATTATGTTAAAAATAAATAAATAAAACTCCTGTATATATAGTTATTAAACAACATATAAATTGGCCTATGTTTTTTTCTCTTTAGCTCCAGGATAAAAATTATAAATTGAAACAAGACATAAAACTAGACACATACATTTGGTTGGATCCTGAGTTACAAAGTGGTGCATGTATCTATATAAAAATATAATAATTCCATAGAGAGTATTCCATCTATTCGTATGACGTTGTCACGTCGAGGTGATCATGTTATTGTACTCAAAGTAGCGATATAAGATATTCATATCATCATACAAGTAATCGAATTAAGATACCTTGACTTCTTCTTTGTATCCAAGTAAGTGATCAAAGACATATGGTAAACGTTGACTTCTTCTTTTTTTGTCGAACAAACGACAAAGCTTTATAACTAATACATAACATGCAACATAACATGCAACATAAGCATAAGATCTAGTAGCCTCCAATAGTAGCTTTTCAAATTACACTATATTTCTCTTTGAGTATGTCTCAATTGTTGTCACTTACTTTTCAAGCTATCGGTCGTAAAAAAAAAACTAATTTATCTCGAAATTTAAGCATCCATGTGAGGAGATAGCCAAAGTTGATTTATGTTCAAAAACATACATTCACTTTATGATAAAAAAAAAAAGTTAGTACGAGAAAAATATTTGGTTTTTACTAGCTAATTCACGTACGATAATTAGTTTCATTAGTGTTAGATCATATTTGACATATGAACATTATTAGAAATTGGCTCAGATAACTAATTTTAATATTAATATTAACATTCAGTAATATTTTATAAAATATATTGCGTAATTTATAAATATTAAATATGTAAAATGTAAGCCATATATATATATATATATAAGAGCCAGTGGGAGATAGAGTGCTAGTCTGGTTGACCAGTCGCATGTCTTCCCTCCTCTTCTTCCACGTCAAAATTCGTGCATTATTACTAATTGGTCGCCTTGTTTATATATATATATATGTATACGCTTTTGTCGCCGGAAATATAGATCGAATCCCACGTTCAAAGTTCAACTTTAGAGGCTAATATTTATAAGATAGAGAGTCAAGGTCAAGCTACTTAAATCCCTTCTCAATCTCTAACAATGTACCACTTGCAATATCCAGTATACTAATCCAACCAACTTCAACTATGATTAATGTGTCTTTATTTATTTTTTTTTCATTTGTGTTTTGGAGTTTTGCCATTATATGTCATCCTAAACTCAAAAGTTTTTGTATAGATATCATTCAGTTTACTCTTTAATAACTATTAAGTTTAAGATCTTAATAACTAAATAGATGAAAAAAACTTGTGCATTCGGAATCAGGTAACATTGTAAATTTTATAAATGATATCTATGCAAATATGAACTTTAGAGTGATACAAACATAAATTAGAGATTTAGAAGGATATATATATAGAAAAAAAAAACTATACTTTTTTTATATTAAATATTGAACTTAGACCATGAGTCTATGACTTTCTAATACCCATCTCATTGGATGTGCATTTTTCTATAATATTCATAGAGAAGCTTCAGCTAATAGAGAAGAAACCGATTTGATTTAAAGTAGTTTAATCCACACAACTAGAGATTGAAAGTTGGCAGTGTAATCAACTCATATATATATATATATATATATATTAATAAATGAGATTTATTACACTTAGACCTTTAAATACATAGACCCTTTTGATAACTCTCCCAATCTATCTTACATCTTTTACTGTCCAAAATATTAATAAAAAATATCAAATGGTTATTATTTTATTTTGTTTAAAATAAGGTTAAAATAATTCGTAGAGAACCTAAAATTAATCATGTGATAGTTTTTAATAAAAATATAGATAATTAATGGAAAGGGCATTCGGAGGGTTTCCATAGTTAAAAGGTTAATATGTTACAAAAAAATAAATAAAAAAGATCCGTATTGAAATGGTAGTAGTTTAGACAATTTAAGTGTAATATATATATATACACGAAATATTATTAACAGAGCAACTTTGTTGTAATGACAAAAATGCTCCTATAGCCATATAATATTTTAATTACGATTCCTCCGCTAATAGTAATTTTAACTATGTAAATATTACTTCCCTCTAATATAAATTTTAAAAGTGTATACACGTAAATAAGAAGATTGTGAGGGTGTATATGCAAAAAAAGAAAGACTTTCCAATTAATACTAATCTAACTACAAGGCCACCTCTTGTTAATTAGCTAGCTTAGAGTAGCAAGAGTGCGACGAGCAAAGAGAGAATGGCGACCTCCACCATCACCTCTCCCCGGCCACCGCCGTCTCTCTTCCTGATCTCCATTCTCTCCCTCTCCCTCTACCTCTCAGTAGCCATGGACACAAACCTCGCGTCCGCCACGACGAACGACCACCCGGAAACTCTCATCGCGCTCAATCCGCGTTCGGGAAGTCGGTTCCTAGCCACCAACATTCGCTCGGCCAAGAACGGCGACTACTGCGACCCGAGCGCGAAGAAGTCTTGCTCGGGAGCGAAGGGCGGCGGCGCGGGGCAACGACGACTCAAGTGCTGCGGCAAGAAGTGCACGGACCTGCGGACGAGCCGGAGCAACTGCGGGGCGTGCGGGAGGCGGTGCGGCTTCGGGCAGCTCTGCTGCAAGGGGAAGTGCAGGACGGTGGCGTACGACGTCAAGAACTGCGGCGGCTGCGGCGTGGCTTGCCGGGCCGGGCTTAGATGCACGTACGGGATGTGCGGTTATGCGTGAGTACGGGTGGGACGCCGGGTTTGAGGTTTGAGTTAATTAATTAATCTATGACTCGTAGATGTATGGTTATAAGATCCATGAGAGGTGGGCGCGTGCAAATTAATGGAACTCAACATTACTACGACTTCTTCTTTTTTTTATCTTTAGGTTTAATAAATTATACTAACAAAATTTGCTCTCTTTCTTTTACTTTATATATATATATATAAATTTTTACAAATCATATCCTATATTTTACCTATTTTATAATTCTCATCTCGTCTTTTAGGATTTTGTAACGCTAACTGCTGCTTGCTTTTATAATTCTCATTTAACAACTCTGAGTTAGTTTAGATAATAGAAAGAAAAAAAATCATATTATAATATACAAAATAATTTAAATATCTAAAATATTTATATCTTCTTTATTATTATTTTTTCTTCCCAAAGAATAAAAAGTAAAAGAAAAGAAAAAAAAGGAGAAAGAGGACGAGGAGGATGGAGAATGGGAAGTCAGGAGATGAGAAAAAGTGGTGGCAGCCCTAGTGACAATGGAGGAGGTAGTGGGGAAAATAGTTGATGAATATAAAAAATGAGAGAGAATGGTAGAAGCATTTTAGTAATTTTGTCAACATTAGTTAATCAAAATAACATTATGGTGTTAAATGAGAATTATAGAGAAAATGAGGGATTGGATTACAAAATTCTCAAAGAAGAATGTGAATCACAAAATAAATAAAATATATAATATAATTTATAAAAATCCCATATATATATATATATATATATATATATATATATATATATATATATATATATGTTATGATCCACTACATATTGATGGTCCAATTAGTTGCATGCCCATGTGCATATATATAGGATTAGAGGTCCAGAGCCCAATTCAGCTCAGCAGGACCATTGTTAAGATCTATCACCCATCCAAAATCCATAAAACCGATATCGAGTTAATCCTCTTTAAAGATTAGCCCAGCTGTCTAACCCCTCTCTCTCTCTCTCTCTCTCTCTCTCTCTCTCTCTCTCTCTCTCTCTCTCTATAAGATTAGAGGGCCAGAGTCCAATTCAGCTCAACAGGACCATTGTTAAGATCTATCACCCATCCAAAATCCATAAAATCAATATCGAGTTCATCCTCTTCAGAGGATTAGCCCAATTGTCTGGCCTATATATACATAATAATGAGAGCCTATATCGATCGATTATGTTAGGACCAACCAATTTGCCCAATTGATTCGGGGACTCCGAATTAAATGGTGCAAGTAGGTTTTCACATGCTTGATCTATTGCTCGATCCATATTAATCACTACAAGAATTAATATACATTAAAATTTTCCAAGGGATACAGATAATATATCCCTCCTCATCAATTTGATATAATTCGTAAAATACATGACTGAAAATAAAATATTATTAGTATGTTTTGATTCTTTCCCTTTCAATTTCACTTCCCTAAAGTTGCTTCATAGATCCTCTGAAAGGACTTTTCCATGTATGAAGTGAAGAGTTGGGAGTTTATGTAGCCTTTCTCTGCTCCCACTGCGATCTTGAGCTTGCCCATGTAGCTAACCACACTTATGGTGAGGCTCTACAGGGGTCAAATTGAATCCAATTAGTAATTAGGTCACTAATCCAATGGATAAAATTAATTGAGATATATATATATTACCTGAGGTACTCCTACCACCATGAAATGGAAACTCTTCACAGGATGGTTGGCCATGGCCATTTTCTCCATGGGCCCATTTAGGTTTGAGATTGTCATGGTTGTCTTCTTTAGGGTTGCATGTATGTACTTAGCCGTTGCCTGTAAGAGAGAAGAATCCAACTCTCGATCAAAAGTTTAAGCTATCAGGCGAAGACCTGAGAGTCTAGATGTCTAAGCTCTTCTCACTTCCACTCAATTTCTAATATGTGATCTTTTCTCTCACATGTGATACTGAACATTTCAGTTAATGGCTTAGGATATAAACATACCTCTGGACCTTTGATTTGTCTCATCAATTCAAGTAGTCTTCCAGTGAGATAGACAGATAGGGAGCTCCTCTTTGCCTTGATAATTTTCCTTGCTTTGATGACAAAGTCAAGTGGGTTGGTCTTCTCAGCATCCTTGCACTTGGGGATGGAGACATGCAGGAAACCAAATTGGTTTCCCCATGGGGACTTGGCATTGGATTTGGTCATGTCTTGGACTCTCTGGTAGTCACGGATCACTCTAGTGTTTAGCAGGACCAGTGAAGTGACTTGGGCAGTGCCTTGGCCTGCAGCTGCTTGAATATAAAGTTGCGTTCCATAAAAGATTACTCCACTAATGATGTCATTTATGGTCTGCAAATGATTAAGATAACAAGCTCTATATTAATTAGTTTTGATATATGGTGTATGAGGACATTAATCAAAACACCAAAATAAAGAACATTGTGAGTAAAGTTTAAACCTAACTACCCCCTAATATTGGAGAGATGTCAAATGAAAATTTTCATTAATCTAAACGCTAATGGTCGGTTAAGTGTGCCAACTGCAAGATATGTTTTGAGACATCAAAAACAAAACATAGGAAGTCCAATAATAATCCGCATTAATGTCCAATCTATATAGTCTATGGGCTCTTAATTAATTAATTATCAAAAAGTAATAAAGCGAAAAGATTAGAAATGTTGAGCTTACCCCTCCGAGCTTGGACTTGATCCTCCTTATATCATCAAGGGAGAACTCAACATCAGAGATGATTATAGGCCGGAACTCGAGCCCGGCGACGCCCGACCGCACCGGCGACACGTCATCATCCGCCAGGTTACTCTTCCAGATGCCCCACCCGAAGTCCCTGATGGTATTCGCACAGATGGACGCAACTCTCCTCGCCCTCGACGACCTCCCCTTGCCCACCTTCACCTTGGAGGAAGGGAAGGTGAGGGGCAGAGAAGGGTCATCAGCTCTCTGAAGGCAAGCGAAGAGTGCGGCCATGAGAGAGAAGCCATCTCCTAGGGCATGGTGGAGCTTGAACACGATGGATCCCATGGATTTCTTCGTAGGGTACTTGATGATGTGAATCTCCCATAAGGGTTGGTGCTGTGGGAGCTGCCTCATGGCTATATCGGAGAGGTAATCTTGGACGTAGTTGTCGTAGGAGTCTAAGCCTGGAGGGAAGACTGGGACATGGATGTGGTCTGGTAGGTTGACTTTGACTCGCTTCCATTGTTGGACTCCCTTCTTGTCTCTCACCTGCATCAACGAGCAAGGTTGGTTTCAACGAATTAATTAAGGGCCTAAATTACTTCGGATCCTATATCCGTAGGTTGTATGAGAAAGTTTCAACAGCACATGAGCATGTATGCCTCTTCGGTTTAATGTCACCCCAATACCACATCACATGTAGCTCTCGTGAAATTTTATTCTTGCCGTCATAAATGGGAAGGACATCTAATAAGTTTCGGCTATCCAAATACAAAGTGAGACGTACTAGTTGTTTCAAGTTTCAAACATCTGAAGAGCTCTGTCTACATCGCTGGAAATTAATATGGGAATCTTTATAATCAATACTCTTTCACAATTCACAATTATATATATGTAGAGGCTTTACGTAATTAATTGTTATTAAAAGATTCAAAATAGCATAATCACCGCTACATTCTTCAAAATATCATAACTATGAACCAAAACAATGCATTGCAATATATTAATTTATTATCTCATGGCTAGCTATCATCAGCACTAAGAGATAAAGTAAGGAGATAATTAAATAAAAGAAGCATTACGTACCATGACGGAAGAGAAGCGTGGGGTGACGGGCAAGAAGAGCTTCTCCAACGTCGCTGTCGCCGGCGAGTCGTCGATGGCGATCTCAGACTCGAACACGGCCAAGACGCTCACCGACAGCGCCGAGCTGTTGAAGTATTGCCCGGTTGGGCTCACCGGCTCAAACCAAGTGTTCTCCTCTTCTCTCTCCACCATTACTCTCATCTCCTTGGTCTCCTCCATTCCTCTCTCCATTCCTCTCTTCCCTTCTGACTCTACTATCTTCTTCTATATGTCCTTTCCTTCTATATTACATATATATATATATAAAGAATTAGCTGGAGCAGAACAGTTCTGCATGAAAGGGATAGTACTGCAGCTACAATATATATGAGATCATTCTATGCAATAATATATACAGAGAGATAAGAAATTAATTTGGTAGATGGATGAGATTAAATAGGATGGGCAGCTGGGCCAGCTTACGCAATACGCATTGCTCAAAATAGTTATAGACATGCACGGAGTTGGGTTGGCATTCCTTTATGATCGTCCTACTTTTTCTTCAGTGCTGATGGAAATGGTGGACTGTTGTGAGTTTTAATGCAGCAGAGCGAAGGTATTATTTGTAATTTGTTTCATTTCTTTTCTTTTCTTTCTTTTTTAAAAATGAAACAAAAGGAGCACGGCCTGCAGGCAAGTACGTATAACTGGGCCATGCTTCATAATATACAGATAGGTGTCTCTTTGCTAGCAGGCTAGCTAAACCTAATGCAGCCACTGTGCGTGAGGAGGCTCCCACCTCACATCCAGCTGCTACCTTCATATATGCTACAATGGCCGTTCCTTAATTCGTGCTATAGTTTCTGCAACTATTCGAGGGCCAGCTGCAAAGACACTGGCTTGCATCTTTTGTGTTTGTCCTTCAACGAAGGAATCGTCGTCTTCGTTTCTCTTCTTCTCTCTTTGTCCGTGAGACAGGAAGAAAGAGATTGATTGCTCCCAGTCTCCCCCATGTGGAGAGCCTGCGTTTGATTTGGACGTACACTTCGAGAATGAATTCGATTCAAATTTTCTTACTCTTAAATGAATGTGATGCATTGCATGGCCTTTGTTTGAAGACGGACTACGGAGCAAGCCTTATATTTGAAGCATAATTATTTATACCAACTAAAAAAATATTTACTGAAACGAGAGTCCTTGCTTCTAAGATAAAATTATTATTTTACAATGGGTTACTTGTCTACCAAGTTCCAAAATTTAAGGGCGATTTTATTTTGTATTACTTCAAAAATAATACATCATGTGGAGAGAGAAGAAACTCAATTTATTCTTAAAAAAGTAAAAGGGTGATCAGTATTTTGGATCGTAAATTAATAATTGGTGCTCTCAATTAATTTTGTATAATATTATATAATTTCAGTTACTAGATGAGGAGAAAATATTTTGAGCTAAGCTGCAATAAATTAGACATTTGGATCAAACTTCTCTATAAATTTCTTTAATCCGAGGGGAAAAAAAGCGATTTTGTTCCAATTGGGCAAAAAATAATTTTGCATTTAGCATTTATGGACCGGAGGCGAGGCGGGGCGAGCTTTAGACCGAATCCGAGTCGATCCAATAGAGATTCAGGTTCGGGTCTGGTCAAGCCCAAATTAGATTTTGGGCCGGATATGATCGAGCCTTTCAAGCACACCTATGATTTGATATCTACTCTTAAATATTTCCTTTTTTATTTTAATATTAAATTATCACTGTTTATTATATACCCTCTTAAACTTTTTTTATTTCCTAATGAGAAAACTCATAGCCAAAATTTTCATTTCAAAATAAATATAGATTTTTGATATAATATAATAAAAATATGAAATAATTCTACTTAGACCTTCTAAATTATTATCATTTTTTTAACAGTAACAGTGATAATAATTCAGTTTAAATTTTCAGAGTAATATAATTTAGTATAAACGATATGATGTGATTAGTAGTTTATTATTAGCTCATAAATTAATTATAAATTAGATATAGATTAGTCCCTTTTTATTGATATATATATATACATACATATATCTGCTTAAAAATCGTAGCTGAGTGTATCCAAAGTAGACATATAATTTCCACATAAAAAGTCTAACAAATATTAATTCTAACATTCACGAGAAAAATTAAATTTATAATCTCTGTCATGAGGTTACGAATTAAGAAAACTGATTAGGACTTAAGATAACTGGGTCTACCGTAATTTATAAGTAAACGTATCCAACTTTCCTATTTGCCACCTATACACTTCAATTATCAATGGTGGCATATTGTTTAATTAATATTGTCACATGAGTCATCCTTTGTTTTTAGCATGCTTGCATGAGAAGGGACCATGCCAAAGTATATTATTATGTACAATACTTAGTTTAGAAAGTAAATAAATGCTTTCAGCCTCCATCACGCGTCCTGATAAGGAGTCCCATTCACATTAAATGTCAATATAATTAACTCATACCATCACCTATTCCATTGACTTTAGATTCTATTATTGGGTTTTGAGTCTTTGATAGGATGTGTTATATGTTTATATTACGTAATACTTACCCTATGAATTGGGAATTTATTGAATGGTACGACTACCCTATGTTGGGGCTGTTTAATGAGCTGTAGACCAAAATAAAATTTATTTTTTAGTTTTTTTATACTAAAATTCAAAAACTCCTGTTTAATTACAATAGGACATTAGTAGTACTTCCTTGATTTATATTTGTTTATGATAATTTACTTATATTGCTGATCTCCATCCTTTATTATTCCTAATTAGTTGGGTTTGTTTGCAAAGAATCCCAACTATATATTATTGTTTTATATATATATATATATATATATATATATCATTTTCTAGGGAAAACCCTTAGGCGAGATATCATTTATATAATCAAAGAGTTACAAAGTTTGATAGAGGAGAAATAATGAGAGAAGCCCTTACATATATCATAACAACAAAATGCTAATCAAACCTAACAGCTCAAGAAGAACTGAAATATAACGTCGAACAATAGACAACCCTAACGACTTGAAAGCTAAGCAGGCAGGATGCCCAACAACACACTAGAGAGCTAGAGCGATGATTATTTGAGCAAGCCCCCACAACTAAAAAAAAAATTTGTAGAACAAATAAATATGACATTACGTGATGGTCGTAGAAAATCAGCAAATCATCTAGCTCCAGTAAATACACAGGTATAAAATGGCTTGATGTCAGACGACATCATTGTGACCTCCGGTGGCCTAAGAACGATCTTTCATCCAACCACCTTAGTATAATCGAAAAGAAGAAGGAACACAATTTTTCATAAAATAACATATTAGGGCTAATCATAGTCTCCGCTTACTTGTAGAATAAGGATGGAATAAGCATAAGTATTCTAATTTTTAATATCAGAAGAAAATGGCTAATACTAGTATAAGCTATTGTAATATTTAGTTCAATACTAGTATAAGGTGTAATAATTATATTTAATGTGATATAAAGTTGGTATTAAAATAAGGTAAGTGTATTGGGAAGTGGTGATGTTTTAAACCCAATGATAAAAATACCATTGACTATATGTTAAAATAGTAGTAAATAACATTTTTCTAAAATAATATTATTTTTTATTAAAACTGCGGACTTAAAATACTCTATATTGTATTATGAATAAATAACCATGCACTGTAGGCTAATGTAGAGTTATAAGTCTGCACTACAAAAATAACTTTGCACTATTTATATAAAATAACAATGCACTAAAATAATAGTGTATTAGAGGATATAAAAAGGAACTACGAGGTAATGCAGGGTTATAAGCCCGCACTGCGGTATAATGCATGACTATAAGTCCGCGCTGCAGAAAAAGTGTGCGAGATTAATATTTTTTATTTTTATTTTTATAAAATTTACTAGTTAAAAAAAATCTCAACTGTAGGTGAGATATCTAAAATTTAAAAGAAGAGATAGATGAGAGAGGAAAAAAATAAACTGTAGCTAATGTAATTTGTAATTAAATATTGTTTAATCTAAGGGCAAAATAATAATTATGAGTTATTATTATACTATTTTCTAAAAATTGTATGGAATAAGATGATAGATAATTATAAATTACTATACTAGAATAAGGTAAGATGTTGTTTAGTTACAATAATGAGAATTATTCTAGAATAAGCTTATTTTATTCTACAAGTGAACTAGTAGTAAATATCATGAACTCTTGATAATTTATTGTAGAGATGAAATCAGGCCAGACTAGATACAAGATCATATAGTGGTAAAATCATATCTTATCCATATTTCCCTTACGATACAAATAAAATACCAGATAAATTATATATATATATAATTAAATAAAATATTAATGAAATCTACAATGTAATTAGCCACGAGTGCATACATATGCAATAAATAGATTAGAGATTCACATAAAATTTAAGAAATTCACTATTTTATAAATACAATAAACTATATAGATATACAAATTTTTATTAGAACACTATAGATCTATAGGAACTGGTATTTGGAACCGAATGAGTCAAATAATTCGACCCGTTTTCAACCCTCGTTTCTTGACTTCCTAAATTCACCTGTCAGCATGGACGAAGCGTGCGTATGGTAGTCAAAATTATCTACATTGTGTTGAATAGTCGTTGGATTATTGATGAATTCAAAGAAAGCAAAACATCACGTATTAATTTGACTTTCTTACGAAAGGACACAACAACAAGTATAATATACTTTAATCAAATGGTTTTGATTTTGACATTACACAAGATGACATTAAGAATAAGAATATGTTTAATATTTCAATCCAGAGTTATATTTATTAAATCTATTAATAACATTCTGAATTTATATATTTTGCTTACGATTTAATTAATAATGTCCCAATTAAGTTTTATTTTAGATAAAGGAAAGAGACAAGAATAAGATAGTTATTTAACATTTTGTGTTAACACTATGGAACGGGGAGACATATTAAATAGTTAGAGGGAGGCAAAGTATTAAAAAATATAAATAGATGAATATAAATGAAAATAGGATATTATAATATTTTCTTGTAATATGGAATAGTGATGTACTAATTATATTTAACTTCGCATATGGTTGAGATAAAATAAAATAAGAAGTGAAAATAAATTCAAATACCTTTGATTTAATATATAAATTTAAATTAAAGTATTTTTAATTTTATAGATATATAATGCATATTTATAAGTATGTAATAAAATAAGTGAGTGGTACGCCACACGGGAGTTAAGGTAATAAATTTGAACTGAAACTTTAATTATCCAATGAGGAATGAGTGATAGTGGAGAGGAGAATTTTAAAGAAAAATAACTTTATTCAATGAAGAGTAAATCTATAATTAGGCTTATGTGTAAAATAATTTAATTAATATTTTTAATCTATGTTCAGAATAGGAAAAAAATCCTAAGCAAACTGCTAAATGGAGAGAGATTAAAATTCAGTAGAAAAAAAGTGATTATTTCTTTCCATACTTTTGAGTAAACAAACATCCATTAAAAAAATTAATATAGCAAGTCATTTTCTAACTCAATTTTTTTTCAACCAAATAATAATAAGTATAACAATTCTTAATTCACTTTTTTTCACTTTTTTTGTGGTCATAGGCTCTAAGGCCTCGTTCATATGTGAAATAAGATTGAAATATGAATAGTAATTTTTATATGTTATTTTTAAAATGAAAAATTTATTTTAGAAATAATTATTCTTATTTTTATTAGTATTCTAAAATAAGAGTGTATTAATTAATTTTGATGTGATATAAAATAAAGTAAAAGATGGACAAAATATATTTTATTACTTATGAAATTATGATTAATATTATTTGATTTGATATAAGTTAGATTGATTGTATAGATACCAATGATAAATTGATATGTAATTTTAATGAATTTTATTTATATTCTTATAGAGCTATTACAATGTTTAGCTGCTATTTTAGAATTAGTATATCCTAGATTAAGAAAACAAGTTATTTATGAAATAAAAGGGAGCTAATGGGTTGAAAGAAAGTACGAGTAAAGACCGTAGGATTGAATCTAATCACAAATAATTAGTGTGGCCGGGCAACATGGTATTAAATTTGGAGTAATAGCTCGGTGATACATATGACTTTCAAGTCTAGACTAGACAATTTAGTATATTGATTAAAATTTAGTAGCAACTTGGTGCCTCTATATCTAAGAAAATTTTTCTATTTATTCGTCATATATTTAGCCTACTTGCTCTTAAATAATAAAAAAAATAAAAAAAATAGAGGAGGCGTAAAAAAGAAATATAAGGGTTTTATTTAAAAGGAAAATAAAATAGAACGGTGGAGCCCGGCTGCATCTGTGATCGCGATAGTCTCCATTCCTCTTCCGCACGTCCCCTCTTTTGACTTTTAACCATTCCCCTCCGGGCCCCACTCCACCGCCATTAATGCTTTTAAACGAAAAACAGCGCTCCCCTGCACTATGGGTTGTAGGAATTTTATACATCTCTCTATCTTCCAGCCATCCATGGTCTGCCTGGTATTACGACATGCAGACGATCCGGTCGTTCTTAGTAGAAGAATAATTCTTGGGTACCTTAGGATGTACCCCAGTGGTGTGGTGATGAGGTATAGAGGTTGGGTCATTCTCCCTCTTTGAATTGATCCTATGAATAAATAGATAAAACCGTATCTTCCGTTGGATATTCTCTCAATATAAGTATATTGTTATCATCATATCGTAATAATTAAGTATAAAATTGTTAAGCTTGAGTGCGAATCCGGAAAAGGCTTTAATATATTAACTAAAAATAATTTGAAAAAAATTCACCTTCGTTAGGATTTCCTGTACGTGTAAGGGCAAAATTGGAAATATGATCTGACTGAGATTTCCTGTACTAGTAATTTTGGGGACATTTTGGGCTGCAGCTTGCATTACTCGGAAGGAGGAAACTCTCAAAAAAACGTATTAGATACGGATTCGGATACGCGGGGAGAGAGAGAGAGGAGTACGGAAGAGAACGGGAGAGAGAGAGAGAGAGAGAGAGAGAGAGAGAGAGAGAGAGAGAGAGAGAGAGGAAATAGTCATCGATCGTCTCCTTACCTTCGTGGTTATTGGAAGGAGGAGGAGGAGGAGGAGTTCCTTTTGCTCACCCGAAGGTGATATTATCTCGTTCCCTATACGCGTATTTCACCAAGAAGGGCCTCCTTTGTTCTCTTTCTTTAACCCTCGCCTCAAAGAAAAATTCTTTCTTTCCGTCGTTTTCACCGGATTGTAAGATGTGGGTGCTCTTCAATGAACTGGATTTCGTACTCGGATAGATGGAAGGTGCTCCTTTTACGCCGTTTTGCATTGAGCTTTGATGATTCTACGGGGGAAAAGGAGCGATTTTTGGTGTGATTTCTACGTCGATAAGGTGGTAATAATGATGGGCTCTGAGCCGTGCACCGGATGGGACCTCCAGTATTTATTTTCCTAAAAGAATTTGGTTGTTGGATGATTGGTTGCCTTTTTAATTATAGGATCTTTGAAAGCCCTATCTGAGGTGGGGAACTCTTCTTCGTCTTCTCTATTTGGTTTGATATGTATTCCACTGGTGGACGCCATTAGAGTAGTTTGATGTATATGGAACACGGAATCGCATCAAGGCGTTGCTTAAGTGCTGCTTCCTTAGCGGATTTGAAGGGGTTCTGGGATCTGGGTTCTGGTTCGATTGTCACTTCTAGCATGGAACTTTATGGTGCAAAATTTTGATATTCTTGGCATCAAATTTGGCAGTCATGGAGGAGAACAACAGCTCTTGGTTGAGAAGGGCAAAGTTCTCGCAGACAGTTTACCACCGGTTAGATTCGTCTCGGTTGCAGGCAATCTCAATCCCTCTCCAATCTGACCGTGTTGCAGAATTGAAGCCAAAGAAGAGTGCAGAGGCCCCTAAATTGTCATCAATCTCAATGCCCGTTGATCGATATAGAGATACAACATCGAAGCTGAAGGGTTCGGTTAAGCATTCTAATAGTCTGCCGTCAATTCCCTCCTTACTCGAACATGATAGCAATCATGCTGCAAACCAGAAGAAGTTGAGTTTTGAATTTCCTAGCTTTTCTTTCTATCCTGATCAGGGCTCAAATTTAAAACCAGCGACTTCGAATTTGGAGACTTCCAGCTCGTCGCCCCGCCCTGGTCAAGATCCTAAGTTGAAGCAAAAGAGGCCGAATGCTAGAATGGTTTCTCGGTCTTCAGTGAAGATGCAATTAAATACTGGTTCTCGCGAGGCGAATTCTAAGCCCAAGGAAAGGTCTCCCTCTCCGATTCCCACTACCGTTCTTTCAGATGTCTTTAAGGAAGCCAGGGCTAGTGGGAAAAGATTCGCAACTCCTCCTCCTCGTAGGAGAGGATCGGATAAGAGTGTTTTTGGCAAACTGTTCTCTAAAGAAGCCCATGATCATCATATTTTGAATTCCTTATCTTCTCCTAATACTAGT
Source organism: Typha latifolia (assembly GCF_019914945.1). Taxonomy (NCBI): domain Eukaryota; kingdom Viridiplantae; phylum Streptophyta; class Magnoliopsida; order Poales; family Typhaceae; genus Typha; species Typha latifolia. The sequence continues at coordinate 4,337,435 of NC_133087.1, read as the reverse complement.
CCTCTACTGCACTTCTCTTTGATGAAGGATGGAGAGAAGGGATCGAAGGACAATTCATGGGCGAAATATTTTGATCATGGTGTAGGGAGGGTCACTGCAGTGGAGCCAAGTGATGATTGGACTGTTGATCTGTCAAAGTTGTATTTGGGAATTCGGTTTGCCTCAGGAGCTCATAGCCGGTTATATCATGGTATCTATAAGGAACAGCCTGTTGCAGTTAAACTTATCAGGCAACCTGATGATGACGAAAATGGAGTAATGGCTACGCGGCTGGAGAAGCAATTCAACAGAGAAGTTGCTTTTCTGTCTCATCTCTATCACCGCAATGTGATAAAGGTATGCGCCGTTTTATCTTTTGTAGGTGGCCACAACTGCCATCATTAATCTCATTCGTCTTGCATGAATGTTGATTGCTGTGTGCTGGTTGATCTGGTAACAGTTGATGAAAAATTGATGCTGCTATTAGTTGTTGGAGAATGGGTTGTGGCTTTATGATGATGTCCAACTATTGCTTTTTCCTCATTCTTTTGATTATAATTGGAGAATACTGGATGCTTTAATTTGCTTTTTTTTTTTTTTTTGTATTATGCTTCTCTGAGCATCTGCATCTACTTTTGAATTTTATGTTGAGGATAAAATTGTCCAGAAAAGGTTCTGCTAGTACTTTATATTTGGGACTGGTTCCAATAAATGCTCTTGGTTTAGGATGTTTACTAGAAATTAGACCATTAGAGGACTTACAGTTTGGAGATAAATTGTCAGGAAAATAGTGAGTTACTTCAAATATATATGGTCGAGCATTGAATAGTAGTTACTTGAGTTGGTTAATGGAATTGAAATGTGTTGTTCCTGATTGGAAGATTAGAGGATTAAATCTACAGGTTCTTTAACTCAACAATTTACTTGATTTGGGTGCTTACTCATTTGAGTGAACAGTTTTTGCAGCATATCTGGTTTAATTAGATTTTTTGAGTTCTCTGTTGTTGAATGTATTTGTTTCCCTCATAACTTGCACAATATATTTATATTCTTTTTTTTCCCCTACCTACTAAGTTCAGGGCTGTTTGGTGATTATGTTCATCTCTGTATTGAAAGCTTGAAGCCTCCACAATTCTTTAAAGCAATTTGGTTGAGAAAAATTTGAGATTTCTTTAAAAACTACACTGTTGGCACTCAATGAAGGCTCTGATATATGAAACATTGTCTTATCATGGTGCAATGGCAAATATTTTTGTTAATGAAAAACTTCGAGATCTTAAAGCTGAGGAGTGGGATTAGGGATGCTTTTTTCCTGTCATCTTTTATGGTATTATTGAATTTATTTCATAAAAATTGTACCAATAAGATTGGCAACCTTGACGCCACTTGGATGTGGAATGGAAACAATCTGAATGAGAGAAAGTTGTTTTGTTTTGCATATTTATGATCATGTATGATTAGGGCATTAGGCTTTTACCTCTGTACATAAGCTATAGTATGTCAAGGATAATTAACCAACGTAGTGTCTCCTAGAATAATGTGCATTCAGCCTAGATGTGTTTCTTCTTGAATGCTCATGATGGTGATGCATGCCTATATCAATTTCTCCTCTCATGAGTGTCTATCATTAATGCAGCTAGCAGCAGCCTGCAAAAAACCTCCAGTCTTTTGCATCATAACAGAGTACCTTTCTGGTGGTTCCTTAAGGGCCTTCTTGCACAAACTTGACCATCAATCCGTCCCTTTAAAGAAACTTATTTCAATTGCTCTGGATATCGCTCGTGGAATGGAATACATTCACTCACAAGGAGTTATTCACCGTGACTTGAAACCCGAGAATATTCTCTTTGATGAAAACTTTTGTGTGAAAATTGCTGATTTTGGAATAGCCTGTGAGGAGGCCTTTTGTGATGTATTAGCAGAGGACCCAGGAACTTACCGGTGGATGGCACCTGAGATGATCAAATACAAGCCTTATGGCCACAAAGTAGATGTGTACAGTTTTGGACTGCTGTTATGGGAGATGGTAACTGGAAGAATACCTTATGAGGAAATGACTCCTGTCCAGGCTGCTTTTGCTGTGGTTGATAAGGTATGTTTAGGAGTATTTATTCCTTTGATTTCCATAGCATATATCTTTTTGCCTTGTATGTTTATGCATTTATGAGTATTATCAGTTTGTTTATGCATCAATTCCACTACCTTACATTCACATGTTTAAAGCCCTTTGAGACAAGATGTCGAAAAGCTACTCCATTTAGTCATAATATTTTTTTTTAATGTTTTCTCTTGCATAAACCTCCTTGGTCCATAGAGCTTTTAGCTTCCGCAATTTATTTTTCTATGCTTGATCTGTTTATTGGCTGCTAATCAGAAAATAATTCACCCGAATGTGATAATTTTAGCTTTTACTTTAACTCAGCAGTTGGCTGTAAATTATGTTAATATTATCTAATGCAAAGGTGACGGATTTTCAGAACATGAGACCAGTGGTTCCTCGTGAATGCCCAGCACCTTTAAGAGCCTTGATTGAGCAATGTTGGTCATTGCATCCTGAGAAGAGGCCTGAGTTCTGGCAGATTGTGAAGGTCTTAGAACAATTTGAGTCTGCTCTTGCTCAAGGTGGCTCTCTTGATCTGGTCAAAAACTTAACCTCTCAGGATCATAAGAATCGGCTTCTTCATTGGATCCAGAAGCTCAAACCTTCGCATGCAGATGGCTCTGGACAGCCATTGCCTAAATTGTTGTAGTAAAAGTTTCCTTTCTTTTTAGTTTAGTTTTATGTGTGATTATGATGTTTATTCCATAGCCTAGCTCTCAGAAAGGTAAATGGACACGTATTGATTTTTTTTTTAAAAGAAAAACTTCCGTGTCCAAGTTTGGTTGCCTATACATTCAGCCATGAGTAAACTCTTGTTGAATATTTAATAAAGAAAAAGATCAATAGGATTGTCACATAGTTAAGGGAAATGGAGGTAATAGCCATTCTATTACATTCTTGCTGATTAATTTCCTTCATATTCTGAATCAAAACATTTATTTCTTTACTTTTGCCTGGGCGATTGCACTGCAGGACATTCTAATCTTGTTTCATGTTTTTGTCAAACATTTATCCGAAACTCCAAACCATGTAATACCTTCATAAGTGGTATCATATATTGGATTAAAGTTCACATTTGATACATATATATATATATATATATATATGTTCTTTACTTAAAATAGATACTACTTAGTGTTTAACAGCTAGTATCTACTCTGTTACTTATTTCATGAACAGAGTAGGGGATTTTGATACTCTTCTGTGGTAAGTAGAGTCCAATACTCTGATTCAAGCAATCACACTAACACTTCTCTGCCTCTCCTATTTGAACTTGGAGGATTTTCCTCTGCATAGGAACATATTTTGACAAATCTTTATTGGTACTCTTGCGAAGAATTTTTTTTCTTCTCTATGGTTGCTGTAAAGGTTTTACCATATCCATCATGTAAGACAGCATAAAAAGGTATTATCTAATGCTTTTTATTATTAGCTTTCAGCTTCCTTTTTCTTTAGTCATTTTCCAGGGCAGTCGAACTCAACCTCTCAGTAAATATTTGATGCTATTCAGAAGATGAGGTTCTAAATCATTGTAGTGAGATGAAAGGATTCCATATTGTTGTTGCATAAATGAAGCCTCTTACTTATGGAGATACGAGTACTGGCACTTTTGTATAAAAAAAAAAAATGAGCCCATGTAGTATTTCATTACAGCAAACCACAAGAAAATAATCTAAGACAATGACTCCCAAACAAGAGTTAAGACACTTGCAAGTACTAACCAATTCTAGACAAGCCATGTGTGTTAGGTATCATTCCTGATAACCTAGGAAGATAATGTGATCTGACTCTAACCCCAAACAATTAATACGGAGAAATATTATTTGGTTGATTTGATGGCTTAATTATTTGGCTCAATAGCTTGACTCAATTGATGGTTCAGCAATGTGGTTAGCTTTGAAAAATAGTTCAACGGCGTAATAATTTGGAGCAAGTCTCAACAGTGTTTAATTTAGAATAATTATTCGGTGACGCACATTACTTAAAGCTACTAGGTTGTTGGTTTAGCTCAACAGCTCAACTTAGTTGATGACTCAATGATATAATTAGCTTTGAGAAGCAACTCGACATCGCAACAACTTAGAACAAATCTTGACGGCGTTTAATTCAGAGCAATTATTTGGCGACGCACATTACTTGAAGCTACTAGGTAGCTTATTATATTAGCTAAAGTTTAGTGAAATCTAAGCACCTCTATAGTTAAAAAAAAGTTGACACTTTCTCTCACCAATATATGATCTTTGGACTCATGAATGATAAAAAAGAAAAAAACAATAGCAAGTACTGTACACAGAGGTGGATGTCCATTTACATTTAAACTGGTGACTTGACTGGAGACATTGAATTGAGAAATGCTGTTTACTTGGGAATCTTTCATCAGGAAGCATTGAGAAATTTCAAGTCTTTCATCAGGAAGCATTGAGAAATATTAATGAGGAAAACTAAGACAAAATTGGTGCCCAAACTCGCACCATTGACGGGGATACATCACCAGAATATGGCAAAAGATCTACCATGACAAGCTCAAAGAGATGCCTCAATTCCTTCTAAGATATTGCAATAAATTGTAACATAAGAATTAGATCAAACCGACCATCACATGCAAATAAAAAAAAAAGAAAAGAAAAAAATTGGATCCAAGAGGTCATGAGTTAAATGCAATACATAACTGATAAGCTGCAGAAATAATAACCTAACCTTCCACATCAAGATCAATTTTTCATGTCAATCCAACTTATCCTAATTAATGATCCACAATGATGTCATAAAATTTACCCTGCCTTAGTAGTCAGTGCTTGCTATAGTCATTAGATGTTATTGGATAATTAGGTTAAATGGGGAGCAACGACATGTTGGGTTTACTATGAAAGTTGAAAACTTGTATCTGGCTCTGGACTATAAACAAAACGGAGCTCTTTGAATGATTGGGCTCAAATGACTACACATGCCTCTCGACCAACAAATGATTCCTTTTATAAGACCCAACAAAACATTTCATTGCCCTCAACAAGTAGTAACTGGACTGCTCCCAATTTCAAATTTGTAATCATACAAAGGGACGAGAGTGACTATGGTTTGTGTTTTGAATGCTGATAAGTGTTCTCACCCAAGATTTTATTGCACATCTCCACGACTTGAGGCGAAGAGTGGAATAGACTTCCCGCGGCTGGATGGATAGACCGGAAAAAAACCCAGATCAGCCGGCTTGACATCAAACTGGTTACCTTCCCCTTGGGTTTTCCTCACTTTCGATTTGTCCCGCCGGGCTCGTCGGAAAACTTCTTGGATTTGGCGGTCGTGATCCTTGAGCATCTGATCAACATTGTTGGCTGATGGACGTAATAGAGGCCCAGAATAATGGATCTTGTTTCCTTTCAGTCCATATTCCTGCTGCTGTAATTATGACATTTAAACAGATTTTTCCATCAGGAGTTATGAAAGTAGACAAGGCAATAAAAATGACTGCTAGTGCTTGCTGGGTGACACTGACCAGTTTGTTTTCAAAAGCTTGTGCAATTCCTAAGTGCTTAAATATAAAATCAATAAGAGAGCAAAGTATCCAAAACAAAATTGAAGCAAACTTTGAAAAACTGTTCAGCAATTAATAGAAAGTCGGATCTGAGGACGCTTACCGTCCTATCCTGTCAAAATACATGCTTAAATATCTTGGCCTCGCAATTAAGTGTATGGAAAGGAGATACCTTGAAGTAGCACATTCATATACTAGATAAAAAGAGTGTATGAATTTAAAAATTAAGATTATAGTTTAACCATGCAAAAATTATGAAAAGGTTAGTAATTGGGAAGAGGGACATATTTCAGATAAAAGGAAAGAGATGACCATGAGAATACCATTGTCCTACACACAGATTTTTCTTTATAATTTTGATTAGCCAGATGATGATTCAATAAAATAAAGACTAGTTAGGTGGAAAAGGAAACTAACAGATGCAACTAAATTAGTTATCGGAGATGCGACCGTGGAGAACAATAATCCACATTATATGGACACAGTCCTCAAGGACTCCTCTAAACTCTTTTGTTACAATATAATATCTAGGAAGTTTTTTAAGTTATGGTTATGAATCCTTTTAATCTCAAATAAAAACAGTGTGAAAACTTCAATGCTAGGAAATAGCCAGCTTCAATTACTTACAACAGGTGGATCCATGTCGTGGCTCCTTTCATCTTCTCTCTGATGTAGCATCTGATCACACTTTCTAGTTGCAGCCAAGTTCTCATTAGAAGATTCAGTCAACCTTCCCATGGGTGCAACTGGTTCTGCTTGAGCACCAATTCTTTTTCTATCATCTGATGAACTATTTCTCCTCGCTACCATTGATCTAGGCAAGCCTGACAGATCGGCAAACTCAGAACCTTTAGGTATATTATCCTCATTTTTCCACATCTTTGACAATTGAGTCCGATGGGCCAAAGGTCCAGACTGGGATGATCTACTAGAGCACTGATCCTGGGAATCTTCACTTGCTTCAAGGACAGGAGTTGCTCGGGGCGGTTCAATAGGAAATCCAGAAGCAACTTCCTCCTGACGCAGATTGAACTTCTCACTCCTAGAATTATACAGGCTAATTCTTTTCTGGAATCAAAAGAGGGATTAGTGTAAAGTCGTATACCAAGTAAAATAAGAAACTCTCCTGGATGTCTGTCATAAATGAAAGATATCCTTCTGGGAGAATATAAAACTTGTGTGTGTTAGAATTATACAATAACATCAACAACCACCAGCAAGCATTATATTTTGGGTCGGCTATATGGATTCTTTTTCTCCACTCAATGTATGGTAGCACTATACTGATAGTAAATCACTACATTGTGAGGCTGTGAGCTAAAACCATACAATTGCTTACAAGAAGAATTACCATAAACATGAAACCTGCTGCGTATTTCTCTTTTCCCAAAAGAAGTTCATATTCCTGAATATAACTAACCAAGTAATAGAGGCCAGCCAATGCCGAACCATGTAAGACTTACCTAATTGAGATGAGAAATAATGAAAAACTGCAGTAAAGCAGATCACAAAATTGGACATGTTAACTGAAGTTTTGTCCATTTCCTCTTCCTTGCTAAAGTTTCAAGCATGATGTCTTATGGAAGGAACGGCCTGACTCCAAATCTCCAAAAGGGCTGGAGGAAATGAAACCTGATAATCTAACAAAGAAGGCACTCCAAGTTGGTGTGATCTTTAAATTCCTAATTCTGAAATGATCTTATCTTTTGCAACCTCCAGGGTGAATAATTTGGTAATAAGATCTGAACCATGCCATTCACTTGACCTATAACTTAATCATGATTAGTTACTCTACGAAAGCATCAAAGACTTTGTATGCAGGTAGAAGATTGTGATTCAAATGTTCAAAAGTATTAACAATCTGATAAAATATTCAAGTTCATCAGACAATTAATTGTCATTTATTTATGGTTAGTACCTCGACGTGACATGAGCATGAAAGAGGTTCAAGAATCAGTTTTCTTTTTATAAGGGCTAAAAAAAAGCAAGTGCTAAGTTTCATTTCATTTCTGATTTCTCCAAAGATGATTGTAGAGAGTCAAGCTTAGGGCCTCTTGTTTTGATACCATAATAATTTACTAGCTTTTCTAAGCTTAAGCTCTTAAAGAATTGTATTTTTAAAATTTTAATCTTTTATATATAAACTTACCATCGAGTGTCCATCAATTCTAAGCCTATGCCAAACAAGGCTGATTGGACATGCACATTTAGTGCTGCCACTGGTGTGCCAGCAATGCTGGTTGATATGCATAAGCATAGAACTTATTGGCATAAGGCAGTTCTTGGTTAGGACACTCTTAAATTATTAGATTAACCTATTTCCACCGCCTATATAACTGGTCTGAGGAAATTTGAGCATCATAATATCCATAAAATATTTTTATTTCAGTGAACTACAAGAAAATGAAAAGAGGTTAGAAGGTTAAAAATGATTTTGCCTGGTAGAGGACTTCTGAAAGAAATTGAAGGTAGAAGGTAAAGAATAAAATAATATGTAACTGAATACATGTAAAAAGAAAGTATTACCTGCAGTGATGAGGACAGCTCAGCATTTGCATCAGGTGCTGGAATGGCTTTTGACTCTCTAAGTCTTTTATCTGGATCGAGTCTTTGTACTTTGCTTCCTACAGCACCATGCCTATAAAATGTCACAGTGAACAATCAGTGCTATTACTCAAGTAAAACAAGGTTATAAATTGATGCATTGGGAGAAATACTCTTAACTGTCTAGCATATTGATTTTCATAAATAACGCAGTCGCATGATGAAATTAGTGACATGTGTATAGCCTTTTCAACAAAATCAAACTAGATATAGCTTCTACGAAATCAAGTGCAAATAATGTCGGTCATGAGATGCATCTTTCTGAAATACCGAGTCCTAATGAAATCAAGCAGCATGGCAGATATGAGACAAAAATTAATTCTGTAAAAGCAAGTAATATGCACATTAAGGTAGCATAGTTTAGGCACCAATTTTGAAAAGAGAACTTCAGTAACAAGAGTAAAATGATTCAAACAATCTGCATACAAATAGGTAGCACAGACCTTCGGGCTTCCTCATCTCGTCGTTTTGCATCAAACTCTTTGCTTGGGGGATACTTGGGCAAACTCAAAGGGTCACATGCAAGTGGCTCCATCGTAAAGAACTAGAGAAAAACAAACATAATTAGACAAATTTCTTCTGCTTCAAGAACAGTAATGGATGGAGAAAAAATGTGATGGCTCAAAAGTTGTCAGTTTGCCATCATACGAAACCTAGTAAAAGGTAGCAGTAGAATAGAACAGGAAAAAGAAGCATGAAGCAATTCGTTGGTATCTATCAGTGTTGAGAAGAAGTGGGCGGAAGAGAATTCGAGATATCAGTGCAGCTCCTTCATTCACTTGTCGTTCATGGTAGTTTGGTTTTCCACCCTCTTAATGGCATCTAGCCAAGTACAGCATTATAACTCTACACGGCAGAGACAGTTTCTGTTTCCCACTAATAAATGCTTCTCAAAACAATCCTCTGCAATCACCTTATTAGAAGTGCATGCTTATTTGAGTCCTCCACAAAGGAGAGATGGCAAAAGAAATAACAAGGAGAATATGTGCAGCTTCTACAGATAGTCCTCCTGGAGACATAATTCACATACAATATGTCCCACAGGTGAATTACAATATTACATTGTTGCCACCATTTTCATATTACTTTATTAATATCTCCTTTGAGGCAAGAGATGATTACTGAACCTTCATGAATGTACACATCTTTGAATGAACAATGTTTACCTCAATAAAAATTCCATCTCAGAAAAAATAAATCTCTGGCTGGTTAGATCTAAACCTTCAGAGTGAACTCTAGTTTACAAAAGAAAGTACAACAAAGCGATAAGACAATTACCAAACAAAGGGAAAATAGCATCAACTGGTTATAATAAATAGTAGAGCATGTTCCAAAAAAAGTGCTGATTGCAAGAAATTAGAGCTGATGTCTATTATGTAAGAGCAAAAGATAAAAAAAAGAAGACAAAATTGCATCAGAGCAACAATCATGATCCTACTATTAGGTAGTGCTCAAGTTGAGAGAACTATAACTAAACTACAAACAAAATGTCACAAATAGTATAGAGAATGCAAAATTGATAGAACTGCAATGAAGTAATTATGTGCTATAATAGCAACCATTGATTAAGAAGAATACTGAAACAAAAGAGAGAAGTAACTACCAAAAACAATTTTCTAATAGATATAGTTACACAATCTTAATTTCACAGTATTAGGCAGAAGATTCTGTGGAGCTTGCATACCTCACTCTTGAGGGCAGAAGCAGCAGTTCCACGATTGGCTGGATCTATTGATAGAAGGACATCTATTAATTCTAGAGCTGGAGAAGGGAAGTCCTTAAATGTTTCTTCGACACATCTTCTATATGGTTGTTGCGGTTTGAATATTGTGGCATGAGGTAGTTTAGATTTTCTCCAATAGTCTTCAGATGGCGAACCGCAAAGCTTGAATATTTTGTGCAACTGCTCAACCTATGAATGCATTGACATGCAAATATTACCACAAAAAGAGAAAAGCATAGCCTTGCTGTGCAGGTTAGCTAATGATCCTTTGCTACCATTCAATTACTTAGGACCATATAAATTTGAAGTAGAGGAAGAAAAGAACTCTATCAATATGAACTGCAAGCTATCATAGGGATAATGATGAAAAACATACTGAAATTATGTAAGTGATTGGTATACACACTTCTGGGTATCAAATTTAGCTAAAAATGACGAGATGAGTTGAAACTTCCCAGTTTATACTTCAATTTAGGTCGGTCATGGCTGTGGCTGTGGAGCGGCAACATTCATGGTCGCCGCCACAGTAGCCTAGCAGGGAGGAGGCAGCTGCCTGAGGTATTTGTCTCAAAAGAAAGACAATGGACTTCTTTTGCAAACAAAAAAAATATGGATTGCTTGTACAAAAGTAGGTAAAAAAGGGATGCAGTTTTTTTTCCAAAACATAAATGATTTTATGGGAAAAAAATCACTAAAACAATACAAATAAATTTGTTCCTAGTGAAGTCAACTACCTAGGGCACTTTGAATAAATAAATACTTATTGTCCCCTAATAAACATTCCTCAAATGATAAATTTGATTTATATCCTTAAGCAAAAGCAAGAAAGAGTTTCAAGAAAAGCAATATACCTCTGTTCGTCCGGGCATTATAGGTTTGCCCGCATAAAGTTCAGCAAGAATGCAACCAGTGCTCCATAAATCCACAGCAACTCCATAATTTGTGGCTCCGAGTAAAAGTTCTGGGGGTCTATACCAAAGAGTGACCACTCGACTGGTTAATGGATGCCGTTGGTCAGGATCAAAGAAACTTGCCAGACCAAAATCCGCGATTTTTAAGATGCCGTGGTTGTCGAGTAAGAGATTAGAACCCTTGATATCCCTATGCAGAATTCCACGACTATGACAATGGTCAAGACCACATAGTAGTTGTCGCATGTAACATTTTACCTACAAAACAGCACATACATGTTAACTTAAAATTCTAAATAACTATGCCAAAACCAAAATATGGTATCTGCAAAACTGCCCTAAATTTCTTCATGACAAGCATTGTCCTAGCTGCTTATAAATCATGTTCTATTTGTGGATTGAATATCTTGAATCCAATGAAATTTAAACGACGTACTGATGCAGTAAGAAAGTAAGACTGGCCAAAAGTGATGCATCTAAATAGATACCCCAACCATTTCACAAACCTGGGGTTCAGTGAACTTGAGCCCAGGAAAAGAAGCGAGCCCAGCAAGATCATGTTCCATGTACTCAAACACAAGGTACAAACTGCAAGACATTCGTGATGTGACTAAGCCTTCCAGCTTGATTATATTTGGATGATCCAGTCTCCGCAAAATGAGAATTTCCCTAGCCATAAACTTTACACTTTCAGGTTCCAGATTGTCAAACCGCACTTTCTTCAAAGCAACAATTTTGCTTTTATCAAGATCACGAGCTCTATATACATTACTGTACGTTCCTTGGCCAATCTGCATAACCAAAAAGCAAGAACATAATAAAATACAAAGATTGAATTAATATACTTTAACAAGTATTATTAGCAACAAATTCATCAAGAGGTAACTAAAACGAATAGGTAAAAAGGTTGTTCTATAAAGCAAGTGACAATGCACCGGAAGTAAATCCAAAACTTTAGTATCATGAACTCAGTGCACCAACGTTTTGATGCAAGTGAAAACAATGAACTGCAGTATGCCTGAGAGAGATGATTTGTCATTTCATGTAGGGGATAACCACAAAATAGACACTAGGCCAGCAGCACAAGGCAAATATTACCTAATTTAAAGAAAATATTTATTACCACAAAAAGTAAATGGAAATAAAAAGGATTAACAAACATAAGTACAACCAGTTTTATACTGTAGCGATTAAGAATGACCAATTTGGCAGCACCTAAGGGCCTGTTTGTTTTGAGGTGACTAAATATTTTTTATCTTTTTTTATACCTAACTAAGTTTACTCTTTAAAAAATTAAAACTAAGAAATGAGACCAACTAATTAAGTATGGGGCTTCAAACCAAACAAGCTCAAATGTATCAATCTTGTTTTCCATGCTCAGGTACAATTGACATACACCTACCCATCTCCAGCTTTAGCCACTCTCTAACAACCGACCAGCGATGATATGAGATGAACGAGGGCAGTTAAAAATTTAATTATTCAAAGCATGCTTTATGCCGATAATATCTCTACAAGTTCTAATTCTGTTTGCCTCTGAGTAAACATGAGATTGTATTCCCTTCAATATCATCAGGTCTTCAGTTATCCTATCTCTTCCTCCCAGTGCAAAGATCATGTCCTACTGCTCCTTTCAACACCAGTGCCATTAATTCGTAATTCGACATAATTTCCTTACACCGAGTTACTGAATTCAGGACTTCTCAAAATAAAAAATACCTCAAAATCTCAAATCAATTATTAGCTACAGTATTCTTCCAAGCCAAAGACATACTGACTTAGTTGCTTTCTTTTAATAAAATTTGACAAAAAGCCCCAAATAGGATCCTTTTACCAAAAGGTAAAACAACATTCTTCCAAGTTTACTTTTTCACTTACAATTGAACGCAAAAAGAATTCGTTAATAACCAAAAGAAAAGAAAAAGGAAATCTTACTTTGTCGAGCTTCTCAAAGGAATCAGCACGACGAGGCACCCAACCCCGAATAGCCTCTCCGGCCACCGTCGCAAGCCACGGCGGCCAACCCGCCGCCACCTGCTCTCCTTCGATAGCCTTCGGAACGCTCCTCAAAGAATCTCTACAATGCGCCGCCCTATCCTTCTCCCTCCTCCTCTCCACATCTCCGCCACCAACCCTAATCGATCCACTCCTCTGCTTCCTCTCCGCCGCCACCCCTCCCCCATCTCTGGAGGACGCGACCTTCGCCGACCTCGAGCTCGGGCTCTCATTAATATCGTCAATGGCGGACGACTTGCCACAGACGCACCCCATTCCCTCGGTAGAGGGGCCCGCCTTCGCCTATACGGCTATTTCCTCCTCCTGCGCCGCCGCCGCCGCCGCCAACTCCTCGTCGGGGACGAACATTACAAATGAAGACAAAGAGACAAAGGCAAGCAGAGAGATTTCTAGGCTTTCCTGCTCTCCTCTCCTACTCTCAGAGCACCGGAGAAGGGGAGGCGAGTGGCTTCTTCGGGTGGGGGGTTATTTGGGAAGTTTTCCATCAGCGAAGTGGTTTTCTTTCTGTGGGAAGCGAGATGCCACTCCTACAGGACTGCATGAACTTGGCTACATCCGGACTCTGAAGTCCACCGCGTATCCGGATGTGGTCAATTCCTACAATCATAGATGCAGGGAGATGTTGTACATCTGTTACACTTGTACGATGGGGGGAGTGAGATGCCTACTACTAAGCTGTCCTTAGTTTAGCTTCGCGTAAGATTATGATTGGTTTGTTGTTGTTTAAGTTACGTAATGAGAAGAATCTGGTAGTAGATTTGGAGGAGGAGGCACTCCACGTGCATGATGACTCAAATTGCAGTGGACCAACAGTGTTCAACATAATTATTACCTGATCTGCTCATATATATATATATATATATATATATATATATATATATATAAAGGTTATTTTCATAATTATCACTAGAAGTTTTTAAAATATCATAATTATAAAAAAAAAATGGTAGTAATAATAATATTTTAAAGAATGTAGAGGCAATTATGATACTCTAATTCTTTTAGTGGTAGTTATATAAACAACTGTAATTATAAAATATTAAGAACATTGCTTATCACCTGAAGCTTTTGGATCACGGTATCATTATCAACAGGATGCATGTAAAATTCTTTTACTTATATCTATTCAAATTTATTAAATGTTTGAAGAAATAAATGTATAGAACTATTGAATCATGCATGCCAAGGACCACGTTGGCAGAACTTGCAAGATTTGGTCTGAAAAGAAAGCGGTTTTAGGAAGTAAAAATTTATAGAGGAATTATTAACTTATTAGTGTTTAATAACATTAAAAGTATACAGTGAAAGTAAATAAATATGTTACAAAAGTTACAAATTGGCATCCTCTCATTTTTAAAAAGAGTTAGCAGAATGAGTTAAATCTAAAAAAGAAAATTTGGGAAAAATGGAGACATTTATTTTTTACTCTATTTATTTATCTGTACATTATTATCTGTACATTACAAATCGATGGAATTTTATAAAGATGCCATTTTCTTTCTCTGCTTTTCGGGGTCTCTTTGTATCTTGGCTGTAGTAAATTCCTGCATCTGGGGCTCTATAGGATCAGCTCTCAATCAGAGATAATCATAATATTATATAGCAACAAAAAAAGCTCATAATTACCAACCAACTATAGTAGAGTTGGTAGGTACCTTGCTCATGACTAAGATGGTCATGAATTCAACTCCAACTCTAAATAATATTGTAGAGAAATTGTTTGGTGGTTGGTGGTTTGATGGCTTAGCTCGATTCGGTTGATAACTCAGTAGTGAGCAAGTTTTGCCGGCATTTAGTTCGGAGCAATTATTTGACGGTGCAACGCATAGCTCGAAGCATAAACTAAACAACTTACTATATTAGCTAAAAGCTTATATGCTTCTGTATCTAGAAAGGATTAACACTTTTGTCTAGTCCATATCTAATCTTCGGATTCATGAATAATAAAAAAGTCCTTAATCTGTTAATCCTCAAGGTCTCTAGTGGAAAGAATACAAACTACATGAGCATGACTCTTTTGATTAAAAAAAAAAAGCCCTTAAATAAATTTAATTTTTAAAAAAAAAGAGCCCACTGAAAAGGAAAGTTGGCCTGCAGTTGTTATTTGTCTTTACTCCCAAGCAAACCATGTGTAGGAATTAAAGCATGAGTTGTCATGAGGTCAAGGAGTTTGGGAACACATTAGTGACAAGTGGACTCTGTCTCTACTTGGACAGACACAAACATCCAACTAGCTTCTCCTCTTCACAACCAATTTCATCTGAATCCTATCCTACCCTAAGCCCCAATTCAAATTATAATAAGAAAAAAAATATTATTCCATATAAATCTTCCTATACTAGTATAGAAAATAAACAATTACTAATCTTAATATCTCAACAGTAGTTTCCTAATACCTATTTCTTTCTTATTTTATTCTCAAAGAGTATTCATAATAAATTTATAAAAAATAAATTTTTTTTATTTTGTATCATATCAAAGAAAATAATTAGATCCTTATTCCATAACAGAAGTAAGTCATAATAAAAATATCATTTTGAAAATAATAAAAAATAATAATTATTCTAGAATTAATCCTAAAGTAAAGTAGACCTTTAGTGTCAGGACTCGCAAAGGGTAGGTATAAAAATTCATTTGGTTTTGCTTCTCTATTATTGTTTTGTTTGTAATTTGTTCATTGTCTACTTTCCTCTCTTCCAGAAGCTCCATTCAGTCTCTGCCTTTCATAAGAATGGGGATTTGTTTAAGTATCCAAAGCCTGGCCCAAGCCTCTAATCTACTCCTATTTTGTTTACAAAAATATCATCATATTATTTGATTTATTTGTTCTTCATACATGCTTAACCTGATTATCAAGGTCAAATCAATTTTATTAAGTATGTCTTAGTTAAGTAACATCTTTAATTTGTGTAATTTGACCTATATCAGTGTTAAATCAGATGTCAGTATATGACTTCTGGAACAATATTTATGGGAAGAGAATTGAAAAACGAAATCAATTCAAGATTTTCAATTTAGCTCATATCGATCAGACAAATCTGAACTAAGAAATTTCAGAATCAATTTTAGATAGGAAATTTCTTCTGGGAGTCAACCTTGTATAAACTAGAGACATTCTTTTAACCTCTATACGAGAACTAGAGAGGCATAGTAAAGAAGTTTTAACTTTGTATCATTATAGGAGGAGTTTGGGAGTTATTTGTCCGCCTATGACTTGAAACATTTAGAAGAATTAAAATAGAGTCATCATTAATCGAGACAAACTTCGAGTAAAAGAAGCTAACTTCAACGGCTAGATGACAGACGACCTAGGATATTGTAAATAATTCTCGTAGTTCTGTGCTTGTCCTTAGTTACGAGTTCTATTTTCATGGTTTGAATAGTAGCCAGTTTTTTCTAATTCTAGTAGGATTTAGGATTTGACTGTTTAACATTGACATTGATTTGAATTTTGACTTTTACTTTTTATATCCTATTCATTCAAACTAGGATTTTC
This sequence comes from Typha latifolia, assembly GCF_019914945.1. Taxonomy (NCBI): domain Eukaryota; kingdom Viridiplantae; phylum Streptophyta; class Magnoliopsida; order Poales; family Typhaceae; genus Typha; species Typha latifolia. Next base: position 4,321,076 of record NC_133087.1, on the reverse strand, counting down.
TTTATATCATTCGTGAGCTCGAAAGGCTAGATATAGATCGGACAAAGAGCCAATTCTTTTTAGACAATATATAGGTCTCACCATATATATTACTAAACAATTGCTTCGAACCAAATGCCGTCGAGACATGTTCCAAACCATTGCGATGTCGAACTGCACTGCCGAGTCAAACTATCAGACTACCAAATAATTTTTTCACAATATTATTTGGGATTGGAGTTGATCATATAACCTTTTTGGTCATAGGTGGTGTCAAACTAGGATTTCTATCTCTCACCCAAATATTTTTGCTTAGATCTTATATTACGTATGAACCTATTTAATAAAATTTGATCAGAATGACCAACATAGATAGAATTCCATTAATTAGAGCATATTTATTAGTGGGTTAAAACCGTTGCCACGTGGATCGACCACGTCATCGGATACCTAACTATTATTCTTCCGGTAGTGTCTCTTTATCTCTATTTTTGTTTATTAAAATTAATTACGATCTCCTACAATGGGCCTCGGATGTACAGTGTACTAACCACCAAAGAGACGAGCTGAGCTGCGATGACTTGTCGAGGCTGTGATACGTTTGTCGGTGCTTATAAAAAGATTACTCCTTTGGTAGGATGTCATATTCGTGCAAGCTATGTATCAGACCAACCTTCTTTGACATTTGATCTACTCTTTACCAACCAATAGATACACCGATTAGGATCATAATTATTGTCGAGCTACTATATGTTTTATGAATAATTACACTTGAATTTATTTTTCGTGACATCTCTTAACTATGAGAAACTTTCAAGATGACACGATCAACTTTAGATTTTATAGGGATAATATTTATCTTATTTTATAGAGAAAAAATAGAAAAGCTGAAGCTAAAATAGTCATTTGAAGTTCTTCTATTAATATCGTCGATGGGTTTAATAGAGATTATCTTTTGCACACCATGGCAGGAAGCTCCTTTTTATGATGTGATAGGAAAAAAATATGAGTTAGATACGCAAAAACCTCGATAATAATAATAATAATAATAATAATAATAATAATAATAAACTACGGGACATTCTTGATAATAATCACAATAAAGTTTGGAGGCAACTCACTAAATTGGCTTTAGTAATGCCTTCATAGTGTCTAAACTGAAGAAATACTTCTTCTCCCTTATGAGTTTTTTTATTCTCTTTTTTTGAGAGGACAAAGTTCTCTCTCTCTCTCATGAATGATTCCCTCCATTAGCTTTTGCTTGGTCAGAGATTGCAAGTCATAAGAATATAGTTGGAGTTTAGTGACATATCTATTTGTAGGAGTATGTCTACATCATTTTGCACCAAGGGAAGAAGAGAAGAATGAAACACTTCATAGTAAATTTTGTCCACTCTCCTCATATGGCAATGACATGAACATTTTAATAATTACTCTGTTTCTTGTACTCTTGTGCGAAGAACTTTTCTTGTTTTCCCAATTGATGATTAAGTTGTTCTACCTAATTAATGGGTCCATCTTATTTAAAATAGTCACTTAATATGTGATTTTATTGAGACACATCAACCATATATGAAATACAATACGAGCTGGACACATGAAAGCATTTCTCTTCTTTGTTCTAACGCAATGAAAGCAGGAAGTGGTTTGCTCTATCCAGTTCTCGGTGTTGCTACTTTCATAGCCTTCATACACATCCATGGAGTTTTTTATTTCAATTCTGAAGAGCCCAAATTTAGCTTTGTTCAGAGAGACGGGAAACAGCTGATGTTAGATGGAAGGCCATTCTATGTCAATGGCTGGAATTCCTACTGGTTGATGGATCAAGCAGTGGAGATATCCAGCAGGCAGAGGGTCAGCAAAATGTTTCAGATTGGTGCAAAGATGGGCCTCACAGTTTGCAGGACTTGGGCTTTCAATGATGGTGCTCACAATGCTTTGCAAGTTTCACTTGGCCGTTTTGATGAGAGGGTCTTCAAGGTTGAATACTAGTTAGACATTAGCTTTTAGCTTTTGTTATATTTGATCCACCAAATGAGTAGTTTCAGTTATCGTTATCGCAGGCGCTCGATCGAGTAATTGTCGAAGCGCGAAAAAATGGAATCAGGCTGCTTCTTAGTCTTGTCAACAATCTGCAACACTACGGCGGTAAGACGCAGTATGTTAAATGGGCATGGGACGAAGGCATTGCATTGACCTCCTCAAATGATTCCTTCTTCTTTGATCCTTCCATTCGAATTTATTTCAAGATTTATTTGAAGGTATTATATGATCTTTTGTCAATTTATCTATTTAAACCACACCTAGTATGCTTGGCTATTTTGATTCCCTTTGCAAAATTCGCAGTTTGGATGATATAAATTTCTTTTGCAGACTATACTAACAAGGAAGAATCACTTGACTGGAATTGAGTATAGAGATGATCCAACTATATTTGCATGGGAATTGATGAATGAGCCACAATGCATTTCTGATTCATCTGGTGACACTCTGCAAGTAAATATTCACCATTTTTCCCAAGATAATGCTGCATATTAACTAAAATAAACCATAGTGACAAACAAAATGGGGCTATTATGCATTTATTTCTAGAATGGTTGTCAAGTCTAATAGGCCTTCTTAAGAATCTTAGGAAGTTCTTATCTACTCTAGAAATGAAGAAAAGATCTTATCCTTATCTTTCTGAATTCATACCAGTGCTTGATTAGAATTCATACAGCATAGAAAGGATTCAATTGATCTTTGCTTTTCAAAGAATTGCAGGAGTGGATTGAAGAAATGGCACAGTATGTGAAGTCAATTGATTCCAAGCACCTTGTGACGATAGGACTCGAAGGCTTCTATGGCTCAACTAGCTCTCCAGAGAAACTAAGTGTGAATCCAGGAGCATGGTATAACACCGTAGGATCAGACTTCATCCGCAATTCGAAGGTCTCCGCCATCGACTTCGCATCTGTGCATATTTATCCTGATCAGTGGTACCAATACACTACTATCTAGTCCTCTTCTTTGTGTTCCAATGTCTGCATTATCAAACAGAAAATTTAATAGAATGAACTTTTCAGGTTAATGGAAGCTGAACTTGATAAAAAGATAGAGTACATCTCCAAATGGATGGCCTCACATATTGAAGACGGTGAAGAAGAACTAAAGAAGCCAATCTTATTCACCGAATTCGGTCTCTCGAACAAGAACAAAAATTTTGATCATTCTGATAGGGAGGCATTCTACAAGACTGTCTTTGATTCTGTGTATGAATCAGCAAAGAAGAATGGAGCTGGAGCAGGTGCATTGATCTGGCAACTCCTGGTTAAAGGGATGGAAAATTACAATGATGATTTCGGAATTTTCCCCGGAGACAGACCTCCTCTTGACAATCTGGTGAAGGAGCAGTCGTGCCGCCTGGCGGCTTTGCGGCATGGCGAGAATTTAGCAGGAAGGAAAGCCAGAGAGATTTGCTGAGACAGACCAGTTAACATTTCTTCAATGCAGTGGCAATTTGCTGCACCAGATGATACTTAATTCATCTGGAATCTGTTGCATGGATTTCAATGTAGATCACACACATAGACTGTTGATTGGTACAGTTGTGGACTCAGAAAAGGAGAAAGAAAGAAGTTCTGATTCTTTTCTTCTTGTGAATCAAAATGGTGGCTGGATTGATATCCTTTGCATTGCATTGTCTCATAATGTACTAGTTGTTTCAATTGCTTCACAATTTAGCTCCAATTACTTACATATATTAATCAATAACCAAAGCCAAATTATACTTAATGTAAATTTCTCCATTACAATTGCACAATTACATTGCAAAGCGGCTGCATCAAAATTCTTTTTATTTCATCAATAGGTCCATGGGCTTGGTGGTGTCATTGGGCTATTTGGAGTATGAGCTTCTAGATGCTTAGTATTTGACAGAGCAAGTTTTTCCAAAATGGCAAAGGCATATCCTTAACTAAAAAGGATCAATCCAAACAAGAATAAGGGTATTTTTTTTTATAATTAAATTTGAGTACTCAATCCAAATAGAGATTTTAGAATGGGTGGGAAAAAAAATCCTAAATATCAATTAGTTATCAGTGGTGCAAAAGGCCCACAATTCATGAACCTATTGGGCGGCCAGATTGCCCTCTCGAGTACAAACTATTTCTCATCTTTACATAGACCCTCTTATTTATTGTTTATAACATATTAACACTTTTAGTCATATAAAATATTTAAAAGACCCTTTTCATTAGTTATCTATTATATTTTTTTTAGAAAAAAATATCATGTGAATGTCATGTAATTAATTTTAGATCTTTTAGAGTAAGAATTGTCTTGTCTTTTGCTTGTGTTGTACCGGCACTACTAAGAAGAAAGAGGAGAAGAGATGAAAAGGAGAGAGAAGAAAGAGAAAAAAAGAGAGGAGATCAAAGAGGTATCAAGATGTTGCTGCCCCACCCTTGCTCATCGGTCGGTCGCCATCGCCTCGCCCTTGCCTTGGCCCATCGTCCTCTCACCTTTGTTCTAGCTATGGGAGGAAGAGGCTGAAGGTTGCGACGACGAGGCTTCGCAACAATCCTTAGAAGGAGAGGAGTGTTGTTGTCATCTCTCATGCCATATGTAGTTTGTGTGCCGGCATGTTAGTTCTTGCTTTAGAAACTATTTTATATTTAGTTAAAAAAATAAATAAAATAGTAAAATAGCAAAATAGTTATTTAATCTTTTTCATTAGTACTGTTTCCATTGGCCCTAATAGAGTGCTATGCAGGGTTCAAATTTTCTTCCCCTCGATAAGAGGGTTTTTCCACCGCCTTCGGCATCTTGTCTCCTTTCCCCTCCTTAATCTTTCGTATTATCAGTATCTATGCTGAGTGTTGTAAAACTTATATCAACCCCCTCCTTAGTCTTTCATGTCACCTTCGTTTGAGCTGTGTGCCGTGGATCTCGTCGACCCTAGTCTCGGCCGTCCGGCCTAGCTGCCGACGTCCTAATCTAACCGATTTTCGCCTTGCCTTGCTTCTTAGCTTCGCCTAGATTGTAAGGATCTACCATGGCCTAGACATTTTTGGGTTTTAATCTATGTTCTTCTCTATTCGTGGATGTAATTGGCAGACATATTCTTGAATTCAAACGTCTGCTTAAACGGGGTCTTCACGTGGTTTTATTATATTCACTGGATTTCATTACTTGCGTGTTGTTTTCCTATATGCGCTTGCTCCTTTGTTGGGTGAAACTCATACTATTATACTTATAGTGCTGCCACGAAGTAGGAGGCTTACATTTAGAGCGTATGCTCTATCTCTTTTTTTATTTTTTATTATCATACTTGAGTGCGTATCCTTAATACTTTACTATTACTATTATTTGATATGTAATACAGCCAAACATGAGGCTTGTTCTTAAGGTTCTTATCCTATACCCACTTTTGTTTTATGTATCAACTTATAATCGGTTGATTGAAATTAATGATACAAGAACTTTCTCTAAAAAAAAGAAAAATTAATACGGTTCGAAGAGAGATATTACCTAATCAAAAAGGAATAAGAGAATACATACTAAAATGGGCCATAGTGATGAGATCTAAATACAATTATTCCTAAAGCTAGATGTAGACAGTGCTACTAGAAAATTGAGAATATCCAAACCCATTGTTGGGAAACCTTTTTTTTTTTTATAATTAACAAGAGTAACAAGACCTTTACCCGTCCCACACAACACAATAATAAATGCGACATGAAATCCTAAGACTATAAAGGGGCCTCATCAAAGTGTAGGTCCCTAATTTTTTTTCCACCACAGCATTCTTGTGAAAGATGGATGGATAGAGATTTGGCCTTCTCATCACCTACTCGTCTATTCAATATGAATGAATAGAAAGGCAGCAGCAGCCTTCAAGCTCCTGTCCTTTCTCAATGACCATGCCAATAAAGTCAATTATAGCTATTCTTTTCCTTTCACTATTTTATTATATAACTACTTATTTTGAATCTTACTATCATCCGCACCTAATTATCATTAGGATATTTTGCTTTTCATGTCTCAAAACTTTAATAAATAAATAAATAAATATCTCTCATTTTGATTTTACGATTACCGTTTCTATTTTAATCTTAACCTTGAAACAGCATTTCAAAGAGTTTTAAGATCAATTTGTATTTATATTTCCAGCCATTAAACAAGAGCTTGAGCCAATATCTTACTTAAAGGCATCTTATATTGGAGAGAAATTATAATTTACCTTCTTGTACTTTAGACTTAAGCATTTAAATCTCATACGGTTTAGCCTAAGTTGTAATATTTAAGCAACTGGTGCCAGTAAAATATTGGATAGAAAATATAACCGTTACAATTTGATGTGAAATTGGATAAACTATAATTTTCTCATTAATTTATAATCTAAAAACTTTAAGTGCTAAAATTGACTGAGAAATGCTAAGATTCCCAATCAAACTTTTGTTAGAGCAATAGAGCCTTACCATCAAATTAAAAAGATGCATATCTTTTGTCCCATCTCTTATTAATGTTAGCGATCTGTACATAGTCAAATCACGTAGTTAACTGTCTACCCATGTAGAAACACGAATGATTAGGAATGACAGCCATGGCTTCTATTAAAATGAAGGTTAGAAAATTAATTAATGGGGCTAATTTTCTTTTTGAGGTAATTAATTGACTATTTCTTTTCTTTTATCGCTTAGGAGCCCGAAGGCTAGATACAAATAGCTAGCCCTTTTTAGATACGGAGTCATTTAGGCATCAATTAAACTTTAATTAATATACTGAGTCGGTTAGTCTATGCTTCAAGCCGTATATGTTCCTCTGAATAAAATGCTCTAAACCATCGTGTAGCTTAGCTTTTCTAAGTCAACCACATCATCCAGCAATTAATCGAGCAGCAACTAACTAAAACTAATTATCTCGGCGGTAAGTGTCAGGGTATCGATCCTGTAAGGTGCTAGGGAAGGTCCACAATATTACTACTCCATCCCCTGTTTAGGAAAGTTAATGGAAGATGATTGTGTGTACATTAGACTGCAGGAGTTTGTTGCATACTTGGAACTTTGAAGTGCAAGGCAGCTGCAACTAGAAAAATGAAATTGATGGCGTCATTAGGAAAATAATAAAAATAAAAAAGGACAGAAGGACTCTAAAGGAGCTGAGCCGAGCCGAGCCGAGCCGAGTTAGATGTTTTTAGACTCGAAGGAAGAAAGAACGGATCGAGTTAGACCCAATTCGATCGAGCCGAGCTTAGTTAGGCCCATCTCGAGCTCGGCTCGTTTACACCCTTGGAGTCCTTGATATATATTAATAGTTGTGGACACTGCACACCTCGACCCTCAACCAAAACCTCTACTACATCTACATCCTCCACCAAAACCATATTCCCCAACTCAAATGGGCATTACGTCGAACATCTCCAATTCATCAACCACTTCCACTTCCTCCTCCTCCTCCTCCACCTCCTCACCCGCTCCCAAAACTCCCGAAAAGCGCAGCCGCCCCTACCGCGGCGTCCGCATGCGGAACTGGGGCAAGTGGGTCTCCGAGATCCGGGAGCCGAGGAAGAAGTCCCGCATCTGGCTCGGCACCTTCCCCACACCGGAGATGGCCGCGCGCGCCCACGACGCTGCTTCCATCAGCATCAAGGGCCCCGCCGCCGTCCTCAACTTCCCCGACCTCGCCGCCTCTCTCCCCCGCGCCGCCACGATGTCCGCCCGCGACGTCCGCGCCGCAGCCGCTGAGGCCGCCGCCATGGAGGCCTACGTCAATCCCAAGGAGGGGGCGGGGAAGGCGGCAGCGGCGGCGGCGGAGGAGAGAGCGGAGCCGCCGAGCTGGGACGAGCTCGTGTTTGGCGACGCGGACGACTTCGTGTTCGCTGATTCATCGGGCGAGTCGTGGGGTTATGCGGATGATTTGGGATTTGGGTTGGATCAGATGTGTGGGTCGTTGGAGGGATTTGATCCAACTAGCTTCGCCACTCTGTTGTGGGATTTATGAGAGAAGAAGGCTCCTCGAATTATTATTATTATTATTATTAATTTTTTTTTTCTTTTCTTTAAAAAAAATAACTCTCCCATTTGCTTTTCTAATTGATCATTTGGGCATAAGTCTTCTTAAATGACCCAAATTATCATATGTAATATAAATAACGTCTTTGAAAAAGATTGAGTGGGAGAGAAAAAAAAAATTATGAAAAGTATTCTGGTAGTAAAAAATAAATAAAAATTGTCCAACAATTGTTGTTCTTTCTAAAGGTGGATCTTTCTAACATTGGGGTTGATGTCTCAATCATTATGTTTGTAAGGTTAGTGGGAAAAGTATGGCAGTACTAATTGCCAATCATTTAAAATATATAAATTCTAATTGTTTATAATGTGTTTGTGGTGCAACAACGTTCCACGGAGTGTGCAACATCTGGTACTAGAGAGTTAGTCTTAACAACCCCAATGTTTTTAATTTGCATTCTAAACAAAATATAAACTAGGAAAATTTCCAAGTAAATTTATAGCTAAGAACCCCTGGGTATTTTAGTATATATATATATTTTTCAAGGATAATTTTTCTCAGGAGTATTTTAGTAAATCTTGTTATTAATCCTAATTTTATTAGTAGAGTTTGATAAACTTTGCTCTATTCTTGGGGTTAAAAATGGTTAGTCAAGAAATAATAAGGTATCATCATAAAATTAGAGACAAAAGGGAGGGAATAGATCGATTATATATAGCTTAAGAACCAAATTTGTAATCTTAGAATTACTAAAATATAGGGTGCCATTCAAATTTCCTATAAATTATTTCTTCTTACCAACAAAATAGTGAGGTGGCAACATTTAATATATATATATATGCATATAGACATACTCTCATGCTAGTCTTCAAAAGTTGATAAATTATTGTGGCATTATCAAGTACTATTTGTCAACATCTAGCTTGGCTGTAAATAATAAACGTGTATACTAACAATAAAATCTTTGGGACCCCAAAAGCTAAAGCTATGATGATGAGTATGAGATATGTCTCAATTTTTTCTCACAATCATATGATATATTATAAACTGAGGCTTCTTCGCGACTCCCCCTAGTGGTTATCTTGGGATAAAAATATATTTATGCATGGTTGAATATTTATACATAGAAGTATCGTGACATTTATTCACATCTATCTCTCTCTCTCTCTCTCTCTCTCTCTCTCTCTCTCCTCTTATTTGTTGTTCAATGTTTGCCATGAGAGTGGTGGGATCTGAAACAATCTGTAATGAATTGTGGGATTTGAGCAAATAGAAGTGTTATGGCTAAAGAGGTCAATATTTTGTTAGGAGAGTCTCAGTTTGCTTGTTCTCTTTGATTCCTTTGAGGGTTTTCTTGATACGTATGCTTGGTGGAGTTTTACTGATATTAATTCACTTGGAATGCAACATGTGAATTAATGGTTCAAAGGATAACATAAAATATGAATGCGTAATACATATGTACGTATTTATGTATATATAGAGAAGTATTATAACATTTATTATAATAAGAGGTTATATATATTTATATAGGGCACTAGGGCTAGATTATTATTTTTTAGATTATAAATTTATGTTAAATTATTGAAGAATAGAGTATGTATTAAAAATAAACTTCAACTCTTTTATAAGTATTGAATATCCTCATGTGAAAACAATAGCAGACTTCTAATTTTTCTCCACCTTGGCATTTATTTTTCGAGACATATTTAATAATTTTCCTAGAGAGAAGCAAGAACTTAAAAATATTATATATATATATATTGCCTTGAGTAGGAACATATCAGTATTGTAGCCTTGATAATATAAGTTCACTACAATGGACTATCAATATAATAATAGAGAAAATCTTTCATAAACGAGAGGTTTTGTAATCGCCACGTCTCTCCTTTTCATGGCACCTCTCTCTCTCTCTCTCTATATATATATATATTATATATTATATATTGATGACATGCACAAAGAAGACAAATTAGTGGGTAGATCTATATACATACGTGGATGCTCATCTAGTTTACGTGGTCAAGTGTCCTAAACATTAACGTGAAATAACACTTGTCATGTTAGGCCAAATCAACGATCAAGAATTAAAGGCAAAGATGATGTATAAGATGGAACTTTCTAATGCTCTCAATGTCACGAATCATACCTAATATCCCACTCACTGTGGATAAATTAAGCTTCTGATCTTCATCTCCTTTGAGAGCTTTGTATATATGAGGATTCTCACCCATGGATTCTTTTGACATTTTGTTCGAGATCCAGTGGTGTCATGTAGCTGGGATTTGTTTAGAGATGACACTGTTGAATGATATGTGCCAACTTTCCATATCCGGAGCTATATCATCTTCACATAAACAAATTGGTGTGATTATATATATATATATATATATATATATATATATATATATATATATATATATATTTATAGTTGTGTAATTAGATTATATAGCTAAAGCTTTGGAATCTTCAGTCGAATTATATTGTATTTAGTCATAGTGTGGGTTTACATATCTTCAAAGTTTGATTGTGACATTACCATCTCAAAAATATTTATTCTTTATAAATAAATAAATTTTGTATTTAATATTCTGTCTTGAAATTAATCTCATGTCCCAAAAGAAAGAAGATAAAAGAAAAAGAAAAGAAAAGGAATTTTTTTTAATCTAATTTGTTTTGTTTCTTTTATTTTATCTAACAATATCACATTGTTACACATAAAAATAGCTAGAATTGAGTAGCCAACTAATTGACTGACTCACAAATAAAATTTGGATGGTAAAATATGACAAATGTATGTATGTATGTATGTATATATAATCAAAATAAATCTACTTATTAACTATAACTTATCATCCGATCTATAAAATAGGGATTTTCCGGTGAAATTTTTTTTACTTTGGCTTGTAGGAAGTGACAGAAGGGATTTTTCCTTCTAGTTGTAAATAAGGCCGTCATTATTGGAACTAGATCTAACATGATCGATCTGGTTTTTTCCCTACACCGATCGTGTGGGACCATAGGTACGTAAGACAACTACAACCTCAAAAACAGTCTTACGACGCAGGGAAGAAATAGTGGTAATATTCTGGAATAGTTTTATTATGATGTTTAACTAATATTTTAGAATAAGAGATATCCTAGAATAAGCAATTTTGTTACTGGTGCTTAGAGTCTCTTGCCTAAAGAAAAAGAAGTAAGATCATTCTAGTTATTTTAAGAAAAAATATTTGTAGTTAATAGAATATATTTCCTCTTTTTATGCCATTTGTGTAAATAGTGTTAGTGTTAACCTAACCTAGGAAGATATTGTGTATAAATTGCAAATACTTTAAAAGAGAGAGTGTTAAATATAAATTTTCCTGTAGATAATAGATCTGTGAGTAATTTAATACCACTACCACCTTCCAATTCGAAAACAATCGAGACTGGCCTAATCTCTCACAAAGTACAAGTGCTATCTTATACCAGGAAGGAGAAATGGAATGAATACTTAAATGACGTGTGCTGAAATATAACATAACACGTCAAGAAATAAATCTTTGGCAAGAAATCTTGGGCAGAGTAAATAAATTTATTTAATGTTTGATAAAAAGCAGTAGCTTGTTGAGAAAAGATGCTTTGCTGGCCAAATTAATACAAAAGAGAAAAAGTTAGGCTAATTAATGCAACAACTATTATTTATGCAACTAGTAGTCATTCTGGTGGTAAATGAACATATAATTTCTGTGGCTGTAGACAAGAAAAGAAAACATATAATTGTGAAGGCTGGTAGTTTCAATTATTTAAACATTAATTAAAAAAATAGTTGCTTCTACTCCAGAAAGACTGAACAAATTAACAACTCAGACATATATATGGAAGTTGAAATATAAACATGCATTTGCTTTTATTTTAGTTATTATTATTCTAAGAATGCATGTAAACTTTGTAACTTTTGATGTTGTTCTTAATAGACACACCAGAAATATTGAGGGAAAAAGAAAGTTCATAAAAAACGAAATAGAAATCTAAATAAAAACGTTAAATATATATCGAAATAATAAGCTCCCACAATATATATCAATTAACCTAAATCAAATCTGCTACAATATAATTAAGGCGAGTAATTAATTAGATAAATATTTAAAACACCAAGGCATCATCAAGACTGCACTTATACACACTAATGCATGACGAGATGCATCTCCCCGTGAGGCCGCAGCACTCGGAAGCGGCCCCGGCGAAGGCCCCGATATTGCCGACGTCGCCGGCGACTGCTCCGCCACCACCTCCACCATCAACCTCTGCCCTTCCTTGCAGTGCTCAAGGTATCCGCTGACAAAGTAGTAGTACCCAGGCTTATCGAGAATAACTACAGTGTTGCCATCCTTGAACAGAGTACCACGGCTTGTGCTCTCGTTGCAGTGGTAGTAGCCTCTCTTGTCCACACCGATCACTGAGTCATTCTTGTACACGAACACTGAGCCAAAATATTAAATATAGCCAACTTAATTACTTTGTCATATGTGCTAAGAGAAGGAAAAATTAAGGGATGATTACATAAAGAACTCACCAATTGAGTCACCGACATGGAAAGTGATCTTGCTAGCCCAATCCTCGTACATGTTGGGGTTGTTACGGTCCGGCAGCCGCCAGCCCTCGGCGTCGCCGACTTTGTATTGGTTGGTTGCCATTGTGGGGATCAGTGAGGAGGCGGTGATGATGGTGGTTGCTGTGACGAGGAAGGTGAAGAATGAAGCCATTTCTTCTTCCTTAGTATCTTTAACTCAGCACTAGAAATATATTATTTGTCTTCGTTGGATTGCTTAGTAGCACTTGTTGAGAGGTTAGAGGAGTTCTAACGAGAGGTTATAGAATTTTTGGGTTATGCATGGAACGTTGCAACGAAGGGAAGCGGAGGGTTTTAACGTGGACAAAATTAATGACCGTTGCATGGAGTTAGTTTTGGTTGCTCGGCTAGAGAAGCGGAGAACGTGGTACTGGAATGAAGGTAGCAGTTACAACGGTTATCAGACAAATCTAGATACTTGTCAAAAGAAAAAACTAATAATAAGATAACGATTTAAGGGATATATTTGTATTTCTCTTGTTGGTGTTTTGGTCTTTAGTTGGAAAAATGACGAATTTATATATCCCGTTTTCTAGGCTCAGGCTTGGTTACAAAGAAGCAGTCGGGTTACTAAAAAGGATCGTGTTTAGATCCTAATTCCTACAAGTAAACACAATACAACTGTTAGAATTCATTTTCCCTGCGAGTCCCATTAAGAGGAATGATGCCTTTTTAACAATATGAGAATTAACATATTCGCCGAGTGACTTATATTGGCATCTAAGTCACCAACAGGATTCGATCTAGATGAGAGGAATGAGAAACTGAAGGCTGGCTTGATTTGAGGCTAAGCCTCGAAATTGATTAGTTGATTTTATTTTTTGGTCTGAAATTTTTTGAAAAATAAACTTAGTTAAGTATAAAAAAAATTAAAATGATCTTTAGTTACTAAAGAGGCCCTAAGGTGACGCATGCATGAAAGCAACTATAGTGGCTTCATTATTTGTAACACAGGAAGACTAGTGCACCAAAAAAGCAAATGCTAAATTTGAAGAGATCAACCACTACTAATTTCGGCTAACATTATTTGAATATTTGCAAAGTCTAAACATCCATAGTTTCTTCCAACTTACAGGAAGCATTTATCCCAAAACTAGGTTACAATTACTGATGTATCATGGAAGAAAAACATTCGGCACAATGAGAAGAAAGCCTCTCTCCAAATGATAAATAGGATGCTCTCCAATTAGATAGTTCTGACATATGATTACCAGTCTCTAACTCTGTATGTCAGATATATTCATCTTGGTAACCTCTTTCAATTGTTGGTATGAGATGCTGATTGGTAGATCACATCAATATATCTGAATCAATCTGCTGAAGGTTTGGAAATATTTGCTTTAAAGTAGTAGAGTATTTCGGGGAGCTAGCCTGCAAAATATGTACCAAAAAAAAGCATTTCAATACCATGCTCCATCAGAAGAAAGAACAACATGACTTGCCCTAGTCGTCCACTTTCAACATATTGCAATATTTGTATACATTCATAATATAAGGCCAATATATTGTTAGCTGTGCATGAATCTTTGGCAATTAATTATATTTACAACACCAGTTCACATAACAAATAACAATTTTCAGTCTCCATCAAAACAAAACCATATTCTGTTCCTAGCGATGTATGAACCTTTGTTTCACAAGAAATTACTTAGTATGTAAGCAATCAACTTATATACTAGACTAATCATGTTTTATTACCGAGAGATTTGAGGAAATAAGCTTAGAAGCATGCCCAAAGCCAAGGTGGGAGTTCTGGACTAAAATGTCAGATAAAAAAGATGGACTCTCCCTTACAGTGTGGTCATGAATGAACTATGACAGATGACTGAATTTATGTTTCAGTTGCAACTAACTGTGGGAATACTCTTCATACAGACAACCATTTTGTTAAAATTTGCTGCTTCCTTTACTCATTTTGATGTATGTTTATCTGATAACTAAACTAGTAATTAGTCAAAAAACTTTCAGGTCCATCAATGCTGAAGAATAATAGAGGGTGCATATAACTTTGAAATTTAATGAAACTGGATGAAGTGAAAAAGAAAATGTTCAGTTAGGTAAAAGAGCCATCAATATAGAACTAAAAGATGAACATATCTATTGGTTACTACTAAACAATGACAAAATAAAATTACAAAAAAAATTATGAGGAACCATGACTCATTGTAAAGTTAATTCCCTGATAATTTGGTTGTTTCTTAGATGCCTTACGTTGCAGAATCGCAGATAGACTGATCAGATTTTAAGCAAGTAAGTTGGTACTTGGTACATGCTGACATTTTCATGAAAGTCTACAGCTCTCTCCAGATGGGTTTAACAAATAAGCTGTAGAGGAGACAAGACTTGTAGAACCAAAATAATTATGGGCATGGCTTAAGTTATAGCTGGCAGAAAAATCCAGTTAATGCCCTAAAAGCATGAATTTGTATGGATTGGCCTCCCACATATGCCAAGAACTTGGATATTTTTGTATTGATTCTAAGATATGAGGAACTCATTACTAGAACACTACGCAGTTAGAGTATAGACCTTAGTCCATATCATTCTTTCAGTCTTTCTTCCTCTTAGAGTCTCTATTCAAAATTATGTAAAAGCACCCTCGTGGCACCAATAAATTCAGTGTGATTTGTTCTCCCTTTATTCAATTTATTTTGATTGTGACCTTCAAGTTTCCAAGAAAAAATTTGATAATTGCAAACAACATTTATGTTACGATCCGACAACAAGAGTCGAGGCGAGTCGAGTCGAATCGAGTTAATTGGTTTTGCTTATTATTTTTAAATTAAAATTAAAGCGAATTGGATCCGACCTACTATAGCTCTACTCCTATAAATATGAGTAGTCATGGGTTATTTATTAGTTTAATTAATTTTTATTATCTCATATTTACCGTTTAATCGTAACCGTCTATTTTCCTAGGAGTAAATTTAATTTAGAAACCATAACTCTACCTCCAAACCCTAGCCCATCTTCTTCCTCCACGAGCCACTCACTCATATGGCCGATCTCTTACTATCCCACGGCCATTCACCACCTTCCGACAACCGCCGCAATTTGGTATTTTATTTCTGTCCAGATTTGACCTTTCTCTATTGCTTCATTAATATCTTTTCACTCCAACTTCGGAATCACTTTATTCCAAAGCTATTAGATTCGTGACTTCTAAGGCTACCACCATAAAATTTTCAAAAAATTTCTGCAAAAAGATTGGTCTAGATTTGGTCTGTAATAATGTACATTGAATATATGCTTTTAAATCCTATGATAAAGTCAATAAGTGTAAAGGAGGCAGAACACATCGTCTAGCTTATGGAAGGAGCAGAGAGACCCCATGAAGCTCCATAAAACCTAACAGACTCTTTTAAAATGGGCACCTTTAAGACAAGCTCCAGAGTCAATCTACTATATACTTCAGTGTTCAAAGTTTACGTGTAAAAAGGAAAAAAAATCCAATATACCTGAAAGATTTAGAGTCTAGGAAGTACAATAAAAAAATAATAACTTCCAAATAAGAGTAGGAAAGCTTACACATGGATTGCGTTCAAGGTATATGGTTGTAAGTTTCTCCCTTGAACCAGAGACAGCAACTTCTATTCCCTCTAGCGATGCTATTTGGTTGTCATTCAGCCATAAGTCTTCTAACCTGTATTGTGCAACCGAAAAGAATGAAAGAGCAAGAGTATTGACATATGGTAAATATAAGGACATGCATCCGTACCTTGGCAAGTTCTCAATATCGTCTATAGCAATTAATTTATTAGAAGAAATGTCTAAAACACGAAGATTTTGCAATGTAGATAAACCTTCCATCTTTTCAATACCATTATGGCTCAGATATAGTTCTTCTAATGCTATACATTCCTGAAAATAAAGAAGCAGTAAATGAGTATCTATTAGAGACATGTATAACATAATAGCAACAAGGATAGAATGAAGTTCATACTTCAAATCCTGACATTGAAATCAACCGGTTGCTCTGCAAGCTTAATTTTCTGATGGACTTCAGCCCACATAAGTTGACAGTCCTGATACGATTACGCCCCAGCCACAACTCTTGTAAATTAGTCAAGGCCTGCAGATTCTCCATTATCTGAAATGCAACTGGAACCAATCAACAAAAAGGACAGAAAAAATAAAAAAGAAAGGGGAAGTACAGATTATGAAGTAAAAGTTTCAAGCAAAATTCTACTTTGCTGAATGTTTACAACATTGATACAAGAAATTACATATTAAATCATCTAAAATCTTTCAAGAAACCATTAAGCTAATGAAATTCACAAATAAGAAGAAAAAAACTCACCCTTAATCTATTGGAACCAAGTTCAAGAATTTCTAATACATGGAACCGTTCAAGTTCCTCTATCTTTGTGACTTCATTCTTTGAAACATAAAGTTCCTTAAGTGTGCTTGAAACCTTTGACAAACCATTCAAGGATGATATCTCGTTGAAGGAAACATCGAATACTAGAAGACTCCTAAATATGCTTGCATCAGGTATCTTAGTGAGCTTGTTATCCCTGAGAACTAGCTCCTGCAGAACAGAAAAACTTTCAGATAACAATTCATAGCATGTAAGATTTCTCTTCAACTACATGAAAGCTCTAAAACTATTTTGGAATGATAATAGGTACTTCTCAGGTGCATTACTAAGATAAGGTACAAGTGTTTCCAACTAAATGTTCTTGAAGGGCCTCCAGAAATCCTGCACTCGTTCTAGTCCTTACTCAAGTAATGTACTAAAAGATAGGTGCTAAACTCTTTGAGAGAGCACAATATGGTATGCTCTGTGCTGAACAAGAGAATCACAAGTTGTCTCCTCAAGCCTTCAGGTTTACAGTTCTGAAGAGAAAATAGCACTGCCAGTACATTAAGTAGAGACTAAGAACTAATACCACAAATTCAGAAATAGAAGAACTTTAAAAAAGAAAACCCTTACATGCCTGACTCTCGTCACTCCATGACACCAGGTGCAGGATAGTCAATGGCAAGCCTTACTGAGTCAAAGCAGTCGCCAATAGCAGTAGAAGTAAAGAACTGGATTTTTAGGTTAAAGCCCTAAAAAATTAGTATGTGAAGGCATCCATATGCAGAAGGCTCGCACCAATGAGGGGCTTGGGGAAGTCACAACATACATAATCTTACCTCCATTACTGGAGAACTAGCTCCTATAACTAGAAGCAATGACTGCAAGGAGGCTAGCCTAACTATCCTTTTCAATTTCTGATAGGTTGGTATAGTAAATCCTTATACATGATTAAATCCAACCTGATTAAAGATGTCTTCCAAATTATTTTGTATTCTTCTAATATTGCATGCAATTGTCAAACCAGTAATTTGATTCCAACGAAAAGAATCGGTGCGTTACTATTAGACTATCACATCAAAATAACGCAAATGCTAAAAATCAACAGGATTCTCGATCAAGAAACAGCACCAATACCGACGCAATCATATAGTTACTTGTCTTCAACCAAAGTTACCAAACTCAGCAGCAAGATTCACCAAATTGCCGACACTCCTCGATTGCATATTAGGGGAAAACATCAAGAAAAATAAAGAAAATAAACGAAGTATGCGAGGGTTTACTAGCAATCCGGCGATCGCATTCCACCCGGAGATAGGCTCTATTCCGTCATTGTCGAAGAGATTCTGGCGAAGGGAGAGCTTCCTCAGACGCGATAAGAGAGCGATCCGTGGGTCCAGCTTGGTCAACCGATTCGCCGTGAGATCCAACTCTTCGAGGGTCTCGGGGATATCGACCTCGCTAAGATCGTGGAGTTGGTAGCTCGTGAGATCGAGACACTCGGCCTGCGTCTCCTCCTCCTCGTCCACATCCATCCTTCCTCGCCCAAATCCCTAGGGTTTAGAAACCTAGGAGGGATTTAGAAGACAAGGGCGTGGATGTGGTTACCGCTCCTGTGAGGTTACCCGTGAAGGGACGCTGGGAGAGGGGGGATATAAGAGAGGGGAATTCGAGAGTTGGAAAGGAAGAGATACCGGGAACGGTGACGGAGAGGTGGCGGAAAGTAGCGTAGGCGAACCTCTGCACGCGCTCCTCGCGTGCCATTCTTCACAGTAGTTAACGGGTCGGGTATGGTTCAACGAATCCAGTTTAATTAACTGATCAAGGTATTGAGTCACTAGTTTTTCTTTTTATTATGACATTAGTTATACGACTCTCTGAACTATTCTAAGTAGGCCCCTCTCTAATCGTAACGCATTGACTCTTTTAACTATAAAAAATCTTTCCATGAATTATCTGCTAGATTTTTCTATTAAAAAATAATATATAAGTGTCACATATTTAATCAATTTAAAACTCTACTGAGACTATTTTAATCTTATTTTAATGAAAAAAAGAAACTTAGAAAGTCAACGGGTACCATTAAAAATAACAAAGTGCATCAGAAGGTTCTGGTGTATCTTCTTTTTATTAGAGAATAGAGAGTCATAGAGCTTCTTTATTTCATTAATAGAGATTAAAAAAAATGTATGAATTGTATACATTCACTCAGACCACTCCAAGCAACCTATATAATTTATTGCTCCTTATGATACTATAATACATACATATATATATATATATATATATATAGATGAATTGGTACGTCTCAAAATGGAGATGATAGAGTCTCTCTTCTGGTGATCCTTTCAGAATGTTCTTCAGCGTTGTTCCAGGAGCATGAAGCATCCCAGGATTCACTACAAACTTCACTTTCCTCTTTAATCTCCATAAGCCTATGGACATTATTCTGCCTCTCCAACTCCTTTTCCTTTTCTTGTATGGTTGATATGCCCTTCATTCCCTACAATACTTAGTCAATTAATACTATTGAAAATTAACACACTATATATTTTGTCTTTACTATCTTTCACATCCTATCATATATAATAACCTTAAAATCTGTAGCTAACTTTTTTCAAGATAAAGATAACAGCAAAAGAGGTATCAGATTTTAAGTTCTAGTTAAAAAGAATCAAATGATAAAGATCCATATAGTAGAGCATGAAAAATAATAAAAGCAATATGTGTAGTGCTTTTGATAAATTTTCTTAATTTTTTTAGTACGAGATTACCTCAGTAAAGATGTTTGAAGCTTCCATGGGCTCCTTCTCTTGGATCTCCATTGCTTCCTCCTGCACGGCGTGCATATATCTTTCAGTGCCATTAGCACCAAAATAATCATAGCTATCTAACAAGAAACCAAGGGGATCTCATGTAACAATTAGAGTTAGGAGATATGCATGCATGCATGCAGTGATAATGTACATACCCTGGCATTGCTCAGCTCTCCTACGTTCAAGGTTCTCGGTTCCATTTCAATTGACCAGCGAAGCTTCTCCATCTCCAGCAATTATATATTGCATCCAAAGAGTGTTGATGAGATTACTAATAGTAAGCTTTGAGCTGAGAAATGGCTTTGAGAAGAAGAGAAGAAGAAGAGAAGGGAAGGGAATGAGAAGAGAAAAAGAAAGGATGGCAGTTTGGTCTCATGCATGCACGTAGTGATCCCCATGTGATGTTGTTGATGGCTTTAATTAGTTTCACATGGCTAATGAAGTTATCGTCGTAGTCCAAAACTTGGTGGAAGAAATGGATGGCCGAGAGGAAGCATCGATCACATGATCGATGTGGTTGGGAACACAATTTGTTAGAAAGACTACCTTTCGCTCACTCACTACTTATTGACACAAGTCTGATCGTTTGTTAGGTTGTGACAATACGCTCAGACTTGATGTGATAATGGTACAATGTAATTATCAATAGATCGATATTGTTAGAGATCACATTAAATTTTTTTAATCTATGTCATGTCACACATAAATAGATCTTTTGCAAGATAAATGAAAAGAATAGTAGGAGAAATAAGTATAAAGTGGGATTATAATAATAGCTTAGTGATTGAGTCACACTAACTTATGATAAGATATTATAACTTTGATTCCACCACTGCATGCTTATGATTTGGACTTATTATTATCATGATTTAGAAGAGTTTAATTTTTTTTAAATTTATCGCCATAGTTACAAAGAGTGTTGTTGATATTAGCAGCCAAAAGAGTAATTAAATGAGTAGAGTAAAATCTTTCCCAAGTAACGCCAAGGCCCATAGTTTTACCTAAGTTTGCGAGCTAGCCCGCAAACTTAAAAGCTTCACGATTGATATGGTATACATGGAAAGAAAGATAAAAGGATAACAAATGTTTGTAGTCATTGATGATAAAAGAGATAGTCCAAGAAGCTGGATGAATGCCATTGATGATGTTGACCAGGAGCAACTAATCAAGTTTGTAGTGACTACTAGCTATAATCGGGGGGAGCGCAAACTGAAGCTCATCCCACTGAGCTCGTTGGGACCCGAATATGAGTCATTAGTGTTGAGTTTGAAGAACCAAGAGCAGAAGATTCACAACGAATGAAACCAGCGGGAGGGGGGAGTTTGTTGGGTTAAGCGCCAGCGACTCAAAATATTTGTAAGGGATTGAGTTCTGCCAGATTAATTATGGAAGTTCTTTAACAGAGTCCAACACTAGATTATTTTGGTAATTCCATATTTTTCCATAGTAAAACACTAATTACAGTAAACGGCGGTTTTGTCCGGGCAGCAGAGGGGCATGGAGCCGGGACCCATCGGCCCAGCTTGGGCCTGACGGCCCAATGGGCCAGATACCATTAAGGCCCTTTCTCTATAATATTATGAGCCTATGGGCTCATTCATAAGGTGCAAAAGCCGCTGATGATTCCACGTAGGCTGCAGACTTCGGTTCTAGCCTCCACACGACTAGGGTTTTCATTTCCCTCGAGCTAAAACCCTTTCCTTTTCGTCCACCGCTCTCCTCCTCCTGACAGCCATGGCTTGTCGCTATAGCTCGATATCAGCCCGCGCCGTCTCTTTCCTCAGGCACGCCTCGTCGAAGTCCACTCGTCCCCTCCTCTCTCCCGCCTCGCTTCCTCGACCTCCTCCTCCGTTTCCAAGGTAAACGATCCACGCATCCGTTTCCCTTTATTCTCCAACTCGAATGCGTTCTTAGGGTTTTCGTGCCGTCGCCTCTTCTGTCTAGGATTTCAAGAGAGTTGGGTGCGCTCCAATCTCTTATGCCGTTCCACAGCGCGGTGTCGTCTGCTCGGCTGACCTCGCGGCTCGGGATCGATTCGGCGGGCGGTTCGAGATCTTTGTCGCAGGGTACGCTTTGCAGTTCCAACCCTGGGGTCTGATATCTCCCGTGTTTTGTTTTAATTGCTTTGAGTAAGGCACTGCCTCTTTATTTGTATTTTTAATTTACCAAAGTTTACTTTTGCCGTTTGTTCTTCTTTTAATTGATTAATTTTAAATAGCTCCCTTTTTTTTGGGTATTATGATTAAAATCTTGGTTAAATATGGAGGCTTGAGTAATAAGTGCATTGTCGATTTAATTGTTGATCTGATCGTGTTTATGTAGGTTGGGTGAATCCATTTAGCTATTGGAAATGTGAGTAAGTAAGTAGGTTTACTGCTTACTGGGAGTCTGGGAAATTTTAAGGAACAAACAAAGGTTGAAGTACCAAACTTATCGGGCAAGAAACTTGCAGGACTGACTTTGGACATTGTTCATGTGACTGACTTATGTGACTTATAATTAAGATGAATTTGGAAAAATTAGGTCGACCATTTGATGTATTACAATATGAATATGTTTTGTGGAGGCTTCCTCAACTCAAAATAGAGTAACGAGTTTCATATTTAATTTGCAAAGGAGTTGAAATTTTATTTGTGACATGAGCTGTAGGAATGTAAGGTAGAGTAATAAAGAGTGGGCATGGTTTTATTGTTTATACATAATTATGAGTGGACTTTCTCTTTGGTGGTAGCATGTTATAATTTCCTAAAAACTCGATGGTAAACTTAAACTGTGTACATGCTAACTTCAAATTGTTGATGCTTATAGTATTTGAGAGTCGTAAGGAAAAGTACAAGTAGAGCGATGTTACAACAACAATTCACTCATCATATCTATAAATATGTTTTGGCAGCATAAACTTTATAGTTTGGCTGATTGAACTGAAATATGATATGTGATGGGGTATACTTGATTTTGCCCTAATTTTCTTGTGTTGGACGAAACACGAGAGCTGTTCTAGTTGAATACATAGTGTTATGGTTAATTTTGTTTTGTTTGACATCATTGCGGTGGGACCATGGTTAGCACAGCATTTTTTGCTGCATGGGGGGCTGTTGGTGAGTTTTTGGCACACGTATTGATCTGTATGTTTCAGTGCACCAAGGTGGCTAGTCGCCATTGTATGAGAGCTGTCATCTTTCCTTGCTCCATAATTCTCACTTTCTCTATTGATGCTTGTTATATATGTTGTTTTGTCGATAGCATGATTCTTGAACTGTATTTGTTTCACATGAGAAGTTATCATATGTGGCCTAATTTTGTTTCAAAGGATTTGCTAGATATATGAAGAAATAAATTTCAGTAAAATGTACTGTGCTCTTACAGAACTAGGAGATGAACAGCTGAAACTAAGCTTTTATCAAGCTAGGACCTAGGTAATGCCTAGACTTTCATTGAAACGTCTGTGAGAATTGAGTCATCCTCAGGGTTGAGGCTTTTGCTGTCTTCCATAGTTTCCATGGTTCTGTGGCCTTCATAGTCCTGGAGTTAAGGTGTTATTGCAAGTTGGCCTTACCATATCACTTTTTGTTCTTTTGCTTTACATTACTTATAACAAAGCTTAATAATTACCTTTTTGGTATCTTTCAGAAACTGGTCTCAGCGTGCCTCGATGAAGGTTTATTATGTTGACTGGTGGAGCTTACTGTCTTCTGTTCCAATAAATCTCTTTTCACCTCCCTAGTTAGCTATATAATATGAGACATCAGCTGTGCGGTGTTCGGAGGAATCCAGGCATTTGTAGCTGCCAGACATTTTTTTTTGTAATCAATTTGGTCATGCTGGACCATTGTATGGCGACTAAAATCCAAGGATCAGTTTTTTCTCGGATGCTTCCAAAGAGACAAATAAAATGATCAGTTGCTTGGTTTATATTTTGCTTCTTCCTACAGTTTTTTGATTGTGGTAATGGTTAAAAAGCTTTCTGATTTCATAAATTTTGCTGTATGTCTTCTAACTAGAGTTTTGAACCTGTGGGTTTCTCCTATCATCATTGAGATGAAGTTTGGTTGGTTAATAGTTCCCAACCATCCTCATATTCTCAAGTTGGTCACCAGCTCAAAGGTTCCAATGACAAGAATTCACCATATCAAACTATGCAGTTAAAAGTGCATCAACGACTCATCCAAAAGACTGAAATGGTGGCCTTGCAAACACTTCCAACATGTGCCATAAATGATAAAGTCAAACGAAAGATACCAGTGGGATTATGTTGCCCATTTGGGGGCTCTTGTCATTAGAAATGGATTGGCAATCTAACCTTTTAAACCCCACCAGCACTGCAGCACATTGCCACCACTTCTGGTATATTTTTAAGACCAAATAAAGCCCAAGTTTGGTGGTATCAAGGTAAGAATAAGATATTATTAGCATAACAACTTTATTCAGTGAAGAATAAAGCTGAGCTTGGTGCTAATAAAGTAAGAATAAGACATGCGCATTTATCCGGTCACGTCTGAGTCCAGTGGATGCAAATTGCAAATGACAAGTTCACCCTTTTTCTTTTTCTCTCTTTCCCGCCGTCCGTGGGCCAAATGATACTGGCTATCTCCTCCGAGTTTCTAATATTTTATTGCATTGGATTTTATCCTTTTAATGCTCAATGATGATTACTGGGCACATAGCATGCATCCTTGTTAAGCAAAACTACTATAAGGATAAAGGAAGAACTTATCCATCTGGTTGGTTCACAGTATACTATTGTTTTATCTATATAAGAATTTTTTTTCTCTTTTACTATTATGAGTTTTTTTTTATTATTCATGAGCCCAAATGCTAGATTTAAGCGGGACAAAAATTTAACCCTTCTTAGATACAGAAAAACTTATGTCCCACCGAGCTTTTAGTTATCTAATCTTAACTTCAAGCTATATGCGTCGTCGAATAATTACTCCGAACTAAACGCTTTCGAGACCTACTCTAAGTTATTGCATTGTCGAGCTCAAACTAATAACCATCAAATAATTTTTTCACACTATTATTTGGGATTGAAATTGAACTCATAATCTCATTTATCATGCACAAGGTAGCTAGCTACGAGTTTTCGCTATTACGAGTTAGTAGTGAAATGTTTCCTCCCGGT
The DNA here is from genome assembly GCF_019914945.1 of Typha latifolia. Lineage (NCBI taxonomy): Eukaryota > Viridiplantae > Streptophyta > Magnoliopsida > Poales > Typhaceae > Typha > Typha latifolia. The sequence goes on along the minus strand of NC_133087.1, from coordinate 4,296,252 downwards.
AGAGCGGAAAAAAGTTTTCAGCTCTATTTTCGATTACCCGAAACCAAAAAAGAAGAAGAAAGAAAAAGTGTTTGAGAATGAACGTACGAAGTCAGCATGGATACTATTCTGGGTTAAAGACGAGATCGAGATCGATCTTTTTCCGTTCTCTTTTTCGTTGTTTAATCCCTCGTTTGTGTACTGGAGATGACTTTTTCGGCGCCGATCCGATAACGAGCTGCGAATCTTGAAAGATATCCAGATGCCGAGGAATCGCCTTTATTCTTCGATCTGAATCGGCGACTCGTCCTTGTCTAAATGGTTGCTTCTCAAATTTGTCCGAAAGCTAAAGGTACGACGGCTCCAATCTCGAGAGACCATTCTCTCTTTATTTTTTAGCTTCGGACAACGAGAAATCAGAAGCTGGGAGGAGATATTCTCGTAAAATATTTAAGAAAGGGGGAGAGAAAAAGAAGATTCCTCGGTTAGAATAAGAAAAGAACAAAGCAAAGCTTCCGAATCTTTGAAGGCATCTGATAAAGCTTTTCAATTATTTGAGGCTTCCCGCTGCTAGCACTATTGGATATACCGCAGGTCTACAAGAATCTGTGAGCCATCGTTGGTTTTGAACTCCTTGGACGACTCCGATCTCAAAGGTGCGGTCTTTCTCGTGCTCGCTGTTGTCTGGATATTGGATGATTGCTTATTTCCTCTGAGAAGGGAGCTCAGTTTAGGATAGAATGGTAACAAGGAAGAAAATGTTGTAAATTTTGGTGCTCTCTGACTTCCTAGTTTGAATTCTTGAGGAAGATTTGGGGCTAGATGATGTCTTGCAAGGAAGGGTCGAGCGGAATGGATTCTGGGAAGTATGTTAGATACACCCCTGAGCAGGTGGAAGCCCTCGAGAGGCTATACCATGAGTGCCCAAAGCCGAGCTCGCTGAGGCGGCAGCAGCTGATCAGGGAGTACTCCATCCTCTCCAATGTGGAATCTAAGCAGATCAAAGTTTGGTTCCAGAACAGGAGGTATACAATTTAATGCGGTTCTTGAGCTCTTCTATATATATATAAACTTTGTTTTCCAATTGATTTGTTTTGTTATTCTTAGGTGCCGTGAGAAACAGAGGAAGGAAGCATCGCGGCTTCAGGCTGTGAATAGGAAGCTGACTGCTATGAACAAGCTTTTAATGGAGGAGAACGACCGGTTGCAGAAGCAGGTGTCGCAGTTGGTGTTTGAGAATAGCTACTTCCGGCAACAAACTCCGAACGTAAGAATTGGAGTGATTAATGAATAATAGATAGGATCTTTGATTCCATCATCCTCTAATTTGGATTGTGAGATATGCTTTTGCTTTGTGTGTCTAATGGTAGGATACGGTAGCGATAAGAGACACGAGCTGTGATTCAGTTGTTACAAGTGGTCAGCTCCAATTGACGCCTCAGCATCGTCCAAGGGATTCTTCCGCTGCTGGGTGTGTGGACTTGGCTTTTACTCATTCACATATTATATTTGTTTTGGATTATGGCTCATTGTTTGCTATGCTTGCTGTAGGCTTATATCCATAGCAGAGGAAACTCTAACAGAGTTTCTAAAGAAGGCCACAGGAACTTCTGTGGAGTGGGTCCAAATGCCTGGAATGAAGGTTGATCGAAAATATCTCAGCTAATTAATTTACTTCTTAGAAGTTATTCGTGCATGTTTCCCTCCATGACACATTGTTACTTTTATTATCATGTAGCCTGGTCCAGATTCCATTGGAATCATAGCTATCTCACGCAGTTGCACTGGTGTGGCAGCACGAGCTTGTGGCCTTGTAGGCTTGGAAGCTACGAAGGCAAGTTCTAGTTTTCTTCAACTTTGTTGTAGTTTCTAATTCTAATTTTAAGATTGGCTAGTTAAACTTGTACTAGTTATTGTACATATCAGGTAGCAGAAGTTCTTAAAGATCGACTATCCTGGTTCCGTGATTGTCGGTCTGTGGATGTAGTAAATGTACTGCCGACTGGAAATAATGGAACAATTGAGCTGCTTTACATGCAGGTAAATTTTTTTGGGGGGTAAAGATTAATGTGTTTGGGCCTTTGGGTTTTGGTTTTCGAGTTACAGTATACATTTCAACAAACTTACATCTCTTATTGATAGCTATATGCTCCTACAACTTTAGCACCTGCTCGTGACTTCTGGTTGCTGAGATATTCATCATCTCTGGAAGATGGAAGTCTAGTGGTAAGTTAGCATGTTCTACATCACAGTCTGTGGGATCAATATACAATTGCTATTCTGCCCCTTAAGTAATGCTTTCTTATTTTGAAACTATTAGTCTATATTATTTTCATTCTCCAGGTATGTGAAAGATCACTTGATAGCAGACAAGGCGGTCCAAGCTTGCCAACAATGCAGTCCTTTGTCAGGGCAGAAATGTTTCCTAGTGGATACCTAGTAAGGCCCTGTGAAGGTGGTGGTTCTATTATACACATCGTCAATCATGTCGATTTGGAGGTACTAACAGTTTTAACTACCTTGACTGGATTCCTTGGTTCTTTATGTTCATTTTAATGAACCATTCAGTTCACTTCAAAAAAAAAAAAAAGGATTTTTCAAATATGTTACTGAAAGTGATCTGCTTCTTGATGAACCAGCCTTGGAGTGTCCCTGAAGTTATACGGCCCGTATATGAGTCATCTACTATACTTGCTCAGAGGATGACAATGGCGGTTAGAAGCACTTCTTGTACCTGAATGTTGCTGAAGAATAGAACTTGTCATAGAATGCTTTCTTTTTCATTGAAATTTGTGTATCAGTTATTTCAACATGAAAGGATGAGAATTGAGAAGAATCTCTCTAGTGCATGTGCTACATATACCAAAGTAGCATATGAAGGAAGATTAATACTGAACTGCCAATTTTTGTTACTTGTTTTGTTGATTCATCATTTCTTCTGTGGTTCAGGCTTTACGCCATCTTAGGCAGATTGTGTGTGATGCCAATCATTCTACTGTCAGCAGGTGGGGCAGGCAACCTTCTGCCATAAGAGCACTTGGGCAGAGGCTCCTTCGGTGAGCATATATCTTCACTTATTCTTCCGATATTCGTTGTTTTCCTTTCAGGAGGCTTACAGGTTTACACATGCAGGGGTTTCAATGAAGCTCTTAACAGCTTTGCAGACGATGGATGGTCCATGATCAGTAGTGATGGCATGGATGATGTCACTGTCCTTGTCAATCCATCACCTAATAGGATCATGGTTAATTCTGATGTTACCAATATATTTCCCTCCATCAATAATTCTGTGCTCTGTGCAAAGGCATCTATGCTTTTACAGGTCAGTCAATCGAAGTTTGAAAATTTCATCAGCCAAAAATTTCAAGGTTTGAAACAAACAATTAAAATGGAAGCGGCTTAGTAGATCTTTTATTGACTTTAAGCAAGTGATGCTTGATAGGGACACTGGATATGGCAGAACACAGATATCGGTTATATATATATATATATATATATATATATATATATATATATATATATATATATATAAGCCTCTACAAATATTACATACTTGTGTATGCTTATATTGTTGTTTCATTCTGGAGCAAAGAAGAGAAACTAGATATATAAATAATTAGTTGATTGTGGCGTGAAAATGCAAAGTTGGTCTTCTTCAATTTAGTGCATCATTTCCAATAGAATAGCATTTAGGAACAAGTTCCGTTATAAATAGAAACATCCAACCTAGTAAGAGATTTTCAAATTGACCTATCTTTGAACTCTCAAAGGTATCCCAGAAGTTTCCGGATTTTAATCTTGTTTTTATAAAAAGAAGAGTTTGTAACGGAAATGATACAATGCACATCTGTGAAGTATCCAACAAACGATTGCATTGGATGTGTCATCCGATGCAATGCGGATCGTAGTAGCTATGCATGCTTCCTCTTCAATAATCTAGTATACTCTTCTAGTCACATACATGGTGGTGTGCGAGGCTTTCCAGATGATAGTCTTGTGTAGAGTCCAGGGTAACTAGTTACAATACCATACTGCCTCCTTTCAATATTTTCTGAATGCCTAAATTTTTTTGTTCACTGAATATTCTAGAGATTCAGACCACCTTTATACGTGGGAAATTTTCTCAATTTCTTAATAGGATATATCTCCAGCAGTGCTCCTGAGGTTCTTACGAGAGCACCGATCAGAATGGGATGACCGTAACATGGATGCATATTCTGCTGCAGCCATCAAAGATAATGGATGTACTTCTCCAGTTTCTTGCTTTGGTACTGTTGATGGTCAGGTCATACTACCTCTGGCTCATACACTTGATCATGAGGTGGTGAGTAATTTGTTCAATTGGTACAATGAGTTCTGTAAGCATATGTTAGTAAAATTTCATCTTTTTTTTTCTCTTCTCTATTTTGCAAGCTTCTGCTTATAACTGTACTTATCCTTTTCGTAACAGCTTTTGGAGGTTCTTAAATTGGAAAATGCTGACCAGTACCAAGATGCTCTTATGCCTCTAGATCTGCTTCTCTTGCAGGTGAGTCTGATGCTCCTTGCTATTGTTCTATGCACACAAATTTGCTTGTCTACTCAGTGCTGAATGTGGTGCATGCTATCCTTCTCGAGAATGAGTAAGAAAGCATAAGGAGAAGTCAAATAACTTGTAAAAGCTGTGGTTCTTGTATAACTCCTTACAAGATTATAAAGGTTCAACTAAAACCTTCACGCTGCTAGGAAAGCACACAAATATTATGATCCAGAGAAGATAATGTTATGCAAATTAGCCAAATGGATGAACGAAGCGGAAGCAAGATCTTCACCCTAAATATCTTAAATGGGAATAGTGAAAGAAAACTAATGCAATGCTTGGGAAAACCTCCAAAAAGATGTTAATGGTGATAGAAAAACCCTAAGCAAGTTCTAATCACGGATTATACACCCTAATGCAAACAATCACCAACAATGGAGACAATAAAGAGAGTGAGAGACAAGATTTATGTGATTCGGCAATGTGCCTATGTCCACGGACGGAGCAATTTTCTTTACTATACAAATACATCACTTACAAAGAGTTTAACAACTCAAATCACTCTCAATATAATGGTGGCTCAACTTTCATAAATGTTCTTCCAACTACCAAGCCCTAAAAACCCTCATTGGTATTTAAATTCAGGTTCATATTTGGAGATTTTCTGCGTCGCGTTCGAACGCCCTCGGGGGCGCGTTCGAACGTGCCCAATATCAATACAGCAGAACCAAAAGGGCGTTTGAACGTAGGAGGGGGTCGTTCGAACTCCTGCAGAAAGTCTGCTCTCGGGTTGGCTCGCGTTCGAACGCAGCTGGGCCATTCGAACACCTTCAGAAAAGTCTGCTCTTGGGTTGGCTCGCGTTCGAACACGGCTAGGCCATTCGAACGCCTGCAGAATAGTCTGCTCGTGTTCGAATGCGGCTAGGCCATTCGAACGCCTGCATCACAGACTGCTCCCTGTCTGGAGCCCGCGTTCGAACGCCCTCAAGGCCTGTTCGAATGCGCGGTGCATAAATACTGATACATGTTGAAAATTTGTTGAAACTGAATTTGAGCCAAATTTTAACAGATAATGTAAATCTAGTAGTGACCATTTCTTTCTCTTCAATTTGTTAGTTCTTACTGGTACGTATGTGATTGAAAATCAAATTGTATGACAGTAACAGTAGAATCCCATTAAATCAGGTTGATTTAGTGCAGTTCGCATTTCTTCTTACTGGAATAACATTGTCATGTTTTGTTTGTACCATTTTGACTATACATAAAGTTGTAATGAACTAATCATATTCATGCTAATGCTTGCCTTGGCAGCTTTCAAGTGGAGTGGATGAAAATTCTGTAGGAACCTATTCTGAGCTTATCTTTGCCCCGATAGATGCATCTTTTTCAGATGATGCACCATTACTACCTTCTGGTTTTCGTATTATACCTCTTCATTCTACTGTGGTAAGAACCAACTGATCAAGAGAGAAGGGTTATCTTGTAGTTACAGCTGGTTGCATAAAGAAGTATATCTATCAATAGGCTTTCATTCTTCTCCTGTGGCTTAACTTTGCAACACAGGATTCCGCAACCTCTGATCGGACACTGGACCTCGCTTCTGCTCTTGAAGTGGGACAAACTGGAACCATGTCTTCTGGCGATCACTGTGGACATTGTTCTAGATATGTTATGATGATTTCATTTCAATTTGCTTTTGAAAGCCGCCTACTAGATAATGTTGCATCCATGGCTCGACAGTACATCCGAAGCATTATATCATCCGTCCAAAGGGTTGCACTTGCTCTCTCGCCTTCACATCTTTCTTCTTGTGATGGTTTCTTTGCAACACCTAGAGGTCCAGAAGCAGTCACACTTGCTCGTTGGATTTGCAGAAGCTACAGGTTTGCCATCTCCATCATCGACTTAAATCTTTATAATGTTCAAACTTTTATTCGTTCTAATGTAATGTTTTGAAGAAGCAAAAAGGCAACAATGACTCACCAAACAAGATTAGTTGGTTTCTTGCTTTCATGAAGCAAAAAATGTAAAATACTTTTTTATCTGTTTTCCGTACAGGGGTCATTCTGGAGTTGAACTTTTTAAACATAATATAGAAGGCAGTGAATCACTTCTCAAATTGCTTTGGCATCATCCAGATGCTGTCTTCTGCTGCTCTGTGAAGGTCTGCATTTGCTCTTATTCATTTCCCATTTCAATCTTTACAAAGAAACCATTTCTTAAAGTTTGGCCAAGGAACTGGTTGTGGTTTAACTTGGGTTTTGGAAAGTCAGCATTACTATATGCAAAATAGATGCATATGACACTTCTACCTTCTAGGTTATCTTAAAATTCTTGATTGGATTTTTATATCTATTTCTTTAATTATATGATTCTGCATTTGTTCATTTCTCAATAATTCTGGTCGAAATTACAAGGCCCTGTTTTGTTGGACATCATTTAGAGTGAATGTTACATCTTTCATTTTGCCTTCATGAGCTCCATATGCAAGGAAAGTGTAAATCCTACCAACAAAAAAAAAAGAAAGGGTAAAAGTATGTAAGGAAATATGGCCTTATTATGATGTTGCCTGAAGGGAAAACTGATGCCTTCTATATTTCATGACATAGTTTGTTAGGAGTTAGGATGATATAATATAAATTCCAACAGTCTGTCATCTAACAACTTGGAATAAATGTTGGGGAATTACTAAGGAAATATGCAGTCGTGGCTCATAACCTCTCTGAATGATTCTTCTCTTTCATGATCAGTGTGCTGTTGCTTCTGTGTATTTTATGCAGGCTCTGGCCATCTTCAAATGTGCAAATCAGGCAGGTATTAACATGCTTGAGACAACATCTGTGGAGCTGCAAGATATAACTCTGGAGAAGATATTTGATGACAGTGGAAGGAAGACTCTTTGCACAGAGTTGCCTCGCATAATGCAGAAGGTTTGTGTCATTTCCTCATTTAAGTGTTGATGCAATTGGAAAGTATTTGGATTCTATCAATTGGAAATAATGCTTACTAGTTTTCCTCAAAAGAAAAGAACGAGCTGTGCAGATTATCTACAAACTGTATTTATTTCCTGGGATTAACATCAGATACTTTCTCTTGGCAGGGTTTTGCATGCATTCAAGGTGGGCTATGCATTTCAAGCATGGGCAGGCCTGTTTCTTTTGATAAACTAGTGGCATGGAAGGTGCTGAATGATGAAGGCGATGCCCACTGCATCTGCTTCATGTTTGTCAACTGGTCATTTGTTTAGGTCTCAGAGCAACTAAAGCGAAACAAAAAGAAAAAATAATAATAATAACAGATGCTTGTTCATGCTTATTGTGCTAACTTCCAATCTAGCATCCCCATTTTGTACGGAAAATATTTTCCTCAATGTATACTAGCTTATCATTCAACAAAATGTATCTAAAGAATATATTTTGAGCTCGTTCCCTATTGTCATTTTATGGAATTATTTTCTTTCTTCATGTTTAAGTTGCTTATGCTCTCTCGAAATCAGTGGATATCAGAACAAACACCAGACCGTGCAACTCATGGCAAGATGTGCATATAGGAAGGAGGTTTTAAATTAATATATTGCTTAAAGGAGGTGGTGCACAAAGAAAAACTAAAACAAGTCCACTATATGGATATACTCTGCAAATTTCTTACTTAATCAATTCAACGAAAGATGCATAGAGAAGACATGGCAGTTCAGATATGAAAGGAAGAAAGGGCATAAACGTGACGAAATTTCAATGGACCTATACAGTTGCACTAAGAGAAATTACCCAGTTGCAACACCTACACCATCTCTCTTCCTTGCTTAGACTAACTTCAAAAAAAATTTGGCCGTTTCAATGTCTGTAAGCTCTTCATCATCCTTCTGAGGAATCATCAAATAGCTAAACGCCATTCTTACTCTGCACTAACTTCTTCCCCTTTGTCTTCATTCGCATTACCAGCCAACAGGGGCATATTATCACCAGAGTTGGAGCTGGTTTCGTTTTCCTCCTTCAGTTCTATCTGTATGTCCTCAGAGCCACCAGTGGTACTCGCAGCCACAGAAACACTATTACCTTGGGATCCACCTAGCTCACCATCATTAGAGGCATCAATTTGTTCATTCTTATCTGATGAATTTGCTGCTCCATCAACTGAGCTCTCGTCGGTCTTTGTTTCTTCTGGAGGGTTGTTGCCAACTTTTTCAACCTCGGAAGTTCCATCAACTGAGCTCTCTTCGGTCTTTGTTTCTTCTGGAGGGTTGTTGCCAACTTTTTCAACATCTGATCTAACTGCCTCTCCTGCAGTAGTAACACCATCAGCTGTCCTTTCTACTTTATCATCTTTAAGGTTAGAGACATCTTCTGCTATAGTAGCATTTTGACCTTCAGAGTGAACTGATTTCAGATCCAACACCTCACTGTTTGTTGTCATTTCTAGATTCTCTTGGTCATTACCAAATGGTAATTTAGAAAGCTCGTTATCAGATCCTGTGTCAGTATGATCCTCTGAAGTAATGTCTATTTGGGATTCTACAGTTTCCCCTTTAGCAGTCTCATTATTAGCTGGCTTCGCAATGTCATCTTGCTCTAAACCGGATGCAGTGGTGACTTCTTCCACAGATCTTGGGTTGGTTTTAGCAGCTTCCATCGTGAGCTGCTCAGTAGTTTCAGAATTAGGAGTGGTATCTCCTCGGGATTCATCTGTATCTCTCTGCGCATTCTCATCATTGGTTGATGCTGGACCTTCTTCATCACTAAAACTTACAATGTTTTTGGCATCTTCAGCTGTGTCAATACCCATAATATCGGACTTGGAGCTAATGCTTCCTTGTGAATCAATTCCTTCCCTTTCATGAACTTCATCATTAACGGATCCTTCCTCTGTGTTATCACTATTTTCCTTATCAAATGTGGAGTTTTGAACAACATTCTCATCCCCTTGGTGTTCATTCTCTTCTAAGGAACCATCTTCTCCATTTGTACTTTCACTTTGATCTGAAAAATTAATGCCATTCCTTTGACTATCAAGCCTGAGAGCACCCTCAGGGTCTTCTCTTGTACCCTCACTATTTACTTCATGTCCATCATTGATATTGGAATCGGTATGATCTCCATAGCCAATTTGCTCCTGTTCATGTTCTTGATTGAGAATGTTTGTCACATCTCCTTCTTGTAATTCCTCAGTTTCCTTCACAAAAACATTTTCACCATCCTTCTCTGGTTCAAAGTCATCAGGTTGACCTCCATTAGTTTCCTCAGATTTGAAGATCTCATCAAAGTGACTATCATGGTTGTCTAGGTTGACATTCCTTTCGTAGCCTGCTTTCTCCTTGCGCCCCGAGAATACGTCATCATCTCCCATCCTAATCCTCTTCTCCTCGTATTCATTCTTCTTATCATGTGAATGCTTAACCTGGTAGAGCAGCCAGATAACAACTCCCAAAAGCAAAGCCACCTGAAGTATCTTCTTGACATTGGACCCTTTGTTCCTCTGGCTCCGGCTTGTTGAATAGTGAGGCATTGTAAACATGAGACTGCTTTGCCAAACAAAACAAGAAATCGAACACATTAATAATTCAATACAGAATGAAACAAAAACACACAAGATCTATATTGTCTCAAAAGCTAGCAAACTAAGAATGCCACTCTATCAAGAAATCTCCGAAAAAGGAACCCAAAACAACTAGATCGAGAACGCATGACGTCGAACAAGATCAAGTAACAAAAGATTCCACCGCTAGAGAAAGAAACCTTTAAAACCGAAACAGAAACCAAGAGGGCATATGTCGAGAAATCCAAATCCGCATTTCCACTCACTACCTTATACAAATGCAAAGCTTTAACCTTGGAATCATCAATACGCTAGTGGCCAGAGAGGTTATCGTACCGAATAGTTTCCAGCAGGAGGAGGAGAAATCTCGGAACAGGGACCGGAACGAAGCGATCGAGGACAGAGCACTCAGTAGATCTGGAGCATTCGTGTCCTAAAGTAGCACAATGCGGAGAGATCTCGAACCTTTAATTGGACGAGACGATCAAGCGCGGAGGGGAGAGCCACTCAGCTACTGAGAGAGATCTGGGATAAAAAAAAAAGAAAAAGAAAGGCGGTTGCTTTCTTGATTCCTTTTCTTTTATATTTAATGGCTTTCGTACTCTAATGGAGTAGCGGGACAGAAGGAAGACGAGCCTTTTCTATTGGACGAAGTCCATCCATTCGCACCACCTGACTCGTGTCGGTTGATCCAAAATTTAAAAAAATTCACTTTGGATTCTAGTTTTGGCTTACTATGAGGTGTCCCATTTTAATTACATGATTTTCTTTAAAAAAATTAATTTAGTTTTAATTTAAATATTAAAAATAGGGAAGTTCTTTTAAGGCTGTAAACGAGCCCAGTTGTTCCGGCTCAGGCTCGGCTACAAATTAATTTTGAGCTTTAGAATTAGGCTTAAGCTCAGCTCAGCTCAGCTCAACTCGAGCTGAGATCGAGCCTGAAATGAGCCTATCATTAAGTCTCATTCAAGCCGAATTGGATCGAGCCTAAGCCGAGCTGAAGAAGAAGAAAGAGGAGGAGGCAATGAACCGCGGCGGCTTGCTGCTGCCGAAGGAGAAGGAGGCGGCACCACAGCGGCTTGCCGCTGCCGAAGAAGAAGAAGAAGAAGAAGAAGAAGGAGAAAGAGGAGGAGGAGGAGGAGGAGGAGGCCCACCATGGCAGAGGACTAGGCGTGGATTTATACCGAGCCTATCGAGCCAGTTTTAGCGGCTCGGGCTCAGATCAGCTCTGATCGAGATGAGTCGGACTTTAGCTTCAGCCGAGCCGAGCCCAAGCTAAGCCTGAGCCGCTCATCGAGCTTGACAACCCTAAATTCTTTAAAGTGAATACTTTCTTTCGCTTTCTAATAATCAAACACTAATTAAAAAATAAAAAATTATAGTTTACTAATGTCCAAGTTGCAATGATTAGACTTTCTATCAAAAAAATTAACCTACACAAATGACCAAATTATATCTATCATAAGTGGGGTCGATATATTTTTGTCATAAGCACTGGGTGTTTGGCATCACCACTAAAAGTTACTTTGGTAGTAGATCTAAAATTATAGAAATTCTAGTATAGAATTTTACATTCCTAGAAAAAGTCTTGTAATTTTGAGGTAAATACTTTTAGCTATGTACTTTCTAGCTATCCGGGACTAAAGGTGATCGTCAGGTGGTTCGAGCTAGGTATGGCCGAAGTTTTTCAAGCTAAATTATTTGTAGTCTGGTTCACTAATTAATCAAGCTAGTAGAATTCAGGCCAAGTTAAAATATTATAATTTGTTATTGTGTCATATATTGGTATTGGGCCGAGTGTAACATGCCCGATTATAACAAAAATATCATATGTCACTGTGGGTCAAGTGTAATAAGCTTTTATCAAAATAGTTTAGGTTAATTTTTCATCGAAACATACTCATATAATGAGCGTAATGAGTCGGGCTCAAACCGAGCTTGGGCCGAACTTAGCCCGATTAAATTTGAGCGGGCTCCGGTCAAGTCTAAACGGGATAATACTGTTTTATGAGAAAAAGATAGTTATTAGATCAGTTATATCATCACCTATTAATAACTGTTAGTTAATATTCATACAGTGGTATAATTAGGGTGGGTCAGATGAAATTTGTGACGAGAGTGGTTTGAAGAAGATAGAGCTAATATTTCGACAGGTGTCCAATACGTTACCATATAATATATATTTCTTTTGGCCATTATAAAGAAAGGCTGTGGCGGAAATGAACGAAAAGCGAGATGAACCTTGAAAATAGATTGAAGCTCCCACTCACTCGTTAAGATTGTGACATGAAAGCAAATGTCTCGATTTTGACAAACTAGCCCTCCAGAAATTTTCTTTTCGGTATTTAGTACAATTCAAGACAAATTTAATGAGTTTTATCGGTGTAAATGGTTGAATCGAAAATAAATATAGCTTATGTCTTATTATGTCTCTCGGAAACTGCGGAATTGGAGGATGACCACTTCTAAATATATGTCACTGAAAATTAAATGACTTATGTGAAAATTTCTCCCCGGCAAAAGTCATATAAATTTATATTTTTAATTTTGAAATGAATTAAACATAAGTAGACCCGCCCTGTATATTTATTGTGACTTGTCATCATTTTTTTTAATATAAATGGAGCGTAAATTAGAATAAGTGCTAGGATGTGAAAATGAAAGGAAGGAAAAAAAAAAAAAAAGCACTTTGTGCATAGGATTTTGATACGACTCGGTCGGATTAAATTCACTCGCGACACTGGGTTTATTGGGATGGGTATATTTATTTAGTTTAAATTTGCTTGAGAAAATAAGACCTTTTATTGGGGGGCGTTCGAACGCTAGGGATCCGCGTTCGAACGGGTCATGCAAACACTTGTACGTGTTCAACAGAACACGAAAATTGCGTTTTTGAACGGCCATGGCCGTTCAAACGTCTGCACGCATTCGCAAAGATAGAGAACGGTATTTACGAGTTTGAACACGATCAGGCGCGTTCGAACGCACTGCGGCGAGAACTTTTGATTTTTAGGATTTTAATTTGGTTGTTTGGATCAAAAGGGTGAGCTTCTATAAATATGTGGAGAAAATCTTAATTGGAGTTTATTTGATAATTGTATTGGCATTGTTGCCCTTGTCTCCCTTCTTCTTGCTCTAGCCATTGGCGCCCTCTCCTATCTCCCTTCCTCTACCGCCCGCCCAAGTCCTTAGTCGGCCTCCTCCAACTCTTAATCCCTCTCTTCTGTAGTAACTTCTTCCCCTTCACTCTAAAAGAGTTCTCCTAGCACTTATCTAGCCATTGAAGAGCTAATAAGCTAGGGTTCATCCAACCTTCGACTACTATTCGACCGATATCTTAAGATCTAGCCATCCAAATCCTGAGATCTTAGATTTGTTGGAAAATTCTCTTCAAGAGCGACAACATATTTAAAATTCAATAAAATCCAACAGCTAGATCCTCCAACATTCTATTCGAACATCTTCAAACCTATCCAGAATTATTACGGGTCGGATCAAGTCGATTATTTATAGTGAGAAACTTAATATTTAAATCTCCCCATAACTATAAGTTTTATGTCTCAACTTGCCTAATAATCAACTATTACGTACTTTGTCTTAATCCTTGGTTCTTATCTCTTATTGGCCCTACCACTTATTAATCCCTAATCCTTCCAACCGAAGAAAGAGCAAAGGACATAAATCTCAAAGTTAAGGAGGCATGGACCTCCCAATTGACTTTACTTTAAGAGTTTTCTCATCTAACTAATTAATAAATTTGCAGTTTGGTTCACTTCACTAGAAGATTCATAATTCACATCCGTTATCATATTAGAATTTAGTACTATTTTAAACAAATTATAGTTTATCTCATGTGATTTAGTTTGATTTTAACTTATATTTTTAATACTTTTATACATAAGCACTTAACTCATCGATCCTAAACTAATGATGTTATAAAATTATTTCTAGCAGTTAACTAATAATTGAAATTTAAAATTCTCTCAAGATAAACTGTAATTTTTCATAATACTTTTCTCATGTAATTAAATTCTTGGTTTGCTAAATCATACCTTCGCTCCTTGAACTATGACTCAGTATCACGATATATTTTTAAGAACAAAACATTTGGCGAATCATACATTATTATTCTTCCAAAGGGTAATGTGACATATATTGAGACATTATAAAAAGTGTTAAAAGTATAGTAATCTAGGATAATGAAGAACATCAAACACTTTGTTGTTTATAGTATGTTGTTGGATTGGAAGACTTCCGGAACCCACTAAGAAATTAAAGAGAAATCTCACTGAACCCAAACATAAAATTTAATGTAGTATTAGTCTCTATCCTGAGGAGAAAAGCAATATAAAAAAAATAACAATGAAACAAAGAGAACTCAATAATACTTTATTTATTTATTTATTTATTTTGTGGACATTGTTCTCCAGTGCAACCTCCATGAATCTATCAAGAAAGTAGGAGGAAAGAAAAGACTTTGATTTCATATAATATATTGGTAAAAGGTGCTTTCACTTTGTTAACACTACTAGTCCATGGTGAGCTCTGAGTTATCATAAGAAAGGAACATTAATTCCTCTATATATGGCTTTGCTTATAGTTGTAAGAACTATGAGAGATTAAAATATATATTTTTCTTAATTTTTTTTTTCTCTCTCTCTCTACAGCAGCAGTATTAATATCAATATTTTGTAAACTTCATCAATTTACAAGAAGCACAAATTCCTAATTCCATGGTTTGGTTTTCCTGCCAATACCACCTAATAAGTATAAGTTGTTCATGGTTTTGTGATAAAAGAAAACCACCATGCATGCATAGATAATATATTATTGCACACAATCCTTATCACTTCTCTCCCTCTCTCGCATTGTCTCTAATAATTATCCAGCAAAGGATCAAAGTTGGAATAAAGAGCAACACTTTGTGTCAGTGGAGGAAAAATAAATGAATAGATCTCTGGTTTTTCCCTTTGCTTTGGTTTCTTTGATAAAAGAATACATCAGTTTGGGTTCATTTGCTCAGTCTTTATCCTTCCAATGGATAAGCTTGAAGCTGTAAGGTGGATTCCCGGCAAGTATATATATATATATATAGTGTAACTTACACTTGTATTTTAAATCTAAGAATTTAATTACCATTACTAAATTGCAACAGTTAATTCTTTATTATAAAAAGAAATAATGATATAGATGGACAACTTATTCTTACTATTATCAAATCGGAGTATTTTATGTGGAATGATTAAGTCTTTTCGCATCCCCACTAAACTAACAGTCGTTATAATTTAATCTAGATTGGAGATTAAGTGAGTAACTTGAAATTTTTTTGAATCATTAAATTGATAAGGTTACTGGAAAGAATCTGCGTACTAAGTAGTACGTACCCACCACTGGATTGGAATTTGTCAAGATTTCCACGTGCATACTCAGCAGGCCAATAGGATTCCTTTTTGGCTGAATGGTGTTCAACTTTTTGCCAACCAACTCGGCCACTAACTTGACTGCTTTTAAGCTTTAACCCAAATAAGAATACAGAGAGTATATATACTAAGTGGGGGTGATTCGTATCAAAAATTTATTTAGTTTTTATTTGTATTATTTTGACCCATTTTTTATTTTCTT
This sequence comes from Typha latifolia, assembly GCF_019914945.1. Taxonomy (NCBI): domain Eukaryota; kingdom Viridiplantae; phylum Streptophyta; class Magnoliopsida; order Poales; family Typhaceae; genus Typha; species Typha latifolia. The sequence goes on along the minus strand of NC_133087.1, from coordinate 4,280,600 downwards.
CGCAACTGAGACTTTTTTTTTAAAAAAAAATTCTTTCATAGTTTACCCTTATGCGATAGGCGATAGGCGCAATGGTTGAAATATTGACAATCGATTGAGTTTGAATGAAAAAATTAATTGTGTTTTATAGTTTTGTTACTGATTTGATAGTTATTGAACACTTATATTTTTTTTATTTCATAGTCTTTTTATATAATTCATAATTATTGAATATTTATAATTTTTTTACGAGTTTTATAATTTTATTATGAAATTCGTAATTATTAAATATTTGTATTTTCTATTTCATAGTTTTCTTCACAGTTTGTCGAATATTTTATATATATATATATTTTTTGTTCCATATTTTTATTACAAAATTTATTAAACATTTGTCTTTCTTTTTAAAGGAACCAAAGTATCATTGTCTTTCTTTATTCCTTTGCCTTTACTTCTCATATTGCCTCAAATACAATGGTAAAATCCAAACTTCCTCAAGAACACAAAATATATTTTAGTTGTTCCTTATTTGTTTAGCCAAATTCCCAAGAGTATTCCCAAGGACCTAATTAGTGGAATCCTTCATCTTTGTGGATCTCTTAAGGTGTGAATTAAGCAAGCAACCATCCATTATACTACTATAGCTTCTTTTTAGAAGCAAAAGTAATTAATGAATAGAAAAGAAAAATTAGAACCGCTTTAATGGCAATGGAGAGGTCCCCCACCCCACCCCACCCCACCCTATATGAATCATAGCAATTCCAATCAAACTAAGCAACCATTGGATTCATCAGCCTCAACTGGCCTGTGGAAAGCCAGCCCCAAATCCCCTAATACAAGAAAAAGACACTTAGAAAAGTCTTCTTGAGCTCTGAGCTCTTACCAACTTTTGGTGAAGAGGGTAGGGTGGAGGAGGGAGAGGGGTTGGAATAAAGACTGGAATTCCATCTCTTGGAGGCTAAGTAATGAGCTTTGTTTCCTGCAAAAATGTGCTACTAAAGTTGCATTACAGCTTCAGTAATTATGACCCAAAAAGACAAAGATGTCTGGGTTTGAAGGTTTCTAGGCAATCTATTGTATGCCCAAAACAATTAAATTGGGAGAGTATAAGAAATGCTCCCATTGCCATTATAATAAAATTAAGAAAAAGAGAAAATGGGTGTCCCCTTTTGGAAATTAATAGGAGAAGAGGACCGTTGGAGTCCAAACAGCGCAGACACCTCTTTCTGCCATTAAGGGGATACGGTGTAACGTACACGTCACATTTAAAACCGGGCCCACTTTGGCCACGTGGCCAGCAGGTGTCGGCCATTCATTGTCTCGGTGGTCCCTTTCGAGCTGGCCAAAAAACCACTTCATTCACGAGTTACCATTTCCACTCCGTCCTCCGATCTACAAATTTTCCCTTGTTCGAGGACCTTTTCGTAAAATGCGACGGCAACGTCGCTCTCCTCCGCTCTCTTTACCTCCCCTTTAAATACCCCACCTCCTCCTTCCATCTCACTCGCACCAAAACCAACATCGAAGAGATCTCTCTCCTCTTCCTCCTCTACTTGACTAGTACTATATACTACAATTCTCCCTCTTTTATTTATTTCAGGAAAGCCCTCGTGAGAAAGAGAATTAATAGAAACAAGGACAGAATCCGACACGGCCGGCGAGATGGAGTCGAGCGTAGCCAAGCGACTCTTGAACGTAGTGCGCGTAGTCTACTACATGCTACGTAAAGGCTTCTCCAAGAGGAAGCTGACGATGGATCTCCACCTCCTCCTCAAGCGTGGCAAACTTGCAGGAAAGGCCCTGGGAAACCTTATAAACTTCCACCACCACCACCACCACCACGCCACCGCCGGTGCCGCAGCAGGGGCAGCAGCCTTCTCCTGCCGCCAGGTGGACCCAAACCTCGCATTCTACAACCCGAGGGAGGTGGAGTTCAGCTGCAGTAACACCCCCTCCTTCCCTTCCTTCCACGTCACCAAGCGAAAGAATCGCCACCGCGACCGCCGCTACGGCGACGGCGAGGAGGACTACTACGAGTACGACGCGGTGGCGATCGCGAAGGCGTTCGAGATGCTGAACGACGAGGCGTCGGAGTGCGGGTCGGTGGCGGCGACGCCGATGTGGAGCTCCGGGAAGAGCCCCGCGGTGGTGCGCCAGCTGCGGATAACGGACTCGCCGTACCCGATAAGGGAGGAGGAGGGCGAGGCTGACGGCCGAGTCGACAAGGAAGCGGAGGAGTTTATTAAGAGGTTCTACGAGCAGCTACGGCGGCAGAGGAGCGTGGCCGCCACCCCGGAGTATAGTCACAGCCGCCGGGGTCCGGTGGGTGGCCGGGGTTGAGTTTTTATTGAAGGGTTTAGTTTAATTAATTATCCTCTTATGGGTTAATTAATTAATATTGGCTAGCTGGTAAGTACTGCAAGGGTGTTATGGCTGCAGTGATGATCATATTATTATATATAAGGTCTTGGGGGTCTCAGATTTTCTTGCTACCTTTTTTTTACACCTTTGTCTTCTTTTTTCATATGATCAGGGATCATAATGCTACATATAAAAATTTTCTACGATTTGGTTGCAAATTTGGGTAGATTTGCATAATGGAATTCTTAGTTTTTTTTTTCTTTGCAAATTCTTCTTTGTTCTTGTTAGAGTATATGATCAGAATATTCTTCAAAGTTTAATCTTACTATTACCAAAATCTAATGCCCTCCTATTTGTTGGTATGCTGTCTGGATTACTATATACAACTACTCTCTACTATGTGTGAAATTAATCATGATGTTTGTTTACAACTTAAGCCCTGAATTTGCGGTAGTTCTTCAATCCAATGTACCTAATGCAGTATATAGTTAAATTGCCAATTTGGGTCGACTTTGTCCACCATTGTAGATATTGACTAGTTCAAAAGAATCAATACCAAAATGGTACCTATCATCTCATCTACCATTGTTAACAAATATTTAATAAAATTAATATATATTTTTTAATATTTACGCCGCTCAGATTTGCTCTAAGCCGTCACCCTATCGAGCTGCTCCTCTAAGTTAACTGTAATGTCGAGTCATCAATCGAGTCGAGTCGAGAGCTAAGCTATCAAACTATCAAATAATTTTTTCTACAAATTCTTTGGTCTCTAGAGTAGATGGCTGGTTTAATCGTACCAACTTTTGGCAACTCATTAGAAGAGTGAACAATTGAAGTGGTGGGTTTCCTCCAATGACACTTGTTGCTAAGGCAACAGCTTTGATGGCAAAAGCCAAATCAATGGACGGCCAGGATCTAATTTGCAAGAAAGAGAAAAATCCCACTTTGCCCTTTGATGACCCACGTTATATTAGAATAATATGTACATGAGAACCACGAGAGACGCACACTAAAGTTAATAACTTTAGCTTTTTTTCCCCTCCTTTTGATGACCATGGAGTTCAAGTTGGTAGTTTAATAGAGACCATGCAATTCTGAAGTGTTCTCATTTAGGTCTAGCAGACGTCTTTTTCCGTTGGTTTTAATTAATTACTTAACAAGAAAGCTAACTCTTAGAGGGTTGACGCCATGGCCGGTGCTTCACATTTTCCTCTCCATTTATTTACTAGGGTTTATAATCACGGTCAAATTTGTAAGAGTTTCAGAGTTTATAGGGTTAGCGGAGATTCAGTGCGAGTCAGATCTGTGCAGATTAGTTTGGTGTATCATCAAAACTTAGATACACGTTAATACATCGATTACGTGCATCAAGTAACTAAGATGGTGCCCCATTAGTATAATATTTTATAAAAGAATGAAAACAAAATTATGAAAGGAGAAATGGTCAAATATGATGGTACCAAAGTGCTTTATTTTGTTATGGGAATTTCATGCTGCCATTTAAAAATTGCGTGTAATTAAAATTTGATATAAGATCAATTTACCTTTTTAACTTCACCAAATTTGGTGCTCAAAAGTGACCTCTTGATTCGAATATACCAGAGTGGGTGTGCACTTTGGAGAAGAATGATTCAATTGGATTCAAGGGTCAACTAAATTATGTCACATTGTCTTCTATGGAAAGCTTGTCGACCATTTTGATCAAGTGGTCGATCATGGCCCCAAATTGGCTGCCTAGCTTTTTAACACAAATGTTGTATCCATAGGATTAGTTTGGTTTTTATTTGGTTTTAATCATTAAATTGCATAATTACTAATCTAATTAAATTGCCCCAAAACACACTGATGTGATTTGCTATTATTCTCCTGCCCTGAATCAACCAGTTGTAGGGTCATTTCTTGCAAAAACAAAAGGGAAAAAAAATTATAGTTATGATGTGGATCAAGTGAAAGCTTTGCAGAAAAGGACCTTCTTGAAGAGGGAGGAAAGTTTTTTGAGGCCTTAGTTGCCTTTTGTGTTTGAGAAAAAGCCCCTTTCAATGCACTAAAGAAGATTCACATCAAGATTCCCAGGAGGGTTAATTTCCTAGCTTCGTTTCAGAAATTTCTTTTATGGACCAGATGATTATGATTGCTAATTAAGAATGGAGTACTTCTGTAAACCATATTGGGCCACATCTCAGGCCAACAGCCACTAATTAATGGAGATGGTTGAGAAGAAAAAAAAAATCTCTTGCAAAGATTCTATCTTTAGTTCATGATCATTATTAATCTAAACCACCATTAGAAGTTACAGTGACTAGCAACATTTATGGTAAAATATTGTGGAAGATTGAAAGTGCATGGCACTGCACTTTGAGGGTTCATGTGGTTTTTTTTAAAGGTTTGGTAGACAATTAACACCATAATTTATGTTAAGATAAGTGTCAAAAGACTTTATAAGCATGCTTGTGGTACTTATTCAAATGCTACTTTAAAGTAATACACCATTAGCTATATATTAATGAAAATAAAAGGTTTGTTAATTTCCATTAAGCACCACTAATACTCTTAACCATTCTCATGTAAAGCTTCAAGTTAAGGCATACTTGATTGGTACCTGATCATTAAGAGTTTTTACTGCATAAAATCCTAGAAGAAAGTAGTCATTTATTTCTATCTAACACTGCGATAATTTGAAACTTGATCTACTGAAATAACTATTAAACCATTCAGAAGAACATCAGGTAGATCTCAAGTTCTCAACTATCACTGATATTTACTTTCTAAAAGATATATTTGTTAGCAGCAGTACTGCATACCTGAAGGTTTCTTCGTTGCATGAGAGTGAGTTTTCTATTGGTCATAGCTTCCTTTTCATTTTGATAACTTTACAATTCAATACAATTGTACAACAAAAGGTGTTGAAAGATTATAGAGGCTTCTGCAGATGAATTGAAAAAAATAATTTGTGACACACTGAACATGTGGGAAACTCAGATTTACATATTAACCCCGCAACGTCGATGAGATTGTGCGTTTTCACCTTTTATGCCTAGCAATTGCAGAAAGACGTCTAAGATCTAAGATGCAACCTAATGAAAATATCTAAAAAGAAAGTCCATCTGCTTTTCTAGTAAGCTTTATCTGAAAAAGGTTATCAGACAAGCTTAGTGCATGCTGTCTTTCTGTCGAGCCATTCAAAAGGATCCACTACTTCACCTTATTGTGTTTCTTTGATCTACCATCTTTTCTTTCCTTTTCTTTGTTGTTTTCCCTTGGATGAGTATTTGCTCACATGAAGTGTTCAACACTATCTACATTCAGAAGACTACAAAAGTTAACAGCTAACTAGGCAGAACCACAAAACTTTATGCAGACGACAATACATTTCAGCAGTGAATAGGAGAGCTCTAATTCCATTAGGGACAGAAAACTAAAGGGAGCACAAGAGGTTCATAACAAATCCTTCTAGAAGCACAGAGTGATTGCATTTTGATTCTGAAATAAAGGCTCGATAGGCGATTAGCCGTTATCCGTGACAAACACCAATTATAGATACTCTAATTGTAAATGCTGAAGAAAGAGAGATATATGTGGTCTGTGATTTTGTTTTTCCTTGTTTTCCTAAGTGCTTCTTTTGGAATTCGGAGACATTTAAAAAATCGAAAGAGTAAAAGAATAGAAGTAATTAAATTTGCTCCATTCCCATAACATGGCAATTGTGTAACCTGATGGCATAAACAAATCTATCGTGTGAAGTTAGTGATTTAGTTCTGATGTAATGGTTTCAGATGCCATGATGGTTCTGACGATGAGTAGATTTCAGAGCCACTACTTCTGCAACTGGTGAAATAAAAGGAAACGTTCTAGCAGTTCAAAAACTAGAAAACTAATGCAACATATGATGGAAGAATTAAACGAATAGTCGATCTCCAATGATCACTTCAGCTCAAAAACAGGAATCATTCTTCTTCAAATTCCAAACAGCCCAAGTTTACCTGCCATATAGGCTGTTCAAGGAAAGCTTCCTAAAGACACAGTAATGGATATAATGGAGCGTAAGAAAACTAGATGTAAGATAATCAAATTGGCGAATTGCCCCCTCTTGATTGGTAGACTAGATTTAAGATGATCACAAGCACAGCCAAGCTAATAGACAGGGATCAGAGCCTGCTGTCTTCCTATCTTTTCATCCTTTGTTCCCAGATCCTTTCTGCTATTCTGAACTCGACTGCTTGGCTTTGGCTCTCTCCCTGGTTTTGCTTTCCCAGGTATCACCCTTCTTCGAACTCCAGGACATAGTGGAGTACAAGAAACTTTTACTGTAAAGAACTTGTGATTCATCTATAACGAATTGAAGAAAAGAGTGAAGCTGTTCATGTCTCTGTTCATCGAAATTTACTTGTTCGACTTGCTTTGAGATTTACTCACGAATCTAAAATCCAAGCGTTTGATGAATTTAGATGGATTTGGTTCAGGCCTAATTCCAAGTCTAATCCTTTTGTAAAGGCCCAACCTGACTAGGGATCTGCGTCCATATAACTAGTCGAGATTTTTTTTTATCCAATCTTGAAACCTGGATTCCTACTTGTATCCGAGTATCTAATAAAATATGATTTAAATCTCTTTTTTTCTTTTCTTTTTTGAGATAAAAGTCCTTAGACTCACAGCTCACTTTACATAATAAAAAGAAGAAAATATATCTACTCGATATTTTGATAAATGACTAACATATCCTATGATTGGGTTTATCCATTGGCACACACAAAAAAAGTAATATGGGCATTTTACTGAGAATAGTCTCTCTAATCAGATATTTACAAATATTGTTAAAAATATAGGAGCCGATTTGCAAATATTTTAGAAAAGAAAGTTCTGTAATAAGGTAAACGTTAGAGGTGATTTGTGCAAAAAGGAGTTCCTAAATCTCACTGATACTTCGGTTACAAATAGCAGTTACTAGAAATTTCCGTGCCTCTCTCTCTCTCTCTCTCTCTCTCTCTCGATCACCTCCGTAACCTCGAGAGCTCAATCCACCGTCTTATCCCTCCACTCTCTCTAAAATCTTCCTATACGTGAAATCGAATTCCGAATCACCCGTTCCCCCCTCGATCTCGGTCCCGAATCCGACATCCGTTCATCTTTAGGAGGCATCGCTGTCTTGTTCTGCGATTTAAAGGAATCTAGGGTTACCGGGATGGGATTGCGTAGGTGAGCGATGCCGGAGCTCCGCAGCGGGGTGCGCAGGGGCCGGGCACAGCCGAATCCGATAGTGCAGGCGGAGAGGCCGACGACGACAAGGAGGAAGAGGGCGGCGAGGAACAGGCAGGATTGCTATGAGAACGTGGTGACGAGGTCCGTTGAAAGGGAGGAAGTATTTAGGTTTCTTGAAGGGGTGGGTGAGATCGGGGACGAGAACAAGGAGGAAGGGGTTGGTGAGAGGAAGATGGACGAGTTTGATAGCGGAGCAAGGAGTGCAGATAAAATCCATGTTGCTGAGGACGAGGGGAGCAACGCGCCTCTCCCGGAAAAGGTTGGTTTTCTAGCTTTCTATCTGGTGCGATTTGATATAATCATGGAGTTCTTTGTTATGTAATGAATGATTGTTGCATTGGTTTTCTCCTGTTTATTTTTCCTTTCTCTACCAGTACGTTGATGTTGTGATGCTGTTTACATAGTGTTCATAGTATTGCAAGTAGAATATGACGGGGACTCCACATTACTGCAAGTTATGATGGAAGAATTCACTGTTCTTTCCCCCTAATGTGTCCTTTCTTTGATTAGATGTACATGGTAGTTTTTTGGTGAAATGAATTAATATCCAAATGATCAAGAATTTATGTGCCACCGACATGTTTATGCCTGGTGGCATTCTACTATGCAGATATAGGGTTCTCATGCCAGGCTGTGCTGGATTTCTGTAGTAGTGTGCCTATCCATTGATGGCTCGGACTGTGCCATCCTGCACAAAGATCGATGCTCTTGATATGTAAAAGAAAGAGTGTATTCTACCTTATTCATAGAGGATTTTCATAGCTTTCCTTGCTATGTTCAATAATCATTTCTCTCATTTACCTTCTTTCTTTGCCACAGGTCCAGATTGGCAATTCACCTATTTATAGAATTGAAAGAAAGCTAGGAAAGGGAGGATTTGGACAAGTATACGTTGGTCGTCGCATTACTCCTATCAATGCAACTGAGCGGGCTACTGGTTCCAATGCTTTAGAGGTGATACTCTTTCTTGTGCTGAGGCCTGATGATTTTTTCTTCTTCTGTAAATGAAACTAAACCTTATTCTTATGCTTGCTTTCATGCATCCATATATTTCAGGTGGCACTAAAATTTGAACATGGCAGTAGCAAAGGATGTAACTATGGACCTCCTTATGAATGGCAGGTGTACAAGTGAGTAGTGTCTATCCCTTTCTTTCTCTTATACAAATTAAAGCTTTTTAACTGAGTAGATGAAATGACTCTGTGCAGCACTCTTGGAGGCATTCACGGTGTGCCACGAGCCCATTATAAAGGACGCCAAGGCGACTATTATGTCATGGTAATGAAGCTTTTCTTACGATATAGTCTACAATGATATGTGATGTTAAAATTTCTCATGTAGGTTATGTTTCAGTTGTCTAATTTATGAAACAATGGCCGATGACTATGCAGGTTATGGATATTTTGGGTCCCAGTCTATGGGATGTTTGGAACAATAATTCTCATACGTGAGTGTGATTGCACCTTGTTTTGCTTGTTTTTTGACAACTTGACTGAGATATTTCTTTGGAGATTGTGCAGAATGTCTGTTGAAATGGTTGCCTGTATTGCTATTGAGGCAATTTCTATACTGGAGAAGGTGCACTCCAAGGGGTAGGTCTATTGCATTAGTTTCTTTTGTCTTCTCTAGACTTTTCACTGCTGCCTTGTTGCACAAGAAACATTTGTTTTCTGATGCTGTAAGCATGTCATCACTATGACAGATATGTGCATGGAGATGTAAAGCCTGAAAACTTCTTACTTGGCCCCCCAGGGACTCCTGAAGAGAAAAATCTTTTTCTTGTTGATCTTGGATTAGGTAATCTACTGATACTGTTGACATTTCATTCTGTTATCTTATCTTGGTATTTACTTTTTACTTAGTTCCAGGGTTTATTAATAGTGAAATGTCTTATTTATTTCCATTTATCTTAATACCAGCGACTAGATGGAAGAACAGTGCTACAGGGCAACACGTTGACTATGACCAAAGACCTGATGTTTTCAGGTGATATGAAACTCATTGTTGGAATTGTAGTTTCCATCAACTAATTTGTTACCTTGTCTTGTTCTTAAATAGTTCAGTCCTCATTACCCTCTTATTGTGCTTTTTGTTGCTTAATTTATTTACTGCACACTGCAGGGGAACTGTTCGCTATGCGAGCGTGCATGCTCATCTCGGAAGAACTGGAAGCAGGAGAGACGATATGGAATCACTTGCATATACACTTATTTTTCTCCTCCGAGGCCGCCTGCCTTGGCAAGGGTACCAGGTTAATTTTTGAACTCCATTGTGAATCACTAGATATGTTTCGCACTTGATTATCTCATCCATCCTTTTCTTTTCCTGTTTGTAGGGTGAGAATAAAGGCTTCCTTGTCTGCAAGAAGAAGATGGCGACCTCTCCAGAGTCTCTCTGTTGCTTTTGCCCTCAACCTTTTAGACATTTTGTCGAGTATGTGGTAAATTTGAAGTTTGACGAAGAACCTAACTATGCAAAATGCATCTCTCTTTTTGATGGCATAGTAGGTCCCAATCCAGATATTAGGCCAATTAATACAGATGGTGCACAAAAGGTACATTTAAGTTCTACAGTGTAAATCCAACTTTTAATTTTTTTTTTCTTCCCAAATGACTTGTCTATCTCATTGCTGGTTCGACATGTACAGCTAATTCATCAAGTTGGGCAGAAAAGAGGTCGACTCTTAATGGAAGAAGAGAATGAAGAGCAACCAAAGAAGAAAGTCCGAATGGGGATGCCTACAACACAATGGATTAGTGTTTATAATGCAAAGCGGCCTATGAAGCAAAGGTGAGTGCCTTAAATAATGAAGTATGCTTTATGAAGGTGGAAAAAGCAAAATCATGATGTAGAATTGTTAGTTATCAAGTTGAGTGCCTTTGGATGTCTTTTGTTAGGTGTAGAAATGGTTCATATCTTTATGCATATTAGCCCTTGTGGCGTTGGAAATTATTGGGTTTTTTTTCCTGTTTTACATTATATTTATTTTATATGCAAATGCTTTATTGCCATTGCAATTGAACCTTTATTCTTGAGTATGAAAGCCTGTTTGAGAGCAACCAAAGCAAGGTGCATTTGTCAGATGCACTTCCAGGACACTTTATTTGTTCACCCTATAATGCGATGGTTCACCATGCTTTGATCCTAAAAGACCTATCGTAGGTGCCAACTGCCAAGTGATCATACATGTAATTGATCCTTCAAAGTTCAGACTTCCTTAAAAAAATATGCAGTAACTCAATGAAATATAAAAATGATAAAATATTTGAAAGCAAGGATGGTTGTGCCAACCAGCACTTGTTGTGCTGGTGGTGGCACGACACTTGGCACGGGGTGTGCCTGTGGCACACCCAGGTGTTGAGCCGTGCCAATTTGGCACAGCCGCGTGCCAATATGGATGTTATTCTATGTTCAATTAGATATTAGTTTTAATTATTGAACTATTATTAACTAATATTATGTGTTAAATGTTACTATGTATTTAATAATATTATATAATATTCGATTATATTATGGAGTATTCTGGTTCTTGGCTTCATAGTGGAGCGTTGTCATCGACCATGTCATGACGCCACCTCCTTCTCTCCCTTGCCACCTCTCCGTCTACCCTCTAGAGCAATACCCCATGTGGGACTTGCAATGACTCAATGAAATATTAAAATGATAAAATACTTGAAAGCAAGGATAGCTGTGCCGACCGGTACTTGCCGTGCTGGTGGTGGCACGACACCTGGCACAAGGTGTGCCAGTGGCATACCCAGGTGTTGAGCCGTGCCAATTTGGCACAGCCGCGTGCCAATGTAGATATTATTCTACGTCAACTAAATATTAGTTTTAATTATTGAACTATTATCAACTAATATTATATGTTGAATGTTATTATGTATTCAATTATATTATATAATATTCGATCATATTGTGGAGTATTCAATCATATTTTGTGTTGAATAATATTTATATTTGACTATTGTTTAATCTTTAATAAAATTGGTCAGTTACAAAAATAATCTAAAAATAAAACACTATAATGTAAGTTTTAATATATATATATATATATATATATATATATATATATATATATTTAAACCAAAAATAAAAAATTGACATGCCAAAGATCCAAAAACATATTTAAATATACTAAATTTTTTATTAAAAATATGTTGAATGCGTGCAAATGACATGCATGAATGTGCTGTTCAGCACGTCGGAGCGTGCTGTTTGACACGCCCCATGCCACTAGCATGGGCTATCATTGCTTGAAAGAGTACGTAATTATATGTAGAAAACAAAGAAGCTCTTTAAATGTATTTCTTGGAGGAAAGAATTATTGGTCTGATGGAATAAGTCAACAAATATTATAGTTTGGTAATAGAAGTAGAAAAGCTCAAGGAAAGGTAAACATTTTTCTAGGAAAGGAGCTGCAAACTAATGAAATCGCTAGACTTTTGAAGAAGCTCAATTTTTGCTAATACAAAGTATAAGGTTAAAGTCAGAAAGCTACCAACAATATCTCGGAATTACTATGTATATGCATATTTTAAATATTAAGTATTTGTTAATTGGTTATTTTTGAATTGTTTGTCGTAGGTACCACTACAACGTCGCAGATGCTAGGCTGGCACAGCATATTGAGAAAGGAAATGAAGATGGTTTATTTATTAGCTCAGTTGCTTCTTGCTCAAATCTATGGGCCCTGATCATGGATGCTGGCACTTGTTATACTGCTCAAGTTTATGAACTCTCTCCGTGTTTTCTTCACAAGGTGAGTAGTTACTTCTTAATTCATTCTGTTTTTGTACACTTCAGGAACATGATAATTCCATTTAGGGAACTCATATACTTGTAAATCTCTCTGCATATTAAATTTTACTTTCTTTGTCCATGAAAGGAGTGGATAATGGAGCAATGGGAGAAAAATTATTATATTAGTGCACTGGCAGGAACAAACAATGGTAGCTCTTTGGTAGTAATGTCTAAAGGTAATTCTATTTATTTTTATCAGGTTGAAGCATAAACAAAAATGATAAAAATGTTTACACATATGCTCAAAATTTATGATATAATCTTCTTTAGGTACACAATACTCACAGCAGTCCTATAAGGTTAGCGATTCATTTCCCTTCAAGTGGATAAACAAAAAATGGAAGGAGGGTTTCTTCGTAACTGCCATGGCCACTGCAGGAAGCCGTTGGGCCATTGTTATGTCCAGGAATACTGGCTTTTCAGATCAGGTCAGTTATTTTCTCTACTAAACTTGGAGAAAAAGCCTGTGGGATATGTTCCAATTAGCTTGAATTGGGAGTAAGCATACTGAATTGTTGATTTTATATTTCCAGGTAGTTGAGCTTGACTTCTTGTACCCTAGTGAAGGTATACACCATAGGTGGGATAATGGTTTTCGAATTACTGCAACTGCTGCAACATGGGACCAGGCAGCCTTTGTCTTGAGTGTACCCAGAAGAAAACCTGCAGATGAAACACAAGAGACACTTAGAACATCTGCCTTTCCTAGTCAACATGTAAAGGTGAGAATTTCTCTTTTCCTTTGTCTTGTAGATTAAAATGATAGAGCACTTATAATGACTAAGCTTTATGCTTGCAGGAGAAATGGGCAAAAAATCTATACATTGCATCTGTTTGTTATGGAAGAACGGTTTCTTGAAGTTCATTTCTACTTGGGATGGTGGAGAACATGCAACTTAAGCAACAATCCTCATACATCTTTTCTCTTTGGGTCAAAATGCCCATATGAAATGAGGCTACAAAGTTTGATATGCAATATAATTTTAAACTTTTACTTGTCTTACATGTTAGTTATAGCTAACAAGTGGTGAAACCACTGTCAATTTCTGATATTGCCCTTGCATGATCTATCATATGATGTAGTAGGCATCTTTAATTATTTTTGAGTTTGTCGTTTGTACAGCAATTAAGTGTTTACTTGACGATTTAGAAATTTATGGATGTCAAGCTTAAAGCTTTAACTTTTTATGCCATGACATACAACATGCAGTTTGTCAATTGAACTTATGTTTACTAAGTTTCTTCTGGCTACTAACTCCACATAAAGAAAGAGAACTGCCTAAATTTTCATCTTGTTTGTTGATAGCATTTGCATTTGTTTTGCCTACTTCATGTACTCCCAAGGCAATGTTATCTCGTATTCTTTGTATTCTTATCTTTAATTATGGTGCTTTGGCTTGTTAATTTGTATTTCGCTGTTCCTCTTGTGGCTTTCAGTTAGCTTTTTGTAAGATTAGGCAGAGCATTAACATGCTTGCAGCATGTGCATCATAGTGATCTTTTTTCTATGTAACTATGTTAACCAGCATGTGAGATATAGGAATCTTATCTCTACTTCAACATTATCTCTGAACGACATTATATAAATCTAAATCATATCTCAGTGGCCCTTTCAAAGTGCTTTAAGGAACTGTTATACTGACATCCATATTCTTGATGCTTATTGAGAATGGACCTGTTATTGGCTATTTTTAAGAAGCTTTGCCCTGTCCTACTATTTTTTTCCGAAGGAAATTTGCCTACATTAGTTCACATAATCTGGAAGCAGTAAACAGTGGACGAGTATTTTGTCTTTCATCTTCATGGTACAAAATTTTGTACTATGCAACATATACATGGTAACCAAAATTATTTACTGCGTCTGAATGTACTCGTATTTCAATTATCGGCTTGGTAAACTGGTTGTAACTTTGTTTTTTACGTTGTAGTTCGCGAAGCAAGCATGAGCATTTCAATGGAGGTCTCACTCAGTCAATGAACTTCCTACAGTGATTAAATTTGCTTCTTTTTTCCTTTCTTCGATTCTTTATGTTTCCTCTAGCACTTTTGTGAATTTTATTTGATTATCATTTCAGAAAAAGCATTGTAAAATGGTTAACTTGACTCTTCGGCATGTGCTTCTGCGCAAGATGCTCAAGAGTACATGGTTGTGCACAGGAAACTAGTTGTGTTCTGTTAGTAAGATACTGATGACCAGATATGTTACGTTGGACTGGTAGCTTGGGAGGTTGATCTATTATGTCTGTATGTTAACCTGACATCAAATGTGACCCAGTTTTTGAGTTAGGACCGAGTATATTTAGGATATCAGTCTTCTGCTATCAGGCTAAAGTGGCTTTTATGAGATATTAATCATGAATTGTACTGTTTTTTTCATCATAATTGTGTCTATTCAGAACATGTAAGATTCTTTTGGTTGCAGTACCTCATCACTTTATCTTTCAGTGGCTTCAATATTCTCTGATCGTTCAGCATAAAACTATCTGAAGGATGAATTCTTTTAGCGTTACCTGCTTAATATCAAATGTTGGAACAGCTCCCATGTACCTAAGAATCCCAAGTGGCACAAATTTTTTCCCGCTCTTGTTTAAATTTGATGTTGTATGAGAAATTGAAAGTTCTTCACTAACTTTTGTGATAATTGCTAATCTTACTTTCATGGAGAGTAATAGGGTAAACATCTGCTCGTATTATTCTTCATAATTGATTAGAATATATGACTGATCTGTAGGAGAATCTTATAATTTTTAATGAAGTTTTATGAAATGGTCTTAGGTGATACTTATACCAGAATGCCGTCAAAGGGTGACAAATAAACTAGTGAAGTATAAAGCGACTGGAGCCGTGAACGGTGAACCATTATCAAGGATGCAGGATGAAGACTGGCGGGAATTCCGTTGGATATTGATATCATGAGGATTGGCCTGAATTTGACTTGGATATAGATTTGGTACACTGTTATCCTTGTGACACTCAGAATGATGTCCAATATTCTATGCGAATGACAATAATTTCATACAGATGAAAAGATCAACCTGACCAATACTGAGAATTTTTTTCTGCTGTCTTTTCTTTTATTAGAAGCCTTGCTGCAGTTACTGTGATAAAGCAGAGCCAGGAAAAACAAAATAATGGGCGTGTTTTATTTCTATTATATCCTGCACAGAGAGTCAGAGACCATAATTTGGTGCCCATGTATTCTTCTTCTTTAGTTTCAATCATGTCCTTTGTTTTTTAAATTCTAAAACTGCAATTAATGCCAATTATTCTACTTGCCAATTGCTATTAATTTTTTTTCATCAACACTCTATTATTTGATTCCCTTTTCTAAGGTTTGTGCTTTCATGTATCCCATATTGTTTAGACCAAATATCATTGCAGGGTTCCCTGTTGCATTGTTACTAAACGTGCAATATAGTTAAACTCGACTGCTTTCAGAAGACTACCGGGTCAAAATAAATTCCCGAGAAAGACGTGCTTTTATGGTTGGAATACTAACATTGCTTTTTCTAAAAAGAGCCTGTCTTTTACAAAAATTATCTAATTAACTCCCTACTGTTATAATCTTTTCGCAAAGAATCCTAAAGTTTAAATTGATAAGACTCTGAACCTGATACTTTAACTTCCAGTGATATTTATTGTAAGAGTGAGTGAAGACGTTATATTCTCAACAAAAAAAATAATAATAATAATAATAACAATAATAATACAATGCCCGTGCCCTAATATTGTCATATCAAAAATTAAGTAGATATACTCGTCAAATTATACCTTTGCTGAAATTATTATTTGAATACCCATTGTGATATAAATAATTAGTAAGAATATTAATCTAAATTCTTTTGCGGAGTAAAAATATAATAATATTCTAGTTAAATAAGTAGAAATTAACTCGGCAAACACTCATATAACATAACTCTTGTTAGCTCGGCAAACACTCGTATATATTTACACCGGGAAACCACAACAGTGCTCAATGCCAGACGCCGTGCCAATCACTACTAACTCCGACAATCGAGTCATATTTAAAATTTCGATTACACGTTGCCACGCCATTTCGTCCTAAATTACCTTCGTGCCCTCCTTAGCCGCGAAATAACTGCTCCTCGTCGAAAACTAACAACCTCGTCCGGATCGTTGCGAAATTAACGCCGTTATCTCAGCAAACGGAAAAGAAGAGAAGCTTTTCAGCTCTCCCTCCCTCCTCTCCGCTTTCCTTTCGTCTTCCTCCCTCTCCTCTACTTGTCTCTACGAACTAAAAATAGAATCCAAGGTTTTTCTTTCTTTACCAAAAAAAAATGAGAGGAAAAAGATAACCCATAAAAAGGTCTCTTGAGAGAAGTCCAGGGGTTGTCCACTTGGCCACGACTCCCGCGTCTTTCGATCTCCTCTCTTCCCTCTCCTCCTCTCCCTCTCGTCGCGCAAGATTCTGCCCTCCTCTTGTGGCCTCGATCATTTTGTCCTTCATTTCATTGATGGAACCGTACGATTCGATCCAGCTTGGTCAACGTCGGTAGGAATCGAAGCTGGATTGATGCGAGAACCGGAGCCTCGTCCTATGATTAGTCCGGTGTTGTAGGAACGAGGAGAGAGAGAGGCAGAGGCAGAGAAAGAGAAAGAGGGGGAAGAAGACATGGCGAGCAACCACGAGATGGGTAAAGTTTGAAACTTAGATTTGGTTATTTCGTTGATCTCTTCGTTTTTTGTATCTGAAGCGGTTCAGTTATTGTTCCGATGCAAGCAGCTAAGAAGCGATCGGATGTCATAGGATGGCTTAATAGCTTGTTCTCAGATTTTAACATGTCTTTGGATGCATCCGAGGAGGAATTTAGAGCGCGGTTGGTTGATGGAACAGTGTTATGTGCAATTCTTAGAAGGCTCTGTCCTGATTATTTGGAAGAGGTCTATAATTGCAGAAAACGGTGTTTTTTTTTCATAATTCTTGGACTGGGTATAGGCGGCAATCTAATCATGATCTATACTGCAGGCTCGAGGAGGTGATCATGTAAACATGTTTCTTTCAGCTCTAGAGAGATTGAAAATGCCTCATTTCAAGATTTCAGACCTCGAACAGGTATATTGCATTGATATGACTGAATTTAAAAAAGATTGCACCTTGTCTTCCACTAACACTTCGAGTTGTTTTATATTCTTTATATTGATACAGGGACCCATATCTGCAGTAGTAGTGTGTCTTCTATCGTTGAGGGATCGTCTGATCTCTCGCGTTGGAGAAGGCATGGAGCCCAATTCACCAGTCAAGGGTGACAGTGAGGCGAGAAGGAGATGGAGACTATTAGAAGGTAGTAGGTTGGAGGCTATGGATGTTTTAAGAAGGGAGAATGCTCAAGGTAGTCAGAACACTGAAGGCCTAGGACAGGAAAGAAAGCAAAGTTTATTGGAAACAAAGTTCCAACGGATCCTAAGGAATTCTGTTATGTCAGGTATGCCCATGCTCACATTTGTTTGCACTTGTACAATTGAAAACTTGATATGTTGAAGTTGGTTGGGCTAACGTAGAAACATAAGGAAATATCTGGTGTTGTGTATAAATATGTAGAGTTACAGGTAAAGATAGGTGATCTGGAGGAGTATTTATAACAATACTACAGGTGCTTAATATCCAACATGAAAAGGAAGAGATAAGTTTATTGTAGGTTCCCCTTATCAATTCTAGTTTCACACTGCATATATTAGCTTGCCTAACAGGTTATGGCAGAGTAGCGCACATCTAGTTTACTGATCAGATCAAAGAGTATTAAATTGAGAACTTTGACCCTCAGAAATTAATTGTATAGCTGATTATACTCTAGTTACAACTATACATAATCTAAACATAAAGATTTACTTAATCAAATTTAATCTAGAAACTAATGTAGTTCCTGGGTTTGTAATTTGTAAAACCTTTTAAACGAATTCCCGGAAGTGTTTAGACTGAAGTTGATCTGATGGCTCTAGCCCTAAAATTTCACCGATATCATAAATATTTTCCTGTAGATTTAATATTGTCAAGGAAAATCTCAAGTTTTTGAGCCAAGGTAGTATCATTAAGGTGATGTAGCCATTAGACATGAAATGATGATTATAATAATGTGCAATATTTGCCTTTCTTATGTGCCTTCAAATGTCTGATTCTGTCCCCCTCAGAGAAGACCTTTTTCTAGCATCTTCATCTGAGAATTTGAGCACAAATTATACTAGCATCAGTCATCTTTACATTCTAAAGAAAATGTGCCCGTTCTATAAGATGAATGGTTATGTTTCTGCTAATTGGCTGCTTACATAGTACACGACTAATTGTTGGATAAAATCTCAATATCCTGCTAGAAATAGAATTACCTTATCAAATTTTTGTTTCCTTTTTCAATCTTTTTCGCATCATCTTGCGCTTGGCCTCATTTTGTTTTACAGTCCTCAGTTCTGGCATGTAAGAGCTGAATGCTTCAGATGATTTCTGCATGAAAATGGAACTTCTTTTATCTGAAATTTTATTAAATAGTTCATATTAGTTAATTAGATGTATCAGAATAGATCATCGTTATGCACCACTATTACATATTATTGCTTACATTCTTTATGATGCCCATTAATTTCTCTTAAAAGAAGGCCATCAATTGTATATATGTAATAATGCCCTAGAAGAAAGTTCCATTGAAATATTTTCAAGGAATATATTGAGTTAAATGAATTACGATTCTTTTGTAGAACCATCAAGTCCTCTCTCCCGTCACGCAGGGCACAAGTTCCATGAGGTTTTCCAAATGAAACAAGGGGGTTATTCTGATATTCCTGCTGCTAAGATTTCTGAAATGATGAAATCAAATAGCTTGGATGTAAGCTCTAAATAATAGCCTCAAGAGTCTACTTCTTACTTCTAATACAAAATGGATATATGCCTTGTTTTTATAAGAATTCTTGCTGCAGAATGCACCAACACAGTCACTGCTGAGTGTCGTGAATGGGATTCTTGATGAAAGTATCGAGAGAAAGAATGGGGAAATACCTTATGTAGGCTACTGAAATCAACACAGTTAGTTTATTTATATCATCCAAATAGTTAACTTTTGTTCTTTTACATTTATTTCTTTCACTTATTATGAAATGTAACTCTCTCTTTTCTAACATAGTCATGCTACCATTGTTTTCATCTAGCGTGTAGCTTGCTTGTTGAGAAAGGTCATACAGGAGATTGAACGTCGTATTTCAACTCAAGCAGAACATATACGAAATGTAAGATGGGATCCTTTTGCATTCATACTTCCATGGAATATTTATTATGACTTACTTACATGTCTACAGCAAAACAATCTTATTAAAGCACGTGAAGAGAAGTACCAGTCAAGGATCAAAGTGCTTGAGACACTAGCCACTGGGACAAGTGAAGAAACTCAGGTAGTTATGTGGATGGTGATCATATCACGTGGGTAAATAATGCACTGTTAAGTCCTTGTTGCTATTAGAGCTTGCTGTTGTGAGATGATGTACTAATTGCTTTTTTTTCCATCTTTCAGATTGTTGTGAACCAGCTCAAACAGATTAAGGTCCATTTCACATCTATGAATCTGCTAGTTGTCTTTTATGCTCTTCATTTAAGTTCTTTTGTAAACTATTTCATTTTCAAGTTTTATTGAACTTATAGATTTCTATTTCTATCTGTCCAACACGTTGCTTCCTTTACATTTTGGTGGTCCTTTTTGTTTTTTTGATTGACATAATTTCATTGCTTTCCACAATCATAAATAACACAGTTTAACTTCTTACATAATCATATATACAGTTATGTATAGTATATACACACATAAATAGGTACACAAATGATGTGTGTGTGTGTGTGTTTATATATGTTTAATTGTACCTAATGGATAACCTAAATGAACACTCCGGTTGTTTTTTCTTTGCACAAGCATGATGATGTCAAAAGTTGATTTACCATGGAATAAAATATGTATTGTCCATTCACAACGATATTCCAGTTAATTCTATGGATTGATTGAATTCAAGTAGTTAACCAGGAGTACAGGTTTGCATTTCTTAGGAACCAATAAACCTGAGAATGCAAAGATCAGTTATATCAATCACATCTTGTTGCTGGATTCAATTGAAATCAAATTCATCTCTAGTTCAGCTTAATCCAAGGCACCAAGTACTCTATGTAGTATGTAGTATGTAGCATTGTATTTGCTGTTGTCTTGCAGTAGCATTCATGATATAACTTTACTGAAGGATCTGTGAAGTCTTGGTTTCTGAAAGGACACATTAGAATGACCATGCTTAATACCACTACAGGTTAACAATTGCATGAAGAAATTTGAGATAGATCAGACACCAGATTATAGATTCAGTATGAGAATCCTGTTCCAGTTCTTTAAAACAGTGCGCTGTTTAAATGCATGTGCTGTTTTATCTGTGACAACTGGCAAGTAATAAGTTGTGATTCTGTTGTTATGTTGTTTTAACTTTTAATGTAATTGTGGGGTGCAAGGATGTTATGCAATATCTTTGTTTTCTAGGAAATTTATTAAGTAATAACATTGAAGGCTAAACACCAATATCAAACTCCATAAGTTTAAAACTTTTCTAATGAAGAGGACTATATACACTATAGTCCACCTATGTATTAGAAATCCATGGGCCAATAGCCAAAGAGAATGCATAAGCCTAACTTTAATACCAGAAAGAGGAAATTTAGGTAAGGGCTAATAAAGGATAAACATACGTTATTTGTATGGTCAGAACTTAGAAATTAGAAGGTCAGCACTCAAGTCAAACAACTGTATCATTGTTGCAGACCCAGGATTATCTCAACCTAGGAGGCTAGGATGGCTGCATGAATAGATACAACTTCGTACATGTTAAATAGCTAACGTTCCTGAACACTATTCTTTATGTATTCTGAAATATGAAGCTTCCATTCTCTAATATTACACTATAACCATAATTCTTGTTTCAGACAGAGAAAAACAGGGTTGAAGAGAAAAAGAAACTTGAGGAGGAAGATGTGGTTAGCCTGATGAAGGAAAAGGAAAATAATGATTTTATAATTTCAAAACTTAAGCAAGACCTAGAAGAGACTAAAAAATCATATGAAGAACAGCATCGACTACTCGAAACTAAGAAGGAAGATGTAGTTAGGATCATGAAGGACAAAGAAAATAGTGATCATATAATCTCCAATCTCAAACAAGAACTGGAAATAACAAAAAGGTTACATGAGCAACAATGTCATTGGTTGGAAGCCAAGGCTATGGAAATAAAAGTGGAGTTGGAGCAGAGGATAAAAGAAGTTGAACTCTTATTAGAAGAGTCAAGGAGGAGGACAAAAGATCTTGAGACATTTTCAGAATCAAAATATCAGAATTGGAATGAGAAGAAAAATATATTGCACAAGTTTACGGGTTTGCAACTGCATTCAGTGCAGGTATAAGTTAATTTACTTCTGTTTTTTTAAGTTCCTTCCAAGTAGTTCAAGTCTAAAGAATTTCTCTTGCACCAGGACTTGAGGTTGTCTTCCGTTTCCATCAGGCATGAAGTCTTAAATACTCAAAAGAAATGGTCTGAAGAACTTAATAGCATGGGTAAAGAAGATTTACCTAACAAGTGTTTCTGTTTGCATACTCTTTGTAAAAGTTCACGTTTTTATTTGGATACTATGACACATATTTTGTTTCCTTTTTAGGCCAAAGGCTAAAAGTATTGACAGATGCTGCAGAAAATTACTATGCAACTCTTGCAGAAAACAGGAGATTATTTAACGAGGTTCAGGAATTAAAAGGTACCTATTATACTCACCTCACCTTATTATATGCAATTAATATCGTTTATTGATCAGTGGTAATCAGCTGGTTAATTCTGCACTTGTTGTTCAGGTAATATTCGGGTTTACTGTCGGATTAGACCTTTTCTTGCTGGAGAAAATCAAAAGTTGACAACAATTGAGTATATTGGTGACAATGGCGAGCTTCTTCTTGCAAATCCTTCCAAACAAGGCAAAGATGGACATAGGATGTTCACGTTCAACAAAGTCTTTGCTCCTGTGTCCACTCAAGGTCTTAATAACATAGCAATTATATTTGTACATCTTCCTCTGTCATGATCCATTTTCCTAATTTCAATTGGACGAACCGGCATGCAATAGTTTATGGCAGATGATATCATTGTTTATCATGCCTTAGGCACACTTCTGATTTCTTGCCCTTCTATCTGATAGAGGAAGTCTTCGTGGACATACGACCACTAATTAGATCAGTTCTTGACGGATACAATGTCTGCATATTTGCATATGGTCAGACTGGATCTGGCAAAACTTATACAATGGTATACAACTGTACTTTTTCTTCCAATATTTTTGACCAGCTTTCTCTTGGCTATCTGCGGAGCAATGTGCTTAGCTTACATTGTCCTTGACAATGTTTCAGACTGGTCCTAATTCTGCATCAGAGATGGATTGGGGTGTCAACTATCGAGCTTTGAATGACCTTTTCCATATTTCTCAGAAAAGACAAGATACGTTTATGTATGAAATCAGTGTTCAGATGGTTGAAATATACAATGAGCAAGTCCGTGATCTCCTCCTCAGTGATGGCTCACAGAAGAAATATCCTTTCATGCATACTTTTAAAGTTATCATATACTCTGGAGTTGGTGATATTCAACTTACCTACCCGCCACTTGGTAGAATTTGGAATAGTACATCTGTAAATTGATTCTCATTCCATTTTATATGTTTTTCCAACCTGAAATTGGTAAAAATCAGGTTTTATTAGCAACACTATCTTTTCTTTAACTTCCACACACTTGGGATTTTGCATACTTCTCAACCTAATGGGCTTGCTGTTCCTGGTGCTAGTATGCATCCTGTCAAATCAACTTCTGATGTGATCGAATTGATGCAAATAGGGCTTGCCAATAGGGCTGTCGGTGCCACTGCTCTCAACGATAGAAGTAGCAGATCTCACAGGTTTCCTTTTGTCTGTCTGCCCCTACATTCTACTGCTATCTTTTATGCTCCTTACCACTAAGCTCTATTGCAGTATCGTGACTGTTCATGTTCGAGCTATGGATTTGAAGACAGGAGCTACTTTGCGTGGTTCTCTTCATCTGGTAGATCTTGCAGGAAGTGAGAGGGTTGACCGTTCTGAAGTTACAGGTGATAGACTTAAAGAAGCACAACACATCAACAAATCATTATCTGCTCTTGGAGATGTTATATTTGCTTTATCACAAAAAAGTGCACATGTACCGTATCGAAATAGCAAGCTCACTCAAGTCCTACAAAGTTCTTTAGGTACTTTATTCCTTTTTCTACTGATGGATTATGTTTCTCTTATTTGGTCTTCTACTATAATTGTCTCGAACTAATAATCTTCATTGTTCAGGTGGACATGCAAAGACACTGATGTTTGTACAGATAAATCCAGATGTTCTATCCTATTCTGAGACTTTCAGTACTATGAAGTTTGCTGAAAGAGTATCTGGGGTGGAATTAGGTGTTGCGAAGAGCCAAAAGGAGGGGAAAGATGTCAGAGAATTAATGGAACAGGTTGATTTTTTTTCCTGTAATTATCTTGTATGTCTTACGCTTACCTTTTTGGGCAGTATTTCCTTGTTAATAACACAACTGTGATTTTGAAAAGAAACTGTAGCCTATCATTTGTGAAATAGGAATAGAAACAAATAATTAGAGGGTAAGATGGACTCTTCCCACTGCGGCCAGTAAACTGTAGAAAATATATGCTGTAGCATCATAATATATTGCTAGAGGAAAGTCTTAAGATTTTCTCCATCTGTGTTGGAATGGAATAAGCAGATAAGGGATGAGTTTTACTATTGGACAAAAATGAGATAGATTAGCCTGTGCCAAAAAAGTTCCTTGATACAAATATTCATTTTGATCAGATTCCAAAATGCATAGTAAGTAACTGGACATGTTGCTGTAGTGGTTTTCGACATTCATTAAATATTTCATGGTGTTAAGTTTTTGCAATTATTCATCAACCAATGTGGTCTAATTACTTGGAACCATTATCTTATTTCAACCCTTTTATTCCTTTTGGAGAGAGACAGTTGGAAGTTAAAGCATCCAACCCAACCAGAAATCATCGCTGAGGGAAGTCAAACTCCTGACATCCCAGCGACTCTCTCAGCCACTGGCATGCCAGTCAACCTTAGTACCTTTATTATCATCTGCACTGAAGATCACTAGTGATCAAGCCGACCTCATGTAGAGACCCTCAAAGTGATTTCTGCAATGGCATTTATTTTATGCTTTCTTGTAATAATAATATAGAAATAAATTATTTGCCTAATGTCGCTTGCTGCTTCACACTATTGGACATCTTTACCTGATGGCAAACCAACATGCATGCGCATATTATACAGTGCAAGAGAATAAATCAACTTTTTTTTATATTGATTAGCAAATGAAGTACCCACACTTGTTTTCAATTTGAAACCTAAAGCACTGGCAAGAGAGAGAAATTAAGGGACTTGAATTTATCTGCAGAGTGCAGATCATTTAATAGCTTAACTGGCAATAATTTCTCGTGAAATGCAATGACAACTTTTGGAGTACTCTTATCAAAGTCACTGGTCTTTCTCTTGATGAAAATCCTTCCAGTATTAGGTACTGCAAGAAGTCAATTTTTTTATGTTCTTTCACCTTTTCAGGTGGCATTCCTCAAAGATACAATAGCAAGGAAGGATGATGAAATCGAGCATCTACAACTGTTTAAAGATAGAAAGACCAAATCTCCCAGCTTAAAGGCCGAAAGACACAGCAATTCTGAATTGAAGCATTCATCTTCCTCCCCTGGTATGTCATCACTAGGTGGAACCACGCAGCAAGGCAAAAAATTGTATGGTAAAATGACATTAACAAGTAATAAGGCAGCTTCAGATCCTGAGGTCTTCTCTGACTATAGTGATAAGCACTCTGAATCCGGTTCACTGCAGTCTGTGGATGATATCAGGCAACAGAAGGAAACTGCAGGTCAGTCGAAGCTGGCAACAGGGGACACAGGTCAGAATTCTGTAGACCTTGAGCTTGTGGGTTTTGGTGATGCTGATTCTGATGAACGATTAAGTGATATATCAGATAGTGGTCTTTCAATGGGAACTGAGACCGATGGTTCGATAAGTAGTGTTGTTGAGTTCACCCTCTTCCCTGAGCGTGATAAACAATCAGACACCACAAAATTGAAAGTGTGAGTTTGTCATTCACCTCCAAGTTCATACAGAAAAATTATAATGATACCTAAACTGTTTCTTGTACATGTTAGCTGCACAAGTTTATGAAGGTTATGATATACTTCATTACTTTGTTCACACTTGCAAATCTCTTCGTCATGATTCATTCTTCTCATATGATGTCCATAAGGTAGCTCCAACAATAGCTTTCTTTTGCTAACTAAATTAGTATTTACAATTTAGTGTGAGTAGAGGTTGCATTGAAGTAGAATATGTATCAGAAGAAGTCTGGGTATGTCCAAAAATAGAAAGAGATGCTACTACTTTATACATAAATTTTCTCATAAAGATTTTACGAATCAACTAAGATCAAACTTAGAGAAAAATGTCATGATTGTGGACATTGTTAGCACACATCTTAACATTCCCTCTCATCTGAGGGGGGGCAGAAGGGTAAAATGCACATTTAGAGGGTTGGAAGGAAGCAGTATTCATCAGTAGTCATCGAAGAACAAAAGATGAGGATAGGGGGCCTGAACTAAGGCTTCAATAATTCTGGTATCCTTGTGAATTAGCTTTACTAACTTGTTAATGCAAAAAGTTAGTCCTTTAAGAATGAACCAACAAAATAGTGTTGCTTTTGCTTCTGTCACTATTTTTCTAAATATTTTTATTTTATGTAATGTCCTTCGTATTTATAATCCATGCAGGTCTAGAATTCCAACACGAGTACCTAAGCCATCTCTCCAGAAAAGGCAAGCAAATGTGCTCGGACATAAACTGAAAGAAACACCGAAATCACCAAGTATGAGATTGATCATCAAAATAATTTCTTTGTGAATTTATGTATACGATTTGTTCTTGAATTTTTCTCATCTACTGGAGTGGAACTGGATTGTTGCTTGCTTAAACTCATAAGAAGACTTTTGGAGTTGAACTGAAATTTCTGAACCGCAGCTTATTTCTTTGACATCCTTTGGCTAACAATAAATGGAGAGGTAATGGGGGATAAAATGTGCACCTTTTTGGTGGAACTATTTATTGTAGAAAGATAAAGCAAAGCGCAAAAATGTGTAATTTTTTATTTCAGAACAATGGAACAAAGAATCTTCAAAATATTAACTTAGCTCACCTGCTATTTCCACAGAAGAATTACTTATTCGAGACGACAACTATAGGAATAAGTGGGGATGAACACACGCAATATCCTTCTTAATTAGGTATCAGAGTATAGATTGTGTAAAAGAGATAAAAGATGTACACACATTTAATGATTTCTTATGTGCTTGTTGTGAATTGACACAAGGTTATCCGCCCCTTTTTCCCCTTCATGAAATAAGAATGTACATGACCAATTATATGTCGTTCTGTAATGTGTACTGATTCTTGTACATTCTCCTATAATGCAGGTCTTAGGAGAAGCACAGACAGCCAAGCAACATCTTCTCCCAGGACTCCAAAACGTTGGCAATAGAAGTGTATTTTCTTGGAAATTTTTTTCTGGCAGTATACTTTTGTATAGTGATTTAGAGAAAGCTACTAAGTATGTTTCTTTGATGGCTACTGTACTGTAGCTAGCCCACTTATTTATGGGATGACATTTCTTTATAGGATGTAATAGTAATATTCATTCATTATCTTCTAATAATAATGTTTATGGTCATTTTTGGTGCATATTAACTTATAAGTATGCATATATATTTTCAGCATGAGGATTCTCTTTGCATTTGTCAAATGAAAAGTTAATCTCCGTGTGGCCATTTATAATAAGTGTTTATAGTTCACCGGGCCTCATCACTTCATGTGAAACATATAGGATGATGATCTACTGAAAATTACCTTGTTTGGATATACACTGAGTTTTCACTATCGGCAATGTAGAAGAATGATTGTCTTCTCACTGTTCTATGACATATGAGCATCACCAGCTATGTGGGAAAAGATCTAAGAATTGAAGGGACTGATTTGCAGTTTTATGGTATTATACTACTATCACTTGTTGATGAAATGCCAGAGGAAGAAATTTAGAAGAATGAACAGGTATGCATGTTTGGCATTCAAGTATTTTGTCCAGTTAGTTAATTTGCAACTTTTATCCTGGCACGTAGTATTAATCTGTTTAAGTATTCCATGTTTGCAGCTTCCACTGTACAAACTAAAATCTGGTGTTGGACCAGGGGGCAAGGACCTCATGGTAAGAGCAATAGATATAAGCTTGTCAATGATATTACTTGTTTCCCAAAGTCTGCACCTCTTTTCCATATTATATGAGTCACCAATGAGGATAATTGAGATGTTGTGACACTTGAAGAGTGCAACGGGAAAGAAGAATCAAAAGAAGGTTAACAATGTTGGAACAGAAATGTTTATAACGACCGAAATATATTACTTTAGATTTAAACAAGCAGATGACAGGAGATAATTTGGATGTGGTACACTTAATTTCACCTATTTGTACTTGTAATGCTGATTAGACTTTTTATGGCACTTAGTTCAATAGCATTGTATTCAGATTTTCTTCTTTCATGGACGAATTTATAGTGTAATCTACAGGTCAATACAGTATGATATTATCAGAAGTTACAAGGAAGAGACAAACTAATTCTGTCAGTACTGTTGCTTAGAAGTATTATTGTTCAAGTATTTGATGCCACCTAGTAGAGATACATGAGAATGAGTGATATATATATATATAATAAGAATACATAAAGCTCCACTGCAGGAGTCTTAGTGAGGACATTGGAGCACAGACACATGCTGACTGATGCAGTCTTAGCAGCTGATTACTTCACCAATATCATCTACATCTGCAATTTCAGCATCTTGACACAGTGAGACATGACATTGGCGATTTAAATTGGAAGACGTCGACCAGAGGGTAGTAAGCAAGAGATGGACTTCAATCAGTAGCTGTGAGCGTTTAGTGTTGAGGATTGTAAATTTATAGTGTAATAGATTGATAAGTGTAGCTATTATTATGGATAATGTATGCATTACATTTCATTTCAATAGTTCCCTCTCTTGACATTGGTAAAAGCTGATCTCATTAGGATTATGAGGCATTATTATTTCTAGGTGCAGTTTCAGTAAACTGCTGCTAGTTATAATTCTTACATCTGTTATTATTACCAATCTGATTTAGGATTCATAATCCTAACTACTTTGATTGCATAGATAGGAAGTGTTCAAATTAAGCAGACAGTAGTGGCATTAACCTGATTATCAGATAGAAGGTTTCTAAAGCAGCTCTAATCTGTATGGTGAATCTTTCAGGATGAAGTTGTGAAGCTCATGCTGGCATTGAATTATAATATTTCCTACTCTTTGTTGAGACAATTGGACCTGTATTATTCTCCTTCTATATTGTTTCATCTAAAATATGCTGGACTACTGTAATCACAACAGTGGATATATCAAAATTAATTAATCTGTGCTACACCTTTTGTTATTCGTCCGACAATCTTATCATTTTAGGTTCTTCAAACTTTAGAAAATCTCATAGAAATACTACCTTGCTGGATAAATGATAGAACGCAATTTTAAGAGAACATATGCATAGAACGGCAATTTGCAAAGTCTACCAGATGTATACCAAGAAGAGCCATACAGAAACTCCTCATAAATGATGATGCAAATGTACTGTTATTCACAGGGTGCCATAACCAGTAATCATATTGGGTATGATACAACTATGCTGATTTCATGCCCCTAAAACACCTCTCTACGTTTACGCAGATTGGAGGAACATAATGAATATGTATGTATATATCTACAATAAATCAGAAAGAAAAAAAGAGAAAAGGTTACAAAATCTCAAGCACTCTTGCTGAAAGCATTTTGATATCGCAACAGCAAATCTCTCTCTCCCCTGATGCTTCAGCTTCTTTTCTTTTCTTTTTCTTTTTTTTCTTTTTTTTTTTTTTGTCTTCTGCGTGCTCTTACCTTTGCTGGAAATTTAGTTTCTTGATGAAGAAAGCAAACAATAACGCAAAGAAGACAGAGAAACCCACTAATACTACTGCCACAACACCCATGAAATCGGTGTTGTATCCGAAATGGTGTTTGATATAGTATTTGATTGGTTGGTCACCTTGACCAGGAACACTGATAATATCATCCAGGTCCCCGTATTGTGTTACTATAAGTCCATAAACTGTCCATGCCAAGGGACAAATCCAATAGTACCAGACCCACCACTTGGGGATTCTCTGCAGTCCAACAGATAACAATCATTAGTCTTTGAAAATTAATGAAAACCATAATGACGAAGGTTGAGCCAACTCACCGGTCTAGGGATGAAAAATCCTGAGAAGAGGTTGAAAAGCGAATAGAAGGTCGCAGCAAAGATTGCAGAAACTTCATGGTTCGGAGAGATTGAGACAGCCAACATCCCATAGTAAGTGAAGTAGAGGAAGGAGAAGAAAGATATGAAGAAGAACCAACAAAATTTAGCTGCTGTCCATTGAAAGCTCATCATGGAGTATACTATAAGCGTATAATACAACCCCTGAATGAACACATATGGTATCTCCATGATCACCTGCAGTAAAGCATACAATTATTGTGAATATTTATCGCAAATAGATCCACAGAACAATAAAAAGATGAACAATTCTCTACATTGCAGGAATTTTTACCTGAGCAATGGCATATGGCAGTGCAGAATACATTCCAGCAGCCCTTTCTCGATAGAACACTGTTCTCTCGATCGCTACGATGGGCTGCACAGTTGAACAATTATTAATGCCCACAAACATCACAGCTGTATACATGGACCCAATGACGATCCTAAGATCATTTGCACTTTTCCTGCACCATCAAAAATTTCAAGTCTTAGATCTCTGCAATTGACTAGTTGAGCGAAGTTAAAAGGCACAAGAAATACAGATCAACACTCTGGTGATCTAACATTATCCAGTATTTACCTCCTGTTGCCAACTTTCCAGAAGATGGTACCAAGCAGCAAAGCAGTGAACAAGGTAAAGAAAAATCTGACAAGGTTGTAGTCAGGGCTCCTCCAATAGGTCCACCATTGCTTCCAAAGGCAGGCTTTGAACTGCCCAAAAGTGGTCTGAGAGTACTTTGATGGGAAATACAGATCACTTGTGCCAGGTGCTGGTTTACTTAGCTCATTGACAAGTCCCTTGTTACGCCTGGTAGCCGTGGCAATTAAAGGTCAATCAGCAATCAGCATAATTGAGGTTGAAAAGGGTGGAGAAAATTTTAGAAAGCAATTAGAGCAGGCTTTCTGTAAAGGTCTCAACTCTCAACAATATGATTTGCATTTCACTCACTGGTGTAGATCTGATGACTTGTAGTATTCAGCAAAATCCATGCCTAGGCGTACTTCCGCAGCAATTGAACTTACTTCCAGCATCCATGTAGCAGGATTGTACTTGTCCTTGATTCTTGGAACCCCTGGAATCGCCTGGTCAACAAAATATATGGTAATTACGAATTTGTCCTTTTTTTGTCATTCAACATTAAAAAATAGTGATGGTTTCATACATTTCTTCTTATCCCTTTTAAGTTTTTCTACTTTCCAATAGATAAGTTGCACGAAACTTTTAGCATTACTATAACTTCAAATACCAAAAACTATTCATTCTACTAACAGATGCATGTAAGGAGAAGTTTGCACACCTCAAAATATTCAATCATCCTATGAGAGTTCCTGCCCAACGGTCCGGAGTATATAACTTGGCCTCCTCTCTTCATCAGTAAAAGCTGTCAGGAAAAGAATTTATAATGAGAGCGTCCATCGAAAATCACAACTTTCAAGCACAGTAATTTGAGAAACCAAAAGGAAAATGTAGTGACTGAAAAGAAGTCTCTTTTTTATTAGCATTACCTCATCAAAGGCTTCAAATATGTCGATACTTGGTTGGTGGATTGTACAAACAACTGTTCTCCCAGTGTCAACTGTATTTCTTACTGTTCTCATAACAATTGCTGCTGCTCTTGCATCAAGACCTGATGTCGGCTCATCCATGAAGATGATGGATGGATTAGCGACAAGCTCCACAGCTATCGTCAACCTTTTCCTCTGCTCTGTTGATAGCCCTGTAATTCCTGGAAGGCCCACTATACCATCCTTCAGATTTTCAAGCTCCACTAGCTCCATTACTTCATCGACAAATTTCTGCAAATGTGTTAAAGCATATAATCTTGTTAAGTCATTATTTCTCCCGTACTCAAAAAAACGTATAATTATTTAGTAATTAGTATACATTTCCAGTTACTCTTCTACTAGTTATAAAATTGTTATATTCCTTTACCTACTTCTTGGCTCAATTTACTTTTTTTTAATGATGTGGACGTATAAACAGGTAACCATGTTTCCCTTTCTGATATAAAACAAAGGAAAAGATAGAGACAGAGAGACAAAAAGACTACAATGATATCATTGCGAGAAGGAACCGAAGTATGTTTGTTCTTTTTACTGAATGAATGTAGAAAGCAACCTAATATGAAGAAAGCAGAACTTGGAATTAGTTATGGCTAATGTTCAGAACTTACCATCTTCTCTTCATCACTGACTTCTTTAGCAAGACGGAGGAAAGCAGAGTATATCAAGGATTCTCTAACTGTGACCTGAGGTGAATGGATATCATTTTGTTCACAATATCCAGAGATCCTTGCAAACGTTGATTGGTTCTTGGGGTAACCAGATATTCTAATGTCTCCTTCGATGTAGCCACCAGTTTTTCTTCCTGCCAAGACATCCATTAGAGTCGTCTTTCCAGCACCACTAACTCCCATAAGGGCTGTTAGGACACCAGGCCTGAAAGCTCCAGTCACCCCTCTTAGAAGTTGAAGCCTGTCTTCAGTCACTCCTTGTTCTTTCATTTCCTGCCATGCAAACCAAGTTTCCACCATTCATTGTTAATACTGCATCTGAAGCAGAGAAACTTGACAAAAATGTGAATTGTGATTTCTCTTCATCATAAATAAGAATCAGATGAAATTGTAAAATGCAATTAGTTCCTTGCCTAACAGTGGAACGTAAAAAAATGTTAAAATAAAGACCAGAACTCACCGCAGGCATATCGACAAAGTAATTTACTTCATCAAAGGACATTGCCAGAGGAGTGAATGGAAGAACCATTCCTCTCTTTGGAGCAACTGCAATGCCAGTGTCAATAGACATTTCCCGATTAAACCCATTGGACGCACCATTGGTAGTCTGACCACTCATGCGTACCATCATCATTTCGCCTGGTAGGATTACAGATATTTGCTCTTAATTTTGGAAAAAGTGGCATTTCTACATTTATACTTTACACTTTTCACTGTAAACAAAATATTTTGAACTGAGTATCCTTACCGGTGTTATTGCCATCTTTTGTTGACAAAGCACGAGGTAGAGAATCGCTACTTGATGCTGTCCTTCTAATCCTTGGGGTCCCTTTCGTTTCATCTTGGTTGGCTTCCATTTCCATTGCAGTTTCTTCAGATATAATAGCTTGTGGTTTGCCAAGAGCTGTTATCAAGCAATAGAAAGTAACAGAAGATTAAAATACTAATACATGGCCATACTTGTATCAATATTCCAGCATAAACAAATGGAACCTAAAAGTGCTGTATTTATGCTAAAAGAAAACTTACGATTCAGATACATGAGCGAGAGTGTGAAGAGCACATTGAAGAAGATGCTGAAACCTAAAAGTGCTGCGGCTCCAATCCAAAACCAGTTATTATCTGTGAAGATATTAGCATTCTCGAGAATCGCTTGTCCTAATCTTTTAGGCACACCATTTTCCTGTCAGCAAGCAAAAAATCTTACAAATCATTTTAACTTCCCAAAATACTAATCCTACAGATTAATGCTTCAATAGATTTGAGAATATAATATAGATGAAAATCATGAAATCATGAAAACAAGATCACTGTTCCAGCAAATGAGAGATTCACTATAAAGTGGTGTGCATGGTAAATATTACATATTTGAAGATAGGAACTTACATTCACAATTCCGTTCATCCACCTTGGAGCTGAGAACTCATTGACTGCTAGAGCATTATATCCGTACATCAGCGGTGAAATCCAGTAGCCCCAAATCCACCATTTTGGAATAATAGCTGGTAGCAAATAAAAATGTGGACTTTGTTTTTAAAAAAAAATGTCGTCATAGCTCCATCAAGTAAACGGTGGTTACAGTACTACCTTTTGGAAGAAGAAAACCTCCAAGAACAAACATGACAAGCAGTGAGAGAGCCCCCCCAGTGTGAGCAATGATCATAGATCTACAAATCCCAGCAATTGATCTGAAGAGCCCAGCCGCCATCTGCTGGGTTAAGAAAACCAGAAGCAGCTGTTTGAAGAACCTGTGGCATAAAGCATAAAGGTTAGTACCAAAAAGCTTCATGCTATAAGTATCATAACATTCAAAGCTACACTGCCAACTAAATGATCGTACACATTAGTATCTGAAAATATGGAGTTCTTACCTGCTAGCTTCAGGGGCAAAACCAATGGTGTAATAAGTCATGACAACCCAAACGATAGACTCCATTACTGATATAGGGATCCGCAGAATGACATTTGGGAGAGTAAAGATCCATGCAGGGTAGAAGAGGAGGTCCCGGTGCTTGTAGAACACCGGGAGCCTTGTGATGGCAAGAGAGAGCTCCGCAAATCCATTGAACATGTTCACAATCAAACCAAAGAGGAGTGCTCCGATATAAAGAAAACCATCATCCACATTCCTTGTGTGCATTCTAGTTCTTATGAACACAGTTGACGCAACGAAGGCTATCATGATGAGCTTCATATATTGATAAAGAAGGTTAGCCTACTGCATGAGAATATCGGTATGAAAAAGAGAGAAAACTATGCGACTCCCTCACCTGCACGGTCTTGAAGATGTATACAAAGGAATTGCGCTTCATAAGGAGCCACTCTTTGGCAAAGGAAGCCTTAAGGAGCTCAGAGGTGGAGACAGAGTGCTTCGAGAAGACGAGGGCAGCCTTGTGGCTGCGGCTCTTTTCATAAGGGACAGAAAGCTCGTTTTCCAGTCGGAGGCCGACATGGAACCGTTTGAAGCGCTGCGCAAACTCCGACACAGAAACGTAGCGATAAGGACTATGCTTGTCTGCCCAGTACTGCTCCTGATCCTTCTTTGATGTCACCTGATAATTGTTTGAGGTACAATGTTAGTTAGTTAGTTAGTTAGTTAGTTAGTTAGTTAACCAGTTAGATTATTAACTGACATACAGTTCAGACTTCAGAGGAAAGCAAGTTAACTATAGGGCTTTCACACATATACCCCTATACTTCTATAGGTGGCCAACATTTAACATTCCTAATCATTTAAACATAAAGAGACAAAATATCCATTTGTATATATAGTTATTAATTAAAAAAAATTACTTCCTTTTCACTCTTAACTGGTTAAGATTTTAATTCATAGTTGTCAAAAAAGCAACATGATTGCATCCCATTTTTTACATGCAAATATCAAATTTAGAAAAGTATATTCATAATTAAAGGTACTTAATTTACCTCCTGGAGGAAGTCAGCAGTGCCCTTCCGCTCAGGGCAGCAGAAGCCACAGGACTGGAAGAAGTCCAGGACATACTCACGCGGACCCTGGTAAACAACCTGGCCTTCAGAGAGGAGGATTATGTCGTCGAAGAGGTCGAATGTCTCAGGCGCAGGCTGGAGGAGGGACATGAGAATCGTGGCCTCACCCAGGTGCACAATCTGCTGTAGGCACTTGACAATTTGGAAGGTAGTGGAGCTGTCCAGCCCAGTGGATATTTCATCCATGAACAACACCTTTGTTGGCCCAACAATCATTTCTCCTGTGTACCAATTAAATCAAAATTTGATAGGCAGACATTGGTGAGCAAAATCCAGCTAAAAAATTGGAGTTAACATGGCTCTAATGGTTCACTTTACAGTATCTTTGACTGACTCAGTAGTACTCTCAAAGTGTTTTTCCAAGAACTCAGTCAGAAACTGAAGAGTAACTGAAACTTGGTGCACAAAACGTTTAGGAGGCTGGTTATCAGAAAGAATACTTCTGTGAACAAAGAAGCATTTCATTGAAGATATGGGATAAATAATTAAATATATGTTGGATAGTCGTTCCAACTAGTTATTTGAAGATGTAACCCAGAATACTTGGTACTGAATGTGATGCTATATAATTTATCAATCAAGAACTTCATTACATTTGAATGAATCGCCAATATGATACTATGGACCAGGCTAGAGTAATGATTGTAAAGCTGCGTACAAGCTTCATATAATTTGAACTAGTTTAGTCTTAAGTACTTAACCTAAATTTAACTCAAACCACAAGTAAAGATGGAAAATGAACTAATTACCAGTGGTAACTCGCTTCTTCTGACCACCTGATATCCCTCTCTGCATCTGATCCCCTACAATGGTATCCGCACATATGTCCAAACCAAGTATCTGCAACCAGTCGTTATGTCAACGTAATATTACACATCCTCCAATGATAAGATCGATAATTATAGCTATATATAAAGTAATACTTCTGACCTGTTTGGTTCGTCATAACAAAAATTCATCATTAAATACAAAACTGTGATAAAGAGGGGTTTATCCAATCAAACACTTTTGCGTGTATTCCCTAATTATGGAACGTGTCAATAATACTGCAATCTCTATCAATGCACCAACCTATCCTCCTCGACAAAACCACAAACAGCTCATCTGCATACCCCACCATTGGTCAAAGCACATGACCTTCCTGAAATAAATTTGGAGGTGGTTCACCAACCCATGCCATGGGCCCCACTATAAAGTGTACAGGCGAATCAGGTGGCCATCTATTTCCAATTCCCTCATACTAAAGTAGTGGACTAAATTTTTTTTACAAAAAAAAATAATAAACGGCTATACTCGCCAACTCTTTCCCATTTCAAAAGTTCTCCCACCACTCTAGTGGTTTGGTACATCTACTATTTTGACCAATTAAACTAAGTTTCCCACCAAGTATTACACAATCTTCTACAAGCAACACTTAATAGAGAAAGAATAATAAATACCCTTAGAGTGTAATCTGTTTGAAGACTGCTCTTGACTCCCTCCATGGCAGTAGCCTGTGAAATTTAAATATGTCAAGTAAAATACTTCTTTTTAAAGCACAATAAGGAAGTAATTAATTAATCAATTACTTGATACCTTCATGAACAGATCGACTTCGGCGTCTGGAAATATTCCAGACTCTCTCTCCCTCCACGCTAGCTCGGATAGAAGGTCTGTGATCATTTAATCTTTGTCAAATCTTTCCCAACTTTTTGAATGGCCCTTTTTTTCAACTTCCTACTTTAATTTTCACGCAGCCTTAGCCTCGTTTACTGAAAGAGAATTTACCGTATTTAGTTCCGACTCCTTGACATCTGGCCGAGAAATCAAGTGTTTCCTTGACGGTCATCTCGCCGACGTGGACGTCGGTCTGGCTGATATAAGCCGCCGTCTTCTGGGGCACGAACTCGTCCAGTGCATGTCCGTTGTACGTTATTTCCCCCCTTTCCTACAATAATTAAACATAAAAATTTAAAATTAAATTAAAAATTTTAACGTTCTTTATAATACCGTGGGTGATTGGATAGTATTATTATAAGCTGCGACAGGACAAGAACTGGTGTGGTTGGATTTGTGAACCCACTAGGTTTAAAGAAAGAGCGAGTCCACAAACCTTGAGAGTTGGGTCCAACTTCCCTGCTAGTGCAAGCAAAAGTGTTGTCTTCCCGGATGATGGTGGACCCAGTAACAATGTCATCCTAATCAAGGGAATCTATAGTTAGTAAAAATCCAACTCCAAATCCAACGTGGAATTTTGGTTATAGATTTTGGACATGATTTTAACTGATCCTGCACTCACCTTGATGGTTGGACGATCCCAGAGACGTCATTGAGGATGGTGAGAGTTGTCCTCTTTGCCATCCTCACACCCGTGAGGCCCACCGCTGACTCAGCAATGTTACGTGCTGTGTTCCACAGTGTGGGTAGGGCCCTCGTGCCGAGGTGGCATTTGGCTTCGATCGTTAGGTGCTCAAATCTCACCTCCACTGTTGGGAGTTGTATGCCAACCCTGATGCAATAAGCAATAGTTTATATTTCTATTTCATGAGATTCTCGTATCATTTGGCAAGAAGAATGGTTTTAGTGGGAGAGAGCCAGCCTGCAAATCCAATCACTTTCATCTCCAAACCCACTTATGATATTAAGAAACAAAGACAAAGTTTGGTTGTTAAAACAAATGGGTGGTTGGGATTCCTCTCTCTTGGAGTAGATGAAGTGGCTAAATTAATGACATTTTGCTTATCACAATTAAGACGTGTCAAGAACAGAAGTAAGTGGTCATCGATCTAATTTCCCAACCTTTTGTGTTTTCCTATTTATAGGCACATTTAATTGCAAGACTATGAGAGGACTAGCATAGGACCGAGCAACTAACGAGAAAAAAACTTTAAAGAAATTATCGCAATTAAGGTTTAAAGTTACAGTGAGTCTCATGGCGAAACGCTAGCTATGGGTATAATATCATGGCCACACTTCTTTAAAAGAAAAGAAAAGAAAAGGAGACAACAAGAACTCACTAAAATTAATCTTTTAAGTAAAAAATCTATAATAATAATTGAAAGGAAAAAAAGATAGCGTTAGCAAGTGATACCTATCGATCCTATCGCGGAGTTTCTTCAAGAACCTCTCGTTGTCCTCCTCGGCGATCTTGAAGAACCTCTCGATGAATTCCTGCCGCTCGCCGACGCCGAGCTTCCGGACGTCGACCTCCCGGTGCTCGTACCTCCCCACCTCGTCCCGGCCGCCGTCCGGCTCCACCGCGGACTTCAGTATCGCAGTGCGGAGGCGGTCGTACGTCGGCAGCCTCTCCAGCGCCGCCCACCTCAAGGCCTCCTCGTCGTCGTTCATCCCTCCTCTCCTGCTCCCCATCGACCTCCCGTACGAGTTGCCACGTGTGAACACCTCCTCCATCCCCCAGTTCCCCATGTTCATGCTCCTGCTGATGCTCCGGCTCAGGTTCCGGCTCGCGCGCCGGCCGGAGTCCCACACCCTTTCCATGGTGCTCTCCATCCTCTAAAGAAATCTTTAGAGAGATCAGAGAGCCAGATGAGTAGAGAGAGATAGAGAAAGGGGTTTAAAAAGAAAAGAAGAAGAAGAAGAAGAAGAAGAAGAAGAAGAAGAAGAGATTGAGATAAAAGAGTTTGGATGGTTGTGTACGTGTGGCTCTACTAATTATATTACAGTTTGAGGACGCGGTTGACTCGATGCGAGGTGTAGTTGGTGGTGAACTTTTCTAGGAGACCTTTTGGGGCCCAGGATGGTAGGTGGATGGCTCTTATCGGATCGCCTGCAAGACAAAGTTGCAGGAATTTTATGCGTCGGATGTACTCGCGCGCCAGCCTCCTATTGGCTGATAAGCGGACATTGGCACAGTTTGGGTTGCAGGAGATCGAAAGGGGGGGGATAGTGGCGTCGGCTTAGGAGATTGGCTTGGTGTGATCTGTATTTAAAGTTTAAGCTTTAATTAAATTAGGAGATTAATTAGGGAATTGGAATTGTAACTAAATTGCCTTCTTCTAGAAGGCCTAAAGATGAGGAGTAAAAATTCCGCAGGCCATTATTAAAACTGAACTTAAATTTTTTTTCAAAAAATTATTCTGCTCTTATAT
This sequence comes from Typha latifolia, assembly GCF_019914945.1. Lineage (NCBI taxonomy): Eukaryota > Viridiplantae > Streptophyta > Magnoliopsida > Poales > Typhaceae > Typha > Typha latifolia. The sequence goes on along the minus strand of NC_133087.1, from coordinate 4,241,340 downwards.
AAATTACTTAAAATTATATATTGGTGAATGATAATGGAATTTTGAAACAATTAAGATTTCGGTGAAAATTATGATATTTTAAATAATATAAAGTCAAAAAAATTTACATTTTAGAGCGTTGTATAGTATTAAGCAGAAATACAAATGATGCATAGAATATATTTTTTAATTACTAGCTTAATCAGCTATTACCATAGAGTAATCAAAGTTGTTAATTAGCCGTATAAGTACTATATTCTAAGTGTTCTCAATTAAAATTGGCTTAGCTTATCTCACAAAGCTAAACAATTTGTCCATCCATAGTGCTTGCACGACAAACTCACTTAGGAACAAAAAATAATATCACCATCCTAATTAGAGAAAACATGTCAATTAAGAAGATAATTTTATCAAAAACATCCTACATCCTATCACTGTTCTATCCAGTTATCACATAAGCAGAACGATTTTTTAATTTATTGGGGCACTAAAAATAAAACAAAAGAATCCAACGAGCTATATTAAAGAGGCAAATGGAGCTTTCCAACTTTGAATCTTTTAGTGTGTGCAATTATTCCACGTCCAAGAATTGTCTCCAACTCCCAGGAACTATTTGGAGGTGGTGGAGAATAGAATCATATCAACCTGACTTTAGCCATCTTGAGATTTAAAAAGTAGGTTTGGTAGATATAAAAAAAAAAGAATTAACTTTCCTTGCTCACAACTAATTGATAGGGCTAAAAAAGAAAGAAAGAAATAAAACTTTTTTGACCAAAGATTACTCCAATTAATGGAGTTTACTAGAATCACCATGACATCTTTGAGAGGAGTAATTAAATAAAACAATGCTTGCATTAAAGCAATCAGATCTTATCTAAGTAGCTTTTATTCTGTTGATTGGTAGTTGAGTAGACTTTTTCTTCATGTAGACTTAGCCGTAGCTCTTTGGATTAAGACAGGGTTACAGCCTTGAAGACTTGTTATAGAGTTGGGTGGCAATAATGGAGAAGAATACAAGACCATGTCAGATGGATTTAAAAACTTGGTGAAAATAAATCATACTTAATTTTTCAAAAGTGTACATATTTAAAGTTGATATTTGTTTGTATATATCTAAAAATACTGTATATATATATATAACATGCCTCATAAAACTCTTCTCTTTTCTTAATAAATACATGCCAAATATAACTAACTGTTAAAAAGATAAAAATATTCTTACTCTTACTTGCATCATCGTTCCTTTCTGTTAAGGATAAACATAAAAATAAGAAACCCTATTTCAGATAAAGTAAAATAACATATTATCCTATTGATATCTTTTGGTTAGCCATGGTTAAATAAGTGGCTCAAAATGTATACATATATTGTTGAAAAGGTAAATTTATCCATCCCAAGAGTGTGACAAGCTTTAGAGATAAGAGTAGGTCTTATCTTGACCCACTACTCCATCCTCAAAATTCCTTAGTATTGATTGGTATCACACCAACCTAGTTTTGCCTCTCAAGTCTTCCAGTTCACTGGGTCCAACTCTCCCAAGTCATAAACACCTTGAAGGAGTTTTTTATAATAAAAAAATTCAACTAGTTTACTCGAGTAGATGACTTTTAGAGGATATGTACACATATAGAAGAATCACCAAGTCAGTACTTTTGTTTAATATAAAATGTTTTCTCTGTGAATAATCTTGGATACTCATAGATAGAAAAGTATCATATTTATGTTGCAGTTCTAAACTCTCATCATGTTTGTGATTCTTATTGCATAAATAATTACCTACTCATACCATATACTCTTTTGGTGAAGTTTCCTTTGCTTGATTCTAGCCTAAGACCATTTCCCACTATAGTCCACAATGTTCATTCTCACTGGAGTCAATTGGCCTTTTGGGTGCTCTTTTTTAGTTCAAAGAAGAAAAGAAAGCAGACCACCAAACTTAGGTAGGGTTGTTGGTGGCCTTTTTAGTGAGTTCATATGGTCCAATGTGAACATAATGTTAGTCTAATTGACATGTTTAACACATTGAGTTGTGTGATAGCCATAGATATAGGAGTTGGTCAATATTTGTACACACACATCACTCTTTGGTAGTTGTGTGGGTTCGTATTTATTTATGTGATAGATAACAGGAGATTAGAGACCCCAAACTGAGTGGCCAATTCATCAACCAAATAGTCTTTCTACCTGCCGGCCAAGGGAAACTATTCTCTTTCCTTTTGAAAATGATTCAGGCTTTCCTTTCTGGAGCCCTTGGGATTCAAATCTGAAGACATTTCTGAGTATAATCCCATTGGCCGCCCCCCTCCTACATAGAAGAAGTAAGTCCAAGAATGATTCCTCTCGGAATAAGAACAGTTTGCAGGAAAAATTAAAAATAATAAAATACTCTCTATTCCAGTAGTTGTCCTTGGAATAAAATTAACTCTAGGTGTAGGGATCAAATATGGGTGATAAATAAATGCAAAAAGTAAGATATTGTTTATTTAAATTTTCTTATCTTTTGTTGATTTAAGACTACCCAAACTGAATTATACAACTTCAGATTACTATTGTTATGAGTGATGCTGTAAAAATTGCAACAAAAAAAAGCATTCTTCGTGCTAATAACCCTCAAATTAAATATCATTGATGATAAGAGGATATTTCCTTGTAAGCCCAAGTATGGGTTAAGTAATATACTCCCTGAATTATACTATTGGCCCCCTATGTCAACAGCATCTCAAGGAACCATCTTCTTTTCCCACTCTTATTGTAAATGCTTTCACGGGTCCTTGTAGTATCTACTGATGTGTTGATATTTGCCAAATATAAAAAATATATATAAAGAAAAAGGTTTCGCCCATGAAGACAAACATCTAATACCTAGGACGCAAGACAAGAAGACAAATATCTAACACCTAGGATTCTGCCAAGTCACTAAATAAGGTTTGTGAGAAATGTTTGCAAGCATAGCATTTACTAACAAGTAAATGCTAACATGCTGCCGTTACTACGACTATTTATTTTGATACGTTTTTATCCTTGTCATGCCATATGACAAAGCATTAATATATGCCCGACAACATGAAGCACTGCTTCTCTTACAGTCAACTTTTGCAGGAGGAATGCTAATAGGCACCTTATCCTCATATCATCTGTACGACTTGCACTTCAGTCTGCTGGGAATTTATGTGGAAAAAATCCTTCAGGAGTGCGATTGCGGCTGTTCTGGTGGAGTTCTGGTGGATCCACGGCGGAATCTTAGGAATGTGGGTGATTTTTTTTTGTTTTTCCATTCAAGAGTCCATGATAGCAATCCAGCTGAATTCAAAAAAGATATTTCATGTAGCAGCAAGGAGCATGATGAGCTCAAAAGGAAAGAGAAGAGGAGCAAACTTGCACGAGAGAATAACACAACTCAGTGGATCAAACAACATCAGTAAGCATAAGAATTTATCAGGTCATAAGAACATGTATCTTCGAGCTAGTCATGTCTACATTATTTTAACAAAAGAGGAGACTTCTATGAACTCCATCAGCAAAAGGCATTTATATATACTGGAAAAACTTTGTATGACAAAAAAAGGCATTCTTATGTCCTACTTCTAAGCCTGTGCTTTAGATTCCTCTCCCAACATCTTGAAGATATAAACGCGCAATTCAATAGGACCTATTAGCTCAAATGCACATAAATCGCCTACCTCAAGTTTATTACCACGTACGAAAGCGGACCATCCCCCAGATATATGGCTCGTCCTTGGAATGAAGATGATAACCCAAGCCTTCCCAGTAGGATCTCGAAGGATCAATCTTGTCTTTCTCTTAGGAAGATTTCCGTGTGAAAAGCTAATGGGTACCCTCTGTGCCAAGATAATTATAGTCAGTTATACTTACATGAAGCCTAGACCTACAGAAGTAAACTCAGCATTGCTACTTGAAATAAGGTTTGTAAGAAAAAAAAGGCCAAATTGAGAGCATATGCTTTTCTATCTAAGCTTAAATTATCTCTGTTGGCAAACTACTTCTACAGGCATGATCACTGTAAACAGATCTACACAAGGAAAAAAAGAAGGCAGCTGATGTCCATCATTTATATATCTTTTCTTTTGTATCAATCTATGACCAATAACAGCATTGCCAAGTTTTACTGACGCCTGCTGATGCCACAGGGTGTCACCTATTGCGGTGATTTCGAGTCAAAAGGACAATCTCCCTGTGCCAGAGTAATGCTATTGATTGTGGTTTTTCTCTTCCACTTCAACATCATTTTTTCAGGCTTTCTACCTGCGGAGAATTCCCATAACTTGGTATATAAAGGAAAGTAGATTCCAAGAGCAAAGATGTCAACTACTTACTTTATTTAAGGGAGCACCACTTTAAGTAGTAGGCCCAGCCATTTCATGATCATTCATAACTTTACAATACATTGATTTAAAAAAGAGTGGATATGCACTTTTTTTATGCCCTTTCATCCTTCACTTGACAACCATTATCTAGATGAAGATCAGATTCCAGCATGATATACTTACTGCATGGAAAGTCATCAATATACCCTTTATCTAATACAGATGATATTGAACATCGTATGCATCAAGTAAGCATATTATGTACTTATCCCTTAACAATGGATGAAATAACAAGCAAAGAAGATAAGTAGATCGTCGATAGCATTGATGCATTCTATAAGGTTTATATAATTTGCAATATGCTTAAAAATATGAAAATTGCATAAAAAACATCTAGAATCCTTATGTGAGTATATGCACAAGTTTTATGATGACTCATGCAAAAAATCAAAGAGAACGATAAATTTTAAAATTGTAGCTCTAACAACTTTGAAAGAGGTTTAAACCAAATATACAGAGACATTTTAATGTGCAAGCATTAGAAGATTGGTTCTAACCAATTAGGGAAAGAAAATCACAAAAATTGTAAGAAACAATTTTTTGGCCATTTGTGTTTGAATTTCTGTTTGGTTTGACTTTTTGGATTCTTTCTAATGGCTTCAAAAACTAAGTTTGAAGGTTACCAGCACTCTATTTGGAATGGATATTTAAGAGAGTTTACCTTGGAAGTTGTTTTCTATCTCTTTGGAACATCACGACTTTAGATGGAATATGCTAAATCAATTATCTACTCATCATATCTATATCAAACCTAAAAAAACCTATGTCTCGAGGGTCACCGAAATGGAAGGATTAACATCATGGGTCACATAGAAATCAATCACTAAAGGCAATGCATCATGAGCTCAAACGAGCAAGACCTTACAGATATAGTTGTGAGGACCGACGAGCGGTCTATAAGTCGTTTTTGTAATTGCTATGGTTATTAGTTATTGGTTTCAATCTATAGTTTTTTAACTAGGTTTGAGGTTTTTTCATGTAAAAACTTGTATTTATAATTATCTTTTCATGCTTTATTTTCACATATTATTATTGATAAGACTTGGTATTTGATCTCCAAGAGTGTTTTATATTTTTTCACAGTCAATAACTTAAATTTCATAAACAACAAATTATAAAACTTCTCCTTCAAAGGTACTATGTAAAAAATATTAATCCAACTAATCTACAAGAAGAGATTTTTACCGCGATAAATATTCATGATGAACCAATAAAAGGATATGAAAAATTAATGCACCATACTCACCAGCGTGTAGGACTTGTGAATACTGGATGGGGTCATTCTTGAAGTAAAATAAGGTAACTTCGAGCAAAACATGTAAGCCTTTTTTTCTCCTTTTGAGATTTGTTGTTCAGGTACATGTTTACTTCTTGAAAAGTAATCCTTCATGCATTTAGCCTTTGAACCAAGAAGACCGATTGCCGAGCCATTCTCTGCTGCTTCGGTTTTAGCATGCGCACTTAGTTTAGGGAATGGCACACTTCTTCCTGCATGGTATCACTTTTAAGAACATGATCAAAAAACATGAAGCAAAATAGGCACAATGGAACCTCAGTGATGTACTAACAAGTCAACTTTAAAAAAAAAAAGTACTTTTATTGTGTAGGGCAAACTAGTTTCGAAGTAAACAATGTCCTCTGTTTTTCTCAATAAGTCTTAAAATAGTTCCTCCACAAAAAATACAAACAGTCCTTGCCCGATAATCATGCTTAACTATAGTAGGTAAGAAAACATCCTTCATAATCCAAAATCATCTTCTTTGTGATGGTGGAGGCAATGGAGATATAGCCACCCAGATACTAATGAAACCCGGTCCTTACATAACAAGATAAATTACCAAATAATGTACATATGTTTCTCTAACACCATTGCTAGCAACTAAAGGTAAAGGGAAAAAAATGCATGGCCTTTTCAATCAGAAGTGTGGTTAAAATCATTTCAATTTATTGCTTGTGATTCTCTTCTGGTCCCACTAGCAACGGCTTTATGGATCTTTTATAGTTCTATCCTTGGAAACTTACTTCATGCAGTAGAATATCAATAAGTAAAATAAAGAGAACATTTGTATGCATCTTATATGATCATTTGTGTATACAAAGGAACATATGCAAGTAAATGTCAGCCAGTTACCTTCCTGCGGAAACTTATCTAGCTCACCGTCAATTTCACTTTTCTGCGAAAAGGAATCAAAATTCAGGGATCGCTTCACGGGGATTACTTGTCTACTAATCCCCTCACGAATCTTGGTTGCTTTCCAGCCCTCCTTCTCACACGCAGTTGTATCAAAAATAAGAACACTGAAATGCATATTTCCTTCATGTCGGAAAACTAGGAATTCACACTCCTCGAGAGAATGACCGTCTACAAAATTTGCCCACCCACTTGATAAGAACGTGCCATCGCCGCTTTTCTTTAACCCTATGCACCAAATCTTTCCTTCAGCGTCATGGAGGATGACTTCCGATGCTTCGTCTGGTATATTCCGCTCGAAATTTGGTGGAATTTTCTACAAATTACATTGTTTAACCAACACTTTGTATAGTAATTAAAGTAAAGGAATAAAGAATTTCTCCAAGAATAAGAGGAGATGAGAGGACTCACCAAGCGATGAGCGAAGTCTCCCAAGAGGACTTTAAAGAAGTGAGGCTTCCTCGTCAAAAGGTCGTTCCTTGGTGGCGTTTTTCCCGCCATTCCTCACAGTAGAAGACCCACAAAAAGGCCGAACTCTAAACCTTGAGATTATGATCTAGAATCTAGAGAGCATCAATGTGGTTTCGGAGAGGAAGACGAAAAGGGTCGGAGAAGATGGTTTGATGAATAGTGGTAGCTAATCAGAGACGCAAGAGCGCTGCTTTTGATGAGAATTTGTACTGCTCTGACCCTTCCGCCGCCATCGAGTTGAAGTATCAAGAGCACGTATATTAAATATATATTTGTTTTTTTCTGTTTCTTTTGGATTACTTTTTTTTTTTAGTGGACACTTTGATCACATTTCTCACCCTGTGTAAATTGATAAATCATATTTGAAATATAATTTTTATTTATACAACTTGTCTAGATTTTATGAACGAGTATACGCATAAATTATAATAAGTTATGAAATGATTGATAAAGAATTTAAGTGAAAGATTTATTTTGACTTCAAAGTATCAAAACGATTTTAAAATCGTTACTAAAATGCTAAAACGATGTTATAACAATTAGAGTAGTATGAAAAAATATTTGGAGGCATAGGAATAATCACTATGTATTCAACTGTCTGTTAATTCGAATTTGAACAGGTGGAGTTATGTTGGAACGGGTGAAGTTACATAAACAGCATAAGATTTACATGAAACATGCTTGGAGATGGTTTCTTAAGAGATATTTATTTTATCTTTTAAAAACATTTATACTTATTTTTATTTTATCTTTAAAAGTTATATAAACGGTTTAATCTAACCGTAGAGGAATTCATCGATCATTATTTGGAGATCATATTTTTTTTAGACTGATTAATCATAGTTTTGACATCATTTTTGAAGGTCATCCATTATCTTTAGTCATTGAGATTTATATCACGGGTCTAGCAAACAAGATTGATATAGATTGAGTTGTGAAAGTCAACGGGTGATTTATAAACTTCTTATTAACTGCTGCAAATTTTAGTAATTAGTTTTGATCCAAGTTTAAATCTACAGATTTTTATTTCGATTTGGGATTTTTCTACGTAAAATATTTTGTGTTTACAATTATTTTTTTCACACTTTATCTTTCACATATTATTATCGATAATGTGTAATAAATTCTATCTCTTAAGCGATTCTTATGTTTTTCAATTTGTATAAGAACAAACCTTAAGAATTTGCATAGGTTTATTTTTTTTCATAAGATATTAAATAATTATTTTATCAAAACTCGACGATCAAAGCAAACACTATAATTAATGAGCAGCTACAAGTCTATACCCATTTGTTATGACATGCTCGACTCTCAATTAATTGCTTCACATGCTTAGGTTGTAACCTTGGTAATCCTGTAGCCTGCCTTTATAACAATCACTCACTTGGTTCTCTTAGAACTCCCAATAAAACGAAAACCTCTAAGTAGCTCTTCCGTTTTCACAACGATAAATGATTACTCTATTAATCTCCTCCAAAACGTTTATGATAGCTTTCATGAGTCTACCGCAAACCCTTGCACGATTCCTTCCCTTCTATAAATCCTAAAAGAAAAAGGCAAGTCACCCAGATTACTTCAATTCGTATTGAAATAAGTCAAGGATATTTTTTTATATATAAAATTAAGCTTCATTTAGAAGGCCCAAAAATAATTACATAAGGCCATTGCGGCGATACAGAAATCATAATCTATCATTACTTAAAATGGTCTTGAGCTCAGGGAAATTCTCGCCTGACTGAGGCCACCACAAAAATTCGGATTGAGACGTCCGAGCAAAATTCTATGCATATCAAAAAAATTATCAAACACACTGGAACATACTTTGAACATTGAAGCTTGTTTGCTTTGAATTTGAGTTCGGACGGTTTTCTGGTTCATAATTTCAAATTAATTTTATTTTTATTTTTCACATGAATTGAATTTATTAATTCTCTCTTTTCTCTTTCTCCTTTTTTTTTCTAGAAAGATAAATAATTTATTATCATGGCTCACAAGAAAATAATACTAGAAAAAAATTCAAGTGAAAAAAAAATGTTGTTATTTAATATAATTTACTGATATGCATAATATGAGTTTAAAATGGCTCACTTGCAATTATATTTTATAATATTTTAGTACATTTTTTTTAATTTTTTTTAATTTATTAAGTCTATAATAAATTACATAGTGGCTATATGCATGTGAGCTTCTGGCAAAACTCACTTTTTTAATAAATTACATTTTCGATCGCACATAACTTAATCCACAACAAATTTTGTTCGTATGAGGAATAATCACACTTTTCGTATGAACATAGTATTTTATCAATACACTGTACTACTGGTTGCTCTAATATATATTACATAAGTAACGCTACGATTTTCCTTTTATAAATTATATAAATATTTTAAATTTATTGGAGGGGTAGATTTATTCTAACATCTAAGTTTTTTTTTGGCATGTATAATAATACACGGTACTCGTGTTATATACGAAAGAGCTCAAATTCGAATATTGTTTTCGGATGGACGAGCCAAACATAGATGATTTCTAAGAGAGAATAATGTCTTAATACTTGTTCATTAGTAATAGAAAGTGCAGTGAGCTACAAATTATATGTTAAATATTTATGAGATATTTAACACTTTTACGGTCACTAAAAATACACCTCAATTTTCGAAAAGGATTATGTTCCAATGATATAAACTACTTGATTTTTTTTAATATGAATTAACATTTTTATTTCTTAAATTACCAAATATAAGGCCTAGTCCGGCCCACTTGGAAAATATAGTCTGAGCCAACCCCTACTTCCACTCGCGAATCTTAAAGCGCTCTTTTCCATCCTAGGGTTTCCCTATTTATAAGCCTCGCTATTCGACAACTCACCTCCTCTACCTCTTCCTCTTCCTCTTCCTCCGTCTCCGCGCCGTCGCAGCATAAAAAGAAAAAAGAGAGAGAGAGGAGCAAAAGATGGCGGACTCGAAGGCGGTCACGATCAGAACCAGGAAGTTTATGACCAATCGTCTCCTCTCCAGGAAGCAGTTCGTCATCGACGTTCTCCACCCGGGAAGAGCCAATGTCTCCAAGGTATTAGATTGGATTTGGATTCGATGGCATCACTCGCTGCTTTTCCATGTTCTAGCTATTCAAATTTGTCCTTTTTTTGTTGGAAGGCGGAGTTGAAGGAGAAGTTGGGGAAGCTGTACGAGGTGAAGGACCAGAACTCGATCTTCGTGTTCAAGTTCCAGACGCACTTCGGAGGAGGGAAGTCGACTGGTTTTGGCCTGATTTATGATTCGGTTGAGGCGGCGAAGAAGTTTGAACCCAAGTACCGGCTTATTAGGGTATGAATATTTCTCTTTTTTCTCTTTTTTTGTATATTTATTTTTGTATTTTGTGAATTGTTGCTCTAATGAGTGCATTGAAAGAGATTTCTACTTCTTTTTGCTATTATTTTTAGATCTGTTAGCAATGTCATATCTTTTCTGATTCCTGATCTACTGCTGTCGTATGCTTCATTGGTTGAGATGATAAGTGCCGTTAGAAAAGAAAGTTCTTCTAGGTGCACGTTATTATGCTGTTGTTGGTTTGTATAATCTATTACGTAATAAAGATTATTTTGTTGCTACAGCATCTGTAGTTTCACGCAATGTGAATGGTGTTACTCTAATCTTTTTCTCCGAGCTATTCTTTTTTATTTTCTGCCTTTCTTTTGGAACATAGTGGGAATGCTGCAGCAGAAATAGCTTCCGTAATGTTCTAAATTTCAAACAGAGGGTGTTAAGCATGTGTATTATGGGAATGGATACCTTGTTAGCATACGGGCTGTATGATTGCAAATATAAACCCTGTTATCTTTGTTTTTCCTGCATATGAAAGGTTTAAGATAACCACAATTTTCTTGGTTTCTAGTCCTTTTTTTCTAAAAGATCTAGATTCCTGGATTGTGTTGAACTATTTGTGCACACTTACAAATTTTGATTTGCTTTTGTGCAAGAACATTTCCCATATATCTGGAAAAATTTTGGTCAACTTTTTCACTGTTAGCAATTATATGAAAGAAATTCAGAGAATGAATCTATGTAGAAATAGGTTCAGTGGTGACACGTATGGCATGTGTCTTGCATTCTTGCCCTAGTCCACAACTCTGCATAGGACTGTAGGAGCAGCAGCGAGATTTTTATAAATTATGGCAAGAGACATCTTGTCATGGATATTTTGTATTTCCAGTATCTTGATAGGAAATAGAGGTATGTGATAATAATCTTGGATCCCTTTTTTACGCAACATCTGGAAGTTAATATCTTAGTTTCCTTCCCGAAATCTTCATGTTTAAGGATGTGCTTAAGATGATGCAGAGTTATAGTAGCCCAGGTTGTTGGTGTTGATTTGCTGATGTCAAGTTTATTTTCAGATGATGTTTTGGAGATCTCTAATGAATCTCAGAACTGAGAAATAAAAAAATAAACATTCAGTTTGGTTGTTAAGAATCTCAAATTGAATTCCCAAATGCCACATCCTGAATACCCAACATTTGTCAATCCTAAGACATGTAGCTTATCGTCGCTATGTTGGCTGAATTCCATCTCTTTTCTTCTTGCTCTAAACGTTATAAATTAACTAGACCTGGCAATATTGTAAACTAATTCTTGAATCCCGACTTGCCGCTTTTCTAACATATTTCTTTGTTCTTGCTGGTCTTGCACTTTGAACGACAGTCTAACTTATTCAACAGGAAATGTGAGTCATAATTTTGTAAAATAATTCAGGATCCGAATCTCATACGACGAAAAAGTGATTCTAGAGGATTTTATTTCCACTGTTGGGTTGCAACAAGTTCAATCATCATATAAAAGTTTGTCAGGTAGTGCAATCCGTTGGATTATATGTTCATCTCATAAAGCCATCCTCGATATATAGTGCGCCTCTAGATTTATAATCCTTGGGTTTCTTGGTTTGACCCACAATTGGTGTCATTCTGTTCTTGTCTCAGACCAGTATTTTAGTGCCATCTTCACAATATTGATTTATGATCTCAAAAGAAACTATATAAAGCAAACTGCACGATGCACCTTTTCTGGAATACTCATGCCTTGTTTTCCTGGAGCGAATTGAATTTTCATGTCTGCTGTAGAGTATTGGTTACAATCTAGCTATAGTACCTTCCAACATTGATCAATATATATTCACATGGTATTCTTGCAGTATTGTTTTTTTCTCTGACACAAGAATTATATTGTTGTCTCATACTTTGAAAATGATTACGAGATTCTGGTGTTGATATGGATATACTTATTTTACAGAATGGACTTGCAACCAAGGTTGAGAAGTCAAGGAAGCAGATGAAAGAAAGGAAGAACAGGGCAAAGAAGATCCGTGGAGTCAAGAAGGTGAGTTAATATTTATTTGATATCTGTTCTGAGGAAAACTCTTGGGACTCATTTCTTCAGTTCCTTGAATGATTTCTTTTTTAACCAAGATTAGGCCTCCACAATCAACCTGACCATAGAAGGCATGGTGATCTGGTCTTGCATCCATTTACTCTCGCTAACTTGCTACTCATCTTGTAATTTAATCCGTTGTCTCTACAATCTGAAAATGCTGACTATACTTTCTCTTTGATTCACAGACAAAGGCTGGGGATGCTGCCAAGCAAGGGAAGAAAAAGTAAGGGAGTTATTTTTTCTTGCAGGCTTCTATTGCTTACTGTCCATTTTGTCTTGGCGAGACATTTGGATCTTGGAGTCCTGCTCCGATGGTTAATCTTAGTTGATGAGATTCTTAGGATCATTTTGTAACTCTCGGTTTTCATTCTGCAATGACTTTGTTAAGCTTGTTCTTGACTAATTTTTCTCATGAACGATATCATACTTTTCACATGTTTACAGTTTTGTTGGTGATACCTGTTATGCTATAAATTAAATGCTCATTCATTAATTGTTAATCATAATTTAAGCCATAGTTATCAGAACTGGGTGGGCTGATTGGTGAATCTATCAGTAATGTGCAGTCAGGATAGATGTTTATCTAGGTTGCTCATACATGATTTTGTTTCAACGGTCATCATATTATTAAAATGAAAACAGTAACTAATACATGATTTTGTCTGAAGTCATGATTTGATGTATTGAAACTTAGACATTAGTTAAAAAAGAAATAGCTAAATAATAGAAGAAATATAATTGCATTTTTTTATTAGTATTTTTTTTAAAAACTTTTTAGGATTATTTAAAACTATAAATGTATTATTGATATTTAAAATAATTATTGTCTGGTATAATATCTCTGATTCAAACACCCATTGGTTGAACTAGAGTTCTATATGGTGTTGTGTGAATGCTATTGCACAGCCTATCTTCTATCAGTATAAGGCTTATTTTGACTTGTAATGGCGAGACAGCGGTGATGACTTACGGACTTGATAACAACTCTTTGCTAATATTACTCTATACGTAAGGTAGTATGCAGTACGCAATCACAAGAGATCACGCTCAAGTTGTATTGATGAGTAGGATTCTCTATACAAACACACGATATCATATACAAATTTAGTCATCTTAAAAAATTTCTCTTTCTGTTTCTGTTTCTGTTGTTGAGTAGATTTTCTATAGAGTTTGCGGTTTTGCCTGTAAACGGCGTCGAAAAGTCCTCATCAACAGCATTTTGAACATAACTTGCCTAATTATCCTCATCAATGTTCAGCTGTTTGTGCATCAAGATGGGCCATCTACAATTAATACCTTTTCTTTAACTACAACTTGATGGTGAGATGCATTGCATCTCATGAACCAAGGCGATATTAATTCGATTATGTCAATTGCCAACATGCGATCCTTCTCCCCCACCACCAGCTGCCTTAATGGTGGATAATTCACGTCGCTATCCTGTTTCCACCTGTGTCAGCAGCGAATAGTTCCTATTAACTTATCCCCTATTTATCCGAGTATGGCATTTCTGGATGCTTCACTGTTATTCAGTCGTTATCCAGGTAGAGAGACATCATTTATCCCCCTCCCCCGGATAAGAAGTCAGCAACCGAACTTGCTTGCTTGGGGAGCCTTATCCCAGGTCTAGTTAAATCACTGTAGTATCCCAAAGACCAAAGTAAATTAACCATTTGTGTGTGGGATTTGGAATAGTCGATTGCAACTGTTGAGCATGGCTGGCTGCCTCTCTTATTCAGGCTTTATGGCAGGTCGATAAAGTGATCGATCCCTTTTAATCAGCGGTGAATGAAGTCTACTAAGACTATAATAAATTCAGTCTATATCATTCCTCATACTTCCATCTTGTTTCAAAAAGTTGTGGGCTATCTATGTTTCGTATTAAGTTGCTCATTAGCTTTATAAGGGAAAAGTCAGATGATGAGGTGGGCGTTAGACCAAGAGAATGTAGACAGTTGCTACACAAGAGGGAGATCGATCAAAGAAAAACGTAGTGGCATATCACCATCTCATTAAGATCAATCTAACCTTAAAAGGTTAATCACAGTGGAGATCTGCTGGCTCCCCTGTAAGTAATAGTTACGTACACATGGAAGGGATATATTAATTTTACCACAAGAAGCTAGCTTATGCCGACTGCTAAGTAATTCCTAGTAATATCTCTGAGAAGTAGGTAGAAGAATTCTTTATGGTTGATTGTCATGCCGATTAATTCAAAGCCCGTAGCTTTCAGAGGACAAACCATGCAGAACTAAACATCCCATAGGTCGGTGAGATATAAAGACAGCAGATATGAAACCTTTAATTGTTTAGAATATTCACACAGGTAATAAATACTTGACCAATGTGAACAAGTTTGGGAGTGTGACATTGCATATATTGACTAATGAGATTAGCTGCTGTTGATGTAGATATTTCCAGATTTATTTGGCGGTTGACGATCGACTAAATCATCTATAGATTTATCCTTACAAGTTCATAGTGAGACATATGAACTTAGGCAACTAACAAAGACATTATATCGAGAATAACAGCGGTGGATTTCGTCTAGTTTTGCATCACTCACATTGACAAAGAATAGAAGATCATGAATTCTGTGTGCAAAAAGAAAAAGAAAGAAACACTATCACGTAGAGTTCTAGTGTATATGATGTGAGGTGTGACATCATAACTTGAGTTGAGTCCTTTCATACACATTGTACTTGTAGCTAATTTTTAATATTTTTTTAAAAAAAAGGCAAATATTTTGGTGTCTTGCTTGTGTTTGAATAGCCATGCATGAGTGAGGCTATCATGGCAACTAGCTGATGAGCAGCAACAAAAGACGAGAGATAGCAAACAACATAGAGGTCAAGGTTAGGTGTGAGGCGACGATATATTGAAGGCGAATGAACAAAACTCCCACCATGCATGCAAACAGACTAGGCCTCTTCATGTCACGTCGCATTCTGCATCACCGGCACTTACGACTTCGAGTCACTGTTGAAAGAGATAACATCCAACTCTTCCTCCACAAATTACTCTCGATCATATTCTCACTCTTTCTCCTTGTTAGACTTTGTTTGCTCTTCTTATGTAATGCATAGTTTGGTTTTATATTGCCCACATGATAGCATAGCACTTGATTTGATCTGACAAATCCGATATATGACAGAGATCACGGGTTCAAAGTTACTACCTCCCATGCATGTTTATTAGAAATGATTTTGTTTAATGCTTTATGATTAGACTTAATTGTCCAGAATAGAAATATAGAATAGGTAACTAACTTATAATCAACTTACGAGTTGATAATCTATTAATATAATAATAATTAAAAAGTTTATGTAAAAAATCTGAGGGATGCGTTGCATCTGTCTCCCCTAAGGACAGCAGATTTCGTGGTATACCCAATGAGGCACCGACAAGTAACCGAGTGCACCGACTTCCTGCAACCGGGGGGTGTACGCGAATCTCCAGGCGGGAAAGGGAGGGAACAGTGTTCGTGATTGGGGGATAAGCCCATTATTTAATAGCTTTATCAGTGGGGGCCCACCTTATCTCTTTGGGCCTTTTGGGCCCTCCCCGGGGGCGCACTGTAGCGCCTCGTCTGCCAGCGCACATCGGACAACGGGTGACGACAGGGACGGCTACAGTGCGCCGAAACAGTGGACGTGCTGCTCTCCTGCGGGACAGACGGCGTGGAGTGGCGCCAGGTGGGGGGGCTGCCGTGCGCAGGTTAGGGCGGCCGCGCACGTTAGCGGCGGCAGCTGCTCGTCGTCGCCGTTATCCCTGCACGTCTCTGTCGGGTGGGCCTGTCTCCTTGTCACGGACAACGGTACCAACCGTACGTTTACGCATAGGAATCCTCTATGAGGATCTACTACTCCCATATTATAAATATATATATATATATATATATATATATATACTTCATTCACATAAGACTCCAAAATGATGAGAACATACTAAATATATAATGTATGTGATCATCCAATCAATCCATAGGCTAACTATTAATTACCGTTATAATTAACGATGCCTATTCTCGTGTGTGTATGTATGTATGCAGATACGTGCATGGCGACGATGATATTGGACGGTGTAGGATGACTGATGACGTGGAAGTGGATGTAGTATCAGGAGCCCACAAACACTCGATTAATTAGCTGATCAACTTGCCAAGCTGGTCATTGGCTGCATTCTGCTGCACTCCACGAGTCCAGCGAATCCACTCGACCCCACCCTAATCAATATCCTCAACTTCGCTCAAAACTCCTCCATTCTACTCCATATATATATACACACATATACAAATATAAACTTAGAATTATAAATATACTTATCTCACACAACGATAGTGGTTCAATGCACATACCATGGTAGGGTTTCTCTAGGTTCATCGCATGTGACTTTTTTTCTTTTTTTGGGGGGCTAATCATATATTACAAGTGGATCCTAGTACTGCACCATCCTTGTCATAGATATACTCACCTAGGCTCAAAATAGTATTCTATTCTTTCTCTCTGTGATAAAAAAATATAATAAAATACTGAATCTTAATTTGTAATGTGGTGCATTGAACGTCCCCTAAGTAGTTATCATTATATATATAATACGAGGTGGAAAGATAGAAGCAACACAAAATATGAATACATAAGATGTTAGTATATAGTGCATGTGAATATATAGGCGCTTAGATAACCATTTATCCTTATTTAGTGAGTGGAGGACATAACTGAGAAGTTTAAGAGGTCCAGATGCTCGAGTTCCGCGTGGCAGAATCTCATTCATTGGTTCCTCACATCCCATGCATCCCACCGACCTCCACAATTCCGCCACGTCACGTAGTAAAATTTGATGCAGTTTGTACAACTTCCGACATGGCCAATGTTAATTTTCACCGCCGTACGCAGCGGCAAAAAAGATTAATTATAACACGACGACGACCAGTAAAAGTAATTATCAATTAATACTCCTCTCCCACAAAAAAAAACAACGTCTTTTAAAGGGACCATGTGGCATAAAAGGAATACCAGCGCCCGTACGCACGTGCCGATTGGTTCCTCCTTGGATTCACCAGGGACTCCAGGGTGAGATCGCGGCCCTCCGTTAGGTCGATCGACGGCAGAGGGAAGGCCAGGCAAGCGAGTATCCGTCCAAAAGGGAGTTTCTTTCTTTCCTCTTTTGGGTTGGGCACGAGGCTACGTACGTAAGCTCCCTTAGCCAAGTCCCCACCGTACGATTGGCGAGGTGCAGGTCCACGATACGGATCGTGAGCCGCCAGATTAGTCCCCCACATGGACATGCAGGGGGGGGGGGGGGAGGGGGGGTGACGTCGAGTAGAGCAGTATATTAGTATGGTCCGTAATTAGGGAGGTCATCTGGTCGATAGTCAACCCTAAAAGAAAATTATGGGCAAATTCTAGTGGCGATTAAAAGTATTTCTGTATTAAGTGAGTGTTTTTTGCTCTTTGATTAGCTGGTATGTAGCTTTTGAGCTGCTGAATGATAAAAAAAAAGATTATTAGGATAATAATTATGTTTAATGTGAGATGAAGTTGACGTGAACAATACGACTTTTTCTTGTCTTTTATGAATTTGCGGAAATACCTTTTGATTTTGTATAAAGTGGACATATGAATAAACAAACTAACTCTATGTTTGTAATCACCGGTGTAAATGAGCTGAGTATGAGCGAGCTATCTTCAGTTCAGTCCAACTTGAGTCGAACTAGATCAAGCTTGAGCTAGGATCAAACTTTTTTATCAAGCCATACACTAGCCTAGTCAGACCAAGCATGAGTTGAGTCTAAGCCTGAAACCATGATGATATTGAGGAGGAGGAGGAAAAGGCTTACCAATTGATGGAGAAGGAAGACGAGGAGGCTGACCAAGATGAAGGATGCGGTAGGCAGGGTGCTTGAAGATGAGAAAAGGATCCGTTTGGGTTTGTGAATGCTATATTCATCAAATGTCGAGTTTCTAGGGATGTATTATATAAACGAGGATTCGATGGAGTTATGCTTAGATATGTCACCGTAGAACTGAGCCCAAGCTTTAACCAAGCTTGAGTTGCTCACACCTCTATTTGCAATACATGCATTACCAATTTCTATGAATGTAATAATTATATATTAAAATTCTTAATGTGTCTAATGACTACATTAATACTTTCTCTAGGTGTGCAATGCTTTGCGTACAATATTTGAGAGGTTGATGCTAGGTGTGCAATGTTTGAGATATTGTGGTGTGCTGCAGTGCAATGTTGGAGAGGTCATTGCCATATGTGCAATGATTGATTTTATGATAACCATACTCGATGTATACCATAACTGGATTCTATCATTCTCTATCTATGCAATGATAATATATTAACATCTATTCATAATTATGCAATGCATGTTTGACTAAAAACTGAGATAAGTGGGTGTTGGAGAGAAAATATAGGTGGAAAATTGAACGAAAAAAATGAGTGGAAACTTTCAGTCTTTTAATATCTTAGGTAGGTGATGGGTGATGGTGAAATAACCTTAGTGACTTAAATTAAAATATAATTGGATTTATGCGGTGGTATAAGATTTTAATTTGGACGAATAATATTTTTAATCTAGAGCATTGATAATTTAATATTTGCTTTTCAATTTAGAATGGTGTTTTCTAATTTAGAATTGAGAAAAAGATACTTTTGAAACAAAAGAGGTTAATATATAATCCATTTGTTATTGATGATCGTCGTTTGTCGAATCTTGCGCTATACTTTTTTATGTACCTTGCGCCATAGATGGTGACTACTTGGCCTCCTCCTAAGTTAAAGTATATACTCTCCCTCTTATCTCTAAATTAAACCCTTGATTCCTATTGTGCGTTGATGGTCTATTGCTACCGGACTGAGATGGTTGATGATATTGATCCTGCTGATAAGAAGCTAAATGTTATCCTTGAGTTTGATACTTTGCTTTAGTTATAGTTTAATCTATTGTAGGCCAAAGACGAGGCTTGTATTAAAAAGTCATAACTCTATGCTCTATTTTCTATTATTGCTGGGAGTTATCAGGCTAGATAACGTACAGTGATATTGAGGCAACAACAAGTTGTTGACTTCCTCCATTCTCTAATTAAAAAATAATTATGGTTGACGACTACTTTTATCTTTCTTTAGCGAGAGATAGCAAAATCTTATGATGGCATCTCAGCATCAAAACAAATCTTACAGTTGTTGATGGCTTATCAAATTCTATAAAACAAAAAATGCAAGGTCCAATTTTTAAATAGCTGTATATAAGGTTTGTAGCATAATACCAGTAAGGTGTTTAGTGAGAATCTACATAATGTTCACTTCAATAATCAAGAATGAAAGGAGTTATGTAAGGATATAATTAAACATAGGTAATTGCTAATCTCCTATGGAAAGAATTCAGATGGCCAAAACATAGCCTTGTGCGTAAAATTTCATCACCTTTTTCCTCTGATATATGAATAGTGGTAGGATAGAATATTTTATTACATTATTTGCTTAATGTATATTCGGATTGATATTGATATTTAATTTGTAAATATTGGAAAATATTGTCACTCAAGTACACAGTATAATGGTTTAATAACCATATTACTGTGATATGAACTTGTAGATATAGTCTAATATATAATAAAAATGCAGTGGATGTGTATATTTATCCAGATAGAATTATAGTTAGGAATACAAAACACAGTCGATGGGTCGGGTCGAGTTGGATCGGATGTTTATATGACTCGTTTTCAACCGACTTGTTGCTCAAATCAAACAAGCATATTTATTATTAGTCAAAATTTTGAGCTTCTTCTCATGTTATAGAAAGTAGACAGAGATAGTGATAGGAGGGCAGAATTAGAAAGATAGGATACGCTTAATAACAATATATTTACCTTAAATGGGAAAAAACGCATTGATTAAAATTAATCCCGATCTTACCTTCGCTTCCTCCTCTGTATTTATAGTCCCATACTCGCAAACGCGAGAGAGCGAGCGAGAGAGAGAGAGAGAGAGAGAGAGAGAGGAGTTTCATCAAAGAAACAGAGCATTCTCTGATCTTCTTCTTCTTCTTCTTCTTCTTCTTCTATCTCTCTCAAAGTTTCCATGAATCCTTCAAAGATCTCACCTTTCTGACTTCCGAAACTCCAAGCTATATACGATGTGCAACAACAGCAAAACCGCGACCGGCGCCGCCGCCATGGAGGAATCCATCTACCTCACCCTTGTCCCCTTCTCCAATCCGAGCAAAAACCCACTTCCCAAACCCACCTCTCTACCTTTCCTCTCAATATCCGAGATTTACCAAGAGTCGACTTCTCTATTTCGCCTCTCCTTCCCCATCGCTCTCATGTCCCTCCTCCTCTACTCGCGCTCCATCGTCTCCATGGTCTTCCTCGGATCCCTCGGCGACCTCCCCCTCGCCGCCGGCTCCCTCGCCATCGCTTTCGCCAACATCACCGGCTACTCCGTCCTCTCTGGCCTCTCCCTTGGCATGGAGCCCCTCTGCTCCCAAGCCTTTGGGGCCAACCAATCCAAGCTCTTGTCCCTCACCCTCCACCGCTCCATCTTCTTCCTCCTCTGCTCCTCCCTGCCCATCTCCATCCTCTGGCTTAACATGGCAAAGATCCTCCTTTTCTTGAACCAAGATCCCGAGATCACCCGATTGGCCCAAAGCTATCTCCTTTTTGCTCTCCCCGACCTCCTCTCCTTCTCCTTCATCCACCCGCTTCGGATTTACCTGCGCTCCCAGGGGATAACCTTCCCCCTCACCGTCGCGGCCGCCGCCGCTGCCGTCTTCCACCTCCCGGCCAACTTCCTCCTCGTGACCCACCTCGGCCTCGGCGCCCCCGGGGTCGCTGCCGCCTCCGCCGCCTCCAACGTCGTTCTCCTCGCCGTCCTCGTGCTCCTCCCGCCGCTCCGCCGCCACGTGGCCCTCCGAGCGCCACCCACGTGGGAGTCGCTCGTCGGGTGGGGCCCATTGGCTCGGCTCGCATTCCCGAGCTGCGTGTCGGTGTGCCTGGAGTGGTGGTGGTACGAGCTCATGATCGTGGTGTGCGGGCTCCTCCCGGACCCGAAGCCGGCTGTGGCGTCCATGGGCGTGCTCATCCAGACCACCGCGCTCATCTACGTCTTCCCCTCATCCCTAAGCTTCGGGGTCTCCACACGCGTCGGCAACGAGCTCGGCGCCAACCGCCCGTCCCGGGCGCGCTCCGCCGCCGCCGTGTCAGTCCACTCTGCCGGCCTCATGGGCCTCGCCGCCATGTTCTTCGCCTCCGGGATAAGGAGCCGGTGGGCCCAGCTGTTCACCGCCGACGGCGAGATCCTTCGTCTCACGTCGGCCGCCCTCCCCATCCTGGGGCTCTGCGAGCTCGGCAACTGCCCGCAGACAGTGGGCTGCGGCGTCCTGCGGGGTAGCGCGCGGCCTGCGCACGCGGCGCACGTTAACCTCGGGGCGTTCTACTTGGTAGGCATGCCCGTGGCCATCTTATTGGCTTTCGGGCTCGGCCTTGGTTTCGTCGGCCTCTGGATGGGCCTCCTGGCGGCCCAAGTATGCTGTGCTGGCCTTATGCTCTACGTCGTAGGGACCACGGACTGGGAGGCCCAGGCCTCCAGGGCTCTGTTGCTTACATCAGCACCGGCGGGGCCCGCGGATATCGAGGAAGGGAAGGAGGCGGAGGAGGGAGGTGAGCCATTGATCCCGATCACCAAGTCCGACATCCAAAGGTAATGGAGAAGGAGAAAAAGAGGTGGAGGTAATTTTCATGGGAATTATTGGATATTTATATGGTTTCTCTTCTCTTTGTTTTTCTTTTCTTTTTCTTTTTCTTTTTTTTTGGTTTTTTTTTTCTTAAATCTTCCACGAGTAATCCAACAGGTTTCTAAATTTTCTTTTCTGATGGGGTTCTGTTTGGTGGATATTGTACTATTGCTAATTTTTTTAGGAGTTAGAGGGGGGGGGGGGGGTGGGGTGTGTGCAAAAGAAGGGATTTTGTATTTTAATCAAATGTTATTTGTATTATATCCAGCCAACTCAAGTATCATAAATGTGATGGATAGTCTTAATGACATCTCAACCGATCCTTCATCACTCCTCATTAGTTTGGCAACATTCTTGCTTGGAGAGTATGGATGAAGTTATTCGAGTAGGGTCTACATATCCTCCTCTCCTTTGGTTAGGAGAATGCGTGGCCTAATGCACCTATCCACTAAACTCATTAACTAAGTTGGCAACAAATGCTCTAAGAATAGACTACCACTATCTTTCTCTATCCTTAAAACTCTTTTTGAGAGATATTAATTGCATGTTATACAAAACATCCTTTTGTCTTTTTCCTAAACAATTTCTTAACGAAACCTTGAGATTAATTATGGGGGGGAGGGGTTTGAGTCCCTTTCTGGTGCTCCTGGTGGGAGGGGTGTCAATCTTGTGCACCAATCTCAGTCTCATATCCTCTAAATAAATCGAAAAAAAGAAACCCTACCTGTACCTTTCTTTTCCTTAAATGGACGTGCTAGCTTATACTCACATGAACGTACCCATTCCTCTCTCTCCCTCTCCCTTTCTCTATCTATGTATCCATCTTATTTATCTTTATGTTTTTTGGTCCCCCCACCCATCTTCTCTCTTTCTGCATTTGATGTTAGTTACACCCCAAGTTCCCTGGCCTCAGACATAGCAAGGTAAGGATACCTTGGAAACTTTTCAAACTGTTTGTTTCCGAGTTACATCAATATGTCGGAATATTGAATTGGGTACTCTTGGAGAAAATATACTTCTATGTCCTTTTTTGAAATAAACTTGTAGACCCGCTCTCCTTATGGCCACTTGTTTTTGCTCCGTGAGTTGGATATTTTACTTTTATCATTTCAGATGACAGAATTCTAAATTCTCGTGAATTGCTTATGATGAAAATTGGATGGTTTTCATCTCTAATACTGTGCTAGAGAATATGGAATATAAGCCGGAGGTTAACGAGGTTTAAAACCCATGGCTTCAACAAAAGATAAGAAGCTTTAATATCATATTACATAATCAATTAATCTAAAATCTTAACTTGTTTACATAATTGACCAACAATAAATACATATCATGGCTTTAACATGATAAAGCTTAACCGCCAATGCACGTTATATATAAGGTGGTAGAGATGGGGATTATCTTGCACATAACCCATGTCATTTATCTCTCTCACCTTACATTGGGTAGAGAGAGAGAGAGAGAGATTGCAATGTACATTCCTAGCCTCATTTTAATCCCAAGCTTCATTAAAAAAAAAAAAGGAAGAAGAAAACAATAAATCAACTCGTGAAGATAATATCAAAGCATGTGATAGATATCTATATAGGTGGATGTAAGCTGATCTCTTAATAATGGAGATGTGCATGTAAAGCGTTAGGTGCTCCTTTGGAGCCTTATCGATCGCCTAACCCCCATTCTCATATAGGAAGATGATCACATAAACTACCAGTGGACCATGCAAATATTCCTACTAAGATTTCCCGAGTACAAGATGTCTACAGCCCAAGAATTATTCAAATGGTCCCAGGGATCTCAAACTGGGATTGCCCCCAAAGACTTCTTTGCACACAGTACGTGATAGCAGTCTTCCAACAAATCCCATATAGCTACTACCATCATCTGGCCATGTTCCATCTTGTCACAATGCATGGGGACCCAAACTTGCTTCAAAAAAAGCTTCTAACATCCTATATATATATATATATATATATATATATATATATATATATAACCTAAAAGCTACTGACTGAATAGTAAATATTCAGTTATTATTAAAAGTAAAAGTTGTCTTTCCGAGGGGACGATGATACTATTGCAGAGGTGAGTGAGACAGATTAACTTAAGCACGAGATATATAAAAGTAAAATAAAATATGTTAAATAATAAAAATAAAAACTTTTTGTTTGCATGCAAATCTCTCAAAACACTTGATTTTTGCATGGATACGCTTCACATATAGCTAATCCATACAACTCCATCAATTTAACTATCAAAAGGACAGACATACCCTTATTCTTGTTTGCATATATTATATTATTTCGTTTGTTAGATTACTACGATTTTATCTCGAAGATGTTAAAAAGTAACCCGAAAGGGCTGGTATATACATAAATAAGAATCAAAAAAGAAGAAACTATATGGTAGTAGGGCGTTAGTTATAATGCAAGCAAAAGATAAGGTATTATTTTTTTTTTATATAAAGGTTCCAACATGGCAAAGTTTGAACTGTTCAAACACATGCCTCTGGGATGTAGTTGCAATGGATGCAGCCATACATCCATCTACTAGTTCATGTGATGAGGGGAAGCTATCGATCTATAAATCTTTGGAAAGGAATTAAAGATGGAATTGTTATGATGTTAGATTGGGATGGGTGCATGTGCTTGCCTCCCTTCCAACCGGGAATGCCAGAAAAGGACCCGTTTGGTATTTAATTAGGGAGGCTAGAACTCATTCTAGTGATTGGTGAGGACCACTAGTGTCTATTAATCCAATCTTATTGCCACAATATTCCATTGTTTTGATTCCTAACCTAAGTGGTGAAAAAAAAAGAAGAGTAAAGCATTCCCCTTTAATTATTACCATTTTTTTCGTTTAGATTGTGAGATTTTCTCTAGCAGCATCAAATTCTATCGCATATGGATCCACATCCAGTGAGTAGTAGCTCCTTGTGTATGATCTAGTACCACATTAAGCTTTTGAATAATTAAAGCGAATAATTTCCCGCATATATTATCTAAAATATAACACTTTGCTTTGTACTGTGAGAATAAAGATTGTAACATTTTAAATAATTCAGAGAGCAAATTATTAGGCTATATTCAAAAAATACGAACTTGCATCCTATGAATAGATTATCACTTAGCACATGATATTCCCTAAAGCATCTCTCTGACCACATACTTGCAACTGGATATTTTTTTGCTTTACCTATATTGGAATGCTATAAGATTCCCCAAGTAAGTGGTGGGCATCTTTCCACTGCTCCTTAATTTTAGCATAACAAAAGTTGGCCTTTTGCTAATTCCATTTGCTTATCTTTTTCTAACCTTGTCCACCTGAAATGAATCTATTGTCAAGTTGTGGTACTTCACCTCTTTTTTGGGTCATGATATATTCATATATATATATATACACACACACACACACATCACCCATCCTTTCCTAACCTTAGCCTGTTGAAAAGAACCTGTCATCAATGGGCCATATCCAAAGAACCAAGCAGCTCCAATTTGGGCTTAATTAGTACCGACCTACTGACTCTATTAGATTAATGAATTAATTAACTTCTCTTCCTGGCCAAAAGTTTTATTCTGCATTGTTGTTGGCAAGTTCATTGCACTAAACTAGCATTGATTTTATGCTTAAAGTGAGGAGGTTTTTAACACAACAAGGCTAAAGATGTAGGTGGTGATGGCATACTGCCATACTTGCATGCAAAAGCATCACTCTGCATGTACTTCAGAAACATTATCATCATACGCAACTATGCATTGTCATATGCATAACATCTGTAGGTCTATAGGGTTATGGAAAGAAGGGCAGGTGAAGTACCCAATGTGATGGCATGGCCATGAGGTTGTCGACCCGAGGAGCAACAAAAGGAGAGCACAGTATCTCTAGGGCTTATCCTATCCTTGATTAACATATCTTTGCATGTGACCCGGGTGAAGCATCCATGCATGCATGCAATGCAGTGGTGGCAATGGCATTGTTGTCTATCCTAAATATGGCATTGATATGTCTCCCAACACATGGCCCCGACGTGGTACATGCATGCCGTTCATGCCCTCATGTCCTCTCGGTCCATCATCTCCATCCCCCTCTTAGGTTGACACAGGGGCCCATCTACAATGACCAGTTTGATGCGTGAAAAACTGGGGAGTCCAAGCTATAATTACATACAAGGGGCAAAGTACCCTTTGAAAGGAATCATAAGCCCTTTCTTGCTTTGTACTGGTGATCAAATCTTTTATGGTTTATATATAGTGTGTGTTGTCGTAGTAGTTACTAGTACTCCGCCGCCGCCTGGGATCGATGAAGAGCAAAAGTAAACTAGTACTAGAATGAAACAACCAAGGTTGGGTTTGAATGATGAACCTCGAGAGACTGTAACTTTGCTTCTCGGTGTGTCCTAAACCAGTGATGGTGGCTTCTTTTCCATCGCTCGCTCAAGGCTCAACCGATTGTGGTGGGAATCCTGGGCCGGCCCAATAGATTGGGGGAATTAAGCCCAATTTTATGTGAACCCAACTGTATTTATGAATTCATCCATTCCTCTATTGTCTGGTATCCAAATTTACACTTAAACCCCTTAATATATTGTTATTTCCATAGACTTTATTTTTCCTCACACGACTACGAACTATGGTCTATGTAAGACCTCTAAAATATCTGTTGGATTTTTTCTATTATAAAATATCACGTGTCTATAATATAGTGAATTTTAAAGTTTAGGGATCATTTCACCCTTATTTCAAAGCAAAGGAAAGAGAAAAAAAAAAAAATCATTCAAGTAAACATAGTCGAGGGGAAGGGTTGAGCTATTAGATAGTTGAAAAGATTAAAATATTATAAAAAGATTACTCCAAACAGCCCATATGGAGGACAAATTAGAGTCATCAGAATACCTCTTTTAGGCTAAAGAAGAAAATGGAATGGAAAGCAGTTGTCCTACATATAACCCTTGCTGAAGTGTAAACAAGTTCAAATGGACTTTGAGAACCCAAGAGGGTGATTGGCCTAAGTTAAGTTTGGTGATGCAGTGGGACCTAGTTAGGCTTTGTTACTTGTCGGAGTGTATAAGGTGGATGTGTCCCACTGTTTGCAACTAAGACCACTGTTGAAAGTGATATAATCCTCACCATTAAATTATTTTCATAAGCATTTCAGTATAAGAAGCATGAAGTAGAAATATTTGACAGATAATATAAAGGAAATTTCTACTCATGCATCTCTGCGGATGTTTCTTTTTTCCCCCTCTCGCAAGAACCAAAAGAGCGAAAAAAGAAGAAAATGCCCACACATTCAAAAAAGGAAGAGATAAAAAAGCTCTCATCAGCATGCATCTCCCAAAAGGAAGATCATTTTGATGGATGATCGACCCGAAGGCACCGTGTTTCCAACTCAGCACTGCGTTGCCGTTCTTTTTCTGCTGACCGTTCTTAACTGAAAGAAGAAGACGATGTCAAAAACCGAAAGTAAAAGTAATGTCTATCTAAATCTTGCAAGTGCTAAAAGTTATAAAGTTATCATAGGATCAAACTTGCAGACTTACTGATGATGCAGAAAGGTCAGAGCTTTTCAATACTCGCAATCGTTTTGCCGTCGAAACGAACATGCTGTGATAATTTCAATGAAAAATAAACATCGGTTCTCTTAGGATATAAAAGATATATTCATGTCTTATAGAGTAAAATTTGAAGCAAAAGAAAAGGAAGAGAAAGTTTGCAAATACTTACTCCCATGGAACATCACCAACCAGCATCCTGTCACCTTCATCATCTTCATAAACCAGAGTATATTCACCACTTCCATCGAGTAAACCAGTGATTGCTTGCTTGTCTAGAGAATTCTTCTGACTTCCAGCAGCAAGAGGATCCATTTGAGCTAAATTTAATGTAGAAGAGAAGAAAACACAAAATGCTCAGATTAGCACTTAATTTCTAGTGTGGCATCTAATTGATATTGACCAACGCTACTCTGCCTTAGAGGAAAAACTTTCGTACGATTTCTTGTATATAATTATTAAGAGATGTTGCCATAACTGAAATGTTTGGTTAATTTTAGCTGTATACCTGCAATAAGGCCTCGGAAGAGCTCATCTACAGTCAAAGAAAGCTTCTCATAGCTATTGTAGGCTTTCAAATCCACTTTTCTACCAATAGGTATGCCATCCATGTTAATTTTCACAAACAAGCCCTTTTTGTCATTCTTGAGCTTAGTGGCAGTCTCTGCAACTCCATTCTGTGATTCAGAAGATGGTTTGGAAGTGCTGGCAATGTTCTTTCTGAAAGAACGAATAGGAGGCCATCCAACAACAGGAGTGCTGGCAGTTCTGCTCATTAGAAACACAAAAGGAGTAAAGAAATAAGAAAATCTTCAAAAATATTTTTCTGCAGATTATATCTTTATTAACTTGAAGAATCCTGTGCTCTACTTTACTTTTCCAAGGAATACTTCAACTGAAGATAATTTACTGAAAAGTAGTTCAGAATTATACAAGAAGCCTGTAATCATAGGCACAGATATAAAGAGTAAGAGTAACCTGATAAACATTATCCATTATTTACATTACACCTATATATGAAAGTGTGCCAGATTTTACAGAAAGGATACCTCTGTTCTTAACCTAAACAGGTCAAATACAACAAGAAAGAAGACCCTACAAGCGTTATGAAAGTTTTGACAAGATAGTTACATACTTACATACTTGCAAGCAGGATCTCAGTTGTGTTAATTTTAAATAAGGATTTCTTACCAAAAGGCGGAATATGTAGTAAAAAGTTGAAATAACTAAATAAGAGAAAGTTAAGCGAAAAAAAAATCATATTCAGACATGAAAAAGGCCTACTTTTCCAATATCCTACAGAAGCAAAGCATTCTTGGCTGAATTAGTTCTCTTATTCTGCTGAATCTATTTTTTTTTTATTTTTTTTAAAGATTTATCCATGAAAGAAAAATAGATATCTAATGAAACATGAAAAAGAGCTACTCTTCCATCACCAACAGTGTTATTAACTCCTAAAGTTTCCAGCAGTATGGCATAGTAAAGAATGACCCAATAATACATCAGTATTCTAACACTTAAAACTTTATTCCTCTCTACATAAAGTTCAGAGCACAAGCTTGTGGGAGGAAAAATCCAGACATGACAAAGATCTGAACATAAAAACCCAGGAATTGAAAGCTAGGATGCCCCCACTGTCTTCAATAGAACAAGCATATGGGTATAAATATTTCGATCAGTTAGGAAGAGCTAGAGCTGGATATCCAAAGGTCTATGATGATACCTTGTCTGAGAGCTATTGTTGGATCCAGCTGCGTTCCCAGCAGCGGCTGCATGTGCTACTGGAGGACCACATGCTTTTCTCTCAAGGCTCTGCTGCTTCTGAATAGCTACAGATGCAGAAGAAGAAAAAGAAAAATTAAAAGTATGACAGGAAAAAGTAAAATTTCATGAGAATTAAAGAGACCATTGAAAGAAGAAAACCAAGAACTGATCATTTGTAATAATACCTTCTGTGTTTGGTTCAACAGCACCAAGAAACACTCTTTTGGCTCCAGCGCAAGGCTTGGAACCATTGCTCTTGGCAACCTTGGAGGAGTAACCCAGTGATAGGGTGGAGTCGATAGAGAGCCCCTCTTTCCTCCCTTTTGCTTGTAGCCAATTTTCTCCTCCAGGGAGACCAAGTTTTAGCTCCAGCTTCTTCTCCTCTGCAGCTCTAAAACTATTACCTCCCCCACCCATGAGTTCAAGAAGCTGAGGGCACCCTTCTGTAATTCTAGTGAAACCTTCCTCCATTAATTGCTTTCTTCTGGGCAAGAAAAAATCTATCAGAAACCAAAGAAGAGAGACAAAAAGCTAAAGCTCTCAACAAATGATATAGCCCATGGCACCTACCTTCTCAAACGAGCAGGAACACAGAAAAAAGTAATAACCCTTTGCTCAATCTCCCAGGAGACTAAAAACCCAAGCTAAGAAATCAAAGACCCACTTGGAAAACCACCATTATTGACCACCAACGGCCTCAAAATAAGATCTTGGGAGGACAAGAAGCAGGGAGAAGAAAGCTCCTCGGCTTTTGATTGTTTTGTTTTCTTCCTCTCCTCTCTCTCTCCTTTCTCCTTCGAAGAAGACACTGTCACTCAGACAAGGTTTAAGAGCACGGCAGACATGAGAGATTCCATGATCTCACGCAAGTATTCGACAAGAGGGAGCACCACAGGCGTGCTGCTCTCTATGACAATTGCGCGCTTACCCAAAACCAAGTCAAGCCAAAGCCAACGATGGAGATGTGTTATCCCCTCTCTCTCTCTCTCTCTCTCTCTCTCTCTCTCTCTACAATGACTACATCTCTCTTTATTGGAGGGGGAAAGTTGTACGTTAAAGTTGAAACCGCACAAATTAGAATCATAACATTTCAACTAATCCTAACATAAAGTTTCTAGATTGGTCCTACATTATTCCATTTATTCTCCTAGTAGCATGAGAATATCTTAGACATGCACCATGCTAAAATCCAATTATGAGAATAAAGATAGTGAGGATAGGATAAGATAAAGTGATAAACTCCCCCATTTAGTGCTCTAATAAATGAACAGTATATGCCATAATGAGTAATAAAATGTGCGTTATTCTTAGGAGATCAAAGAAAAGGTGGTGTTAGGGCCCTGTTTGATTGCTGCATAAAGTTCTTGATACTGTCATCAATGGATGGTATTATTTGTGCTATTATTGCAGTTTAATCCGGAGGATAGGATAGTATGGTATAAAGTTAACTTATTATATAATGAATATAGAGGGTTTTAACTACAAATAGGCTTCATGTTAACTCTCTAACCACATCAAAAACTAGAGTAAAACGTCATGACTTTGAAATTTAAAAAAAAAAAAAAAAAGCTTATAAAAACACTGTATATTTTATTTTTATTATTATTCACATCTACTCATATAGATATTTAACATTAGACCTCTAACATAAACTGTAATAAAGTAATTAGTGAATTAATATAGGTTGAAATAGAAAGCCATAAGTTTGAATACCCTATATATTTATTATACAAAATATATTAGTAATGACGAGGTACCTTTTAAGATATTTTCTGACTTCTTAAAAAATTTATATATTTTTTAATCTCTTAGTATCTCATAAAGGTTAACCAGCAAGCAAACTGATCATGTATATCCCTAAAAATATTTGAGGTATTTTGTGCCGTTTCCCGATAATATAGTTATCTTTCTCGGCAAAAGAACAGCTTAATTTTTTAGAGTATTAGTCATTAGATTATGTTTAAGAATAACTAGGTTAACTAATGAAGCAGGGGTTGAGTGAAAACTGGAAAAGAGTGCAGTGGAGAAGATTTGCATGATCCGGTTTAGGCTATTAAACACGCACATTCCATGATTTTGTCTGCCCACCACCTCCTCTCTCTCTCTCTCTCTCTCCTAGGAAAGCCGTCTCACTTTGACATAAAAGCCCTTGCTTTAAAAAATATTGTGTTTATTTAAGATTGTTTTTACATATATATACCCAAAAGTTTCCTATTTACATAATAAAGACTCAATCTATTTAATTTTCTAATTTCCGGGTGTGGGGCCCACTTTTTTTTTTTTTAATCCTTGTTCCGAGTCGCGTGAAGCGGTGATAGGTGCTCGGACGCAGGCGGTCAACTCTGCAGGACCTAACTGGTCCGACCCCGGTGTCCGGTCAATTGGTGTCCATAACGAAACCGAAGAGGAGAAGACGTTAACCATATAAATATATAAATAAATAAAAATTACGTGGCCCCTCACTAACGTACGCGTGGGGGTGGCTCGTGACCCCATTTCCCGACCAAACAAAACGTTCTCAGGGAATAATTTAGGCTCGCTCGCATTGGAAACTACACCACATCTGCAGTACAAGCTTCTTCGCCTCTCATGAACATTATTATAAAAAAGTCTACTACTTTTTTTCTTCCCATTATAAATAAGCCGGCTCGGGCTTTATTAAGCATACGATATAAGTTATAAGTTCGAATTTTCTCGTAAACTAGTCTCAGTGTGACCTAACAGCTCGGATTTTATATATGTTAGAGGTTGGAGGTGTTATTATTACCTTTGATTTAATATAAAAAAAAATAGTGGATTTAGGAGATATTTTATGTTAAGTGACTAAAATATTATTTATAGTTGATAGATGAGGAGAGAGACAGGAAATGAAGAATTAAAATGATAATTAATCATTAAACTTTATTAATTATCATTTTGAATCACCTTACTTCTGTCTACCATGATCATTACTAGAAAACTATATATGGTCAACTCTAAGACTCCAGATTTTGAATCACTTGCAAATGGAAGTCATTGTAATCAACTGTCATGTCAACTATACGTAGAATGATTATTGATAACAGTAAAGCTTGTACCCTAAATATTATTGTTATTACAGTAAAGCTTCTGTTGAAGGGTATGATATATATATATATACTGTGTTACGTTGCCTAAAGTAATTAATTATCTAAAGTAATATAAGAGTTACTTTTGTTTATCTATTCTTTTAGCATTGTGATTTAGATAATTGCATATTTTGCTATCTAAATATTTGTCCACGTACGATTTTATAGGTTATGTTAAAGCGTATGATATATATTATTAGTCGATAACAATAATTTAAACTTTTTAATCAACCAATTATCTAACAATTATAACTTTGCAGAGTTGTATTACACAAATATATACATATATGTATGCATGAGCAAACATCAAATGATAATAAAACAACTTGTGTTTGATCAAGTACACTTGGATAGCTACATATTAGATTGGCAATCTAAGGTTTATACAATTGGCAATGCGTTTTAAAATATACTTTATATATTAAAAATATTTAGAATATTTGTATAAGCATGCATATACACAAATCTTATGTTAGTCTGTAAAATATAAAAGAGAAAGACATATTTTCTAGAAGTGGGTCAAATTAAAAAAGTTTGAAACTTTTCAATCTATAGGCAATATAAAAGTGATGCTAATCAAACTGACAAGAAAAAAAATACACTTATAGAATGAACAATAAATGATAAATATTACTAATGGTGTTTACATAGAGCTAATCATTGGGTCCAACCTGCTCGAGCTCGGTTTGGGCTCAGCTTAGCCCAAGGCCGAGATGGTAATAGGTAGGATGGGCCGAGCTTTTGCTTGCGCAAATTAGCTTAAAAGTTTAACCACTATTTACGTCTATAGCTTGGCACATTAAGTTTTTGCATATTCCTATAATTTTATGATCCCACGTAAGATATTTAATTTATTGGATATCACTATATAAGTACTACTCATACGAAGCTAATTAAAATATTATTACGAAGATTAATTTTGCTCAGTCTGACAAGATATAATAATTTTTAAACCAGACGTATTATGTTAGTGGACAATAACGGACTATAATAATTTAGTCTCACTCGAATAAGATCCGGCTCGAATAATTAATAGGTTAAATTATAAAAAAATATTTAAGTCCGATTAACTCAAAAAGTTTAGCAGTAACCTGGCCCAGCCTGCAATATAATCACCTCTGGTGTTTACTATTTTAATTTATGGTACCCATAAGCACTTGCTAATTAAGGTAGCGATGCACTTTCTATGGTACAGATGGACCTAAGAGTTTAAATTTTTATTCAGAACTAGACAGGTAATGAAATTTCCAAGAAAGACTTGCCTAAAGGTAAGTACTTAGTAGCCTATCCACATATCACTCCGATTTTTTTTTCTTCAAAATTATCTGCTTCACAAAGAAAAAGTTATTTAATATTTAGGACTCCATTCCAGACTTGGATTTCACTTATAAAGGAATCAAGATTTTCTGTTATAGAAGACAGAGAAGATGGCAGATTAATTTCGAAATGTAATCTTTATTGCTAGATAAAACCTTCCCCCAATTATTTGGTCTAACAAAGCTTTCACCACCATCATGCAGTAGCATTATATACAAAAAACTATACACAATATTAGTATCTTATTCTTAGCTTCAAATTGTAACGAATTTTCTTCTATATAATTACACCTTTGAAACTGCATTATTGTCCACCTCTAGATAGACACTCTCTTT
Organism: Typha latifolia; assembly: GCF_019914945.1. Classification (NCBI taxonomy): domain Eukaryota; kingdom Viridiplantae; phylum Streptophyta; class Magnoliopsida; order Poales; family Typhaceae; genus Typha; species Typha latifolia. The sequence goes on along the minus strand of NC_133087.1, from coordinate 4,207,066 downwards.
TTTTGACAATCAGGCCATAGCTCCTGTTTCATTGAAACTTAATTAGTGGCCATCCTCTACCGGAGAGTAAAGTCCTCTATTACACCAAATGGGTCATACCACAGCCCTATCATCATAAACTATCAAAAAGCATACTCCTCAATGTTCCACAATATTCACTACTAGATATTAAATCCATAGCACATGCCCAAACAGAACAAAAGTTTTTGCATCTAAGAAAATTGGAAGACACATTAATCTTTCTACATTCGCCACATCCTCTTTCGCTAAGTCCAACAATAGCTTGCGAGCCCGTTTCACCGCTTCTTCTTCCCGAGTCCCTGTCCAGCATATGAACAAGGATGTCACCCTATGTTCAAATACATCAATAGATTTTGCACAATTTTTAAATATTCTATTATTTCTTTTTAGCTACTTAGCCAAATATACCATAATTTCTTTTTCTCATTGTTCAACTTCAAAATTTTAGACCGAAACCAATCCTTTATATGCTTTATATGACTGTTAATCCCCATAGCTTTCTTCATATGTCGCAGCACATTGCCACCAAACTTGCACCTCATGAATAAACGGTCGCTCGTCTCCTTATACGACATTCCTGTCCACCCACTTTTAACTAGATTGTCTATAGTTAGAACCATATTGTTATTACATAGACACTTTCATTTATTTGTATCGACGCTTTTAATTATAGAAAACCTTTGGGGTTTAGGACTTCAAAAAAATATATTCATCATTTTAGCTAAGAGTAGGGAAACTTCCTTCTCCTTTTTTTCATTTATATTTTACTTGGATAAAGAAAATATAAAAGAAAAGAATAGAAAATAACTTTTTCTTATTTTATTTAATTGAGAGAAAATAAAAGAAAAATATGAACAAAAAAAAAAAACTGAACTGAACTGAAGATTTAAAAAAAAAATGCAGTGCCATTTTAAACCCAACAAATTACATATTATTTTTCATCGTCTTATTAATATTCTGTCTAAATAAAGTTATCTATTATCATATTTACAAATCATTTAGGTAGCATATGCATCGAATGATCTGCCTATCAAGATCCGATCTGGATGATCTGCCTATCAAGATCCGATCCAGATTGGATACGGACTGAACTGTACTAAAGCGACCCGATAACGAGATCATATATAAGATTCGTTCGGATCCGAACCCTAAACCCATCTATTCCTCCGAGTCGAAACCGTTTCCCCTCTTTCTTCTTCCTCCCTCTGAACCTCTCTTTCCTCTTCCATCGCCATGGCGGCGGAGCAAAAACTAAGCATCTACAAGGCTGCGAGATGTATAAAGCGCAGTGAGAACTCTCTGTACAACGCTCTCCGCTCTATCTATGAGGATTCCACCTTCGTTTCCGAGATCGCCGCGCTTTGGCCGGACCTCCCTCTCCTCGCAAATCTCCGCTGCGGCCTCTGGTATTCCCCTCGCTTCGATTCCACCTGCTACTTTAAGTCTACCGATGGCCACAACAACAACTGGTCCTTCTCTACCTCTCGCCTCAACCTCCACGTCGCACAACTCGCCGGTATGCGATTTTGTCCTAGGGTTTCTTGGGAATCGGTGAAATTCGGATCTTTATTTTGAGTTTCTCTAATTTAGAGAAAGGTTGGATGTTTTGGTGGGGAAATGTGTTAATATTTATGTTCCTTTTTGTGCATTTTGTGTGTAGGGCAGAGAGGAGGTTGCATAATAGTCGATTCGACCAGGAAGGGGAAACGGTTTCCGGATTCCATGTCGAAGACTATACCAATATGGGCTTGCGTTTTGAATCGGGCGATCAAGAAGCATTTGCAGATGATGGCTGGATATGTTGAAAGTGATGATGGACTGGTGAGTTTGATTATTTACTTTCTATGATGCTGCACCATTATTTACTTTCTATAATGCGACACGACCAAGCATAGACTGCTTCATTATGGAAGTGTTGGTAGAACTTATCCAAACTTCGAACTAACTTCTCTATACCATTATACTATCCTGCTTAAATTTCGCGAGCCTAGGGATTCATGATCATATTATTACAATATTGTTGCATCTGATACATCTACTTATCATTTCTCTGTAACTTTCTGTTCAAGAAGAAAGAAATTCTTTCGTCGAAGTTGTCATGAATTTAACAAAGAAAAGAGTTGCACAACTAGCTAAAGTGGAAGTACAAGTTTACAGGGAAAATGGAACAGCATTCTGCATTAAATAAGAACTTGTCCATATTATTAACATCTGTAGGTTGGGTCTCAGTAGGAAATGACACTCAGGAGGATTAAGCAATCCTAATTGATTGTACGAGTTTTGGAGCTTCTTTTTGTAAGTTTAATGCTATACATGCTTTAGAAGCTTCTTAGCATTCTATATTACATTACCATCATATCATGCTCCATTATCATTTGCAATGTGCTACAACATTAGTGTCTATAGGGTACTACTGAAAGATGTTCAACAATGGTTCAGTTTCTTATATTTCTGAATGCCTAGTTATGCATTTTCCTCTTGTCATTGTTGATCATCTCTTTCCTGTAGTCAAGTACTTCATCGAATGAGCCTATGGAAATGAGAACCATCCCTGTATATTGGGATAGCTCGTTACATCTTCCTCTGTGGGTTCTAGACACTGAGAAAGCTGCAATAGAAAGGCGTCTTGATGAATGGACGGAAAAATTTGAACTGTGTGGAGCTGATATTGCTTCTCTTGCATTTAATTTGAAAAAGCCTTTACGTCCATTGTGGATTTCTCAGAAGTCCCTTATCTGGATAAATGACATTCCTGACTCTGATTCTTGGGATTTCACTCCTATCATTCTACTGTCGTCATCAGCACCTGTTGGAATAGCTAAGCAAAGGACATCGTCAGAGTTCAGCTGGCATTATATTCCCGGAGCTGGAGATGATGAAGAGAGTTGGGCACGAGGTCTATCTCCTAAATTATTTTGGAAGCATGCATTTGATATAATTGATGCTGGGCCTGATCTTTGCAAGCATCGAGTCACTGAAATCGTTGAAAAAGAAAGGGTATATCATGCACAAAGGGGTGAATATTCTCCACAAGTTGCTGTTAAGCCTTCAAGGATATTGATTAACAATGAAATGAATGAACCTTATGTTAATGGGGAGTCTACCATTAGCTGTCAGTTTAGGGACTCTGATCTTTCTACCAATTTCATGAGTGTACAATCTTCTAACGACAAGCAGTCCATTTTCTGGCTTGCTTCAACTAATCTTGCTGTGGCCTCGACTTTACATGGTATGCTGATCTTTTATTCTAAACTTGAATTTGCTCTTCATTATCAGTATCCGATGCTAGTTTCGGTATAATTCTTGATGTATGACGACATTTACATGGCTTTGGCAAATATGTGGCTTGTTGAGTCATACTTTGAATTCTTCATATGGGGCTTAATGAGCCTCAGTAATGAGCCTTTTTGTTAATTCAAACAACAATAACAGCAACAAAAACAACCACCAAGGCTTTAGTCCCAACTATTTGGAGTGCAATTGTTCATGAAGTATGTGTTTCCTGATGCATAAGCAATAAGATTAAGGAAATTGTTTATTTTTGCATGAATGTATACAATATAAATAGTAATAGCATGATACAGGCTAGTGATTCTGGGACTAATTGATACTCTATATGCTGGTGCTTTGGACCATGTAGACCATCATCCAAAGGTTTATATTTTTGTTTTAGAGCCTCTATTTACGAAAAAAAAGTTGCATATATGCCCTGTCTTCTGATACATAAACAAATACAATCACTTTCTCCTTTTCTGTGCTGATCGAAGTTTGATTAGATTTTGTATTGATTTTATGGCTTTGGTAAAGACCCTCTTTATCTCAAAGGACATTTTGGAAAGTAGCAGTTTTAGCAGAGTTTCTCATTTTGTGGAGTAAGTGTTCACTTAGAGCTTCTCTATTGAAAGGCATGAAGCTTGGATTCACAAGGAACATGTATATATTGCTACAGTGAGTAATTAACTCTAAAGGAAAGTGCAACTTACTATGATACTGTCCTTTGATGGATGTGAAGAATAAGGGATTTATCACAAACTTAATACATAAGAATTGGTGTTACTGATATATTCATAGAGCATTTAGATTCAATTTTATCTAGGTACCATACTGCCTATTTCATTCTTACGTCATGAATGCAAGATTAGTTCCTTTTCTGGTCATCCAAATTTCAACATATACTTTTGTTTCTGCAGTAACCGATGTATTGGCTGATGTCGACTGTGTATTGAATTGTGACAGCGACTCTAATTTGTTTCCTGTGCCACCAGCTGATTCTTACTTGCATCTACCTATCTTGGTGGGTGAAAATATGAGTTCATTTCTTAAAAGATGTCAATTCCTGACTTCCTTTTGCAGTCATTCTTCTTTCCTCCAATATTTTTTTTTTTTTTTGTAGAACTCAAAGGTGGACCGATTTTCCTTGTTTAGAAATCTGCCATCAGCAATAGATTTTGCAAAGTTAAATCTCCCTAAAGGGAAAAAATTACTAGTATGCTGTCACAATGGTAAGCTAATATGCTAATTTTATTCTTTTTTCTCCACCAAAAAGGCTCAGTTCACTTTACTCTGATAAGATGATTTCTTAGTAATGTAATCTTACTTTGTTAGTGTCTAACAATTTAAAATGCTACCTACTCTGCTTGTAGGAGAAGATATTAGTGTTTGCGTGTGTCTAGCTATCTTGACCTTCTTATTTGATGGAAAAGGTATGGCAGCTTTTCTTCTGATTTTGTATTGCATATTGCACAACATGCTTCTTCTTGTTTGTAATGATAATTGTCTTATTATACTTTGTATTCGATATATGTCGTGGCAATGGTTTTACGACGACTCAAGTTGCTTATGCTAACTCTTCTCCTTCGTTGGGCTGGGATTGTCCACAAGCAAGATAGATAGATTATTAGTATGAAAACACTTAACTGCCATTTTTGTTATCCTTGTACCAGTTGTTGCTGTTGTTAGATTTAATGATTGATACTTTTGCCTAAAAAACTCAAAATATGTTTCAGGTTGTACTTTCTCTCAATTTTATGTTTTCATTGTAAATTCTCCATATTTCACCTTTTTTTTTTGATTTGCTATTGCCTTACTTTTTAAAAGTGTTTTGATAACGAAAAATGTGAGAAAATGAAATGATTATATTATACCGATTTTTGAGTTGTTTCTCTCTAAACATTACATAGAATAGAAGCCGAAGTTATGAAAATACATGTCCTCTCGATGTCATACTCATTTTGACGTGGCAACTTTAATGAGCATACTATTTGAGATTATGCTTCGTTTCATAAGAGATATGCAAGAGATCACATCCATTGCTTTTTCCTTGCTAGTATTGCAACCGTCTATCTCATTCTCAAAAGGATAGTTTAATTAGCGGATTGTTTCAAAGATACTCAAACATATTGAGATACACATGCATCATAGTCATCCGTTCTTTATTCCTCGCTAGTATTGCAACCATCCATCTCCTTATCAAAAGTATAATTTAAGTTTTGCCCCAACACAAGAGAAAGGCCATGAACTCTAATTGCTACTGCCTTCTCTACCCCACTGAGCTCTAATCTTCACTATTGATTTTCCTTAATAAATTTTGTGTTCTTGTAATTATTGAATACTCTTTTAACATGAGTTTTCTTATCATTGCTAATCGTTCATATCATTTGTTGTAAACCCTAAACCTCTATTCTTAAAACACTCAGCAATCTTCTTCGTTCATCCTATCTCAACATAAGTTTTGATTCGTCTTGTTGTTGTCTATTGTTCAATCTCTAGTTATTTTAGTTTGGGTTGCATGATAAACTATTTTTAATCCCACAAAGGGTTGCAATCAAATCAATTCTTAGGCTTTACGTTAATATCCAGTATTTTTGTGCATCTGTGTAATTTGCTGTTGATCAACGTGTTACGTAATTCTATAAATACCTATGTAATATGATATGTGCTAGCGTAACCCGTTAACAATCAACGTAATTCGTTAGGGCCCTACCTTATACGCAAGTCACCAACGTAACCCGTTTACACTGGTGACTTGTGTAAGATGCTTAGTACCAATATAAGTCCGCTAGATGCCTATGTAATTTCATAGATACTCATGTAAATGGACTGGCATAAGACTTTTAATATTCCTAGTTTTAATAGTAAATCTGTTTCCGTTGGACATATAATTTGAATAAGAGATGAATGTTGATGTTACTTTAAAGAGAACTAAGGTTGTTTCTCGTTGATAAACCTCCAATATTTCCTCCGTATACTAGCACGTTTGGGAGGTTCATAAGACAATACCAGTACGTTAGGGAGGTTCATAAGACAGTGGCAATCACTACACCGTTTCGATTTATTTTTTATTTTCTTAGTGTTCTCTAGGACTAGGTGTTGTTGATATACATTCTCAATTATTGGAAAGGTGGAGACATTTTTTAGTGATTGCTATACTATTGGATGAAAGTCAGAGGGAATTGTCGATATAGTGAATTTGCCAATGGACGGCGAAGAAGTTCATTTTACAATGAGGGCGAAGAGAGTTGAAGATAAAAGAATCACCAAATATTATCGAAGAATTTTGTTAAGAGAGATTCCTTTCTTAGCAAGACATTTTAATAACTCTATTCTAATCAATCACCAGAGACTGGAGATTGTTTTACATAAGCTCTCAGAGAGCAATGTTGAAGAAAACATCCTTGATTTAGTGAGGATGTATATATTGTACATTTTTTCCAGTATTCTATTCTAGAGGAGCAACTATTTTTGCTCACTTGAATTGTCTTAGTATTTGGAAGATATCCCTTTACTGAGCCGATATTCTTGAGCTGGTGGCTGGTGCTGACCATAAGTATCTTTGTCCTCCTTAATTACTATGATAAATAAGACGGAGAAACTTAAGGTGAAAAAGAATCGGCAAAAGTCAGAGATCTATATCTCTAGTTGTTCTCTCGTGCGTCATTACAAGTCCTGTACTAATCTATATTGTCTGCGTATTTTTTAATATGGAGTATTTTAGGCTCTAGTCGCCAACAAGTGTTTCTCTAGTTATCCCATGAATGAAGCGGTAGGCATGAAGAAATGCCGTTTTAAATTGGATAATTTTATGGCAATCCTAAAGGCCAATGATTTTGTTGAAGTGTTGGAGATCACAATGGAGGAGCAAGCATTGCTTGCAATAAAAGATTGGCCCTTTGATATCGTAGCGCCCTATGATGTCGTGAGGCCCTTTCCTGTCGTTGCCATAGTAGATGAGCAGCCCTCTGAGAATAACGAGGTATTAATAGGACATTGATAGTATTAGCGTAATTCACTACGTGGGTTGCCACAACTAGGGGTGTAATCAAGCTCTTGAATTGAAATTAATTTTGAGCCTATATTTGTGATCAAGCTTGAAATCATTTCAATTCAAGCTAATTTTGATCTCGAGCCTAAATGAGCTTATTAGTAAGTAATTCAAAGTTTTGATCAATTCAAGCCAAATTTTGAGCCTAATCAAACTTGAATTAAACTAAGCTTGATTTAGACTTAAATCAAGTTTAAAATAACGCATAATTCAAAATTATAAAGTAATAGAATCAAAATTATAAAGTCTATAAGATCAGATTACATATTAATCCACTTAAAAAATCTTAGAATATAAAAAATTTATAGTATAGTATAGAAATGTTAGTTATATTGTATATATATTATAATTATTTCAAGCCTTATAGTGTTCTATCAAGTCAAGCTCGAGCATGCTTGATTATTTTGATAGCCCTAGGCATAACAAGTGGAGGACAACATGAGGACAATCGCTTTGGCCTTAGCAAATTTAACAACCGAAATACGGTTGTTAAGATCTTAACTTAACCGCGGCAAAAAGTCGAGGAGTCCTTATTCTCCTCCGTCATCTTCTGCATCTTATTTGGACAACCCTATTCCCATTCCGAATAGAAGACAATTGAAGAAGACCAACCCGTAGTCCTTATGTCCGTAAAAAGAAGAATCTAGAGAGGAACCATCCAAAAATAAAAAGAAGGTTGTGAGCTCGGCGACTAACGTGTTACACTACATCCCGACAAATTATGCAAGTTATTTCGCTACCTAAAATTTCCCTCATCGTTACTCATCGGTAGTCAAAGCGAGGGGATGCAACCTTATAGATATTTACATTTAATTTATAAAAGTTTATTTTACAATTAATGTTAAAAAATGTATTTAATTAAAGAATAAATAATTGATTTAAATTAAAGGATAAAGAATTGATATACATTATAGAATGAAGAATTAATGCACTTTAGAATTTTTTTCTTCCTCGAGTTTTTCTGTGCTTCTCTTTGTTTCTCGTGCATTTTTCTTCTTCCACCGAGCGTATATAAAACAAGTATCATAAGATTTACACAGGTAGTGCAATTATTATGTAGACTACTAACAAATTACGTAACTTACTAAATAATTATGTAGCCTACTAAAGAATTACACAGTTTACTACATAATTACGCAGGTTACTAAAAATTACGCAGGTAGTGCAAATATGACACATGCCACTAAAGTTACGTTGGTTACTCAAAATTACCAAGGCTACTAAAGAATTACGCAGCTTACTAAAGAATTATGCAGGTTACTGAAAAATGTAGGCTATAAGAATTATGCAGGATACTCTCCTATTTTTTTTAGCTTAGGTTGCATATTTCGGATGTGTCAAAGAGTTGAAAATCATGCACAACTGTTCTTGCATGTCCATGGCAAATAAGTACCGGTGTTTGGTACGATGCAACAGGATGATCCAGTAACATTATGGATGAGATCGTGTGTCAACGTTCACTAGAGCATCTTGGTTCCTTTCTCTTCAATTCTCTCTTCGGCCTTATTCCAAAATGAACTTCGTCGCCGTTCATTTGCAAACCCACTATGACAACATTTTCCTCCAACTTCCATCTAATAGTATGGCAACCAATATTTTCCACCTTTCCAACAATTGACAATGTATGTCAATAACACCTAATCCTAGGGAACACTAGGGAAATCAAAGATGAACCGGAATTGTGTAGTGGCTGTTACTCTTGTAAATTTTTCGAACGTGCAGATATACGGAGAAAATATTGGTAGCATGGCAACGAGAAACAACCTTCGTTCTCTTTGAAGTAACATCAACATTCATCTCTTCTTCAAATTATCTGTATGACAGAAACAAATTAACTATTAAAACAAAGAATATTGGAGGTCTTACGTTGATTTATATTTTATTATGTGTGTATCTATGACATTACGTAGGTATCTAGTAGTCTTACGTTGGTACTAAGCGTTTTACGTAGGTCATCAACGTGAAGGGGTTACGTTGGTCAATAGCGAATAAAGTAGGGCCCTGGTGAATTACGTTGACCATTAACGGGTTACGCTAGTCCATATCCTATTATGTAGGTATTTATGGAATTATGTATCGCTAGCGATTTACGTTGGTATCCAACAAGTTACGTTTGTCAACAACAAATTACGTGGGTGCAATAAATATTGGATATTGACATAAAGCCTAAGGATTGACTTGATTGCAACACTCTTGTGGGTCCAAAAAGGGTTTATCATTTGACCTAGACCAAAATAAGTAGAGAGGTTTATGGTTTACTACAAATGAGATGAACAATTAGCGATGACGAAAACTATTTACAAGAATACAAATTTTATGAAGATAGATCAATAGTAAAGATTAGCACCATGTGGAAAAGGGAAGGAAGCAACAATTAGAGTTCCTGGTGGCACATGTGCTGAGGCAAAACTTAAACTATACTTTTAAGAAGGAGATGGACGGTTGCAAATACTAGTACAAAGAATGAATAGCTGATGCATGTGTATCTCAATGTGATTGGTTGCTATCTTTGAATTAGTCTACTAATTAAAGTTGTGTAAAAATTTAAATTATCCTTTTGAGAATGAGATGGACAGTTGCAATACTAGAGAGGAAAAAAATAACGGATGTGATCTCGTGCGTATCTCTTTTGAAACGAAGCATAATCTCAAATAATCTGCTCATTAAAGTTGTGGCGTCAAAATGGAGGTATGGCACCGAGAGGACATGTACTTTCTAAACTTCGGCTTTTATTCTATGCAACGTTTATATAGAAGCACCTTGAAAATCGGTATAATATAATCATTCCATTCTTTCACAAGTGTCATTGTCAGAAACTAGTGAAATATGAAGAATTTGCTATGGAAATATAAAATGGGGAGAAAGTGCAACCTGAACATATCTCGGTTTTTTAAGGCAAAATTCTCAAAAATATATTGCAAGTCTAGAAGGTTTTGGTTAAAGAATTTTAGTTTTCAAGTTTCATTTAGGACATTTGGGGAAATGTGCAGGTTTTCAAGGAGGAAGTACATCAATGAAAGGTGTAATGTCAATATTGTGTAGCGGTTGTGTAGTGATTAGAGGTGATCATTGGGCTCGACTTGCCCAAGCTTGGTCCTCACCCGCTTGATTTTAATCGGGCTAAGCCCAACCAGAGCTCGGTTTGTGTTCGCGTGGCTCAGCCCGTTATGCATGTTTATATTATTATTTTTTAATCCCACATTAGATATTTAGTAAACTAGATATTAATATATAAGTATTGTCCTATGAAATAAAACTAAAATATTTTTATAGAGGCCCATTACGCTCGGCCCGATAAAATATAATATTTTAAAATTTGACCTGTTACGCTAGGCTCGATATCTTATGGGCTAGTTGGTGTAACGGGCTTTAATATTCTAGCATGGCCGAAATTTGGCCCGAGCGATTAATGGGTTGGCCTACGAATAAATATTTAAGTTCGATCAGCCCGAAAAGCCCGACGTGCCCAAAGATCACCTCTACTAGTGAATTTTGTTGGATGAACTACTATATATCAACTAATTAGGAGTTTGCCCCATCAAAATCACAAGATTTGCATTTGTTTTCAGGTTTAAGCAGACACTTGCCGCAAATTTCACTGACTGTGCCACAAGAATAGAGGTCCCACTGCTAGCCCAATGTAAGAGAGAGAAAGGGAGAGTACTTACCATGTCGCGGAGCCTCTACCACTTATGACACTCTCCTTATCAAGCTCTTGTCATCGCTCTCCTCTCTCCTTATCGTAGTACCTTAAGAGTGATCCGCCACTTAAGTTAGATCTGTTTTGCGGATCCTTGTTTATTTTTTGATCCATTTGCCATCATCTTCTCCAGTTTCCATCGCTAGGGCATGACGATAAGAAGGCGATGACAATGAGGAGAGAGGAGGGTGATTGCTTTGCAATGACACTCTCCACCATTAATTGCCTTCTCCAGCCAATCTACTTATTAATTGCCTCTATGAGATAGATTGCTGCTAGTTTTTCGACATGCATTGTGGTACACATTAAATGACATATTGACTTGATCACATGCCCAAAAGAATTGTACCCATGTGTTACATTCTTTTTCTCATACTAATCTTAGACGTACTTAGTGGTTTATGTTAATATAAGATTCAGTGCATGAAGATGAGATACACGATAGGTGGGTATGTAAGGGCTTGACTTGCAAGCACACATCCCAGTTCCCTAGGAAGTTACATTATAGCAATTGCAGCTTAGTGGTGGACCTGTTGCTCTTTGTTTTTGTGTGTTTGTGTGCTTACTATAAGCACATCTAACAGACTCGCTTTACTGTATATCAATTTGTTTTTAAGCCATTCTTCATTCTTTTGCTTATGCATGCATTTAGTCTCTATTTCCTTTTAAATCGATACTAGGTTAACAATATTCCTGGAACCATTCTTGACAGTTGAGAAAATACTGACTATTTTTGTGGGGAATCTTTTTTGTAAAATATTTATGGAAATAATATTTTTCTTCAGGGTCTTTTGATAGTGGGAAGTCCTTCATGCACGATAACATAACAAAGTGGGAGATGAGGAAGAGGCTGGTATTCATTTGCAAGTTTGCAATAAATGCACGACCATCTAGAGGAAACCTGAAGCAGGTTTTTGGTTTTCTTAGAAGGGAAGAAGAACATGTAGTTAGCGTGGCAAACATTGATCATGATTCTTAGATCATCTGCTTTGCTGATTTGGTTCTACCTCCACAGTAAGTTGCCTCTTCTTCAATTACTTTCTCTGTACGAGTAAATTAGATTAACTGCCAGAATGGGCATGAAAATGCCAGAATATAATCAAAAGATTCATACTAATGGTCTGAGTTACTTCTATATGTCTATACTAACTAGGATCTTTCTTTTCGTGAAATTTATGTCTATTCAAAAACAGTTTTTCTTCATACGTTTTGCTTTCATTTCTGAACAGATGGTACTGTCTAGAAGTGCTGTAGCTTGAGCTGCAGTGTATACACTTTGTGCAGTCCAAGTGCTTGAGCTAGAAGAGTTCTGAATGCAGGGTTTCTATAAGTCCAACTTGCAGTATTTGCAGTCTGGTTTCAGATATATTATGCGAGGACAAGCTCCATTGCTCTGCTATGTGAAGCACTTACAGGCGATCATTTAACCCTCATTTTGGATTTGCAAAGTAAGTTCTAGCTACACACCCTCTTCAATTATTCCTCAATTTTTGTCAGTTTTTGCAAACTAAAATAGTGATCTTAAGTTATGTTTCTTCATATATTCTAATCTATCACATTTGAATTACTTGGAAAGTAGAGACAAGCATATGTTGTCAGCAAAGAATCCCAGTGGATAAGGACGACTTAAAGGGAAGTTGTTCTACTCCACCTCTTATCATAAATTGTAATTATTTAATGAACCAGGGCTATTAGATCTCTTGTGAATCAGAATTTCGCTTTTCTTTTTCTTCTCGTTGATTTTATTCCGTTAGATAGGGAAGGAAATTTATTACGCTGCTTAATTATTGTATAATATGGGACTTGTCGGTCTCTTAGACCAACCTCTTTATTTAGTCAAATATTATCTTAAAGAATTGATTTTAGGGAAAATTACTCTTAGCTTTGAACTATTGTTCATTTCTAAGTAGCTCTTTCAGATACGCTCAATGTGTGATCCTTATGAAAATGGATGGAACATGGGTCCAGCTTTCACAAGTATAACGCACGTCTTAAAGCTCAGGGATCATTTTCTGTTTTTCAGAGAGAAGAGAAAGGATGAGAGATATTAAGATAATTTATTTTTACCGAAATAGATTATCTCTTAAATTTTTCATCAAATAGGATCTAATTTACTGTAGTCTTAATAAAAATACTAATTAGTTAGCGATTTTATCATATTCTAAAATGTTAAAAGTTTTATGTATATAAATTTTTATAACTTAATCTTTCAGCAATTACAGAAATAAATTAGCGTTTTCATTTTGACTACAGTGAATTATATTCTATTTGGAAAATAAGTTTTGAGGATAGTCTATCTTGATAAAAAAATAAAAAAATTAGTTCTATTTTGATCAAAAAATTAGAAAGAAGTGCACACCTATGTTACTTTTTGCGCGTGTGCAGAGTTACCTATGTTATCACACTGATCGGATGACCCTCGTGTTTATTGGTAGAATAATATATAAATCCAAAATATATAATCTGTTAATTGGTCAATCCCACTCGACGTTGACCATAGTAAGTAATCAAGGTTAAAGTGTAATGTACGGAACCAGAGTGAATTAAGATTCGTTTGGCCATATTCATAATCTAGTGCATCTCCTAAGGAACCACAACTATTAATCATCCAAAAGCATTTCAAAATCCAACGCTAGATCCGCAAGGTTGACACAACTGATAACCCCAGGAAAATAATTACAGAAAATTCAATCCAAAGAAGAATACCATCTAAGAACATATTGAACGTCCCAAAAGAGAGCAGCTCTAAGAAACCAAATGAGAAAAATGTAAAATGGAGTAAGAAAGCCAATCAGACTGTTGTCGGCATATTTGTCAATAAACCTAATCATAACGGCAACTTAGGAGGTCGCAAGCAAATAAATGAATTCAAAACTAGATAACAAACAATAACGACGCGATAATGTAAGGGCAAACTTAGATTGTTATATTACAGGGGGAGGCAGTATACAAAGTATTTGGTAGACGAAAGTTAAGGAACATCACCGCTAGCCTAGTCTACATCTATCTACGAGGGAACATCCACCCTTCCAGCACCTGAACCCACGAGATGAAGATATTGAATGCCAAGAAAGACTGATCCTAACCAAAACCTAATAACCCCTACCAAAAGGAAAGGACAATGTACTCCGCCATGTCCTGGAGCACTAAATATAATTTTCCTGGAGCTTTGGTTGCTCAAATCATCTGGCCATTCCACTTCATAAAACAATTATTGTGCGTCATTTTCCCATGTCTAACTTTTGGTGAAGCCCATGCCACATTTTCTGGATGCCCCGAACGGTTTCCATCCGTGACAATCCATGTGCAAAAACACAAATCAAGGCCAGTAGCTTACCCACAGAAATGACAGGTGAAGCCTTCCCTTCCTTCAAAGTTAGTGATCCTCGTCGCCTTGCAGCTTCCAGCTCCAGCTGAAGCTTCTAAATCTCATGCAGTGGAAGTCAGACTTAACCTATCATATAATTAACAAAACAAACAACCAAACAGGACAGTATGAAGAAAACAAAGAATAAACGTCCCAAATGCATAACTTTTAGTTCAAGATGACGTGCCTCAGTGCTGGTTTCTGGGAAGAATCGGAATTCACACCTCCATGAGCTTCAAGAACCACTCCAACCGCAAGGCTTGGCTTCACAGATTGGAAAACAATAAAGAAGAAAATAGAGCAAAAGAAAATTCAGAGAACATGTAAATTACCACATTAAAATCTCAGAAGGTAAACATGCACCAGAAGCAAGACCTCTAACTCATCTGTAATGCCATTCTCTACTGCTCCATTTCCATTTAAATGCTCATTCTCCGAAAGGGCTTTTCCTATATCTGTCCCTTGTCTGTTCTCCTGCAATTCCTCTCCATCATCCCTACCAAGGTTCTCTCTGCCAACAAGCTGTGGTATAACCTTCGTGGATATGCCTTTTATATTGCTGCATACATTCTCTGGTGGAGCTCTGCAATTTTCTGTGTGTGAAGTCCAGTTGCCTTGCTTACTATCAACATCTACACCATCTATCGCCATAGATCTGGTGGTCATAGCTGTATTCTCCTCAAAGTTTTGATCCACCAAATCCATCTGTGAGCTTGACTCATAGGTTGGCCCTATGTCGCCATTCTCATCAGAAGAGAGTGTCTGTCTGTGCCTATTTGTGCTAATGGCGCCAAGATTCACTTGGTTATCATGCATACTTAAGTCATCATTTCTCTGCAGGCAAATCTTAGACATATCCTCAGTATTCTGTGGACTAACTGATGGACTGGCCACCTTAGCCCCTGTAGCAGTACAAACACCATGAACTTCAACTGTCATACTACCACCAAGTTCAGGTGCAGGAGACATCTGCCTGCATGGGCTAATGGATGCCCGTTTCTCAGGTCTGCAAGTTCTAGAATCATCTTTATCAGGATCACTTTTTCTCTTGAGTCGTAATTCTGCAGATCCACCACCCTCACATTCCATAACGCCATCTTCAGCACAAACTTTATCAGACTGCTGCTGGTTTGCAAGCCTGGACGGACGGGGTCGCTTATACCCTTCTGGAAATACATAAGTTGGAATATGCTTCCTACGAACGTGAGAAACATATAACTCCATTCCAGGTTTCCAAAACATGTACATGTTGACTGAATGCCTGAACTCCTCAACTGTTCCACGTATATCAAATTGTTGGCCTTCTTGTACTTTCACTCCCTCTTTTCTTTGCAACCCCATGAAAAAGGCACAGTGTGCACATTGCTTTGAAGGGTCTACATATTCATATGGATATGGATGGCATTGCAGCATTCCGTATGTGTCTCTCTCAATCTGTTAATAAAACACAATAGAAACAAACAACTAGAAGTGTGAGACACAACAACTTCTAAAGAAAAGTAATACTACTTAGAAGATTCCCTCCCTCTGCAGATATAACATAGTTAAATCTACCTAAACTATAAACGCAGTCAAGAAAACCCCAAGGAATAAGTGCTTACCTTCAGCGTCAACTGCCTCAGACGAGACTCAACCCATCCCTTCCACAATCGAAGATCTTCAACATCCACAGCAACAATGTCAACTTGTAAATAATTCTTGTATGTCTCAAAGAAAAGGTAAGGCTCGAATAAAGCACTCCAACTGGCCTTATTCAACTCAATATCCTACAAAAAAGAAAAGGAAATAAAATAATGAGTCTAGAACTCTAGATTGAGAATATAATTTATGCTACAAATTCCTTCGAGGAACCGATGCCGCATACCTCACAAATTTTGTTACCATTGTGAAACTGCTCCATCATAACCCTAAGCGTGCTCGTTGAGACATTATAGCTAGAGTTCATGCATGGATATGCTGGTGTAATAATAGGCATATGATGAGTTCGGTCGCGAGGATTCTTACGTGGATCCCACACAGGAAAACCAAGTTCATCCTCTTCAATGGCACACAGCATCACTGGATTTGGCCAGCGCCACTGTGTATAAACCCTGAAGAATCTAAAAACTAGCATACTTGGCACAGCATTAGGATAAAGCTGGCAGACGCGAGCAACCAATAGAGCCCAATTAACACCACCAAGAAACCCAGTCACCTGATTCAAGAAACAACCAGGAAAACAGATATTCAAAGATTTCATACATAGTAGAACAAACAAAAGGAAACCAGCTTACATTCGAGTAAACTCCCCGTCTTTTTGCCCAGTATTTCAGGCATCTGAGAGTTGTACGGAAATTCTGCCAGAAAAAGAAAGATAAATATAATATTGTAGAGGACAAAGAACTGTAAATACGAAAAGAAAAGGGGTTGTTCATAATAATAACCTCAGTATTAGGAACAAGACGAAGAATTTGGTCTGCAACCCTGCAGCCATTTAGACTTCTAACAGTAGCTTCATCAACATTGTAAAGCACAGATCCTTGTGAGATGTCCAAGTCCTGTAGAAAAGTAGTAGTAGCAACATTAGATGCATTAACAATACATATATCAAGATGGGCATGATTATAAATAAGTTGAAAAAACACTATAGATTTTACAGACACAAACATATATAGCATAATATGCATATGTATGACATTCATTTCTTTTTCTTTTCAACAACACAGAAAACAATGAACCACCCATGAAACCAATGGCAAACGGTGCATTGTTGACTAGATGATGACAGGAAATTTACCATCTGCAGATACTGAACACAAATAAGCAAAAAAGGTTTCATAAGAAAGCGTCTCCACACAAATAAATGATATATAGCTTCCTCATGTGAGAAACCAAGATCAAATTGATCAAGCAGAGCTCAACTTGTTTCTCCAGTTGGGATATGTAAACGAATGACGTAAACATCAAAATTCATAGATTGCATTGCTTTCACAAAGTCCTGAAGAGATATATGATCTCTCCCCTATCAGGCAGGCCAAGATAAGTTTTAAGAGTTCTGCTAATATTCAATACATCTCATGATGCATTTTTTTACAATCTTGAGGCAATATCAACATCTCAATATGTGTTACATTACACAAGCACACGCGTGCGCACACACAACAGTCGATGGATAAATTTACTTTTCATTGAAAGTGTATATAGTGCACAGAACTTTCAACAAAAGATGCAATAGAAAGGTAAAGTAAAAGAAGTTCCATTTCATGAGGACGGAAGGAAAGAACACTTTTCAATTAGGCTGCTTAAAGATAAAGCATAGAAGTGGCCCTCAAAGTAAGATTTTACAGCAAAATAGATCATTAGAAGAAAACAAACTTGTAGTTCTCAGAAGTTCTTGACCCAATTAAAAAACATCAGGGAGGTATGGCAACAAAAAAGATTGTTAACTGTTAACTAACACAATATAAACATGTCATCCGTGTTTCTAATAAAACAATAGTGCAGGTTACAGCATGGGAATTTGATTATAGTCCATAAAAGCGAAGCAAACTTACAGAGAAATGCACAGGCAAAATGACACTGAACAAATATTATTAGCACATGACGACAAAGATACATGATTGAAGAACTTGCAGAAATCAGTTTCCTTCCCAGTAGGTTTACCTGGGGAACAACTAAGAGAGAGACACTGGCGTAAAGGAGATCAATAGATATTCCACAAAATTTGAGTTTCATGACAGGAACATGGGCATCTGGAACAGGTTGTAGTTCAGTCACTTCCTCCATTTCAGCTAAAATGTCATGCAAGATGATAAAGAAGTCCTCCTGCAGGAAGTAGGTAGCAAATAAAGTGCCACTAAAGAAGATAATAACTAATAGATCAAACCTCAAAATAATAAGAGAGAAATCACCTCTCGGTTAACATAAGATGGCCCAACACAGAGAGTATCGATATCAGCCCCAGGTCCATGAACCTATCAGAACATATATCATCTTCAAACCTATACAAAATTCTTCCAGTAGGAAAAGAAAACAACGAAATGGAAGCATTTCCGATAAAATTCTTCCAATATATAAAGAAAACAATGAAACGGAAAGTCGAAAACATTTCCAGAATCTCGAAATCAGAAATTGGAACAAAGATTCAGTCATGATACAGAATTGTTTAGCATGCATAAGAACACTTCAACTTACAACAAACTACTAGTAAATTTCCAGATTTTATATATCTAAAGAATCAGACTAAGACAATGGAGTAAAAAGGATACAATAACAAGAACAATGCAAATGTTGAACAATACAAATCATACAATATTTGTACTAAAAAAAAAAGAGCACCGCCACTAATCGCGCATAGCCACCTCAGATGCATCTGTTGCCAACTTATCCCCTTTCCAATGGATTATGTTAATCTCTAACTTTTCCCTACGTTGCCATGCAGCAAACTCTGTAAGTAGGGATGACAAATATTGATCCGACCTGATAATCCAACACGATAACCTACCTCTTAGTCAGGTTTGGGTGTAATTTAATCGGATTCAGGTCATAAACTGGTCAACCTGCCTAACCCGATTAATAATCGGGTCGTGTTCGAATTTATATAGCTGATATGTTTTGACTCGTTTAACTCATTTAAGTATATGAGTCGGTTCGAGTCGGGTCAACCCGCCAACCCACTAACCCGCACTATATATAAACTAAACTAAATAACCCTAACTCACTATCTCACACACTCACTCCCTCAACTCATCCCATTCGTTCTCTTCCCCACGATGCCGCCGCCACCCTCATCTTCTCAATCCCCACACCGCTGCTGTTGTCGGCCTCATCTCCCCCACACTGTCGCCGGTGTCATCTTGACAAATCGGCATCTCCCCTACCTCTAAGGCTTTTCACCCCTTGCTGGCTCCTTCCCTCCCGATCCAACCCTCGTCGTCCCCTCATCTCCCCAGTTCCCACGCTGCCAATGGCCTCATCTCGGCATCTCCCCCTACAGCCTACCTATAAGGCTCTAACACCCCCCTTGCCCGCTCCATTATTGTATATTGATAAGGTGAGCTCTTCTTGTCTCTGTTACTGTATATTGATAAGATCCATAGATTATGTGTTGTTGATCGGGTATCGCCTCTTTGTGGTGTTAAATCTATAATGGTTTTAGTTGCTCCTCTGTAGCCTGATCCATCTACTAGGATAAAAGTTTGATTCTTTTGATGGGGGTTCTGTTCTGTTCTTGTTCTTGTTCATTTGACCTATTATGTCTTGTAATTGAGATTCGAAGGTTTCCACCAGTCCCCGGATCTTTTGAGGTAATGCATTACGATCAATTTCAAAGCACACTGGTTTTCCACACCATCAAGGACTTGTTGCAACGAGCAATATCAATTTGGAAACCAGCGCCAAACTGGAAAATTGTGATACAGCTTAGTTTATTGCAGCGAGCAATATCATTCAGCAACATGACAACTGTTTCTGTTCACAAGTCTAGGAAGTTTTAGATTAGAAAAGTTCTGCAGTCTGTTCAGGGAGGAGGTGGCCAACAGGACCACATTTTCTTATGTGCTTGGATTTACATTTGATGAATAAATAATTTAGGCTAACTGTTCTCTTATGTCCACCTAAAGTTTATAATAAATGACATATTATGGTTATTAACTCATGATATGTGACCAAAGTTCTATGAGTGCTGTATACTGTTATCTTCTAATTATCACCTTTGAGTATAAATATGTTTCTCATCATCCTTGCTTGAACCTAAATTGAAGATAAGCTACTGATATTTTGGCCAGTGGATTTGCTCCAAATTTCTTTGATGTACTGACCATGGTGTACTTTGATCATATTGTATCATTGAGTTCATTTTTAACTGTGAGCAAAATTTCATAGTCTATTACATTTTGGAATGTTCCAGGAGCTTGTTTCCCCTAACCTTGTATCTGGCTCATTGAAGGAGAAATTTTCTATATATTTATAGATTCATCTTATGTAAATTTTCATGCTTCTTTCTTGGCATAGTACTTTCCAATGGCATGATAATTCTGCTCTCCTTGATATCTCTCTCTTTTCTTGCAATATGTGTATCTTTTTCTACTTATTATCTTTATAGTCTCATAGATATCTTCATTGATTTGCATATGCTTATCTTGGTTATTAAAGATTATAAAACTTGAGGGAGAAAAATTAGAGCAAATGTATTCCAAAGTGACATTTTTGTCTTGAAGGATGAGTAGATTATGTTGTAGAAAGTTTTTTGTTCAATGAATCCAGTGAATACTCAAAATTTATTCTAAAGAAAGTTTTTCTCTCTATTTTATATCTTAGTTATTTACGTTCTCTTTTGTTCTTTTTGACAGGGTCATGATCTTTGGACAATAAAACGGAGGGCTTAATGTTACTGTTTACTTATTTCAAAATATTTGTAATTTATAATGGACTGTAAACTTTAAACTTTGTTTTAATTGTTATGGGATTGTTACATTTGAGAGTTGGAACTAAAACTTGTTGTATAGATTTGTTCTAAACTTTATTCTGAATTTTATTTCATACAATTTGTTGTATGGATTTGGGCTTAAGAGTTAGAACTTTGTTCTAAACTCTAAACTTTATTGTATAACTTGTTGTATGGATTTTTCTAAACTTTATTCCATACAATTTGTTGTATTGATTTTGGCTTAAGAGTTGAAACTTTGTTTTAAACTCTAAACTTTGTTGTATGAGCTTTTATTATAATGAATTATTAAAATTGTAATTTTGATGTTGTATGAGTTGAGTTGAAAATAAGTTATTTTGTTTGTATGATAAATCAATAAATATTGAATTTTATATAGGATTTATTAAACGGGTTAGTAGGGTCGTGTTAACGTGTCCGGTTAACACGACCCATTTATTAAACGAGTTAGATTGGTCGTGTTAATCCGACCCGTTTATTAAACGGGTTAGACGAGTCGTGTCGTGTTACCCGTTTAATAACAGGGTCGTGTTTGTGTCAAAGTGAAATTGACCCGACCTGACCCGAATTCGACCTTACTCGAACCGGCTTAACTCGACCCAATTGCCACCCCTATCTGTAAGTTAATATACAGATAAGTGAGATCTTCGAAGCCTCTTGAGAGACATGTAAATCTAGTAGTAGTATGACTAATATGCATGTTGCATTTCACATCCTAAAAAGATAAGTACCAAGAAAAATATTGATCCAGACACAGCCTTAATGTTCTTTTAAATCTATATTATTTATACCTTGTTGCTAATTGAATATTTATACTAAATAAATGTGGTTTAATTATTTAGTGTATTAGGAGCATAGGGCAAATGCGGAAGGTAAATCCTGACCCCATACGGGGAAGCCTAACTAAACCTAAATAACCATTGAAGTAAAGGTTATGTCTACTACAAAACAAACTCATTTAATCTAATCTGCTGATTCGACCCAAAAAAGCACATGCCAGTTTGTATCTATTCCAATTTCCAACTTAATCAGCAGATGATTAACTGAGTCATTAGTTAATCTTGCATTTCCTCTACATCAAACAATTACAGGGGACAATAGTTTCCCATAGTTCTATTCCTAGCTTCTTTAGAGCCAACATAAATTATCATTCTTCTTCTGTGGCTCAAGATCAAAACAAAGAAAAATAGAAAGCTAACAGTAAGCAATACACAAGAAGAGATATGCTCGGTAGTTGGAATAGGGTCAATGTCCTATGTTATTTATGATTAACATAAATAACATAGGACATTTAGTATAGCACAATCTTTCTATGTTATTTATGATTAATTTAGAATAGATATGCACACCATGTATTATTCACAACTACAAACTACCAAATAAGCTACATAAGAAAATAATTAAAATCTCCATAGAGAAGAAATCAACATGTATTACCCCTAGGCGGTAAGATCCAAATGTAAAAATGAGAGCATTTGCATCCTCCACCATTTGATCAGTGTACCCTCTTTGGCGAGTTAATTGCTTCACCCAGACCTTAACAATCTAAGAATCCAAATGAGTTTAAATAAGTTCCACTGATAGCTGAATGAAACTTTAACAACAATTAAACCAATAGCATATCTGCACATGATATACTGATAAATAAAGAAGATAAAGAGAACACATCAAATGAGAAAATAAGCAAGTTCTCCATGTTCATTCTGACAACATTAATAAAACAAAACTTGGTTCAATATGGATGAGCAAGATTTAAAATTTTAACCCAGAAAGGACCAGTTTACATAGTCATGTTTTATATCCTCTTTTTTATGTAAGGGAGAAATTTATAGTTTTGCTTGCCCAGTGAGGATGAAAAGACTTGGGTTCCCACATCAATGAGCCCAAGCCAAAAATCAGGTCGGGTCAGAAAGGTCAATTCTCTAAGGGGCTCTTCTAAGTTAACAAAGATATACCAAAAAGTTCAACCTGGAATCAGTCAATCCCTTTAATGAATCCCCTGATCAAGGGTGCGGAAGGGAAAGCAATGACCCATTTCACATAAAGGGAACGCTCAAGCCGTTGTGCCTTATAGCACCCATTTTCTTGCTCCCTTGGCAAGTTCTTTCGAGCCATGGAAATAGCAACTAACTATGGCTCTTGGCCTAGACGACGTCCTAGGAGAGATCTAAACAAGAGGGAACGCCTAGACGACGACGCCTGTCCTGAGCTACAATAAGTCGATAAATAGGTTGTTCCACCCCTTATCCCCGAAGATGGGTAATGTGTTCTAATACAATGTTGCTCCAACTTTCTTCATCAGGGCCTAAGCTGGTGAACGATCCCAGTCCAGTCCCTCTTTTTAAGGGTAGGTATGAAAAAAAGAAAAAATTACACTATAAGCTAGATAAGGCTAGAAAGTCCCGCCCTATACCACTACCACTAATTGCAGGTAAGCAAGAAGATCATCAATCCAAAGCACTATTTCGCTTCACAATTTAGGGAAAGCTTACAATATTATTCCTAGAAATTAGTATGGTGGCTTTTTTATAAGAAAGGAGTGTCTAGAATTTATGAGGATACTGTCAAGGATATGAATGATGAAGCTACAACTAATGAGGGATAAAACTTAAGATGAATTCACTATAAAAATCAAGATAAGTTATTCAGCACCCTGGTTGTACAATATATGTAGCTAATATCGCTTTAATTGATGAATCCATGATATGATTGATTAAGACGAATTGAGCATACAAGAAGACCAAGTAATGTACCAGGTTGGTGCAGCATCTCAAAGAGGGGATCCCAGGTTGTCATTCTACTATTTTACTTAACAACCTAACACAAGTTAGGTTCTCGGAAGAACACAAACCATGTCAACCAAAAAGAATCTTCATTACTATAGCAACTTGTGCAAGACCAACACAAATATTTTCATAAAAAGAAAAGAAAACTAATCTGGGAAATGGGGAACCCTAGTAGAGTGAACCTTATTAGATCTTGCAGGAAAAACAAAAGTTGAAACCCTTTAATACAAAACATTCAACCATTTCTCTGAAATTTGATGCATGATGTAACTAATGGTCTTTCATTAAGGTTGCTATATATGAGTGTTGTCTAACCTCACTGAATTACTACGGTGATTATTTGCAACACTATGAGTTTCCGTAAGAAAAATTCATCAATGAGAAATCTTATATAAAAGCTTTGTAGATAAATTTCATAGTATCCATTGTTGAAATGTAACGATGAGTAACTTATAAGACAGTACAACTGCTAATACTGCAAGGGCTACAATGAAGGAACAATCTTTAAAGCCAATGAACTTGATATGGCAAAAG
Organism: Typha latifolia; assembly: GCF_019914945.1. Classification (NCBI taxonomy): domain Eukaryota; kingdom Viridiplantae; phylum Streptophyta; class Magnoliopsida; order Poales; family Typhaceae; genus Typha; species Typha latifolia. The sequence continues at coordinate 4,182,913 of NC_133087.1, read as the reverse complement.
CAAAAAAGAAAGAAATATCTACCTTATCAATTTCTCCTAGAACCTCCTCTCTCTTTGCAGCCTCTTCCTCGCTTTCATACAGCCCAGCATCAACCAAGAACTGTAATGAGATAAAACGCCACGCATAATCAGTATATAGACAGTATAAGATCAAGCTACGGAATCACATCAATCAGCGAACTTTCCAGACCTTTTCTAATTCTGCCGTCCTCTGGAGATCAGCCTCCGAAGGCCCAGCAGTTGATATTGGCTTTGTTATACCATATTGCTTCGGAACCCTTGGCCCATTGCCACCCATGTCATTAGAACCACCCATCCCGCACACGCGAAACAAATTCCTACAAAAAGCTAAAGCAAACTCCGCAAGACCCTAATAAGATACCTGCCCTATTCCTACCAAGCACTCAAGAAACTATCTTTTCGACTCAGATTAACGACAAAATCAAATAACTATTCCCTTAATTTTCCAATTAGGCCAATCCAACTAGCAAATAAAAATCCAACGCGATAAAAGAACAAAATGTCCTCTTTTCTTTTTCTTTCAATTCCACCGACCTAAGAGCCAGCCCTGATCGATCTAATCTCAAACCGTCAAATCCAACCCTAAAGACCCAGAAGACATCGTAACGGAACCCTAGATAACCAAATCTATAACTCTAAGACGCTAATCGAACGCAAACCAATAGAATCGACCGACTTGACCAAGAAATCTTTCGGAGCCCTAAAAAACTCAATCCGACATGGAATTAGAGGAGATCAGAGAAAAGATCCGAAGAATCTTCGGCGCCGACAAGATCTGGCGAATGGAAAAACCCTAAATCTGCGAGCGGCGAGCGGTTTACCCACGGCGGCCAGAAAAAGGAGAGAGAGAGGAAAGAGGAGAGAGGAGAAAGGAAGAGAGAGAAAGGACGGGTTAAGACTTAAGAGTTAGCCGGTTGGTGGACGAGCGCACGTTTATTTAATTTCTTAATTAAGAATAATAGTAGTATTAGGTTTAATTACTCCTACTGTGATTAGGAGAAAGTGAAATAGAAGGTGGTATAAAGAAGGTTCTACGCGGTCATGGGGACCGCGGCTTTCTTCGGTCGGCGAAGGCGTTGTGTTGATCAGCCGGAACAGCTTAACTCGAGGTGAAATATGTCAAAAATATCTCTGACGTTTCGTTGTTTTCTACTTAGAATCAAAACATCGAACGGTGAGTAGTGAGCGATCATGATTTCGAACGGCCATGAATGATTTTTCCGAGTGGTCGTAGGATTGCCAGGTCAGCGGACAGATCTTTTCTCATTTGGTATTTTTACAAATTAGCCCATAGATTTTATCGTTATAGTAAAACGATTCGTCGTTTTGACATTTTTGTCCATTAATTCTGTTTCTTAGTTATACTTGCAAAAACCAATTAACCACCTCCCCATAAGGCATATTTAAAAGACCCCTTATTTGATCTTAAAATATAATTCTCTATTTATTTTATATTAAATTAAAAAAACTCATTCAAGAGTATTAAGGTTATTTTGCATATTATCTAGTATATTCCTAGGTTTCAAAGTTTTTTCCTTTACAACTATATTTGAAAATAGGATTGGGGAGTTTTTAAATAAGAAGATTTTTTTTCTAGTAAACCTTGAGTATTAATATGTTCTCAAATTGCCGAACCTTTATGTTAGGACTCTAGGAGAGTATTTAATCTTGTTCTAATTTGATTGGAATAAACTTTCTATCCAGTAATTCAATTATATATATATATATATCGATGGACCACTAATCTACTAAACGGATTTGAATCTGATCCGATAATTACAGCAACTAATTAACTATTGGTTCTCAATTATTTTAGGATATCCCACCTGTTGCAGTGCATGTGAGAGTTATCCTTATCCACTATCTTATACATTAGAATAATTGTGTAAATCTGACCAATAAATCCACTTGTTGCCATGTTATTGGTCTAGAAAAGTCAACTCCAACTTTCGCAAGTAAGTATCAGCAAATTATCAAGTTTTGAAAACATAATTGATCCTTCTAATTCCTCTTCAATTGGATTCAAATATCTTATACAATTTTTTAATTATCAAGCAATTCCCTCAATTAGCTAATATTTTATATGTTGCCTATATCTAAAATTGTTGCCATAAAACTATGGCCCATCACTTAAAAATCACTTCAACCTATCTCTTTTTAAGGAAAAGCCGATAGACAATAAAATAATTATAGTAAGAGATTGATACATAAATAAGATGAGAAATAGAGCAACGACAGACATGAGCTCTACACCCGATTACATCAAGCAAAATTATAAATAAAAGAATGCATTCTGAGGGCATCAAGTAAAGATTGATAAATAACAATCCAAACAAATTCATAGATGTAGAAATCATCGAGTCAGTCTGTGACTTTATCACGATCTAGTAGTCTAAGGCACAGTCATATAAATCTCCAAGATAAGAGAAAAATATCACCAATTTATAACGGTGAAACTAAGGGAAAGAATAGAAGAAAAAAAAATTAACATAATACATTGATTAGTATCACGACCGCCATCGACAGTTCGTTGGAGGGAGTAAGACCTTCATTCTTCCTTAAGAATAAATTGCAAAGGATATGAGAGGTCACAAAAGGTCTCATATGAGCTAAGGATCATAGTGGGGAGGGTCTATGCCCCCTCCGGGCTTCAACCTTCTACAACCATCATCCGTCATGATGACATTAGAGAATTATGGAGAGAATAGAAAGGGAGAAAGATAGTGACTTAGAATATAGAAAATAACCCTCTGCTAGCTGGAGTGGCTATATGAGGAGAAAGTGAGAAGGTGCCCTAGTCGAAGCGGGCAAGAGACAAAAGTGAGAGGAAAGAAGCCTTACCTTTTAGCTTGTCCTGTCTAATTTAAGAAATTCATATTCCTTATAAATAACCAATATATTATGAAATAAAAAAATTATAACAAAATAATTCCAAAGCAACTAGCTACAACTTGTAGCACTTAATTATACTAGTTTAATAGCTAAAAAGTGTAGCAAAATATTTTAATCATCTCACCAAAAATAATACAAGCTTAATATTAAGCAAACATAATAGTCACACAAAGTAATTTTTCAAGAGACCCAAGATTGTTCGTACTATCTAAGAAATAGAAGAACATAAGACTTCTATTTAAATAAATTAAGTATAGGACTACATAACCATTGTCTACATAGTGTTAAAGTTTGATAAATTTGGGTCTAATTCGGCATGATAATTTTGGATCCGACCGAACTAGAGATGAAGAATTCATGAATGGGCAGAAGATTCAAATCAAATAGGCCATCCCAAGAGAAGATGGCTCTCTCTTTACTGCCCTAGCAGAGTGCTCTGATAGGGTTTGGTTTTTTCTCCCCTCACTGTTTATTTCCTTTCTCTCTTTTTCTATTTGCTTGTTTTATTTCTTCGATTCACATATTTACTCAAATATGATGTTTTATTAAATTCACTAGACTCCGTCAGTAGTGTGTCTATATTCATGTCTAAGCTTGCTTCCCAAGGCTCATACTATTCTACATGTAGTAGTGCTGGCTAGCCAAACGAGAGGCTTGCTGCTAGAGCATTGCTCTATGCCATTTATTTTTTTATTATGCTTGAGTATTTATTTTGATACTTGTATTAATTGTTGTTGGGTCTGTAATGTAGCCAAGTGTGGGATTTACTTTTATAATTTTTTTTTCTTTTCAATGTTTGTATCAAGTTATAATTAGTTGATAAAAATAAATAATATAATCAGTCGACAGACTTTTTTTCATGGGGTCATAATTCATATTAATAAGGGATTACAATTATCTTATTAATTTTAACAACAGTTGGGTTCCATCAATATATGATGAAGCTCATGGATTCGACTTCCTCCTAAACATTAGGATTGGTATTAGATGGATTTTCCCCTATTGTGCTATATCTGTTTGGTTTATATATATATATATATATATAAATGTTATGACTCATTTCTTATTAGGGTTGGCTCGTATAATACGAGCCAAAGCTAACCCATTAAGTAACAAAATTTGTAATTTTAAGACCCAAACTTAAAAGTTGCAGCTATCCAAACTTTTGATTGGATCTTGTTATATAGCCTTCATATAAATCTTCACACCCATGCATGCATTCGTGGATTTCTTAATTATGGCCCATTGTAACAATCCATGGTCCTAATTGGGCCAAATGGGCTTCATTGTTGTCGGGCTGGAATCTTTAATCCAGCAATAATTCTCTTTTTAATTTTAACAAATACACGTAAAATGAGGTCTCTATTTGGAATTCTTTATATCGGCAGATTGTTAAGAGATTGCATAAAAAGAAGCCATCTTTCTCCTTAAATTCTGCATTAAAACTGTATCAATCCCTCCTCTTTTTTCCTTCTTCTTGTCAACGTACGATTTCTCCACCAAACTCCACGGTTTTTATGCAGTGTGTTGTTTGTTTGACACTTTGACTGAGTTATCGAGAGAGCAAGCAAGCTGCTGCTCCTCTTCGTTCTTCTTCTTTTTCTTTACTTTTATATTTGACTTTTATATCATCTCACCTGCATCATATCTGCAATTTTATTTACACTCTCGAGAAACAAACTTTATTCTTCCTCAAAAGACTATCCCTTTTGTTTCTAGTAAAAGATTCCTACTTGCCTACGTATAATTTGATGTCAACGTTTCTTATGTCAACAATTATAACGTACCCACACGGATCACAAGGCGAGTATATTAGGGTCTAAATCCTATAAATGGACTATATAGATTTATAGATTTTTAGTATCTCTCTAAGTAACACAATCTTATATAAACTTTATTTTCTCCCTATTTCTCTCTCTATATCTATTTCAATATCTTCATCAACCCCAAGAACTATAGTGCAATACAGTTGCCAATTCATCAATTGGAGTTAGATTCTAGGGTCATTATCTTATCTCATTAATTTATGGCTAAATTATATTACACCCCCTAAAAGATGACTCGATATAACTTTTGAAAGAAAAAAAAATGATTTTATGAGTCTTACAACCTCATAAATTATTACTGTTGATGAAGAAGTTGATTTTATGAAATTATCCTCCATCCTCGTATTCATTGGACTTCGTGAAAGAATTTGATAAAATTTAAGAGATACGGAGATTGAGAGGAAGAAATTAAATTGTAAGCAAAATTATGAAAGAAATTGCATTGGGCCGAGATTGAGAGAGAGAAATATGGGAGAAGGGAGGGAGAGATAAGTCAGAGAGATTGGAAGTTTGAGTGAGAAAAGTAATAGAAATTATAAAGTTCACTATTAGTAGGAGAAATGCTGTAAGAATTAATTAAGAGAACAAGTGCTTACAAAAGATAAAAGGAAGAAAGTATAAATGCATTAGTGTAAGTTTGAGAAGAAAGATGTGGACAAATGAGAGTAGAAAATTGGTCATCTATTCAGTTCAAATAGAAAAACAAATAATAAATAAACAGAACGTCCATTTTGAAATAGTTAAATAGTTAAAGGGAGATTTTAGTATTATATAATTTACTTTTAATTTGTTTTATCTCAATTGGGTCTACGTTTTGCAACATAATTACATCGTAAAAAGCTTCTATGTATCTCCATTGAAGAAAAATCCAATCTTGTGATCTTTTTTCTGAGGTCAGCTTCCTCTTCTTCTCAATTCCAATTCATCTCATGGTCATTATGTGGTTTAACGTTTAAACAGGGGAGAGAGAAGTAGAAAACTCCAACCTCCTTTCCTTCTGGGTTTGAAGTGTTTTACTCTCTCTCCCTCTGTCTTCTTGCGCTATTCTTTCCCGGAGAATATTTAGAAGCAAGAGCTGCTTCCTCTCTGCAGCTACAATTTGAACTCCCAGATTAGAGCCCAAAATCTCCTCCCTTTTCTTCTATATTTTTTTTTCCTCTATCTCGTTTTTGAATTCTGGGTCTGGCCCTGGCCCAGTTTGATCCCATCTCTTTCCACCGCTCTCCTTTTGTTTTCTACTGCGTCTAAGCTTTGGGTTGTTTTCCTGGGACATCCCTTTTGTCTTGTAATGCTCTTCTTCACGAGGAGTTGACAGGTTTTTTCTCACGAAAAATCTCTCTCCTTTTTTTCCATCTTTTATATGTCACTGTGTAAAGGAGATTCCTTTCCTTTGAATTCTTATTCCGTTTGGTCTTCTGAGTGAAACCCATTTCCCTCTTCGTCTCTCTCTCTCTCTCTCTCTCGGAATCGCGAGCCACGACCGAGAGATGGGTCGGGCTATTAGGTGGCTAAGGAACCTTTTGGGTGGGAAGAAAGAGCCCAAGGAGCACAAGGAGTACGCTAGCTATGGCTGCTTCGATATGAGGGAGAAGAAAAGGTGGAGCTTTGCGAGGTCTACGAGGGATTCCGGCCACGAGGTTGACGACCCCAAGTGGCTGAGCTCGCTGTACGCCGAGAGGACCCAGGAGCAGGGCACGCACGCCATCGCGGTGGCGGCGGCGACGGCGGCTGCGGCCGATGCAGCCCTCGCGGCTGCGCATGCAGCGGCGGCGGTGGTGCGCCTCACGAGCCAAGGGAGAGGCGCCAAGTTCGCCGGAGCCCATGAACAATTTGCTGCCGTCAAGATCCAAACTGCTTTCAGAGCATACTTGGTAATGTAAAAAAGATCAACTTTTTTTGCAATTAAGCCCTTGTCCACTGTTCTATTCTCTCTTGGTTTCTTAATTGCCATACTATTGCAGGCAAAGAAAGCTCTCAGAGCTCTCAAAGCCCTCGTTAAATTACAAGCACTCGTTAGGGGATACCTCGTTCGCAAGAAAGCAGCTGCAACGTTGTACAGCATGCAAGCTTTGGTCAGAGCCCAAGCCACTGTTCGAGCTCAGAGATCTCGCAACCTCGCACCACCAAGTGATCCAAAAACCCAACCAGAATTCCACCATAGGAGATCTCTCGTACGTCTCATTTGCTTCAAAAAAATGGCACTCTTAAGCTCTGTCTAGCATCATCTAACTCTCTCAAAATTTCCCTATTTATAGCAGGAAAGGTACGAATTTGACAGGAGTCCAAAGATAGTCGAGATGGATACATGTCGACCCAGGTCAAGATCTTCCCGTCGAACTAGCCCGTCAGTTCTAGACCCAATGGAAGAACTCATCCAATACCCCACTTCCACCCCCTCTCCCATCCCGGCGCCGGCGCGCATTTCGGTACCCGATTGCCGGAAATTCCAGGACTACGATTGGTGGGCTACCGCCGCCGTCGCCGACAAATGCCGGCTCTCGGCGACGGCGCAGAGCACCCCTCGATACATTGGCTCCTTCCACAATGCCGATGCCACCAATTGCCCCAACTACATGACCAACACGCAGTCTTTCGAGGCGAAGGTGCGGTCTCAGAGCGCGCCGCGTCAGCGGCCGGAGGCCACGGCCGCCACCCCCACCCCAGCATCCAAGAGGCTTCCTTTGAGTGAAGTACTGGTGGAGTCCAGAGCCAGCTTGGGTTGTATTGGAAAGCAAGTGAATGAGAATTTTAACTTCAAGAGAGCAGTAGTTAACAGGCTTGACAGGTCCTTAGAGTTGTCGTGTAAGGAATCTGGAGAGAGGGAATTCTACTTCCAGAGGAAGTGGTGATCATATCTCATCTCATCTTGGTTAAAAAAACAAAAAAGAGAGAGAGAAAAAAAGAAGAAGATTAGTACGTAACGAGATCATCTCTTATGTTTTAATTATTAGCAATGTTTGTGTAAATTAATTTTTGGGTGTTGTTGGGAATGGCTGGTTAAATTTGCATGCTCCTGGAACATGGGAGGGTTAAATTCCATTTGAGTTATGTTGGTGTGGAATTTAGTGCATGTGATATGGGAATGGCTTTAACCGACCAGAGACACTGTAGCCATGTCATGTATGGTGATGGTAACTTGGGAGCTTGGTCGGACGGCCGTAGCTGCTGCTTCGTGACTTCTTATCTCCTTTTGTTTCAGGCCGTATGCTGCTGTTCTTCCCATCTTGAGGAATACCTACACTGATCTCAGAAAGAAAGTATAATTAATTTGATAAGTAGAAATTTAATGGTGTTTTAATTAAATCGGTGCCACTGTTATAATATGTTTTAACTATTTGAGTCTTATCTTATCGTTCATAATATGAGTATTAGTCCTAAGTTCTTAAAATGAAATGGAGAAGAGAGAAAAGAGTTGATAGTTGATACCCTAGCTCACTGTTTCTCTGTAGTAGAAGTAAATGTCAGTCGACACATTTTATGCATGTAAGTCTTCTAGCCTGTGGTTTTTTAATCATTATGTGCCAATCAAAGGACACCTTAAGATTCTCATATATATATATATATATATTTAATTTTTTTTATCTATGATCGTAAAAGGAGAAAATTATGGTACAACCTTTGCCTTTTCAGCAATATTCTTTTGGCAGATTCGACCCAATTCATTGTTTTAGTATAAAATTTCAGAGTACTACTGCTTTTCAAGTAATCAATGGAATTATTTTTTTTCTGCCTACTGCTCAAAATATTTCACTGATATATATAACACGAATAACTAAATCTATAATTTTTTTTAATTAAATTAAAAGTATAACTTAGTTACTAGACTACTTATTTTACATTAGATTAGTGCAACTTCAAAATAATTAACGTGCAATTATGAGAGGAGTTATTAAGATTGTCCTTGTCTCCCTGGGCATATCTAATTAAATCGTGCCTTATGGCACATGTCTCTTGGCACTGTGCGATGACCTTTTTGCAACTCATCGGAGGGAGAAATCATCACCATTTTTGTACTCCTCTATTTGGATGTTATCAACGCAGCGCTCCTTTGCTTCCTTCTTGCAACAAAGTTGGTATCGTGTATTTATTTGTACCTGTACCTCACACTACTATTATATTTATTTATTAGGATAAATGCTTAAAAAGATAAAATAGGAACATCAATGCTTATAACTAAATCACTTAGTCTATAGTTAGCAACTAGAAGGTAAAATTTTTAAAATTTTTTTATTATATAAACTTTAATATTTTACCACCGACTAATTAGCAAGTGAGAGAGTGCAGGATATCAGCAGTTTTCTATTTCGGCAATCATTTTGACATGGATTTGATTGATAAGAGAAACTATAATGATTATGTCTTCATTTGGTCACACTGCCTCGTGCTCCTTCTTAGATTGAACTGTCTTCTTGAAAGCGGAGGGTAAATTTGGGAATACGAGCCCAAGCCGCATCCTTTTAACGCTTCCCCTTTGTCTACTAATGCTTTCACTCTTTATTCACTGGACCAGAATACCCCACCGACCTCCCTCCCCCCCATGACGTAGCCTCTCGTTATTCCAACTGACCCGATAAAAGGGACCACTTATGACTTATCTCCTTGGTTATTCCACATTTGATTGATTGACTAGTATTCTAATGGAACTCGATCCAAAGCCATTCTATACTTCTACTATTTGGAGTCACAGCCAAAAACGACAGCACGATTTAGTTGGGCCGTGTTCTTTGGATTTCAAATTTAAAAGTGTAAAATACTACTATGTTTCAAGTTTGAAAACCCAAGATTCCCCCAGCATCTGGGCCCTCCAAAAAATTTTATGCGATTTTTTCTACGGCTCGGATCTCCTCTGAAGGATTGCAATCCAAAACATCTCTGACATTAGTGCTGTTTACGAGGCTAAATGGCTAATGCTCACATGTACGTCTTGCATTGGATTCACAAAATAAATGTTTGTTTTCGCTAAATATTCTCTTCGTAAGAGGACACCTGAACAACAAAAAAAAAAAAAAATCAAAATAAAAGGTGTTAAAATTTTTGAAACTTGATAGCATAAAGAGTATAATTTTAATTTTAATTCTATTTTTCATATATATATATATCAGTTCCGAACTCTAATCTCTTATTATTGTTGGAAATTGGGAGATTGGTATTCGATTTCTTCCTAATTAACTTCTACGCAATTTTTTTTTGTAGATTAGATTTAGTTTTTAAATTATTTTTTCATTTTACTGGTTTGAAAGCTTTACTTATTTCTCAAATAATTTTAAAAAATATATTTGATTAAAAAATGGATTAAAAAATTGACCTAAGCTGGCCCTACTCAATTAGTGGGGGTGTCTTTCTATAAATAGCCCTGATCTAGCTGTGATAGATATTTGCTTTTATAAGCTCAATTAACGAGGCTTTCCATTTTTTCCGTTTATATTTTGAAAGATATACTCTGATAAAATAACCTATGAGATTTTTATAAATCACACCTTATAATTTATCTATTTTATAATTTACACATTGTCTTTGAAATTTTATAATTCGAACATTTTTTTCCTATAATTTTTATTTAATATCCTGGCGTTATTTTGACTAATATCGACTAACCCTTACCATTCTCTTTTTTCTATATCCCTTTAGCATCTTTCTCATCTACCTCCTCTATTGTTGCCGTCATTGTGGTCACCGCAGCCACCGCCACTGCCTTTCCTCATCTTCTCTTCTCCCCTTCTTCTTCTCCTCGTCCTTTTATTATTCTTCTTTCTTGGGAAGAGAAAGGAGGAAAAAAAAAATAGATATAATTTAGGTATTTATAAATTATTTTATATATTATAATAGAATTTTTTTTTAATACTGTCTAAATTAATTCAGGGTGTTAAATGAGAATTATAAAATAAATATTACAATATCGTCCACAATGATGGGGTGTAAATTATAAAATATATAAAATATAGGTTGTTATCAGAAAAATCACTTTTTATATTTAGACTGTTCTATCTTGGGTTTCCCGAGGTTTAAGTGCACGTATTCCGATGTTGTTATGCTGCTTGATAAATCTAATCAAATCTAATGTAATTTTGGACTAATTTAAGTCGAAGAAAAGGAGGTCTAGTTGGGCTTAGTACGAGATATAAGCTCTCTTTGGCACAAGTATGTGCAACTATAATCAAATATTTTTTTTATATAAAAAATCATTGGAAAATTAAATAGATAAATGAGACACTTAGCTTTAAACTAGACAACATTAGCATTCCGTTTAGAAATAATTATATTTAGACTCCAATAAATATTTTATAGGAAATAAAAAGAAAAAAAAAAGAGAGTGAAATGATATCTTGACGTTTTTCCGTCAAACTTGTGGAAAGATGATGAATACTAAATTAACCGAGAGGTATAAAAGAAATAAAAATCTATGTAAAAATAAGCAATAGTTCAAAAAAATATCGGTGCAATTAACCCCCTCCTCTTGTAATTATAACAATTTTTGTCATGCTTCAATAATACATCCAAGATAGTGAGAATCTAAAGAGTTGTCCTTAAGCTATCCTCACATCTCATAGCCATTTTCTCTGATCACATTCATGGTCCAATCCCTAAGAGGGTCAATTAATGTCTTAGATTTGGGACCTCATCAAGCCTATTTTACAGGCAACCCGGATCTTGCACTACAAACATAAATATATGCAACTATACCCTACTAAAAGAAACACTATCAATTTTTTTTTTTTCAATTATGAAAGTACTACTATAAAAAGATGTAACGATATAGGTTTTTCTTTTTGGTAAAATATAATTGTCACCGCAAACTTTGGCGCTAAAATCTTTTGACTATTTCATGATTTTGTCGTTATAATTATTTTTTAACTAAATATTCTTTTAACATATTGCTGTTAAGATTAACAAATATATATATAAAAGACTAGTAAATTTTGCCCTGAGCACCATGATGTAAAATATTAGACATTGAATCAATTTAAACAATTTTTTTTAAAAAAAAAATTTTAATTCTATTTTAATCATGATTAGTTAAATCTAACCAAAAGGTCGAAAAAGCACGATGATATTTTGAAAGTTTTCGGTGGCAATAATTTATTCGCCCATTTGCAAAGTAAATACAAGGTTTACAATCTAAGCTCTGGCTGAAACTTTTTGAATGTGGAGCTACAAATGAATGAGAAGCACAGGATGAGAGATTTGAATGAAAGAATGATCAGTGAAAATGGTAGCAAACAATGGATCCTGAGATGATCCATTATGTTGTTGACATAGATGAGTAGATTAGATTCTGAATACTGACGGCAATTGTTCACTACTGTGCAACTAGGAAACATGCAACTCAACACTGTTAACCTCCCAGGACTAGGAGCAATAGGTACAAGAGATACCTTGTCATGTTCTTATAAGAGATTTTGTCACACATGCAATAAATTTAGATGCTTTAAGACAGTACATAGTTGGATAGTTGGCAAGTTGGATATCAGTAGGCAGGTAGGGTTATACACTGCAGCCACTTGTGTGGTAGCATCTCTGCACTACTCCACTTGATGTCCTTTTTTTTTTTTCTTAAATATATCATCTTAAAAAGAATGTAAACATACAGCAAGTATCTAGACAGATAATTAAGAGTATCTTTATACACAACTGCTGATAAATTAGATGGTGCAGAATTAGTCCACACTGAAGAAATATCCTGATAATGCTGATTAGCCTCCTTGTGTCCTTGGAAACTTTATTAATTGCAAAAGCATTCTCTTTAATCTTGTACAATCCTAAAGAACAATCATTAACTCCAGAAGTCTTAAAAAGAGTTTGTGTAGTGGAAATTCTTTTATTGTGCAAGTTATATCACACAAATATGCATTCAACAAATTCAGCTTATCTTTAAAAACTAAAATAATGAAGAGTTGAGCACAATGTTGTATATTAATCTTTTCATAAAATCATACTTAGCAACATACTTTGTGATGATCACACTTAAAACTTAAAACTTAAAACTTAAAAGAGTGTTTGTTTAATTGCTAAAAAGTAAAGAAAGAAAGTAATCACTCGTATAATATAAGAGACCCTTTAATTTTTTGAGCACTATGTCATTGACAATTTACACTGGACATTCTTAACCTGTTTAATTTTGTTGATTCTGCTGAACCTTGCAATTCTAACATATAGGCCCATACTGTATGGATGAGCATTAAGTGTATCATTATGTCAAACATAAGATAAGCCCACTTTATAACTTCACTTAACTGAAGCATATAATAAATCCAACATATATCCATGCACATAAATCAACAGAGCGAATGTACAACACTTCTTCAAGCAGGCAGCAATTCATTATAAAATAGTTATCACCACTAAACGAAATGATTAACCCCCAGAATAAAAATTACAGACATCTTCTGGGTAGGAGACAACGCCAACAAACAGAAGATTTTTTCCACAAAACATCCAAGATGATTTCAAGCCAATTATTCACTGCATAGTTTGCAATGTCAGGTGGACGCAAGCTCACTTCAAGATTACAGAACAAAATAAGAGTTCCAATTTGCAACAAGCTCAAAAGCCCTGATCAAGAAGGTAATCACCAAGCCTCTCCACCACAATGTTGCATTGCCCAGCAGTCATTGGCTCATCATATATGCCAAAGATCAAAGCCAGATTGGTTTTCTTGACGGTAACTCCGCCAGAACCCTAAATAGGGATCAAGAAGATAAACAACCATTTTTTAGTACTTAATAGCACCAAATACCAATTTCAATAGAATATATGGCTGCAGACAGGTAATACAGAAGGATGAGCTCAATCTTCTAAGCATTAATTGTGAATTTTAGTTCTTCAATTGCAAGAATGGTAACATAGCTATCACAGCTTATCCCTATGTAAATGGGCATTTCTGTTCCAGCATATGTAATAGAATGAAAGCAATTTTAACTGCTTTGACCCAAGTGATCTTCTCATCAATGCTTGCAAGTTATTTAGTTTATGAAGATTATATGCCAAAATAAATGATTTACAAGTAACCCTTCTCAAATAATTGTTAACTTAACATACTAGAGACTAATAGCATGTTCAAGAGTTATAACAAGAAGCAGCTAGAATGACTTTCGTAGTGCCATGCATCAGGAGTTATACCTTTTCCTAATAAAAATACAAAAAGATGTTGACAATCATATTGAGGAACCAAAACATAAGAATCAAATGAAAATATCCAAGCATAAAGCTTTTGTGATTTACTTTCAATAGCTAATTAAAATGGAGCAAACATGCAATTCACATAAAAGATGGAACATGGATTCTAACCTTCTTCCCTCGAATGACAGCTCCTGGTTCACCTTGGATGACCATGTATTTTGTACCACCAAGGTATAAACCAGTTGGTGCAAGAGTTCCAGGTTCGGCAAAGTCATTCATAATGCCAGTAATCTCCTCAGGCTTGAACTGCAGCATATAGAAACAGGAAGTTCATGAAACGAATAGAAAGCATTACAGATAAAAGGCACAGACCATGTTCACAGACCATGTTTTATGAGTAACGAGAGTGCCAATCTTTCTAACGAACCAGTCTAAGAGTTATATGGATAGCTTATAGAAAAGGTTCTATATGACGTACAACTTGTTTGCATTTAAACTTCAATCAAATATAGCATTCCATATGGTGATTATATACTGAGAAGAATTCGAAATAAAAACTAAATCCACCACAGAAATGAGAATAATATAATCATAATTCCATATTTAAAGGTTCAGACCCTAATAAAACCAATTTTAACAGTCCTAGATGGTCCAGTATTACCTAATGAAGAGGAGGAAGAGGGAGCCATATTGCAACTATGTAATAGATGTGAAATAGTTCTTTTAGGACTCTAATGATCTGATCAAAGGTTGAAGCTTTAGGTTAGATCAAATTGATATCTTCAACTGGCCATTCAATTTGATCTCCATAAGGATCCTAATCAGTTTGATTGTTTGAAGAACTGAGTTTCAGAGGCAATCTTGAACTAAGGTTAACCAACATGTACCCTATCATCACAAAAACTAGTCGTATGGGAACAGTGTCTTGGATAATGAGTATAATATTGCAAGTCTGACCCTCCTGAGACCATACAAGAGTATCAAGATCCATCACAAGGACATTACATTATATGTGTGGAAGAGGAAGATTTATACAATCCATATAGGCATCCAACTACTAATATTTCTTTCAATGCTTAAATTTTTGGTTACATCTGCATCAGTAGATTCTAGTAAAAGGAAAAAGTCACATGGCCTATTAAAGCACTCCCTCTCTTAGCCTTTCAATCAACACATTGGAGGGTCCATCAATGACATAAATCAGTTGAACACTATTATACCTCAAATCTTTGACTTTCAATTGTACCTAACCTCATTATTTAAAGGAGATTAGTGTCATGACACTTGGGCATGGAAGTAATGGAATTCTCCTTTACAAGATGAACTCAACATAACCATTTATGCATGTGCAATTGCTTGTCCCGGATTAATTCTGGCTAAGACCAAAAATGGAAACCCGAAAGGTTATAATCAAAAGTTCAAAACCAAAACTAAAACATTAGTTTGTCCCATATTATTGATCAAAGATTTATAGTGTGCATATCTAGACTGCCTAAATTCTTAGTTAGTAAGTTTATTTGTGTAAGCCAAGCCAAAGTTCTCAACAGGGAGAACATAGCAATATGCCTCCTCAAAAATTGACAAACATAAGCCTTCTAAATAGTATAGTAAGACAATGGATGCATAAAGTTTCCATCATGGCAGTAGAAAGACCTCAGTTGTTAAATCGTGTCATGTGATATAAAAAGTAATTTTGTCACAAATGTTGGTATTGACTGTTAAAGTCATTCTAGAATTAATATAGAGAAAAGAGAACTGAATGCCATAAGAAGACTCAGACTTCCCCAAGAGTTCATTTTGAGCGATTTCATATGCGCGCAACTGTGCATTAATCTTGCCAAACCATATACATGCAAAGTAGAAGACCAATCTACTATAAATGAAAAGTAAAAAGGAACAAGCATCAGTTCTGATGAAAAACCCCACACAAAAGAGAAGAATGGATGTTGATTTTGATTAATATTTAGTTGCAAGTAAAATCCAAATGAATTTTCTTCAAAATCCCAATTCGCCTCCCTCCCTCCCTCCATTTACTCCAACAAATAAACCATCAGATCTATCAATTCGCCAACAAAACCAACGGGATCGAGAGGGTAAAAGGAGGGATTTTTAATCAAATCGAGGCAAGCAAAGGAGAATCGGAATCGATTTCGGCACACCTGAGGGAAATTAGCGCTCTGCGCCCAGGCGCTGCCATCGTGGCCGACGATGGCGGCGGCTGTGAGAGTCTGGCCGTCGATCTCGCACATCAGGTGATCGTCGACGTACGTTTGCCACGACATCTTCCTCCGCTCTCTCTCTCTCTATACCACAGCAAAATCAATGCCTTTCTCTCTGCGTGCTGGCTATTTATTCGCTTAAATATCGATAAAGGGGATGCGAAGTAGCGTTAGATCTCCGACAACGCGACATCTCTACGGTGTAGATAAAAAGGAATAACCTTTTGGATATGTATAGATTCTGTTACTCCATATATAGTAAAAATCCTCCTATAGTTAACTACATATTTTGTCGAATAATGCAATTTTATCCTATGTAGATTGGACGAAAATTAGTTTACCCATTAATTCTTTTTCATCACTAATCCTTTTATTAGCAGCAGCAATAGATGGGATGTTTGACGACGACGACAACAACAACAACACTGCCATGCAAACTTAATCTTTTATTTAAGCTCAGCTTATTTAAATTTGTGCCAAAGCCTGAATTGAGCTTGAATCAAGCGCAGAGGTAGAGCCGAACTCAAGTTGCTCAATTATTTGGCTATTACCTAAAATTTATTTGATGTGAATTTATCAAATACATACCAAAACATATTATACTTTAAAAAAATTAGATTTAAAAATAAATAAAATCTACTTTCTTAACAGGTTCGGAGGATTGCGATATCCACCTGACAACTTTGAGGAGTATTTAAGGTACCCACTGATGGAAACAGTCAAGCTATAAAGTGCACTGAGTGAATGATTATGGTGACTTGACCAATGAAGGAAGACCTAATTGAGATCTTAGTTGATGCAAAAATAAACTTATTATGTGAAGGAATTATTAGCAACAAACACAAGACACTCATACTACTCAACTAATCAACAAACATAGAAAACAATGCATCTACTACATGCCTAACAATAGCATAGGGAGGAGGATATTTTACAAATTGTAATAAAAATAGAGATGAACATTAAACCCAAAGACCAAATTACAACAAAGATATGTATGCAAAAGAGAAAATAGTGGTAAAAAGAAGCAAGCACACACAGAGGAATAGTAAGATTGAAATAATTTATTGGAGACAGAGAGGTACAATCATAGTTGGCTGACAGCTAGAACTGGATTCCAGCTTGGTTACCATCTCTGTGCTCAGTCCTCTTTTCTTACTTATATATATATTTTTTGTTTTGGAGAGACAAATATATATATATATATATATATATATATATATAAACTTTGGATTAGATTAACACTAATACTATTTGGGAGAGGATCTAAATAAAAAGAAAATAGTTCATCAAACTGTGAATAAAATTTGTCTAGAATAACTTAAAAACACTTATTCTATTTTTTCCTTCATTTTTTCTATGGCATGAGATTAATTCTTCTTCCTTAAGCAAGAGATTTCAAAACTGATTGCTGCTTCTTTCTTATCAAAGCAAGAGATCAAATAGCTTAGGTAAATTTGAATATAATTTGAGTAAGAGTATTTTCATAATCTTATTATAGGCTCAATCTGTGAATATTAAAAATAGTAAAGAGCAAATAGGTTAAAATGTATGGTGTTAAATGCAAAATTTTCTATTAAGAAATAATTAAAAACGGTGAAAGAGACAACGGGGCTTTTTAAGCAACAAGGCTAAATTGTAGGTAGTGATATGCAAAAGTCCTTCACAGAGATGGAGATTCACTGGACTTCTCCATTGTAAACGCCTAAATGGACAGAGTATGTAGATAGATTTATGAGAAAGACCACCGAAAGTGAACTCCGCTTACTTTGGAGAGGAAGAATAAAAAAAAGGAACAGAAAGATGGCGAGCAAGCGGAGCAATTTTCTGATCGCTTCGCCTAACGAAAAGAAAGGAGTCGACTCAGAAAACTCTATCCGAGGTATCGATTCCACTGATTTCCTCGTTTGGTTCCCCATAT
Organism: Typha latifolia; assembly: GCF_019914945.1. NCBI lineage: Eukaryota > Viridiplantae > Streptophyta > Magnoliopsida > Poales > Typhaceae > Typha > Typha latifolia. The sequence goes on along the minus strand of NC_133087.1, from coordinate 4,164,917 downwards.
AATGCTCAAATTTGGCTTCTTTTTGGTCAGAAGTTTGAGAACCGGTTCGAAAATAATCCTTTTAGAAGTTTCTAAATTTCTCTACGAGGGAAGGTTTCAGAGACCCGATGATTTGGAGAAAAGGGTAGAAATCATGTGGAAAATTATTGCAATATGTCTTAACCATTTTGGCTTTGACGACAGTAGCATGATTTATCTGGTTGATTGATGTTATATGTTGATAAATTTAATGTTTAAGTCAATCTTATCTTGGGAGGATTTTGTCTTCGAGTTATGTTGTTGGATGATCTGATTAGCCCTATTTTTTTCCTATCAGGAATAATCTATTGAATTATTCATAGTTACTGGTCTCGAAATTTTCAGGTCTTCCAGTATCATTCCATACATATCTAAAGTGATTAAAATGTTACCCATGGAAATTAAAATGTTGTGTAATGTGTATAGAAATAAGTACGTTATGCATGATATATGTATGTCCATGTACTTATGGTTAGATTTATCAATTTTCTTCTCAAAATGATCATGGAAGGGGCTGGTGCAATGTTGACCTGAGATGTTTCTCGGGTTCCTAATCCAGATTGTCCTAACTTGCAAGTGGTGGATAACTGGATATGTGAATTATGTTGGCGAGCATGAAGATTTCCTTTATATGCAAAAGTTAAACAACTCTACGATGTTTTGCTAAATTTAACCCTGCTTTCTTAGTCTAATGGCTTCTATTATCCTTTTCATTCTGATACTTATTCTTTTCTTGCTGCCAGTATCCTTTCTCAGTACTCAACTGTCTTTTACCTTCATATTAGAGTATGACAGTTACACTAGTTAATCAGATATTATCTTGGTAATACATTGTTTTTTGTGTTTATTGTTTACAGACTTGATATTCTCATTGAATGCTAAAGTACTGCTGTTGTCCTGTTAGTCTTCTTATATTTCTCATATGGTAGACACTACGTTTTGATTGACTCGACTTACTGACTTGTTGTTTTGGTCTTATTTATGGCTCTCATCTGTAGAGGCTGTTCGCAAAGGATTTAAGACAGCTGCAATTGCAGGCAGTGTTGCTGCAGTTCCAACAGTAATTTTCCTTCTCTACTTTGTTCTGTTATTTTTTTGTGGTAGATGAGGTCCTATGTTATGTAATCTCTCTATTAAAGCTTGCATGCTCTGGATAAAGGTCAAATATTGTGCTTTGCTTCTTCATTTTTATCATGCAACTCTGGCTCTCGCAAACAATGTTAACTTTGGTAGTTATTTAATGTATTGAACTTTAGCTAGATGATTCTTTACATATGCTTCTAGTTTTATCTTCTCTAATATCATCTACTTTGCAGTTGATTGGTTGTCGCACTATTCCGTGGGCTAAAGCTAACCTCAACTACACTGCACAAGCACTTATTATATCAGCAGGTATAGTGCTATGGGCAAGCTAAGTTTTCTGATGGCATAAGAAGATATGGTCACCCAATGTTACCTTTAATGTAATGGTGTTTTTCAATTTTGTTTTTATGTTTTCATTGTCTATGTCATTGACTTACTATTTTAATGAGTGAATCCACACCTTTTAGCCCAGCGAATTGAAAGGCCATTGCAAAGTTGAGTTCAAGCCAGTACTAGAAACTTGTTCCCCTCCGCTCTGCTTTGAAGTTGAACCCGAGATTAGACGAATATGTTAGACTAATCCCTAGGGTTGGTTGGGTTCCATGATGTATGTATATATCTATGAATATGTCTGTGCATACTTATGTTTGTGTACTTGAGACAACTAGACAAGCAAACGTGAGCCTATGAAACCATTGAACAAGTCAACCACAAATCTGTGCCTTTACAATTCAGTTAGATACTTGGATGAGATATGTTCCTTGTTTAGCTTCATTTGAGTAATGTCCTACACTAACTAAAGGATTTTCGCATGTTCCACTGCTTTGATGCAAAAACATTCTCTCTTGAGTCTCTTCCTCTTCCTCTTTATTTTACCACTTCTTCTGCCAAACAAACAGATGCATAAGGTCGCATGAACATCCCCTACTAATCAGATCAGTTTCTAGGGTATCCATCTAAAGAGTCATATTTAAAGAAATATGTCAGAGATAATGTAGGATGAATGCAGTTGAAATTACAATGTCGAATTATTAAAGGTGCTGTTTCCTGATTATAAACAACGACTAGCATTTTTTTTGTTTTGAGTTCTATTTTTTTCTTATTTACATTCTAATAACTAAATTTCTTGCACCTTATATTGTCTGAATCTAATTAACCGGAGTATATTCAAACCATGTTATTTTACTTCAATTATGCTTTCCTCGGACAATGATAGAGGGATAAAGTTAACTTTTACTCATATATCTCAGATTGATCTTTATTTTAACAAGAACTGTATTACTATCTTGCAGAAGAGTAGATGCTCTCCTAGATATAAGAGTGGACTGCTTATCTTTGGATGTCCCAAGTCTACTCAACATTTTGTAACATATTTTTTGCATTGGACAATATGTCACATTCATACTACACAACTTTGTGTCGTGCAGTAGACACTTTGGCCTTTTGTTATTCTAGACCAAAACTAATCAATATACTATAGCAAGATTGACAGTCTAATCCACCTAGCAAAATATTCTGCTTTTGCATTGTTGGAGACTTCTCATTTGACATTGCAGCTAATATCAAGCCATTCAATTCTTTTGTTCTATTTTTGGTTACTTTGAGAGGATATCCTGACAAAACAAGATCCTTAATTATCATCAATCACACATTGGATAATTTTACAGAGGAAGGTGCTATATCAGAGTTTTTGCTTGCGTTTAGTTATTACCACTACTATTGATCCATTTATGAAGTTTAAAGGAAAATTTTCTTCATATTGCATAGAAAGCTTTTGATATATCAGGGAAATTTTGCCTGGGTGATAATATGGTTGGCCTTTTAGGAGTTGCAGTAGTCATATTGTGAACCTCTGAAAAGAATGGCAGCCTTGGGAAGGTAGCCTAAATACTCCAGCCAAAATTAAGACTGCAGTTAACCTGGTTTTCGAAGAACATGGCTGCTGTCAGTTGCTGACCGTACTGGTTGTGCTCAATGAGCTAGAAGTTTGTCACTGCTCATTAGATCAACAAAAGTAACTGTTATTATTTTCAGCAGCCATGTTCCATCTGCAACTCCATCTTGACATCTGAGTTATATATTTAAGTTGTTCTTGTTTGTTAGAATGGTTCCTCTTTCTGGCTATATACCTTCGAATTTTATTTATATAATTTCTCGCGTGTCACTCTGAACACTGAATTAGTATAATCATGGTCATTAACCGTCACTTACTCTTTGTTTGCTGTTTGGCAGCTTCTATAGCTGGCTTCTTCATTACTGCTGACAGAACTATCCTGGAACGTGCGAGAGGAAATACGATAGGGAAGTATGACAGGAAGGCCTGATGAGGAAAAGGCGATACAGAGTAGATACTATTAGATGGTCATAAATGGCCATCAAAGCCTAAAGAAATAACAAGATCGTTTATTTCTTCAATCCTTTTCGGTTCTTCTCTTCTTATAAGTACCAGAACTGCAGTTCCTTCATCAATTCTGCATAAAAAGTTGTCAATTTCCTTGTAAGTGCCTATTGCCCTTTAAAGTATCCAATGGATTCCATTTGCCTAGGTGAGCTCAAAATTATTTTCCTTCGATAATTCTCGTGCCTTTTTGGATGCTTGATTTTTCTTGGATAAGAATCTAGCAGCTGCTATCTATCTTTAATAGTAAGAAGATTTAAGTGGATCGCAAACTAACACATTCAGGCTTCAGCAATGATTGGGGTATGATGCCAAGACTATCCAAAACCATGTTCTCCTAGCAAATTTTGCCCCTTGATTCCTCTCTACTCTATCCTTCATTAAATAGGATATGGATAAAAGGCAAGCAACGAACGGCCGTGATAAAAGCAGAGCAGAGATCAACAACCCTCGTGATCCGTGCAGCTGGACAAATTGCGTAGGTGTATCACGATCAATATGCAATTTAACAACATCATCCACTTGATTACTTCTTATCTTTCTTTAATTTTTCTTTTCTAGAGATCACGTTGCTAACGACGCATCACCCACGCATTTCCATCCACGTCCATGCAATTGCTTGTATAATAAAAAGCAACCCACACATCGCCATTGTGTAATCTTATTTGGTTGTTGGACAATTAATGCTATATCTTCTCTTCACTGGAAAGCAGAAGCGCGAGGTGCGAGGATATCTTTTTGTCAATTTACACCTTTTCAGATGGCTAAATTACATTTCACCCCATGAATAATAAAAGGTTCCTTTTGCATGTATGCCCTTCTAAAATTTCTTATTACATGTATGCCGCTCCAAAGGTGATATTTTTATACGTATAAAACCCTTGTTTTTACATGAGTTTTTATGAATACCCTTAAAAGTTAAATACTGATCTATTTAACAAGAAAGAAAAAGATTAAAATACTCTTATTTGTTTTGCATACATTACTGTCGCATCTTTGTCTTTTTACCTATTAAATAATTCATATTGTAAAAAGTAACTATAACGGTATCCATACAAAACTAGTAGGTTTCAAGGGTATATATACAAATACAAAATTTAGAAAGGTGAAAAAAAAGAAGCTCTGTAGGGGAATACATGAAAAGAACCCAAAATCACACATTTGACTCTTGCACTCTACTGAAATGGGGAGCAAAACTGTAATTTAATTTTTTGAGATTGATGAGGGGTGTATAAATCTGAATAAATATGTCGGACCGCCCACGGAAATGTTACCCTGCAAAGCCAAGTTGCAGGCCTACATATATACACCAAGAAGTGTTTTATTTTTCGTACCCATTTTTGGATTCAAGAGGACTTTTGTTGCCTCTTTAGGTTCCAAAATCTAGGAAAAAGATGAGTGAAGGTCTCAAGCAAATTAATGGGATCTCATCGCCTCGGTTGGAAGACACCATTGATGACATCTCTGAAACAACCACATTCCTCTCCTCCTCTTGTAACTCCAGTGGATCTTTGTGCTCATCAACATCAAACCTCACAGATGATGATGATGAAACTTCATCTAACACTAGCTCGTCATCACCGGTGTCAAACACATGGCAGAAGGATTCAGACGGACCTTTATACGAGTTATCTTCACTCATATCCCAACTTCCCGTCAGGTGCTCCTTACTTCTATGCTATGTTTGATCTCTTATTTACTATAGCATGTTGTCATGTCTTAGCTTCTTTTCTGACCCTCCGAGTTCATACCCACTAAGTTTAATTGAAGCCAGGAGATTTCAAGGGTCAAAAATACTTTAATTTTACTAAACTTTGGTTGGATACTGAAATTCTACAATGATGAATGCTTTTGTTGGGTAATTTCCTCTACTTGTGTATGTTTAATAGTGTGGGCTAGGCTATTTAGCCATTCATTGTCTGGATTCAAACATTTTGCCAATGTTCAATAAAATGTTTTAATATATATATGTATGTCTGTTTGCAGAAAAGGGCTGTCCAAGTACTTTCAAGGGAAGTCCCAGTCCTTCACATCTCTCTCTGATGCTAGATGTATAGAAGATCTCGCGAAGAAAGGGACTCCTTACAACAAGAAGATGAAGACATGCAAGAGCTATGCAAGAGGACTAGATGCAACCCAAAAGCAAAATTATGTACCAGGACTAAGTAACAGGACCATATCGAAGAAGCCCTCCAGGGTCTCATGTATTTCTTCGCTACCAAGAAGCAACAGCAGCAACCTTTTATTCAGTAGGAAAACCGCTTCCTTGTGCAGTGCAAAAGACCCTATATTACAATATACTTGATGAGTAAGTCTTGCATGGTTTCATTACCTATATTCTCTATGATGTAGGAAATCAGTATCTATAAATCATCCAAATATGTTTGTGCTATTGATGAGCAAGTCCTTCCCACTCATCTCATGAAATACAGGAGATTTTCCATTACGCATAATGAAATGTGAACAAATTTGACAAGCAAAATGCTGCATATATGAACACATTTTAAGTTTCAAACTGTTCAGCAAAATGCCAAAGAAAGGCGTATACCACTAGTACGATACCACTAGTACGATCTTCCCTCGAAGTGGCTCGTTCTGATCCACAACCAGTTTGGACAAAAATTAGTATGAAAACTTCAAAAGATATTTCGGAGGATCTAACAATTGGATTAATGTGAGATTTGAATATGTTATAGCTCTAAAAGAAACTTTTCCAACGAATCTAATATATAAGAAATTGATGACTAGATCGGGAGATATTGTTAAATCGATAGTCAGAGGTTGAGATGGACAAATCTATGGGAGAAGACTCTGAACTAGTTTTGTAATCCGTAGATAGAGGCAGAGACTTGAGATGCTGGTGATAGGCTTGCAATGATGGAGTGGCGCCGGTAGAGGAGGCGATGATGGAATGTTAGGGTTGGTGGTGGTGTAGAACTGTAGAGAATAGATTAGGGAAGAAGGGAGCAAGGAGAAGGTGGACCATTCCTTAGGGTCAAGGGGGGCGGTCGGACGAGGAGGTAGGGGGCTTGGTCGGCCAAGCTTGGTGATGGTCAAACAAGGGAGGAGTATTAAGAGAGAAAAGAGATAGACCAACTAGAGTTTCAATAATCCCCAGCTCCATCTTTGGTGCACACCACAACATTTATAGATGGCTCCTTACTCGGTTAGCCAGATAGTATAGGCTCGAGTTCGACTAATCCACCTAAGCAATAACTTATTCACATAAGTAAAGGACTAGAAAGAAAATACACCTAACATAAGGTGTAAATAACAAAAGCAAACTATTAAGCAATTACAAAGATAAAGTAAATAAATAACTAACCAAGGAGCTAGATGTAAATGCCCCTTACCTTGCTCCAAACTCAATGGGATTGAGTTCGCCCTTGTGGCTGGATCATAACAACCACTACTGTATGCAAAAGGGTTGTTTGTGGACCAAAGATTCCAATCCTCTATTCTAACAAAAAATGGAATTTCAGGAAAAAGAACTCTTGTAGGAGGAAGTAAAGATCGAGGTAAGCAAATAGACTATTATCCTCAGGCTATTCAAGCTTAGATTGATAATATATCAAACAGAAAACTTATGAGCAGAACCCGAGACCCTGTCAAAAAATTGTACACTTCGCCATGTGCTCGCCCTTGATGGCAATTTTGTATTAAGAACAGATTGATCCTTGTTGATTCACTTCAACTGCAATGCCGCCTCAGTCCAGATGCTTGTAGCCAGCATTGCTCCGTTACCAATAGGCAAGTTCTGTTGAAAGTTGAATACAGGGAAACTTTGTTATCCTCACAGCAAGAGTATAATGAAATCCAACAAGGTTAAAAGAGGTACATCAAAGTTGATATTTATTTTTCATGATTCAACATTCCTCTACGACATAGCAAACATACAATTGTCTCAAGAAATACAATACGCTATCTTAGTGATGAACTCTTCAATACAAGCCAGCCAGCTGCCAGGTAAACATGAGCACAAAGCAAACTATGCAAATAACCACCCTTAGATGTGGATAATTCTACCTGAGGTCTAATTACTGATTGCACAAACCCTTTGCATTATAAGCAGAAACGTGATGCCATCTGTGCAGCTCCTTTAAGAGAAAAGGAATATAAAAGATAATATAAGTTAATGAAAGAGAACATTTCTATTCTACCTCATCTGAAGTAACGCCTAGGTGATCCAGCAGCATTCTTACACCACTGTACTTTGAAGTCCCACAGGGTATGATCTCAAGCATATCTGGCAGAACCTGGATAACACTTGCCCGCTTCTTTGTCGCCTCTGACCAATAAGGTCGCAGAATAGATGAGATCCCCTCAGCAGTGTCAAGAAAAATCAATTTCTGTAAGAATGTAGTATCTTCAGTAATTTCAGCTTTTTAGGGGGGTTGTCTCAGCCATCTTAGTCCAAGTATAAATAGGCATGAAAATATCAGTTTTTCAATAATGACAGGTATCTTTGGTGGAAGCATTAGATTCCTCAAATATCTTAGGCTAACTTTGTCAGCAACCAGAGCATCGAAAGGTATGAGATGGAAGTATAGTGCTACTGTGCTAGACATGAAATTGAGACCAAACAATCAGAAAAATGCATGAAATCAATAAGTAAAAATCTCTGGTACATGGATCAAATGCAAAAGAAGCTATGATATTAGCTTCAATAAAGGGAAACAAATGAATTTCCACCTTTTGCAGCCAGATCAATCAAATTACTGCTTGAATTGAGGCAACAAATACTTCAGAGAGACAGGAGAAATATTCAAGTCTCTGAATGTACGACAATGAACATACTATATCAAACAATGGTTAGAATGCAACTATTTCATTTATCATTTATGTTGATCAATTCAATCATTCTCGGATCTGAATTTGATCTTTGATTGAATCAATTGAGACATAGGATGATTAGGTTTCATTTCATTTTTGGGTCAAATTGGTTTTCTTTTAAACTTGATTTGGGTTCAGTTTGAGTCTATTAGAGTCGTATTAGGTTTAATTCTGATTTCTTTGTAATAAGAATCAGCGGTAAGCTAGTCACAATAGGAAGTACAGTTCCTATTTAAGGAAATCAAACTCTACTTGTACGTAAGATTATTATTGATCTTAAAATAAAGAAAGACATGAAAAAATTTCTCTAATTTTTTCGTGTGAAGCATGGAATAACGGGGTATGAAACCCTTCAAAGTGATCGGAGTCAATCCGACTTATCTGTTTTCCCATTATTTTTGCTCTTCGCTGCTTTTTGAGGTTTGGCACCATAGCACCTTGCCATGGCGGTACTGTAGCATTGTACCGCCAGATACTGTAGTACCGCACTGCTGGGTATAGATCTCAAGATACCGAGAATGTACCAAGAGTTCGATATGTGGATTTTGAAGTGAATCTTGAGGAATTAATTAGAAAAAGATAGTGCTTACACCGTGGTAACTATTCTGACTTCTTTAGAATATTATTATTTACTATACTAGTATCTTTTTTTTTATTGCTCGTCTTCCTTCTCTCTCTACATCTTATAATTTACATCTCATATTGCAGGACCTTTAGGTTATTCCCTCTGCATATAACAATTTCATTGCATGTTTATTTAATTGTGTATTTAATTCATACGCATTAAGTCTAACTCTTAGATTGTCCTACATCAAGAACATAACAAAGTAAAGATTGCTTAAGAAAATTGTATCTCATAAATGTCCATATCACTTGTTATGTCTTATGTTCTCCATAGTCCTTTTCTTTTGTGCTTCAGCAGATCTTCTTGATGGATGAATTATGTTAATATGCTACTATGAAGGGCACCTATTCTATGTATAAACATTATCCACCTTCGCCTCTTCATGAGGTTATCTATGCAGCTATGTTGCTACTTTTTCTCATTTATTGTGGCTTGACTTTTCTTGATTTCACAACATGCAATTTACCGCCTGCTAATAAAGTATATTGATTCAGATAGCATTTTAAACTAATGGCATTTTTTGCTGGAACTTATTTGTACATACATTAGTTTTCAGCAGAAATTTACCTGTATACTGGAATATGCTAAAAGTTGCTGAATTGAAGGCATTATCTCTGCCTGCAAGAAGGGAACTTCAGCATTCAGTAAACAAGCCCTTTACACAAATATCTATCTGGCAAAATATACATATTCTGGTGGTACCTTTGGCTCATGATAAATGGTATGCAATGAATCAACCAAAGGATGCCCAAATAAAGTAAGACATTGCTCCTGACAAAATGCTACAAGAGGAACTTCATGTTCCAATGAATACAAAAATGCCTGCAGTCAAACAAAAGTTTAGTATCGACATATATACAGTTTGTTCATCTTTTGATGTATCCATATGCTTGCTTATGCTTCTATACATCTTTGAATGGATGTACTCCTTTTCTTGTGTGATATATTATATACTTAACACAACTCCACAGATCAGTCAATTTGGTTTCAACACACTAGTGGTGAATGCCACAGAATCTGTAAAAGTACTACAACAAGCCGTGAATCGCAACTATTTGGGATTTGCTATATGGATCCTTTTCCTCCATTCAGCTTAAAGCGAGAAAACTAAATTAGAATGTATGTCGCAACAACCGATTACTGTGAAGGCTTGGCAGCAGATGACAACCAGTTCATGCTATCCAAACTCTTCCAAAATCAGTGAAACTGTGACATACTAATGGTAAATGACCATTAACTGTTAATATTTCTTTTAGGATAATGAGGTTGGTTCCAAAATCAGTGAAACTGTGACAACAGTATACTACAGGAGACAACAAGTGATTATAAAGTACATGCAATATAAAGTTGAGTCCTTAGGAGTTATTTCTATGCAGGAATCATGCAGTGCTACTTTTGAATAAACATTCTCGGAGCAATATTTTTCCAGTACATACCCAAGAGAAATTGAGAAAGTCCGCCATGTGTCACATTGTTATCACCCATTTTTAATATCCTATGAAGGATTAAGGCATGCTATCTGCTTGTACCCCACTTTCCAAATGACCAACTTATGAAGAAAAGACAGGAAAGAAATTTCAAACCAAAAGGAGTTCAAATGAAATGACTCAATAAGTTAAATAAGTCACACAAAATCAGATACATCGACTAGTTGAAAACAAACATCCAGTGGCGTGCCTTCAAGATTAGCAAAAACATCATATCTCTTTCTGGTAAACCCAGTCAAAACTAAAAACAACCAAGATTGATAGACAAAAGCAATGGCAATGTAATGCAGCAGCAACTTATAAACATTAAGAGATAAGAATAAAGAATACTTGATTTATGTTCTCATTCAGAGTAGCTGCAAGTAGTAGACTCAATTAATACGACTATGAAAGACAAAAATTTGTTACATATATAAAAATAATAATAAACATGAGAAACATTAATAATTAATAGCATAAATGAGAAATCAGTTTCAACAATAATTCTTCTTTACCTCTCTGCAGACATCCAGATCTAAATTTGCTTTGTAAATCTCTTGGCCCTGCCTCCCATAAATAAGTGAACCCTGAAATTTCAAACAAGAAAGAAATTCAACTGTCAAGGCAATTAAAATTCAAGAGAGTATCTGGGCATATACAGTAGTTTCCAATGAAGTCATTTCTAGTTTCTATTTGTAAACTTAAAAGGATGGAAATGCTATAAGTAACATTGATTACTTTAAGTCTTCAACATTAAAATATGGTGTCCTATCTTAGATATGATACACATTTGACATAAACCTCACTGACTCATCAATTCTCGATTAATAAAAAGCACAGAAAAGGAAAGAAGAATAACCTGTAGAAAGACGCCAGGTGATAATTCAGATATAATACCATCTATTCCTTCAAAGTTAGCCATCTTGAGAGCTCTTATAATGGCAGGGCGGCTCTACATTTCAAATCAGCTATATTATTTGATTTTCAGAGAGAAAGAGAGAGATCACAACTCAATTTACTTCAAAACTAGTATTGGTTTTATATGTATGAAAGGCAAAAACTATGAAGGATAAAAATAGAATCCATACTCACCTTTCCAGTAGTAACGGCTATCTTTACTCCCATGGAAATTGCTTCTCTCATGGCTTCTGCTGACCTTGTAGTTATTTGGCCTTCATTGTCCTGGGAAATACCTTATTGACATGGAAAACATTAAACTATTAAAGGGAGCCCAAAGTTTGAAAGAATACCAGCAACAAACTACTAGTCGCTACCTGTGCTCACCATCAATATCAAAAAATATATAGCTGAGTTTTGGTTTATGAGAGTCTACAGTGCCCTCTTTCTTCATATTATGGGCAATTTCTGTAAAAAGTTTCCAACTGTGAGGACTATTTTATAAGTACTGACACCTCAGAAAGTGTTACAGAAAGTAAAAGACAAGTAATATAATGTCCATATGATAACAGGAAAAGCCTATGCTAATGACATACAATGATACTCACTATCAAAGTCCCCTGCCTGAAGGATTTCATCAGTTACAGCATCACATGCACTCTTAATTAGACTTTTCCCTGTCCACCCAAGACTCCTTAAAATATGTTCCTCTTCCTTTTCCATTTCAGCTTCGGCCTCCTTGCTAATCTCATGATCAAAGCCCAGTAGATGCAATAAACCATGAACCTAATTAGACATGAAGCAGTTACAACATTTAGCTGATGCTATTTCTTAAACAATTCCTTTTAGCAGACATGTTAAAAGATGCTCCAGTGGAATATTTGCATAAACACAACAGTAAACAGAGGGCACACGCCCCGTAGTTTCAAAGGGATTTGCAAAAATCAAAGACATTTTCACCTTACTTTTAGCAGACAAGTTAAAAGATGTTCCAGTGATATATTTACATAAACACAACAGTGATCCCAGTATGCAAACACCTTCTAAATTTTTTTTTAGTTAACTACCACTAACAAGCTAAACCACTAGAGCTATGCTGAATATTTCTTTGGTACTAGCACTTATAGATAGTTTATCTTCTGGAAGGTTCTCTCATAATTCCTAAGATTCTATACTCCTTTATTTTTCCTGGCCCTTTTGCATCTATAAGAGCCCTCTCTCAAGAGCAGCAACTGATATCAGAGGCATAAACAGTGAATTTATATATTGTCAGGCACATCATCGAAGAAAAAAAGTCAATTATTGAACAAGAACTAACCATGAGAATTCGTATCTCATCAAGAAGTGTATGCCCTCTCTCCTCTGCTTGTCGTGCAGCCGTTTCAGTAGAGATTACAATGTCACCCAATAATAACTATCAAACAAAAAGAAACATCTCAATATCCATTGAAACAAACATCAAGTAGCCAAAACATCAAAATAGGGAACTAGTCTCAAAGAAATGCCTTTACCATGGGAAGTTCAAGTTCAGGGACATGTTGCGACATAGATAGAACATCAGTAGGATGATCCTCATCTCTCCAATCCTTATTTAGTTTTTGGATAAAATCATCATTGCAAAGCAATAAAGACAGCTCGACCTTTTCAAACTTATCATCATCTTTAATGGAATTGTCTCTGCTTTTATAGTCTGAATCTTTAAGACCATTAAATGCAACCTTCATTGCCTTAGCAACATCCATTTGCAGTGTCTCTGCAATATCCTGAAGAAGTACTTCAGTAACACATTAATCATGCAGGTCGGCAGGTGAATATGCTATATGAAATGCTCCATGCAAAGTATAAAATTTTCAAAGCATGCTGACATACTTTGCAACACAATACTGATGACAACCATATCAATTTTATGATCCTGAAAAAAGTTGTTTGGCAAAAAGGGCTTCATATGTAGCAGATACAACTACTTCCTGTCACCGTAACTATATGATAGCTGGTAATCAAGGAGAGAAATATAGTTGCATTCCGGATGGAATAAAGCTACAGCCTGCACAGAATTCGCATAAACCTATATATATTGAAGGCTTGGATATGGTATCCTGACTAATGTTCTGACTTATAATCAAATAAGAATTGAAATACCGAGGTCTCACCGAATATTAAAGTAACCCATCTATGAATCGAAATAAACTAAATTCTCCAACTAATGCATAGAATAGAATAATTGAATCAATCAGAAAAGCTAGCAAATTCAACAAACACCGAGTCAATTTATCGGAAGCAAGGAACTCCTAAACCCTAGAAATTACCAAAATCCGCGGATCCTCAGGCAGTTCTTCCTCGATACAGATCTCGACGTCGAGCTCCAATGCCTTCTTCTTCTTCTTCTTCGCTACCCCCGGCCTCCTCCCAACTTTCCGATACGCCCTAACGGGCGTCGCGCGCGACCGTCCAAGAGGCCTCATAGCGCGCGAATCACGAGGCAATGTAGAGAACAGAAGGAGCGAGGAAGAAGAAAGCGAAGAGGAAGCGACCGCCGGTACCCTAAACGTCCGCCGGCGGAGAGAGGCCGCAATCGGCGGCGAAGGACGGGAGGCGAACCAGAGAGCTCGAGAGAGGAGTCGCGCCATGGGAGCGGGAGCGGGAACAGAAGCGAGTAAAAGATTTAAAAGCAGGGGCAAATGGACATCACCGAGGAAGAGGCGACGCGTGGCGATAAATCGGAACTATGTTTTATCATGCGACCAGTACCACAGAGAAGAAGATTGATACGTGGGTGGTGTGAGCGTCGTTGTTTTGGTGATCGACTCTGAACAGCTCGTCGCAGCGAGTATTCTTCGAGTAGGCTCGAAGAGGTCTTGGCCCGGCCCAGCCCCTGCGGCTTTTGGGTTCGGGACATGATCGTTATTTCAAATTCTTGCGCTGCTTCTCGAGAGAATCACGTGACAAGGGAGGGATTTGCTACGCCATCTCCTCCTGCCCATTGGTTTGCTTATTCCTGTGTACGGTTGTACCACGATTGTATACTCGTATGAATACCAACGTCGCTTCTATTGAACATTAGATGTTTTGGTAGCCAATCAGCAGCTGCCAGTGCATCATGTTCCTACAGACGAAATTGCATACGATCAGCTGCCATGACACCTCTTCTGCACAATGTTTGAATATAATTAAAGCAAGATATATATTCTTCGTTCTTATCCTCTTCTGTCCCTTTGCCATTCGACAAACACGTTCTTATCACAATCATAATATCGTTTTACTTATCCCTCTCAACTATCTATAAGCTTAAACTGCACCAAAGGTCGTCCACATCCTGGTTCTTATCCTTGACCCAATTTACAGCAATGTAACGCTGGTTGTTACGTTACAAAGTTACACCAGAACCAAAAACTACTCCGGTCCCTAAATCCTATACTTGTCTATATAAGGAAATAAGCAACCAAAACAAACCAAGAGCAAAGGATATCACAAAGAAGATAGGAGATAGAAAGAGATGGAGAACGGGAAGAAGGGATCCAAAGGTCATTCCAAATCCGAGCAGGGAGGCCGCAAGGATCGGCGATCGGGCACCGGGATGAACGGCGAGCCGAAAAAAGGCGGGCATGGGGGAAAGTTCACGTGGGCCGGCGGCCATGGCTACGGCGAAGCAGAGGATGTTGCAATGGAGAAGGGAGCAGTGGATGCCAATGATCCTAACTATGAAGACCCAAAAGAAGTAGAAGAGGAAGATGATAGTGGTGTAGAAGCTGCAGCAACAGTAGTAGCTCATTGAGATGCTCCTGCTCTGATGACATCTTACTGCAAACCTTCTGCATGGATTTGCGAAATAAGTTCTTGAGAGATGTGATCTGTGCATAGGCTTTCTCTCACGTCTTTAAAATGTTGGATTTCTATGTCCTCTACTAATGCAGCTCCAGTGTCGGATATCTTTTTTCTTCCTTTTTTTTCCAATTTTCCTCATGTTATAAAGCAGCTTAAATCTAACCATACAGGCATGACGGTATGAAATTTGGGTAATTAATTGATAAGGCATAGAACGCATAGTTAATCTTTATATAGAGGTAAAATTTTCACATATTTTGCGTAGAAATTATCTGGTTATTAGAGGAAATTTTGGATCACTACCAGATTCTGGAACCTGCGGATAGAAAGATCTAAGTAGACAGAAGTTTTAGAGAATTGAACAACATAACATCACCTCAATTACTATGCAGAAAATAAATTGCCTAGAATGGATCTTTTTATTGAAAATACTACAGCTTCAGAATGAACAGGTTCTGAAAGTGCTGAGAAACATCAAACATACATTTGGCCGTCTTATGGCTCACATCAACCAACAAAGTACATGGGATTTGGGAGCTTGAAAGATCTTATGGCCATTGGTAAACCCAACAAGTCACTCCATTGATCCCCAGAGTTGCCATGAATCCTGTATCCTTGAGCTTCTAACATCGCTCGCTTCTCCGCTTTATAAACTACAGCAGGCTTGCCAATATCAGAGGCTTCCCTGTCTCAACGCAAATTATCATCAATGAGTAAAAACTCAAAAAATCCACCAACAACTAAGTGTATTTCACATATCACATGATCATACTGTATATCTTATTGTATTGCTAGAATGGATTTCAAGGCACTATTCCAAAACTGAACTAGTTACATTGTAAGACTATAGCTAACTGGAAGAAAGAAAAAGGCATTAGTAATATATCATCACAGATTCTCAAGGAGAGTAAATGATAAAGGATGAAATGACGGGTGACAAAAATATGATTGAAAAAAAATGAACATATGTCTAGCACAATTGCTGGAATTCACTTATGTAACTTAATGGGTAGAAAAGACATAAATAAGCAAAATCATATTAGCTCTAGAACACAACCAATAGGATGCATCGTCAATTCAAAGCCCTATCCTTGATTTTGCATACAAAGTTTGGAACCACATTGCAGTAAAAGGAGTCTAGCTCATTCTATATTATTGTGCATCATATATAAGCAACTGTTACAGTTCCTTTAAGATCAAAATTAGTTACAGTAAAAAGATCGAACTTGCAAATTTTGTGACGGCAAGGCCTTAACTTCTGAAGCCATTCAAAAATCACACATGTAAAGTACCATTTGAGCTGTGAGGAATCAATAATCCTAGATGAATAAGAGGAATGGAAGATCAAGACCAATCTTTGAGCAATTCAATTAAGTACTTGTGTGGTGTTCTAGGTTCATACTGAAGGAGCTTTGTCTGGCTCCTCGTGCATCTTCACACTTTCTGCACCTACATAACATCTTGGAACGTGGTTTGCATGATCTTGTGTTGCAAGATGATGAAAATAAAAGCAGCATATCATCTAGATTTTTATCTAAGAATCTTTTGAATGAAAATTCTAGAGATATTGTCTTGCTCCAACAACTTGGATACACTGCCAAGTTTTCAGGTAAGTTCTTCTATAAGAATAACAGCAAACCATAGTTGTTCTTAATATGGAAACAATTTCAACGAGTTTCAAGATGCAAGGATATAGGAGAGGAGAGAATTCCTTGGACATAAACTTGCAAATAGAAAGAAAAATAAAATATCTTTGTGAATCAAATTCAGCTAAATTAATAAATATTCCTGGCACTATAGCACAAATCTGGAACCAATCTATGAATATGTATCTTATGATTCATCTGTTCAGCACAATCACCAGCTTGGTATGAAGCAATTTATCCAATCAATCGGTGTAATAGGATTGAGATTAGAAGTAATAGGGAAAAATTATGAAAGTAGGAGTAAAGCTAGATACCTCAATTATGAAAGTAGGAGTAAAGGTAGATACCTCAATATGAGCTTTGTCCAGGAATGATATCCGGCAAAGGAGAGATTCGCTTCCGTGACATTCCGCTGAGGCTCAGTTCGACCAGTCAAGAGGACCAAATGGAACCCAAGATCTATGAGTTCCTCACACAGCTTAAAGCTTGCTGATAGTGCTGGTGCCCTCGCCACATTTACCCATTCGTTGAATGAAGTCTCATTGAATACTTCTAATCTAGAAATTTCCCAAAGCATGAAGTTTATTTCTATATGCAAAATCCGAGCTAAATCTATAAAATTAGCAATTACTTTCACAAAAGAGCACGCCACTTCTGTATAATGATGTCCACGTACATTCATCAAAACCCACAACCAAATATATCACATTTAATTTCTACCAGCAGCTAATCCCCTAATTAAACTGTCTAGAAATCGGAACCGCTGCCCCTCCAGCCTTGTAATCCGAAATAAAGACCGAAAGAGTATGCGAGTAACTAAACCCGAAAACTTATTCCACTGGCTAGTTACTGAATGGTTTCTTCTTATGCCGTTAATGACGAGTAGATAGAGAGTTAGCCACATGAATTTGACACATAATCCACAAAAAGGTAACACCTTTTTCCTCAACCCATTTAATCTACAAGTACTAAAGAGCAAAGAGGAGGAATTGGTAGCGACAAAGGTTACCCGTATTTATTGTCGGCGTAATATGGAACATTAGATAGCAACGTCTCATCAACGTCAAAGATCCAAACATCCTTCCCATCTCCGGCGACCTCCACCGACCGGGCGAACGCCAATGCATCGGTTCTGATCACATCAGAGTCCGACGTGTACCGTTCTCCGTTTATGTACGCCTCCACGTACCCGAGGCATTTCTCCGGGATAGTCTTCCAGGATCCAGCGTTGTTGGTCTCCACGGAAAGCCTCCAGCTGTCGCAGGAGACGTCGTCTCCGTCGCCATCGGAGACGGCGGCCGTCTCCTCGGGGACGATCCGAAGGAGGGAATCGGCTGTGGCAGATGTGGAAGTAGATGTGGAGGTGGGGGTGAGGAAGAGGAGGAAGAAGGGGAGGAAGAGGGATTGGGAGGGTCGCATTGGAAGTTGAAGAAAACTCAACCCCTAATAATTTATTAAGTTATTCCTCTCTCTCTCTCCCTCCTTGGAAATGGAAGGGGAAGCGAGGAAGAAGATCTAGAACTGAAGATTAGAACTTGGAAGCACTTGGTGCGATTTTTTAATCAATTAATTTATTTAGGATATCTGTAACTTTGCAATTATTGATAGGCTATAATGCTATATGGGGATTTGGTAGAATTTTGACCAATGAAATGATGAGGTTTTTTTCTCAATATATTAATATATGACACCGTAGATATTGTTCATTTGATGCCAAATATATGACAGTTTTTATCTAGTATAAAATTAGTTACACCTAGTATAAAATTAATGCCAAATATATGACAATTTTAAACTTGCAAGTATGTGCAAGTCAAGATGAAATTTTAGGTGGACAAAAATATCCCTCCTCCTCAACTGATTTTGACCCCTCTTGTGTACATAGCTCATTACCACCCTCATCTTCCTTCCCGTCACCCTCCTCTTTAAGCCCAGCGTCGTCGTCACCCTCTTCTCCGAGCCCTCTCTCTCTCCAAATATCTCAAGAAACTAATATTTACCATCTCCAAATCCGAGAGACCCTTCTTCTTTCCGAGACCTCCTGACCTAACTGTAGCCTCGACTAACCCTGTCTTCGTCGGTCATTGACAAATGCGAGGAAGGCCACATTGTTTATGAATCGACCACCTAGGCTTTCATCTCAATCCTCTCTGGCTATAGCCGTGAAGTCATCAAGCTCATATAGCTCTTGGCAACGAGGAGAGTGGCAATGGATGGGCGACAAGCGCAAAGTGCCTGGAGCTGGCAGATGAAGAGGTCGTGGTACCAGATGCTAGCAAGGAGTTGGTAGTTCTTGAGCTAGCAGTGAAGGCCCTCACACTTGGAGAGGGACATGGTGGCATAGATGGAGGAGAGGGAGGAGTGGAGCGAAGGGAGGTCATTGATGGTCATTTCTAGGGTTTAGGTAGGAATATGACAAGGGAGAGGAAAAGGGTTTCACTAGGAAGGGGGGAGAAATGGTTCACGGGTTGGGAGAAATGAGGATTAAGGGCAATGAAGGAATTTAAAAAATAATTAAAATATTTAATAGTAGCTAATCTACTTAATTATCTTGTCATTATTCCGTCATTATAAGTGGAAGGGAAATTTGGTCAATTCAAATATTTTGTCAGTGGCGTCAAGGGTGAGATATTTATGATAATTCAAAAGTTAATCTGTACCAAAAATGTTCAAGAAGTCATCCTGAAAATTGGTGATAGTTTAGAGGGTTAAAAAGAAATTCTCCCTTTTTTATAACACTTTTACTCATGCTACATGAAGGAGAGAGTCATCGTGAAAAATCGAAAGCCCGGCTGAGAGCTTTGATCACGGTTTTCCTGTTAGGCATATTGGACTACAAAGTCCCCTCATCTTACTTCACCCTGGTCCACAATCAAATTGTATGTATTTCTCTTAAACCATTGAGATGGTAATAGTTCCTAACAGTTGAGTAGATTAGAAAAGCTAGATTTATATGGCCAACATAAAGCTTCATAAAAATATATATTTTGTAATTAGGCTATTGATTTGCTTGCTAATTATAACAAAACTCTTAGATATGGGTGTACCTCGAATGGTAATTTTTCGGTTGAGCTATTTTTGGCAAATACTTCAATGCATTTTTAAAAATTATAATCTTAATCCAACGGCTATAATAGTCAGTTTTCATACCAGATTCTAAAACCACGTTATGTAAGAAAAAGAGTATATTAGTTAAGAAGATTTAATTACGTGTGCCTAACTTCCCAACTTTTTTATTATACCCTTGAAGATCTTAACCATTACATCTTCATCAAACTAATTGATAAACAATTAACTTTACGACTACACATTTGTTTTTCTTCCATCAAGATTTCTCTCTTAAATATAATTATGTCTTAATTATAGGAGATATCATTTAATATTAAATAATTTAAATTTGATTATTTGGAGATAAACTTTAATTTAAATATAATTCTCTATCTCTATCTATTAAAATTTAATTTAAACTAATCTTAAACTAATAGGAGATATATGTAAATAATCAAAAATAATCAAAAAGAAAAAATGTAATTAAATTTTTATGAAGTTAATTATAAAAGATATCAATACCCTTATTTTGATATATATACATTACTCTTAGTTAATGATATATATGTCTTTTACTTAATAAAATATTAAGATAATATTATTGTCAAAAAATAATGTGTAAGATTATATATCTAAAAAAAATTACCTATTGAACCGATAATATCTTTCATTCCTATTATACCCTTAAAGATCTTGACCGTTAGATCTTCATCAAACTGATTGATAAAGAATTAAACGCTAACTTTTTATAATAATGGTGAGTGATTTTTAATGTATTTCCATTTAAAAAAAATATATTTAATATCTCTCTCTTTCTAAAGATGTTAATGGACAATAATAAATTAATTTTCTAACTATCAACTTTTAAAAAAAAGAGAGAGAGAGAGAGTAAAATAGCCTTTATTATAAATAAAACACGTGAAAGTAATGTAATTTTTTTAATAAAAAAAATTAAACAGACAGATAATGAAAGAAATATTTCAGAGGTGTAAAATAAATGAACGAGTCTAAGATCATCCTCCAGCTGTGGTTTGATTTGAGAAAGGTTTCATTCATTTTAGACTTGGACTAAGTTGCAAATAAAATAAAATAAACGTGATTGACGAGGTAAAATTAGGAAGGAGTAGGATCAAATCGTTCTCCTTTGTTTTTTTCTCCCTGTCTTTGCATTGAAGCAATCTCTACCGTACATTCCGAAATGAGGACATAAATGAAGAGTCAAAAAAAGACGTTCTTCTTGCTACGATGAATGAAAGGTTAATTATTAGACCTTAGATTTGTTAGTCTCATTCCTTAAATTATAATTTCGTGTTTAAGAGTATATTTATTATTTGTGATGTGATGTGAAAAAAGTGAAAAAATATTGATTTTGGAGGAAAATGGATGAGATATAAATTTGATGGATAAAATTACTCTTAGCATGTAACCATGATAGTCATTATTATAATTTATAAATAATATGTGGTGTCTATAATACTTATTTGTGGGCTTAAGTATAATGTTTAAATTATTTGTGGATTTAAATATAATTTGCAGGTTTAAATAAATATGAGAGATATATTTGCAGGCTTAAATGAATATAAGAGATATATTTGCAGGCTTAAAAATGAATATGTGATGTTTATAATAGTCACTTGCGTGTTTAAGTATAATTTTTAAATTATTTGCTGACTTATTTGTTGTCTATAATAGCAATTTGCTGAGAGATGTATTTATTGTTTTGCGTCTTATATAAGCCCGCAAATCAAGTTCACAAACTTAACATACTATAAGCGATTAAGCCCCCAAAATAATATTTGATGGCTTCTTTTATAAGCCAGTTAACTAGTTTTTGCTGACTTCTAAGTTCACAAATCAACCAATTTAGTTAATCTTAGTCCCGCAAATTTATTTTTAAGCCCGCAGAACAACATTTGATGACTGATTTTGTAAGCTAGCGAACTAAACTTTACTGTCTTTTAAGCTCGTGATTTAGCCAATTTAGTTAACTTTAACCCCGCAAATTTATTTTTAAACTTACAAAATAACATTTTACACCCCTTTTAATAACCGACGAGTTGCTTTTATTTTATATAATTTTTTTATTAAATAATATTTTTAGTAAAAATATCTAAAAAATAATTATATTTTATCTGCTCAAATTACTTACACTATTTTCCTATAAATTTTATTTTATTTTTAAAGTTTTCGAGAACATAATATTTATAATATAAATATTTGACTATTTTGAAAGACAGAAGAGAGAAGAGAAAAGAAAAGAAAAAAAATATAAGATTGACGTCACCCATAGATGTAAGTCATGTCAAAAGATAAAACTAGAATCAAATTAATAGAATAATAAAATTTATATTTTATTATTTAATTATTTATTGAGGACTGAACTTAATTAAGAAAAATAAAGTTATTTTAGTATTTAGTTACTAAACTTGTTTAGGGTCCCTAAACCCAAAGCAAACCGGGCTAGACAACTTCAAAATTTGCAGGGTGTCGACGATTATTGATTTCCTTACTCTACATTGGTGCATGGGCCATCCATGTTATGGACCAACCATAATGTAGCTAAGCCTTGATATGCTATCAAAGGGGCTTTTGCTGGACTAAGCATTCCAGGCCCAGTGTAGTGTATTGGCTCATAAGTCACAGGAGACTCGTTCAATTTTGCGAACACTATTCTTTTCAAAATGTGGGTCACCAACTATACTAGTTCTTCACATTTATTACAAAGATCCAAAAGCCAGGGCAAGGACGACAATAAGACAAAAATGCAAGGTGTTATTTATAAAACTTCCTATGAATAAAGATAGAGGACCGTTAAATGAAACAGAGTAGCAACTCACTGTAATTTGCGAGAATCCTAAAAGAGAGAGAGAGAGAGAGAGAGAGAGAGAGAGAGAGAGAGAGAGAGAGAGAGAGAGAGAAAGATAGAGAGCCCATGTTCTCCAATTCTCCCTGTCACTACCCAATTCCTCTTGCAGCTTCTTTATGGAACCGAATCAGAATATTAATGGAGCCTAACAAGACTAACCCCATCCCTTTTGAAGACTATTTAGAAGAGAATCCAAGATCTTCCACAATTAAAGAACAAGAGATTGATCATATATAAGCTTTTAGCCTCTTTATCGGATTGAGATTCGGTGTTGCCAATCTCATGATTGTCGGTCAAGCCGGGCGGTTCAATATGTGCTAATAATCAATTCTGTTTATTTGACGGCTCTAATTATAATTACTTAAATTCTACTATCCTCTGTATTATTGGAGGTATCGAATATGTGCGATCAATATTAATACGTTAGTACACGTCTAATAGACGTCAAAATTTACTTAGACGAATTGTTCAGCGCCACAATCACACTCTTTTTTCTCTCTCTACTCTCGAAAGGGACCAACATAAGCATAGTAAATTATGTTTTATTTTTTTTTAACTATTTAAAAGTTTAAATACTAGATATGAGATTGGACAAAGGACTAACCCTTCCCACATACAAATACACTTATTCTCCAACAAATTTTAGCTAACATACTAAAATATTTAGTTTATGTTTTAAGCTCTATGTGTCGTCGAATGTTGGTCTAAATCATGCTGCTCCTTTAAGCCGTTGCACTGCTGAGCCAAACAGTTGAGCGAAGCTATCAAACCACCAAAATAGTGTCTCTGCAATAATTACTTAGGGTTAGAATCTACTCGCAATCTTATTAGCCTTGCCAACTTTACTAAAGTTGGTTGATTACATTCTATTCCATTCGATGCCCACTCGGAACCAAAAGCATGGTCTTGGTACAAGGATTCTCAGTTGCATCAAAAATTACAAATAAGCCTTTTGGACGTGCATTGGAGAGCAATATGAAGTATCTCTCTTGGCGGGTGCAATTGTCTTGGTACAATGATTTCTCATGGGGGTTGAATATCTTGGTCTACAGATAAGGATAAGAGGAATATCAGGTAGGGAATAAAGGGACAATTATGTTTTGAATTTTGTTTTTTTAATGTGCCTATCTTTTGTTGTTTAGAACTATCCAGCTAGGTTCATGCAATGCTAAAGCGTACATTTGGCAAAAGACCCTTCAGATTCTTCTTAGGTCAATATATAAAACTAATCCCATATTCTCTTTAGTCTAGAGATGAATCTGCCAATGAGTTCTTAAAAGAAAAGAAAATCCTCATGAAACTACACAGAAGGTTCTGTAAGGCTACCAACATGCACGTCAAAGCGATAAATGGAGCAAAAGCATGCACGTTCTCACTCTCTCTCTCCCTCATCAGCATTAATTGTTACAGTACTTATAATTATCCATGGTTAAAAATACGGCGGAATAGAAAATATTTATATTTTTGTCTTTCTCACGTCAAATGCTAATGTATTTTGAGAGGGATCAATATGGGAGAATTGTAATACATTTCGTATTCTACAATCTACGAGTCAAAAACAACATATATAACTAGCTTAGAGAGAGAATATATATATACATTATCTATTCATTAAAGTAGGTAAAAGCTAAGTCAAAGAAACTTCTTGGATGCACAGCTTAGATTTTTTTTTTTTATCTAGACAAATTTCTATTTGCTCGTACTGTTTGGACAAGAATTAATGGCATTAGAAAAAAAAAAGGGATTTTGCATTCAATAACACCAAGTAACATGAGAGTTGTATATCTCTCAATAGTCATGCAAATAGCCATGCCAAACATTAATTAAGTTTGGCATAAGAGATAGCAGTTACCCAGTTACCCTATAGTACTTTAAGACAACAAAGTAAATAGAAGCAATTCTAGGGCAATATAATTAGTTGAAATGCCAATTTATTCTTCAGTGATCCAAGTCTCCAATACATTTTGGCAAACAGAACAATGATAGGTAACATTGCAGCATCTTAGTAGGAAACCCTTCTTTGTTTCCACTTTATGTTCGTATTTCACTTTGTCTAGCATACAGAAAAGAAAAGCAGAATAAAGAATAATATAGCACATAACTGATTACTGATATATATCAATTATTACACAAGAAACATAAATTATACTAATTAAAAGTTATGATGGGGATGATGAGGTGATGGCAGTGCTGATTTCAATGCAAAGTTGATTGCCTCAAGGCATTTTTGCCTTCCCTTCCCTTCTACTGTCAGCAACAACACCACCTTTCTTTTTCTTTTTATGCCTCTCATCTCCTCTCTTTCTCTTTTTTTTCACTCTCTTTTTCTTTCCACCAATACCTTTGTCTCTTTGATTCACCTTGGATTATATACGGCACCTAAATCTTAGTAGATGGGCCTTCCATCTCGTTACTTATCCATTCTCATTGGATGAAGAGAAGGGAGAAGCAACCTTTTGTTGTGCAATTTGCTGCTCCTCCTTGAAATAAACAACTCCAGTGTAAGTCTAAGTATTGATGATGCTAAGAATGATGGTGTTCTGTTAGTTTTTCTTGGTTTTCACCTCCTTTGTTATTACCCATGATGATTTGGGTTGTCAGATGACCAGTATGAGTACTGCCATTCTGTCTCTTGGGAGTGTGGAATAGAGGGTTCCTGGAAGAGCATGCAAAGAGTTGTAAAGGATTTAGTTCAGGTGAAAAAATAACTAAACTTAAGAAGAAAAAATATACCAAATTTCTTTCAAGGAATGTGCATGGTTGAGATAGTTCAATAATATATTTATTTACTTTCCCTTTATCTTAAGAATTCAACTTTAGTGAGCAAAATTTTACAAGGGTCTCACTAATAAACATCAAAAACTGCAGCCATAATATTGAAACAAGAGATGCTAGAGAGAAAATAAGAAGTGTTTAACATATGTTTATATTAGTATCACCACTCAAACAGAAAACCCTCCTTTTACTTTTTCTTTCTCTTGTTCACAAAAGAGCATAAAAGATACATATTCTATATCAAACCAGTCTAAAAGGAAAACAACCTACAGGGAATAACCTTAGTGTTTAATTTCATCCATGTGAATTCAAAAGGAAAGAAAGGCTGGTCTTGTTTGTGTATTTGCTCATGAAAGGGTCAAGAAAGTCTCTCTCTCTCTCTAGATCCTAATTTTGTTGGCATGCTAAGAAAGCTAGATAGGATCAATAGAATAAGTAAAGGATGCAAATGGAAGGGAAAGGATACAAATTGTTGCTTTGCTTCAGAAATGTTCTCCTCTTATGAAACCAGATGGCCCCACCTCCAGTCTAAAATTTAATCCTTTCTTCTGTACAGCTCGCTTTGTCTAACTAAGAACGTAAGCCAATAAAACTAAACTACCCTTTTGTCTCTTTCAAACTTACCAAGTAGTACAGTTACTTATGATACACTTGTTGCAGGGAATTGCATAGGAAGGTAAATGCTAGGTTTTAATTGAAGTTATCCACTTTGCTTCTTGACTCTCCCCCTATGTGAAATTATCTCGAGGAAAAGAAGACTTCTATCTGTCACTTTTCTTTTCCTGTCGTAGCATTGCTTGTTGTAGAGTCAGGTAACTGTGACAAGCCAAAAGCCACACTATATGGAAGAAAGTGCAAAGCTACTTATGTTGCATTAATTTGGTAAAATATGAGGAATTTTGAATCGTTCTCTCTATCTTTTCTTTCTTTTTTCTTCAGAAGAGAGTGAGGGAAAATCCATTCTAGGTTTAGGGAGCAACACTTACTCCTTTTGCGCCTGCTGAAGTGCAGCCCATTATCATCTCTTCCAAGCCAGAGTTAGATCTATGGTCAAGCTTCTGCTGCTGTTGTTGTTGTTGCTGCGGCTGCTTCCACGAATTTTTTTCATAAAAAGAAGAAATTAGGAAATACAAATGTTACTAAGAACAAATGAAAAAAAATTAAAAAGTAAAGAATCTAAACCATGTCCTGCTAATAACCTAACAATCATTGATCTTATTTTATTTAGCGAGAAAAAAAAGAGAAATGAATTATTATCATTTGAGGCATTGTTCTAAGCTCACATATTTAATGACATATTAATAAGAAAGGCCTTGTATAGTTTCCCCCCAAAATAAACAAATTGACCTAAATCAATATATATGTTCTCATTATCGCCATGTCCTTCAAAACCTCAAAGATTTTAGAGAACGAGACTAATAATAATACATCTAATATTTTCATAGTGTGCAAAATAACCAAATCTAGCTACGGCACAATCTAGTATATACCTGAAACTTATCAGCTCGAAGAAGCA
The DNA here is from genome assembly GCF_019914945.1 of Typha latifolia. Classification (NCBI taxonomy): domain Eukaryota; kingdom Viridiplantae; phylum Streptophyta; class Magnoliopsida; order Poales; family Typhaceae; genus Typha; species Typha latifolia. The sequence goes on along the minus strand of NC_133087.1, from coordinate 4,137,924 downwards.
AACCCGACACATGGTACGGGTCGTCGAGAACCATCGATGTCTGGTGAAGGGGAGGAGGCGAGATTATGGTGGAGATGGGGTCCGTCGGCCTGCTCATGTGGAACGCCGCATTCGGATTCACCGGCCGGTGCTGGTGCTCCTGGTTCATGTGATGCTGATGCGATGGCCTGTGGTAGTGCTGATCATGCTCCTCATGTCCACCATCTCTTGCCTTGGATGCCATCTCTCCTATGCCCACCTGCATGCATGGCAGTCTCAACTCAATCCAATCCAATCCATTCCGTGTTGTTCCGGGGATCTATTTAGTTTGTCGATAATTAATCCTTGGAGTTGAATAAAGTGATTTGATCATTCTGAAGAAAGAGGCTGGAGTTGACTAGTAGATTATGTACTGTTCATATTTCATATTCATGCATTGAACTTCTCTCCCGTGTAAATGATATATATATATATATACGACTTCACCATGCACCATTTCATATTCCATGGAAGTTTTTGTACATAAGACCAGAAACACCATTAATTTCCTTCCTAATTTTCTTTGGAGTCAGTGTTAACCACAAATAAATTACAAGAGAATAGAAGGACCATCCTAGAAATAAAAAGAATATAAGGTCTTATCTACAAAATTTGATACTCCCCCCAACAGACAAAAAGACTAGCTGGGTTCGTAGAAACTTACCTCATCAAAGCTTTTCCTAAACGGAGCAAAGCTGAAGCTATCACCCTTCATGTGCTGCTGCATCTCGATAGCAGCACTGTACCCAGAAGAGAGCTCATCTCTTTGGCTTATCACCTCTTTAGAAGAGCAACTCCCACTTCCACTATCTCTCCTATTCTCCACTCCCTCCACAGTAGTTGCTACTGCGACTGCGACTGCTGCTGCTGCTGCTGCCGCCGCCGCCGCTGCTGCACTCCTATCTGACAAATTGCACTGCCTTGGTTGTGTTTGATAAAATATCTTAGAGACCACCAGCTCCCCTTCCTTCTCCTCCTCCAGCTCTCCAAGATGGTATTGGTGCATGACCCAGTTGGTCTTCTCAGGCTTCCTGTGCTTCCCAAAGTTCGTGTACAGAACCAGTATCTTTTTGCACCCTTTCTGCTTGCCGTTCACCATGACAGGCCTTGTCTTGCCTGTCTTATGCCACCTTGTCTCTCCTCTCTGGAGATCACACTCTGTTTGGATCTTCCTCCTCTTCCTTGTGCCAGTGGTGTAGGCCTTGGATGGCCTGTGGAAGAAGTGCTTACTAAGCCCATCCCTTGTCACACCTGGAATAATTAAAGATTAATGCATTGGAAAAAGATAGAAATTAGCATGCAAAGTTAGGTGTGACCAATTGGAGTAGAGCTTCAGTTTTTTCCTTGTCAGATGCAACCACCTTCATAGGTTAAACCAACCCTTTGATAGGTGGGAAAAATATATCTCATTTGGAAACTTCTCAAGAACACATATCATCTGATAGAGACAGGGACAGAGAAGTAAATTAAACTTGAGGTGAGATGATTGAGCATGGAATTATACATGCATCCACTCAGTCAAATTTAGTCCTTAATTTATAAAAAAGGAAAAAAGAGAGGAGGAAGTAGTGTGTTCTAATTATGATTACCTGGTAATTTTTCTGGATGGGTATAGCAGATGCCATCTTCTCCTTCAATTGTGGGTATGAACTCATCTATCAGAGGGTGGGATTTGGATTGGTCATCTCCTGATCTAACCTTAGCCTCAAGGTGCTCTATCAATTCTTGGTCAGTGGGATCAAACTTTACTCCTGCAGGTAGCCCAACCCAGTCCTGCATGCAGTACATAGCATGAAATATACAATCTTAACTCTCATCTTATAAAAAAAAAAAGAATTACAAAATATATACTTTATAATTATTAAAACTCTCATATGATGCATAATTATTTCCTTACTGGTTTCCTGTGGAGTTCATGGCCACAGCTTGGGCACTGCTTGGATTCGCACATCCGATGTTCTTCGAGCTTCGCATCGATGAGGTTACTGCTGCTGACTGCGTCTATGTGACTCCTGTTCATGTCTGCTTCATGGGCTTTCAACAACCTTCATATCTCTGAAACCATGCAATCTCGATTACCAATCTTGGTGCACTATGGGAAGACATGAAGCAAAGAAAAAGAACATATATATACTTCTGCTTAAAATCCTACATTAAGAGAGACCCAGATGGAAGAAGTAGAGAGAGAGAGAGAGAGAGAGAGAGAGAGAGAGAGGTGTTGAGCTATAAAAATTAAAACATCTTCCAGCCATTTCAAAGAAGAGACCAGAATTCCATATCTACTTTAACCGAAGCCCATGAGGAAAAGGAAAAGGTCCATAAAACACACACGAAACACCTTTAAACCTACACTAGATTGAGATGTGTCCATCAAGGAGGTTAGAGAGAGAAAGAGGGATGAAGTCTCGCTACCTTTGAGTGTATTTAGGGTTGGGGTTAGTAAAGCAAAAGCAAAGAAACGGCCTCCACAGCTGTTACTGCACACACCCAAAGAGCCAAAACTGATCACAAGACATTAATAAAACTCAGTACATCTATATATATATATGTGTGTGTGTGTGTGTGTGCAAGTGTGTGTTGTGTGGAATCTACACCTCTAGCTGATGACCCACAACTTATACTTAAATTCTTCTTGCATGTAGTAAAATGGAATTACTCTAAAAAAATATAAATTAGAGGAGAGAGAGAGAGAGAGAGAGAGAGAGAGGTATAAGAAGAGCTCACATGGGGTTGGGGGGTGTGCTGAAATGATGATCCTTTTTGGCATGAGGAAGGAGGATGTATAGATTGCTTCAAAACCAAGGCAAATGAGAGCAGATCACACATGATGGACATCAAATAAACTAAACCCAAATATATAGAATACCCACATGCCCGAGCAAACTTCAACTACAAGCAGGACCATATATTATAATATGCTCTTGCTACTTGGATTGCCAATTGATACTCGATCGTAAGTACTCTTTAAAATGGAATAACACACCTATGTGTGTATTTGTATGCGTATGTGTATTTATATGTATGGTCTCTAGAAAAGGATGCATGCATGGGGAACTTGGTGCAGATTGTCTCAAGCTTTAACTATTGATAGGAATTTCGAACTTGGATTATATATTTTTTAAATTAGATCTCCTTCCACCGAAATTTTTCTTTTTTTTCCTATTGGATTTGAATCAGAATAAATCGAAACAAAAACTTTGAACCATATAGGAAGATTGCAAGAAATTTGTGTAGTTAACGGTTGTAGGTGATAATATATTTTGGGGGCAAATTATAGTTTATTCCCCAATGATTTAAGCTCTTAACTCATTTTTTTTATAGAATCCAAATTAAATTACAATTATTAGATATTTCGCCTAAAAGTATTAGCCTGAATATTTTTCGTCATGGATATTACAAAATGATGAAACTACTCTTATCATCTTTAAATTATACTATATTTATTTATGAGTAAAGTCTTTTTATGTTCCAGCTAACAGTTGATTAGTAGTTACAATTTAGTCTGAATTATTAACTCACTAACTATTTTAAAAACTTAACTTTTTAGAATAGTTGATGAATTAATATGATATCACAATTAAAAGTTATGAATTCAAATTCTACTATGCACATCTTTATTTAAAAATATAAAATTTTATTTATTTAAATTAAATTTATGTTTTGGGTCCATCCAAGTGTTTCAGTTGAGAAGATAAAATATAAAAGTCAATGTTTTATAGAGAGTTTGAATGCTTAAATTTAAAGTACGCAGAATAAATTAAAATAGGGACAAACCAAGTAAGAGAATCATAATTCTTCTCTTTTTTTTTTCTAGTTGTTGAAGGGAGAAGGAGAGAGATAAGGGTTAACAAGTAAGTCAAGTTTAACTTGTTCTTTTTTTTTGTCTCTTTAGGTACGACAGTGAAGGGAGGAGAGGTTGATAAGGTTAGGTTTATCTATATTTGGCCACCTCAGCTATCACACTCCATTGATCGAGAGGATCAACCTCTCCCTCTTTGAGACAGAGAGAGAGAGAGAGAATTTATTCTCACTCCTAAAAATGGAGAAAGACTGCATTTGGATGATATATCTACTATTTCTTAGCAACCTAGACTTTTCTGGAGGAATGTTAATATCAAAGCCATTTAATTAGTCAACTCTACATAGCAGATCGCCTGCAGGCTGCAGCCCTGACTGCTGAACTTTTTTTAATTCAGGCTGCAGTAGATTCCGTAGCAAATTGATGCAAAATATTTCTCCCAAGTTATTACAAGCCAACAAAGAAAGTTGGGAGATGCCAAAGTATTTGATTAGTGGATGGGACTGAAACGTTTATGAGTTTCATATCAGGTGGGAGGAGTCATTCGTCCTTTACTTTATTTGGTGAACACTGTAGGATGGTTTGAGGAAAGGTTTGCTGTGTGTGAGTGTGTGTGTGTGTGTGTGTGAGAGAGAGAGAGAGAGAGAGAGGTGTAAGAAGAAGGAAGAGAGACGTCTGAGTTGGCTCATCTGTAATTTTCATGGAGAGGCCAAGTAGGCTTCAACGAGGTAAACCAAAGATTACGCCCACCACCACTTGATCCCAATGGCGAAGTCGTATCACCTGCTGTAAGTGGTGGAGAGAAGGTGACCTATGTGCACTTGTGTCAGACTCGTTATAGTCATAATTTGATCTACTGTGGTTCGTTTCTTCAAAAAGATAATTAATCTACGAATTCATAATCTATGTAATAACAATAAAACATAAACTAAAGATTTTTTGCCGGGTTGTGTAGGAATAGATGCACCTGGGCTTGAAAAAAAAAAGACTTGGGCTAGTTTTGCATGTACACCCTGGTAGTGTGTAGTCATTTTGTCTTCTGTGTGCCATAAAAGAGGGAGTAAATCAACTAAATTATATAAAACTTTTGTCTTTCACATAAGTACTCAATTTTTGAAAGGTTTCACACTTAGAATACAAATTTGAGAAATTATTCTTTTCCTGTATTATGAGCTTAAAAGCCCAGATTTTGCCACAATCAAACAGATGAAAATGAGAATAAATATTAGTGAGGAGAACGAAGCATATATCAAGAGTCTACTTCCAACGGAATGAATGTTGAGACATCACTAATTGATACTTCAGCAGTTGAACTGCCATGAGTGTCGGTTGATGTTGGCATCTCTTTCTCCCTCCAAATTGCGTGAACTTCGTCAGTTCGAAATCTTTGGGTAAATGTTGATTCTTCCATTGGAGTGGTCACACCATGAGCAAAAGCAAGGAGACCAGTATATGCTATCATAGCCCCATTGTCGATACAATATCTATCATCAGTTGCAAACAACCTACCTCCCCTCTCTGAGCACATTATCCTCATCATCTCTTGCAATCGCTCATTGCAACCAACACCACCAACAATGAGAATATCTTTCGTATCACAATGTGCCATGGCACGTTCGGTTATTTCAACAAGCATAGCAAACACTGTTTCCTGGAGCATGATTGAAGAAAACATCATATCATCCATCTCAGTACTATTACTAAATCAGCATGTGTACCTTAAAGGTAGAAAAACAACTAAGGCAAAAAAACCTGCAAGGAGTAACATAGGTCCGCTGGGGTGCATTCGTTATTCTTAAGCTTCTCAGCTGCAGTAGCTTCAATATAGCTCAATATTCCACTAAATGAAACATCCATGCCCTTGACGACATAGGGAAGATCTATAAACTTTTCTCCTTTCTTTGCAAGCTGAATGGTATACAACACTATCAGTAAGTTCATATGTATAACAACGAAACAAAGATTTAGTTCATCTGGCAGGCACAGATGTACTGATGCAACAACAAGATGTGAAACAGTAAAGGATCTGAAAATATGTTAACTGCATATAATCAGAATCATACAACAGGTTCTTCCCTCCCCACTCAATTGTTTTGACATGCATAATTTCCAACGAGAATGGCTCCAGGCTCCACAAACTTCAACGACATAAAGAATTCACAATATTTGCTCTTATACTGAAGATTTAAAAATAAGCAAGAAATGGATGATATATGATCAACTGAATTGAAAATTAATATTATAATTTAACCATGAGAAACTAAAGAAAACCGATCACGAGGTTGAACAATTACTAAAAATGTTACAGTTTCAGGGATAAATTTGTTGATGAACTTAAGTCTAAACAATGTCACTATACTAGAAATAGAGTGAAAAAGAACAGATGTCTGCCAAACCCCTCGCTCTCACTACAACTCATGCCAGCAAAGCGGCCAAGGGAAGCCAGAGTTCAATGTTTGCCCATCACACCTTTACAGTGTGCCACTATGTGAACCTCTCCCGTGGAATACCACGCCACCCCATTTCTTAAGGGCTAGGCGCTCGGCCATGGGCATGTATGACAAGAGTAAACTACTTAAAATTTCCAAGTATACAACATTTATAAAGTGATAAAGAAAGTAAGCCAATTATGATAAATAATGAGATGGAGGATGACAAACTATTTGTTTCAAAATAAAATGCACACATTATGTTTGCTTATGAAGATCTTATCAAATCATAAGAGTACATTTTAATATCTCTAAAAAGCTACACCCTTTTCTCTGCATGATCACCAAAGTTAATACAGATAGTTGACAACTCGAAAAATCCACTTTTTCTCCAAGTAATAGCTAATAAGAAATAAACCAGGCAATAAATGAAGAAAATTCCATCTTTAGTGACAAACAAAGAAAAGTTTCAGACTGTAATTAAATAGTATGATAATAACAAACAGGGAAGAAGTAAAAGTAAATGGATAATTAGCAAACCTGCTCAATATTATATCCCGGGCTAGGATCGTTCGATAATTCAAGAACCCTGGCAAACCTATCAAGACAATTTCCCACAGCAATATCAATCGTCTCACCAAAAATCCTATATCTCCCCTCACTATAAGCAATGACCTGGGTATTCCCTCCACTCACATATAAAACCACAGGGTCTTCGGCCCCAGTCACGACTCGACCCATCTCAATATGTGCAACACAATGGTTTACAGCAACAATGGGCTTATTCCATAACTGGGAGAGGACTCGAACGGCGATGGCTGAGACCTGCTCGACGTTACAATAACCAACTCAGTTCATAAATAAAAATACCAATTTATTGTGGTAAGTACATCAAAGTACAAATTTTTAGTGATAAATAAAGAAATCCCAGTTGATAATAATAATAAAGAAAAGTTCCAATTCTAAGTGATAGATAAAGAAAAGACCCAAATTTTTCGTTAAAAAATAAATAATAAAATTTCAACTTTTGGTGATGAATAAGGAAAAGATACAATGTTTAGTCATAAACACCGTTGTACTTACGATAATGCTGAAAAAAAGAAGAATAAAGAGGACCTGGAGAGGGGCCCCCATGCCGGGGCCCTTAGTGTAGCAGAGGCAGTCGATGTCGCCAACGGAGAGGTTGGCCTCGGCGAGGGAGGAGAGAAGGATGGGGATGAGGTGGTGGAGATGGTGCTGGGCGGTCTCTCGGGGGAGGAAGCCGTGTCCGGGAGGGGTGATGTAGGTGTGTCGAGGGTTGGACAGAATGGAGCCGTCGAGGGTTACAATTCCGATGCCGAGTTTGTTCGCCGAGCCCTCGAAGCCGATGGCCACGAGCTTGTCCTTCTTCGCCGCCGCCGCCGCCGCCGCCATGGACGCTCGATCGAGATGGAGGAGATGAATGGTATTGGGGCGGGAAAGAGTAGGAAGTGGAGGTGGAATAAATTAGGAAAGAGGAGATTTAGGGCTCGTTACTCGTTAGGGTCGAAGAGCAATTTAGACCAACGGATAGGTCGGGCGCAAGTTGGGCCGTAATGGTCAGGCCTGGGCCCAATCTAAATGGGCTATTCTTTTTTTATTTTTACCACAATATTTATTAGAGAATTTCTAGATAATTAGGGAGAAAAACTTTCAAAATATTATAATAACCACTGTATTCTTTAAATTATTATATTTACCACTGACTTTATTGTACTTTCAAAAATTAGTTAAATCTAACTAATTACAGTTAAATTGAACTTAGATTAACAAAAGATTTATTTACAATATGTTAAAATAACTTTGTTTATTAAAATAGTTTAATACATTTTACTCCTCGATAAAAATAGATTTACATTAAAATGTTTTCTATTTTTTTTATCCTAAAAACTTATTATCAAATTGAACAAAATTCACTTATCTTTAACCCCATGTTTTTATATAAAAAAGTTCGTAGTAATCGCATGAAGTACGATCTCATTACCTTAGCATATTTTATCCAAATAGCCCTTTAATAAAAGCAGAAGGAAAATTTGCTAATTTACACATGTATTTGATCGGTAGAAAATGTAGTTTAATATAGTATCTCTATTTTTCTCTTAAAAAAATAAAATAAAAATGAATTTAGTTTATTTTTATAACTAAATATTAAAAATAAAAAAAATCTTAAATGTGAGTAGTTTTCTTTCGCACCTTTGAGCAATTAAACACTTAAAATATAATTATCTTATTAAAATTCAGGATAAATGTGATATTTTTAACATTAAGCCTTAAAAAATCCTGTCACGGCGTCCACCGGACACGCCCGGGTCCGCAGTCGTCTCCAATTGTAGAGGAACAGAGCATATGCTGTTATCACTAGTAATCCACATTTCTCCGTCTTCTCTGGCGATTATATCATCTATTCCTCTCCTTATCGGGGAATAAGTCGAATCTTATCGGAGTGTCCAATCTATAGACCTCCTCCTCTCATCATGTACAAGGTTGCAGTTTCCCACCTTAGGGCTCTCAAGGTTTGATCTTTCACAAGCCATAACCCTCATCTAACTTACTCATATATCTCATGAGTCTTTGAGCCTCGATTTCCAGTTATTTATGTTAGGATTTGATCAATTCTGATATGGTTTACATTCACTTGACAATTTATAGTGCGAATTTGTGGCCCGATTACGTAATTTTCGTAGATCTAATGGTTGTTGTTATTTGGAACTTATAAAGTTTTAGTATGTTGATTAAAATTTGGATTAACGAAAAAAGATGCTATACTCTATGTTCTTTTTTTATAATTAATTTTTAAAACTTTCTTTTTTTCGATCTCGAGGCAGCTAATTACTATTGGTGTAATGAATTTTGATGGAATGTTCTCAATATTAGGGATGTGCAAGTCTCAAGTTTCTACTGGGACTGCAGAATTTTTTCTTTCTAATTTGATCTATGTTAACATTTTATGTATGTATAGATATTTAGTCATATGCACTATATATATAGATATGCTTCCTAGTAACAGAAACTATATTTGAGAAAATCGTCGTTGAAGTAACCCTTGATTTTTGCATTATTTGGTGATGGAATTGACATTTGAAATTCTCGTATTGTGTCATTTTTGTAGCAACATGATGTTTGTGCCCAAAATCTGGAGGCCACGGTGAGATTTGCCAGCACAAGTGTTGCAAAAAGGTCGTTGGGCGGCTTCTTTAGCTGGCTTACTGGTGGAAGGTCCAGTCATCTTCCACCTCTAGATTTTCCACTTCCAGGAGTTACAATTCCTCCTCATCTACCTGATTATGTAGAGCCCAGCAAGACAAAAATCACAACACTTCCGAATGGCGTGAAAATTGCCTCTGAAACATCTGCAGTATGTATTCCTTTGACATGTTCTCAATTGCCATATAACCCGCATATTGTTATATTCCCAGTAGACAGTGTTAACTTTCTTGGATTTGATTGATCAGAGCCCCACTGCTTCAATAGGATTGTATGTTGGTTGTGGTTCTGTAAATGAAACGCCTACGACAACAGGTGCCGCACACCTGCTGGAGCGAATGGCCTTCAAAACGACAACGAATAGAAGCCACTTGCGCATTGTTCGTGAAATAGAAGCCATTGGAGGAAGTGTTAAAGCGTCAGCTTCCCGTGAGCAGATGAGTTACACTTATGGTGCTCTCAAGACTTACATGCCCGAAATGGTTGAAGTGCTTATTGATTCTGTGAGAAATGCTGCTTTCCTTGATTGGGAGGTGAATGAACAGGTTATCATCTTACCATAATCAATTAGTTGCATTTTAGCCAGATTTGGTGCTATATCAACTTCTCTTTTGCAGCTGAAGAAAGTGAAGGCGGAGTTAGCAGAAGTTTCTAGCAATCCACAAGGTTTGCTTTTAGAGGCTATTCATTCTGCTGGTTATTCTGGTGCACTGGCAAATCCTTTGATGGCACCAGAATCTGCAATCAACAAGTTAAACAGCAACATCTTGGAGGAATTTGTTGCTGTAAGATGAAGTACCCGACTCATAGTACATTATGTTATCTATTCTCAGTTTACTGCTCCATTATGTGTATAAATTGGAATAATTTCAGGAGAACTATACTGCTTCCAGGATTGTCCTTGCAGCATCAGGTGTGGAGCATGACAAATTATTATCTATTGCTGAACCACTTCTATCTGACCTCCCCAAGGTGGCACAACCAGAGGAGCCAAAATCTGTGTATGTTGGCGGTGACTATAGATGCCAAGCTGATTCATCGGTGTGTACCAAAAGCACGGAGTCTATTTTGTCTGACAAATTCTATTGCATTCTTCTGATCATTAATGTCGTTTCCTACTGGTAATTATGGGGTTAACAGAAAACACATATTGCAATTGCATTTGAAGTTCCTGGTGGCTGGCATAAAGAAAAGGATGCTGTGACGCTGACAGTACTTCAGGTTCAAGAGAAGAGAAGCAGTTTATGATTTCTTTAAGTTAGGCATAATTTTGATTCTGTAACTATTATGTTGATGATTCTTGAAGAATATGAACCAGACTGGTGCCATGTCATCCAGATGCTTATGGGAGGTGGTGGCTCATTTTCTGCTGGGGGACCTGGAAAAGGGATATATTCTCGGTTATGTAAGTAATATCTACTCTGTATTCTCGTTTATGTAAGTAATATCTACTCTGTTTATGATGTTCCATGTGATATAATGATTCGATCTAGTAAGATGTAACATATAAAAGCTGCCAGATAAACATGCTGCCTGCACATGCCATAGAGCAAGGCCCTCTTGGTCTATCTCGATTTTCAGTACAAGCAGCTTATGAGGTTCATATCTTTTTGGAGGGCTTTGAGCTATTCAGGGCATGCACTACATTTTAACTCACATGGGCTAGTAGATAAATCTTCACTTTTTCAGTCTACTAAGCACTCGCCTTTTATTTCTTATCTATCATATACAGATCTACACGTCTTAAATGAGTTCCAGCAAATTCAGTCATTCTCAGCTTTCAGTAGTATTTACAACAATACTGGTCTTTTTGGCATTCGTGCAACCACCGTAAGCTACTCTGCTCTTTATATGGTTGTGCTGATTATATGTTGTCTTGTTTAGCTACTGTACTTTTCCTCATTTATTATACGTTTCCCTCTTTCAGTACTATTGCTTCACGAGTTGCTCTTTTCATGGATGACTTTTTTCTTTCATGAGCTTTCAGTTATGGATATAAAATCCTAGCCTTTTTCCTGCATTAGCACACACATTTTACACCTAAGCCCCCTAAGAGTTTCTTGTTCCATTCAGAGTTCAGGTTTTGTTCCTAAAGCTGTTGATTTGGCAGCCAGAGAACTTCTTTCGGTTGCAACTCCTGGGCAAGGATGGATCTCGGTCCAAATTTGCTTAACCTTTTTCATTGAGTTGGTCTTTTCTTTTCTCTTTTTAAAATTTTTGGTTCTGCTTCTTCACAGTTGACCAGGTACAACTAGATCGTGCCAAACAGTCAACTAAGTCTTCACTGTTGATGAATCTGGAATCAAGGGTAATGATTGATTTACTATCAACCTGGTAAAGACACTTGCTTGGCAGCTTCAACCACTCACTGTCTATGCATTTTGCAGATGGTAGCATCAGAAGACACAGGACGACAGATTTTGACATATGGAGAAAGGTACATCTTTTTCATAATCCTTCATGGATTTTCTTACTATATAAAGGAGTTGAAGAAATACTGTGGGAGCAGGGAAAAGCAGAAGCAATTGTGAGAATGAGTAGGGGGGGACATTTTGTCACTATTTGCTAGAGTATCAGAGTCCTAGAGTATATCTATAGTACTTCTCAATTTCTCATAATAAGAAAAGTTTGTCAGAGTGCCAATGTGGCAATGAAATTTCAACATGGGATTTACTTATTAATGGCCTTTCTGTTTGTGAGAGCGTGCTACCCTTTTCCTTTTCTTCTCGCGGGGTCCTTTACCCCACATCTAATTAGTAACTACCAATGAGTGAAGTCCAAGCCTAGAACGTATCAACTGTTTATTGCTGGGTTGTTAGCCACCCCAAGTTAGTTTCACAGGTTAAATCTGTCGACCCTTAAGATTTAGGTGCCTCGACTAGGCAGCTGCTTCTTACAATATTGAGCTTATACTTAAAATTTCTTGTTCTATACCCAACAATACACATGAAATAGCCAGTTAACCTTTTGATTATTTGGTTATAGATGGATTAACTGAAAATTTTCAGTATAAAATTTCATAATGTATGCCGATTACATCATTTTAATTGGTGATTTTAAGATAGGATTGAACACAAGCTTGGAATATGGAGAAGAAACATAGAATCTTATATGTTTTAGATGAAGATCTAAGACCGAGTACATAGAATGCGATTTGAGTTTATTGAGTCAGAAAATAGAAAAAAGTATTCTTGATGAACAAGAAGTATTAAAGAGGGACTTACTTTCCTCATGTTGAATTTGTTTTTTAACAAGAATCAGAGGTGCTGATGATTGCATTTCAGAACAAGAGTAGGATGTCTAAAATGGATCAGATTGTATAACATCTTCATGGTCATTATCCAAGTCTCTCCCAACAACATAGGGTCAGCTTGAGCTCACTTAAAACATGAGAAAGACTCCAAAAAGTGACATCAACTCAAAATTTGTGCCACTTTTCTGGAGAAAGAAGAATCAGAAAATAGAGATTGCTTTAAAAACTATATAATACCAGATCGGGGGTAGAATAGAGTACCTTCTTGGTTGCAATTCATGCCCATGTAACGTAGAGGCCGAACATAAACCTGTGCTCGAGAGATAGCTATCCATACTCCATACATTGATAAGGGATGTATGGATTCTCGAAGCTATCATATCTCATTTAATTTGGGCCAGTCTGCACAACAAGTACACCCTATACATGTATCAGAAACGTTTAAACAAGAATTGTTTTATTTTCCACTAGAAACTAGCATTAACAAAAAAATTTAAAATGAAAATGTTAACGTGGATGATTAATGGTTAAACACAATAGCTAATGGGTAGCACGAATGGAGGATAAGTGAGAATCAATAAAGATTGTTTGGATGGTTTGAAGTTTCACCCAAGAAGGAACAGTAACGGTTGAAAATTAATAAAAACTAAAGCCGAAACTCATTGGGTAAAATCAAAACTATCAAGATTTTTAGTTTTGACATTTATTTTGGACCACAATAAACTAAAATCATTCTATTTTGGCTTATAATATTAAATCTTTTTAAAGGTCAAAATTAAAAGCAAAATAAAGAATTTGGGCATTTCATATTTAGAATTCCAGTAAAACCTTTGGTTTCTCTCTCTCCCTCTCTCTCTCTACGCCAATCATATAAATTTGCAACATTGTGTCTCTTGTATTGTTTTTGCAGGAAACCAGTGGAGCATTTCCTGAAAGCTGTTGACGGAGTTACATTGAAAGATATCACTTCCCTTGCTGAAAAAATCATTTCATCGCCACTAACCATGGCCTCATGGGGAGATGGTGAGTTTCAAATTAGATCCCCGTTTTTGTCTTTGAACTTTTTTCTCTCATATATCATCAGTAATATGGTAACTGTTTCCTGACACAGTTATTCATGTTCCAAGCTATGATTCTGTTAGCCAGAAGTTCCATGCCAAGTGAATGTTTCGATGTCTGATGATGCTCGCATTGTATGGTGTATTTTAGTAACCAATTTTCCTGTCCACTGCTTGAGGGCATATCTGCCGAAAATAATGAACCAGAGGGACAAAGTTCAACTGGATTAATAACATCAGGGACATTTTAGTCATAATTCTTGTCTGTTGTCTATAAATTTAAATGGTCAGTAACTGATACCTATCTTTGCTCGTTTGTTCGTCTTGCCTCTTGAGTAGTAGCGATTTATGAATAAAAGATGATTATACTTAACGTTGCTAGTATTTCTCTTTCTATGCAATGAGATGTGAAATCTTGTTGACAGCAACTCATTGTGCTACATGAATGGCGTTCATCTTAGTTTAGCAATTGTTTGGAAGATACCCAAAGCTTATATTCTTAATTGTACAATACTGTAATCTTGCACTTCATAGCCATCTCTGCTGCTTTAACTGCGATGGTGCAAACGTAATCTTTTGATGAATATATCAAGTATTCAGACAGGAGGGACAGAGTCCAACCAAGTCGAAGAAAACCTATTCTCCTGCCCTAGCTGAGCTAATTGATTGGCAGCCATATTAGCTTTCCCTAAAGCAGTGAGAGAAATACACAAGAAAAGAACGATAACATACAGAAGATATCCAAAATAGTTCACCACCTCCACAGTGGATGTTGATTGGGGTCACAGAATCATATTCGACCCATATGTTTGATAGGGACTTTTAGGACTTGCAGACTTGACGGGCTTCGGGATGCAAGGGATCAGCAGCAGGAGAGGCAGCCGCCCCTAAGATGATATGAATGTCATAATTCCCACCAGTAATAAAATCTACCTGAGTCGTAGCGTTCTGAAGTGCGAAAGCACCATCCATATTTGAGTGAGGATGGTGCCAAACAACGAAGCCTTCCAGTGGCAGAGAGAGCGAGGAGACCTGGGCTTAATAGCATGAGGACGCACAAAAAGAACTCACCAGACTCCACAACACGAACCAAGGACTTAAACATGACTTGCAGGACAATAGACATTTGCTGCTGAAAAACAATCTCGTTGCGGCTCTTCCACAGTTGCCACATCTCGTAGTGCCTAAGTAACTACTTCAGAAAAAAGAAGAAAAAAGAAGAAGAAAAGGAGTGATTCTGTTACTCAAGTAGACACGGCACTATTTGCTAAACAATAATTGTAGACAAATCAGGAGAAACTCTCACAATGAATAAATATATATATATACATGTTTTTCAATATTCTCATTTGCTAGCAAAGAACAAGAATTTCAAAGTATTGCCAACACGAAAAGTAGCTGACAGACAGATGAACAACCGAACATGAAAAATAAGGGGAAAAAATCATCATAGTTTGTGAAACAGCAGCTGAATTTAAGTGACATAAAAAAAATAGAAAAATGAAATAATTGGGTTGAGGTTACAGAATAGGGAAAAGACAAGATCACTTCACTGGACATTAATGCACACAATTGGTTTAGCAAGAATTTGGTATGCTTTCATCTTTGAATCTCCTTCACTAAAATAACGTCTCCACCAGAAGATGGGGAAAGGAGGCATCTGTCTTGATCAGTATCATCACTCTCGAAAGGTTCATGCGTAGTGGTGGTGATTATCGAGAATGATTCAGACCCATCTTTTAGACATGAAAAGAAATAAAGAATGTGTAAGATTTAAGTAATGATATCAAAAGCTAGTAGTGATACACTTCAAATAATAACAGGAAGAAAGATCTAAGCGGTACAAGATCCAAAGAATATTCAGGGATTTTACTAACAAGAGAGACCATGGTAGTCAGAGATTTGCTTAACTTCTGGTATCTTCATGCTCTCTGGTAGAAGGCAATTGCAAACGGCACCTGAAAACAGGATCAGATCATTTATTTAATAAAAATAGTCAAGTATTTCTTAAGACAGACACAGAAGCATTTGTTATATTACCAAAAGTCTTAACTATCGGAGATCATAAAAAAGGACAAAACTGAATTATAAAATTGGGAATCTTAATTCTTGGTCGAAGATCACGCAGACACTACTAATCTTGATATTTGCTTGAATATTTATATCTGAAAAGAACTGACTAAGATATTCTTGCCATCATGCTTAAGACCAAACTATCACTAGAATTGATAAGATCAACTGTTTTGGATGTTGTATAAAATTGTTTACCAGGAAAAAGGAAAGAGTGAATATTTACTTATATTAGATGAAGGACACTCCGAGTACCAGATGGGAACTCCGCATACCATCTGGCTACCCTATATTCAAAAGTAAATTGGTAGGTCCATAAATTTAGGCACCAATTTTCATTTACAATTAATATTCCTTCATGTATTTGGAAATCCATATTAGTTGACTACAATCTTCTAGATTTAAGCAGGTATATCCAAACTAAATTACTGAATGGAAAGCTAACTGGTTAAAGATTTAGAAGCTAGTTTCTGATTTATTTCTGCATAAATACTAAATCGCAGAAAAGTCAGAAAAAGGCTGTTCTCGTTGGTCAAAATGTCGCAACAATTTCATATATGTTTTACTTCTTCTGCACCTTCACAAAGGCCAGCCATCTCACAATTAATGCATGACATTGAGGCCAAAAATTAGTGATTGTAAAATGTTGTAAAAAGAAGCAATGATACTGTCATTGTAAAACCTCAGAGAAAGCAAGGAAAAAGAAGATGCAAAAGAGCTTCCTGACATACCTATCTTGGCAAGCCGATTAACCCAACCAGGGATACCTCTTTCTGTCAATTTCATACTAACGTCATCAGTAAAGTGATTGCAGTTTTTAGAAATGAGATGATAGGTGTCTCCATGATAGTCTGCAGCTATGTTCTCCATGAATTCCCGAAATTCATTGGGATGCATATCTATACGACCTAATGAAATGGAACATCTATAAATATATCCAGGACATTTCTTTGGTTCCACCTCAAACACCCCACTTGATGAGTAATCATGAGCTCCAAAACCGTACTCCAAGCCATGGACTGTAACAGAACAATTCATAAACAAGTAAATCATGTCGAAAGAAAGCATATGGATGCTTGAACACTAAATCACCATGAACAAACATAAATAAACAATATCTTATGTGTATCTCATGATGCCAATCTTAAAGTTACGACAATCATATTCTCATGCACAACCAGAACAAATGGCGAATACATTTTTTCTACAATAGAAGAAAAACAGCAAATGAGATGCTAGTCTGAGGAATGAAAGTATGAAACAAAGGACTACAGGTCATATTGAGATTAGAGTATATTTGAAGAAACATTCTTCTTATACTTGACTGATAACAAGAAGAGAACCAATCACTAAATGGGGGTCGAGTTTGATGATTAGTATAGTTATCTTAAGCATGCATCAACTGGAAGAAACCTTGGTCAAAATAAAGTACCTTCTTAAGCAGAGGGGCTCGATGCTTCCAAACAGGAACTTAAAACGTACATGCATTTAGGTAGACTATAAAGTATAAAGTATAAAGTATAGATACTCAGGATTTATTCCATTTCCGTGCTTCCTTTAGCAACTCAACAGCTAACAATATGAGATAAGGTGGTTGACTACTACCAGAGATATCAAAAGATTCTTTCAATAATTTTAAACAATTTTTCAGAATTAACCGTTATACTCTATCGTTCCTTTTTCTTTAAAACAATAGGGTGAATTATCATTATTAGAAGAAAAAACCTAAAATATTTTGATGAACAACTCTTGCAGATCTCGGTAATTCCTTTCACGCTCATCTAACCTCCAAAGGCAGGATTACTATCTAAAAGATCATAAAGTTACCAAGTCAAGCGCGATAAATCATACGACAGGCAGCTTAAATCGTGATTCCGCATCATTCCAAAATCGAATTTTTACACAAAAATGAAGGTTAAATTCCTCTGGCTCACCTTCGATTCCGGAGTGGAAGATACCGAGGCCGCACCAGAAGATGTAATTGTTCAACGGGGTGAGGTCGTAGACGTTGAGCACGACCGGGAACCCCTGCGATGACGCCGAGCTCGAGGAGAAGGCTGACCCCATTAACTGCCTCCAATTCGTACCCGTCGCCCAAACCCTAGGGGTTTCTTTGAACTCGAGATCTCCGGGGAAAGAGAGGGAGGAGGAGACCGAGCGCAATAATAGGGGTGAGCAGAGTACGACCGAAAAGGAGCCACCGTGGGGTCTTGAGCCGTGGGACTGGAAATCGAACTCTGTTGGTCATACGTAGCAGTTGTTCGTGTTGGAAGAGAGCGCATCGAGGCCGTCTGTGGGTGGCAACCGGGAATTGTGGGATGTACACGTGGACAACTGTTCTTGGAGATCGGTGTGGCCGTTTTTTTTTTTTTTAAAAGCAAACGCCCAAGCCATCAAATTACTACTTTTACATAACCTTATAGCCTCGTTTTATCACCTCTTAAATATATTTTAAGTATATCTACATTTATATTTTATAATTACTTAATAACTTTATGTAATAATTTGTGTTTAGTTATTTAACTATAGATAATTATATCAAATGTGATAGAAATTTTACTTAGAATATATATATATATATAATTTTATTGTACCCCTCCACTTGTAATAAATTTTTGTGTAAAATCAAAATATATATACACAAATATTTAGTTATAAAATATATTTAAGAAAAACATGATTAATTCAATAAGTATCTCTTATATATAAACCAAATGCTGCCTAAATTAACACGTATCTTTTATCACAGTGGGGAGGGGTTAATAACCCAAGGTGAACCAACCAAAGTAGAGAGGGTCTTGCTAGGATTTTCTTTTTCCCCGCTCCTAAAGAGCTTCTCCCTTCTCCCTCTATCTTCTTCCTCCCCTACTCTCCCTGATATATCTTCCCCTTCCTTGACCATCCCCACTTCATTGTTGGCATAGCCCATCTTCTTATTGTTATTATCTCTTTTGTCGCTGATTTATCTATATCTCTCCTCCTCCATTGTTTTGCGTTGGTCCAGTAGGCCAAGTTTGCACGGTGGTCGCGTTGGATGTAGAACCTTGGCTCTACTGTCTAATTTTTTATAATAAAAAAATACTTTTATTTTTTTATACTTTTATTTTATATTACTAAGCCACTCTAAACTTTCTCCTTAAGTATATATTTATTTAATAGAAGCACAATCATATTTGTTATTTAATAATTTTATATTTGTTGTTTACGAAAAAGTACGAGATGGTGTGTGATACAAAACAAAATTTAAACAATAAAGTAATTTTAGTTGGGGTAAAAAATAATATTTAACCATATTCTTAAACCTTATGAGTATCTACCTAATTTATTCGGTATGTGAATATAAATTTAGATAACATGAGTCTTCTTTTTATTAAAAAAAAAATCATATACTTCGGGAAGAATACATACACAACCCAATCCTAACCCAACCCAACCAAATTTAAACTTAATACCCTTCGTCTCACCTCACCCGCGTCCAACCGACCCAAACAACGATGCGACGTCTTCTCCTATCGCCGTCCCGACTAACCCCAACTCGCTCCCTCGCCACCAATTACACCGCTCGAATCGTCCGTTCGGACTCCTCCGGCCGCGCCCTTGCTGTCGAGGTCAACCCGCTGGAGCTCGGCCACGACCCCCGGGGCCATGCCCTTCCCCGCCGGGACCTCATCTGCCGCGCCACCCATATCCTCCTCTCCTCTGCATCCTCCTCCGACCCTTTCCTCGATCTCTCCGACTACCTCGAGACCCTAACCCTTACCCTCACGCCCTCCGAGGCCTCCGAGATCCTCAAATCCATCCGCCGTTCCGACCTCGCGGTCGCCTTCTTCCGCTTCGTTGCCTCCCTCCCTGGATTCCGCCATGACTGCTTCACCTATAACCGCCTACTCTCCATCCTCGCCTGTTCGGGAACCTCCGCCGGCGATGAGGTCCGGCGCCTCGTCGACGAGATGGAAAGAGAGGGAATCAGGGGGAGCATCTCGACCGTTAACATCTTGATCGGGATCGTCGGGGCGGGGGAGATCGGGAGGTGCTTGGAGCTGGCTAAGAAGTGGGGATTGAAGCCGAATGGATACACTTATAAGTGTTTGGTCCAAGCGTACTTGAGGTGCCGGGATGCAGAAGGGGGGTTTAGGGTTTATGAGGAGATGCGGAGGAGAGGGTATAAGTTGGATATCTTTGCTTACAATATGCTCTTGGATGCGTTGGCGAAGGCGGATATGGTAATCTCTCTCACTCTCTTGCTTATGGTAATTGACGTATCTAAATTGTAGGGTGGTTAGACAATTCTTGGATTTGGAAAATGCTTAAATGAAAAAGTTGCACTCAATTCAATTCTTAGATCTGGAAATACAGTTTCTTTCAATGTACTTTCTTAATTAAGAATAAAAAGTTTCATCATTCAATGTACATTTTCTTCCAATCCTTGTTTTGCCCTTAATTCTTGATTATGTACAGTACTTTTCTTTTTATAAAAAGATGGTATATTTTCATTTGGCTGCTCCTGTCTGTTCCTATATAAGCATGTTGTTGAATCTTGAGCTTTTTTTTCTTTCACTTTTACAATAGGAAAGAGTTTCAATTTTCTTCCCCTTTATTCTTCCTGTTACTTATCCAATGCTTCGATCTTTGCAGTTGACAATGTTTTAATTAAACAGGTCGACCAAGTTTACAAGGTTTTTGAGGACATGAAAAGAAAGCACTGTGAAGCAGATGTATATACGTATACTATACTCATCAGAATGTCAGGAAAGACTGGGAAGACTGATGTGATTGTCACTTACATTGAAGAAATGATAAAGAAAGGATGTATACTCAACCTGATTGCTTTTAATACTATGATTCAGGCACTTGGTAAGAACAGGATGGTGGACAAGATGATTTTCCTTTTCTCCAAGATGATAAAAAATGATTGCGGACCCAATGAATTCACTTATAGTGTAATAGTTGATGCCTTAGCAACAGAAGGACAACTGCATAGACTAGACGAGATCGTGCAAATATCTAATAAGTACATGAACAAGTCAATTTATGCATATCTGGTAAAAACATTGTGCAAGTTAGGACATGCAAGTGAGGCCCACAGCTTATTTTGTCGTATGTGGAGTTTTCATGACAAAGGAGATCGGGATGCTTTCATTTCGATGCTTGAGATACTATGTAATGCAGGAAAGACATCTGAGGCCATGGATCTACTAAATATGATGAAGGAAAAAGGGATAACTTCCGATATCATCATGTACAACATGGTATTTTCAGCTCTTGGTAAGCTAAAGCAGGTTTCATATTTATGCACTCTGTATGAAAAGATGAAACTTGATGGCATTTCACCTGATATTTTTACCTATAATATACTTATCTCAAGCCTAGGTAGAATTGGTCTAGTTGACAAAGCTTCTGAACTTTTTGAAGAAATGGAGAGTACTGATTGTAAACCTGATGTCATAACTTACAATTCGTTGATAAATTGTATGGGGAAAAATGGGGACTTAGATGAAGCCTACATGCGTTTCAAGGAGATGCAAGAGAAAGGATTGAATCCGGATGTTGTCACTTATAGTACCCTGATTGAATGCTTTGGCAAAAGTAATAAAGTTGAGATGGCTTGCAGGTTGTTTGATGAGATGCTCACAGAGGGATGCATCCCTAATATTGTGACATATAATATTTTACTTGATTGTCTAGAGAAATGTGGGAAGACAGCAGAAGCGTTTGAATTATATGCAAGTTTGAAGCAGCAGGGATTGACACCAGACACAATAACTTATTCAATACTTGAACGATTGGAAAATGGGTCTCAGAGATCATTAAGACTGCGCAAGCCAAGTCGTATCACTGGTTGGGTTGTCAGCCCTTTAAGATGATGAAGACCACTGTTTCTAAGTGGATTTCTGACAGGATTTTTCCGCATCATCAAGCCTCTGATGTGTTGCCCAGGACAAGTGAGAAGGATAGATCTTGAGTTCAATTTGGAATATAACAGAAGGTGCCCTTCCTCTTTCAACTATAATATGCAGTAAATTTGATATTATAGTTCATGCAACTTTCTTTACAGCTGCACAAATATGTCCAGTTCAGTCAATGGAAGTGCTTTAATTATCTCATTCACCTGTTTCACTAGGCTAATTCTCCAGACTTACAGATTTCCTGATGCTGATTAGTGAGCTGTTGAGGCTTGTGTAGATGAATACAGTGGCCTATATTCTATCCTTGTTGAAATAATGTCTTAAACAGTAAATTGAAGTGATATATCTTGTAATTACAGAGCAATGATGTTAAAAATATGATTGTAATCATTTTCTTGGTTGCTAGGATCATAGTAATTTTCAAATTCTTCTTGTTTTGAAACATATACCTGCATGGCACTTTGCTAGTAGTACTGCATGTAATATGAGGCATCGATATCTCATAATCTATGAACTTCATATGTAACTAGATATTTTGTTGTTGTAAAATGCGTTCCTTCTGATACTCATAAATTCATTTTTCCTGTGCATATATAACTTTGTGCTTTTATGAAATTCATTTTTCCTGTGCATGTATAACTTTGTGCTTTTATGAGGTTCATTTTTACTGTGCATGTATAACTTTGTGCTTTTATGAGATTGAACGCATGGTTCTAAATTATTTGGTGTATTCACTCTTTTCCAAGACAACAATATACATTCACGAGCATTTAAAATGATCTGTAGTGTTTACAACATTTTGGTAAACCTTTCTTGCTGCAAATGTTCGTGACCATGGGCTTCTTTCCTGTGCATATTGTTGGCATCTTTTATGTTGCATTTTTTCTTGCTTAGGACAAACTGTTATCCACTATTCAGCTATGTCTTGGTCGAGCTCTCTGCAGTCTGAGACTGACCATATCTTTCTGTGGTAGGTTCTAGTCATTCTACAATTGCTCAATTAGCACCTTTCCTCCTTTGAATTCAGTCCTCTTGAACCATTGTAAGAGTGGGACAACAGATGGAGGATGCTGGTTGCAGAAACTCCTACAGGTGCAACTCATGTGTGTGCTGGAAGATGGTGTTCATATGTTTGGTCCTTTTGTTTTTGCAGCCAATGCAGTTGTTCTTGAACTCATCTATATCAATATTAGTATTAGTATTGATTTTGTGACCAGTTCAAATACTAAAGATATAGCCGTCTCACTATTATATCTGGTTTTCCCAAATACTTATTTTACTTCATTGCAAATTCTTCTACCATTACTATTGGATAAAGCAATTATTCAATGTATATACTGTTATTCATCACTGTTATGAATAAAAGAGACGTTTTTCTTGTCAATTTAGTGAAAATAAATATTCAATGTATAGCCCAAAGTCTATTGAATGTTCTTGATCAATTGGATTTTGCTATATTGATTTAAAGCAGCTTAACTTTAATCTTCTATCCACCATTGGCATTCTTGTGCTAGAGGGCATTTTATAAGCAGATAATTCTGTTCATGAGGCTTCCCACCCCAACCTCTGCTGGCCAAGCCTGCCTATTCTTTAGGCGCCGACAGATCCACAGGCTGTGGATAAAATTGTAAGGAGCTTTATGGCATTTATCAAAGAAGCTGTACCATAGTTAGAATTATCAAAACTTGGTTGCACTGTAGGGAATCACAGTGAGGAATGTCTTGCTGTTCTCGTTATAACTTTCATTTGATCAGCTACGGTGTGGAATATGCTGCTCTTGTGGTCTCCTTTCCACCACATAGAAGGACATGAGGCCAGGCGATTGGATTCCTTTTGGCTTTTCTTTTAATGATTCTTTTGGGCTTAGCTTTGGAAGGAAGAACGTTTCCCGTTATTTATTTATTATTATTCTTATCATTTTTTGAGAAAAGATTTCCCCTAATTTATCAGGATAAGATCCAAATGGATTTGTATCATTGATGGAATGAAATGCTTTGTAACTTTTTAAAGATAACAAGGATACAGAATATGCTTTCAATTGGTGGATGATGGGTCTTGTTTGTTAGCAAACTTTACTCCTGTCTAGTAACTAAAGGTGATTTCATATAGGAGTACAATTTTCCCTAATTACTTGATTAACTATAGCCTTTTTCATTCCTTCTTGTGGTGTCTCCATAACTATGCTCTTCCCAGAAATACTCCCAACGAGAATAAATCATACCAAAGTTTGATTGGAAATGAAAGTTATCTCGCAGTTAATATTCTGAAAGAAACATTTCACATCTCTTGTATTTGCTGTGTAATTTTGTCATGGCAGTCAATGTAACAGGAACGGAATCTAGGTCCCTTTTAACTGTAAATCTCAACAGACATACTCATCCACACTGCTAAGCTGATGGCCAGTAGTGCATTTCAGAGGAATGCTTTTCAGAGCAGTGAGGTTAGTGGAATCCGAATATCAAGACATTAATGGTGAAGTTGGTCGTCTTACATGTACTTTATATTGCACTGCATGCTTACATGTACTTCATATTGCACTGCATGGAATATTACTAACAAGTCTTTTCTGATACGGACAACTAAGCTTTTGCAGAGGGGAAAGTAGAAGTCTTGCAGCTCATGTCAATCCAACAACCAGTTATTTGTGTAACAATATGCAGCTAAAATTTGTCAAGTAATTGGGCAAATATCAATCATGGAAGTTGAGGAAAAGGCATGCAGTTGCATAGATCCCAAACAGGAATATTTTTCAAGAATGTAACTTGATGGAATGTTGACAAATTCTTTGGAATAAAAGAATATCCTCCAATATGGAACATTCTCAATTTTATAGTAGAGAATGTGATCATGGATCAATAGCTTGTATGATCTTATTGTGTATTACTATCAGAATTTGACAGATGCACAACTGTAGTTATCGATTGGTTGTACTCTGTCTATATTTTATCTTTCCACCTCAAAGGTCCTCTAAACAAAGGCCACTTTCAGGTTCTACTTGTGATGAATGGAGGCATATGCTACACTTTCTCCATTTGCGCAACCATATTCATCTTTCTCAGGAGCTAAATATATATATGATATGAAGCACCCATGCAGTGCCTACTGCTCAGAATTTCTGTACATTTTGTAACAAATACAATGGCTTTGATTGACTTGCCTTCTTCATATTTGAAGTACTACTGTAAACTCTCCCAACGAACAATCCCAAGGATAAGTGGCATTGGTTTCAGTACGAAAACAGAAGGTGAGAGGGAGTTAAATTTATCTGTTAGTTCTTCTGCTACCCTGTCATTGTTCTTTACCAATCAAGTATTTAACTTAACTATACACTTATTTTGATTTTCTTAGTACCTTTTTGTTTTCAAGTTTCTGTAATACCCTGTCAATGTCTATACTAGCTGTTATATGAACCACTACTATAGTCTCTCTTTTTTCTTCTTTCTTTCTTTCTTTCTTTCTTTCTTTCTTTCTTTCTTTTCCTTTCCTTAGCCGACATCAATCAACATGGAAACAGGGAATTTGACTTTCATACTTGAATGTTTACCATGTGATTATGAAATTACAAGCACATGTTGCATATGGATTAACCCATGACTTAGCACTTAGCAGTACAATTATCCTACTTCAGTTCTTTCTCATCATGTAATTGCTTACATTGAATCCATAATATGCTATTGGCTATTGTTCAATTGTCCACATACTGATTCCCTCTGAACTTTCTCCGTTATGAGAAATCTTGCAGCTCCGACATTCAGATTACCATGCTTGGAGACTAAAATTATCACAAGGAAGCCAATTGTTTTCCACAAGAATATGAGGAGAATTAATGTTGTCTCCCCAAATGCACCGCTTACTACTACCACTGAAATATTAGATGCCTTCGAAGATGAATATGATGGAGCTATTATCAATCCTGACTGCTTGCCAGACACTTCTAATGCATTTGCAGCCATGCTTCAATCTTCACTTTCATATTGGAGGCTAAAGGTTTTATCAAGCGTACTTATATATATCAAGTATAAGTGACGAGCAAATTAAAGATATTTTTTCTCACTTTTTACATCAGGGAAAGAAAGGAATTTGGCTGAAGATACTAGAGGATCAAGCTGACCTTGTTCCAATTGCTTTGAAGGCAAGCTGTCAACCTTGTTACTCTCGAAGAGAATAGAAACACTCTATCGAAAACAGACTCCATTTTGCAAAACCCTTTGATCAGAAAAAATCTAATTAAAATTATTGATTACAGAACAAGAATATGACACTTGTTTTCATCCTGTCTCAGGCAGGGTTCAGTTATCACCATGCAGAACCAGGATATGTTATGTTGACATACTGGATTCCTGATGAACCTTGCATGCTGCCTTCTACTGCAACACATCAAGTGGGAGTAGGAGGATTTGTCATCAATGATAGTAGAGAGGTTTGCAGTTTCATATGCAAATGATTGACGACAAAAAGTGCATTTAAATTTTGAGAGAGAATTTTTGTCTAGAACATCCTTTTTATGTGCTTTTTTCATTTCGGTTGCTTGATACCTTTCTATTTACTATATCATTTTGTTGTTTAGGTCCTTGTTGTGAAGGAAAAGAAATGCCCTTTAAGGTGTTCAGGCATATGGAAATTGCCAACCGGTCATATTGATAAGGTATTAATTCCTTGTCAATGCTCTCTCTCTCTCTCTCTCTCTCTATATATATGTATATATATGTGTGTGTGTGTGTGTGTGTGTGTGTGTGTGTGTGTTAATATTTCTCAACAATGATCGCAGGCAATGAATCAAAGATTCCTCCTAGCATTCTATGAAACTAAAATTGATCAGACTTGTCTACGAAAAATTTCGATAACCAAATCTTAGTTAATTTTGTTAATAATTAGGCTTCTCTTCTATGTCACTATTCTACCCAACTGAGGCTTTTTAATACCCTATAGATAAGAGTAACTTGATGCTGTTTAGTCTATCTTCTCACTGATTCTTATTTTCCTTGTAACTCAAATGACCAATAATTAGTGTCACTTTGTTGATGCTTTCCAGTCTGAAGATATATTTTCCGCAGCAATAAGAGAAGTGAAAGAAGAAACTGGGGTAATGAGAAATAGTTCTCTGTCATTCGAGCAGAATTATTTTGTATCCTTCAAACTTATGCTAAACTTACAGTGATATTTCTTTTCTTTTTTGCCTTACATTTTGCAGATAGAAACCTCTTTCTTAGAAGTGGTAGCTTTCAGGTAATGTGGAAATAAATTCAGCAAACACCGCGCATATTTTGACCTATAACTTTGATAGTATCTATAACCTAGGATGACATTTATCAGTTTGCAATCTGGATAATGCAATATAAAGAAGAATTTAGCATGTCATATAATTCACAGATTCTTTTACATTTTTCTCCATATTAACAACTCTAAGTACAAATATATGGGCTTCACTTCATTCTTCTCTCCTGTTGACATTCATAGGCATGCACATCAAGTCACATTTGAGAAGTCTGATTTGCTCTTCATATGTATGCTCAAGCCACTGTCATTTAACATCTCAATGGATGAGTCAGAAATCCAAGCAGCAATGGTACTACTTCAAATCTTCTCATTTATTCACTTACTCACACTTCTAGATTATGAAATTGATGTTATTTTGTTGCAGTGGATGCCTCTGGATGAATTCCTGAACCAGCCATACCATCTGGAGGACAAAATGGCGAAGAACATCATCGATATCTGTGCTGCTAGACATCAAAACAACTATCTTGGATTCACAGCTCAACAGATGATGTCAAAGCTTGATGACAGATTGTCTTATCTCTACTGCAGAGATCTCAAGGAAGCAATAAAAGAAAACCTTGGAGAAGAATAAACACACAAGTGCTGGATGTCTGATTGAAGAAACTTACTTGTTCAGAGAATAAATTTATGTGTTCTTTATCAAAAACTTCTGGAAAATAGGGATCTACAAGTGTTAACAAGTATTACTATGAACTAATATCAACTATTCAAATAGAATCTTAAAAGGAAACCAAAGTAACCTTAAAAACTTAATCCTATATGATGTGTGTCTACTATCCTGAGCTAGTTCACATAGTTCTTTTTTATATATAGAATTTTGTACAAATCACCACCTACAATTTAATTTATTACAATAAAAACCACCGCATTTTGATGTATTTGGAAATCAACTTCTCCTTTTTCTGTCATATCTGCAAAAGCCAGAAAAAGGAGCCAGATTTGCAAATAAGCCAAACAGGAGGTTTTTCACAATAAGACTAGATTTAGGTGGTTATAATCAGACCAAATATATATATATATATATATATATATATATATATATAGTTCCATGAAGGATTAAACTTCCTATCACTACCAAGACAACTCAAAGAGGTATTTGCACAACCAGCACTGATGTAAAGGAGGTCATGGTGGCGTATTAATAGCTTCTCCATTGTTCCGGCATTCCGACAAACATCTTGTGGACAACAATTGGAAAGATATTCCATGCTGCAACTCGCAGCGACGTTGAACTGAGGAAAGCCAAATGGATGGTTTACATAGGTTCGGTCATTGTCGACCACAAGCAGCAAGTGGCAACAAATGGATGTCGAGTTCTAACTGCGATCTCTTGGCTTGAGGTTAATAATTGTTTTTCTAGTGTTGTAAGGACAAAGAAGACACTAAGACCTAGACACAAAGAAATTTATTCAAGGTTTCTTTTCTTTCTTAAACATAATTGTTGCTGAATATTTTTTTTTAAATAGTATAATTGTCGCTGCGTTCTTTAAAATATTATACTTAGAACTAAAATCTTATTATTATTTTTTAACTAATTCTGAGCTCGAACGTTATAAAATTTTGATAACTAGGCTAATTTTTTCACATGAAAAATCTATCAAATATCAATCATAATACATAGAGAGGGAAAATCAAACTCATAATTCCCAAAAAAAATAAAAGTATATTTCAAACATACAAATATATTCCCCCAAAAATAAAAGTATTATTTTCTAAGATTCCAAAGGTGCATGCAATGAAAATATAAGAGAAATTATAGTTGGTGAGAACATTTACCTATCTAACATTAACGAGAGTTGAGCTCATCATAATTTTAATATTTTCAACATCATAACGGCGTCGATTATCAACAAACACCAATAAATACATAGAATAATTCTTCCATTATCTTAAGAATCTAAATTAATAATAGCGATGACGTCTTTGAATAGCCTTTGTAGTTTAATTTATATAGCAACGGTGTTAGATGACTAGACGAAGATAATATTTTAAGTTTTAACAATGGATAGCTTGCAGAAGCAAAATAGAAAAAGAAATTAATAACTATTAGTGCAGGAGAGACACAGAGAACTTTACAAATTTTGTTTCTAGGTTCCAAAGTCAGCTACTTCACCATGTCATTTGACAATAATTTGTGTATATATATATACATTGGTGTTATTAATAACTCATGCAACCTGGAATCGGAATAAGTACGTATATTGATTTATTTTATGATTGTACGCTACCTTAAAAATAATCTCTATATGCTTGTTTTAAAATGTGTTAGCCATGAAGAGGAGAGAGCAAAATAGAAAAGAGTATTAGAATAAAAAGTCTCTAGTATTTAGCTCTTGTCAAAAATCGTCCACCCAAAATGATGTCATTAAAATTATTAAGAGTATCTATTTTTTATATTATTAACTTGTTTATAGCCTGCGGGTTGAATAAAAAGTCAATTCTTCTGTATACGGTTTCTTTTCTTTGTTTGTTCAAGAGAAACTTTTTAGGTGCAAAGTTTCATTACATTATTGACGACGATCTTATACACAAATTGGATGGTGGAATAAGGCACTCTTTTGACACAAATTCTAGACTTAAATATGGTAGACAATACTTATACAAAAAAAAAAAAAATATTAAGTCTCAGGGCACAAAACAAAATACAATAAGAAAATGCGACCCTAATAAATTCACACGAGCAAAAAAATTAAAGTTATACTACGATTCAATCATAATTCGACACTCAAAGATAAATATTCTTGTGAATTCTTAAAAAGGTTTGGAGAAGTAAGAATCCCCGGCCTACAGTGGAAATGAAAATTAAAAAAAATAAAAACAAATGCCCAAATAGCAGAAACGGAAAAGAGGGAGGAGCATCTATTGGCTACCTCAGTAAGACTTGGGGTGGGGGGAGGCAAGTGACTGGGCCCCTCCTTGTCTCGCACCATACCACGTCGAATAGCTCTAGTAAAAGCATAAGGCTGAGCAAGGCATGGGCAAATTAAATAAGGGTTAGTAGAGAGAAAGGGGGGAGAGAAGGAGAGGAAGAATGGGAGAAAGAGAAGAGGTAGCTTCGTTAGGGTCTTCTAATATTCTCCACCTGGAATGAATCACTACTTCTTCTTTTAAAATTTACTGAGAATATGAGTTGTATTCAGCTAAATGGGATTCTCTCTGGTAGCAAAGCAAGTTACAAAACTATAAGGGAAGAGACACCATCCGCGTATGTTCCATCTGTGTTCAGTTTCACCCACCCATAGTTTGGAGGTACCAAGCGAGCAGTCGAGCTGCTGGAGGTCGATTTGGTGGCCACTAATTAACTCTAAATTTCTAGAACGGCCTACACTAAATTCCTCTGCAACATCTGTACAGGATCGAATTGAAAACCTTCCAACTGAGGAAAAATCAAACCTCTCCAAGATTCTTCTAATGGGGGAACTACGGGATAACTCGGAAGACTAAAAAAAAGCTGCCATCTAGATGCTCTGCTCAACCTTGACTAGTAGAAGGATGTCTGGAAAATGGGGGAATAACTGAAGGGAGAGGTAGAAGGGGAAGTCTGTCATTCATGTCATCCTACGGAATTGAGAATTTTCAAAGTTGTGGGTCAATTCTTAAGGGCCAATAAATTACTACAATCTAATCTTAGTTTGGATTCTAATAGAATTTTTTTTTTATATGTCTGGATTCTAATACGAATTTGTAAAGGACGAACCAATAAATATATATTTATTAGTATTCAATTGGTTCATATGTTATTTTAAAGATCACAATGTCGTAAGAAGAATTGAAATTTAAATTGCTTGTTTTATGCTAAAAAAATAATAATATTGATCTCTATAAAGCATGCGCATGCATGCCTTCCCTGACGTCAAATGGCACCGTTGTGCGAGAGTGCTTTAATATTCCCACCTGGACCTCTAAACAAATTATAAATAGTTAGGTCTTAGGTCATGGACGGCCAAGATTCATGGGTCCACTACCCATTATTTTTCTTTTTTCTTTTTCAATTCCTTAAATTAAAATTATATACGATAACAAGAGGGTCTATATTGGGGGTGGCAATCCGATACAAATACGAATATTACCCATTTATTAGTCGGATTACGCAAGTCATAAATAAGTTATCGGGTGTTATTTAAATTTATAGAAGTTATTTAAATTTTAGATAATTTTTTTTTCAAGTTAAAAATAAATTTTTTATATTATAAATAGGTTAGCCAGTCTGTAAGTATGTTATCATATTATAAATGAGTTATCGTGTTATAAATACGTTGGATGAATTGACTTGTTTACAACCCAAACTTAATTATACTAATATGAAAACATACAATACTTCTAGGAGTCTAAGTAAAATTATCTAGTTATATATTAAACATTCGGATTTTAAGAGACCTCCATTTTAAAGTAATTTAAGTATTAATTAAACACACACAAAAAAAAAACCTTGGGAAAAAAATAAATTACTTGGATTATGTAAGAGGTGGGTCCCAGTGGGCCCACGTTTACTTTGAGCAATAAGAATTTGTGGCCACCAAGTCTTGGAAAGAAAAAAGTCATTATTCCCCCTCTAGAAACTATGAAATTAGAAAAAGGTTCACGTTGAATCCGTATGTTCCCAACTATAAAGGCATTTTTATTGACATGTCATTTGAGCTACTAAAATGACCTCGTCCAATATTTATAACTACGGGTTTGCCCTTTTGCCCACAGTGATGCCAACGGACCTCGAAGGTACTAGAAAGTAGATCCGCTTTGGATCTAAATCCTTGCGTAATAAATAAGCCGAGCTTAACTTAGAATAACATTTATAATTATAATTATATTCTGAATTATTCGAAGTATGGGTATGGGTGAACCTATATAATGCCAATAGAAGGCCATTTCAAGCCACAAAGAAGCTAGACCTAAATGTTAGGAGGAGATGAGAATTTTGTATTTATACTAATTTTACAAAAAGAGAGGAGCTAAATGACAAAAATAGTATAATTGTCTAAAATTTAGAGGAATCATAACCGCTTAGCTATATGTGTGATTCCACTATTGATTTCCATTTCAAGTATATCGTGCCAATTGCTAAGTGGACTCCATAGTAGAAAATTGATAGACGTATATTATTTTATTAAAAAAATTTATATAATTATAATTTGGATAAAAATAAATTAGACAACAATGAAATATAGTTCCAAACAAATAACAATTAATATAAATGTTCGCACATGATTAGAGTGTAGAAAATCTTTGTATTTGGTTCGTACTTTATAATCAATAAGTGATAAATCTTAAAAATATAATGGCAACTCTGTAAATTTACCCTTAAATCAAAGTCAATATTGTTGAATTAGTTATAATTTGACCCGCATCCAAATTAAATACATCAATCTAAAAACCGAGGAATCTTCGTAATTCAGTGGTGTCTTCGTAATTCTGCTCATTCTGAAGGGTGTTTGAGAATCTCCTTTGTTTTCTTTTCCTCCCCGCCATTTCCTACTCTTCTTCTTCTTCTTCTTCTTCTTCTTCTTCTCCGTCGCAATCAAGCGGACGCCAACTAAAAAACGAAAAGAGAAAGAGAAAGACGCCACCGGTTTCGTCAAAACCTAACGATCTCGAATCCCCTATAAATTTGGCGTCCCAATAACTCCCCCTAAAAGAAACCTCTTCCTTCTCCTTCTTCTATACTTCCACGAGACCCCAAAGTTGTAATCTTTTCTCCCTTCTCCAATGGAGTCTTTGCCGAATCCTTCAGTGCCGCAGAATCTCCTCGTGGATTCAAGCTCGAACCATCTCCTCAATCACAGGAGCGCGCTCTCGTCCTCGTCGGTGAAGGCTTCGGCGAGCAACGGCGACTTGAAGCTACAAGCGGCAAGGAAGGCGGGGAGTGATGGGATAGTAAGGTGCAAGATTGTCCGCGGAGATGCCGGTTATGTTCTTGAGGATGTCCCCCATCTCACGGATTACATCCCTGATCTCCCTGTGAGTTGTTCTTTTAATTTATTTTTATTTTTGTGTTTTGGTACTAAATTCTATGTTTTGGAAATCGATTATTTTTTTTTTGGTTATTTATCTCGATTAATTTTGCTCTGTTATTTTTCTTTTTTGTTTAAATTTCATCATTATTGGTATAATTATTTAATCTTTCAAACTTATTTCTGTTACATCTTTTAATTATTTGGAATTAATATTGCCTTGATGTTATAAGTTCTGACATCGTCCTTTAATTTATGGCGAATTTGCATTTTTTTTTTTCATCCAGACAAGAAAAAAAATTGCAGCCCAAATTCATAGTTGCTTCGATTATATTAAGAGTTATGCACGCAGTTACCCCTTGGGTGATTGGAAAGTGAGTAGTTGACAAATTCTGGACCTGTAAACTTGGACCCCACTCTTTCGAAAGCTGAAATTATGGGTCAAGATTGGGACTGGAGATTAATTTTCTCCTAGTTTTTAATTTAATTAATCATTCCCTTAGATTCAACTTCATTTCATAGCGATTAATTCGGGCAATTATATTCGTTTATGTTTTGTTGATCTGCAGACCTACCCAAATCCACTGCAAGATAATCCAGCGTATTCAGTTGTCAAGTAAGATTCTTTAATTAATTGTGTTTGTATATAATTTTCTCCAAGTCTACTATCATTTTTGTTTGTCTCCGTTTCATTGGATGCCAAAATGTCTCTCCATTGAATTATTAAGATTTGTGTGCTTTGTTTTCACAGGCAGTACTTTGTTAACTTGGACGATACTGTTGCTCAGAAGGTGCACAATTCAGTATCTTTTCTTTTAGCATTTTAAGGTTTTCTTCTCAATGGTCATTGAGCATCAATGTTTGAGCTCGTAGTTGGCGTAGGTTTTAGAGTTTTATTGCCTGTGGTACATATAAAATGTTGAAAATTATTCGTTTTGGTTGTTGACATCTATGTATATATCTGTTTCACAGATTGTGGTTCATAAGAACAGCCCCAGAGGGACACATTTTCGGCGTGCAGGCCCTCGTCAAAGGGTAGGTCTTGATGCTTATCCAGTTATCCTGAAAGACTGAAATTTCTTTGCTAAATTTGTTGAGCTCTTTTGTGTCCTTCTTAGGTTTATTTTGAGTCAGATGACGTGCGTGCATGCATCGTAACATGCGGAGGCCTTTGCCCTGGTCTTAACACTGTGATAAGGGAGATTGTCTGTGGCTTGTCCGATATGTATGGTGTCACCAAAATCCTCGGCATAGAGGTGAGAGTCATCAATTTTTCATTATTTGCTCTGTACATACTTCAATGCTTATGTCGGATTTTTTATTATTGTTGCTCTGTTAATGAACTTATATTATATGTAGTTTAAAGTGGGAGAAATCCTGATATTGTTCCTATCAACCACAAAATGTCTTTTCTGTTGGTTCATATCATGTTATTCCCTCTAAAACAAGTATTATATCAATTGCTGAACAAAGCTTACAGTAGATTACAGTTCCATGTTTCATTCTTAACTTATATGCATAACTTTGCACTAATTATAGATGGAATCGGACAATTCAGAAAGGATTACCCATTAATACTAATGTTAGTGTAAAGTTGATTTATCCTCGATTTCATTCAAATATGTTTTCACCTTGCCTATATGCTTGTTTGAGGATAAATGAAACTTTAAGATTGTAAAGTTGGAATTGTTTAAAGCTTGATGTTTATTCAATTGTTCAGTGTATTATTATTTGCATTATCTGTTGAACCTCAACATGAAGAAGTATCTAAGGAATTGATAAAAAGAATGGTAAAGAAATAGCATGCCTTATGATTTCCTTACTTGAAGAAACTGGAAATTGTTGATTGACTTGAATCTTTATAAATAAATAACAAGTGTCACAACTTACAGAAGAGTCTAAGACTGAGGAAACAATCTCTCAATCTTAATATGTTGGTAAGACATCTCGCACTCCCAAACCGTCAATTTCCAGGAACTTCTTGTACTACATCTTTCACATCCAACCGCCCGTTGGCAGGAACTTCATGTACTAGGATGGCCTTAAATAAATTATTGAAGTCAAGGACTGCATTTAGCACCTAAAACATGAAACTATTGTTGTCTAATTATCTAAGTTGGATTTTGTTTCCTCTATTCATAGGGTGGATACAAAGGCTTCTATGCTCG
Organism: Typha latifolia; assembly: GCF_019914945.1. Classification (NCBI taxonomy): domain Eukaryota; kingdom Viridiplantae; phylum Streptophyta; class Magnoliopsida; order Poales; family Typhaceae; genus Typha; species Typha latifolia. The sequence goes on along the minus strand of NC_133087.1, from coordinate 4,102,773 downwards.
CAACACAATTCCCTTGACTCCCAAGAGTGTCAATGACATTCACAAAAGGGGGGGAACTATCCTTGGAACATCACGAGGGGGCCATGACACTACAAAAATTGTTGACAGTATTCAAGATCGTGGAATTAATCAGGTCAAAAGGCATTCTTTTGATAGTTTAGTTTTCAAATATTATGGCATTTTAATTAAGTTTACTATCCGTCAACAGTAACATAATTTAGATGTCTGGAATCGGAAACTCCTAGTTTGACTTAAGTTTGCTCCTTTTCCAGGTATATATTATTGGTGGAGATGGTACTCAAAAAGGGGCTTCTGTGATATTTGAGGTAAGCAAAATAGTGCACTATGTGAAGGCGAGACTAAGTTGATGTGGATATATTTATCTCTTCCATAATCTCATATTACCCATATAGTGAAAACGGATGCATTACCATCTTGATTTCAAATACCATTTCTTCCTGTTCTGTTTGGGAAACAGTAGTTGATAGTCCCAGAATGCTGAAAGGTATCATAGAAATTGTTGTTTTGATACCAGTGAACATGATTTACAGGAAATCCAAAGACGGGGCCTCAAGGTTGTCATCTCTGGCATTCCAAAGACTATAGACAATGACATTGCGGTAGTTTAATTCTCTAGTACATTTTCACATTCAGATTATTTGGTGGTTAATGCCACAGAATGTCAAAATTGGTGTTTAATATCATAATGCCATGTTGATTCAGGTTATCGACAAGTCATTCGGTTTTGATACTGCTGTAGAGGAGGCCCAACGAGCAATAAACGCGGCACATGTGGAGGCTGAAAGTATTGAGAATGGCATAGGCGTCGTGAAGTTAATGGGTCGCTACAGCGGTAATTTATCTACCCAGTTGTACCATCCTGATGTGACTATGTTTTCTAGTTCATTTAGTCGTAAAAGCTTATTCTCACTTATTATTGTTCTTTGAAACAAATGCGTTATAGTTTCTGTTTAGCTCATCACCTTTTAGGATTATTAACCTTTTGATTATGATGGAAGATTCAAGGATCTAGTTGTATACACTTATCATGGTTTTGATCCTTCAATGTGCTAACAGTTCCAACTTCTGCCAACAGTTTGAATGTATTTCTTGAATAGTTTCTCAGTCAAGGAAATCTATAAGCACTTGTTTAAGTATAGCATGACTTGGAAAATCTGAAAGTACTATTTGCTCAGGATGTAGCTTAAACAAATCTAACAATAATGACTTTTTGTTTATGCAGGCTTTATTGCAATGTATGCTACTCTTGCGAGTCGAGATGTGGTAAGTTAAATGTCTTCAACGATTTCAATCCACTGTTCATAGTTATCTAATTTCCTAACATATTTTCATGTCACTAACAAGAAAAGAGTGAACAATTTTCTCATAAGGAACTGATGACCTCTATTTCATTTTATCAGGATTGCTGCTTGGTTCCAGAATCGCCATTCTATCTAGAAGGGAAAGGTGGACTTTTTGAGTTCATAGAGAAGCGTCTCAAAGAGAATGGCCATATGGTTATTGTCGTTGCAGAGGGTGCAGGACAGGCACTTATTGCTGAAAGTATGCGGTCCATGGATCATAAAGATGCTTCCGGAAATAAGCTTCTCTCTGATGTTGGACTTTGGTTGTCTCAAAATATAAAGGTAGGATTCTTGATCGAAATATTGGTATTGCTAGATGCCTAAGGCCAATACTGTTGCAATTGCCCAAACTATGGATAATAGATAGTTTTCCTCTTCTATTTAATAGTCTAAAGCTATTTTCTCTTCTGTGACCATGTCAAAATATCTGATCATTTATTATTTCTTTTCTTGAATGAGATGATGATACTTCTTGTCAATTGTCATGGTATATTATCATGTATTAGACTGGACATGCCATAGTCTTTGAAATTAACCAGTAACTTTCTATATCATGCAGGACCATTTTGCAGGAAAAAAGATGGGCATGAATTTAAAATATATAGGTCTGTGGGATGAAGTTGATCTTATTTTTCCTGCTCTGCTAAGTGTTAACACCATTTAGGTAATGATATCTTAACATTAGTATGTTCGTTGTTGCAGATCCTACATACATGATACGTGCAGTTCCAAGTAATGCATCTGATAATGTCTACTGCACATTATTGGCACATAGTGCAATCCATGGGGCCATGGCAGGATACACTGGTTTCACTGTTGGCCCAGTTAATGGAAGACATGCTTATATCCCCTTCCATGTAAGTTGAACCTTCTCATCATCAAGCTTCATTTCTCCGATAAAAGAAGAAAAAAAAAATGCACTTGCACCAAAAGAGTTGGACATATTGCCATTCTTAATTTGTGATTAATGTTTATTTTTCTTTGGCATTATTTAAGTGCCTTGATTTCCTCTACTAGAAGAAGACACCAATATTTAATCTGCATGATGTGAATATGTGATACATTCATTTTGAAGGCCTTAAAACTATGCATACTACCATCCCCAGCCTTTTCCTGCACTTTTGGCTAGATTCACCAATGTCCTTAATAGCAAGAAAAGGCTACTTGTGCTGCAACATTACTTTATTACTTTTATAACGTCAAATATATCTATGACCATATACAATCCCTGCATCTCCCTTACGAAATTAAATGCACTTTTCAAGCTTGAACAATGAAGATGATCAAAAATCTTTCTTCTTCTTTTTTTCCAGTGCTAATACTCTTAAGTTTGTCAACATTGCAGAGGATCACAGAGAAGCAGAAAAAGGTTGTGATCACCGACAGGATGTGGGCTAGGCTACTCTCTTCAACCAACCAACCAAGCTTTCTTAGCAATAAGGATGTAGAGGAAGCAGGTAATGAAGAGGAACCGCCAACTCAACTTCGGGATGGAGATGACAAAATGGTAGATGACCAAGTTACAGACCCTGAACGTGATAGCTCAGTTTGTAATGGTTATCTTTGAGATAAAAATATTGCTCGATTCGCAGCAGCACCTACAGATCTGTAAGATGTATACTTCTACCTCTTTATAGTCATGAGTTCACTGCTTTCCGGCACAAACTTTTACTGTGACTTTGCAGTCGATCAATTTTTGTAATGGTGAATGACTTTATTTTGTAAATATGTTTATGAGGAATAAAAATGGATTTCATTTCAAATTCTAGCCAGATTGCTGGTTGATAAACATATGGTACGAAAACAAGAAGATTTGGCAGTAGGCACCAAGACTGGAAAAATCAACTAGAGGGACAGGAAGATAGCAAACAAGAACAATAGGTAAAATGTACTCTTGTTGTGCATGAGACACACATCGCAGTACTGAAGTAAAACCACTCCGGAAAAATTACAAGATGAAAGAATACCGCAAGAAAAACCATCAGCCAAGCATATATTGTCATTTATAAATTCCAATAAATGTCAAGATTACAAGATTCAGACTGGCAAGGCACTGTTTATCGATAAAATCTTCAGTCATTAGGAAAAGTACAGTCGTTCAGATATCCAATTTGCATATCTGGCACCCCCCAGTGACTCAAATTTGTAACCAATGCTAAGAAGAATTAAACTTGTTAAAATACAAAATACAATAACCATCGATGATCACCCTCTATAGAAGCCAGAGGGATCTGCATTCTGGATTATCCATGGATGCTCAAGAAGCTTGTAAAGAGGAAGACGTTGTGAGGAGTCTTTTACAAGCATCTGAAAACCACAAAAGAGAAGAAAAAAATGGTTTACTCAAGGGATTTAATAAAGTCAGAAAAGTCAGAAAAGTCAGAAAAGAATGTGTGTGGTGTGAGTCCCTCACCTGGCTAATTAGGTCTTTCGCAGCTGCTGAAACAACAGGCTTTGCAGGGAACTTCAGATCGACTTTGACTATCCTGCATCCAGGAGGAAGTTTTAAGGAATGGATTTAATAAACAGTATATATAAGAGTGGAGTCATCAGCTGATGATAAATTGCATGTTGCACATTAAAAATTAGTGATGTTTTAAAGATATGACTATGATAACATTAGATGAATTGTAGCATTTCCACCTTTCTGTCTATGACAATCTGTAAAAGAGAGAGATTCACATTCAATTTCTCTATAACATATCAATTGTGCAATTGGTGGTTTAGACTTTTGTGAACAAAAATATTTAATATGCCTGACCAGCATCTGGTAATTGATAGCAAGTTGCTTTTGGTCATATTTCACATACAAAGAGACATTAAAAATTGATAACAAATTAATGATTTTTACTGAACAATTTGAAAGAGACATTTATTTCTCTATCAATGGGAAAGTACCAAATCCATATTAAAATATATGAAAACCTTATACTTTGAATGATTCACATTTAGACAACACAATCTGGATAATGATATTGTTAGCCTCATCTATCATTTGCTACAGCTGGTAGTCTAGTTGACGCAAACTAACTTAACCAGAATATTCATATGATGGTACATCAAAATTACCTCCTGTACGTATCTGAATGCTCCTTAGCTTCAAATGGTGGCACCCCATAAAGGAACTCATAGCACAGGACACCTAAACTCCATATGTCAACACTAGCATCATGTTCTGCACTTTCCACTGCAATAAAGGCACAAAAAAGTTCAAGAAATAACTCAAGACATGGGCTAACTATATTAATGAGATAATCGGACAATTAGGAGTTAGCGTACCCATTTCAGGAGGAAGGTAATCCAGTGTACCGCACATTGTCCGCCTGCGGTTGAACGTGTGCACAGACCAGCCGAAGTCTGCAATTTTTAACTCACCCTGCCGAGAAAAGCACATTAGCACAAAAGAATCAAGGTAAGAGAAGCAATAACAGATGATAAGAGGGTACCTGCACTCCAATCAGAAGATTCTCCGGCTTGATGTCTCTGTGGATTACATGCTTCCCATGGAGGTAGATCAATGCTCGTGCCAGTGATGAAATATACTACAAAATATAGTAATCAATCAGTACAATCGAACAGTTCTGCGACACACTAGATTTATAGTATTCAAAGATATATAAGATCATATCAATAAGACAATACCACGAGAACAATGGTGAGTCTCATAGGGCATTCAAATATTGGATTAATTCAAGTTCTAGCGCTAATCATGTAAATTCACAAGTTGTACTCAATGCAACATTTGATAACTCTCACACTCGAGGCATATGACAACTCACCGTAGCAGCCCTTCTTTCACTGAAGTACTTGCACTTCTGCAATTCCTTGTAAAGTTCACCTTTTGCTGCATATTCCAATATCAGATAAACACGAGTCTGCAGTGAAACATGAGCAAAATTAAGCAAGTTTGACAGAAAGATAATGGTCAATCAAACTAAAACTCTTTTATACCAAGAGATAGATAACATTAGTAAAATATCTATACAAAGAAGTGTCTAGACCTGATCATAGAAGTACCCATATAGCCGTAGTATGTTCGGATGCCTGAGGTGGCTCTGTATCTCTACCTCGCGGCGTAGCTGGTGCTCCACTTGAGATTGTTTAAGCTGGCTCTTAAACAAAACTTTCAAAGCCACTATATGAGTGCTCTGTCTCCAAGTAAAAAATTTAGAGTTAAACAATAACTGATAGTTCCAAAAAAATTAGAAATACCCTGATATAATCATCTACCAAGTCAGATTTCTATGTAAGATAAAAAAATAATAATTATTATTATAATAATAACGAAATAAAAGAACAAAGATATAATTAGAGAAAGAAGGAAACCAGAGAAGGAACTGAATGTACCTTCTTTTCTCTGGCCAAATAGACATGACCAAATTTTCCTCTTCCAAGAGGCCTTCCAATGTCGAAATCATTCAAAGTCCACCGCTTCTCGACCACGGATACCTGCGAAGAAGACGGCCAACAGATCTTCTTAAACTCTCCATACACCTCCAAAATGCCGGCATTCAATCATAATTACAGAACGTCACAAGAAGAGAAAACCTCAACAGAGAAAGAACAAAAAATAAATGCCCAAACTTAACAAAATTTGAAGCAATTAATAACGGCAGAGGGAAACCCTAGTTTACTACTTTCATATGCGTTGACCAGGAACCGATCATGGTTTACGAGAGATAAAAGGAAATATAATGTCTAAAAATTCTTCTTTCCTCCAAAGAGAACATGAAATTCTTCTAAAGAGATGCGATTTAGGGATCCTGAGGAAGCAATTTTTTTACAAAAAAAAAAAAATATCTTTCCCCGATTTCTTGCCTCAATTCCAAGAACAAACAAGATCGCGATTGAGTGGGAACACTTCACATCTTAAGGTCAATGGGAATAACAAAGTGGATCTCAAGGTAAACTGAGGGGAATCCAGTTCCAAAGGCAACATTTTGGAACCATCCCATCTAAAAGATTCGATCTTTAGCTTACCTTGTCTTCCTGCTGTGTTTCCGCCGCGATCGCCATGAGATGAGATCAGAGAGAGAGAGAGAGAGAGAGAGAGAGAGAGAGATTCCGAAGTTGATCGATGGGAAGGCAGGGGAGGTGAGAAACTTGGGGGAGGGGGGATTTTAGATGAGTTATTGAATTTGCAACGGTCGGATTTCCGCAAAAGATGCCACGTCAGCGGGAGGGACAGCTCATGGAGTTGGTGCGCATTTGAATTGGGGACCGGCCTTACAGGAGGGGGTGAGTGAGTTAAGTGTGTTGGAGCTTCTTTGTTCCCTTTTACATTTCAGTGCCCAAATTTTTAAACAATCTTTACAGGCTAAGTGCGAACGGACATTAAAAAATGCAGCATATGGAATAACTTGGAGGGTTGATTTGCAAACTTTCCATGTGCTGGGCTGGGCTACGGTCCGACTCTCAATAAACAAATGTGAAAGCTGTGGTTGGGTATTTATTGATAAAAAAGAAAAAAAAAAGAAAAATATAATATTAACTCTCATAATTTAAAAGAAAAAAGATAAAAATATTCTTAACTAAGATAAGGACATTTTCATTTTTTTATATCTAAATTATTCTAATCTTAATGGTTATTTGACTTCAAGGGATGTCCTACAAAAAATATATATAAAAAGTTATACATACAAAAATAAGTGTTTTGAGAGGTATACGTACGGAGTAGAAATGCAAATAAGCGATATTTTCGGAGTATACATGCAAAAAAAAATGATAAAAAGGCTTCTAAACTCATCCATTATTAGATCATCCATATTATATATCCTTATGTCTTTGTCTAGAGAATATTAATCACTCTCAACAGTATCCATTAAAGCTCATCTAAACTTTCAAGATGGATAATAGATTACGCGTGATTGATGCATCGGTGCCATGAACTAACGAGTACAATTTGACATATCCCTTTACTTTTTGTTTGAATCTAATGTACCAAATCAATGGGTTTTAACATCTTGATTGATTCCACCTCCTCAAGCTTTGTTGGCACATGGAAGCTTATATGAAGTTGTAAAAGGATGATCTCGCGAGTAAGAACCTTTTTGGGATGGTGTATCACAGGTGCGCTTCTAGTTAGATCAGAATTTCACCACTTGATCCAATCCATTAATGATAAATATTCTTCACTTCAATTGCCCTTTTGCCTGAGCCACTTGGTTTTTAAGTAAACTAGCGCTAAAACTTGAAGAAAACCTTGCAATGTTTAAGGGCCAGCTCTCGATGCTAGCTCCCTCCCTCCTTTGGTGTTACTTAGCATTCTTAGTTCTATGTGGATATGGAAGGTAAGAAAAATAATTGTTTTCTAGGGCAGGGTGGCTTCGTCGTGTGCTGTGATGGACGAATCGAATTCGCTTGTGAGATCGTGAGCCCACTTGATGATCATGATAGGTTACTTCAATCTATTCATGGTTACCTACTGGCAAGTAGAGAAGCTTTGGATTCCGTAGGGCCAAACTTGTTAGATCAAATAACATCAGTTGACGTGAGCTAGGTTTGCTCGGTTTAGTTGTATGAACGGGGGCTGAAAGTTTAACATCTGCCATCAAATATACGAGTCAATCAATGCTCCAACGCAATAAACGGGGGCTGAGAGAGTCCCTCGTTTCCAATATAAGCCCCAAAATACATATCTGAAAATATAAGCAAAATGACTATGTATGAATTATAAGTCATCAAACTTAAGTTTACAAGAATAAAATAAATAAATAAAATTATAAACTATTCTTCGCTAGATCTTCCACAAGCTCGGAGATATCTATTGATCTGAAAATATTTTCATTAGAAAATGATGAGCATAAATCCCAACAAGTTTCTACTTCTACAAGCTAAAAGTAAAGCAAATAAGGATACAACAATATCATAAATATTAATATGCTCTCATGATTACAATTAATACATTAATATCACATACTCATCATAATCACATCTAATAAGCATGTACATTAATAATCAATAATATGACATTCATTAATCTAAACTATCGTATCTTAACTCCGAGCTCACATCGAGCTCTACTCATGGGCCATGTCAACAATATAATATATATATATATCATGTTAGACTATCAAGTTGTTAATATATAAGGTTTAGATTGACATAGATAAATAAATGAAAAGATTAAAGTAAATTAAACAAAAAAAAAATATATATATATATATATATATCTATTTGGGCCAGCCTAAAGCCTAAAGCATTGGGCTAGCTGTAACTTCTCAAAGAGCACAAATCAACTCACCAAACTTGGGCCTAAAGCCCTCGACCCACTAAGAAAGCCATTTAGGTTGGGCCACAACCCAACCCATAACAACATAGGCTGGGCCAAATCCCAACTCACAACCACACAATGGGTTAGGCTGCACCCAGCCAAACCTAACATGGGTCGGGCTAACAATAGCCCAACCCCACCACCAACTTAATTAGGTTAGGTTGTAGCCCAACCCACCAAGAGGAAGGAGGTGGCTGCCGGTGCGCACCACCACAGGCAGCCAAGGCGCACCGACAGCCAAGGCCAGCATGATGATCGACACCCAAAGTGGGAACGGCACCCGAAGTGCTACCTGGCCAAAGACTAAGCAAAAAGCCATCTCGGCTAGGAGAGCTCCACAATAGGGAGGAATAAGGGGTCACCGACGATCACTGCCTCCAACAAACCCAAAAGACTACACTAAATCCACCCATGTGACGCACACAATCCACACAAGGCGGCGCACAGCTAGCCGAGGCAGCCAACGACGATCAAACCACACACCATGGCCGATGGCCAGGGGAATGAGTCGCCCGACAAACATGAGGGCACCAAAAGACGACTTAAGGGAGGAGACGATAATGGTATTAGCCTAAAATTATCCTCGATAGTTGACAGAAAGATGACGCTTAGTGTGACCTCTCCCGGAGGTAAGGAGAGTTCGCAAAGGGCCACCATCAAGAGAGCTTCACGAGGAAAAGCTCCTAGATCGGCACGATGTCAACTCAAGGTTGCCGACAAGCACCCACACTCAATATTTTTTTTTTAAACAGGATGTTACAAACAAATTAATAGAAGGTTAGTCTATTTTTGTGGATTATTGCTAAGATGCCCTCTATACTGAACCCCTTGGGATGTTTGAAATTTGGTAGTAACTTATAAACAGTAAACTCCTGAACTTAAAGATAATTAAGAAGGATAAGAACAACGCCATATCTACTCGCTAAGTTGATTAAGTAACAACTAAGGTTAAGATTAAGGTTAAGGTTAAGGTTAAGGTTAAGGTTAACACACTTCCGAGGCTTCTATTGTCTCCTGTATTTATATTTTGAGCACGATCGAAATCATCAAATACGCGTGATATACGTTGTCACCTATCCGACAACCGCCGTCAGGTCGACCCAGACAGTAATTAACTGTCATTTTAGTCAAGTAGGATTCGATTATTACTCTTCTCCACCGTTGGTGCCAAAGTGGGGGATGTCACGCAACCACCACACCGACATGACACCCTTGGATTATATTGAACACCTGGCACTTCTAATCATCAACTGCTGCCTAATTTCCAAATAACCTTTATCCCTCTAGTTTTGCATCTTATCGAGGGTTTATCAATGCATATTAATATCTTAATAAAATATCTTAGAATATATCTATACTATCAACTTTTATCACGAGAAAAAAAAATGAAGAAATTTATCATAAACACCTTAATTTTATTTTTATTATGATTCCGATGCGGTGGATCCTCGATAATGGCTTCTTATTCCCACCGACACCAGAATAAAAGATATCCTCACGTGATATCCACATCCCCACTATCATAGAACGGATAACACCGACACGACACTACGCGACGAACAACTCTATCCACACGAATAAGATTAACCTAATCCCAAGTCTCATCACCTCGGAAGGAAAGACGGACCCTAAAAAAGCCGATAAACCTCCCGGGTCCTACGCTTTAAACCACGTGAAGAGATGCGACCGGATAATTAAGTCCCCAACTCCGGATAACTCGTTCGGATAAGAAGGGAAAAAAGAGAGAAAAACAAGAAGAAGGGAAAGAGATGGAGGATAAGTTAAGAGGCGAATAATGAGTGGGGAAGAGAGTACGGTGTTGTGTAATAATGAGTGGCATTATTCCATCTCACACGATTAAAGGAGATGAGAACTGAGAAGAGGAGAAGAGGAGAAGAGGGGAAAGCAACAAAGAGATGCTGTCTCTCTGAACCGGACATGCTTAGATATTTTGCAAAGAAGGACCAACTTGACTTTCTTTAACATTAGAGTTCTTGTACTCGTTCTCAAAAGTGCCACGAAATGCGAGAGAGTGGAAAAAGCAATTAATGAACAAGTACTGTCTCTCTAGAGTCTTCACTCTTTGCTCAGATATTTTGCAAAAAGTTTAGAAAAAAAAGAAGATATTTTGCAAAGAAGAAACCGACCTCCCTGTTAAAATATTTAATTTTTTTTATATGTATTCTTTTGAGAGACATTTCGTGAGTTAAATTTAACGGATCAAAGTTAAAATCAGATTTAAATTCAATAAAAAATTTTATTTTCATATAATTCAAAAGTCTACAATTCTTACCCTCTTCATAGTACTAAATAAAAAAAATTATTCATAAATATTTTATATCTAAGCTTTAAGAAAAAATATATTTTAATTAATTTATTAATTTTAAACATATTCGGTTAGAAATATTCATTAAATACCACAATGACATTTTCTAAGAGTGATTTTAGTGCCAAATATTTTTTAAATAAATATAATAATTATTATGATATTTCGAAAGTTTGTAAAAACTTTCTAAACTTTTATTTTTTATATATCGTCCTTTTCTACTTGTAAACTTTTTTTATACGTAATAACCTTCTAAAATAACTCTAATAAAATATCGATATGAACAAAACACCGTTGTGAACAAAAAAAATTCTTGTAAAACAAATAATAATTCAGAGGGTTCAAAAAACGTTTAGAAATCTTTTAACTCGACGCAACACCACCATGATGTACCTTAAGATTTGAAATTATAAGTAATTTTAGAAATCTTTTAACTCGAGGCATTGTCCAAACCAACACCTCCATGATGTACCTTAAGATTTGAAATTAACTAATCCACTTCTTTCTCGAGGCATTATCCAAAGCAACACCACCATGATGTACCTTATAATTTGAAATTAACTAATCCACTTCTTCAAATTAACTAAAAGAAAAGGCAAAAGTATATTACAATATTTACACAAATAAAGCATGGCATCTAATTACAAAAGTTGGACATACTAAACAATGAACACAAGCAACGATCATGAAACAAGAGATAAGAAGTTAAAGATGAAACAACAGATAAGAAGTTAAGCTACACGATAATTTGCTAAGAAATCAATCGAAATTAACAACTCTGCAGCCATTGATGCCAACTCCTCTTCAGGATCCAATCCAACTCTCCGAACCCAAAACAAATCCATCCCTTTCACTTTCCCACCACCACCTTCGCATATATCTACAAAAATATCTTTTAATATTCACAAACAACTTGCATGCATAACCATCAGTTCACCAGCTCAAAAATCCAGTCCACATCTGGCTCCGACTTCTCCATCTTACTCTCCCTACTCATTCTCTCGAACATCTTCGCCCTCAATCCCCTCCCCGACTCCACCCTCTCCTCCCCTTCCGCCTCCGTCGGCGTCGGCGTCGAAGGTGAGCTACCAAACCCAGCGCCAAACCCAACCCCCCAAGTACTCGACGCCGGCTTCACCTTGGCGAGCTGCAACCGCCTGAAGGACAGAAGCACCTCCTCCCAAGTCGGCGACACAGGCGGCGACTCGCACGGCGGCGAAGTCGGCGGCGACATCAGCGTCGAAGTCGGGGAGGAAGAAAGCAAGTACCTCATCGGCGATCCATCGTACGAGTCCACCTGCTTCTGAGGTACGACCCTCAGCTGTTCCTTCGTGTGGGCGAAAAAGCAAACACGCCGCGTGCACGCCGTCCCGTCCTTGCAGGGTTGCGTACGGTAGCGGGACGGGTGGAGCCAGCACTCGAATACGCCGTGGGCGAACTCGCACAAGTCCCCCCGATTGCAGCTCCCCTTCCGGTACTCCGGGCACGCTATTCCGGAATACCGGTACTTACGAGGGTCCCTTCGACGCGCCTTCTCCCCGGGGTGCGCATAGGGGCACTCCGTCCAGTCGTGGCTGCGCCCGCGTGCGCACCGGCGCACTTTAAACTCGTACATGCGGAAGTCGTCGAGCTCCGTCTCGTCGCACGCCGTCAGATCGTCGTATAGAGACACCGGCGGGATCTCCACCGTTGGGTTGAGGCGGCTTCGTTCTCCTAGCATGGATATCATTTCCGATAGTAATTTTATACTGGGTTATGGAATGGCTCTGGAAGTTTGGGACAGGGGTATTTAAAGGGAGAAGGGAAAAGTTAACTGCGGTTAAGATAACCGGGGTTAAAGGAGATATCTGGGATAGGGACGTGACGCCGTTAGATTAGTGAGGCGGTGGAAAGGGAGGCGGAATAGGGGAATGAGGATGAGGCGGTGGGACACGTGGCCACTGGAGACTGCGTTATAAGGACACGATAGAATGGGTTGCAATATCTTATTCCATATTTATTTAAATAATAAAAGAAAGATAGAAGGGTATAATAGGAATAACATTGCGTATTAAGTAGTATCACGGCTGGGTTAACCTGGGTCGAGTTTGTTTGTCATAAACATGATAAAAAAAAAGGATTAGTAAACTAATTATCTTTTAAATTAACATGAATATGATAATAAGTTATTTAAATTAAACTACTAAATATATCGGTCAGATTTTTAGTTATAGGTGTAAAATGCCAATAAATAAAAAGGATATAATAGGTTATATGAAACATCACTATTTTTTAATATCCTGAGCTCATTCTCCTGTGTAGATAAAAAAGCTGAAAAAATTAAGGTACTCCATTAAAGAAGGTAAAAATATTTTAATAAACTAAAATTACTTTATTTTTCTCCAAAATATAAGGATAAAATATTATATAATAATTCACACAATTTGCATGTGGTAAAACTTATGAATGGAAAAAGTAATAAAAAACCTAACTGAAGAAATATTTAAAATATTTTTTAATAATTTAAAATATTTTAAGAGATCTAAATATAATTAACCTTAGTTTTTTTTGTTTTTTTAGCCCATGAAATGATAATGGATCTGTCACAGATAAGATAGTTATTAAATTTATCCCTAGATTTGGCATGTTCATACATTTATTATTATTAATCTATTAAATATATTATGCTCTTTGACATGGTTGTATTCGAGTTGTATTCAAGTATTCATGTCATATTTTGACAATATATTTTCATGCACTACGGTTATACCAATGATTATTGGTGATATTATACAGATTAAGTTGGTATAAGTTAAAAAAAATCAATCAGGCGAGTGGTAGATATGCTAGATGTCATGGGGTTACAAAAGGACCAATGGTCCAATTTGGACCGAAGCAAGCTAGCAGAAATGGACAAATTATTTTAGTGGGGGTAAACAGCAAGCTATATATATATATATATCACATTAGAGCCCATTGAAATTGAAACAGTCTACAGTTCAGTGGTCTCATTAATTGAATTAAATATAAGTTCTCTGCACGCAGATTTAGCTTGACCATTGCATTACTTGGTGCTAAAAGGAATATCTACTAAAATGGCTCCTTGATTGCCATTGAGAACATGGATGTTGGATAATAATAATATTAAGGTCTTGTTCATCATTAAGTAGTATTCTTTTCTTCATCACTATGATTGATACTCTTTGGCTATAAGGATAGAATGATAGATATGTCAAAAGTGAAAAATAGTAGAAACAAATGATTTGTGAGTGTATTTTTAGATCTTTCATTGTATTATCAACCTTTTCTAAAAGAGTTGCACATCCCATATCTCATATATCACTGTATAGTGTCAGCTCGACTCTGCTAGGGTTGGAGTTTCTCTTTCTTCCCTCTATCGAGGGTCTTCCTCATCGGCAGCAATTGCCGACGTGCTCCTCCCTCTCCCCTCCTCGAGTTAGTTGGGAGGAGAGGGGGGGCTTTTCCCTGTAAGGTAATTCTCTCCTCTCCTTCACTTTTCTTCCTCCTCCTCCCTCTTCCACTATCTTTTTTTCTTTCTCCTCATTCCTCAATCCTCTTTCCTTCTCCTTTTCTTTTCCTTCATTTTCTTCTCATTTTTTCCTCCCCTCTCCCTTTTGCTTGACCAAGGTCATCGTGGTCGAGGCCACCGCAACCATGGCCATCTAGGACGTGGTCTTCTTTCTCCCTCCCTCCCCTCAACCTCTTCCCCTCTCTTTCCCTTCTTTTCTTTTCCCTTTATCTTCATTCGTACCCACCTCCCTAGGGGTGTAAACGAGCGGAGCTTGAGCGAACTAGGCCCAGCTCGGCTCGGCTCGATATGCATTTTATCTTGACTCGATCTCAGCTCGACTCGAGCCAATCTCGATAAGGCTCGAACTTGACTCGCCAGCTCGATGGTGAAGATGGGGTATCGATGGAGTCTATAGAGGGTCGCCATCGGTGCCTCGGTGGTGAAGATGAAGATGGTCATCATCGATGCTCAGTGGTGAGTGGTGAGCTGGTGACCGATGAAGATGGTGTTTCGGTGGAGACTAGAGACTGGAGCGGCAGTGAAGATAGAGATGTCAGTGACTGGTGGTAAGTGGTGAGTTGGTGACTGACGGTGAGGCGATGAAGATGAGGTTTTGGTGGAGAGTAGAGACTAGAGAGGGTCGGGTTAGGAAAGGTCTGGAGAACCACCTATGGGGATTGGGAATAGGCAATGTTGTAATGGGTTTTGGACTTTGGGGAGAAGCTAGGGTTTGTTATTTATTTATATAGATCATATCAACCATTGATCTCTAGCCGAGCCTAATAGCCAAGCCTAATAGCCGAACCTGAGCGAGCTAGTGCTGGCTAGGCTCGGCTCGGCTCGGCTCAATAATTCTTTCGAGCCTAAAATCTTAGCTTAGCTCAGCTCATTTAGAACTCGAGCTGAGCTTGAGTTGAGCATACAAACCAACGATCTTTTTGATAGCCCTACACCTCCCCTTCATGTCGTCCCTTGCCGGTGACTCTCATCCGTCGACTTCACCTCCTCCTAAAAGTTGGCTCCGCCACCTTATCTTAGTTTGCCATTGTTTGTTGCCGCTCGCCTTTCTCTTTCAGCTCTAATGAGAGTGGCATCCATGACTTTTTGTGGCCGCTGAGTCACGTAGTTTCTTAGGTGGTGTTTTGTTTTAGGGTTTTTTTTTTGCATGGTGTAACTACACCTCTTCGAGATTCACCGATGATCAAAAGTAAGTTTAAACTATTTATTATATTATGTTTGAATATGTTGGATGCTCATTCAGATCTTATATGTCCTTAGAGCTTGATGCTTTTCTTTTATAGTGTTAGTAGATAAGTTCTTCAAAATATCTCTGATTTTATTTGTATACCAAGCTTGTCAAACATGATAGCTTGTAAAATATGATTAATTCAGTGAAGTTATCTGCCTGGCTATTCCTTGGCAAAAACTTTGAAAGAGAAGTTGGACTAAACGGTGTCAGTCACAATTAAAACATCGGTGTGATTGGAACACTGAAATACTGTCATTGATTGTATTATCAACTTTATTTGTTTGACATCTTGTATTCGAGGATTTAAACTCACAAAAACAAACGAGAGGAAAAAGGTAAAAATATTAATATATAGATTAATTTTTTAGCTTTTTATTTTGAAATACAAATGCTAGGATATAGAAGAGTTAAATTCATTAATTAATGCCCCAAGGTTAAATAGAAACAAAAGGGAACTAAAATCTAGGCATGCATTAATGGTATCCGAACTATGATAGGAGATAAGCTTTGGTGCCATGTGACAAGTGCATGCTTTAACTCGTGCCTCATAATAGAAACCAACCACGTCGCTGCACATTAGCTTACCGCCAAAGGGTTAGGCATGGGAGAGAACTCAGAGAAGAGAAGAGAAATAAGAGAAAGAGAGAGAAGAGAAAGAGAGAGAAGAGAAAGAGAAAGAGAAAGAGAAAGAGAAGAGAAGCATTTGGCTCGACGTACGAGAAAGTTAGAAGAGAAGGAAAAGAACGAAACAAATCGAACTATTAGTAGAACAGTAGCATATGCCGACTGACGTAGTTGGTAGCTCCGATCCACGTGGCAATTCTAGCATGAGGTTCTGTGCCACCTCGTCAGCTCCTCCGCACACGTGGCCGCTATAGAGCTTGATAGATGACGACGTGGCCTTGAGTTGATCAGCTGCAGCCCCCGGGTGCAGGAATCTTCTGAGAGATCGAATTCTGTGTAATACGTACGTGGATTAGGAAGCAAGTAAAGAACATTGAAACATTACAAACACAAAGGATCAAATAAATGCGAGAGAGAAGACAAGCTTGATGAGCACGTCTCCGTAATCTTTTTGACTTAGTGAGGCGAGAATATTATTCATTATACTATATAATAGGGGAATCATAACACATCGACGACGACGAAGACGACGTAGAAAAGCAAAAATATCTTATGAAAGATTTGCTATGTGGAAGGATATGAAAAATTAAAAGAGTGACGGGATGGTCTACAATTATACTCCATGACCCATTCAAATAATTAACGTTATAACAGCATACATACTGTTTCCTCATTTTTCTCTTATTTATGGGCTCAAAATATGTTGAGAAGCTAAAAAGAGGTGACCTTCCTCTCCACTTTGTGGACCTTAAATAATATATAAGCTAGCATTTGGTCGGTACATAAGATATTTATTCATAAATTAAGTTTTTCTTATATATATATATATATATATATATATATATATATATTGTAACACTTTTTTCTAAGAAAAAGACATACTACGATAATACTAGCATTATGACAATGTAGTAATATTCTAATATTTATATTTATGCTTTTATTATTGGCATCTATATGTGTATCACAACGATTGAATATATATTTATACATTATATGCACTTAAGTATACTGATTATGTCATATATGTTGTTAGACATTGCACCACATGCACTTTTTATCGAGTAGTTAGATTATGTCTCAGTAATATCTTTATACTCACTTGGCATGAATTATGATGCATATACAGTATATATATACCTCAAGTAAATTGTATGCCAAATTTGAGCAGACGTGAGTCGGTGGTCAAACACAATTTTGGAAATGATATTTTGTGAGATAAGATTTATAGCTTTAGTGGTATTCGATTATGTAGGGTTATGACGTATTTTTGAGCTAGAAGCCTATGATTCTCGCATGGGGTACAGTAATAAGTGTGAGAATTAATGGGCTCACAATTAAGGGTCCTCAGTCTGATGGTCATTGATAACCAGCATGCATAGTATCATCAGGCATGTACGGGCAACATTATTGTAAGTGTCTATCTCTCCACGTTATTTAATGCTACGAGAGATTATACGATGTTATTATCTATTTATGATATTGAGGCTCTCGGAGAGTGTAAGCATAACCTATATTGTTGTTTTATAAATTACATTATTTTTAATTTGTAGAGATGTATACCCGATAGGCATTATTCTCACCATCTTTGTATAAAATATGTTTTTTTTTATGATATTGAGGTCACATAGGAGCAGATGATTACTAGTTAGATTTTTGTTTAGTTTTTTTTTTTTTATTGGATTAGTTATGTTGCCTCTACCAGAGTATTTATCTACGCTTAGTTGTATGGATGTTACGACATATATTTATATTTTTAGTAAATTTTAGTTTTTTATATAAAAATATCAATGAATGAGTCATATGAGAACTATGTACATTTACATAAGCTAAAGGTGTAATAGTTTGCATCCTATCACATCACAGATGACAGAATGTGACGAAGTTATATCTATAGAGATGAGGGATGTAATTATCAATTTACCCCTCACTATTCAGAATAATGAATATGTACTTACAAACGTATAATATCTTACTATAAACTAATATATATTATTATAAAATACGCATAAAAAGAATATACTATAGAAAAATAATATTTCCTCTTATCAAAATAACCTTTTTATCTTCTGGTACGGATGGATCGGGCCTTGGGCTGGGCTGATGAGTCGGGTTGTGGGCTTCGAGTCTTGAGCCCGACTATGTCGAGAAGCCGGCGAATTTTGATTCGAGTTGGGATCAGGCTGGAGTAGTGGTTGAATTAGGCGAGCTGCTACCCAAGTCCAAAACATTTGGGTCACAGCTAGCTACTGACCACTTAACTACTCTCAGACAGAGGGACAAATGGACAGCAATAGATTCTTCATTTTGGACATTTGAGTTCATTCCAAGCACACATGTGTTCCAGGTTTTAGTGCTGGTGATTTACTGTTTCTGGGGCCACTTAACCACTCTTAGACAGGGACAATGATGTATGTATCTAACACTTTGTAACAAAGCATGCGTATAAAATATAAATCTTAGGAAACTTTGCATTTAACACCCTGTATTTGCAGTATACATTCTTTATGCTCCCTATTTGCAACTCAAAACTTATGTTTTATTAAATATGTGTAGGAAACATCATAACTTATTTTTGCACTAAGTTTGGGCAAATGGCATAAAAATAGAACATTCCCTTAACTAAATTCTTTTTTTCTGAAAAGGTCTAAAATACCCTTCGCTGTTCTTCTCTCTTCCCCTACCTTTTATAATGAGATTACTTCATTCCTCCTGCAGCATAAGCTAGCTCCATTAAACCTAACCTTGTAAAAGATATTTTTCTCAGATGGGATTCCTCTTATCTACGGTTGTCATTGCAACAAATATCAAGAAGGAAGACAATAAACCCTAAGATGGAAGGATCAATCACTTACCTTCACTTCTTTGGAAAATGCCGACGAGTTAGAGATCTACCGCACCCACCCAAAGATCTAACCTTGGGCTAATTGAGAATAGCATAGATTTTGTATTCTAACCGAATTTGTCGTTTGGGTTTAATATTTCAAGTGGAATATAAATCAGATTAGATTATGTTGAGCTAGGTTGAATACAAATTAAGTATAAATACAGAGTATTTATGTAATCTTTTTAGTATAGTTAGCTTAACTTAAGAATTTAGTTAAATTTAGTTAACAGATCAAACAACGAGTTATTTTTTACACATATGTGATATAATGTACGACTTAATTTACAAATAGTAAAAATAGAGGGAGTTAAATGCAAGTTTCCCTAAATGATATAATATTCGATCTCCTCCCTAATTAGCTGATCTCACTTCATAAAAATCTTCAACAGACATCTCAAAGACCTTTAGCAACCAACGGATAGCAATACGCCACGTTAGCGCGTGACATAGATTATAAATACAGAGAGGAGCATGAGAAATTTTTAAAAGAAAACAATCTATCCTTCTATTTTATTTTTCATCCAACGCACGCGTATTTGTTATTTATCCCTTGCATTTTATTTTTATTGTCACATAAAACACCTGACTTTTACCAAAATATAATATTATAATTTATGATTAATTACATATTAGAACAAAAATAAATAAATAATCAACATAAGCTCTTGTGCCGAGATAGACAAACAGAATGGGCATACTTTGTTTTGGCTTGCCAAGTTGCCGTTCGTCTGTTCACATGACGTTGTTCTTGTTCTGTGGTACCAAAAGTTTATATGTGGCAGAAAACTATACACAGACGACATATCTAATCTACCCTTCGTATCTCGTAATAATTCAATTTATCTTCGTAGCAAACCAACACAGAAGTGTAACAAGATTAACTTATCCTTACCATAACTTTTTTTATCCGACTTGACTTTTGGCCCCAATCCATATAATAAAATCCGAACCTAAAACGTATTCGGATACGGATTTATTCTATGGATCCGTATCCTCTCGTCTCTGCGCGGTTCAAGAAACCGCCGCCTCTGTTTTCGGACTCTTATTCTGACTGGAGTCCATGTCATCAGGGCCCCATCCCCCTAAAGTTATGTAAACCAACACCGTTGTCGTTGATGGCTTTCCCACGCAAGGCTGAGTCATAAACCCCCTTAATTTATGCCCCATCGGATAATATCTCCAACTCTTCCTATTCTGACTTATTCACCTAATCCTATTCAGTTAGTTATTATGCCGCTGTCAATCCTAATTTTAGTCTCTTTCTACCTTCCTCCCGGTCTATAAATACCCTCTTCTCTTCTATCCTTGGATGTAAGCATTATTGTTGTTTGATTGTTATTCTTATTCTTCTCTCCAAGATTTTATTTGTGATAGTTGAAGATGACCATCGTCATTGAGGAGCCTCGAATTGGTATGCTTGCTTTCTAATCTGCTAATGTTCCTTCTCGATTACATTGATGGTTTCCAAAAGTTTTGATGGGATGGGATTGGTTGCAGTGGTGATCGAGGAGAGTAAGAATATCCACGCTGACCAAAAGGGACTGGGATTGGTGCTTGATGCTGGCTTTATCATGCCAGATTCTAATGCGTTTGGCCACACTTTTAGGTGCATATTTGTACACGTCGTCATTGTGCTTTAGCCTTTAAGATGGCGCACACTAATTCATGTATAATGTTTGCAGAGACTACGATGCTGAATCTGAGAGGAAGAAGACTGTGGAAGAGTTCTATCGGATTAATCACATTAACCAATCCTTTGATTTTGTAAGTATGAAGTGGTGGCATTTGTTGGCTATATTTTAGTTTTGTTGGCTTTGGACCTTAATGGAGTGAGAGATTGATGTGTAGGTGAAGAGAATGAGGGAGGAGTATGGCAAGTTGAATAGAGTAGAGATGAGCATTTGGGAATCCATTGAATTGCTCAATGAATTCGTTGATGAAAGCGATCCTGATCTCGACGAGCCGCAGATCGAGCACTTGTTGCAAACTGCTGAGGCAATTAGGAAGGATTACCCTGATGAGGATTGGCTACACTTGACTGGCCTTATCCATGGTAAATATGCTTGCCTATTTTGCAGCAAATTGCATCTAATGGGATTGATAACTGATGAAATGATTCTCCTTTTGGGATTTTAGATCTTGGAAAGGTTCTCCTCCATGAGAGCTTTGGGCAGCTTCCTCAGTGGGCTGTTGTGGGTAAGAGTTCATTTTTGCTTCCAAATCTCCCAGAAAACAAAAGATGGAGTCAGAAATTGTATCTGAAATAACTGAACTGTTGCTTTTATTCCAGGTGACACATTCCCTGTTGGTTGTGCATATGATGAAAGTAATGTTCATTACAAGGTACTCATACTCGTACATAAACTAATCATAACCTCTTCTTTTAAAAAAAAAAATCTTTCAGTGGTCTAAATCAATTACATTATGTTGTGAAATTTTTGCAGTACTTTAAAGAGAATCCTGACTACAACAATCCTAAATACAACACCAAGTTTGGAATATATTCTGAAGGATGTGGACTTAACAACGTTTTCATGTCGTGGGGACACGACGACTATATGTATTTGGTATGCTTGACATAGCTTAGAATTTCTCTGAGTTCATCCATTTCTTTGTAATGGATATGAACTTATTTGTTTGTTAACCTCAGGTGGCTAAGGAGAACAAAACTACATTGCCTTCCGCCGCCCTATTTATCATCCGCTACCATTCATTTTATCGTAAGAGAACAAGCTTGTACAAATGCTTTAGTTTTTCTCTCTATCAGTACTCAAATCATGCATGATGTTACTCTTTCAGCTCTGCACAATCATGGGGCTTATGAATACTTAATGAACGATGAGGACAAGGAGAATCTTAAATGGCTACATGTATTCAAGTAAGAAATATATTTGATCTTTTTATTTTTATGGATAATTATAACTCTAATCACAATGAGAGGAATGTTAATAATACCTTGTTTCTTTTACACTGTGCAGCAAATACGACCTCTATAGCAAGAGCAAAGTTAGAATTGATGTGGAAAAGGTGAAACCTTATTACCTCTCCCTCATTGAAAAGGTCAGCCTTCCATCTAAATTTATTCAGACTTAATCTGGACGTATTTTGATTGGTTTCCTCTAACAAAGATGAATTCTTCTACTTGCAGTATTTCCCTGCCAAGCTGAGATGGTGAAAAACTTCGGATACCGATTCATTTCATGGTCATCTTCGAGAAATTAATCTGAGAAGTTCCATGTAGTATTACACTATTACATTGTTTATTCATGTTAGCAATCTATAATGTACCTCTCCATATATGTCATCCTATCTTCCTCAATTATGTAATATGTCTAAGGCAATTGCAGAGCTGATTGGCTCATAAAATTGAGATTATGAAGAAGTCTCCTGGACTCCTTGCAGTTTGGTCCTGTTAAATTAATGAGACAATTTCATCAAATCTTGAGCTAATAAACTATGAAGCTCTATTGTAAGTCAACTCGTCTCATCATATTGGCTTATTAATAATAATAAAAGGTGCAAAATTGGAGATATTTGATTTATTTATGGTTATATCATATATTATTGTGATGTTTCACCTAAACTGAAAACGATTTGATGGATGTCTCCAGTTCAACAAAAAATCATGACTCAATACATATGTTTCACCAAAATCTTGCATATTTTTTAAGTCAGCGTTTTTCAGATTCAAACTCAAAATTCTAACAATATGATCTTCTATAACTATCTTAGCACATTTCTATCCGACCTAAATCTTGCATATAATATTCACCTAAATCTTTTATAGGCAGAATGAATAAATCTCTTTATCCCGCAGAATAACATCTGTTACTTACCATCTCCAATCAAACTCCATACTTGATTAAGCCTACGAGTTTCCATATTGAGCCTAAATCACTTTTGCAAAAAGGAGGTTGGTAGATCGACGAGAAAGTTAGAGCTCACTCCCTTTTTGGTATGGATTGGAATATTCCCTGTGAATCTAAGATCCACTATGTATATAATTACCTGCCAAGTGCCAACTCCTCTCTCTGTTAAGATCTTTGTTCTAATGATGCTTTACTTATAAAGATATTCCAATCTTCATAGATACCACAACCAGATATAAAGACGTGCTGAATTTATTTATGCACTGAGGTTAGCATCTTGTTAATAAAAAAATGAGTAGAATGGTAGAAATATCAATAATTTATGGGTGGCATCTAAAAATGTAGCTCAAAATCGCAAGAAGAAAGTAGAATCTCTCCAAAATTTAACACCCTTACTTTTGAGATCTCTCTCTCTCTCAAAAAAAAAAATCCTCTACTTTTTATATGAAAGAGATCCACCCTACCAAATCTTTTAATTATTATTTTATAAATAATCAACCTAGATGTAAATTAGAACTCACAAAATGTTTGGGGATTTTGAGAATTTTTTTTCTTATTGCAAACAGCCACCTTTTTTGATTATTTATCACATAAAAGCATGTGGTTTTTTTAAAAAATTGTAATAAGGATAAAATGCAGGTCCTGATATGCAAAAGAAATCCAAACCGCACGATCGGACGGTCCGATCTGCCACCTCGCTGGCCGACACCACTCCGATCCCATGGCAAGCGTCTTGAGATCGCATCCGTCGAATCCTCCCATCACACACATTGGACGGTTTGGGTATCCAGATCAGGTGCTTCCAGCCGAAATTTACAAGAACTACCCCTCATGTCAAGCTTTTTCAACAGATCTCGCGCATTAGACAACACTTGTATCACGCCATATTCGAGGGCTGGGTGGTTTTGGTTTCCACTCCCTTTTCCTCTCTATTCCTTTCTCCTTTCTCTCTCCACTTTAGCCTTGATCTCGTTCCTCCCACTTCGCTTTTTACGGCGATGAGGAGTCGTCGCCCTCGTCGTCCTCGATTAGGCGCTCTCCTCTTGTTGTTGTTCTTGATCGTGGCGCCGGCGACCGTCGCCGGCGACGGTGCCGGCGAGGGCGAGGCGGAGGTGGAGGTGGAGGTGGAGGCGGAGGCGGAGGCGAGCAATGTGACGGAGATCGCGGCGGCCGGGAAGGAGGAAAGCTTCGCGGACATGATCGATCGGGCGCTGCAGAAAGAGTTCTCCGAGAGCGAGCAGAACGGCGGAGGTGAGTAGATCTGCGGCCAAATCTAGTGTTTTCCTTTGTGTTTTGGGTGTCTGGGATTCTTGATTCGGGAGGGGGCTCCACTGAGGCAGTGGTCGCAGGGTTTGGGGCTAGGGTTTCTGGATTGTTGAATCTGGCGAGGTTGCGAGCTGATCGGGGTGATTCTTGGCTCTGGTGCACTTTCTTTGACTTGGATAGAGGATTTTTTGTTTTTTTTGTTTCTGTACTGACGCTACTTTAAATGATGCAGAAATGCTAGTATAGAGTCAATTGAGACGAATAGAGTTGCACATTGATACGAGGAACTTTATTAATGATAACGAGTGAATTTTCTTCTTCCATTAATTGAATCTAGAAGTAGATGCGAAGTTACCGTTTGACATGCTAGTTTCCTAATAATTATATTTAACTTACCTTTTTGGATCTTTCTTCTTCCATTAGCATCACTGGGCAAAACAAGGGTTAGTTCTGCGTATCACATGGTTTTGCAGGGGGCTGCTGCTTGACTTTTTGATTGACGAAATCTCAATTGAAACAGATCTGATTCTGAATTGGGTTGTCCTATTTTTGCAGAAACTGACCCTGGTGGCTTTAACAACAGTGTTGCCGAAAAACAGGTTGGGATTTCTATCCGTTTGCAACTTCAAATATTAATATATAATGAAGGAGTTATCAATGCTGATGCTTATTTCTTTTTAAATTTATAAAAGTAAGAAGTTTACTTACAGAAAATTGTAACCAGACCGATATTTTCGTTTTGCTAGATGTAGTACCTAAGATGTCTTTAGGATCATCTTGTTCTGGGGCATAACTTGTCTTGCAAAGTATTCATTTTTCATTGTATACCTAAGATATAAAGACAAGCCATCGTTGAATTTCTCAGATATGAAAGACAAGCCAGACTAGCCAGCTAATATTTTGCAAGAGTTGATTCAAGAGTAAACCTTTTTGCTAGATTTTGCCAAGTTCTATAACTTTTGATAAGCTAATCTCTTCTTGCATGGATATTATATAATTTATGATGCCTTTTGAGGAAGTTCTGTGTTCACAGTCCATTTCTTGGATCATCTTAGGAGTTTTATGTGGCAAAACCATATATTATTATGTTAATTGTGATGTATTGATAGCGGGTGACAATTTTCATATGTCTGCCTTAAGCCTGATAGGCGCATGTGGTCGCATGCATTTCTTGCCTGGCACCGAAGTTTCTAAAGTAGAATAATAATTATCTATGTGTTGCTTGCAATGTATTGAAAATCATTTTGGTGGCTGCCTTGGTGGGATAGCCCATTGAGCATGTGACTCCAGCTTGGCGGCCCGCCTTTGCAGTTGGTGGGCCATTTTTCTCGTAGCAGGTCAACGCCATTGCCAGTCAGGTTTTACTCACCGATAAGTTTGGGAAAAAAACCTTCTCTCCCAATCCTTCTCTGGTGGTGAGTGATGGACGGTAGATGTATGCTCCATCTCTTAATTAATATTTTAAAAGGCGGTCGCGAGTGGCGGGCATTCACCCCATCGCTTAGCGCTAAGGTGAAAGGCAAGCGATAAAACAGTCTAGTATTTTTAATTTATAAAAATAAAAATTAATAATATCACTAAATTATTAATATAGTATATATAAACATTTTAACAGTGCACTACACCAATAGTATACTAATATAGTATATATAAATTACTAATATAATACATAAAATTTTAATATATAATAATATAGTATATAAATAATAATAAATAGTACCTACACTAGTGAGACACACCCATTCAGTCCATTGACAGTCTGACACCCTCTCCCTTATCTCTATTTTCCTTTTAACTTACATGTCTATTTCCCTAACTCTTCCTCGATTTCTCTTGATGAAAAATTACCAAGAGAGCTTTCATATCCTTCCCTTTTTTCCATTTTCCATTTTCCACTTCATTTCTCTCGAACTCAATGGTGGGAGTATGAAGAGAGCGAGAGAAGAGTGAGAGTGAAATAATGAGAAATAGAAAGTCCGAGGCGGTGGACTCCGTTGAGGTGGCCACCGGTTGGGATGTGAAAAGAAGAGAGAAATTTTTCGTGGCCACCTTCTTCATGCTATTGCTGCTTTGTCGTTGCCTTCTGCCATTGAGAGAGGAGCTTGCCATATGTTGCCGATCAAGAGAGGAGGTTGGGTTAGGGCTCAAATTGTGGGAAGAGGAACATAGAGGATTGGGAATTTTTTAAATGTTAGTTATCAAACTTGATACCCACACGTAACTCGCTAGCCTAACCCACTAGCCCTATTAGACCTATTTATTTAGCCAAAGCGAGTTGCTCAGCTCGCCAAGGATGCCAAATCAGCCCAAACGCCATTACACCTCCACATTGCCACTATGCAAGGCGGCCGACTTTCGAAACACTGCTCTCAATCTCACTAAATCTCTCTCTTTCTCTCTCCCTTTCACTCGGTCACTCTTGCTCACTCTCATTTTCTGATGTGGGCATCATCTTCAATTTGACCAAAATAGAATTACTTAAGTCCAATTTTGGTCTAATTGCTGATTTTTAATTTAAATAATCAATTAAATTAGTCAATTGACAGATATGGTAGTCTATATGCGGGGGATGTCCGTATTGAGTTATTACCTAAATTGGGTTAGTCAATTTAGGTAAGGTTTAATCAATTAGGATCCTATTAGGAAATGAATTTCTATTAGAATCTCAATTGATAATTATGGTAAGCTTATATGTGGGGGATGTCCACATTGATTTATTACCTAAATTGGATCAATCAATTTAGGTAAGATGATCAATTAGAGTCCTATTAGGAAATAAGTTTCTATTAGAATCAGCTAGAATTAAAGTTGTTAACCTATTTAAGGGTTATTGCATGAGAAACAAAGACAAGTTGGAATAAGAATTATTTGAAATATCTCATTTTCTCTCCTGCGGTCTTCTTCTTCTCCCTCTCTTTCTCTCTCTCTCTTTCTTTCTCTCCCTTTCTCCTACTCTGTCTTAAGATTCTTCTCTAATCTCTTTTACTTCCTCTCTAAACCTCTCTTCTTCTTCAATCTCTATTTTTTCGTTGGTTACTGCTGCTGTCCAGAAACTCCAGTAGTGAAAGGGGATCTTTGGGTGCCCGGACGTGAAGAGGAGGACTTGGTTTCAAAGTAAAACACCACTATTCCATTTATTACTAAACCTAAACTCTAAAGTCTTTCCTTACACCATATTTTAAGCCTTTCTACTATCAACGTACCTATTTGAGAGTTGAGGAAGCTACTGTCTTATCTGAGTGGTTTTCTCTCCTTCCATCTAGTAGTGATCCTTTTAATCAATTAACTTTTTATCAGTTATTGCTTACTATATTTTATTTTAGTTACTTGTTTGGGACGATTGTTCTCCAAAACATTGCATTCATACTAGATTTGCATCATTTTCTCTTGCATCACTTACATCTATGGCACCCTACTACCTCTCTCATTCCCACCCTCCTATCTACCTCTCTCCCACTCTTATGCTTATGCTTATTCTCCCATTCTTGCATTCCTCATCGGATCCCACTATCTCATGACAACCACTTAGGGATATTGAACAAATAACAAAATTTAAAGCCATATTTTAAGTAAACGGATATATATAATTTTCGGATACAGATCAGATCTCTACGGATACAGATCGGATAATGATCGAATTTTAAATAAATACAAATATAAATCAAATATAAATCAGATCTTAGCAGGATATAAGTACAAATCAACATGTTGGAACCACCTTACTTTCACACAAAAAAAGGACTCCAATCTGTACGAGGAAAGCTAATTAAAACATGTTACAAATAATGTTAAAAATAAAATAAAGCATTTTGAGAAAGGCTATTATCCCTGAAATGAGTAATAATGTAATACACCTTAAGACCTTATCTAGCATAGTGCACCAAAGGATTCTAAAGAAGTAATGATAAAATAATATGAATGGTCCTTTTGGTTGCAACTGAGAAAAGCAGTCAGCATGTCATCTTACATGCCGATTACTTGAAACAAACTAGGGCATAAAAGCAACATAAAATGATAAAATGAGCTCCTTTGACGGACAAAATGAACAAACTTACTGAAGAGCACTCACCCGTTTATCAATGCGCCCAAGAATAGAAACACAACCTTCCACGTGCAAAGATTTTTTTTTAAGTTGCTTAACTTTCCTGTTATCAACAAATTTCCCTAGAGATTTTTCTACCAATCTGCAAAACCATGATGATAACATAAAAAGAATTAGATGCCTAGTAGAATATGGAAAAAAGAAATGTCTTCTATCAACAAAACAAGCTAAAGTTAGAGACAAAAAGAACTTATCTAATATAGTACAAATTAACACTTGGCTTACCCTTGAATAATGTTTAGGCTACCAATCAAAGGACCCACCATGGTAAGATAAAACAATCTTAAAAGTTACTCTCCCATCTCGCTTGCTTATCTTTAGAAGGTAGTTGTCAAATTGTTTTCCTCACGAGCATAAGAGCAAAATAAATATGTTAACAAGAATAGAAAACTTTGATACACAAGTGAGGAATCATGAGGAAGAATAGAAGACTACTCGGAAAGATCACCTCTCTAGTATGATACCACTAGCTTCAAGTTCAAATACAAATTCAACTGGAATGCCATATTATTATGATGCTTACAAGCCTTACAACAATTTTTTGAACAACGGGAAGAAAATTTTCTCTGATATTAGCATAAAAGGAATCAATCTGACTAGGGAGGCAACATAAGATGTATGCCCATACTCATTGGGATTAAGAAGTTTTAAAATATTAGTGAGTATTCAAATGCTGTAGAGAGGAAAAACGACTACACTAAGAAGATATTCTTAGACCAACAGAAGGTTGTAGTATTGTTTATAACCTGTTTGAAGAAATGCCAAACTCATAGATTTCTAAGGACACCAAACTATATCATGATTTGCATACAAGCTTGATGGCACGGACACCAACTTGGAATAGAAATCTACGACCTCATTGGACGACCTCCAATACATGATTTGGTAGCTCTCCCTGCCCAAAGAACCAAGAAAAATCCATCGATATCAACCAAGAAATCAACACAAATGATAAATGAAACATGCAACTAGAGAGAGAAAGAGAGGAGAGAAACCTTACGGTCCATTGCGAGATAGAAGTCCTGGAGTCGAGCAAGAGCATAGAGGAGGGAGGAGAGGCTGAGATGGAGCTTCTCGACGGCTGAGAGGTGGTGGTGACGAAGGAGGTGAAAACGGTAAGAGTTTCGTGATATGAGGAAGGTAACTAGGTAAGGGTTTATTATGGGTTAACGGGTAGGATATATAAGTATTAATTTATAAATTATGTGGGTAAACAATATCTGATATTTGTATCCGTATCTAAAAAAAATATACCTGACCCATATCCGATTGTTTTTTTTTTAAAACCTTACCTATATCCGAATCCATATTCGAATCGTTAAGGATTCTTTGACTCGAATATGATTCAGATTGGGTCGGCTAAAAGGCTTGGTCGGAGTTAATCCGACCTGTTTTCACTCCTACTACAACCCCACCAGTGGCCTTCCCTCGTTCCCCTCTCTCTTTCTCTTTGTGCATACAACAACCCATAGTCCTCCTTGAATTTTTTTTTTTGCCACCATTAGATTATTGCTATTGCTAATTAGTAATTAGTAGTGTGTTAATTGTGATTTGTGAAATTGTGAAGGTGGAGTAGGGTAGGCTGGTTTTGCTATTTTGTATCATCCAATCATGTGTAATGTGTTTGTTATTTGTGAATCATGCAAGCTTGTGAATATATGCACTATATATTATACATGATATATAATTATTTTTATTTTTTATATATTAAAAATGTTGGACATCATAAGTGCCTATATATGCGGTCGCGCACAGCCTAAGAATTATACAATCGGATGATTGCCCACGAATCGTGGGAGCTTTCAAGATATTGGCCAGTTTATTAAAAAGCAGTTTTCACTTTTCACAGCCGCATAGGAGGCCGCCCTTCATTGACCTTATGTGGCTCGGCAAGGTAGTTGGCCACATTATCAAGTTTTGGTTGGCCACCAAAACTGAGGTGGCCCAATAACTATTAGCAAATCGGCAATCTAATAAAATATTAGTAAAAAAAAAACTCAACTCACAAAGTCACTGATTGCATGCAAATAAAAACATCTCTCATGCTACCCGACAGGACTGCGGTGGTCATCAATTCAACATCTATGATTAGTGGCCGTCTCTCTTTCTCTCATTCTTTGCCTTACCCACCTCAGGTCCTCCACCTTCCTCCTCATTTTCTTCCTCTATTTCTCTATCAGACCCCCTCACCCTCTCTTTCTATACAATCCGCACACCCTCCTCACTCTTTGTTACCATCTTCATCCCATTGTTCTCTCCCTCTACTTATCTACCAAAACCCTTCTCATCAACTACCACCTCCACCTCTCCTTCCCTCCTCGACACCACTGCTGCAACACAACCATTCTCCTCTACCACACTCCTTTGCATATTAATAAGTGTGAATCGGTTGAATTAGTGTAAAATTGGATAATTGTTCTATAGTTTAATGAGTTGATTATTTGAATTAGCATGAATTGAGTAATTTGTGAATTAGTGTAAAATACGAGTCATGTTATGTGATTCACTGATTTGATTATTTGGTTTAGTGTAATAGTGTGTGATCATGCTATTTATACATATATTAGATTATTACTAATAAATTTTTGCATATATGTATTATCATATATAATATTTTTAATATATTTAAAATACTAGACCTGCATATGCGTCTGCATACTGCCTATCCACTATGCATTGGGGTTAACACCTGCATGCCCCAAATGCTTTTCGAAGCATTGCAATAAATGGAACCTAGATTGTTGTTATCTTTTTATGGGGATAACCTTCTATTTTCTGCGAGCAAGTTCATTGCAGTTCAGACATTGATGTTTGGAGTGGAGATAATTACATTTCAGTTTGTATCTATTTTCAGATGTTGATGTTTGGAGTGGAGATAATTATATTTCAGTTTGTATCTATTTTAATTGTACCCGAACTGATTTCATTTTCTTTTCTTTTGCCAGGCTGTTCTTGAAACTGTAGCTAGAGTTACTGCAAAGAAAAATGAGACCAAAGATGAAAAGTATATTCTTCTATGGAAATTTCATTCTGTATTTTCTGTCGAAATGTGTTATCCACAATTTTGGAGAGTTTTGAGAAGTCCTTAAAATTAATATTATGGAATTCTTGATATCTCCTATCCCAGGTCATTTCAGTTTCACGATGTTTTTAATCTGGATAATGAAAATCGAGGAGAGGACATTCCCACCTTAATAGATCGCAAGGTATTAGGAAATGCAACATTTGGAGCTTATTCTGAAGTTTAGACATTACTCAGTATTACACAGCGTGTAATGCCAAAGTCTAATGCCTTAGATCTACTACAATAGTTTTCTACAATAAATGTATTTTAATGTTAAAAAATTGTCTACAGGATAATGTTTTCATCATTTCAAATCCAAAGTCAAAATATCCTGTCCTACAGTTGGACTTGAGGTATGCTTGGCATTATATTTATATTATTTTTTAGATTCGTATGCTAATTGGCTTCTGCCGATATATTATCAAATGGAAATAATTGTAGGTTGATATCAGATCTTGTTGTGGTCATTGTATCTGCAACATGTGGTGGAATAGCCTTTGCTTGTGCTGGACAACCGGTGGGTGTTGGTGATAATATCTTTTATTGAAATAAATGTGCTGTATCAGTCTTTTCATGTATTTCCACTGGAATTACAGTTTTCCATGTACGCAAACCAATCTCACGGAAATCAGTGCTGAAAATTTTATTGCAGGTAATCACTGGTTACTTACTTGCAGGATCTGTAATTGGACCTGGAGGTTTCAGCTTCGTCAGTGAAATGGTGCAAGTAAGGTTCTTTTGCTTTTCTGAACTGCAGTTCTTATTTCTTAGTACTTCATCCATATGTTTAAATATTAAATGTGTGTTTTGTCACTTTCAAGAAGTTAATGTTAGTATGCCTTACTATAATCTTAATACTACATTTTTGAAAAAGTAGAAAGTTATGATTTACATTTGAGCTTTAAAATGTGCATTGATTGTGCTGATGGTGTGTTATTGGGTAGACTTAGTACTTAAGCACTTCTTGCGTGCTAACACTTCAAGGAAGGTAAACGGAAGTGTTAAAAGTAATGGCTATATACAATTTGTAAAAAGTTAGTTTAAAGTTTAAAGTTTAAAGTTCAAATATGATGGCTAAAATGGGACAGAAGGATAGATAGTAATGTTAATCAAAAGATAGCAATTGAATATTTGCAAATCTACTGAAAGAAAGAATACACTTTGTGCAGGCAAAATAGAAGTTCTGAATTAGAGGAAAGCTATTTTACTGACACAGGTAATTAGCAAACAAAAAGAATGAAGTAGCTAATACTGAGTCAACTTGTATATTATCATATACTTAAAAAAACAATTACATCCTTATTCTTTTTTTCTTTATAGTATTGTACGAAGAACACTATCTTGCACTTAACTATTTTCTGAGCAGGAATAGATGCTTAACCAGGCTTTGAGTTCTCTATATATGCCACTTAGTCTGACGGTTAGCAGCCGAGAGACTGCCCTAATAAGCATCTGTATAAAGAATCAAAGATTATTTAATATTTTAGAGTGACATGCGGAATGTTGTATATGTTGTTATATGTACTAAGTGCTAACTATTTCATTTAGATGAGACCTCTTATGTGTTGCTGAGCCTTTTTTCTCCATTTTTTGTCTTCACAATCATTGTTACAGGTAGAAACAGTAGCTCAGTTTGGCGTGATTTTTCTCCTTTTTGCGTTAGGCCTGGAGTTCTCTACAACAAAAGTATCATCTAAATTCTCCATTCACCTTTCAAGACTTGGCTGTTTGGCTACTTCCACAACTATTTATTGATATTTGCTTTCTTCTCATTTTATTACAGCTTCGAGTTGTCCGTGCAGTTGCTGTTCTCGGAGGGTTACTACAGATTCTATTGTTTATGTGTTTGTGTGGTGTGATTGCCTCGGTTTGTCTCTGGTCATCTATCTTGTTCTGTGTACTTCTTCAGGAAGCATTATTTTTAAGACTGTTTTATCTTTCATCAAGGAAGATTCATCTAGAAAAGTTCTAGCTTTATGGTGGGGCCACTAAGCAATTCATTTGAAGTGGTTTATTCCAAATGCATAGCACATGGCATACATTTAACTTTTCTTGATTCTTTTGATTACATAATAAAACAAATTGTCTTTCTAACTCTTGAATGATCTAGTGGTTTGCTGGGAATATTATAGGTAACATGTTATAATAGATGTATGGACTAAATTTAGATGAATGGAGAAAAATGATCCCTATTGCCACCCCATATAGTTGGGACAATAGGCTTGGTTGTCGTATATTATAACAGATTTAATTCTTTTAAATATGTACTTTTTCTTGCATTATTGATCTTTGCCAAAGATTTTGAATGTCTGAGTCAATAGTGGGATGTTCTTCTATTGTTTTTTATTGTTTCATTTTATTTTTTTGGATCATTCAACTCTATATTATCATTTTGCAGGACTTTTTTGGTACAAATTTGATGTATCTATCAAACTGACCTGACAAAGGAAAAGCGGACCGAACATTAGATCTGCCAAAAAATTTAACAAAAAAAGGTTAAAGTGAAAGTGTGAAACTAAAAGAGTATGAGTATAATAATTGAGGAATCTTTAGTATTCCTTGCAGGAACTCAGTATTACCTGTTCGTGGGATCCTTAATATGTTTCTTAATAGTTCCGTAAGAACTAACCATGAATTATTGATAAACATATTAATGATCCCAAGAATGGATAAAAGCTAGTTACTACAAGGAATTCTCGAGAATTCTTTGGTAGATTTATGTGTGACATCTTATTATAGCAATCATTTGGCCCTTGGGAAACAACCAGCAGCACAATTCATAGGTGGAATTGTAGCCTTTTGTTTACAGTTTCTTTTTAAACAACCTTGCATATAATTTTATTCTATAATTTAGAACAGACATCTGCTCAGTTGAGAGGATCTTCTAGTTTTATATGCATCTCCTAGTGGGATGTATAATAATCTAACTGAGTCAAATGACGTACGTTTTTGGACAACATTATTGAATTTGTAGAAATTTTTTTGCTGCTTATAAATGTTTTTGGTATCTATATCATGTATACATCATCAGACGTCTGAATAAGTATCTATTATGTTTTTATTGCTGTTTCATTTTTTCTCATCATTTCTCAAGGCATAAAATACTGGTTTACCTACTCTTGTGTTTATTTAGACAAATCCTACTCAATAATTGAAGTAATTTTTTAATGGTATCCCCTCCCCCATTCTTATTTCTTGCCAATGGATGATTGCAGTTATGTGGAGGCAAAATTTCAGAAGGCATCTTTGTTGGCGCTTTCCTATCAATGTCTTCAACAGCTGTGGTACATTTCTAAATCTGATTGGGAATTCAACAGTTTTCACTTTTCAGATGACTAATGCATGTGAACCACCAATGAATAGACATAAATATGATTTTGGTTGCACATCTTGGCTCACATTTAATGTGCATAGGTTGCTTTGTTTATATGTGGTGACTGGTTCTAAATCCAGGGACTACGGGTATAATTAATTTGTTCTCTTCATCTCATGATAAGAGGCAGCTCTACAACTTTGTGGAAGGCCTATTTTCATTCGTGAATCATGGTTGTGCAATAGAACATTTTAGAATAGGATGGAATGGAACTAGAAGGATTAAAATAACTTTCAAAAGTTCTGTTAGGTTCTTATCTTAGATTCCATGGCAGCTTGCATTTTGGCTTTTTAGAATGCCTTTACATCATAATCTTAGTCCACTCTACTCTGTATATTTTGGATTTCTTCTCGAGACTTTGTTGGCAAGTTTGATAACTCTCCTCCCCTGCAACTAGCCTAGGAAAATGGATACACAAAAAATCCATGCGTATCTTATCGGATTCCATATTAGATATGATGCTTGTCGGATACTTCAGAGATACGTGTTGGATACTTACTTTGATTATCTGATTTTTTAAGCAGAAAAATAAAAAAGAGGATATTGTCAATACTTCTCAGGTACTTCTTAAATACTTTGAGAGTTCGAAGACAACGCTAGTTAAATGTTTTCTATTAGATCAAGAATGTTCTCTTTGCAACAAAGTCGATCATAGATGCTATTTATTTTGCATGATTTATGAGCTTGAAGTAATTAATATTAGGATTTCATGCCACAAATGCATAATTAACTGACAATTTATTGATCAATGTTCTTTGCTCTTAATGTAATGTCAATCTGTTATAAATGATTAGCTCTTTAGATGAATATGTTAAAGATATTCTTGTACTATAAAGTCATGATGATATACGTTATCTTTATGGTTCTTGAATAAATTTATCTTATCCTTGGTTGCATTTGTTGTTTATGCATTTGCATATGCCTCCATCTTGTTGATCTGTTTAATATTCTGTTCTATGAAATAGCCCCATTTTGCATAGTAGTTGTTATATAGGGACTTTTTGGAATCCTAATAGTTTCTTGATTGCAATATTTTATTTTGATGGGTAAGTCACTATTGTACAGGTCTTAAAATTTTTGATGGAAAAAAACAGTATCAATGCACTTCACGGCCAAGTTACAGTCGGCACCCTTATATTGCAGGTAATATAGACTTCAAGCCTACAGTTGCCAAACTATTTGTAAGATCCATAATCCTTTGGTGCAAAAGCCAAAGATAAAGACACTATGAGGTGCAAAGTTCATTTAAGAACCAAAATGAATTGTATCTATCTTTAAATGATCAAGTCAGACATGTGATCCTTACTTATAATTTAAATACACATTCTTTTTTCTCTAGGATTGTGCCGTGGGTTTGCTGTTTGCACTACTTCCTATTTTGGGTGGCACATTTGGTGTTCTTCAAGGAGTCATGTCAATGGCAAAGTCGTAAGTGCAAATCATGCATACTTTTCGGTGAATGTTAATTAGAACTTATACAGCAAGCTGATCCTGCGGTAATATCTATATAGTAGAAAACTATTGATATATATTGCTTGATTTTGTGCTGAGTTGTAGTGAGGATTGTCATTACCTCCTTTTGTTCTGGTTTGAAGTATGTCTGATCTATAGATGATTTAGGCCTCATTCACATATGAAATAGGATTGAAATTGGAATAACAATTTCTATTTGTTATTACTAAAATGTGAGATTTTTTTATAGAATTAACTATTTCTATGTTCACTAGTATTCTGGAATAAAAGTATAATAATTACTTTTTATGTGATATAAAGTGAAGAAAAAGATGGAAAAAAATTTATATTAGTTTTTTATGAAATTACAATAAATATTTTTTGATTTGATATAAAGTAGATTGATGGGATAAATATCAAAAGCAAATTAGTAATTAGATTAGTGTGGTATAAAATATAATTTTGATGAATAATGTTTGCATTCTGGAATAGAGCTATTTTAATATTTAGTGTTATTCTTGTTGTATTACAGAATAAGAAAAAAGTTATTCCTGAAGTGAACGAGTGCGTAGAAAACTCTTAATACAAGTAAAATGGAGGATAGTTGATGTGCATTGTGCATGTCTGAAGCAAAAACATTTGGATTTATGTGATTAATATGTTGTACAGAAATCTAATGACTTAATTTATTGGTCTTGCATTTTCATTCTTTGTACAAGATCTATATTCATTTTCTATACCACTCTACATTTTGTTAAACTTCCAGATGGTTAAAGTAGTAAATTTATGTTGATATCTCGAACTTGAAATATTGCACTAGGTTGGTAGTTCTGTGCACATTCCTGGCTATTCTTTCCATTTTATCCCGCACTGCTGTGCCTTGGTGTCTTAAGCTGATGATAAGTCTTTCGTCTCAGGTACATTTTAGATTACAAACTCTTCTTTTGAACTATTTAATAGAGACTTATCTCTCTTATTTTGCTCCTTTTCTCTTTTTTAATATTCTCAGTGGAATGTCATTTATGCAGACCAATGAGTTATATCAGCTGGCATCTGTCGCCTTCTGCTTGCTAGTTGCTTGGGTTAGTGCCATTCCTTTCCATTTGAAAGATATATTCAGTGTTACTTTAAAGCGTATTAATTGGTCAAGATGCCATTTACCACTTCTATTTTGCTTTCTTTCTGAATTTAGTAATTCTCATTTATTTCATGAGAAGTTGCTTCAAACAATTTACCTATGGATACTAGATTTACTGGGAAGTGGCAACATGGATCTGGGAACTGTTACATAGTATGCTTGTGACAATAGTGGCAATTCTCTCAATTCTAATCGATTGGCTATATTGTGGCGATTCTTGTGAGTAATATATCTAGCAATGCTCGGTGATTCCTTATTGACACTTTTCTTAGACACAACTACTACATTCCAAAATAACTCTTTGACTTTGACATCTTTACCCTTTGCCTTAAACTTCTTTTAGATTTTGGATTGACCTAACTTAAACTCTTCTATATTTGATTCCAACTGAAGAAAAAGAATCAATAGAAGTTACTGACTGTAAATGCAATTTCCAAAGAATTCATTGTACTTATATACAAAGCATTTTAACTTTATCTGCATTGATCAAGTTGCCTTTCAATTTCAAGTATTTTCTTTATCTTCTTTCTCTTTCTGTTTATCTTCTGAGTCACCTTGTGAGAATTTCCTTTATGCCCCATAACTTCGAGCTCTTTCATCCTGTTAAATATGCTGATAGCAGAACAGCTTGATTGCAAATGTGCATTCTTAGTGACATGACTCAGAGAAAGGAAAACAAGATCTAGGAAACTTTCCAAGTAATAGGAATCTCTAAAGGAGGCGTTTGGATGTAGTAAAACTTTTGCACCTACAGTTAGTTGCTCTTCAAAATCTTTCATGAATTACTTGTCTTACAATTCACGATCCAAACCACAAATTTTGCAACTCTTCCAATCAAATTTGTTAACTTTACTCATCATTTAAGTAATAGAAGTAATTGATGACCACCTGCATAATCTCAAAGCATTCAAAGATGCTGGTACTGATATATTTATTCTCACTTGTGCTAATGGAGCCATACTGGGGTGGAATAGATCCATTATTCCCTTATTTTGACTACCAGGTGCTAAGAACAAAAACAAGTAGACTTGAGAACAAACTATTAATAGGCAAGCAATGACACTTACTGAAAAAGGCTTCCAAAAAACGAAAATTGATGATGTCTGAGGTGAAGATAGTCTTAATTAGAAGTCAATCTAAGAAAAATGTCTCCTTGGGTAGAATTATAGATATTCTTAAATGTTCTATGCTATAAATGTTTGATAACTTAATTGTCATTATGAATCTGGCAGTTTGTATTAATGTTGGACAACTAAAAGGCAGTCCCATCCTTTATAGTCCAGCATGAGTCAAAATCTTAAAGGACCTCTTAGATGTAAGAGAACATAAAAAGGGATGTGTTCTCTGAAGGCTGCTGCAGATTATGAGGTTTTAGCATTAGAGTTCTGCCAAGAAAAGGTGAGATTGAGCAGTCAAATTATCTTGCTATCCCCTTTTTCTACGATATGATAAATTATGTTATGAACAACCTACATGTTCTAGAATGATAATCCAACACTTCTGCTGGTTCTAGTATTGGCTCTTGTTTCACAGAGAGAGTCACCATTCAAGATACAACTTTAAGCTGGTTATCTCATTTTCTATATTAATAACCTTTGCTTCCAGTGATTTCAACTGTGTTTCATGACAAGTTATTGCGAGATTCAAAGAGCTCTCAAATTGATTAACTACTTAAAACACTTAAGTAGATACAAATGCATGTTGGTCCCAATTTTTTTTTCTACACGCCATTGCCACCAAGACTGGATCTAAGATGAATGGAATTATGGTTGTCGAATGAGAATATTTGCTTCATACCTATCTTTCACTCTTGTAGTTCAGGATCAAGTTTGTTGACCTAAAAGTATGAAGGATACTATGCTAGGGTTAATAATCGATAACATCTTTAAACTATCATGTAGGACAGTAGGAGTGGATACGATGCTCTCCTGAACAAAAGTTTGCTGCACTCTTGAACATCTTCAAAATGCTTAATCATTTTCTTATATGGAATTCTTATTGACACAGTGTAGTGACAAGTTGGGTTTGAGTCTTGAATTGGGTTCGTTTGCAGCTGGAGTTATGATATCAACCACTGATCTTTCGCAACATACGCTGGAACAAGTAAGTTCTTTACATGTTACATTGCTGCTTCATGCAGTGGCACTAATTGCTTGGTTTCTTGTCCTAATTTGAACTTGCATTCTGGGAATGGTATGTTATCATTATTGGATTCCATTAGGTAAACCAGGACTTAGCCTTTCTGTATAGCACAAAGGTTTGCGTCGTGCATTCAAGTGGTATATGTTAGAGGGATGGAAAGAGTCATTGCAGTACTGGGGGTAAGGCCGTGTATAATGTTTTCCCACCCCATACCTTCTTTTGCAGGGCCCTTGAGCACTGGGACACTTTCTTATCATAATTTAATAATAGCTAATACTTTTTCCCCTTTTTTCATGTTATAGCTATATATATTATGTTTTTAAAAGGAAATTAAGTGCATAACCTGAACTTAGTAGCATTTCCTTGTTTTAACATGGTCAGGGGTAGTCATCAGGTGTTAATCCTTTTATGAACAGTAGAATTTCATGTGCCAGGTAATATTGAATTTGGTGTTGTAGGGAACAGTGATGAAATTCTTCTTGCATTATGCTGTGTGACATACTATATACAATCTTTTGCCTACTTACTAGGTTTCCATCAGACAATTCTCTTTGTAAGCATTGTCTACGTTCCCCATTCTACTATTTTATCAGTTTGGGATCATATCTACCTGTAAAGAATGCCTTGTCACCTGTGCAATTGCACATCCTTCCCCAAAACTCTCCCTGCCCACACAGATGCATCGAGTAGATGGTTATTCTCCCAACCTGCCTGGTTACTGCTGATATTCAATCTCACAATGGAAAAGATGATCTGGTTTGGCCCATGAATATTTTTATCTCAGAAATGGGAGAAATCTGATGTGCTCTACTTTGTTCTTCTGGTTACTGTGATGTACTGATATTCAATCTCACAATGAAAAAGAGAATCTGCTTCTCAGAAATGGGAGAATCTTCTTTGGTCCATGAATATCTAGCTCAGAAATGAATATTTTGTGCATCTGGTTACCTTGATGTACTGATACTCAATCTCACAATGGAAAAGAGAATCTGCTTTGGTCCATGAATACCTATATCTCAGAAATGGGAGACATCCGACGTGCACACATTGAACTCTGGTACTGTATACAAATTTGAGAACGCGAATAATTGTTTAGGAAGAACCAATTTAATTACAACCTAGGATATTATGCAAGAGAATGTAGATTTAATACATTTGATTGAACTGATGATGTGATAGGGTACAAGGTGGTGTTAGGAATGCAATATCATACGCTTGAAGTAAGAAAACGTAAGGAGATCAGTGTGTGCTTCCAGAAGGTAACTGTAACATGAGACAATGCTGCAGAATTCTCATTTGGAGTGCTCATGTTTGAGAAACATCTCTATTAAAATGAGATGTTGAATATATAATTACAAATGTAGCTTCATTATCATCCCTTTAATTTGGTGGCAAGATGTTTCATGAGTTATTTTGCTCCTGATTTATTAGAGAGCATTTTGTATGTGATCTTTATAAAGAATGTTTTTTCTAATATTTGATAATAAATGTTTGCATTATTATCGCTCATCGTTTTTTAAGGGAAAACAGAAGAAGACCTTCATATGTAGTAATCCATTATATGTTCTCTTATTTCAGGTTTGTTCTTTCTGCAGATAGAACCCATCCGCAACTTCTTTGCAGCTCTTTTTCTTGCAAGCATTGGAATGCTTATTCATGTCCATTTCCTTTGGAACCATGTAGATATCTTGCTAGCAGCTGTAATTCTGGTGATCATTGTGAAGACATTTGTTGTCACGATAGTGGTGAAAGGATTTGGTTACAGTAATAAGACAGCACTACTTGTAAGGCTGGATCATGTTAATTGTATATCTTGTACTCTCGAACTATTAGTATTTATTTCAAACTTGAATAATGTGTTACTTTTGTAGGTTGGTATGTCTTTGGCGCAGATAGGGGAATTCGCATTTGTTCTTCTTAGTCGTGCTTCAAATCTTCATCTAGTAGAGGTGATTTTCTTTGTATTTACTATATAACTATATTTCAGTTGACAAATACTGTTATGCTTAGCTTTAGATGTGAAGGTGAGCAGTCAGTTTAATCAGTTGAAATGAATTTGCAAGCATTTAA
The DNA here is from genome assembly GCF_019914945.1 of Typha latifolia. Lineage (NCBI taxonomy): Eukaryota > Viridiplantae > Streptophyta > Magnoliopsida > Poales > Typhaceae > Typha > Typha latifolia. The sequence goes on along the minus strand of NC_133087.1, from coordinate 4,061,063 downwards.
GATTACTTCTAAGTTATAATATCTCATCCAAATTAATCATGTAACCTGACATTGATATCTTCTTTAGGGTAAACTGTATCTGCTGCTTCTTGGGACAACTGCTCTTAGTTTGGTAATTACCATTTACTTCTCTTTTCCTATTTGATACATTTGTGGTATAATATCTTGAGATTGAGTTGTGCCAATTATTACTGTAGTATTTTTGTTTGTTATAACAAGACCACAGTTTACTGTTATTCTGTGGACGATAACTCTTTCTTTTTTTTGTAAAATCAAAATTCATTAATGATATCCAACATAAATGCTGGGAAAGGAATTACTACCAATCTCATTGCAAGTGTAATACACCTGAAGTATCTTGAGTCAAATATTTCCCAAGTCAAGATGACCTTCATTGCCTTCCAAAAGAAGGGATGGTATCTTAATGGATCACCATTGGTTTATCTCATTTAATGGGATGAATGCCTAGCATTATCCCTATCACACTTTCAAATTTCTTTTATTGGATTTCAAGTAATTGGATGTTAATCATGCAGGTGACTACGCCATTCCTGTTTAAATTGATCCCTGCAGTAATTCATCTTGGTGTTCTACTTAGATGGTTCTCTCCTGATACGAGTCAAACATTAGAGGTACTGTATCTTATCATATCATGTATCATCTTTTATTTGCAATGAGGATTATTATCAGTTCTGATTTCTTAGTGAGAAACTGTCTTTCCAGTTGGGGCATAAAAGTGATAGCCTTCGGGTGGATGGTGTTAAGCGCATAAACTTGATGGTCCAAGGTTCTCATAATTCATGAGGGAAAAAAAGTTCAAGTACACCAAACCAACTTTAGATACTGGCTAATCTAATGAGCTTCATAAAAAAAAAAAATTCATGTATCCACTAGGCATGGTTATCTGACTCAAACTCACTGTTCCAGGAGGGCGTGAAACAAAAAGGAGTTAGATCTCGTCTTCCATTGTGTGTAGATCCTTTTGTGGCATAGCTTGCCGCCAGGGCCAAACAAGAGGCTGATAAATACAGGAGTACCAATAGTTTTGGCAGCCTGACACCAGAGTTCTTCGACCTGTGTGCTGGTATTTTGTAACATACAAGCGATGTATCTTAGTTGATTGATTTAGTTGGGCAGTTTTGAGGTTGGGACTCCCATTGTAGTAACCTAACAAGGTGTTGATTATATTAATTTATCTGAGGCAGTTGAGGTTGATTAGTCGATTTCCTTTTCCCCCTCTGCTTGCCCTTGTACTCCTTCCTCCTGTCTTTTGAAGAAATTGACTACTACATGTTGCAGCAGAGCTCTAAAATTGTGACTAGGAAGCTTGCAGCATTCAAAATGCAGTTGGATTTTGATTCTTTCCTTCTTTGATTCCATAAGCTGTTTAAAGTTTCTCAAAATCATGTGTAACTTTTATCAGAAAATTCGTGTTGTGTTGTATTTTGAAACATCTTAGTTGTGAAAGGGATATGTTATTTTGAAATATCTGTTTGTTACTTCCTTGCACAGACATACTTGTATAAGACCCTTGAAACATCCGTTGAGCGAGACTGGAGAACCATCATTTCCTTGGGAACTTACCTAAAATGGTACCCTCTATATCAAAAATGGTTTGTCTCATGCTTTATTGCGCTCAGTAGTTCCTCCCAAACGGACGGCCACTAATGTTTTTCTTGTGCATGGGATTTAAGAGGCTTTTTGAAAAGAAGGTTCATAGACCGATGTCATAGATCTAGAAGGGGTTGCAAATGGCATGCAGCTTGCTCACCCGTCCAGATGCCAGAAGACCTCATACGGATGGCTTGCTTAGCCAAGTTGTGCGCATATGCGTTGCCAATTATGTTGGTGAAACCTAACTTGAGCTAATACCCAGTCTAGTTTTGACTCATGTGAGTTGATAAAATTGACCGAAGTCTGACTATCGCTAAATAGCAATGCCTCGTAGCCCATCTTGCTTGGTTGAGGGAGTTAGTCGGAACAGGGTAGCCCACTCACTCTGCAAGGAATCGAACAGTATTTGCTGAGAGGTAAGGTCATAAAATTGGACCCAAAATTTGGAATGAGTGAAGGTTCGGAACTTCACCGGTCTGTTTGGCTAGAAGTAGGCGCGAGCAAATAGATCCCGATTGAAGCCTACCATCTGTTCATCTCAAGCTCAAATGCTATCAAATTGACATTCTTTCCTGCGTCGACGAACTCGAGATTGCCTTCAGGGCTCCACGCTTTCGTAAAGGCCACCTTAAGCCCGATAGGGTTATGGGGTTTGCTTGTGGTACGCTTTCCTACAAGGCAGATGTTGGGCATCCTGGAGGCAATATTGTTTTCTTCTAGTCTAGAGATATAACCTCCTCCATGGAGTCTCCCATGAGAAATTCTGTAAATTTCTTTACGAGTTCCTCCTCGATGGAGGTCATGACAGGTAGAGAAAGGAAAGGAGTCTCGGGGGAAACCTGTAGCACTGAAAGAATGAGGGCTTCTGGACCGGTGCTTTGGGACCAAACAGTGAGAAGGGAGGGTAGAAGGAACTGAAACCAGGTGAATCATTTGGAGAATAGTGAAGGGGTTTGGCCAGGAGCCAGGAGTGGAGGTGGTGGTGAGGAGGCTGAGCAAGGTAACTAAGTATCTCGGTAAGGAGATAAGGAAAATTCTCATGGAGAGGAGAACGGGATTTAAGAGGTTGGTGCAGTCTAAACATCAGGAGAAATTGTTCTGAATTAATAACCATAGATAAAACTCTACTAACATAACGATTTGCAATAAACTATTATATTCAGCAAATGCTGCAAGAAATTACACTTGCCAATCAACTTGGGGATGTTGGCCCAAGTGAAGACTTAGGCAATTTTGTTTCGTCGCTTGAGAAATATTTCAGAGATTCATGTTACATTGCTCCCTTTCAGAAAGAAAAAGGAACAAATTGACACTGCAACAAATGCTGCCCCACAAGTTGTCACGGACTGCACAAAGATGCCTAAACAACTGTTATATGACGCAGTATTAGCAGGAGAGTTTACCAACTCTTTAGCCACAGAAATGGAAAGAGATGCAACCTCTGAAAGATCTCCATTGAAGAGGAATTTGTCTGAGATTAGATAGGCACTTTTGCGGTTCATGCAACTAAGTTGGTCTACATATCGATCTTGCTTTATTCCAAACAGGGGGTGGTGGGTCATGGCAATGGAGAATCATGCATTGGAGAATCGTGCTTGTCCTTCTCATATCTAGTGCTCTGAAATGAGCTCACCTTTCACCTTCATTAAATTCCATTACCCATGATGAGGATATTCCACTTCTGCTATGACACATCCAACAGTACTGAACACTCTAATTAAGTACATCGTAAGCACTTTTATTTCTTTGCGATACATGCATGACCATATGCATGAGAAAGCATCAACTGCATAAAGGATTAAAAGTTTGCCGATTTGAGCCATATTCTTCTTGAAAGCTTGACAGCTTCCAAACAGTCAAGTGACTCTAATAGATCCTAAATAATAGCTACTCGGAGACGGCATATTTCGATCCGATGCCCTTGCGGGTGCAATCGTAAGCTCTAGATCAGGTGGTTGGAAATGAACACCAGGCTTTGCCATGAATGAAGCCGACTGTGATATAAGACTAAGTGATGAGTTAGTCTTCTTTTCAGACGGATTATGATCACAGATTAAACTGGAAGTTTTACTAAGTGTCAGCAAAGAGAATTGCTGTTCGGAGTACCGATGTTTTAACTCAGAATTTCCAGTAATCTGAATTGCCTTCTCATGACTACCTGCAACCTGAAGAAAAAAGAATAAAAGAAATAAGAGATTGAATAATTCCTCTGAACATTAAGTTCACTGGTCATTGAGATTACTTGATACTTACCACATCAAAAAGACTAGATCGACGTTTCTTTTGCTTAATGCTGGTTTGCCTAAGAAAGTACTTCTGAGCATGGCTGGCCACTTGTGTTGGAGTTCTTGTGGTCACAAATTTCCTTGAGATCCCTCTCCAATCTCCTCTTCCAAGTTTCTCAAGGCCAGATAGGAATGTCCTGTGTTCTTCCTCACTCCATGGAACTCCTGCAGATGATTCTAGAATCATCAAATTTAATATCATGACATAAAATTCAGCAATCGAAACCTATGGTGAAGGGCACTAATAAATCAATTAAGTACTTTTTGTGTTTTGTTCTATATCTACATGTGTTAAACTTAGCAACAGAATATCCACATTAGAAGATCAAATAGAAATACAAAAATTCCTAGGACACAATCTAATTAAAAAGTAAGAGACTCACCCTTCTTCCTCTCTTGTGCTCTGCCAATGAGACAATCAGAGATATAGCCATTAGAGATCTTGTCAGTTGCTTCTTCTATCGAAGCAAGTGAAGAAGAAGATGATGAAAGAGAAGAAGAGGAAGAAGATGAGGTCAAGCACTCCATACTAGAACATTTCGTCATAGGTGCTCCTACCTGAAGCTGCACCCCAAAAAGCCTCAACTTACCACCACCACCTTCTGGATTTCTTGGAAAACTGCAAGTCCTTGAGTTGTGTCCAATGTTTCCACAATGAGAACATTTCCTAACCATTCTCAATTCCTACAAATCAAACTCTAGAGAGATAAGAGAGAGAGAGAGAGAGAGAGAGAGAGAGAGAGAGAGAGAGAGAGAGAGAGAGAAAACAAATCTAATAGTCTCAAGATGGAATGGAGTTTAATGAGACGACCCAAGAATAATTATACTTGGGTGTGAGATTCTTTATCTATCGTAAGTTTTGCCACTAGAGACAGTACATGATTTTGCTTTTGTTCGTACACGGTGTGCATTTATGCGGTCCTACTTATATTACATCTCGATCTTGGAGATTCTGCGAGTTGGATGCTAGTATTGGCAACTGGAATAATGTTTTCTGTGGATATCGAAGCATGAGATGTTTCTCTATTTACTTATTTAGGTGAAGGTTGGTAGTTGGAAGTTCTTACAAAATAAAGATAATGATCTAAACAATAAGAAAACTTTTAAGTTTGGTGGATGTAAAATTTTGATTCGTCACTAGAAAAATCTTAAACATAATATTATCTTTCAACTCTTTTATCTACTTATTTGAAATGTATAATATAATAATTAATTCAAACAAGCAATACAAAACAAAGAGAAAGAAAAAGAAATTCTTATGCTGGTTGAGATTGACAAATTTTGACTTTAATTAGTTCTACAACGACAAAAAATCATTGACCAAATCAGCAGAATGATAGATGAGAAAGGAAAAAAAAAAAAAAAAAAATATATATATATATATATATATATATATTTATAATTTTACCTACAAGCAAGCATATAAAAGGATATCGAAATCTGAGAATATCAAAAGGCAGAAAGTTGAAATGGACTTTTCTTTTGCCTAAACTAACTTGATCCATTAACTCATTAAAAAAAAATCTAAATGGAACTAAAGATTTTATGGACAGATTCTCTCACTTAGGTTAATTAATTCTGCAATGCCATGGATGGTAATGCCAAGTTGAGGGTTTTCCGACGACTACTTCTTGTGCTACAACACCTCCACTTGCTTTCATTCTCGTCTCTTTTTCGTTGTTAAGAATCTTTCTTTCTAAATAAAGAAGAATTGAATGCAACTGAGACGATTACTTTGATTGACTTGGTTGCATATTACCACCTTTTTTTAAGTGCCTAATTAGATTATTGTGTTGAGTTGGGTCTTCTTTTTTGCCCAAGTGAGCTGCTTATAGGCCTCTCCTTATGCTATCTAAGATTAATTGCAAGTGAATTGCTTCTCAACATCCACCAACTGATTAAGAATAATAAAAATAAAGTTCAGCAGCAAGAGATGGCAATCACCCTTGGTGGTAACCATTATCTATTTCATTTCATGCAAAGGTAAGAGAGATGATACCATCTTAACTGCTGATTAAAATAAATAAACTCTCATTTAATTCCTTGACCTTCACACACAGTCTTTTTTTTTTCTTTCTGTATTACATACTCTGATTTGTATTTTTAATTTCATCTAAGAGACTATTAATTCTGTTTACTAATGATTCCTGTATTAAAAAAAGAAAAATCCTATCACTTTCAAACTCACATTCCTGATAAGCCACCACTAGTTGAAAATGATGGAATGGTAGGGAAGACCTTCAAATCCAAAGAAAAAAGCTGGTGGGATAAAAAGTTTTGGTGATCAGTTGCAGAGGAAACAAAGCAGTTCAATCCAAGAGGGTATTAGAGAATATTAGGCTTCTTTTGTTGGTAAATGAAAGTGCACCTTTCACTGCGAAGATTAAAAAATTCTTACATGCTAGATAACATTTGAGTTCAATTACATTCAATTAATTTGGGAAAAAAACTATCTTTAATGTTCCATGATAAGGACTTCTGCACTTTTATACACAGATGACCAATGTAGGCAAAGTCTCAACAAATAGTTTGCTTAAGGAAGGAGCAAAGTTAAAATCATTCATCGTCGAAGGGTTTTCGGTTAAGGTGATCGCATCTCGATCGCTGGTTCGGTTCAATGGAAATTAAGTACCATTTTTCAGACTCATTCAAAGTCAGTAGTTTCAGCCAGTAGAATTACGAGTAGGTCACCCTCATCCTCATGCCATTCCATTCAATAATGCTGAAGACTAATAACTAACACATGCTCTCTTCAAAAGAGGCACACAGGACAAGAGACATGGCACACAGCATTCCAAATAATTTAGACTTAAATGTTACACAAGTTGGTTGTGGAGACACTTTGAATCCTTCTATATCACCACACTTCTTTTTAATACCATGGCAACTGATGGAGGGCTGGATGTCAGTTTCAAGAAAGAAACAGGCATTAATGTTACAAGAACACCAGAATAGCACTAAGCAAGCATATTACTAGAACTTAGAAAGTGCAAGAATTGAACAAATCTGGATGCCTGTTCATCTACTTTTCTTTTACAAAAGATCTACCTTCTTTCCTTGTCAATCCATTTATATGGGAAAAAACGACTGAAGACTAGTCATGATGCACATCTAACACCTACTTCAATTCGTTAGGGAAAGAAAGTCTAATCTCTCTACCAATTTGTCTTGATGTATTAACATGTAGTTGGGAATGAGGCATAATGGAGAAAGGTGAAAAAAGAGATTAATACCATGTCAAGCTTTGATGATTAATAGGATAAGCCAAGAAGTCCTTGTGGAATATTTGCATGTAATTCTTTCACCATCCATAGGAGAAGAAAATGGCATATAGTACCATTGCCAGTTTGCAATCCATTTCAAGTGTAGATAGAATGGGACTTTAGATCTACTTCTCTCCCAGCTCTTCTGAAGTCCTAAAAAAAGCCTTTACTAGCCACAAAAGTAGAAGCTATTTGGACTTTGGACCTACTTTTATAGTTCTAACATTCTTAGCGTTTTAAGATTTTTATTTTTATTTTTACACAGAGAGAGGTAGAAATTTTATGATGTTATAGTTAAACTGTTAGGATTTGAACTCGAAAATATTTATAAAACATGAGTCTCTTTTAACTATCGAAGCACTATTCCATTGGTTTTTTTAAGATAAATTATTTATCTATGGCGATAAGTCTATTTACTGAAATTTCCACCACTTTTTTCTTATATCTCCTTTCTTAATAAGATAATTATAAATTATTTTTTGATCCTAGATTATTGAAGAATATAAGATAATACCCTCATAAATGCAGGATAAAAGCCTCACTTATACGCCGTCATCAGTATTTTCCTAATCCATTGACCAAACAAAGCAAGTTTGGTTAGAAGAAACCTTATAAGAAATCCAAGTATGAAACTATAGAATATAGGGGCCTTTTTGGGATCATTAATTGCATGGCCTTAAACAAATCCCTTTGATTTAGACGAGTGTGTCAATACTGTTATTTGACCCAACGAGAGACGTTTAATCATACCAAAAATGTTTATCTTATGCAACCTGGAGAATAAAAATAGGGATCATACTAAAGTCAATTTCCACAAAGTATATGCCAATGGCAAATATTAGTGTCAAATTTCTATTGATCCTTGTGTGACAGTGGGATTGCATTACAAATATTTAATCATAGAGGTTAGCTAGTGATTAGAACGTAACGTTGCCTCAAGGTTTTTACTTTTTTTAAAAGATTATTTAAGAGTTCGACAGGTAAATATAAGTTAGACAAATAGTCGAATCTTTTTAGATACAGAAACATTTAGACCCTATTAAATTGAAGCCGGCATACTAAGTCACCTAGTTTTAGACTTCAAATGTGCGTCGTTCCGAATTAAACTTCTTCCAAACATTCACTCGAGAATTTCTCTAAGCTATAGCACTATAAAGCCTCAACCGAGCAGCCAAATGGTTGAGCCAATCCCTAAAGCACCACTTAATTTTAATTATACAGGGCTAGAATCCAGCTGCTACCTCACCTACCAACTCTATTAAAGTTGGTTGGTTGTTGCCTCCAAGTTATCAAAAGCAATCTACAAAGGTTGGTAAGAGGTCACCTCTAATTTGGGTGATGTAACAACATAAGGTTATGGTCTCCAAAGAAGACTAGCTAAAGAGAAGGCCCAATAAAATTGGGCATATGGAAAATTTGGCCCATTCTATAGCAATTGAAGGATAAAAGTATGGCCATTTTCTTGGCCATCAGAGAGGATGCTATCAAAAGAGACACCACTATAGACATGAAGCTAATTTTGGGCCCAATTATATTAAAAATATGATATAAAATTAATTCGTCTGTCAAATTAAGCTTTTCTAATAATTTTTTTTAGGGTTAAGGGTTTTGCTGTGGCCTAAGGAAAATAATAAGCCATATTGATTTCTAGAGAAATGTATGCAGTGGTGATAAGATGAATTGAGCATTTCTATGCAGACAAACTCAATCTTTTCTCATGTGGATCCAAAATTAGATTGCATTCCAGAGTGCTAATAAGACAAAAGTCTTGCAACTGAGTCTAGTTTAGCAACGAAGATTGTTCTTCTTCTTCTTTTTTTCTTCCTTTTAATTTTAGGTGACATTTTGGAAGACCATTGTCTTGTTCTTTTCAGTTCTAGCTTGCTTACTTATCATGCAGCCCTTCCAAACCCCAAGAAGAGAGGACAATTGGAATCGTATCTATCTACTGATGCTTAAAAATATATTGAGAAGATAAATGGAAACAAATGAGAGGGATTTTTTTTTCTTTTCTTTTCACATTATGAAATAATTAATCCAATGATGCACTATTGTGTCTTTAGTATGTCATAGACAAACAGAGCCTCAACTTATTAAAAAGAAAATGTTAGAAATTACATAAATAGTCATCAAAGAAAATTTAAGACAAAAATAAAAATTACCAAAGAAATGAACTACAAATTCTATCAGTAATTTCCTAATCTAAATCCTCTGAAATAAAAGTTTTCAATATTTTTAGGTCGTTCCCAATGTGAATCATGACAAAAAAAATTCAAATCATGGTGTGTCCCAGAGAATTGCAGTCAAGGGGGCATTGGCATCAGAGAGTCCTATTTATGATGCTGAAGAGTACTACTACTATTATTATATTGTTGTTATCATTCTCAATTATTTTCCACGAGTGGAGTAGGAGAATTTGGATAGAAGGATGAATTAGAAAAGGTAAAAGAAAAAAAAAGAGTAGCTAGAATATTAAATTTAAGATATAGATTTCTTTCATAATAGATGAAGGCAGACTTGTAGAAATTTCCTTCACTTTTTTTTTTCCTTCTTTATTTTCGTTTCTTTCGGATTTATAGTTTTTTTTTTTTACTAGAATATGCACAGTATCCAGCTTCATTAAAATTTCCCAACTAACCGTTGTTGACTCACATATTTTTCGCCAGCTTCTCATAATCCACAAACAAGTGGTTTATAGTTTCAGTTTCCCAAAACACATCTAGTATCATCTCCTTAGCTTCTTCTAGTCAGATTATCCGTTGTCAGTATTTTGATACTATATACCAGCCAAAACAGAAGCTTTGATCTTCATAGACACTTTCATATTCCATATATCCATGTAAAAAGGGGATGTTTTCTTATGAATAAAATTATTATTCATTGTTCTATAAAATGACTCTTCTTCACTACAAGTTGAGCTTTGTCAATGGAGTAAATGAGAAAATATTCCATACATAAGAAATGTACTTATTTTTAATCTTTTCAATCTTAAGCACTATACAATTTGGGAGATCCAAATTATTGCCGTTTGTCTTATCTAGGTGACATCAGTTCTAAGATAAGACAAATTGTTTTATCAGTTCTAAGATAAGACAAATTGTTTTATCTTTATTAATAAGAACGTCCACAGCTATGTTAAAAATTAATTCAAATTCCGTTTCAGTAAATTTTCAGCATGTATCAGTAATTCTGTGCTGCGCATTCGAATGGGCCCTGGGAGCATTCGAACGCGGGCTCCAGACAGAGAGCAGTCTGTGATACAGACGTTTGAACGCGAGCCAACCCAAGAGCAGACTTTCTGCAGGCGTTCGAACGGTCGCAACCGCGTTCGAACGCGGGCCAACCCGAGAGCAGCTGTTTCTGCAGGCGTTTGAACGGCTCCTTCCTACGTTCGAACGCCTCTTCATTCTTGTTGTATTGATATTGGGCACGTTCAAATGTGCCCCCGAGAGCATTCGAATGCGGCATGAAAAATTGCCAAATCTAAATTTGACTATAAATACTAAAGAATATTTTTTAGGGTTAGTAGTTGGAAGAACATTTATGAGAGTTGAACCACCATTGTATTGAGAATGATTAGAGTTGTTAAACTCTTTGTAAGTGAGAGATTTGCATAGTAAAGAAGATTGCTCTGCCCGTGGACGTAGGCACATCGTCGAACCACGTAAATCTTGTTGCTCTCTCTCTCTATTATCTCCATTGTTTCCATTGTTAGTGATTGCTTACATTAGGGTGTTAATCCATAATTAGAACTTGCTTAGGACTTTTTCTATCACCATTAACCTCTCTTTAGAGTTTTTCAAGCATTACATTGATTTTCTTTCACTATTCCCATTTGGGCTATTTAAAGTAAAGGTCTTGCTTCCGCTTCCTTCACCCATTCGGGTCTTTTGCACAACAAGCTACACCCTATCTATGCATATCCAAAGAATATTTAATGCACTCAGCAAGAGTATATTTATATGCCGTTTGGTTTTATGTGATTAAAGAATGTTAAATGAGGAATTAATTTAAATAATTTTTTTCTCTCATTTTTTCTCATTAAAAGTTGAGAGAATATATTTGTACTTAATAAGAGTAGACGTCAAGATCCAGCATGTGAGTCAATAGCCCTTGAAAATAATATTTTATAGAATCCATAAATTAAAAACTAATTTTTATAAATATGTGTAGATGCACTTTACAATGTATCACTTTTAATGAGAAAATTTCATATATATATATATATATATAAACTTAAATTAGTTAATAAGATTAGAAAGGGAAACATACCAACCAGCGAAAGAAAAAAAAATAACCATATCAATAAACTACACATGTCCCAATTTATATTTCTCGTTGAGGGTAGGGGTGTAAATGTTATTTTTGAGCCTCATAATTTTGCTCAGCTCAATTCGAGCCGAGCAAAGCTCGGGCTCGATTAGAGGATAAGGTGGTGGCGACATGGACGGCGGGTTTCTGAAGGAGTCGGAGACGAATGGAGGAGGAGGCGACGACGAGGAGATAGTGAATGAAGGAGGAGAAGGAAGCCGACGGAGTGGATGAGGAGGAGGGCATGGCGCCGTGTAGGGGTGGCAAAATTTGACCCGACCCGATAACCCGACACGATAACCCGGCTCTTAATCGGGTTTGGGTTTAGTATAATCGGGTTCGGGTCGTAAACGGGTCAACCCGTCTAACCCGTTTAATAATCGGGTCGTGTTCGGGTTTATACTACTGACCTGTTTTGACCCGTTTGACCCGTTTAAGCATACGGGTCGGATCGGATCAGGTCGGGTCAACCCGCTAACCCGTTTAACCCATTTAATATATATATAAACTAAAACCCTAGATCTAATTACATTTCCCTAACACCACCTCTCCACTCTTCACTCCTCTCCAGCCGCCTCAACAAAAAGGGGGGGAAAAAATTCGCCCGCCTTCACCTTCGTCGCCTCCGCCTTCGCCCCCGTCTCTGTCGCCTCTGCCTTCGCCTCCGTCTGCTGCCTCTACCTTCGCCTCTGTTTGCCGCCTTCGCCTCCGTCTGCAGCCTTCACCTCCGTCTGCCGCCTTCGCCTCCGTTTGCCGTCTCGACCTTAGCCTCCGTCTGCTGCCTCGGCCTTAGCCTCCATCTGCCGCCTCCGCCTTCGCCCCCATCTCTGCTGCTTCTGTCTACTGCCTCTGCCTTCGCTTCCGCCTCCGTCTACCAAACACGCCTCGTTTGCCGCCTTCGCCTCCGTTTGCCGTCTCGACCTTAGCCTCCGTCTGCTGCCTCGGCCTTAGCCTCCATCTGCCGCCTCCGCCTTCGCCCCCATCTCTGCTGCCTCTGTCTACTGCCTCTGCCTTTGCCTCCGCCCCGGTGCCGCCTCCGCCTTGTTAATCGCATAGCCGGGAGCTCTGTTCCCTTCTCCCCGTCGACTTCAAATCTAGCAACTCCTCCCGGTGGTGTCGTCGGCACTCCTCTCGGCGGCCACGCCCTTCTTTTGCTCGGGATCTAGCTAAAATTAATAGAACTGTAATTTTTATGTTTGAATGAGTTTGATGATGAAAGTAGGTTAATTTGTTTCTTAAAAGCATTATTTTTATAGAATAAAATTTAAATTTTATATAGGGTAATCGGGTTAGACGGGTTGTGTTATCGTGTCATGTTAACACGACATGTTTATTAAACGGGTTAGACGGGCCGTGTTACCGTGTCGTGTTAACACGACCCGTTTATTAAACGGGTTAGACGGGTCGTGTCGTGTTACCCGTTTAATAATCGGGTCGTGTTCGTGTCTAATAAATGCAACCCGTTTATTAATCGGGTCGTGTTCGTGTTAGGATAAAGTTGACCCGACCCGAATCTGACCCGACCCGAACCCGCTTAACCCGACCCGATTGCCACCCCTAGCGCCGTGGTGGTGGCTTGCCGATGGAGGCCGACGGAGAGGGAGGAGGTGGCGGCGCGTGGGGTGAGGCTATGAGTGGTGATCGGGTGGATAAGGGTGAGGGTGAGAGTGAGGGTGAAGGTGAGGGTGGGGTAGGTGAGAGAATTAAGTATGGGAAAGTGATGTGATGGGGAGGGTGAAGTGATAGGTGAGGTTGGGGTAAGTGATGATAATGAATATTAAATGGTTATCGGGAGGGTGAGAATGGGTTAGTGAGGGACATGTGGTAATATTTCTTTATACCACGTGTCCTTTATTATAGCTAGTTAGGTTATCGAGCCGAGCCTGAGCGAGCCGACTCGATATTAATTTTGAGCCTGTTACGATGACTCGAGCTCGACTTAACTCTGACAGAGCCGAGCCAAACTCAAGCTTCACTCGAGCCGAGCTCGAGCTTCACCCGAGCCAAGCCCGAGCCACTCGTCAAGCCTAACAGCCCTAGTTGAGGGTGACATATATAATGCAGCATTCTTCATATATCCAAGTATATATTGGTGTTTTGGTAAAAAAATAGAATAAAAGAATTGTCCGAGTATAATTTATTTTTTGATGAAAAGTCCTTGTATAATACGGTTCACTCAAATGCAGATAAGACAAACTACTATGAAAAGTCCTTGTATAATACGGTTCACTCAAATACATTTTCTTCTTTGATCTTTTCTTTACTTTGCCCACATGCCATCTTTGATCTCCATTGTCCCAAGTGCTATATAAAACACTTCTTGCAGAAGGAAGAACATAGAAATATTGGCCAGAATTAATCTCAAAAAATGGCTTCTCTTAGTAATATGTAACATTCCCCTTTCGGTGCTCTTTTCTTCATTTCTCTGTAACCATTTAGTCTTCTGTTCACCTCTCAGTTTGAGCTTGTTATTGTTTCCAGCATGTCTATAGATTTTTCTGCACTTCTTGTTACTACTTTGAACTTCTCTTGGATTGCAGGAGGTTGGTTTCATCCACTATGTGGGTCAGAGTTCTCCTTGGGATCAGCATATTGTCAGAGAAATCTGATAGATTTTGCCAATCTCATCTTCCTTGTTATTTACAGTTTTTGTGTGCTGTCAGCTTGCTTCAGAAAGCAATATCCGAATTGTATCAGGCATCCACGCTGGGATTTCGTAGCTGTTTCGATATGTTCTGCAGCAGTTGGCATTGCATACATCAGTTCTGGATTGCTTAATCTATCTAGCAGTAAGGAAAGACGGGGGGAGTTTCTGGTATTCCTTTTCAGAGGCATGATTTGGATAGTTCTTAGTGTTTCCTTGAGCATTAACTCATCCAAATGGGTAAAAGCTATAGCTATGATCTGGTGGACTTTATTTTCAATCTTTATTTCTTCATACAATTTGGAAGTTCTTGTGAGAGCTCACAAACTTGGAATCCTAGAGATGGTATCATGGCCTACAAACTTTCTACTTGTATACTGCACACTAAGTTACATAACTAGATCGAATATCCATCAAGATGCTTCATATGATAGCTTGTCTCAGCCATTCTTGATCAACAAATGTGCAAACAATGTCGCGGAATTGTACAGAGCTGGACTACTTAGTCGGTTGACGCTTTCGTGGATGAGTCCTTTACTCCGTTTAGGCTACTCGAAACCGTTAGCCCTCAATGACATCCCAGAGTTAGATTCAGAAGATGGAGCACTGCAAGCCTCTGAAAAGTTTTTAAAGGAATGGAATCTTCAGAGACAGGATAAAGATAGTAGTAATATATCGATAGTTTTCATACTGGGCAAGTGTTACTTGAATGAGTTGTTGTCAACTGGGCTCTATGCATTACTGAAAACAGTCTGCTACTCTGCATCTCCATTGTTGCTTTATTCCTTTGTATTGTATTCTTATCATGAGGAGAGAAATATCCAAATAGGCCTCTTCTTAATAGTTTGCTTCGTTGTTATAAAGCTTGCTGATTCCTTATCACAGCGGCATTGGTTTTTTGGATCAAGGAGGTGCGGTATGAGAATGAGATCGGCTCTTATGGCAGCTATATTTCAGAAGCAGCTAAAACTATCTAGTCATGGAAGGAAGAATCATTCTACCGGCGAAATCACCAATTACATTGCAGTTGATGCCTATAAGCTTGGTGATTTCCCTTACTGGTTTCACTTGGCATGGACTCAACCACTTCAGCTCATCTTTTCTGTAGCCATCCTCTTTTGGATCGTCGGTTTGGGAGCTCTTCCTGGTCTAGTCCCTCTGATCATTTGCGGGTTTCTCAATGTCCCGTTCGCAAAGGTGCTGCAGGGCTACCAATTTAAGTTCATGGTTGCTCAAGATGAAAGACTAAGGGCTACATCTGAAGTCTTAAACAATATGAAGATCATTAAGTTACAGTCATGGGAAGAGATGTTTAGGACAACAATTGCGTCTCTCAGAGATTTAGAGTTTAAATGGCTGGCACAAACTGAACTTAAAAAGGCCTATGGAACTGCTCTATATTGGATGTCTCCCACCATTGTATCAGCAGTAATTCTTGCTGGAACAGCAGCCATGAGAAGTGCTCCTCTAAATTCTACTACCATTTTTACGCTCCTAGCAACCTTAAGAGTTATGTCAGACCCAGTTAGAATGCTGCCTGAAGTCCTTTCAATGATGATCCAAATCAAGGTATCATTAGATCGCATCACGGTATTCCTATTAGAAGATGAGATTAAAGAAGAGGATGTTACGAAGACAAATTCACAGAATTCAGATCTTAGTGTTGTAGTACAAGACGGTAGTTTTAATTGGAACCAAAGTGGGGGTGCTCCAACATTGAGGAAAATTAATTTGAAGATGCTCAGAGGACAAAAGATAGCTATATGTGGACCTGTTGGTGCTGGAAAATCATCATTGTTATATGCTTTACTTGGGGAGATACCTAAAACCTCAGGATCAGTAAGTTACTACACAATGAAACAGTATTTAATATTAGACTTCAGTAAATTTTTGGATAACATTGTTATGAATTACTTGTTCATCTTAGGTCGAGGTCTTTGGTTCTGTTGCATATGTTTCACAAACTTCCTGGATCCAAAGTGGGACAATTCGCGACAATATCCTCTTTGGAAAGCCCTTCAACAAGGCACTATATGAGAGGGTCATCAAATCATGTGCCCTAGACAAGGATATCGAAAACTTCGATCATGGTGACCTTACTGAGATAGGTCAGAGAGGGTTAAACATGAGTGGTGGACAGAGGCAAAGGATTCAACTTGCTAGAGCAGTCTACAATGATGCAGACACTTATCTCCTGGATGACCCCTTCAGTGCAGTTGATGCACACACTGCTGCAATCCTTTTTTACGTAAGAAAAATTCAATGGGAAATCTATCTTTTGGATATTTATCTGTTTTAGTTAATGTTGAATAAAATGTACTTGCAGGATTGTGTCATGGCTGCTCTGAGAACCAAGACTGTAATTCTTGTGACTCATCAAATTGAGTTCCTGGCTGAAACTGATAGGATTCTGGTAAGGAGAATTCATATATATATATATATATATATATATATATATATATATACACACACACACATATATTCTTAACAAAATGTTGGATGTTAAAACAAACTGAATGCTTGCCTCCCTAGGTCATCGAAAATGGACAAATTACTCAAGCAGGAAAATATGAAGAACTTCAGAAGTCCGGGGCGGCATTCGAGCAGCTAGTTAATGCTCATCATTCGTCGATCATAACATTAGATTCAATGAAACATGAAAACAGAGTAACAGGGCAAAGAATGCTGGAGAACAATTTAGAATCTAGTGAGCTGCAGCGTCTAAAGCAGAACAGCAGCGAAGAGATTTCCGCTGATGGCCTTTCAGCAATCCAGCTCACGGAAGACGAAGAAAGGGAAATAGGAGATCTTGGATGGAAGCCTTATAAAAATTATCTTCATGTTTCAAAGGGTTCACTTCTTTTTTCTTTGGTCATCTTTGCTCAGGTTGCTGCTCTTGTTCTTCAAAGCTTGTCAACGTATTGGTTGGCCATAGCTGTTCAGATGCGTCACATTGGCAGTGGAACTCTGGTTGGAGTTTATGCAGCACTTTCAGTCATTAGCTGCTTCTTTTCATATCTTAGGAGTTTGTTTGCAGCCTATCTTGGACTGAAGGCCTCAAAGACATTCTTCTCTGGACTCATGGACTCAGTATTCAAGGCTCCCATGTTATTTTTTGATTCAACCCCTGTAGGAAGGATATTAACCAGAGTAAGATTTTGTTATTCATAGTACGTATTAGCTGCACATTAGACATTCTAGAGATGCTTAAAACTTAGAGCTTAACAGTGCATGGGTTTTTATTTTGTTAAGAGTAATGTAGTTCATGTTGACAAGCCATGTTTAATTTTCTCTGCACAGGCATCTTCAGATATGAGCATTTTGGACTTCGAAATACCTTACTCCATTGCTTTCACTCTGGCTGGTGGACTTGAGGTTATTTTAATCATAATAGTCATGGCCACTGTAACTTGGCAAGTCTTAATCGTAGCAGTTCCAGTAACGATAGTGATGCTATATATTCAGGTGACTACCATACTACGTCAGATACCACTTCTGAGTTTCCTACAACACTGCTGAACTAGATAGCATTAATATGTAACACGTGTTGATGATAAACAAATTTCAATTTTGAAGGGGTACTATGTAGCCTCTGCAAGAGAGCTAGTAAGAATCAATGGAACGACGAAAGCACCGGTAATGAACTATGCAGCAGAGTCCATGCTTGGAGTGGTAAGTATAAGAGCTTTTGCAGTGACAGAAAGATTCATACGTACCAACCTCCAGCTCATCGACACCGATGCAAAATTGTTCCTCCACACCATTGCTGCACTGGAGTGGGTGCTTTTAAGAGTAGAAGCACTCCAAATCTTGACTGTACTTACTTCAGCTCTTTCCCTTATTTTCCTTCCTCAGGGAGTTATTACATCAGGTAATATGCTGATACTGCTGGTCTATATGTTAATTGGTGTCATTCTGTTGATGCTGTTATTCTTCTGAAGTGTGATTATCTCATCTGCTTGATCTGTTTCAGGATTCGCTGGTCTTTGTCTCTCCTATGCTTTAACCCTCTCTTCAGCCCAATCATTTCTAACACGGTTTTACTCCACCTTAGAGAACTACATCATTTCAGTGGAGCGAATCAAACAGTTCATGCATATTCCATCAGAGCCTCCAGCTACTATACCAGAAAGTAGGCCTCCACCTTCATGGCCATCTGAAGGAAGGATAGATTTGCAAGATTTGAAGGTGAGGACTTTCAACTACTTCTTGTCCAAAAATGACAAAATGATAGTAAGCAAATAATGCTCATGTTAAATTTTGCTGGTCATCAGGTAAAATACCGGCAGAATGCACCCCTTGTTCTCAAAGGGATCACTTGCACTTTTATGGGAGGAAATAAGATTGGTGTTGTTGGAAGGACTGGAAGTGGGAAATCAACTCTTATTAGTTCTCTATTTCGTCTCATAGATCCTGCGGGTGGGAGGATTCTTGTTGATAATCTTGACATATGTTCCATAGGCCTGAAGGACCTGAGGACAAAGCTGAGTATTATTCCTCAGGAGCCAACTCTTTTCAGGGGAACAGTTCGGAGTAACTTGGATCCTCTCGGCCTGCACACTGACCATGAGATATGGGAGGTTAGCCAGTTCACTTATATGTGCAAGCTACTAGAAATTTACATAGTCTTGATGTGTTTACAAGTACTCGGATTGCTGCTGCTAAAGTATTTCTCCTTAGATAAAAATGTAAACTGATAAAGATGCATTTTGTTTCCACTTCTAATTGCAGGCCTTAGAGAAGTGCCAGTTGAATAGTACAATTAGCAACATACCTATTCTTCTTGATTCATCAGGTAAGTGAGTTTTATCAGAAAGTAGTTGCATACTTGCGGTCTGAAAGTTCTGATATTATTGAGTGACCTTTCTTTTCCTTTGCCTTTTCCATGTGGTAGTGAGTGATGCTGGTGAGAATTGGAGCGCCGGGCAGCGCCAACTCTTCTGCCTTGGTAGAGTTCTCCTGCGCAAGAACAAAATTCTAGTTCTGGATGAAGCAACTGCATCCATCGACTCCGCCACAGATGCTGTCCTGCAGAGCATCATCAAACAAGAATTCTCAAATTGCACAGTGATAACCATAGCTCACAGAGTTCCAACAGTTACAGACAGTGACATGGTCATGGTCCTTTCTTATGGTATGTTAGATAAGAACCTCACTAATATGACAAATACCTTTTGGCTCTTTTTATTGGTCATTGTTTGCATCAGATAAGTTACGATGTCTTAAGAAGTTCACTATCTCCGAAACAGAAACCACAGAACTTTCTGCCACGTATCAACTATTTGTAACTAGATATAGAGATCTTTGGATGGCATACTTTCTCATCCATGGTCGTCAAATGTTATCCTTTCTTCTAATATCCTTCAAAACCTCTTAGATCGACCTTATATCTTACAGCGCACAGTTGCATACTTTTGATAAGATCAAGTAAAAGAGTTCAAAATTATAAGGTCACGATAATTAATCGAAATTAATTTGCAGCTTACATCATCATCTTTTTTATTTCTTGCAGGAAAGCTTGTGGAATATGACCAGCCTTCTAAGCTAATGGAAACTAAGAGCTCTGCCTTCTCTAAACTCGTGGATGAGTATTGGTCTAACTGTAAGAGAAACTCAGCTCATGATACAAGCAAAGAAGATAAGTTCGTTGAGACACATGAAGTGTAGCTGTGATGGTTGCACTTAGTATAATGTGCTTCATGTGGCTACTGCTTGTGCTTGAGTTATTATGTATTATTTGCAAAATATGCAGAATGAATTTAATCTAGCAGCTGTTGTTACATTTGTTTAAAGAAAAAAAGAAAAGAAAATCTAACTCATTAGTGTATGGTATATGCAACTTTCATATTCTTTTCAACTTTTGAGTGCTTCAAATGACTGTGGGATATCTTTATATAGTCTATCATGAGAGATAAAAGAAAGAGAGCAGAATTGATATATCATCAACAATAGAAAGAGCAGCTGAAATTTTCCCAGTAGTATTTAGAAAGACATTGAGGCTTATTTCTCCTCACAAGTTGATGTGAGGCTATACAAGGTGACAGACCGTGTTGAAATTAATTTATACATGAGACTTTGTAGGTGGCACTAGATCCTAAAATCAACTTCTAATGTAATATAGCAAACTAACTACAATTTTATATATGATATTACAATGTGTGTGTGTGATTGTTTTCAGAGTATTAAGCATGTCTAACATAATAATACCTTTGTGATTTCTTCTTTCTTATAACATCACATAAAACTTTTGAATGGTTTTAGCGTATCAATGGTGATGACAAAATTACACATCATTCAAGTTTTTGTATGATTAGGATCCAAGTAACTACAAAGAACTTACATAGAAGGAAGCAATGTGCACATAAGCTCCTCAGACACACGCCAAAGGCTTAATGGCATTGCATGGCGCACATTTAAAAAAAAGAAATTAAAATTGCTTCATTTACGTAGGAGTAAAGGATTTTCCTCATAATATGTATGTGATGTTTATGCTAAAGCAACTCAAGCCTAGAATAACTTGACGTGATACCCAAATAAATTGTGTTTATGAGAGATGGCAGAGAGTGACAAGGTTCTTCGTATTCAGCCTGATACTAAGCTATTCATTACAGTAGTGTACAGAAAAGAAGGCTGCAGGGACAAGCTGCAGCAAGCACTGCAGAATAAGTCAAAACACAATCTCTTAAGGCAATTGGTTCGTTGAACCCAGCTGGATCAAGTGATGCTCATGCACTCGAAGTCAGTCACTTGCTTCCAAATCAATCAACAGAGTTGTCACTTTCTTAGTTTAAATTAATTAAATTACTTCACAATCTAGAATGAATTTGTACAGAGTAAATGACTAATACATGTGCAACTCTTTGTCCCATTCCTTGCGGTTGTTATGCTACATGGTGACAAGAATGGCCAAAGTTAATGTGTGGAACCTCAAAGAGGTTCTCCAGAGTTCCAAGGTATGGCTAGGTGAGAGGAATCTGAGAAGTGAGAGATTAGGCAGTCAAAAGAGTTAGTTATTCACATGATCACGGTTAAGGCGACAACACTCCCGTTTAGCCTTATTGTCTTCTCCTCCAATCCATATTCTCAAAAAGGAATAGCTTTTCAAAGTCCTCCAAACCTCATAAATGTATCTATCCTCAATGACAATGTTCTTATTCTTATTCCTATTCCTATTCCATTGCAACAATTGTAAGGCATGCATAGGTAAATAGTCAACATTAAGAGATTACATGTACTACTACTTATCCCTCTATTTATTCATGTTTATCGTCCTTGATCTTTGACCGATCAAAGAAGTAACCTAGGGATAAATTATCCTGAAGCCACATAAAAGTACTAAATAACAAACAAACCCATGTAAAAAAGGTAGTTAGCCTTTCAAATCTCAGCCACATTCACATGATCCCGGTGAAGGCGACAACACTCCCTAGTCTTCATCGTCCTCTTCACGAAATCACCAAAACACCCAAACCCATTTTCTTTAAGGGAAAATAATACTCTACACCCTGCCTTTTTATGTTTTTCACCTATTTACACCTTCAGTTTTCCTTTATTATTTCAAAAAGGTGAATATATAGTTTTTCCTAGTCTATTTCTGCCCCTATTCTTGAAGTCCAGTTAGGGCTCAATCGGGTTCTTATTTCCATGTCCCACAATACTATTCTCATCCCATGCAATAGCATAATCTGTGTCTATCTAAAAGGGTACATCTGTCTAGACAAAAATAATAAAATGCACGCCACTGTACCTATAAAGAACTAATTAACAAACTAACCAATGTAAGTAACTACCTCCACCCATCGCTCCTCTCCACAGCTCTCCTCGCCATTTCGGCAAACACCTTAACGTCATACCAAAGACAGAGACAGAGAAAGGACGCCATGGACGCTTACCGGAGATCTCTCCAGGGCCTAACCCAGGCCGAGCTGCGCGACCTCGATCCGGTTATCCGCACCCACCACGCGTTCCCGTTATCGCCGCGCACGTGTACGTCCCTCGTCACGCAGCGCGTCGACGCGCCGCTGTCGGCCGTGTGGCCCATCGTGCGCAGCTTCGGCAACCCGCAGAGGTACAAGCATTTCATCAAACACTGCGTGCTCACCCGCGGCGGCGGCGAGGTCGGCAGCGTCCGCGAGGTCACCGTCGTGTCCGGGCTCCCCGCCTCGACCAGCACCGAGCGCCTCGAGATCCTCGACGACGACCGGCACATACTAAGCTTCAGCGTGGTGGGCGGGGAGCACCGCCTTAAGAATTACCGGTCGGTGACCTCGGTGACGGAGTTCACGAAGGAGGACGGGAAGGCCTATAGCGTCGTGCTCGAATCGTACGTGGTGGATATACCCGAAGGGAACTCGGAAGAGGACACGAGGATGTTTACAGACACCGTCGTGAAGCTTAACTTGCAGAAGCTTGCGGCGTTGGCAATGGCGTCGGTTTGAGGAAAAGAAGGTCTAGGTCACGGTGGATCTTGGGTTTTTTTTATTTTTTTATTTTTATTTTTTAGTATGTGAAATAACTCTTTTTCTTGTACGAGAAAGTGCTGATATTTTCTGTTTCTTTTTTGTATTTTAGTTTTGGTTGTTGATGGTAAGTGTTTTTTTTTTCCTCTTCCTTAACTTTTTGTGTAGGGTTTGCTTTGTATATTCTCACTTTTGGTGGTTGTTTCTTCTTTCTTATTTTAAAAAAATATGTTGTTTCTAAAAAAATTTACATATAACTAAAACAGTTGCTTCAGTGAGGAACACACAATGATTTCGGAAGTACGAGTGTTATATGAAAAGTTTTCCTTTGCTGGCCGAGTTTTGGACCAAACTACACCCGTTTTTATATTTTTACCAAAAAAAAAAGTTATATATATTTTTTTTTACTGTAGCACTAAATAAAATGCTAAATTATTAAATATTTATCAAGTAAAATGATAATTATATCAGTATTTTTATTAAAATAAAAAAATATTAAAATATTTAGTGTTTTACTTAAAAAAAATAGATACTATAAGTATTTATTATTAAAAATACTATACAATAAAGTTAAAGATAAAAATATTAAAAAGAAAATTATAACCTCGTATCTTTATGTTCGACTATAATATTTTATAAAATAAACTTTTCAGTATTTTTATTTAAAATTAAAATTCTAAAATATAAAAGAGGCTAGTTTCGTCAAAAGGAGACCTACATATGCTCGTGCTTTTATTTTTCCATTTGTCAGCACAATTGCAGCGGCTGAGCCAGGTTTTAACTGTGCTGGGGGCAAAGTATCAAATAAAAAACATAAATATTAACGATTTAAAAATTATAATTATTCTCGTCGAGATTTTTATTTTATGACAGCGTTCCAACCAAACTATCAGACTCTCGGAACAAGTTTAAAATTAAGAAGTCATCAAGATATAGTGTCAATATTTTTTGAGGAAAACGATGAGTAACAAACTTCGTTTGTTTGTAAACTCTTTCCTAATTCATCTCTTATATTTGAGTGACAATCAAATATTAGAGGTATTTAATGCCAGCAACAATTTAGTGTTTTGTAATCACCGCTTAATAATTAAACTCAAATACAATAAGATTAAAACATCCGGAAAAGAAAAAAGAGTAAAACTAATCACGATAATTAAATAATAATTATAGTAGCATGTATAAAAGCGTAGCCGAGGGGTACAACAAAGTAGAGGCCCTGAGTGAGGAGACACGTGAAGGGACATTGGGAGGCATGTGACCCCACACCACTAAGAATCTCCGGGTTTGGGTGCATATGAGACGCGCCAATGTCTCCTGCCACACCCAACACCCAACCCCAAGAGGCTCTTCAAGCTTAGGCAACGACTAACAAACTTGAAAAGGACCATACTACTAGTTTCCACACTTGTTTTCCCAGGATTAGATAGACTAAGTTGGTTAACACGATAGCATGAGTTCTTAATAAATTATCAAACCGCACTGGACTCCAGAGTCCAGATCAACATCTGTTCAGAGGAGAAAAGCCATGCATCCTGTAGATGTATAGTAGTGGGCAGTACTTTCTTCCCTGAAAAGATGCAAGACTTTGAGTGATCATATATACTCTCAGGTCGATGAGGTATCTTGTAAAACTTCAATTAATAAACCACCAAAACTTTCTCTCCTCTGTTGAGATTTTCAACCAAGTTTTTCTTGGTACATGACAATGTCAAGCCTTGGATTTCACGGACATCCATACAAAAGCTTTCGTACACCACTACCTTGTTAGATTCTATGGACATTTAATGATGCATGGCTCATAGAGTCAGCTTCTGAGAAGAAGAATCACATGAAACAACTTGGCGCACGTATATATCAATACAGCTTAGAAATTAATAATCGAGGATCGAGCATGGTTGGCCACAAACCGCAAAGATATGCCACAGCCTGTCTCCACCTCATAGACTACTAATTAGCTTTGCAAGTACCACAAAGCAATTAGAGGTAGCAAATAATGGTAACTAATTGTTAATTATATCTTAAACATGGAAGACCAAAGATACCTTTTGCATATATAGGCATGCAAGTAGAAAAGGTTCTAACAACTTAAACTTTTAGAGTAAATTAAAGAAAAAATTATTGAATTAGGAATATTGAGACACGATTACATACATTTACATGATATAAATGCACACGCATATATATTGACATACATATGCATAATATATGATGGAGAGTATCACTTGCAACATGACTCAGTTAACAATGCACCATTCCAAGCTTAATGAAAGGCTCATGTAATAGGAATTTCTGACATATATCTACCTTTCGTGCTTCTTTTGGGAACTTTTTTCTTTCTTGTGTCTGTTGGTGATGGTCCCAGTTGTATCTCTAATCCATGCCATCGTTAAGTCCTGGATCGCATTATATGACCTAACAATTAGCTTGATCAAGACAAAAAAAATTGTAGAGAGGATCTCATCATAGTTAATATGCCTGCTACCTTAGAGTCTCTGCTGCTGCTTATAAAGAATTTAATGTCCATAAAAATTTCTAACCTTTGACAAGATCTAGAGAGAGATGCATTTGTTTGACTAAGATGAGATACAACTATGAAAGGGAGACCTAAATTGGATCAACTCTAGGTTGAATCAGACCCAATTAAACCTCAGGCCCACTCAAGGATATGAAGCTAGTTTCAAACTTGATTAGTTTTAAGCATTTCAATTTATCTGGTTTCTCCCAATACTTTGTTAGCTTCTGCGCTTACCACCTGATTTACTGTCACTTTATATACTGAGTTCTGACTGCATCTCCTCTATCATCAGCTTATAAACCAATTAGATACCTAATAATTCATCAAGGGAGTATAACAAGTTCTTAAGAACATAGCTGATACCAGCATACTAACATTGAAGAAACTTATATAGTTATTATGTTAATGGTTGCCTAACAGTTTCATGCTAAACCTACCTTTTATGTAAACTCAAGAATTCTGAGTACCTGGCTCCTAGCCAGACCACTTTTGTTAGCAAGTAACTGTTTCTCGTTATCCTCGGAGTACCTGAACCTGAACTCAAATGAGAGAGAGATCATAAGGATAGCTAGCTTTTCATACGAAACATTATTAGAAAATCATTTAATAGGCAACTCAGGGGTGACGAAAGTTCTGGAACCTCAATACTGCGACAGATTTCTCTGGCAAGCCTCTTTGGGGTCTCCAATGTTGGTGGCCTTGGAAGGATTACAGCACTGGAGAAAGAATACTACACAGCATGACAGCAGGAGCATAAGATAAAGCATATGCTATCTAAAGGAGAACAGCTACTTGAGAGAGAACCTCATGTGTGTGGTAAGTACTGCTGAGACCATCAAATGCCAACTACATATCCAAATTCAGCATTCCCATGGGATCCTGAACAAAACCAGAACATAGAATTGACACCCTCCTTCAATTTCCTTTGCTAAATAGCATTAGAAAACAGTGAGCACGGAGTTTCTATGTCAACCATCATTTTTAGAACTCACACATCTAACCATCGTTGGTTTCTCACACAGCATAAGAACCTAAAGGATGGGTGGTCCCAGGGTTACAGAAGAATTATTAGCTTTCCCGCCTCATCTAAGTGCATAAGGACAAAGGCTACGTTTAAAGCAAGTGGGATTTTCCCTGATTGATCGACATAGCAGGGCCCAAAGACAAAAGCAAAAGATTTAAATCACTCAAAAGATCTATAGGTTGTATCACCCCATTATTTCATCAATGGTGAGAAGACCATGAGATTCTACTCTCCTGGAGGCAAAGCTCTCATGCACCAATAATTTATGAGGAATGTTGCCCAAACCTCCGCAGAAACCAATCACTCCCCTCCTATTCCTTCTCACACAGTAAAAGAAGCCACCGGGGCTGATCGAAGTTGGCTCTTTCCAAATGCCTCTTCTACAACAAGGGATAAAAACCAAAACCAACCCATAAAGGTATTAAGTATTAACCCTTTCTATGCCAAGTACAATGTAAAACCAAGAAACTAAAAGCCGTTTATTTTGTTTCCCTTCAACCTTTTGCATGAAAGAGGCCAGGAGTCCAGGAGAGACCCTGAACAAGGAAGGAGATAAAATATTCCAATTAATGGGTCCAAAGACTCTTTCGCACAGGAGTAAGTCAACGCTATGCAACTAAGAGGAAAGAAATGAAAGGAAAATTGTGGGAAGAGAGGGTGCACATATGAAGAAGAGCATAGGAAACAAGGGATAGTTGGATTTGGGAAGGAGAAGCACTACCCCCTTTGTGCAGACTTTTATGGGCACATCTCCTTTCCCCTCTTCTAACTCTCCATATCTCCTTTGTCTTCCACATATACATCTGCTTCTCTCTTCACAATGATCCTTGCTTGAAACCAAAAGAACGTCTCACTTTATCTTTCCCTCCTAAAAGGAGTTAGCTTTGAGATTGAGATTGGAGAGAGAAAGAGTGGATGGAATGTAGCATTGGGTAGGAACTAGGAAGGAGTGAACAAGGTGATACATTGAAACAAAGATGAAGACGTACTGCGCATCTCAAACTTTTATTGGAAAAAAATGACATAAGAATAGACGGCTTCAGTACAAGTAAGCAGTAGCAGACCTTACATTGATCTAAATCTAACAACGACACAGAACAAAACTCAAACACCTTAGGGGCATTGGCTGCTCCAGCCCGGCCCACCAAAGTAAAAATATGCCTCGTCGAATCCGGCCTCCTTAAAGAGCTCCGCCCCGTAGCACTGCGGTCGCGTGCTCAAGGGAAAGCCCGGTTCCGGCCACTTGAAGTTTTCGGAGTTGTCCACGATACGAGGCTTGCTGATGAAGCTGGCGTGCCGGTAGTGCTCCTTGGCTAATCGACCACTTCCCATGGCGGTCTTGGTGTGAGGTTCGCTGGCCATGGTGGGACTGTACACGTCGCCGCCGAATAAAACCAGCGTCCCGACGTGGCTCAAGCGGGGGAATATGCCGACCGGCCAGTAGCCGATGATGTCCGTTTTGTAGATTAGCCACCATACGGCACGATCAAAGTCCTGCGATCAGTACCAGACGAGACGAAATGTAATTTTAATCCCAATATTTATTGCAACCACTTGCTTCTTACCCTTAACATAGTGAGACTTATTTGGTATTGATCTCCACCGTCCGTGGACATGGGGCTAAACCTTGTTCCAAGGGCGATTGAATGGTTGGTCTGCACGAAACCTGGGCACATGAGATTGAAGCACCCCGTGGACTTCCCCGAGTCAGTCTGATCGATGTACCAAAAAAACAAATTTAATTCCAACACATCAACTTCCTACAAGCATACGACCAAAAAATGCTTACCGTCCAGTACAAGAATAGCCTTGTTGCCGAATCATCGTATAGATTAGGTGATGCCTTGCAGTTGAAAAAAGAAAACTAGAATTATAAAATCACTCAAAGATACGGTAATTCCATATATTCTATCAATTACTTACAATCCATCCAGTTTCAATCGAGTCTGCGTTATCGTATGGGCCATTACGTATCCAAATCTGGCTCGAGCTGAACTCCTGAAACCCAGAAACGTACGGATTCCACAAGTTGAGGTTTGCCGCCGCTCCCGTGTAGCTGTAACCTTCTCCCACGAGCACTGCAGTCTGAAGAACAAAAGCCTACTGAGTTACTTCTTGTAGTAATAATATCTAAAATGTAACAAACACACTGCATCCTTTCGAGTTGAAGTTCTTGAAGAGATAGGAGTGATCACCTCCTGTAGGTTTCCAAGGCTGACATCGAATGTTGTTGTGGAGTTAGAGGTTGGGATGCGATGCTTAGTAACACCATGCCATGGTTTCCTCCCATAGTTTTCAATGGAGGGAGCTTTCTCCAAATGGCGTCTTTGGATTCTTAAAATCGGGATAGTGCCCTCGGGGCAACTCCCACTCTTTTGCCACACTTGGGTTGGCATTTGTCCGACGTTCGAAGCAGTAGGAGACTCTGCTATCAGCTTCAAGACCTTGTCGCTGGGTCTCATCTGCAACACACGTTAATTTGATTACTTACCTGCAACTTTGGAACTATATTTAGGTTATTATGTGGGAAACTGAGTTAGTAGCCTTATTCAATATACACCATCTAATTGCTTTCCTTTTTGTTTTGCATATATATCCCTACTTGTGCAAATACTAAAATGGGTGAGAAGCAAAACCTTTCACTTTCTAACAAATTCAAATAGAATAATAATAATTTGGAGTAAACCAAATATTAGCAAAGCTAATATCAATATCAATGTGAGAACTCCAAATGCAAAATACTAGTTGTAAAGAACTTCAAATACTCAAAGTAATCACAAATATGAACATCAAATCAATGCAAACAATAAAGAGAAAAGAGGGAAAGACATGATTTACGTGGTTCGGCGATATGCCTATATCCACGAGCGGAACAATTTTTAATACACTATGCAAATCTTTAAATACAAAGAGATTTCAACTCTAATCTCTCTCTAAACAATGGCGGTTCTCTCCTACAAGTTTTTCTCTCTTGCAAAATGCCCACACAAAACTCTAAAACCCAATATTTTTATTTATAGGACCGGTTCAAATTGGATTTTTTTGCGTCGCGTTTGAACGCCCTCGGGAGCGCATTCGAACGCGCCCATATCAAAGCAGCAGAACCAAAGGGGCGTTCGAATGCCCGCTAGGTGCGTTTGAACGCCGCCTAGTGCAAATGCAGACTAGCGTTCGAACACCAAAGCACCGTTCAAACGCCTGCAGAAACAGTTTCTCTCGGGTTAGCTCGCGTTCGAACGCCTACATCACAGACTGCTTTCTATTTGGAGCCCGCGTTCGAACACTCTTAGGGGCCGTTCGAACGCGTGGCACGAAATGGCAGATACTTACTGAATTTTTACTGAAACTGAATTTGAGCCAATTTTTAACACATATATTTCAAAGCTATGACTTTTGCATATATATTGTTTAGATTGAAACTTTATATTAACATCTTTATTAAAAAGAATGTGTGTAATGAAGATGAAATTTTAACGGGTTGTTACGTTTGAGGAGCACCTGAATAGTGTGGTTCTTGAGAAGTGGATGATCGAAAGCCGGTTGCTGGTGAATATCCACACAATCTATGGTATCACCGTCTTCACTCTGAAATTATCGGCATAAAAAATATATACAAATATATTTTACAAGTTAGTAGTTAAAAGTTAATGCCATTTGAAAGATCTAAAGAATATAGAACTCAAACCTGAATGGTCTTCACTGCAGGCTTATTTAGCTGTTTCAACTTCTCCTCTATTGCTCTTTCTCTATCCGTATTTGAAATAATCCTTCTCCCATCTACAACTCCATTAACCAAACCAATGCAAAGAATTACCAACAAGAGTGACTTCATTTTTATTTTCCCACAAAACTTACTGCAATGTGGGAAGAATGAAAGCCAAGTCCCACCAAAAAGATTAAACTATTGAGAAAAAAAATATATGGCTAAACAAATAGGTCTATATATATATATATATATATATATATATATATATAGGAAACTCCAGTGGAGCAAACCTGGAAGGTATTAAAGCTTGGCCTAGTAATTTTGGACGTTATTATTGCAGATGCTGCTGCTTGATGTACATGGAGATTTATGTTATTATGTAGCAAGTTTTCCGAAGAAATTTTGGGTGTTAAATGTTTAATACTTGTCAAAGTTGGAATACCAATGAATCCAGCTGTGTATAAATCTCAGTTGGCGTATCATAAATCGTAATGCAGTGAAAGATATCTTTGAGAAATTTTATTCCTTTTTCTCCATTATCTTTCTATTTATAACTTAATAAGAGTATTCACAAATTATAGTTCTTCTTACTTTGGAGGGGGCAGGGGTTATCCATTCATAAATTATTCTTTACCATCTATAATTTTTTCACAAATTTCAGATTACTTTTTGACATCCATAAATTAAAATTTTAGTAAACTAATAAACAAAATAACATAAATACCCTTAATTGAAATACATATATATATATATACATATAAGTTTGAAGGGTTTAGGTTAATTATAATTGCATCAAATCACATGGAATAAACATGAAATTGTCTAAAATTATCTTTTTACATTTCTAAGGGTAAAACTCCTAGAAAAGAAAGTCTTTGAAATATAGTTAAAAAAACAAAAACAAAACACAAAATCTCTCCGAGCCTCTATTACATGTTCTGGTCCATTGTCATACCTTAGGAATAAATTCTTGCAAAATCACACCTCAAATTATGTGATTTGGTTATGTATACAAATCAATTGAATTTTCTAACTGAGACATTCCAAAAATAACATATTATTAATATAGATTAAATATTCACACAAATCTTAATTTGATGTTTCCGAACATAATGTAACCAAATTCTTTTAAGTCATATCCCACTCTAGCTAACTCTATCGAATCAAAAACCTCTTCCTAAATTAAAGTACTCTACTCTGCTTGACTAATTCAGCAATAGATATTTCTTTGTTGATAATCTTCTATTTAAAAATAATTGAATTTTTAATTAACTTGAGAGGTCATATGAAAAGAAAAGAGAGTATGAAAAGAACCAAGAGTGACATTATAAAATCTTCAAAGATTAGAATATATTAATTAAAAATTAATAAAATTATAAGTTGTTACTTAAAAATGTATCAAAAAATGAATTGAGAGAGAGAGATAGAACTTATGATTTAGTTGTAAGGCGAGGGAATGCCGTTATAGGCAGCAACTTGTAAGTCTTATGCACAGGTAGGTGGCTTTGGCCGTTGATAAAGGATTCAATTATTTGGAGGTCATCGTTGACTGCTCAGCTTCAGTATGCATGTGGTTGTAATAAAAGAATTTAGAGGGCATAGATGGGAGGAAACGGTCAAATTCAAATTCGTTGTTTATATTTTGGAGCTAGTAAACATCGACATACGTAGTCCTTGAATTGTAGAGTTTTAATTCAACTTTCAATTTAAATTATTCAAAAGTTTGAATTGGACTTTGTGGTTTATTATGTTTATAAGTTTGTGCCTCTAGTTTACTAAGTGAAAAAAAAATTAAAAGAAAATTTTATCTCCTGTTATACATAAAAGAAATTTAGCTCATGAGCAACCTCACGGATTTACAGGTATGCCCTCCTCAAATGCATATTTGCATAAATACTGAATTTTGCTTCTTAATTTCCATTTTCATGCACCGATCTACGGGCTAATTCTGGAAAAGTTGTAATCACAAGAATGAAAGTATAAATTCAGGAAATCAAATTATGTAAACTAACGGGTGTTTCTATCGATGATATATTGCCATATATAAACTAGCAATAAAGTCAAATGTCATTGATCAAAAAGAATAAATGAATCCTCCTGGTATTTGTCTCTTTTTTGTACAACAATTAAACTAATCCTAATCTATATATGAATAGTTGATTAATTTAGAACAACTTCCCGGCGAACTCCTTTATGTCTTCTGCTCTACATTCTGGAGAAGCGTACTTCGCCAAGTCTTTCATCTCCGAGAGGCTCCTCCCGAGCTGCAAAGCCATCTTCATCTCAAACAACTCCCCGTTCTCCCTCTTCTCCACCTCTTCTTCCTCCAAATTGTGCTCAATCTCCTCCTCTAATCTCGTATAGTATCCTGAGCAGTTCCTATACAATTCAAACACCATCCCTACTTGCCCGCCATGCTCCAATGTGTTCACGATCGCCGCGAGAGCTCCTCCGACCACTCCGCTGATTACCGGCCATGACCCAAAAGCCGGTAAGCCGATTAATCCGGTCGATATCGCCGCTACGCCGGCAAAGAGAGGCCCCGAGATAGCTAAGCTCTGGTTAATGTCCAAAACCAACTTGCCTAATCTCACATACTGCTCCTCATCCTTCTTCTTTAGTACTTCAAGAGCACCCCTCATCTCCTCTTCCAACTCCTTGCTCCATCCATTCTTATGATCTCTGTGGTTAACTTCTCTTCTCTTCTGTTGCTCTCTTCTTTTTGGCCACCACCGCGCGGGCTCGAATACTTTGGGGAATTTCTCGAGCATACCGGGGAGTAATGGCAGCGGATAAGCCTTCTCGAGGGCCAGCACCTTCTCCAGCATATGCTCCACGTCAACCTCTGTAGGATTTTTGCGCTTTATAGTAGAGTCTATCTCTCTTTGTAGCTGCTTCCATAGCTGGGTCGCCTTCCGCTGCTCCTCCGCTAGCTGCGAGGGCTGGATCTTGTTCACTACAAGCATCATGCCGCACGCGGTGGCGAAGAGGAGCGTCGACGAGATCTTGAAGGCGAGCTCTTGCGGCGATGAGACCGTCGCCATCGAGGAGATGCCAGCCATTAGGGTGGCAGAGAGGGTGATGGAGTTGATTGAGTGGAGGAAGAGGTGGTTCCAGTTGTTCCTTTGCTCCCCAATTATGGCGTGCATCTCGGCCCTATCTGCAACTGCGTCAGCTACTGCGTAGAGCTTGGAGAACAAGTTGGTGTCTTGATTTTGGGTAGTTTCGGGGTTCTTGACACGGTTGCCGAGGTTGGCTGTGTAAATGTCCTTTTCGCTAATTTTGAGGTCCTCTAATTGGATCCTGGATGATAGCTTTGGGAAGGAGACTCCTCTTGGGCTGAGATTGGAAGGTACATGGAGAGCGGCAAAGCATCCTCTTCTTCTTTGCCTTGAGGAGGAAGAGGAAGAAGAAGAAGAAGAAGAAGAAGAAGAAGAGGAGATGAAGAGACTCTGGGCTTGTAGAGTTGCCATGGAACAATTAAAGACGTTTAGAGAGGTTAATTGGAACTTTGATCTCTTTGTATGTTGTTCTGTGGTTTTCTTTCTTGGTGATGAGAGGAGAGAGATTGGTAGTTGAAGTATTTATAGATTTGGGATGAGGAGAGGTCTTAGACCGGGTTTTGAAGTTGCAATCTTGACCGGGCTTGGAGACATTTGAATGAGTAAAATTTAATACCAAAGAAGCGCGGGGGTTGGATGAGGAAACCGTCAAAGTCTAATGGACTAATTGGCTAACGGGCTAAATTGATAATTACCAATGGGCTAATAATAGGCTATTTGGCTAATTAGCTAATGGGCTAATGAGATGATTGGTATTTAATTTTCTCTAGTGCTCCAATTCCAAGAAATAATGAAAAGTGATGCAATCAATCGTTTCAAATATTCTTTAGCAAATCGAAAATGCTAATGCCACCACGGAAACGCACGGCCAGAAGGCTGAAAGATTTTATTTATAATATACTTAACAAATTTTATTTATATAATACGTTTAGATTTTATTTATGAGAATTAACACAAAGTTATACTTTTTTTAATGAAGAATAGTAAAATAAAAGTTATACTTCCTATGATAGGCTATCATTCATAGGCCATAATCTGCCTCTCTAGTAGAGCTAGTGGGAGGCGGCGCCTTGGCAGCCTTTAGAGAGGAGCTAGACTTCTTGAAACACCTAAACCTCTAAATACACGTACAAATCGCATGAATAAATCCCCCCCACGCGGTGCATCACATGACCTGTCGGTACTAGGATTTCACAAGGCACACAACAACACAAATTCACCATAAATAAACTCAACCATAATAGTCCGGATATAAGTTCCACAAGCCACAACAAGCCTTCTAGATACATATCCAAAATATAATGTTAAAGTCCAAAATACATCGTCAATCATAACACTCTCACAGGGGCTCAATACAACTAATAGATATACTGAAATATAAAGACAGCTACTCCTCGCTACCCGCACCTGCGTCCCCTAGCTCTGAAATAATTCCACCAAGAGATGGTGAGCTCACAGCCCAACAAGTAGGATACATACAGTCTAAATAATGAAATCACATGTGCATATCCAATGCATGCCTATAATTGCTAGCAATAACAATATGCTTGTTGAGATGACTTACTATGAGTTACTAGATTAATGCAATCAATAAAGATTTTACGTTACTATCCTAGAACATGCTAGTTACTAAACGTATCAAGATAAGTTCACACAGATATATACAATTTCATACAAATCCCAATCATAGTGTTTATATATTATGTATAGTAATAAAATAGTAATTTAGTCATCTCATGCCCACCGATGCATTAATCATACTTATCATAGCTCACCGAGCTATTCACCTCAAAAGATAAATACTCTCAAGAAAATCATCCATCACATAACTATCCATCATCTCATACATCGAGAAGAGATATAAACACATCTAGCGGTAATGTCACCTACACGTGTATGGCGACACTACATGTGACCGGTTGTTTGTGGCCATCTGACTAAGGACCCCGGTCGTAAGCACATATCTCACTCTCTCTAAAACATCACCGCCCTCAGCAAGAGAATCGGCAGCCCTCGGCTCATCAACGGACGCCCTGACCCTGCGTGGTACTACTAGAGATATTTCTCCTCCTCACAATCATGTTATTCTATCATTATAATCTAGTCATGACTATTCAGTATAATTACCTGAACGCCACACAGGCTCCCGACCTCATGTGTAGGCCGCTAATAGTATAGTCATATAAAGTACACTCTACTTTTAACCCTGGGCTGAGTGAGTAGGGGGCATTGCCTAGTCGAACTTGACTACTAATGATAGGTGAAAGTGGTGCAGTGTTCGTGAGTGTATAAGTCATGTCATAGTTATCATAATTATTACATTTTATATTCATAATAAATATTTATGCCAGAGTTTATCATACAGGATACATGTAGAGCATCGTTATACTAATATCTATGCTAACACTAACATTTTCATAATATCATGATGAGTAAGTTATTAATAATTGCACATGTCAAGATATATCATAGTACACTAAATGCATGGATTAATACCGACATTTCCTACAATGACATGAAAGGTATAATAATTTAACTACATTATTCTAGACTTGTATAAACTCTACTCGCGGGTCGCAAGTAAAACAATACGTAAGATTAACGAACTAATAGAATTAATTATCTTATTATAGAATTTATGTTTAGGCATATACATGAGTCAAGGGTTTTCTAGGGTGATTTCTATGTTATCCTAAAATTCACATGATAATAAATAGACATTACAGGGGATTGTTAGGCTAATTAATCAAGTAAAAATAAGGTTATAAGGTACACATGGCCCCAAATAGGCTAGGCTGGGGGTATTGGGTTGGGCCCAAGCCCAACTCAGCATGTAAGGAGAAAATAGCTCGTGGGATGCGGTCTGAACCGCAGCCCACAGGCCTTACGAGTTCATGGGCTGCGGTCTGAACCGCAGCCCATTTAGCCTTATGGGCTCATGGGTTGCGGTCTAAGCCGCAGCCCAGTAGGGGTGAGGGTGGGGGTTTAAACAACCCCCACCCTCTCACGCCCTTCCCTTCCAAGGGAAAAATACAAAGAGAGGGGAGGGAAGGTCCACGAGGCCCCAACGTCGACGGCGCAGCCTCAAGGCCGGAGGCACAGCACAAGGCCGAGAAGGGTAAGTAGAGGGGAGGAGGGCCTAACGGCGACGGGTCGCGCTCCATGGCCGGCGGCCATGGGGGTCCTTCCTCCCTTCATCAAGGGCCCAAAGTTTGACTAGGGAAGGTTTCTCTCCTTCCACCGGAGCCCTCCGACCGACGGCCGGACGCGGGGTCGTCGGCTGCCGAAGACAATCGTGAGACGGAGGGGAGCTAGCTACTGAAATTTAACGATGAGGTTGAGGCTTACCGCGATCCGCGCTCGGCTTCGTCGACTCTGGGGCTTCGGCGGCTTTGACGTCGGCAACCCGAGAGAGAAAAGAGGGAAGGAGAGTTGGCGAGGTGGAGGAAATGGTGTGGTGGGGGAGCGAAAGATGGGGATTAATGGAGGTGGGCAAGGTGGCGTGCACGGCAAGGGAAGAAGAAGAAGAAGAAAAGAGAAGAAGGACGGGGGCAGGCACCCCTGGCGCACGCGCTCGTCAGGGAAATTTTTTTTAAAAGTTTTTGGGTGTTACACTCCTCTTGGTGGCCAATCACCCTATAGGCAAAACACACGGTAAATATGTCTTCTCATACATGACATTTTAGTGGAATTTGTTTTCAGTCCTAACCAGACAGCTTTCTTTAATTTGATTGTCAAAATGAGAGCAATATTTTGCAAAGATTGTGCCATCAACTCCTAGAGGTCAGCCAAAGTAAGCGGCAATGGGGATGCGTATTTTGAGTTCTAGTACTAGTCACATAAGGCAATTGAATACAAATCAACCCAACCCAATATTAAAAGTGATGGCCAAGGTATATAATTAATTCTCTACTGAATTAAATGGAACAAAGGTCATGACCGTTCCAAAGCCCATAAGTTGGGATATAAGCCATATTCTCTTCAATAGAAAAATAAAATATATATTATCCATCATTCATATAATAAATTACGACCTAGCCTGTTTAAGATTGTCAAAAGAATCGATTCGTCTAACTCTCAACTTGCATTTGGCTCATTAAAGCTCAATCAAACTTAGCTTGAAAGTGAGCTGATTCAAGCTTGATATGCATAATATGCTTGCTAATACTTAATAATAATAATAATAATAATAATAATAATAATATATAATATATATGACGAATATAAATCTTTAGATCAAGATTGAAAGGCTTATAATATTACTTTACTAGTTCTTATATCTTCACCATTTTTATCTCCTCAGGCCATCGATCCCAGCAACAACTAATGACAGTGAATGCGCGCGCGCACACAACGGATCCAGTCACCATCAATTTTATGATTTAGTTTTAAGGTGAGGGAATGCCATAATAGCTTATGCAAATGTGGCTTTGGCCGTTGATAACCGATTCAATTATTTGGAGGTCATCGTTGACTGCTCAGCTTCACCTATGTATGTGGTTGTAATAAAAGAATTGAATGGGCATAGATGGGACGAAATGGTCAAATTCAAATTCGTTGGTTATATTTTGGAGCTAGTAAACATTGACATACGTAGTCCTTGAATTGTAGAGTTTTAATTCAACTTTCAATTTAAATGATTCAAAAGTTCGAATTGGATCTTGAGGTTTATTATCTTTACAAGTTTGTGACTCTAGTTTGTTAAGTGAAAAAGAAGAAAAAAGAGATTTAGCTCAAGTTATACATAAAATGAATTTTCGCTCCTGAGCAACCTCACAGATTTACAGGTATGCCCTCCTCAAATGCATATTTGCATAAATACTGAATTTTGCTTCTTAATTTCCATTTTCATGCACCGATCTACGGGCTAATTCTGGAAAAGTTGTAATCACAAGAATGAAAGTATAAATTCAGGAAATCAAATTATGTAAACTAACGGGTGTTTCTATCGATGATATATTGCCATATATAAACTAGCAATAAAGTCAAATGTCATTGATCAAAAAGAATAAATGAATCCTCCTGGTATTTGTCTCTTTTTTGTACAACAATTAAACTAATCCTAATCTATATATGAATAGTTGATTAATTTAGAACAACTTCCCGGCGAACTCCTTTATGTCTTCTGCTCTACATTCTGGAGAAGCGTACTTCGCCAAGTCTTTCATCTCCGAGAGGCTCCTCCCGAGCTGCAAAGCCATCTTCATCTCAAACAACTCCCCGTTCTCCCTCTTCTCCACCTCTTCTTCCTCCAAATTGTGCTCAATCTCCTCCTCTAATCTCGTATAGTATCCTGAGCAGTTCCTATACAATTCAAACACCATCCCTACTTGCCCGCCATGCTCCAATGTGTTCACGATCGCCGCGAGAGCTCCTCCGACCACTCCGCTGATTACCGGCCATGACCCAAAAGCCGGTAAGCCGATTAATCCGGTCGATATCGCCGCTACGCCGGCAAAGAGAGGCCCCGAGATAGCTAAGCTCTGGTTAATGTCCAAAACCAACTTGCCTAATCTCACATACTGCTCCTCATCCTTCTTCTTTAGTACTTCAAGAGCACCCCTCATCTCCTCTTCCAATTCCTTGCTCCATCCATTCTTATGATCTCTGTGGTTAACTTCTCTTCTCTTCTGTTGTTCTCTTCTTTTTGGCCACCACCGCGCGGGCTCGAATACTTTGGGGAATTTCTCGAGCATACCGGGGAGTAACGGCAGCGGATAAGCCTTCTCGAGGGCCAGCACCTTCTCCAGCATATGCTCCACGTCCACCTCTGTTGGAGTTTTGCGCTTTATAATAGAATCTATCTCTCTTTGTAGCTGCTTCCATAGCTGGGTCGCCTTCCGCTGCTCCTCCGCTAGCTGCGAGGGCTGGATCTTGTTCACTACAAGCATCATGCCGCACGCGGTGGCGAAGAGGAGCGTCGACGAGATCTTGAAGGCGAGCTCTTGCGGCGACGAGGCCGTCGCCATCGAGGAGATGCCCGCCATTAGGGTGGCAGAGAGGGTGATGGAGTTGATTGAGTGGAGGAAGAGGTGGTTCCAGTTGTTCCTTTGCTCCCCAATTATGGCGTGCATCTCGGCCCTATCTGCAACTGCGTCAGCTACTGCGTAGAGCTTGGAGAACAAGTTGGTGTCTTGATTTTGGGTAGTTTCGGGGTTCTTGGCACGGCTGCCGAGGTTGGCTGTGTAAATGTCCTTTTCGCTAATTTTGAGGTCCTCTAATTGGATCCTGGATGATAGCTTTGGGAAGGAGACTCCTCTTGGGCTGAGATTGGAAGGTACATGGAGAGCGGCAAAGCATCCTCTTCTTCTTTGCCTTGAGGAGGAAGAGGAAGAAGAAGAAGAAGAAGAAGAAGAAGAAGAGGAGATGAAGAGACTCTGGGCTTGTAGAGTTGCCATGGAACAATTAAAGACGTTTAGAGAGGTTAATTGGAACTTTGATCTCTTTGTATGTTGTTCTGTGGTTTTCTTTCTTGGTGATGAGAGGAGAGAGATTGGTAGTTGAAGTATTTATAGATTTGGGATGAGGAGAGGTCTTAGACCGGGTTTTGAAGTTGCAATCTTGACCGGGCTTGGAGACATTTGAATGAGTAAAATTTAATACCAAAGAAGCGCGGGGGTTGGATGAGGAAACCGTCAAAGTCTAATGGACTAATTGGCTAACGGGCTAAATTGATAATTACCAATGGGCTAATAGGCTATTTGGCTAATTAGCTAATGGGCTAATGAGATGATTGGTATTTAATTTTCTCTAGTGCTCCCATTCCAAGAAATAATGAAAAGTGATGCAATCAATCGTTTCAAATATTCTTTAGCAAATCGAAAATGTTAATGCCACCACGGAAACGCACGGCCAGAAGGCTGAAAGATTTTATTTATAATATACTTAACAAATTATATTTTAAATAAAATTTTATTTATATAATACGTTTAGATTTTATTTATGAGAATTAACACAAAGTTATACTTTTTTAATGAAGAATAGTAAAATAAAAGATGAATAAATAGTGTTAGATAAATAATATTTGAACAACAATAATGCTTAAAATAAATTTGATAAACAAATTTCTTTGTGGAAGTGTTTAAACACACTTTTGGTATCCAAATCCATGGATTGTGAAATTTTTAGTCTTTGAAATACAGTTTTTAATCTATATAAGAGCTTTAAATTTAATTTTAACCTAACTCTTTTGCATTATTAGAGTCTACACTTTAAACATTTGAAGATATTAAGATTGCAGAAAAAGTCCGCAGCGAAAAGTAGTGGATCATTTTCTCCACAATTCACCTAATTTTTGCATTCTGAAGAATTCTGTTTAGGATGTCTTAAAGACAAAAATTAATATTTAGGGTGACTTAAAGTGAAAATTAATTATAAGAAAGTAGTATATCACATGTTATAATATGTTTTGAATGAGAACTTATAATTAAAAAATGGGGTAGGTTACTAATAATTAAGCATTTAATTTGAGGCCTAAGAATGTATGTTAGAATCGGGTCAAAGGACAACAAGGGTAAACTTTATATTGTGTAAAAATAAATTTACTCTTTCTATGAGAGGGGGTTCTTAAAAAAAAATAGATCTCTCTAAACGTCAATTACATGGTCCATTGTTGTCCTTCAAAGAAATCAAACGAAAACTAAATTCTTCAATCAAAAACATTTAGTCTTCACTTGTAGACAAAATTTTCCCTCACTGGTCCCCATGATGCATATAATAAGATACAAAAGGCTAAGAACTACCAACCAACCTCATTGTAAATAGACAAAAAAAAGTTCCCACTTGGGAGATCGTACTTTTACAATTCCAAATAAGCTTTCACATTTCTCCCAACAATTACTGGTGGCAAATTGGGTCAATTTATCCAAGTTTGGATCATGTCAGGATAATGCAAGCACGAATATTATCTGTTTATTAAAAATGAGTTAGAATTTCTAATCCTTTTATTAAACAGGTTACACAAGTCATAAACGAGGTATTGGGTGGTACAAATTATCTAAATTTATTTAAGTTATTTCTGTTATAAAAGATTTTTTTTGAATTATAAATTAGATTTTCGGGGCTATAAACAAGTTAGAGGATCGTAAATAATTTGATAGGCACACAATACTATAATACATAGGTATAGTAAGTTAATTATTAAATTTTTCTATCACTAACCATTGCATATTGGTAATTAATAGCCTAGTTGATTTACCCCCACAACGCCTACTACTCCACAAGTGCAGTATTCATGTACATCTTAGATAGGACATAATTTGAGTCAAGGAATAGATAACTATGTGGGTAGCTTGGCATGAGTAAGGTCATCACTCTGTGCATAGGGAGTACTGAGGTCATTGAGCAAAATGGACTCTCATTAAAGCACACAGCTTGAGTTGAGGCATTACCTACTCGCAAGTCCCACAATCTCTATCGACTATAATGCCAAAAAGATCATTGCTCGTCCTAAATTTGCCACGTGACCTAACACCACTTCTAAGAGAGGCTATCCATGAGCCTAGTTATTATTATGAATGGTCTGAATATGCTCATTCATCGTCTCTGCACCCATAGTGCTCTCACTCGCCTCTCTAGTAAAGGCAGTGGAAGACGACGCCTTGGTTGCCTTTGGAGAAGAGTTAGACTCCTCCTGATGGCCAATCACCTAATAGTCAAAACACATAATGAATGTCTTCTTATACATGACATTTTGGTAAAGTTTGTTTTTCAACCCCAATTAGACAGCTTTCTTTAATGGGAGTGTCAAACACATCTTAGTGCACACTCAAGCAAAATGAGAGCAATATTTTGCAAATGTGGTGTCATCAACTACTAGAGGTCAGCCAAAGTAACAGCAACGAGAATGAGCATTTTGGGTCCTTAGTACTAGTGTGACACATGAGTCAATTGAATCCAAATCAACCAAATTAAAGGTGATGGCCAAGGTATATAGTTAATTCTCTACCCAATTAAATGGAGCAAATAACCTTGACTGGTCCAAAGCCCATGGTTAGGATACAAGTCATATTCTCCTCAATATAAAAATAAAATATGTAGTATCTATTATCCATATAATAAATCACGAATTAGTCTGTCTAGAGCTATCAAAAGAATTGACCCGTCTAAATCTCGGCTTACGTTTGGCTCCAGCCAATTCAAGTTTGAGATGGCATAATAGGCTTAATAATACCCAAAATTAATAATATTATAATAATTATTATTATATAATATACAATACATATGATTAATATGAATCTTTAGATCAAAAATCGAAAGGCTTATGATATAACTTTATTAGTTCTTTTATCTTCACCATTTTTACCTCCTCAGCCCATCGATCCCAACCACAACTTCTGATGCAAATCCGCGTGCAAAGGCGCGCGCACACAGTAATAGACTGCAATTTGCAACTCTTATGCATAGGTGGTTTTGGAAGTTTACAACGGATTCAATTATTTGGAAGTCATCGTTGATTGCTCAGCTTCAGCTATGCATGGGGTTGTAATAAAAGAATTTAGAGGGCATAAATGGGTGGAAATGGTCAAATTCAAATTTGTTCTTTATATTTTGGAGCTAGTAAACATCGACATACGTAGTCCTTGAATCGTAGAGTTTTAATTCAACTTTCAATTTAAATTATTCAAAAGTTTGAATTGGACCTTGTGGTTTATTATGTCTACAAGTTTGTGTCTCTAGTTTACTAAGTGAACAAAAAATTAAAAGAAAATTTTATCTCATGTTATACATAAAAGAAATTTAGCTCATGAGCAACCTCACGGATTTACAGGTACGCCATCCTCTATTGCATATTTGCATATTGCCCTTAAATACTGAATGGCTCCTTAATTTCCATTCTCATGCATCAATCTACGGGCTATTTCTGGAAGAGTAGTATTCACAAGAGTGAAAGTATAAATTCAGGAAATCAAATTATGTAAACTAACGGCTGTTTCTATTGATGATGTATTGCCATATATAGCTAGCAATAAAGTCAAATGTCATTGATCAAAAAGAATAAATGAATCCCCCTGCTATTTGTCTCTTTTTTGTACAACAATTCAACTAATCCTAATCTACATATGAACAGTTGATTAATTTAGAACAACTTTCCGGCAAACTCTTTCATGTCTTCTGCTCTACATTCTTGAGAAGCGTACTTCGCCAAGTCTTTCATCTCCGAGAGGCTCCTCCCGAGCTGCAAAGCCATCTTCATCTCAAACAACTCCCCGTTCTCCCTCTTCTCCACCACTTCTTCCTCCAAATTGTGCTCAATCTCCTCCTCTAATCTCGTATAGTATCCTGAGCAGTTCCTATACAACTCAAACACCATCCCTACTTGCCCGCCATGTTCCAATGTGTTCACGATCGCCGCGAGAGCTCCTCCGACCACTCCGCTGATCACCGGCCATGACCCAAAAGCCGGTAAGCCGATTAATCCGGTCGATATCGCCGCTACGCCGGCAAAGAGAGGCCCCGAGATAGCTAAGCTCTGGTTAATGTCCAAAACCAACTTGCCTAATCTCACATACTGCTCCTCATCCTTCTTCTTTAGTACTTCAAGAGCACCCCTCATCTCCTCTTCCAATTCCTTGCTCCATCCATTCTTATGATCTCTGTGGTTAACTTCTCTTCTCTTCTGTTGTTCTCTTCTTTTTGGCCACCACCGCGCGGGCTCGAATACTTTGGGGAATTTCTCGAGCATACCGGGGAGTAACGGCAGCGGATAAGCCTTCTCGAGGGCCAGCACCTTCTCCAGCATATGCTCCACGTCCACCTCTGTTGGAGTTTTGCGCTTTATAATAGAATCTATCTCTCTTTGTAGCTGCTTCCATAGCTGGGTCGCCTTCCGCTGCTCCTCCGCTAGCTGCGAGGGCTGGATCTTGTTCACTACAAGCATCATGCCGCACGCGGTGGCGAAGAGGAGCGTCGACGAGATCTTGAAGGCGAGCTCTTGCGGCGACGAGGCCGTCGCCATCGAGGAGATGCCAGCCATTAGGGTGGCAGAGAGGGTGATGGAG
This sequence comes from Typha latifolia, assembly GCF_019914945.1. NCBI lineage: Eukaryota > Viridiplantae > Streptophyta > Magnoliopsida > Poales > Typhaceae > Typha > Typha latifolia. The sequence continues at coordinate 4,017,180 of NC_133087.1, read as the reverse complement.
TTGATTGAGTGGAGGAAGAGGTGGTTCCAGTTGTTCCTCTGCTCCCCAATTATGGCGTGCATCTCAGCCCTATCTGCAACTGCGTCGGCTACTGCGTAGAGCTTGGAGAACAAGTTGGTGTCTTGCTTTTGGGTAGTTTCGGGGTTCTTGACATGGCTGCTGAGGTTGGCGGTGTACATGTCCTTCTCGCTAATCTTGAGGTCCTCTAATTGGATCCTGGATGATAGTTTTGGGAAGGAGACTCCTCTTGGGCTAAGATTAGAAGGTACATGGAGAGCGGCAAAGCATCCTCTTCTTCTTTGCCTTGAGGAGGAAGAGGAAGAAGAGGAGATGAAGAGACTCTGGGCTTGTAGAGTTGCCATGGAACAATTGAAGACGTTTAGAGAGGTTAATTGGAACTTTGATCTCTTTGTATGTTGTTTTGTGGTGTTCTTTCTTGGTGATGAGAGGAGAGAGATTGGTAGTTGAAGTATTTATAGATTTGGGATGAGGAGAGGTCCTAGACCGGGTTTTGAAGTTGCAATCTTGACCGGGCTTGGTGACGTTTGAATGAGTAAAATTTAATACCAAAGAGGCGCAGGTGTTGGACGAGGAAATTGTCTAGGCTAACTGCAATAGACTTTTCAAGCTCCGTAGTATGGCAAACTGGGTCTTTGTCTAATATGAATGGTGTAAAAAAACTACTTTCTTGTTAGTTTTCTTTTCCTCTTACAAACAAAAGTAACATTATGCCCTGAGAAAAAGTTTATTTAATTACTTCATAAAATTCTTCAGTTGAACTTTTACTAGATTTGCTGCCCTAATGTTGCGGTCATATTACCTTATTTACAAGTATATTTTACATGAAAATTTTCAAATAGACTAGTCTTTAGTTGTAATATTCAATAACATTCCTTAGTTTTCACGGAGCCTTTGTGCAATTATGGTGGTTATTTTCTTTTTCTTTTTCTTTTTCTTTTTATCTTTTGCATATTTTTATATAAAATAGAAGTTCTATCCCCGTGTAGAGGTGTCATATTGGCTGATATTTATTATATATTTAATTTATTTTGTAATACAATTATATATTAGCAGCGTTTGAATTAGTTAAACACTTAGCATATTGTGACTAGTGTTCAAATCCTACAGTTTAGATTGAGTGGAACTCGATCTTAGGATTGCTCATCTGGCCCGATAAACTAGGTCGACCCTAAATTTTCAGGCCATAACTTGACTCAATCCGAACTTGACCGAGACTAATTCGGTCCGAATTCAGCTTCTCCTCTCTCGGCCCAAAACTGATGTCGTAATAGCCCGGCCCAAAATTTTCTATTATCTTTGTTCGATCGTGATTTCTTTTCAAGACAAACTGACATTTTCTATATATATATTTTTATTTTACTTCTTCTTTTTTTACCTTTCATCCTCAATTTACTGTTATCTTTCCAATCAATTTTTCAGATAGCCTGACAATTTGTCATGAATCATGATAGTCATTTTCTTTTGTTTAAGCCTTAGAAGAAGTATGGGGGACAACTTCGGGTTCAAACTTGGGCCACCCCGTACTCAGTTCCGGACCGGCCCATGGCCATCCCCTACTCGAGCCCTATCTTGGCTGGCTCGGTTCGAGGCCGAGTTAAAGACTTTTACTCCTGACCCACCACTGTTTGGATTCCAGCCATATTAGACCTGAACGTGTTTGGGTTGAGCCGAATCTGTTCCAGAACAAGAGCATAGTTAATACTGTGACTCAGACACTGCAATGGGACAGAACTCAGAAGTGAATCAAGCTTTTGTATAATTCAAATTGAAGAAGACAGTACAAGATCACATATCTAATAATTTAAGGACAGGGCATCTTGCTTATTATTCCTCGGTTACCACAAAATAATGTAAGATTTACATACGGGTGTGACTACCCAAAAGAAAAAGAAAAAGAAAACAACAATAGAATCCTCACCCACTCCCAATCTTGGCGTCTCTTGTACGTGTGGACATCTCCCAATAACAGAAGTTACATAATTTGTTCATGCTATTCGCTTTGTTCATTTTTAAACTTCAAGCGAGATCCGAGTCTTGATAGGTTTTAGCTTCAGTCCCATGCTCTCAGGCGAGAGCAAGTCCGGCGAGATGCAGGAGGGACTAAGGGGACTCTGCGGGCTACAGCTCGTCAGCTGGCACGGTCTGTACAGGCCGTATCCCATGAGGAAATACTCCAGATGTATCAGCATTGCATGCGGCTGCTCTTCTGTCACCATAGACCCACATGCCTCAACCTGCAATTAGATCCCAAATGTTCAGATCTCAATGGTACCATGATTCCTTCCCATTGCAGTCTTAACTGACAGGAAGTTTGGATGCATATGCATATCTTAGTAGTTATTAGTTATTACACCTCAACCAAAGCACTGTATCTCCTGTCCAGCTTTGAGGTCATGTGGAGGGCCTCAGAATGGAACGGTGAATTCTCACCGACAAAAATTAGTGTTCGGCACTGTAGCTGCTTCAGTGCTTCAGTTAAGTCGTGTCTCCTGATAGTTTAGAGTTCTTGTTAGCTGCAGATTGAAGTTGATCTTAATATAGTCAAACTAAAATAGAAGTCAACATACCCATTTATGGATTGAAGAAACCGCCAGACATTTGTGCTCTGTCTCTCCTCTAGCAACTTCAGAATACATTCATAGAGTTAAAATTTTCCATATATATAATATGCATTTAGTTTACAAGAAAAAATTTGAAAGGTACAGAAGTATCAAATACTAACACTTCTACAAGCTTGCACTACATCAGATTCAGGCATTTGTGAACCTCCCCGAACTTCCTGCCAGTATGGAAAAGATGCCAGTTAGGATAATGCATACTATTAAGATGATGAACAAATGAGCTTAAAAGAGTTTAGTACACACCTTACTGAAGTAACGTTGAAGTAAATATTCCTTGATCAAGCCACGCATCCCATAAAAGTAGAGGAAATTTGACATCACCTAAGATTTAAAGCTCTATTTAATAATACAGCCTTTAAGTTTAAGATGATAAAGATGACCGCAAGAATATGAATTGGTACCTTATTGTACAACCACTCTGTCCATGAGGGAGCTTTACATAAAGGTGAAACAACTATCAGACCAAGTATGCGTTCCCTATATTTTGTCTGCAACCAATTCACAGAAGCATAATTCAGTAGCAATTCACTAATTTAGTTTTAAAAACCCATACTCGCAGAAGCACCTACAGCGAAGAGAGTAAGAATGTAGGCACCAGCTGTTACACCCAAGCACATTACTGAACCTAACCTGGAAAGAACAGAATTGGCCAAACGTCAAAAATCTCAGAAAGATGTATTTATCCCTATACTCTCAGAACTCAATAATACCCAAAGAAACTAGCTTGATCGAATTCTAAAATTATACGACGGCATTACCCAAAGAAATCAAGGACATCAGCAACCTGTTCCACCAGGTCATCTACAGATGGCACTGGGACATCTGCCGAAATTGGAGCTGCTCCCAACTGCAATATTCTTAAAGAAATTATGTGAGCATGGTGTTGATAAGACATATAATGACAGTTGCGAAATTAATGTACTGCAGTAATAATCGAATTACCGACCTCATGCCCTGGAGGGCTGATATGGTAGATACAGAAATTGTGGAGTAGCAAAGATGCAGCTTCAGGGCAAAAGAATAATCCTTGGAAGCAAGACATATCTGATTAACCACCAAGAGATTTATAAGTCAACAATTTCATTTACCATACAAATAATAAAAAAATAGAGCTATTCAGTCTTTATGTTTAAGTCTATACAACATTTCAACTTTATTGAAGAAGGGCCCAAAATTGAAATACGTTATGTAGCAACTTAAACATTAAACTATGCTCAATGAACTGGTTTAACAATCAAAAATGATAGGTCAGAACAAAACATTGGTTAGAATATTGCAGTATCAATCAAGAGATGGATAAGTATGCAACACATATTGGCAGTAATGATCATTAAATGGTGGACTTGACCGCATATATCATTATTTGAGGAGAGTGACATCAAAGTTGAAAACTACCAGATGCTTATATCAGACATTTAATGTAAACCATCTAATTCAAATTGCATGTAAGACAAATAGATAATAAAGAAACAAACCATGCCTTTAATAATTTCCATCTCGTACTTACAGTTTAATGCTACATCTGGATAGGTAACAAGAGCAGGTTTGTACTGATCACCATATACAGTAACAGATACAGAACCATGATTTGTAAGTATTTGATGTTCCTGACAAAAGGAAGGACTAAACAAATGAAAAAAGGTAAAATGGACAAACAAAGGAAAAGGTGTTTTAATCAGAAACAAGCAAAAATTGTGCACAGAAGGCAAAATGAAGAACAACCTTGAAAATCAATTAAGGCATTTACAAGATTTTAATATAAAAGGGAGAGTACATAATTCAGTTCTACTTAAAGAGCAAACGTGGAAGTCTTATCCATAATTAAATAATTATGTTTACAGAGAATAAGGGGAGATTAACAACAAGTAATTCAGTCTCTAGGAAATGAAAAGATCCAGGAAGAAAAACATAAGGATATCAAATATCCAACAAATAGTAGCAAGGGATCACAGAAGGCAGTGTATTATTTTAGCAAATAGGAGTTATGAAGTGGGTAGAGTAGATAGCCTTATGAACTTCTATGGGCACCACAGTAAGAGAAATTCCTTATAAATGTTACATGTACTAATAGTAATATTTGTGACCACTGATTATACTACCGAACAATTATATATCCTGCATGTCTAATTAGAGTGATTCAATCCAGCCAAGAACCATAAGTTGGTATGAGTTGTATGTCCTTTTGCGACTTCGTTCAGAATCAACAAGTAGCATCTTGTGATCCTTGAATCAAAGAATATGCTTATAACTGAAGAACAACATACTCAACAAAAGAAAGGGGAGGAAAAATGTATTACAAATTCCAAGTCAGCTAACTATTTGCAACTCCAAAAGTACTTCTTTTAGATATCAGAGAGCTGCAAACGAGAGAACTAAACTTGGGACATAAACTCCAAGAAAGAAAGAAAAATGCAATATGCAAACAACGAGTATTTTATGGAATCACCATTAGAGTAGTAGAGCATCAAGTGCGCCTCTACATCGATCGCATTGAACGTTTCACCAAATTTGGCAAGAATTTAATCACCAAATCGATACTGAAACCCTAACCTTCCCCCCAAAGGACATCTTCTCCACATCTACCGATACCGAGCTACTCGATGCTCCCATTCCCCCGCTTAAATGAGACCTCTTCTCTTCTCTTCTCTTCTCTCTACATGCTTCTCCAATCCTCGCTTCGCGAGCTTATATTTGCAACCATCACCTGACCCTTGCGTCTCCAGGGAATCCAAAACTAGGAAAAGGATTCATTTAACACCCTACATCTAACGATATTACAGTAAACATCCTACGTTATCACAATATGCAAATCGATACCTGTCCAATTTTGGTCGTTAATTTTTGAAAGAACTGTTTTTTTTGTTTTTTTTTGGAAGCTAGTAGGTTAGATCAATTCATTAATTTCCATAGTTACAACAAAGCAGCTTGATACGTAGAAGGGAGCGGTGAGAGATAAATCTAACTGCTTTTTTACACAAACCTCATATATATTAGATAGCACTATAACTTAATTTTGAGAGCACAAAGAAGAATAAGAAGAACCAAGAGCAATGAGCTTCAAGTCAGCTTGTCAATTTAGCAGTCTAAGATAGTTTTAAGAATCCACAAAAATAGGAAGATCAAATATCACCAACCTATATTAATAGAAATAAGGGATTTTCACAAATCACACCCTACATTTTGCCTATTTTATGATTCGCACCTCGTCTTTAGAGATTTTATAACGCGACCCCTCATTTTTTTCTATAATGTTTATTTAACACCCTAACGTTACTTTAGTTAACTGACATTAACCATATTATATAGTTTATGCGACTCTAGTTCAAAGATTACTAAAATACCCTGACCTAACCTAAATTCCCACAAATCCTTCTTCCCTAAATTAAACCCTAATCCCACAAAATCTAAATCATCTTATCTATAACTAAACCCTACCTCATAAAGTTATAATATCAAAACCCACAACCCACAAGAATCCCCCAAAATCCATACCACGTACAAGCCTTAGAAGCTTCCCCGAACTTTACCTATTTTTCTCATCTCTCCAGCTCAAACCTTTTTTTTCTTCATCTTTCCCTAAATTTTCTTCATCTCCCTTCCCATTTTTGAGGTCGCAAGCAATAAAATCGGCTTAGCGTTTAGGGAGCTCTAAGATCTCCATAACTTAGAGTTTGGAAGCTCTAAGATTGACTTGGCATTTAGGTGATGTTCTCCATGGTTTGAGAAAAAGCAATAAGTATGGATGTTTAAAGGAGAGGCTGAGCGGCAAGACCTAGATTCGGCAAGAGAGTGGTGACAAAGCACAAATTCGAAGATGAGGCTCAAAACTGCTAGGAAAATAATAGAGCCTTGATCCAGCTAAAAGTGGCAGCGAAGTATAGATCTAGTGATGAAAGGTAGGAGAGCTCGAAGAAGGACAACGACAAGCAACGGTGACGTTCTCCATGGTTTGAGAAAAAGCAATAAGTATGGATGTTTAAAGGAAAGGCTGAGCGGCAAGGCCTGGATTCGGCAAGAGAGTGGCAACAAAGCACAGATTCGAAGATGAGGCTCAAAACTGCCAGGAAAATAATAGAGCCTTGATCCAGCTAAGGGTGGCAGCGAAGTATAGATCTACTGATAGAAGGTAGGAGGCTCGAAGAAGGACAATGACAAGCAACGATGACGTTCTCCATGGTTTGAGAAAAAGCAATAAGTATGGATGTTTAAAGGAAAGGCTGAGCGGCAAGACCTGGATTCGGCAAGAGAGTGGCAACAAAGCACAGATTCGAAGATGAGGCTCAAAAGTGCTAGGAAAATAATAGAGCCTTGATCCAGCTAAGGGTGGCAGCGAAGTATAGATCTACTGATGGAAGGTAGGAGAGCTCGAAGAAGGACAACGACGAGCAACGATGAAGGAAGGCTTAATGGAGAGAGAGTGCATAGTGGAGAGAGAGTGTGTGGCACAGATGAAGAAAAAGAAAGCAAGATGGGCGGCACTGGAGAGGCAAGAGCTAGGAAGGAGAGAGTAGCAACAATTTATGCTAGAGAGAGAACTTTAGCGGAGAGAGAGAGAGAGGGAAGAAAAAATAGAAAGAAAAAACCCAGCAGCAGAGGGGAGAAGGAAAAAAGCTGGCAAAATCCTTCCGAAGAGAACCAAATCCTAACAGAGAGATAGGACTGGTGCAGCAGAAAAAATAAAAATAAAAAGAGGGAAGAAATGGCGCTAATATATATGGCTAAACTTACTATAATACCATTATATAATTAAGCTTGAATTAAAGTACTGTAATTGAGAAGATGGGGTGTGCAAAGTGCAATTTCTGAAAAATGTAAGGTGTGAAACATGACTCTCTTATAATATAGGGTGTGAAATGCAATTTCCAACAATATATCATCTAACTGCCCACCGACGCCCTACGTGCCGACACTCACGAGCTCCGGTCTAAGTTACGATAATACCCTCGGGGCCCAGAATCGCGCGCCTCAGTGTGTAATGTGTTGATCAGGAGTCAATGGAGGTTTGACTGACGTCCAGTTAGATCGGACGGCAGAGATGAGCCGTCAAGTGCTGCTCTGACCTGCACACATGCGGTACGCACGTGACGACCGGCCGTGAATCGATACCGTTGGCTGTGCATCCCATTCAGAGCACTCAAGGGTACTTTGGTAACTTCACCTACGAACTAATAGTGAGGACGTCATTGTCAACCTTTCCTTTTCTACGCAGCATTTCAACAACCGTGTACGTTATAAAAGTTCCATCTCAGATTCTTTTAGGGGTAAAATTGCAATTAGCAAAAAGTGTGGATTTTTATTATTGAATAAAAAATTTTAATATATCAACTGTAACTCAAAGGGTCTCTTTTATTTATTTACTTATTATTTTCATTTTATTTTTATTTATTTTTTATTTTTTTTTTAAGGGAGTGGGCACATCAAGCATGTCCCTCTCTATATTAAGAGCCCGGCGAGATCATTGGGCCGAACTTAAATTTTGACAAAGTTTGAGGAGGAGTTTAGTCATCACACATGCTTGTATTAATTTCAAGGATGATTACAGATTGTGTTTGACTTAGTTTAAAACTTTAATTATTAATTTCTAGGATGAATCAGAAGTTTGCTGCGTGGAAAATAAACAATAACCAAGCTTTTAGTCACAACTACTTGGGTTAGTTATCTCTAATTTTTAAAGGTTTTTAAGGCTACTTCATAGGATTTTCTACGAGGGAGTATGATTTAACTGGTGGGCCCTAGGCAAGCCCAATTTTCTTGATTGGAGAACTTTTTTAATGCCATTAACATAGCTTCTTTTATAAAGTTCTCATGCATCATTAGTACTCGAGTATATAAATATATATATATATATCATGGTGACATGTGGCATCCTACCAGGCTCGTTTCTAACTGTTCTTAACTGTCGTTCTAGGCAAAAGTGTCACGCTATGTTACATAGGTAGTGTGGTGTTATTTATAATATATATAAACACGTTGCTTGCTAATTTAAAATTTTCTTTTGCATCAAATCTTGCGTCTTATTTAGAGGTGATTTAGATATTTAGAACTGGTAATCAACTGCTTCAAAGATTAGCATTGTAGAGCAGTAGATTGACAGCTCTTAGGCTAAAGTAGGAAGAGTTGTAACTTCCTGATGTTGGTCTCAAGTTAAAATGTTACTCTCAAAGCGTAAGTTCCGGAAAGTGAATATTGGGAACATTAATTGATTGAGAAAGAAGCGAGGGCAAGTTTGAATCGATATTTCTTCACAGTTTTGTCGGAATATGGATTTTGATTTGTTTGTCAAACTTGAATTTGAAATAGGAAGAGTGGTTACTTCTTGATGTACATGTAACTCTATTTCTTCGCTAATTTTCCTGTGAGTCAAAATGTTACTCTCAAAGCGTGAGTTCCGGGAATTGAATAATTGATTGAGAAGAAGCGAGGATAAGTTTGAATCTTTCAGGACATTTAGAATGGACGTGACATTTCTTGTGAGTTCTGTAAGAATTTGGATTTTGATTTGCTTGTCAAACTTGAATTTGAATAATTAATCCTATTTGAAAATCCATCTGAGGCTCCAAAAACGAAATATGTACATCGACATTTCTAAATTATACAGATTGGAGTTTAATTAAAGATCAAGTGGGAGAAATTTGAACTCCACAAATAAATATATAATAAGTGTTGCAATAGCACCTGAATATGAAATGTTTTCTTTTGCTTAAAAGGATATGCAAATTTAAAGATTAAAGACTGGAAAACAAAAGGCTCATCTTGATGATATTTACGAATTGAAAAACTTGGAGTAATGCATTTGAGAAAGCTTTTTGCTGTATGAGATTTTTCAACATGGCAGAAATTCTTGAACACTAGATATATCGTAAGGAACACTCACTGCTTTCCTCCATATTTCACTTTCACGCCCTTGTCGTGTAGAAAGTCACACGAAAAGCATTACAAGCTAAACATACTTCTCAGTAGCCGTAGCAATTCGGAATGAGATGAAGAAAAGGAAAGAGAAGTAGATAACATAATAGGCAGATCCTTCATGTAAGAATAGATACTCATAATTGGGACTATTCAATTGATAAAATCAACTAGCATACATTGGACTCGAACTAGATCAATATACCTGTCAGAGTACATTAAAAAAAACATAGAAACTTTTGACTACTTATTTTGACAGCTAAATCAATCAAATGGCCATGGAGATGAAATGATTTGGTTAACCGAGACAAAAATTATCGATTCAAAGATCAATAAGAGGCTGGATTAACTGAAATAAAAATATGGTTAGCACAGCTAGGTGAAAATTTTATTTAGAACTCCCACAAGCGTCAGCATCATGATACACGCACCCAAGCCCTTTGTATTGCAGGATTAACTGAAGAAAACCCTTCTGCGATCTTCAACATAGTCCCTTGGGCTGCTCTCAAATTGGTTGTAGGAAGCTACAATCATACTATGGGACCGAGAACTTTACAATTTTCGAAAAGAATTAGAAGATGCGGCCCGCCAGAAATGCAAGACAATTGATTCCCTCAAGACTCCAACAGCCTCTTCTGGTTCCAAGAGAGTAAAACGTGTGACAACCTCCAGCACCATCTTGTTGGTTGCATGTGAAAAGCCAGCAGCTCTCACAAGAAGAAAACCTAAGCAAAAAAAATTGACAATACCTCTCCTTCCAGGGATATCTCTATGCATAATACATATACAGACTGTTTGCAGCAGCACAGGCTATAGAATTTTCAGTTGGGTGCCAAGCCAGATGAAGTAATTTGGTACTGAAATCATATGAGTTTCCATTTGCATCTCCAGGATTTTCTGCTCCTGTCGCCAATCAATGTAAATATGAGGATGTCTAAACAAGAATAACAAGTGGTACATTAAAAAGCATTTGGAGTAACTAAAGTAGCTCATGGAATACAAGTTTACAGGCTGAAATTTTCATTTGCATACTCACCTCGTCTGACAGCACGAGTCAAATTGCTCAGAGATCTCGCAGGCCTTATAGGATTTGTAACCTGACGCCTGTACAAATTCCACATAAATGAGTGAAAACATAGACAAATGGGAGAACAAAGTAACACCTCACGTGGTAGACTTCTGAATTAGAAAGATCAACACAGGTAAATTTTCTTCCCAGGACATATTGACTTCAATTGTTCCTGCAACAGGGCATAGTCTATATGCAACCTCCCCTCTTATCCAATAAAATCCAGGTACTTACTCTTCCAACTTTTGCAGAGATAATTTTCACCCAATACAAATACCAGCATTTAACAAAAGACTTGCATGTGCATAGCAGATGTAGAGTTTCTAGTATTGAGTATTAAAACTGCATACTTCAAAGAGTTGCTACATATATAACACATACAAGCTGTTAAGTAACTCAAAATGAACAATTCAGAATTCTCATTAAATTATATTTCAAATTTATTAATGATCGAAAAATGAACAGCTATTATCATCTTGGTAAGATACCTAGTAGGATTTTTACTGGCCTCCAAAGTTGTCGCCTCAGTGCTTCCAGGTGTACAACCAAATACACGAAATAGATTGCTGAAGTTACAGAGACAGAACCAGCATCACAATAGATATTAGCAATGTGCTATAATGCTTCTAAACCAATGATAAGCTCAAATGAGTACCTATAAGAACCAGTTGCAACTCGAAGCCCATCCCCGCTCAGGCAGCATTCAAATTTGTCAAAGATTGAATCATTCTCGTACAGATCACATAGCTGCAAAGAATAAATATCATCACAAACTCTGCCCAGGTTACCTCCAGGCTGTTCTTGCTAAGGCAAAGTATATAAATAAGATTAAGTCATTTAAATGACAAGGCATCACCTTTGGCCTTAAATATTCATGCACCTGGAAAGTTGCAACAGGACCTGAATCCATATTTATATCCCATAGCTGGTGATATAAGAAGAGGCAAAGATCAGTAAGTAATACTTATGCAGATGAAATGATTTTAAAATTGTGTTCAATCCACAAAATCAGGTGGCAGATTCCAGACTTCCCAGTGTAACCAGAGATTCCCAAACATCAGGCACAATACAGCTTTGGTCAGGAACTAGCCATAAGATTTAAAGAATTCGTTAGGAGGAAGACCTGCCCACTTCGTTAGTCACAATTCTATTTACTAACACTAAACTTGAGGGTTTTTCTATCTTGATATCTTTATCATCTTCCCTTCAACTATTTTTCAATGCTACACATGAATAAGTGCAATCAAAATGAACAAACCTCTGAACAAAATAACAATGAATTATGTTAATTTCTTATTCTGAATTCGCTCTAAATTCAACCAAGCAGAAAATGCCAAAAGATGTTCATTTGGCATAAAAACATTGCCAAGCATTTTGTGTTTATTTGCTATCTAATAGGTAAAGCACAGCATGGGGAAAGAATCCACAGCTAAGCTCATATTTGCTATTCTTACATTTGTCCAATGACATCAAAAATTGCCATTTCCACATCAAAAAAACTTTAAAAGAAAATAAGAGAAAAATAAGAAACTTGAAGTTTGCCTGCTTCATAAATCTCATTATAGATCAATTCAGTCCCAATAGCAGGTGGATACAGCAGAATACATATTCTACAAAATACAGTAAACAATAAAGAAATTATCTTAATGATGGACATTAAGATACAGTAAACAATAAACAAATTATCTTAATGATGGATATTAGAGCAGCGTTACAAGTTCTTGGGTCTGACTATATGATCAGGATGAGCATAGAATCATAATATGTTAGAACTTCTCAAACATGTGAAGAAAAGCACCATCATCCCACCGAGGTGTTGAGTATCAGGTGCAAGTACATTGACATTAACCAAAGGGCCCACATAATATAAATGCCAAGATAAAAGATTAGACACTTGAATCAAGAATGAAGTTGTCAGAAAATAAAGTACATCAAAATTAAGAGGGCATGCATCATGAAAACAATTTGCATAAGGGTGAAATTAAAAACCTTAAGAGTCATATAATCACGACTGAGAAGATGCCTTCCATCCTTTGCAAATTTAATATCTGAGATCGAGGCAATTATATCTGTGAAAAAGGATCTTGAACCTGGTGCTTCATGCTCCTCCAACCTGCTTAAATGCTAAGTCATTAACTATTACAATAAAAAAAGTATGCAACTGCAGAGGATTATCAAAAGGTTTTGCCCTGATGATTGTAAGTCAGTATCTTGTTCATATGACTATAAGATGCTCTAGGGAATGCAGCAACAGAAGTGTACAAGAAATTACTAACAGTTTAGAATGGTTGTCACATAATGCCGACTGTCGCAGATCAATAAGCCGGATAGAACCCTTTGAGCTGCTATAGGCTAGCATATTGCAATGGATTGGGTGGAATTCAGCAGAAGTTATCACCTCTGAAATTGAAATAAATTTACAATGTAAAACATCCGTTACCAGCTAAAATCAAAAGCTTTAAGAAAATGGAAAAGCAGATGATCCAGCATATTTTAAACATAAAAAGAAACAAAGGAAAGAAGAAAGAACTGGGTAATATAGAGAAAAGCTTCAAAAGTAAATATGACATTAATGTTGAGCCCAAAGGGGAAAAACTAAACAGAAATTGAATGAAAAATTATGGAAATACTGTAAATAAATGAAAAATTGTATAAAAATTATTAGGTGTAAAAAATTCATCCTCAATGGCATTTTATATCATCAGCCCTTTCCTCAACAAATTATATGTTAGCAAAAATTGAATCTCAATGAGGTCAAACGAACCAAAAGTTAACTAGCTAATCCTCTCTTTTTTTCTGCTAGATTCTCAACTTGAATGAACGATAAACCAAGATCTTACTAAAGATTATCAAGATCCACAACAAAAGTATGTAAAAATTCCCAGCATAGAGCAGGTACCTTGGTTCAAACATCCCATGTAAATAAGAATAGAAGTGATGTATGTTAAAAAGCAAAACAGATTCTTAATAACTGTATCTCGTTATAGAAAATGCCAGTCAACCATCTCATTATACTTGCATGAAGCATTAGCACCCTGAGAGTGAATCCAATGGTTCTTGACTGACAGATACTCTTGATGGTGAAGATGTGATTGACTGTGAATCTATATTTAATTATTTACACAGGAATAGAAATAAATAGTGGAAAACCGACTATACAATATCTAGATATTCCACCACTTCCTACTACTAGTTACATCATTAGGTAAGCAAATGCATAACTCACCTTTCTCCCAGCTTAACCAAGTATGATTTGACATTCATGATGCAGCATAATAGTAAGGAGCTACTTAATAATGGAATTCAAAGTCTCAAAGAAATTTTTATGAGAACTAATTGTTCTTTATTGTTGCACTTGATATTTCTGCAGATAAAGTAAAGCAGAAAGTGATATCCTATGTTTTCAAAACACATGGTAGTTACTATGTTACTATTAGGAAAAAAGGTTCACTTATAACTCAGCAGTTTCAAATATCAATACAAAAAGAACGCAGTTACAAGAGTTGAGGGTAAACAGAGAACATATATCATCATCCACTCCTGCCCCCCCCTCTCGGCATCATTTCATAAATTCTCAACCCCAACTATCATCAACCGTAACTTGTGAAAATCAGTTTCCATTGACTGGATAAAATGTAATATCAGTAATTTATCTCCCAAGCTGAACCAAAAAACAGCCAATGAGGAGATGGGAATAATCCTAGCTGGTTGCAAGCTATGTCATATGTGCAAAGCTTTCATTCGAGCCAATATCCACAATTAAAGGAAACCAACCGAGTCAGGACTAATACTGTCCTCTCTCAAAGAAATATAATTTTACAAATCAGAAACCAATTAAATAGATATCTTGATCTAAATCAAAGTAAAACCTCTCCCTGATTGACAACTTCTTTCCCCTCTCCTGATACCCTATCCCTTCCACAATTCTCGTTATCAACCACCTTGAAGAACAAGCAAGTTCCGCTTATTATTCCTAACTCAATGCACAACCATCCCATTCTTCCTCCTTTTATCTTCTCCACCTAAACATTTACTTCTACCTTCTCTTCCTTACTCTTTTCCTTATATTGATCCCTTAGACCCCACCCCGCAAAAAACAAAATCACAAAAACAAATAGAGAAGTATCTTGTAACGTTCTCTCATCCTTCAAAGGTCATTGCCCTCCCTGATCTCTATCAGAAAGAATAAGTGAATATAATTTTGCAGAAATGACAAATCCTGATCCTTCATTTGTAAAAGTCTTAAACAAGAGAAATGAAGCTACAGCATGGTTTAAGGTGATGTCATCAGTGTATATGCTCAGTCTTTTAACAGTAATAACCAGATGGCCACAAAAAAGCAACTTAAAAGCAGAAAAACACAATCAGACAAATTACAGGAATTTATTGGCCAGTCAATAAGAAGCAGTTGCTAATAAATAACAAGGCATTTTAAGAAGGAAAAAGCACAAATGGTCCATAAATAAGCCAAAAGAAAACCTGCAGAGATACAAAAATATGCACATGTGAAGCCCAGCAGAGCAAGTCAGCTATTCCACATCAATTACACTAAACATGTTCTTGTTCCTAATAAATATTAATAGGGGATCATAGCTTTAGTTCCAGAATAAATTAAACAATTTTAAAGCCACGGATCATTGATTCCAATTTTAGGTATAATAATTCCACTAACATTTCAGGCAGTTCCAGCAGTTCCCATATCATTTTTCATGGTCAGTATTATCCATTATCTGGACATATGTTGATGTTACTGTAGTAAAGAATGACATGAATTTACATGAACTAAACAAATTTGAAGCACAACTGAGATGTCACATTAACTCAAAAGAAGTAAAAGAACATCAGACAATTATCAATTGCAGAGAAAAACATGGCAGAAAATAGAGGTGTAAGATTACAAAAAAGAGTGGTTTGTTGAAATATAAGTAATTCCTCTTGAACAATTACAAGGAGAAAAAAATAATAGCATTTCACTCAAACTCCATAGTTTCAAATAGAAAAACTAAAGTGAAAATTTATCCCATGTTTCATTGTCCATGATATCCCATTTCCAATCTACACCCTCAGCATAGAATGATCAATGATTACAATCACTCTAGGTAACAGTAGGGTACCTGTTAGGTCCTCCATATTTGCAGGCTTCACATCGACAATGTTAAAGCTCTGGTTGCTAATCTCTAAGTTCCATAGATTTATTCGCAGATCATCTGCTGATATGAAGGTCTCACCATCACTGGAAAGAAAAGAAAAGGACAAGAACATTAGTGTGCTATGATACACTTTAATATCTTGTATTCTTAAGTTTTGCATATGACCTAATAACATAAGCATGTTATAACACTAGTACCATAAAAAAAAAACAAAGATAGTATAACAGTAATTACTATCAAAAACTGGTCATGACAGGAAAATTAAAATCAAAGTAACTTAGAGGTATTAGCTTGTTTCTGCAAGCACAAATTGCAACAATTCAAAGATGTATCCATCAATGGCTACTGAGAGTCATGACCTCTCACAAGGTAGTACTTACTATCTGTAATAAATACACAATTTATAATCACCTCCCAATATCATATGATAATAATTCTCAAGGCCCAATTAACAATTCCCAAAACGTCCAATGCTGCAATGAAGAATGGCGACTGGATTGCTCAACAGGAGAAGAGAAATCATCAAACAATAAGGAAAGAAGACTTTATGAAGATTTGCCTGCCTGATAAAGTCAACCTGCTCTATTGATTAATGGAATGTCGCAATGCATCTATGACCTTTATATCAACTAGAGGTATAAATATGCACAACAAATTAAATATTGTTCTATAACCCTCACTAGAAGTATGTTTGCAGTCAATATAAAGCTTCTAGAAATCATAGCTTATCATCATGTCATTAACCAAATGATCATAATGAATGTCGACAGACAACTGGAGCTCCATAAGGTCTTAAAAATCATAAAAAATTGCAGCCTACCAGAAGAATCAGAACATCTGACTATTAAGCATTTTTTTCTTATACGTATCAAACATTAAGATCCTTGCGCTATAATAGAAGATTTGAAATGATCCAAACAAAAATTGATATTCAGAATTTGACAAAGAAAACCTACAAAATGAAGCAAGTTGAGTGACAAGGAACAATGTAAAACTGCAACTTAAAGGAGAAAACAACGAATCAAGTAGAAAAGTGAGGATTTACAGATAAAGATACAAATATACCTGTTATTCGAAATAGAGTTAATGTGGTAATCATGAGCATGAGCATAAATCCTTTGACATCTAGAAACAAAGTTAGTCTCTTGGCTCGCCACCTAGATGTGCAATGAGAAAATAATAGCAAATTATCAAGCAGCAGATATCATACTGTACGAAGATAAACATATACCAAAGAAATTATATGATGCAAATTTCAAATATTTTGTGGATTAGAACTTTGCTGATGCATGTGTTGCCATCATTGTGGCTAATACACTAGTTAGGTACAACTACCACAGGTAAATGCAATGACGGAAACCCTCCAGGAGGAAAAGAGAAGTCGTTGCTGAGATAATTGTCGGGCCTTTCTGAACATCCACCATTTGGAAGATATACCCTAGGACTAATAGCACTTGAGCTAGCAATGCTACCATTTCCTACAGTTTGGGAAGCATCAGCATTCATCGTAGTTATTTGTTTAACCTTCTTCTCTTGGACCTGTTCAAGCAATACACAACTGAGCATCTAAAAACTTGAGATGTGACAGTAATACCTGAAAAAAGAAAGGCATGAAAGCAGATGACACCTTAACAAATTGAAAAATTATAGAACTAGATGAGGAACATGCACAAATATAATTATCAATATGTACAGAACAGCAAAAGTTTCCAAGAATTCTCTTCTTAAAATCATTTTTACCATCAGCAACAACATAAACATTAGAGTATGTATAAATGCCATTAACAATCAAAACTGGTCTCAGTATTTTTTCTAGAAGATGACAGTTATAGATGTTTCAGGACAAATTGAGTGCTCAACGAGTGAAAGAGTTGAAGCACAACTAAAAATTAATTCCTTTCACTTACATATGCTGCTGCAATCATTCACATAACTATTATCTGGCTTTCTCTAACTCTTTCTTATTTGCTAATATCATTTGAAATTGCTAAATAATCCTAAATATCCTAAATATAAGGTATGAAAAGGCGAAAGTGGAATGGGCCTATCATACAAAGAGGGTTACAGAAATAGTACTCGGCCACCTATTTTCAGGACATATGACCTATGCCTCAGCTACCCACATCTCTATGCATCTGCAGCGCTTCCATATGGAGAAATATGGCTTTACCATGATCAATCAATAGCATCTGATCTATGCTAAATTTTGGCAGAATATGCTCCACCGCAGCAAATAATAGGATGACATCAAAATTGAAGGTACTTTTAAAACCCACAAACACGAAAAGGAAAAGGAAAAAAAAACCACCAATAAGTTGTGAATTTTCGGGTGTGATGAAGCTAGCAGAAATTATCTCATCATAAAACTTCAAAAGCCCATCTATAACTTAAAATTTGTAGGTGAGACTAGAGCTATCATTCATGACCAGCAACACCAGAATCTTGAGAGAGAGAGAGAAAACTATATTTTTAGAAGGATCTAAAACTGTTCTTGCTGTACAACAGAACATAGTAATCTAAAGAATATTCCACTGATAATGTATTTAAAAAGTAGACTAGCCAGTGACGGATGTAATATAAAATCTTAATGAAAGCAGATAATTAAAACTTAACAAATAATATCATTATTTCACAGCAAGTACAAATTTGAGGACCATCAGATTACTCATGGCAAGCTGATGAATCTGCTAAACCGCTCTCCTGATGTAACCACAACATTTCTTCAAAAATATACAAAGGATGGAGACATAGTTAAGCAACAAAAAAGAGAGATCTTTGGCATACCTTCCAGAATTTGATTGTTTTGTCATTTGTGGAAAGAAGAAAAAGCGCATTATTGGCTGTTTGACACCATCTGATCTTGTTGATCTTCTCCTCTATTTCGAAGCTTTTAAGATAGTCAAACTAAAACATTAACATTAGAATTAGCAAAATGATCCACAAAGATTATATCAAAGTTCCACTTCAGACAAAATTACATGATGACATGTAACTTTATTGCTGGTCCTTCCACCAGCAGCTAGGGCTAATCAAGTAGCCAATGCAAAATTACACGTCAGGGTCAACCTATTCTGCAATTTGTTACAATCTCTAGACTAATACCTCAGGTTCATGACTTTGAAACTCAGTTTTGTATCGGAACTCTGGATGCCTGCTAATTGGATAATCTTGTCTCTCCATTTCCCTCCGACTACCATGCTGCACGTGAAATTGTCAAAGCTAAATGACAAGGAAAAATCACAATAAAAGAGGAAGTCTACAGTGAGGTAAATGAGTGACATTTACTTACATTCCTAACATCTGTCCTTTCAAATAAAACCACACGTCCTCCTCGATCTCCGGTGGCAAGATGGTCTCCAGATTTATTAAACTCTATTGCCGAGATAATATCAACTGGAAAAACAGTTTGTCAAGTCAGCAAGAAAGGCAAACTCCACACGGAACACTAATAGTGAAATCACAATAAAAGGAACATCATTGACTCTCCCTAAATCATTTTAATACAACAATAAGATTCTTTTGAGATAAAAGAGGAATCTGGAAAAACAAAATATTAATTTTCCTAACAAGATAAGATTAACTACCAAAACAAAAGGTCCTAAAAATAAGGAACTTTACATAAACTATACAATGTGGTTGCTTCCCTACTGTTTAGCTTACAAATTACTAAAGCTACTAATTTGGAGATAAAAACTTTTAATAATCAATCTAGAACTATCATCTAGTATTCAGACATCTCAAACATATTTCAATGTCTTGTTATTGATCAGATCATCAGACAGTAGCTTGAGTGTTGCAAATGCCGGGTAGGCGAGTACACTCAATATCTTCTCTGTGCAGAGATAGTCCTCGAATACCTAACAACAAATACTCTTAATAGTGTATAAGCAAATTCACCAACTGAGATCATCAATTGCTGGGAATTTCCACAATCGGACTCATTGGGACTTGGGAGCGCTGTATAAGTGGCAGCATGTCTCAAGAATGCTCGCGAAACAAGTAGTCTAAACATAAAATAGGTACCCAAATAGTCCTCTTAGAATCCTAGTGTCTAACATCAAGCGATTCAGAACATGCATTTACAGGCTGAACAAGTAGTCTAAGATGCACCAATATCTGAAGAAAATATCAAAGATCAATTCTGAATAAATGCTCATAGCACAAGAACCATCAACTGGTCAAAGGAACAATTCAAATGTCGGTAAACAAGCAGCTCATAAATAAGTTAATGATGAGCAGCCAAGATAACAACCTTAAACTGGAGGCTTCAAAATTAGTGATGATCTTACAAGTTATGACTATCATTTAGTTACAAAAATTTGATCCGTAATTTCCAATTCCTAAGCAACCCTGTGATTAGAAAGTGTTCCACTTTTCACAAAATTTGAGAAGGTCAATCATCAAGTAAATCATATTTTCCCATTCATCAAGCAGTAAGATCCTCTTTCATTAGGCTGCATTATTAGTTTCTGAAATTTTCTAGATGTAGCTATTGTATGGGATTCACACAATTATTAGTTGGTCCAGCATGGAATTTATTGGTAGCAGAATAAATGAATGGAAATAGCATTGTTTTAAAAAACTTCCACCTTAATGCCTAGGCTCCCACCTTAGAATAAATATAGCTAAACTTCGTTTAGATCCCACCTAAGTGATCGCCTTAGCATCTCATACCATATATTAGTATGCAGATTGATTCTGAAATTCAAAGCTATTATACATGTAGAATTAGTGGATTCGAATAGCTTATTATAGTTCTGCATTAGTATATTGTTTAGATTATATGTATTAATTTTTCTTCCTCTAACTATTATTTCTTTTATTTGTTTATTTTTTTTACCATCTTGAATTATGAGTGTCCGCATTGGCACCCGCCTAGAGTCTAGGCGCTACTTGATCTCTTGTCTGTCCATCTACCGCTTACGGCCTTTTAAAACCTCGGGACATAGTTGATATGACAAATTTTGTTTCTATCTGATTTTATTTAAGATTTCTTATCAGGTTTATCATACACATAAAAGAGTATTGTGCTCTTTTCCAAGATTGAAGATGTTTGACCACAAGGATAATCAGTAAAAATAGTAAGAAAATGAAGAGAAGAGATATAAAAGACTAAGATCCGAGCAGTACTAAGCAATGAATGTTGCACTTCACAAACAAGTTAGTCACTATAGCAAGTTTTCTTTGTAGCTAAAGAGCTCGCTCATATATGTATAATTGTATATTCACATACATACATATATATATAACTATAATTTAGCTTCCATAGAAGAAAAAGTTCATGCTCAACAGAGAACAAAAGATAACCTAGTTGGAGATAGAACATGTGAAAAAGTCTTCTTCCCAACATTAATTTGACATTATACTTTACTCCAGCTTGAGCAAACTTTTATGACCGTTGGTGGGTTTTTTTTTCTTCTTTCTCTTTCTTAATCTTTCCCTCCTCAAAAATCCAACACAAATAGGTGTAGAACATTTTCTCTTCTCTCCTATTCTCAAGGTGTAAGCCAGCAAGTTTAACAGAATGCATAGAAGAATCCAGCTTGAGGGAAAAAAAAACAAAATTAAATTATAGAACGACTGGACTTCAGCTAAATTCTCAAAAGGGAAAACGTAATTTCAAAGGACAATCACCAAATCGCACACTGAAAGTTCACATCTAAGTCAAATGGGCAGATATGGCTATCGTAAAACTATAAGCAACCGATACAAATAGATCACGAACAGCAGACGAATTATCATAGCACTTCCAATTTTTACCAAATTCTAAACTTTTCTTCACGTAAGTGCAAAAGCCTATTGATCCAAATGAGTTGAATCCATTGTTCCCAATGAACCCCAATCAAGATACCAACAATCTCACCATCAAAGCGCCGTCAAAGAACAATAATTACATAGCATTCTTCCAACTAAAACCGGTCCAAAATCCCACGAAACTCTAAAGAAGCAATCTGACGCCATAAAACCCCAAATCCGACAATCTTAAACCATCCAAAAAACGGCAAAAGATCATACCTTCCTGCACCTCCTCTCCCGCCGCCCGTTCCCCAAATACCTGCGAGAATCTCCAATCCAGCGGCGGAGGCGGCGAATCCGCAGGGCTTCCCGCGTCCTCGGGCCCCTTTCCGTTCATCTTTCCCACGAGGATCGCGGCGAGATCACTCGAAGGCACCGCGCATCAACGATCTAACCGCGATCGCAGAGTAATTGGAGGAGAGATCAACTGCAGTCGGCGGTAGGTCTCGAAAGAGAAGGGTTTCTTCCGGTTGCCGTCGTCGATTAGGGTTTCCGAGAATGGAGACGTTGGCGACGAGGCCGCAATGGAGTAGGAGAAAAGAAAAATATAACACGAAGAAGTTCTCTCTCGTGTCTTTCTAATTTCCTTTTTCCTGGTTATTTCCTCGGCATTTTAATCCATCATTGGAGCCTCTATTCTTTATTTTCCTAACCTCAGATATAACTCGGATAACAATCAAGAATATAGTAAAGAGTAAGAGGCTACCTATTGTGGTTAGACCATAATACGCTGATAAAGGTGTCAGATTTTTTATAAACGAGATGTTACTTGTCATATAGAGCGAGCCATTTATCTATCTATACGAGAATACCATATATTTAGCCGCAAAATTATTCGAATAAGTAGACTAAGTCCAATTAGCAAACAGAAATCGATAGATAATTTTATGTACGGTGATTAATCTCTTAATTTTTTTATAATAAGAACCATAATTTAGCTTTTCATAGTGGTGGGTGAATTTTCTCAATAGGGGATGGTAGTCATGTTGATATGTAATATAACATGAAAGCATGGACCAAGACAACTTTAATATGCAAGATGACTGACCCACATAGCTTTTTCTCCACCAGCCATAGCAAACATTTTTTTTTTTTTTTGCACCGGCACTCCCTAGATCATTTTATATTTCATCTCAGTTGCAGGGTGAGGTTTAATTACTTCTCTAATCTCTCAGCAATTTATAGAGCTACATAGGTTGTATTGCTAGATCGTTATAGCTTCTAACATTGACTTTTAAGCTATTGGTTTTTATGAATTTGCTGGTGTTACACTTTCTTATTGTATTTTATCGTTTGTTATTAAATTTAATATTATATTTTTTCTGTTGTGTTGTCATAATATTATTATGGTGTGTAAAACTTGTGTTTAATATCGTGTTTCTATTTCGCCTCTCAGTTTGTGTATTATGACTCATTAATTTTATCGTCAAAAATTTTATCATGTTTATCCCAAAATTTATCGTCAAATAAGAAAAAAAAATTAGAAGCAACGAGGATTATCTATATATAAAAGTTTAGATATCTCACCCATTTATTTTAAATTTTAAATTATAAAATTGTCCTTCTCGTACAAAAATTGTAGCATGACTATAATATAAATTTGTAATGATTAAATTATAATATAATTATAATACATATTATAACATGTTTTAATATAGGATATATTTATTTGTGATGCTTTTTATGATGGTAAATATTTATATAGACTATATAAATTGAGAATTTTCTTAGATTACGAGGCTTATGTGGTGAAAAAAATTCAGATAGTATATACGAAAAGCTGCAATAATTGAGGGGACTAACTATAATTAACTCTATTGTTTAGCTAGAAATTATAAAATAATTATAATATAATAATATAACTGCTGTAAAATGATACTCTTATCTTTCTCAAAAAAAAAAATCTATTTACATTAAATTAGGGAAAAGATAAAAATAATAATTTGATTATATTTATCCCTTATACTAACTATCATAATCAAACATTATTTTATCTCATACGGTTCTCTTTGCAACTAAACATCTTATAGAAAAATTAGGATAAACATTTTTTTTAATCTCAGAATCAGTCATCATTTTATTTCAATCCTATTTTTTCTCTGTTCCGCAAGAGGCACAGTTCTAATTAAAGCACCAAATCGCAGGTTACCAGGTACACATCGCAGGAAATTCCTGCAATCAGGGGTGCAGATGATCTGCTAAGCCAAAATTTCGATCACTGGACGACGCCCTCGGGCTTTCCAAATACCTTCTCGCCTCTCCTGTATTGCAACTAACTAGAGAGGATCTTAGCCGTCAGATTGCGGATCCATCGGTATCCTCCAGCGCTATAACAGTAACCGCGAACTGGAGAAGATCCGGTCTCTTCCAAGGATAATACCAGAGACCGCCAATATAAATATCGCTCTCTGCTTTCGACTAGGGTTTTGAGTCATCTGTTTCTCTCTCTCTCTTTCGCCTCCTCTCTTTCTTGTCCTGACCTTAGACCTCTCATGGCGGACGAGCTCTCGTACTCTTCTCGATCGGACCACAAGAGGAAGTTCGAGGATCCTGCCGCTGGGGCTCCGCCGGCTCGCCGTCCGACGGGGTTTTCGGCACCGATCGCGTCGCCTTCGCCGGACAAGAGCTCGGTAACGGCGCCGCCGGCGTCGTACAACAACGTGCCGCCGCCGGTAGATGGGATCCAGCTTGCGAAGCAGCGTGCGCAGGAGATTGCCGCGCGGCTCTTCAGCGACGCCGAGGCGAAGCGGCCCAGGGCCGAGAACGGAGGCGGTGCTGATGATTCGAGTGATACGGGTTACGGCTCTTCCGGAAGTGGTAAGAAAATTTTGTTGAAGTGCAAGATCCGGTGATTTTAGGGATCCTTTTGTTGCTTCCTGTAAGTTTGGGTCTTGTCATGATCTAGGTTTGCTGGTACAGATAAATTATCAGATGATAAGATAAACTGAAAACTGTAACGTATTGGCAGATACTTATGTCTTTCCCATATATGCTGAACAGTAATCTCGCCCTTTTCCGCTGAAATCAAAGCTTGTTCCTGACTTGAATAGTTATATGGATGGCTTGAATATGGTTGTTATATTTTGAATCATATCAATCAACGAGGGGTTGCATAGATATGCATGCTTCTCTGATACTCGGGCTATCAGATTGTTTGGTTTTAGTATGAGATGGTGATCTTTAGCATTTCTGTTTTCTGATCCATTGATTTATGACCTCGATATAACTTTTGCTTGGTCCTACCCATGGCTAGTATATGTAGCGGTTGGATATATTTGTTGAATTTTTTAGTTCTCGTCTTCCTATATGATTGCACACCTAGTTGCCTCTATTAAGATGTGTTTCCTGGCTGGATATTTGAATAATGTTCTGTATTTTTTCTTTTGTCTCAGATTACTTGCAGAAGCCTCCTAGTCAGCCAATTAGCATCACACCCTCAGCATTTCCGGCATATGGGTATCAGGGTTCAAGTAAAAAGATTGATATACCAAATGGAAGGGTACAACTTGCCCTATTCTCATATGCATACTATTAAGCCACGATAATGGTTGTTGTTGAACTTTTTTAGAGTCCATATCCTTTAACAGTTTGTTGTCATCTTATCGCAGGTTGGTGTTATCATTGGGAAAGGTGGAGAGACAATAAAATATCTTCAACTTCAGTCAGGAGCTAAAATTCAAGTGACTAGAGATATGGATGCAGATCCAAATTCCCAGACTAGAACAGTAGAACTTATTGGCACATCTGAACAAGTTAGCAAGGCTGAGCAGTTAATTAATGATGTTCTTTCTGAGGTGGTACTAAAATACTTTTTGGTTATCTTACTTGGGCTCCATATTACCTTTTATCTAACATGTAACTGGGCTGCAGGCTGAAGCTGGAGGATCTGGTATTGCTACTGCTCGAAGATTCAGTGGTCCCCAAGTCGGTGCAGAACAGTTTCAAATGAAAGTTGCTAACGACAAGGTAAGCAAATACTTGCTAAGCAGGCAGTGTCCAGTTTTTTCGCTTCTTTGGTCACCGACTTTGTCAGTTGACTATATATATATAATTTTTTTTTTATATTACAGGTTGGTTTGATCATAGGGAAAGGTGGTGAGACTATTAAAAATATGCAAGCTAAGTCTGGTGCCCGCATTCAGGTTTGTATATATATTTTTTCAAGTAATTTATAGGATGATTTAGACATTTCTTAATTTTTTTCTTGGCACATATAATTTCCTCCATATGAATTTGATTAGGTACTTCAAGTTCTGAGTTTAAGAAAAGGCCATTATCTTGTTCTTTTGCCATTATTTCATTATCCTCATGAATAAACTGATAGAAATGTGTAAAAATTCCACATTAAAAGCATTGTCTCAGTGTTTGAACTGTTCTTCTTTAAAGGATTGTCTAATTATTATTTTGGCATCACATCTAAGGTTGATGCTGATAGATTTTGTCCTATGCTGTTCACTTTCCAGAATGTTTGCTTGACTTTGGTTTAAATTCAGAAAGTTTGGTGAAAACTAATATTTGATTTTACTGTGGTACTTCTATGAAAACTAATGTTGTTTTCCTTTTAGCAATAGTTAGTGAATTGGTTGTGCATATGATCATTGAGTGGTGGATCCATCATTGCGTTCTCTTGTTTTTGTTTCTTCGCCACAACAATCCTAGTCTTTCTGATGTTTGGAGATGTATACAAAAAGATGCACACACATTTTATATACCAATTAATGTCATGTCTATTTGTCTAAATTTGATTTTGTTATTTTTTTTTCTAGGTGATACCTTTGCATCTGCCTCCTGGTGACACTTCAAGTGAAAGGACAGTTTATATAGATGGGACATCGGATCAAATTGAGGCAGCAAAACAGTTGGTGAATGAAGTCATCAGTGTGGTATGGAAGCTTTTACTGTTATATACTGCTTCGGATAACTTTTCCTGTTATTGTTATATATTGCAGTTTTACTTTTTGTTTTTTATATTTCTATATTTGAATCTTACTAGATCTAGTAGATGAAATCTTATTGTGTCCGAGTACTCCTTTTATTTTGTGAGTTATGCAGCTTTGCTTCTATGTGACTTCCAATCTTTTTGGCCTCTTATTTAAAGGAAAATGTCAGATAACCATCTACTGGAACATGATAGTGGAAGTAAATATATCATTGCACTGTAATTGAAAATTTTGAAAACAATAAGATGATATGTCCACGACTCTTCCTAACTCTTGTAATCAGTAGTATGCTGCGCTCCTAGTATTCATACAAAGATGTAACTGATCATTGAATTTCTCTGTTCAGTGCATGAAGTCAAGAAAAGAAATACAAAAATGAAAAATGTGAAGGATAACCAATAACATTTATGACTTCTAAAAAACAACTTTTTTTGGCAGCTGTACTTTCTAATAGGAAGAACCAGCAGTAATTCACTATGGTATGGTTGTTCACCGAAGCATTTAATTTTTGTTTGATTTTAGATTTATAATTCAGTTGTAGACATGACTACTCGTTGGAAAAATCATAATTTCCAAATACATTGTTTGATATGGATGTGCTTGATAGGTGCTGTGTGAGGACTTTTTGAAATTTGAGTAATCATTTTCCGGATTGCCTAAGAAAATGATCAATTTTTATCATTGGTGTATGCAAATCAAAGGTAGCGATGTTATTTCTTTTGCAGGATTGCGTCAGAGCACTCTGTTTTTCCTGTGTATCCCAAGCTAGTTATTTTTGCCCCTAATGTCTTTTGATATATCTGAATATAATAATTTGAAGTTGTGGAGTTGACTCCCATCACTATCTTCTATTAAGTTAATCTGTACATTTCATACGTCCTGCAGCTTGACTTTTGTTGTGTATTTGTTGCACTATGATGTTGCTTTCCAGGATATCACAGTTCGTGCAACATGACCAGGTTAAACATAGTCATACTAGGAATATCTTAGCTAGAACTGCTCATAATTTTTGAACAGATGAAAGCTTACTGACAGATGATTTTGAGCTGTGGTTCCAAGAATTATTGTAGGATTAGCAATATGTTGGTATGTTGGTGACCACCACAATGTGCAAGGTATAGGCAAGCCCATTGTTGGTCTTTCTTGGCTTGGCACTGGTATGATTATACCTCAACTCAGAAAATTTGTTTATACATTGATCTTTTGAGGGAGACGCAGGCAGGCTTAATACTTTTACCAGATAAATTATTGATCTCATGTTATCTTTGATCATTATTAATCAGATTGAAGTCTGTAAGTCGATTGAACTGTACTCTCCAGTATTGATAAGAAGAAGATACTGCTATAATTGTTCATGGATAGTGGTGAATATATATTTTCACTTTCTGCATCATAATCTAAGTGACAACTGTTTAGCTTAAGCTTTTTTCCCAATAGACGTGCATTGCAAGTTGAAAACTGCAGAAAACATTCTCTTGGCGCTTTTTATATCAGTTTGGCTATTTTGGTCTTTTTAATATTTCCTTAGTTGGAAGTTTCTAAGTTGGATAATTGGTCTAAGCTGGTTACATTTAGTAGCACATATTAGTGTCCTAACTTCTTCCTAATATGGTATAGAAATGATAACTAGCATATACTACTGATTATCCTTAATGCATTATATACATATATTGGTGGTTGTGAGTTCCTATACTGCAACCTGAGACAGATGGATGAAGCAGAGGAATTCTAATAGCCAATTTAATTGTTGCTGTTGTTGTTGCTCCCTGTTCGAGGACGTAAACCTGAATCACAGATTGTTAGATAGGCTCAGCTATTACTAATTTCTTCTGGAATCGACGTCTCAGTATGTCACTATATATGTAAACCATCGCTTCAAATTTCTCTAAAATTACTCTATAAGCTAGTATTCCTGGCTATCATTATATGCTCTAGGGAACTTCCTTAGGATGTTTTCATTTTTGTGAAGATGGCATGAGTCATGATTTACTCCTGTGTTGTATTTATAAATTATTTATTCATCTATCAGTAGCAACTGGTTTCTTTGCGGTTGAACTGTTTATGACAATTTTCTTGGCTTTGTCTGTTTTGTCTCATGCTCCTTCAACCATCCTAAGATTGGTGGCTCCCATCAGCATTTGCATAACTTAGTACAGTCTTACCTTTTAACTCTATAATATTGGAGAAGGGCTTCATTGATCTTTGTCATGGATGGTATAATGGCTATTTGTTAGATTTGTTGACAAATACCAAGCATCCTGCATCTTGAAGATGGTTTTTGGTTGCATGTATTTTCAGAGATCTTGATCCAGCTGGTTATTGATATTTATAGCTGAAGCTTTCGTCTGAAATTGGCCTCATGGAATCTAAATAAGAATTTTCTATTATCCATTTGTCTTTTTTTTTCTGGAATCAAGCTTCTTAACAAGTAATTTCTTAGCCTTCCATAGTATCTTTCAGATGTCTCCTGATTAATGCATTTGATTCTTCATATCATATTAATTATTGTTAGCCAATAGTAGGATGTTCCATAATTTGTATAATTCATGTGCTATTTTATGAATGTTCAGATATTCGGTATAATACTTCTTTCTGCAGATCCTGCAAAATGGTTGCCATTTCTGATAACTTCTGCAAGACATTAGTCAAAAGTGAAAACTTTAATGCAGAATAGTTGTTAAAGTTCAATTTACAGTTCATTTAAGCTTCGGCTGCTTGTTTTTTTTTATGTTTATCATGTCATGTTCCCTTTTGCTGATAGCTTGTACAGTTGATCTTTATTTCTATATGCTACTATTTGGTGCCTCTTGTTGCACGGTTTCTTGCATATTTTATTAGTTTCAGTTATCTGATTTTGTTTTTAGTTCTACCCAAAATAGGTGCACTAACAATCATATCTTCCTCAAATCCTCTTCTTATATATGTTTTTCTTAATGGCAAGTGAACAAAAGTATATGCTAATCATTGCTTCTTTCAAATCTGATTCAATTCTTGATTTGTCAATTAACTATTATTAATTCTTATTGAAAGTGAATACACCGAATTAGTGTGCTACTGTAATATATCTCTAATATTCTGGATAAACTTTGAAAACTTTGTTCTCTTTAGCAATATGTATTGCTATTGTTCAAATTATATTGGTATTGCAACTCTCTCTGAGTTCATATAGTTGTGCACTGGGGAGAGGATAGATCGGAATCACCAATGTAGCTTGAAAATGTTTGCTTCTGGTTTGGTAAGTTGTTCTTTCCATCTTTGTTGATTGTGCTGAACTCCCTGAATCTGGTTTATGTGATTTGCCTCTTGTTATCAGGTGTACTTTTCACGATTTCATTACATGTTCTGTTGCGCTCTGTTGATTTTCTTATCTGATTAAATGTGCATAAATTTATGGCTGCATTGCTTCTTGCAGAACCGTGTCAGGAATCCAATGACTGGGGGATATCCTCACCAAGGATTCCGTCCTCCTCGGCCTCCAACAAATTGGGGTCCACCTGGAGCACCCCCAATGCAACAACCTGGTTATGGTTACATGCAACCTGGATCTTATCCTGGAGCACCGCCTCAGTATATGTCCCAACCACCTTATGGTAGTTACCCTCCACCAGCATCTGGCGGTTTCCAGTCTGGTTGGGACCAATCATCCAATCCACCAGCTCAGCAAGCTGCTCCTGGATCTGGATACGATTACTATAATCAACAACAACCACAGCAGCAGTCACAATCTGTTGCAGGATCTTCTGCTCCCACCGATAATACCAGCTATAATTATGGTCAAACTCCTAATTACAACGCCCAGAGTTCCTATGGGGACTCTGCCTATTCCCAGTCATCTGCTGGGCAACAGGGTTATGGACAGGACAGTTACTCTGCTGCTTATCAGAACCCAGGGTCCCAACAAGGTTATTCTCAGCCTGTGCCAGCTCCCCAGACTGGCTATGATCAACAAGGTTACAGCACTGCACCTGTTTATGGGACAATTGCTAACCCGACACAGGATGGATCAGCTACCACTTATGGTTCCCAAGGTGGGACTGCACAAGCTTCACCTGCTCAGCAAGCTCCTCCAGTTCCTGCAAGCCAAGGAGGATATGCAGGTCAACCACCCATTACCTCTACAGCAAGTTATTCTGCCCCAGGAACTGCACAGTCTGGATATGGCTTGACACCAACTCAACCTTCTTATGCGAGCCAGACTCCATCTCAAGCTGGATATGGGCATTCAGCTCCATTGACTCAGCCTAGTTATGGGCAGCCTCCTACTGGCCAGAAGTTGCCTCCTGCTCAGGCTGTTTATGGACAGGGTCAACAGCCTGTATCTACTCAGGCTGGCTATGTTCAGCCTGCTCCAGTGCAACCAGGATATTCTCATGGTCAACCACCTTCTCAAGCAGGATATGCTCAAGATTCTACTCATCGGCCACCGCCTTCTGGTTTTGCATCTGGAGCACCTCAGACAGGTTATGGGCAGCAGCAAGCTTATGGTGGTGCAACTCCCACAAGCCAGCCAAGTTATGGTCAACAACAACAGCCGTATAGTGACTCTTATGGTAGCGGCAGCTACTCACAGCCTCCTGCATATTCTAATGATAATGCTACTCATGCTGCCTATGATCAGTCTGCTGCTGCACCCACCGTTCCCAGTGGAGTGACCAAAACTTCTCCAAGTTGATATAATTTGGTAGGTATCTTCTCTGCAAGCTTCTACTATCTGTGGACCATTTAAAGGTGGGTGTTTAGGATGTCGTTTTGTTGTCTTTACTGAACTATGTTTGGATCTTGATCTTTTGTCTTCTGAATATTAAATGACTTATCTTTGGTGAAAACTATACATGTCTGTACTCTCTTGGTCCTGTTTTGGCATATTCTGTGTTGGATATTAAACTGAGATAGATTGCTGATATGTATGACATTGGATAGTGATTTAGGGGAAGTTCTGCAATCTGTCACTGAAGAAATATTTATGGATTTTGACTGCTGGCGGAAGAGAAATGAATGGAGGTGTTGGAGACATCATGGTCCACTTAATCTTCCAAACTAGGGTCTTAAAAAATCATCTGATAGACTGATATTGTCAGTTCTCTGGATGTTCCAATGCATTGCAAAAAGTATTATATTGTTACTGCTGTGCAGGACTCTTAGATGTCAAGGCAGGTTCTTTGATATCCTTTCGTTAGCATTCAATTTTCTTCTCTTTTGGACAAGGATCTGTTATTTGTTGGCCTTGTGATGGAAGCACTTAATTTTCAGCAATCTTAATTTAGGATGTTTATTTGAGGCCCTTGGTCTCTTTAAATTTGATGAAATAAGCATGGTTTTCTGAGCTGGCTTACATAAAAAGTGTCTTGTACTTCGAAGTGGCTTGTTTTAATGACTGGTATCTAGCTCTAAAAATATGCCCGTTCCTTTTATTATATAGATAAGTGTGGCAGAGCACAGTTTCACTGAATTAGGTGAAAATCCAGTTACCTGAAAATGCTGGGTCTATTCAAGAAATGTTGCTACTATATTGAGATATATAATATTGCTGCGCTGTTGTCTATTTCTTTGCCATTCATCATTCATTTGCGGGATGTAAACACAGTTTAGTAACCAAGGCAACATTTTCTGGTTCAGTATTTAGTAGATTGCCTGAATCGAATGGAACCTGAAAACGGCAGCAGATGCAGTGTTGCAAACAATGTCACTACGGAGAGGGTTAAACTCTTGTCAAGATGTTCCATTTCTGTTCCAATTTGATAGATCTCTAATGGGTCTTTTGTCTCTGTACAAGGTGCTCAGTTTTCATTTGGTACATAAAATAATCTTGTTTCACTTTGAAGAGTACAGTAATTAGCTGCGAGCTGAGATGCTCAGTTTTCATTTGGTACTTAAAATAATCTTGATTCACTTTGAAGAGTACAGTAATTAGCTGCTGGCTGGTATGTTTTTAGTAGGAAAATTAGGGCCTCGACCCCAGTAAACTAGCTCAAGATAAAATTGCAGTGGTCAGTATATTTTGGTTGGTAAATTATAAAATGGAAGAAGTGGTCATCTGTATGCGGTTTCACAATTTCATGCGACTGTCTTTTCACTCGCGAGGGATCTAGTGGTCCTTGTTAGATTTTATGGATATATCAGATGCTAGTTTCAGAATTTTGTTAAGTGAGCAATAGAAGCATTACAGCAAGCTACATGGAAGGCCTTACCTAATTGATTTTCTTAGCCGCAACTCCTTATATTCATTGAATGATAGGTCTCCTTGTATATATTTGTTGCTTGTATAGTTGGCAACCATTTGTAGTTTAATGCTGAAAGTTCAAAGCTGCCTGTAGGAAATTTGTTTACGACTGCCATTTTGGGATATCGTATAATGATCTGATGGTAGTTGAATTTTATGGTGTACTCTTATTAAAATGTTGCTTTGTTTGACATTTGCTAGAAGCTTACCTTGTTTATTTATTTTTTCGGCATTATGTGTTGACATCAATCTAATTCTTTACTTGGTTAGGAAAATGTTGCACACATATCTGTCTTTCATTCCATATGCATTGTATATTTGACAAAATGATAATGACTTAAACTGATTGTGACACAGCTGTAGCCATTATCTCTTGCTTTAGATGCATTGAGCTCACAGCAGAATTGAGCATTGGACTCTTCCTCTCTGGTATTCTAAAATGCCTAAAATTGCATTAGAGATGTGAGATTGATTTTTCTCTTCTTGCCTCCGGTTCTATTCCTTCTTAATTCGCCGAGGAATAGAAAAGTGCAAATGATTAAATCCATTTAGCTCAATCTTTGAGAAAAACATAATAGTGAGCAATTTTTATATTTAGAATTATAAAAACATCTGGCAACATGAGTAACAAATCTTTCTTGACTTTAAGGGCCTCAAGATCCATTCAATCTTTTCATAATGTAAAACAGCATAGCCCACGGTATTCTTTCACTCCAAAGGTAGCTACTAGCTACAAGAAAAATATTATGCTTTCTAATTGCCAATAAAAGTACACTCCAAAACAGCATAGTTGGTAGTCCATGTTCTATTTCTAATTTTTTGAAATTTTTGTTTTGTAGAAGCATGGCTGTTCCAACCTCGTGGAGTGTTGTGAGCCGTACGCCCTGGATGCAATCTGGGCCTTTGACGTTGACCACGACATATAGAGAAAAGACGAGGCCTTTTTGGAATGAGTCAATTGATGTGGTCAAATGAGGTTTGGTGGTTTAGTCATGAAGAGTGGTCAAGAATGTATCTATGGAGACGAGTTGAAAATAGATATGAACCTGAAATAAGAATTTGAATTTCTCAAGCGAGAGTTATTGTGCCGTTTCCATGTTATAAATTAGTTTTGATTTATATGTTTCACATTCCGTAAATATTGTATTATACCAATGAGTGGGCAAACATGCGTATACATTATAGTACTAATCTCCCCCATGATCAGCTGCACCAAAAATTATATTTTAAAGGTATATATTAGAGATCTTAATTAAATATTGGGAGCTTACTTGTTTCTTAGGAACTTTCTTAATTCGTCTCAAATCCACCACAAAGGACTTGCACCTCTCGGATTGCGTGTGTTGCCAAGAAAATATGATGCTCTCACGCCGGAAAATCAACTTCTACTTAATCTACACTAAATATAAAACTAACGGAGTTGACCTTCTCGAGGTACTTAATTAATGCAAAATATTATCAACTACCACCTCCTTTACGATATATATATATATATATATATTTTTTTTTTTTTTTTTGAGTTAGTGATGGTGAAGTTGATCCAAAAGAACATCTGCTATTAGTTGAAAAATTGTTGATTAATTGAGGGGAAGCATAACTCATCCATAAGGAATTAAAATTATTAAAACTTAGACTAGTAATACTAAAGGATAATAACTGGGAGCATCTCAGGTAATTAAGACTTTATAAGTAGTTGGCCTTTGATCCAAACCAAGAGAAGTACTGCTTTTTATTTATTTAGATAAAGTTGGTCTTTAAATTGACTGTAGAAATAAGCCATCACTCCCATTCTTCTTTTTTAATTGCAAACTACGTTATAATCTTAAGTTATTAAAAAATGTAGACCGCCGGGAAAAGGACACGTGAAGGTTGATGTAATCAAAGAGTAAATTTAAATATAAATGGATGAATTAGGCTAACGACATCGCTTAAGACAAAATGAATATGAATTTCTCTAATCTTTTATTTCATCTCAAACTCCATCATTTACAATTAAAGGAAATTAAGTAAAGAGAAACAATTATCTCTAAGTGCTTCTCTCAATAATTTTCTTTTTTTACAAGTCTTCTACTCCTTGATTTCCTACCATCAAAACGAATTATTTATTTATCATTTATATATTTTCTAGAGAAGGTTAATTAAAATATGTCTCAGTATCTTCAACTCCTTGATTCGAACCCGATCGATACTCCACGTAAATTTCTGAGCACAATCACATTGGATCAAATTAAGCTAGCTATATCTTGCCTTCCTCTTTCCATAAAAATCTTTATCCTTTTCAGTGCAATCTCCAGCGTGCTTAGGCTCATGTTTGCAAAGCACATCCTAAACCACCCAGCTTCAGAACAGTGGCAAGAAGACCCTGGTGATATGTTAAGCTTGACCTCCTGCAGTATTAAATTCCATAGTCTCAGCTCTCCTTCTCTCGTGGGCTCTTCAACAAGCAAAGGCCTTAAATTAATCCAACAAAACAATCCAGCATTCCCTTGTAAACACTCAATCCCTGCTGCTCTCAATCCTTGTACAATGTACTCGTACCTCTCCCTCAACCTTTGCCTGTTAGTCTTGATGTACTTGCCAGTGAATTCTTCATCTGATAGCATGGAAGCTAACATCTTTTGTGTCTGTGATGAGACGAGTGTGAAGCTCGACATCCTTCTCGCAGTGGTCACCACTCTAGTGTTATAAGAATAGATCGTTCCAACCCTAAACCCAGGCAACCCTAGATCCTTGGATAGACTGTATACAATGTGAACCCTCTCAGAATTCTCCAGACCGCGCTCTTCCACGAGCTCCGCCACGCTGACGAACGCCGGCGGCGAGAAGACCGAGCCCGAGTAGATCTCGTCGGAGATCAAATGGATATTCTTCCTGGTGACGAAGTCTAGTATCTCCTCGAGAACGCACCTTGTGATGGCGGTGCCCAGCGGGTTCGATGGGTTGGTTATCAGTAGCCCTCTGACCCTTATCTTCGCGGTTTCAGCTTTGGCATATGCTTCTTCCAGTGCTTGGAGAGTGATCTGGAATCCATTGGAGCTGTTGCAGTGGACTGGGATGATGTTAACCCTCGTCCTCCATCTCAAGTCTCTATCAAATCTGAAAGGAATAAAGCCAGCAAATTTTGACAGAATCAAATTAAACACGCTTGAAGGGAGTGGTTGTACTAATCATGATCATATATATATATATATAAGACGCTGGTTAGGTGCACTTCTTACCCAGGGTAGTAAGGAGTCGGAATCAGCAAAGCATCTCCTGCGTCAGCTAAGATAAAAGTCAATAGCTCGTTCGCTGCCGTTGCGCCGGCGGTGAGAACTATCCTTCTAGGGTCGAATTTAGCCCTTCCTCCTCTTATTTGCTCCATAAAACTTGCCATTGCCTAGGTAACATACAAGTTAGATACTAGGAAGGAGTTATATTTAGGATGACTTGAAAGCTTAAGCTGTTACATAACAAATTCGAAAAATAATTTAAGAATTCAATCACCTTTCTAAAAGATTTCAGACCATGGTAATCTTGAAACAAGGCATTCTCTCTAAAGCTAGAGATCCCAGTACTTCCCCAACCAGATGCTTCAGGGTGCTCTTCCAAGTACTTCTCCAGCAGATCAAATGAGACCTGTCCAAAGATAATAGCAATGCAATTAACTAGAGCATTTCAAATGAAACCTAATTAAATGGGTAATAAATCTCAAATGCTTACTTGGTTCTCTGCCAAGCCCATCTGGATCACACCTGAGGGGTTGTTGATAGCATCGTAAGGGTCTTTGTCATAGGCTTTCCAACCAGCAAAGTAAGGGGAGTCTTCTCCATGTGTGTTGGAAGTAGCCATAGAAGACAATGGAACACAAGGTCCAAGCCACTTGCCCATGAGCTAATTCAAAGTAGTAGATCACCACCCGATTAATGAGCAAGGCTTGAGGAAAGAATGAAAGGATGTGAGATACTGATACTGGGAAATCTCTTCACAGAACCCATATTTATAATAGCCTCAGGGGAGGATCAAACTCTTTTGTCGTACTAGTTGTACGAGTACAATAATCCTAACTCACATTTAACCGAAAAAAAGTTCGTGTCTATTAGTTTTTTTTTTTTTTTTTTTTTTTTTTTTTTTGCAGTGTGCCTGACCAAGGATAGAAATAGACCATTTTGAAAAGACTTTAATCTCTTGAGACAGCTGTTAACTTTCTCTGCAACAGAAGTTATTTATATTATTCTCTTCTATCATATTATTCCTGTTACGTTAAAATCAACTTTCACTATCTAACTGGTGACTGTTTATACGATCAGCCCTGCACTTTGTAAAGCACAAAAGTGACCTATAAACTTCATAATCACTTAAAAATATGAGGCACTTTCTGGGGACACAACCGATTGATTGATCGAGTAATTGCAACAAAGTAGTAGAAGAATATATTTATTTGTGGTGGATAAATAAAGATCAGAGGGATTTGATGAAGATACGGTGGCAGATAAATTGGCCATAATTCACCAGTACAACAAGACATCCGCAAATTTCTAATTTCCAAGACACTCATCTTAGTGCTACTCTCGCCTAACCACATCTGCCTAATTGTAGAGTTCTGATGGAATATGGTGTTATAGTTCCTTTTTTATTGGATATATCATGATGTAATTAGCTGAAGGATTACTAGCTATTTTAATTAAAAAATAGACATAAAATTAATCTAGTGCCTACAACTTGTCTTATTTTTCCTGACTATGGTGAGTTAATTCATCTATTAATAATGCACGGCAAAGATTAGAGAACCATCTACAAGCACTTTATGGATCAATTTCAGCATCTATCATCTTAGTACATTTTTTTCCTTTTTTTTATCATCTTATAATCAGAAACGCAGGTAACTGATCATCAAGAGACTGAAACCATTTTACTAATGCTAGTATGATCTGCAAGGGGACTATTATATGCGGCTGTTTGAAATATGAGACATATATATATATATATATATATATATATATATAATTCTAGATAGTATTATATTGGTTTATCCAGGATTGTGAGTCCACCTAAATAAAGTCACTGTTTCTGTTATCTTAGTTGCCTAATTGCTCCTGTAAGAGGACTTTGGAAGTGTTAATTAATTATATCAATTGGATTAGTGAGACTAAGTTTTCTAATTAAGTATTATCATTAAGAAACTCTGGTGGATGGAAGCTTATAACAAAGTCAATCATTGCTTAGCTTTCAAAATTTTGATTATCCAAATTTGCAGCTTGATAGATAAATCTTTCCATTGAAGCCAAGTCAGGTGGTTTTGAAATCAGCTTTGTGATTGTTTAGCTTCCTTAATAGTCTAACCAGGGACAGCTAGTGGTTTTAATTACCATTGACAAAAGAAAAGTTTTCTTTTGTCAAAGGGATTGTTTCAGAATATCTACTGGCCTTCCTTTGGCTTGATGCACTAATATATATATATATATATATATATATATATATTGGTTTTTGAAAGGGAAATAAGATGTCCTTGTTGTGATTTGTGAGCTGTATCCTGTTACTAGACGACTGGATAAAATGACGACATAGAAGCAAAGAGATAAAGTTCCAGAACATTTCTTTTTATCTTTTGCAAAAACCTTGTGCTTAGATGGACTAAGGACTCAATTAGGTAAAACTTGCATATAGATATTAGAGCACCCTACTTGGACTATATGCTAAATAACTCTGGAGAATCTATAGTTAATTCGAGTATTAAATATGATATCCATATAGCATAAATTATAGTCTCCACTTGTTAGAGTGCAATAATAAGATAAAAGTACATGCCAATATTTGTATATGTATGTTTTGTTATATCCTCGCGTGGCATAGCGTGGTGCTCATAATACCCAATTATTGTTTGAGATTTCAAGAAATTCTTGGAAAAGGATTCTTTGGTTATTTTGTGCACGATAAAGATTGAATAGTGTAAGCAAATGTGATAGTGCTCAAATAGTTAGTTTAACTTGAACACCATTAAGTTTCTACTCTCTAAAAAGAAGAAGATTAAATAGTGTAAGCCTAATTTCCCAAGTTTATTCATGGATTATTATCTTAAATAAACTAGAGGACTTCTCTAAGCTATTTTAAGCAAAACCTAAGAAAGAAATAGAGCTGGCTTAATGCCATCCATGAGATATAGTTTCAAAACCACCTAATAGAACCCCAGTTGATGATCTTTTATTAGCTTGTCTTATAAAAACTAAAAATAAACAAA
Organism: Typha latifolia; assembly: GCF_019914945.1. Taxonomy (NCBI): domain Eukaryota; kingdom Viridiplantae; phylum Streptophyta; class Magnoliopsida; order Poales; family Typhaceae; genus Typha; species Typha latifolia. Next base: position 3,978,240 of record NC_133087.1, on the reverse strand, counting down.
AAAGTAGTACTACATGAATAATTATTTCACAATTAGTCTGTCTTATTAAAACAAAATCAAAGTTAAAAAAGAGACCAAAAATAAAAAAGGGTTATGGACCTCTGAAGTTGTGATGCAGCGGAGTCCCACGTAGCATAGGCCTTAAGGGCCAAAACTCATGCATCGTGGTCACCTCATGCAACCCTAAAAGTACTAAGTGACATAGACACCCATGCAATTTGCCAATTCGCCGCATTATCTATACACGATATTCGTCTCGTAGCTCTATTTCCAGCCTCATGGCAACCCAACACAGTGTTTGTTGGTTGGTTGGCATTGTCATCCTCCCCACGATGGAGATTTCTTCAAATGCAAATGGCAGTAGTATATATACTTTTGCTGTGGTAGCTCGTGTGACATCACTTGATGCTTTTATTAAGGGCTCTCTTTTTTGTGTCCCTCGTATTAGATTGCGTGTTGAAGAGGAGAAATTAAATATAGTGAGAAAGATCCAGATGTCTTCCTTGATGTTTTGTCTTGATGGCTAGCTTCAAATGTTTATTATTTGACAAACACTACTAGAGTTGTTAGGTACCGATTCGATGACTTGGTTTAATTTGGTTGATGACTCGGTAATGTAATTAGCTTGAAAAAACAGCTTGGCAGCGCAACGACTTAGAGCAAATCTCATCGGCGTTTGGTTTGGAGTAATTGTTCGGCGATAGATCACACCAAGGATGCCTTCGACATCTAGGGGTAGGGGTAGTGTTAGGCTCAGCTCGGCTCGAAATTACTTTCGAGCCTCGAGCTGAGCCTAACACTATTAGAGGATGAGGCAGTGACGGCGTGGGCGATGGCGGCATGGATGACTGCTTGCCGAAGGAGTCGGAGACGGATGGAGGAGGAGGCGACGATGAGGAGATGGTGAATGAATGAGGAGGAGGAAGCCGACGGAGTGGACGAGGAGGAGGAAGCCAACGGAGTGGACGAGGAGGAGGAAGCCGACGAAGTGGATGAGGAGGAGGCCAATGGAGGAGGAGGAGGAGGCCGACGGAGAGGAGGGTGTGGCGCCGTGGTGATGGCTTGCCGATGGAGGCTGACGGAGAGAGAGGAGGTGGCGGCGCATGGGGTGAGGTTATGAGTGGTGATCAGGTGGATGAGGGTGAAGGTGAGGGAATTGAGGATGGAGAAGGTGACGCGATATGCAGGGTGAAGTGATGGGTGAGGGTGGGGTAGGTGAGGGTGATGAATATTGAATAGGTTATGGGTGATGATGGGTCAGTGAGGGACACGTGGCAATATGTTTTTATGCCACGTGTCCTTAGTTATAGTTAGTCAGGCTATCGAGCCTATCGAGCCGAGCCTGAGTGAGCCGGCTCTAGCTTAGGCTTGGCTCGACATTAATTTCGAGCCTATTATGACGGCTCGGGCTCGGCTCAGCTCTGACCGAGCCGAGCTGAACTCGAGCTTCACTCGAGCTGAGCCCGAGCTGCTCGTCAAGCCTGACAGCCCTATCTAGGGGTCACAGACCGACCATAGATCCTGTTCAATAAGTGGAACACATTAGCTGTCCACTCTCCGGTTGGGCAATAAGGGTCGGAGAAGGGCAATCACTCGTTCTTAAAACCAGCATTCTTAAGATCAAAGAGTCGGGCGAAAAAAAAGGAGAGCTCTCCGTTCCTAGTTCTCCTATAGCTAGATTCTCCAGAACCACAAGAATCCTTAGAATAGGCTTGCAGCCTAAACTAGACAGTTAAAATTTTGGTAGGGTCTAAGTGTCTTTGTATCTAGAGAGGGTTAGCCCTTTATCAGCCCGTATCTAACCTTGGAGCACATGAATGATAAAAAAAAATGTTTATTATTAGGATTGGCCTTGTAGAAATGAACCAAGCAAGTGGGAGGCCCATTACGGTTGAAGCCCATTAAGAGGGCACCCGTTGCATCCTAGTCATCTGGGAGAGGGCGGGTGGGGGTCACAATCGGAGTCACATCGTGACGTCGTCTCCAACTCAGCCGTTACCCGTTCCGTTCGCGAGATCACGGGAGGGGGATGGTGGTGTAACTCCCGAGGAAGTAAGTATGTGCGATGTTTAGGTTGGGGTCCACATCGCCTCGAAGATCGCGGTGATCTGGACGGACGGCAGCGATTCGCTGTGTGACGACAGACGAGGCATTTCGTTCCGTCTGTCTCCTTGATTCAGCGACCTGCGGTTCCCTTAGCCTGCAAGATATCTCGCAGCATTTAACTCTTAGCCCACCACTTGTTCCGATCCCAAACTTAATTACTCTCTCGTCGGCGTCGCTCTACCTCTCTTGGTCCCAGTTTTTGGGTGGATTTCTCTATCTCTGTATCTGAAACTGAGAATTTTCAATTTTACACACAATATTAGCAGGTGAATTAAGGTAGGTATGTCTCTCTTTTCTCAGCTAGTATTCGGCGATGGGTCTGAACCCTGCGTTTCCCTCCCCGTCGTTAATCGGTGATCGGAGTTTATCCATTATTTATTTTCCAAATATGCCTTAGTAATTAGTATGTCTTTTTAGAGATTATTTATGGTTTTATTTCCTATTATTTTGCAATTATGGTGTGATGGTGAAGGCACGTATCCGAGATAGCGGAGGTTGCAATGAATCTCTTGTATTCCTATCAGGACTAATTTTTTTTTAAGTGAATGTTTCGAGTTTATATGGATACTTAGTAATTTGATTTAGTTTAATTTGAAGTCTACTTAGTCAAAAACTAAGGGCGAAAAAGAGAAATAAAATTTTCCTTAAAAATTTGTTATAAAAAACCCTGGTCGCAAGTTTGTGAAACAAATTTGAGAGAGTTTTCACGGTCTGTGCATCTTATCCTAATAGTTTTATTTCTGGATTAAATTTCACTTTATTAGGGAAAAGCTATGGGATAACAAAAATTAAAAGAAGACAAACAACGAGAGATTCTCTTTTATTATAATATTTTGTTGTTGATGTACTAGCTCTCTACAGTCATTTTATAGGGCAGCTTACTAATACTTTTCCGATACTATCTGTGTATCTTATACATGACTTATGTTTACCAACCGAAAAACTAGCTCTCTATATCTTTATAAGGAATTCAAAATCTATGTTCTTGTTAAAATTAAATTAGAGCTTGTAATCCTAATCTCACTAAGAGCTTTCATTGTTCTATGACTTTTTAAGAAAAGCAAAGACATAGTTGAGCTATAGTTTGACAAATAAACAAGTACACAAAGATGGAAATAAAAAAGTGACACTAATGAATGATAGCCTTAATAATTCATGGGCTTTCCTTAGTTTTGCTAACGACTTTACTAATGGTGGTCTCCTTCGATTATAATGTTTTCAGCTTCAAAACAACAACCACAAAACAATACAACCTTCATAACTAGCCCCTCAATTTCAAGGGTGGGAAACTCTAAAACGTATTTAGCTAACAAATGGAGTGATTAGCCTCTCCTGTTTCTAGTAATGATGTCAATACCAACTGCAGTGTCGTAGGGATCATAAGCCCCATCGAAGTTGAATTTAGCGGTTGTTTCAAATGGTGGATTCCAATTAATCTATTGCTCTTCTTTGACCAATTAACCCAATGACCATCCCATCATAGAGGCATTAACCATTGAAGAAAATAGGCAGTGAGCAAGAGGAACATCGCCTAAAGAGATCTACAGTAGCCCAAAGAGCTCTCCAAGCCCACTAAGCCTTTCTAGCCTTTTTGACTTATGTATATGTATGTCTATATTTATATTCCATTATTGCAACCCAAAATGCATAATCACCAATTAAATACTTAAAAATACTTTTGCAACTCTTTGATAGTTTAGGCCACCCTCAAATTTGGGCTTCGGGATGTTAATCCAATTAACTAAATGAAGTCCCTTTTGGCCCTTACCTTTCTCCCCACCCCACAACAAAAAAAAAGAAAGAAAAATCCTTAGCAAGCTTAGTAACTTGATCAAGTTTAGTATTAGAAACTTAGGTAGAAGCAAGCCAACAATTAGGTACAGGAATCAAGTAGAATTGATAAGGATCCGACCATCCACAAAGGAAACACATTTCCAACCAATAAGCTTGCTCTTGTCAACCCAATTATTTCTGGTTGGCCATCAGAATCCAATTAAGAGAGATCTTAGCCCCAAAATAGGTAAAAGGAAATTGACTAATGTCAATGCAAAGGATATGATGCATGGAATCCTTGCTCAAAGACATGATAATAATACAAGCAAATGTATTGTTGTCACAGTAATAATGAGAATATCATTTGCAAAAAGGAGGTGGGTCAACAGTGGTTGGCCATCGTTAAGAGGAAACCTAGTGAGATCCCTTCTAATGGAATAATTATTAAGCAAATTGGTTCAAAGTGGTTAAAAGCTAGGAGCATGGAATAAATAAATAGGGTGATAGTGTGTGACCTTGGTGGATCCCACACTGGGGAAAAAAAATCAATAAGAGGGATTACCATTGATAAAAAAAAAAATTGGGAGACTCAAGGCAGATCCTAACCTAGTCACACCACAATTTCATAGTTTGAAAGGTATGGATAATAGTCCTCCATCTTAATTTATAAGAGATTTTCTCTCTATCAATTTTAATAATCAATAATCGGCTAGAATATTGCCAGTAATATTCTTTTAGTGACCATGAGAGTGGACTGTCTTTTTTGTGTGTGTGTGCCTATATTAAGCTAATAGTTTATTAGTTGGTAGTGTGAATTCTCCTGACCCCCCTTAGATATATATATTTCCAACTGGTCCAAAACCAACAACTGAATAGAGAGAACCCAGACGAGAGGGTCCTTGCGCTGAAGCTGTACACCAAAATATTTCAGCCCCCTGAGAAAGAGATCTCCTCCCCTACTCTCTCCCTCTCTCTATGTTTTGGTCTACAGTCAATTGTCCTCTCCTCTGCTCTCCTGCAATGTGAAGTCTGAGACTGAGACACCTGCATGCAAGGTTCCTTTCCCCTTGACTCCACTGCAACCTTCCTTCTTCCTCTTCCAATATAAAATTACACTTCTTCTTGGCCCCTTTAAAATCTCTCAAGTCCCTCTTAAATTCTTCTCCACTTTAAGACCACCACCAACCCTACTAATGCAAGACCCAACCATGAGCCAATTAGTCCCAGACCAAGAAGAACGGCTCAAGTGTCCCAGGTGTGACTCCACCAACACCAAGTTCTGCTACTACAACAACTACAACCTCTCCCAGCCGCGCCACTACTGCAAGAGCTGCCGCCGCTACTGGACCAAAGGCGGCGCGCTGCGCAACATCCCCGTCGGTGGCAGCTCGCGCAAGACCTCCAAGCGAGCCGCCAAGCGAGCCAAGCCGGACTCGGCCAAGCTGGAGCCGGTCTCCCCCGCCGGCCCGGGCCTCGACCCGGACCACACCCTGCTCGAGCTGACCGGGAGCTTTAGCTCGCTCCTCGAGTCCAATATGAACTGGCTCGGCGAATCCGGCTCGGTGGGTGGAGACAATTCTGCTGAGAACGAGAACCCGGACAGCTTGTTGGGTTGGGTTGGGAATTGGCCGGATTTATCTATCTACACAACTCCAGGGTCAGGCTTCCAGTGAGAAGAACATTTTTAATTTGGGTTTAGGATACGGGTGGTTGGAAGATGGAGGTAAATAATTTTCAGCCTTTTTTTGTTAATTACCTTGGTTAAATACGGTCCAAATTTTGTGCTTTGATATAGCTTGGAATGTTTTGTAAGGGCTGGTGATGGTGTATTGATTTAGTAGTAGTAGCATGTCTAATGGTCTTTATTTTGATTATATTATATGGGTTTGATGTCATTAGTAATGAGCTTCTCAGTATCTGGACTAGTGATGGAATGTTATGGAAATTCTCTTTGTACTAATTGGGACATTCTATCTTCTCATTCTCCATCTCCTTTTCAATATATTCCGTGGGTCCATTCATGTTCTCTGCACCACAAGTCTTTCACTTACAGTAATCATGTCTTCTGTTTTTATTTAATCATGTGTTACTATGACCCAGTTTTGATGTATAGTATCATCCAACTTGAGAACGTTGCATTAAATTGGCTCAACTTCGAATCTAATTCCACCTAGTAATAAATTTGCACTTCCAGCTGTGGATTCCTAAAATTATTATACTTTATGCTTGAGGATAAAATATTCCATTCCTTTGATTTGAGAGAATATATTCAAGTGGTATATGAGTTGAAGTTTTTGGACCAGAAAGAATGTTGCATTTTCCTATTCGATGGTTATGGAAGAAGATCTCATGTCCTTCATTTCATCATCCTCATAACTGACCATGTGGTTTGGTATAACCATCATAAGCATTCATCCTATCTCACCTGCTATCACTGAATGGAATAATAATTTGGACCACTCAAACAGAATGATGGGCACCACATTCATGCACATCCGCATGCCTGCATGAATGGAGCATTAATGCTCATGATATAATGCATTAATTCATTGTCTCTTTAAATCATCTTTGCTAGCTCAGGTAGGGGAAAATGTAACATTTACTCTTTCTCCCCAGCCATATATGTGTCCTGAGTAGTACAATCACATATACCTTTCTTTGTTCTTTGCCTTTTTTATGGATCAGGAACTCATAAATTATAGGTTTGACAAGGAGACTAATTGTTCCATATATATATATATAAAGCTTAAATCATGCATATATAATATTCAGATAAACAATTTATTTTATATATATATATATATATATATATCAACTCCAATATTTATAAGGAGAATCGAAACCATGAGACCCAGAGTGGCTTCATATGTTTTTCTTTTAAACTACCCACAAGGGAATCAGTTAGAACTTCAGAATATATCTTCTTCTTGTTGTTGCTGTGATGTCACTATTTGCGTAGTGGTGGTTAGTGGTGATGGCCAACATCGACATCAAAGTGACAAAGTTCTGAATACAAGGACCCATGTACTCAGTTTTGTTCTTTTGATTGAGACCTATGAGGGTTAGAGTTTGTGTCACCTTTGGTGATAATGGACATGCAAACTTGGGACTTCTCCCCCCTGAAACAAGGAAAACAGAATTGATGTCATTAGCCCACCAAACCTGGAGACTTGTTCAACTTTCCTCTCTCTCTCTCTCTCTCTCTCTCTAGAATGGACTTCATGTGGCCTTGTAGGTGGCCCAAACTTTGTCTTCTTTACTTGTTAGGTGAGTTAAAAGTGCAAGTCTTGTGATCTCAGGGCTGAAGTGGAGATTTGCTATTCAAGTGCATGAGTAAAGAAAACCAAGCTGCAAAAGAGACCGAGAAGCTTGTTTTCTTACAAGGTCAAGCTTTCTATAAACGATCTCCACTAATGTACCAATGTTAATGAAAAAAAATAAATTAAGTTTTACATTTAACATCCTATCTTTTCATGTATTTGCATTTTACATTGTATTTTTAAAATGGATTGGTAGAACGACCACAACTACAACTCAGTAGTAGGAGTGTACAAATTTCTTTTCAGAAGAAATTAAAATGAATCTTGTCTGTGTGTGCTTGCTTTGGTCCGTTGTGATTGATCCTCTGGGTCGTTTCTTGATATGATTTAACTAATACAATCTATGGTTAGTGTAGAATTATTAAGTAAATTTTACTATTTTAACTCTATTTTTAGGAACCTCCAAATCCACGTTAAAAATATCTGATCAAAATCAACAATCTTCGAGTGAATTACACTTTTAACCCCTGTAGAGATGATCCAGCACATTATCCCTGTTGCTTTAACGTAATAATGATGCTTAACTTTGAGGAATTGGGCCGTGGCCTTTCTTTAGATCTAGTGCATATGTTAGGTGGACCATTTGTTACAGGCCTTTGGCCTGGCCCACTTAAATCGCTAATAGTACACGTATCAGTGTAGTATAAGCACCCGAGCGAATTGGTGCCTTTCTAGCTTGGAGGTGTAATTAAGACATACATATTTATAATGCATGTTTGGGAAAAAAAAATAAGAACACTTACATACTCTGAATTATTATAATTAAGCTCTCTCGATTAGAAATTTAATAGAAAAATTATTAAAAATTTAACTAATTAATTAGGTAGACAAAAATGTTGTTACTTTTTTCTAAGATCAATTTATAGATTAATATTTCGAGAAGAAGATGGAATAATAAGAAAAGGACACTGCATTTTGTTCATAGTTTAGTCAAAATTTTAAAATTATTTTTATTAAAATATCGATGGAGTGGACTTAATGATCCTTTTAAATATTTTCGGGGGTGTATCCATTTTTTCTGAGAGACTGAAAGTGATGCAGAGTTAGAGCTATAGTTATTAGCGTGAAGATGTAATTAATCCTAGTAATAAATAGATTTACCCTCGCAAGATCAAATATTTTTTTTAAAAAAATTAATACTTAGTAGATCCACGTTTAGAGATTTGGAGAGAGAGAAGTGCACGTTTGGAAAGAGAGACGTCCAGAGAGGGACGAAGATTCATCGCTCGCTCGGCCTCTGTTTAGGACTGAGAAGAGAGCAAAACGTCCAAAAAAAGAAGAAAGAAGAAAGAAGAAGGAAGAGTTTGTTCGATGGTTATGGGTCGAAGGCTTCCCGTCTTTTGCGAACTACAAAGGTTTATTAGAGGTTTTTCTCCCACTAATTATGGTAAAGAGGCAGTTCAAATATCAGTTCTTCCTAACTCTCAAGCTTAAATCCGTATCTTTTCGCCTTAATTGGGTTTACATGCAATTGCTTCATTTGCCCTTTCAGAGAAAGAAGGGGGAGAAAAGAAAAGAAAATTCTCTCTTTTACCGGATCATAGCATCAAATTAAAGCTTGGTGTTGTATAATTCGAGGTAAGATTCAATGCCCATTTCTTGTTTTCGGCATTATTGATTGTTGAGTGGTTTATATGTGATGGTATTCATGATCTATTAAAAAAAGAAAAAACATTGGAAATTGATATCGCTGATACTTCATTCCTACGAGAATTGCATCTATTAGATGCAGCCGGTAAAACTTTGGATGTATGCATGCTTGCAAATTTGGGTATGTTCTTCTTGACGTATTTACGGATTTCCCTAAGAGATTTGAGAGTGTTAACTGTTATATATCCCAACTCTTGCTTAAACAAACAACATAGGAAATTGATACACTTACATGGAAACAATCGCGAGAGCCAGACTACGCCAGATTCTCGATCAGTTTCTCAAATAGCAAGAGGGAAGTATAAAATTGTAGTTTCTCATTTAAGTTAATGACTGCACTGCAGATTTACCATCTTCATACAAGATGCAGAAAGATAAACTCGCTGATATGTTTGTATCAAGTTTAAAATTTGCCTCTCCTCGATCATGTTATAACTTGCCACTGGGGGATTATGCTGTAAGATTGTACAAATGGTCTCCTATCTTTCGACCTTATATTTCATCATCTGAATAGAGTGGTGCGGCATTTAGATAAATATTAATGTTTTCTAACTTCGCTGCAGAATGTTGAAGCACCACTTTTTCTCACATTTCACTTAGTGTCTGCTTGATGCACTAGTAGCAAAGGCTTGGACCTGATCATGGATATTGACATGGTGGCTCTACGTGGGGATTCAAGTAGTGAACATGATAAGACCGGTCTTCTTAGTGGAGAAGATAAAGATGACGATGTTCTGCACAACATGAAAAATGACTTGGAGCTTGAAAAAGAATCATCTTACTCATGTTCATATTCCTCTGACCTTTCTTCAGAGGAGAACTATATCCAATTAGATGCAAGCGAGTTGATGAGGTCCGTAACAGGAAAATACGAGATTCCAAGCAGCAATGTAGAATCTCTACAAGTTGGGGAAAATTCTAAGCTAGAACCGGCAGTTATCGATTTGCTGACTAAACCTGAAGTTGGTGGTCTTAATCAGGACGAGAGTGGCTTTCCTGGATCATACCAGGAAGGTCAAGGGGAATCTGGAACTCCAATTTCTCCCTACGTTCCTCCTACCTGCAGTAGTGGATCAGATAATTTTGCTTCTCTTGGAGTAAAGCAGTCCCCTCCAATTCAGTTAGTGGGAGTATCAGACTATACGTGTCCTGATCCGAACAGGATTCCTGCTTCAGTATTCGCAAGGAGCAAGTCCACAAAGCCGATGGAGTGGAGTGTGCAATCAAATGAATCATTGTTTAGTATCCACATTGGAAGGTCTGGAGATCTGACCGGATTCTACAGTAGCCAGTTTGATTTCACACCTATTTCGCCTATACCTGGCCATGCTGCAACAAAGGATCTGGGCTTAGGATCTGATTTAAAGCAACCAGTTGTAATTGAAGCAGAGAATACTGAGGCCACGAAGGATGATTTGAGGACAGATGTAGACGACTATGCTGCTGAGGGTCCAACCAATTTTGATGTTTCCCAGTGTGATAATATATCTGAGCCCTCTGATAGCAGCCTGGTCAGCTATCGTTCTTTTGCCTTTCCAATGTATGTTCTCTTTCTATGTTGTTTGATTAAATTTAAATCTCCTCTCTCTCTCTCTCTCTCTCTCTCTCTCTCTCTCTCTCTCTCTCTCTCTCTCTCTCTCTCTCTCTCTCTCTCTCTCTCTCTCTCTCTCTCTCTCTCTCTCTCTCTCTCTCTCTCTCTCTCTCTCTCTCTCTCACACACACACACACACACACACACAATAGAACTGATTCTCTTGAATCTACTTATAATACTTTCCATTGAACTTTGAAGCCATGACTATCTTCTCAAAAGTATACGCAAGAGCAGAGATGCATAGTTACACACATGCTCACACACAGCTGGAAAAGTCTAATAACTAGATCATCAAATGAAATACTAGTATATCTAGAATTCCACCTTGTCAGGGCGCATGCTGATGATGAACTTTGGAAGTTCTTTTCTGAGTTTAGATTTACTTCTGAAACTTGTTACCTGTTCATTTCCAGATTGACAAGGGAAGGAAGAAATATGTCCATGAAGGGTGATTTTGAGCATCAGCAGGCACAATATGAGCCGCCACAACAGCCTCCTCGACAACCGGAGCCTCCAAATGAAGTTCCAGTTGCAGAGAAGGAAAAACTATTTTCGTGCTTCTGCTGCTGCTGTGTTTCTGATTGCCTATAACTTGCTCCTTAGTTGCTATTGAGCTACTGCAATTAGTCATCTAGGTCCCTGGCCGTTTCGATGCAGGAAATATTGGAGGTTTCCCTCTGCCTAGCTCCGAAAGTTCATATAATTTTATAGTCTGCAGTATGTATTCTGGCATCTCTCATTTACAGTAGGGTTGATGATATGGTGAAGGCGTATATCAACAGTTCTGTATGTGAGTAGAGGTACTTCCATCAGCATCCATGTTGTTGGTTATGTCTGGCTTATGTTCATAATGACACAATTAGGGTTTGAATTTTAAATATTGTTTTGTCTTTATTTGTTTAGTTATTGTGCATGTTACAGCACTATAAGCTTCCCAATTTTTTGTGGGCCATTATCTAAGCTAACAGCACTTCCTTACACCTAGCTTACAATTTTTGCTTTAAGAAATTGTTATATAAATAATAGCTTATATTTCATTTCATAAATGTGTTCTAGCTCTTTCTTCTATTTTCCTGTTATTTGGACTTTATTTTGTTTAGGAATATTAATCGGAAGCTTTATTTATGTTGGAGTAGTAGTGCATCACTCTTGTTATTTCATTCCTCTCGTTCAACGGAGACTTGATCTTCTTCTTCTTCGGTGGACAGCACGGCTCGGAGAATGCTTCTTTGCAAGAGATGATGAGGACGTTAATATTGACAAATTCTTTCTTGGCCATGGAAACAAAAGCATTTTCAATATTCCGTATTGTTGAGTCGTACTCATCATAGCAAACTTGAAGGCTTTCCTTTAGCAGTGCATGGGTTTTTTCGCAACTCTGTACACATACGAGATATGTTGGTGAGGGGGTCGTATTGACTTATAGTACTGCTGAAGTCGGAGCCATGAGGTGCCGAGTCCCACATCCCCTAAAGAAATTAAGGGAGTGGCAAAGTAGAAGGAAGAAGACGATGGTGGAAGTCATTGTCAAACAGAGAGTGGAGAGGGGGAGAGAATGAGCGAGAATGTCCTAGTATAAAGTGGTACAGGTGATACGGAAGGAGGAGTAACGTCAAAGATACTTTGGACAAGTATATATATGCAGCCACTATCGAGCAGTTCTGGAATGCAAATCCAGATACTTTGGTTGAATCGTTCTTTTGCTGGAGAAGTGGCTCTGCTGACGAAGAAGTTGCAGCTCTGGAATACTAGTACTGCTCGTCCATTTCAAAGCCCTGTTACCCTTCGTAGCTGCATTTGTAGAAGGCCGAGTGATCTGATTTGGATAGCAGAGCTACAGCTTGCTCGTTGGCCGATAAATGAAAGAGTTTGAAAACGAAAAAGAATGAGATAGAAACAATAACTGGCCAAGTTAAATGGTGGAGCAGAGCGACTCTAAGGAGGAAAGACAACTTTTAAGTAATTTCTTGACGTCATATGTGATCATAATGTGCTCCATAGAAGCACCCGAACACCAAGTTGGGAAATCGTTCAATATTGCTTGGAGAGGTTAGTTCAAGTGTGATTCTGTTAGCATAGAGAACTAACGACAGAGATTAGAATTGTCGTATGATCTAACTAATGCACTTATATCTATCAATTAAAAAATAAAACCTTCACATGTTTTACTTAAAGCTCATTGACCTCTGTCTGGTATGTCAACTGCCGGACTTGTTTTTTGTGGGGGTCAAAGGCCAGCTGGATTGACCCCCCTACCACCGCTGGCCAGTTCCCTCCTTAACTTTCGAGGCCCACGGGCTTTCCTTCAAACAATATAGAAAATAAATAAAAAATCCCGATCTCCTTAAATCTGAGCCGTTCATCAGATCGATCGTTCAGATGAGGAGACTATAAAAGACCGCCTTCATGGCTTCATGCCAATTTTATTTTTCGTAATTCTTTCTTTTTAGCCCTTCGTATCTGGTGCCCGCCAAGGCCGCCTTTCTTTCCCACGCTCCCCAAATCCCCACCTCTTCTCGCCCGATCTCAAACCCTTGAACTCTTCTCTCTCTCTCTCTCTCTCTCTCTCTCTCTCTCTCTCTCTCGCTCGCTCACTCTCTCTCCTGAATTGCTTCTAAAGAGGAGATCTAAGTGATCGTTCGACCGGCTCTCTCCTTTTTTTTTCCCCTCGATCGATTTCGCCGCTATCTAGACGGTAAGGTGTGGTTTCCATTACCGAATTAGTCTTTCCTGCCATATAAACTTAAAATTATATTCCGAAATTTGTGGTGTATGAAGGAGATGCCTCGAGAGTTCTTGATCTCAAAAACCAGTCTATATTGATGTTTCTGAGGTGAAAGAATTTTGGTTTTTGCCTGATATTGTTTTCTTTGTTTATGCCTGAGTTTATTGTTCGATTATGCGATTTTTTTATTCCTTTTTCAATGAATCTGTGATGGCTCGGGAGAGTTCCGAGTTCTTATTCGACTCTTTTTTTTTTTCTATCTTTTTGGAGATATCTAGATTTTACTGATGTAGTCGCATGCTGAATTTTCTGGGATACATTTTTGTGGGGGCAAGCTTGCTAATTGGTCTCAAACATGCTTCGACGTGGTTTTGTAGCTTTGTCAACCAAGTGAGACCCAAGGAATTTGTGAAAGAATAAGTTGGTTTGATGATTAGAAGATCTTATTCACGCTATATTTTGTACTTTCCTGCACTATTAGTAATGTTTTGAAATTTTATTGCAGAAATATATAGAGAGGTCACATAGGAGTCTCTTTTACCTTTTTATTTTGCGTACTTTTTAAGCCATACTGACAAAACAGAAAATCTTATGATTTCTATGGTAGCATGTAATAATAGAAAAATATATACTTTTTTTTTGTTGTATAAGAGTGCAAACACTTGCATATTGCGAAGGTAAAAGATATAATAAATCCTAAATTGCAAATTTGGATGCTAAGTTCCTATCTTTCTGTAGCCTCTTAGAAGGAATTTACTCCAATTATGTTCTTCTGCTTGAAATGGTGTCATGATGATTGATGACTGAGAGGTTAAAGAAATCAAGTATTCTCCCTATTTGATGAGGTGGACAAAATGAGATGATGCATGCTGTGTGCTACTGGGAAAGAGAGAACTAAAATAATAGGTGCCAAACTATGTCAAGCCTGCTAAAGTGACTTGATAATTTTGTGAAGAAGTTTTTGATTCTCTATTTTCTATAGGAGCATTGTCTGGATCATGAAAGCCTGAACTACTATTAGGTAGGTTATGTTTGACTCAAAGCCTTTAAGTCATGAAAGGTTTGAATGTTGGATCAGACCTCCCAAATTGAAACAATTATTTTGGTTTTAATGGATGCAGATACAGAACTTAGTTCTGAAAATAAACACCATAACTTTGGTAAAACACTTTTCAAAAGGACAGACTAAAGTTTTGACCTTTGGCTGAAATTGGACAGAACTGCAAATATATGTCATATAAGAGTACTTCAACAATTTTGATGTTACTCAAATTACTCTGTTGCTATGGTGATTGGCTCTATTAGTTCTTTGCTAACATATTGTTTCTATAATAGATGAATTGCACCTTCTAGATCGTACATGCTTTACATACTTCACAATAAACTACAACATGCTTATCATAGTTAACATGTTAAATGCTTAAAAGATTTATTATCTTATATCTAATCAGAAGTTTATCAATTGCACCTTGGTTACACCAACGATACACATGATTAAGCACCACATTTATCGTGTAACAGATAATTAGATTGCGCATCTCATTGTTACCTTTAGGCTCTATTATTCTACATATCTGAGATGGCACTTGATTAGAGTACTTGTAGCCCTTCCATCGATCACTAGATTAACAGGCACATTACTTGAAGAGCATGTGTCTGCTATCTAAAAATTTAATGCTGCTTTAGTTGTGCAGCATTTTAGACTGTTGCAGTTTGTGCTAGAAGCTGTATGATCTATTAGTTTAGAATATGTTGGATGACTAGATGGTACTTGAAAATTTACTAAAAAATAATAGAAAAATCAGAAAATAAAAGTTAGTCATATCTGAAGTCTAAAAACTAAAGAAAAAATTTACTCAAATTTATAATGAATTTCGACTTGAATTTTATAAATTTTTATACTCATAAATTACTATTACAGAACAACATCGAAGAGAAAGATCTCTCTTCATGGTTGTTCTATAGCAGTACAAAAAAGAGGAGTTAAAAAGTGGGTGAGAAAGAGGAAATGAGAGACGAGAAAAAAAAAAAAGTCTTCCGAGTTTACTAAAGGTGGAGAAGCAGAAGACGCTTACCGGATTAGCCGCCAAATGAGCTCGGTGAAGTGTGAGAGGGTGAGAGGAGAGTGTATGTGAGAGATAGATAATAAGAATTAAAATAAAAAAAAAGACAATTGAGGACATCAATTATTAATGTCTTCAAATTAGATATATTTTAGATTCGACGTGAATCTTAAAGCCGATACCGCTGAGTTTCGATTGATCCCGGGCAGACTGGTTTTGGGTCTGGAATCGGCCAATTTTGGGATCCATGATCACAATAGTGGCCGGCATTTCTTTTTCTAAAATCCTAGAAATATTTTTAGTTTTTATAATGTAGTGTAATATACTTGAATGAATACCTTGTCTTTCACATTTCTTGCCTGGTCTCCTAGTTTTCTTTTGCTCCTTTTGGAAAGAGCATGCATTCCTATTTCACTATCGAAGTTGTTTTTATCTGACTGGATTCTCTTTTCGCTGTCCTTCATAATCTAGCAGTAAATAATTACAATGGGTCCTGCAAAGCGATCACGATATATGAGTAAGCACCTGTTCAAAGGGAAAGAGGATTGGAATGAGAGAGATAAAACAACTACAAGCAAAACAAAAGTGAGTTCTTTGTCCCCCAAGAAGTTTTAGCTACCTCTATCTGACTCTTATGTTGATGAGATGAATTTCTGATAACTGATAAGTCTTTTCAGATGTCATCTTTATATATCTGTATATATATGTATGCATTGTATTGGTAAACGGATATGTATTATACTATTATGTAACTTTTTTCCCATATAGATTGTTGTGTCTGCTGGAAAAGACTTCTGAAAAAGTTCAATATATTTTCCTTCTTTTCTATTCTAAATCTTTACAAGAATCTCATTTTTGCAGAAGAGGAAGAGGAAATTGTCAGATATGTTAGGCTCTCAGTGGAGCAAGGAGGAGCTGGAACATTTTTATGAAGCATACCGCAAATATGGAAAAGATTGGAAAAAAGTTTGCTTTTGATCTGTTGTTTTTCATCCTGTTATTGTTGTTTCTCCTAAAAATAATACTAATAAAAGAAGTTCTTTTGAGTAATCATCATCAACCTTTTTTTTTTTACATCGGAAGGACTCTATAGTCTATACATGTTCCATCTATAGTACTCTTTTGATATCCAGGTGGTAGCAGCAATACCGAACAGGTCATCAGACATGGTGGAGGCCATCTATAATATGAATAGGGTGAGCAATTTGTAGGGACCTTTCATATTTGATTTCCTTTATTTTTGCTTTTCTTTTACTGGAAAGCATTAACAAGAATATTCAAGCATGAATTTTATTTAAAATGAACAAAAAAGAAACACAGAAGGTACTTGGAGAATGATCCTATATTTCGCTGAAATAGTTGGATCTAGAGGTGTTCTAGTTGTTGTGGTTAATCTTGGTCACTTTTCAATCTGTCTCATCATTCTTCATCTCTTCGATATGAGTAGCTTTATGCTTGAGTGCTTTTCCATTAGTAACTTCTATTCACAACATGATATGTTGAAACATAATTTTTCTGTTTTCCTGGTAACCTAACATCTTTATCTTTGATTTGCCTTATTTTATCTTGATTCATACGTCCTTTTAGTTGGGACTATAGTCATTTTATTATTTCAAAATCATGTCTCCTCCAGTTGGGACTAGAGGTGCACCGTTGCTAGATTGAATGTAGGCTAACTAAAAATTATTCCTCGCTGTTAAAATAAAATTTATGGTCTTATCAATTATATTTTTTTCTTACAGACATTTGTCTTCATGTGATATTACTTCTGATTAGACATCTATTTTTAGTCAGACTTTTGATTAACCCTATATATATACATATATATTAAAATGCAAATTTTCAGGCATACTTATCTCTTCCAGAAGGCACGGCCACTGCAGCTGGATTAATTGCGATGATGACTGACCATTACAGTATTCTGGTAAGATCTAAAATTTTCTTGTTCAATTGGTTTGCAATGCATGATGTAGCTTATGTCAGTAAATTTGTGATTCAATTAATTTTGGTTCTTTCTGAATATTAGCTTGTTGTAGATGAAGTTTTTCACCATGGTACATCTTATAAAGATGAAAAATAGCTTGTGTGAAATACTTGGAAAGAACTTCCCCAAGGCTCAATTCAAATGCTAAATTTTGTCATGGAGAAGAGGATCACAAAACTTCTTGTTTCCACCTGTTAGCACTTGTTTCTTATGGTTACCGAATGTTACTTGGCACCATCCTTTTTATCTGCTGATCTAATGTGGAAAGTGTTTTGTGGAATGATTTATCTATAATTTCCAACTTGTTGAACTTTTCCCTTAACTTTTTGAGTCTTTGACCTTAATTAGATTTCACAACTTCCGGTTATCTTTTTTATTGATTCAGGAACTCTTGGTCTTTCTTTGCATAATGAATCTTTCATCATTGCCTTTCTATATTGCTACTGTTTCCCTAAAGTGATTTGGTAATTTTAGCATCTGGAAGTAGATAACATCTAAATGACAGGATGGAAGTAACAGCGATGGAGAAGGCAGTCAAGAGGTTAAAGGATCTCATAAGACCCAGAAACTTGGCATTGGGAAACTTCAACTTGGGAATCGAAAAGGATTTTCCGGGCCTCACCATGATTACATGCAAACTCATTCAGCACCATCTGATTCTGAATGTTTGTCTTTATTGAGGAAGAAGCATTCTGGAGGCAAGTAATAGTTAGAAACATATTGCCCTTTTTTTTTGTTAAGGACTTCTAAGTAACATCTTAAGTCAATTTTAATTAGATATCTTTGATGGTACCCGACCACGTGCTGTTGGAAAACGGACACCTCGGTTCCCTGTCCCATTTTGCTCGGACAAGAGTAACCTGGATAAATGCATCTTACCAAGTAAATCTAGTGTGAAATATAAGGTAGGTGCTTCTTCTGATAAAAGCGATCATGTGGCAGCATGCTTTTTTTTTTTTTTTTCTATTCCTGCAATTTATCTATGATTCTATTGTTAAAATAACTTTTTTTGGTACCATCTAAGTATGTTGAATCAGAGATGACCAAGAATAATTGCACTTTTGTTGGAAAGGATGGAGGTTCTGTGACTGCAACATTGCAAAATAGCAGAAGTGCTTGTTCATTTAAAGATCAAAAGAATGCAAAGAGACGAAAAGATTCAGGAATTACAGTGCACCAATCTGATGTGAGAGAGGCTTGTACTGGTATAAAAGGACTTGATGTTGGAAAAATTGAAACTAACGAGAGAGGAGGAAAAAACTCTCAGGGTTTCGAGAGGCTGAAACAATGGGCTTTTGAAATCTTTACTGAAGGTATATTTATTCCTTGTGATGTTTGAGTCTTTTAACCTTATTTTTTATTGAGGTTGCAGGATATTGTATTATTTTCTCCTTTAATTTTTTTTTTCTATAATGTATCAGATAACAATGATTATTTGAATCTATGTTTTTTTGCGGGAACTTATTATACAATTTAATGATTCATTTAGTTTTATCAATTGAACATTTTCGATGAATGACTTTCTGCTTGATCCTTTAGTGCAAGTGCAAGTGTTATAAATATTTGCCTGTGGCCCATAGAGATTGATATTTGTTATAAACATCGTAGGTGGTCTTATCTTTTTCTTGAATCAGTTTGGTGAACTTTTATTCATCCAAGCAGATGTTGGATTTTCTTTTTCAGGAAACTTGTCAAACTGACATACTTTTGTAATTCATGTCATTACCAGTTCATGCTTTGCATATTCTTAATCTGGTATTAGGAGCTCTGGTAATCTATTTATTCAGCAGCCACTATCTTTATACTATGTTTATGTCAAGACTCAGAGAGAGGCCTTTAGACGGGGTTCACAACACAATATCTGCTTCTTTTCTGTTCAAAGATTGTAAATTTATTTAGAAGAAAGCTATTTTTTAGATTTTAGAAAATAGCCTGAGATCTTGAAAGCTATTAGGTGATGTCAGTTAGGCATTTTACTTGCAATTATCTTAATATTATATGCATGAACAAAAACAAGACTTAAGTTAGATTATTCTAGATAACCTCACAGGATCATTTCTCATCGTCCTAGTTTCTTAGCATGTTACTTGTACTTACTTTTGGCCATGCTTGTATGTGTTGGTTGGATTTCACATAGGCTACTGCAAGATCTAATCCTGTGACGCACACATCCAAAAGAATGGAAACTTAATTCACAGGGATTAAATATTCTTAATAATAAATGCCTATTCCTGTTCAAGCAATAACTGCACAATCTATTTTGCCACTAGACAACCTGATTCCATAAAGGAAAGCACCATTTTGTGTACTGGATGGGAGCCAGAATATAATTTATACTGTGGAAGTTGCATATTGGGCTATGCATACTAAGATTCTTTCGTATGAGGATGCTTATATCAGTGATTATCTCTGTAGACTTGATTTTTCAAGTAGTACATGCTATAGTTGCCTTTTTTTTTGTCAGTTGACATGCATCTCACTTCTATGCTGTCAAGTTGCATACACATATCTGCTCTTGCATTACTTTTATGTAACTACGTAATTAACATTTCTGCTGCTTGAAGATGTTCCTTTTATATTTTCTCTTGTATTTGTTTGTTAAAGAAACTCTATAAAACTAGCATTTGATTGTGTTGAGAAAGATAAGCAAGGAGGAATATTTTGACTGATATTTTACTTCTCCATGTGCAGATGAGAATTCTGCCCTATGTGTTCTACAGAGTTTCGTAGATATGTCTGCAAATTCTGAACTGCATATTGTTGATGTTGAATCTGGTTAGCCTCCTTTCTTCTATATATTCGGTTGGATACTTGTTCGATTTTAGGAAGTATGGCGTTTTAAACTTTGAGATTTCCATGCCATCTGAAGCTAAATTTAACTAGGATTTTGAGATTTATTTAATTTTCTACTTGTGCATGCAATATGCTTCTTTTTCTTCCTCAATTTGCATTATATGTTATTTGACATTATGGTGTGAATTTATGTGTGAATATTTGTTCATTATGAGGAATTAGTTTTGTCATGAGCTAGAACAGTTCAATTGATGTCCTGGAGAATCCTTGAGCATTCTATTATTTTCTTGTTATATATTTTCTCAAACTTCGAATTTTTGAAACTCAGGTGATCTGTTTCTTTCTTTATCCCTTCATCTTGCCCTAGAAAAGGACCCCCCTTCCCTCTGTTGTGCATTGTCACTTTCTTTACCTCTGTCTACTTGTTTCAACATGTTCTGGAAGGTAGTTTTGAAACTAGGGATGGTTGAATCATTGTTAGTGTGCACAACCTATTGTGGAATTCTCATCCAAGATATTGTTCTTGGATCCAAAAAGTAAACACTCTTGTGATGTATTTGGGAGAACAGGTCATACAAACTTACAAAGGTTAAAATCATTTGAGACTTCTTACTCTTCCGTTGGAAGATTCCCCTTCTTTAATCAATTATACTGAATATACATATGCAGTTGTGCGCACATTTTTATAAGATAGTCGATGCTACCAAATGACTATATGAAGATGGAATCGGTAGTAAAATGGTGAAATGGAAAGAGAGACACAAAACATTTGGTCAACTATAAGCATAGCTGAGGAATTTTTTTCTGTTTATAGCCTCATACTTCTCTCTTGTAAGGAACTTAGCTCTTATTCTTCTGATTAATTTATGTAGAGAAAGCTTCGTGTACTTGATAAAAAGCTCACCAAGTAAAACACTATCGCTAGACTGAAAGAATGTATCTTGTATACTTCCATATGCTAGTGGAAATGTAATTTTTATATAATATCTCTGTAGATGTGTGTATGCAGGTAGGCATCATGTAAACTCCATGTATATATCTATGTAATTTCAATCTAATTATCATATAATATTCCTCCACTGGTGTTAATGTAACTTCAAGTTCTAATTTTCTTACATTGCATGGGGAGAGTCATTTTAGTCTTTATGGCAGAAATAGAGTATTGCTATGTTGGCCCACACTTATCTTTTAACTGTGACAGGGTCAGCAAGAAATACAAGCAATAAATCCAAAATCTCTGTTGAAAAGGAAAGACTGTATGCTTCAGGTGGTCAAGTTCAAGCCGATAGCCATGAAGGGGTTAAAGATGTTTCATGTCCTAATGAATGCTCTGTTCTTAAAGAAAAACCAAAAACCAAAAGGAGGTTGCTAGCTGAAGAGGTAAGAAGCTCATGAAGAATACATTTTTGTTCCTTTCCTCTAGTTGACAAACCAATTGCTTTCGAAATTATGCTTACATGTGGATGAATATAATTTTTCCCCTCTTTCCATCATCGCCACATCCCAAAAGCTGCAATCTTAACGAAACTTACCAAGGTGAATTATTTCTCTGTGTTTGTTACCTTGTTGTGGGGATTAGGTAGGGTTAGAGAGAGTGAGAGACCTCTCCCTTTTATCTTCTTTTCTTTCTTTAAGGTTAACAGCTCATCACCCTTCCCCTATTCAGTTTTGTATATTTTCTGATCCTTGATTATATTCTCTTTTGGTCGCCTATCTATGGTCCTCCTCTCTCCTCACCATCTTTCTTTCTACTTTTCCTACTCTCTCTTCTTCTTTGCTGTATTGTTGTCGTCAAAAATTTCTGCTGCAAAGAATCATTGAAGCCAAAGGACTCCCTACTGTTTATTTACAATAAGAGAGAAATACAAGTGTAACCTTATTCTTTGCATCTTATTTCCATACCTCTCGTCTCCTTTACAAATCAATTGCTGAATACTGTTTCTTTGAAACCTTGGGTTGAGATCTTTACTTAACTAGATGGTTGATGAAATCTTGATAGTTTGTCATTCCAAAAGCTTAGCTTTAGATTTTCTCTCAGCTTCTAATGGGTTCTGCTTCAGCCTTCATGAACAAGAGAAGCCTGTTTTCTTTTCGACCCATCTTGTGTTTAATTTGTTTTACCACATTCCTTTTTTCCATCAAAATGAAGTAAGTCTTGCAGGTCTAGTATCTGTTTTTAGATTTCTTTCTCAACCATGTTAACCTTTTTGTAGGTTTCTGTCGAAGAAGAAAAGCCTTCCCCTGGCAATCATCTAGTTCTTCTGTCAAACCAAGAAAATCAAATCTATGACCTACAGTACTCCTTAAATACTGATCATCAAAGAGCAGCGGCTGAGTTATCTGAATCGGATTCCCAGGTTCCGACCATAAATAATCACAATATGCCAGCCAGAACTAGAAGCAGGCGGAAAGCAAATTTGTGTACACAAGTGTTTCAGTCAGAGCTGAAGACCTGTGACAGAATAGAAGATACAGATACTGATGAGTCTTTAATCTCAGATTACAAAAGCACTGCTTATTTGAAGGTAGGAGCGATCAAACTTCTTATCTGGTTACCAGATACCTGGTTGGCATTTTTGGTACTAATCATGATTCTTACAGGAAAAACTTCCTCTTTGCTTGTCATTCAAAATGCTACGTAGATGGTGTGCATATGAGTGGTTTTACAGTGCAATTGATTACCCATGGTTTGCCAGAAATGATTTTGTAGAGTATCTAAATCATGTAAAGATGGGCCACATACCAAGGTTGACCCGTGCAGAGTGGAGCATTATAAGGAGGTATTCAATTGACTAAGCAGCTCAAGTCTTGTATTTGATCTTTCTAATGTTTCGCCTCATTTGGTTCTTCTTTGCAGTTCTCTTGGCAAACCGCGGCGGTTTTCTAAGAAGTTTTTACTGGAAGAGAGGGAGAAACTTGAACAATATCGTAAAACAGTTAGAAGGCACTATGATAAATTACGAACTGGCATGAGGGATGGACTTCCAACAGATTTAGCTCGACCATTGTCAGTTGGTCAGCAGATCATTGCTCGTCACCCCAGAACAGGAGAGCTTTATGATGGGAAAATATTGACTGTTGATCTAGAGCAATGCAAAGTTCAATTTGACAGGCCTGATCTAGGAGTAGAGTTTGTGATGGTAATGTGTCTAATGCTGTTTGTTATCTATTACCTCCTTTTAATATTCTGTTGTTAGCAGACTTAGCACTTCATGGATTCATGTATTCAGTAATGTGCATGCTATGTAGTTGGAGCATATGCTGCATTTTCTTTTCCTTACTGGAAGCAACTCCCTCATTGTAATGCAGTATAAGTATACCCTTACAACTTCAGTGTACAGATTATAGATGCAAATTTAGGTGCGCTTGAATGCAGAAAATGACTTTACCATGGCAGATGTCCACCTTGGTTTTGTCTTTTGGATAGTCTTTTTAGAGTTATTCAACACATATTGCCCACAACGAAGAAGGTCCTTGTTAGATTAGTCCTGATGCTCTTCAATTCAGGTGAACATTTTTTTAATACTACAAAAACCATTCAGGTGTCTGAGATCGGCATATGTAGCTATGAGGTCCTTTTATATAAGCTGGGGTGATTATAGTTTGTTGACCCTCAATTTACCTGTCTTTTATATATTTCAAATTAAAACATCTATATCAAAGAGTTTCATTATAACAATATAGGAGCTTTTATATTGCGATGGTTAAATAATTAAAAAACTTCCTTTGTTTCAATAAATTAGAAATTTGTAATGCCTACATATAAGAAATTCCTGCTATTTAATTGTTCTCAAACCAACATCATGTTGTACTTTTCCAATGCCAGGTTTCTATGCTTTCTTGTCCCAATATTGCAATTAGTGATTGTGTAAAAATTTCATAACGGAGCGGTTGTATTAGTTCCTATATAATATTCTAAAATATGAGGTTTATGAGGAAATGGGTTTGACACATCTCTCTGATATAGATGCATGTGTGCACGTTTATGTATGTATCATTTTTTAGACACATTGCACAGACATTGCACACACATCGCACACATACATATGATGCATATGCACAAGCATAATATTGTCCATTTACACAACTCAGGATCTCACCTTATGAGTTTACTCTTCATGGTCCTTGCTACTAAAGTTTGCATGCTGTAGTTGGTGAAACAAAGTATGTTGTCCTATTGAATGCAACATCGCATGAAACGACAAAGTTCATTTATACTAGTAAATGTATTCTTTTTCAGGATATTGACTGTATGCCTTTAGATCCATTGGAGAACATGCCTGAAGACCTTGTGCAAAGTGCTGCTGTAAATGAAAGTATGGGGAGTGGAGATTGCACTTCTCTTTTTCCCTCTTCTAAGTATACATGGAATAAGAAGTTTAAGGTTTATCTACACTTAGTATCTTTTGTTTTTCCTCACATAAGGGGTTTATAATATTTATAATTCCAAAGTACTTAGATAAAGAATTTTCTGGCAGGATAATACTGGTGATGCCACTGTAGGGGCTGAAAGTGATTTTATTACTGCTTCACAGCGTTCGATGTATTATCTACCTTGGACTTTGACTCAGCTCCATGAGAGGGAAGCTGCTGTTGCTGAATTTAGTCACGCGCTACAGAAAAAGGTGATCTTGTTCGATAATTGTTTCGTTTTTTTAACATATTCTTCCATCATTGTTTCATCATTTAAGACAAGCTCCACGTTACATGCTTATTTATAATTACATTTCAACTTCCTCTCTCTTGGGTGCTCTTTCCACAATGTACATACTAAATTAAGACTTAAGAGTATCAGGGCATACCACAGAGAAGTTTCACCAGGAAGAGAACTGATATTAAAATGCACTTTTATATCAAGCACAAAGATAATTAAGAGTAGTCAAAATGTTTGACATACAAGTTTTTGGATTATATACATATATGTACGTGGAGCAATATGTTTAAAGATTGGTATGCTTCTTAAGATGCATGGTATGGTGATGCTTCCTGCTCCATTCTTTGTAAAATATGTGGCAAAAAACGGTATAGGGGTTGAGTTTTTAAAACAAGACTTTATCTACCTTAGTTGATTGAAGTAACTTTTAATTTAATTGAGTCAAATATTGGCTACTTTTTCAAGAAAGGAGTCACCGTTGTTCAGTAGTCAATTTTTTGCAAAAGATCCTGGTAGTATTTAGACAAAGAAAACTAGTGGAACAAGTGAATGCCTGAAATATCTCAAAGAGTTCAAGTTGTCGCAAATGTTATTTTCCTGATGAAGAATGTAGATTTGAGGAAGTCTATAGTCTATACAATTTTCAGACTGTTATTAATTATATTTTAATTCTTCTTAATTGACTGTAGCAGTGAACAATATTGAAAGATTGTTTTATCATTATTTCATAAAGGACTCCTGTTCAAATTAGGGTTTGTTTAGGTTATTTAAAGAGTCCCATTAGCTTAATTGATTAGAAGTTGGTTTCTTAGGGAGTAAGTTAGGATTTCCTTATAGAAGGATCCTAGAGGCTAAAAATTATAAGTTGCAACGGACCGTGGATTTATGAAAAGAAAAAGCTTTTTTTGGCCAAATGTGTTATGTCATCTCACTCACTCTCTCTCTCTCTCTCTCTCTCTCTCTCTCTAGAGTAATAATTTTTTCTCTCGTGTTCTCTTTATCTTCTTAGGGTGGCAATCGGGTTGGGTTAGATTTGGATTGGGTTAACTTCATCTTGAGACAAACACGACCCGTTTAATAAACGTGTTATATTTAGTAGATACGAACACGTTCCGATTATTAAACAGGTACACGACACAACCCATCTAACATGTTTAATAAATAGGTCGAATACAACCCATCTAACCCGTTTAATAAAGCCTATATAAAATTTAATACTTATTGATTTATTCTATATAAATGGTGTATTATACAAATAAAATAACCTATTTTCGATTCAAAACTCATACAACATTAAAATTATAATTCTAATAATTCACCATAATAAAAATCTATACAACAAAGTTTGGAACGAAATTCCAACTCTTAAGTCTAAATAATTCATACAACAAATTTGTATATAACAAAATTTAGAGCAAATCCATATAACAAGTTTTTAGTTCCAACTCTCAAATCTAACAATCTTATGACAATTAAAACTAACTTTTACAAATTACAAATAGTTTAAAATAAGTAAACACTAACATTAAGCCATCCATTTTATTGTCCAAAGATCATGATCTCGTTAAAAAGAATAAAAGAGAATGTAAATAACTAAGGTATAAAATAGAGAGAAAATCAAAGTTGAGATTCTCATACCAAACATTGAGCAGTCAGGCTAATGAAATGGCAAACAAAATGAACTAGGCTACTAACAGAGCTGGCTATTTAACAATGCATCAAATGATCAAATGACAAGTTAGAAAAACATCATAAAGCAAAGAAATGGCTATAAAATAAAAGAACAACTTAGGCTATTAAAAAGTTGGTTGTTTGACATAATTAGCGTAGAGGAGTGATGAAAGCAATGCATTCTTATCCAAATACAACAAAAAGAGTATTAACTTCATCTTTACTATACTGGCAGACATATTATGCTATTCTTTTTTCGTTAAAAAAAAGAAAGAAAGGCATTACATTATAAAATCTATGAAGTAGTATACATAGATCCAAATATATGAGAGCAAGTTTTCGGAAGTTAACTTGTAGTGCTCTGAATAATCAAGAGAATATCACAAAGAGATCCATTGGAACAAAATATTAAGAAAAAGACCTTGGGCTCGGCAGGTAGCCGCAACGATGGTGATGAGGGATCAGCAGGCAGTGGCTACTGTGGTGATGAAGACTCGGCAGGTCGCAGCAGTGAGGGTGAGAGCATATGGTGAGGAGATCGGACGGCGATGAGGGATTAAATAGAGGCACCGTGGCAGACGACGATTAGAGAGATTGGAGATGTATGGAGGCACCAGGCAACTTTTTTTCCCCCATTTGAAAGGATGAGGTGGCTGGAGAGACTGAGATAGTGGTTTAGCAACTTAGGGTAAAGTTATATATATAATAATAGGTGGTGGGTTGACCTGACCCGACCTGTATACTTAAACGGGTTAAACAGGTCGGTACTATAAACTCGAACATGATTCGATTACTAAACGGGTTAGATAGGTTGACTAGTTTACGATTCAAACCTGATTGTACTAAACTCAAACTCGATTAAGAACTGGGTTATTGTGTTGGGTCAAATAGGTCTTATTCTTATTGTGCGTCTTATGAGTACAAAAAAGCACGGACAGAGGAAAATAAATAAATGAAAACATTATATATATATATATATATATGTTATTGATAGTTTGATACATCTAAGGAAATATTTTGCTAACTTGTAATCTAAATGCACAAGAATGCATAATCTATTCATGAGAGAAAATTAAAGTCTGCACAATACAATAAAGATATCATAAGTCATAACAAGTCAAAAATGATAATGCTAATTCAGCACAATATAAGTCAATATCACAAGAATAAATAATTAGCATTACTTTTCCCTTTGCATTTTACATTTATAGGATTATGATTGCAAATTACTGCTACAATGAATGGAATAGGCAAATCTATGATTTTTGCACACTAATATTAGCTTTCTTGGATGCATTAACTTGTGATTTCTATTACATTTCTACTGCAGATGCAGGAAATTCTTACTATAGATGAAATCATAGATTTCAGTTATAAACTTGCATATGATATATTTTGTGTACAAAATGTGTCTCGAAAGTATCTGAAAGTGTCCAACGAGTGTTTAAATTTTTTTTATATCTTTTAAATATCATATACTTAGAAGTGTGTGAAACATGTTTAATGAGTGTTAAACACGAACATGACATGCTATTTGAAATGTCAGTGTTTCCCAATATGAACATGTTTAGATCCACGAACTCGGATCTTCTTCAATGTTTGAAGTTACAAATGATATTGATGATGCACATATCTGAGGGTGCCACTAAGTATGATAGTGGGGCTTATTGCAACTAGTGGACATGAGTTCAAGCATGAAATTTCTCCATAATTTAGCTAAAGCTGCATACATCTTGCCTCCGTAGACCCATCAATGGCTGAACCCATACACTGTGACACCCTTTTTGCAATTGATGGCTCATGTATTTGTAAAATTTGGATTTATTGATAAATTAAAATGGCAGGTGTTTCTTTATTTTTTTTATTTGTTAATTCTTATTTGCTGGCACTTCCGTGATACCATCTGTTACTTTGTTCTTGGGCATTGCCATATTTCATCCATGCCTTATTATTAGGTAAGGTAATCAAGTTACTATGGTTTCACTGGGAGAAAAGAATATTGCAGAAGAAGCTTTAGATTGATTCAATTCTGTGCAGCTAAAGGGTAAACTAGTGATTGATCAATATATCAAGAAATAAAGTCCAAGTTATAGTGGATTTCCCATTCTTTGAAACTTGTCTTCAACTCAAGCCTAATGAAAATCCTAATTTATGGCTGGATATGATGAGTCAATCTAATATGTGGAGTTGTGGACAACCCCCACATCTGACTAATCCAAATTAAGTTCGCTAACCTAAATAACCAAATTAAATCAGAGCTGAACCAATTCAAAAAGAGTCCAGATTTGTACCCAAGTCAAATCAATGAAACCATAACTGAGTCAAGTTAAATAAACTAAACCATGAGTGGATTTTATGACTTGTGAGCACAAGAAGAAAATTGGGCTCAATTCAGCATTGATGCCTACATAAGTAGGGTATTTTCTGTCATTACAAATTGACGAACACTGATAGCTGTATTGTTCGTGTTATCTGGTTATCTGAATAATTCTACAAGTTGACTTTCTATTATTGGTTATTTAATCTAACTTTCTGAAAATAAATCTCTCTTATGTTGACCTTTTGCAGGAAGACTTGGTTAGTGAACTGAAACACATGAACACAAATGCTCCCGGAAAGAACTGTGGAGACACAGTTCTGAATCCGGAACAATTTAGAGA
This sequence comes from Typha latifolia, assembly GCF_019914945.1. NCBI lineage: Eukaryota > Viridiplantae > Streptophyta > Magnoliopsida > Poales > Typhaceae > Typha > Typha latifolia. The sequence goes on along the minus strand of NC_133087.1, from coordinate 3,949,247 downwards.
GAAGTATGCCACAATTTTATCTCAGCTTCAAGAAGCTAGTAACCAGGCAAGTTTCTCATGGATCTCATTGCCTTCAATTTAACACTTGCCGCTTGTTTCTGCCTTCTGATGACAACCTATTATTACTGTTGTAATTTTTTAGGTCACATCAGCCCTGCGTAATATTAGCCTATACAACACCACTGGTGACTCGACAGTTCCATGGCTTCGTCCAGTTGATAATTCAGGACATGTTAGACCTAATTCCTTCATTAACTATGATCATTTTGGTCATGATATAGGGTCTAATGTATCGGAAATTGTTGAGAGTTCTATGTTAAAAGCAAAACAGATGGTTGAAGCAGCTATCCAGGTAAGACAAACAATGTGAAGGATGTGAGTGCCTTGGAATTTTTAGCATATGTTACATAGTCATGTTTCTTAGCAATTATAAATGAGACATCTGTGCTAGTGTGTATTAGTTCTCGTTAACTGGCATGCAATATCTTCGATTTCCACCAACCTGGAATAATACAGCATTTACTGAGATGTGCTCGCAACATTCATTTCATATTTTCATCAATAATTGTGGCCTAATGCACCTTTTTGCATACATGCTCATATATTTTGTTGCTCATGGTTTCTTGATGTACATTCAGGAGATGTCCTTTAGTTGGAAAAGGATGGAGGTTTTAGTTTCTAAAGAAAATCAGCAAACAGAAGAAGATTTCCATAGACTGGGGAAAAGATACAGCCCTCTTTCAGGAAGCAGCAATTCAGCATCTCAGAGTAAATTAAATTCAGGCATTTCAGATCTGTCAAAAAGTCATGAACCCACTTCAAAGGAACAATATATTGCTACTGATGCTCAGTTCCCTACAGAGTTGATTTCATCTTGTATTTCAACGTTTCTTATGATTAAGGTAAGGTTTCTGAACAAAAGTTTCCTTTTTACCTAACATATACTTTTTGTTGGTAGGAATGTAGGATGCTGAGTTGAACAGGTAATATTTGTCTATGTAGGAGTGTAGCTGTGTAGATCAGTTATTATAATTGAAATATCTGCTGGTAGTTAACCTATTGCAATTGCTTTTTTTTCCTTTGATCTGTTTTAGTATTTAACTCCCATTTCATACTCCTTTTTCCCAAATTCCTCTTTCCTGTCCTACCTATTCGATCACGAATTTAAACTTTGATTTTCTTAAAGTATATCATCTATTGGATAAGAATTGTGAGTTGTGGTTATCTTGAAGCATGAAATTTATCTTGTATTAGCATATATACTCCCAACTTCTCTGTAACATACTAAGGGGCTGTTTGGTTTCATGTGTTTCAAGATGCGACATCTATAATGTTAGATGAGAAATCAGTGTAAATAAAAGTCTTGTATCTTTCCTCTTTCCTTCCTATTAAAAATTGAGAGAATATGTTGTTTAAATATTCACTTAATTAAAGTAGATATTAAGATGTTGCATATGAGCCTATTTTAGCTCTTGGAAAGAATATTTCATAGGATGATAAACTGAAAATTGATTTTGTGTTGCACTTCATATGTATATATAAATGTAGTTTTTCTAAATACTTGAAGCCAAACAACCCCTAAGTTTAGTTTGAGACTGTTTTCACGTGCACTTTTTTCTCACCTGACTATTCCCTGCATTTTCTTTCTGCAAAGATCTCAAGTTAATTGGAAGTTTTTCCAAACCCAACTTTCAGCAACCATGATTGTGCTACCCCAGTGGCACCTGCCTTTGGAAGCTCTTCTTAACTGTTAATTATGTTTTAAGGTGTGCCTGGAAAACAGGGTTAGACTACAAAGTTTTAAGGTGGCATGACAGTGGCTATCCTAAGTGGCATCCGACTGTGGATGCTCTTCTTTAGTAGAAATTTTATTTTAAGGTGTCTGGATATATAGAAAGATTTTTGTGATCTGGATGATTTTTATTATCCTCTGTATCATGTATCTTGAGTCAAACACATTCTTTATGGATGTTCCTTTGGAGATCCTGTCTGTTATGGAATTAGTAGCAAATCATGTCTGTTGAAAGTTTTGAATTGCATTCCCCTAACTATGAGCTTAACATGCAGATGTGTGCCCAGAGACAGTATCCCCCTGCCGAGATTGCATGGATACTGGAGCATGCAGTTGCCAGGTTGCAGCCATGTTGTTCTCAGAACCTCCCCATCTACTGTGAGATAGAAACATTTATGAGTATCATTAAGAATCAAATGTTGGCATTATTACCATCAACAAGCTTCACCCATCATGCTGAGGTATCTGTGTAATCTGTTGAGAGGCGAAACCTGGTATAATCTTCTTGATAAAGGTGGAAGTTGGTATTGCCACGGTTATGGTGAATGTGTTAACTTCCAATTTGAAGGAAATGCTTGTGAAGTTTCCAGGCAGATGGATGGCAGCGTTTCATTGTGACCAGAATTTGTGGCACGCCAATGTAGACTTGGATCCAACTAATTCGCTGTCAGTTTTACTGTAATGTGGAAAATAGATCGAGAAATATGTAAGTAGATGTCTGCTTCTAGAGTAGATGCAGATTAGCTCTGTGATAAATTGTGTATTATGTACAGGTCACAATGGAATGTGAAATCTCTTCTATTTTTCCAATATATATTAGCTAAGATTTGTAGCAAGGGTGGGTGAAACTTTAAGCTAATTTTAGGCGTGCAAAGGGGGAATAGGTGCCCTCAGGCCATGGAGCTCCAGGTAGGAAATTTTACACTCCTGATCTGATTTTGGGCTAGGTCTGTTGCCCTAGCCGACCACTCATTTTGTAACTCTTTGTATGGCTGTAAATGTCTCCTTTTCATTTCTTTTTGTTATGCATTTGCTGATGGTAATAGAAATAAGACCACTTTCTTACAACTGGTGATCAACTGAGAACCAACTAAATGATGAAAATTTATCACTTCAATAAAAAACCAGATCGTATAAAACTGAGAATTGCAATGGAGGTTTAAATTTTTTTTTTTCTTTTTCAGAGAGGGAAGTGAAATTTTAATAGTGGCTCACCAGTTTCTTTAGTTATCTGTGTGCATGATCCCTTCTGGCTGCAACGACGTTTTTAAGTTCTGAGATGAGACAAATGATCTCCAAATTAACTTTGGGTAACCATCATCAGGAATTATTTTACGGGGAGAACAATTAATTTCCTTTATAATGTTCTTCTGGTTGTCTTTTCATGATTCCATATCTAGCTCAAAAAGGTAAAACAAACCGAAGTTATCTAATAAATACATACAAAGCATAGAGTCAGAATGGTATCCTCTTGAGTCTGACGCCGCATTTATTGTCATTCATTCATTCCTTCCACAAAAATGCTTTCTAATTCCATCCAGTCCACAACTGCGCATTACCAGAAATGACATCAGAAACAGAACTCATAAGAAGTTTGCAAGCCACGTCCACGACCATTTGCCATTTGCTGGCAGCCTGGCTCTATGAATAGGAAGGAAAGCGTCGGCATTGACATTGGATAAGCTTATGCATACCTCCTGATTCTCCGGCATTTATGGCCTTCAATTGGTTGATGCTGCGGCCTGTACAGTGAGTAGAAAGGAATCTTTGCAATTAATAGCAACCAAAATCTTAATAAAATGGTACAAGGACCTCAGTTTGTGCCACAGTTTTCTGAAGGTCACGAAGCTTTATTCTCCCATTTTGCTACTACCAGGGCAACAGTTTCAGGAGATGACGATATCGAATCCAATAGAGGTGAGATTGGGGAAGAAGGCTATCTTGCTAGTATTGCTTTGCATTGCTGTGGTGGGTGATAAGTTGGTGCATGGTGGAAGGAGCATCCCATCAATGGAGAAGGAACTGGGAGTGGAGAAGAAGTTGAAACTTCTCAATAGGCCTGCAGTGAAGACCATACAGGTTTCTACGTTGACATCTTACACTATCCAGTAATTTAAGGCTCAATATCTTATTTAGATATTCAAATAAACGCATCCAAATAGTGTGCCTAGGATAAGATTTGGGGAGTTGATTCATGCTAGTGGTAATCCGCAGAGTGAAGATGGTGACATCATAGATTGTGTTGATATCTACAAACAGCCAGCTTTCGATCATCCCTTGCTTAAAGACCACAAGATTAAGGTATGCTCTTCTTCCTATGTGCAGTTTTGTGCTTTCATTTCAGTCCAACTTTTCTTAAAAAGATCATTTTATTTTTCGTATCAAAGGAGGGAACCTTAGCCACAAAAGAATTAAGGCACAGAGATGCACCTTCTTATAAGATAGTAACTCATATCATAGGGAAATTTTGGGGGTATTCAGGATTATAAATAGCTCACATCAATCAGAAAATTACAAAAATCCAGGGTGCTATCGAGCACCAGGATTATAAATAGCTCACATTAATCACAAAATTACAAAATCATGAGTTATGTATGACCTCCGAAGAATGCATTGCAGATGAAACCCAGTGAGGAACTCCTCGCAAAAGTAAAAGAGGCTTCTTCGGATTCTCCAACTCACACGCCTTCGCAAGCATGGCGGAAGAGCGGGAGCTGTCCCAGAGGCACCATTCCCATGCTTCGGGTCCAAAAGCATCATTTGCTCAACACTACTTCACTTGAAGACTACGGCAGGAAACCATGGCATGGCATTGCCAAGCACGAGATCAGTTCGTTAAATAAATCGTATGCCTTTGGATTCCTTAAAAAGCATGAGGTTATTCTTCTATTCTACGCCCTTTTATTCTAATTAATTTTCATGATATCTAGTTCATCTTATATACTGACACTAATCTGTCACCTGATGAATGCTGTATATCATTGATCAATATTTCAGTATGGTGTGATAATTGGAGCAGGATATAGCTACCTTGGAGCCAAAGCAAACCTCAATGTTTGGAACCCATATGTGGAAGTTACAGGCGAGTACAGCTCTAGCCAGATTTGGCTCAGAAATGGCCCTTGGGACAATGCCGACTCCATTGAAGCTGGATGGATTGTAAGCTATTTTTTTTCCATTTCTTACACCATGGAGTTCTTAAAAATATAGCTAGTTATATATCGCACTTAACGTAATTACTTACTCTTACCAGGTACATCCTGATCTTTATGGAGATGCTGCAACGAGATTGTTCGTATACTGGACGGTAAGCTACTGCTATCTCAGGAAAAGGGGGAAAATTTTCATATAATACTCTATATTTTAATCATATTATAGTGATCTTGTGGTTAACACACTGCCTTTGAGTCATTTGGAATCGATCTAACCCTCTCTTTTTTGCCTATAATATGATACTATTTTTTTATTAACTACCCTTAACCCATAATTTACTTAACCCTATCAACAAAGTTAACCAAATTTACTAAAATATCCTTAAAATATTCTTAAATAAGTGTAATAAGGATGTTTTAAAAGTCAAATGATGAAAAGGAATAAAAAAAAGACAAGGTAGTTTGACAATCTTAAAAGGTAAACTTAGCTTTCGTAACAGAATATTTCTGTTTAGCTACCATTTTATTAGGCGTTGATTAGATTAAGATCACAGATGACTCAAAGACAGGGTATTAATAAAATATGTATCAGTTAATATAGGGTGTTACTTGAATTTTATACATAGAGAAAACCTCTGTTAACTATATATATATATATATATATATATATATATATATTACCTAATAACTTCTTTGCTTCATCAGAACGATTCTGGAGAGAAAACAGGCTGCTTCAACCTCATATGCCCCGGTTTCGTGCAGACGAGCTTCGAGATAGCCCTTGGAAGCATTTTATTCCCGGTTTCTTCGTCCGGGGGTCCACAGTATCACATAACCCTCACAATTCTGAAGGTAAGATGAGGCTCTTATCATACATAAATAAAACTCAGTATAAAACTGGCACTAAAATTGCATGCTTATATATATATATATATATATATATATATATCTACGTACATGAAAGACTACCTAGTCGATCTATGAGGAGATCGATGGACATGGCATGAAGTCTTCTTATGGTTACACCTCGTTACGAACTTCAGGAACCCCTGACTGATTATTGGTGGCTATCATATGGTAACGTCGTCATCGGATACTGGCCGGCCAACATCTTCAAAGGCCTCGGCCAGGTTGCGACGATCGTATTGTTCGGCGGCGACGTCTACAGTCCGAGGAACGAGAGCCAGCTGCCGCATACCAGCACCGCCATGGGCAGCGGCGAGTTCGCCACCATGCACTGGAGCCACGCCAGCTTCGTTGGCGAACCGAGAGTCATGGACTACTCCATGTCCTTCAAATACCCGGATCCAGGCACTGCGTATAGCAGCAAAACCAACTGCTACAGCGCCGAGAATTACGCGGAGGTCAGGTTCACCGAGCCTCTCTTCTACTTTGGTGGCCCGGGCAGGAATATGTACTGCAAATAATTGTACTGAAATAAGTACCCCTTGAGATCGTGAAGCCTAATTGATGTGATATATTCGCCATTTTAGATCGATAAACTTGTAGTATTTTAGATCCTGAGCATCTTTCCGAATGCAATCTCTAAAAGAACCAACCAACTCTAATAGAGTTGTTACTTACATTCTTCATGACTAAGAATGTCATAGTTTCAACTCTAATTTTAAAAATATTATGAAAAAATTATTCGGTGGTTTGACTCGATTCATTTAATGGCTCAGCAATGTAGGAACAGCTTAGCAGCATAATGATTTGGAGTAGGTCTTGACAACGTTTAGGTCGATCGGAGAAATTATTTAGCGACACATATAGCTTAAAACCTAAATAGATTGGCAGCTAAAAACTTAGTGATAACTAAGTAACTCTATATGTAGTAAGGATTAGATCCAACCCATATTTAGCCCTCAAACTCATAAATGATAACAAAAGAAAAACTACTGCCTCGTGCAAGTCAATGGCATTACTTACCTAAGCTATGCACAAACTTAGATATAACTCAGATTGGTCTTCCCGGTGACGAGACTCAAAAATCTTAAATTCACTATTATTTTTATGTCATGTCAAATATAATATTCTTTTTTTTTCTTTCTAAACTGATTTAAGGCTTTCAATGATCTTAGCAATTTTATTTAATATAAATTATTATTTCTATAAGTAATTTTTTGTGCGCGTAACAGGCAAATGATAGATTTATATAAATAGCAGAATGAATTATCAATTTACACAGCAATCATCTACTTTACTACGGATGCTAGAAACTAAGTAATTTCTTCTCTGTTTCTCTCTCTCTCTTCTCTCCTCTCCTCTCGTGTCTTCTACAGTTATACATCTAGAACTAATTAAATGGCCAAACCCATCCAAACCTGGCCTTAGCTCGGTATAGTAAGTTAAAAAAGAGTCCAAGGGTCCGGCACGATCCAAAACTCAGCCGGCATGACCACGGATGGGCGGAGGCGGGCCAGGCCAGCTTCGTCTGTGTGCCGACGTGTAAAAGGATTAGAATGAAGAAATTGTGTATTTTATTGAGATGAATCTAAATACATAAATATGAAGAGATTACAATAATCTCTCTTATAATTAACCTTATCTATCCAACAGATTATGATAGAGCGGCTATATACAAGGAAAGTAAATAACAATCAATAATAATAATAATAAAATCTAATTCTGATATTTTTTTTCAGATTTTAATATTTCTTTCTAATACTGCCCCCTCAAGTTGAAACCAAATCTGATTTCAATATTTTTTTCAAAAACGGTAACCATAGAGGATGAGGAAGCCAAGTCCTTCAGCAACCCAGGCCAAGCCAGAGTCCTCTACGACCGCTTCCAATACTACAGGACGCAGAGGACGACGAACCCATCTTTTATTTTGGTGGCCCCAGCAGAAGCTCCAACTGTCCGTAGACCTACGTACTTCTACTCCTAGATGATGTCTGTAAATAATAAGATTTCCAGTTGTCAATTTGAAATGATCCCTTGAGGCTAGTTGGGTTCCAAAATAAAATGCACGTCTGTAGCCCTAATGATGATTTTTTATTTTTTTATTTTAAAAAAGCCAAGTTTTCTGATTTCTGAATTGATGATCTTCACAAAGTTGCTCACTCCATGTAAGCTTGAACGAAGAAAACTTAGCAGAAAGTCTGGTACATTCTTTTTGCAAACGCATGCACAAAAGAGATTAAGTGGTACATACACAAGAACCACTGGTAATTCTAGTTTGGTGAACATTCATGGCACTAATAAATGAATAACAAAGAGTTTAAGTGGACAGGATAGAAAAGTTAATGCACAAAAGCTCCACGTATCCACTCGGATATCCGACTGTCATATTACCTGTATTTATTATTGCATAATGGCCTTCTAATACTTGACTAATTTGCAATAAGTACGATAAGATTTGCCTATCTGGGCCTCAGCTTTCTATATACTTGTACTTGTTTTCCTATCTTCCAACTTCCTCATATTGGACAGCGGCATTCTCTTTGTTGGCTGGCTTCCCCTTCTTCTCGCTTGACCTGCTTCTTAGATTATCTACTTGCAGACTTAGAAGTAAGTCATTGATGTTAGATCTAATGGAGGTGGTACCAAGGAAGAAGGTGATCTTGCTTGCAGTCCTTTGCTTTTCTTTCCTTGGTGTGGGTGTGGATGGTAGAAGGAACACAGCAGCCACGGAGAAAGATCTTGCAGTGGAGAAGAAACTAAAGCTTCTCAATAAACCTGCAGTGAAGACAATAAAGGTTTACCTTCCTATCTTGTGAGCCACCATGTAGTAAGAACATATCTAAAAGTTAGTCGAGTAAAATGTAGCTAAATATTGCTAGATTTCCTTTGTCTATCACTAAGCTATTCATATATGCATTAACTCGCAGAGCGAAGATGGTGACATCATAGATTGTGTTGATATATACAAGCAACCAGCCTTCGATCATCCATTGCTCAAGAACCACACAATTAAGGTTTGCATTCTCTATTCACATTGTTCTGCCCAATTTATTTCTTAAACGACTAAGAAAGTTATAATCTACATAATTCCAGATGAGACCCAGCGAAGAATTTTTCACCAAACTAGCGGAGGCTTATCCAAATTCTCCAACAGATATGCCTCAGCAAGCATGGCTAAAGAGAGGAAGATGCCCTGAAGGAACTATTCCAATCCTAAGAGTCCAAAAGCATCACTTACTTAACACCACTTCTCTTGAAACTTATGGAAGGAAACCAAGTCTTAAGTTTACCAAGCACGAGAACAAATCACTTAATGGTTCATATTTCTTTAGTGCCGACCATCTGCACGAGGTTCTTCTTTTAAATGTTCTCTCTGTGATCAGCGCTTCACTAGTAATTCTGGCAGCATGTCATCCATGTGGAGTACGTGAGCTTATGCCATGTAACAATGCAGGTGAGTACACTAGTTGGAGAAGGCTATAGCTATATTGGAGCCACTGCAGGAATCAATGTTTGGAACCCACATGTAGAAGCTAATGATGAGTATAGTGCAAGTCAACTTGTGATATCAAACGGCCCATTTGGGGATCCAGACACCATTGAAGCTGGATGGATTGTAAGACTTCAGTTATCTTTATAATAATCCAGTGACATATAATTGGATTTGGTTAGTTCTATAAAATGAAACAAAAAAAGGGGTGATCCTGCAAAAAATGAAAATTGTTTTTCCTTTCCATGCAAATGACTCGTACTATTTTCAAAACCAAATCTGCATCTTTTAGTTCTAATTTACCTAGTACCATCTGACAGAAAAAAGCTTCAATAGTGACATATTCTATTTGTTCTAAACTTATTTGACTTGCTTATCGAACATTTTACATTGATATACATCAATCGTGACTTATAAACAGTGAAATGAATGATAATATTGCTAAAATGAAAATTTTCATATGATACCAAGGAACAACTTGCAATCTATATTTCCTGTACTTACATGGCCATTTTGATCTCATGATAGGTATACCCTAATCTCTATGACGACAGAGCAACTAGGTTTTATCTGCACTGGAGTGTAAGCTTTTCTTTTAGCTAGATTTGTGGTACCTTTAGTTGGTCACGTACTAATTTGCATAGCATATTGCATCATCAGGCCAAAGGAGGAGAAGGCTGCTTCAATCTCATGTGCCCAGGTTTCGTCCAGACAAACCCAGATATAGCCCTTGGAGCTATTATAAGCGCCATTTCCTCGGAAGGGGGACCCCAGTATCAAATAAACCTGACATTGTTGAAGGTAAAATGAATCTTAACATGGCACAATGGTACTAACATTTCTTTTAGCTTTCGTATAAATGTTTCGTCACTTTCGTGCCATTACCACTGCACCAAAGCATAAATATTTGCTCCCAACTGATGCGATGATATTTCAATATGATTTCTATCAAAATCTAATGTGAAATGAAACCTAATTAACCATATTATGATGTAGAAACCTGAGCCTCGACCCTCTTGTGTCTTGAGTAGGAAGTGTTCTCCTTAAAAAGGCAGATATAGATAGAAGTAACACACATAGTAAAGGTAGAGTTATAAATGAGTATACTATAGATAGTTGGGTAAATAATGGATTTAAGGTTTCGCAAGGTAAGAATAGAATGAATGAATGATAACATCACGACTTTAGCTACAAATAAAACATGTTAGATTTAATTCAAATGCTGCACAAAAAGAAGTTTCTATACCTTCCTTCTCTCTTGAGGCATGAGTTGCTTTCCTTTACTTTGTGGTATCGCTAACCCTACAGGACTTCGAGGACGATGACAAATGGTGGGCAATATCTGGTACGGGTGACGCGATCGGCTATTGGCCGACCAACATCTTCAAAAGCCTAAGCAAGGTGGGTGAGCTGGTTTTGTTTGGAGGCGACGTGTTCAGTCCCCGGATGAAGCAGCAGCCTCCCCACACCACCACAGGCATGGGCAGTGGCCAACTAGCCTACTTCCACTGGAGATTCTCCTGCTTCATCAAACAGCCTCGGATCATGGACTACTCCAAGACCTTCAAGTACCCAGAACCAGGCCAAACCTTCAGCAACCATGTCGACTGCTATAGTGGCGAAAACTATGCCGATATAAGGTTCACAGAGCCCTTCTTCTATTTTGGAGGTCCTGGCAGAAATATGTACTGCCCATAGGCCATAGCTGGCACATTGTGGTCCCCTAAATGAGCTTAAAAGTACTTTGTATTCCTAACTTATATATGTTTTCCTGCATAAGAGGAAAATAGTATATCAAACATGTGCTCTCTATGGAATATAACACCCTATTCTGTGAATGTCAACCCATCAAAGAATCTATCCTTTGACCGATCAAGGAACGGCAAGATATCCCCTTCCAACTGATCCAATCGAATTGTAAGAGAACCCAACAAAGAGAGAGAGTGAGAGAGAGATCATTAAGAGAGCAATACCTGAGTGGTGTTGGAAGCTATGCGTTCCCTCCCTTCTCCCTCTTGTGAACCGAATAGCGAAGGATCCTTCTAATCCCCTGCATTTGTTCTCCTTCTTCTTCCACTGAGATATCTCAATGATGGCGTCGTGTATTTTCTTTGCGGTGGATATTTTTACCCTGAAGGTGTGAGTGGAGTTCACTAAATGTTGTCGTTGACTAATTTTTTTTTTTAAAAACAAGAAAGTTAAGAAAAAGTACATTGATTTTTTATAGATAAAAAATTTACTATTTTTTAATAGTTAGATTCTAAAAAATAAATATTTTTTCTCTTTTTTTTTTTTGTAATCAAATACTCTCGTATAAATCGAGAGAATATAAAAGGAGCAATGGATATAAATTCTACCAGAGATCGGAGGAGAGAGTAAAAAATATTTCTTTTCTTCTTTATAAACAAAAAGAAAGAGAATTTTTTTTTTGTTCTACCTTACCCTTCTTTTCTCTCGAGGTTCGTGACTGAAGATAAGAAATGAAACTCAATTGGTAATCCTCGATAAATTTATTAGCGGGTCATAAATAAGTTGGCAGGTTATAAATGATTTAGTGATTTAAATCATAAATGAGTTAATTAGGTTAACGTAATAAATCTAATTTAATAATCAGATTAGACAGTTTAATATATTTATGCCTCGAACTCGAACCCGTTTAAAAAACAGTTTATGGTGTCTAAGTTGTCTGGATTGGGTCAACTTTTGCCATCTTTAGTTGCTGCAAACTTCTAAAAGTGTACCTTATGTTGTTACCGGAAGATATAATTTACAATCTTATCCATCTGTATAATTAGAGTAATAGAAGATCTAGAAGAGGTAGGAGATCAATAGAAGAGTGAGATGAACAAAGCAGAGTTTATATAGACTTTTGGGCTATCACTTAATATCTTAAGTTTATAAGCTCTGCGTTGAATTTTAAGGCTTGTATTAATTCTCTTTCACACAGTTCAGTACTCTTCTGTCTAACAATCTCGGTGAAATCATATGCTTCAATATGATTAATTGTTGCATATATATAATATATAAGATTCTAAATCATGCTTCCAGGAAATAACAAACTACAATCACGAGATCAACAGTCCACAAACATTCATTCAGCTTCGGATCCATAGCACGTCCTCAATGTCCACTATATTACCTCTTATTTTTTAATTTTTATATGAGTACTTGTATTTATTGTTATTTGCTTGATTCTATTGGTCGGTCTTTAGCTAAGTGTGAAACTTGTATCCAGAATCATCACTCTATTTCTCATTTTCTTCTCACGTGTCAAGCAGTAACTCGAATGCTTAAAACTTAATGGATTTATCAATCCACAGACTTTCTCTCAAGAAAAAAAGAAGATATATGTCCACAATAATATGAAATATATTGGACTCACTATGGAAAGGTACTCAATGCACAATCCAAGGTTAAACTGATTGATGAACAGTAGCTCCTATTTTGAGGAATATTTTAATCCTCTGAAAACTACAATATTGTGATCTGTCTATGAGCAAATTATAGATGGGCAAATAATGGATTTAAGCTTTAACGAAGAATAGAATGAACAATAACATCAGAGCTTAGAAGTACCCAGAACCGGCCCAAATCTCCACAACCACCGTCAGACTGCTACATGGCGAGAACTACAACGAGATAAGGTTCACAGAGCCTCTCTTCTATTGTCCCTCTGCATGAACTTCAAATACTTTGTACTTATAAATTATGTCTTGATAAGAAATGGACTTTCATGTTTGATTTTCTTTGCGCAACACAGACAAGATAATGCATTTGGAAGTAAGATATTCAGTATACATGAATCGCTAAAACACTAGTTGATCTCTTTCAAATGCATAAATGCCTAATTCTGTAGCCATTTGATGATCTCTTTCAAATCCAAGTTCTCCGGCTCTTAAGTTCATATAGGTTGTCATGCCGTCTGAACTGAGATGTCAATTTCCCCACTACATCATGAATATCACTAAATCACATAGTACTATAGATTGTAGAGCAGTATAATATCATTTCCAAGAGCAAATACTCCAACTGGGTAGAAATGAGATGTATAACAGAATTTTCTGAAGACAGCCTACTGTATATTATTCTCTGTATAAATACTAGAATTCCTCATATTTCCAAAAGATTCTGTTTATTTCTCATTCAAGTAGCACAAATTTTATTGAGATGGCTTGCATCACTAGCATGAAACAAGAAAGATACACACTGTTCAGGCAAAACCAAGAAAAAGAAACTACAGTGGTTTCATACATGATTCGGATCATTAGAAGGTCATTTTAATACATTCCTCCCTTACCTGAGCAAAGAGATCTGATGTCACATATCTTTCTCCAGCACTTGGGAACATGGTAACGATCATCTTCCCTCTGCTTTCCTCTCTAGCTGCTACCTGTATATACTTCATAAATCACGTCAGAAAGTAGACGGGGAAACTTCTAGAAGTCAGACAGCAGAATTTGCAGAATATAAACCAATATACCTTTAAGCAAGCAGCTAAATTTGCTCCTGAAGATATGCCAACGAGCAATCCTTCTTCCATTGCCAGCCTTCTAGCATTGGTCATAGCTTCCTCTGATGTTACTGTGACAACGTCATCGATGGATGATGTATCCAAGTTTTTTGGAATAAAACCTGCCCCTATTCCCTGGATCTTATGTTGGCCTGGGTCACCACCTATTAGAGCAGCATAAGAAGAGACAGTAAAAACTTATGTAAGAGCAGTCTTGCTTTACACTGTAGGTGAACCTAATGAGGAAAGATGCATAAGCATGATAAATAAAGAGGCGGACACCATACTAATACAATATTCAAACTAATGTTGCGGAATTGCGTTGATAATGCTAGCATGAAGGGACAAAAAGAGGTTTGTAAATTTTCTTTATATTATACTGACAAAATTCGTAAGTAGTTCATTAAGCTAAAACATTTCTTGATACCAAAACTTTTTTACTACCACCTCTTTGTTCATAATGCTAGAAAGGGTTGACAGTACTTGATATACTCTTAACGAAATTACCTGAAAGGACTGCACTCTCTGCAGGTTCAACACATATGATTTTTATAGCTGGATTTTTCATCTTTAGATATTTACCAACACCAGTTATAGTGCCTCCTGAACCTGCGCCAGTCACAAAGATGTCCACTTTGCCTGCTGTATCCTTCCATATCTCAGGCCCTGAAATAGTATATGCATGTATACTGTCGTGAACAGGGGCAGAGATCAAATTAGATAGCCCGCAACAAATGGTAATATGGGTGGATTAATAAATAAATGAAAGAATATCCAGGAAAGACATACAGATGGAGAAGTCAAATGTAAGAAACAGAGATAGCTAAGATATCTCAATGATATTGGAAAATATATATAAAGAACTGTTTGGACCTTCACAAAATTGTCCATTCCAAGTAATCTTGAATAGAGAACTTTGTGAAGATAAATACCTAGTTTCTGAATTTGCAGTCAGAAGAATTAACTAAGAAAGCTGCCAACATTCATGTTATGTGCCAATATTTATATATATAATAAAAACAAGACTGTATACATCTTTCTCAAGGTATTATAATCTTATTTAAGAATTTTCCACCCGGTATATGTAAAATGAGTTGACCCTTTGTGAATTATTATTGCTGCATGCAAGAAATTTGATCTCTCAGGAGTAAGTACAGTCTTAAGACTTAAGCTTATCTCTTATGGGAAAGCATGATGCATCTCATCCATTTGCTTTAGTTCACAGCTTAACAGAAAAAGAAATCAATTTAGTTGGCCCGTACAACCCTAGGCAGATATATACTTTGTACCTCTACTTTGTTTCATTATATGCAAATAATATATTTCTTTTGCCATAATAATATTGCACTTCCAATTTCACTCTATTGGAAATCAATAGACTTCACATCTGTGCACAAAACTCTCCATTTAACGTACTCGTTGCATCATCAATAAGTTGGAGGATAAAAGTTCTCTTTAGTTTTCAATTCCACCATCTCCAGCCATACCTCTGACTAACAGAGAGTACAATAAAAGGATCTGTGTCTCCTCATACTGAATTAAGGATGCATGTAAACAGATAGCTAGGCTCAAATAAGAAGAAACATGGATTTCAGAATGTCAGAAATAAAACTTCCTTTCCTTATCTCAAGGGACTTTTTCAAAGTCCTTTCCAATGTTTTGAGAACGGATACCCAACTTTCTCATGAAATTAAGGTCAACTAAGAAGATAATATAGCAAGTCAAATGCATTGCTCCACATCCTAGTACTGAGAACCAATTAATATTGGACTTGATTAAATTAAAGTAAAACATACAAGTAATTGGGTCAAAATGCAAAAGTTGCCATCTGTACTATGTCATTGCCAACTAGTTCCTTAAAAAGTAGGGTGATAACCCAACAACAAAATAAGAGGAAAACATAAAGAACTGCAGTCTACTCATTTACTGCATATAGCAAAAGTAAGGAAATTACATTAAACTTTGCAATCAATTTAGTTGAAAAGATATCCATAAACTGGTTTACAAGGTTTAAAGGAATGAAGGGATGGATAAGATGACAATTGAAGTGATATTTTATATTTATTGATTAGTATTGCACAGCAGTCTTAAATACATTCTTGTGCAAATGCATAAATTTGGCAGTAGATTGTGCTCATATTTCAACATTGATATAATATTGGGCATAACAAATTAGTTTCGAATATTCTAAAAAAACTAATTTAAAAAAGTAATACCAGTCCATCTTAAATGTGCATCAGGATTTGCTGCATTAGTGAATTGATCAAGAACGTAAGCATTTGGAATTTCCTTTTTGAGCTGCTCTATTTTGTCAACCAGTCCCTGAAATCCAAGAGAAGGATCTGCAGGGAGAACATGCATATAACTATATCTGATAAGTAACAAACCAAAGATGCCTCAAATTGGAAACAAAAATATAAAATGCAATCCTAGATAAAAGCAAGATACAAAAAGAAAACTTTAGTACCCTTTTATTTTTAGCATTGAAAGCAAGACAAATAAAATGACAAATATAAAATATCCCTAAGAGACTTCTAAACCATCAATTTGAGAGATGAATTGGACATCCAATTAATGTCCAGAGAAACCCTTAAATATAATCTGCTTCATTAGATTTAGTTATTTCATCAATTTAAGCAAAAGCTATGTTGAAAGAAGTCAAGAACAATAAAATGATGACTAACTAAAATGTGATCCTATTCACAACTAAATAAGTGCAATTTGATCTCTTACCAGTTAATGACACTTCCGCACCCAAATATCTCAACAATATCATCTTATCAAGTGAATATTTTTCGGGCATAACTGCAATAAACTTGTATCCTTTCTGAACAGCTATGTATATCAAACCAATCCCGAGATTACCACTAGTGGGTTCTATCAACGTTGTAATGCCAGGTGAAATTAGGCCCTTCTCCTCTGCATCTTCTATCATTCTGCATAAAAAGTACTTGTTAAAGAATGAGAGAAAACTTGGATAGATCCAAGTTGTAGCAGGAACAAAGTTTAACAAAGAGATGAACCAGAAATAATGCTAAATAAAAAAAAAATCATTGTTGAAAATGTTCAGGATTGAAACCACTAGTAATATTTACCAGAATCATGGATAATGAGAAGGATTACTATAGTAGAATCTTTGACTCTTTTATGATCTCTAAATAGATTTCCAATGCATGAGGCTCCACCCAATTCATGACATTAGGAAACCAAGATGTGCACAACCTTACTCTCATAATTAAAGAGGTTATTTTTGTGATTTAAACTTAAATCACTAGGAGCCAGTATGACTCTCCACCACTCCAAATGACAACCTTGTTTTAAAGATGTTTAGCCACCAGGAAATCACATTCAGTTTTACTGGTTGGCGACCTTATAAAAGAAATATAAGGGATTATATATACTAGTTCAAGTGCATGTAGTCAGCTTGTTCAAGTGCGTTCAGCATCTTTCATTACTAATATAAGAGGAATAATTCCTGTGGAAGCACGCTCAATGAAGACTTTAGAAGGCCATAGGTTCTACACTCACCTATTTCTCAAGTTCATTTGAAAAGACGGACGAAATCATGAAAGAAATGAACCCAATAGCTACCACATTTCTACATATAAACTTGACAACAAGTTGTACCTTTGGAACATATCTATGTTCTTAATTGTCACTTCTAGTGGATAATAAGATGAAAGGAAGCATAACATAAATTACATCAGTATAAGTACTGTCCTTGTTCATTAATATATCTCATAGCTTTCAGTGTGAATTCTAGTTTTTCTTTCCTTCTTTCAAGGTAAGCCTCATTCTAGACTAGTCATGGAAAAAAAAAGCAGAATAGATTCACCTACCTTTTGTCACTTTATTCTTATAATCCTATCTTAAACTGCTATTATTTCCACATACTTTTCAATTTTGTGATCAAGATGCCTCACAGGATTGAGATTTCCATACACAACTTACTTGAGCCCTTTCAAATCATTCTTAAATCTCTCCATCATTTTAAAGTACCAGGTAAATATATTCATTTTGAAAATGTAGCAGAATTTCTAGATAAGCTGATTTCATTAAACAATTTGATGATCCATTCAGCAGATAATACATTCCTCACACAATACTTGTTCGCCCTTCCAGCATTTCTTACTTAGATATTCTAATATTTGGAAATTTAGATCTTTTTCACAAGAGAATATAACATTAGCTTCTAAGGTAGCATGTAGAAACCAGCTAGACAAGTGCCGTCAACTCCTAGGTTAATAAGCATTAAATAAAGTTTGCAGCAAAATAGTCATTTATAAAATAAGCATATCTCAAAGAATTTTTTTTGATAAAGTATTACTCACAGACCGGAGAGCACTTCGGTCCTTAACAGAGGCAAGTGGCTGGTAAGCTTCAACCTTCCCAACCAACCGGGCTTTTATGTCATCTTTGCTGGCTATCTGTTTCAGTTCTATCAGTGGCGTCCAGCCTATCAGCTGAAAAAAAAAATTTGACAGGTGTAGCTCAATTTGTCTGCTTAGAGATTTAACTATGTAAGAAGCACATAAGAATTTCAAGAGCATACAAAAATTTCTGGAAAGTATGAACTGGTCGTAATTCTTTTCACAAAAGTTTGGTGCAGATTGTCAAGCCACCTAATACAAATATACAGTATACCTAATATGGGCTTGGACTGTCAAATGAAATTCAGAAATTAAATCTTAATTGCTCTGCTTAACTATAATTGATCAAGATGTTAAGCGGAATAGTACTCTTCAAGAAAAACGCATTGATCCTGTTCATGCTTTCTTGGGAATTTAAAAAGCATGGGTTTGTTAAGTTTGACCTATGCAGGCATCAAGAAATGTTATCTTTTCACAAAATCAAACTTTTCAGTTTTAACTTTTAACCCTGAGTGAGGCATCTACTTCACTTTGATGTGTTACCTCCTTACTGCATAACTGGAATCTTGTATATAAAATGCGTGCTGTTTATGTAAAACGATACCCTAATCTGTGAAGGTATCATAGAATTTTGGTGGTAAATAGTACTTTAATCAAAATATAGCATGATTGAAAATTTCTCATAATTCAAGGAAATAGTTGATGAACGTAAATATCATCGTTAGTACAAAAGAAGAAAACATATTCTCATAATGGTCCTCCCATTGAACAAGCCCACCAAAGAATCTACCTTTTGACCAAATATAGAGCTTTTGACCAAACTAGGCCTCACTTATTTACGCATATGATCTTACTTCCAAACTTGTTACTTAAAGGGGTCGATTTTTAACACTTCACCAGAAAAACCCTTCAATCCCCAAACCATCTCAAAACAGAGACAAAGAAAGCAAACAAAAGAAAAACCCCTATGACGGAACGTCAAGAAATCCCCGTCGAACTGACCCAATCGAATTGTAAGAGAACCCAACCAAGAAGAAATTTTTTTTTAAAAAAAAGGAGAGATCTTTAAAAGACCATTACCTGAGTGATGTTGGACGCTATGCGTTCCCTCCCTTCTTCCTCTTGCGAAGCGAATAGCGAAGGGATCCCTCTTATTTCCTCCATCTCTTCTTCTTCTTCTTCTTCTACTTCTTCTTCCGCTGTAGGCTTGTAGCCGATGCGGCTCTCAGGGATATCTAAATGATGGCCCTGCGTATTTTATTCACGGTGGATTATTTAATCGGAATAGAGAAATTTGACCACAAATATTTTGGATTATCTTTCTCCTATATGGCGGCTCTTCAAACTGTTCAAAGATTCGGGAGTGGGAAGAGGAAGAGTGAGTGACGTGAGGAGGTGCAAACGGTGGCCACGTTTAGTTGCTGAATAAGATTTTTGGACGATAATTTTATAAGACCTAAAATTTTACTAGCATTTTATTATCTAGAAGAACTCAACTCATTTGTTGTTCGTGCAAAAAGTTTTCAAGGATAATTTTACACATCTCGTAAACAAAAATTAATTATATTTATAATTTTACTCATATTTTATTATTTAAATTATAAAATATAATAATACTTTAAATAAATTTAAAATGTAAAAAATTATTTTTAGTTACTAAGAATTTGTGGTATAACTACATCTATGAAATGTATGATTTGTTTTGGATTTTATGTGGTTAGGTTGTGGTGCTGTACATAATGGTTTGTAATGGTGGTTTATTTTGGTTATGCTAAACATATAGACGGTGGATATTAGTTTGGTGGATATTATTTTAGATTGGTGGTGAAAAATTTCTAATGAAATAGGATGCTATAGTAATGACTCAGGAAGAAGACAAACTATAATCACGAGATCGTTCATAATAATTTAATAAGAAGATTCATTCAGTTTCCAGTCCGTATCATGTCTTCCTGTCTATACTCTATTATACTATTATAAAGTTATCTTGGACGCACTATGGAAAGGTCTCTGTTAGTTGCTAGCCAGTAGCCACCTTCAACGGTGGCTAGTATATATGTAGCTATTTTAGCCATCATTAATTTTGAAAGTTTAAAGAAGCCACCTAATGCACAATCCAAGATTCAATTGATCCATGAACACAGTTGAACACTAGCTCTCCTTTTGGGGAATATTCTGATCCTCTCAAACTTTCCACCCTTTTGATGTCATGTCAAGTTTATCACCGGCTTGTTAATGTCCATAGGCCTAAATACCCAACATCTAGAAGGGGGAAAAGAATATATCATTTAACTCATGCACGAAACAACCCCAATTAATATACTAATTAGCTGCTTGAGTTTGGTTTTTCTTTTTTACCCTCTTAGAGAGCTTCTCCCATGTTGTCCATCTCCCCCTCTTCCTCTTCTAGCCTATGGGGTTGCGGAAGGGGGGAGAGGCAGTTCTCCCCTCTCCTCTCCCTTCTTCCCCTCCTCACCCTCCTTCATCTTTTCTAAAAATGATTTCTTTCATTTCTTTCCCTCTCTTATATCGTCAAGCATCGGTTGAGGCTATATCTATATAGTGGTCGTGTCTGAGGTGGAGCTCAACTTTGTCAATGCGCCATCCTATGACTTAGGTTAGAAGGGTCTCAATTGTTGAAACCTTCTTCTAGTGCCACAAATTGACTCTTGCTTAGCCTCTTGCCAGTCATCCATTCCGTCATTATCATCTGTTGTACGCAGCTTGACACAAACCCTCTCCCTCTCCGACAGCATGTTATGGGCTCTAATGGCTTATCCTCTACCCACTCTAGCATCTCTACCTCCTTATGTCATCTACCATGCGACATGATAGCCCTGTCACATCTTGTCACTGCTGCCTTAGATTGAGTTGTCAAAGTGTTTTTATATTATTATTTTATTGATATGAGTGTGGATTGTTGTTGTGATGTTTTGTTGTGTGTCGTCGTTATTATTTTGTTGTTTTATTTGTTGTCATTATATGTAGTGTTGTTTGTTTTAGTTTGCTAATGTATTGTGTTGTTATATCATCTACGAGTATGATAGAGTTGTAGAACGCGATTCATTAAGCCCTTGTATTCTTCCTTACGTGACTCTTATTTGCTTATATTGGCTAATAGGGCGGCTTTTTTCTAGGGCTATCACTATTTCTTCAATTTTTCTTTTTATATGAATGATTATATTATTATGTTATTGATACTAATTTTCTGTTATTTTTCTTTCTATATCTTAGCCAAATGTGAAGATTGTTTTAAGTTTATTGTTATTTCTCCTTTTTTTTAGCAAGTTCTAATCAATTTATAATTAATTTTTTAAAACTTAATAAATTATCTATAGATAGACTTTCTTTTAAAAAAAAAGGAGAAAAAGTTATTCTTAACATGTCTTGCGTGATCGAAGAATCCCTTAATTAATGCTAGTAAATTCATGATTTGTGACAGAGAGCCAATTAAAAGGATAATGAGGAATCACTGACATGACTATAACCAATTAATCTAAAATCACTGACAGAGATTTTGACTACGGATTTAGTCAAAATCTCTTGATCTAAGGCTATATAAATTCACCTCTTCTTTTTTTTTTCCTAAAACCTTTAAGTTTACAGTTTTAATCCTTTCTTTGAGTTCATGCGCAAGTAAAATACTTAGAACTTCTTACACCATTTTTTTTTCCAGAACTTCTTAGATCATTATCAGTACTAAAAGTAACCTTCCCATTTTATTGTTTTTTGGGATTTCTTTTTTTTTTATTCCTGCTCTTGGAAAGACCAAGTGGTAAATGGTACTGCTTCCTTTTTGCGACAGCACAAGCATTAGGTTGTTGTTCTCATTTCTAATCACTAAGCCCACTACACGTCAAACCTCTCACTGTGGAGGACCCAACTCCTGAAATGAGAGAATTCCATAGTCTATAAATACATGCTGCTCAAACACTTAGAACAACAGCAGTCTCTCTCCCTCTCTCTATCTCTCATCCTTATGGACTCGAAGGGTTATTTCAACTTGTGGGAAGTTGAGCTTCCTGCTTGCCTTCTTACTTCAGTAGCTCTCCTCCTTGGCTTCTTAGTTTACTTCTATATGCCCTATTGGAAGGTGAGGAGAGTACCTGGACCTCCTACCTCATTTCTTGTAGGGCACTTACCTTTGCTAGCCAAGTATGGGCCAGATGTTTTTCGAGTCCTTGCAAAAGATTATGGATCAATATTCAGGTATGTGTGAAGAATAATAACCATGTTTGGACCTAAAAATTATTACACTAATTATTGATGCTAATGTTCAATCATATATTTTTCAACCCATATTGCTGGGTATAGTCATAAATAACAAATAAAATAACAGGAAAAGCAACAATAATGAGAATACTTGGCTAGTAAAGTTGCTCTGCCACTCATCTGAAAGTAAGTGAAAGGTTGAAGAGGACACATACAAAGCTCACACTATTATCCCACATACATTAGCAGAAAAGTTATTGAGATTAACACGTTAGAGTTAGACCCATAAGACCAAAATTAACATAGATCATTACATCAAAATCTAGCAAGGTTTGTGTTAATATTCGAGTACTGAGTTAAATTCCAATATGTGTATCAAGGCTATGTCCACTGATTTAGATTAATGTGCAGGTTTCATATGGGAAGACAACCATTAATTATGGTAGCAGATGCAGAGCTATGCAAAGAAGTAGGCATAAAGAAGTTTAAGGATTTAAGGAATAGGAGCAGCCCTCCACCAACAGTTGGATCTCCTCTCCACCAGGAGGCACTCTTTCTCACAAGGCAAGCTTTGCAATATTACTGGTTACTTGACTCTAGATTAATTAATTCAGCCTCTACTTGCTCACCTGCAGCCATCTATTCAGAGATATCTCATTATAATCCTGTTCATTGTCCAAGTTGTCCAAACAAAATGAGTAATAGTAATTCAGAATCAGAATCAATGAAATGGTACCCGTTGTAACATTTAGCATAGTAATAGGAAGTTTGCACTAGTTTCTTACCACTGCTTTTGTTGTAGTTTTAACTGAAATTAGCTTTGCATTCAGAGATTCAAGATGGTCGTCTATGAGAAACACCATCATCCCCCTCTACCAGCCTGCGCGGCTCGCAGCCCTCATCCCTACCATGCAATCCTACATCCGATCTCTCCATCACAACATATCTGCTGCTCAAGAACAAGAATATGTTCCCTTCTGCCAGTTTTCCTTGAGGATGGCTATTGATATCATCGGAAAGACTGCTTTCGGTATTGAATTTGGCCTCTCCGACCAAATCACTAACCAAATGAATCATGACTGCAATGAAGATAGTTACAACGTCGACGACAAGGAGATCTCCGACTTCCTCAAGGAGTATGAGCTATCGTTGAGGTATCTTAGAATGGACTTATCTAGCTCCTTGTCTACAATCTTAGGCCTTGTAGCTCCATGCCTCCAAAAGCCATGCAAACAACTTCTCAAACGGATCCCATGGACTACTGACTACAAGATGCAACAGACCGAGCGAAAGCTATCCCAGAGAATCGATTCACTGATCGCAAAGAGATCGCAAGATAGAAATCAAGAATCAATTGACTTTCTTTCAGCGTTGCTGAATGCTAGGGAGTCTGGACTTGCCAAGGACCTCTTTTCTCATAACTACATCAGGGCTCTCACTCATGAACACCTTCTTGCTGGAACCAAGACTAGTGCGTTCACGATTGCGTCGACTGTGTATCTCATCTCCAAACATCCAGATGTTGAGAAGAAATTGATCCAAGAGATCGATGACTTTGGCCCACACGACAAAATTCCTACTGCTGATGAACTACAGAGCAAGTTCCCCTACCTTGATCAGGTAAAGTTAGACTTACATAATGTGCATATAAAGTGACGCAGCAAAAGAATCTGCACCTCGCCTTAATGTGTTTGGTGCAGGTAATCAAAGAGGCAATGAGGTTCTACACCGTCTCTCCCTTGGTCGCAAGAGAGACATCTCAGCAAGTTGAAATTGGAGGTTATGTCCTCCCAAAGGTGTGTAAAAAATGATATAGCCTTATCATCCTTAACTGTGATTACTACTTCCAGCTTCAAACCATCCCATAAGCAATTATTGAACTTTGTAATGAGCTCTTGATGCAGGGTACTTACGTTTGGCTTGCTCTTGGAGTTCTGGCCAAAGATCCAAACCAATTTCCAGAGCCTGATGTTTTTCGACCAGAGAGGTTTGATCCGACTTGCAATGAAGAGAAAAGGAGGCATCCATACGCACACATCCCGTTCGGCATTGGACCACGAGCATGCATTGGGCAGAGATTTGCCCTGCAAGAAATTAAGCTTACTATTATCCATCTCTATCGATATTATGTCTTCAAGCACTCTCCACATATGGAGTCACCTCTTGAGCTCGAGTATAATTTACTTCTTACATTCAAACATGGGGTCAAGCTCCAAGTAATCAAACGAAAGTGCTGAATTGATAGAATATGTCCAACCTTGGAGGCTTGACATGTCTCTTATCATGTACTGCTGTTGATGATAAGCATGGATTGTTAGTGTACGTTTATCTAAGAAAAGCATGGAACTGCTAGCGTAATTCATTGTTGTGTTTAATTTTTATTTTCCATACAAAGCCCAGGATAGATATCAAATGGACATGTACATGTCATTTCATCCTTCTATAAGAAAAATTATCGTTTGATACGATTCAATTGCATGACATGATTTAATCATCGTATCTAAGGCAAAAGAAAAAAAAAAGATCTGTAAGCTTTACCAAAATGACTATTATTTGACCCTAACGTACACTTCATTGAATCACTCCACTCTGTTAAGATTGAGCTTCATTTTCATCAACACATATGTAAATAAAAAGATTGACTTTCATGGTTTAATTGAGGCCCAAACGTACTCGAGTTACGTTTAATAAATGATCGAGTTAAAATATGCACAGATATGTCAGAATTGCTGGCAGCAGTCCAGTACAGTTCCTGATAAGAAAAATATAGCAGTACCTGAGAGATACTGAAAAATGAAATAATTGATTTCAGATTGGGATGGGCAATATTTATAGCTTTTTTTTTTAATCAGCCAAGCTGACTAAGATACAGATGCATAAATTTTTCTATAAATGCGAAAGTAGAAAGCCATAAATTTGAGAAAGTTGTTCTTCCTGAATCACTGCCTTTACAGGTAACAACTTAAAGAACTAAGTTGAGACCCAATAAGCAATGTCAGAAACCAGAAGATATACATTTATTTCCGCACTCAAAAGGTTGAGTGCCTCTGAGATGCCAATAATCACCTCACAGTTTTCATTTACAAGAATCACCTCAAGAAACTGAGAAGTCTGAACCTCTACATGAAGATTCTGAGATAAGTTGAATTAGTCAACCATAAAGTGGTTGATCACTTAATCCATCTTGCTCAAATTGATTATATGAATTAGTTTGATCAGTCAGCATATACGGCCCCCATTTGATCTCCACTAGGCCCTTACGGTGTAGAACTACATGAGGTGTTGAGTAATGAATCCTGTAAATGCTGCATGAATAAAGAATGAAACAAACCTTAAGTGCCCTTCGAATCTTAACTGAAATTTTATATGTTCTCACTCCTCCAAAACATGCAAATTGTCAAGCAAAGCTGCATCAAGTGAGAAGTTTTTCATCTCAAACCATAAACATTTTTTCTTTCTAAAACCATGTCCGCCGATATAACCATACTAAGTTAAAAGAGTACATACTTTGCAAGCACCACATTACTTATAGATGAAAGTCATGAAACCATAAACTAATCGTACATGACAACAAGATGTTGAACAAGAAAACCACATAATAGCAAGTCAGGAGATGCTTTTACCAATAAAAGAAAATGTCAGGAAATCTAAAATCTCTGGGAACCTGAACTGTCATACTGAATACAGAAGTAGATCACTCATCATAATCGTTCCCGTGCTTCTCAGCAGTCCCCAATCATATTGCAATGCTGTGTTTACCGGTTTGCATGAGATATCAAGAATTCAACACTCTTCAGATCAATAAGAAGGTTTTCCTATGAAAATTTACCTCCCCTGGTAACGGTCTCTGTACCATCATTCTCTGAACACTGCAAGATTTCTGCTTTGCCTTTATTGATTCAGTCAAAATCATATAGTTAGGACTACTTTTATTACTGTCTTTGGTTCTTTCTGATTCTACTACAGCAGTACCAGATATTGGTGTGGATGTGAAGAAAGAAGATGATGCATAACTCTCATCAAGAGGCAGTTCAGTTGAAGATGAAGCATGATGAGCTTTGCAGGAATTATTATTGAGCATAACTGGAGCTTTGGCTGAAATCCTAGTAGTAATATTGTTCTTTCTGATTTTCACCAGATCATCTTCCAAATACTTTGCACGGAATATTTTAGAGTCCTCGTTGCTTTTAGAAGATTGAAACTTAGCGGAGTCAACCCGGGCATGTTTTTCCATCAACCTGTTCTCCCAAGGTCTCGTTGTCATCCAGCGTTCCAGCCAGCTCCAGTTCCCATTGTTCTTATTGGAATGATGATGTTTAATAGATGTTATAGCATGATTTGATCTTCCATTACATAATAATTTAGACTGCTGAAAGAAGGAAAGACATGGATATCAGATTAGGAATTATGAGTATGAAAAGCTTTACATGTTCAATAAAAAGGTTCTGCTTGCCTGCTGTGAAAGAGTGTAAGCAATAGCCCTCTCTCTCTTAATAGCTCCCTCCTTTCTCATCTGTAACTTGGCTCTGACTTCCTCTAATGTGCTTTGGCTGTCACACCACCCTTCCTGAAAAGCACAAGATCCCAAGATAGTAATCTTTTTGACAAAAAAGAAGTAACAAAAAAACGATCATAAGTTAGATTGTCAGATGATAAATTAAGAAGTAAACATATTTCACAATTCAACATGAAGGAAGCTCTAAGAAATTAAAAGGACCTGAATAGGCCATACTGTCAGATCAGTTTTCCACGAAAATGTTGTGATATTTTTGTGGACTGAGCAATAACCATCCAAACTTGTCATGATAATGCATATTTCAAAGAATCACTTCCCCGACAATGTACAGAAGTCACAATGCCATGGTCTAAACTTTGATGATGTTGGACATACAAGCATGGTCATGAGCAGCAGGCATCCATTTTTGCCATGATAATGTAAGATACAAAACATAAGCCATCTACTTTCAGTTCAATGTGTCCATAAGCAAATCATACCTCTGCCTCTTTTAGTAGATCACTTTTAGTTCTATGGGCTTCAAGCATCTTCTGCACAGCCTGTCCCTCAGTAGACATTCTAACACGCCGTGCTCGAATTCGCGCCTGGACTCGAACTAGGGCCTGCATGCACCGTAAGGTCGCTGCTGCCTGCTTTCGCACTTGTCGACCTCGCACTATAGCCTGAAGCCGAACTAATCCTTTCAAGGCCGCCAATGCTCTTCTAGCCTGCAGGTAAGATAGACCATGTTCAAATATAAACTTAAGAGACCAAAGAATCATTTCCTCAAACACGTCGAGACCAAAGATAAGAGGAATCAAGAATTCTTGAAAAAATTTATTTTAAATACCAAGAAGCCACGGAAGGCGGTCTGTATGCGCATGGCGGCCCACTCCTGCTTCACCACCATGAAATCCTTTGTGGGAGCTCGAACCACCGCAGCCACTGCCGCCCTGAATGCATCAGCTAAAGGCGAGACTTTTGACTCCTCCACGTCCTCCGACTTATTGCTGGCCCCTCTCGATCCTCTCCACAGCTTCTTCCACTTCCGGCTCTTAACATTACAGCCATGACCACCACCATTCTTTTCCTTCAAGAACAAAGACTACACATTTCAGCAAAACAAATTACTTAATTAAAAAAAAAACAAAAGAACATGGTGGAAAAAAGAAAACTCGATTGGTTTGCTTACATCGTCATCCTTTTCGTCTTTCTTGAGGCCAAGAAGGGATTTTATCCAATTTTCCGAACTAACCATCTCTTGAAACCCCCTGTTTCAATCGAAAAATCCAACCTTGCCAGTGTTTTAGAATCTGAGAGAGGTAACGGTACACTATTCTGGTGAGAGAGTGAAAAAGAAAAAGATGTGGTATATGGCCATATAGGAGAGCGTTATCTATTTGGAATTTGAACTCGGGAAGAGAGGGAATAGTAGTTGGGCAAAGGGAAGCAGAGATGGGACAAAGGTTTCTGGTGGAGTCCTTGGATGCTTTTTTTACTTTTTCTTGGGGAGTGGAATGCAATTATGCCACTATCCGTTAATTTAACCGTTAATGAGTAACGCCGCGCCATTTCCTGTGCTTCCTTGCTGCTGCTCTCTCTCTCTCTCTCTCTCTGGACTTGGGAAAGAAAGCCATCTTTTTTAGAAAACCCCTTCAACTATGGGAAAAGGTGAAAATAACTTGCAAGTTGAAAGCTTAGTTTACTAATTTTGAAACTTTTGATCTTATAGAGATATATATATATAGACGACAACAAAAGATACCACGAGTAGGTGGAATTATGATCTAATCTTGCTTACTGTAGAGATAAGGACAAATTGTCTCTTGTCGTTGTTCCTTCTTTGTATTGTTTTGTAATGATGCTCCTTTGCATGATAAGCATTTGCTTGCTTGTCTGGATTCGCTGTTGCAATTTGCATTGATTACCGGAATTTTCTTCTGATCCAGTACAAAATTCTGAGGCGATGTACAAATTGCTGATTTGGCAAAATTCTATAGAGAACCAACCTCTCTATTTATTATTCTTAGTATATACGAGTCTCTAAACTAAGTATAGTTTAGAGACAACAAATTCGAACGTGATGCGCCTTAAACGAGAGAAATCGAACTCATAACCATTAACCCAGGAGCTATGGAAAATAATAATGTAAAAGTATTTATAAAATTAGACCCATAAAAAATATAAAAATAGATAGATTTAAGTGCCAAGCGTCCAGGTACACTGGTACAGAAATACTGCATACAGCATCATTAAACCCCTCCAGGTCGCTATTATGTTATGCCACGTTCCAGATGCAGTAATTTTGCGCCAGATGTACCAGGGAAAAGGAGCTGGCATCGCATCCGGATCCGTGACACGAAAAAGGTGAAAGAAAAACAAATCACAGATGCCCCACAAGAAATCAACGGCCCTGATATCGCCAGAACGCCAATTTGTGGGCCCCTGGTGCTCCGTTAAAGCTTGGGTTCACGTCGCACGGTCGCAGTGTCACAGAGCCCCACCCTCAACTACTTTGAGCTTTCGGAGACATGCTTACACGTGGAACCTTGTGGCTCGTGGACAACTGCGTCAGTCGCAAGAAAGTGAGAAAGCCTTGTTACAATTTCGAACAAACCCTCGTCTCATCATTCGTAGAGATTTTGAATATATATATATATATATATATATATATATTTAGTGTAATGAAATTTAATTTCAATTTAAACCTCTTTACAGTAAATGTGCTGAATAATAAAAATTATAACTCGACCCCATTGGGAGCTTGTGATTGGATATGTTAGCTTTACATTGTCCAATCTATTGTCTATGAACTCAATAGAACGAAGGTATAGTTACATTTAAACCCTCAAATCGGTTGTTTATTTTTCACAGAACACTTTTTTTTTATCAGTTATCCATTTTATTTTTTATTAAAAAGTACTAGATAATTGTCACGTTGAGTCCTAAAGACTATTTTACCCTCGTTTTTTAGAAAATAATAATAGTGAAATAGTCCTTTTCAGTTTTCCGTTAAAAATGTCAAGAGAAAGAGATATTAGCTAGATAAGAATGTTAGATCTATATAAAATTAATTAATAATAGAAGAGTCTAGCTATAATTAACTCTAAAAATGATTGGAGTCAAGGCTGTACTGCTCTCACCGAAACTCTTCTTATGTTAAAATATAGAGATTTTTATATGGTTACTATTGAAAACTTTCATAATATTATAATTACTATTATATTCTTCAAAATATCATAATGGCCAATGATATCATTACAATCTTTCAAAAATATCATTATGTTAGATTAATCTAACTAATCATGAGCAGAAATCTAAAAAAAATACTATTTTGCCGTTGCATTAATTATTAAAAATATTTTAAAAGCTATCTAACATTACTAATTATATGGTACAACAAAATATATCTAATTTTATGAGATAAAAATTATTGATAAATATCTTACACTAAAGAAAAATATAGAGGTATCATAGTCATTTATAGTGTGGTTATTTTAATAATAATTTTTTAGAAATATTATGTTAAAAATTAATCATAATTCTAAAAGAGTTAGAAGAATTTAGTATTAATTATAATATTTTAAAGAATGTAGTGGCAATTATGATATTTTAAAGGGTTTCAGCGGCAAATATGTATAAAGCTCTTAAAGCTTAATCTATTGGGCGAGTTAACGTTTTACAACCTTCGTATGTCCCTCGCTTCCAATAAATTCCAACTCCCACCACAGGAAATATCCTAGCATGTGAGTCCAATAATCTTGGGAGGAGAAGGCAATGGAGGACATCACTGTGGAGGAGATGACGGCAGCGGCGAGGGTGAGGGCGAGGGCAAGGGCGACGGCCCGGGCTCCGCAACCGATGCCGGTGCTATACGACGGCGGCCCGCCGCCGTTCCTAACGAAGACATTCGACATGGTGGAAGATCCCGAGACCGACGCCTTGGTGTCGTGGAGCAGAGCAAGCAATAGCTTTATAGTGTGGGATTGCTGCATGTTCGCAGCCATTCTCCTCCCAAGATACTTCAAACATAACAACTTCTCCAGCTTCATTCGCCAGCTTCACACTTATGTAAGTATATTATATATCTATTACTTTTCTTTTTCATCCTTTAGGACAATTAGTGTATATATTATACTTTCAGGACAGTATATAAATTAATTTTATGTTAGAACGAAAATAGTTTCAGTATATCTTTAGCCTATGTTGGTATTCGTAAATATTTATCTCAAGGTGAAAAAGATTTTAGAAGAGTTTTGTATCTTTCTCGCCTTTGGGATGGCTATGAATATGAAATAGATACAAATATAATTAAGTAGCTACGTATGTGCGTAAATAAGAAACTTGAGAAGGGAATATGCACAAAATAAGAAAAAAACACTGCTATTATACTTCATACTGGGTTAGTTGCAGTCAGAGTTCCGGTGGGACATTACCTCAAACATGTGGTTGGCGATCGCAGGGCTTCCGAAAAGTTAATCCGAACCGATGGGAATTTGCGAACAAGGACTTCATAGGGGGCCAAAAGCACCTGCTCAAGAACATCAAGAGGCAGCGGAATGAAACCCAAGTAGAGAAACTAAAAAGAGACCGCGAATCCCTACTGCTCGAGGTCGTTAAGCTCCGCCAACAGCAGCAGAGCTCCAAGTTGCAGCTCCTCGAACTGGAACAAAGGATGCAGAGCACGGAGAGGTGGCAGAGACAAGCCATTGCTTTCTTGGGTCGCTCTCTACAAAACCCAGCGTTTGTAGAGCAACTCAAGGTACAAGTGGAGGAAGGAGGTAAGAAGAGAGGATTGCCAGTGAACCCAAATGAAGAAAATTTCCAAGCTTTCCATGAGGTTGGTAGTTCTAGTAACGTGGAGTGGTGTATTAACGAGGAATTTGGCGCAGCAGAGAGAAGAGAGGAGTGTGAGATCGAAGTGGCCGTGGTGGAATTTGATGCAGGGGACTAAATGTATTTCTAGAGGGGTAAAATGCAAAATGCACAAGATTTGGCTTATAAAGTAAAAGGAACCATCCTAAAATTGCAAAACTGCATTGCTTAGACCTGTTAATCTCCTTATTTGCGTATTACTTGTATTATTTGTATTACTTTTGGCTAACCACCAGTTGACAAGCTGAACAACTTAGAGATAAAGATGAAGAATCCTTATTATTCTTACCAACAAGTACATTTATATAATACTAAAAAAATAACAAGGGAATGAAAGGATATAGATGCACATTTGAGAAAAGGTATATACACGTAAATAGAGTTTTATATTAGCTATATCTACAAGATAACTCAACAGGAAAGGGAAGAAACATCTCTTGCTTACTTATGCATACATCTATATTAACAAGCATATCTGGTCAAGTATAGAAGCTCGAGAATTAAAAGGCAAAATTTATGCAGGAGGTGTCAAAATATCATCTCTTTGCTCGAACCACCCTTCCAGATGTTGATGATGATGATGGAGGAGACGTTGCGGACGTACGTTCCTCTTTGTCTTCACTGCAAGCTTTTCGTAGAACAGCTTGCAGTTCATAGTACCTCCTTTTCTTCTCTTCTGTCGTATCTTTACCGAGACAAGTGAGCTCGGCGTCGTCATCCATAAGCTTGTTAAGAGCTGCTGAGGCACGAGGAAAGAACCGCTTCCCGAGTTCCACTGATACATGCAATTTCGACATGTTATCACATCGAATTATACCAAATCACCATGCAGACCTTATCAACTATATGAATTTAGGAGTCATAGGAATAACAAACTACCATCTTTTCATTTACAATAATTTGCCATCTAGTCCATCTTAGTTAAGTTGTGGATGTGAGAACAATGGCCATCAAGAATTTATCATCTTATTAATAAAGTAAGACTGCCAGACATTTAAAGTTGTTTTAGAAGTATTAATCTAATTACTGGGTGGACTACTAAAAAAATTTGAGGCCCTGCAAGAGATAAAGAAATGCCAAAAATCTGATAAGAGATATAGATATTTATGTTATGCTAAATAACAATAGAGTGTAAAGCTACTTTTACGGGATGTGAGGAGACCATAAACTCCAATTCATATAAGATTTAACCTATGACATGCAAGTTCACTGATGTCATACCAAGGCAGGTGCTACCTATGATATTGCTAAAGCAAAACTATATAAACCTGCCGCATGTAACATCCGCCATGCAGCTGCAATCAGGGATGTGCTGTATCCATTTGCTAGGATTGTTCACCAAACAGGTAAGAAGGTATATCAGTTGTCATCAAAAAGTCGAAACAGGATTTTTAATCTTAGCTATGCAAAATAATTGCAAATATTAATACTCATGGAACATCAAGATTAGAATAACAAGCAAAATGAGTTACCTGTTTTAGAAAGTGCTCTTATTCGAGCTAGGTGTTCTTCTCTGACCTTGAACGGTGTTTCGTTCAGATCAACAGTTGTCCTCTGGTTTCCCGGGAGATGGTTAGAACCACGATTCGAAGTGAACTCAGAGGTGCCATCTACTTGTGCAATGTCCATGGCAACTCTTGCCTCCTCAGGAAACATCATTCTTGCCAATGCAACTGCAAAGAAAATAGTTATAGTGCAAATTAATTGCAGAACTTTCATGACGCTTACGGGAATTATAAAAAAGTAAGTATGAATATTAGGTTGGTTCAGAGAAGAAATAACGGGAATCAAAATAAAGTACTACATGCAGAATCTAATCATATAGAGAACCATGATAAAAGCACCACATATAGTATTAATATCAAAAATCCCGAGTAAGGAGAAAGTAAAATTATTGAGGTGAAAATAGCTAAAAGCTTCCGATAACACAGTTATGTATGATGCGAACTAGATCAAATCGGATTAAGCCTATTATCTTTTAATTGATTCATATTTATGTAAGCCCTTAAGACAAGTCTAGTTAAGTCATGTAAATCACTAAGGCAAGTTTAATTAAGTTATATAAGCCACTAAGATAAATTTAATTAAATCATGTAAGCCTTTAAAGTAAGTCCTAGTTCGAGTCATATAAATTTTTAGAGCTAAGTCCGAGTAGGACTCGTTGTACCCGACCCCTATATAAGCTTCTTAGTTTAATAATCCAAATATTAAAGCACTGAAAAATTATTTTAGTCTTGAGTTTATCTTAGAAGTAAGAGTAAAATAATCTAAGAGTAGAAGTAAGTTAATCATAGCTGTTTATTTTTCTAGGAGTAAATCTAAGTTAGAAACACTAATTCTACCTCCAACTCATAACCTCCAATAGTCACCCTACTATATGACTGTCCACCACCACCCTTAACTGTCCGCCACCCTCCGACAACCACCGCAATATCGGATATTTACCATTCTGCCCTATTCTGACATTGCTCCACTATTTTAATTATATTTTTTCATCCAAACATTCAATTGACGTGAAACTAAAGTCATTAGAACCCTATCTCGTGAGACTATCACTACCTAAATTTTTATAATTTTATTACATTTGGATCAGTCCAGATTTGGTCCGTAACAATACATCTAACATCGTCGTACTTACAATTGCAAAGCAGTCCATCAAAAAGTTTAATTAGTTATATGATAGATTAAGCACCATGAGATACTAAGTTTGCTGCTATTATAAGAATTTGAACAGAAAGATAATTAAAGGAATGAGATGAATCACCTCGATTTTCAAGATACAATAATTTTTCACGCAATTCATCACCAGCCATTGCAAGAGAAACCGAAGCTTCTCCTACTTGTGGATCTTTTCTTTCAGCTTGTTCCAATATCTCAATGCACAACCGACCTTTTGGAGAAGCTTGTCCTTGTTCAATGGTTTTGTTGTAGTCTTCGTGGTTGGTGAGTCTCTTTGATATCTGAAGTGGCTTTCTTCCATCTGATGTAAGATCAGATGGTCTAGCTCCCTTTGTTAGAAGAGAGACCATGATTTTAGGTTCCTTACGCATTGCAGCTATGTGAAGCACTGTATAACCCCTGAGATTTCTGTGATTAACATCTACAAGTCCAAGATCCAGAATTTCCGTGGTGATTTTGGGATCACAATATGCCACTGCATAGTGCAGCGCACATGCATCATCTAAAGTTGTATGTCCTTCCTTCAAAAGCATTCTCACTAATTCAATATCATCTGATTCAAGAGCCCTATGTATTCTCCTTGCATGTTTATCAGGAAAATTTCTGTTTTGAGGCGTCAGTAATCCAAGACTTAAACGTAAATCCATGATTTGCTTGACGGTTTCTGGGCACAATGCCTTCTCAAGAGTAATTATGTCAACATCTGACCTGACTACAATATCAATGCACTTGTCAACCAATCTGGAGCAGTATTTGCTGCACAATTTTGCAACAGATAGAATGACCACAATGTCATCTGCAGCCACCTTGTCAAGGACATCAAGAAGCCGCCTCTGCAGCAAAACATATAATAGGTTACTTGGTTAATGAAAATAATTAGCCAATAATAACAGTTTTGAAGAACCTAGTTATCCCATTGAAGTACACTCTGCTAACTCTAGATGCTGACTACTAAAAATAAAAATAAAAAAATAAAAAAAAGGAAAAAGGAAAAACACACCAGTTTGATAAAGGTTTAAGACTACCATGAAAATCATCACAAATTTCCCTTTCAAAGGAAGAAAGGAACAAGACCTTTATTAGAACAAAAGAGCCAAATAAACCATACAGGGCAAAATGCAAAACAAAACAAGAAGGCCACAGTTATTTGCGGAACTGTCAGCATATGGAAAACAGACAAAAGAAAACAAGGAGATTTTTTGTCAGAAAAGAGAAAAATGGTTCACCTATTCTAAACATAGTAAGGAGATGAGAATGCTTATGGAAAAAAAAAGAGGATTCAATGAGATTAGAAAGGAAACCTTAACTTCTTTTTGGAGTTAAAAGCAAGTAAATCAGGAGAAAGAGAGGAAAACAAAGGGAGTATAAGGAACCAGGATATGCTCCAGTATCTTAGAATTTTAGGAGCGATTTAAAACAATCCTTAATCCATCGTAAGCATAGTACGCAAGTAACTTAGCTTAAAGATAAGAGGTTGGAAAATTGCCTATCCAATCAATTGAAGCCAAATAAGAATCTCAATTTGAACACTAACAATTACTCGAATCCACCCAAACCAACAGCCCAATAAGCAAGACAAACAAAAGAGAGAACTTAAAGAATGATCCAATTGTTCCACCCTATCGTCTGGAAGAAATTCACATACCAAATCTACTGAAACCCAATCAAAATCTCATATTGACCCCTATCCATCACTGAAAACATCTCAAATCAGCAACCCAAGCAGCGAAACGACAAAACGATCAAATTCAGCGAAAATTTCAACTCTTTCATCGTCTCACCTGGAAAAGATTCGCAAGCTCAAATATCTGAAAGGTGAAGGAGACATAGAGCATCTGCACCATGAAATCAACCACCGGCCTACATCCAACATGCGAGCACTCCTCATCAACACAGACGCACAACCCCTTGGGAAGCGCCGCCGCTTGGCCAGTGTATATATACTGGAGCACGGCCACGAGCGCCTCGTAGCTCACGTCCAATTCCTTGACCAAATCCCCAATCTTCACCTTCTCCTTCTCAGGCAAATTCGCAAACACCTCGCGGAAGAAGGGGCTCCGTGCTGAGAGCACGCATCGGTGGACTCTCAGCTCGGACGAGCCCACGGCGATGCGGGCGTCCGTATAAGAGCCAGATTCGGGGGATAAGAAGAGGGAGCCTAGGTTCTCGGAGAGGCGGCGGAGCGCCGCCACGTCTGCGGAGGAGTCCCCACCGAAGCAGGCCGTGCTGCCGTTTTCGGAGTCCGAGAAGGCGGTGGTGATTTGGCTGAGTTCCTCCATGTGTGGAGGAGGAATTAGAAAGTGAAAGCAACAACGACCGGAAGCGAAGAGCCGATGAAGAAAAGGGAAGTGGAAAAGGGAAGTGAGGAGGAAGTGACAAGGAAAAAGAAGTGGAGCTTCTCGAGAGGAAGAGGCGTCGTCGGTCTCCCTTCTATCAAAATCCCTTGAGAAGCTTCCGTTGTTCCTGCGCCACGATTTACTTTCTCTCAGGTCAACTGCTTTGGATGTTTGCTAAATGCTAATGCTAATGCTAATGCTGCCCGTCACAACGAATTATCCACTTGGGAAAAGGATGTAGCCTTTCGAAATTGGAATGGGACACGTCGGTTCACCGGACAAGTATCACAATTCACAACTTGTTCTGAAATGTGTTGGATTTTGGGATATAATTTGTTCATTTCTTTTTTAGCTCTTTTTTATATATATATATATATAAGTAAATTTATTAAATAAAGGTAAAAAGTCTAAAAAATTTACAATCCGCTTCTACGCTTGTACAAGATGTCGCTCGCATCTTACACAGAATTGAGGTGAACTCAAAGTAATCCGAGCCCCTCCACAAAAAATTAGTCCCTCGTATGGTTGGTAATTCAATCGGCTGCCGAGTTAGTTTCTCTAAAGTTGTGTTTGATAATTAAATTGTCAAAGCCCGAAAATAATATTCGGATAGCAATAATCCAAGTTCCGTAAAGTTCAAGAGTTCTCTTTAGGCTCTTTTACGGATAAAAAGAGTGTGCATTGTATATATAAATTATGTGTATTTTATTATAATAAAAATATGTATTGATCTATAAAAAATATATATACTTAATTTTATATATTACATCAAAAAAAATTAAGGGTGGTATTTTGGCCGGATCTATTAGAATGGGCCGGGTATAAAAATAAATAAATTATTTGACTAATAACCATGTTATCTGTATTATAATTAAGTTATGGTGCCATAATAAATAGGTGGCTGAGCATAAATTGAAATAATAACTCAGTTATGACGTGAATTTAATTATATTAAATTTAAACTCATTTAAAGTCTTCGTATGTTTGTCTGGACAATCAAAAGAAAGAGACCAGATAAAGGTCAGAGTTTACCTTTTTCTATTCTCTTTATTAATTTAGATGAGAATTAATGGGTGGAATCTGACCTAAAATGCTTTAAATTTATGATTAGTTGGCATAATTTAAGGGGAGATGCAGCAAAGTTGTGGCACCAATCTGGATTTAAATTTGTCTCTCTAGCTGAGATAGGCTACAATTGAAGACAAAAGCTAGATAATTAATTAAAAGGACAAGAGAGATTAGTGTGCAAGATACTTGTTTTCGTTTGAAGGAGCACTTTTGGACCACATTTAGACTTAGATTATATCTGATGTTCCATTTAAGACCACTGGGTTTCTAAAACCATGTGGAACAAGTGGGCAATAAATGATAAATTTTAGTTCTCAAAGTTCTTGATAGGATAATGATCATGGAAATGGTTAGGTAGAGGTTGCTGGATTAAAATAAATGTAACCTTCTTTTGATTGTCCATTGTATCTAGGGGAAGAAACTTCAAATTTGGGCAACTAAAATCTTTCAAAAAGATCCCCCATCTCTTTTGAAGTTTGATGACCATGATTTGAGAAGGGAGAAAGATAAGTACATTTGAATGGTAATTAAACCATAAAATTTGTGCGATTAGGTTGAAAATTTATATTTAAAAAACACCGTATATTTTCTTTTATTTTTACTTTTAGGGGAAACTATAATTTACCCCTCCATGGTTAAGTCTAAATTATCTTGCCCCCTTATAATTTTATTTGTGTCGCTTCAAACACTTTTAGTTATATTTAAACTGAAATTATTATTTTTTTTTTATCATATTTGACTAATCTATTAGTCGAATTTAAAAAATACTTATTAAAGACAAAGTTATAAATAATTAGATAAACTTTTTAATACATTAAAAATAATATCGATAGAATTTTAGAATATTTTTTATCTGAAATTCGATCATTATTATTTTAGATGCGTTAAAAAATTTATCCAATTATATATAATTTTATCCCTAATGAATATATCTTTAAATTTAATATATAAATTAATCAAACATGATAAAAAAAATAGTTTAAATATAACCATTAAGGATTAGATCTCGATTTAAAAAATGTAGACTAAATTGTATCTAGTTCCTCTGAACTATAATTTAGTATCACTATATCCCCTGAAAGAAAGAAAAAAAACATTACAGTGAGGCCGCAGAACTATCATAATCTCTATACAGGGTTGCACAGTTGACTACTTATACCCATTTCATCTATAGAAGAAGAAAGAGATTGATAGAGACTGGAAGTTAAGAGATATTAAGAGAAAGAAATAATTGGAAACTATTATCACATAGAATTTGACATAGGGTTGGGATTAATAGAA
Organism: Typha latifolia; assembly: GCF_019914945.1. NCBI lineage: Eukaryota > Viridiplantae > Streptophyta > Magnoliopsida > Poales > Typhaceae > Typha > Typha latifolia. The sequence goes on along the minus strand of NC_133087.1, from coordinate 3,910,081 downwards.
GAATGTGTGGGAAAGGGAGGGAGAAAAAAAGTTGAAAGAGATTGAGAAAATGAGAGGAAGAAGAGTAACAGAAATCACGGAGATTGCTATTAAGAGAAGAAATGTTGGAAAAAGATGAGAGGGAAAGGATCAACAAAAATTAGGTCAGGATACAAATCAAGAATTTTGATCCCGCTTATGTATCCGAATCAAATCCGAATTAGACGAAGACTAAGGTAAAAAGATCCCAGACTCCATTTCGCTAACCTATCTCCCGAATCTGACCCTGTCACACTAGAAATTATTTCTACTAGCTCATATGAAAGGGATTGTTTATATATGATTGTGATGGCTGATGGTTGAAGAGATATGGATGATCTGCCCCAAACAGCCATCAATGTGCTATTGTCTCCAAGAAGAACAATAGTTTTAAGTATCTTCTCTCTCTCAAGAGAAGAGATGAGAGAGAGAGAGAGAGAGAGAGAGAGAGAGAGAGAGAGAGAGAGAGTATAATGGATTTCACTTCTTCCTAATTCTGATCTTGAACTCTAATCAAAACTCAGACCAAGGGAAAATCTCCATATAGATCTCACATGGTCTTTTTGGTAGGAACAAAGGATGCAAAGTTGTGGAGCCATAGGACTATATGTCTATATCAGTGTATAAAACCTAGAAGGCACTGACATTAACATGAAAAGTAAAACATAATGGATAATTGCCTTAATAAACATATTGAAGTTGTCATCTGATCCTCTAGCTCCTGGTATTTATATTGAATCAGAACATGAGAACGAAAAATGACTGTTAAATGTCCTAAGAAATTTCAAGCGATTCTTTTAGGCATCAAACCTACAACTTGGCAACAGGAGAGAAATTTTGAGGTTTAAATTCTACAGCCACCAAGATCAAACTTATCTTCTTACAAAAGAATCCTCTTGTTTCCTCCCAAATCTTCAATCAGCTAGATTACCTAAAAATTCTTTATTGACAAACTCTCACATGTTCTTTTACAGTTTTAGCTTCTCCTCTAGCAAAATATTTGCATTGCCACGTTCCGTAGCCATTATTTCTAGATACAAAGTTGTTTGCTGCAGCTGCTTATGGCTATTATAGCGCTGTCAAGGCATCTCCTCAAGTTTACCAGACAAAGATTTGTCAAGAAAATTAGCTTCTCAGTTGCAATAGTAAATTAAGCTGGATTCCTCCATAGTAGGAAAATGGTTTAGGTTTATCAGGTCTGCAATTGAATCACATTTTTTATCAGGCAGGCTTGCGAGTCAAAGCCCATAAGATTCATATGTTAACTCAAAAGGAGGGGGGGTGTGCATCAAGATCTTCATCCAATAACCTCACATTTTAACTATGCTTAAGAAGAAACAGTATCATGAGCTATCTAGTGTTACTAACTCATCGCTCCAGAAATATCAGTGTCATCTCTCTAGTTTTCAGAATCAGCTTACTAGATGCCTATGAAACAGATAAGAGTTCAATTCACCAGCCACCTCTATGTCAGATACATATTAATTGATACACGCAGATAAATAAATATATATGCTAGATGCTTATTTCAAGGATATGAAGCTTATATAGGAGACAAAATGAGCAGAGATCAGAGAACTTCTAGCATAAACAATAGAAAATGGCAGACAAGCATATTTAATTAACTCTGAGCAGCTTAGGAAAATCGAAGCATGGAATGGAACAATAAGCTGAATGCAGTAACTACTTGTGGAATTATTGATATTAAATAGCAGAGATCAAAGAACTTCTAGCAGAAAAAAATTAAGAGGGAAAATCTAATGATCAACTATTATAAACACATTATTCACTACCTTGCATTTCTTTACATGTATGATCCAACACAACACGAGAAACTTACTTCATTTTATGATGCAAAGATGCTAAGTTTCTTTTCCATAATCATTCATCGTCATCCTCTTCAACAAATTCTTCCTCTTCCTCCGATTCCTCTTCCTCAGCTTCCTCTTCTTCGTCATTGTTAACAAGAAAACCTCCCAAGGTTTCATCTTCTTCATCCTCCTCATCCTTGTCATTGATATGATCCTTGACAGCTTTATGCTGCGTGCCTACCTTCCTCTGAACACCTTCACCCTCATTACGTGGTCTTTTGTGGTCCTTTGATCTCGTAGTGTATCTAGGTCTCTTAGCACTTCCAGATTTTGCAACAAAATCCTTCTCCTCCTCCTCGCCCTCCCCAATCCATTCCTCGTCTTCCCCTTCCTCCCCTTTCTTATTCCTTCTCCTCCTGCCCTTTCCCTTGGAACTACCTACTCTCTCATTGACCTCACCTTCTTCGTCATCAGAATTACGTCCTACTACCTCAAGAAACCAATTCCAATCCTTCAAAGGAAGGATCTTTTGCCTAGGATACTTGTCGAATTCATGACCTCTCACAAGGAATCCAAACTCTGCATTCATATATAAAAGATTACTAAGTAAGGAACTTACTAAATTATACATAAAGATGAAATTTTTACCTTTAACGGGATCAGTTTGGGAAATATCCAACGACTCTATATCCAGCTCCAACTCTTCCTGGTCGCCTACACCTCCAGCAATCTCCATCCTCGCGGTCTCCTCCTTCTCCCTTCTTCTCTCCAGAGTCCTCTTCTCCCTTCTTTCCACCGCATCCAACACCGCCTTCTCCACCTCCCCCTTCTCCTCCCCAACTCTCCTCACAGCGAAAAAGGAAGGATATTTGAGCGACAGCGAGAAGCGATCTCCAACGCTCAGCTCCCCTTTCTCGGAACTCCGATAAACCCTTCTTCCCCCTTCTTCCCCGCGGCAAATCACGATAGGATTCCTCCCGACTACTTCGAAATGGAGCTTGGATTCCTCGCCGAGGAGCCGAAGGGAGAGGTGGCGGCGGGAGACGGTGCGGTCGGAGGAGGAGCGGCCAAATTCCAACCCTACACCTCTTCCAATCTCCTTGGTCGAACCGCTCTCAATTAGGATCCTATCGCCGAATTCGGATTCGAGCTCCATGGATTCGCGAAGGAGGAGGCTGGAGGCAGTAGGAAACCCTCTTCGGGATCGGATACGAGACGAGGCAGCGGTTACTCGAAACTTTTAAATACGAATAACGGCGTGGGTTTCATATTGGGCCATGAGGTCGTAATTATGGGCCGGACTTTCAAAGTGGGCTTAGGCTTGTTAAGTAGTTTGGATTGGGTTTAGTAGAGCCTAGTACTCAATTAAGCTACGGCTGCTGGGTGATTGATTCCGGCAATATTTCATTCATTAGAACTTTAAAAATTTTAGTTAACATATTTTATTAAGTTGTTACGCTAATCTGTATGATTATTAGTATTTTATGTAACCATGTGTGAGTTAATCGTCGTGACGTGGAGGATGCAATAAACATTATGAGCACCTAACTCGTCGGCCAACAACCATAAGTTAATTTGTCTCATTATTTAATTTATCTAGAATATTTTTAGGCCTCTATTTTTTTTTTTTATTCCAAACTTCCAATTTTTTTTTCTATCAACGGATCTATAAAAATAGATATTTTCATATATGCATGCATGTCTTAGTTTAAGATTTTAGTTTCCCAGGTCAACGGATTAATGAACAGTTTTCTGAAAGTGGATCGGGTAATTAAGTTGTTACACCCGATCCGCTAATAGGGTACCTCGTTGTTTGGGCCCGTGCACTCTCACCTTACACTTCACAGTAGTTGATCGAGATTAAAAGAAAATATCTCGATCCATATTTAGATCTTTATATATACTTACAAAAGAGTTTGTATGTTTATAATTAATTGGGAACAAGTGGAGTACTAAAGAACGACGGATGGAAAAATATCCTACCATCTTCGGCTCCTATCCATTTGCAGTCAATGATAAGCGTTAACTTCGAGTAGGTGAGAAGAGGAAAAAAGTTGAATAATAGCAACAGTATGCTATATATTCTCGTTTTTAAATCTATCGCTATTCACATCACAATATTTAATCCTCTTCAAACAGAGGTTGAAGCTCTCAGGCTAGTTTTGATGAAAGCCAAGAGCTTAGTCTAGATAGGATTGTTATCGAAGCCAATTCTCTAACCCTTATCAATATTTAGATCGTTGGCCTCGTTTTCCATGCAGAAGCACGTATCATTGATACTTGAAGCTTTTGCGCTCCTCTTTTGAGATAATACATTATGTTAAGGTTGACATGATGGTACTAATCCTATTATAGATAGTATAATACATGTTTTTTTTTCTTCTCTTTTTAATAATAATCGATGCGCTTTGTTTATAATTTATAATAAGATTAAATGCATTTCATTCTCCGCACTTTTATATAAAGTTAAAAAATTTAGAGAAAATCACTATTTATTCATGTGGATACATAGTGATTCTCAAGGGCAAGTGAAAGCTATCAATAATGGGGACCTCGATATAGCTAGTAAATACGGAGCATTCTTAAGGAAAGCATCAGGTGGAGGGAGGACTTCACACACTAACATGAGGGTTGGCTTTATAAAGCTAGCTCTCATTTTGATTACCTTGGACTATAAATAGATTAAATGCTTAAGAAGTTTAGAATCGAATCGACCACTTATTTAAGTAATTTTATAGTAATTGTTAATGACGTTTATATATAATCACACACTTGCAGGAGAAAGAAGACAAAAGAAATATCGTAAGCCAAACTGCTTGCGCAGCTTAACATGATCACTCGCCGGCATCTATTGGATGATAATTAGAAAACATTATCGTATAAATAAATAAATAAATATGTATATATATATATATATATCTTTTGCCGGTCTCTTTAAGTAGTGAATGGACGAATGGACCCAAGGAAGCATTTAAAGAGTATTATGACAAGGGAGGCAACCCCACTCTGGATCCAAAGTTGCAAACTGTTATTGGGTATCATAAAGATGTCTGCAAGTTGATGGAGGCCATACTTGACACACTTATTGTATATCATTGGCCCTTGCGAAAAGACTTCTGCTTGCCTTTGTCCTCACGCACTATGGGAGGAGACCAAGGAATGTACACCATTCTCTTCTCTCCCTTCATTTATTCAGCCAGGTCGGTGATGGTGGCCAGTAAACCTCTACGTATATCTATTTATATATTTATCTAAGCAATGACGTACGTACGTCGCTTCCATCCCCTCTTTGTTTGAGATAGTTCAAAACTTCTTCTACTACTTTAATTAATTAGGATAAAGTTTTGTTAATTAGGTGGGCCTTCGAGTGCGGAGCTCTGTTGCCACTTTGGCACGCCACGTCAACGCTCAGCATTAAAGAACTCCTTCCATTGCAAGCAACGTCCTACTCCTATTGCATAATGCATTGGCTTTGCATGCCCGGGCCCGGGGCAACCCACGTGTGGAGCCCACAAAGTAATAAATCGTATAAATTTTATACTAATAACCCCCCCCCCCCCCCTCTATTTGTAGGTATTATTACCATATTTGTTTTATTTGACAATTTAAACCCTGGAAGATGGAAGTTGTTAAATATCCTCGACGAGGTAACGTCGCACCCATGGTTTTTCCATTTCCTCGACAGAATGGACGGCCCACTAACGATCGCCGACGCGAAACGGACGCCAACGGTGCTCCTCCCGCCACGTCGACCACGAGGAATCGGGCGACGCCTAACGGGGCCCGCTCGACTTCGCGGGATCGTTCGCCACGTGTGCTCCTAGCGGCGTGACGTCACCGGGGCACACAGGATGTCCCATACCAGGAGACTACGGTGCCTCGGGTGGATGATGACGTTGGCGGGCCCCCCGCACCCCGTCCTGCCCCACCGTCACGGTGACGTCATTCCCCCGCCCCAAAGTTTTTTCGTCTCTATATAGACCTTCCCCTCGAGTTCGTTCCCCATCTTTGTCCATTTAATTCTTCTCTTGTTTGTGTGGAGTTGGGGGGGAGGAGATCTCTACATCATCAATGGAAGGGGGAGGAGGGGTGAGATGCCTGTCGAGAGGGGCGCCGGTGCTGACGATCGACGGAGGGGAGGCGCCGGAGGAGCGGATCGGGCGGCTGATACGGGAGAACCCCGTGGTGATCTTTAGCCGGAAGGGGTGCTGCATGTGCCACGTCATGAGGAGGCTCCTCGCGGCCGTGGGGGCGCACCCGACCGTGATCGAGCTCGAGGAGGAGGAGGCGGAGCTACCGGAGGCCGCCGGCATCCCGGCGCTGTTCGTCGGCGGGGCGCCGGTGGGCGGGATCGAGGGGTTGATGGGGCTCCATCTCAGGGGGGACCTCGTCCCCAGGCTACGGGAGGTGGGAGCCCTTTGCGGATGATGAGGGTATTTATGTAATTCTACGTCGTGCTCGTAATTTCCTTTTTGTTTTGTTTTCTTTCCTTTTTAGCTCACTGGATTTGGGAATATGGAAGACGCGCTTTGCTACCATGAGACTACCAGTTGAGCTGGGTGTGTAAATATGGGGGATAAAAAGGAAGATGAGTTGCTTCATAAGATAAGATTTATTTACTATACTGTGTACTTTGCAGGTACAGTCAAGTATTACCTTCTCAACAACAACAACAACAAAAAAGCAGTCTAAGTTTACTCCTTTCGTAAAATTTACTAATGCAAAGCTAGCTAGCTATTCAAATTGACGTAATTTGGCGAGCATATCCGAATCATATTCCTTTCTCCTTTTGAGAAATAATGAGTTAGCAACGCCATGTCATGATGAGTCTAAAACGACCAAGTGAGTAGGAGAAAGTAAATGGTGTGCTGACGAGTTGAATAAAGCTTACATTGACTGCTGCTGAATTCTACTAACATTGAGTAACGATGATAACTAAAACTTACAATACATTCATGTTCCTCTTATTCAAACTATTATCATACGTAATTTATTGGACCTATAGTTCATTTCATTTATCAAAAAAAAAATTTAAAAAAAAAAAAGCTAAAGATTTTCTTCTACATCAGCTTGAATTTGAGACGATCGAAGAATCGTACAGTTAGCTCCTTTCTACGAAAGGGTCAGTCCATTTATCAAATGTAATAATAATAATAATAATAACATTGACAACTTTAGGAGAACCATGAAAATAATCAATAACACATGCATGGGCTCCAAATAATCCCTCCTGACACTTAAATATGAAGCCCATATTGTAGTACTCCAGGGCTCAGGATCAAGATGGGCCCGTAGCCCTTGTAATAATGGAATTTGGGCCCCCAGGAGTCGACTTTCAAGAAAATGATATGGACTTTATTATGTTGACTTACTTCAGGTCAGGTCGTGAGTAGAATAATCTGAAATCCCAGAGGAGCAAACTGGGCTGAAAGAGACCAAATAAAAACTATTAGGTTTTGTGCATAAAAAAAAGCCCTTGGAGAAATTATAGTACGTTAAGAAAGCCCTTAGAGAAGTGCAGGAAATTTCCTGCACCCTGGTTGCTTTCAGACGATGGATCTCCTGTTCTCCTTGCATGGTTGCTTTCATGTAAGATGCAACGCAACAATCACGTAAACCCCACAGATATTTTTTAAAATTCTTAACACATTTAGAAGTTAGCTGACATTATATACGGAGGACATGACATGTACATCTAAACTTTAGTGATCAGCATATCTGGGACCCATGCAATAGATGGATAGATAGATAGATAGATAGATTTAACGAACACGGACGGGCAGCATCGATCCTATATATATATGATCATTCATGTCCCACACCAAAAGGGGAGGTTGTGGAAGTCACGTCCTAAGGGGTAGGGAGAATAGTTAGGAGGCCACCCACTCCTCTTGCAGTCTCATCAATGTCGTCAGGATGTTCCCTATCCACGCATGCATGTCATTGGTCTGTGCTACAGACGAAATTATATGCAATATATATAGCATGATCAATATTTTCTTCTACTAACGTATATTGCACGTTAGCATCTTTTTTCTTTTTTCTTTTTTTGATTAATACGTTACCATCTTACCACTTAGTATGATAGTATTTCTTTGGTATATTGACTTTCTGTCAATATAAAATTGACAGAAACTTACTGGCATATGAGCATATCATATCATGGGCCAGGCATTAGTGATGTAACACCTAATTAAATTGAGTCCCATATTTCTATGCCACGTGTGCAGTGAAGGGAAACTTGTAGTCCATGCCGGCCGTAGAAATTTTCACAAAAGAACAAAAAAAAATATGAAATAAAAAGTTCTACTGTCGTGGTCGTTTGATAGCTGATTATTGAAGGGAAACTGGGGAATCTATAACTGTTGGATGTCTAAATGGATTAAATATCCTCAAAAATCTATGGAACTTTGCAAATTGTCAAAAAGGGGGCCATGAGACTAATTTTGCAGTGTACTTCTGTCAAAAGGATTAAAGATATCCAGATATCTTAATAATGGCTTTAAGGTTGCCAGTAGGATTGCATGCATGTGATACTAACATGCTTTCCCTGTAGAAAAGCTAATTAGATTAATTAGGAGACAGTACGTACCCTTGTTTGAATAAGAGAAACTTAGCAGCTCTAATTAAGCTCATGCTGTGGCTTAAGCTCTACTTTAGTTATCATTGGCTTCTGGCTAACTTAGCAGCTTAGTAACCAAAGTTTGGTGATCGATCGATGCTTCCTTGATGTTATCCCAATCCATATCCTTCCATCTTAGCTAGAGCTTTGGCTATTTCTTATGTTTATATTTGTTTCTTTGGCTAAAGTTAAAAGTTAAAGTTAGTTAGTTGTCAAGCTACAACCAAACTATTGTCATAAAATGAGACGGTGTACGGGCTCCCGATTTACTAAGTCGTCCCTATTTGTTTAATTTAGTATGTTTTAAAATACAGCAATTATAATTAAGTCTTAGTTTTATTTTATTTTTCTTTTCTAATATTCACTTAATTTAAGTGGATGCTTATATGTTACACACGAAACCATCTTAATTAAACTTTAGAAAAACGATTCTTTGTAGTATTTATAAACTGACTACATTATGCCTAGCGGTAATTTAAAAATATTGGGGGAAAAGAAAAAGAAAAAGAAAAAGAAAGAAAAAAACTCGATACAATGGCCGGCCGAGGCCGAGGCCGAGGCCGATTACTAAAAATAGATTTCCTATTTAAATAACCGACTTTTGAATTCATCCGTGCCGACAAAAGCCGGATTCTTTTGTTTTCTTTTCCTCTCTCTAATCTGCTGCCACGTGGGCCGATCGAGTGTTCGTCCCAAACGCCAAACGCTATAAACCGAGCCGGTTACAAGACACGTGTGGGTGGGTCCCACTCAAAGCAGCTGACCTTTAATTAGCCCTACCTGTCTATCAGAATATAATCCTGCGCTTAGAATTAATGACAGGAAATTAGAGAGAGAGAGAGAGAGAGAGAGAGAGAGGAGTCCGAGACAGAGGGAGAGAGAGACTACTAAACAAAAAAAAAGTAAAAAGAAGAAAGAAAAACTAATTTAACTGTTCGAGACCGGAAGTTGCCAAATTTCGAGGTGCCATTCTCTCAAACCCCTTTGCATTACCTCCAATTCTTTGTTTTTTTTGGTTTCTTTCTCGTGATTTGGTTTCGAGTCTATGCTTCTTCTTTTTTCTTTCATTTTTGGAGATTTTGGTCCATGTTATTTTTCCTTTTCGATCTTACTGTGGCGTTCGGTTTCGATTCCAGCCCCTGTTCTTGAGATCCGGAAGGAAGCAATGCGTCCAAAGAAGGTCGCGTCTTTTTCGCGAATTACTCTGGGAGATGCGATTTTGTTGCAGAATGGTCGATCGAATTCTATAATTCGATGAGTTGACCCAAAAAAGCAATGCGTTTGCGGTGGTTGTGGAATTTTATCAAACAGGTGGGCGTTATAGGTTTGCTAAGTTTGAGCTGAGGAACCCTAGTCGAAGCTAGAGATGGGACCTCGCGGAAAGAGGCGAAGGGATAGGCTCCGATGGAGCAAGCTCTATACCTTCTCGTGTTTCAGCCCGAGCGTTCTATTAGACCCCGAGGCTTCGCACTCTCTCGGAGGCCCCGGCTTCTCCCGCATCGTTTACTGCAATCAACCCCGGCTCCACCGCAAGAAGCCATTGAAATACCCCACCAATTATATCTCCACAACCAAGTACAACATCATCAGTTTTCTACCAAAAGCCATATTTGAGCAATTCCGGCGCGTCGCCAATCTCTATTTTTTACTAGCCGCGATCTTATCGCTCACCCCTGTCGCACCTTTCAACCCTCTAAGCATGATCGCACCCCTGGCATTCGTTATTGGGCTTAGTATGGTGAAGGAGGCATTGGAGGATTGGCGGAGATTTATGCAGGACATGAAGGTTAATAGCCGGAAGGTTGGAATTCATAAGGGGGAGGGGGTGTTTGGCTACAAGCATTGGCAAAAGATTCGTGTTGGTGATGTTGTGAAAGTGGAGAAGGACCAATTCTTCCCTGCAGACTTGCTTTTGTTGTCGTCAAGCTACGAGGATGGGATTTGCTATGTTGAGACGATGAATTTGGATGGTGAGACAAATTTGAAGGTCAAGAGGTCTTTGGAAGTAACCCTGCCATTGGATGAAGATGAGGCTTTCAAGGATTTTAGGGCCACCATACGTTGTGAAGACCCAAATCCTACGCTTTATACTTTTGTTGGTAATTTTGAATATGAACAGCAGGTGTATGCACTTGACCCGAATCAGATTCTCCTCAGAGATTCAAAGCTCAGGAACACTTCCTATGTCTATGGTATTGTTATCTTTACTGGCCATGACAGCAAAGTTATGCAGAATGCAACGGAATCACCATCTAAAAGAAGCAGAATTGAGAAGAAGATGGACAAAATTATATATATTCTGTTCACTGTTCTCTTATTGATATCATTTATCAGCTCTATAGGTTTTGCTGTGAAGACAAAGTTTGAGATGCCAGACTGGTGGTACTTGCAGCCAAAAAATACCACATACTTGTATGACCCATCAAGGTCTGGGATTTCTGGCATCTTCCATCTTGTCACAGCGCTTATTCTTTATGGGTATCTAATACCAATCTCACTCTATGTTTCGATTGAACTTGTCAAGGTCTTGCAAGCCATGTTCATCAACCATGATCTTCATATGTATGATGAGGACACAGGAAATCCTGCTCAGGCCAGGACCTCAAACTTAAATGAGGAGCTTGGCCAAGTTCATACAATCTTGTCAGATAAAACGGGCACTTTGACATGCAATCAGATGGATTTTTTAAAGTGTTCTATTGCTGGAGTTTCATATGGTGTGGGTTCTAGTGAAGTTGAAATTGCTGCAGCGAAGCAGATGGCCGCAGAAGCTACTGGTAAGAATAGCAATACTCATGATCTATGGGAGAGTAATGGAGGTGATGTGAGGTCTTCAGAGATTGAATTGGGAGATGGGATTACCTGCACTGTTGAGAAGGCACAAATGCCTACTATAAAAGGTTTCAATTTTGAGGATGACCGCCTAATGCAAGGGAACTGGAGGAAAGAGCCAAGTGCTGCTACCATCCAATTATTCTTCAGGATACTCGCTGTTTGCCACACGGCAATTCCTGAGCTGAATGAGGAAACTGGTGGTTTTAACTATGAAGCTGAATCACCTGATGAAGGATCTTTTCTGGTTGCAGCCAGGGAATTTGGATTTGAGTTCTGTAAGAGGACACAATCAAGTGTCTTCATCCGTGAGAGATATTCTTCTTCTGAGAAACCACTTGAAAGGTTATATAGCTTGATCATGATATTATTTGTCAACTGGTTGTAAATCTTGCAGTTCTGGATTAAAACTTTGTGGTGCCTTGTTTGTAGGGAGTTCAAGATTCTCAATCTATTGGAATTTAGCAGTCAAAGAAAGAGAATGTCAGTAATTGTGCGGGATGAATCTGGGCATATTCTTCTTCTGTGCAAAGGAGCGGATAGGTATCATTCAATATCTTGTTTGCATTACCTTTTGAAGCTGATGCATCCCTTCTTTTTTCAGCTAAACGCCGAGTCACGCTGAATTTATATATGATCAACTTTTGTCATTTCCAATTGTTTTTATGACTGAATAAACTTACTTATTTTTTTTCTACTGAACAGCATCATATTTGATAGACTATCAAAAAACGGAAGGCGGCATGAGGCTGAGACGACTAAGCATCTGAATGAATATGGGGAAGCAGGTTTGCGGACATTGACACTAGCATACAGAGTACTTGAAGAATCCGAGTATTCTACTTGGAACACTGAGTTTCTTAAAGTGAAGACCACAATAGGACCTGACAGAGAATCCCAACTTGAGCGAGTCTCTGATTTAATTGAAAGGGACATGATTCTTGTTGGTGCAACTGCTGTAGAGGACAAATTACAGAAAGGAGTAAGATATGTCATTAAATCTACTATTATCTGGTGGTTTTCCTTGATCCTTTAACCATTTCCTCTTTTCTTCTCAGGTTCAGCAGTGCATAGATAAATTAGCACAAGCTGGTCTTAAGATTTGGGTTCTGACTGGAGATAAGATGGAAACAGCAATCAATATAGGGTATACCTTCAAACCATTTACATGATTCACATACCATTGTCACCAGATAGTGCATCAAATATCAGCTGATAATTCGTTTGTTTTGTCAGATATGCTTGCAGCCTACTTAGGCAAGGTATGAAACAGATCTGTTTGTCCACAATGAAGAGTGACTTGATGGCAGAAGAAGCAAAAAGGGTAACTCTTTACATATCCCTCGGAATCTGTAGCAGGTTTTGATCTATGTGGCTAAAGTCTTTTATAATAGGCTTTGCTTTTATCTTTGCTGAATGATCAGGCTGCAAAGGAGAATCTTTTGTTGCAAATCACGAATAACTCACAAATGATCAAGTTGGAAAAGGATCCTCATGCAGCATTTGCTCTCATTATTGATGGAAAAACTTTGGCAAATGCACTGGAGGAGGATATGAAGAATCAGTTTTTGAGTCTGGCAGTTGATTGTGCTTCGGTCATATGCTGCCGGGTCTCTCCTAAGCAGAAAGCACTGGTAGTTACCATCAAGGCAAACCTCTGAACTCCAAAAAGGGTAGTTTAGTTAACTTTCTATATCTTTCGATGCCTCTAGGTGACTCGTCTGGTCAAAGAAGGTACTGGCAAAACAACTTTAGCAATCGGTGATGGTGCAAATGATGTGGGGATGATTCAAGAAGCTGATATTGGTGTTGGTATCAGTGGGGTGGAGGGCATGCAGGTTAGTTGTACCAGTGCTTATATAAGTTTGACGCTGGATGTTGGTTTTCCTTTGACATTGACAACCTAGACTTTGTTAGTCTTTTGAAAAATATCATATACATGAGATTGACATTCATACTAGTACTACAAGTAGAATGCTTATAGTTGTCCTGCTTTCTGCAGGCTGTGATGGCTAGTGATTTTTCCATCTCCCAATTTCGGTTTCTTGAACGTCTCCTTGTTGTCCATGGGCACTGGTGCTACAAGAGGATTGCCCAAATGGTAACACCTAAGGAACACCTCCAGTTTTATGTATTATGCACTTTATGTCATGTATGCTATGTAATAATTCATGTTGCTGATTCTACTTTTGTTAATGGAATCCAGATCTGTTACTTTTTCTACAAGAATATAGCATTTGGCCTCACCATTTTCTACTTTGAGGCGTTCACTGGGTTCTCTGGACAGTCAGTTTATGATGATTGGTATATGCTACTATTCAATGTTGTTCTTACCTCTTTGCCCGTCATATCACTCGGAGTGTTTGAGCAAGATGTTTCTTCTGAAGTCTGCTTACAGGTATTCTACTTGAGATTTGATCTTCATAGTCAGTATCTCATGATAAATGCTAAGCATCTCCGCAAAGAAAATCTCAGTGCATCTTGAACAGCTGACTTATCCAAACCATCCCCCCTCTACATATCTGGAGAAATGCTTTCACAAGATCAATAACTTCCAATTGATTTAAATCAATAGCTACTTAAATTGGCCTATATATATTTCCTTCATCAAAGCTGACCAGGAAACTTTTTCTTTGCAGTTCCCTGCATTGTATCAGCAAGGACCAAGGAACCTTTTCTTTGATTGGTACAGGATATTGGGATGGATGGGAAATGGTCTCTACTCATCCCTCGTTATATTTTTTCTCAACGTCGTCATTTTCTGCAATCAGTCATTCCATGGAGGGGGCCAAACTGCCGACATGGCTGCCGTTGGAACCACCATGTTCACCTGCATTATCTGGGCCGTTAACATGCAAATTGCCCTTACCATGAGCCATTTCACATGGATCCAACATGTCTTTGTGTGGGGAAGCATCATTACCTGGTACCTTTTCCTGGTTGCCTATGGAATGTCTTCACCATCGATATCTGGGAATAACTACCAGATTCTTCTGGAAGCTCTTGGACCGGCCCCTTTATACTGGGTTGTGACACTTCTAGTTACTGCTGCTTGCAATATACCATACCTGGCCCACATCTCTTTCCAGAGAGCATGCAATCCACTTGATCACCATGTGATTCAGGAGATCAAATATTACAAGAAGGACGTAGAGGACTGTATTATGTGGAAGAGAGAGCGATCTAAGGCTAGGCAGGAGACAAAGATTGGTTTTACTGCAAGGGTGGATTCTAAGATCAGGCAACTGAGGGGTAAATTGCAAAGGAAAGTCTTGTCATTAAGCATCCAAACAGTAACATAAGATGTGTGCTGGATATTGACTGGAGTTGGAGCATGCCATTTAGTTTGAAGTAAGGCTTCCCAACATGTGCCTTTGCGGCTGTATTCTTGTGACAGAAGCAGCATCTTCAGGAGATCCCAGTAAGGTGCATATATTTTCCCCTTATTCGAGTTGACATCTTGACTACACTTATTTTGTCCCTCCAATTTTTGTTTTGGTATAGTAAAGCTAGGTTCAGTTATCTCTTTTTTAAGTTCCACTCCCATTCATTTTTTATTTCACGAGGAGAGTCCATGGCCTTCTCTATTATAGAATTACAAAGGCAGTGTTGTAAAATTTCTGTAAACTTGTTGCGTCGAAGATCTACAAAAGCAGTTGATAATGTGTGTATATCTTTTAAATTTACCCTTCATGTTATATACTACAGTAACATGTTGTTCTATTTGGAAAGCACTAACACTATTTTTTTTTTCTCTTCACTAGAACGGACCATTGTAAAGAAGTTGCCTTTTGGTTGTTTTCTTTAGTTTGGTCACTGAAATAAATTGATTGTGAAGCTTTTGGCTTGAATTTTGGTACCTAGTGTCTAAAAAGTGAGTGGATATGCAGGAATATGAAAAGAAGATACAGTTTCTACGGGTCATATCCATACTGAGCATTATCTATCCTGAAGTGATCTTAAGCAATTATGGCTGCTATAAATTTTGATATGATGCCAGTAAGAAAAAAAGAATTGTATGGCAATAGATGGAAACTGAAGCTTTGAATGTATCTATAGGACAGGTAGCATGGGTTTGAATCTCTTATTTGGTGTATTGGTTCAATCCTCAATCCTCACAAGCATCATGCATAATAAATTCAGACCAGAGATTAGCTTTAGTTTCATGTTAAATATGAGTCTCCAGCTGGCTTGATTAGGATAAACCTAATTCAGGTGGGGCCGAGGTTTTAATCGGGTTGGTGTACTTAACTAGAGAAAAATAGAATGGCACACAAGAGAAAGGCAAGCAAATTCACTTTGTTTGATTAGTGTAACTTCATAAACAAGTGAGGTAATATCATCAAAGGTGTCTGTCTCTATGATGCTCTTCTCAGGTACAATATCTCCAGTAGATATAAAATGTCCTCATTTGCATCTTTTTTCCCCAAATAACTTAGCTTTTCATTTTTCACCTTTTGAATTGATAGTGTGCCAATTCTTTTGCATTGAGATGATGTGCCAAAAAAGTTTAGTGTGAGCATGATTTATACATCCTCTGTTTACTAGTGGGTGGAAGAGCCTATTCATTGATTTCATATCATTTTCTTCTTCATGAACATTCTACATCTTTTGAATGACTTTCGTATGGTTGCTTGTTATGGTCTATAGACTATATGCCATGAAAATGACAGGATATCAGCTACGCTATGCACCTTTTAAATTACATGAAGATGGGAAATAATTTTGATTATATTTGGTTATGTTGCATATATCACCTCAAACTGGATCAAATCCTTCTTCAATATGGATTCAGAAGTTTATGTCATCCTTTGATGTCCTTCACATTCCTCAACAAGAATTGTTGGGTTGGACTTCACAGAAAAACAGAGGAATGATAAGAGTGACCTTGAAGAGCTCTACTTATTGTGTTAATACATACATAGATGATGAAATCCTCTTAGTTTCTTCTACACTTTTTACCCTTTTAATGGGACAAACTCGCAATTAGGACATCATTGTGTAACAATTCCTGATCCTTAGCTGTAGAAGGGGAGTATGTTCAAATACCCTGAAGTGCTTTATCTATGTTTCCTTTTATTATTATTCTTCGCAACAAGTATGTTAAAAGTTTATGTAAAATGATTGGGCTCCCAACATTTACCATTTCTTACACTATATTTTGCCCTCTAAAAAAAAGGTACTGTCCCGTGAACTTTGCATTTACCCCCATTTTGTCCCCCTCCCCTCCGCCACTGACACCTGGCCCCACTCAAACTCCTCCCTCAGGGCCTCAGTTGCTTCACCACTCACTACTCTGCCCCCCCTCCCTTCCTCTCCCTTCCCCAATGAGAAATTAATCAACAGCCCATCATTCCCTTTAAATCATCCCCCTACTTTTACCAAAACCTTTTCTCCTCCCCCCTTTCCAAACCCATTCCCATTAGCATTAGTTTAATGCCCACCAAAAAGATATCAGAATATTTATCTGATAAATACCAACACCAAGCTGCAAAGGAAAGCCTGTGATCGGTGATCCCCTGTGGTGGGCGAGACAGGCAACAGCGGTGTGCATGGTTGCATGCAACCCATTGAGGTGCCTGAGTGGTTCAAAAGTTTGGTTCTTTTACATGGGCATGGCACCACATGACCTCAAATTCTATGCAGTGTGTGTACTAAGGGGATGAGTGTTGGATAAAACAAAGGGGTAGAGAATCATTTTCCCCTTGGGAGTGTAGGAAACAAAGGAAAAGACAGAAGTTGCAACATCAAGGTAGGCTGTAGTGTGTGGGTAATGAATAGCTGGGATTAAACACTTGTAGCTTCCTTCTCTCATCTCTTTCATTCACTTCATCCTTTTGCTTTGCTCCAACTTCTTCTTCTCAGTTTTCAA
This sequence comes from Typha latifolia, assembly GCF_019914945.1. NCBI lineage: Eukaryota > Viridiplantae > Streptophyta > Magnoliopsida > Poales > Typhaceae > Typha > Typha latifolia. Next base: position 3,892,926 of record NC_133087.1, on the reverse strand, counting down.
TTGAGGTTCATTGGAAAGCAGGTGGTAGTATGTGGTCTTAGGTTGTCTTTCTGGTTTTGATCCTGGAGGAGGAGAAAAGTGAAAAGAAAAGAAAAGAAAAACTGGCTATTTTGGGTGTTGGGTTTTTCTTGATTTGTTCTTCTTTTTGGTACTAGTGGGAGGATTGGTTTCCTATGGTCCTTGTGGTGAGAAGGAAATAGTATTGAGTTCTTGAGAGGTGGTGCTTAATTCTATCTTCTTCCAAGAAATCATCCCTTTTTTTCCTCCCCCTTTTTTATTCTCTTTTCTTCATGGGATGGTCTATCTTGCAAGGATCCTGATGGGAATATCTAAGCAAGCATGGTAGCATTATTGGCCAATTATGATGTTCTTTTCTGTTGGTTTTTTGAGTCCATAGGCCAGATTTCATATCTTCTTTGAGTACTTGAGACCTTTTAATTCCACTCTCTCTATCTCTCTCTCTCTCCTACTTGCCTTTTTCTTCTTCTTCTTCTTCTTCTTCTCTCTCTCTCTCTCTCTCTCTCTCTCTCTCTCTCTCTCTCTCTCTCTCACAAAATCCAGAAACAATCCGATGATGATGAAAGGGCTTCAGCAACAACACCACCTTGTGGAGGAGAACATGTCTAATCTCACCTCTGCCTCTGGGGAAGCAAGTGTCTCCTCCAACCAGCAATCCTCCTCCTTCACCCCTAACCCAATCCCAGCAAAGAAGAAGAGGAGCCTCCCAGGAAATCCAGGTGCCGCCCGCCCTTTTGTATATATATATATATGCTTGAAGAACTGTCTCAACCAAACTTTTTACACATGTATGCTTCATGCTTCTTGTATTGACCCAAATCTTTTGGATCTCAGACCCAGATGCTGAGGTGATAGCACTGTCACCCAAGACCCTCATGGCCACCAACAGATTTGTGTGTGAGATATGCAACAAGGGGTTCCAAAGGGACCAGAACCTGCAGCTCCACAGGAGAGGCCACAACCTGCCATGGAAGCTGAAGCAAAGGAGCAACAAGGAGGTGAGGAAGAAGGTGTACATCTGCCCTGAGGTAACATGTGTCCACCATGAGCCCTCCAGGGCACTGGGAGACCTCACAGGGATCAAGAAGCACTTCAGCAGGAAGCATGGGGAGAAGAAGTGGAAGTGTGATAAGTGCAACAAGAAGTATGCTGTTCAATCTGATTGGAAGGCCCACTCCAAGATCTGTGGCACTAGGGAATACAGATGTGACTGTGGCACCCTCTTCTCAAGGTAACAGCAACGCTTCAATAATAATGCAATCCCACTAGGACCAACAGGCCCAACTATTGGAATAGGCAAGCATTTCAAGAATGTTTGCATACATGTTGGGAGTAATTAAGGTTTCAATCTTGTCTGGTAACTTGGAACCAAGTCTGCATTAAAATAATTCACTGCATGAATCCCATCAAACAATGAGTGTTAACTGGTCAGGTTGATATGGGTGTTTGTCAAGGAGAAGTGATATAGGAAATACTAATACAGCATTACCATAAACTCACTAATGGATTTCTTTGTGTCTTTTTTAGTGATATTTTCTCCTTGTGACTTCTGTTACCTTTGCCTTTTTCTTGCCTCTTTTTTTTGTCTTGAACAGGAGGGATAGCTTTATCACCCACAGAGCCTTCTGTGATGCACTAGCAGAAGAGAGTGCAAGAGCTATGGCAGTGAACCCCTTGGCCAATCATCTCCTGTTCACTCAACCAACGTCATCTCATGAGCCCTCTTCTCTTCCACACACATCCCTACAAGGCCAATTCCCTCATTTAATGACTGCCACAGAAGCCAACACAAATATCATGGCCAGCCATGGCCTACAGGAGTTCTCACTCAAGAGGGAGCAACAGCAACAACAGTTCAACATGATGCAAGATTTCCCATCTTGGATTGATTGCCAGGGCTCCACATCTTTAAACAACTTAGAGATTCCTTCTTCTATCTATCCCACAAGGCCAGAACAAGACTACAGTCACGAGAACTCAACTGCTCTTCCTAACACCTCTTTCTCTACTCCATATCAAACCTCAGTACCCTCTCCTCACATGTCTGCCACTGCATTGCTTCAGAAGGCAGCTCAAATGGGTGCGACAATGAGCAGAACCCCAAACCTTGGTGAGATGGCAACTCACTCTTCTGGATTTGGTCTTGGCCTGTCTTCACACCTAAGCTCTGGTGATGGTGGATTTGGACAAGGTAACCAAGAAATGACGGTGAATCCTCTCTACCCAGCTACTAACTTTGATGGGTCTTTTGGAGATGCCTTTGGTGGTATGCTAGGATCAAAGAGGAAAGGAAACAGTAGCCATGAAGGAGGAGGAAGTGGTAGTGTTGGTGGAGTAATGGCTGGGAATGATGGGGTGACCAAAGACTTTTTAAGTCTAAGAGCCTTCTCCCACAGGGATATATTTAACATGAATGGGATGGATCCTTGCATGAGCTCCTCAAACTATGAGCAGAACCAGCAAAGTAAGAAGCCATGGCATGTTTAATTAATTAGCTACTACTCCAAGGAAGTTTTGATAGGAATAAATTAAGTATGATGGCCTCTACTATTCTTTATCTCGATCTCTCTCTCATCCTTTGCCCCAAAGGGAAGAAGGTTTGGTTCCAAATCTCTATTCTTGTCATAAGGTAATTCACTCTTATATATGCTTGCTGGCACTTCCCTCTTGTTTGTTGTATGAATACTTTTATCCTTATTTATGTAATAATTAAACCCTCGTCTATCCTACCCAGCAATGGATGCGTGTCTTCCTTGTAATCACTTTAAAATAATGGAGAACTTTTGTTTCGTCTACTTCTCTCTAAAGTGCTAATTGTACATTACTAGTTCTTTTTAATGATCTTGAGAACTTTTATTTGAGCTAAGAGAATGGAATCTATATATATATATATATATATATATGTATATAGATAGATAGATAGATAGATAGATAGATAGATAGGTTAATCATATGACTACGTTGCACTTTTGTAGGTGATCATGGTAAAGGACTTGCAGCTTGAAAAGCTGGTAAGGAGAATGATTAGTGAGGTGATTGGTCCTCTTTAACTTAAACTTGTCATTATATATCTACACGCATTGGAAGCAAACATATGAAGGATGCCAAGGTATCTTTGGCACGATGCGCATACAAATCATCACGGGCTTTAAAATTTGCACGTTCTAATCTTGGTGCTAATTGGTGTAGGCAGTAGTCACTCTCTTTCCCATCCACTTTGGATTCTAATTTTAGAAGCCATAAACATATGAAATTAATCTTTCATTTTAGCACCCTTCCTTTTCCCATACTACTTTGATAAAACTAGATCGACTCTTACCTCAGCTATTGATTTCAATCATTTTGATGAAAATGGAATCAAATTCCTCCTTAAGAATGTGCAAACTGCAGATGAATATTCTCTGTCAGAATTCCGTGTAGTAAACTGTCTACCATATGTGTCAAAGCGGAACAAAACAAATTAATGAGAACACTCAATGTATGCATATATACAGTTGGACCGTTACAGAATGATTGATCCAGTTGTTCAACATATATATCAAGAAAGAATGACTCATTTTATCTAGACTATAATTAGCCTACACTGAGCTTATGAAAAATTACATTTGTTTTATTTATTTATTATTTTTATGTTTTATGTAGATGGGGTGTTGGGATTCCAAGTGTTTTGAAACTTTTATAGAGACAAAGAGCAGGGAGAGGGGGACCTGGAGCAGGTTAGGGTTTTTGAGACGTGATCCTTTTTAGCTTGGGGCAGCTTTTTCTCCTTGTTTTATATTGTCAACGGGCCATTGATAAAGACATGAGCACTTTCTCGGAGGAGGAGCTCAGAAATGGACATGCACGCATACAAGGAGGGAAGACAAAGAGAGAGCACAAAGTCTGAACGAACTCTGAAAGGCACAATACCTATATATATATATATATGTGTGTGTGTGTGTATATATATGCCAATATCGCAATATAGCTAGCATGGAGAGGGGATATATAAAGTAGTGAAAGAATCTCCACCTCATGCTCGCTCCTCTTGCCTCTGTTTGTATCTTTTTCCTTAGCTAGCTTTTGTCTACTCTCTCACTCTCTCTCTCTCGCTTTCTCTCGAGATGATGCATTCAAAAAGTGATGCATGCACCAAGGAATTAAAGCAGCAGCCTTCACGAGGCACTGCTAGGTAGATTTATAATGTATATAGTATATACCCCAATCCCCACTTCTTCTTCTTCTTCTTCTTCTCCTCCTCCTCCTTTAAGAATTAATGAGATGTATTAATCTTCAAGCTATGAGTTTCTAATTTATTTGGTGTATGAAAAACAAATGTATGTATGGTCTCACCGTTAACGATTTGCTCAGATATATGGCGTTTTGAGTTTCAAATAGTTTGAAAAATAAACTTGTAAACAGTACTAAGAAGTAGAGAGAGAGAGAGAGAGAGAGAGAGAGAGACATGCAGGTCACAAGATCAGTGGTTGTTAATAATTAAAGGGCTATAGTAGCATATTCTAGTGCTTTAATTCCATGAAACTATTTACTATTTAGTACTACTACTATAAGGACTTGTTAGCTTCGAGCTTTGAAGGGTAGCTCTTTATCTGCTAGTCTACGTGAGTATCTTCTTTGTCAACTAAATTAATTAATGTGCATGCATGAGCTTGATCACTTTCTAGTGAGATGTATCTTCACATAGAATATATACATATATATATATATATAGTACTAGATGATTTGACCGTTGATCATTAGGTTAACAAAAGTTAGTCTTGGTCAAAATAAATGCAGTTAATTAACTATATAGTGGAGCTGTAATTAACAATTAACTTTATGATCCTTCTTCTTCCAATAACTATATGTAGGAGGTTAGCTAGGAAATAGGTATCAAAAAGTACTTGTACCTTAATTATAGTTTTTTGACTTCCCAAACACAATTGCCTCTCATGCAACAAGCAAACTCCAAACCAAAAATGTTTGGTATGCTTTGTCTTCTAAAAATTATATTGGGGAATTCAATTGCTGCTTTATATCAAATTGCAACTATTAGTCAATTGTTAATTAGGATGTTAAAAGACTTAATTACATCATAGGAATATAACGAGAATATTGGTATTAATAAAACACCATTAGTATTTTTGAATTTAAAAAACAAAAGTATAAGGAGAGTAAGTTAAACTCGAGCTAAACCATAGTAGGGTAAACTATAATTTGCCCGATTTCGATTATCTTATTTCTAATCATTGAATAAGTTAAATCTCAAATTGACCTATAAATACTAAGAACTACCAAATGGAACTAAATTAAGAATGTCTGACATCTCCTCCTCTTTCACGAGGGGAATGGAGCTTAGGATTCCCTACTTACATGTTAATCCCTGTCTAGATTTACCTACAATCTCACAGCCAGAATTATTAGTTTATGCTCTTCACGTGCATTTGTTCTTAATCTCTCTCTCTCTCTCTCTCGTGATACCTATAGCTGTGGAATTATTATTATTATTATAAATTTCAAATGGAATGAAGAATAAATTAATGCTGTGCCCATATAGTTAGCCCTTAAATGAAGCTCTCGAGATGGAGATGGTTTGCATGTATAAGTTCTAGAGTTGATATTTTTTTATATTTAAATTTGTAATAAATAACAAACAAAAAAAACATCCTTAACTTACAGAAATGTATAAATACATGCACCAAAAAATTTAAAAAAAAATCTTTAAGTTATAATTAAGTAAGAATATATATATATATATATATATATGGAGAAAGAAAAGGGAGGAGGGTAAACGTGATCCTAGGGTTGGCTGGCCCACGTTTGTCCATGGAACACTTCACGTGCTGACCTTCTTTGTCATTCTACCATGCGAACAAAGAGGTACAAGTTTTGCATGCGAGAGAATAAAGCCTCCCGGGGCCAATTTGGTTTGGTGCCTTTGGACGCTTTTAGGATATCAGAATTCAGAATAGGGTAAAGTTTGACATCTTCGATGAATATTTCTTAGCTCATCTTACTGCCATCAAATTCAATTCAATGACATTTTGGATGATAAGTAGGGCTGCTTAAAATGTTTGTAGATTCAAAGCCGATATGAACTATAAAAATTAAGTTAGTATGTATGAGATATGTTATTAATTGCTATAGTAAGAATTGAGTTTAATAAAATATGTCATATTATCTATAATTATAATAAAGTGTATTTTGAGTTTTCACCTATGGAATCCCAAGTTAGTATTTTATGAATCCATACTTAATAATAACTATGATATATGTAGTTATTAATTATGAAATTATATTTGACTGTGTATCAAAGTATCTGTTGTTGTGCGCAAATATTTTAGTAAATTTAGATTATTTGCTGTTGTACAAAAATATTTCAGAAATAAATTATTTGCTGCTGTACCAAACATTTCAGATATGTATCGATTATTATTGTTGTTGTACACAAGTAATTTAAAAGATAACATATACTGTTGTTGTACACAAATGTTCATAAAATAGCATCCAAATTGTTTTAAATACAACTTCATTGTTGGGACAATTATGGTTTCACTTGGTTTCTAGCTTATAGCCAAAGGAAGGCCACGCATTGGTGCCTCTTCCATTGACTACAACCTAAGGTGGGTGGGTTTCAAAAAGAGGAGAGCTCCTAGTGGCAAGGAGGAGATTATATATTTGAGTGACAAGGAGAGAACTATTGGTGGCAAGGAGTATGATTATTCCCACTAGAGAAGAGAAAACTAGAGAAAAAAATTATTTATTTTATATTTTACAAATGAGTCTCTTGCATTTAATATGAAGAGATATTTTCAAAGTTGGTGTTGTAGTAATTTTGGTACTTATAAAATTTTTGAAGCTGCAAAGAAAACTTTACTAGTATTGAAATACTAAATAGATACATGTAGTGTTAAGGAAAACTGGAAAGAAGGGCAAGACAACTATAACATGAAATTAAATCTAAAAATTTGAGCACAAGGAAGAAAGTTGAAGCTTCATGCTATGTAATGTGCTAATCGTATGACAGAACGAGAATTGACAAAAGAAAATATCCAGTAACTAGAAATTCAGAACCATCGTATTGTCGATGCATATGCTTGACATATTATTTTGTCTTTACAAACTGAACAGATTAAGATTGCTACATCTTTTGATTCTTTACTATACATACTTGTAACTATAGCGAAGCACGTTGATTTTCTAGCAGAAAATAAACTTTAGAGTACAAACAATGCCGACATGTAGATCAGGAATATAAAATTTCAGTCTCAAGAGTTGAACAAGACCTGCCAAAAAGACTATATCAGTATGTGGATCTGATATTGAATGACTGAACTGCAAGGAACACTTAGTAATGATTGTCCCATAAGACTTACACTGATGGCATAATGTGAAGCTCAAAGACAGATTAAAGTGGAGAAAAACTTTTAAGAAGAACATTAGACAAAATTATGTAAAAGTTAATGAATCCTGAAATTCTGAAGCAATCTTCAACCTGTCAGAGCGACGAATTATAAGATATAAGAACATGTGTGAGAAAAAAAGAACTCATTGTAGAATATCGGAACATAGCATACCTGGGGAGGGCTAACGAAATTCATCATGAAATACGTAATCATCTTCCGAAAATATAGCATTATAAAATATGTAGGGGTTTTCTAGCATCTCTGACAAACTCAGACACCCATCCTTATCGTGATCTGCCTGCATAGAACCAATGATTCCAGGATAACCAAAGGCATAGTTCGAAGGCTAATTACCAGAACTCTCAAACAACAGAAATATGGTATAAGTAGAACAAATATATAATTTGTTGAAGTGATTTAATGAATTTATCAAGCTTCTTTTAAAGTAGGATAGGTAAACTGATGAACATAGTATGCTACTATGCTAGTTGTCACAAGTTGGCCAACAAGAATGCAGCAAATCTATGTCTTGACTGAGGAGATGAAACTTATTAATCAAGTCCAGTTACTATGTGATACTCCCTTATTCCATTTTCTTCTTCACGACACTCTTCTTCCAAAACAATATTGCTGGTTCTAAGTTTGAATAAGGCTCGAGAACGATTAGGAAGTTCTTGATATATAGATAGTTCATGTCTAGTTCAATTTTAAACAAAGAATCAGATCCAAATAGATTTATAACAAACATTCTTGGCCTTCTAATTAGCCCTTTCATTTACCCTTCACCAACATCATGAAACTTATATAGAATAGCTATCTATGAAAAAAATTCATCAGTAGTAGGATGGGTACTTTAAAAGATATAGCTAGTATCAAAGCTCTTCTGTAAAGGAACTTCATCTGCTCACTCTTCATGCTTTCATAGTTTAAAAGGAGCTTCGGAGTTTTCGGTGCAGTATATAAACAATTAAGCATCCCTTTCCATTGAACTTATCTGGATGTGTCTTAAATTAGCGTTTTGTTTCTTGTGTTCATTTGTTGTTCTGTAGACTTTTATATAGCATCTTATATACTAGATAATACCAAATTATAACTACTTTGTTTAGGATATAAATTGTTGTCTAATACCAAATCCATATCCATATCTATTCAGAACAACTAATGATGCATATTTGATTCCTATATCTGTATAAAGATTCATTAGAGAAACGTAGGTATAACTACAGGGAGGCACTTAAAAAAATGAAGGAAAAAAGAACTACATGTAGGCAGTACGGTATGGACTTATCAGGTGCTTTTACCCTATTGATGCATACTTCATACATGAACTGGTGTTTCTTTGTGTTGTATGTCCATAAAGAGTAGCATATACTTGAGTACTTATCTAAACATACAAAAGACATTTCTAAAACGTATATACACATCTACGATGTAGATTCATATTGAATGTCTTTCAGCAACAGAAAGAGTGACTAGAACTCCAGAGAAGCTATATTACCTGTGATATCATATAATCAGCTTGTTGCTTTGCATATTGATGCTCTGATGGGTGAATATTCATAATTACAGGTTTTAGTTCAGCTGCCGACAAGAACCTGAAAAGGAATGTTGCAAGGTTGAGTTTCCAAAATTTCCAAGATAGAAAGTACTGCTCACAATGCATACCCATCCTTGTCCTGATCAAGGTCTGAAAATAACTTTTTAGCAGGTGCCTCCTCTGATTCATGCGGAGCTTCATGATGATTTTGTACTAAGTTAAACAACTCATTGAAAAATTCTTGAAAATTAAGCTTCCCATCGTTGTCCTTATCTCTTGCCCTGAAGCAAAACAATTCTGGTAAGAAAACCTAGCCATCCATATGGTGATTTACTTAAGTAAGCTAACTAATCTCTTTCAAGAGAGACAAGACACAAAGCAGCAAAGGCTACATGATACAAAATATTAAAAACTCAAAATGCTTTGATATTATAGAAGAAAAAGATAAAGTTGTACCATATGAGAGCAATCATAGGAAATTCTCTCATATCCAATAATAAAAAGTTGACCTCCATCTGCAAGATCTTCACATAACCATCAGCTACTAAGTTGTATCTCACACTAGTATAATTTACAAATAAATGAGCCATATATTCTTCTAACAATGGAGAAACTACAAAGAGCATATGTTCATACACCATATTGGTACAAATGTAATTACTCCTAGTTCAGTAATATGCTTTTCATGAGCTACAACCAAATAGTTGCTTACCTTAATGATAGTTGTGCAGGCAAAGCTTGTTTATACTTTATATGCATAGGGTACAGTTCCACCTCCATTAGATTTACCTTTTAAAATATAGAATTGAACAGGTAAATACAATATCGCTGTCCTAGTTGTACACAGTCAGGGCAAAACTTATCTAATTCCATATGGTCTTAAAATATCTTAGCAGAATAAATCAAATTTAGCTCCATGATATTCAAGTACGAATGCATTAATACTGCTGTAAAATATCAAACACTCCAGCAAGTTATCAATAGAAACTATAATATATCAAGTAAAAGGACGGTAGCTAAAGTAAGCAACAATGTCTAACACCAAAATGAGAGAACAAGAACAAAAAGTCCTGGCAATGAGTTGCACCTGACTTCCTCTTCGCACAACCAGTAGATCAGCTTTGGGTTGGCACTATCTGATGGATGCAAGAAGCTGAAGGAACATGAAGTAAATAATCAGTGTGATGAGTAAGAGGAGAATAATTAAATACGACTAAGACAAGAACGCATACTCGTTAAACTCTGTTAGATTTAGAAGACCATCGCCATCTATATCTGAAGCATTAAAATGGTCCTTATTCCACCAACCCACCCCATCATTTGCTGAATCATTATCTGGCAACAAATCAAAGACGCTCAAACAGAACAATCTATGACTTCATCTCTGTGACAATTTGACATGATAAATTATCTCAAAAACATCTATCATATCAACTCCAAAAGCACAAACTGAAAGTAGACTTCGATAGAATATTATAAGAACAAGCGATGGCCAAAACAAACTTACTAAAACTCTAAGACATGGAAAGTTGTCGACGGCAGGAACCAACTAAAGAACTAGCATATGAACTATTTGCATAAACTGCTAGAAATTAATTGTCAATGTCACGAAAAATAGAAACTGAAGGAGGGCTTTGGAGGAAGCAACAACAAACGTAGCAATATTTGAGAGGAACCATCATTGGGGACACGAACAAAGATGGAAAACATAAAACTGTTAAGAGAGAAGGCAGGTTTAACTCTTTAGTTCAATAATTGTTGAGTGTTGTTAACATAATAAGAGAAGGCAGCTACTGTTTATTTGCTTCATACTATTCTTCTACTGACAGTTTAAATCTCAACTTGTATGATCCTTCTCATGACCCATCCTTCGACCCATCCTTCGACTTCTGCATACATCTTTGTCCAGCCTTTTCTTGATCTTCCCAAATACAATTTGATGAAAATGGAAACAGTTAAGCGTCGTGTAAAATTCCAGAACAGGTAAGAATTCCTCTATTTCTATGCCGACGATTTTGTAAAAATTCAGGAGGTGCACATATTTTAGGGTACCAGTAAAGGTGAATCAAACCCCCCAATAAATCAAGTTACATCAAATCAAAGATAAAAACATCAACTTTTAAGATCAAAAACCTAATTTTAGCACAACTAACATCTAAGATCAACCCAAAATGGTAAAAGAATCAAAAATCAAAGCCAAAGAAAAGTTTACCCAAACGAGGGATCTAACTGACCATCGATTCGCCCGGCCCAGCTCGGCCTCTCGTACTCGTCGAAGGAGACGAAACCATCCCGATTCTTATCGTGCAGCTTCATGTCCCTCTTCGTCCGGTGCATCACATCATTCTGCGCCTGCACGAGATTCCACGCGGCGAGCTCCCCCCCGGTGATGAAACCGTCGGTAGGGGCCACGTCGACCTTTGGGAAGAGCAACAAGATCCGAGTGGTCACATTAAAATGGTCCTCGTCGTTGATGTAGTCCTCCGCGTTCCCGAACTCCTTCCACTCGGGCGCCGACTCCATCCCCGGCGCCGGCTTCTCCTCGGGGTAGTGGGCCCGCTCCCACTCGCGATCCTCCCGGCGGAGCTCTATCTCGGATATAATGGGGTCGAAGGGTATAGTGTGAGCGGCGCCGGAGCCAGCGGTGGCCGGCGGCGAGGGGGAGAATGAGAACGACGACCGGAGCTTGAGGCGGCGATGGGAGCGGTAAGGGCGGGTGGCGGGGGCGGAGAGGAGAAGCACTATTACGACGACGATGGTTAGGTAGAGCAGTAGTAGAAACGAGGGTTTCGCCATCGCCATCGAGGACGACGAGAAGAAAGGGGAGAAGAGGTGATGAGTTCTCTTAGTTTACTGGTGGGGGCTTATAAGGCTATAAAGCAAGGTTAGAGAGAGAGAGGGAGGGGGGGAGATTAAGACTATATTTAGTGACGTGGGAAGCTTCAATTGGTTCCAGTGTTGAAGAGTTGCTGATGTGGATGGGATTCTAACGTTTGACAGGAGTAAAATAACCTGGGGTGATGCAGATGTGTGTATTCTTAACGTTATCGTGCGACGAAGGAAACGGAAGACAAGTGTGCGTTGCATGTCGGGATGGACGTGGATCCTCTGCAATCCCGATTACCGAAATTTCCTGCATCTGCAGGCATCTGATTGGCTGAGATTTCTATTTTCCTGAAGGTGTGATGCCTTCTTCACTTGTACTAATTAGTAACTTTGCACTCTTGGAAGATGTTCACTACATGGGTTAAAGTTCTTCTTCCAAAAACTTTAGGTTATAATTGTACTTGGGATGAGAGTTTGTTTAATTTTTAGTCATCCACAGAGTGTTTTATACCCATGGTAGCTAATTTATAAAGTTCTGCTTTACTTTTGAAAAAATATAAGTGTTTGCTTCTAAGAGAGAAGAGGTAAGTAATTAGGTCATAAGAAATGTTAGAAGGGAATACATATAGGAAAAATATTTATACGAGAAAAGAATACATTGATTAAAAATTAGAATCCGAAAGTGGAACAGTTCCTAAAACTAATAATCACTTTAACAACTCTCATCATTTCCAACAACTAAACAGGCCCAAATTATTTATAGCTAAAGCTAATACTGAAAAAGTTTGGACCATGGCAAAGCCTAATCAAGCCCAACATGGCCTGATTCTCTAGGCATGGCCTCCAATGAGGGGCAGAGTCCACCAAAAGATATATAAAATCTTCTGCTAACTAGTTTGTAGATTGGTAAGCCTCCATGAGGCAATGAGAAAAAGACTAGTTTGTAGATTCTCCAAAGTGAGGATCAGAGTTTCATAGTCCGATTCAACGTATAGGTTTGGAAGTTGTTGATGGTCACTAGCATAGAGGAGATCCTCCTCAGCAATGGCCACTGGAAGAATAGCTGCCATATTGATTGTTCTGCAACGAAGTGAAGATTTCTGAAATGGTTATTTGCTGGCTTGATTCAGGGAGAAGTCAAGAGCAGGCCTCTAAGACTAGAAAGACCTTTGTGGGTATTGAAAATGGGAACTATTAGACCGTGTGATGTGCCCATATCAACAGTTAAACTTCAGAATGGGAATCTTCAGATGAGTTGAATGTTAAGCAGGTTCTGTTCTTTTGCTTTTGGGTTATCAGGCGTCAAGTCAAGAGAGCACTCAAGTGGGAAAGGAATTTGCTGGAAAGCTATTCCTAGAGGCATTGTGACATTATGTCCTCCTCATCGCATGCTGAAATTAGATACAAATTAATGTTGACAACGGTATAATGGTTGTTGATATGTATGTACCCTTACCCTTACTTTGAAGTTTGAAGGGGATGGTTCACTTGTTTTTCTTTTCATTCTGAAAACTAAATTATGTTTCAATTAATTGATATCATCAATCCAAAAACATTTGTATACATAAGCCTTTTTAATCATCCAAGAGCATGCAACAGAAATATTATCCACTTTTAACCATTTGAGTAGAATCCTGTTGGACAATAACTAGGTTGATATTGCTGTGTGTGAAAGTTTAGATTTCGTTTTCATCCCAGCTCTCGTTTTTTCTTTACTATCATCATGCATGTCGAAGAGAGAGAGATATATATATCATATCAACCCTGTTTCAATCAATTGCTATCAAATTGATGAACAGTGATGTTGAATAATTGATTCTTTCTTTATTGACGAATTGAAATCAGACATATATTTGACCTGTCTAAAAACGAGGTAATAAACCATTCAACTCATTTTTATACATGTTCATAGAGTAAGTGTGAAAGCTCTAGTGTTTCAAATGGTTTTACTCACAAAAACCCTCCTCTTTTTTCTCCGGCCTGGATAACAAATAATTATTCCTCTTTGCTATTTTTAAAATGATGATTTTATTCTAAAAATTATTATTCTTATGTTCACATATACTTTATAATAAGGATATAATAATTAGTTTTTATATGATATAAAGTGAAGAAAAATATTAAAAAAATATTTTCTTTATTTATTTTTATTAAATTACCATGTATGCTATTTGATTTGATATAAAATAGGTTGATAGAATAAATATTAAAGATAAATTAGTAATTAAGTTAGTGTGTGATATAATTTTGATGAATCGTATTTATATTCTATAATAAGATTATTACGGTGTTCAGTTATTATTTAAAATAAAATAAAAATATTAAAAAAGAACTTATTATTTTCTTTCTAGAAAAATAATTATTCAATTGGTATGGACTATGACTGATTAATGGTGCTGCGACGTGAGCATTAAATTGCATCCTATAAAATATTCCACTTGTCTCACTCTTTTATTTATTTGTTTTATTTGTTCTTCTATCAATTATTTTGCATCGATCACAATTCTCCTTAGTGGCACTTATTTATCATACTATCATAATTAAATTATTCTTTAAGCACTCTTCCTAAACAAAAGCGATTTTATGGATAAAATTAAATAATAGACTAGAAAAATGGCTATGATGTGAAACTATGGTTCACAAGGCCATGGCATTGGAAGATAATTTAAGATATAGATTTAGTTATATATAATAGAAGTAGTTTTTAGAAACACATTGGAATTTGAACAGGAATATACTTAAAGATTCTGGTAATATTTTATTGCGTTGAGAGTCGTGAAAACTCATGGCTTAACTAATGATCTTTTTATATTATTACCACGAAGTAATCTTCAATTGCTTATATAATTGATGATGTATTGATGTCTTAGTTTTATGCTTCTATTTCAATTGCCATAAGTCGTTGTGACATTGATATTATGACACAACTACTTCGTAATAATAATAATAATAATAATATTTTACTTCATGTGTTTAGGTATAAATTCACTTCACTACTTATAGTTATTTCATCATATTTAGTCACACCATAAGTTAAATTTGAAGATATTTATTAGAGTAAAAGTTGTAGAGAATTAGATAAGCTTTTGGACATATTTAAAATATATCAGTTAGATTTCAAATGACAAAATTATAATAAATATTTTCTTTTGTTGAAAATATTTGTCAAATCTTTATTATTTGAAATGTGTTTATTAGATCGAAAAAAATAATAGTTGTAAAATAGTAAATTGACACACACAAATAGAACCATAGGGGACCAACTATAAATAAATAAAATATAATTTCTCCATAATTATAAAAGGGAATTTCTCAGTCCTTTTTTAAAGAAAAATCTGCATGCATAAAGTTTTATTAACGATACAACAACATATACACCGATGATAATTTTGATACAAATTAAGAGGGAAAATAGAGCAATGAACCTTTCGAGATAATAAGATCAATACTTGGTTATAGAAGATAGTCCAAATGGATTCACAAGCGTTAAGAGAGCTTAAAATCATACTGTGACTCCTTCATGATCCCCACCTACAAATCTCTGAAAGTCTAGATGCGTGAGAATCACTAACTATAACGAAAACAAAGAAAATAAGAAAATTAAACACTCAAAGAGTTTATAAAGCAACTCCCACTGAAGAACCAAACGGGAGAGATGGATAACCACAAACACCATAGTATGAGCCACTGATTTGATAGTGCATCTTCTACTTAACATCATATAAATACTTAACAATTATTGAACCAATTCAGCTACTCTTCTTTCACTCAATTTCTTCTGACCATCCTATAAATTGTTGAGCTTCTTCTTAGCACGTCCAATCTCTTTTTCTAGTCATAGTCAGTTTGATTCATAATATTAAGCTCTCCAAGTTAAGAAGTAGATAGCAAAATTTACTAATTTTTCTTAGGAATGAATTTGAGTTTATTTATGGATAACTTTTAATTTAATAATAAATAGCAAAAATGAGTCACGAAGAAATGAAAGTATTAGGAAAGAGAATTAGAAAATAGAAGGTCAGTTTAAAATATGATCTGTATCCGAAAACTATCTAATCCATATCTAAAAATTATCTGTATTTATTTTTTTTTAAATAAAATTTTTATTTTTATTTTTATTATCCATCAAATATCTGTATACACGAACCAAAAATATAAATCCGAATACCATTGGTTTTCATCCCTTACCTATCCATGGATTAAAAATGTGACGGCGAAACATGTTTTCCCTCCTGAGATCCGATTAAATTCTGCTAAGCGTACGGAGGAAACCCCTGCAATTGTGGATGCAGACCATCCAACTCAGGGTCAGTAATATTCTCTTCAACGAACTCGGTCAGAAATCGCCATAATGTGCTCATCAAAAGAAGAAGGAAAAAAAAAAATCGCCATAATGTCGACATTCTGATCTTCGAACGATCTCACCTGTAGCCGATCGAACGGATTAAACACACGGTGACTCCGGGAGCTCGATTTCCAGCCGTTCAGGTGGGCCCCAGTTAAATCCAACCACTAAAGCGGCCAAGCCTTCGGCGCCGGAATTCCACATCCCACACTATCCCAAGCCTCGTAGCCGTCCGATCCTGTCAGGCCTGCAATCTCGATGCCTTCACGTGCAAATGACGTGGCGAATGTGATACTCTCACCCCGCCACTTGGCCGCAGTGCACGTCCACTTCCGGTCTGCGGCGTGATTCGGGATGTTGGATGACGACATCCCTCTTTTCGAACTCGGCGACTTCCGCTGCACCGCACCGCCCCACCACACCGCTACCCCTTTTCTCCCCCCCTCTCTCTCTCTATTTCAATGCCTTCATCCACAAAACCCCACACGAAACAATAGAGTGAAAAAATTATTTGATTGACGTGCTCCAATTCCTCGTCGATATTATTCTTCGAGACAAGCATTCGATTCCCGCAGTGAAGTCCTCGAATTCTCTCCGTTTTCTCTAACCAAAGATTTCGATTTCTTCCCAGGATATGGACTACTCTATCTACCGCACTCGATTCCGCGATAGATTGCGCCTTGTCTCCGGTAAAAATCTTATCTTTTTGCAATTTTAGGGCTAAAATTGTTTTGGGTCCGTGAGATTTTGATGAATTTCTACTCTTACAAGAAACGGTATCGGCATCCGTGGCGACGACGAGCTGCGGCGCCGCGGAATCCGACGGCTGCCGCAACGACGCGGCGGCGCTGCGGCTGAAGATCGTGGCGATCGCGGCGATCCTGATCGCCGGGGTGGTCGGCGTGGCGATCCCGCTCGTAGGGAAGAAGCGCCGGTTTCTTCGGACGGACGGGGGCCTCTTCATCTTCTTCAAGGCGTTCGCCGCAGGGGTAATCCTCGCCACTGGGTTCGTCCACATGCTCGACGACGCCGAGGAGGCGCTCACCGACCCGTGCCTCCCGGAGTCACCCTGGCGGCGGTTCCCCTTCTCGGGGTTTGTGGCGATGCTCGCAGCGCTCGCGACCCTCGTGGTGGAGTTCCTGGGCACCCAGTTCTACGAGCGCAAGCACAGGGACGAAGCCCAAGATGTCATGGCAGCGGCAGCGGCGGCGTCGGTGGCGGTCTCGGCGGGCGAGGAGATCACAGTCGCCCTACTTCCGCCGGAAACGGAAGAGAGGAATAAAGCGATTCATATAATTGGGATGCATGCGCATGCGGCGGAGCATAGCCATCTACACAGCCACCACCACGGCCACGGTCATGGCTACGCTCACGTCCACGGGCACGATAACGAGGCCCAGGTTTCTTCCCATGTTCGGCATGTAGTTGTGTCCCAGGTAATTGACCTTTTCCTCCTTTTTGTTTCTTCAAACCCAATATGTTTGATAGTGATTTTATTTTTTGAATACTCGAAAAGATTTATAACCACTCTGTCCTTCGAAATTTCTTACTAGATTCTGGAGCTTGGAATAGTGTCGCACTCAGTGATCATTGGGCTATCTTTGGGCGTATCCCGGAGCCCATGTACCATAAGGCCTCTAATGGCTGCCCTATCTTTCCACCAGTTCTTCGAGGGCTTTGCATTGGGTGGTTGCATCTCCCAGGTCAGTGACCTCCACATCTTCTTGCTCTGCTTTGCTCCAAACTTGGTTTCGTGAATCTCATGCCAATGTCGGTGATTCATATTTGTTCCAGGCGCAATTCAAGAACTTGCGGGCCGTACTCATGGCTGCCTTCTTCGCGGTCACGACGCCCACCGGGATAGCCGTCGGGGCGGCGGTCGCGTCCTTCTACAACGCGAACAGCCCGCGGGCCCTCGTGGTGGAGGGGTTGCTGGATTCGGTGTCGGCCGGAATCCTCATCTACATGGCGCTGGTCGATCTCATTGCGGCGGATTTCCTCAATACGAGTTTGAGCTGCAATACGAAATTGCAGGTGGCGTCTTATGCGGCACTTCTCCTAGGGGCTTTGGCCATGTCGGCCCTTGCAATCTGGGCTTAAGCTTATGGTGGTGGTCTCGGTTGTTGTTGTTGTTGTTGTGGGAAAACAACCATAATGCGCAGAGGTGTTGTACAATAATAGTTGGTTGTTCTTAGTTAGTTTTCTTTACTTTATAACTCCATTTTTTATTTCAATGAAGATTGTGGATTGGTTATACTTCAATGGAAGCTATATCAAAAGTTTTTCTTTTTCACATACTACATGGTGGCGTTTCTTTCCTGCACAGATGGCACTTATTTATGAATTAGATTTTTTTTAAATATATTTTACAACAAAAAAGTCGCTTATGTATACTTTTCTTTTCCTATTAATTATTAAAACTTAATTTAAAAAGTAATGGAAAGAAATATAGATCTAATTATCAATTTTAGAGCGGCGAACAAACAAGAGATCCTTTAGGTCCGTACGATATCTAGTGAACTTGCTAAGATGTCTGGCAAGTTTAACGTGTGGACGTAATTCATTTATTATTGCTCGCCGTTTAGTCGAAGTATGTGGTATTTGTGTACGGTTACCCAATTGATCAATTTTGGAAGCATGCAGCAGTGAGATCTGGGAGAACATTGCATCGAGGTCGGAGCATCTGGCATCGGATGCACGGGAGAACATTGCATCGACATCGGAGCATCTTCATCTGGCATCGTACTCAGCAGCCTTGACCTCTTCTTAGGGACGGGGTTTTGGCCTTTTCGAGTAGGGCTGTCAAAATAATAATCGTTCAGCTCAATAAAACTTAGCTTGATCTACTAAATTAGGAATCGAACTTTTTATATATATATAAGTAAGATTCAGTTTGATTGCATATCTGCTTTGATTTTATGAAGTATAGACTTCACTTAAGATTTAATTAAAGCTTGGTTCAAATCTTTTATTCAAACTTAATTTAAAATAAACTTGAAATTATTTATCAAGCAGCTCAAAATAGACTCAACGCTCGAAAGATCTTGGCGACATCGGCTCAATTTAAGCTTAATCCTTCAAATTTTCTTACACTCAAAATTAATTTCTAATCAAGCTTGAACAGAGCTCGATTCGATTACATCCCTAAAATTTAGGCAGACCAATTTACCTGATCCAATTCAAATATATCTTGTTCTCTGATGTTTCAACTATGTATATCAAAAGATTATGATCGTGTTCGAAGTTGAGTACAAAGAACTTATGGGATTTAAGCAATCTTGATGAAACTTAGAAACTTTTTTCTAATAAAAAACATCAAATGTTTAGCTTATATTAACATTAACAACCTACCATGTAAGAAACAATTATCTGACCATTATATTTTGTGCCTAATGCTTTAAAAATACTCTCATAAATTTGTTTAACTATCAATTAAATATGAACGAGTTAACCCTATATGATGCAGAATAATCTTAATATCTTTGACATTAAAAGTGAATACAGAGAAGTAATAAATTTATATTTTTGCTTTCATCTATTGCACATTTACCCCCTAGTACTGTCACTTTTAGCATCCCTCTACTAAGGATGGCAATTGAGTGAGGGTCAGATTCGGGTAGGATCAAAATAACACTAACATAAATTCGACTCATTTAATCCGTTTAATAAATAAATTATATTTTTATACAACCCATTTAACTCAATCAGATCCGTTTAACACGTTAAATATGTAATATTTTTTATTCAACTCATTTAACTCGATTACTCATTTAACCCATCTATACAGCTCGTTTAACTCGTTTACATCTATTTAACCATTTTACATGAAACACTCATTTAACAAAAAATATCACATATTTATACAAATTCAATAGATTTACAATATTATGAGAATATTTAGTAAAAATAAATTCAAATTTGCTTAGCAACTTTCGATGGGGGAGGCATCATCGAAGTTGGCGAAGCAGCGGCAATGGAGGCAAGGCTCTAGGTGTTGGCTCCTACGGCGACGAGCTTCAAATCTGCCGAGGAAGACGATGCAGGAGAGGTCAGAGGCGATCGGTGCGGCCAGAGATGGAGAAGCAGTTGGAGGAGAGAATGTAGCAAAGAGAGGAAGGAAGGGTAGATGTAGATACGGATAGGGAAGAAGGCACCTAATGAACCGTCGGAGAGGATAGTGAGAGGTAGCTGAGGCGATAGTAGGCGGAGACAAGGTCGAACGTACCACGACACACGGCAGATGGTCGCGGTAGAAGGAGATGGGGAGCAGGGACAGTAGACGGAGTCGGGGAGCAGAGACGTGGCGGTAGGCGGAGACGGGGAGTGGAGACGACAAACGGAGATGTGAGAGGCGGTAGGCACGGCGGCAGACGGTCGCCGTTGGGGAGAGACACGGGGCGAATTTTTTTTTCTTTTGAAATGTTGAGATGAATGGAAAAGAGGAAGTGGAGAGATTGAGATTTAAGAGAGAGGGTTAGGTTAGGATTTTATATATATATATATATATATATATATATATATATATATATACGAGTTGATAGGTTGATCGATCCGGATATTTAAACGGGTCAAAAACGGGTCAGTTATATAAACCTAAATATAATCAATTTATTAAACGGATTAGATAGATTAACATGTTTACTATCCGAACCGAATTATATTAAATTCAAACTTGATTAAGAGAAGTTATCCTGTCGGGTCAAATTTTGCCAACCATACCCTCTACGTAAAGACGAGGACATGTTATATAATTACCAATGTACCTCTCTGTGGTTTTGGTCCTCGTCTACGAGGTGTCGACACTCTCATTGAAGCTCAAATCTAACCAACACCTCACCACAATGTCGACATCCTTCTTGTCCCTCTCCTTAAAAGCCCACACCCTTCCAACTATTCACAGATAAGTCCTTCCGGAAACAAAAAGGAGAAAACCTTTCCGCGCTATCGCCGATGGCGAGCGACGACGGTTGCCGCGGGGAGTCGGAGGCGCTCCGCCTAAAGCTCGAGGCGATGGGGGCAATCTTCGCCGCGAGCGTCTCCGGCGTCGGTATCCCGCTCATCGGACGCCGGCGGCTGCTCCTCCGTCCCGGGGGAACCGGGTTCGCGGCGGTGAAAGCGTTCGCCGCGGGGGTGATCCTCTCGACGGGGTTCGTCCACATGATCCCCAACGCAGCCAAGTCGATCGCCGACGCGGCGATCCTCCCCGAATTCCCCTTCTCGGGATTCGCGGCGATGCTCGCCGCTCTCGGTACTCTCTTCATCGACGTCGTCGGGACGCGGTTCTACGAGAAGAAGCACAGCATGGTGGAGGAGAAGGGGAAGATGAAGATGAAGGAGAAGGAGAAGGAGGTTAGGGTTGGGATCGGGTCATCGGAGGTGAGCGGTGAGGGTAGAGACGAGGCGATGCACATCATTGGGATCCACGCGCACGTCGCGGCGCACGGGAACTGGAAGGGGGACAAGGACTTGTCGCACGTGCGCCACATCGTCGTATCGCAGGTCTAATTTTTTTATTCGACTAGGTTTATCAATAGGGTAAATATTTTTCTTATATATATATATATATATATTTGTTGGTTTGTAAAAGGTATTGGAGCTTGGGATCGTGTCACACTCGATTATCATAGGGTTGTCTTTGGGGGTTTCGAAGAGCTCATGCGTGATTACTCCATTGATGGCTGCCTTGTCATGTCACCAGTTCTTCGAAGGGTTTGCACTTGGAGGATGCGTCTCTCAGGTGAGTGAGTTCTTTTCGTTGATTTCTGGCATGCAAGGATAAGTTTACGTAATAATTATTAGTCTCATTGTTGTGTGGAAATATAAAAAAATTAGATCGATGCTTCACATTTTAATGATCAAATTGAGATAGGTTATAAGCTCTTGTGAGGTCAAAACTTGCATGAACTTTTCACTCTCTCTCTTTTTTTTCCAATTGAATTTTATATAAAAAAATTGAGCCTTAGGAGAAAAAATAAGAGAGAAAAATGAAGAAGAGCTTAGTATACTTTTACTTTGACTAAATTAAAGTTGTTTCTTTCACAGGGCGTTATTTCAGTTTGGCTTCTTTCCTTTATGGCAGACTTCTATCATTAACTTACTCTTGTTCCCATTAAAATGAAAACTACTCTTATTTGCTTGTACGCCGGCCACCACTAATACTTATATTATATGTATATAAATGACGAAAGATGTGTATCTACCATCTCATG
This sequence comes from Typha latifolia, assembly GCF_019914945.1. NCBI lineage: Eukaryota > Viridiplantae > Streptophyta > Magnoliopsida > Poales > Typhaceae > Typha > Typha latifolia. Next base: position 3,870,606 of record NC_133087.1, on the reverse strand, counting down.
TTTAGTGACGATATTCTTATCATTAAATATAAAATATGTTTAAGGGAAAATTACAGTTTAACACTTGGGTTTGGCTTGATTTAATCTTTTCTTTTTGTACTTCAAACTTTAGCATTTAATATCTGAAAATTAAGACTAATTTATAAATATTTGATTTTTTTTTCATCTAAAATTGATTGTGGTTTAGTCGCATAAATATTTCCCACTATAAGTTACTAAATGACTAAACTACTCGTACCATTATCGAGCTGAATTTTTGCAATGAATGTCAGTTAAGTGTCTAAACTGAAAGTGCAAGACTGATAAATTAAAATTGGGCTAAATCACTGTGGGATAAACTTCAATTTACCATACTTTTTTTTTAAAAAGATATGCATAGTTTTTTTCGCAGGCTAAATTTGGGAGTCTACGAGAGATAGTGATGGCCATTTTTTTCGCCATTGCTACACCTGGAGGGATCGGCCTTGGGATTGCAGTTGCATCTACGTACGATCCTGGTAGCCCATCGGGCATGTTAACGGACGGAATTCTAGACTCGATCTCCGCCGGCATCTTGATCTACATGGCTCTGGTAGGTTTGATTGCTGATGACTTCGTCGGCCACCAGAAGACCAGCAGCTCCCGCCTCCAACTGGCCTGCTACGTTTCCGTCTTCATGGGCGCCATGTTCATGTCTTCGCTAGCCTTGTGGGTCTAAACTCTCCCGTCAAATTTACTCATTTTCCACAAGTTGTCACACCCTTTTGCGACTCTCTACTTACTTTTTGTAAACAACTAATTTTTTTTAATTATTTATGAGCTCGAAAGTTAGATATACGGTGAACAAAATGCCTATCCTATCTAAATACATAGACAGTTAGGTTTCATCAAATTTTTTTGTCAATATAGTAAGTTGACTAGTCTATACTTTTAAGTCATGTATGTCGTCGAACAATTGTTTTGAACTAAATACCACCTAGATATGCTCTAAGCTGGCACGTTGCTGAGCTATTAATGGAGCCGTTAAGCTAAGCCACCAAACCACCGTAAAATATTTTTCACAATATTATTTAAAGTTAAAGTAGAACCTATTACCTCTTTGGTTATGGAAAATTACCTATTAGAGTTGGTTAGTATAACTAAAATTCTTTACGCATGTACTAAAAAGAAATAGTCTTAGAAAAATAAATATTAATTTTGGCCATGAAATATGCTGAATAATGCACTGGTGCTATGTTGTAGATCTTGATTAACGTATATATAATTGCAGATTGATTCAATCAAGTCAAACGATTCAATAAGAATTATTAATTTTTCTCTTCTAATTTAACAATCGAAATTAAATAAAACTAAATAAAATTAATCGGTCATATGAATCGAAAATACCGATCAACTTTCTAAATTGTAAAAATAAATTAGTTATATTTTATTTTTCTCTTTTAGCTATCTACCATTTTATAAAAGATAAAAATAATAATAAACTCGTAAAAGTTAACACTCATATTATTAAGGAAACAGTTATACAAATAAAAGTACATAAATTATAATTATTTTAATAATTAATCTAGTTGCATGATGAAAATTATTTTTAGTAACTAATTGGTCAGCATCGACCATTGGTCTTCAACCAAATGTGCCTGTAAAGTCATTAGTGAGGAGTTGGGAGTTTACATAATGCATGCATGTGGCGTGCTGATACGTGGCATTATCAAATTAAGTCAAAGGCCGTGACAAATATATGGGGCTGGATGTCATGCTCCTCCCATTCCATTACACATGAGCACGATAACTTGACGCTAATTCTAGAGTTTAGTGACAAATCCCGAGACCTGCTATCGTTGGATTTGTCCAATATAGATAGTAGATAAAATTAAAAATCCAAGCTATAATTAAACTAATCTTCTTCTTCTTCTTCTTCTTCTTCTTTTGATTAAATATAATTAAACTAATCTTGCCAGCCAATGGAAGTAGTGTGTACTGGGATCACCCAAATAGCATCGGCTGATAACGACGCATCAACGACCTAGGAATTGGGATGCCAAAATTTTCTTGTTGAAATGGGGCTGTCTGCTCCTCCTTTTCCAGCATAATAACAGCTGTGCTAGTCTTCTTCACAAATCTTTTTCCACACCCCCACCATTATAATAGATCTAGACAGCTTAAGTATTCTCGGAAAAATTATTCTTCCATAAATATATTTATATTTTATGAAAGTAAAGTCAATATAACTCACCAATTTTGATCTGATTCTCTATTTCTCTAAGTTTATTAGAGCCCATTTCTTAAAAAAGTTGACTCACCCTAATAGCCAGATCCAAAAAAACATAAAATAAATAAAAGAAAAGGTCAAACAAAAACGAAGCATCCTTTATGCCAACCGTTTAATTGAAGCTCTTCGTCTTGCTCACCGACACTGCCACCAAAACCTTTTATCGTAGAAGTACCAATACAATTACAAATTTCACTGCTCCTGTTTCATTAATAGTACACAAAATCTTACAACAATCCACTTTGATAAAAAAAAAATAGAAATAAAGTACAGCAATCCATGCAACAAATAGGAAAAAGGGCAAGAATTACACTTCAATTCAAGTACAGAAGAAGCAGAATAGCACTTCAGATTAGTTATAATAAAATGGAAGGGGAAAAAAATATATATATATATGGAAAAGAATCTAAACTTCCCTAATTGCCCTTGATCAAATTTACATACCAATGTTGTTTTTTTTTCTCTCTTGCAGTCTTACCTTAGAGAGTCCACTTCCAGATCTTGACCCGGAGCTTGACCTTGCAAGGCGCGTCCGGCGTGGCGGGGGCCGCCGCCTTCTTACCCTTGGGAGCGGTGACTTGGATCCCCTCGCAGTGGACTGTAATCCCGATCTTCTTGGTCTTTAGCTTCCCCATCTTTACCCCGGCTTTGGTCTCCAGATCGATCACCAGTGCTACGTTCCCGGACTTCCTCAGACCCGACACCGCCGAGGGGTCCACGGTCTCGCCGGAGGTGGAGACCGTGGTCTTGAGCACCGTCGTGTTCTTCGCCTCGTGCACGAATCCCGGGAAGGAGCCGTCGCCGAGGCCTGCGCCACTGGAGGCGGAGGCGGCGGAGACGGAGATCGGATCGTAGAGGAAGACAACCTTCTTGTTGGGGTTCCGGGCGGTGACGGTTAGATCGAGGGCGGAGGTGACGAGGCCGGAGGAGGAGACGTTGAGGGCGGAGAGGCGGGCGGAGGAGACGGAGAAGGTGGGTCGGTGGGGGTGGTAGAGGACGTAGATAACGCCGCCCGCGATGGCGGCAATGAGGATGAGGGAGACGAGGATGAGGACGATCCAGAGGAAGCAGGAGCAGCAACAGCTCCGGCCGCTGCGGCGGCGGGATTTGGAGGGTTGGGGGCGGTAGGCGGGACGCTGGTAGAGCTGGGACTTCGCCGCCGGGAATGTCGGTGGTCCACCGGCGCCGTTGAGAGTTTGGGGCTTGGAGACGTAGACCCTATCGGCCATTTCCGGTGCTCGGTTGAAAGAGAGAAGAGAATTGGGGCTTAGGATTAGCGTTAGGGGATGAGTGAGAAGAGCGAGGAAGAATAGAAGAAAAAGAAGGAAGGAAGGAAGGAAGGAAGGAAGGAAGGAAGGAGGTGAAGAGAAAGGAGCTCTTCACCTTATGACGATGGGGATGGTTCCTCTGAAGGTTTATCGCCTTTCTCTTCTACTCTTTCGCTTTACCGATTTTTTTTATTTTTCATTTTAGACCCTCTAATTCTTAACTTACAATGATCGGGAAATGTTCAAATGACACCTTGAAGTTGATATAACGGAAATATTCTCCATAGCTTGGCAGTAATAATTTTTTTCTTCTTTCTAAAGTGATTAAACTAGAAAAATAAATAATATAGGGTGTGAAGCAAAAAATTTCACCACTATTGCCTGTTGGAGAAGGCATTTGGTAGGAGGTGATTCGTGACCTTACAATCACCGATGAGCTGTCATTTGGACGGTGCGGATATCGTGTTAGGAGAGTTATCTATTCTAGAATCTGGCCGACTAGGCGTCTATGTTACAGTTGGTAGATGCACACAAATGATAAGAAGGTCCTTAGTAGTTGGATTTGTTGTCAATTTATTGATTAATGTAGGGTGTTAAAAGTAAGTTTCTCTCTCTAGAGTGTTAGTTGGGAGGGATGGCCTACATACTACATGGGCTATCTATCTAGCTGTGTAATAGTTTTTCATTTGGAACAAGTGTCAGTTGAGCTGGATATTGATGGCTCAACTCTCTCTCTTAGATTGAAGCAATTTAAAATTACTATGAGGATTGATTAAGAATCATTGAGATCAATAATCCTTTTTGGCCTTCCTTTTCCTCTAGTACATGTAGAATTAGTGCATAATGGAGTGCATATTGATGATATTATTGTTCTTATCTTTATTTGTACTTTCTTCAACCACGTAATACTTGGATATATTATTGCTGTCTAGCCCACTAGAGGTAATTATTATGGTTATGTTTCTAATTTATTAAATACAAAAGTTTCCATTGGATCTCCAACATTAGCCCATGAAGACTTACTTGATGCCCATCACATAAAATTGGGGCTAACTCATCCATTAGGCCCACATTTAGTGTAGCAAAATTAACTCTCGGCTTCTATGCTAGTAACTACTCCTATGCAAGCCACGAGCCCACAACTAAAATTTAAGGTGTCCTTTAGTTCGTGCATAAAAAAAAATTATAAATTACAATTTTAAAAAATATATTTTATAAATAAATATTTATTTATATATATATTTAAGTTAAATTTTATATAAAATAAGTCACATGACAAGTTATGCACAATATTTTATCACATATAAAATGTGTGATAAAATCATACATATATTTTAGATAAGATTTATAGTATAATTAACATACTTATTCATAGTATTTAGTTAAACATAAATTCTTATATAAATTTATTTAAAATAATTATTATATTTTATATTTAAGAAAATTGTGTATAAAATTATTCTGCTCTAAGGTTTCAACACATCCCCTCTTTATCCCCACCCTCTCCAAGGCAACATTACTCACTAACCCACCAACTGCAGTGATGGCCTTAATCGACGTAGATCTACTCAAGAAGTTCTCTGAGCTTCATCATCTCGCGGAAGACACCACATTGCCAACCAGAAGAGCTGATCTCTGCCGACAACATCACTGGCCTCAGAACAGCATGATGAAAGCTTGGTATTCCAATGGTGGCCTCTTTGCACAGAACCACTTCGTGGATATCTTCACCCACTAAGGGTTTTAGTTGCAGTTCCATGGTTTGCCAATAGAGTATCTCTCAAAATGGTGATCGGCATGCACAAGGAGCTCCGCCATGCACAGCACGCAAATCAATCTCCAATATACCCTACCTACTAACCAGCTAACACCCTCCTCTATTGGACGAACAGCAAAGGGGACAGGATGGTGGTGTTGGCATTTATGCCGCTTGTCAGGAAAAGGATGCGAGGTTTGGGAGGTCAAACTTATTTGAAAAAATGCGGCAATGATTTAGATGGAGAAATATGGGCCATTCTCGAAGGTATCTAAAGATCTTGCATGGTGGCAGCCAGAGATTATAATGGATGGATAACTCTTAGTCCTAGGATTAGGGTATTCAATACTAGTTGTTGTAATAATTTGGATGCACACTGTTTTAGCTTGCAATGCTATTTGCTCGCTTAGTACAGCGGTATTGGCGAGCTCTCCGCTAAATCAAATATATAATCATGTTTACTACTACTTACATTCACCTACGAATTGATTGTTTGTTTGTCAATAAAAAAAAAATGCTCGTAACTCAGACATCAATTTTCAAGATTTTGTTCCTATTTAAACACAGCAAAATTGGCTTCTCGTTCAATTGTGAAATATATCAGGTAGTATCGCTGCTGATTGGAGTATAAAGAGATCCTTTAGTGAATAGTTCATGATGACGATATAATTAGCGGTCAATGTACTTTACTAGGTTAACTGGATCAATTTACTATTAGAAGGTTGACTTGTGGCTGGGATGGAATAAGTTATTTTCCGACTTTATTAAAAGCCTTACTATTATAGGCTTGGCTATCTTAAAAACTTTGACGTGATTGTTAGCACATGCAGTAGTACTGCAAACATATGCATATATATGATACTTATAATTTTTTAATTGCTTTTTGCATCTTATTATGTAAAGAACCATATACAATCAATATGTACGTATATATATACATATCTATGGTTAGACATGAACTACTATGTCAAAATTTTGAAAGAAAATTAAACAAATTTGGATCTCAACTTGAATTTTATTTAATATAAAGGTAGACTTTTTAACTTGACTTTTCTCAAACCAAAATTTCATGATCAAGTAAGACTGACGGAAAGAGACTTTCAAATCGAATTGGTTAAAATGAAGGCCAAGAAAGAGAATGGTTGAGACAAAAGAGACCTAAACTCACCAACTTTGTTATTATTAGCCAAATTAAAATTAATTAACTAGAGTGTTAGTAAACTTTAGAAAAAAGAAGAAGAAGAAGAAGAAGAAGAAATTATGGGATATGTTATATTATACAAATATGATATCCTATGAAAGAAAAGCCAATAGATAAATATTACTGCTGATATTGATGGACGTAGTTCCAAAATGGACTGTCCTTGCCAACCCTAGATCATGAGGACAGAATCAAAAAGGACCATGACTGGTCCTACTTGGATGCTTCAACTAACCAACATATAGATTTGATTATTATGACTCAACTTACTCCACCACGTGTAACACAACTAGTAGCGTCGTCTTGTCTCCAAGTTGGACAGTATGTACAATTTTGGCAACATTGCCACGAAAGCTCATGCAGAGCTACCTTGTCTGAACACTGGTTATCTAATGCAAACCAAGTGCAAATACTTTGACTGAGAAGAGAAGAGAATATATAAGAACAGTTTAAAAGAAAACAACAACTTTAGACGTGGCAATTAACGATCTCATAAGACGAGAATTATATTTCCCGAGGCTCTCTTGGAGCTTGGAGCCGTCTCATAATTATAATCCGAACAAGTGAAAGAACTGAAGATGGTGTGGGTGAAAGAAATATTTTAGCTAGTCTAGTAGCCAAATGCTTCTAAAACTTATCAAAAATTTTAAGATATCCAGCTACCTCCTCTTCGGTTAATCGATCTTAAGATATTGGCCCTCGAAATGATAGCTAGCTTTGGTGCTGGTACTTATTGTGGATTAACCTAAGAGAAAACCCTTTAAATGTGAATCATATGATTATTATTTTACTAATGGCGGGCTAATATTTACAGTTTAGATTGAACCGCAGGAGTGTGTAATTGTGACAAACCACGTTTCTCCAAAAATTAATCTATTTAGTATTTTAATTTAATTTAATTTGATAAGTTTTATTATTAGAGCTTTTAATTTTTAATATAATACGCTATTTAACGACATCGAAAATAGGATCGGAGGAAGGCGGGACAATTAATGCTCGCCCACTATGCATTTCACCGCTTGTCCGCTTCCTCCATGTGCGCCACATGCGTCTGCCACGTGTCCTCACATCCCCTAATATAAACTATACCTCACTTCCCACCCCCAACTTTTTAAGGCTTTAACCCTTCTACTCGCTGCGCCATCTCCATTTACCCCCTTAAAAGAAACGAGAAAATTTTGGGAAAAAAATAGCGAGAAAAATGCTGGAAGAATCCATACCGTCGATCTTGGCGTCGGTGTACGGCTGGTTCACCCCCACCGTCCTCTTCCTCCTCCTTAACCTCGTGATAGGTACCATCGCCGTCACCTCCAAAGGCGGCCTCCGCTCCTCCTCCTCCTCCTCTGCGGACTCGCCCGAATGCGACCGCCCTGCTGGGCTCACCCGCGTCCCTTCCCTCGCCCTCGACCGCCTCCGCTCCTTCAACCTCTACCGCTTCCGCTCCGGCGAGATCCCCTTAGCCGAAACCCTAATCCAGCCCCCGCCGCAGTCCCGCGAAGCCCTAGAGCCCTCCCGCATCCCGGATCCACTCACCGCCCCCGTCGAGCCTCCGAAACCAGCTGCAGAGGAAGAGAGCCGGGATCCGCAGCCTCACGAGCAGCACATCATCCGGAGCCAGTCGGACGCGCATCCAACAGCTGGGGAGAAGCCGGTGAGGTTGCCGGCCCGGATGAAGAAGTCGGCCAGCGACAAGTCCGCGTTCGCACACTTCGATGAGGAGGAAGCCGAAGCAGTAGCGGAGGTCGAAGTCGAAGTCGGATCCGGCGGTGAGGTAGACGCGCGGGCGGATGACTTCATTAACCGGTTCCGGAATCAGCTCAGGCTTCAGCGTCTCGACTCCATTATGAGGTACAAGGAGATGATTAACCGCGGAGGTGGACACTAAAATAAAATTAAGATAAAATTCAGAGGAGTTATTATTATTTACTATTATTATTAAATAGGAGAGTGCTATTTTATTTGTTTCCCTCTGTCTTCTTAATTAATGGCTTTTAGAATTCTTCTGTAATATTTCGGCAGTTTTGGACTATTATTATGCTAGTTTATCTTGGCAATCCGATAAACTTGATTGCTATCCTGATGGATAGCGCTGCACTTCATTGCTTTATCCGTGATCCTTATTCATGAGTCATGACGGTAAAAGAGTGGGGCAATTGTATCATTGCATGGTTGAATGTACATCAAGGCCCCAGCCTTACATAAGTTGGTTTATTCGCGATGAATATATTTTTTATAAAAATATTTTAATATGATATGTTTATTTATGATGCTATTTGAGATGACATCTATGTTTAAATTATGGTAAATAATTTGTTTTAAAAAAAATATTTCGATTTATTTTGAACTTATTTCTATCTTCTCCGGAAAACAATAAGTATTCATTTATAGTAAACTAAAAAAGATAATAAAGTTAAGTTAAACATCCTCTCCCTTATCTCAACTATTCAGATCAATAATAATAATAAATTCTTGTATTTTAAATTTAATTTTTCTTTATCCTTCTTGGAATATGGGATGGGGATGGGGCGAAGTGATGGTCTGGGCTATGGTGTAGTCTTATCTTGTGAATAATTTTATCCAATGCGTTTGGGATCGTTCGCGACTTCGATGCAGCGATAAAGTTGGTCATGGATGGCGGAAGCTGAACCGAACCCCACACATCGTTGTCCATGTGTTTTAAAGGTACAAAACAAAAGACTTCAATCCATGTATTTCAAACACTTGCAACAACTGAGCTGAGGATTTGTTGAACACTTGGGCCTTGTGGAATAACAAGTATAAATTATTAATTACCAATTTGAGAGATTTATTTTAATAATATTTATTTTAATGTTTACTTATTTTATAGAATAATGACTTAATAATTATATTTGTATCATATTTTTTTATGTGATACAAAGTAAAACGAAGAAGAAATTATTTAAATACTATTCGATTCGATTTAAGGTAGATTGATGGAATAGATGATAAACATATTTTATTTATGTAATGTTTGAGTTAAGTATGCAATCCAGAGAATAATGCTATGGAGATATATATGTAATGCTTGAAAGTTGAGTGCAAAATATTTGAGGGGTAGATATGAAATACTTATACAATTTTATTATTCTAATTTGAATATATTATTATACAACTTTCTTTACATCTATTCCTACATATTTTATAGTAAAAAATAATATGTATTATTTTAACTATTATTATATTTTTAATAATAAAGTTTGATCTTACGTGAAATATATATTTTTAATATATCCTTGCAAAATGAGATTAATAACACTATTATATTAATTTATTTCCTAAATTTCTTATTTTATTATTGAAAGAAAGAAAGATTTAATTAGGCTAATACAAAGTTTAAATAGTAGATATATTATTTTATCTATGAGTGAATATTTAATTCCATAGACTATTTGTTTATTAATACTATATTTTTGATGTTGTTAGTAATTTGAATATTATTTTAATAAGAAGATAATTTATTAAAAAATATATCAATTAAATACATATTATTAAGAATTTTATAAAATATTTAATAATAATAATACTTTTTAAACTGTGCATATTTTTATGAAATATAAATTATTAACATTCATGCTGTTTAAATTAGATTTTATTTATTTAGTATAAAAAATATAATAAGAGAAGATATAGTAGAGATAAATGATAAATAGTGATAAGATGTTCATAAGATATTTGAGACAGAGGAGACGAGAAAAAAATAATAAATTATATGATAAGATATTTAAAAAAAGAAGAAGAGATTAATGATAAATTATAATAAAATATTTAAGAGAAGTTATAGTAATATCAATAATAAATTGGTAATTATGTTAGTATGTGATATAAGACGTAATTTTAATAAATAATATTTATATTATAAAACATGGTTATTTTGATGTTTAATTATTATTTTATAATAAAAGGTTGTATTTTGAAATAAGAACTTTTATTATTTCGGGAGTAAATGAAGGCTTATTAATTAGATAGTTCTTATAAGGTTTAGAGTGAGCTTAAATTTGCACTTAGGATTAGCACATTTCGAGTTTTACAGCTTGTTAGGTTGAATTCAAAAGCTCTTCTAGCCATAGTGTGAACAAGTGAAGAAAACCAACGCACCTCCTACTTAATGCATGACTTTGAGTTTGGCTTGATTAAAGTCTTGAGTCAACTCTATAATGTGGAAAGTCAACTACTTATTTTTATAAATGACAATCGAATCAATGACCTAAACTAATAATTCTGAATACAATACAACGAGGCTCAGGATAAAAGAAAATAAAAAATAAAAAATCTAAACTAATAATTGCATAGCGAATAATGCTCGTAGATCAGCTTTGGAGATAATAAACGAAGACTATCTCAGGTTTCTCACTCTAAAGAAATAGAAAAACAAAAATAAAGAATTGAAGAGCACTAATCTCAGGTTAACTAGAGTGTTTAAAAATATAAGATATAATAAAAGAATTAGAGTCTGATGTACTATCTTCACCGGCTTTCTAATATAAATTATATATGTATATATAGTTGAATATTCTACTTGGCTGTTGGCATTCCTCTCGATGTGAGACACGGTGGCATAAAATTAGGAGGAGATAAGAACAAAAATGAGAAATAAATGTGACCACTGGAAGTGTTGGGTGTGGTGAAGAAATGGTATATATATATATATATATATATATTGAATAATTTGGCCAATCTTCTACAGTAGTTTAAATCATGCACGTATGACTATATAATGAAAATTTTAAATATCAAGTCCAAAATTTATGGGATAAATTGATAGGATTCAACAAATAAGTTATAGTGATGGCATCATAAGTCTTAATTCTATGTGGGACTAAATTTAAGTAAAGCTCGATGTAAAGGCTTCACAATTAATTGAAAAAGAGTTAAGTCTCACCAGTAGATATTATAAGTAGATCATTCTGATAAGCATGATCTACTTATTTTTCTGAGTCGGATCAAAGTTTATTTTTCACCCAATGGGTGCCAAACCCGACCCGTTATGTATTAAAATATAATTATATGTTGTCTAAACTTATTTGATCTCATTATCGGGTCGGGTTGGGCTTATGTTTTTTTAAAAATAATCGGACTTTGGAATTAGGCCCGATCCGAATTCAGCCCGATCCATCATTTGCATAGGTCTAATTTTTTTTTTCTATTAAAAATGAAATAAATGATTAATTAGAATAAAATAAAGAAACTACCTCTCTTTCTTAACTTCACTACCTTTCAACCCAAACGAGTGGGTTTATTTGGTCAAAAAGATCGCATCGCAGCCCCAAAATTTTAGAACGAGGAGAAGAGAAAGCCGAGGATTCGATCAATCTCACTTCCATCTATCCCCTCCACATGATGGTGAGTAAACACTACATCTCCTTCCACCGATCTCTATCTCAGAGGTTTTGCAGAAAACGAATTGGGGGTTAAGACGTTGCTAATTTCTCGATCCGGCTTCTTGATGCAGGCGTCGAAGCCCATATCAAGCCCAGTCCCCGTCGCCTGGTATCCGTCGCTGGCCGTCCTGATGCTATCGATTGGCCTCCTCCTTACGGCTTCGTTCTTCATGTAAGCTTTCGTCTCGATCTGTTCCTGTTGTAGTCATTTTGGGTGGATTTGTTAATTTGCAATGTGTATTTTGGTTGCTGCGAATTTTTTGGGCCCAGGAAAGAACTGGGAATAGATTGCAGCTGATCTGGCTGTTGGAGTTATTAGTTTTATTGGTTGTTTGTACTAATATACACATCGTAAGAGCAGTTTTGCATTGATATTTATGGATTTAGGATGATTTGCCCCTACATATTTTTTTTGTTCAATGCTCTCGTAATTCAGTTACTAGATCTTATTTTGAGCTGGAAAAGAAATTAGCTTGAATACCTCAAATCTTTCAACTGGAATTAATTGGAGTTATTGCTCCTTTTTAGCCACAGAATGTGGCTAAACTCGATTCATTTTGGCCATAAGGTCACGTCATTTGTTGTTGACTCAGGGAGGGAATGATATGACTAAAAAAACTACCTGACTGGGGTTGGATTTATTCATTATATGGAATATTTTAGTAGCTTTGATTATTAATGAACTTGAATTCTAAGTTGCTCCCTGCAAATGCACGACAATGCCGACACAATGACAACACTTGTGCCTCGAGGCAGGCAATTGGAGGAAGATCTCTGTAGTCTGTGTTAGGAGTGCTAATATTATTTGAATTAGAGGTTTTGATCTAGTCAACCATACTTTAGATGGTAACTGACTGTATGTTTGTAATTTTAGTTTCACTTTAGGCTTCCATTTTGTTAGTAAAAGGCTTAGATAAATGATGATGAGTTTATGCCTGTCAATATTGTCTCTTACTTAGCATGTTTGACTCTTCATGGTCTAGAGAAATATCTTGGACTTGCCATTTCTTTGATGGTTCCTGTTACTTCTGTTTACTTGGTGGATAAGGTGACTTTCAAAAGAAAATTGCACCAATTTCATTAGATATGGATTTTCACAATAGATACACACCATAGTGGAATAGCATGTATTGCCTATGAAGAAGCTGATGAAATATGAATGACAATGCATGCTTGTATTCTCTTTAAACATGTCAATTTGCACATTTATCTAGTTACTTTAGCAAAACATGGCAAGATTTGTTTCTCTATCAGATTTATTTGGAAAATATGATTAAAGGTGGCAGCTCTTAGCATAACTAAGTTTTAGGCATGGAAAAGTTGGATCTTCGTCTTCTACAATTTTTCTGTTATAGATTTCCTTTCCATGGGAGAGCTCCTTAAATGTACCTATGCGTTCCTCATGGCAAAATTGATCTTCTGTTTAGTCTCCTTATGATATCTCTGTGGCCTTGTGGTTCTTCCATGATATTCTTTTCAAAGTCACTCAAGTGAGCAAGGTATCATGGTGTTCCATGTAAGTACCATTGACATCATCATTTTTTTAGCTTATCATGGCCATGCATGGTCCTTGGTGTTGAAGTACAAGGTGTCTTCTAGAATGTTAGTCCTGAATTGTTTTGCTACAGAACTAATATTTCCTCTTCACAGCATGACATTTGATGGTATATTTCTCATATCACATTGTTTAATATGAAAAATATGTATAATGGTATTAATAGAAGTTTGCCATTTTCCTTTTAACTATTAAGCTTCTTTCATCAAGCTTGTATCTGCACCTATTGCCACTTTTTGTCCCCTAATCTTATTGTTAAATGCCAACTAAGCAGTAAGCACCACCAGTGAGCTCACTGTTAAGTAGAGATAATTTTGTGCCACATCTGTATTGTAAAGAAAGACTCTCTTAGGGTTGGAGAACTAAGTTCGAGCTGTCAGAACTTTGAGGCAGAAGTAAAATTCTGAAAACGGGATCTCCAGAAAGACATTTCCTGAGATGCAAAGGAAATATATGATGCTTCTAATTGTGATTTATGTAATTTCCAGATTGAGGATTACACTCTGCATATCAATTGATGGTAATTGCTGTGTTATTCCTGACAATCTTCCTGCTGGATTTGTTTACTTGGGAGTTACTGTGACTGTCAACCTCTCATTCTAGATCAGTCCACTAGAGTTGGATTTTCCTTTTGCTTTAGATCTGAGTTTGATGCTTGGACATTGCATCAATTAGCATACTTTTTGTGGCTACTCTACTCTACCATTACATTCTAAAACAGGATATTTCGCTTATATGAAGTTGAATAGAGTTAATTCTGTTTCAAGGGGTATTGGATTTTCTGTCTTACATGGTGGAGTATTGCAGCTATGAGGCCACTTCATCCAGGCGCAACCGTAGCCTATCAAAGGAGATCGCCACTGGGGCAATCGCATCTGCTTTTCTGGTACTCCTACCTCTTGAACCGATCAATTATCTTCAATTTTTAAATGAAAGTCCATGGTTAGTTATCCAGTGATCAAAGCTATATATCTACCTTTTCTTGTTGCAGGGTTTTGGATCTCTGTTCTTGCTCCTAGCAAGTGGTGTTTATGTTTGATACTAGAGTTACCCAGTCTTCAGTTAGGATGCTCATGAAGAATCTAAGATGATTTTCTTTGTTTGTAATGTGCTCGTCTTTTGGATTTTGAGAGCTTGCATAAGGCGCTTAGATTGTAAAAGATTGTTTCAATGCCCACATATGAGCAGCACACCTTGACTAAATTTACAAATTCGTTTTTTTTTTTATGGTTACTCTTAAGTTATCCGTGTTTATCGTTGGGTTGCTGCTAATCCCACCTTCAGTTAAAAGTTTCGTTCACTTGTAAAATAATAGTATAGTAATTAAATAATAATTTATCTTAATATTAGTTTAATAATATATATTTCTCTATTCTCTTCTCTTCTGTCTAATATTTTTATATTTATCGACTATTATTTTATCCTTAAAAAGGCATCTCTTTCCTCTCTCTTTTATTTTATCTCTTTATCCATCTATTATATCTATTATAAATAATATTTTGATCATTTGCTAAAATATCTTTAGTTTTTCACATCACATTAAGTGTAACAATTGCACCACTATGCCAATTTATAACCAAATAATGTACTAATCTAAACAGGTGTAAGTTGTGTTATGCAAGTTTAGTAATATGAACATAATTATGTTAGTATGAAAGTTATTCCACATGTGAACGCCTAATGTTTATATTTCATACGTGGTGGTCGTTAATTATTGCGGTTGCTATCTAGTTGGATTTCCTTTCCACCTTGCTGCTCGATACATTCAATTCACAAAGTCGAGCAAACAGAAGCAAGTGCACTAAACAATTAAAACAGGATATGTTACTGTATTGTGGCAGAAGTGCATGGGAACGATATTATTAATTACATATTTCAAATAATTAAAACCATTCTAGTCTCAATACATTATGGTTCCTAAGAAGGAAAAATTATTACACCAAACTTGGAAGAAAAATGTAAGGATATTCAAACTTACTTTCTAAGGTCACCAACATACTGACACAACCTAATTGCTACAAATGTGCAAATAAAAAATTACTTACTTAACCATGCTGAACACACAGAACCGGACACTGACCACTAAGAAAAAACCTGTCGATCACGAGAGTAAACAGCCATGACAGTTGCCATTCATAAACCTGTCCAATGTAGCCGCTCTTCATTGTCAGGAACAATAAGGCAAGATTATATCACATATTATCATATCTAACCAACATTTCTCTCAAAGGAGATCGGCAACATTGGAGGGTAGTTCCTCTACCACAACATGGTAGAACTTTTGGATATCAAACAGCATTCTTTCGTCATCACGAGTTACAAAGTTGATCGCCACACCTTTCCTTCCGAATCTTCCACTTCGTCCAATACGATGCAGATAGTTCTCTGACTGGGTTGGCAGATCATAATTTATGACGAGGGAAACCTGCTGCACATCGATACCGCGAGCAAGAAGGTCAGTCGTGATGAGCACACGAGACGAACCAGATCGAAACTCCCGCATTATAATATCCCTAGTGTTCTGGTCCAGGTCACCATGCGTGGCTGAGACTGTGTGATCCTTGCTTCTCATCTTGTCAGTTAGCCAGTCAACCTTGCGTCGGGTATTGACAAAGATCACGCTTTGTGTGATGGCCAAAGTTTCATAGAGATCACAGAGGGTTTCAAGCTTCCATTCTTCCTTCTCAACATTGACGTAGAACTGCTTGATACCCTCCAGAGTGAGTTCATCTCGCTTCACAAGGATTCTCACAGGCTTGTTCATAAACTTGCGAGTGATCTCGAGAGCCTCGGGGGGCATTGTTGCAGAAAACACCCCGACTTGTATTTTGGAAGGAAGAAGCTGGAAGATGTCATAGATCTGAAGAGGAAAAAAGGTATTAAAATAATGATGGTAAGATAAGCAAGCTAAGAACATGACAGGATAGAAACTAGAAAAAGAAAAAATAAATAAATTATGGACATATGATGGTACCAGAGAAGCTATTCATTGTTGCAAGTACAAAGTTCCCATAAGAACAAATCACAAGACTGTATCCAGCATGAACTCTCATAGAAGGAAAACAAACAGCAAACTTTCATTGAGGTATAGCATTATTTGGGATAAAGTATATTGACACAGTAAACATCGCTGATGAGACATAAGCACCATTAAAATGTAAAGTGGTAACTAAAATGTAAAGAGGACATTATGAATGAGTAGTTACACTAGCAATATGAATGTGCAGAATCTATGTTGTGAGTGTCATCTCTACTGGTAAGTTAGTCTAAACACCAGTATTGCCACTTATCTAAGAAATGATATTCCTCAACTTTTTACTGGATCGAATTTGCCAGAACTGTAACTTTTTACTGGATCAGAGATTGAATAGCTAAAGGTAAATACTAACAACTGACTTGAAAACAAATAATGTAAAAAGAGAAGGAACCTGATCCTTGAAACCACGTGAAAGCATTTCGTCTGCTTCATCCAATACAAACATCTTAATATAGCCGGGGCGGAGGGATTGTCTTTGCAGCATGTCAAATACACGACCTGGTGTCCCCACCACAACATGAACCCCACTGGCAAGAATACGTTGATCCTCGCGAACACTAGTCCCTCCAAAACAAGCATGTACTTTCACACCAAGATAGTCACCAAGTGCTCGCATAACTTTTTCTATTTGCTGTGCCAACTCCCGAGTCGGAGCAAGTACCAAAGCTTGGCATTCAACCAATCCATAATCAAGCTGCTGCAAAATGCCAGAACAGAAGGTTGCAGTTTTTCCTGTCCCAGACTGTGCCTGTTGGATGACATCAAGGCCCTTGCAGAACGGAACAATCCCTCTTTGCTGGATTGCAGAAGGCTTTTCAAAACCTAGAGTAAAGACATTGTCAAAACAAAGATATTACCTCACAAAACTATATAGCGAGGTCACTAGAGATTGCATCAGAGAAAATGAAGCAGGAGGAGGCCATACCATATGCGTATATGCCTCTGAGAAGGTTTTCCTGCAGACCCATGACATCAAAAGTGTCATAAACTTCATCATATGATGTAAAAAAGTCCTGCCCATCTTGAGTTAACCTATCCTCTAGCATATAAAGCACATAATAAGTAAATATTGTTGGCGAAATACTTATAATGAGAAATAGTGATGAAAAAAATTTAAATTTATTACAGCTCATTCATTTTTGCATCATAATGTCGTGCATCAAATTGAGATCCTTCTGGTGCCGATCCTGCCATTTCTGCAAGTGTGGAAGTCAAAGTTAGTGTAAAACAGTGACCGAATCACCTTAAGATGGTACAAAGAAAATTACACGACACTCGAAAGAGTCACGTCCAGTGAATTCTCCCTCCCTCCCTTCTGTAACCAGATTAGGACAACTAGTTCATTGCCTGAGTTACATATCTGGGAATCTTTCGAAAAAACAAGAAAAAGGTTTTCGTCCATGCTGAACTACTTCTCCATCACTAATTGCCAGCGAATATATTCTAGATACTAACTCTGTTCCTCGATCCTAGAGATCTGATGCAGTACCTATTGGAGATACCACTCAATCAAAGTGACCGAGAAACAAATCCCTAACAAATCAATAAATTTCCCTAATAAATCCGAGACCACCAACACAAGCGAGCCAAGATAAAGTCGACAATGCTGAATTAGATCAGAATTGCAAAAGGAAGTAAGAAACTTCTAATCGGCTCAAACCCCCTAATCGCCTATTCCACCATGGATAACGAAATCCAACGAGAAAGGCGACAAAGATGAGCTGCAAGATGAGATCCGCACATTACCTTATAAGTCCTCGAGGGAGCGATTTGCCGAAGGGATTCCAAGTCGTGCGAGCAAAAGCCAAAGAGCGCGAGAGAGGAGGAGGAGAGCAAAGGCGATGCTTTATTTATCGATTGAGATAGAAGAGAGGCTCGCCTTTTAAGTAGTAGCTTTTGTTTGTGCCCGAAAGGGCAAAGAACGTGTCGTGGAAGGAGACTAACCTTTTCGTCGAGGAATCGAAGTCGAACTAGGACTCTAGGACTGACTAGTAACACAGCTCGAGTTCGACTCGGACTACACCCGAGCCAGCTCGACCTCGCCTTTCTCAGCACGAATCTTACCATTTTACGTCATCACACACGCACATGGTTAAGATACCCAAAACCCTCAAGCACGTTTACATCATCAATATCAGGAACATTTTACTTCAAATTGTCTATATTCCGTGGGGCACTTTTGATGTCCCTTTTAGAAATATATTATCTTTGATGTCTAAAAACACTTAGATATCGATAATTAATTAATACTTAGATTAGTCTCATCGGTCTGTTTTCACATACGAGTATTATGTTTATCCAGTTAGGACGAAGAATGCATAGCATATGATAGTATAGAATCCCCAAGACGATCGACCTTTGTTGATCTCCAACTTACTGAAGAAATAGTAGAGACTGCATAGCCAAACAGGTCTAGAGTGCCGAAGCACCTGTGGTCTAGTAAACCCTCCACCCCACCAAAGGTAGTCTTCTCTGCGTTGCAAGTAGCAAGACACAAGACGAGGAGTAAGCCGAAAAGGTTTAGAATTGGTCCAGCTAAATGGACGTCAGAATGAAGAAGAGGAGCTCGATCACAGAAGATAAACGAGAAATGGAAAAATACAACCTAACAAATGGTCAAAGCTGGTTTCCTCTGCCATGGCTGTTGAAACCTATGCAACTCCCAAGAAAGACTAATGATACTGAGACGCAAAACAATAATAAGATCACCGAAATAATTATGGCTCCAAAAGGAACTGCTCCAGATGACTCCTCAGTTCTCACCCAAGATCAAGCATTCAGAACAAAAATGACTGCAAAGATGATATCAGGGAATATGAATGCAGTTTTCCAGGGGATCTTCTTCCACTCCTGAACATCTTATAGAGGCTAGATGAGGCATAACCAGCAAATATACCCATGAAAGCCCAAAGAAAAACCATAGCCATTAATAGAATCCTCTGGTTGGAGGGGAAAAGGAAGCCTAGTAATGCAAATACCAAAGTTGGGAGGAAGCTTTAATCCCTTTTAGAATCTCCACACGGATTATAGGGAATTTCTCAGGTAAGGGAGGCTGATGTCACCACCTTTTCAACGCCATTCCCGGAAGCTGCAACCTAATTCCAACTTAGACACAAAACAGGTCAGAGTTAGTAGGTGGCCTGAAGAGGTCATTCTGAACTAGTTTCCATCGAGTTTCTTCATGATCTGAATTTCAAATATTGGCCGATTGTAGCTGGAGATATCCTCACTGAGGGTTTTTAATTTTTTATCATGACGATGACTACTGTGAAAGAGAGTAAAAGAAGAATCAGCAAAGAATTGATAACTGAAATCCAGTGGGTTTGGTTGTCGTCCATGAGAAGGTATGTGTCCGAACGACAAACTCATTGAATTGGGCTAGGCTGCAACAGACAAATTATTGCAAGAATCAAAAGGGAAATAGAATGACAAGATTAAAGAGTGAGCACTTACTAGGAATTTATGTCATAAGTGGAATCTACAGAGGAACCTTGAACTACTTCGTGAGGATTGTGGCTGCGTGGAGCTAGTGTAACACCAGGATTGCATGTTGTCGATTCACTAAAATGCCATCACTCATCAATATCTATGCTGTGCGCATGGAACAAATACTATTCAAAATTTCATAATCAATAAACTTCACAAGAAATAAACTGAACTGCTTGCAGAAAATAGTTGTACGGAGTAACATATAAGTTAACTTTGCAAGGCTGAACAAACACAGACAACTTAATCTGAAGAAATAATGTTATACGAAAGGATCGCCATAATGCTTGCTACAACTTAATCTGAAGAAACAAAATAATATTGGTATTAGATAGATTACATTTGGCCATGTCTGTGCAAGGAACTCAACAATATCATATGCAATGTCCCCTTGGACATCAATCAGCTCTTTCTCAGTTGGGCCCTGAAACAATTTACACAATTATGGTAAATTACTGTTTACATGAGCAGCAGTGCTTAGCTTTCCTAATTTCAAAAACAGTGTCACCTTACCTTAACAACAGAAGCTCCAGTAGCAAACTTCTTTCCTAACTTCTTTGAAGCATCACTGAGCTTTATACCTAAAATGTCATGCAAATAAAGTTTCATTATGGATTGCCCCACTTATAGCTAATTTCAAATTTCTCAAGCACCTTGAAGATTTAAAAAAAAAAAGAGGAACTAAGAATTCCTCTAAACATAACTAACCAAATAAATCAAGGCCTTTCACAACAGTGCCACATTTGCGTTTGTTGCGAATAATCTTCTCAATTACAACTTCTTGCTTCTCCTGCAGGAAAAGAAACTAGTTAATATTTAAAAGCTGGCATTAGCATATGAAGCATATGTAAATCTAAAGTATCATCTGGAGGGCTAGACTAAAAGCACAAGAATTCTATATCCAGAATAATGAGTTATGCAGCCTAGTGATCAATGATATGAGAAAATTGTGCATTACGTTCCTCCCATCAATCTAGCCAATGTAATCATGTCCGAGGTTGACATGGAAGTAGAACCATTAACAATAAAATGGAATGAATGAAAAAACTACTATATCATTGTTACAGTTTATATGAAAAAATTCAGGTCTAGACATAATGGCAACAGAGCCAGAATTTCAGATAAACACAAACTTCAAAAAAGTACTATGGGCTGTTAAAACTTTATAACCTGTTGATGTTAATGACGTCGTTGATGTATTTATTACTTGATAATGGATAGGTGGTTATGTTTTTTGGATGTTGGACTGTGTTTATTTGTACAGCGCCATAGTTTATTATTTTTGTGTACACTTGTTCATAGTATACACTATACAGTGTGCTGTTGGGGTTTAGATTTTGATGCATCACTCTAGCTTGCTCATCTACCTTAAATGGAGGTAGAGATTAGAGTTCCATTTTGTTTTCAATTAAATAGGGCATGGTTGTGCTAAAAAAAAAAAGGAAAAAGAAAAGATTCACTCCTTTTCCCTCATGCAACAAAGGATGGAAACTAGTTGACAATCAGGAAAACTAAGAAACCTTCAAACTTTAAACCAATATTGTTAATAATTGAACTCTGTCCAAAAAGTGCAAATCATTGCTACAAAATTTATGTACAGAAAATTAGATGCCCACCAAGAATCCGCAAATTGTGATAGGTAACTTAAAACTTGCTGACCTTAATGCTCACAAAAGAAGTATCTGATGGATGGATGGATGGATGGATGGATGGTAAATAGACAATACAGAGGGTTGATTTCCCTTGGAGACTATTTCTTATGCAGCATAAAATGACACGAAGACACATTTTAATTAGAATGAAATGAAACAAAAGATCAGGCATTTACCTCACACAACTTCTTGTTAATGACAATGTACACGGTTCAAATTATATCTGGTAAAATCAAAAGCATAATGCTACCTTGTCATGATCTGATATAGTAGAAAATATAAAATAGAGAAAGACTAACTCTAAATGTTAAGGAACCCACCTTTTTCTTTGTTTTACCACCTGGAAGGCGTTTTATTTCTTCTTGCTTAGATGCTGAGGCTCCCCCTGCATCAAGAAGAAAAAAAAAAAGTGCCTAGAAGGCTGGAAGATCACAAGAGAAGTGCAAACCCTGAACCAGTTAACTAACCTCCAACTAAAGCTCAGTATTTCTCTTTCCAATATCCAATTCGAACAGCTAAAAAGCAAATGGCAAGATGTGTCCTCATATTACAATAATTCAATGAACAAACACCCAATCGCACACCTGCGTTAGGACCGGAGGTCTCGCCTCCTCCTCCACCGGAAATCCCCACAGCCTGCAATTGCTCCGCCGCCTTGTCTGCTTCCTTGTCGCTCGCATCTAATCACATGAAACCGAGAAGAACAGTAAGAAGAAGGATCGAGATCGATGTAGACTCACCATTAAGGAGATCAGGGTAGAGACCGGGAACGTTTTGGCGAAGCCAAAGCTTGCATTTCTCGAAGTCGGGACCGAACTCGCGGTACTCGGCGGGGAAGCTACATACGCCGCAGTATAGCACCCAGACTGGTTGCTGCTTCTCCCCAATGGAAGCGAAGCTTCTCTCTCTCTCTTTCTCTCTCTCTCTCTCTCTCTCTCTCTCTTGGTGGGAGGGTAGAAGGGCAGTTTGGAGTGGCGCAAATGAAGCAGCGTGGGGAAGTAAGAGGGGAGGATGGAAAGTGGAAGAAACTACCGATTGGAATTGAACTGCCAAAATGGATGGAAGGTTTCGTCGCTGTTTCATTCGTAAAGGCGCGAGTTTCGGCTACTAGTGACTCGGCACTTATCATCTAATCTTTGCCGACTTCTATAATTTTCTTTTGGAAAATGGTCTCTCATCAAATTTCCTCGCATGCTGCAAATATTTATCCATAAAAGCAATGTTTGTTTCATGATAATTACAATTAACTCACAAAATGAAGACGTATTAGTATATCATAGAAGAAGATTTTCCACACTTAAACAACATACAGTAACAAATAGCGTACAATATTGATAGCTGTCATATTACAAAAGGCGACTCATGCATAAGGCATATCCATGATGAATCCTTTATTTTATGCAGAAAAGAATAGCACCTATACTAGAGAGAAGAGGCTGGAGTTTCCAATCTTTTAACTTTATTCGAGCTGCTCTTTGAAATCTGAGTTCTACAAAAAGAAATCAGTGTGCAGCATCTCTGCTATAGTATTGATCTAAAGTCTTTGCGGGTATGCGATGAAGAAGTTCACGGGGGAATATGCGGAGCAGTGTCCATGCAAGAT
The DNA here is from genome assembly GCF_019914945.1 of Typha latifolia. Classification (NCBI taxonomy): domain Eukaryota; kingdom Viridiplantae; phylum Streptophyta; class Magnoliopsida; order Poales; family Typhaceae; genus Typha; species Typha latifolia. The sequence goes on along the minus strand of NC_133087.1, from coordinate 3,847,401 downwards.
CAAGGGACTGGAAGATGTTACGAGTATCGTATGCACCTTGTGTCACAAATTTCTTTTCAAACTTGTCAAGGAATTCGAGATAGAGCTGCATATAAAAATACAAATGCATCAGCGCAAAGCATAACAAATAAAGATGCATGCAGTACATGTACATATATGAATGTATGTATATATGATGCTGTAGAGAGAGAGAGACCAAATCCTCAGATGAGAGAGCTTCCTCCCCAACAACTGCTTTCATGGCCTGGACATCCTTTCCAATTGCATAATTGGCATAGAGCTGCACCATGAAATTAATCATGTAAGTCGACATACAAAAATATACCGAATAATAATAAGCACCTAATTTAGCAATAGATACCTGGTTAGATACATCAGCATGATCACGACGAGTCATGCCTTCACCAATAGCACTCTGCGGGTAAACCAAATTAGATGAGAAGTTCTAAAAGTTAAGGTTGTGCGTGTGTGTGTGTTACAAAGAAATAGCATATATAAAATTCACCTTCATCAATCTAGATAGAGAAGGCAGGACATTGATAGGTGGGTATATCTGAAAATATAAGATGTGTAAGTCTTCAAAACATAAGCAAACAAAAAAAATCTCAAGTTGCCTAGGAAGTGCTGGCATCTTTCCAAAGATGCATGAAGCAATGAAAGATGCCTGGAGGGTTATATGCATCTTCATTTATGTAGTAGTAAAGCCTGCATCGTACCTGACGATTATAGAGCTGTCTATCGATGTATATTTGACCTTCCGTGATATAGCCAGTAAGATCAGGAGTTGGATGTGTGATATCTATTGAGCAAAAAGACCAGAACAAACATGTTTAGACATGACATTGCACACATCATACTAAGACACCAAAAGAATCATATCTGCGATAAATCATAAGCCAAAGGTGGGTTCCTAGTTGGACCCTCAGAAAATGAATCAGCAAAGAAAGACCAAAACAGAAACCATGAATAATGGTCCATTGAGTGATACACCATTATCTCATGGAGATCTACAAGATTATAAAACTGAAAAGGATATAATTGAACAAATAAATTGATAAAATACATGGAAGCAGAAAGTTTGGATCAATTACCATCATTTGGCATCGTTAAAATGGGTATCTGTGTAATGGAGCCTTTTCTTCCTTCTATACGCCCAGCACGCTCATATATGGTCGCCAGATCAGTGTACATATACCCAGGGTAACCACGCCTACCTGGCACCTCCTCTCGTGCTGCTGATACCTAAGGATAAAATGCATAATTTGCATAAGCTAAAGGAAACAGAATTCACACTTGACAACTATTTTGTGCAGGCAAAGCAGGACAAGAACTTAATAAAATTATTATTAACTATTAAGAATATAGAAGGGCAAACCCGTACAAGCATAGAGCTTCGAAATGATCCTAAATGAATAAAATGCAAAGCCTGAGCAAATAGTACTAGGGCATCAAGTAATTGCAAAGTATTGGTGTCACAAACAGATACAAACTTGAAAATTTCAATTCTGAACTTCATACTACTGATGTCATACGATCAACTCAAATCTGGTGCATCACAATTTACAAGGGAGCCCTTCTACCAACTGCAATGTTTATATTACATATATAGTACGAATTAACAGCTCTTCATCTTTGAGACAATATATAACTCAGTTTCTTCATAAAGAAAAGAATGTACATCATAGCAAGCTTATATATGCAGAAAAGCATAATTAAGAGATGAATATACTTGCAGAAAAGGATGAATAGAGAAGGTTCCTACCACATCCTCAAAGTATTTACCAAATAAAAAGGAAACCACTATGTGACTTGAGCATGATAACAATAGGCCAGAAAGAATAAGAGATAACAAGATCAATACCTCACGGAGTGCATCAGCATATGAGCTCATATCTGTTAGAATGACGAGAACATGCTTTCCACATTCATAAGCTAAATACTCTGCAGTCGTGAGTGCAATTCGAGGAGTGATGATGCGTTCAATTGTTGGGTCATTGGCCTGCATTAAAGACCATGGCAGGGTTGTAACTTGTAACATCAAATGATGTCAAATTGCACACTGACAACTAAAAATAACTAGAGTGCCATAAGTTGCCACATCGAGTTCAAGAGAACAGATAATTTTTCAAATTACCAGATTTAGGAAAAGTGTGACCCTCTCCATTGAACCATTTTCCTCAAAATCACGCTTGAAAAATTGAGCTGTTTCCATATTTACTCCCATAGCAGCAAAGACAATGGCAAAATTGTCTTCTTCTCCACCCTGCCGATTGATGAAAATACGCACAGTGATCACGATAAAAGAAATTAACTTCATACATAAATGCTTGAATGCCACTAAAAGCTTCAGCTTCTTGAATGAGAGCTTAAACACTGGATCATATTGTCACATCCCACTTAGAGTAGCAGTAATTTCTGTGTTACATGTTTATGCTTCCTAAATGTTAATTCTTTTATCACAAGGTTCAAATAAAAATAACAAGCTTAATTGCAGATAATTTAATGAATCAAGGGACGTAGTAATAACAAAATTAACCTCAACTTATTGGTCATCCACTTCCATTCATATAAAAAGGGTGTTTTGCACGAGGCTCGCACAAATGCAAGGTATGTGGAAGGAAAGATGTAAGACAGCCTCGCATTGCTGTTAGTGCCATCACATGACTTGAATCAGTAGCCACAAGTGCGTATCGCCGAGCCTTATTATCACTTTAAGTGGCACTCTCCAGCCTCTTCCATTTGTATACATTAATAATTAACCACCAGAACAGATTTATGACAAGTTCAACAAACAAGAACGGTGTCCAGAAACTTGAGTTTTATACAAACTGCTAATCCTGATTGTCTGCTTAATAATGATTAGAATATCAAAAGGAGGGCATAATTTAACAAGATATCGGTCTTTGAAAGCAAAAGTCTATGTGTCAAACAGCATTTATTCAAGTGGTCATTAACCTTAGGACAAGAAACATCCTACAGAGAGTGCATGAGACATAATATTGGTTTTATAAGCACCAGTTGTAATTTTGTACAAATGGTACTGCTACAGATCACATGCTGCATAGCTTTTGTACCTCCAACAGATTGTCAGATTTCTCCAGACGTTTTACAAGGCCAGCCTGACGACAAATTTGAGCAGCTATTTCATTATGAGGAAGACCAGCAGCAGAGAAGAGGGGAATTTTTTGTCCTCGAGCAATAGAATTCATGACATCAATGGTGGATATCCCTGTCTGAATCATCTCCTCAGGATAGGTTCTCTCACTAGGATTGATAGAACTTCCTGGAATAAGGTCATGAGAACATACAATATTACAATATCACTTGAGAGGACATATGGTTAAAGGAAATAGAATTTTGTTTCGATGCCTTTGTTAGTTATCCACCAAAACTACGTACCAGATATATCCAAGTAAGCCTCGGGCAATATTGGTGGACCATTATCTATAGGCTTTCCAGAACCATTGAAAATGCGTCCAAGCATATCAAGTGAAACAGGAGTTTTCAGGACCTGCAAAGCCAAAAAGGTCGTGGATTCAGTGAAATCAGTGATATCAGGAAATGGATATAACAAATGGCAAAAACTTCATGAAGTAAAGAACACTAGCACAATTTCCAAATTATTTCATCATCTCAGATAATTGAAAAAATATATACATTCTCTATTTCAAGATTTTTCACTCTTGAACCAGACTCTCTGGACTTTGGAAAATAAGTCCAGGTCAAGTAGAGGCAGTTCCACCAACTTTGCTGATAAGTAGCATGCCATGGAGCGTCCCTTCTGAACTACTTCATATAAAGAAGTAAAGAACTAAGATGGAGAAGCATGCTGAACATCCTTCTCATTCTCACAGCCAGTGGAATGCACCAACATAAGGTTTTAGTATTTTACTATTTTATACCTTGTTAAAAAATAAAAAAAAATAAAAGATGTAGATGTAATATGACAATAAAGAGAGAGCTATGTACAATAAGGCCACGGGTCAATCACCTCGCCAGTAAACTGCACAGTAGTGTACTTGATGTCTATTCCAGAAGTTCCTTCAAAGACCTGGAAAACATGAATGTGTGTCAAATGCTCTATATACGGAAATGCCATCACATAACAAGAAACAGAAAAACATTAGAAAGTTAGAAGTGATGCACAATACAGGACAAATAGCAAGCCGAGATGAGTTATATTTGTTGCAAAATGTCTGCACCAGAATCCTAATGCAGATGAAACAAATCAAATTAGTCCAGAGGAGAGAGTAACCTGCACAACAGCCTTTTCTCCATCAACTTCCAGGACTTGACCACGACGAATTGTGCCATCTCCCAGTTGAATATTCACAATTTCCTGATACTTAGGGCCCTGAAATAGATTTCGAGGAGGGAAGAATAACTATCATACCTAGATGAATGTTTATGATGTTCCATGATAAACAGCAAAGGAACAATATTTGATTCAATCTACAAATGAATGAGATATGTACCTTAACTTTTTCCAAGATGACCAAAGGTCCTGCCACTCCAGAAACTGTCCTGTACTCTGTATCATAAGGGAAGCTAATTGAAATTGAATACCTAAGATCCCAACAATCAGAAAAGTTTCAATATAAACTACTGATGCATAACAAAATCAGGCACATGTTTCTCTGGAAGAATCACAATGATTGTAGACCAGGTTCTTTTCCGGAAACTTCTTATAACCAAGAGGCAAGAAGAGTTTAACGAGTCGTCGATACACACTATTGTAAAGAGCATCAACATTCCATAAGTCAATAAATTAGGTCTAGGTAGTAGAAAGTCTTTAATCAAAACATTACTATAAGAAAAAGATAAAGTGAAGCCTGCCAGTGAATATTTACTGTCTAATCTAGGTAAATGAGATTCTAATATTGCATTTGAAAGGTCATACTTAGGTTCTTCTTCTTCACATACACCTTTTTTAGATGATGAAGCTCCAAGGATTTTAAAAATTACAGTCTGAGAATAATAGGTGCACTTCAAGCATTGCAAGTACCATGATCCACAGATGAAAAAATTGCAATTTTAAGTCCTCTAAATATGGTTCTAGAAAAACTACACACAAAAAGAAACACAATACTCATAAAAAATAGCAACTAGCCTAATGATTAGCACCACATACCCATGCCAATCTCCAATGATCCTTCTTCCATGTCAGCACCATCCTTGGCAAAACCCATATTGCAATAACAACCTGAAGCACGAGAGCAACATTTAGCAATCTAAACCATAGGTCGATTTTTCTAGACACGCCGAAGTCAAAGTAGAGACATCATCGAAATAGAGGTTCAAGCTTTTAAAAAATTCATCATAACCAATGAAATCAAATACGATTCAAATCATTCAAGCAGTCTTTAAACTCACATAGATCTCCTACCGACTCACTAATCAATACTTCCAAAATCGAAACAATGGAAGATTCCTACCGAGAATTGATCCTCTCCTCGTTACAAGATCAAATCAGAAAAACCTCAATTCAATTTCTTGCCATTTGAATCACTAAAATAATCGAGGCAGAAAGCGAGCAGATCTCATTAACAAATCCAATCGCAACAAACTGGGTAGAAAAGATCCGCAATTTTTTTTCAAAATTATAAGAGAAATTAACAAGAATTAAGTAGAAAATAAGCGAATTTAGGGCAAAACGCACCTCGGATTAGACCCGGAGAGGAAGAGAGAGAGAACAGGGAGACGAAGAGGAGGAGACGAAGAGGAGTGGAGGAACGAAATAAAAATAAAAATAAAAATAAAAATAGAAAAAAGAAGCACGAATAATAATGCTCGCAGTCTCCATTGAGGCGTACCCAAATATCTCCCCCAGTCTCATAATAACCGGGCAAAAAGCTAGTTTGGGGTACTTATTGGGTGTCAATTTCCAAACCTATCAATCCGAGCCACGTCTACAGCGACGGGCATGTATAACGTGAGGATAATTTTTGGCTGACTTCTGAGCGGTAGCCGTCAGATCAAAATTCAACGGTGATGGAAGCCAGAGTGGATTTACACCGTCCGATATGTGGGGTGACTGTTTAGGTGTTGCCACTTGTACGGTTGTGATCGGGGGATCACCTCGTCGAGTAAGATGTATAGATCTGGGAGAGATCACTCCATGTGGATTGTGGCTGCACGTTTGCCACCTCGACAGCTGGTTAGGGCCACCTCATAATTAATAATTTCCATAACGAGAGGGCGAGATGCCTACTCAAAAAGTTAGCCGAGTTCGGATCAGGTTATCTCAAACTAGGAGGTGCTTATGAGATCGATCAGGTTGTTTTTGAGTCGAAAATATTAGGCTAACTTTAGGCCTCAGTCTAATCTTCGTTAAGCTGAGTAAGTGGGAGATGAGATTAGTGGGGAAGAGACAGATTTGCGAGCTAAGTCATTGAGTCGAGCACTGCCCGAGAGCTGATTTCGGCTAAGAATGGATAAACCTAATCCTACCTGAACTTTGAGTAAGGAGCAACCAGGCTCAATTTCGATTCGAGCTTAATTGTTAAACATGACCACATGTTTATTTAATAAATAAGTTAGGTTTTTTTTTAACATAAATATGTGTTAGCTTATTATACAAGTTACACGATTGATACACATAAGCCTCAATATGAACATAATTAGAGCTAAACACCTAACCCTTTAATAGCCTCATTATCGAATCCCTCTAATCTTTTTTTTTTTAAATATTCTACTGTAAATATATAACTAAATATTAGATTATCCATGCTCTCTAGATTAGAAAACTATTTAAATTATTTCACACATAAGCTCAACTATAGTTTTAGTCTTAATTTTACTTCATATATCATATCAAAAATCTTCTCTCCTCTCTCCTATAACCCACCCATCCATTCCATTACATAAATTTAATATCACATTAAAAAAAATTTATTCTACCACTGTTCAAGCTTATAATTATACATCATATTATCCTACTCTAGATTAAGAGTATGATCTTGAGAGTAAAGGATTAGAGTACTTATTCTATAATTTTTTTTTCTTAAATAAAGTTCCTACAAGACAAGAATACAAGAAGTTCCATGCATACAGAAGATGTTGAAGCTCTGGTATCTAAAGAAAACCGACTTGCATAGTAAGCATCGAGAGCAGCAAAAGATGCATACTTCGGATAGGGAACTCAGCCAATTACAATGTATCCGATGCCGTCAATGGTTCATAATTCTGAGATGCCAACAAGAGGACCCAAACAAAGACACCTTTTCCATTGGCTGATCACAACTACTAAGAGCCAGCCTAGCTGTTACTAACCTCTCCTTGATCAGAGCCAGAGGGAGGAGGAGATTGATGGCCTTGCCAAGTTGCCTGCGCTCTAGCATTAATGCAAGAAAAATCTACGCAAGGATCGTTCACCCGGGCGGCCGCGTCGAGCTCTATGACCGGCCGATCCTCGCAGCAGAGATCATGATGGCCAATCCTCGATGCTGCGTCGCGTTCCCCGAGGTGTTCCGCCAACCGACGGCGGTCGTGTCCCCTGACACTGTGCTCACGTTAGGCCAGAAGTACTACGTCGTTCCCGTGAGCACCCTGAGGAAGCTTCGGAGGCATGATTCGCCTTCTCTAGCGCTTCCCAATAGATCACATGATGGGTATGATAAGCGTAGTGGATGCTTCAAACCTTTGTTTGCGAGAGGAAAGAGTAAGGGCCAAGGCATGAGCTTTAGCATGGATGAATCTTTCGAGCTCATGAAAGAGTTTGAAAGGAAAGGAGGCAACGAGAGTTTGAGAAGGGAGATGAGAGGCTCTCGGAGAAGGCGATGGACTAGTTCACCAGGTACACCATCTTGCCATTGGCAGCCAAGCCTTGAGAGCATAACCGAAGAGTAGCAGCAATATCTTTTTAGCTATTATGTCCTGCAAGCACTTCCGGTCTAATGTAAGAACCTGCAAGTGGCATACAATCATTTACGTACTTGGGAGCTATAGATGGATAAGGTAGTAAAAAATGTATTATAGTAATACTAGGCCTTCATATTCTACAATGACCAGTGCAGCTAAAGGATATAGTAACTAATACTAGGCCTTCATGTTCTACAATGACCAGTGTAGCTACAGGATTCAGAGGGATCTTTCTTGCAGCAATAGGTGCTGATTGAAATAGTTAAGCACTAACCTGATTAACAGTCTGCAATATATTATTTGAATGATGCATCTCAAACCCATACATTAATTTTCGGCATGCACAAAGCCTGAGCAGAATCAGATATAAAGATCATTGGTATCTCATTTAAGTCATACAAAATTTACCATTGCTTGAAGTCCAAGAGTAATAAACTGTGGTGCTTGCATCTGACATCTTTTCAAGCTTCCTTAGAAATTATCTATCAGTAAAGAGAAAAGGATCAACAGAGCTTGTTCAGCACCTGCAGGTACCTTTTTGCCTCTCCAAAAGCCATACTCTTGCACATATCCTTCAATTATGCGTTCCTTGCTACAAATTTCTTTAGGCTTCTATCCACATTGCATGCTTAAAGGGTATCAGCACATCTCCACAATTGACCTCTGATTTCACTGTAAGAAGTGGACATACGCAGATCACAACATTCCTGTCTAACTGATAAGTTTTTTGTACTCCATAATTCACAGAATTTCAGAGATTAGAGGTGCAACAGACAAAAAGCTAGAGCAGAATATGATATCAAGTACCAACTTTCTTTCCTGCATTTTCCTGGAAATAACATAAAGTTGCTGAACCAAAAAGAAGTACCTGACAAAATGCAAGTATTACTACTAGAAATCACCGATATGATAGATCTTTCTTACAAAATCAACATTTTTAGCCACATAAATCTGCCACGGTAGACAATGTGGCATCTTACTCCATACGAGTTGTGAACGCAAACATATAATATATAATACTGACACTATACTATGCATTCAACTAGGAAGACTGATGTACTAGTACATCAGTTTGTCTTGGTGTTATGTGAACATATAAGGGCTGAAGCCTGTGGGTAGTAAGCTGGACTGTGTCTACATTATCTCCATCACCTTCTTTCAGTCTCCACTCAAATTCTTGTACAAACCTGCCGATAGATACACATGAGATTAGCTTTGCCTGCAAAGAACCTGCACAAGCCCTCTTCCCGGCTCCAAAAGCCATCGTCTTGTGCAAGTCCAATGACTCAAACTTGCTATCCAGAAACCTCTCAGGCTTCCAATCCTGTGGTCCATCCCAGTCCTTTTTGTTCATGTTGCAGGCATATAGATTGATGGCAACCTGACATTATATGACAGTTTTGGAGAAGTTCTTTAAAAAGAAGAAGAAAATAAATAACATATACAATTCTTCAAGACCGATATTGCCTATTGTGCTTACCTGTATTCCAGCTGGAATATCATAGCCTCCTAGCTTTGTATCTTCATGGGCATATCTTAGAGGAATGATAGGAGCAGGAGAGTATCGTCGCAGTGTCTCATGGAAGACAGCATCCAAATATGGTAGTTGTGATAAATGCTCCTCCATAACCTTTTCAGACCCACATACCTCTTGAATTTCACGATAAAGGCGATCCTAGGATATACAGAAAAAAGAAATTAAAACACAGTTTTTTAACAGGAAAAAAACCAACAATATGTGGCACCAACCTGATACTTTGGATTCTTAGCAAGTTCATACATAGCCCATTCAGTCGTCACCAAAGTGGTATCTGAGGCTTCAATTATTGCTTCCCAAATCAGTGAGATTAGTTGTTCTTCTGTCAGTTTGTTCTCAGACAGCAGAAAGTCCAGGTAGCAGTTTATCTCCTGTACTTTGTTTCTGATATATCAGATCTAATGATTTGTGAATTTGTGGTGTAAGAGAACTATTAGAAAAATGACAAACTAGTGAAGAAAAACACCTCTCCACGTGCAATCCGTTTCTTCTGTTCCATGATCAAGGCCCTAGTAACTAAACGTTTGCGAGTTGCCATATTCTGGATCTTCGTTTCCATACTCCTATTAGGAATCCATCTTAGATATGGGAAGAAATCCCTCCAATCAACTTCAATTGCACCCATCATTGGATCAACTACTAGAATATCAAAAATTTCCTTCTTGGACATCTCCTTGTTAAGCTCCTCCACATATATAGAATTTATGTCTGTGCCCAGAGCCTGCAAAATACTCAGATGTATAAATGACTCTGACTGCAATGTCTCTGCATTATATATACAACTGTTTCTGATGGGTTCAGAATCCATGTCCTTAGCATTTATTTGCATTAATGGTGGTGGAGACTAAATAGTCTGCTCCATGTAAGAATAAAATACACTTTGGCAAGAAATTTTACTTGAAGATTAAATCAAAAAATTGTACATTTAAAGGGCGTCCCATTGTATGAGATCCTCACCAATGCAGGTTTTTGGAGAGCACAAGGTGAATGCCCTACTCCCTATTATTAGAGAGGCTTGTTTCATGGCTCAAAACTATAGCATCAGGCACAAGGAGGCAAGCCTCAGAGCCAAACTAGATGATTCCCTCAGGAATTCTTTAGTTTAACATTATGGTGAGGATATGAAATGTCCATGTCTGCCAAAGAGTGACAAAGGCTTTATATGCAGAGCTCAAGTTTAAAAAACTGAACAGTGAGATACCATATAGGAATAATAGACTGAACCGTCAAGATACTAATATAGATCACCAAGAAAGGAGCATTACGAGATTCTATTATGTATAAGTCCATCATTGTGCTGCCATCTCTTCTTAGACATGATAAGAGTAAATATGGGCCTTGCTTTCCAAGTAATGACATGACAAGAGTAAATAGACACCAAATCTTCCTGATAGAGGCTTACTTGTTTCAATGCAAATCGGAAAAGCTCATTCTTGAATGGCTCCCGGAAGTTCACAGCAGTATGAGGATCACGCTTTACTAGTGATTGCAGGATTTCTGAGATACTATCAATCATGATATCCCTGTGGTGACGATGTTGCTTCTGAAATTGGTACCATAGTGAATTCTCTTTCAAATCTTAGAATTGGATAGTAGATACAACACGCATATGTATGTACATAAGGTAGATATGTATAAATCAATAAGCCACAATCTGCAGAGTTTCTGACTTGCGTACCTGAGCAGTAGCCCCCAGAACACTTGTGAGTATATAGCGCTTCACCATTTTATGAAATTCACCATAGTCACTGGTGGCAACCATAGTTTTGTTTGACGTCAGCAATGTCAATGCATTTGAAAGCTTCCGAGTTGACATAGATGAGAATTTTGTAACCATTGCCTGGAAAAGTCATAGTCTTATGAGAATAGTTACGATTTTTTGAGTTTTTAGAAACTTTCCTGGATCATTCATGACAGTTTCCATGGCCATATGATATTCCAAGTATTCGTGGTAAATGAATGATTCTCCAATCAATCAGAAAATATCAGTATTCATGAATTGAGTAGGTATTCATGGACTATCCATGATATTCCATAAATATTTGTGGATTATTTACCAATGATCTTGTATTGAAGCTTCAAACCGGAACACCAATGACCAAAATCATTACCGAAAAAATAAATGGGGAAAATCTCAAAAGTACCTCTTTTGCAACATCAGCAGAGTTCAGCACCACCAAGGTGGATGCCCCAGTTCTAACTGTGTATATATCCCCATAAATCTCTGCCCATTTAGCAAAAGTCTGGTGAGGTTTCTTTGCCTTCAACTGATGCAAATTCCCAATTAAAGGCAGCCCAGGAACAGCTACATCACAAAATTTCCTATCAGCCCAGGAACAGCTACATCACAAAATTTCCTATCTTGTGAACGACACCAACACCATCTATTCCAGGGAAGAAATATTAATAATATATATAAAAATAGTAACAGATATATCATTATCTGTGCTATTGAAACCAACAACCAAATCCGCTGTTCAAGCGGTTGAGAATCTTGTTCCAATCTATTCTTGGATGGGGAAACTTGGGTTATAACCAAATTTTCTGACTAAATGGTTCTCATATCTTTAACTCAAAGATTCCTCATTTCATTCCATACCAAACTCAGACTATAGACAACAGAGCGAAACCCAAATCTACACTAAGAAGCTCAGTTTTTTTCTTTTTTGCAATACCAGGGGGCAGATTGGAGCGCCGATTGCGGGTAATACGAAGCTTCGCAACGATGACAACCACAGTAACGAGGCCGAGAACTATTGAAACAAGAGGCCCACTTTCCAACCTCCGCAGGAACATCTTACCATCTTCCATTGATGCTTTGGTGTTATCGCCTCTGATCTTCTCTTTCTATGCCTTTTCTAGCTTCTAAATAGAGGGGACGGTAAGAGTACCGCTCCGGCACCTTCCCAGGGTATTTGGCGGTAACGGTAGTAATGGAGTAGAAGACGACAAAATGACAAAAAAAGCATCCCTCTTTCCCGGTAAGGAAGACTGCCTAAATGTACTGCTGTCAAATTAGTGCCGCAGTCAAAAGTAGAAACATCATCGTAATAAAGGTTCAAGCTTTTAAAACCTTCTTCATAACCAATGAAATCAAATACGATTCAAATCATTCAAGCAGTCTTTAAACTCGCACAGATCTCCTACGACTCACTAATCAATACTTCCAAAATCGAGACGATTGAACATTCGCACCGAGAATTGATCCTTTCCTCGTTACCAAGATCAAATCATTAAAACCTCATTTCAACTTCTTGCCATTTGAATCACTGAAATAATCGAGACAGCAAGCGAGCAGATCTCATTAACAAATCCAACGCAATAAACTGGGAAGAAAAGATCCGCAATTCTTTTTCGAAATTATAAGGAAAATGAACAAGAAAGTAAGCCAATAAAGTGTAAAACGCACCTTCGGATTAGAACTGTAGAGGATGAGAGAGAGAAGAGGGAGACGAAGTGGAGACAAGGGGAGTGGGGTATTTAAAAAATAATATTTACAAATTATTAAAAAAAAATTAAAAATGATGTAGCATTACGTGGGCTTAAAACAAAAACTAGGAAATAAAAAAGCATTAATATTATTATTATATAAAATAAAAAATAATATTTAAAATATTTAAAAATAATATTAAAAATATTTATAGATCTGAGAGGGATTGGTCCATGTGGACAGTGGCTGCACGTTTGCCACCTGGACAGCCGGTTAGGGGCCAGCTCATGATTAAAAATTCCCATTTCGAGAGGGAGAGATGCACACGTGGTAGGTTATATGCCCAAGTTAGACGAGTTCGGATCGGTTCGCTTGAATAAAGGTGCTGGTGGGTCGGCTCGGTCTGCTTTTGAGTTGAAAGAAATTATTTAGGTCGACTTCAGGTCTGACTCTAGTCCGTCTCGAGATCAAAAGTCTTTGAGCACTCGAGTTAGGTTGAAGAAGAGGGAGAGGAGATAGTCAAACTTTGGGCTTTAGTTAGGCCCAGTACTTAGGCCATTTAAATTAGAGGGATTAATTACATCTAGACCATGAATTGTTCCCTACTTTTACATATCGACTCTCTTCATTAAGTAAAGATCTCCAAAATACCTCTTTCATTTGTTATCCCTCAGATCTTTTTTTTTTTTCTTTAGAAAATTATCGTGTGACGGAAAATTTAAGAGCAAGATTATCATTTGATATTTTCTTATTCACAATGTCAGGATTTGAGAGACATTACATAGTTAAGGAAATCAAATGTCAAAACAAATCAATAAATAAGGGGGTCTATGCGAATTAAATTATGGCCCAATAGTTCATAAATATTAATGTGAATTGATCTAATTTGCACTAGTCACAACTCATTCGGCTGCAAGAGTTTCTTGTAGTTTAATTTAGTGCTGAATGACTTGGCTGCCAACTCGGATTCCCTATAGTTGGTCAATATCCTGGATAAAAAGCTTGGGTGCCCATGGAGGGTTCGAGGATTAGTTGATCTGTGGGGTACATGCTTAGATTTTTTTTTTATCATATCTCAGTCCGCCGTATCTTTCGAAAAGGAAATCTCGTGCGACAGACTGAGCGGCTAAGCGGGGCAAGGCCAAGGCCTCATGTTTTGTGTGGAGCTCGGGCTAGATCTCGCCAACATTATCCATGTAGAAGCCCTAGTTCCTTTCTAAGAGGCAGGCACAGTTATAACTCCTTGTTAACAAAAGAAAAGTATGTATGGAATAGTATAACGCATGGATAATGCTTATTATACCTCTGCCATCACTACTGAGATCATCTGAACTATTAAAAATATTTTATTTTGCTGATGCCATAGATAAATTAAAATTTCTCTCTCTTCTTCCTCCAAAATATAAAGATAAATATATTATATAGCTGCTCATATGATTTGCATGTAATAGCTCATTGAGCTCAGAAGGGTGTAAATAAAAAATATATATAAAATATGTGAAAAAAATGATAGTTCATAAAATCTAATCAGTCTTTTAAATACTAGCGAGTTGTGTATAACACGACATTAAAGCCAAGCAAAACATATTGTAAAACTTTTATTTATAGGTTAAATATATTTTACCTTCAGTACTTATGCTTAGAATTATTTTTCTCCGTATACTTCAAAAAAATTCAAACTAGTCCTTATACCTACGATTAAATTAAAACTGTTAGTTTTTTTTTGTCAAAATTAATAGAGCGTGCCCAAATGATTAAAATGCTACTTTCATGTTTATTAGACAAAATAGATAAGTTTTTTATTTAATTTTTTAACCCAATATTTGTCTTGGTCTTAGATGTGATATAACTATTAAATTTTATAAAAAAATCAGATTTAATAAAATTTGTTATATAGTTCGCACAATCTAGAAAGTAAAACAAAAAAAAAATGAGTCTTATTCAAAGAGAAAAAAATATTTATATAACAGGGAAGGACATTTTTGTTTACAAAAAATAAAAAATAGAGTGAATTGAGCCAGCTATTTAATTAAAAAAAAAAATTCGGCGCACTCTGTTAATTTAGATGAAAAGATTAACGGTCTCAATTTAATCGTAAATACATAGACTAGTTTGCAACTTTTTGAAGTAAATAGGTGAAATAATTTTATTATAAGTTTATCAGTATAAAAATATATTTAACCCTTTATTTATCTTATACCACCAACCCAATCTAAGCACACCTCAAATCAAGACCATTATATATTAATATATATTTATAGAGAGAGAGATAGCAAATGCCAAAGCAGGCTCTTGTTGTGGATTAGGTCTATGTCTAAAGTTTTTGGAGGAATAGACAAATTTCCTACTACAAGAGTTGGTGTAGGCTGGTTCCTCTAATAAAAACATAAATTTATAAAAAGGGTTTCGCATTTGGGTGTTTTTAATTCGAGTGAGAATCATATCATAAACATACCATGTGTTCCAAAAAACAAAACACTGGCACACTATAAAGAGATGTTAACATGCAGTCAATGTCAGGCTAACAGCTTGAGGCTCAAGCGTTGGAAGTAGCAAACTGATAGTAAGGAGCAAATCATAAAAAGTCCCTTTGTCAGTTTAGAGAAAGTGCTCAGAATACTGTTGCTGTGTACTCTGAGAATGAAAAAGATTAGCAAATCATTTTAATTGGGCACATTAAATTTTCTTTTTCCTAATTGACGTAGTTTGATCACACGTGAAATTTCATGTTTATTAAAAATTAATTAATAATTGTGACATTTTAATTATATATATATATATATATATATATATATATATATATATATTTTTGGTTTAATCTACCTGATCTCTTGTTAGTTTTGCCCCTCTCGCGGTTAGCAACCTATTCCTCCAAATAATTTGATGGCTCATCTAATTTTCTATTTATTTATTTTTATATAAAAAAAGAGAGTGGGCTAAAGCCTAAAGGCAAGTGGACCAAGCCAATTGACCCTCTCTCTCTCCCCCCCCAATCTTTTTCCTGCCTCCTACTTTGACTCCTTTTCAAGTCCTTCAAATAGCAGACTTTGAACGTCTACTTTTCAGGGCTGCTGTATCTCCAAACCTCTACTTTTCAATCCCTCTCGCTCTCTCTCTCTCTCTCTACACCAACTCCCGTATATATTTCTCTCTCTTTCTCTCTCTCTCTTTAGTCTCGAACTTGTACTAAAGATACAACCGTCACCAAATAGGATATGGATATCAATTAGCAGCCTCACAACTTCACATCTCTCCTTTATTGCATGGACTCCATCTTCCTCCTCAACTCCGAAGGCCGCCGCCGTTTCCTCCAGAACGCGCTGCGCATCCTTGGATGCGCATACATCTGCCTATGGTCCCCATTCCCCCATCCAGCATCCAAGTACATCACCGGGCACGCATGACTCTCTCTTACTTCATCTCCAATAATTCTTCTAATTACGATATCTTTGTACGCAGTCTTCTTGCATCCATGGGTGGATGGTTCCATGATGAAGAAATACCTCAGCCGAGCTCCTCGTCGTCGTCGGGGATCAGCGCGCCGCGGAGGCTGTTCGACGCCTACCAGAGATCTACTTGTACCATCATTAGTGGGTAAACTGGGAGAGAAGACGCTAGTGTTCAAATTACCTAGTACTTTGTACTACTCATTAATTCGATCGTTTGGCTTGATGGGTATTGTTTGATTTGGTTCTTGCGTTCATTTGTTTGATTAAAGTTGCGTTCCTGGATTGGCCTACACGGAGGGGCTGCCCTATATCGAGTTCGAAAACACGCACTTGCTGAACTTGGCATCTTCCCAACTCCAGCAGCAGTTCTACCAAGTAATTAAGAGTACTTAATTGATTTGAATTATAAATTTTTTTTTTTTTGGCTTCATTGCCATTAGAATGTTAATTCTTGGTTTGGTTTCATTTGTTTCAGGGAGCTGGAATCAAGGTTTGTACTTGTTGCTTTAGAGGTGCAATCCAATCATAAGGTTACTACAATATCTGAGACAAATGCGATGTTTTGAACAACAGATAGCAGTCTTCATGGGATGCCAAAAAGGAGAGATCGAATTGGGAATGAGAACTCCAGCTAATGTAACCAAATTTTACCTCACATTTTATACATAAAATGGTTAATCAGTTACCTCCATTTTTATTATCTATCTATCTATAACAATTAATATTGCAGGTCAACATGCAAATGAATGTACAACAAGTGTTCTCTGAGGACTTCATACAACAATCCGTGTTAGATGATCTCCTCCATCTACCTGATCAGAGCCGGCCCTCATCGTCGACCTCGTCGTTGCGATCGCCCTCGGTGGGCAGTTCGGAATGCTCGTCTCTCATGAACCTCAGCAAAGGAACCGCTTCTTTCATGCCTCGCCGATACCGCGACATGCAGTTCCCGACGCCCGAGACCGACGACGCTGCGATGGCGACGGCGATGCTCGCCGTCATATCTTCTTCGACACCTCCACCTTCTCCGCAATTACTTTACGATTATGGCACGGGAAGAGATCACGGAAACCGCCCGCCGGGGGCATTCAAGGCCTATAATTCGGCACTGGCACCCAAGATCGAGCGTCGCCCGGCCGCTGTCCATGGGCAGAGGATGATTAAGACTGTGGCATCCATTTTGAGAAGAATGTACGCGACGAGCTTCGAAGCTCGAATGCCGGAGGCGAGGCCGACGAGCAGCCAGTTGCATCACATGATATCGGAGCGCAAGCGGCGGGAGAAGTTGAACGAGAGCTTCCATTCTCTGAGGATGTTACTTCCACCGGGGTCTAAGGTACTCAACTCATCTGCAAAAGTACAAAACCATCCTACCTTTTGCTTTTATTATCATTCAGGATGTTTGAAGATGGATTTCGTATTATATCTACCAGAAGGACAAGGCATCAGTTCTCGCAAAGACCAAGGAGTTCGTGAACACATTAAAAGCTCAAGTATCCGAGCTCGAGGAGAGGAATCGGGAGCTAGAAATGCAACTACATCCACCTGATCATCCAGCAAGCGAAGCTGGCGATTCTAGTGGGCGAGTACAAGTGCAGATAACCCGCGAACCCGCATCGACGTCGGATTCGACCCGAATCAACCTGACAATTACAGTGAGGGTGGAATGCGAGATGATACAGTTGCTTCTTGACGTGCTCGAGTTCTTGAAAGGGATGACGACGCTAAGCTTGGTATCAGTGAGCGCGAAAACCGATGCGCCGAGAAGAAATATATTTGCAAGAGCAAGCCTAACTTTGCAAGTGAAGGTATGAAAGTTAAATAAATCGATGATTACTATTCATTTGATTCATCCCGATTAAGGCTTCTGATTATATTAATTGCATCTTTCCCCTTCCACATCCTGCATTATTTTTAGTGGAGCTCGTAGGTCTTTTGCAGCTGATACCGGGTCTTCCCGGATGCGATCAAATTCTCTGCAGCCGAGGCTGCAGAGAATCCCGAATCCCAAGGTTAAGCTAGTACAAGCTTCTTGGAAGCTCCTGTTATAAATGCAAACTTGGACGTATCTCTGGCAGTGACAAAGACGACGTACAACTTTATGTTACAAATTTGACTGTCCACCGGACTATCTTGGCTAATTTAACAGACCAATATTCTTCCAATGGGCACGCCAATTTCTTGATCGGTGATGCAACATTTAGGTCCTGCAAATAGAATTAAATAAACCTCAGGAATAATCTTTGCCTAATGTCTTGATCAAGAAGAGAGGGAGGAGGGGGGAGTGGGTCATTTATTTTGGTTATGCCTAAAGTTAATTGCTTGAATTAGCACTGGAATGGCATCTTAGTCATGACAAAAAATATCATTTTTTTAATCGTATAAGTGTACTTTTTTTTCGTACCTACTTGTTGGAAAAGTTGAATCACTGTCAATGGAAAAGTGATTATCAACTAATGGTTTTGTTTTGGTAAACTATTTAAATTATTATTTGTTGATGTTTAGGGGAGTGACTGGGACAAGCCGTCGTTCGAGGAAGCCGTCAGGATGGTGGTAGAGGATGCGGTGTCACGACCGACGACCGGAAAGCCTTGACCTTTGGCCGGAGGTTGGCCCATCAATTTTGACCAAATCTTTTTTATGCATGCAACCTATGGATCAAGAGAAAGTGCATGGAATCCAATTCCTTTGATCAAGTTGGTGAGAGCTATTAAAGATAAGAAAAAAGGAGCCGACAGTGTTCGAGATTCCCACATCAGCCATCGGATGGAGATGGCTGGTTAAGATTTTTTTTTCTTCTTGTTTGTTTATCCCATATACACAAAGTAGCATACAAGTTTTATTAGTAGAATATTCCATTTCTTAAATGTTATGATCGAAGAGATCTCAAGATGGCGGATTTGACTTGACTAATTGCATGGTTTAAGATCGTATAATCTCTTTACTTGTGAGCCTATCGTTATAGATCACACGCTTGAAATATCTTTTCCTTTCACCTCACTATTTTTATCAAGTTGACGAGTTAAAAAACAAAAAACAAAAACATAAAGAAGACCGTATATAGATTTTTTATTTTAGCTCGTAAAAATACAAGTTTGATACAGTACAATAATAAATCATGACCAAAACCTAAAAATTATAGACTATGTAAAATTAGACTAGAAAGAAGTAGGTTTATAACTCGAGCTTTATTCGCAACATTAACGATTTGTTATTTGCAACAGTAACAATTCTTATTTATAACATCTAAGAAAACACTAGTACTCTTGAAAACTTAACGTATGTGGCGCACATTATCCCTCTATGTGTATGGTTTAATATAATATACAATTAAACCTAAAAATTGTAGGTTGTTTAAAATTATATTAAAGAGAAGCAAGTTTATGAGACATAAAGTAATACAGTTTCAAGTCATTCTCTGGTGCCGACCCAAGTGCTCTGCTAGGGTTAGGCTGTCATTTTCTTCCCCTCGCAAGAAGGGCCTTCTCTCATCTCCCTTCCTTTAGTCGGGTGCTAGGAGAGCTTCCCTAAAGAATTTCTTCTCCCCCTCCTTATCATCCTTGGGGTTGTCGACCCCTTGACCGGCTAGGTGAGTGGGTGGTGGAGTTGCGCCGCCTAGCCTAAGCCCCACCATCTTCTTCTCTAACTTTGCCCTTTCTTCTTCTCCAACTCCATTGGTATCTTGCTCCGTGCTCTCTCTACCCCAACTCCATCAATATCTCGCTCCGATCTCTCTTCGCTTCCATCTTAGTCGGAATCTTTCTCCTTTATGCTCGACCCCATCCTTGTTTTCTTATTACTCTCAATGGTGCAGCCTCCAATCCAGTCGCTCTCCTCTACAGTCACCATTTTAGGTAGCTCTTTGGCACCTATCTCTGCCTTTCAAGTCATTGTTTCTCTGGCGTCTCGTCCTATCACCACGGTAGTTGCTGGCTCCTTCAGTATGCCTAAGCTCTAGGCAGCGACCATAGTTGGCCTCCCTCTAATGCTACAATCCTCACCAGTCGCCTCACCCCCTTGTTGAGCCTCATTTGTTGCGGCTGCTAACTGATGGTGGATCTACCTTGGTAGTCGGTGATTGGATGATGCCTCGCCGTCTTGTAGTGGACCTATTGCAATGGCTAGCAACCGATGAGTAGGTGTATTCCTAGGTGTCTTGCATGTACCTATTTTGGTAATTTATTTAGTTGGTTTCTATGGATTGGTCGGTCTATATGCGTGTTAAGTCTATTTTGGATATGAAGAGTTACATGGACGCCAACCCTTTGTTGATATGCACTCTGAGGTCCAAATCTCCTGCATATATTTCTTCTTTGTAGGGAAGCCTCCGTAGGTCAAGAGGAATGCTTGTTCTAGGGCCGACGGCCTTCGTTAATTTTATTTATATGAGTACTTATTTGTTACAAGATGATACCTTGGGTTTAATATTAGTCAATATATTTTCAGCCAAAAGTGGGGCTTTTTATAAAATTTTATCACATCTCCTTTTCTTTATTTATGTATCATATTGTAACATCCATCTGAATTATTTATCTACGAATATTTTAAAAGAAAAGAAAGAAAAAAGCAAGTCCACATATTTTGGCCATTGTACCTTTCCACATCCTTTGTGACCAGGAAAATTAGAAGAAGAGGAAATAATCACCCAAAGTAGAGATTTCCAAAAAAAGATGTTGAAATTTATTTGTCCGACTTGCAAGTAGTTTGAGAAATGTGCAATGTAGGAAAGTTGGAAACATAGGAAGAAAAGAGAATGTTAAATGGGCACGTGAGAAATACTCTGGCAGATGGAGTTAGGTTGTTAAAAAAATAATTTTACCTTATTTTATTGACATTTACAAACAATATTCTACATCTTTACTCTCATATAATTTATCTAAAAGAGTTTAATAAACTATCCAATTCTTTACCCAATATCACATTATAATAAAAACATATCTATTTTCGTGCAAGATAGAAATCGTGGATAAATATTTTATTCTCTAAACTTATAGAAAGAATGGCATTTTAGTTATGTTAAAAATATTCAGTTACAAACTAATAAAATAGTAAAGTCTAAAAGTCAAAAAAATTCAGTGACAATTAAAAATTTTAAGTGGTAGCTATGTAAATATATGATATAGTTAAAGTGTAAGGTATTATTTATAATATTACTAACAACTAAATAGACAATCTCGGTAGATAAAAGTTAACACCAATGATTCAATTTTTTTTTTTTTACTATCTAAATATTGGTCTTCGATTCTAGTAAAGACGTTTTTGTAACAGCTAAATGAATCTATTAAAAAAAAAATTAAGTAAAGAGATAATAACTAAGAATAAGATAATTAATCGGTAAGAAGACTAAGTGAAATGATGGTGATCTCTCTTATAAGAACAGTGTTCTTTTGAGAAACTAAGGAAAGATGGGCCAGCTGTCTCCTGGTGAGAAACAAGTTGCCTTCAACTCCTCTTCGATCGTTCCAATGGGTGGAATAGTTGAAGGAAAAGACGGAGATGTTGCAAGAATAAGTGCTAGTATCCAAAGACTTATTCTAACTTCGTGGATAACTCGAACGTGCCGATTGAATTAAGGGTCCTCATCCCGTCCGTATCCGATAGTTTTGGAAGCATTTCATTAGAGAGATGATTGCATGTGACTTGAAATTAGTAAAGAAAGATTCTCTAGACTTATTAGCTGACCCAAAGCAAGCTTTCTCATTCAGTTGTGTGTAAATCTCTACCTTCCAGGAAGCAGCAGACATGAATGACATATTGACATGCATAAGTTTTCTTCTTTTCGACACGTGTGATTACAATCTCTCAATTTATTACTCATTCTCACATGCAACTCTTATTTTGTTTTTGCATATTAATCCTCAAAATAAAAAGAAATTTCCTTACTACAGTATTTATGAAAAAAAAATAAAAGACCATTTTACCTTCAACTTTACTCTTTTTTGTTGATCTAAATAAGGGTAAAATAATTCTTAAAGGACGTAAAATTAATTATGTAACGGATAAATAATGGAAGCGAGATTTTTCATAGTTAAGGAGAGTTAATATGTCATGAAAAATAAATGAGAGAGTTTACACATGGAAATAGGCAACTGTTGAGGAGTCTAAAATGTAATTACCTCCTCTTCTTTGTGCACTTTAATGGTATAGAAGATGCCTTCGAGTGACTCGCATTCTTTAGGATTGCAATAGAGAATATCACAAAAGTATCACATATCAGTACAAAAGATAACAGCTATCGTGTTGATTAAAGATAGAGAATCTAAGAAATGCACCAAGTGAGCTAGTCGAAATCAGTACACATCTTTTAGATACATAATATCTTACATGCATGGGCGAGAAGTATTCATCAGATTACTTTCTACTCAAGGGACTGTCCAGACTTATCAAATTCTTCTTGGAAAGATTGATAATGGAATCTGCTATCACTCGAGCACTTGATTTCATGTATCCACCTAACAGAGTTAGGATATGAGAAAATTGGATCTCATTTACTGCAGGAAAGTGATTATTCACGTATGAAAAAGATGAAAAAAAAAATTCAAACAACAGGAGCTTGTGTACCTGATGTCAGCATCAGAAGAGGTGTACTTCTTTCCTTGGCAAATCTGAAGACCTTCTCATCTCTGACTGTAACCCCATCAGGACTTACCTGCATAAGCATGTACTCAACGAAGTAAATAAGCAGCATAACATTGAACCTTGCAAACTTGTGTCATTTGAAACATACGGCAAATCCGTTTATAAGAGCCATGAGACAAATCTAGCACCTCTTCCATCAAGGTCCTTTTAGAAGTCCATGAAAAGACTAATCATCAAGGTTTCAAATCTAGATTACTGGAAGAAAAGAGTCTATCACCTCTATGATACATCCTTTGACTTCATTTGGTCACTCATCCACATTTATACAAAAGTAATAAGATATATCTTGAGAAATAAGCAACCAATTTTGGTACAATATAGATGAATAATTCAGCTTTATCTCAAATTCTTTAATAGAGTATGCATCTGAACAGAAAAGTACCCTCAATCTGCCCAAAGGATCGCCTTCTAAGATATCTGTGCCAGCATTGTACACAATCAACTCAGGATCAAAGTTGCTTTTTGCAACCTACAGAACAATTCCAAGTGAGATTAAATAAAGAGGCATAAATTTGTAATTTAATTAGAACACATCAAGAAAATAAAAATAGAACAAAATCAAATATGCAATCCCTTCTATTTGATGCAGAATTAATGTTTATCAGACAAGCATATTTTGGAATTTATGGTCACATACAGCAGTTGAAGTGATTCCATATTTTTATATTCATTTCAGCTGATGCCAATGACTTACACTCATAAAAAAGTTGGCATAGAAGACCTACATGATGGACACATTTAATAAAATATGTAAGGTAAGTACCTCAAGTGCTCTATCTAGTTGCGCCAAGTAATCCTCTGTTTTAGTCCCACTCTAAACATGCAAAAGTACAAGGAAATTTTAAAAGAAGAGGGTACAAATTACTAAATTTTTTGCAAATGAGACTCCCAAGTGTATGCAAAGATATAACATACCACTAACTCAACTTTTTGATCAATGTACCTCTTAGCCTCAAAATCCTACAAATTAAATCATGTCAACAAAGAAGTAAGAAAAAGCTGAAAATAACAAGAAAAGAATAAAGGTTAATTAGGACAAGGGAAGTGCTTGAGATAGTTAGAATTTTGCACATAGACCATAAATGCAAATGCAAATCGTAGTGCATAGAAACTTTGGCTGGATATTTGTGATCCAGAAAACTTCCCTTTTGGAGAATCTAATTGGACAATTGATGGCAATATATGGTGGAATCAGTATAACTTGCTGAAATGAGTATTGTTGCTTTTATTATACTCACTTAGGGATCCTGCGTTGGATGCTAGATCTAGATGACAAGCCAAAGAGATATTTTATGAATCAGAAGGGCAGAAAGGGCACACAAACATCAACCTGGTTTACTCTTGTGAACCCGTTTGTTTTATTCTTGAAAAAACTTGTATACATCTGGATCAGGCAATTGCAATTGTCCATAGCAGCCCAACGTACAGTAAAGGGGTCAGGTTTGAGTTAAAATCCTAGACCAGAAGGCAATTGTTGATTCCACTGGGTGAAAGCTATAGACCCATCATGACATTAATACTTGAGGGATTGCTGAAAAGTAGTCAGAAAATAAAGGACACTTTCATTCTTCTATAAAAGATAAATGCTAGTAAAAAAATGTACTTACAAAAGGATAAATTCCAGCATTATACATGTCCAAAATATAAACTCTTCCTGCCAATAAGGAAATGCCAGTTTGATCATGCAAACAGGTAATTATAGCTAAAACAGATAAAAGAAGATATTGTACCATCGTTAGCAAAGTCTGTTTCATGACCATTTCCTTGGTGAGCATCTAGATCAATAATCATTACCCTGCAGAAATGCACCAACATGCATAATGAAATATCATACAGACAAGTGATAGAAAATATTCTTCAACATTAGGTAAACAGAGTATCCCAATTAGACAGTGATTTTGTCCAGGCAAAGCATCCTACCTTGACATATTCAATCGAACAAAAGCAAAATGAATGCAGAGAGAGATGTCAGCATATACACAAAATCCACCTCCTTTCTCTGCCGAACAATGATGAAAACCTCCACCAACATTGATGGCCCATCCTCTTTCTATAGCGAGTTTGGCTGCCAAAATGGAACCTCCGACCTGAAAATTTTATATTAACAAATTCTAGAGCATCATTTAACCAAATCAGGAGAGTGGATGACAAATAAAGACAGTACCTGCTTTCGGAATGGATAAAGGGCTTTCTGCTGCACAAGCCAATTTGGAAGCAGTGCCACAGGGGGGACCTAAAGTAAGATGGAATCAATCATTAGACACTCTATTTTCACGTTATTAACTGAATGTCCCGAAAATTATAGCTGAATCAGAAACAAAACTTTTTCTATGTGAAAGTACAAAATGTGGAAAGGGAAAATATTTTCAAAAACTTGGTATAGAACACAAATGTGCATCTTTAGGTCATATGAACATCACAATTTGAAATGTTCTTAAATCATGGATCCTATAGTATGTTTAGGTTTGTAAATGTTGGCATTTTTGCACCAAATTTTTAATTGACCAAAATCATTTATGCAAAAGGCATTGAGCACAAACCACAGATCATGTTTATTACAATCTTAAATTCAGTATTTTTTTTTTAAAAAGGTAGGAAACTTCATTACTTAGTCACCACGGTTACAATAAGCAGTGCTAACATCAATGGCCAAAATTTTACACAAGGACTCTAGGAAGGACCCTTCTTAGGTGCAACCATATCCCACGTTCCTATCCTAATTGGCTAATCAATTCACATATTTGTTAGCCTCACGATAGATATGTTTAAATTTAACACAAGAAATTTGAGCACAAGACATCTTCAATGATGCTTGCCACCGACACGAAGCGAAGTTAATGCCTTTCGAGATGTTGACGAGGAGAAGAGAATCCATTTCGATCTCAACATGGGTCAGACCCTAATGCCTAACAGATTGGGGACCAATGCTAAGATCCATGACTTCTGCAGCCAAGGTGGATAAGAAGGAGCCCACCTTAGTGTCGGCGATGATGATTGTGCCAAAGGATGAACCCGGCTCCACGAAACTCGTTAGGGCCCGAAAATGACCCGTTAGTATTAAATTTCAGGAACCCTAACTTGAGGGTGATGCCTTGATCACAGATTTGAAAAGAAACGTAATAAAAGTAACCAAACTCAGAGAATCCGCCAACCGGGTATCGAAATCCAATGACATTGAAATCCAGCAATAGAACACTCAATATATTAAAACTTTCAAAATATTCATTAATTAAAAGATGGGATAACAAGCTTTTATATAGGGAAAGCAAAGCAAAAGACCAAACTATATGATGCCTTAATAAGCAAAATGACAAAAATAACCAAATAAGCAAAATAATGAAAATAGCCCTGCAAGGCTAGTTTAAACCCTCGTTAAGCCAGGGAGCCACGGGTGTAGTTCTCTTGCACCTACGAGAGTAAACATAATGGATAGTAGTGTCCACACCAACCCTCTCGGGTGAAAGAAACTCGACTTAGTCGAGTGACAGTGTGGACAACTCTGATAATACTTCAAGATGTCAGAGTCAAGCAGCTATAACTCCTCGCGAGTGATTCATGTACAATCAAACTCTAATCAACCTTGCTAACGAACTAGAAAATGGTGATTCACTCCTTCTACAATAGATGTTTGGAACCCGAAGATATTTTTTAACCATTGGGATCAAACCAAACAATGCAGGGGGAGAATACACTTGGCTCACCTTAGCCTTTTCCTTGGTGATTGAGCTATAGCAAAAAGGCACGTGGGCTTTGAGGAGACAGGAGATACAGGATCCTTAGGCAATTTAGCATGAAGCGATTTGAGGACTGAGTAGTTTGAGAAGTTTTTATGTGCGACATGTGGCAGGGACAAGAACATCGAGCTTGTTTTGAACGCCAGCCTACCACATGAGCGAGTAGAGCCACATGGGGCCCTATAGAAGTTTGAGCAGGAGGATCGAGGGGTAGCCGATAAGATCACCAAAGTAGGCTATTTAGGGTATAAGTCCTAATCCATCACGTCAAATGATGGCTTGGAAGGATCATGCCTGGTATGCTTACCAGTTGGTTCTTGGCCTAGGGCATGATTCGATTGCAACATCTTGTCACCACCCGCTGGTAGTTCCTCATGCGATGTTGGGATCGTATTGGGCAGCAGGCTTTGCGGCCGCAAGACTGGATACACATCCATCGTGTCTAAGGATCGTATTTTTCATCATCAACCATATCAAGGTCCGATGAGGCCTTTAGCTGAGTAACCACCATACTAGAATCTCTTTTGTAGGGCTAGGGATGTTGTGGGGCTAGCAAGGGAAGTCGCATTCTTCACCGTAAGAAAATCAAAACAAAGAGCCAGGCGGTGCCCTAGCTTGCCATAGCGAGAGTAGATAGTAGTAATGCTTTCATAGGCAACTAACTGGAAGAAGGTATTATCGGGGAGAAGCCCACATCTATTCTTCCCACCCTAAGTGTAGCCTCAACCTTGAGAGGGCAACCAAAGTCGGCAACAATCTCCATCAAAATATCCAGAGGCTAATAATTGAACGTGTAAGATTATTTAGTTGACAATTAAGTGAATAGAACATCATTTGAATGTATTAGCATAATGTGTAAAGAATAAGAAATGGAGACAATATATTGAGTTATACAATAAATTCAAGTGGGCGTTCAAATGGCAAAGGAGGCGTTCAAACGCGCTTGCCCAAGACATAGAAAGCATCATGTGGCATTTGAATGCATCTGCCCCAGGGACAATGACAGCTTGTAGCGTTCGAATGACCCTTCTTAGCATTTGGATGTGTTTCCCCGAGGTACAGTCACATTGTTGTAGCGTTCGAATAGCCCTTATGGCATTCGAACACATTTGCTCGAGGAGCATAAGAAGTTATTAGGAATTTGAAAGACCTTTGTGAGCATTCGAACGGGTTTGTCTGAAGAAATAATAGACTATCTCAATAGTCACTGAGACAAGTTCGTCCGATCTTAAGGGTCATAGAGATCAATTTAATCAATCACGGAAAACAATTTATCACGAGATCTAGCGAATAAGAGAACTTCAGATATAGCTGTAGGATTCAGCGGGTAATCTGTAAGTAATTCTTGAATTTACTATGTTATTAATGGTTGATTTGATTCTAGTAAAAAAAATTATGATTTTTACCCAGGTTTGTAGTTTTCCATATAAATCTTGTAACACTCAAATTTAAGGGGGCCATGTGCTCACCCTTACCCATTCCTTTCTTTTTTCATGCTCGCCTAACAAAGGAACTCCTTTGTCAGGCCAAGGGTGAGGGAGGGGCAGACCTAGCCCCCTACACACGCCACCGACGGCGTGCGCAGTGGGCGAGCTTCAAGTAGTGGGTCGTCGCCTTTCCTTTCTCTCTCTCTTCCTATTTCTTTCCTTCCACTCTCGGTTCACTTCTCTCACCTTTCTTCTCATTCCACTAGTCCCCTCTTCTGTACTATCCGACTGTTGCCATGGTTGTCGTTGCCATGGCTGAAGCCAGTGAACTCGTCGTCGTCAGTGAGTCTTCCTCCCCCACTCCTTCATTTTTGGTAGCCAGTGTTGGCGTGGTGCTTCGAGCACGATGTCTTCCTTTTCCCTCCTCCTTCAGTGGTCCGGCGACAGCTGGCCTCCGACGTGGACCCTCTCCCCTCTCGTAAAGACAATGTTGAGCTTGGAAGTAGGGTGGAGAGCCCCTCCGCTCTAGTGCAACGCCATAGCCATCCAGGTTGGGAACTGCGCCCGCTCAAGCTGGGTGGTGCCAGCCTGAGCGTAACCCAAGCCCTTTGGTTGTGGGTTGGGCTTGGCTCAACTTGATAGCTTGAGCCTTTTCTTTTTCAGTTTTATTATTATTGGGTTGGGCAGGGCTTGAGCCCGATTTTTTTTGTTGGCGGAATCTGTGCCCTATGTGGGCATTTTCTTTCCTCTTTGTTCTCTCCTTATTGTTATTTTTATTATTATTATTATTTGTTTCCTTTTTCCTTACCCCTCTCCTTATTGTTGTTATTATTATTATTATTATTATTATTATTATTTGTTTCCTCTTTCGCTAACCCTTAAATATAGAAATAGGTGCTGACCTAGTGATTCTGTTGTAGAGCACCCTAAGACCAGCTCTCACCTCGGAGCTGGCCGTAATTAAAGTGGAACTACTTATTACCTCAAATTTTAGTGTATTCAGGCAAGTGGTCTATCAACCCTTATATTTATCGATTGATGTGATGGGTAATAACATAAGCATCCATGACAATATGCTCATTCATTTACCATAATGAAACCTGTTTAACATGTTGCCTGACATAACCTATATTATTTTAATTGTGATGTGCATTCATCTGCTTGCTCAAATACAATAATTTCTTACGATTACATTATGCTAGTCATATTTACTTTATCATGCCATTAGCACACGAGTACAATTATAAAATAAATAATATCTTCGTCTCGACAGTATCCGGCACCTCCTCAGCCAGATAAAGCCCACGCTTGAGGTCCACGCTTGAGGTCTTAGTCTGTGGATCCCAAACAATTAGACAGCTATTTTGCTGAATGATGGGCAATTTACTGTCGAGTCAGTTTAAGTTAGAAAATTAGGATAGGATGACATAAATCTAGTAATACCCGATGACATAGAATAAAGGCGTCTATATGCGACGGTTTATGAGTTTTCACATGGTGGTACGATGATGTGGGGTCACGAGCTCAAATGGTCATATCGATGTGTGATACTGAATTATGTGATGAGCTTACGACTATGATCCTTAGTCTACAGTGGCAGACAATCGGTCATGCTGTTCACTGGGTGACGGACAAACGATTTTACCCCTGTCAGTGAGGACGTTCTGAGGAGATAAGGCATTGTCCGTAACATCAGCCTAAGGAAGGTCAGGCGGAACTATAGGAGGTGGGGAAGTTGAGTCATGAGATGTAACAGTTAGCGCAAAGGAAGAAGCCTCCATTGAGTATTTTCTAGACAACCGATTGCATACCTCTATATATTACATTATGTCAGCTTGGCATTGAGCTATGAGAATCCGTATATTTATTGCAGTGCATCATTAGTCATAACCTAATGGTACCTGTAAAAGTAAATAGAATAATAATGGAGAGAACTGTGTAAACGTTACCTCCATAATAATGGAAACCGTCAAACTTCTCCTAAGGCTGCTCAAGTATGACTCTGAGTGTACCTGATTGAAAGACATCTTAGTGCTAGCATTCAAATTCTCACCTGTAAATCGTCACTTTTCATCCAAGTAGAATGTCTTGAAAGGAAGAGAAAGACCAAATAGCAAGTAGAGCAAGAAAGACACAATACTATTTTATTTGTCAAACACTAACTATAGCTGAATGGAGGAAAAGATCCATATAGAAGACCTCCATAACTGGATAGGCTTAACTTTGAAAACTAAACATATAAAGATTTGTGTCTCACGCAAAAAATCAGCTCCTCACCACAAGTAAATCATCCCTTGAAGCTTCCAGTGGTTCCACCAATCGATTTTTGTCTAGAACACTCTCTTTGATTAGAAATTGGCATATACGACCCCATTTTGAAGAATCAAATGGGTGCCTGCATAAGGTTGTTCATTTAAAATATAATTATTAGGAAAACAGATAAGTCGGCAAATATATAACCATTTTATGAAATGAAAAAGGGTCTAATCTGTTGGCAATATGAAAAGTCTTATCTATGTTTTCATTCTTCCCATAAATTATGGAACTCCTAACTCTTTAGCCTCACCAACTATACTCTCCTTGCACAGAAATGGTCACAACCCAATTCACAATCACACCTAAGTAAGCTGCACAAGGCATAAAACACTCCTGATTAAATTACCTAAGCTAACTCTATCTTAGGAAGCAGAAACAACTACAAACAAAACGCTAATCTCCCAACTTTATCCGAATTCCACAACAAGAATCTCATCTTCCCCTAAACTAACACTTCGCAATCACTTACAATCCATCTACAAGAGTATAACAATATTTTGCAAAGAATTAACCTAAAAGTAATAGAAGATACAACAAAAAGAAAAAAAAGAAAACATAGACCCGCTTACATCTTCTCGATTCCGAAAAACGCGATGTCGTAAGAAGACGAGTAGATAACCGGAACCTGGGATAAACCAAGAATTCAGGTGTGGATCACGATAAGCTATCGGAGAAATGGGTGGGTATCTATCTCCATGAGCGCAACAAAGTTACCTTGGGTAGGGGAACGTCGAAGTAGAGCTTGCTCGAGAGGATCCGGCTCCTGCGGAGGGAAACGCCGCCGGTTTCTTGGGATTTGGGAAGAGGAGCAGACGAAGACGCCGACGACATTGCGGGCGAGGAGGAAATAAGTGACAGAATAGAGCAAGACAGGGATATTGCTCTTGCAATAATTTTTACACTTAAATTTCCTACACTATCTGTGTCGCAAAAAAATCGGATGGATCATAATAGATAGGAAAGGAGCAAGCCTGCAGGAGACTACTATTGCGGCGCCGCTCGCTGCAGTCGGTTAAAAACAGATATAGAACGAAGAAGTCCGCGCCGAGTTAGAAGGAATAACCACTGCCCGCAGCATTTATATAGAATAAGTTACTTTAGAATGATCTTTTTGGTAATGTAAAACAAACACTATGTAATCTGAAAAGTACATAGGTCTCCGATTAAACTCTAAATATATTTAAAATTATCGAAGAATATTAATATTTCTATATTCTCCTATCTTATAAACTAATCACGTGATATTTTTGATAGAAAAATTAAATGGATAATATTTTTCGGAGGTTTTATAGAGTTAAAAGTCAATATGTCATAAAAATAAATCAAGAGTCTAGGTGTAAAGTGCAATTTAGTTGAGACGGTCTAGGTGTAATTATTTGAAAATAAAAATATAGAATAAGGTTTAATTTATTCGTTTGTATTTTGCGGTGTTAAGAGTTAAGACTACCGCTAGCCGCTAGGGAACTGAAAAAGGTTGATAGATCACAAGAGAAGGCGGCAACTAAGAAAGCTTCCTTTCAGCACTAATGGCGATCTCAAGGAGCCGTCTCCTCTTCTTTTTCCCTCTCCTGGTCCTCCTCCTCCCCCTTATCTTCTCAGGTGAGATCACTTCTCCTCCTCCTTCCCCTCGTCTCTCATTTGCCCTAATTCCTGCTCGCTTTGGTTGTTCCCAGTTTCCAACTTGCACCGGAATTGGATTACGGAGGAACCCAAGAAAAGTCCTTCCAAGAAGTTAGATCATTTAGTTCTGGGCCCTGCCGCTGGCCAGGGATTGCCTAACCGCCTCCAATGCCAAGGTCATTTGCCCATCGATACTGCGGGTTGTTCTTGTTTCGCAGTTTAATTTCAAAGAGAGATCCATTTTAGTTATACTGATGGCTCTCGAGTTGTTTACGGGTCCTGTTTGATAACTTTATGTAGGAAATTAATTCACTTGGATGTGATGGATTAAATTTCAGTCCTTTATGGTATGAAAGGAAAGCAGTTTATATCTATGGCTCATGCCAATATGTACCTTCATGCTATGATGTTTGAACCTTGGAGTGCTTATGCTTTGCTCATAGAGAGAAGCCTGGTGCAAAATTTTATGGTTGTGTTCCTCGACTCAAATGCACTACTTACAGGGATATAATTGTTAATAATGCTGTAGCATTGTTTTGATTTTAAAAAAGCGTGCAGGATTGAGACAATGTGATGCTTGATGACCAAGCTTAAGAAGAATAATTCATCATTATCTGCTTCTGGCAATCAAAAATGTGATATAGTTTATATCAAATAATCTTATAAGAATAATTATATCAGTTGATGGGCATTAAGTAGATTAGTAATATTGAATTCTGTAGAACTGTATATATAAAAAAACCTTCCTGTTTTTTCACCTACTTCTGGTGACTCAGTGAGGGACATCTTTTCTTTCGTAGCATCTCTAAAATTCTTAAATGTGCTTCCTGCAGTTTTTGTAGACATATAACCTCTAATAGTTAGTGTCCACACGGGCTGTTTACATATTTATACCTTAAGCTTATTGTACATCTTTGGAGCACATAGAATGAGTAATCGCATCTAATTTGACTTAAAACTCTTTCCTTCTCCACTGTTGCAGGCCTTAAAGCAATGAATAAGATTGGCACATCAAATGCAAATCTTTATTCCACTGGCACTGTTTCTTTTGTCACTGTTTTCACAATTTACAACAGTTCTCTCAAATCAGACTCTACTGGCATGGATGATAAATTATCTGATGCGGTAACTGTTGGAAACATTTCGTATAATAAAGCAGATAGGTCGATGGCCATTCTAAATGCTTTCATCAATTTTATACAGGTAAATTGTCGTCATGTATGTGCTCTATGATTTCTTCTTTGTCGATAGCATATAGTCCAGCATTCCAGCTACCAGAGCACTATTTCCGGCCACATACTTAAAATTATGTAAATGATTGACAAGTTAATCTTCACAATGGTTGATATCTTCCTTGTTCAGTTTTTTGTGCATTACATATAATGAGATCAGTTTATTAAGGCCCGGCCCCTCTCTCTTTGATTTTGTTTGAGTATGTTTTGTGAAGTCTGAAATATGCGGTCAAACTTTCTTTGAAGCGGATTATTATCAGTATTCAGATTTGTGGTTCGTTTGTAATGACTTTACTAAGAACATAATCCAGTTTAGTGTTCTATGAGGCTATCGTTCATTCAATTTCTCTCGGTTGTGTTTTGTATTGCAAAAAGATGATGTTTTGTGATTGGTCTTGATTTTTAAATGAGATGGATGTGTTATATACTATGTTGATTATCAATAGATTTTGTTTACTTGTTTATGCCTTTATGGCCAGTCTTACTTATCTGAAACATGCGAATGAACTAGGCAGCATGAGGAATTATTTTTTATCTGCAACAGTTGATAGCT
Source organism: Typha latifolia (assembly GCF_019914945.1). Taxonomy (NCBI): domain Eukaryota; kingdom Viridiplantae; phylum Streptophyta; class Magnoliopsida; order Poales; family Typhaceae; genus Typha; species Typha latifolia. The sequence continues at coordinate 3,813,604 of NC_133087.1, read as the reverse complement.
GTTTAACTTCCTATCTTATATGTAGAACTCAACAGGTTTCTATGCCAAGAAGCAATGTGATCATTCTGACTGATCCCACTTCAACATTTTCACTTAGACGAACTAATGCGGCTATATTATCGATCCAAGGAGATTATTCTCGAGGGTATCTGATGCTTCAGAGAATCAAGTCCTACATAGTAAGTATTTATACCGAGATACTCTATTGCTTTTCTTTGGATGGATACTTTAGCTAATTTTACATATGCTGGTGTTGATTTTGTGCTCAATTGTTTATTTTTGACTAAGGCTGCTTACCTCATGTTGATGCTTTGCAGATCCTGCTTCATTGTTTTGTCCATCATTATTGCACTTCTGCTATAAAATGCATGAATTACAATTAAGATTTTATGCATAAATAATTGACATAGAAATTCCAAGTTTTGAAGTTATAACCTAATCTTTTTATGAAGGGAGAATGTACCGCATAATTCTGCTCTCAGATTTACCTTAATGTAAATGTGGTATATGTTTATATTTTTACGATCTTGTACCAATGCAGGCATTTCTGGAAAAACGACTTGAAGAGAATGAGGTGGGGCTGAAAGGTTTTAATCATTTCATTTTCACTGATTCAGACATTGCAGTGATTGATGATCTTGGATATATATTTGAGAAATATCCTCATTTCCACCTGGCTCTTACTTTCCGGAACAACAAAAATCAACCTTTGAACTCTGGATTCATTGCAGTAAGAGGCACTCCAGATGGTATCTATAAGTATGTTAATGGCATTTGCACTTAGATGTCTTTTTTGATTAGGGATTTCAGAGTATTATCATCTTGTTGTAGGGCCAAGATCTTTTTGCAAGAAGTCCTTGAAGCATACAGCTCAAAGTACATGAAGGCTTCCCGCATGCTTGGTGACCAGCTAGCCCTTGCATGGGTTATTAAATCTCATTTACCATTTGCTGTTAAAAAGTTTTCTAGGCATGAAGCCTTTATGGGCGAAGTCAGTGGGATTTATGTGCTCTTTCTACCTTGTTCTTCTTATAATTGGACCCCGCCTGAGGGTGCGGGGCAATTTCACGGGATGCCCTTGGATGTACAGGTACCATATCTTTCTAACATTTATGCTATGTCTTACTATTGATTGCCTATGCAGTTTCTTCATTATGCTCCTTGTTGCCCAAAAAAGGGAAGTTCTGTTGAAAGATTTCATATTGTTTTTCAAGCTTTAGATGCATCCTTTGTAGCTTCTTCTTATTGGATTTGAAGTGCGTAAATTAGTGATTAAGAACTCACAAAGACAAGGATATTGAAGTATGACGTCTTCCATTTTATTAACTCCTGGAGGTTTGAGTTCCACTATGTCTGATTTTGGAAATCTATACATGATTAATGTATAGTTACATCGACCAACAACTATATCACAATCTTGACCTAGAATTCCTACACAGGAAATGATACCTTAAAATCTAAATGTAGCCCTTAAAATTCTCCTTTAATAGCATCTTCAGGAAGTCGTATTAGGGACTAACCACTTGCCATGTAATATCTTTTTTCCTTCACATTTGATTGACTATTTTTCCAGAGGTAAGCTTCTAGTAGATATATGAACAGAATTTGGTATATAATTATGTAACTGACATAAGGCCATCGTGTTAATTTTTTCTGCAACTATAATTTATCCTAGAGGAGAATTTAATTATGGACTTCTGCAATTTATCAGGTTGTTCATTTCAAAGGTTCAAGGAAACGCTTAATGTTGGAATCTTGGAACTTCTTCAACTCAACCTCGAACTTGGCTGATATGCTCTGCCTCGTCTTAAAGAGTGGGAGGACAAAATACGACTTTTGAATTTTTCCATCTCGCCGTTGAACTCTTCTAAGTCTTCCCCCCTGCTCTCTGTCTGTTTGTGGCTCTGCGTTCCTCCGTGTGGGAATGGGAACAAACTTACTAGCACCGGTGTACAGTGATAAGAGGGAAATAGAAGTTCAATTTTTGAAGATACGTTGATTCCATTAGACCTTCACAATTCTGTTTACTATTTTTATTCAACTTCATTATTATAAATTTCAAAGAGCATAAAAGTTGGACTAACATAGTGGTTCTTTGATTACAGTCATCTGTCATATTTGTGCTTTACAGCTTCTATTTTTTGTTTTTAAAGTTCTTTTTCTTCGTAACATGTGACTAACTGATCCAATATTTTAGGATTATGTGATATGGTCTGCTCTTCCTCTGTATGCAAATGCATTCATGCACACAGACCGACAGAAGAAGGGTAAATGCTATTTTGTGTTTCTTTGTAAACTAGTATATGCTATATTAATTATATAATATAAAGTTAAAATAATAGTTTGACAGATAATTAAAATATCCTTTAAATGGAAGAAAATGAGGAGATAAAGAGAAATGAAATATAAGAAAAAAGAGAAAGAAATGATAGTTGATTAAAGTGATATTTTTTTAAGAGTAAAATAGTAATTAATAAATATAAAAATATTAAACAGAAGAAGAGAAAGAGAAAAGAGAAATAAATATTAATTATACTAATATTGAGATACGTGATTATTGTTTAGGTGTACTGGTATTAGTACAAGAAAGCTTACATTATAATAAAAAATTTCTTATTCTACAAAGTGAAGGAGCGCGAAGGTCTTAGTACCCAAACTGGTGTAGCATGCCAACTCTAGAATCTAGATATTGGCAATCCCATTCCCAACTAGTTTGATAACATCAGGAACACTTCTTCTTTGGCTTCATCCTCCCAAAAGCAGAATAAAATAAAATAAAATATCATTTCCAGTCAATCACCTCCCACGATTCCTCATTTCCTCCCACCAACTCACCACCGTTGATGGCATAGAACCCCCTATTGGTGGATGCCACTCACAACGTGCCGCCATTGACGTGTCTTTTATCCTCACGTCACCTCCACCTGTCCGGCTCCTTATTCTGACACAAAGTTTTGCACCCGACTCTACACCTCTCCAGTCCACGGGTGGTGGGTGGACCCTCCCGCGGAGTACGAAACAGCGAGTTACCAATTCGAGTGCGTGGATGCAAGCCGTTCGAGAGATCAGAAGTCGTCTCTTCTAGGTCGCCTTTGTCGAGAGAGAGAGAGATGGGGATAGGAGGGGAGGGATAGAGTGGAATAACTTAATGCTCGGGTTGCGAATCTTCTCCCTTTTAGCGCGAATAGATTAGATTTATCGATGGGGGGGGGAGGGGAGCGAATAAGCAATTCCCAGATCCCACCCCCGCGATAGTCGATAAAGATAGCGAATAGCGATATATATATATATATAAAAAAAAGAGGGGCAGAAAGGAGTAGAGATCGAGGAGGAGGTGGAGGAGGACGAGGAAGAAAGGGGTTTCGGATCTGATGGTCGATGTCGAGGATGAAGCATCTCCTCCGGAAGCTCCACATCGGCGGTGGCGGAGGCGCCGCCGCCGCCGACCACCACCATCATCGGATCAGTGATTCGAGGGCGAACCCTTCGCCGTCGGCGCCATCGCCGTCGCCATCACCGTCTCCATCGACTGTCACTTCGTCGTCCTCGTCGGCGGCGGCGGAGTCGTCGAGGGGGAGGGCTCAACAATCGACGGAGGTGAGGCCCGAGGGGGCGAGTGGTGGGATTGGGGACGGCGGCGGCGGCGGCGGCGATTTTAGCTTGTTTGAGGAGGAGTACCAGGTGCAGCTTGCCCTCGCGATTAGCGCGTCGGATCCGGATGGGTTGGAGGATCCGGATTCAGTCCAGATGAAGGCGGCGAAAAGGATGAGCCTTGGTTGCTCCACCACAGTTGGAGGTGGAGGTGGACGTGGAGGCGTAGGCGGAGTTGGTGACGGTGGAGGTGGTGGAGAAGACGATGCTACCCTTATGGAATTCCTTTCTCTTCGATACTGGGTAAGTCTTGATTCGATTCTATAAAGATCTCTTATTTTTTCGGAAGTCAATAAGTAACTTGATATAGTGAGAAGCGGAGCATTCAGCAGTAGGTAGATTTGGGTTTCTTTTACCGATACAAGGACACTCTGATAAAAGTACTGGTCTTGGAAATGAGATATTGGAGGACATTCTGATCCTCGAAGACGTAAGCATATCTACCTGTTGGTTTTGGCTTGCTTCCTACTCTAAAAATGGGATTTTGTCTCACATTGTATTATTAGGGAGGTTTCAGGTAGCATTTCTGCCCACCAACAAAACGGGTTCAGTGATGTTGTTATTTATAAGGAATCCAAGTAATAAGTAAAAGGAGCTATGATATTGACAGCAAGCATGAGTATTGAGGGTGAGCTCCAAGTCTCAAAGTCAGGTTATGTGGAAACTCAGAGTTTAGTATTATGAAGAAGTACGATTAGTTTTAATTGTCTAGCATTACTAATATAAAGTACTTCGTGTATAAGATACCAATTATCCTTTTCTCCATATAGTTGAATGATAAAGATCAAAAGGCCCATAGTTGAATAATTATATTATTTTGTCAGGATGGTACAGACTTCAGCAAGTAGCGTCATAATTTTGAAGACTCAAAAGGTCTGAAAAATGTTTGTGATTATGTTTTGAGGCTAATCATTTTGATGGCAGAAAATATCAACTTTCTAATCTCACTAGATTTCTGTGTTAGCTGGTGCTTGCAAATTTGCTTCTTTTGCCAAATCATGATCATTTTAGCTGCTTATTGAATATTATTTCTTCTGCAGAACTACAATGTGGTAAACTATGATGAGAAGCTGATGGATGGATTTTATGATGTCTATGGTATAGTCTCAAATTCTGGATTACAAGGAAGAATGCCTTTGTTGGTGGATCTTCAAGCAATATCTGTTTCAGAAAACATTACTTATGAAGTTGTTTTAGTTAACCGAACTATAGATCCTGCACTTCAGCAACTTGAGAAAACAGCAATAGCTATAGCTTTAGAACACAAAAGAGAACACGGTTTAGTTGCTATTGGGCTCGTCCAGAAACTTGCTGATCTTGTTGTTAACACGATGGGTGGCCCAGTTGAAGATGCTGAAGATATGCTGAGTAGGTGGACTCTCAGGAGCTATGAACTCCATAAGTTGCTGAACAGCGTGGTTCTTCCTCTTGGTTCACTTGAGGTTGGATTGTCACGTCACAGGGCTTTACTTTTCAAGGTCTGTAACTCTACCAGTAGTTCACATATGCTAATTTGATGATCATGACATGAGATGCACAAACATATATTATATTTAGTATTCAATATAACTACAATCTATGCTTAATCGATGTCAGCTTCTTGTTTATTGATACCTCCTGGTTTTCTGATTGGAATGAAATTTGGAGTGGATACACTTACATGTTCAATATTCAACTTTAGATGCTTCTTTTCTAATGGAGATTTTAATTGGTATCAGCTTCTTGTTTATTCATACCTCCTGGAAACTTTTAAAATAATATAAATCATCACTACATTCTTCAAAATATCATAATTGTCACCGAAATCATTTAGTTCTTTCTAAAATGCCTTTATGTTAGATAAATCTAACTAATCATGGTTAGCAGATGTCATACTACATCCTAGGTCTTCTTGTTCCATCGTCTGGCTAATGTTCTTCATGCAAAACTAAATTACTCTATGAAATTACGTCGATACTTCCACATATTACAATAATGTAGGAGACATATTAAAAGGGTATTTTAACCATTCATATGCATTTGTTAACTGTAACAACCATTAGTTAGACATATTCTATTATATTCTATTCATATTCTGTTAAAACCTAACATTAATAGTGATTATGAAAGAATTAAAAGATTTCAGTGATAGTCATGATATTTTAAAGAATAAAGTGGCATTTTATGATATTTTAAAAGTCTTCGGTGGCATTATGTAAAAGACCCTTTCTAATATAACTCTTTGTTTATGATGCTGCTAACTTTTTCATCGTGTTTAGCTGCTAATATTCTCCGTTAAACCAGCTCAATGCTAAATCATTTTTTCATTGAACGAAAAAATGATTGTAATTGTGTGTTCCTTTCTTGTGCTTAATTGTCCCATATACTGCGATGGATACTTGTCGACCTTGATCAAATTGTCAAATTGGTTCCAGGTGCTAGCTGATCGAGTAAGTCTTCCATGTAAGCTAGTCAAAGGAAGTTATTACACTGGTACAGATGAAGGAGCTGTTAACTTGATTAAGCTTGATTATGACAGGTAGTTACCTAATCTTTTTCTTGTTTACGTTATTATTGTACTTAATAATTAATCTTTGTTTTTGGTGTGGGTAAGGTATAAGTTGTTCATTTATTGTTCTTTTGACATGTATTGTTGACGTGAAGACTATTTACTCTTGAAATTTTAGCTTTCTAAACGTGGACTCGCTGATATCTAAGAATATTGAATACTCATTTTAGTGGAAGGATCTTGATATACTTAGATATTTTAAAGTTGATTTCTCTACACTTTGCTTTATGCTTTGCCGTGTTTACAATGTTTTTTATTGTGGCTTGTCTGTTTGTGGGGCATCCATCTCATTTTGTGTTTATAGAGCTAATGAGGTGTTTGGTTGTGTGCTTAAGAATGACTGGAAGGTTCATATTAAGTGAAGGAGTGCCATTGAATAACAAACATACACAGTGATTTAGAGGATCACCTTGGTCATATGTTTTGAATCATTTGACACCTTTTGATATCAAAGAGTTGGTATCAAGTTCATATCGCAAGTTCGCCTCTTAAATTATCAATTACTTATTCTGGACTCATACATAAATAGGCAGTCTTGAGATGAACATCTTAACTGCAGATTGGTTGGTACTGTAAAACTGCTATCTTTGGACAGTAAATGGACATACCTACATCCATATTAGAATCCCATAATGATCTTTCACTGACTTCCTAGTGCTGAATAACTCAGTGAAAGCATTTGCAAGACATATCACAATCTTATTTCTAGTTCTTTGACACTCCTTTGAACTTTTTCTTTTTCTTAATCTGTTTCTTCTCATCTCTAGTGTTAATGAGAATGTAATCCAATAAGTCTGCTTAGATACTTTAGAAAACATTATTGGAGAAACTAACCCAGTGTTAAATTGCAGCAGTGAATACATTGTTGATCTGATGGGTGCTCCGGGCACATTGATTCCTGCTGAAAATCCCAGCACCCCTCTTCAGAATTCTGACAATTATCAAGTGAACTCTGATATCATTGAGGAGAGTGTCAAAGAACTATGCTTAGCTCTTGATAGAATTAGCAATCAGTTTGAGAAGGAAAATGAGACTTCAGAAGGGACTTCTGACAACTCTACTGCAGGACTTGTTAGTTTACAGTTGCAAGAGGTATCAAGAAAAGATCCTTCACAAGTAGGTGATGGTGCAAATATTCTTGAAGAAAATAAAAATGAGATATTTGAAAATGAAAACGGGAAGCTTTTACTTCCTGCTCACAGATCACCTGACGAACTATCAGGAACTAAAGAAGTAATATCTCCTGCTCAACAGATGAAAGTTAATGATGTCTCCAAGTATGTAGTCACTGCAGCAATGAACCCAGAATTTGCCCAGAAGTTGCATGCTGTATTGCTGGAGAGTGGTGCCTCGCCACCCCTAGATTTGTTTTCTGATCTAAATACTTCTCAGGGTAGTTACAACCAAAATGAAATGGAAAGAAGCACTTTTGCAGAGGAAAGAGAAGGAAAAAGGGAATTTTCTGATGATTATTCTTCTTCACACTTTCAGCCTACAAACAATCTGTATTCAGAATCTTCAAGACGTGCTGATAATGAGAAGAGACCAAAATTCTTTGTTGAGGATGTTACCTACATGCAAGGCCATAAATCAAAAGTTTCTTCTGATGTTGGCACCTCTTCACCTATTGTAACAAATGAATTAACGGAGGTTCATTGTGCTCAGGCAAAGGGTCCACTGAATGATTCACAGGCTGAAGGCACTCCGCTTCTTAATCATGAATTGCTATCAGGAATTCTATGCTGGAAACAGGTTAATGTCTCTTCTGTGCCATATGAAACTAGATCAGGCCAAAGGGGACATGTTGGCAATATTAATTCAGATGGAATGCTCTGCTCTCAGATGAATAAAGAAGTATTATTGAGTAATTCCAGCCAACATGGAGGTGTTTCTTTTAAGGAACATCTCGAGGATGTCAAAGACTCTGCAGTGGGTCTTTTAAGAAATGACAATAAAGACATGAGCGGTCATGTCAATGAAACAAATAACTCAGTCATCGATGGTGTTGTTGAGTGGGAGATACGGTGGGAAGATCTTCAGATTGGGGAGCGCATTGGTCTCGGTTAGGACAAAGTTTAAAGTTATTGTCTTAAAGTAATAGATGCATGCATAATATTTATCAGGTTTTTTTTTGCATGTATACCTTTCCAAGGTTTTTTTTTGCATGTATATCTTTCCAAGATTTTAATTGCATATATATTTCATTTTTGCATGTATAGCCCTCAAAACCCTTCCTTTTTGCATGGGCACCCCTCAAAACTAACAAGAGGCAAATATAAGCTATTCAAACAAAAAGACCACTTTTTTTTTGGTGCATATGGATCTCCCAGCTAAGGTTTTCTTTTTTTGCTATTCTACTACTAGATAGTTCAGATTTTAACTCCTATTTCTCAATAAAAGGTCATTTGAGGTTTTCTGAGGGTGTAGACATAAATGTGAAATTTGGGGGCACTATAGGTATTGAGGGTATACAATATTTATTATTTGTCAGATACTGACTTTGGTCTGCTAGATTGGTAAGCTGTAGTCGAGTTACTTGATTTCAATGGTCATTTTATTCTACCAAATCATTTTCCAAAATATTTAATTAGTGAAACTGATTATCTAGGTTCATGCCTAAGAGCAATAAGCAATTAATAAGAATTTCTACACTTATTACAGTGTGATGAATTTACTTTTTTCTTAACTAAGAGGATAGACTTCCTTTATGGCAACCTATCCCCTAGATTCTGCAGCCACATATATCATTGAATGAAGATGAGCATCTTGGAGTCCAAAACCATTTCAAAACGTTGATATCAGGTTAGAACTGGTTGCAAAACTCTTTCACATCCTATGAGCGAGGTTTGCTTTTTCCAGTGACCTTTTAAAGTTAGATCACCATGTCTAAGCTTAAGGTCCAGTGGAATATTAGCTTGTGATTTGGTATTAAAATCCACGTCCATTTTGTTGTACTCATCTTTGATCATATTTGGAGTATATATGCAGCACATAAGATATTTTGGTGGTGCAATGCAGATGGTGCACAAGAGAATAATAGATATCTTAAAACAAAGATGATGATATTTGATTTCTATGGTGAGTGCGTAGATATTCTATTCCACTGATTTATATCTTATTATGGTGCAGGTTCATATGGGGAAGTTTATAAAGCAGATTGGCATGGCACTGTAAGTCATGAATTTATTAGTAGATTACTGCACTCACATTTGAAAACTGTCGTAAGTTTATGTAAATACGTGATATAACTTTGTTGTCGAGTTTTGATTTGTTAAAAACAGTGCTGAACTTTTGATGCAGAAGGCTTTATTCTCTGAGAATGTAACTCTACTTCGATTCACAATTACAAAGAAGTATATAAATTTTATCTGTGTATGTCATAACAATTGTATCGGTTGATTTTGAGTTTTTGACTTTGTTGATAAGCACCTGATCATAATTCATAAATATGACTGGTGAGTTACATAGTAGATATGTCAAAAAGCACATAGATAGTACTATCCTGCTGCCTATTTGGGACACGGTTGCGAGAAAAGATTGAAGGGAGTCAGCAGGAAAAGACAGTCAATCTGCTACCTAGGAAATGGTACTAGATGTTAGAAGATGGTAAAATTTCTCTTCTATAAGCCATAACGCTTGCAGGCATTATGTCATTGTGAAGGTTATTTGAGAGTTGTCAATAAACAGAGCACCTGGTCCTTTGAGGGAACCAAGTGTCCAGAATTGAAGTTCCTCATGTACAGGCATGCACCTGTGTCAAGATCAAACATTTTTCTTGGTTATTTTATTACTTTCAGAAGTTCAGATGGCATATTTCAGAATGTGTACAACAGAATAAGAGATTTCAGATCAAGATCAAGAGAGATTCTTAGTGAACAATACAAATTGCAGAACAAATAATAATGGTATTCATCTATGCAATCATTCTGACTCTTACCTTTCAGAAAGGAAGTGGCAGTCAACATTTCTAGCGACATTAAATATGTAGTTGATCAGTTAATTTTACTTTCCTTCTGTGGACACAGAAGAATATGTAGTCAGTGACAATACCCACTTGAATTTAGCTGATATCCCTTTCACTTGGAATTCAAACTTCTATATAGGTTCAACTTGCGCAAAATATATGACAAAAGCTCTAGTATGATTAATTTTTTGTTATATCATCCTTTCTAGCTGGGAAACTTCTGATACATAATGTTCAGTCAAGGAAAACTTAAAAGTAGCTGGGGCTTCTCAACTTAAGACAGTAATAGATGACTCATGTACCACGTATTTAGAAACAAGATTTGGATGGCTACACCTATATAGGACAGTGAGGCATTATAGAAGTGAAGGTAGGCCTATTTCTTGATTCTATTTTTGCATTACCATTAAGAAGGAGATAATAAATTGTCTGAGATTAGGTTTGAATCTCAGCATACTTTGATACAGTGCTAACTAGTTGCCATAATCAAACGTGAAATTTCTTCATTAGTTGCTCTTGATAACTTCTAGAATTCTTTTCCTTACTTTTCAAGGAAAACACAACTTGATTCCTAGATATTCCTGCTAGATTCTTTCTGTCTCCAGTACTTGATACTATGCTGTGATCAATTCACAGGAGGTTGCTGTGAAGAAGTTTCTTGACCAGGATTTGTCAGGTGATGCTTTGGAGCAATTCAGATGTGAAGTAAGCTTTTCATTGGTTTAGTTTATATGTCAAAGACAGATTCTAATTTCTTTACTAGATAGTCCCAAATCAATACCTACTAGTTTTGGTTGATGCAGGTGAAAATCATGTTAAGGCTACGTCACCCAAATGTTGTTCTTTTCATGGGAGCTGTAACACGGCCTCCAAACCTCTCTATATTAACAGAATTTCTTCCAAGGTTTGTGCAATCTTCCTGGTTCTGCCGATCAAGAGACCTATTAAATTATAAACAGGAAGTTTTAAATGCCCTTTCATGACAATTCATCCTGTAAAATTGGTTGTGTTGCTATGTTATTTTTTCAATCATGAATTTGTATGAATTATAGAGAATTAGGTGTATGATACTCTACCAGTGTAGGTTTCTCCAATTTTCTATGCCTCGGGTATATTAGCTTATTGATAATTAATTATTGAAGTGATTTACCATCTTTGAGATGGAAATTTACTTTTTATGTATAGGGGGAGCTTATATAGGTTGTTGCATCGTCCCAATGTTCAACTTGATGAAAAAAGAAGGCTGAAAATGGCATTAGATGTGGTAAAGTTTGGATAACTCATTGTGTTTGCTCTGATTTAGTTTGTCACATTTTGCTAAAGGGACGAATTATTTTGTTCTTTCAGGCCAAAGGGATGAATTATTTGCACACGAGCCATCCAACTATTGTGCACCGGGATTTAAAAACCCCCAATCTTCTTGTGGATAAAAATTGGGTTGTCAAGGTACTTGGACAATGCTTTTCAACTCTTCCTTTCTTTTTTCCCTTTTTTTCTTGCTTTCCATAATAGATTTGCAGGCCACCTCTTCATGTACCATCCAAATATGTTGTCACCTATAGAGTTTCTTGTACCTGTTAACAATAAGATTATTCTGTTTTATGCATATGGTACCTCTTCAGGTCTGCGATTTTGGCTTGTCAAGGTTGCAGCATCACACCTTCCTATCTTCGAAGTCAACAGCAGGAACAGTAATTCCCTTACCTCCTATTCACTTTACTTTTATTGAGGCTATTTCAGACTCTGGTCATGCTACAGCTTGCTGAAGATTTTCACCTTTCTTGAGTTCTTCTCAGCATGCGTTACTGGCATCGTACTTATCAGTTTGAAATATTAACTCGTGTGTGAAACATATGGAGAACCAATGAAGTATTGGGAAACATAGTGCCCCCTTAATATTGCTTTCCTGTGTGAATACATACCAATTTGGTAGCAAGAGATGCATATAAAGAGATAAATCCTTAAATGGAAGCAATTAATAAGAAAATAAAAACATGATAATGCTTGATCAGAACCCCTTGCAATAGATAGATATGAATGGAGGAAAATGATACATATACCCAACCAAAAATTGTTGGAACAAAAGGCTTGGCTCTTGTGTACCTCAGTAATTGCTTTTCTATAAGAACCTTTGGTTCATCTAGTTAGTAACTTAGTATGAGAAATATGGACAGTAGGTAAACTTGAAAAGTTTAAATTGTGAAGCCACCATCTTATACATATACATTGGCATGCATTCTTTTGGTGCTTTATTACTGATGGAGGTGTAACAATGATAGAGACCCAATTCCTGAGCAATTTATTTTACTAGATTCTTTCTTAGAATTCATATGAATGATAAACCAGTCATCCTGTTTATCACATATTTATGATTGTTATAAAATTTGTATAGGATTTACCAAGTCTAGCAAGGGAAAAATAAGAAATGGCTAAAGTCTTCTTTAATAATAGAAATGTAATACTAGTTGGTAAATATTACTGGAAAGCAAATAAATTGTATGCTTCTTGTCTTTGTTCCCTGTTCATTTGGTAACTCTACTTTACAGAAAGGTGTTTATGTGTAATTCACTTTAGAGTTCTACTAGTGCATTGGCACCGTGGTTCTGCTGATTTATATTCATTGGAGAATTTATGCATTCTTTTAAGCTTGGATTCAGTAAAGAAATGTAATAACTTTTTGGTTGGTATCCATTAAAAATAGATTTAGAAACGTGAAGTAGTTGTTGGATTTTCATCTTTGTCATGTATCACTTTTCATTTAGTTGTGATTTTGAATTGGCACATTGACTTGTATTGCAGCCAGAGTGGATGGCACCAGAGGTCCTCCGAAATGAGCCATCCAATGAGAAGTGAGTTTGCAAGTCTGATAAATTTATTGTTCCCTTCAATTTGAATTAACTTTGTTTTTAATGGTTTTGTTGACTCTTGTATTTGATCTTTTTTAATTTTTTTGTCGTCATCAATTTTTTTTTCCTCAGATGTGATGTCTATAGCTTTGGTGTAATCCTGTGGGAGTTAGCTACCTTGCGTATGCCATGGAGTGGTCTTAATCCAATGCAAGTTGTTGGAGCTGTTGGGTTCCAAAACAGACGCCTTGACATACCCAAAGAGGTCGATCCAATGGTTGCAAAAATAATTAGTGATTGCTGGGAAAGGTAAGCTGGCATTTCCTATGAAGAGAATTCTAGTTGTTGCAGGAAATCTTGGATACAGAGCTTTTAAGAAATCTTTTTAATACTTTTTAATAAATGAAGCTTCTTTTTTCTTTTTCTTTTTTCTTTTGTTTGTTGGGGAGGGCGTTATGAATGTGCCTAGTCTTGTAACACAGTGAGCCTCTCATTTTTCATTGCCTAAATGACCTTATCTGTAGCAAAGCAATTTAAGAGACCCGCACGAGTTCTTATGCGTAACATGAAATTTAATCCTCCAAAAAGTTCCTCAATTGAAAGGATCAATTATTATTTTATTTATGGTTCTTTGATAGACTTAAACATAGCTTGTGCTGTTCTTATATTAATTACATGTTCTAGATTAGTCTATTCTTGAACTGTTAAACACTTCTAAAGATATGCATGAACCAAGTGAGATTGATTAGCTGGGTCACTTTATCCAAAGAAAGGAATAAGTTTAGTTGCTCACAATCTATATCATCATGTTGGTTTTGTGCAGTGAGCCGAACAAGCGACCATCTTTTGCACAGCTCATGTCACCTCTTAAGCAATTGCAGCATTTGGTTGTTTCTATAAGTTGAAATTTTCCGTAGCTACAGTGGAAATAATGGAGAGCCACACCCAGGTAAAACATAACTGTGATTATGAGCTGGAATGGTGGTGGTACAAGTAGGAGACAGCATACTTACATTCAGAGTAACTGATGAACTCAAGATTTGTTCAAAGTGGATGTATATGACAACAGATTCTGTGTTTTTTGGCAAATTAGATGTATTTTCTCCCTCTGAAGCTGTGCGAAGTGCAGCAGAGGAAGCAAGCATGGTATACTTAAATCAGGGAATCAGGGAGCAACGCGAAGTGCAATGCACCTTAATGTACTATTGTGTCATTTTGTTTCCAGATTCACAAATCAAGGAATCTGGGATATCGGAATTGTACACAGGAAGGATTTATAATGTTATTGCTTCAGGAAAGTAAATTGTTCGGGACGCAAAAAAGTTTGCAGTCCTTATATACGGCCTTAATAAATTATTTTCTTTGTTACATTATCTATATGTATTGCTGAAACTCTGTGATTGCTGGACTGTTAGCACGAGATTGAAGCCAAATGATGTGCATGCACTTTAATTAAACAGAGGGAAATTATGCCAGTCAAGATAAAGTTCAAACAGAACATTTGCTGGAATGCTATCTAAGCTAAATTCTCGTTATCCTATTTGCTTTTCTCTGATGATTTTCAAGTATGCTCTTGGTTTTTTTGTATGAATAACTCACACATTCTGGTTCAATAAATGACATGCTAATAATAGAATTTTTTTTATTTCTTTTTTTGAGAAAAATGCTAATACTATACTTGGTTTACAATTTTACACCATTTAATCTTTTTCTTGAAATAAAATCTGTCTGAATTATTATTATCATGACAAACTAAGCATTTGGAATTAGAACCTCATAGGAATATGCATAAGCTCAGGTTGAATTCCCCATTATCATGACAATATAAGATTTCATGTACATGATAAGAATCATACAATCGAGTGAAAACATTGCACCATCTAAAGCAACCGTCTTGTTGCAATGGTGAAAACATCAAAAAATTGCTCACATGTAAGCTAGCAACATTCAATTAAGAAATAAATTTTGTCAAAATTTGAATTTCTGAACTAATGAAGTAATTTATTATTTATAGAGTAAATCTTTTTAATTATCCATTGTATTTTAAAGGGGAAATTATCCATTGCCACTATCCTAAACCTTTTTTCTTTTTTCTTTTTTCTTTTTTCTTTTTTCTTTAAAAAAAAAAAACTATCCTAAACTATGAAGTGATGGGATTAAGTATAAGTCAAGGAGCGAAGGCGATAATCCAAGTTCCTATCCGCCTTCGCTATTCCATGATCGATCGGCGATCGCATTAATCAACAATGTGGCCACCAGAGAAGCCGCAGCTCTTCGATCGCAAACCCAGCAAAGGTGAATAAAAGTAGCTGTTGTCCAGGGAATAGGTAGGAATAAGAGGAGGATAACGAGCAGTTATTCATTTCGCTCTCCTTGTTGCAGGTAAATCGAAGAAGAAAGCGCGAATAAACTTATCCAAGTCCCCGATACCCAATCCATCTCCTTCCCCACCGCCGCTGCCACTGCCTCCTCCTCCTCCCGGTCTATTCCACTCCTATCCTTCGGCGAATTCGACCTCTTGCACTCCTCTTCCTCCTCCGTCCATGCCACGAAAGCCCTTTCTCCGCCGTATTATGCCGCTTGCGCTCGTGGGATATGGAGGTCAGTTGGATTAGTTCCATTTGGGAGGATACAATTCTTGCTTCTATTCTCCTCTTTGACTATGTTTTGGGTTTATAGTGTTACTGGGAATCGTATCACATTTTAGAGCAGGGGTTCCTAAAGATAGTATTCACCAACTGTTCGACGAAATGCCTAAGCGTTTCATTCCAGTTAGAGGTGGCAACTTATGAAAATGCTTTAAGCACTTGAAAGTTTACCTGCCCTGGTTAATAGAGAAGTGAGATGGCGATGAGGCAAAGGTTCGAGTGGTTTATAGACTTGAATTGCGACCAGGTGACAACCAAGTTTGCATAGTAGACGTGATCTAAAAAACTGCTCCTAAGACAAGTGCATATAGATACTTGAATGTTTCTATGTCCCTTGTGGTTTTAGATATAGGAAAATTAAAGAAAGAAACCAATGGCAGTATCTAAACCTTTATTTTCCACACTTCTATGTGTCTAGTGAATTCTTAGTAAGAGCGTCTATGAGGGTTATGATGCTAAACGATGTTGAAACCAATGGCAGTGCTGTTACTTTTGCAAATTGATGAGAACACATCCTTATGTTAGATGGTGACCTCGCAATTATTGCTGTTCCAAGTTTGTATGTCAATAACACTTCCGGCATTAAAGCATTGCACAAGTATATTTAGTCATAGCATGCATGTACCATGTGATGCGGCTCATTTGCTTAACAAATGTCCATGGATTTGGCTGTTTTTTTGAGGTGTTTGGTGGTGTTAGTTAGGACCTTTTATTTTGAGGTCCATAAATTTTGATTGAGTATTTGATGTTCTTTTTGTGGTTAATCTTGGCAGAAGATTGTCACTTATTAAGTTTCAATGAAACAGGAGCTGCGGCATGTTTGTGAGAAAAAAAAAAAAAAAAAAAAAAAAAAAAAAAAAACAATATCCATGGAGTTATCACATGTTAGTACATTTTCACACTTATGAACAATGCCCAGATGGTGTGATATATAGTGGCTTATGCTGATGAAAGGAAGTTTCTGTAAATAAGACTGGTTGGAGTTTGAATTTCATTCCATTGTTACCTTATGCAGATATAGTCTCATAATGGCAGAGTACCAAACTAGGCATGACCATGTAGTAGCATGTTTTAATTATGAAGAAGGATGATACTGTCGTAGTGTCGTGTCTTCTGAAGCAAATGAACTTTGATATGCAGTTTATATATTTATGAGGACGAGAAAGAGACAATCAGCTGCGGAGCAGGAGAAAGTTTGGCATGAGATTTCTTCTGCACAAGTTGAGAAAGTTGGAAGTTCCCGAGTAAACAGCCGGTGGACCTAATTTCATGAGTAACATTGAATCAAATGCAATCTTTGGTAGGAATCCAGAGGAATCATGGAAGTCTGCTTGTCGGAAAACCTGTTGTATTCATCATATTTGCCGACTGAAAATAATATGAAAGCAAATGAAGCTACGTTAATTTCTTGTAAACTATTTTTGTTAAATCATAATGAACTTATTATTGATGGAATGCTCTGAAATCCATCTTGTGTGATAGAACTAACTTGTATGACACAATGTATGCCAGTTCTTTTTGTTTGTCTGGCTGCATCATACCTTTACAATAAATGAGGTGTTGTCTTTGCACTTCTAAAGAGATTTTGTCTTTACACTTCTAAAGAGATGCCTACACATATTGTCAAAATGTAGGATGTCATCTGTAATTTTCTCATTTAGCTATTTTGTGTTTTTAAGACTGTTCTCCTTCAATTGTGAATTCGCCCCTGTTGCATTAATCTACATTATTCTACTTGGATGAATGTTGATTCTTTTTCATACCCAAGTTCTTGGCTGTAATACCCAAGTTCCAAATTTTCCATGAACTACAGTAAATAATCTTCATCTCCTGCTGAGTGCATAAAGCCTTTATCAATTGCATGATAGGATTGTGAATTTTGGGCTTCCTATTTATCTGTGGGTCCATTTCACTGCCAGCCCAAATAGTTGCGTTTTGCTTTTTGGTTGGAAAATGCTGTCCTTTAATACAATTAAAGGACTATGCTTTTCTCTGTCGCCAGGTTATAATTTTTTTTTCTTTTTCTTTTTCATAATTTTATATTTAGACAATTAGGCTAATTCTATTAAGAAATAAGTTACAAAGGACCCCAAAATATATACATATAGAGTCCTCTAATGAAATTTTTTACCACAATGTTCATGACTAAATTTGAACCCATGACCTCTTCTATGGGCTAATAGGAAAGAGCTAATGGGAATCAATTATTGAATTATATTGATGATTTTATGTCTTATTTAGAATAGAAATACAAGTGTAATATGTGTTTAAGATAGTCTTATTTAGTGTCTATATAGCAGTTTTATTCTTATTAATAATCATTAGTTTGTTTATATATTACATATTCGTCCATGCCAAGACAACCCTGATCCATCACAAACATACAAAACGACAGTGTCATTGCGATTAGTCTCTAGTTTGGTTTGCAATATCCTACACCATGAGCTGGATAACCTGGACGTATCCAAGTTTCTATGTTTACGTTTCATCAAATCTAATTATACGTCTAATTCCCCCATTTAGTGTCGCCCCATCAGTTGAAACGTGAACAACTTTGCTACCTTCGACCCTTGTCCTCGTGCCATTGGAATACTCCACTTCCCGGAAGTTATGCCGACATATCTTGGATAAGATTAACTACGTGGATTTGACTACGGTAATGGAAATCTCCAAGTGTAGTGTTGAAAAAAATTTAATCTATCGTGTCGGGTTCATATCAGGTCTCAACATAAACACTACTTTATTTTTTTCCTAAAAGTTTAAATAATTCTATCTATCTTATATTTGTATTGAATTTAAATATATTTAAAGTCTACTACCCATCCATTTGATTCAGATAGATTATCTTCGAATTATATTTACCCAAATAGATCGACCCATTAAAAAAAAAAAAAAAGGCTAGTTTGGTCAAAAACTCCAATCAGTAGACCAATTCAAAAATACGGCGCAGCCATGTTTTGGTGTCAGATCTCATTGACCGAGGAAAAGAAAGGGTAGTGTGATGAATAATGTTGACAGGGATAGGGAATAGATATGAATATGATCACATCATAGTTTGATATCCCACCAACTCGATCTCTTCTAAATTCTAATGTTTGTTATATGCTAAAGTTACATAGACTGCTCATGGTAGCTGTTACTGTATCAGTGCATCACATAGAAGGCTATTGCTGTAATAATATGAACATGATCAACAACTTTTGTGAGGGATGTGATGTTAGCATAGTGGAGTGGAATACATTATTGATAGAATAGCTACAACTTATTTTGAAGTAAATGACAAATATACCTTTTTGTTTAGGCTTAACCATTTGGACCCCTATTTTGGTTATTTTGTAGAAATAGTATGATTTGTTTTATCACTTAAAAGCCTGAATACTTAACTCTCTTTTATAGAAAGACATTGAGGTCTCGCTCATCCAGCTTTTAGCTAATATATATATATATTAAACCTCACAATCTAAGTTTCAAGTTGCTATATCATCGAGCTATTGTACCAAACTAAATATCGTCCAAATAATTAGGTTACTAAGCTGCCCTT
Source organism: Typha latifolia (assembly GCF_019914945.1). Lineage (NCBI taxonomy): Eukaryota > Viridiplantae > Streptophyta > Magnoliopsida > Poales > Typhaceae > Typha > Typha latifolia. The sequence goes on along the minus strand of NC_133087.1, from coordinate 3,794,406 downwards.
CCAATTAGACCATCTTAGGGTTGGCCGTGCGACCAACTTAGTAGTAAAAGTGCTCAATAATTTTCAAAAGTTCCTTAGTAGCATGTCAATATTTTGAAAAAAGTAAGATCAATTCGGTTTTAGGTGCAAAGATCCCTTACCATATAAGAATATTAAACAAATTTTTTTTTTTGTTGAGTGCAATAATCCAGATAGTTTAACTTAACAAGTGGAGCCACAAAAGGATATGATTCTTTATAATATTAAAAGGGATTTTTTTATTAAAAAAAGGGAATCAAACTTAAGTACAGGAGAACAGTAGCATGTCACACATCACAAGTTGCCAAAATAAGTAACTGCTGAGGTAGCAAGCTATCCCTGGCAAGGTCATTATGTACCACCAAAAGATAATTGCCAACTTCTTCGTTAGTGATATCTTACTTAAACCCTAGCTTTTGAGAAAGATGCTTTTGGTTAGGTAAATTAATCCTACACAAAGATGCTACCACTAGTGGGAGAATAATTAGCCAAACATATAAGTATATGCTATAACACCATAACAAAGAAGCAGTCAAGAGAAATTAAGCAAAAGATCGAGCTTGGTAGTCTACTTAAATTCGGCCACCTTGATAAAGTTTTTGCCATAAAGAAATGGCCACCAGTTGTGGACCCATCTTAATTAAAGGGTCAAGTGTGGAAACCAGTTTGTATTAGATGGACAGCGAGCCTCATTGCATGGAACCCATTCGGCCACTTATTTTTTTTTATTTTTTATTTCTAGAGAGAGAGAGAGAGAAAGAGATGGTGATGAATTGATGATGAGAGTTGGGTTGGTAGTATTATTGGATATATGGGCCTCACATGTGCGCATGATACTATCATAGATGTGGGCATGCACTAGTTATATCTATATATATATATATATATATATATATATATATATATATATATATATACCCATTTAATTGCAAAGGAAGATCGATCTCTAAAAACCCCCTTCAAATAGCCCTCCCTTGTACTTTCTTCTTCTCGAACAACTGCTGCTCATACCTCTCTTCTTCCCCCTTCTCTCTCTCTCTCTCTCTCTCTCTCTCCGGTCTCCACCTGATCTTTAGGAGTTCCAAAACACCCAAAATTTAGCACGATGGGCATTTGGATGTGGATCATGTGGATGGCCATGGCAAAGGTTACAGTGGGACTAGCGATCCTTTTGAGGAATAGTTGCAAGCTAAAGAGGTTAAGAAAGAGAAGACCCCAACTCCCAAGAGGCAATCTTGGGTGGCCTCTCATTGGTGAGACCTTTGAATTCGTTTCATATGCCTACTCACCTCGCCCGGAGACCTTCATGGACAAACGCCGGCTCCTGTGAGTCTATTCGTACTCTTCTTCGATCCTTTTTTTCCTTATATATATATATATATATATATATATGGATTCTTTTCCTCCATTAATTCATAAAGCTCTTGCTTTATGTACATAAAGATAACAATATTTAATGGAATTTTTCTTTTAAATATAAGGTATGGGAAGGTGTTCAAGTCTCACCTCTTTGGTAGTCCGACCATCGTATCGACCGACGCCGACGTGAGCCGCTTCGTCCTGCAGAGCGACGCGAAGACCTTCGTGCCGTCGTACCCTAAATCTCTCACTGAGTTAATGGGCAAGTCGTCCATCCTCTTGATCAATGGCAGCCTCCAAAGGCGAGTCCACGGTCTCGTCGGCGCCTTCTTCAAGTCACCGCAGCTCAAATCTCAGATCACCGGCGACATGCAACGTTACGTGGCCTCATCCATGAAGAACTGGGAGGATGATCAGATCATCTACGTCCAAGATGAGGCCAAATTGGTTAGTTTACCACCACGACTACTACTTACTACTACTACAACTACAAACTCTTTCTTGATCACTAATAGTGTCGCACGTGCACGTGCACGTGCACATGCACTTATGTCGTCACATAGATTAATTGGATACGATTGTTGGAGTTAATGCGCATGCCCTACCCTATTACTTATGCCATTTAATTAACTAAATTACAATGGAATCTCATAAAAGATCATGGTAGGAATAAGAAGAGACACATGAAGCTAGATTCTTCTCATTTCAATCTTGTATGTTGAGCTAACATTGGCAATATGATCTACTGCATGGCACTTTTTCTATCACCAGATTGTGTTCCAGATACTAGTGAAAGGTTTGATTGGTCTAAAGCCAAGTAAAGAAATGAACTTCCTCAAGCTACAATTCCAAGAATTTATTGCCGGCTTGATGTCTTTACCCATTAAGCTACCAGGGAGCAGGCTTTATAGATCTTTAAAGGTGAGTCGTAGTGCATGCCCCATTTCTATAACATCTATGCCTATATCTATATATTCCATGGACCACTATGTTAGATTCGTTACTAACGTAGAAGAAGCATTAATTCCTTCAGGCCAAGAAGAGGATGGCAATGCTAATAAAAGAAATCATCCAAGAAAAAAGGAAGAGGAAAGATCGCCATGCCGCCGCCCTAGATGCTGTCGATGTCTTGATCAAGGACGATAGCGAACAACTTACCGACGAATTAATCTCCGACAACATGATCGATTTGATGATTCCGGCCGAGGATTCTGTGCCACTTCTTATCACCTTAGCGGTCAAGTACCTCAGTGAATGCCCTCTTGCTCTCAGAGAATTAGAGGTATATTAAAACAACTATCTCTTGATTCTTAAATTATTTTTTCTTTTTGAGTAGTAGGGAAAACGTAATATTGATGCATTCGTTGAGTTGATTCAATCGATTTTAACTTTATTAGTGAAGTCAACTTAAGGATGTTGACGTTGACTAATGCAAAAGTTTGCTGTTATTTTGGACCTTGCGTTACGTGATAAGAATTTTCGACTCATCCTATGCTAACGTTTTAATTGCACGCCAACGATAAAGTTTTATAGATTAGTTTACTTTATTACATAAAATGGCGTAAACATAAACTTACTACGCACATAGAATAAAATTAGATACAAGAAAAGAAAGAATTATGAATTACGATTGTCCCTAACTCAAGACAAATGGTAGACGAAGAAGAACAATTAATTAACAACAACAAGTTCAAAACGATGGAATTACGTACGCCATCTGGATTTTATTCTTTTATTACTAAAATTGTGATACTGTCAGGAGGAAAACATGCAATTCAAGACTCACAAGTCAACTCTTGGGGAATCATTGCAATGGTCGGATTACATGTCCTTATCATTCACTCAAAATGTAAGTTTCATGATCAATATCTAAGATAATACCAAAAGAAAAGGAAAATAAATAAATAAATAAACAACATGAACTACTGCACAAATTAACAACAAAAAATAAATGTTGGGCCATATGAAATTTATACAGGTAATAACAGAGACGCTACGAATGGGTAACATCATCAGCGGCATCATGCGCAAGGCGGTGAGGGACGTCGAGATCAAAGGGCACTTCATCCCTAAAGGATGGTGTGTCTTCACATACTTTCGATCGATCCACCTCGACGATCAACTCTACAAAGATGCCTACAAGTTTAATCCATGGAGGTGGAAGGTAAGAGAATGCGAATGTAAAATATTTATTAGAATAACAGATTCTTATTTGAATGTATATGAATTCAAATTCATTTCTTAAATTCTTTAAAAATGTCTTTTAAAGATTGTTTTTAAGAAGCTAGCTTATTTAAACTTTTAGAATAGTTGGAGAACCAACAGTAGCACCAAACTGCACAAAGTGGCTTCTCAATTCTCTTATAGTACAATAGCTTACGTTTGAATATTGCACTCTCTTCTTCTACTCATGATTGGATCGTGACTATGTACAGGAGAAGGACATGATCAATACCAGTAGCTTTACTCCATTTGGAGGTGGACAAAGGCTTTGTCCAGGACTGGATTTGGCAAGGCTGGAAGCTTCCATCTTCTTACATCACTTGGTCACCAACTTCACGTATGTATATATTGCCAATTTACATCGATCTGATACTATATATACGTATATGTATATGTATATATTTCTAATGCGTATACTATGTACATGCAGCTTATATATAGCACACGTAAATGCATCATGCATGGCATTTCCATCTGCATGTGTTTACTTTAGATATATGTCAAACTAAATTTAACTAATGAAGTTTGAATTAAGAATGTAACTCATAGATGCATGCATCTACATACAAAACATATGCGTGTACAAAGCGAATAATACATGCATGCATCATGTGCATGTGGCCATCAAGTGGCGATGGGCATTGCAAGTGCATGCATGCCCATTGAATTCTTGATGGTATCATGATGTCATGCGTGCATGATGGAAGGGGGGCCTCTTCATGATCCCTTGTGGTGTATGTATGCCCACATGCAGGTGGGTGGCCGAGGAGGACCACATTGTAAATTTTCCCACCGTCAGGATGAAGAGAAGACTTCCCATCCGAGTGACAAGAAAGAGGTAGACGATCGAACCCAGCGCAACTCTATGCCGGAAGCCGATCAGAAGCGGCCAAGTATCAGCTGCAGCGAATTCCTGCAACCCGGGCGCGCGGCAGACAGGCCTACTGTTGAACTTGGAATGCTGTATGTATGTATGTATATTATTATTATTATTATTATTATTATTACTATTATTATATTGATTGAGATAGGAATAAATGTATGTCATAAATAAAAGAAGAGAGAGAGGGAGAGAGAGAGAGAGAGAGAGAGAGAGAGAGTTGGGTTTTTGCACAAATACCAAGGGAGAAATTAAATTTGGGTTTTGGGTCAAGCGTGTGGGTCTGACATTTTTGACCAGGGAAAGGATGGTTTTGGGCAGTGTGAACTTTGGAGTGGGGGTGGAATGCAGGGCCTATAGAGATATGCAGCAGAGAGAGAGAGAGAGTAGTCTTCTTGGAAACTTCAACTCTGCCTCCATTACTGCTGCTGTCTCAGTTTTAGCATCCAAAGGAGGAGAAATGATGGAGATACCCCCAAAGGCATGCACACCGAGTCACCAACTAGTCTTTCTTTTTCTCTTTTTAATCTCCCTACTTTTTTATTTTTAGATGATCTGTACGAATTTTGATTGGAATAGGGCGGGGCCCATGTTCAAGTGTTAATTAAGGTTCTTCTTTTTTTGAGTCATAGTGCTTATATACAATCACACATTAGCACTATCTCAACTTGTTGATGAACAAATTCCTAAAACATGATAGCTGGCCTACTGGAAAAGGATGCATTTAGCCCTAATTATTGGGTGTTTATTTTTCTTTTAATTAAAATTTGAAAAGATCTTCTATTGGAGAAGACAAGTTTTAAAAAGACCAGTGACTGAGACCATATACCAACTATGGCAACATAGATGTGCTCCTCAACCACTAGGTGCAGTACTGCAATATTTGCAGTCTTGTAGACCCACTCTTTTGAAAAGGGAAGGAGAGATCAGAGCTCAGTTTTAAGTGGAGGGTTGGACCCTTACATTGCCTAAAACTTCCTCTCAACAAAAGAGAGGGATATTTAGTACCCTTCTGTGATCTAGCAGTGGCCTGCACTAAGATGTGTGGAGTTTTGGTCCAGACCCTCCCTATGGCAATCCTATATCTTGTAGTTGGTCCATGCAAACATTATGTTTTTATGTATGCTAGTGTTCTCTTTTGGAAATTCTCACATAAGGCACCCCCTGTTTGTAGAAATACTTCCTCTCTCGTGCCAATAAAGAATTATAGGAAAAGACTGTAAATAAGAATACTTTCCTAAAGATTTCATAATTGGTAGGTTCCTACCGAAGATGAGAGAAAACACCACTTTTGAGATCAAGTCAAAGCTATCATCTCCCTGTGATCCAAAAAGTTGACGTAAAGTGCACATCATCTCATTCAAGATAAAGGCATCTTTCGATCAACGCCTGTATTATGCTTCAGGATTTCACATCCAGTACAAAATCTGGGAATTAAACTAATTAAGAGTTACTTCTCTCCGGGCCTTGCTAACAGAAGATTCAGCTCACCTCATTTCTCTCTCTCTCTCTCTCTCTATCTCTCTCTCAAAAATAGGAAAAAAAAAGCATAAGATTTGGCTCGCCTCAGGCACCACGTCTAATTCTAAATGACAATGCCAAGCAAACAACCAAAGTTATACCAGATCAGATATTCATATATCAATGACAACTAGGATACGATATGAAGAACCAGAACCAATCATAAGAAACCAGGGCCCCAAGAATGATTGAATAGTACAATATCTGCAAAAAGGTCCACCAGTTCAGACTCAGCACCTCCAGAGTCAAATTGGTCTGCAAGCCCCAAAAAGGTAGTCCACGATTTAAAACAAAGCAGCCCATCATCCAGATAAAAAGGAGCACAATAAAAACCTGATCATATTAACACCTTGTTAAAGCCGAAAGTGAAGCCGGTGTCAAATTACCCCACCGTTTAATAATGATTACATGCACACTGCAATTTGGGAGAATAGTTGCTTCACTCAGAAGGTTGTGAAGGGATACCAAAGAGAGAGGTACACTCTTCTGTCATAGGTATCCATGGAATAGGTTTAAGTTGCTCTATATCTAGAAAAAAAATAGGACTGATTTCAAATTATAACCCTAACATCAAGATTAACCTTTATAAATCCTTCACTAAAAGCTCGCATGTGTGCTACATCTTACAAAGCTTACTGCCTAGCTCAGCTGCTTGTTAATGGTGTTATAGGCTCAAATTAGCAAGATGCGAACTAGGCAGAGCATCTGCAAGGAAGCAAGCAATACATGGCCTAGAAACAAGGATCTGATCTTCTTCTTCGATTATGCCAGTCGCTACATATTAGCTCCATGAGCGGCCACCACCAAAGCCCCTATTACGATCACGAAACCCCCCATGACCACCTGCGAAGAATGAAATCAATATCTTACTCTTAGAAAACATTGGTATTGAGACAGAGTCCATTTGTTGGTTTTAAAAGAAAATACTTACTATGATACAACTTGGGTTTAGATTTGGAGCAGCTGAAGAAAAAATTGCTAAACTTATTCTTTCATATTTTTGTCTAATGTAACATGTAACAACAGCCAGGATATACCAGACCCAAGATGCCAATATCAGATCAAATTAGCTTCAAAGAGAAGATCTATTAGACAAAAAGCATCTCAGACTTCACCAATCAAACAGACAGTCAGACATAATAGGCCACACAAGGCAAAATATCTACTAAATATAGAAAGATGTCTAGACCATGATGCTCAACAGTATAAGGTAGCAAAGAAACATTTATTTGATTTTTGCTAAGTACTGCACCATTCAGGTACTAGGTCAATGATCAAGAGATCAGCACTGGATAATAATGTCAGACCGTGATATTTAACAGCAATGAGATCTTCATAGGCCTTTTTATTGCATCTTGTTAGGTGGGAATGAACAATCTGGCAAAATTATAATATCAGGAATACAGACCTGATGGGGGAGGGGGTCCACGACCCATTGCAGCTAGTTCAGGACTGACTTTCTGCCCAGCTTCTTCCAATATATTAATTAGATCCTTAGCAAATCTGGCATTAGCGGCTGTGAAAAACGTATATGCTGTTCCTTTCGCTCCAGCTCTGCCAGTTCGACCGATGCGATGAACATAATCCTCTAATGATCCGGGAAAGTCATAGTTGATTACATATTTTACATCCTTCACATCTATTTCCAGAAGAAAAAAAAACACGGTTAGTAACTGTGAAATACTCCTAATGTAAAAGAGCATTAAAGATTAGATGTCTTCTGCAGCACACGTACCCAAACCACGAGCAGCAACATCAGTAGCAGTCATAATAGGACTCTTCCCAGATTTAAACTCAGATAGGACCCAATCCCTCTCAGCTTGGCTTTTATCACCGTGAATTGACAAAGCAGGCCAACCATCTGTTCTCAGTTGTCTTGTTATCTGGTCACACCCCTTCTTGGTATCCATGAATATTAAAATGCGGCTTCCATCCATTATGTCCTCCAGCAGTTTGACCAATCTGACATAAACAAGAAATGTGAGTTTACATGGTGCTTAAGCATTGCCCAGCAAAATCACCCATATAAAGGACGCCTTACTTGTTATATTTCTGACTTTCGGATACAATCTCTACTCGCTGATGAATAGCATGATTAGCTTTCAGGTCTATAGAACCAATGACCACCTGTCTCATGTCAGATGTCTGATCTGTCAGATGTGGTAAAGATGATATTATGTAACGAACACACCTGAAAACCTTGCTTAGCCATTTACCTTGTATGGGTTGTACAGGAACTGCCTTGCAAGCTGTTCAACTTCCTTAGGCCAAGTGGCACTCCAGTATAGAGTTTGACGATCCGGACGAATCTACAATGAAAAAGACAGATTATAGCACATTTATTCATTTTACTTTCAAAATGTAGCAAAATCATTAAGTATATCAAACAATAGTGAAAGGAATATATGTTCTGTCTCCAGTATTTCTGAAAACACAAGGTGAACTGCAATGCAGAAAGTCATATCTGACACTTCACCCAAACAAATTGAGGCAAAATAGATGACCATTGTCAGGAGGCCATTGCTCGATGCTCACTTATGAAAAAAATGCTTCAATTTATCTTTCTTCTTGAAGATAATACAAGTCAAACCTATAGCTACTTTTTCTTACTCCATCCTCAGTTTTGGTTCTTCTACTTCTTATGTGATCTATGTGATTATTTCTTATACTCAAAAACTTATTACAAGATACAAACTTAACTTCTGAGTGTTATGACTTATGACAAATATATAAGACAATAAAAGACAACATTTCGCAAATATATGCCAACATACCTAGCTACCAACCATGTTAAATTTACCCTTTGCAAGGACTCTGGCACCATATCATGAAAATCTACAGAAGGAGTTATCCCACTTTATAATAGTGATTCATAGGTGATAGCATATTGAAGGGAAAAGGCTTAGAGAAGACAAAGTTAGGATAGAGCTAAAAGACCAAACAGAAGTTGTAATTGTAGTGTCTTATTTTACAGCATCAATTGAAGTGTGTACAATAATGGAAAACGAGTCTCTACTCTCTACATGAATAGGTAGTCGTACCCATTTACCCATCTTGTCCATTCAATCACCTTAACAAATAAGGGATACCAGAACCAGATTTATGTGTTGGACTAAAGAAAAAAAATGATAAAATGACTATCTTTCCGTATTAAAGTATGATTCAAGTTTAGTTTGATATAGTCTATTGACTCTATTCTTTTGCCGCTTTATGTTAAGATATACTATTTGGTGCCTGTTTAATCTTTTTATCGCATATATAATAAATTAGCCTATAGCATTTTTAGACTAGCTCTTCAAACTTAATCTACCATGTTGTGATCTTCAACTAGCATAATCTAATTGGACCATAACTGAGTGGCCTACATTTTCCAGCATCATTTGTGAGATTTTCTACTTTGCAATCTCGATATGGGGGTAAGGCGTACAATCGTACATCCACATGCCATCACAAAAGAAGTATCAAGAATATGTTATCCATATTTTTAAAAACAAGAGCACTAAGCATGACTGCATGAGAAGTATTAATTTGAGAAAAATAAACGAAAAACAAACAAAATAACATAAAAAAGTTCTGCTTGTTCTTCCTTAAGGCCAATATGTGAGATTGTGAAATGGCGATACCTAGGAATGCTCAAATAAACAGAACTGTTAGAACCATGCATAAAACGAGAAGGGATAGAATGTTCAAAAAAATAAAAAGTAACCAATATACCTGCGAAACTATTTTCCTGATCTGAGGCTCAAAACCCATGTCCAGCATACGGTCTGCCTCGTCCAAAACGAGATATGTTACCCTCCTTAAGTTTGTATGGTGTGACTCTAACATATCAATCAATCGGCCAGGTGTAGCAATAACTATTTCAACACCTAAAATACACATTAAAAACTATAAGTATCATTATCAAACTTTTCGACAGCAAGCAAGTGAAACAAGCCTAATCTCATCCATTAGAGTCAGAATCATAATCCTTTTTATCTTTAGTACTGATCAAGAGCATACAGTAAGCAGAGGAACAATTAAAAAAAAGAATCGGAATTTGAACTCTTCTTCTGATATTGTAATTCTTTCAGCAATTGTTCCAGCCACCTCCTTTGGAAAATTTGCCAAGATATGATGACACAGCCATTGATAGGTCCTCAATAAAGTATAATTTGCAATGCAACTTAATATACTATAGCATCAATATTACCCACCTTTCTGGAGATCACGAACTTGCGGTCCCTTTGGAACCCCACCATATATGCATGTGTTCTTTAGCTTAGATGAAGCCCCAAATTTAGTTGCCTCTTGCTGTATCTGAACAGCAAGCTCTCGTGTCGGAGCCAATACTAAAACGATGGGACCATCACCGGGACCTTAATAAGAAACAAGAGAAACAAATATCATTAACACAAAACTCGTTATAGTCAAATTTTGGAAGAAGTTAATGAAGACAAGGAGCATATTATGATTATTTTAATACCTAAAATTGGCTGAGCATTTACATGAACAATAGCAGGCAGCAAATAGGCAAGTGTTTTTCCTGATCCTGTTTCGGCAATGCCAATAAGATCACGACCCTTTAAAGCCATTGGCCAACCTTGTGCTTGAATAGGAGTCGGCTCAACAAAGCCAGCTTTCGCAATTTCTTGCAAAACATACTCTGCAAAATTGAAGATACTATTATGAAATTATACCATCTTGCACACGATCTAGCAATCCATTTGGCATGCACATGATGCAAGGTAAAACCACATGATGGTCAAGATAGATTTACAAGGTTTTTTTTGGATAATCATGATTTCATTGAAAAGTATAGCTGTAGTATTAAAAAAGAAAGAAATAAGATGTTTTTGTTCACAAAAGCACACTGAAGTCCTTTTTCTCTTTCCTTCGTTTTTTCTATAGATGCAGAATAAAAGAAACAAAAACTAAATATAAATTACTAGGACACGGAAAAAACTGTAATATTGAAAAGAAAAAAATAAGCAGATGCTTATGTTCACAAAGGCATACTATTCCTCATCTTCCTTCTTCTTCCCTATATATGCAAGTTAAAAGAAAGGAAAATAAAAATAACTAGTCAATGACAAGTCCAAGATTATTGTTCCAAATTTAGGACAATATCTGTACAAATAGAACATAATGAAGAAACCAAATTTAGGCAGAACTCGAAAGGTCAAAATCCTAACAGAAATCTTCATTTTCTATACCAAAAGAATCAAGACTGAATATTAAAAGGGGGATAAACTAATCCAGACACCAATATAAACAGATATGAGAGGTGTGCACATAACATATGGTTTTAGGAACGAGCACATTGTAACATAAGATTTATTGCCGAACCCTACCTTCCCAACCCTCTCTTGCAATGATAAAAAATTTATAAAAGACATATGCCACTAAAACCAAAAGAAGAGCATTAGATTCACCTTTAATTGTACTTGATGAGTCTAGAATGGCAAAAATATACATTGGAATCTAAAGTTTTCAAGTGAGTAAGCTAAGAGTAGCATAAGGAATGGAACTGAAGTAAAATCATGCATCGAAATGAAGATAACATTACAAATTGATTGTCAGATATCTAAAGGTGGCTAATTCCTATGTGACCTGTGAAGGTTCAGGATTGTGACCGACACACTTTCATTCTAAAATGGTATCAATGTTTCCATTAGCAATATAAACTTATTAAGGTCTTGGATTCCATTCCATATTCGTTCCACATTAGTAAACTGGTATTGTTCCTATTTTGCATCTGCTAAGAATTTAACCTAAATGGGCCGTAGCTATTATCGTGGAAGAAGGATATTACTCTGATAATGAAAAATATGTTTCTAGGGCACTGAAACTAATAGTAGTTAATTAAAAAAAAAGGAAGTAAATGACTATAACTTCATCTTCATCTAAACAAGCTACAATTGCACTGCAGGTTCTTGGATGCAATTCTTCAGGATCAATTTAAGCACTCCCTCTAATACAAATCATGCTCGACAATGGAACAATGATCCAAACCCAATCTCCAAATGATTCAGTTGACAAGTTAGAAACACAAGGACGAGAGAGATAGAGAGAGAGAGAGAGGAAGAAAGACCTGGAAAGCCAACATCGCGAAATTCTTTCACGGGTTTTGGGACATCCCGGCCCTCGACCGTGATCTCCCTCTTCCGGCGGTATGCCACCACGTCGGCCTCCGTCATCGCCGCCACGGACGGCGACTCCACGTAGAAATTCTTGTCGAAGTGGTTCAGCCCGTCCAATTCTGCGGCGCCTCCGCCGCTGGCCACCGTTTCTCTCTTGCTCGACGACTCGAATCCCCTCCCGTAGCTCGAAGCACCGCCGCTAAATCCCCCATCACTGAAACAACCAGATAGAACTAATTCAGAACGTCTTCTTCCTCTAGGGCTAAGGGTAGTTTTGGGGTTTAGATTCACCTTCTCCGTTCACGGTAGGAGCCGGGGTCGCCTGCGCGGCTATCGTAGCGGCTCATGGTTGGATTGTATCCGCTTTGGAAGCCTGTCTTCGTCTTTGCCGGGCTCGGATTAGAGGAAAAAGAGGAGGTGAGACAGAGAACAGACGAAGCGAAGAAGAGGGAAACAAGGGTTTTGGAAGCAGGAGGAGAGAGGAGGAGAACGAAAGGTGAAGGATGATGGTGATTTATTAGTGAAGGCTAGATTGGTCTAAGATTGACGAGGAATGGGGTCAGCGAATGGATCTGAGTCCGGTCTAGTTCGAGTTAGGACAAACGCATGTCATGTGTAATTGGTCACAGAGATTTAGATTCAGACTCGAGTTTTGTTGGGTTTGATTAGTGTAGATTAGTACCATAATCTTTTCATTTCTTTTTTCAAAAGAAAATAAAAAATTAGAGAAATTTGTTACACCGTAGGATGATGGTCTTTCTTATACATAGTTCGATAGAATAACATCATCGCACGGGACCCACTGCCTGTTCTTCTTCAGTCACACACAGTCGCAATGCAACTCTTCTATGGCGTAATTCTCTGCCTCCATTTGTAGATACAAATCCTCAAGAACCACATAAATGCCCTCTGCACCAGGAGGTAATATACTTCCTGCTGAGAAGACATGCACCTTATTCCTTACCTCAATCCAGCTTTGCCCAGGATTCTTCTTCAAACTTCTCACCTTGGTCATAACTCTTACTCTTGCCGAGTCCTCCCACCTTCCACAAGCAGCATAGGTGTTTGACAGCAGCATGTAACTCCCAGTGCTCTCCCCTTCCATCCCCAAAACTCTAGCTGCAGTATCCTCTGCGAATGCCGCATTCCCGTGTATTCTGCAAGAGTTCAGCAAGGCCCCCAGAACACAAAGGTTTGGCTTCACTGGCATCTTCTCTATGAGCTCCGCCGCTTCCCTTAGCAATCCTGCGCGTCCAAGAAGGTCCACCATGCAAGCATAATGCTCCATGGACGGCGAAATTTTGTACTTCTCAATCATCTGATCGAATAACTGGCGACCATCAGCAACACGGCCGGCATGACTGCAGGCGGACACCATGGCAATGAATGTAACCTCATCGGGCTCATAACCGACTCTAACCATGTCGTCGAAAGTGGCAAGAGCTTCGTCACATAATCCATGCATCCCATACCCAGCGATCATAGAATTCCATGATATGAGATCTTGGTCATCTATTTGATCAAACACTAAGCGCCCATCACGGAGACTTCCACTCTTTGCATACATGTTGAGGAGCCCATTTGCAACCAACAAGTTGCGATCCATGGCGCCTCTAATTGTATGTCCATGGATCTCCCTACCAAGCTTCAGTGCTGATAACTCTGCACAAGCTGATAGAACAGTGGCGACTGTGACAGAATTGGGCGAAAGCCGAGATTGCTGCATTCGCCTGAAGAGCTCCAGAGCCCCCTCTATCATCTCATTTGACGCAAATGCGCCGATAACTGCACTCCAACTCACTACATTGGGAGACACCTCCTTTGCTTCCTCCATTAGAGCAAAGATCTCGTAAGCTTTGTCACACAACCCAGCAGCAGCATAGGCCGAAATCAATGCATTCCAGCATACCAAATCCTTGACCTTAGCCTGCGTAAACAACCTCTCGGCCTCTTCCCTATTCCCAAGCTTCCCATACATGCATATCAATGAATTCCTCACAAAGGGATACTGCTCAAAGCCACACCTGACACCATATCCATGTACTTCCCTCCCCTTATCCAATGCTGCGCCACCAATATAAGGGCAAACCGACAAAACCACTGCCATGGCTTCTGCAGTGCCTTTCCCTCCCCTTGCCCTCATCTCACAAAACAAATCGACAACCTCCTCATGCCTCCGGCATCGAGCATGCACCGACAACAATGTTGTCCATGTCACCGGATTTGCCTCCGTCCCAGCATCTTCCATCCGCCGGAAAACTTCATTGGCAGCTTCAGAATCGCAATTCATCGAATACCCAGAGAGCAAGGTGTTCCAAGACATTACATTTTTCACTGGCATTGCGTCAAACATTTTCCGGGCGATTCCCATCCGACCAAATTGGCCATACATCAAGACCAATTCATTGCCTACATGGAGATGGCATTGCAAACCCATGGAAACAGCATGACCGTGTACAGAAGCACACAGTTTAAAGACACCAAGAGCGGCACAAGCCCTTAAGACGAGAGGAAAAGTGAAGCAATCAGGGAGGGAGAAAACAGCCCGCATCTGGGAATAGAGCAAGATGGTATCTTTCTCACGGCCATGGGCAAGGTGAGCGCGGAGAATGGAATTCCAAAGGAGGGAGGAGTCACGGTGGTGGTCGGCGCTGGCGAGGAAGACCGCGACAGCGTCGGAGAGTTGACCGAGACGGGCGTAGGCGGAGATCAGATGGGAGGAGAGGAAGGCGGAGACGCGAGAGGAGGAGAGGAGGAGGTGGGCGTGAAGTTGCTTGGCTTCGCGAGGGGTAGCGCATCGTTGAAGGAGAAGGTCGAGGGTAGTGCAGGCGAGGTGTCGGACATTAGGCGAGAGGGAATGGGAGGTGGAGGAGAGAGAGGAGAGGCGAAGACGATAGGAGAGTTGGGAAGTTATAGGAAAGTAACTGCGAGAGGAGGAGAGAGAAGTCGGGAGCATATGGGTCTCATTTGCCGTTTGATTGCTGTAAAGTTTCCTATTAAACGGGAAATGGTATGTACCTCAAAATATGTTATAAGTGGCAGGGGGTATAAATGATTAAATTCTTCTCCTTAACCGTTTTACCTCAATTTTTTATGTGCCATGGGTTTACTTTTACATGATAGCAAAAGTTAATCCAACCCGATAACTCTACATCCTAATATAATTTTACATAAAATTAAGTTTAATTTAATTAGAATCGTGTCATAAATAGGTCAACCCTATTATTAAGTAAATTATATTCGTATTTATTACACCAACATGTTTAACCATTTATGATTCGCCAACTCGTTTACGACACGATAACATATTTATGACTCAATTAACTATTTATAACGTGACTAACTCATTTATAATAAAAAAAAATTTATATAAATTTTAATAAATTATGCGACTAATAACTTATTTATTTATTTATGACTCGTGTAACTCATTTAATTACTTTTAACGCAATTGTATCGTTGGTAGTTGCATATTTGGTAAATTTCTTCTGTAACAACCTTAATAGTTGCTTAACATATGAATAAGATCATCTCAAATTTTCTCCACAATCAAAGCTAACGGGCCACAAGGCCTAAATTATGTTCCAAACTTGGTATTGATATGATTATACTACCAAAAAAACAAAGTTAGACGAGAGGAGAAGAAAATATACATTGCCCAGGAGCCAATATAGCCTTTGGATCATACTTCTTCTTCATCTCTACAAACCGATCCCATTTGGATCCGAAATGCTTCATCCAATCCTCAATCTTCTTATAATGAGGCAAGTACTGCTTCGCTTCAATCTTATTCTTCTCACAGAATCTAAGTACTTCATCTCTCTGTCTCAGCACGCACCCCAAGTTCACCGGGAACGACGACAATAGCAATCCGATCTTGTAGAACACTTCCTCTTCTGGAAAAACCAAAGACATCCTCTCATCCCACCTAATTATTATCAAACACAAGTAAGATCAAATTATTGAATCATTTTATCTTATATATCTATTTTCAATTTAGACAAGTGCCTCGAATCCCTAATTGTTTAGACTATTTGTATAGTTTTATCCATCACATATATATAGGTCATGAAAGGAAAAGAATAATTATATATTATTCAACTAACTTATGACCCAATAGCACAATATTGCACTTGAAGAATAAGCTTACGTTTAAATCATGCACATCAACTGCATTTTAGCTGAATAATTGGCAAAGAGATAGTCGTCACTTACTTGTTCTTGCCTAATGGGTAGATCAAGATAACACCCATGGTGTTGCCTTGCTTGAAGACTCCCTTGAAGACACCTTCATGGAAGTCATGGATCCTGGACTTGGGCACAAGCAGGTTGAGCCATGGGTGAGGGATATCCCAAAGGCCAACCCTTCGAAGCTTCTCCTCCTCGCACTGGACCCGATCGACGAACCCGGTGTAGGAGAGCTCACGGATGAACTTGAATCCCTTGGTGTAATGTAGACCTTCAAGTATGGACTCTACTTCCTGCCAATTTGACCAACTTCCTTTGATTTCACAGAGACTGAAAATTGAGATCTTGACCTTCGTATATATTCAAATATAACAGTTGAAAACTGATTAATAATTCATAGGTATTCTGACCATTTTTTATCCAAAAGTTAATTAGTGTGATTCAAGCTATTTGAGCTAAGCTTTGAAGGAGCTTGATTTATAGGCCAAACGAGTCAAATACTAGATAGGATTTTAAGTTCAAGAATTATATTTATTTCTGAGCCAAACGAGTCGGCTCGCTTGGCCAGTATAATCTTCTCTTTTTTAAGAGATGGTGAAAATTTATGACTATTCCAATTAAAGCATATATAAAAGAGTAACTCTAAGAAAACAGTAGCAATATAAACATTGGCTTTGATAGTGAATCACTTTTAAAGCAAAGACGGTTCAACTTATTTCTTTTAAAGTTTTGGAGACTCAGGTACATATTCCTGCAATAAATTGAGAATATATATATATATATATATATATAACCTAAAAGGAAAATTCATTTTTTGTAATCTAAAATTTCTACTTTCTTACCTGATCTATAGTAAATGCAGTGTCATCACTGTAATAAATGGCACCTTCAATGAAATAGGCGCCACCGTGCTCGGACGTGACAGCGCTGATCTTGGCCACCTCCTCGTCGGAGAAGAAAGGGGAGCTTACTTGGTTGTGATCAAGAAAGACGAATCCTTCAATGTAGTTGAATCCTTTCTTCTTTCCTGTGGTCCCATCTAAAGTTATCAAGTACTCCTCGTCTCCGGTGAAGGCCTCAAAGTCCGTGTAGACCAATCCGACCCATTTCACCTGCAGGATTTATAGTACGTGGTTTCATTTAAAACAGTAAGAAATATTGATATCAGCCAGATATATATATATATATATATATATATATATATATATATATATATATATTTACCATGCATGCAGGTAGTATACAGTCTGTCATTCATTACCTTTGTTGGGGCTGGTTGCAAGGCGATTCTAGCCCTAGTGATGATTCCAAACTGCCCAAGACCTCCAAGAGCAGAAAAGAAAAGGTCTGAGTTGTGCTTCTTTGAGCAAGTCACTAGCTCTCCTTTCCCTGAATTCAAATAACTAAGGTTAATTCTAACAGTTTACGAGTGGATAATGATGCACGAATATGGAGTATTCAATAAAAATTAATATGCACCTGTAATCACGTCCAACTCATGGACATTTCGGACCTGAGGTCCATACCTGAAGGCCTGACCACTGAGCCCACCTACAGAGAGTGTGCCACCCACAGTCAAGTCCATGTAGTCGAGCAAAGTCCGCGGGCTGAGGCCATTCTTCAATGTCTCAAGCATCACTTCGGACCATAATTGCTCAGCGCCAACGTCCACGTAAGGAGAATAACCATTCTCCGATGACACCCTAATCCTAATTCTCTGGGCGCCGGTGGCTAAGGACCGCATATCTATGGTGATGCCGCCGGTGCTAACTGATTGGCCACTGTCGGAGTGGCCACGACCCCTGGCAGTGATACTGAAGGGCTTCGGGGACTCGTACGCCGACCGTACTAGTTGGACAATGTCATCCTCGGACCAGGGGCAGAACACGCCTAACGGCCGTCGCCCTACGATGATACCGCCGAAATCCGAGGAGACGGCGGTGATGGCATTATCGTCGAATAAGATCTTAGTGGCGATGCCAAGAGGGAACACATCTGATGGTAGGGAATGAGACATGGTGAGCAAAGGTGGCACTGAAAATGCGTGAAGAGGGTGGTGGTGAATGGTGTTATACTTATAGGAGGCTACATTGTACTGGCCATTAATTACGATGGATATGCTGAACATAATGACGGATAGGGTGTATCTAAATGTATGCGTGCATACAGCCAGGAATTTAATGGAGAGATATGCTTAATTACGAGGAGCATGAATATCCGGATGTCTTAAGTGTATCTGTTTAAACTTCAGATTGATATACACTACGAGGAGATAGACATGGATATGCTTAACTTCATATTGATATACACTACGAGGAGATAGACATGTCTATTGAAAATTGGCACCAATCAAGACAACTGTTCAGACGGGATTAGATCTGTTTGAACAGCTTTGCTGTAAATTAGTGTTCCTGACTCAATGTGCCACAAAATTAGAATGGCAGGGCATTCGAATGTAAAAATTCGAGAAAAATTACACATTGCAGACGTTTGAACAGGCTAACGGGTGTTCTAACACCCTCCTGTGTTTTTTATTGGCATTCCACGAGCATGCAAATGAGCTTACGAGCAATCGAACACACCGCATGTTTTCTTGAGCTTCGAGACAATCTTATAAATAGATAAATTTGGGCTTTAGGGTTATAAGGCAAAGGGAAAATTTGAAAGAAATAGCCACTATTATATTGGGAGATATTAGAAGGGAATTTTTTTTGTATTTGTATCTCTACTAGGATTTGGATTAGCGGATTGAAGTTTTGTATAACTCGTGGATATAGGCACATTACCGCACATAGGGGTGGCAATCGGATTGGGTTAGCCGGGTTTGGGTCGGGTCAAAATAGTACTAACACAAATACAACATGTTTAATAAACGGGTTAATTTTTCTAAACACGAATACGACCCGTTTATTAAACAGGTAGCACGAATACGAATCTGTTTAACCTGTTTAATAAACAAATTATATTTTCTACACAACCCGTTTAACTCGACACGACTCGTTTAATCTGTTTAGTAAACATGTTATATTTTCTATTCAACCAATTTAACCCGATGACCCGTTTAACCTATCTATATAACCCGTTTAACTAGTTTACATCCATTTAACCCGTTTACATGACAACACCTATTTAACGAAAAATATCACACATTTACACAAATTTATTAGATTTATAATATTGCGAGAATTATTTAGTAAAAATAAATTCAAATTGACTTAGTAGCTTTTGGCGAGGGAGGCATTGCTAGAGTTGGCGAAGCAGCAATGGCGAAGGCAAGGTTCCAGGAGCTGGCTCCCATGGTGACGAGCTCCGGATCTGCCCAGGAAGACAAGACGAGAGAGGTCAAAGGCAACCGGTGTGGCTAGATGGAGAGGCAATGGTAGACGAAGACGGAGATGGATGCACCGTGGTAGGCGGCACGTAAGGAGCGAAGACGCGACAGTAGGCGGAGACGGGAAGTGGAGATGGCAAGAAGAGTCGCCGGAGGCGGCAGGCGGCAGGCGCAGTGATAGACTGTCGCAGCTGGAGAGAGGGAAGAGGCAAACAAAAATTCTTTTGAAATGCTGAGGTGGCTGGAGAAGAGGAAGTGGAGAGATTGCACTGGCCATTAATTACGATGGATGTGCTGAACATAATGACGGATAGGACGTATCTAAATGTATGCGTGCATACAGCCAGGAATTTAATGGAGAGATATGCTTAATTACGAGGAGCATGGATATCAGAATGTCTTACATGTATCTGTTTAAACTTCAAATTGATATACACTACGAGGAGATAGACATGGATATGCTTAACTTCATATTGATATACACTACGAGGAGATAGGCATGTCTATTGAAAATTGGCACCAATCAAGACAACTGTTCAGACAGGATTAGATCTGTTCGAACAGCTTTGCTGTAAATTAGTGTTCCTGGCTCAATGTGCCAGAAAATTAGAATGGCAGGGCATTTGAATGTAAAAATCTGAGAAAAATTGCACATTGCAGACATTTGAACAGGCTTACAGGTGTTCTAACACCCTCCTGTGTTTTTTAGTGGCATTCCACGAGCATGAATGAGCTTACGAGCATTCGAGAACACACCGCAGGTTTTATAAATTTGGGTTTTAGGGTTATAAGAGAAGGGAAAAATTTGAAAGAAATAGCCACTATTATATTGGGAGATATTAGAAGGGATTTTTTTTGTTGGTATTTGTATCTCTACTTGGATTTGGATTAGCAGATTGAAGTTTTGTATAGCTCGTGGATATAAGTATATTACCGCACATAGGGGTGGCAATCAGATCGGGTTAGTTGGGCTTAGGTCGAGTCAAAATAGTACTAACACAAACACAACCCGTTTAATAAACGGCTCAATTTTTCTAAACACGAATACTACCTGTTTCTAATACGACGCAATCCGTTTAACTCGTTTAATAAACAAATTATATTTTCTATACAACCCGTTTAACCCGACACAACCCGTTTAATTTGTTTAATAAACATGTTATATTTTCTATTGAACCCATTTAACTCGATGACCCGTTTAACCTATCTATATAACCCGTTTAACTAGTTTACATCCATTTAACCCGTTTACATGACAACACTTATTTAACGAAAAATATCACACATTTACACAAATCCATTAGATTTATAATATTGCGGGAATTATTTAGTAAAAGTAAATTCAAATTGATTTAGTAGCTTTCGGCGAGGGAGGCATTGCCAGAGTTGGTGAAGCAGCAATGGCGAAAGCAAGGTTCCAGGAGCTGGCTCCCATGGCGACGAGCTCCGGATCTGCCCAGGAAGACAAGACGGGAGAGGTCAAAGGAGGTCGGTGCGGCTAGATGGAGAGGCAATGGTAGACGAAGACGGGGATGGATGCACCGTGGCAGGCAGCAGGCGCAGCGGTAGACGATTGCAGCTGGAGAGAGGGACGAGGCAAACAAAAATTCTTTTGAAATGCTGAGGTGGCTAGAGAAGAGGAAGTGGAGAGATTGAGAATTTGAGAGAGAGGATTATGTTAGGGTTTATATATATATATATATGGGTTAGTAGGTTGACCCGACCCAACCCAATCCGACCTGACCCGTATACTTAAACTGGTCAAACAAGTCAAAATGGGTCAGTTGTGTAAACTTGAACACGATTCGTTTATTAAACGGGTTAAGTGGGTCGACAAGTTTACGACCCGAAGCCGATTATATTATACCCAAACCCGATTAAGAGTCGAATTATCAAGTCTGGTCAAATTTTGCCACCCCTTGCTGAACCACGTAAATCTAATCTCTCTTTTTTTATCTTTATAATTTCCATATATTTAGAGTTCTTAATTTCTCATTAGCTTAGGTATTATAAGATATCTATATCTAGCATCTTGATTATGAATTTCACATTTGGTATTGATATTAACTTTGCTAATATTTAGTGTATCATAATCTATCACTATTTCAATTAGATTTATTTGTGAGTAATAGAATTACTTTCGCGCATTTGGCGTTAATCACAACAGGTCTCTTGTGGTGAAGTGTAGTAAGTCGTGCACGAGTTTACTACTTTGCTTTTCTTACAGGAGTTTAAATACCAGAGAAGAGGGCAACAATAATCATTCTATTAAAGAAAGTAAAAGCGCACACCTCGCCATCTTCTCGTAACAAAACAGAGTGACGAAGTCTAGGCTGGCATTGGACCCTGAAAGCTTAGAATATCATTGAGAGTAGACCCCAGAAAGAAACCTCACCTGCCAACCAACAAGACATATAAACTAATTCTCAGTGATAGTTCCACCTCGACCCATTTGAGCTATTAATTTCCTCTCTGTATAAAAATTCTCTTATTTAATTATCTTTTATAAATATTGAACTCCTTAATTATATAAATTCTCTTAGATATCTTTTTTTTAGTGATCAAATTTAGACGCTTTACTCTTATTTTAGAGGGAAAAAAGAGAGTTAATAATAAGGTATTAATTCATGTTTTTCAGGAGAGTGTCCCAAAATAAATAGGGAATCTGTATGAAAATGGGCAATTGTTAACTGTAATTAGCCCTAATTATTCATACTACAAAGGATCAGAATCAGTTGGCGGCCGAAGTTAAGCATCAAAACCTTATATATAATGCAAACTCCAAGGACATATTATACAAACTCCACATTTAAGAATCTCCGACCAAAAGAGAACAAAACCATAACCCAGAAAAGAGCGACGGCGAGAGAGAGAGAGAGAGAGAGAGAGAGAGAGCAAGAGCTGCACAAGTAGGCACTTCTCTAAAGTAGCAGCAGTAGTACTATATCTTAGTCTCAGACGTATCCCTGCTTGTATCGCCGGAAGAGATCCTCGGTCTGCGCGTTCTTGAACGCGCTGCATCCGATGACGTAGACGAAGATTAGGGCGACGGCGGCTACGATGAGCGCCACGTTGGCCTTCCTCCACTCCTCCCGGAGGTTGCCGAGCATCCCGGCCTTGCACGAGTTGCAGTTGTAGCAGAGCTGGCTCTGGTCGTTGCTCCACAACGAGCAGTCCGGATCTGCACCCGGGTTGCTCGGATTCACCCACACTGTCGGGTTCACGTACCCGTACCCGCATGCGGTCGGTGGTTTGCAGCAACCCGTCTGCACGTATTTTGAGTTCATTAATTTAGGACTTGGTAAGTGTCCATCTCCGAAACGGACCTGGAAGTTGGGAAATGTTTATTTTGCACCCTATGTTTTGTAGTTTTATTGTGTTTCCACCCCCGAAATCTTTGGGGTCTTTTTAGATGGAGAGCATTGCATTTCTCTAAAAATTCTTAATCTCAAAATGTATTTCGAAAGAACAAACTATAGTTCTAAACCCACCTACAATGGCATTGACGTAAATAAGTCAGAATTCGAGCCCATTGATAACCAAAATATCCCCAAATCCATTTTCTTCCAGAAGAGAAAGCGGCAGTACTGTAGAGTAGTAATGGTAGTCAGGAATCAGAATCGTCCGTACTCACCTGAAGCGGGGAGAGAGGGCTCAGGAAGAACTCGTCGGCGGTGAGGTAGGGCGAGTCGCGGCTCAGTTTCTGGCAGACGTCGGACTCGCCCAGGCAGACCCGGATCCGATCCCAGTGGCCCGGATCCGCCACGTAGTGCCGGAGCCACGCCGAGAAGCCATCGACGCGGTACTCGGCGTACCCGCGCCCGGGGACGCCGTACTCGCCGCTCGGCTTGGTGACGACGAAGGCGAAGACGAGGAGGATGAGGAGGAGGACGATGAGGGCGGCCATGGCGAAGAGGTAGGAGGCGAGGAGGCCCTGGCGGTTCCAATAGGCGCCGACGAAGCCGGCGAGGGAGACGAGGAGGAGGAGGACGCCGAGGATGACGACCGGCCAACGCGCGAGGCGGAGGCACTCGTTGTCCTGCTTCGAGGCGAGCCAGATCCCAGTCCCGATGATGGGGACGGAGCAGAGGAGCGCGAGGAAGTTGAGGAACGCCGTGATGTTGTTGCTCACCGCCATGGTAGCAGAGGGAGAGAAAGAGAGAGAGGTAGGTTTTGGAGAGAAGAATTTGGAGGAGAAGGATAAAGGAATTTTGTACGCTTGATTATAACTTCGTTCTATTCTTCATATTTTTTAACAGTCTATACTAGTGATAGGTGCATTCTATGGTTTCCGACTCGATAGTTTTCTTCTTTTCTCGCCTTTTTCCCTTGGGTTAAAGGCAGGGGGAGAAAGAAGAAAAGGGATAAATCTAGGGAGGTGATCGATCGTATGCAGCACTAAATGCAGGATTTTCTTACAATTATATAATTGGCAGATGTACATTGGCTGTCAGTGAAATCTTTTGGGTGCCACAGAATAAGGCCCCTCCCTTATTCACTTTTTCATATTTAGAAAATCAACTCTCACTTTTGCCAAGTCGGATTATCTTTTGGTAAGCTCATAAGGAAGATTTGAAAAAGTTAACTAATCATTCAAATTCGATTCCCAATATTAAATTTTACTATATATCACGAAATTCATTCAAATTATTTAAAATCTCATTGCCCAATAATTTCAAACAGTAAACTTAATTAGACTAAACTTAAATATATTTAAAAGTTAAAGATACTATGTCAGATTATCGAGTCGAATTAATTTTTGTCATCTTAAGTCGACCCATCAATTGTACGCCAACGTATAAATTCCACGTATTCAACAGCTCTAAATAAAGATTTTATTAGAATACGAATATAAAGAATAAGATACGATCAGAAACATCAAATATGGCGCATTCGACGGTCCGTCCGAACCAACCCAGAATCTGAATCCATTTCTGTCGAGATGTTAACACTTAATAGTGAGATAGAAGAACATTACTAAATCTGAAGCGGCGTAGCGAATCGAATCGATTAGTTTTGTGCTGTCCATTTGGACGAGTTGGTTGTGGTGGGTGAAGAGATTCTCAATCAAGACTCTGTGGATGTCGTCTTGTAGCGTCACCGTTGCATTTCTCTATTGCGATGGACTATTGCACTTGGCTACTGCTTCTCCCCAGGAGCGGATCATACATTGATTTCGATAACGTTTGATATGATTAAGAGATAATTACTCTCCTAAGACTCTCTTAATTATTTAATGTTTTTATGATATTTGGAATCTTTGTCCCATCGATCAAGTAAAGCTTCCGAAATTTCCTTTTGGGTAGTTATCAGCTAGATTTTAGTTTTATTAAAAAAGAGCTAATTTTACCTAGACCTTGCAATTATTGCATATTTTTATATACATCTTTTGAACTCTTTTTTAAGTATATTTAGACCCTCTAAATTATTAGAAATATTAGACCCTTTCGCTAAATCTCCAACCGATCTACTGTAATAGTTCGACCGCCAAACCCTCCCTCTCTTAATGGTGTCCTATGCTTATAGGCCTTATTGCCATGCTGAATGGGAGAGGCCTCTCTAGGTGGGGCGAGGTCTGAGACATATTTACAATTATAATCTTTGCTCGCCGCCGACATTTGTATTTGTTTGGATATCCAAATCAATATCTGCATATAATTTAGTTTATTGTATTATGAAAAATGGTGGAGTAAAAAGCCTTTTCATACTTTTATATGAATCTTTAATCTAGTTTCCAAACATATTTACTAATTATCTACAGATTTTACTAATCATATCAGAAATTCTTATAGATTCAAAAATGAACATATGCGGGCCTGAGACCAGCCCAAGTATTCTTGGTTAAACCCAATCTGGGCCTTTCTTTGGACAAACCAAAGGCCGAACGAGTGAAACCCATCACGTCTACTATTTAAAAAAAGAAAAAGAAAAGAAACCTAGTGCCAAAATCTATTGCTTTCTTCGCAAGTAAATGGCATCTGAAGAAAGGAGAGAGAATCTTAAGGTATCTGTTTAAGTGCTCTTGACCCCACTTCCCAGGTTCTTCTTGTTGACATGCCAATGAGCTCAAAAAGGGCTAACTTGATATATTTCTATGCATCAATTGCTTGTAGACACTGCCATTCAATTCAATAGGGACGGGGTTGATGCTGTAGTTTATTATTACCTACCTCTTCTTTATTCGTATATTTGTAATTAGTATTGTACGATCGTGTTTGCTACGAAAGTTTGCTTGTTTATTATGTACATTTTAGTGTGGCCTAACTACACCATTATCTGTAAGCCTTTCTAGGCTAATGAATCAATCGATCTCGCTTAATTTCTCTTTTCAAAGTTGGTTCGCAGATCTAGTGATATCCCTTCTCTTCCAGTTAAAAAAATCACACAGATCTTTGGTTATAAATTATTCAGCTGATTCCTTTGACTTTGGGGCAATCATAAAACATTGATCAGGTATAATTACTGATACTGCTTTCTTGATTATCCATTATCAAGGTGGTTGACTCATTGTCTAAACAGAGCTTTGTCTTTTATTTCACAATTTCTTTTTCGTTTTGTTTCAGGATTGCTGCATTTCATCAAATGCTGTTATGGTTTTGAGCAGGCACCTGCTACCAGATTTCTTTGGGCTTGTGGCAGGAGACTTGAAGACCTCCATTTCATGAGGCAGGAAGTCTGACCAAATTATTTTACAGTAATGTGAGACTGATTAGGATGCAATAAATACCATACATGATGCATAACAATAGTAGACCAAAAAGAAACAAAAAAGAATTTATCAAGGGAGTGTTGGAATTCACCAACAAAAAACAAAGTAGACTAAATACTAACTCTAAATAAGAAGACAACAAATTTTTATACAAGCAAACTCTAACATAATAAAAGACTAAATGCTCATAATAGATAGAAAAAATATATATAAAATATCTCAACAGCAAAGTCTCTCCCTCATTACTCGTTGCCCAACCAAACTATTATTTGGTGGGCTGCTTTACTGAGTTAATCTTAGTATACATGTCTCAAGGTGATGTTTGCATCTATTCTCCCAAGATGGGAGAGATGTCACTTAATCGAGTAGGGCTGAAGAGTGCTTTGGTAGAAATCCTTGAGGTCCATTTCAATCTGCTCGAGCTCCTCACAAATGATCCACGTGCATCAGACTCTAGACGGTCTCCGCATCCAACTAAAAAATGATGAACTCCTTCGTCTCGTCAGTATTAGATGTTACTTATTCATATAAAATAGCATATATCTTTTCTTTTACTATGGATAGAAAAAAGGAAGTGATCCGATAAAAAAATAAACATATCTAAAATGGCAGAAGTAGGTGTATCATAAAGATTATTAGCGATCGCCATGGGAGTTTATAAGCAACTAAATCTTCAATATTAAAAGCGATGCTAATACTATAATTAGAGGGAATATTTATAATATAGGCATTAAATCTTATTTATTCCAATATCAGAAAAGGTCTAGGGCTATAGGATGGTAATTTTCTTGTACTTTTTGATGAAAATAACTCAGTTCTAATATAAACCATGATAAAATCTCTAATATGAAATTTCTTAGCATATCTATACAAATCAGCCTATATCAAATTGAAGATTACAAGTTTTGATTCGCGATATAATGAATGGAAATGATATGCAAATGCTTCTCTAGATTCAGAGGGCCGTAGAATGATGTGAGATAGGGAGGTTTAAAAGTTTACGAGCTTTAAAAATCATGAACAACCTCAAATAATCTTATGCCTCTGACGTGAACTCTCTCTCCTTTACCTTCAGCTAACAAAGTATTCGTAGAATTTGTGACTCATGGTGTAATTGGTTGAGTACAGAATAGGTGTTGAGAGTGTAATTGGTTGAGTAAAGAATACGTGCGGAGGGACGTAGAACTCGAGAGACGAGACATCCATAAGTTAGGATCGTATGCTTTACTATTAAAATTGATGCAAAATAACAATGGACGAAAAAGAAATAAAGAACAAACTCATAATATTCACCAATGGGGTGTTGGAAACCATCAACGGAAAAGAAAGTTGATAAACTCCATATAACAAGCATTTATACATGCAAACCCTAAAAGGATAAAAGACTAAAATATTCATAATAGGAAAAAGATTAAAATATCCTCAATATTAAAATCTTTCTCTTATGACTCATCGCTCAACCAAAGTGTCGCTAGATGAACTGCCCTTGCATCTGCACAAGTGCACGCGTAAGAAAGTGACGTCCGCGCCAATATATATACCGGTGAGTTCTTAGAAATTTTCTTAGATATGATGATTTTAAGAAACTAACACTTTGACATTTTATATATGAATAAATAAAATAAACCCCTGGTACGTTTCCTTCCATGTTTTTACGTCGATATATAACGTTACTCACTGACTGCAGGAGGTGTGAACTATCTGAACTTATTTTGATTTCTTTCTGGTTGAAGGTTTTGGTCGATAACAGGCTCAACAATTTATCTCACTCTTAATGAGAAAAATTTGTCAATCATCTGAATTTGTTTTTAAGCAAAAGCTTTGTTGAAGCAATCATATGATCTAGCTAGGCGGCTAGCATATATAATTGACTCCAGCCTGAAGAACCAGAGAAGTTGTCTAGATGAACAATGGATATTTCATAGATCCTATTTCTTAGGATTTCTTAGGATAAGATGAGATTGACGCCTGTGTGATACTTTGGATATGGTTGTGTGTCTGCGTCTAAATTGCATATATGGCTGAATCATCTGTTACAGAAGGATAAGATGATTCAAGCTTGCTCTATCCTTCATTAGGTGCCTTTGAACTATTGTATAGATATTATTCAAATCACAACTTGTTCCTCATGCAATTCCTTATCTCAATTGCTGGTTCTCAGGCAGTGCAAGATGTTTGAAAAGAATTTATAGGTTCTTTAAGTCCCTTTCATTGTCCCTAGGAGGTGTGATTTACTTCTCGGAAAATAATACTCCACCTTATCAGAATATGTCTCTGGAGTTTGGACATTCCTGATAATATACTTAATTATCAAGTGTCCAAGCTTCCACAAACATTTTCTTTTTGTTTTATTATAGAGTAAGGCATGCTCTGAATTTTCATTCTCGAGTTAGAAATCAAAACTTTCCTAACAATTAATCTTAAGTGGATCTTCTCTGGGATGTAGAACATCTAACTCTGCTTTTATTTGTCATGTTTCTAGAGATCAATCAAATTAATTTGCATACCATTTGAGGCTCTCAACTATCTGAGCTCATTGATGCTTAATCTCAATCTTAAGGAATATGATCATATCGTCTTCATCAATGAAGTTGCACTTGTTACTGAATCATCAAAGGAGAGGAATTGAGAATGGTGAGCTCATACCAATCTCTGTCTATGACCCTACGATGGTGGCGATTGCTGCTGTCATGGAATCAAATTTGGGAGGACCACCATTTTAGTGTAGGCTCCATTACAGTAGCTGAAGTGTCGTCATCATCATTAACTCAATTTTGATCTTAAGATGCATAATCATGGTTTTATTGTACCAAAAGTAGATGCAGCAAGAAAGGTAAAGCTTTCAACTTGTTTCCAGAAATTTAGAAACCTTAGAGCCAATTCTGAATTGATGCCCGCATGTACTGGGAGGCTGTCTCTCTCAGGAAACATGTCATTAAAACTCTCCTTGCTTGTTCTTTTCATATCACAAAAGGTTCCAATCTATCTGCACTCTTCTCCAGCCAACAATTATCTACAGCCAAATCGCAGAGTTGCACTATTCCTTAGAATCTTTATAATTAGGTGTATGTTGAATGACATGAGATAGATGTTTAATACCAGAGCTTGTACATCACTCCCTTTGCGTTAGAGGCCACATGAGTCCTTATCCTATAATCATATCAAGAGGTGGGGGGTGGATAAGATGCATAAGTACCTTGACTTGCACCATCCAAAAAAATTAGGGGATAAGAGATGTTCCGAGAACCATATGATGGTCATTCCCTATGATCCACGAAGAGGGAAATGCAAACTATCGATCCATTTAATTTTCCAAGCACTTAAACTTAGTAACCTCTCACAGCTAATCAAATAGAATCCTTCTCTTAGTACTACACTACATCAATCCGTATATAGAATTTAATGTCTTGACTGTCAGATGCCAACTTCTAGATGTAATAGGTAAGGACAAATTTTAGCATTCCAAGAAGGAACAAATGTGAGAAATGAGACATATGAGCATGCTCAGCAATATCAAATTGCAGTCTGTGGGATTGGCAACCACCACTTTACTTAAAGGGTTTAGGTTAGGTGGAATAAGATTTTGGACTTTTGGGAGTGTTATTTGATGGCTTGAACAAGTAGAGAGGCTAATTAATATTTTTCTTCTATCAAATGTGAAATGCAAGTGGAGGTGGCCAAGTCTCTCAAGTCTTAAACATCTCCCTTTGGATGATCAATAGCTACTTAGCCATTGCCCAACTTCAGCTCATTCTTCTGCTCGAGTAGAAACAAAAAATATTGTTCTTTAGACCACTCAATTCTTGGGGATCAAGGATAAGAGCAAGTAGGATAGAGATTCCAACGTTGAAAAAGGGATGTAAACAAACCGAATACTGTTGAATGGAGTTAATCTGGAAGTCTTGTCACATGCATCAGCTCAAATTATATTCATCCATATCCTTTAAATTAATCAAATGTTCCTTAGTATTACTTTTAGATAACTATGTTTTTGATGAACAGTGTATTCCATGAAAAAGGAAGATAGATACAAATGTCCAGAAGATCTTTTTGTGTGCAGATTTTAGTCAACAACATCTACTTTAATATGGAGAGAGAGAGAGAGAGAAAATGGTTTTGGCATTAGAAATAATGTAATGGTGGGTCTATTCCTTTTGCATTTTGTGTGTGTAGCCTGGCATCTGATCCTTGCTTAGATATGAAGCACAAGAGTAAGCAAAATTAAAGATCAGCTCTAAAAGGTAGGAATTGTTTAAACCTGATTGATTGGAGAGGTCTGGAGTAAGTAAATTGATGAGCTCTGAAAGGCTTCACCTTTAGCTTTAATCGTTTATAAAGGTGAAGAATAGTGAAAAAAAAATGACGGCGGGGTGCAGCCTTTTTCTCCATCTTTGTCTCCATGCTAATATTCCAGTCATAAACAATAGGGAAAGCTAGGCTTGGGGAGCACCAATTAACGCTTGTAAATATCCTTCAACAAATGCAGATATGTTGCCATCCGATGTGATAGAAAAAAGAAGTAAAAAAGTAGCATAATTTTATATTTGCTTAGAACAAAAATTTATATTCTTATTCAAATCCAAGCAATGAAAGATTACTCTCGTATTTACACATTGATCTAAGACATGGATATAAATTATTTTTGTAGCTCAAACTATGACTACTTAGATGTAAAGAGATAATTTGCATGTACAACCCTGTTATTCGGACGTAGTTATTTGATCATTTTCCTCCATCTACTCCTGTAATCATCTTTTTTTCGACAACAATATACATTAATTATCAAGTTAACTTAGCACAGGTGAAGTTAGGTAGGTATAAATACCATCTAGTCTACGTAAAGAAATATTAAAGAGAATAGGGGAAGTCGGTACAAATGCTACAAGAATTAATTATCTAGTTGAGGGAGATGTTCTCTTGTTTTTTTCTCCTTCCCTTCATTGTGTTATTTATTTAGTCCTTCCCTTTCATGTAATAAACTCAAGACTGCCATAGTTATTGAAGATTATAGTAAACTTCTCATGGGAATAAAATTGGTCATTTCTTAAAGAAAATGTAAGAAAGTATATCCTCACCTTTGCTTCCTGTTCTTGAATTTTTCCTTCTATTCAGAGGACCATTTTTGTACCTATCAACATAAAGTTCATTAAATAAGCAAGTATTAAACAGGTAAGATTCAGAGTTATTTTTATCCATTTAATATCCGTATGTGTAAAGATATAGTGAAAAAGAAAATTAGATACATGTACATATTTGCCACAAGTCCCTTGGCAAAGGATAAGGGCATGTTGGCCATAACTCTTGCTTTCTTGTGGATAGAAGCAAAACCCAAATTGCTTTTTAGCTTTTCTTCTCCCCACGCAATTGTATGTCTACTAGTTCTTATCTGTTTCTGAACTGTATGAGAACATTTCTTTCTTTCTTTTTTCTTTTTTTTGCCATTTTTTGTTGAGAGAACTGAACTGCATGAGAAAATTAAGCAAGGCAGCAAGGAAGATGGAGAATATAACGTTAGAAGATTTCCTAATTAGAAGGTTTGGATCCAAAAACTTATGGTAGTGCATCATCAATGTTAGAAGGCTTTCTTTGTAGTTAGTGGTCCCAAGTCTATGTAACATAGTCATACTTCTTCCATGCAATGAGTTATGGCTAAATAGATAAATAATAATAATCCTGCTAGTTGCATTAGAAGAAGCTTCAGCCACAAGCATTTGTGATCCTTTCTCTTTTAGTTAGAACATCGCAATTATGAATTCTGATTCTAAACATAATATGATATTTAAATGCAAAAGTCCATCTAGCAAAGGTTTATCTGAATAGCAGTTACAGCAGCAACTTTTACTAGGAGGAGATCTGGTGCTTATAATTGATAGGATTTATTGTTATAAATAACAAGATTAGCCTTAAAATACATAATCACAAATGAAGATGTAAACAAAAATAGACAGGAGTTGTTGGAGTCTCCCTTTATTGAGGGAGATCAGTGGGACTCAATTGTATTGTTGCTCATTGCTGTAATGGGCCCATTGGTTTGATAAGCTGAGACTCTTACCAAACAACAGGGATCCAAAGTTCCAAACCCCACAATAACAATAATTGGAGCTTCTAACTTGTAAGAAGTTAAAATAAGTAGTACTTGTTATTAACAAGAAAATATTTTGCTTTTCTTTTTTCCTTTTTTTTTTCCTTCTAAACATGTTAGATCTCATCTCAATCACCTAGCTGTAATTGTACTAAATGTTCTCCAAATGTATCATCAGATTGTTTAAGAGTTTGTCTAACTTGGCTTTTGGTGGATTCTTGTTAACCTTTTGTCTCATTTCATGATATTTCGTCTATCTTATCATCCTACCCGGAAAAGAACAAAGCAAAACTTGGTGGTCATATGGTTGGCAACTGGTCATTAAATACAAAGCAGGAACTCCGGCATGCTAGAGAACAAGGCTATAGACATCACAGTAAATATTTCTTCCATAGTTCTTGTGATACATGGTGAAATTTGAGATGCTTGTTGAAGGATTCATACTTCTTCCTGGGTTATTCATGATGCATTCAAAGTGGCAATGCCTTGAATAATTTTGCAATCATCTACCAAGCAACCACCAAACTGTTCATGAGCTTGTTAGGTGGAGTGTCTGCCTCAACTCTCATAAGTTCCAGGGCTACAAACAAGTGAAATCGATTCTATTGTTTGACATGTTTCAACCTATTTGGTTTTCAGCTTGGACTTTGTAGCCTTCAAAGTTATAATATGTGTGACAAGTTCTACACTCATCCCTCCTTTTCTCAAGATAAGATAGATACTTGGTTGATACAGTAATAGTGGACTAATGCTTCATTTTCTTTCAACATCTTGTGAGAACAATCAGAGAATTAGTATCAAGAGTCAATTGCCAATCCCTTGGTTTTGTGCACATTTATCTGTTCCAATTTGGGATGATTGCTTTATCATGACATAAACAAGATAGAAGCATGTCTCATTATTACCTCATTGTAAATAGGAAGATGAGTCTTCTGAGTTGTTGATTGCAAGTGGAGCTATGCTCAATTTCACATATTAATTAGTGAAAGAAACCTATGGTCCAAAGGTTCATCACTTACAAAAAAGGAGAGCATTCATGTGCTGATCTTGTCAGGAAAAGGCCACACTCTTCATTTTCTTGTAAGCAATAACCATGAAACTAAGTATAATATTATCAATCATCAAGACTTAGAGACATAGGCTTGTCTATGTCTGGTAGAAATTTTATTACAGGTGGTGAAATATGTGAGACGTCGGAAATGCAAAATCATAATAATTGAACTCTTTTTTGTTGCATACCATGCAATTACCCTAAAGCATCTATTATGCTAATGTTATCTAGAGTTTATTTTACTAATGTGATCATTTTTGTATGTTTTCATCTCCTTTTCAGATACAGTTGCTGCATAAATTCATGTATGATTACTACAAATGAATTATCCAAAGACAACCTATCAGAGACATCTCTAACATTGTTTTATAGCTTTCATGATGACCTATATATGAATAAAAAAATTAATCCTCAAACTTATGTGATTAGACTCATTAGAGTTAGGCCAAACCTAACAAGCAAGAATATTCTTGTGCATGTGATTGACGCATGGCTGCTCATGAACAGAATTATTAACTTAAGATAGTAGATTACCTTGCTTAATTTCAATTAAGTAATTTCTCATGCATATAGTTCTCTTAA
Source organism: Typha latifolia (assembly GCF_019914945.1). Classification (NCBI taxonomy): domain Eukaryota; kingdom Viridiplantae; phylum Streptophyta; class Magnoliopsida; order Poales; family Typhaceae; genus Typha; species Typha latifolia. The sequence goes on along the minus strand of NC_133087.1, from coordinate 3,760,340 downwards.
CATTTGGCAAAAGAAAAATGTGTATACATTTTTTAAATAGCATTTTAATTTTGTTCTTTCATGTATCAAAATTTCTCTACTGAGGATATTTATGTATTGGAAAGAGGAAACTAATAAAGGCATTTTTTTGGTGCTAAGACCATGTATTTTCTGTAGGATCCCCAGATACTGAAAAGATATGCAATGGGTAGGATGACCCAAAAGCTTAACGAACAAAACCCACCAATAATAAATCTACTACAAATAACTAGAAATCACTTCATTCAAAGTTTCAAAATTTGAAAGTCTTAACACAATAACACTATTTCCCCCACACAGTCAAACTACTTTTCCTGTTAGCTCTTGTTCTTTTTGTAACTTTTTCTCTGTCATATCTCTCTGTTTCAGTCTGCAATCTAGTAAAATTTGAAGTAAATTTGCATCGTATCAGACACAGGATGTCACAAAAATGTTGTACCTTGAAGAAGTGAATGCACTGCGGAGTTATCAATGTCATTGTTGGTTTTCAAATTTATCCGCGCATCCCCTTCCAATTTATTGCTCTCGAGGAGGGTGTAAAGCGTGAAGATTGCAAAGTGGAGTGGAGAAAAAAACGTCAGTGGTTGGATGACTACTCCACGTCAAAGCTGGGCCCCATCTTTTTCCTCCCTATCCCAAGCTTCGCTTTCATCCTTCGCAGTATTAAACCTCGCCGGGTGACCTCGACTCACTTACCATTTCCCATTTCCCATTCTCTCGAGCTTTTGTGTTATTTGCTATAGTTGGTATCAGTTCTTCTCTCTTAGAACAGAGAAGAAAAAGGAGAGGAAGGAAGGAGGAGAAAGTATTGGAATAAATCCAAAAACCAAAAGATAGTTAAATAGAGGAATGCCATTTTAATATAATAAGAGCGACACGAAACTTTCTCAGCTCTGCCTTCTCTTCTTCTCCTTTGTTAGAGGGAAAAGGAGAGATTTTTGATAGAAGAAGACTCATTTGTTCTCATGGGTTCAAAGCGCACACCTTTGGGCGTCGGCTATGGCGTCTTGGTGCTGCTTCTCGTGGCTCTGTGGGCGCTAACTCCGGCCAATGCTTCCGTTTCCTATGATCGCAAAGCAATCACCATTAATGGACAAAGAAGGATCCTTATCTCCGGTTCCATTCACTACCCAAGGAGCACTCCGGAGGTAATCCCCTGTTTCAAAGTTCCGATTTTTACGGCAAATGTGGCTCCTTTTCTCTGTTTCCCGCTTCATTTTTGTGCTAAGCTCTCACGTTTGGATTTTGGGGTTGTTTCTAGATGTGGCCGGATCTCATCCAGAAGGCTAAAGATGGGGGCTTAGATGTTATACAAACCTATGTGTTCTGGAATGGCCATGAGCCTTCCCCTGGCCAGGTTTGTTACCTTGATTTCAAATTCTTCTATTCATTTTCTGTCTTCCTTTTGCGCTAACAGATTCCTTTGCTTACTTTGTGTTGATTATTGTAGTATTATTTCGGGGATAGATATGACCTGGTTCGCTTTGTCAAATTGGTAAAACAAGCTGGCCTCTATGTTAATCTCCGGATTGGCCCCTATGTCTGTGCTGAATGGAATTTTGGGTAACATTATTTTATTTCTCAAAATGGAATATCTTTTATAGAACCCAGAAGCTTAGACATTTGTATAGAATCTGATGCAAAATTTTACTCTTTTTCTTTTTATTTTAGGGGATTTCCTGTTTGGCTCAAATATGTTCCTGGTATTAGCTTTAGGACAGATAATGGACCATTCAAGGTAAGAATTAATATAAACGAATTTTTATTCTTCAAACCATTTGGCTCATCTATTTTGAAACAGTCACTTAGTTTAATGTTCGGAACAGGCCGCGATGCAGAAATTTACAGAGAAAATTGTGTCAATGATGAAGTCTGAAGGCCTATTTGCATCTCAGGGTGGTCCCATTATTCTCTCTCAGGTATCTCAATTTCTGCAATCCACCTTATAGTTTATAGTCCTCCAATATTGGAAGAGGGAGAGATCTTGGCATTGGATCATTCAAGGTCTCTTCTTATCTTTTAAGGTATAATCATTTTTGTTTTTCCGCCAAAATCTGCAGGTTGAAAATGAGTTTGGGCCAATGGAGAGTGTTGGTGGAGCTCCTGCCAAGTCTTATGCATACTGGGCTGCTAAAATGGCAGTTGGACTCAACACTGGTGTGCCGTGGGTCATGTGCAAGCAAGACGATGCCCCTGATCCAGTGGTAAGTCCTCATCTGTTACTCGATGGATATTGTCATGAAAAGACGCCACCTTGGTTGTTATGTAACGGCACCACTCATGTCTAAATATTGGGCCTTTTGCTTTCATCCCTTCTAACCGATATTCTTTTCTTTACCTAACAAATATTAGTACCCCACTTTGGATTCTTTTGCTGCTTTTTTATCTGTCCAGATGTCACTTTCCGTAATTTGTGTCGGCTATTCTACCAATTGTTAAAATGATGCTTTTGATCACAATTATCATATAATTCATGCTTATCAGCAAATAAATGAATAATAGACTATTTATCTGACGGGCATTCGTTAAAGAGTTTTCATGACAAAAGATAAATATGAAAAATCTAAATATTATCTTCTCATTACCATTTTACCATTTGATGTGCCTTGTCATGCCAGATCAATACTTGTAATGGCTTTTATTGTGATTACTTCTCTCCGAATGCACCCTACAAGCCCACTATGTGGACTGAAGCTTGGACTGGCTGGTACTTCCTCTTGATGCTGATCATCTTTCCTTAACCTCGCATTTCATTTGTTTCTCATTAATTTCTTTTATCTGATAGTATTTCTTTTACCCTGTTGGTAGGTTCACAGCTTTTGGGGGTCCAGTTCCTCATAGACCTGTTGAGGACTTAGCATTTGCTGTTGCAAGATTTATACAGAAAGGTGGATCCTTTGTAAATTACTATATGGTAAGGACTGACATATATCACTTCAACTTTTCTGTAACCATATTTGCTCACCTGAGGCTCTGAAATAAAATGTTTGACTTGTTCCTTCTCCTACAGTACCATGGAGGAACAAATTTTGGCCGTACTGCCGGTGGTCCATTCATCGCAACCAGCTATGATTATGATGCTCCTATTGATGAATACGGTAAGCCGAAATTGCTTTTCTATTTTACGTGTGTTTCTTTCTGTGACGTTTTGGAAATTATAGCATTGGTCTGAGCATTCCTCTCTTTTAAGTATTAACCCATGTGTATAAAAAATTACTTATATGGAACTTCTGATAGTACCAGTGAGCTATTTGAATAATTATCTCTACTTTCCTGAGTAACAACTTATTCTTGTTTTGACTAATGTTCCTTATATGATGCCTAATAATATGTCTAAGTTTTCTTTGCATAAGTATGCCTACTGTTGCATATAATTATCGTAGCTTCACACTTTTAGAGGACACAACTATTGACCTGTTGATATTTGTTAAATCATACTTGTGCAAAAGCACTTAGTATATACTATAATGGGGATTCTTTGAATTTCTCAAATTACTATGGATGTGTGAAGCCATCAGTATCATTCAGAATGCCTGTTTGAGTTGTCTCAAAAATTTCACCTCATGTCCAGTCCCTTGAGTAATGTTTTTAGTTGACCTTTTTAATTTTAATCTCAGGTCTTTTAAGGCAACCAAAATGGGGTCATTTGAGAGACTTGCATAAAGCAATCAAGTTGTGTGAACCGGCCTTGGTTTCAGCTGATCCCACAGAGATGGCACTTGGAAATTATGAGAAAGTTAGGCTCTATGAACTTTTGGACTAATTGACAAGCTAATCAGATGGCCTAGAGCTAACATGATAACCAATTTCTTCCAGGCTCATATATTCAAATCCAGGTCCGGGGCTTGTGCGGCATTCCTTGCAAACTACCACCCAGCTACTTCTGCAAGGGTTACTTTCAATGGGCTGCATTACGATCTTCCTGCTTGGTCCATCAGCATCCTACCTGATTGCAAAACAGCAGTTTTCAACACTGCTAAGGTGAGAATGACTGACCATTGAATTTATACATACATGCATCATACTTTTCCTCAATCCACACACACACACACACACACACACACACACACACACACACATATATATATATATATATATATATAATTTGTATGACTTGAGAGAATTGGTTTTCAATGAAAAGTAGCTTTTCTTCATTTCCCCGAGAAACAATTTAAAAAGATGGATTTTAGTGACTTAACTGAATTGCTTGTGCAAATAATCTACAGGTAGCAGCTCCCACATTACCGGCAAAAATGACATGGGCGGGAAAGTTTTCCTGGAAGTCATACAATGAAGAGACCGATGCCTATGATGACAACTCGTTCACAAAAGATGGTTTATATGAACAACTAAGCATGACATGGGATAAATCGGACTACTTGTGGTACACAACTTAGTGAGTGACTGACTGGCCTGGAGTAGCCTTCTAAATACTTGTAATTTGTAAATGACATGTTCTTTGGAAATATATGGCTTGTCTACTCATCTTTTTTTTCCTCTTTTCAGTGTTGAAATAGGCCAAAATGAGCAATTCTTAAGGAATGGACAGTACCCAGTCCTCAATATTTTCTCAGCTGGGCATGCATTGCACGTTTTTATCAATGGTCAACAAGCAGGTTTGTTTTCTCTATCTTGGAGAAATGTTTTACAATTATGGCTGATAAAAAGAATAGGCATCTGACATAGATTGTTATTTGAACTTGGAATTTTTCCCATTCTGTCAGGGACTGTTTACGGGGGTCTAGATAATCCAAAACTGACATATTCTGGAAATGTAAAGTTGTGGGCAGGCAAGAATAAGATCTCCATCTTAAGTGTAGCTGTTGGGCTCCCTGTAAGTTAATTCAACTTTTCTGGTCTTAAACTCTTGGAATTGCAGATTGTTCCTAATTACCCTTTTGTGCTTGTCGTAGAATGTCGGGAACCATTTTGAAACTTGGAATACTGGCGTGCTTGGTCCTGTGACTCTGACTGGTCTAAACGAGGGAAGGAGAGATCTTACATGGCAAAAATGGACTTACCAGGTATTATATCTTTCTTCCTCTATATTTCTATGCACCAGATTCAGTACAGTGATTTTGATATCTCTGTTCAGATCGGTCTGAGAGGTGAAGCCTTAAATATTCACTCACTTAGTGGAAGTTCTTCTGTCGAGTGGGGACAAGCATATGGAAAACAACCACTAACATGGTACAAGGTTAGTGCTACTGCAACACTACTGCTTGATTTCATCTTTAGGTATTATTGAAGAATCATTTGACTCGAAATGTGTTGCTGCAACACTTGTGCACTTCAGGCTTTCTTCAATGCACCTCCTGGAAATGACCCATTAGCTTTAGATATGGGTAGCATGGGGAAAGGTCAAATCTGGGTCAATGGACAAAGCATTGGTCGCTATTGGCCAGGTTATAAAGCTTATGGTTCTTGTGGCGGTTGTAGTTATGGTGGAACGTACAATGAGAAAAAATGTCAAACCAACTGTGGGGAATCATCTCAAAGATGGTATGTGACTCGAATCTTGGTTAAAAATCTATTGTTCCATAAGCTTGTGGTGCATTTGCAATATAACTTAAAATGCAATCACAAAATTCAGGTACCACGTCCCTCGTTCCTGGCTAAATCCGACTGGAAACCTGTTGGTTGTGTTCGAAGAGTATGGTGGTGATCCAACTGGTATTTCTCTGGTTAAAAGAACAATATGAAGTGAATGAAGAAGTTTGCAGATGCGGCCACCTGTGAATAATCGCCCATGAAACACCAGTTAAGTTAAACAGAGATGGTCCACATAATATTCTACTTTAGCATATAATATATATTATATACACCTCTTCATATATGTTTGTAAGGTGTCCTCTCAATTATCCCATATCTGAAGTCTTGGCCATTAGTGTAGTTGCAGGAACTGCAGCACACTTACCTCCTGTATAGGGCTTCCTATTTGATTTCAGATACTAAGTATCCAACCTACATAGATTAGCCACTTCTCTAGACATGGCTTGTCAGTCGTATATAGTGGGAAGTGGAGGGGCTTGGGGATATAGTTGAATTGCATTTGAGACTCTGCAAATATTGAGTCCATTTGCACATTCTAAGAGCTTGCAGCTTAAGGGTAAACCTTTGGTTTGCGATATTATGTACGAGAAATTGCTTGCAAAAGCTCAGTACTGTAGTATATGTTTTGTACTCGAAACACTGAGCTTAACTTTGATAATATTGTAAGAATTTGGTCAATAATAAATATTGCTGTTTGTCATCTTTCTGTGCACTTTCCTGGAAATGCTTTGTGTTTCATATAATTGTAAGCATTTTTCTGAGGTAACCATTTCGCTCTTGCAGCTTGTAAATTATTTTGAAAACTCTCCCTTTTGATGTTGTTATACCGACCCAGTATATAAAACAGATTACCCCCAATGCCCATTGGCCCTCCAGGCTCATTGATTGATTCTGTATCTCTGTGAATACTCTGAGGCAATCCCTTGTAATCTTTTATTCTATATATACAGTAATATATGTCTCAAAACAGAGCAGCAAGAGGGCATCGTTGTGATTAATTGATCCTCTATTGGGTTGGGAATTCTCATAAATGGCTATGGTGGTGACCTATGCAACCCATGCAAATTGCAATATATTGCGTCTTATAATAGAATTCATAACTGCAGCCAAGGCCTACTTCGACAAGTTGGCCGTTGGAGTAGTTCTTCTGCTGGAAAAGTATATATATATATATATATATATATATATATATTCCTTTCTATATCAACATATGCTGTAAATGCTTCTTTGCAATTAAGAAATGGAACCCATGAGTTACTATATAGTTTTTGTCTTCAAGATTTATACGGCAAACAGCAGCAGTTAATGTGGTATCTTCCAAGCACGAGGGAGAGCCGCAGAGTCCAACTCTTTATAATGTCATCACTAAACTATGAGTTTAAATGAAATAGGCCTAATTACTACAATACTCATGTATAAAGAAGTCATCTCATCATGACTTAAAAGACTGTCTACTATTATTGGACTAAAATGATCTCTTATACCAAGTTTCCCTCCAAAGGAGGGCACATTCGGTACATTTACCACGTAAACGAAGGTCGCCAAGATAGCAAACAATGGGATGTTACACCATTAAATTCTCACTTTTCTCCAAAACTAAACTGAGAGAGACTTAAGAGGTATTTATTCTAAACCCATAATTCAGGGACGACATTATAATAAAAAAATAATTCGGGGTGTTTGTCAAAATGGATAATAGTTTAGATAGTAAAGTGTAATTAACCTTAAAAATAATGAAATTTTAATGTTTTGTCGAGAAATTCATTATAACAAAGGTTCAATTGTGGAGGACCCACCTTGTTAAATGTTAATAGGATAGTGCTTAAATAGTTAAAAGGGACTCATGTTGAATGAGCGTATCTAGATTCAAATCCAGCGCAGGTATAATTAAGACACCGTCAAATTGCTTCTATTCTTATCTTCAAAATGGGCATAATTTCAAGCTAAGCTTGATTATAAGTTGGTTTGATCAAATAAGCTCGATAAGACTCAAAATATTATTATTATTATATATAATATGAGTAATATTTTCTATATTATACTTATAATTCTGTTATATTATAAGATTTACTTAAGTGGATTATTATGTACTTTGATCTTATATAGTCTACTTCTAAATTCTAATTCTATTAGTTTATATATATTTTTTAAATTAAGCCTTATTTATCGCTTAATTTAAGCATATATCAAATTTGATCGAGCTCAAAATTTAGCTTGAATTGATTAAGACTTGAAATTATTTATTTGATCGGCAGCCCTAAAATTAACTCAAAATTAACTTGAATTAAAATAATTTCAAATCAAGCTTGATTACAAATATAATTTCGAAATTAATTTTAATTCAAAATTGATCCAATTACATCTCTAATATATATACTCACTCTAGCTACATGCAAAACCAACCCATTTTAATTTATAGTTAATGCACGTACTAGGCAAAGAACGAAATTTGCAAGGCCAGGCCTTCGTTAATTTTTTTTTTTAATTCATCGAAACTTAAAAAGCCTTGGTTAGAATATTGGATTCAATATTTACAACTGTAAAGCAAAGAAGCTTAACCTATGTATGCCATATAATATCAACGATCCTTATGCATGAACTCAATCAACTTTTTTTATAGAATATATATAAATTAACCAGCATCGAAGGAACCTACGTGCTGCTTTCTGTGGACTAATCCAAGTTTTGACTAATTTAAAATATTAAATAAATAGAAATTGCTGTGAAGATTTTTCATGCAAAGACTGCATTTGTTTTGTAGGTAGAGAATCTTATATAAATCGACTTCAATTGAGAAAAAAGAATGTGCCCAAATAGGTAGAATTTTAGTTCAATGATAATTATAGAGTGTTTTAATTATATCCTTATCTTTTCGAAGATTAACCCATCCATTACTGGTAATTTTGTAAAGATCCCGCATCCTCCTCTCCTTCCAAAATCCTGGCTTTTGAGTCCGCCGAGGTGCCCGCAACCTGCTCGACTAAATGTTTGATCCGAGATGCGTCATCTGGAGCGATCCCTCTTCTTGCTTGGCTTCTTCCTCTTGATGTAATATTTTTCTAAATTTTAGGCTAATATCATATACATAGTCGAATACGTATCACAAAGCTATTCACGCAGACCCCAGTGGTATACTAGATGGTAGCGACCTATGCAAGTCAAGCAAGTTGCAAATTTATTGCGTCTTATAATAGAATCATAACTGCAGCCAGGCCTACTTCGATAAGTTGGCTGTTGAAATAGTGCTTCTGCTGGATAAGTATCAGAAACTTGAACATAAATAATATATATATATATATATATATTATTTTCTATAACATGTGCTGTAAATGCTTCTTTGCTTTAAGAAATGTAACCCATGAATTAATATATAATTTTATTTCCTTCAAGATTTATATAGAGTAGGCTTATAGTACTTCATTCCATTCATAGAAGAGAACTTAACATGCCATCGATGATCATACGATAAGCTTAATCCCTTGCATAAGAAAAGAATCTGCAAGCACGTTATTCGCTGCTTCAGAAGGGTGTACTCCGTCCCAGAACACGTAGCCAGTAGCATTTCTGCACGTCCCATTTAACTCATTAGCTTTGCAAATGGCATACCTAGTCTCCACCGTTCCAGTCCCACAGCAATCTCTCCTCGCCTCAACAAAACCTAATCCATCCATTTTAAACATTGCAAAGAAAAAATATTGCATTAATAAGATTATAATCCAAACACAAGCTACGAATCTGGCATTGATATTTAGAAGTACCATGTTTTGTAGGAGCGGTGGCAAGATCATAAAGAGGCTTGTAGATGTCAAAGATAACAATCCTGAGCTCCGGGAATAGCCGGCTCGATGAGTTCACCGCCGCCTCGAGTTTCGTGTTGAAGTCGCGGGCATAGTCGTTGAGCCTCGAGATGCACTCGCCGCGCCGGTGTCCGTATTTTTGGATCGTCGCAGGGAGGCAACCTAGTGGCGGCAATGAGGTCACACCTACCTTCCGAGCTCCTAACTTGTATAGCTCCTGTGAGCAAATTCATCGTTAAATGGTGTTTTAAAATAAATATTTATATATAGATATATAAAGGGAAATTATGTGAATTGACTGACATTGATAACATTTGAGAAAATGCCGACCAGCAACGACGAGAACTCGCTGGGAGACTTGGACTTGTAAAGATTAGGGTTGATGAAGTAGTTTTGAACAAAATCACCAGATCCTGTGCTCAATATATAGAGTGCATTTGATAGGATGGAAGAAGCCTTGGTGCTACCGACCACCTTGGCCAGCTTAGACTGGTACTCCTTGTAGTACTTCAATTGTTGAGATAAGGAGATTGCATTCTGTCAAAAAAAAAGAAAAACAAAAACAAAGGAGAATAGATCAATTGCTTCATTAATTACAGCATATGTTGCAGCACTATGAAATATGAGGAATAGTACTCAAAGTCAACATTTATGGGTATTTTTATGGAAAACTGCTGACATTTTTCACGCTTAAAGTATACTTGGCAGGCAGAGTGATTGGCTGATGATATGTGATATAATACTCACATATAAGTTTGAAGTCCCATCAAAATACCCAGATCCTGCAGAGGCGAAGTTGGCTCCTAGCAGAAGGTTATCCCCAGTGACTTCTGGGCTAAGATAAGGTGGCACGTAGCTGGTAAACCCTAGAGTATCAGCTGGCCGCGGAGCAAAATATATAGTTGAACAAAGAATAAGAATAAGAATAAGAACAATTTTTATAGATAAGTATGCAGAATAAGCATGCGCTAGCCGAAGGAATAGTAAGTCAAACCAGTTATATCGGTAACTATTTTCCCATTGCAGAACCTCCCAGTAGCCTTGTGGTTCTTGAAGTCTCTCCCATAAGGAGGGAAGTTTGCCTTGAAAGTACTGTTAAGAATATAGTTATTATTCCCCACGTCGACCGTCGAATCGCCGAAAGCAATGATAGCCGGGACGAGGGCCGCAGGCGGTGGCAGCGAGTCGGCGACGACGGCGGCGACTGTGAAGAAGAGAAGAGTGATGGTGATAGCTGCATGGCCATTTTTCGATAGCTTTGCCATTCGTGTTCTTTGTTGAGACTAACACCAATGGCTTCAGGCTTGGCCTTAAAATTAGTAAGTGTACGAGCTTTATATAGAGCAGGGAGAGCAATAACTAAAGCAGGCCGTATACTAACATGCATTAAAGTGCAAGTGAAGTTAAAAATAAATAAATAATATTAATCGTTCATATATTAAATGTAAAACTGTAGAGCATTATATATAATAATAATTATTATTATTATTATTATTATTGACCATTTTAGTGGATATGACTTGTTCGTAATTAATGTTGAATATGAAACCATGCACACAAAATCTAGATACGTGTAATATTTATATTGACTGATTAGTTCATTTCGACTGTCCTTAAAAAGTAATTCATGCAAATATAAAGTAAACAATAATTAAAGTAATCATTAAACTTGCGTATTTTAGGGAAAATTACATTGAAACTCTTTAAATTTCTTCCCATTTCCATATATATATATATATATTCTCTACTTGCTTATTTAAATTCCTTTCATCTTCTTTTATAATTAGTATCTTGGATCAAACTAGGCCCATGTTTAGCTGTCCGGCAGAGCTAGCTTCGGTGTCAGGAGAGGGGCGCTGGATATTAATTCGATCGGACTAATTTCCTCCAACTACTGAGTTGACTCTTCATTTAGGGAGACAAAGATAGATGGGCTGAGTTGAGGATATTATAGTATTTTGATAGCCCTAGTGAATTCTTTTATTAGATTCTTATAGAATATATATATATATATATATATATATATATATATATATATATATATATATATATATATATATATATTTCACATGAAAATTTAAGTACAAGTGTATCCACTCATAAACTAGCACAAATACTGATCTTTTGGAAGAATAGGAAGAACAATATAACCATGCTCCCTCTTTATATATTTATATACGTCTTCACATAAGCCGCAAGTATATATATCTGCATCTCCAAATAAATATTTAATTGGCACAGTTTGAAGGGAATCGTGGAATGATTCTTTTTAAGGACGGAATAAGATAAATTGGTGATATCTCACCAATCTATCAGCTTAGAATCTCACTAGATTATACATATAGATAAATAATGTCTCATCGAATATAAAAGTTTGGCATCTCATTAAGACTTACCATTGATAGATGAATGACATCTCACTAATTTAAGAGTTTAACATCTTATTAGAAATTATACTTGATAGATAGATGACATCTCATTAATACAAGAGCTTCATGTCTCATTATCTTACTGATTCAAGAATTTGACAATAAGGAGTCTCATCTCTTATTTGATAAAAATTATATCATCACTAAATAGAATCCTCTATTACATATTTATAATTTTTCTCCACATTTACCAATCTGAAACAAACTTTGGAAAATAAACTCCTAATCTAAAACAACTCTAAAAGGATAAAAACTCATACTTTAAGATAAATATAAAAGATAAAAACTCTATTTTTTTTAAAATAAGTGTAAATATAACTTCGATTAGGACAATGAAAAATAAATCCGACACCAGACTATGCTTAAATGATGATGGAACTCGCGAATCTCCTGTGCTCGCCTCTTTCACGCTTCTCCCAGCTAACTTTCTTTCGAGCTCTAATGATCTACTTATAGTCTTCAAGTATCTTTCTCCTATTAAGAATATAACTCCTACAATAAAAATAAAACTCTTAAAAGAAAAGGAAAAAAAAAAAAAAACCTTTAGGTTCACTTCCTCATAAGTCATAGGATGGGCTCCATTCAACATTACCACTACTCTACTGAGCAATGTGGACCGCGGCAAGCATGAGAGAAACCTGCTGCATTTATCCATGTCCAACTAATAACCATACCAGCAGAAACGTAGCCTGCAACGAGGAGATTAAATTGCGTCAAAGGCCCATGCATGCCAGTGAGGTGTCTGGAAACTGGAGACCGAGAAGATGTATGTTTTAGTGTAAATTATAAATTATTCCTCTATGGTTATGCGCCAAAAATTAGTTATCTTTAAACTTTCATCTTTGTCACTTTACCCCTTCGTGCTCAATACTAATGTCAAAATTGTTATCCTTCTATTCAAACTCAGCGGAAAACCAAAATGGAACGGAAAATATCAGAATTTATTTTACTCACAATGTTTCATCCTTCAAACTTATAACAACAAGCATTTTCTCTCTTTTATTATTTCCTGCATAAACCCCTTTAACTATTTCCGCAATATCTCAAAAGCCTCTTCTACATAATATTATGAGCCTCAATTCTTAGTTATCATCTCTCAATAACCGATTCACCGTGTACTTTTTTTAAATACATAATCATGGAATGGAATATCTCAATCATTTTTTGAATACAATTAGAAGATCCGTAGTTGCTCAAACTATGAGATAGGTATAATGTTAATTTAAGGGTAATATAATTTTAGGAATAAACATAGAGGGAGTGAATTATAATTTACCCTATATTTTATCTTATCCTTTTAATGGAGATGTTTTGCAACTCGGAATTCTTATTATTTTTTTAATACTATTTCATCCTTTCGCCACCTTCTAAGATTTTCTCTTTCTTCTTTCTCTTCTCAGTGTCCACTGGTAACTCTACAACTCTTCTAAATATAACTCCAATAAAACATGGTTCGATGGCATACATAATCTGGAAGAAAGACGGAATCAGCTCTTGTTTAATTGAGCAAAAAAAATTATCTACTTTCCCTGAAAATTGCTTGTTGATCAAGATCAGAAAAACCAAATACTAGAGCAATCCTCGTTACTGATCACAAACAACAGTTAAGCATGATAAGAGAAATAGGGACAGAATCCTATGACTTGATACTCTTCCCACTATCAGGATTTAGTCCTCCAAAATTAGTGGAAATAGAGGCGTGCATGAGTTTAGAGACGTGTCAATGCTCTCAGGAAATACGATTTCAGAGATGACTATGACCGTCAGATGCACGGGAGAACTCTCTCCTTTTCTTTGGATAAAAAAACTATCTCCTATTTACAAACTATATAATAGAACAAAATTAGAAAAAGAAAAGACAAGAAAAGCAAGTCATTTACTAAGCTTACCACTATACACAGAAATTGATAGATATGAGATATCTCCTTTCAAGAATTCAAGAATGCTGCATGTGGCTTCCATTTCTGTATTGCCGACTGCAATGAGTGATTTGGGATTATGGAGGTATGAGTAAGCCTAAGTTTTGTAATTGGAGATATATCATATTTCGCAAGCCATGCTTTTATTGCTCTGTACTCATAGGTATATCCATCAGCTGCAACATAGGGGTTTTCCATTATCTCCTGCAATGTAGAAGCAAATGTTTAAGATCAATAAAAGTCAAAGAAAATAAGGGATCAAATACCCTCACATATGTAGAGAAAGGTACCTGTAATATGGGGCAAAGGTAATGACTTGGTGCACAAACATTAGATTTTCTCGACTTAAAACAAACATTGGCAACAAGTTCTTCAAGCTCTGGCAGCACCTCTGACTCAAGAGATGGCCTATCCCTACACCTTAGTCCGCAGCATCTAAGTGCAAGTTTTGCTAATCTTTCTGCCTCGACAAGCGGCCACTCTGTGATATCTTTGTCAAGAATATCGACAAAGGAACCTCTCTTGATTGCATTTTCCACACGAACTATCAGACCATTTGGATGCTTGCCAGTCAGCAATTGGAGAGAAATGATCCCTAAGGCATATAAATCTGACTTCGGTCTGATTGTCCCAGTTCGTTGGTATTCAGGGTCCATGTAATAGAGTGTACCAGCAAGAATAGTATCTTTGTATTCTGTGAGACCATCAGGCACAACGTTGGAAATGAGCTTTGCCAATCCAACATCTCCAATTTTACTCACATAATTCCTATCCAATAAAATGTTCCCTGGTTTCAGATCACGGTGAACGATAGGCTCAGGCTTGGTGCCATGTAAAAATGCAAGTCCACAAGCCACTTCAAAAATAATCCGAAAGCGAATAAACCAAGGAAGAGGCGGTGCGCCATTCCTGCCGAACAATTGATCTTCTAAACTTCCATTTTCCATGTGTTCATACACAAGACACCCATTCTCAGGGCAGAATCCAAGCAGTAAAACCATGTGTGGATGACTAAGTTGGCCAAGTATTTCAACCTGACCACAGTAACAGGAAAAATGTTCATCACTTCCTTTCCTATCTTTGGCCAAAATAATGAGTTTCAACATGATTTAAAGTAAACAAAGAAAAATTATATTGATAGGCAGAAATTTTAAGATGATATTTGTACAGTTACCTCTCTCAAGAATTCCTCCTTCTTGTTACTGGAATCTTGCCGAAGTACCTTGATAGCTACTGCAGTGTGATCAAGGTTGCTCTTGTATACATTCCCATAACTTCCCTCACCTATCTTCTTGGCATCAGAGAAGTTGTCAGTTGCAATCTCTATTTCATTCCTTGAGTACCTTCTACACCTATTGCCACTTGACAGAAGGACATCCACAACTTTTGACTTCTCGGAGGACATCGTATTAGCAACAAGCTCTGCTTTATGTCTATCCAGAACTTCTGTGGCAAGTAATTTTCTTGCCTCTTCAACTTCTTTCACAGCTTCCAAATGTTTAGCTTTCTCTTCTGCAACAATCAATCTCAACATGTCCTCTCTCTCTAGTGCATCATTCACCTTCTTTGTCTCTTCAGTATATTCAGAAGTAAGCAATTGAATCTGGAAGATGTAAATTATGGATTAGAATATAGAACAAAGAAGACGACCATACTGATAGTTTCTGCATGAGGGTCTTCAAATTCTGTGAGCTTCAGTGTAATATTACTTATATATATGATGTTCTGTATCAAAAATAAATTGTAATATGAACTTGGGCGGGGATTAGGGATAAGCCACTCAAAAGGGCCTAATATTCAAGTTGAAATAACAAAAGAGAGGAGATCACAAATAGTGGACAGAAAAAGGAAAATAAGAAATTCTTTGGAAGTAAACTAACGGAACTAAGCGTGCAGAAGATGGAAGTTTCCTGTTAGACAAACATGTATCTTGGTAGATACATACTGCATATGTGGGGACAAAAAATGGCGAGGAATTAACTAATAAGATATTTTTGGAGAAAAAAGGAAACTATAGTAGATATACTACCAAATAAATTGTTTCCTCTGTCTTAAATTGAGAGTATGCCTTTTTGTGAACATTAACTTAGCCAACATGAATGGAAGTCACAGAACTTAACCTTTTTCTTAGCATGCACCAAATTCTCACAAGCTCGGTTGTACATTGCAAGAGTATTCTGCAATTCTCTCTGCAGTTTTGCTACTTCATCTGGACCTTCAGACTGGATAATCATTGCAATTATCGTGTCAACATCATCATGGAGAAATGTATCTTAACTAGAATCATCATGGAGAAATGTATCAAAAATGTATCTTAGCAAGAATACAAACTGTCAGAAAAACAATAGATGGATATAAAATTATTATAATCAAGTAACCAACAAAATGAAATGCCAATCTCTTCCATAGAGTGCACGATGACATAGGGGATGTGACTTACATCATCATAATTTGGCTGTTTTTGCTCTTCTCTTATCTTGCCATCCAAGGTTCCTTCACGACGTACTCCATTAAAAGAGATCGTCTGTGCAATTTCTGAACTTCGACCAGAATCGATAGAAGCCTGAGTGTCCCTAAAGGCTTGGAAGCATGAACTAGCATCTACCTGTCCTGATATTTGTGAAGTTCTGCTATCTTGGAAACTGTGTACATATTTCTCACGAGAGATACTGTCCCTTTGCCTTTGAGCAATTGCTTTATGACTAACTGTTCCTATTTGCATATAATTATCAGACCCTGAAATAGGCATGTTTTTCCCAAAAGATGAACATCAAATTTAGAAGAGAATGGAAGTCAGGAGCAAGTTAGTGTACCAATAATAACTGCCTGATTAGGAAAATTCATGGTGACTTTCCATCGTGACACAGCAAATATGTTGCAAGAACTTGGCATGAATTTCAGGATAGAAGTGACCACATCCGGAACCTTTAATAACCTGAAAAATATATAAGTTTTCATTTTATGGAAGCAGATGATGCCAACAGTGAGCGAACGTAACTGAACTTCAATATGATCAAAATCCATACTTGCAAATAATGAATGAATCCTGATACTTCAATATGATACATAAAAAAGATAATTTCATGTATAATAAAAACCAAAACAATGAGTTACCATCTGAGGTGGTCCTAGAAAGCTGATAGAGTCATATCATAATATCCAGAAAACAGAGTTGAGTATTTAGGAAAGATATAAAATCCAAAATACACAGAATCCCTTCTGAAATACAAAACTATTTTTCATAATAGAAGAGTGGATATATCAGATAATAAAATTGTTGAGGTACCTCAGAAGAATGTTGGTAGACGTTAGAAACAAATATTTCAACATGAATACAAGGTGTTAAGCTGCCAAGTATCTTACAAAATCATGGACCAGATAAAAGGGTTTAGCAGAAAGGGATTACCGCGATCTTCACTCTATATGCTATTGTTGGACTTCAGAAATTCTAAATTATTCCATATATGACGGACCTAAAGAGGCAGCAGTAGTAAAGCATGATACTGCACAGTAACAGTAAAACATGAACTTTCTAGCTGATAAAGAAGCTATAAAATGCAGATAATAAAATAATTCCACATGAGAAACTGACATTGTGGGGATAATATGAACCGGCTAGTGAGGCACCTAAAGTTGAGAAGGTTGTAAGAAGAAAGACATCTTTCCATATTTCTGTGTCAGTCTGCTATATGACAAACCTCTATAATTCTTACAGGAGTTCCAGTCCAAAGGAAAATCAGGAATAGAGGGCTGACATTGAATAAGTAAGGACTATACCAAGTATAATTATGTCTTACTGGTTGCAACTTAGGGTCATACAGCCCAGAAGGGCAAAATTGCGTTGCTATATCCAACAGGCGCATTATAATTGAGGATACTTTTATAATGGAGGGAACAATCAACATAAAAGAACAAGTTCTTAGAGAACTGGACGTATAAAGTACACGAAGTAATGCTGGGAAAACATTATAGTTTGCCTATTAGCATCCTGACCACAAGGATCAAATTCTATTGATATAATTGTGCTAAAAGGAGAAAACACCTTCTAATCCAACTCATGAAGGAAGCACCCAACACCAAATTCTTAATGCCGGACTCTGTCACATAGCTCAAAAGCGCTGCTGCAGGGTTCTCCCCTTCCAGAACTAAGGTTTCCACCTACAACCGATCCCGAATACCACCATGAAAACCCCCAAAACTAGGGAGAAATTTTATTTTAAAAAAATCATTTTTTTTCTTACATTTCTTCGCCCACAGAGTCTCCTGAACGGTAGAAACACCTCCTGGGCCTTAGACTTCATATCCTGAACGTACATCTCTACCACCCCCCTCTCCATCTTCTCGATTGGAATACTTCGGCCCGCTACGAGATCGAAGTGAAAGAACTAAAAATAATCTGAATACACGATTCGAGTCAGAGGAGGGAGGAGAGGAGCTTACAAGGGGAGGGAATGGTGGAGACGACGGGGATGACGTGGATGATGAGGAAGCGGTCGGCGTGGGGAAGGAGGTGCTCCTCCGCCCACCTGACAGCGCGGCGGCTCCGGTGCCCGCGGCTCACTGCAACCGCCACCGTAGACTCCAGAGAGTCACAGCCGCCTCCGAAGACGGAGACGGAGGACATGGCGCAGACGAAAGGCAAGGGTTTTTGGTGTTTTGGCGGGCGGAAGGGAGGAGGAGGAGGAGGAGGAGGGAGAGAAACTGGCAAAGTCTGTTAGCGAGTCAACTGACTCGGAGGCAGACGTAAGTACGTAACAGACTGACTTAAAAATCTTGAATTTTATTTTTTTTATTCTTAAATACTTCAGTACGTCATTAAAAATTATAATCTTAATCTAACCGCTGTATAATAAGTTTTTATACCTAATACCGATTTCCCCATTTCAAAACTAAGTTACTTAAAAAAATATTCTTTTTTTTTGTTAAAATTTCTCTTTCATATATAATTATTAAAGATATAATTTATATTAATTATAGGAGATATTATTTAATACTAAAATAAATTTAAATTTGATTCTTTAAAAATAATCTTCAATTTTAAATATAATTTTCTATCTCTATTTATTATTAAATTTAATTTAAATTAATCTTAAAGTAACGAGAGATATATAAATAATAATAAATAATTAAAAAATTAAATTAAATTAAATTAAATTAAATTTTTATCAAGTTAATTATAAAAAATATCAATACTCTTATTGTGATATATACATTATTCTCAGTTAAGAATATATATATCTTTTTATTTAATAAAAAATTAAAATAATATAATTGTTAAAAAAATAATATGCAAGGTCATATATATTTAAAAATTAATAAATAAATATTGAACTGGTAATATCTTAATTTTTATATTACTATTATATTCTTTACATCTTCGTCAAAACAATTAATAAACAATTAAAAGAAGGGGTCGTTTTAATATTAATCGGAGAAGTTTCGTCCGATGGAGATTGCGGATAAGAGAGTATAAAAACTGTGACAAAACCGATCCACAACAGTTCAGATTTATCGGATCCGGGTATTTTGTACGCTCAGTTTGGCAACCAATCACAGAGTGTCAGGTATATCTAACTCGTACACTGGGAGGCTGCATGGAATCCGCCACGTTCGCATGGGGACGGATGGATTTAACACCTACGAAAGTAAGAATCAAATAGAGGATAATGATCAAAAAAATAAATTAAATCAAATTAGAGGTTGACTTAGTCGTCACATCTTCTCCAACGTTTGAGGAGCCATTGACATGTGGACAGCCGGAAGCCATAGGATGAGGTGGTGGTCGGAGGAAGAGGGTAATATCGTCAAAATGGGAAAGAGAAACAAGAGCTAAGGCTTCGAAGCCAGGAGTCGTATTCATTCCTTTCTCGTAGAAGACGAGAAGAATAAAAAAAGAGGAGGAGAGAGCTTTCTTCTCCTTCCTCTCTTTCGACATTGTTCTTGTCGCTGTAGTGGTGGTGGTGGTGGTGGTGGCAGTGATAATTATTATTGTTATTAATATTATTTATACTTTGACTTGCTAATATCGACATTAAATATACTAAATTAACTAAGGGTGTTCGAGATGCACCTCTCAGCCCTATCCTTCTCCTCAACGCACTTGGACGACGGTAGCTCTGTCGAAGCTACCTCGACGATCGTGGCGATCGACAGGGACAAGACCAGCCAACAAGCTGTGAGATGGACGGTCGACCACCTCCTTGTCAAGATGCCAACTCTTGTCTTGGTCCATGTCAGGACCCACAACAATTCCCTCATGAATAGTAGGTATCTTCTCTCTCATCGTTGTAATCTTTTGAGTGGGTTTTTTTTTTCAATGAATACTGTGGAAGAACCATCAAGCATTTCAAAGAATTAATGATGTTAATATTTGTCATCTTAAATCATCATTAGAGATGTAATTTTCTTTTCTTTTTTTGGTTTAAATCTTGTAGATGGTTATGATTCTCCTGAAAGAAGCCCTGAGGATGTAGATGCAGAGTTGGCACAATTATTCCTTCCCTATCGAGGCTTTTGTGCTCGTAAAGGGGTAAGGACTACCTAGGAGAGAGTTATTGTTTCTCTTCATGCACACACAAACAAATATATGCTAACACAAGCACTAAGAACAATTTGCTAATACTAACTTTAGAATAGTATCTAGTTGCATGTACAATCTTTGTATCAGAATAGCATTTCCATATTTTGGATGATCATGATTGTAGTAGCCAAAATTTCAGCACAAGTTTCCTATTTTCCTTGAACAAATATAATCAGATGGTTGCAAACTTGCAATTCTGAAGTTAAGTAACATGGATTGCTATTTTACATCTTCAGATGCATCTGAAGGAGGTAGTTTTGGAGGATGTTAACATCTCGAGGGCAATAGTTGAATACATCACTGCCAACCAAATCCAGAATATTGTTCTTGGTGCTTCCAGTAGAAATGCACTCACAAGGTCGCATTCCATTCATCCATGCATAGGTAAATAACTTTGTGGTTGAGAATCTTCAAGCAACATGATCTCTGCTCCTCACAGGAAATTCAGGAATGCCGATGTCCCAACATGCTTGATGAAAGCTGCACCAGAGTATTGTACAGTGTATGTCATATACAAAGGTAAGGCCGTCTCAATTAGGTCAGCCAAAGGCCCTGCACCTATTAACATTGCTCCACCACGCCAGTCAATGGTTCTAGATAGTCCTCGTCAGCTACCTGACCACATCGATGACGTTATTAGGTAAGTCGAGAAAGAAAAAGCATTATCAGCTGCTAGCACGAGATAACTTGTAATGTAAGAAGGAAAAGAATAATAATCAGCCTCATACTTTGATAGTAATCTGATAAAAAATTAAACAAGATTGTTATTTTTGCTGTCCACAGACCAAGGAACCGCTACAATATACTGAGAATGTCTTCTTTCTACTTGTGATATAGCAAATCAAAGTATTAACAAGTAAAGCAATATTTATGTAACATAAAACAAAGATTTATATTCATCCCATGATTACTATTATGACACGGATGATTTGCCATCCCAAAGAAGTATAAGCAACTAAAAACCAAAAAGGCTAAAAAGGATGGTAGTTGACTAGAACTATTCAAGATCAAGTGATCGTTTTGTTAAATACATGCGACAGGCTCCAATATAACTCCTCCAGCTTCCCTGGGAAATTTTAACTTTTGAAGTAAAAGTGCTGTAGTATTCTAATTCTCTGTAGCTCTTGTTTTGCAAAACAGAAGCCCATTCGCAAGGGGAAGCTCGAGAGGTCCTCCACCATCTTTATTATCTGACAGGCCCCTTGAACAACATCCCGGTTTAATGAAGACACCCTCGAGGGATAGGCCTCTCTCCTCAGCTAGGACAGCACCCCAAAGTGCATTTCTTGAATGCCTCGACTCTCTCCATCCACCAAGGTCGTCCTTTTCTCGTGACTCATCCTCAGATGACATGGATTTGCCAAAAAGCATAGAATTCCAGTCCATCGACTTTGGCAACTCTGTTGAATTCTCATCAGCATCCCATGATAGTCCTACCTCTACTTTTGTAAGTACACAAATTATAGGGAAATAATTGCTCCCCTGCAACAATTCACTTTCAGCAACCTTGAATTTTAGAGTGACAGCTACTTTTGTTGTTTCCATTTTAGTCGCAACGAGACGTTGAGGCCGAAATGAAAAGGCTGAGACTGGAGCTGAAGCAAACAATGGAAATGTACAATGCAGCTTGCAAAGAAGCAATCATGGCCAAACAGAAGGTGAGGTCAACGCTTTCATGTGTTTTCTCCATTCATCACCTTTCCTATCATTGGACCTCATGGTAGTCACAATGTAACACTGTAAATATTTATTCATTAATGTCAATGCAAAAAATTGCGAAAAGGATTTTTGTAAGAGTTATCTGACTATATAAGCATTTCTATTTAATGTTCATGAATGATACAAATGCAGGCTAAAGAGCTGCACCATTTGAAAATGGAAGAGGCCCGGAAGTTTGAGGAATTAAGACAAGCAGAGGAAGCAGCTCTTGCACTTGTGGAAATGGAGAAATCAAAGTGCAAAGCTGCAATTGAACATGCAGAAGCAGCACAAAGGATTGCAGAACTTGAGGCACAAAAGAGATTAAAAGCGGAATTAAAGGCGAAGCTTGAGGCAGAAGAGAAAAGGAAAGCATTAGACACTCTGGCTAATTCTGATGTTCGGTACAGGAAGTACACCATTGAAGAGATTGAAATTGCAACCAATCGCTTCTCTGACTCACTGAAGATTGGCGAAGGTGGATATGGACCTGTATTCAAAGCGTCTTTGGATCATACTCCGGTTGCAATTAAGGTTTTAAGACCAGATGCATCACAGGGAAGGAGGCAATTCCAGCAAGAGGTACAACTTCCTTAGCCAATTGCAGCAACGTAAACTAAGATTAAGACTGATTAACCATATATGTGTGTGTGTGTGTGTCTGTTCAATAACTAGGCAGCGGTCATCTCAGGAGATAAAACCTTATCAGGGATAGATTTCAGAACCTTTCTAGACTACATTTTCTAGTTCACTTCAAATTCTAGAGTCTAAAAGGAGTGTTTTCACAGAGAGGAACTTCCTTAAAAGGAAGAAGAAGAAGAAGAAGAAGAAGAAGAAGAAGAAGAAGAAAAAAGTGATTGAGATATTAGAATCCTTCTACAGAATATCATGCAAAAGAGTATATACCAAACTCTTATCAACTTCTAGTATTAATCCTCCAAAATATGCTCCCACTTAAAAGTACAGCCCATATAACTGCTCAAGCGCTGACTAGGCAACTTGTTGTCTTATACTCCAACAATATGTTGGAACTACTATTTATGTTTTACTTCCCTTTTTATCCTTAAAACACATTTTAGACGTGCTAGATGTCAAGGACTTCCCAAATCTCAATTGCTTGACACTGATTTTTTTCCCCATTTCATCCTCTATAATAACTTCTCCTATGTAATTGATCAAGGTTGAGGTGCTTAGCTGTATCCGCCATCCCAACATGGTCTTGCTGCTGGGCGCCTGTTCAGAGTATGGCTGTCTGGTATACGAGTACATGGAGAATGGAAGCTTAGAGGATAGGCTCTTCCAACGAAATAACACTCCTCCAATTCCATGGACTGTGAGATTCAAAATTGCAGCAGAGATAGCTACTGGACTACTGTTCCTCCACCAGACCAAACCGGAACCATTGGTTCACCGAGACCTTAAGCCAGCTAACATCCTTCTTGATCGCAACTACGTCAGCAAGATCAGCGACGTTGGCCTAGCAAGATTGGTGCCCCCATCTGTAGCAGACAGCGTTACTCAGTATCGAATGACCTCAACTGCCGGAACATTTTGCTACATTGACCCCGAATATCAGCAGACAGGCATGCTAGGAACCAAATCCGATATATATTCTCTTGGAATAATGCTGCTGCAAATCATCACGGCAAGACCACCAATGGGCCTCACACACCATGTGGATAAGGCCATAGAAAAAGGAATGTTTGCACAAATGCTTGATCCAAGTATAACCGATTGGCCAGTGGAAGAGGCTCTCGCATTTGCTAAGCTTGCTTTGAAGTGTGCAGAGCTGAGGAGGAAGGACAGGCCTGATCTTGGGATGGTCATTTTGCCAGAGCTGAACCATTTGAGAAATATTGCTCATGCATATGAAACTATCCGATATGGCAGCAAAAGCAGCAGCAGCAGCTACAGGGCTGGACCATATAGTTTCTCCCATTCGCGTAGATCATTGGGTAAGAATCTTCTTCAATTGCAGTAAGAAACGTAAACATTATTCTGATAAAAACCTACTGAACTAATACTATCTTTCTTTTCATCAACAGCAACATCAAGTAAACCATCTAATGCCACCGCAGCATGGATTTCTTCTGCAGCTGATGGATGAGGACTGGTAGACTTTTGGTTGAGGAGAAAGCTAAGTAGGAAAAAAACAGGAGAACATTGGAAATCTGTGCTATGGTGTTTCTGTACCATTACTCTATTGTAAAGAAAATTAATTGCTAGCTGGCTTTAGAGTGAGCCTCCAATGCACAGAAGAGTTAGCTCTAATCAATTTTGAAAAGAACAAAGTGGAAGCTCCTAAAAGTCGAGCAGAATTCTCAAATTTCGGCAAACTTGAACTGCCACACAAACCTTGCCATTATGCCAAAATGCTAACTTTGCTTTAGACAACTAAAGGAATAGAAAACAAAAGGTAAAATTACCAACTTTGTTATGGAGGTCAGTTAGGGTGAACATACAATTTCCAGCTCAATGCATCTCCTTTGTTATGGATGTCATCGTCTCAATTTGACCCACAGATTCTGCAGTAACCATGGTAGAGAATTACTTATCCTACTTCCACAAAATTTGCCATCATTAATGGCATTGTAGGTGAAATCCAACCTGTAAATTTTACCTTTTCTTTATATACCAAACTGAAGTGACCGAAGATTAAATCCCAATTGTATCAATTAGAGAATGCCCAAATGTCGGCTATCCAAAATATCGACTCTCTCCACTAACGACACTAAAACTCTCCACTGATGAAGCCCCCCATTCCCAATTAGCGTTTGGTCGCAATCAAACAAGCACCAATTTGTTGATCGTTAGCAAATCCAGAACAAGGTTGTTGAATAAAATCTAATGGAGCAATAAATTATGAACAATATTATCTCTCACCTGCATCGCGCTATTCCCCTCAATCCTCGTCCATTTGAATTCTTCCTCATCTGGCTCGCGATTCCAAGGAGTCGAACGCCTCCATCTGAGACAAGCAAAGCTCAAACCAATAGTCGAACGAGGAATTTTTATTTTGGGAAAATTTTATTTTGCTCCCCTTTTTTTTTCGTTATTTTCGTTCGGCCCCCTCTTTTTTTTTTAATCTGTCTAAACCTATTAATCTTAGTCAAAGAGACTAATCAACCATCAAATTAAACTAACCTCGAGTACCAAAGTATTAATACTCTTCTTATTTCGTATAATTTAAAAAAATAATTTAATAATAATTTAAAATTACTATTTTGCCCATAGATTAAACAATACCTAATTACTAATTCTTTCCATCTAATCAAGAGTATTTTTATCGTTTAGTTTAAAATATCACAAATTCTTAATGCAAACTTACTATACTTCACTACTTTAATATCAGTTTTATATCACATAATATATAATTATTATTCTTTATATTAGTATTTTACTTAAATAATAGAATTGCTTATACCGATATTACCTCTCTTTTCTCCTATTAAAAATTTAAATAATTCTTTTTAAATTAGCCTATTCCACGAGTACACAAGGCATAAAGTGTTTTCCCAGAGCTTTTTTTTCCTTAATTTTAATCTCGGTTTCCAATGGGCTCTTTTTCTCATTTACCACAAAGTGAAAATAGAACGTGAAAAAAAAATATAACTAATTAATAAAAGTGTCACGAGCAATTTTAGTATTTTAAAAATTATATTCTAAAATAAAAATAAATTCATTTAAAAATGTCATTTCTTTCCGTTACATTGAGATAAAGTTAATCTGAGAGCTATTTTAAATATTTACAATAAAAAATAGGAATCAGATGGGTCAAAACAGAAATAATGCAAAAAAGAGGGGCAAAATAAATAATTTTTCATTTTATTTTTTGAGAAATTTATCATAATACAGCCCTATCTTTTATCCTTTATTATCGTTCTAAACATTTATCATTTGACTCTACTATTTTATTTTTATTATCATAAAGTTATTCTAAGTTAATTTTAACCTAATAATTATTATTATATAAAAACATTCTGAAACTTGAAAATTTTACTTCAAGTATATTACGGTTACTTCGTATTGTATAGGATAATTGATAGTTAAAAATAATTAACGAAAAGTATATATATATATATATATATTACGGTATGGATAAAAACTAAAGCATGAGGGGGTGTTGGGTCGAATTGCTTCGACTTCATGGGACACGTTGCTACTTGGAAGGATTAATATGCTAAAAAGTTGTATTTTGCTAACAACATTGTGTACGTACGTTAACAGTTAACTAATCACCAGTAACACAAGCTACAACTAAATCAACTGCCACGGCATGAAACAATGGACTCGTTTTTGTCTTCCGTAAAACTGCTCCAGCTTCTGCTTGGCAACTCCTACCGCACGAGGGCACCATCCATGTTGACCTTCCAGGAGTCCTATGCCGATGGCTCCTAGCAACCTTAGTCCGGGGCATTGGGGACTGTCAGCAAGGTGGGTTGGCCATCGAGCTATTGCCCTAGATTAAACCACCGCTTCCAAATGGACCACATGAAGGAGGCTATCACCACTCATCCCTTATGTTCTGATTTGGGTCAAGGGTCCAATCTGTAGCTAGCTAGTTTGTGCTACAAGTAAAGAATATGTGCACCCTATGTAGCTCACACAAGGCACAATCCTTGTCTAGCCCAATTCCAACTCATGGAGAAACACCCTAGTCGGTATGCAATTCTAGAGCATTTTCCAATGAAGTGTTCTCACCCTAGGAGCCCCTATAGGAGCTTACAGTCTTCCACTCCTTCTAAGATGTCTTGGAGGTGGAGGAGGAGGAGGAGAAGAGTACAGATGGAGCTTGCTCGCGGCTCTCCCTTTTGGTGAGGCCATCAAATCCAAGCATTAGAATTGATTATAGAATTGTGAGTCCAGGTTTAGTCGAGCCAGTAGGTGGAGTTAGTTGTGGTGAGTCTATCGATAGTGGAGAGAGCATGTTGCACTTCCACCCAACGTAGTCACCCTATCCAGCTGCACCTTGTGATCCTTAACCTAGACTGGGGAGTTGGAGATAAGCATTCTGAGGTTCAAGAATGATATCATGTCCAAGTGGAAACCAAAGATCTAACACAAGGGGGATTGCTCGATCGAGGCTAAGCGAGCACAGAAGGAAAATGTTGAGACTTTTTTCAAAATCGACTTTCTAGTTCTAGAGGAGAGAGTAAAGATCCAAAAACTAAGGATGCAGGCATGCTTAAACAATGAAATAGAGGTCAATCAAATGAGAGAAGTGGACATCCTCAACTCGATATCTAGACAATCTGCGAGACTCTATCATACAGCATTAATGAGACTGAGATAGTTAGCAAGTCTCCTTGACAAAGGGTGGGAAACAACCCAGTAGGCTAGGGAACCATTTATGAGGATTGGAAAACATCACGAGATGATGCAAGCTTGGAATCCAGTGACACCATCCGACTAGGATAGGGTACCAAGAACATTTGCTAAGCTTACACAATCGTAAGCTTTCATCATCATCATCAGGGGATCATGCTTGGTTATGTTAATTTTATTAATATGTAAGTAACTATTCCATGGGATTTAATACACTGCTTGAAGTATATATACCCAACGGGGAGAGAGACCAATTCATCTTCTCGTTGTGTTCCGATTTCATTCGTGTGCACATCTCTACAGTATGTTAATTAATAAATAAACGGCGTGAAATATATGGTCGAGTAAGGGGAATATAGAGAGAGACCACGAAGGTGAGAGAGAGAGAGAGAGAGAGAGAGAGAGAGAGCGAGAGATGGAGGAAACCGGCGATGAGAGGAAGAATGGAGTAGGTGAAGGGGTACCGGCGGCGCCGCCGCTGCCGGATGAGAAGGAGGAGGAGGTGGGGTCGAGCCTCACCATGGAACGCGTCGCCGCCGCGAAGAAGTTCATCGAGAACCACTACCGATCCCACATGAAGAACATCCAGGAGCGCAAGGAGAGGTCAGATCCCTTATCGATCTCACCTCTCTATGAGATCTAAGTCTTGTTCGCGGTCCGTCTTATACTCTTATTAGTGTCGAGATCGTTTCTTGATTGCTTTAATCGTTCAGAGTCAGAGCTTAAGTTTTCAAAGTTTTACGAGGTTTTAACAATACGGTTTAGGTTTTAGAATGTGATATCTTGATCTCGTTGAGCCGATCCTAGAGATGGTTTTGATGGTAAGCCCTGCAGCCCTGTTGTTTGACTAGTTTGCTAAATTAGAAGGTTATCTGTTCTTGTCTTATGTTCTTGTGCCCACTAGCACTCTATAGAGTATATGACTGTTTGTTTAACACATTCGAATGGTATTGTACGATTACCTCGGGAAAAATACGATCTATGGATGCTTTTGAGGGAAGAAACTTGTGGAATATACAACTACAATCAAGTAGCTATACGATTTTAATTGTTATTGTCTGAAAGAAACCATAGCGCATGAAAATTATAGAGGCGTCACCTTTTGTTCTTATTCTACTTCAGTTTCCATGACCCCCCCTCCAATCACAACTATTGGGTATAGGAAGAAATCTCAAAACATTTTGTTATTATTAAAATGGCAATCTTGCTCTCGTGGAACCTCCCTTTGTCCTTTTTATTCACATCTGTAGTAACAGATCTTTTTTGTTATTATTTTCCCATGGAATCTCTTTGTATTGTTATATTTTCCTGCCAAGCTGAAATTTCCAATTGATTCTATGAGGAGAGTCTTTTGAAGCACCCAACCACTATTTCAATCATAGATATGCTAGCCGTTATGTCTTTCTTTGCAATTCCCCTTCTCTTTTGCCTCCAATATCTTTGATTCAAGATTCCCTTATCAAACCAGATCATGTCAGATGTTCCACCTTAACATGCACAATGAATGTTTCAATGCACTATCAATTTACTTGCCTTTATCTTTTCAAACATTATATGGATTAAGTTACTTTGGTAGTGTTTGCTACTCTCTTCTCTCTCTATATCTAATAAACAGCTTGATGATGGAGCTAGGGAAAGCGGTTTTAAAGTTTTGGCTTGCATCCCCTTTTACCTCCAAAATCACTAGTTTCTAACTTGCTTAATTACTAACATTATGCTTGATCACTTAGTTTGATTTTCTATATTATTTCTATTGCATCTTTCGCTTGCATTCTTTTAATTCTTGATTGCTTCCTGCTTCACATACATAACACACAAATCCTCTTAAATGCACCTACGAGCTTTTTTTTTAGTCTAATGCTTCTATATTTGGTCCTTTCTTCCTTACATGAACTTGTGATCAAGAAGATTTATACGTAATGCAGACGCTGGTATTTAGAAAGACAACTAGCTTCTTCACAAGTTCCAATGGAGGAAAAAGTTAATTTATTAAAGGATTTGGAGAGGAAGGAGACAGAATTTATCCGACTTAAAAGGCACAAAATCTGCGTGGATGATTTTGAGCTGCTTACTATTATCGGAAGAGGTGCTTTTGGGGAGGTCTGTTGTTGCATAGCTTACATGTAACTTATTTTGTAGGTTTCAGAACTCAGTAGCTATAACGTCTTCTTCAGTTCTTTGTGTACAGTACTTGTCTGTAACTGGCAGTTATATGCAAAGTTGCCGTAATTTATTATTACCATTTATCACAAATTGCTTCCTCTCTGTAGTTAATACCATATACCTTGCAGTAATTTACTAATGCGAACATTCAGATCCTGCTCTTGCACAGAGGAGCTTCTGTTATTGCTCTATTTTTATTGCTGATTCTAGATTTCTAGTTCTGCAAAAGTGCAAAGGGCTTTTAGCTTTGTCATAACTTCATGCTTTTGAAATTGGATTAACAATTAACTGACTTGGAAATTAATTGCTTGTTATGTTGAAATGCAATCTTAATAAGCACATAGCACTTTCTCTAGAATAATGTGACATTGATGAATTGATTCAGTTTTTGAACTAGAAGGCAGGAATAAAATATGTACAAATTGCTGAGTTCTGATATACTTCTGATAAACAAATATATGGTCATCATAGACATGTGAATCGAGCTTGCTACCTTGCCAGCTGCTCCAACTAAGTTTTGTTCTAAGCATTGCAACTTTTCTCAATTAGTGAGCTGATCTGGGCCATTCAAGCTCTAATAAAAATAACTTTTTTTGACAAAATTAATAAAAATAACTTATATGCGTGTATATTTTAATCTATATTCATGGTTTGTATAAAATATGTATTATGAGTGGTTAGGTCTAGTTTAAAGGGGCTTTTAAATGAGAGAGCAAGCTAAATCTGCAACTAGAATTTATATCCAATTTTGGTCCAATAATGATAGCTTAGAGCCATAGGATTTAGATAACTTGATCAGGCAAGGCTTGGGCTTGATATTTCTTATGTTTGGTTCGAAGCTAGAAGACATAAACTAATTTATAAACAATATATTTTCAGTCTTATTCAATTTGAAACAATATGAGAGCCTCTTATACTCATTGTATGTTACAAAGGCTGGCCTGATAATTGCAATCTAGGTAAGATATTTCTACTCTTAGTGGGGTCATTCCTCAAGGATTTCCTGAAATAGCTGCTTGTGACAGGATGAAAATTATGTTGAATGTATTTCTCTTGTTTATAAATTATCTGAGCTTGAGCTTTAGCATGGTCTACTCAAGCTAGGCTTGTTTATGCCCGGGTTCTCTACTTTGGATTGAAAGACGAAGAGAAAATATCATCATTGTGTGATAGTGTGATGTTGAAATAGTGAGAATGGAAGTGGGTTATCAAGAATGGCAGGAATCACTTATAGTGTTATAGGCCATTTTTAATTCTTAGTAAAAGATTCTGCATAATCTAGAACCATGTACTTGCTGTTCTTTAATCAGGATTATCTTTTGGCTGTCTATTAATTCTTCAAAATAATTG
This sequence comes from Typha latifolia, assembly GCF_019914945.1. Classification (NCBI taxonomy): domain Eukaryota; kingdom Viridiplantae; phylum Streptophyta; class Magnoliopsida; order Poales; family Typhaceae; genus Typha; species Typha latifolia. Next base: position 3,729,508 of record NC_133087.1, on the reverse strand, counting down.
TACTACTAAAATTATATGGGTGTTGGCTGTGATCATGCTGATACCATATCACGATCCTCCATCGGTGATTCACGTTTATATCAAATTTACAAGTGTCAACACCCAGTTATTCTTTATCAACATTTAACTTTCTAAATTGTAGTTCATATATCTGCAAAAGTGCATCAACGATCACCATGTTATGATATACATAAATAAGGTCCACAGACCACTGTTTCCCTTTCATATAGACATTTGCAGGCGTATCTTGCATGTTCCTTATTCATTGAGTGCAAATATTACATAGTCACTTTTTGTATTGTCACATTATAGGTCACATTGTGCCGGGAGAAGTCCTCTGGCAATATTTATGCAATGAAAAAGCTGAAGAAGTCCGAAATGGTTAGCAAGGGTCAGGTAAGATATTTAAATGGTAAATTATGACAAACTGACCTTGTTAGAGCTTTTACTAAGATGTCTAGTTTTATGAATGCTAAACTTAATAACAGTTGAACTCAGAAATTTGTCTTTCATTACTGTTGAAATAGTTAAACTCAGAAACTTGTCCTTCATTACTGTTGAAATACTTGAACTCAGAAATTTGTCCTTCTTTACTGTTTACAAAAGCAGAGCACTGAAGTGTTTCATTTTACTTCACTTCCTTATTTACATCTGAGATATTGATGATGCTCTCATATAAAAAGGCAAGTTCATTGTAGGAACCATGTTCAACATAGTCTTTTCTATGATTTTTTTTTTATGTTCTGGTGCAGTATGATTTGTTCTTATGTATGTGCTTGTCCACAACTTGTTAATTTATTGTTTTCCAAGGTTGGATTTAGATTTTGAAGGCATCACTACAGGAGTTTCTAAGATTTAGTAGTAGGTTTCTTTCAGAAGCACAAGCCACAATGTGTGGTTAGGAGTTTTGAGTCCCTGCAGCAGCGTTAGGGCAAAGTCATAACTTCCTTTGGTAGTTTATAAGTCATCACTTTCCTTGAATTGCACATTATGTAAAGTTAGTTAATGTGTAATTTGACTTTTGCACATCAGTTATTTGCTATACATGTTAGTAACCATTTGCATTATACTTATCTTCTAGGTGGAACACGTTATAGCTGAAAGGAACTTACTTGCTGAAGTTGCTAGCCATTGCATTGTGAAACTGTATTATTCGTTTCAAGATGCGGAATACCTTTATCTAATAATGGAATATCTTCCTGGAGGGGACATGATGACCCTTCTCATCAGAGAAGATACCTTAACTGAAAATGTGGCTAGATTTTACATTGCACAGAGTGTCCTGGCCATAGAATCCATTCATAAACATAACTACATCCACAGGTTAGTACTGCTTACAAGGATCTGAATCACTAAACAAGTAGTTTATTTCCATGGATAATATCTTATGATGCTTTATTGTTGAACTGATCTCTATTTAGTGTGTGCTCTCATACAGAGATATTAAGCCCGATAATCTTCTATTGGACAAAAATGGTCACATGAAGCTATCAGACTTTGGTTTATGCAAACCAATTGATTGTTCAAAACTCTCGACCTTGAATGAAGATGAACCCATGAGTGATGAAAACCTTAGGGAGTCGATGGACATTGACGGCTGTTTTCCAGACACCAAATGTGGTAGTAGGTGGAAGAGCCCTCATGAACAACTCCAGCACTGGAAAATAAACAGGAGAAAATTGGTACTTTTTGGATGGCCCTTCTACTTCAGTAATCTCTGCACCATGCTTTACTTTGATTTTCTGCTTTTAACATGTTAGTTGATCTTGAATCTATTTCTACATCAAGGAATACATCCAGGGTAACAGGATCTAAATTGTCATTTCAGGCATTCTCCACTGTGGGAACACCAGACTATATTGCTCCTGAAGTATTACTAAAGAAAGGATATGGCATGGAATGTGATTGGTATATAACTCTTGGTTAGATAATTGATTTCTGTCTATATTTTCCGTGCTCTGGTGTTTTCAGGATTCATTTATCCATTTTGTAATGTGATTTTAGCCTGTTTTATGCTCTATTTCATTTGACTGCATATTATCTTTCTTTCTTAGGGACCTCACAAATTTTGTAAATCTCATATTTTGTATTGCCTAATTGGTTAAAATCTGAAACTGGATGATCTGATATATGGATTGTTCCTCTCCACAAAACATTGCTTTGGGAGGATGTTACTGACTTCTATTCCTTGGATAATTTCGATCACGCTCACATTTTAGACTTATTTTCACCTAAAATCTGTGATAGCAGTTTTCTCTTTTAAAATTTTCTTGTTCCTATATGTAGTTTCCAAAAATGTACATATTGTTGAGTAAAGTTTGCTCCTTGCATCCAAGATTTCACGGCTTCAAGCAATGAAAATAGACCTCTCCAGAAATGAGGATAAGGATATGTAGTTTCCCTCCCTGATGCTGCCTTGGCGGGAGCCTCGTGCACCAACTCCCTTTTGTCTTGCATAATACTGAGTACTTTTGGTTGCGCAAACCATTTTCTAGTTTCTAATAAAATATTTGTCTGTTAATCGCAGGTGGTCATTGGGTGCAATTATGTATGAAATGCTTGTTGGCTATCCACCATTTTACTCTGATGATCCCATAACAACATGTCGAAAGGTTAGACTTGATATGCCAGAACTTCATTTGTCTTGTTCAGCATAGTAAGACATTACTAATCTCAACATTATGTTATTGAAAAAAAAAAGACTCTTTGCCTTTCCCTTTGTCCAAATCCCAGCCAAAGGGAATTCCGAATCCCAATTTATGCTACACTATATTAGTTCTTCTCTACTTCTCTTTTACTATACACATCCTATACATTTTGAGTTCTTTTCCATTCTACCCTCTACATCTAGAATTATGTAGTTACATTTTTGTCGATCTTTACATAAGTTGTCACATGCTGTGATCAAACGACCTCTGCTTTGTCCACTAAATCCATTTAGTTGGATATAAACTCATCTATCTTTGTTCTTTCTGACATTTATGTACAATCAGATGATAAAAGAAAGAAGTAAACCAATAGTTACCTGAGTCATGCTAATATTCGTAAGACAGCAAAGTTGACTAAACAAGACAAAGAACCTTATCTATCGGCTGGAACTTACATTAAACATGCTTGGCGTTGGTCGTTTACAATCTTGCCAATTTTAAATGAGGACTTGTAACTTGAAATTTATATTAGTTATTGATTTGAGATTGTAATAGTAACAAGTTTGCTCGACTTCAACACATTTCATATCAACTGTCTTACATATTCCTGTTGAAATCTTTCGTAAAAGTTTAAGCAGGAAATGGACTGGCTATAAGAATTTAAATTCCAGACTTTCTTTTAAACATAGACAGAGGAGCAAACATCATAGTATTGTACAGAAATCACTTTAAATGGGGAAAGAAGATCTTCAAGTATGCACAAGATTTAATGATCTTAATCTAAGTTTCTAGCTGTCTCAAGTTGGAAAACGGGAAAAAGAAGAAGAAAAGAAGAGGAACAACAAAGGTCTGAGAACATAAACCCCAAGAAAGTTCTGCTTTTGCAACCCTCTAAAAATGTTGTGAAGATGAGTCTTTTGAATTTGTGAGAGCCCAAGAGGAAGATCACCATTCAACTGAACTTGGAAGTGTGGCTAGTTTTGCTTACTCTCTTCAGTTTTTTTTGCAATTGTTCTCCAAGTATTAGTGTATTACATCCATAAATGAATGTAGATTCTTTTAACTAATGATTTCTATCTAATGATATCATCCCCATTTTTTAACTAAAAATGTTGTCAAGATGAGTCTTTTGAATTTGCAAGAGCCCGAGAGAAAGAACACCATTCAACTGAACTTGGAAGTGTGGCTAGTTTTGCTTACTCTCTTCAGTTTTTTTTGCAATTGTTCTCTACGTTTTAGTGTATTACATCAATAAATGAATGTAGATTTTTTAACTAATGATTTCTATCTAATGATATCATCCCCATTTGTTAACTAAAAATGTTGTGAAGATGAGTCTTTTGAATTTGCAAGAGCCCGAGAGGAAGAATACCATTCAACTGAACTTGGGAGTGTTGCTAGTTGTGCTTACGCTCTTCAATTTTTTTTGCAATTGTTCTCTAAGTATTAGTGTATTACATCCATAAATGAATGTAGATTTTGTAACTAACGATTTCTACCTAATGCTATCATCCCCACTTCTTCTATTTTACTTGATGAAGTTGATTAATTTTATGGTTTTATCTGTTAATAGTTTGTTTTTTCTTCATTATGAGGCTAGGCTATGCCTTCTTCGTCTCTTTTAAATTGAGAAGATTTCTAGCCCATCTTAATGCTGGTTTAGTAATTTTTTAGATTGTGCACTGGAAAAACTATTTGAAATTTCCTGAAGAGGCAAGGTTATCTCCCGAGGCTAAGAATCTTATTTGTAGATTATTGTGTGATGTCGATCACAGACTTGGCAGCGGAGGAGCAGATCAAATAAAGGTAATTATTGAGATGAAGAAGATTTAGAATTCCCACTCCTTGTAGTTTATTTATCTAGATTAATCATGCAAATCTTTTCTTAAAATTTATTCTACATTTTATCAGATTATATAATTTACTGCATCTATTTTTTCTCAGGCCCACCCTTGGTTCAAAGATATTGCATGGGAGAAGCTTTACAAAATGGAAGCAGCTTTTAGGCCAGAAGTCAATGGCGAACTGGATACACAGAACTTCCTGAAGTTTGATGAAGTAAAACAATGATATTTTGAAGTTACCTCTCACTGTATTTGTTAACTGCTAAGCTTATTGATGGCCTATTTGCTTTTTCAATTTCAGTCCTTGATTCCTGGAATTGTAGTTCCTCGTATCAATTATTTTTAACAGTAGGAGTTTCTCTGAATGATTTCTTCTTTTATCCTTTAAACTAGCTGTACAACAATTATGTGATATCAGTGGCTATTCTTCTCGCTGATGTAGATTTGTTTTAGTTTATCCTAGCTGTTCATCTTAGGCTCTTAGCATTTGTAATGTGTTTTGAAAATTCATTGGTAGGTCTTAGGAGGGCCAGTTCTTTTCTGTAGAAAAATAACTCAACATTGTGGATTTTGTACTTACACCAATGCTTCTACTATTTCACTTTTAAAGGGTGGGACCAATAGTTCAACTATTACCTTCTTTTGCTTTACTAAATTTTACTCATATGTTCCTGTTGCATTCCTGTTTCCTGTGACTCTAGTCACTTGCATAGTTGAATCATTTTTTCCTTATGTGTTTTGCTTCAGTTGGATACTCCTCCTGCAAGAACTGGTTCTGGACCCACAAGGAAGGTACACAACCTTTCCCTCTAATGTTCAGTTCAGAAAATTTTCTTAAAGGCACTCAAAAGTATCATAGTATTTGCTTTTGAATGTTAATGGAGAAGCCTTCTCAACATTGAGTTTTAATTCTATCGTTCAATTGTTATTCGGAAATGGCTATAATCATGATCATGGGGAATTCCATTAATTTGGAGTACGGTAAGTAATATGCACACTTGAGAACACACAATACACTGATATTTATCATGCATCTATCTTTTGTTTGTTCAACCACTAAGTTGATGCTATTGGATTACTCCTGTCATAGGAGTATTGGATCTGTGCATGCAAAATGTGCAACTTGACTATAGTTAGCTGCATGTTTGATCCCAATACTAATCTGATATGAGAGCTATGAGAACTGTGAGAATGGTGATTATGTAGGACACAAGACAAGATGTGCATATGCCAATATGGTAGATCTTGAAAATTTAGGATTAGATATATGACAGATACAACAAGGAATCTGTAAGACATTAAAGCGTACAGTTTTTTTGGGGGGGGAATTATAAATCTTCTACCTTATAACCTAATAAGTAATTAGTTTAACATCTTGTTCATTGAATTAAAAGAGATCAGAAATACAGAGCTTATTGTACAGAACCAGAGAGATCCAAACAAATAATTTCAAATATAAATAAATATATTGCAGAGATCTGCCATTTGTACAGAACCAGAGGGATCAAAACAAATAATTTCAACAATTTATCTTAGGTTATCACTAGTGCTAACAGAAGTGGAGTATAAATAAATATATTACTGAGGTTCGCCTTCAATTTGCTTTCCTCCAGTCTCTTAAAACGTGAATAAAAATAACAATCTTTAGTCACCTTGATGGCTTCTACAAATTAAATTAATTATGTGAATTTTCTGTGTACAGTTTCAAAAGAGAAAGTTGAATGATAGTAAGAGAAGTGAGAACTAGCCTTTAAAATTATCTTCCTAAAGTTTGCTTCCTTAGCTTTCTTAGGGCAAAAAGAATTACACAAGCTCTTTGTGAGAGGAAAGATGGCAAGGACTGGTATGACACCTGTCCAGATAAATCGAACAGCCAGTATCAGTATTAATCTTGTAATTCAGCAATATGTCATGAAGTAAGCTGTCATTCATAAAAGTGTCATAGGACATCTAAATTTTGTAAGATTTCAAGATGCAAATCCATACTCATATGTCATCACTGCTAACGGTTGCACAAGTTATAGGCAATTAAGTAATGAACAAATTGATTTGATTAGTCTGGTGGTCAAGGTCGTCGTTGCAAATATAAGTTTATAACTAAAAGAATCATTGTTGTTCAAGTGTTCCCACATTTTGTAGTAGGAAGAAAGAAGCTTTTTTTCCACCAAAATGCAGAAAGAATTCAAAAGTTAAAAACCATACACCAATCCCTCCAATCGAGAGAGTATTTTTTTGAAGGATATTGATAGCCCATAAAATGTGGGTTTCAACTCGACAAGCTAGCAAATTGTCTGTGTACATTTTTCTAGATATTTGTATAAGAACTTCCTCTACATGCTATGGATTAGTCTGTGTGCTTATTTAACCTTCATATGTCTCATTCAATTTTCAGTTAAAATATGAGAGTTGAGTTATTGTGCTTGAAATGTAATGACCAGATGCTTCTAGATGCTAAAGATCTAAGCTTTGTTGGGTACACTTACAAGAATTTTGATGCAGTCAAAGGCTTACAACAGTCTTCTGGTATGCACATTAGTTTTCAAGTTTTCTACTTGCTTTGGAATTCTTTATTAAGTTTCTCTGAGGTAACATAGATGTTAGAGATCATACTTTAAACAATTTGTAAAAGCAAATATTTCTTTTACTTTGGCATCTGTATATAAGCATGTAATTTTCCCTCAGCGTCTTCTATCTTTCATTATCATTCTGATTCAAACATATAATACTTGCAATATAAGATACGGTTGACACAGTTATGCATTTTTCTCTTTCCATTTCCTTTTGACTTCCAATGTATGCAGTTTTTTCTGTTTCATTTTGCATTGGAATTTGAAAAAACTTTTGTGGGTGTTTTGTGTTAATAGCATTTCACATGTTAGATTTCTTCTGGAATCTCTACCAAGAGGAAAAGGTCAAATGTTACATGCATTATTGTTTCTTCTGTTCTCCATATATCAGCCTCCCTTCGCTAAAAAAGTTATACTGTTATAGGAATAAAATAGTTAGTAGGGAATAGGGAGTAGGAACAATGTAGAAGGTAGTCTATAGTCTACATGTGGTTGGAATTATCACAATGACTTGCTATTTTGTAAGTTATAGTTGACTTTGATTCATTTAGAATTTAGGCATCTACCCACCCTCATCGCCCACAATATACTGCATATCTTATAGGTTGACATAACAACACCATCATTACAAAAGGTGTCGAAAAAAATTTCTGCTCTTCTATGTATCTTAGCATTTACAAAATTCCTTGCAAAACTTTCTCAAGGAATATAAAAACGTATGTTTCTCAATATGTATCTCTTTGGCTTTTTATCTCTTTCCCCCTTGGTTAAGAAAAAAGATAATAGCATGATGTACTTTCATGATTTTATCTTAATTTTCAGCATTCTATACTTGTTTTGATCAACTTAAGCATGCAGATATGAAGAGAAATGCATCACCAAGGAGGCGCTCAATTGATTCCATATTTGGTAATGCATTTCACTATGGCCTAAAGTGCGTTAATTTAGCTAAAGTATAATCATAACCTTTCTTTAAATTCACTTGACTGATTGACATTGCGGCATATATCAAGTCTAATGATCTGAAATTTAGCATGACATATCTATTGGGTTTATCGTCATTAATTGACTTGCTTGAAAGCTCAAAATGACTTGAGCAGCATCCAAGTAAACTATTAACTATGTGCATTCAACTTTGGGGTACTTAACTACTTATGTACACTAAAATAATCCTTAAGTTGTTAATATATGAGACAAGCATCACCTATTCTCATCTGCCACTACTCTCCTTTTAACTGTTTCCTTCTTTTTAATGCCAGGTGATTCAGTCATTGATTCAAGGAAATCCACTGAAGGAGATGGCGACACACACATGATGTCAACAGGAGACGCGCTGCCCCCTTAAGCTTCCCTCATTTATTACTCAGAAGTTTATCAAGCATACGCCCTGATAGTGTAGTTGTGGGGAAGGAGGCCTGCTTATTTAGTCGGTTCTGCGCTTCCCTTGGTCCTGATAAGCTGTTAAGAAAGCATTTCTAGAACCTACGCAGCTTCTGGTTGTACAGTAGTATTTAAAAGGATAATTAAATAGTGGGCCATGATATTGAAATGTCTGAGAGCAAAGATCACTGTTTTGGGAGTACTTTTCCTGACTGCCCAGGTTGGCAAAGCAAAATGTGCCATCTCTTGTGGCAGATTCGGGTCTGATTACTTTGGAGACAATAAGATGGTGCTTTCAGCAAAGTTTTCTGTTATCTTGCCAAGCGTCTGCTTTACATCTGATTTACTTTGTTCACATTGGACTTCTTGGGTGTTGCCAGAGGTACTCTTGATCAGAAACTGAATTCATATGAGATGCATTATAGTTGTCAATTTGTAGCAAGTGGAATGCTACCAGTACTATCGATAGCAGGTTTTCAGCATTCTCTACTGATTGGGTCAGAAAGTGAGCATTTTTCTTTTCCATTGCCAAAATATGTTATGCCAATAGTAGATTTTCCATGGAAATGTAATTCATAGGTTATTTCCGTCAAAGAAAAAGAGAAATTGTTCAAAAATACTCTAAATGATCACTATAAAAAAAAATTAGATTATTATATAATGTACATTCTTTACACATACGAGCTTATATCACTCGAAAGTTTCATCTTTTAATAGCTAACATTGTGTTATACATGTATGTATAACACTAATATTTTGTCATCCAACAATATCACAAAGGCAGGGATAAAAGCTGCCAATGATGTCAAAATTCACTTTTAACCAATATCACCCTGCAAAACTTATACATACTAAACAAGGGTGACCACCGGCAAAATTCAAGTCCTGTAGGCAAAACTTGTACATATTAAACAAGGGCGACCACCTGCAAAATTCAGGTCCTGTAGCGACCAGACATGTTTACTCTAAGTATTCCACCACCAAGTATGGCAGGATGAAGGCATTGCAATAACCTGCTGCTATAGCGAAGACCTCAGCTTCTCAACTTCAGCCAAAAGAGAAGAATTTCCTTCACATGCATCTGTCAACACCTCAAACCTCCTACAGATTTCATCTGTCCATGGTGTCCCTTGCGACGTGATTAATCCATGTTGAACAAAACTCCGAAGCATATCCTGATAAGATTTATTTTAGAAAATAAAAGTGGAAAGACTAATTGGTGGATACTTTTCTGGCTTATATGCAATATGATGGCTTTACAGAAAGTTACCTCATTCTGTCGCTTCTTTGAATAAGTTCGCAGGAGAGATCTTGCCAATTTATTTTGAAGTGTAACCTTCTCACAAGGATTGGCTTGGAATATGAAACAAGAAAGGTGATGTACAGCCAGTTGGAAAGCCACTGATCCTCTCGTGGCAGCTCTATCAAGTCCCCCTGAAATCCACGATTTGGCATATGCCTCCAAAATCTCCTCATTGTCCTATGAAACACCAGTAACATATCATTCAGAGAAATTCTGTAATTATCAAACTCCTAAAAGATGAACACATAGTCCCGAATTTGATTATTACTTACTTGTCTTCTCTCTTAATCCAGACAGAGGAGGGTAACATAATTAAGTAATTAACTATCCCCCTTCTATATTTAGAATTTAAAGCAAAAAAGATCAGTCGAATTTTTTTTAAAAAAATTTATTTTTAGTTGGATAAGCACCACTATTCTTAATCATGACAAATCAAATAAAGTTGGCTGCTTTCATTATATTACTAGTAGAAAAGGTAAATACTGATATATGTGTTATTAAAATAACCTTATCTATCACAATAATTTTTATAATCTGGTCCACTGGCATATATTTGCCATGCAAGATGAGTATTGGAGGAACGAGCTAAACCATTCAAGGAAAACAACTATATCAATTGATCAGCAAATTAATTGCTCAGCTATGTTAAAGGAAAAGATGAAAGGAAACTGAAATGCCCAGAAGTACCTCCACAGGCTCCAGGTAACCTTCAGCCTCAGCAATACATTTTTCTGATGGAGGCAAGAGTTCAAGTACATAAGCACTAGCTAGCGCATTCCATGCAGCAAGTCTCACTGTAGCCTCAACATTTCGATGCAAGTAAACTGCCACTTGCCGCCCATATACGATGTCACCATATGATATGGCTGCAAATTGCTCAATGAGGTTCTCAACAAAAGTAGTATAGCTTTCATGAATTGTTGTCTGAAAACCAAGAATTTGCGGGCTTCCACCCTCTTGAGTTTCTGTCAACCTAGATGAAGAACCTTGAAATTTCTCGCTCCTTTCAGGAGGGGATTTAGCAAATCCATGTCGTAGCCGGTCAATATGCTGGCCATACAGTTTTTGTAAAGCTTCAAAAACATCCTTACTGTTCTCTTCTGCAAGTACATCCATGTTGACATGCAAGGCCATAGATAAAGAATGTAATTTCCACACCAAAGAAACACCACATATAGGAGAGTTATGAACATCAAAGCACAGTAAAGATGAACTTGCTTCCAATCCTAAAAGGAAAAATAGACCACCTCTTGCCACATCAAGGATATCATTCAATGAGAATGTGCCGCTGCTCTTTGGGTCACCAACTCCACAGATTGCACTAAGGAACCAATGAGCAGGAAGTGGCAATCTTTGGTGCGCCCACTCTAGAAACAAAGAGTTGCAAGATGGATCAACTGATTCCGGCATCTCTTGTTCCTCACTAATGGTTTCCAAAGCATTGAGCTTCCTGAATCCATCGAGTTCATTATTGTTTCTATCAACTTTACCAGAAGACTTCCTCTTAATGCCCAACCATCTAGTTTCATAGTGAGAAGTCAACAACTTACTCAAATACAAATAGTCTTCATCTGTCCTTTTCCATACAAATGATTTTAAACCCTTAGTATTGGAAACAAGATAATGAATACAGAAGTCAAGGAACTTCAGAACAGAAGGTTGGAGAAGAATATCAAATGCTTTTTCTAAAGCAGCTCTCTCCCTAGGTCCTGCAGTCAGACATACTCCAAGAACAGCATTGATTCTCTGTAAAGTTGCAAGATTAGGATGTATCATAATTTCTGATTTCATGCTTTTGTCAGAAACAAGATATTCCTCAAGCACAAGTGGGAAGACATTAAGCAAATCCAAAACAAGTTGTGCATCCAACTGTACCAGGAAACATTTCGGGGACCAGAAACCTCCTCCAGAAGAACCCCATCCAAACCCAATTCCAGGAGCGGGTCCTCCTCTACCAAACATCTCCACAGACTGAAATATAGGCCATTCTGAGGCAACCATTGTCATTAGCATATTTAACACTTCTGTCAAGTCATTCTGAGCCCACTTAGTAATACCTTCTTCTAATATCTTGGCAGCTTTTCCTGGCCTGTATCCTTTGGGAGGTTCAGGGAATTCTGTCCGTTTAGCTCTCCGGACAACTTCATCAACCAAAAGAACTACTTCTACTAATCCTCGAAGACAACTTATAGAAGATAATGATGTATCAAGATTACTATGATGTCTCAGATGGCTAAGGCTCACTGCTAGAGATCCACCATTAGTAGAAAACTCTTTAACTTGTATACTGCTACTGCACCAGCAGTTAATAAATTTATTCTCAATAATTTCCAGGCCGAGTTTAGGAACAAAATCAGGCAGCCATGGGAGGTGACTGTAGCCTTTACTCTTATCATTTATGCTGTCTGGCACTATCCTATCTAATATACAATAAAGCATGTGCAAGATCGCAGAGATCACCCAAAGCAAAGAAGCCAAATGCGTAATGGCTACATGCTTCATGCTCTTATCCCAGCCAGCAATAAGTGGAGAAACATATGGAATATTTTTCAATTGCAACCAACTTATAGCTAACTCTACAATTGGAACTACATGACTCCAAGACCAAACTTCCATGTAATCACCAGAGAGGTCCATGCCTTGCTCGGCAAGTTGATCAACTGAGTGAAGAATAGGTAGCTTTTGTGCTAGCGCTGCTAGTACAAGGTATGCTTCCCTTGTAACAGAGGTGAATTCATCAAGAACATCGTTCTCAAGTAGCTTCTCAAACTTTGGAGGACTGAGCCATAAGCACATAACAGGAAAAAAATCTGAAAAGTATGATATGCAAAATCCATAATGGATACAGACTCTCCATAACCGTAACTGTTCAACCATCATTGCAGAAGTAAGTTTACAATGCTCCCTTCCAGATTTTATCCAATTTTCGAGGGTGAATAAATTTCCATACCAGCGCCACATTGCCTTCTGAAGAACTCCATGCTTCACAAAATCTAAACAGGTTTTCTTATTATATTGGGATAAGACCTGAATAAGCAAAAAAAGAATAATAATATCAAGATGATAATGTGAGATGATTTTCTGAAGAAAAACCAACAAGTAGATTAATAAGATTACACATATGACATGCTGTTTATTTATGCTCTAACAAGAAAACATTTAATAGCTCCAGTCTCATTCAGTGTAACAATCTAGTCATTTATCTGCCCATATCTACACTCTCAAATTCTTCTCATGGAATCTGGATCCACTGGATTTAAAGGGAAAAAAAATCACAGACTTTTGATAGAACAAAACAGAAATACTCTTTTCTGATAATGACCACCTAAATTTTATCAAGCCAACTTTGCACTCTGCAACATCTTATATCTGCAAGAAAACATATGGAAAACTTCTCAAAGTATTTCAGTCATTCATTGGTTCAAACTCAAAATGATGAAACACACCTGAGTAGCGAGACTTTATTCCAAGCATGTCTACTTCATCAATTCAGAACTTAATTTTAGAAGAAGTCCCGTCCTTGTCTTTTAGCTTATTTGCAAGTATATACATCAAACAGACTTGTTTTTTTTTACTTTTTAGCCTATTTGTACGTATAAGTACATCACACAGATATAATGGATTCCACAATTGGAGTAATCAATTTGACTCTCAGAAAGAGAAACTATTGACCAAACTAGGTATGCCTGCTGAACACCAATCGCATGAACATAACCCAATAGATTCCTTTAACTCGAGGAAAAAGTAACAGGTATTAATGTATTATAAACTATACAAGGCAACAAGCCTCTGTTCATAACACCATATAATAACATACTAATGTGTGAAGGGAATGATGGGCAAAAATGTATGTATATGTTCTCAATTTTAAAAGATAAAATGGCGAAGCCTCATTATTTGAACTATACACAATAATGTAATCAACTGGCAGGATCAAACACCAAGCTGAAATTGAGTTTTAGATCGAGCTCAGAAAAGGCTTATAAAAGTAAGAAAGTGTGAAGCAGCACTTCAATGCAAAACATAAACCGGCATGCAAATAAGAAAAAAAACAGTAGTCTAGACATCCGTGACAGAGTACACATTATCTCAGTTAATCCAATACCACTAGAATTGTTGCTTGTAATGTGGTAGTTTAAAATTAAGGTAGAAGATAACCTTCAGGAGAATTATTGCTTTTATCTGAGATGGATGAACTTCAACAGCACCTTGTCCAGTAAACATCTTAACGACAGTTTTAATCAGCTGTGGGTATCTCAAAATGGCATCAGCAGATTGTGGGGAGTGTCTGGCTAATGCAACAAGAATTGAAACAAGGGAATCCTCTAAAGTTGGAAGAGGGTCCATCTGGATCAAAAGAGACATATTCAAAGGTCAAAAAGCTTAAACAAGTAAATAAGTAGATTAACCATACCAAATTTGTTTAAATAGTCAAATTGACGAGCAATTATAAAATCATTAACTCATATGCAAGCTTTAGCAATTAAAAGTTGATCACAATACAACATTTACTTATTTTCTAAGCATCATGAAGCATATATATTCCTTGCGTTGATAAAAAAACTTGCTTGCTGGCAGAAAGGATTCATACAACCAGCCGAAAACAATCCAAGGCATAATACTTGGTTGATGATGATGTTATTGTTATTGTTGCTGTGGCTGCTACTGGTGCTAGACTCATCATCATTGTCTAAGTGATAGCAGAGAATGAGCACAGAATTAAAGGTTGAATATAAAATATTCTTCTTTAACCATGTATAGTCAGCTTGTGAAAAGTGACAACCCAAAGGAGACCATAATATTTGCAAGACTAGAATCCTTGCAGTGCCAAATACAGCATTCCAAAGGTAATCGATTATTTTGATCTAGAAGAAACAAGATTGCAATTTCTACAAGAGGGTGAAGCATTGGAGAAGGGGTGACGAACATATGATGAGTTGTTTATGAACTTATAATAGATATAGCAACAATATCAAGTAAAAAGCTACAATAGAATATGCCTATGTTGTAAAATTTAATCTATACCTTGCTAGAGCTGAAAGTCTTAAGTACCAAAGTCTCATCATTTAACTAAGGTCTAGCAATTAATAGTTCGAGAATTTCGAACGAAGGCAATGCTATAATTTGTGTTTAAATCTGCTTATATGGTTTCCTCATGTCTTAGACTTAGAGATTAAGAAACTTCCAACTTCCAATGTCAAAATCATGATTTCTCCTTCAAGTAGACAAGATCCATGCCTAAAGAAACCTGGTTGATCCAAACAAGTCTAAACAACAGAAACTAGTCAACTCTACTAGCCAGCAACACTAAAAATCTTCCTGGCAGGCCTGTCTTACAACTGATTTTGCTTCTGCCAGTAAATCTCAGGAAAAAGAAGAAAATGTGGTTACATGGAACCTATTAGGTGCAAACTAATATATTATTGACAATCAAGCATCCGAAATAGAAAGTCAATATACTAACCTCCAAAAGATAGCAAATTCTTGGAAGTATTTCCATCCTAATGAGACCAGCAGCAACATCTTGTTCGGCCACAAAGATATCATCTTGGATGGTGTGCTTCCCATCAATTTCATCAGTGCCATTGTCACCAATATAAGGGATTATATTTGATGGCTTTGTATTGTACTTCCAAAAACCACCATAAAGAAAACCACCATCAAGCTCCGGTCTACCTCGAAATACAGGAGCAGTGCAAATATCTTTCTCAAGAGTAGGTAATTTCTGAAAAGAGATATGAATCGAAGTAAAATCCCTGGTTGAAATAAAAATACTACTGAAAAAATAAAATCTCCACCTCTAGAATATCGAAGAATTTTTCATTCACATCATAGCTCAATATGGACTGAATCACTTTGGCACAAGCCAAAACTACAGAGTCATGATTATCATCCAATGCAATCCTGCAGAAGCTTCAAGATTTAGTGATTATGAATTATATGAATATTAGAATTATAAAACTCAAGTAACTGGATCACAAATAATATCAAGGAAATCACAAACAGAATATACCTTTTAGAACAAAAGTTGCAAAGCATAGCACATTAATAACTCTATATCTTTATGATTACAAGGATGACTAGATGGCTTCTATTTGATACATGCAGAAAGACATCAATCATAAGAAGCCTCTTGCAAACGTCTGGTCATAATCATCCACATGAAGCAATCATCTAAACCTTTACTGTCCAAATTTTCTACTTTGTGATAATTCAGGAGTCCTCTGTAATATTTGGGATTTGATCTCTAACTTTGCCATGAATACTAGCTAATCCAAATTTCATAAACATTCACGCATACATACATGCATCCGGTGTTTCTATGTAAAAGCAGCTAGCTCACTGCAAAAAGCAACCTAAAATCAAATTTGTAATCATTTACTGAACCTCAGAAATTCCAAATCCAATCATCCACTGCAACAAGTCAGAAAATTATTCCACAACAAAAAACAAAGTAGAATATAATCAATTCCTAGTTGGCTAACTTATTCTGATAGATATTATCAGTCACAGATATTACCTTAGTGATAGAGCCATCTTTGGTTCAGGGCCGAGGGCAAATGCCCAGACAGCTTGCCAGTCGACAAATCTATCAGTAGTATTAATTTCCTCCCTAATATTAATATCCATCTTCTGCAAATTCTGTAAAGCCTTATTGAATATGGAAGCAAGCAACTGCAATGCAAGTGCTCGTTGTCCAGGTACCTAAATTAAAATATAGAAACTTCTTTGCTCAAGAACATGGATACTTGGGAAAATATATGAGAATAATATTATGTCTAAACTGATAGTATTAGGTAGATGTAATAAACTAATAATAGAAGAGTAGAATATGGATTTGACAATTCAACAGCCTTGTAAATGCTGCATATTACATATTCTAGGAAGCACAATTACATGTCCAAAATCCTACATGTTTTAATCACAGAGAAATGTTTAATCCTCAACTACTAACACGTAGCAGTTTGCAATCTGGTCCTTTTCTGTATTTTGAAGAATATGATGATCCTTTATAAGTTAACGAAAGCAAGAGTATGTGGGTTTTTTTTCAGTTTCCTACAAATGAATAGTTGAGAATCCAGCAAGGTGCAGTTTCCATACATGCTAGATTCAAGTTCTAGCATAATGGTCACTTCATGCACCTAATTTTTTTTTCAACTTCTTGCTAAGAGAAAATGGAAATCAATTTCAAAGATTAAATGCTTTTTTTATCATTATAATTCTCTTATGGCATTCTGTCCAAAAATTTGACTCCATCATATTTTAAATAGTTCTCTAAGAAGTTTGGTTTCCCCTAAATTTCCACTCCATAGCATTATCAATCTCTTCACAACCCACCACCATCCCATCCACAAAAGAGGAAACACAATGAGAGATAAATCCATTCAAAATAAGATTTCAAAAAGATCACCAGGATGAGAAAGGTTGATTCTAGATCTTACTGAACAAGAAGTTTCATCCTAAGATATTTAGTTTAGTATCCATGGGATTCACCTAAACATGCAAACTTTGGTAATTGAATCTGTCAAAACATTTTTGGTGCTCGTTTTATAATATATTAAGTGAAACACTCCATCAAAGAGATTGTTGCAGATGAGCCAATGCAGTATATGAAGAAGCCATACCAGACACACCAGGTATAGTCAAATATAAACTAGGATGGGATAGAAAGAACAGAAGCAAATTATGATGCAAAGGATATTAAGCATCCTGTGGCTAATATAAATGAAGGAATATCTAAGGCTCTATTTGAACCTTGGGAAATGTAAAATTCCTTCTGATCATAAGATTTCTACCAAATTAAATTTACTTCACAACATCAATTGTGTCTTCACCAAGTACTCTATGCATCCTAAATAATGAAAGCCAAACATCGTTAGGTAGTAAATGAGCTGGTAGGAAACTTAGTCAAGACAGATACAGACATGGAACCTTCTCGAGTACAAGAGACATGGACGAAGCATAAGCAACGATATGACCTTTTTCATATTGATGAACTTGATTGTCTGCCTCATGTCACATTTGGCATCCTTTAGTTGTAACCAAATGATCCATCAAGTTCCTTTAAACTCGTTGGAAGCTTTAAACCATAGTATGGGAGGTCCTGGACTCTCATGGACTTGCTCTCCTGTATGATCCCCAAAGTCAACTAACAAAGGCAAAGGGTACTTTTTTCCTTTTTAGCCATGCATACATTTTCTTTAATCCTAATCACCTTGAGGAGGGGGGAAGGGGAAGTTCCTTTGAATGGGATAGAAAGGATGAGCATAGCAACATCCATCTGGTCATCATGGAAGGTTTTGGTACTAGCATTCTTACTTCATTAAATTCAGAACATAATTCCCAAGATGGAATCTTGTATCTATAGAAAAATTGGCTATGTTAATATAAAAGCAATTATTGACCAGCCTTTTCCTTGAAATTCATGAGCCGATAGGTGCTTCTCAATGATCAATATACTATGTTCTTAATGTCAATCAATGTGTCTACGGACTTTTATCCCAAAAAAAAAAAAAACCCCCACCACATCTCTCCTGATATTTGACATCAAAACTGTATATGTAAGAATGCACATGCCAGATAAATTATTGAACAGTTATGAAAGAATGTTACCATTTATGTTGTGTCAGAGGGATAGAAAAACATAAGCAAGGTGCAACTAAAATCTAATAATGGTAGCTGTACAAAAATTACCATGCTCCGAATAAGTGCTACTGCCTCAATGATTGTGTACCCAACAGAAGCAGGATCCCCCTCTGTTCGTAGGAAGTCACGCTCAGCCACGTTATCAGCATTATACTGAACATGCTGAGGCCTCTTACCTACAGATGACAAGAACACCACCATTCTCAATAGAAAGTACATATAAATCTAGAAAAATATACTAGACAGCTCATGGACTATAAATTACCAGAAGATGCATAGTAGGTAGAATTCTGCAGAATCCCCTAGTTACGTTAAGAATATGGCTGATAGATGCATACTGATATTGACAGGCAAATACTATATTATATGCTCTGCAGGAAAAAAAGTAAAAAGAAAAAATCAAGCATCAAAACAGAAAAAGGACAATTTTGAAAGAGTAAAGAACATTGAGTGATCGAACGAAGACAAATGGAATTAAAAAAGACGGAAAGGGATTACGAGGCCAAGCACTACTATATATTTGTTCACAATAACGCTTTTTCCGCAACTAAAAGAAAAGAAGAAGAATAAATTGAACAAACTATAGGAAACAATGGAAGAAGAAGATCATTGCACAGAAAGATGAAGCATGCCGGCACTTCTATGATATACACTCTTTTGTGCTAAAAATTATCAACAAGCAATTCTGTAATAGCATATGTTAAATGGAGCTAAGAAACTTTGTCAGTGTCTAACGAATTGCAGAAATATGCATACCATGTTTGGACCTAAATGCTTCCTATTATGCAAAAGAGGTCATTTAAAGAACTAAAGCCAATTAATGTTATTTACTCACTTGATCAGAAATCAGGCACTTATCTACTAAGTTCAGATATGTCACCTGTAAATAGTTAAATATATCTAACATATAACTTCAAATGCACATGTTTGCAAGTATTTTTTTAGAGAAAGATTGAAGACGTATGGAAGATCAGCCAATAAAGATAATATACCATCATGTTGCTCCTGAGAAGATTCAATTTCCATTACATTCCCATCCAAGGAAAATCTGAGTGTCCTAACTTTCTCAACTCTCTCACTCCAAACCTTCCATGAACGGCTACTATCTACACCCGGCACCAGCCAATCACAAGGCCTTGCCCCAGAAATCTTCCCATTTTCATCCAGGCCACCATTTGTTGAATCCAGCAGTTTCCTCTCCCTCTCTGGCTGAGCACCTTTCCTGTTCCCCACATTGTCTTGGCCCCGCTTCTTTAGCATTTCAACTATCGCAGGATCCATCTTCTCCATTATCTCTGCCCGTGCCTCTGCAATCTCATCTGCTGACATCTCCTTCAACCTAGCAAGGTTCTCCACACCAATGTCATCTATAAGGGAAACTTTGGGCTCAGCATCATTGATAATGTGCTTCTGTTCATTCCGTTTACCATTGTGTTGCATGGGATGCCGAGAAACCCCATTCATGGAATCCAATGCATCAATGTCCATGTTTTCCATACCAGGTTGTCGCTCATCTCTTGTAATGAGCTCACTTTGATTGCTATTACGCATCAACACGTCCTTGTTATCATGCATCGATGCGTCCTCCTCCTCTTTGTGAACCAAACCAACATCAGTTGAAGAAATGGAAGGTAAAGATCCACGCTTTCCTTCTTTCTTGTCGATTGTCCTTATTTCTCTTCCATTTCCGGCCCTTTTTTTGACCCGGGAAGCAGCAGAATCGTCCTTTGGAACGAATTCCTTCCACTTACTAAACTCCAACCTTTTCTTATCCTTCCTCTCCAAGGGTTTCGCGAACAACGCCACTGGATCATAATCCATCGAATCCCCCTCCTCCTCCATATCCTCCTCATCGGAATCCCGCACCGCAGACACCGGAGCCCAATGCTACGTGGTCAAAAGCGAACAATAAGTGAGTACTGCTCTCAAAGCTACGGAGAGAAGCAAGGGAGGTAACCTTACCGGCCCATGGGAGCGGTGACGAGCTACGGGAAAGGGAAGAACCGTTGGCGTGGGTAAAGAAGCGGGAGAGGAAGAGAAGCCCTTCTCCACAATGCTTCCGATGAGGCCAGTAGCGTGGTGGAGCTCTTCTACCCGCTGCTTTAAGGAGAAGGCTGCGGTCTTGGGATTCTTGGAAGACGAAGCCTTCTTGACCTCTTTCTTCGATTCCATTGTTTTCTTCTCTCCTAGAATTAGGGTTTTAGGGATTGGGAGGATGGAGAGAGCTCGTTGGAAGGGTTCGGGTTGATGTCGTCCGACGCTGTCGGCGGTCGGTATCTTCGGGATGAATCGGAGAGGGTTTGTTTTGTTATTTAACAATGGAATTACGGTTTACCCCTTACGTGCAGGCTTAAATTTATCACTTTAAAGTTTCATTTGTGGTCACATTATTATTTTATAATTATATCTAAATAAAAATTAGAGATTTGCTACCGATCAAACCCAAAATTTTACAGATTTTACAATTCACACCCTATTCTGAGAATTTTATAATCCTACTTATTTTTTTCTCATTTAACACCGTAATATTATTTTAATTTACTAACATCTATCAAGTTACTAAAATATTTTCTCTTATTTTATATATTCCTCCATTATCTTTCTCACTTATCTCCTTATATTCGTCTCTCACTACCTTGGCAATTATATTTCCTCATATTTAGACCTAACTATAGAAGAGGTAAAATATTATTTTCTCTATTTAATATTTTTACTATATAATATTAATTATGCTACAAGAATTATTATTGCCATAGTAAATATATACAAGTAAAATAACTAAGATACTTATACTCTATTTTTAGCCCCCACACTCTATTAAATAAATTTTTTATGGGAAAATTATTTTTTACGGCAGTAGTTAAATCTAAATTTATCTATAGTTTTATTGGTCACTTACCCACTTATGGTTATATCTAAACTAAAATTACTATTTTTTTATATATATGTGACTTATCTACAATGCGAATTTGAAATAATTCATTAGACAATATTTTAAATAATTAGACAAGCTTTTTAAAGCATCTAAAACAATAACAATTAAATTTCATATGACAAAAATATAATGAAAAATACATAAATTCAATATATTTATAATATTTTTTATTATCTGAAAATTTTATAGATGCTTTGAAAATTTTATCTAATTATCTATAACTTTATCTGTAATGAGTATTTTCAAATAAATATAATCATAAGGGATAAAATGACATAAATAAAAACTAGAGGAGTGAAGCGACTTTGTTATAAATAAATTACTTAATTTGTTATATATTTAAGAATAATCATAAGGGGATGAATGACATAAATAAAAATGATTGGAGTGAAGTGAATTTGTTATAAATTAACAAATTCATTTGTTATATATTTAAAAATAAGTGGGAATCTAATTATTTTTAAGAATATATAAGAATAAATGGGTATCTAAATACATATCTACTAAAGAATTTTAAGAGCTTAAGAGAGATAAGAAATTACAATCTATTTAATAATACTATATTTGAATTATCTATCTATAAGCACGACATGCTATCCAGTCCAAAAGTAGATATTTTGGTTATTTCTATTTCGATAGGGTCAAGTGGACGGCCACGACGCTTGACGGCGGGATATATATATATATAATAGATATTTGAATATGTATACAAAGGGCGAAACTATTATAATTTATGTTTTTTTTACACTTACTTATTATACTTTTACTTTATAACCTTGAACATAGTTTAGTGGTGACAGTCGTACTCACCTATAATATTAAATATTATTATTTTTTCTATTTTTCTAAATGTAATAAAAGAGAATGTATACTTTAGAATAGATTGAACTAATTGAAATGAGAATATATATTATTTATTTACTATTCTACATAATCACACTCTTTTCTCACCACATTTTTTATTTATTCTAATTTTTATATTTACTATCAAATAAATATATAATATTTTGATATACTAGTCATATTTCAAACATTATCAAGAGATCTTCATCTTTAATAATATCAATAAAAGTATAAATTTATTCGATAGAAAATAATACTTGATAACAGTATTGTTCATCTAGATACTTTTTTATTAATTTATAAAATGTCTTCTTCACTTTTACTACGATAGAAATATTTTTAATGTGTAAAAGACAAGTATTTCTACTTTCATATCAAAATAATATTTTATACTCATTTACTATTACAGTATTGTTTATATGAAAAATGGCTGTAATATGGAGGTATAGAGGTAAATTTTGTTAGCTACTGTGTTTTCATTAAGAGAGTTTAGTAAAAACTATTTATTGCAACTGAAAAAAAACAAATAAAGTATAATTATGTTATTGCAAAGGAAGAATAGATTAATAATATATATTCACTGTCCATTTATCTATATCTCTTTTATATTATACATTATGTTATATAATGATTAAAAATTTTAAAAAGATAAGGTGATGATAACTCTCACTACTAAGATAGGTAATTGTGCAAAAACATAACATATAATAGTTTACGGTGCAAATCTATATATGCAAATTCACATTGAAATCGTTAAAATTTAAATATTTTTCAGTTTTGGATATTTATGATTTCCTATCAATATATTACAATTTAACCCTAGTATCACGTTAAATAACTTAAATTCACGTTCATACTATTGTAAACCTAATCCTACACCTTTATAGAAGGGTGATGATTATAATATTTTAAATAATTCATACGTAGAATGTCTCTATAGTTTTATTCTTAGAAAGCAGATTTAGCCGATGATTAATAAGTGGAACCTTACTAAAATATACAGTAACATTTTTTAGAGATATCATGAAATCTGGAAATTAAAGTTGACACGAATTATCTTTAATTGGAGGCTAAATGTGAAGACCCACATCCTTTAATTAATCCAACTTATAATAAACACAAGTAACCATGTATTCTCAACATCACACATTAGCACAGTCAATAAATCTAAAAAATAATAGTATACAAATAGAGTTTCAACTAAGCATCAAATTTGTTTGAAAAAAAAAATGTTGGATTAATCAAAGCAGACAAGAAGCAGTAATTATTATGCAATCATTTATAAGACCAAAATATCTCAAATGCCAAGGGGCTTTATTCCATCCAACAAAGAATAACACGAAAGAGGAGAGAAGAAACCCCCTCTTCGATCTACACATATCCAGAAAATCAACTCGTCTTCATACAATCCTTTCAACTTCCAAGAAACCAATTAAACGACTACACCAGAGAACACACCAACACACACCAGTCCTAGGACAAACCCATGCATCGTCAGCACTCTCTGCATCGATCCTCCCTCCCGTCCATCTTCGAACGCTCACGGAGAGACGATCCCGGCCGCATTAATCCGGCTTCTAAGTCGACGAACCCGCTGCTCTCCGCCGCCACCTCATCTTTCTTTGTCGAGCTTCCGAGCCCGATCTTTGAGCTGAAGAACTTGACGAGCCCTCCTCCTTTAGCGTCGGCGGCCCGCCGTTTCGGGTGATCGCGGAGGTCGTAGGACCTCTCGGTGGTCGGCGACAAGAGGAGCTGGCGGTCGTCGTCCTCGTACACCACCCTTGAGTGGCGTTTCTTCGATTTCCGGATGAGGAATCCGACGAGGATGATGGCCGAGGTGGCGACGATGACCTTCAACACGGTTACCAGGCCTGGGAGTGAGCTGACCCCAGGAGCCGTCTCGTGAGGAGAAGAAGCGTCGACTTTTCGACTCGGAGCTGCCATTTTCCTCTTGGGTCTACTGCGAGACTTGGAAATTGGAAACTGAAGAAGGAAATGGTGAGATGGTAGCTCAAGAAAGAAGACGAGGACTTTAATGCAAATTTACCTCTGGATTTCTTGAAGACTCGATTTGTTCTACAGCAACGTGCTTGAGCTTGGTCTCGTATTTGTATACTCGGGCTTCTCAAGCTGACGCATTTACCCTTCCCCAAAGAGAGCATTTTCCTCTTGAGCATCAGGGTAAATTTGTCTTTTCAATAACCGCTGAACGGCCTGGACGTGCTGCGGTTAGTAACTTGGCTGGGACTTTCTTGCAACTTTCAATCCACAGTAAGAGCAAAAAGAAAGGGGCAAAATGTAAATTACATAATATAAACACAAACTTTATTTTATTATATATATATATATATTTTTTTTTCTCACACTCGTAAAACCCCGAAAGCATGCACAAACCAAAAAGCAACAAAAGACATCACATTAAACACCTCCATAACTCTTATAATATAACTCTCCTCCATCCATTCTTCTATATTTATACCCTTCATCCTTCTAATTAACCAACCCTGACCTCGACGGTCCTCGGCTTTTTCGGCTCCGGCGGCGGCTTCTTCTCGACCGTCACCGTTAACACCCCGTCCCGATACGCTGCGGTGATGCTCTCCAGGTTGGCGTTCTGCGGCAGCGGGAACTTGCGCATGAACTTCCCCATCCTCCGCTCCATCCTCAGATACTTCCCCTCCTTGTCCTCTGTCATCTTGCGCTCGCCGCTGATGACGAGGACGTTGCCTTCCTCCACCTGGACTTTGACTTCCCCCGGGTTGACCCCGGGCATGTCAACGGTGAGCACGATGGTGCCCGAGGGCAGCTCCTTGATGTCCATCGGGGTGTTGGCCATCGCCTTCCGGTCGCGCACGTAGGCACGTGTCGGTGCGTTGAACGCCTTCTCCATCTCCTCCGGGACTTCCATGAGATGCTGCAGAGCGGAGAAGAACGGGTCATCGAGTCCCGTCACCACGTCCATCTAGTCGTCCGATCGTAGATCAACGGCTTCCGATCCGATTAGTTGATGCTAGCTGCTAGCGTGAGGAGGAGGGGAGGGGAAGTGACGGGTTTCTATATAGATGAGGATGTTTCTGGAGAAGTGTTCGAGAGGGTTCTCGGTGCATGCATGCTTGACGCTGGCACGTGGGTTTGGAGCGTGCCACGTGGCCTCTGGCTTTGCTAGAAGTTGGTAGAGATATCAAGAAAGCTCACTCATAAATCTTCTTCATAAATATTAGGCATAATTAATTACTTCTAGACCGACTTATTGACCATTTTCACTTAGTTATTCTTCGTTACACTTCCAAAATGCTATAAGAAAGGTGACTAAATAATTTTAAGCAATTTAGTAACTATATTACTCTTATTTTATAGGAAGAAATAGAATTAAATAAAGATAAGATAGTTATTTAATATAAATGTCATAAGGAGCTAAAAATATTAGATAATTAAGAATGAAATGTTATAAATAATAAATAAGAGAATCCATATGACAATATGAGAATGAGAGTCTAGATAGTTTAAATTTGTTTTGGCAGATAATAGGATATAATACGTTGGCATCTAATTTCAAGAGTGTAAATGATTCAAGCCTGAGTGAGCTGGCTCTAGTTTAGACTTGACTCGAATTCTTAAAAAATGTTTAGGCTCGGCTAAGCTCAACTCAAATTGAACCCAAGCCATAAGGAGGATGACTTGTCGAGGGAAAAAAAAGGAGATTGATGGAGGAGGAGGAGATTGACAGAAAGACTGTAACGACTTGTCTATAGAGGACGATGAGGAGGCTGACACCGAGGCCGACACTGATAGAGGAGGAGGCAGTTGGAAGAAGACAGGGGAGCTAGTCAACGGAGGGAGAGGAGAAAGAAGAAGAGAAAATGGAGGAGGAGGTTAGGGGTTGAGTTTGTTGGAAGATTTTTGTTAGATTTAGGATTATAGTTAGATAGAGATAGAATAATATAAAATCAAATAGTTATAAATAAAATTTATATAATATATACATATATATAATATAAATATTTCAGCTGAGTCTATCAAATCGAGCCTGAGAAAACTGGCTTTAGCTCATGGTCTGGCTCGGCTCGAAATTTAAAATACACAACTTCCACATAATCCTTTTGTAGCCACATCCACGACTTCTGCGGACAGGGTCCGCTTGCAATCTTGATCCGAAACCCACTATCTGTACATTCTATATAACAACGGAACCAGATTCACCACCCAAAAAGAAGAATTCTCTACGGCGAAATGGCTGAGGAACAGAGCATCGAACACTTCAAGTCCAAGCCGAGGCTTCCCAAATTCGCCGTTCCGAAGCGATACGATCTCTATCTGAAGCCCGACCTCTCATCCTGCAAGTTTACTGGATCTGTTCAGATCACCGTCGACATCGTTTCCCCTACCAAATTCCTGGTCCTTAACGCCGCCGAGTTGGTCGTGGGCGATGGATCCGTCTGGTTCAAGAGTGGGAGCACATCTGAGGTGGTCTTTGATTCGAATAGATTAAATTTGATACTGGCTTTTACTAATGGTGGTTTGTGCCGTTTGTGTCAGGAGTTGCGGCCTTTGGAGATTATTACTGTGGAAGCTGATGAAATCTGGATACTTAGATTTGATAGGGTTCTTCCGGTACGCGAGGGGGTTTTGGGTATTGATTTTGAAGGAACGTTGAATGATAAGATGAAAGGGTTTTACAGAAGGTGATTACATTTCTGTTCTTTGTCGAAATTAGATATCATTTTAGTGGTGATAGAATTTTTACTTTCATCTCTTTGTTGCAGTATTTATGAACACAATGGGGCGAAGAAGAACATGGCGGTTACTCAGTTTGAGCCTGCAGATGCGAGGCGCTGTTTCCCCTGCTGGGATGAGCCTGCTTTTAAGGTTTTACACCGATTAATCTGTTTAACTTGGATTTCCATCTGTAAATTCGTAGTCTTTGGATTACTCTGTCGTTATTAATGTTTTAAGTCCCTGCAAAAAGAAAAAAGAAATCTCGGCAAGTCTATTTACTTGGTAAGTCTAGAAGCATTCACAAATTGATATTAGCGTGACATTAGGTGCTAGGAAGTTTTAAGCAAGGGGACCTAGAAGTGGTTGAGAGAACAATTGGAAGCTAGAGTATTACCTTTTTGGTTTACGTCAAACTTAAAAGTACATTATGTTTTTGTATAACTATCTAATGTTATTACCTATGCCTCATAACTAACACTGTCAACTTCGAGTTCTTACATTTCCTTCATGCTTTAATGTTTGTCATCTTGTTGCATGGGAAGTATGAAATAACCCTAGCTTAGTTGTACATTGGAGCACCATCAAAGTTTCTAATTGGGAATCTCTATGCTGTGTATGATTGTGGCTCATCTGAGGCCTCGGAAAATGTCTCTTTCTTTTTTAACCTTAAAATTTGTCAATATGCTTCCTCTTTGTTGCAAAGGAAGCCTTTTGTTTTGCATGCTATTTCATCGTGAGAAGTGATGATAATAAAGAATGTCTATCATTGATCGCCATCCTAGGACACCAACATTTACTATTTTCTCTTCAAGATTTCCTAGTACATTTGTGAAAACTTGAAGCTAAAACGAACTGTTTATATGCTAGCATTGTATATGTAGGTTACTTCTCAAGCACATGCCATGAAGTTTACTGTACCTATATTCGTGCGAACATTACACGTGCCTTTTCTATTGTTTTTTTTTCCTTTCATCTTTGCAAGGCTACATTCAAAATAACACTGGAAGTGCCCTCTGAGCTGGTTGCTCTGTCAAATATGCCAGTCATTGAGGAAAAGCTTGATGGCCCTATAAAAATTCTCTCCTTTCAAGAATCACCAATTATGTCAACTTATTTGGTAGCTGTTGTTGTCGGCTTGTTTGACTATATAGAAGCCTTGACATCTGATGGTATGGCCAGCAAAGGTGAAACATTATCCTAGTTTGCATTTTTTTTCTTCTGTTTTTCCCCTTATCTTTTGAAAGTGGATGCCTTGTTCACTACAAAATTACGTTCTCTCTCAGGGACTAATATTCGCGTGTACTGTCAAGTTGGTAAAAGCAACCAAGGAAAATTCGCCTTAGATGTGGCAGTAAAGACGTTGGATTTATACAGGAAGTAATATTTTTAAACTGATTTTTGTTAATCATCTTATCACATTTTCTTTCAACTTGGCAGTGTTTTCATACAATCATTTTAATGAGGCCCTGGTAAAAAATAATGCAGTAAATTTACCATATACTGAATATGGATTATGTTTTTGACTTTTTTCTGATCCAAAAATTGACCTGATGAAATTAAAGATACCCCAATCTGGAACTTATGCAAGTGTGCTGTTTTTCCCTTTTTGTGCCAGAAATATCTCCATGTGAAAGTGCTTCTTGCCTTCTTGGTAGTTACCCTTCAGAAATTCAAAATTGTGTATATTCTGCTCTAACTATTTGAATGTGGTCACAGTTAATTATCTGAACTTTGCATATGTAACCTTGGAAATTACACATATGTTCCTACATTAATGAAGTAATTGAGTGCGTCACAATTTATGTAGAGATTTTATTTGTTCATTAGTTATAAAGTAAAGCCAAAAACTTTAATGGTTCAATAAATATGTAACGTCATTTAATACGACTTACTACGGCACGGGTTTGCTAATTTGCCATGGATTCAAAATTATGATACATAAGAAGATGCATTGGATCGATATGTTAAGACTAATTCACCCTGGCCTACTTTCATTAATAGGTTTGAATGATGGATTCTCTTTCGCCTACTGGATCACCTTTTTTTTTTCTTGTGCTAGTAAATTATAGTAGGGAACCTTGGAGATCACATATAACTACATATATATTATCATCAGGTACTTTGCTGTACCATACCCACTTCCAAAATTGGACATGGTTGCTATTCCTGATTTTGCTGCTGGAGCTATGGAGAATTATGGTTTGGTTACGTACAGAGAAAATGCATTGCTTTTTGATGATCGTCACTCAGCGGCCTCTAATAGACAGCGGGTAATCTTTATGCCCTTGGTCGTATATTAATTACTTTCTGTCTGATTATAGTGCATGTTAAATGTTATTCAATCTATCGCAAATAAATGAAGTCATGAACAACTATTTGCTGTGAATATGTTACTTACTATAAACTGAGAAGTAATGTAGAAAAATCTAGCTCCTCGAGAAGTTTATGATCAGTATATGGTGAGTATACTTTGATGCTAGTTTTCTTCTGTTATATTCAGGTGGCAACAGTTGTAGCACATGAACTGGCACATCAGTGGTTCGGAAATCTCGTGACAATGGAGTGGTGGACCCACTTGTGGCTTAATGAAGGGTTTGCTACTTGGGTAAAGAGATGACAAATATCTTTTGTGCACCGAGACACTGTAGTAATCTGATTGGAATATGATGTCTATATTCGCTTTATTAATCACAGGTAAGCTATTTAGCAGCAGATTCCATATTTCCTGAATGGAATATTTGGACGCAATTTCTTGATGAAAGTACCATGGGGCTAAGGTTGGATGCTCTAGCAGAATCACATGCTATTGAGGTACTTCTTGATATTACCAGTTATACCAGTTGAAGCAACTCGGGAATCTTTTTGTATATTATCCTGGAGAATCAGTTGTGATATGACATAATTTTGCATTCTTTTTAGAGTCAAAGCCCCAACTACATGGTACACTACAAGAGATTGATGGTTTTATATGCAATCTACTTGCTTTATTTGATATAGCTTATGCAGAATTTTGAAATGTGAATGGTTATAGTGGGGCTTATGTTAACTTGTGATTAATATTGATTAAAAGAGGTTTAAGTTTTACATTAAAAATCTTCATAGCCCACTGCCAAATATGCTGCACATACTCACCCTTCATAAAAAGATGTTTAACTGACTCCTTTCTACCACAAAAATACAGCCCTTTTATGTGACGTTATCTTCTGGTTAGATTATCTTGGGTTAGAATGCAATTATTACATGCCAACCAAAGAAAAGCTCTAATTTTTAAAGGAGCTTTAATCTTCCATAAGCCCGAAAACAATTTAGAAAGCTAACCCCTATTGCTAAAAAACCTATAAAGGGATTTCACTGCAAAAATACTATTAGTATTCCATCTCCACCTTGGGCTTATCTTTTCCCAGATCATCTTGAATCCCACAATTCACAAAATTTACCAAATTATGCTACACTATTACCATTGAAAGCAATGTAGTGTGAACTCTAATGATGAACTGTTAAATTCACTATGACAGCAAGGGCAACTATGAGCCATGTGAAGTTGTGGACATTGTAGGAATTCTTGTAGTGTATTGTATCATGGTAATTTCAATAATCAACTAACACAATTATTATTGTCCTCATACCAATTGTAACACGAGCAACTTATTATTTTGACAGATGATTGTATTATTAAACACACAAATTAATGATTTACCTTTCTTTTGTCAGGTTGATATAAATCATGCCAGTGAAATTGATGAAATATTTGATGCAATAAGCTACAAAAAAGGGGCCTCTGTTATTCGGATGTTGCAAAATTACCTTGGCGCTGAATGCTTTCAGGTTTAGTAGCTCTAGTGGCAATTTACCAAATAATCTTAGTAATTGGTACTTGTAAATCTTTTCATGAAGAAAAAAGTCTCATGTTATAACTGCAATTATTTTATTTTCCTCGAAGTACACCTTCATTAACTTTGTTCACAACAAACCTTCTAAGTTCTAACTGTACTCTGTTTAGTGCATTCCAGTGTTTGTTCTTCTTCTTTGCTCTCATTCCTATGCTCTTTTCTTCCCCAAGTATTTGTGAAGTGTTAGGGTTTTTTCCACTACATATTTCAAAAAGAAGTTCAATTTTCTTTAATCTATCTAATATCTAGTGTGTTAGGTTGATATTTCCCCTATTCGTTGTAACAATAGCATGGTGATGAGGCTTTTGCTTCCATTCTAGATTGATTACCACCAAAATATTTAAAACTCATATAAATAATGCTAATATTCTGCATATTAGTTTTAAGGTTTGCTGAAAAAATCTGTTATCAAACAGTAAAATTATAATGCTCTGCAATCTTTTAACTAAACAGTGAGTTAGCATTTAGTGAAGATAGTTTTACTTGCATCTCCAAAAACTACTTTTTTCTCCTAGGCCTTATAATTTCATGCAGAATACAGCGATGGAGACAAGATCATTCTTGGAAATCTCATTTATTTGTAAAGTGGTACAGGCAGACCCCAGTATATTGCTCTATCACATGATGGTACCTAATTATTTCTAGATATCTTGAGGTACTTGATACATTGTGATCAATTTTTTTGGATAGCCTTCTATTGACTTGCTTGGTGATCTTGCTTTGATTACTCCAGTTTCATAATGGTAGCTTTATGCATGTTTGTTTCTCTTTGTTTCCTTAGCTACTCCTTGCACTCCAGTTTGATGTTTGGCTGTATAATTAGAAGTTCTGTTGATCATTATGTCTCTTTTTATTCCTTAGAAAGCATTGGCTTTGTACATTAAAAGGTTCGCCTATTCAAATGCTAAGACTGAAGACCTATGGGCTGTTCTTGAAGAGGAGTCTGGTGAACCAGTGAAAGTGTTGATGAATTCATGGACAAAACAGAAAGGTTATCCTGTTGTCTCTGTGAAAGTCAAAGATGGGGAATTGGAATTTGAACAGGTATTTTGATGAAAAGCTCCCTTGATCCTCTCTCATTCTCTATCCTTTTCTTATTCAGTTTTCCCTTTCTAAATCGTAACTGGTATATTATTATAAACATAAGAGAGATATATAGAGATGGTTGAATATTGAGACAGAGAGAAAACCGCTCCAGAATAAGTAGCTCAAGAAGTGAGTAGGCAGTCACAATTTTTAGTTGGGGCATTAAGAGGAAGAAAGGTGAGCAAGAAGCAGCTAAATAGGATTACCTCCAATGTGGTATTTGTAGTTCAGAAAGAAATAACTGTCCCTTTTATTAACCTGTGGATAATTGCCGCCTCTCTGAAGTGAACAAGTAAATATAACAAGAGCATCATACTGAACTTTTCAAATGTGTCGATATGCATCCACTGCTTCAAGTTATTATATGGATAAATTGGGTAAAATCTCTCTTTGTATCACCTTCAAAAGAGGATCATCTCCATGCGGTGCTGTACCACTGAGATGACAGATTGGCATGCAGTGGAGGCAGTCTTTGACAAAAAGACTGTCAAGATACAACCATAAATAGTCATAACTCATACCATCAAGTTCATACTCTTAACTCTTGCATTAACCTTTTAGAGGTTCATACTCTTAACTCTTGCATTAACCTTTTAGAATTTAGAACATATTGTCAATTACAAGGCATTCTGATTTAACTCCTTTATCCTTCTTTGCAGACTCAGTTTTTATCCAGTGGATCATCCGGAGTTGGACAATGGATTGTTCCTATAACAATATGTTGTGGTTCATATACAGCTCAGAAAAAGTTCTTACTGGAAACAAAATGTGAGAAGTTGGAGTTAGCCAAGCTTTTCGATTCCATTGATGCAAACACTGGCTTGTGGGATAAAGAAAACCAAATGAAAGCAGAAAATTTCTGGATGAAACTTAATGTCCACCAAGCTGGTTTTTACAGGGTGAATTATGATGATGAACTTGCAGCTGGGCTAAGATATGCAATAGAGGCCAACCAACTTTCAGCAGCAGATAGATTTGGTAAACTATGTTCAGAGTATCTTTGTAATGTTTCTATTACACATCCTAAATATCATCTTGACATAATCCTTATATAGGCATTCTGGATGACTCGTTTGCGTTATGTATGGCTTGCAAGCAGACATTATCGTCATTATTGACCTTGATGGCTTCCTACACGGAAGAGTCTGAATACACTGTGCTGTCACAGATCATCACGGTGTGTCTCTTTCTCCTGTTTGCATATATCGAGTGGAAATGATTGTGCGATTTGTGTCCTAAGCTTTACTTATTTTTGGCTTGACAGATAAGTCACAAGGTTGTCACTATGGTAGCTGACGCTGCTCCAGAATTGTTAGATGACATCAAAAGTTTTTTTATAAGCCTTCTTAGACGTCCTGCAGAGTAAGCTCGTTCGAACCATAGAACTTTAGATCCTTTAAATACTAAATGTAAGTACGGAAATGTGGCACATTTTGTCAAAACATTTCAGTTTTCCAGCGAAAATTTAGATTATAATGGGAAATAAGCATTATTCTAAGTTTCTAACAGACACGTGGTGCCTTAAGATGGTATATAGAGTTAACTTAACATTGTCATCAATGATCGTAAACCATGAGTACCATTGGTGTTTCTCATGGTTAATCATACAAGGAATTGGACCAAAACTGGTAACCTTGTTATTGGCATTGAAGCACCTAATGGGAATGATATGGAAAAAGATTTCATGAAATTAAATTCTGCTGAATTGCTTAAGGACAGTTTTAGGATAACACTTTATTTGTTGACTGCTTGAATAGCATATTTACTATAGTATAAGAAACAATAGGCAGATGATACAACATGTTTAAAATTATTGGATTAGTTGCTTTATAAATAATATAATTCTTTGATTCTTTTACTTAGGACAAAAGATGGGAAAGATACTTCTGTTAAATTCACAATTCTTTTGGATTTCAAACTCTCCGTCATGTTTGTGTTGCAAATACAAAAGAGTGGATTATTGATACTTTTCATTATTTGTGATCTTTTTGCTTTTTCTTCCTTGACAAGTTAACTGGACTTCTCTTTCTTGCAGGAAGTTAGGTTGGGACCCTAAGGACAACGAAAGCCACTTGGATGCAATGTTAAGAGGGGAGCTCTTGACAGCTCTTTCTGAATATGGACAGGAAATCACCCTAAATGAAGCAGTCAGGCGTTTTAATGCCTTCTTGGAAGACAGAAATACATTGCTCCTTCCTCCAGATACTCGCAAGGTTATTTGGTTTAATTGCTAGTTCTGATGTCACCCATACAGATATTAAAAGTGGATATTTCACAATCTTTTCTTTTGCAGGCTGCATATGTTGCTCTAATGCAGACAGTAAACAGTTCTAACAAGGTTGGATATGGATCTCTTCTGAGGATTTATAGAGAAACTGATCTGAGCCAGGAAAAAGTTCGTGTTTTAAGTATGTTGAAGCTCCTCTGTCAGCTATTTTAAATGATTTATTTTTTGCATTGGTGTAAAGGTCTCTTTTCTCTTTCTCGGTAGGTACTTTGGCATCTTGCCCTGATCCGAGCATTGTTCTTGATGCCCTGAACTTTCTGCTTTCTTCTGAGGTATTCAGCACAATGATTTTCTCTTTTAAATCGCCTTCATTCATCTAAGTGAAAGAAACTTAACTATTTTTAAATCCTTTTAGGTTCGGAATCAGGATGCTGTCTATGGGCTAGGGGGAATCAGCAGGGAAGGACGTGAGATTGCATGGACATGGGTGAAGGTAGTAACTTCCCCCAATATTAGTTGAGAGAAGTTTTCTACAATAGTTCATTGTCTGCTTAGATTCCCATGATGGCAAATGCAAGGCATATATATAGGGAAGGAGCTTTGACTGGGTCAAGCCAAATCTTCTTAGTATTTGACTTAGGATGACCTAACTGATATATCTTATTAATTCACATTGAGGAATGTAGGTTTAAGTTATATAGCTTTATGTGACAAACTTACGACGCACCGCAGCCTGAATTTGAAGTACCATTGGCATGGTTGAACCTGCAACCATTTGGCGCAGGACAATATTGCTGGCTCTAATGCAACAACCTCTTTAATGTGAGATGTTTTGGTTGGATGTTAAATTTGGTTTTGGTAGTGTAGGAATGGGTTCATATATGCTTTGGTAGAGTATAGCTTGGTCCCTACCCTGACACAATTGCTCAAGATGCAGTGCTACATGATATATTTACTGAGTAGCACTACCTTATATTGCAATTGGCTTTATTATCTGGGATTGTTATATGTTGCTTACTTAATGTGGTATGGAAGAACAAATGTATACTTGTAAATAGTAGTACACTAATATGATGATATTTACCTGCAAATACAACTTAATTTGCTACTTTACAAATAACTCTCTTTTTGTCAAAAGAACTACTGGAAATACGAAAAGTTGTAGCAAGAATAATGTGCTCGCACTCACTCACAATTTATTTGTTGAAGGAATTTGCATCACTATGTTCATGCACAATTCGTTTTTGTTGTAAGACCTCAATATGACGATCTTATCCATTTCATTATGTTGAACTCTTGATTGTTCTGTATTTATTGTTTCCCTTGGTTGTGCAGGAAAACTGGGACAACATCACAAAAACTTGGGGCGGGTTTCTGATCACTCGTTTCATTAGTTCTACTGTGTCCCCAGTAAGTAACAGGACGCCATCTTTATGTTTACAGTAACCAATCATGATAAGCATATTAAACTGATCATCTTGTTTCCTTGCAGTTCTCGTCAGATGAGAAAGCTGATGAAATAGAAGAGTTCTTTGTTAGCCGCGCCAAGCCTAATATTTCTAGGACAGTGAAACAGAGCATTGAACGAGTTAGAATTAACGCGAAGTGGGTCCAAAGTATTAGGAATGAGAAGTGTCTAGGTGATGCAGTGAAGGAGACAGCCAAAAAATTCTAGATCATCTTTGTGCATCAATCAAAGATGTGCAGGCGTCTGTTTTATCATACTCAAATCTACTCTGCCTAGAGGTGTTTCTTTTCCCCGGGGCAGTAGTTTGCTGAATGTTGTGAAGAATAAATTAGAAGAAATTATCTGCAATCTAGAATTTGTAGTGTAAAAGTTCTATCATATACTGTTTCCTCTTGGTCTACTAGTAATGAAATGATACTGTTGATTTTTGCTTGAGCTAAAGTAAGGTAAGGTGCCAATCTATGAAAAATTGATTTATTGTTATTCGTATGTCATAATTTTGTCTGCAACTCCTAGTAGACTACAACAGGGAAATAAATACCTCTATAATAATTTTTGTGAAATAAGCAAATGACTATAATAAGGATTTTCAGATTTGAATTCCCACGGTATTTAGTAGGATACAATTAAATTCTCACTTCTCTTAATTTTATTTTGGGGGTGAAAATAGATATTTCTCTCTGAGATATTTAACTCAAGGAATATATTTTGAAGAAAAAATATACTCAGGTGAGCATCGTTCCGTCATCATTTATTATAGATCTTAGTTTGCAAAAAATGATAACATCAATAGGACACGGGTCCTTGGATGAAACATAAATAAATGTACCAGCCACAACTATTATAGAGTTGATAGTTACTCATTCCTAAGGCCAAGGAGATTGTAGAATCAACTACAATTCTAAACTCAAAAAATTATTATAGAGAAAATATTTGATGGTTTTGTGGTTTAGCGGCTTAGAGGAGTAGCTCAGCAGAGTAATTGCTTGGAACAATATTTTAGCGGAATTTAGTTCGGAGTAATAATTTGATGACGCACATGATTTAATGTCTAGATTAGATGGCTTAGTATATTGATAAAAACTTAGTGAGATTTTAGTGCCGCTATATCTAGGGATGATAGGTCCTTTGTTCAATCCATATTTAGTATTCCGTCTCTTAAATGATAAAAAAAAATTAAAATAATAAAATAAAGAGAATATATATATATATAGAAAGAGAGAGAAAGGGAAAAGAAAACCATACGTAGACTTCTTGTTGGGCCTTGGTATTTTGGATTTGGGTCATCAGAGACGGTCTCATGGGCTTATATACCGTCTCCAACTGCGTTCCTAAGTCGGCATCGGATCCAACGTATCTCACCGTCTTCTATTGCTAACAGCCGCGTTCTATTTTCCAGTTGTTCCTCCCCCTAGGGTTCGCTTCCAAACTCCGAAGCGAAGGCAATGGAGGACGGGAAGCATAAACCCCACCGAGACGAAGCAGATCGGAAGGAAGACTCGAGGAGAGAACGAGATAGAGATCGGGATAAGGACAAGGATAAGGAGCGTAACGGGGATAAGCACCGTGATAGGGATCGCAATCCCGAGTCCCGTCGGTCGGAGCGGGATTCCCGGCATAAGGAGAAGGAGCGAGATCGAGCTAAGGAGAAGGTGAGGGATCGGGATAGGGAGAAGGAGAAGGAGAAGGAGAAGGCAAGAGAGAAGGAAAAGGAGAAGGAGAAGGCAAGAGAGAGGGAAAAAGAGAAGGAGAAGGCAAGGGAGAGAGAGGAGAGAGAAAGAGAGAGGGAGAAGGAGAAGGAGAAGGAGAAGGCGAGAGAAAGGGAGGAGAGGGAAAGGGAGAGGGAGCGGGCTAGGAGGAGAGAGGAGAGAGAGCGGGAGCGAGAAAGGGAAGAGAGAGAAAGAGAAAGGGAGAGGGAAAGAGAGAGGGCGCGGGAGAAGCGAAGGGAGTTGGATAGAGACGAGGATATCGAGCACGAGCGGAAGCGACGGAGGAGGGAGAGCTCCAGGGAACGTGACCGTGATCGCAATAGGTACCGAGAAGGGAGTGAGGATGGGAGGAGAAATAAGGATGAGGAAGAGGTCGATAACAGCGAGAAGAAGAAGAAGACCAGAGAAGAGGATCTCGAAGAGGAGCAGCGGAAACTGGACGAGGAGATGGACAAGAGGAGGCGGCGGGTGCAGGAGTGGCAGGAGCTGCGGAGGAAGGAGGAGCAGGAGAGGGAGAAATTGGGGGATGGTAACTCTGAGGAGGAGCCTAAAGCTGGGAAGAATTGGACATTGGAGGGTGAGTCTGATGACGAGGAGGCTGCCCCAGTAAAGTCAGATAAGGATATGGATGTGGATGAGGATAGCAAGAAAGATGAGAATACAGATGCTATGGTGGTGGATTTAGTGAATGGTGGTGATTCTGTGTCGAATGGGACTGGAGGTACCGATGATGGTGAAGAGGAAATCGACCCATTAGATGCATTCATGAACTTGATGGTATTGCCTGAAGTTGAGAAACTGCAGAGTGTCGATAATGCTGTTAAGTCTGATGATAAGAAGGGTGCAGAAAAGAGGACATCTAAAGATATTGTCAGCAATGGTGATCAATCGAAGAAAGGGCCAAAGAGAACAATGGGAAGGATAATTCAAGGAGAAGATTCAGACTCTGATTATGAGGATCTTGAAGATGATGATGCAGCACCGGAGGATGAAGATGATGATGATTTTATGAAAAGAGTGAAGAAGACAAAGGTTGAGAAGTTATCAATTGTAGATCATTCGAAGATTGACTACCCACCATTTAGGAAAAATTTCTATATTGAAGTGAAGGAGATATCTAGGATGACAACTGAGGAAGTTGTAGCATATAGGAAGCAACTTGAACTGAAGTTACATGGGAAGGATGTGCCAAAGCCTATCAAGACATGGAATCAGACTGGGTTGACAAGTAAAATTTTGGATACCATCAAGAAGCATAATTTTGAGAAGCCAATGCCTATTCAAGCTCAGGCACTTCCTATCATCATGAGCGGCCGAGACTGCATAGGAGTTGCAAAAACTGGTTCAGGTAAAACTCTAGCTTTTGTTTTGCCAATGCTGAGACACATTAAAGACCAGCCACCAGTTGTTCCTGGGGATGGGCCTATTGGACTCATCATGGCTCCCACAAGAGAGCTTGTCCAACAGATACATAGTGATGTTAGGAAGTTTTCCAAGGCCTTGGGCATTAACTGTGTACCAGTTTATGGAGGTTCTGGAGTTGCTCAGCAGATCAGTGAATTAAAACGGGGCGCGGAAATTGTTGTTTGCACTCCTGGTAGAATGATTGATATTCTTTGTACAAGTGCTGGCAAAATTACTAATCTTAGAAGAGTGACTTATCTGGTTATGGATGAGGCTGATAGAATGTTTGACATGGGTTTTGAACCTCAGATCACCAGGATTGTTCAGAATACCCGGCCGGACCGTCAGACTGTTCTCTTTTCAGCCACCTTTCCTCGCCAGGTTGAGATACTTGCAAGGAAGGTCTTAAGCAAGCCTGTTGAAATCCAAGTTGGTGGAAGGAGTGTCGTAAACAAGGATATCGCTCAATTGATTGAGGTCAGACCTGAAAATGAGAGGTTCTTAAGGTTACTAGAATTGTTGGGGGAGTGGTATGAAAAGGGTAAGATCCTTGTTTTTGTTCATTCACAAGATAAATGTGACTCTTTGTTTAGGGAGTTGATTAAACATGGTTATCCCTGTCTTTCACTTCATGGTGCAAAAGATCAGACTGACAGAGAGTCAACTATTTCTGATTTTAAGAGTAATGTTTGCAACCTGATGATAGCTACTAGTGTTGCTGCCAGAGGTTTAGATGTGAAGGAGCTTGAGCTGGTCGTGAACTTTGATGCCCCAAACCATTATGAAGACTATGTTCACCGTGTTGGCAGAACTGGTCGAGCAGGACGGAAGGGTTTTGCTGTAACATTCATCTCTGAGGAAGATGCACGGTATGCACCAGATCTAGTGAAAGCCCTGGAACTTTCTGAACAAGTTGTTCCTGCAGATCTAAAAGCCCTAGCTGATGGCTTCATGGCGAAAGTCAACCAGGGAACAGAACATGCCCATGGGACTGGCTATGGTGGAAGTGGTTTCAAATTCAACGAAGAGGAAGATGAAGCGAGGAAAGCTGCAAAGAAAGCTCAGGCGAGAGAGTTTGGGTTTGAGGAAGATAAATCAGATTCCGACTCTGATGATGAGGTGGTTAGAAAGGCTGGAGGTGATCTGCCACAAGCTACTGCTCTTGCTGTCCAAGCTGCTGCAATAGCTGCTGCTTCAAAGGTTGCTATGACCTCTGCACCTCTTACAGTTACAGCAGCTCAGTTGCTTTCTACTGGTGGACTACCTGCTGGGACACTTCCTGGTTTAGCTGGTTTACCAACTGCTTCTGCAGCTATACCAAGTGAGGCTGCTGCCAGGGCAGCTGCTTTAGCTGCTGCCATGAATTTACAGCACAATTTGGCAAAGATACAGGCTGATGCGATGCCCGAACACTATGAAGCAGAACTGGAGATCAATGATTTCCCACAGAATGCTCGTTGGAAAATCACACACAAAGAGACTTTGGGTCCAATCTCTGACTGGACTGGAGCTGCTATTACTACAAGAGGCCAGTATTATCCTCCAGGTAAGACTCCTGGTCCTGGAGAACGCAAACTGTACCTGTTTATAGAGGGCCCCACTGAGTCTTCTGTCAAGAAAGCTAAAGCTGAAGTGAAACGGGTGCTTGAGGATTATACAAATCAGGCATTGAATCTTCCAGGTTCTGCACAACCAGGCAAGTACTCTGTTCTTTAGGAGTCATGGCCATTCCTTACAATATGAGATTATAAATTGTTGTAAAAACTCTGAGAAATTCTGCTGGAAATAGATCTTGGCTGAAAAATTTGCTGGCATTTCCATCCGATGTGTATATGGTGCCTGTTTATTATTTTTTGTATTGTTTTGAACATCTTGAAGGTACTTGGATCTACTGAGATAATTTTATCACTCCTTGTAAATTTTTTGTTTTCTTTATGAGTATGTGATCTTGACTCATTGGGCTTTGATTGCTCGTGATTCGGTGAACCCAATTCAGTGGATTTGTAGGTATTCTTGAATCTGCAATTTACTTTTTGTATTCCAAAGTCTAGCTAATTATTTTGATTTATTTGATAACTGTAGATGCGTGACACAGGGCGTTAAGCTTGCATAGTTTAGCAAGCTATGCAGATTGTTCTTCATGTTAACTCCTTGTTTCATCTATCCTTATCTTTTCTAGGCA
Organism: Typha latifolia; assembly: GCF_019914945.1. Taxonomy (NCBI): domain Eukaryota; kingdom Viridiplantae; phylum Streptophyta; class Magnoliopsida; order Poales; family Typhaceae; genus Typha; species Typha latifolia. The sequence goes on along the minus strand of NC_133087.1, from coordinate 3,688,660 downwards.
GGAAAAGAAAAATTTCTGGTTCAGTTCACTTGGGAAATTTGTCTTCGAAGTAGCAGGCTGATAGCTTGATACTATGTTTGTGAACCAACTTTGTTTTTCTTAATTTTGCCCTTATGTGATGGAGTATAATTGATTGTTCAATGAAAAGATGGATACCTCTAGTGTATCATTTGACTATTGAAAGTTATAGATAACACTAGTGGGAAATCATTTATGTGGGAACTAAATGAGGTGGTTTAGACACATGCAACTTAGTTCATGTAGCAACACTAGTAAGGAGGTTAACTTAGCAAGTAATATACGCTTTGATAGGAAAAAAAAAAATTACAAGCAGAAGTAGTTAGAAAAAGATATAATATCGCCTTAATTTAGTAGAGCTCCTTGCACAAAATAGAGTCAAGCTCAGTCAAATGATGGAAAATGAAGGATACTACTAACGAATCCAAATAGTTGGGAGTTGCGATGACAAATTTTGTTGTTTATTGCTGTTTTTTGACTTGATCATTTAGCAGGGTTGGTTGACCCTACTTACTAATTATGCATTGAAATCTGAACTTACAAGATTAGTTGGCACAATCTGAAATTCTCTTTCTTGAGCGGTTTTGCCATTTTTGGTTGGAATCTGTTGTTGGGATGATAAATAGTACGGAGTGGCATAAATAGTCATTTATGAGGTATTCTGATTAAGAAACACTTAGGCAGTTATTGGTAACCGCCTTGCGTGAAATTTTGTTGTTCTTGCTGACAAATGCTTGGTAGAAATGCAGGGCTGATAACTTCTTGTTAGTACATGGTACCAGAAACAACTGTACACAACTAAGTGAAATTTGGAAGAGGAATGGATTTGAAATAGTTTATGTTTAGTTATACATGAGCCACCTAGATAAGCATATATGCAGGGTACTGTTCTGAGTCAGTGGACTACAATTTGCTGAACCGGATCTGTAAACCAGCTAATTGAGTGAAGTTCTCTATGATTTTGTTGTAAAGAAGAATCATTAGGTAAACAGAATTCTTGGATAGGTGAAAATTCATCGAGTAGCTCAGATGTGGGTTGAATATGAGGGTTGATGTTTGATGCTAGCTGCAGGTTTAGTATCTGAATGTATCAGATTTGCCGTCAGTTCTGACAGAAGGAGCAGTAGCAAAGAAAAGAAAGAGGGTGGCTTAAAGTTTTGAGAGTTCTGTCTTCCAAAGTGAGTGAGTGATGAAATTTCTTTTTTCTTTTTTGCCACGACTCTAGGAAGCTAATTCTTTAAGGATCGGCTCCTTTTGACATCACTGTTAAGCTTTGGAATCATGTCACCTTGAAGTGTGCTGCATTTGGTTAGTTATACAGTTCCACATTTTGTGATGCTAAGATGGAAATACTGGAACATTGGGGCATCTGAACGGTTTTTGAAATTTTAGTTGGCTGTTGGACTTTAGTAAGCTCTTCAAACTGTAATATACTTTTAGTATCAGTATGGTCTTTTTCTGCTTTTATGATATCTTGATTTGTTCTGGATTGTAACCTTGAAGAATGGTGATTTTGATCAAGTCTTCCACCATTGATCTTGTATTTATTCTTCTTTTGGCATGGGACAATGGCTTGTGGTCCTGCTTGCCTATGTTGAGGTGGTCCTACAATTGCACAGATCTCAGGAAGCTCAAGGGCTGGTGTTCTATGAGGGCTCATATATGGTGGGACTCGGTTCTTTTAGATCTCTCTCCCCTCATTTTATGTTTTCCTGATATAATTATATTGGCTTTGTAGGTCATGGGGAATGCCAGCAGTTTCTGACTGCTTCTCACAATTCACCACAGATATTGAAGGTTTTTCTTATATTTGGCCTTTTTCTCATGCTTTTTTCACTTTTTGCTCTTATACTAAGTTCCTTCTACTCAGTAAGTCGAGGTAGTAATGTGAGAAGCATCTTTTCAGGATGATATGAGCTCTGCTGATCTGATGTCTACTAGGTCATCGGTTGAAATATAAATAGCCATAGAGAGATAACGGTCTAAAATCCTGAATTTTCTTTCACATCTGAGTCTTTTTTATTCCAGTTTGTGATCATCAATTGTGCTCTTTTCTGTTCTGAAACTGCTATATGTTCTCAATTGTCACCCAGAGCTGAGAAGGTGAGGATGCTCTTTCCACACCATGAATTTTTACATTTCTGAATTTGTCATCTGGTCTACTGGTTTAAAGCATACAAAGAGGAAAATAAAAGAAAGTCTTAAATCATTCTAGGTAGGATTTTCGACTGTTGTCAGCAATCACTCATCAATAGAGCTGCAGTTTGTACTTCACTTTAGAAGAAGAGCTTTGGCATTCCTGGCAAAATCATAGAACTTACTTGTCTCAAGTTTTGCACCTTTTCCGTTCTTCCTTCTTGGTCCTGAACGAAAGCTGAAGCTATAGTGGGTAACAGTAGATTTAATGAGAGCTATAGTGCCACCTTGTTTACTGCTTGGATACTGTATATGCCTATCAAGTAGTGGTACTTTTGTCTTCTCCCATTACTTTTATCTTCAACTTATAAAGAACTTTCAAAGCTCTCTATATATAAACATAGAGGTCGTTAGGATGACTAAGCTAAGCGTCGCTTAGCTGACTTCAAAGTCTTGTTCTGGTGAAAGGACAAATCCAGTGTACTTGGTCATAGCAAGTCATTTTCTCTTTTACTGAGCCTTAATACTTGAAATTCTTATTTAAAAGGAAAATATATTTTTCTAATTGATTCGAGCCAGTGACCTACCTGGTTCCCTGGGCCAGTGACATGTGAAACTCAATATCATACTCATAAATAGGTCAGAAATTAATAAATTCTTGCCTTTATTCAGTGATTCCTTTCATGTGTTTTAGGACTACAGAATGTAGACAAAAAAAAAGAAGCAAAACCTAAATTGAACATAACTAGACAAAAGATGAATGAAACACCAGTAGACATATTTATGCAACTGAACTAGACTCGGATCCTCATGCACTGTTCTCTGGGTCTGGTGCAGTTTGGTTGTAATCCTCTTCCTTCCGAGCCACACAGAGACAGACCACCGTCAGTCCAGCTCCCACTGAGAAGAACAAGAAAACATACTCCAAAGAAGAGGTGGATAACACCATGAAGGAACGCAGCAGAAATGACACCAGTGTGAAGCCAACCGCCAGAAGCATCACTCTCTTCTGGATCCGAATCAGAATTACACCACTAGTATAGATGATTGGGTACGTACATATGCCTATGCTGGTGAAGAAGCTTAGCCAAATGGTGGCTATGTGAGCGTTGTAGATGATCCGGTGCTCGCCGTCGACGGTCTTCGGGATGTTGACGTAGAGCACCATGTCCGTGGCTGCGACGGCGAGGGCCACAGGGGTCAGTAGCTTCGCGAGATGCTTCGATTCGGCTTGCCGGGTCTCGGCATGGGTTGGAGATGAGCCTGATTCCAACTCTATCGTGTTGCCGGTGTTGGTGATTACTGAGAGCTTGATTTCTTGACTTGGCTCCAATTGTTCTTGGGGTTCTGATGGTGGGGAGGATTCATTGGTGAATTTGCTGAAGCTCAGGAGGCGTTTGAGAGATGAGTTAGAAACGAACAAGTATGACAAGCAGGAGAAGCCGATAGCCATGATTGCTTAATGACCACTTTGGCATAAAAAGGAGGATTTTGTTCTCGTTCTTTTCGATCTTAGTGGAATATAAATAGTATGTCTCATTTAAAAAAATGATAATAATAATAATTCTTGCTTACGTCTATGATTGTGTCACGGTGATGACCAAAAAAAGGTGACCTCATCGTCCTTAGTCAGAGCCACAATAAAAAAAAATGACCGCTAATTGGGACATCAATTTTGAGATAAAACAAATTTCTAATGATATTGGAACAATCAAATTAATTAGCTACACTAAAAGGTCTCTGTTTTTTTTTTTCTATAATAAAGGCTCAATATTCAGGAAATAATAAGTAAAGAATTAGAGGTTGGATTCAAGAATTAATCGTGCTCAAAAGATCAATGATCATGTCCTTTCTCTGTGGAGTTAGAAATGATCTACCTCCCTCTTGCTTCACCCTCAAGGAATTGAACCTAAAACTAAAACAAATGTTATATGTCGATGCTTTGGCATGGCAAGCTAGGTGATAGTCAAGAGCATCTTCAATATATTATTTTTACACTAATAATTTAAAATATAATATATAACTTATTGATTTTTAATAATAATATTATCATTTGGAAATATTTTCGATCTTCAAAATGAGTTTATTTAAATCACTTTAGAGTTTGTTTCAAATTTTAATTTTTAATTCTGATATTTCAACCATATACTTTTATTGAAAATAAATTAATTTTACTAATATTTTAGTAATTAAACTCTAAAGAAATAGTGCAGTTCCAAAAGTCAAACTTTCGACCACCCTCCTATTCTTCCTTTTGACCAAATCTATAGAGCGGACAAAACGAAGGTATAGTTGACGTAACTACCACAGTTCAGCTCCACAGCCACTGCCTCTGCTAACGCAGCTATATATATATATATATATATATACACACAAATTAGTTGCCGACCTCAATGGCTTAGCCGCCAAGGCAAAAGAAATTTAAGCTTATCTAGAACTATCTTTATTCAAGTTACACATATCAGAGAGCAATGGGAGGTTACCATTGCCAGAAAAAAAAAGTTATCTTTAGGCGTTTGTGGCCGCTGCTGCTGATGCCACTCAGCTTAATTGGTAATAAATTCTCATCTCATGAAATTCTTACTGCATTTTGCTTAAGAAAAGATAGGAGTGGCCTTAAAAGAACGATTCCATAATTTACAACAACAATTTTAGACGAGTCATAATGAAAGCAAAAGCAATGAGACCCGGCTGACTCACATCTCATATTGGCTAATGTATCTGGAGTCTTGTTTAAAAACTTTGCCAAGAGAGATGCACTTAAAACCAACCGCACAGTGCGTAAGAATGTCAATCTTTTGCTTTTGAAATGAGAACGGCATTTGGACTTTTAACTCTTAAACTTAATTAATTGCTATTATATTTTAAATTTGAATGCATAGTTGTAAAATGATTTTGTTTAAGCAAGCTTTTCTATTTTACTCTTTTTGATCGACCATAAACCCAAGAGGTTAGCGCTTCAGGATATATAGAATCAAGTGATTGAATTAATAGCACATTCACATTTAGTGCAGCTGCAGTTTGTTGTTCATTTTAGAAGAACAGCTTTTGCATTTACGGCCAAGAATTGTAAAAAAAGAAAAGAAAAAAAGGCTCCTTGTCCCATATTTGCACCTTGTCTTGTAATATTATTGAACTTATAAGAACGTAGAAAGGAATGCATACATATATCACGTAATAGGAGGTTTAAGTTAGACTTGTGCTCTAAAATACTAAATTTGAAGCCAGCCATAGTGAAGCTCAGAGCCCGGCTCTAATACTATTCAACTTAAAAAAAAGAAGAAGTTAATTTTGTCCTATAAAAGCTTAATTTAAAATTTAAAATTTTGTCTGTATTATTTATTAAATAATTTAGTTAATTAAATTGATTATAATTTAATTATACTAATTAATTTTTAACAAAAATAAAATAATTTAGTTAATTACACTAAATATAATTTAATTATACTAACTAATTTTTAACAAAAATATTACTGTTGGAAATATCTTATCAAGATCTTTAAAATGAGTTTAATATTAAATTATTTAAGTTATTTTTTATTTTTATTTTGTGTAACATAGTTTAGGTATGTTTAATTAAAAAATTAGTAATTTAAAATTATTTTTGAAACCAATGAATATCAGTCTTTTATAAGATGTTGATTAGAGTTTTCTAACAATATATTTTTTATTATTAAAAATAATAACATTAAAAAAACTTATTAAATAATTTAAAATAATATATATACTAATTAATTAAATAATAAATAGGCTGTTAAGCTCTTATATTTGGAGCCCCTCCTTTTGAGATGCTCTTAGCTGACTTCGAAGTCTTTGTTGTCTAGTGAGAACTTGGTCATAATAGATCTCATTTCATCTTTTAATTGGGCGGTGGTCAATGATTCAAGCATGCAGGCAACCAACAAGGGGTCAGAGGAATCTACTCCAGAACCACTGAGAGGAGCATCAATTCAATTAACACACTCATGAAAAGGTTATAAAAAGTTATAATATTCGCCTTCGTTGATTGATTGTTCTCATGTGAACGTGTACTTCGACCGGCTCATCTGATCTTTCGTGTCGATGCCTGTCTAGAAGTCCAAACAGAGTATAATGGCGTGTCAGCATGGGGTCAGCATGGGGTGGCGGCGATGATGCAATCAGAATCTTTGACCTGCCAAGATTGTGTTAAAATTAACAAGAAATATGGGTAGTGGAAACCGGAAAGAAACGACAACTTTTAGCAGATTTTTCACTTGCATATATAATTCCAACGTTGAACACTGTAAGAGCTCTCTTGATCTTTCAAAAAAGAAGGTGAACAAAAATATCATGATAACTTGAGCTGTTTTACAAAATAACTTGCACATAACAATGCCACATTTACTGTACACAACATCTTCACATCTGTTTAATAGGAACAGTGGGTAGATCATCCAGGGACTAATATATTCCTAAGCTTTGAATCTGACGCCAAATGTTGGAAAATTATATCAGCTTTCTAACCACGTCAAAGATCCCATGATCAGAAGTTTGCTCGGCAGTTCACCGGCACATGGTGCAAGGTATGTGATCTTCTTCCTGTCAGCAACAGTATTGGTAAATAAAGATGAAAGACTATATCAGCAGCAAAGGATTAACTTTATCAATACCTCTGGATGTCTATATCTGTGACATAGATAAACCCTGCCACATTGCTGCGTTGAATTTAAAGGAATTGTTAGGAAAAAATATTTGGGGATAATAAAGCACGAATCATAAGTATACAGAATACAAATTATTTTTAAAGAGTTTTCCCATCAGTCAGAAAGATGACGGCTGTATAGCTAGCATTTGCATTTGCCATGCAGCTCTTTGAGCATAATGGGAGCTTGCCTAAACTTACTTATGGTTTACCTTTAAATATAAGCATTACTGATCAGCACAGCTAAGAACCAGTAGGAGAATTGAAAAGGTTCATACTCGTACTATTCCACTAAATTGACATCAGAGCAAAAATAACTTCACAGAAAGTTGTTTCAGTTCTTTATGACCCTTTAACTCTACTGTTTAGCAAGAAAAAGAAGCAAGTGTACAGGCCAACAAATGTCTCACACCACCAACTCCAGCCAATTAAGGGAGAAAAGATATCATCAAATTTGGCATTATTTATGTCCCAAAATCTGACTTCTTTCATACAGAATATGTATGTCCCAAAATCTGTGACTTCTTTCATGCAGAACATATTTAGCTATGGCAACTCTCGTGGATGTTTTGTCACGCAACTATAAATGAGTTCATATTTTTGCACCCCACTTATGTAATACAAGCAGGAAAATCAAGTGACAGATAATTGCTAAAATGAGCCCTCTGACATTTACCTGGAAATAATTTGATCAGATTCCTTTGCATAAGAAACAGCTAGAACCTGATGGAGCAAGTCACGATTTATGTTAACTGCCACTACCCGAGTAGGGTCTGCTACAGGATCCGCACCAATTGGGAGTGCTGAACGAGGAGCTTGTGGACCCCCACCAATTCGGTAAATTGCAACATCACTAAAATTGATAATATTTGAATGTGGAGACAGGTCGTTTGCAAGGCCATAAAAGTATTCCTGTAAAAATACAATTTAAATTTCAAGTATGACATAGTCTGCAATATTTAAAAGGAAAGGAAGTCATGTAGGGCGGTGAAATATTATTAAGCTCATAGAGAAGATTTACAGAACTAAATTACAACATACTGATCTCATTCAGCTATGATAAATCCAGAAAAGCAGACCTTAGCAACTGCAATAAGTTAAAAAAAATTCTGGAGATATTCTCATCATACTTTCTTAAAAAGAAGCTTCTGAAACTTATTTAGCTATCAAGAACAAAAGGAACTGAAAATTTATGTATTTTATGACATTAATGTATGCTTGCTTCATGTATAATGGAGTGATTCCCTACAGTCTGAAAAAAGGTTGAATATTTTTTTCAGATACACAAAATCTCACTTTATAGAGTTCGTAAGGAAAAGGTCAGAGCAGTTGGCCGTAATTATATCTAACTCATGCAATATGTCCGGATAAAAAAAAAGCTCTTAATTTGACATCAATTCTTCATCGACTAGAGCAGATATAATAGCACCCATGCATATTGTACTAGCTTACTGCAGAATTATTAAACATCACTTTTTTTTCATTAGTTAGGTAATATATAGTATTTTGAAGCTCGCCCCAATTAAATCATCAACTAAATAAACAAAATTATTTAAACTTATGTATACAAGAGGAATGAGGAAAACTGTTCCATATGTTTGAGCTTAGGCCCAAATTTATTGCTTACCTTGATTTTACAACTTCTGGATTTCTGGCGGACCTTCTGATTTCTCAGTACAACACCTCCTGATTTATGAAGTTTCACCACATCCACATTAGATTTGCTCTTCAGTACATCTTTCAACACGCTGCAAAGTTTCTCCTGCACAAGACACACTAAAAGCCATGGACTAAAGGCTTCTTAAGAAAGTTCCCAACCAAATGTAGATCTAATGTTTGCCCATCAATGACATTTCAAGATAGAAAATATTGAAGCAGATACTACATATTTATGTTGTTAATCCATATGATGAAGCATGCTCCATATGTAGTTAAATCTAATGCAGGAGTTTATGTATATTTGGATTTTATATCTGTTACAGATAAAATAGAGTTTATAAAAGGAACCCACCTGCCCTAAGACCAGAACCACATTAGCTTTGAAAGTATCAATTGCATGAAGAAGCAACTGCACACCAACAAAGATGGTAACAAATAATTAACCTGCTCATATATTAACAGTCCAACTTTGTGTATAGAACTATGCACTAATAACAGTAGTACCTCATAACCAAGGCCTTCTACCCATCCCATGGTGTTGATCACCATGCCTGCAGCTCTAGATTCAGCATTGCCAGAAAACTGTCTCTCTAGTGTTTGGGCAAGCTCCTTTGTGAGAACCTTGTAGAGTTCTCCATGAGAACTGCCAAGCGAACACAATTAATATATTAAAATACTAGGTTTCTGAGGAAAAAAAAAACAAAAGACATGCACACATGAGTATTCTGTTACTCTTTCTTTTCTGTAGTCTAGCAACAATACGAAAGAAAATCCAACACTGTGTATTAGCATAATACAATAAAATAGTCACCTGGGTGTTGTGTGCCCGAAAAAGTATACAAGGGGCATCTCCAAGGGGATTCCTTCCACTGCATCTATAGGCATCTCAACAGGAGTAGCAGCAATACATCCAGGTAAAGTGATAGACCCTTGACCAATATCCAAATCTACAAATGTAGGTTTCCAGCTCTGCTTGCAGGCCCAACTGAGAAGCATTCTGCACAAGGTACTTTTTCCGGAATCTGTGGGTCCAACAACGATCACTCGAGGACCCTGAACACTAACGGTGTCAGTGCTTGAACTAATAGCACATTTAGGTTGCTTATCTTTTATCGAAAGCATATAATCATCCCTTCCTCTTAAATCATTGTGTTCATTATGTATCACATTTATAATGTTATCAAGATAGGTGAAATATACTAACTAACCACATGAACTAAGAAGCACATACATGGATACGGGACACGGATACGACACGATACGGACACGGGGATACGACAAATCTTAAAAAAACAGGACACGATACGTTTAGGACACGGCAAAATAAATAAATAAAAGCATTATATATATTATTGATACGTTTAAAGAAATATTTTTCTAAACTTATAGTATAAAAACATAAGCATGCATAAATTATTCATGAGAGAAAAACAAAACGTATACAATACTACAAAGCCAAAAATGATAATGCTAATACATCATAATACAATTCTATATTATAAGAATAAATATCTAACTACCTGAGAATAAATAACTAACTACCATTACTTAACTACAGTGGATGGCATAGGCGAATATGTGATTTTATAATAATTTGCATTAATATTAATTTTCTTGTATGTACTAACTTGTGATTGTTGCATTATATTTCTATAGCATATGTAGGAATTTCCTAAAATTGATAATTTATGCTATCAACTTTTATAGTATATGATAAATCTTATGTCCAAAAAATTTCTCAAGGGTGTCTAAAAGTGTCTAAGGAGTGTCCGAATTTATTCTATAATTTTTTAAATATGGGATATGTCGTAGAAGTATCCGACACGTGTCCAATGAGTGTCTGACGAATCACGGCATGCTATTTGAAGTGTCCGTGGTTCATAGCACATGAATAATGGCAGTATTTGCCAACTTTATAGAATGGTCATAACTGAAGAAATCCTGCAGCCACTATAGTTGGAGCAGGAATACTACCTGCGAAGTATCCAAATCACTGCCTTGCAATGCCTTAGCGCGAGCTCTTCGTCCATCGAGTATGGCATGCACATTTACATAGCTCACCATGGGCGTCTAAACTAGCCATATAATGGAAAACAACAACAAAAACCAATTACAAATCAATACCGCCATAATCATATACAAAAATAAACCAAATTAGGTAAAATTCACCTCATCTGCTACATATTCAACCTCGCTAATTCCATCCAATTCGATGGTCGCGCCATGCCAAGTAAAAATCTGAGACATAGGTTTTCTAATTTGAGTTAAGAATTGGAGGAATGGACCAATAAGATGAGAAGAATGGAGTCAAACCGCGATCTTGCTACGAGGAGGGATCGGGAGCCAGTTCTGGGGCGGCAGCTCGGTGCCGAATAATTCGGCGGTGCCAGAGAGGAGGCGGGCGCGGAGAGGAGAGTCAGGGCCGACCTCCACCCTCAACTCGCTCTCCTTGTCGAGCTTGAATTGGCGGGATTGGGCTAGAGTAGGGGCTTGGCCGGACGCCATGGTCGTTGCTTGTCGAGCTCCAAAACCCTAGCACAAAAGGTTTTGGGTGTGGGTAAAATGATAAGAAAAATAAAGAGGAAGGAATAACATAGTCACTTCTAATCTTTGAACAAAATCTATGCTCATCAAATCCACCACTTTGCAATTTAGTTATGCCAAAATTCACAACCTGTCAGCCAAATATATTTCTAATTAGTTGATTCTAAAGAGCGGTTCTCCAAAAATTAGAGGACTGAGTTATCCTAGATGGACAGAAAATCCAAAATTAGTAAATTGTCATTTTAAACATCCAACAATAAAGGAACACAAGTGTGTGCAATTTTTCAGCACACATATGTTTACCAAGCAAGTAAAATATAGTCATTAACTCATAAGCTCCTAATGAAAAGCTTAGCTATTTTAGAAACATCTCAAAAAGTAAAATAAGATAACTGTGCCAGATGGCTTTGCTATAGAACATAAATTTTATGTGTTCACTAGCACATAAAATAAGATATTTTAGTAATATCTAATGAAAGTAAAATTTGAGACATTGAATCACTAGCTGCCTTTCACAACCAAACTAAATTATCACGTCTTCTGCTAATCAACAACAAATATTCCACCAAATCTCCAATCAGAGCAAATGCTTAGCTACAAAAAAATTGGCAAATCAGTGAGCACATTAAGATGTAAAAAAATGATTTGCTACCTACAGTGCTTCTCTCTCACATGAATTTACCAAACATAACGATGCAAATAATTATAGTAATTAATTCTCAAAATACCTCTTTTCGACGGAGGACGAGGCTTGCCGATGAAGTACTTAGGGATTCGACGGAGGAGGAGGCGGCTACTTGCCGACGGGGGAGGAGGAGGAGGAGGCAGCTTTCCGACGGAGACGACGGAGGAGGCCGACGGAAAGGCTGATTGGAGGAGGAGGAGGAGGAGGAGGAGGAGGCGAGCCGGCCGCTTGAGATGAAAGGGATTGGGTTTGGCCTTGGGTGGGTTTGTGAATCAGGCTATATAAACATAGCCGAGCCTATCGAGTTGAACCGAGCTCGAGCGACACCCCTGCCTGAAAGTTTCAAAAAATATTTATGGATGTGTTTGATTATAGAATTGGATAAGGGGGGATTATAAAGAGATAACATATTTGTCTTAGTTTATAACATACTATATATGGAATAACTAAACAAAATAACATTATTATCCTTAATTAAAAAAAATACTAATTACTATTTTAAACTTCAATTATATTATATTAATTATCAAAATTAAACACGTTCAATTCAAAATAATCAGAATCAATACCAAAAGTATATACAAATAATATTATCAAAATTAATCACGTTAAATTCAAAATAATCAGATTTAAACCTAAAAAGTAATACAAATTCAAAATAAGTTAATGTAAAAATGCTTAATAATAAAAAATAAATAAAAATCTAAAGTTTTTAAATATTTTTTCATATATACCTTTCGAAAATATAGATATATACTTCTCAAAACATATATTATTTATATAGATACTAGTACCACCCGAGAATCAATAATTTAATAGAAAAGACAAAAATATTCTTATCTAAGAAAAATTATAAAAGTCTAGAATAAGGTTAGTTTCATCTTTCTCATATCCAAATTATTCAAATTTTAACATTTAATTAATCCAACAATGTATCTATGCAAAAAATAAATTTAAAAAAAAAAAAAAGAGTTTTGAAGCTCAATAAGCAACAACCATTGCATTCCCTGCTCCAGCCCAATCCCGCCAATTCAAGCTCGACAAAGAGAGTGAGCTAAGGGTGGAGGTCGGCCCAGACTCTCCTCTTCGGCACCGCCGAGTTCTTCAACACCGAGCTCCCTCCCTAGCAAGATCGTGGTTTGACTCCAATCTTCTCTTCGTATCGGTTCATTCTGTCTCATACTTTAACTCGGCATGGAGGGATCCTCGAATTGGATGGAGTTAGCAAGGTCGAGTATGTAAAGGACGAGGTGAATTTGACCTGATTTGGTTTATTTTAGAAATGAGATTATGACGGCGTTGACTTATAATTGGTTTTTTTTGTTGTTGTTTGTCATTCTATGGTTGAAAAGCTTGCAAGTTATCAGAGAAGAAGGCTTCTTGGACTTGGAGAACCAATGAGCAGCAGATCATCTGCACCCTTGATCGCAGGAAATTAAATTAATTACTCCTCGAGTACATACATGCAAATTAAGTCCTCCTGCTTGGATAAGTGCAGGAGAAAAGAATTAAAAGATACTAAAAAGTTTCCATTTGATTTCTATCATTCCTTGTGTTGAAAAATTGATGCTGTTGCATTTCTTCCCCATGGATGGTAACGAAGCCAAGGCCGTAGATTAGCTAAACACGACAACCCAAAGTTGACTTACAACTCCGGACGCTTCGCATTAAAGAGACTTCGATCTAATGAAATGATTAAACCAATGCCATAATTGTCAACGCTTGGATAAACAGAAGAACAGTTTACTTGGAAATTTGGAAGTAGCTTGGATTTGATGAACATTGGATTACTAAGCATCTAATGAAATGATTAAAAATATATATAAAGATATCTTTTGGTACAGAATTGTCATTGAATTTCTTTTAAATATTATTGTTGTCACTGCATTCTTCAAATGCCATAAGTTTCAATGATGTATCTTTTAGAATTATCATTATAGTTAATTTTAATATCCGTAAAATATTTCCTAATGTATAGTCATTAAAAAACAAATACATTCAAGTGATTAGAATACCTTTCTTTCTTGATATTTTGTGCGTAGAATACTTATCACTAAATTTTTTTCTTGCACACAAATAAATTCTGTTTTCTTGGGATATGATATCGGATAATATTATATAATCTTTGTTTCTTTTTAAGCAGTTAACAAAATGGTATTTTATTAATCTACAATCAATTCTGATGATGAATAGTAAGATTTAACTGTAGAATGATTACTAAAAGAGTTTAATAATTTCGGTGGCAATAATAATATTATGAAAATACGTTAGAAGTTTTGATATATTAAAAGTTTTTAATGACAGTTATGTAAAAATTCGACGAATGTTGTTACGAACCAATTTTATCCAATTCGTAGCGGTTGATATTCAGATCTGCATAGATTTAGGACTTTTGAGTGGAAGCATAGATTTCTAGGTATATGATCGAGGTGATGATAGAGTAGAGGCCAAGTAGTTGATGGAGGTGGCTCGACAATCGATGATGATGGTAGTGGTTTGTAGATGCGGATGCGATAGATGGTTAAAGTCTATGATTAGCCTACAACTATGGTAAAAAATCATACGAGAGATAGAGACAATTAAGATAGGAAGACTAAGGGGGAGAAGTAAGCCTGCCCTATGAAACTAAGGGGATCAACGAAAGAGGAAGATTAAAAACTAGACAAGGCCGTGCTAATGAAAGAGGTGGCGCTGGCTAGTAAAGGAGGAGGAGGGAGATGTAGAGGTCGACTACTTAGTTGAGAGAAATGCTAGGACAAAAGCCAATTAATCTTTCATTCTAAGCATATCTAAGATATAAGCCATAAGGCCATATTTATAGAGATTAAATTAAAAAGTCTAAAATAAATTTAACTAAACTAGTCTTTCTTATCTTTCCGCCACAGATAGATTTCGAATCTAAAAAAGTTGTGAATACCAAATTGAATCACATCAAAGGGAGATTGAGCTCAATGGATTGAGTCTAATTATCTTATTTGGTTATATGGTTTAGTTAAAGCCTTTAAAATTTTATTTAATTAGCTAAATCTAACTATGCTGAATTTCGAAAAGGAGAACAAATTTATATAACATGGTTAAAAATCTTTTATTTTCTTTTTGTTTGTAAAATGCATCAACATGTAGATGTTATACCAAATCCCTTCTCCAATTTGCTGACATACATAAAAACAAGAGTATATATACTAGCCTTTGAGCCCTACCCTTCTATACCTATATCTAATCGCCCAGAACAAGTAGAACCCGAAGTTGACCACGCTGAGCACGCACATCAACCAATAGAACCTCTCCAGCTGGTAATGGTTCAAGTTGCTCCCGGACAGCCACGCCTTATGCTCTCCCTTCCCCGTTGCGCTGTTGACGATCGAAACGAGCACCGAGCTGAGGTAGTACCCCATCGCCAGCGACGCCCACGACAGCGACGTCGCCATCGACCGCATCATCGCCGGCGCTTCGCTGAAGAAGAACTCCAGCAACCCGGCCAGCGTGAACAGGTCCGCCGACCCCAAGAACAAGTACTGCAGCGCGATCCAGAAGAAGCTGATGGGAAGCGGCACGGTGGAATCCACTAGCCCCTCTCTTTTAGCCACGTTCTTCCTCTTCACCTCGACGAGAGCCGCGACTGCCATGGCGATGATGGAGAGGACTAGGCCGGCGCCGATCCGTTGGAGGTGGGAGATGCCCGTTTCGGTCTTGGTGGCCCGGCGTGCGAAGGGGATGATGACGTGGTCGTAGAGGGGGGCGAGGATGATGATGAATGTGACGGGGAAGACGGGGAGGGAGGCCGGGGGGACGGCGAGGTGGCCGACGCGGGTGTCCATGGTGGCGGCTTGCTCGACGGAGAAGGTGGAGAGCTGGGCGAGGCAGCAGTTGAGCATGATGGTGGAGACGAAGATGGGGAGAATCTTGAGGACTATCTTGACATCCTCGACCTCTCGTACTGTGCACGCGAGGCAGTCGTAGGTGGCTTGAGGTTGCACTGCTCTGTTTAGGAACTTTAGGTCTTGAGACAAGGAGTTGTTGGTCTGGGTGTTGGATTCTTTGTTGGATTCGCTTGGTTTCGCTGTTGGGCTTGGAGCACGGTCGATGATGGCGTTGGTCGGAGCCTGAGATGATCCGCGGCAGCTAAATGCTGTGGCGAGTAAGACCTGTGGCGATTAAAAGCTCAAAATAATAAAATATTCACTATTTTTGTAGGTTGCTATTAAAGTTAAATTTAATACGAGTCTTTAAAGCAAGATATAGGAGTTAAATGATTAAATATCGGTAAGGTTTAATTTATAAAATTTCAAGAAATAATTAGAGCGAGTAAGAACGAGTACTACTAATGATTAATTGAGTCAACTGTCAGGGTTCATACCTTGGCTATGATAGTTAGAGGACTCCCAGTCGGAATCTTATTCCTATAAATCCGAGAGCCGGAGAGGAAGACCGGAATGGAGAGCAGTATAGCAATGGTGGATATCCCAAACCCCCATTCCCATCCCTTGTTGTCCTCCACCCACACCACAAAGGTCACGGCGATGAGGGCGCCGCACGACAGGCAGAAAACAAAGTAGTTAAAGAAGGTGGACCGGGCCTTGCGGCCGCGCACGGTGCTATCGTCGAACTGCTCCGCGCCGTGAGCCGGCAGCGAGCCCTTTATGCCGCCAACTCCGAGGGCCGTGAGGTAGAGGCCGCAGAAGAGCATCGCCGCCTTCCCGCCAGAGACTTCCTCGCATGGCGCTTGTGGAGGATTGCATGAGGGAGGCTTGAGGGATGAAGACTTTGCTTGTATTGTGAGGATCACCAATCCCTATATATATATATCAAGATCATGACAGGATATTAGTAACTTTTTCTTTTATTAAAAATCAATTATATTATCTTAAAAAAATGCGGAAATATCAGAGATATCCTTATTCAAAAGATCTAAAGAATAATCCTGCGATATAAGTAGTTTGAAATGTAAAAAAAAAAAAGAAAAAAAAAACTGTGCGATGATATTTGCATGTCCTCCAAAAAGTGAGACTTTTGAAAACAAAAACAAAAATATTCTTCATTAAAGTTTTCTAGTATTCTATTTTTGGTATTGGTTATTCATGTATTTTAAAGATTATTTCTAGTATTCTAACAAAATATTTCTTGATTAATGTTATTTTCTTTGAGAATGAATGGATTGAGTTAGTTAGGGGTGTTGCATAAAAATTATAAGCAAAAAAAAAAATGAGGGTGGGTCACAGGGTCACAGGTATATAGAGACGTATGGTGTTAGTATAAAAATATGAGATGCTATCTGAACGTTTCCCTATAAAAACAATTGATGGTCATAAGCTAAAAAGCTACTCTAACGTTTTCTTTTATATTGGCTACTATCCCATTAATGCAGCTCATGTGTTTGACGTAATGAATCACCCAATTTCCCAACCCTTTGTCACATATAGACGAGTCTATCGGAGACAAGCTAACATAAATACAATCGAAAGTCTCAGAAGGAAAAGATGCTATTCCAATCTCCTCCTCCGCGTGGTTACTGTTGCTGGAGTTGTCTTTTCCTAGGTGGGGGGCGAGCTAGCTTTAGCCTTTAGGCAATGCCATTCATTACGCCACTAGGCCTATTCCCCTTGGCCAAGGTTAGCAAATTAGTACAAATTCCAACCAGAATTGCTGGGCCCCGCAGCATTCAATTTTAGGATCATGAGATGTTAGATTCCAATGGCCACATGAGCCCATGCTTAACTCCTCTTAATCTGCCCAGAATCTTCGGATCCATCCATAACGGTTTTCTTACTGCCCATCTTAAAATTGGCAATTTATCTGGAGACAAGGACTCTGGATAATGTTATCTACTATTTAAAAAGGCATTTTATTGGATACTTACAGAGAATTCGATGAAAGCACTTATGAGATAGATAACAAAGGTGGTGAAGAAGGCATCCGAGAGAAAGCCACCAAGCAGGCCGAGGAGGAAGGCTGTGCCCATGAAGTTGGTGACGGTGGTAGCAGAGTGAGACGGCGAGAAGTGCATAAAGCCCATCAAGTAAATCACTAAGTTGCTCGCATTGGCTAAGAATGCCAAGTTCTCCATAATCTCCACCACTGATTGAAATCAATATTTTTATATTAATCAGTGAATTGATTTGTAGCAAAATAGACACAGTCACATATTATATATATATATATATATATATATATATATATATATATATATATATATATATATATATATATATATTCGTGGATTATTAAATTTGATCAAAGAAGAATGTATTATATTATCATAACAAGAGGGGGGAGATCGCACTTATTTTTTGTATTGGCAGATTAAAGTTCCATCTGGATTTGTTTTCTTTTGCTTCATACTTTAGCCTACTTGCAGAACAAGGGAAATTTAAGCATTTAATCCCTATGGTTCAAACTAAGTATTAATTTCTAGCCAACCATTTGGGACGTCCTTAATTACCACTATAGAAAGATTATCTTATCTAAAAATAGTGAGAATAGTTTAGTTATTTTATTATTTATTTATGGTGAAAAATAATGGTGCTAGTAAAATATATTTACTTTTAAATAAAAAAAAGAATCTAACAGTTGTAACTTGATGTTGGACCATGAACTTAAGTATTTAAGTTTGAATTACAAAGAGATAAGCTAAAATTGAGTTAAACTACACAAGGGTAAACTGTAATTTGTCCTATTTTTGAAGACCAACTTTGCAAGAAAAATTATTTGAGTTAACATAGTAGAAATAGTGAGAACATTCCTTGCATATGAATTAAGAGGTTCTCTTTTGCAAATATACCTGGTCAAATTGGCGGCTATATACCAAAAAAGTAAAAACGAAAGAGAAAGAATCCTTCTTAATTCCATGAAAGGAGAGATGTAGGAGTTCTTAGAAGCCTCATCAAGGTAGAAGAGAGGATAAAACTTGAATTTTTTTGGAGAATCTAGCTGAGAGAAAGGAGTAGAAGAAGCAAGAAGAGTATGCAGAGAGAGATTGGTCTGAGACCCAGCAAGCAAGAGAAGAAGGAGATGATCAATTATTTTTGTTTTCAATATATATCTTTTTACCCATCTTGAGATTAGAATCTTGAAGAGTGTAGAAGAAGAGTACCCAGAACAAAGGAGGCAGCAAGCATGCCTCCATGTTTGCCTCTCAAGGCTGCCCTATTCCTCCAATCCACATAACCCACCCATCTCTCCTCTTCATGCCCATCCTCCTACCATTGACATCAAACCAAAACAAAATTATAAAAAAGAAAACAATTAGAACCCACCTGAAAGGATTAAACAAATTAAAGCAGGATAGAGAGAGAGAGAGAGAGAGAGAGAGAGAGAGAGAGAGAGAGTTAATTAAACCCCAAAGAGGGAAGAAGAAGAATAAGAAATCAACACACCATTTCTACTGCTTCTCCTGCAACTATTCTTGAAACCTCTATCTTAGAAGATGTAGAGATGCAAAGAAGCACCGTTATTTAAAGGAGTGGAGTTAGAACCAGCCTAGCTCTATATGTCCTCGTTGAAAAAGACTTCAACTCATATATATATATATATATATATATATATATATATATATATATATAGACACTAATTAATTTTAGTATGCCTGATATGATTGAAATTTTACACAGAAGGGAAGCTAATAAGATATGGCCCATAAAAGGGGAGTTAAGGTATGATAGATATACTATTCCATGGCTTAATTGACTATATCTTATGGGAGGAAATAAATGGAAGCTCCATATATCCCTTTTATAGCATGGTCGGTGGGTAAATCTTTTGGTTTGCTTTTGCAACAGATAAGGGAAGATATTCTATATCTTTGGAGTATCGATAAAAGTATAATAGGAATAAAGTTATTCCATGAGGTATTCATTTAGCCTTAGACATGTTCATACACATGTAAGTTTGTGTGGTTCTCTTCATGAATCTTTCATACTCCCATTTGTATGTTACTAGGCTTTCCTTGGCAGCCTGTGATTGACTGCTAACTAATTGAATGTACAAATTTCCCGGCAATCTGCATCGCATACAATCTGCTCACTCCACAATTTCCTTTGTCCTTTTCAAACACAGGCTAAGTTGCATTTCAAGTGACTTAATGCCTCTTATATACAAGAATAAAAGCATATAATCTAACCCATAACTATAAGAGATTTACAATCTCTGTGCCTCTGTATGAGTACCTTTATTCTTCATGGGTGTGATAGGGTAATGTATTTGCACTACAGAGGGCAAATTTATAATTTAACCTACAATAAAGAATCAAGATCTATCACAAACGAGTATTATCTGTAGCATATAAGTGGAAAACAACTATTATCAAGTATATATCTAGTAGCGTATGCAAACCTGGGAAGCTTGAAAGTTAGAAATAAACAGTGGAGAATAAAGAACTTTTAAGCTTGTCCATAAGATCAGATGCTTAGTTTTTGTAGTTAAGAAGTGTGCAAGGTGTATTCAAAGCCAGCACTGTTTAACTTGTTCAAAATTCAAAAGTAATATCCAAATTGAGATTCTCCAATGTTGTCCAGTGAAAAAAAAAGTCTTCTCCCCTGGATCAGCAATAGCAATTTATGTGATCATGCTTATTAAATCATGACAGAATAATAATAATAGTAGTAGTAGTAGTAGTAGTAGTAATAGCATCTATAAGAATTCTTTTTTACATGCATATATACTTTTAGCTCGTAGACTAATTATAAGTAAGATAAATACCTTTCGATATATAAATTAGACAATCGAATCAATCATCTTAAAAAACTATTAAGAACAGACTCAAAGCATGCTCATTCGTTCTTCTAAAAAAACTATTAAATATCACCTTTAATACTTATGGGGAGATCGAACCCTTAAATTTAGTATTTTGCTTATTTTACTCTTAACTGAAAATAAAATATATTCACTTTTTCCATTTTATCGTGAAATTTTAATATGTAGTTAGGTCGAGAGAGGGTATTTGATACATATAAAAAAATAGTTTAAGAATATTTATGTGAAAGCTAAGTATTTTAAGGCATATATATATAATAATAATAATATCATACCATCTATGATGCTACGCATCCTAACAAAGCAACATGTGCTCACATGAATCTAGTAACTTTGGGATTGCTTTATTAGGATTAAATTATTCCAGTTAGATTATAATATTTTCTTCATGCAGTTTAAAATTGAAATTAACTTAATAATAGATAATGCAAGAATACAACAATTAAATAATGATGCCATCAAACACCAAATGGTTTCTTTCTCCCAAAAAAATGGTAGGTAAGTAAATATTAAAACACTGCAGAATATACTAGATGTAAAGAAAGCAAGGTGGTTAGCAACTCCATAAAAAAATAATTTCATCTTTGGTTTAGTCTACTCTTTCATTTATTTATATAAAGCCACTGGAATATTCTTGCAAAACTATTCAAACTTGTATTCATGTGGCACATCACATGGCTTTCTACTTGAAAATTCTACGCAAAGTTTCTCAAATAAAAATATTAAAATTGAAAGTAAATAAGGTTCACATGCTAACCATTAATGAGTATTATAATTTTTTATTAAGCTCTTTTAATTATCATTTTACAGCTTAATCTTACTACTCACAATTAGAGTTGAAACGTAGATTAATAAAATACTATTTAATATTATCCGATATTATATCACAAGAAAACAAAATATATATTTTTGCAACTTATCCATTAGGAAGTGCTCAATAAATATATATTTTTTTTTATCAAAAACTAACTGTAATAATTAATAATTATGGAGCCATTTGAAGAAAGCAGTTACAATAACAATAATTTCATTTCAAATATTTTCAATGACAATTATGGTGTGAAAAAAAAACTTTATATTTTTTAACCATTTCATTAGATGCTTAGTACTATCCAAAGTTCATCATATCCAGCTACTTCCAAATACAATAACACGATTGGAATCCCAAGATGTCTTATCTTCTCTTCATCCTCAAAGTCTCTTTCATGGGAGGCGTTCAGAGTCGTAAGTCAACTCTGTGTGTTGTCGTGAGTAGATCAACTTTAGGTGACGTGATTAGCTAATCTACGACCTTGACTTCGATCCCATCCATGGGGAAGAAATCCAATACCATTCAACACCAGGACTAAAAGAAACCAAATGGAAACTGTTGGTATCTTCTATTTCTTTTCTCCTACACTTCTCCAAGCAGGAGGACTTAATCTGCATGCACTCGAGGAGTAATCCATTTAATTTCCTGCGATCAAGGGTGTCGATGATCTGCTGCTGCTCATTGGTTCTCCAAGTCCATGAAGCCTTTTTTCTATCTGATAACTTGCAACTTGCAAGCTTTTTTAAGCCTATCTGAATGCAACGTTACCTGAATAAATAAATAAATAAAAGTTTCTGTCAACACTCTTTTACATAGAATAGTTTTATTTTTTCTCTTTCTTTCTTTCTTTGGTGTTGTATTGACATCACTACCTAATCATACTATGACTATATCTCTTCAAGTATTGGAGAAATTAATATGGATTTTAAGGGGTGGTCTAATTATGTCAGCTGTCTATCTGTCCTTCGTCTTACTCTTATGTGTGAACTAATAGAACTGGGCATTGCCGTAAAGGAATTAATATTAATAAACTATGACTAATAAGAAGAGAAAGTTATAATTTGGACCCTCCCATGACTCCTTCAAACACCCTAGGCATTATTTTACTCTTATTTTGAGGAAGGAAAGCTATAAAATTTGAGGTAAAATATTTATATGGTATTTTCTGTTAACACCGTAAATTATAGTTGAAGGGTCACAAAAATATAATAAACTAAAACTGTCTAGGTAAAAGTAAATATTAATTTTAATTCTGATGATAATAATTGTGTTTCTAAATATCTAGAGGAGTGGTAGACCATCATTTGAGATATTAATAATTCTTTTACTATATTATTATTCTTCATGAAAGACAAATCTAGGCAAGATACAAACAACTGTTTAAAATAAAATTTGCATTAAGAAAAGGTTGTCATATCCTACATGAAGGTCATAACACTTAATTAAATGCTAGTGGTTGACTTCAAAACAACAAGACGTAATAGCTATTAGTTGGACTAATTAAAGATCATTCTATGGCTGTACACCACTATGTTTGATAAGTTTAGATTATTTCACAATGACCATAGGAGGAATAATTAGTGATTCATAAGTCCGTATGAAGCTCGTGACTATTTTATATATCCTCTGTAGCTTAACTACCTACTATAAATAAATTAACTAACAAACATATCATTTTAAGCTTTTAAAGAAGAAGTGTCTTTTTATATTTTATATTCTAACATTTCTCCTCACTTCTAGTTTGATTTGGTCGGCTAAAAAAATGGATTTAATTTGAATAAGTGAAGTTTTATAATTTAAAGCAAAGATAGGCACGACAAAATTTGAACCGGTAACTTTTAACTTTGATACTAAGTTAACTAACAAATTACTCCAAAAACTTAAACTATTAAAAAATAATAATTTTTTATATTTTATATTTTAATATTCGTTATCTTTGTTATCTCATTAATAATTCTATAACCCTTTTTAATTGATTTGTAATTAAAATATTAAGACCACATGAAGAATCGGTTAAACAATAAGAAAATACTTAAATTATAGCTTACTCATCAGCTAATAAGAAAACATCTTATATATTAATTTATCAACTAATTGGTCAGTATCCTCTAAAAAAATTTCAAAAAGATTATAATGAAGTCGGCAACGACTAGCGTAGAAGCGCCGAATACATACAAGTCGACGATACACCACTGCTTGCCGACTTCAGTTATATCTCTGTCTCGTGGACAAATCAAGAACTCGATCCTAGTTTTGCTTTACGAGAAATCTAGAATGGAGATCTCGTCAACGTGTTATTATTCCCGCACCGTTAGTTCTATGGCTAAGGGATTCGGAGTCATAAGCGAGGAATTTTGGACGCGCATAACGTGTTCGACTCTGGTACCACTAGTGTTCTTCCCCCACTTCGATGTGACGTGTAAGGTGTTCGACCTCATTTTTGTTTAATTCTTCTTTGGGGATGCGATGATAAGTACTTTCGTACAAGAGATCGGAAATCTTTTGAGTTATTATGGCGGCATCCACTTCTATAATGGCGTACAAAATAGTATTCACTGCCTTGGGTTGCTTGATGCTGGCAACCCTAATTTACACTCTCGTCACCGATGGATCTCCCTTCCGACGCGAACTGTTTACACCGTAAGTTTCTCTTCAGATCGGTGTGGGTTTTAATGTCTAACATGAAATGGGGGTAAAGATTGATTACTTAGTTTCTTTTCGTGCTCAATTTAGTAATTTAGTTGAGGGTAGAGAGGGGGAAACTTATAGCTATGATATGTCTCGATACAACTAAGGTTATCCTGATGTACGATGCCCTAGGAGTCGGGGCTAATGCGTAAGAATCAAATGCACACTCAAATAAACATGCAATGAAACTGTGATATACAGAAGGTGTCCTACACTATCTGAGATGCAAATTATAAGATGTAGAGATAGAAGGAAAACAAAATTAAGCAATAAAAAAAAGATAGTAGGAGAGTAACTAGCAATATTCCAAAGAAGTCAGAATAGTTACCAGGTCGTAAGCACTATCTTTTTTTGATTAATTCCTTAAGATCCATTTCAAAATCCACCATTGAACACTTGGTAGGTTTTCGGTATCTTGAGATCTACACCCGACAGTATGCTTCTACAGTACCAGGGGTACATGGTACAATATCAGCGGTACTTGCTACAGTAGTGGTGCATTCGTATAGCGCTGAACCTCAAAAGCAGCGAAGAGTAAGAAGATCAGGAAAAGAGATAACCCGGATTCATTCGAGGGTTTGATTTCAAGATCAATAATAATCTCCTGAACAAGTAGGGTTTGATTTCCTTAAATAGGAATTGTAATTCCTAGTATGACTAGTTTACACTTGACTTATATGTCTTATTACAAATCAACCACAATTAAACCTAATACAATTTTAATAGACTCAAACTAAACCGAAATCAAGTCTTAAAGAAAACTAACTTGACCCAACAATGAAATAAAACCTATTACATCATTCTAGGTCTCAATCGATCCAATTCAGATCCGAGAAGGATTGAATTGATCAACATAAATGAAACAGTTGCATCATAACCATTGTTTGATGTGTCGTCGCACATTCGGAGACTTGGATATTTCTTCCAACATCGCACATAAGTGTGGAAACCATCTCGAACTTCATCATATCCTTTATGTACTTTCCTTGCCAAGTTATTGTCCAAGTTTATTAAATGTGGATTTCTTTGTAAAAGAAGAGAATCTAATAATCTGGTTTCTCTACTTCTTGGTTTATCATTTGGAATTTAAATCTAGCAAATGATTTAATAATTCTTTGTGTATCTTTGTGATTTGTTCTATATCAAGAATGACAATAATTATCAGTACATTAGTTAATAACAAGTGTGTCAACCATAACCGGTGCTAATAAAAAAAGTCCACAATAGTTAGTACATAAAGAAGATTCACATGCTCAATGTGCCAAGGGTTTTATCTGGATTGCCCACTGATAAATGTACATCAATAGTTCCACTATGGATATCTAAGTTGAAATAGGCATGGTCGTCATGTTAGCCCATTAATTTCTGCAACTTATTCATTTTAAGAATCAGTTATTAACTTATTATGAACCTATGTTTGGGTGTCATTAGATCGTGGAAGTATCACCTCTTTCAAGATTATCATGAAGATTCAGTTTATACTTAACTTGCTTACATGTGTGCATGCAAGCTAATTTTTTTTTTCTTGAAGAATTTTATCCACTATAAAGGTGCTGTTATTTGTATTTTTGACTCTGAAAGGTGTTTTAACATCTGTACTAATATTCGTAGTCCACAAACTTGTGTAGGTGGATGGCTGCAACTTTGGCTGACTTCTATGTTAATGTGGTGGCAATATCTGTATGTCTGGAAACTTATATTTGAAGCACTTGTATTCATCAATTTTCATAATAGTTTGATTTGCAAAATACATATATAACGTTGCGCTGTGTGTGTCCAATTTTAGGTTTGGGTTGTCTACAAAGAGTCAAGCTGGATTCATTCAGTATTTTGGATAATATCATTAGTATGTTTTGGCAGGTATGCTCATCTTACATTTATGTATGTATCTGTACCTCATATATCTATCAGCAGGAACCAACCTGCACTTTCTTATCAAATTTCATTCATCTTATTTGGATGCTCTTTAAGCCTTCCCTTCCATGTATCCACTGTCAGGACTGGTTCCATTATAGTCCATCTGTTGGTTGTTTGCTTGTACCTCCTGGTCCTTGATCTCCAAGTAGCTTTATTCTCCTTCATTGTTCTACTTTTACTTACCTATTATAAGCTTATTCAACTTTATATTTTGAATGTACCTAAAGGACACAAATTATTAACTTTACTCCTAGATGTAGGTCTAGAAATTCTATGTATTTGCACATAACTGCTTTCCTAGAAAAATTATATATGCTAAACTCTGTGCCTTTAGTGCTACATTATCTTTTAATCAGGTTGGGATGTTAGTTTCTTTCTTTTAGTTGTTCACCATTTATGCTTATTAAGATATTCTTAAATTGTCAATTAAATGTGCTTTATTCCTTTCTCATTGAATCACTTTTATGAACTTATTTTAATGTTCCTTTATTTATTTATTTTGGTTGGAATTGATAATCTTCTTATCTTTACAGCATTGCCACATGTGCTTACATTGTCAAGAAACTCTTTGAAATTTCATTTCAAGGTACTGCACAAGATCCTCTGGATCTTTTATTCCTAAGGTACAATATCAGCTCATGACATATTGTCTGCAGGAAATTTAGCTAAGATCTTTGTTATAATCATGATGCTAATTTATTGTTTTATGGATGATAGCTCATTGAGCCTCATTCTATGTTATGACCTTAATCTTCTAGCTCATCTGTTTGTTTCCTATGTTTCGTTTACAAAATTCTTAATAGTTAATCACTTCAATCGGGGCCACCCTTGAAGGTGCACTTTATATCAGTATAGTACCTCGATATAGTGTTATCGATGCTACCGCTAAAATATTCAAGATTCAGTATTTTGAGTATTGGGTGTGTTTATCAACATTGACTAGGTGTTCATACTCACAAGTACATTAGGTAATGTGATCTAAATGATTAAAGTTTCCAACTACTGATTTTCTCTTTGCTGAGTTCATTTTAGATTGTGGTTCTTCATTTCATTGAGAAGAAAGAGCAATTTTCCAGACATTAAGAAACATCTAAAACTATGGATGATGATGATGATGATCTGACAACATACATATGGAATTGAAACGAGAAAAGATCCAAACCCAAAACAGGTTTGAAGAGAAGAGAGGAATCTAGTGAAAGATATTTTCCTTTAGAATGATAGGGGACCTTAGCCTTATTTATATAAATCAACATATATCTAAATATATAAATAAAACAACGATGGCCGTGCCAGTGGCACGTGCAGTGCCATGCCACTTTGGTTTTTGGGGGGTACTCCTCTAGAAGAACTGGAAACTCAATAAGAGAGCGGTCCGAAGGGCAGAGGGAACTAATAGTAAAGGAGTGTCCATGGATAGACAAGTATCAAGCCAGTGGGGGGCAGATGGTGGGGTTGAAGTAGAAATATTTGAGCGGGCGGAAGATAAAATAGGTTTAGAAAGATTTAGAAAGGATAAGTCGAAGAGAGCCAAAGCATCGAAGGTGAAGAAATGTTTCTCTTTTAGAAAAATGATATGACATGATATTCTAAGACGATAAGCAGATGTGTCATAATAAATA
Source organism: Typha latifolia (assembly GCF_019914945.1). Lineage (NCBI taxonomy): Eukaryota > Viridiplantae > Streptophyta > Magnoliopsida > Poales > Typhaceae > Typha > Typha latifolia. Next base: position 3,661,169 of record NC_133087.1, on the reverse strand, counting down.
TGGCATGATATCCTAAGGGATAGCTTGTTATGTTCACCAAAAGGAAAAAGAACAAAGCAAGTGTACCCAAAGACACGAAGATGATCATAAAATGGTGATCTACCAAAAAGATATTCGTACAGGGTCACACCTTAAGGACTGTTGTGGAGTTCGATTAATGAGGTAGAGAGCAAAAAAGAAAGGCATTAACCCAATAAGAGTGAGGAACATAGGCCTCAAACAAAAGAGCACGATTGGTCTCAACTCTTAAGAATATGACGATACTTTCGTTTGGTAACTCCATTCTGAGCAGGGGTATAAGGACATGACTGCCAAGATAAGGTATCGTCAGAAGTATGAATGGAGCAAAACTCAAAGGAAAGATACTCATGAGCCCCATTCGATTGGAAGATTTTAATGGATCAATCAAACTGAGTACAAACTATAGAAGAGAAATACGATAGGTTTGACATACCTCCGAGCGTTGACGTATGAGGTAAACTCCAGTGAAACGAGAGAAATTATTAATAAAATAGACATAATAGAAAAAAAAACTAAGACTCGAAGATAGTAGAGCAAGGCCCCAAATATCTAAGTGCACAAGGTAAAAAGGGGAATTAGAGATATTCTCACTAAGAAGAAAATGAATGGCTCGGTGTTTTGCCAACATGCAACCATTACAAAAAGACAAAGAAAAATGACTACTACTTAAGCTCTCAGACCGTGACAAGGTCTTAAGATACTGACTCGATATATGATCTAGACGTCGATGTCATAGGTCTAAAGGAGAGAAAGGGGTGACTAGACAAACACTGGGATAAAGTGATAAAAGGTGAAGCTGATCCAAGTAGGTATTAGATAAAATAAGGCGACTCGTGGGATATGTGGTAGGGGTAATGCAACCAATATGAGAGATGGGTAATGAGCCCTATCGATTGTGTGAACATGAGAAGAGCAAGAGAGGTAGAGGTGAGGCTAGTAAAAATAGAAGAGTCACCAGTCATATAATATGAGACACTAGAATAAAAAAATATAAAATTTAGTCATACCAAGGACATCAGAGACAAAAGTGGAGGCACTAGTGAAGCTAAGAGCTTTATGAATGAGCTGCTGAATCTGCAGAAGTTGTGCACTGCTGAATGTGGGATTAGTAGAGTGATCAGATAGATCGGTGCTCGGGGCAACGGATAAGGAAGCCAAGTGACTATTCTTGTCCTTGCTTGATCCCTCTTTTCTAGAACGAGGAACAAGCTTAGAGTGAAGTCGATAGCAGCAAACGACATGATGACCAGAACGACCGCAATGAGCGCACATAGGATGCAATAACTGATGGTCTTGTCCAGATACATGAGTGGCGCAAGCAGCAGTCAAAATATTAAGTGTGATTGGTATAGGAGCAGGGGTAGCATCGAGTACACTTTTTATGGCAACAAAAGGCGGTGTAGCAGTGACCTGTTGAGAGGGCAAAAGACGCTGCCTAAGCTCTTCAGCCTGTAGCTCATCAACTGCATTGTCCATACTCTAGAGAGTGGAGCGATGCAATAGATGATGAGTCAGATCCCCAAACTATGGACTTAGAGCAGCTAGAAAGTCCATCAATCGGTTGTCGTCACAGTGATGCTGAGTAGCTGCCGAGTCAAGGGAGAGAAAGTAGGCTCCATTAATATGAGCTCGCGCCGTATGCCAGTCATGCGAGCATAGAAGTCCTGGATAGATAACTAACCCTATTTAGCCTCCTGAGCATCACGACGAAGCTGAAAATGGCGCATTAGACTTGACTGAACAAATCGACGACTGAGGACTACCTAGATAGCCTGGGATGAAGATAATGTTTGAAGCTAAGGTCGAAATGATCGGTCGACCTATAATATAAAATAGATAAAGAACTCCATGTCACACAAAGGCCACTTAGCATACTTAGGAGAAAGGAGCTTAGACTGAATGGTTGTGGGCATGCTAGACTCAATAGGGGTCATAGTGGTAGTCTGAATGACTGTGTGAGGGGGAGCACACTCCGTAGAGATGCTGTCGATGTGCCCAAGGAGACGTCACTCGCAAATAACAATCTTGATAGAAGACGCCCAAGTGATCTAATCACTCTGAGTGACGAGTAAAAATCAACCATAGACACTCTCACGACCAACCGAGACATAAGACATCATTGGAGAAGATGTCAATCTGACAAACACCTTGAGGGCATTTTGAAAAGAACAAAGAATTTTCTAAGACCTTTTGGCAAATAGTTGGTGAGCAGAGTCTTAATTTTCAATGAGGCTTTTCATCAAACAGGATGTGAGCACCTCAGAAAACTACAAGATGAGTCTTGACAGAGAAAGGATGGGGCTCAACCTCTTTGGTATAGTAGTAAAGAGAAGAGGAGTCGAGGTAGAAAAGCTCAAAAGCTTGACAATCAGTGATAATTGGAGAGCTCAGGGATGGCGACCAGTGAATAAGCTCATCACGACTGGAGTGACGCGGTGGTGAGAGAAAAGCTCACCAGCGACAGCAATGAAGCTTTCGGGTGTGGGCGCACAACAAGGGTCGAGATGCTACAAGGAGAGAATCTGGTGACTGGGCAAAGGGAGAGAAAGCAGAGATGCTGATTGGGACACGGCGCAACGAGCTAGAGAGGAGTTTCCAGTGACTTGGTGGAGCTGGCGGGACGTCTCGGCCAGAGAGAGATTCCGAGGGGAGGGAGAACGAGCAAGGGAGGTGGGAGGTGAAGGAGATCCAACGGCTGAGAAAGAATCCTAGAAATCGGATGGCTCTGATACCATGAAATGAGAATAGATCCAAACCCAAAACAAGTTTGAAGAGAAGAGAGGATTCTGGTGAAAAGTGTTTTCTTTTAGATTGATAGGGGACCCTGGCTCTATTTATACAATTCATCGTATATCTGAATAAATAAATGAAATATAACACAATAACTCTAATAGGAATGTTATAGAGTGGCGCTACATAGGTTGGAAATGGACAGCTTTGCCTTACCGCAGAATGTTTGTTACAGAAGTTCAGTTATTGCTTTTAGTTTTTGTTCATTAGTGATATTGCTCATGCGTTTTTATTGAAGGATTGGCAACATTTTGACTTATGGATATCTTTATAGCGGAGACCTTTCTGTGACTAGTTTTATGTGTTCTTATTGTAATTCAATGGTACCATTTATTGCAGTCTTAAACCTTTAACTGCAAGTCTGCAACATATACTATAATTTATACATGATCTGAGTATTTCATATAGTAACTGAAGCAAAGGGGTATTGAATGATCTAAATTTTATTGGGGATATTTAATTAGGACATAATTCAGATGTAAATCTCCAAGGAATCATCTTACCAAATAATGAGGAATAAATGCTATAAGTTTCTCAAAGTTTGACAAAGTAATAGTTTTTTTGTTATTAATTCATAAAACTGGAAAAGTATGATAGCACATGAAGTATGAAATATACCTTGATATTTATATTGTGTGAATATCATATTAACTTTCCTTGTTTGAGGTATTATTTTCATTCTGGTCTGCTTGTTTTGCACATTTTTGAATCCCTGGTCTAACATTAATGTCCCAAACAAGTTTTAGGAATGATGTACGTAAGGAGAAATGTTCTTTTGTCATATTTTGGAGAATATTCTTCAGTGTTCTGGGGCTCTTCTTGGCTTCTGTTGTCACTTATACTTTAGTTACTGATGGTTCTCCTTTTCGGAGGGAATTGTTGACACCGTAAGTATAAATTCTTACTCTTTGATGTTTCTATCTTTTCTTTATATATAACTGTATGGTACATCTGGAATCTACCTCACTGTTGCTTTAACATGTATTCAGGTGGATGGTTGCAACCTTGATCGACTTTTATATAAACATTTTTACTATATCAGTAAGAGTCACCTATCTCTTTCTGAACTTCTTTTTCTCAATCAGATGTGTTCTTTTTCTTAACTAGATAACTGGAGGATTTAGTATTAGTACTATATTTAGCAGTAGGATTATGGCATCAGGAACTCAAGCATTCCATGCAAATTTCTTTTCTGAAAGGGCATTGCACTTGTATTCATGTTCTTCATAGGAAAATAAATTCAGATGCAGTTTATGAATGATTTCCAGTATCTATTCCTAGGCAATAGACTTAACTTTCATTTTTTGTATCTTCCAAATCCCCCCTTATTGTTCTTGTCCTGTTAAAAGTGAACTCAAAGCTAGTAGAACGTATTGTAGTTCCTTCTTTTTTTTCATTTAGTGTTTTTAACTGGACACACTTACACTAATTGGCACACTAAATCATCCAAATGTAATCCAGTACTTCACTTGCCAATGTATTTTTCAGAATATGGAAAATTAAGAGGCTTTGCATGGAGGTTGTAAATCAAGTTGCATATTCATGGCTAGAAAGATGGGTTTCAGGGGGAGAAGGATAATTTAAGATAGTAATTTCTCCGTATGAGTTTTATCCTTCCAAATCTTTGCAACATGTAGCTGCAAGATAAAAAGTATTAAATTATTAATACTTAATTTAAGTCTGGAGAACACCATTTTCATTCTTGTACATGCCCACACACCTTGCATTTGGATTTCTTTTGGTGTCACTTCCATTTCCTTTTTTTCTCTTCCTTCTCGCCTCCTACAGAAGCTCATATCGGAGACTAGCAATAATTCAGTCACCTTTTCCATTTCCCTTCCTTGCTTCCAGAAATTTTTTATTCTATTTTCTCCTTCTTGAAGTTTACCACATTAGTTTTTATGGATCCAAAAATTCAAAGCAGTTCTCACTGCCAGATAGATGCGTTTCTGTTTTTGAAGTAAAACCTATAGAAACAGAAGTAGAAATTGGGACCCTGATTCTAGAAAGAAAGCAAAAGACAAGTATAAGAAGCACTAGAAGGAAAACATATTTCTTATTCTAATTGCTTTCCCAGGTATAGGAAATATGCAGGCTCTCCACATTTGCATAATGTTTCAAAATGCTGTCATTTGCATTAGGTTTCAAAATGCTGTTTCTTCATGTGGACTGTGATCTATGAATATTTCAGCTGGGCAATGTGTATATGTATATTGGTTGAAAGAAAACCTGCTTACTTTATCCTTTTTCACTACAGGTGTGGGTCACTCACAAGGAGTCATCGTGGTTGGGCGCTTTCTTTTGGATTTGCTTGTTGATCTGCTTTGGCGGGTATGTTTTTTCAATGAGAGCTCAAAATACACTGCATATTGGTGAATAACACACCAATTTCTTTGTTGTCAGCTTTTCATTCTTCTGACTTTCATCATGGCAGCTTTAGTATATGAAAAAGGTTCTCTGTTGTTAGTCTTTTTTCCCCAACCTATAAAAGTACAAGAATATGAAGTACCAAAATTTTAGTTGAATTGAAACTTTATGCTCTGCCTTTTGTGACAGTAAAAAGGTTGCAAGTGACGGAAAAGAAGTTGCCAAGTACTTGGTCTTACATCAAGATAATAACAAATGGAATAACGAGATCCAAAAGGACTTCTCACCTCAAATGGACCAATCATTTTGCGAAATAGAAGCCTATGATCTTACAATGACCATCTTCCTGTTTATATAGTGGTAGAAAAGCATCCTTCCTAGATGTTATCAATCTTCTTATGGGACAAGAACCAAGACTACTGATGTTTCCTACTCGATCCTTCTTTTCTTCCATCACCAATTGCAATATCTTGATCACTTTGATGGACACATTCATTATGCTTATTTGGTGATCATTAGGTTGTAGCAAAGCGCACCGAGAAGAGCTGCATAGTGAAATGTGAATACATATTTAGTCTGCCTAAAAATGATTGCATAAAGTAACAGTATATGTATAGTTCTTCAAGTTTGTTTTATTTGAATGGAAATGCCACGGAGAAGCATGGTAAAGTATATGCTCGCCTACACATTTTTCATTTTAAGGTCTTTCTCTAAAGTCTAAAGTAACAATATTTGTAGGGTTCTTGAAGTTCATTTCATTCAGAGAGCACTTTATGATCATTTATTTTGATAGCTATTTTTCTGCGGTAAGAAAGTAAGAGAACAAATAAAGTACTTATTTTTTATTGGTCATTTATTATTCCAATTTTCTCTATGTTCTAAAATTTGACCTTGACATTGTTCTTTCTCGTGAATAAATTAGTTACTAGCCTTTATTTCAGATCTCAATGTTGTAACACTTTTTTTTTCCCTTTATCATTGCATATGTTTGAATGACAAATCAAAATGAACATTTTAGATTAGTTTCAAGGCACATTACACATGCAACCCCAAATTTTCATGGGAAAATTATTGTTTTAATGTTCTTTCCTTCTTTGTGCTTTCAGCATCACAACGTGTGGCTACATTGCCATTCAACTTTTTCGGCTCTCATGTGAAGATCTAACGTACGAAGTTTTATTGGACTCTCATGGCAAGAATGGAAAAGATAAAGAATCACCCTCAAAGTAGTTCCTGAGCTATTATGGCCAGATTATCTATTGTTCCTTCTTTGCTAAACCTCTTAAGACCATTTTTTTGAACATCTATTGCCGACTGATTTACATGTCATAAGTTTGTAAATTTCGCTCAACAGGAAGTTGTATCTGCATTTTATTTTAGCTTGTACTTAACTCAAGGAGCATTACAGTACAAAGATGTTAATCTTGTAGTAAATAAAGACATTTTCATCTACTTAGCATGATTGCTGAATTGGTAATGTAGTGATGTGATATGTGAATCCTAGTAGCTGTTATTATTGCTTGACAAATTATGTTACTCATACAATCAGATGTAAAGGAAGCATTTCTTTGAGTTGCTCCACAAAGCAGTTTATGGTAGGCTGTACATATGGCTACTCTTTTTTTTTTTTCCCAAAGAACAGATAAAGTAGTCAGCACCATCTTCAGGGGAAAACAAAGTATTGGAAAATTTGCAGACAGGTCTATAAAGCACAATTAGTCCACAATATTGCCTGTGATTTTATTATTATTATTATTATTATTATTATTGCCATCAATCAAAAGCTTGAGAGCCTACTGATTGAGTTATGATTGACTTAAGTAGGACGTAATATTATTCTGAAGTTTCGTTAAGTAGGATTTTTCTTAAAATTGAGGTGCTTCACATGGTAAAAGAATTATTATTTTTTTGATACAAACTTTTGTGAAAATAAATAAAAGAAATAACACGAATATTTTTCTAACATAAACAAGGATGAAATGGTGTTCTTTTTTTTTTTCTTCGTAATAAGCTAGTGGTCGTAATAATCTTTTTTTTTTTTTTTTTTCTGAACAGGAGGTTGTAATAATCTACGGTCCCACAAAAAATCGAGGGGTGACCCGACCTACATCAGATTTAGGTGAAAGGAGTAGGATCCTCTCATTCCACTCTAGAATATAAGGTAGAGTTCAATAGTGATTCTTAGCCAATCAGTGATAGCCAAGCTGCCGAATGGAATAGACGCCTACAACCTGAGCTGCAGACGATCTACTGGCAAGGCGGCACGATCGAGATCAGGGAAAATTTAAAAAGAAAAGAAAAATCCATGCGTCTCCTACTTCCCTAATTTCTTGGAATAATCTCCCTCTCTCTCATGGCGCTCTCATTGGGAACCCTAAGTCCTCTTCTATGCCGTGTGTCTGAGAAGGGTTCCCGAACCCTAAGCCCCCTTTCTTCTTCTCTTTCGTTCTCTCTTGATCTTAATCGTAGGAGAGCCATCTCGATTCGATGTTCCGCAGCATCAGGTGATTGCCCTCCCTCTTTCTCTCCCTCTCGGACTCTTTGTAATCGGTGATTCCAACTTATATTGCTTATTGATGTTCAAGTCAATGTTGGATTCTCTTCTCCCTTTGCTCTCATTGACGGCGATATTTGTCCGTTTGATGTATTCATTTCTTCTTCTTTTTTCCAAGAACGAAACGAGTGGGTTCACTAATTGATCTGATACAACCAAGGAAAAGAAAGGGATCGGGTGCTACGAGTAATTATTTTATAATGATCTGTTTAGGTATACAGTTTTGAAATGATTGTATTGTATAGAAATCGAAGGGGGGCTAATTTGATCAATTACAATTAGCAGATCAAATTTCTCCTGTATTTGTGTTACGTAGTGAGCTATGCTTCCCTGACATCTTGTGGTACTGCAAACTCTGTCCACTATTGCTGAAGTATAACTGGCTTCATAGACAGGAAGATCATCTTGCTGTGGTTTTCATGTGTTATATTTGAAGGAGAGTAGGTAGATCGAACAACTGCGTCATGCTATTAGCATAGAGGTGTATTTATTTTATGTAGTGAGAACATTAAAATCATCTGGATTTTGAGTGGATCAACTGGGTAGAGCTTTTAAAGATTTTATCTTGTGTATACTTCGTGAGGAGAAGAAGGTAGACATGCCAGCAATTGATATGGGTATGGGGAGTTCTCCCTTTACATTAATGCAAGGTGACTGTTAGATTTTGCCTTGTTTCTATCTATTGCTGGACACATCTGTTTGGACGATTTCATGCCCTTGGCATGCTGTGACTGCAGTAGGAGAGCTATCAGGGGAATGATTGTGCAAATTGACCTGTGAATATGCAGCTGCACATGAATTTTGGTGACTGGAATTTGTATCTTCTTTGGTTTTATGCAGCATTGACATTTGATAAATGTTCATGTGAACCACCATTTGCATATTTGCGTAGAATAGGAAAGAATGTTGACCTACAGTAGCTGTTAGTTTAAATACTTCTTATTTCATCTAATGCATTCTTTTGCAACATCTTGTAATCTCAGATTGTTTGTAACAAATTCATAAAGCACTCAAACGTTTTGCCAAGTAATCTTCTTTTTTATACTGTTTTTCTATGCGATGTTGCAGCAGCTGCAGCAGCACCATCTGGTAGTATTGCACCTGCAATTACATTGAGTGACAAGGCACTGAATCATCTCAGTAAGATGAGGGCTGAAAGGAATGAAGATCTCTGCCTAAGGATTGGAGTTAAGCAAGGTGGATGTTCTGGAATGTCCTATACTATGGAGTTTGAGAATCTTGCCAACAGGCGGCCTGATGACTCCACCATAGAATATAATGGTTTTAAGATAGGTAATATCCTTTTCGCCCAACTTTTCTTGTGTCTTAAGTGATCTTATGTTCCTCCAGCTTTTTGAATTTTAATGAACTAAATCTTGGAAACATGGAGTGACCATTCTTTTTATGGTTGATGCTTGATTAAATTTGGAACTTAAAGAAAAGCTACATCTACCTATGGATTGTTTTCAGAGACTTTCTTGCCTACTTGAACTTCATTTCAGCTTTTAATCGTTTATAGAATTTTCCTGAGATACATCTTTTGTGCTTTTGATTTTGCAGTTTGCGATCCCAAGAGCCTCCTCTTTGTATATGGTATGCAACTGGACTTCAGTGACGCACTGATTGGTGGAGGCTTCTCATTTAAGAATCCAAATGCAACAAAAACCTGTGGTTGTGGTAAATCTTTTGCTACTGAAGACAATGGTATCACCAACAGCAGCAAAGAAGCATCCTGTACTAATTAATTGTAGGTGACTACGTGGATCTTCTTTCCTCTGTATGGCATCATCTTGTGAATGTCTTTCAAAAACTTAGGATACTGAAATGCAAAAAACAGTTTGTGTATAATGTAACTATTGTTTTGGTTATTTACTGTTGGGACGAAACATCCCAACCTTGTACAACTTGAACGTACTCTCTTTGCATGCATCTTTAAAATGAGTCAGTTGATGTCAAGCATGAATAGGTAGTGAGCGACTTTAAGACAATTCAAACTGTTTTCACGAAAGATCTACTTGTGATGAACTCACGCCTTGCTTGATTGTTCCTCCTTTCCTGCACATTTTTAAAAATAAGCCTAAGCTCTTCTAATGTAATAACTAAACATTAAGTATATTAATTCATCATTCTCTTTCAGTCTTTCCTCTTAATCCATACTGCCTTTAAAAATTAATTCAATAATAATTTGATATTATTGTTTTGCTTATAGATTAGATAATACCTAATTACTACTACTACCACATTACTACATTTATGACTACTATACATTCGATCATTTGTATTTTCATCATTTAGTTTAAAAATATTATTAATTTTTAATACAAATCTACTAATCTTCGTTAGACATCAAATATAATTATTCCTTCTATACTAATATGCAATTAAATATTAAAACAATTTATACTGATCTTAGCTCTTTTCTTAAATTAAAAATTAAAACTTTTAAAATTAATCTTATCCACGAGTAAACGGGACTAAAATATATACTCCATGTGTCATAACAGTGTCATATTCACTCTAAATCACCGGCGATCACATGAAGAAAAGAGATAATTAGAGAAAACCAAGATAACCATAAAAATGTTATAGCAATTTCTTCCAGTTCCACGGATCCGCGCAATTAGCTATACAATTACATTGTTATAACTCACTGTAAAATAATGCTTCGGCAAGGCACCTTGGTAGCCCTTTCACAGTTTAATGCGGGACATCTTCTAGCTACTTTCTAACTTTTTAAGTAATTCAGATGGAGATGAGAGGGCAGGACGATCAGAACCATGCACATATTTATCTCAATGCACCAGAACTTCGCCGAATGAGATCACGGTTTCGGATACATCACACCAGGAGGCTCTGACAACTTGTTTGGGTTCTCCGGTTCAACCTTTACACTGCCTGGTTCATCTATAGCCATGGAAGTGGTCTCTGAAGGCTGCATGTGAAAGCATTGCCAATTGAATACGCATCAGCACTACTTGAAGTGCACAATTACTTTGATTAGATGCCTATATGTCTTACCTTTGCAGATGCCATCTCTTCAGGCATGGTCTCTGCACCTTTGGCATGCTCAATAGATGCCTTATGAGTTTCCTGCAAGAAAAATGAATCGAATAGCTTGAGAAAGAATTGTTCTAGCAACTTAACAAGGGGAAACAGCAAAGATAACAACACCGCCGAAGATGCTTCACCCTTTTAAGGCATAATCACAGTTTGGGATGAGCTCTTCACAGCTGGTGAAGAGCTCTAATCAATACTCAGCAGAATTAGGACCCCTGGTTGTGTTCATTACCGTGTTGATTTAATCTTGTGATTTCTTTTATAATATAACCAAATAATCCAAGGTCCTACTAATGAGATTATTCACGCTTGGGAAAGAAAGCTATGCAAAGTTTCAATATACTATACAATGTTACAACCATAGCGAGTCATAGTTTGCAGAAATAAGTGAAATGACTAACCATAAATATTAAAACCCTATCATCGCACAAAATCAAAGAGAGAAAAAAGAAAAGAAAAAGAGGTGTACTTACCTATGTACTATATCAATGTATAATATATATATATATATATATATATATATATATATATATGAAAAAGAAAAGGGAGAACTATGTTCTCCAAGAGGACGCCCATCTGTATCATTCAATCTTGAGGAAATAACAAAATCTAGATATATACTTTTCTCAAAAAGAGAGAGAGAGAGAGAGAGAGAGAGAGAGAGAGAGAAGAACAATAGGTAAGTACATCAGATGCTTATTATGTTATCAATCAATAGGTAGAACAATATGAATAACAGAAATTACACTTTAAAGAACAATTAAAATGCTTATGAAATGCATGCATAATTCAAGTATTTATTAATTTGTGGAAACAAAGTCAAGAAAATAGTTACCTGATCCTTAGGCTCACTTTCAGCGTTCTCCCTTTTGATTCTTACATTTTGAATACTGTTTGAAGGTTTCCTGCAAATAACCATAATATGTCAGCAGAAACCAAGCAAGAGCAACAAAAAAGATTAGAAAGCAGAATAGAAAATAGTCACCGTGATAACTCCTCTGACGGCTTGGCATCATCCATCTCCATATCAGAATCAGGGTCATGTCTCTCGTCAGGATCCTCTTGATCTTCATCTGGCTGAATACCAAACAAAGGATCAGGTTACTTGAGGACATTAATACTGCAAGCTCTCATCCTTAAAACTTACTCAATAAAGAGATTCAAACCCTCATAGAGAACTCAATAAAATCAGTAGTTCAAATCTTCAGTACAGAAATAAAATTATGTATATACCAAAAAAAACAATAACAATAACATTTTTATCCTTGCGGCAGACCAATTATTAGGATAACTATTAATTGATTCAATGGCACTAAATTCCAGTTAAAAGGTCACCTCTGCAAACTCTGCATCAGGTGGTCTCTCTTGAAACTGGACACTTGGAGCATGCCTAAGCTTTGAAAGGTTATCCAGAAGCTTTGATCTTATCTCATCTAACTGCTGCCGTGTATTTTTATTCTCCATATTACTTGGTGCAACATGAAGAGTATAGTCTGGACCAAAATACTCATAATATTCATGTTGAGGCATCTTGTCATCGACCTCCGTACCAAGTGCAACACCAGTCTGCTCAATGATTAAAAAGTAAAGTGAAATAATATAGATGACAATGCATTAAGGTAACAGTGAAATCTGACAAGTAAAACTATAATTCTACCATTACTTGCACCATCTAGCTTTTTCTTCACACCAGAAAGGACACAAAATCACAACTATAAAAAATTATCCATTGAAGTTAATTCATCCAATACAAATTCCAAAGCTGGAAAAAGGAAAAGGTTATAGTTTCCAGGATATTTCTATACTTTTTTAATTGAAACAACTTTAGAGAAACATTACGACAAACAGGAAACACATATAACATGAAAGGAAGAACTGCAGTGACAGTATAATTTAAGGGTGCATAAATTTTTTTGTAGCAAACCTCATGCACCTAAATTGATAGATGCAGAATGCGGAAAATAGAATATAACTGCATAGCATTGAATTTTATATTTTATTTCTTGCAAGTTGTTCACATAAAATACGAACTAAACTAGTCTGCATATTCAGTGCGCATATAATGGAAGGCTGACTAAATGAATGGCTTAATGGTACCTCATAGCACCAACAGCGTGCAACATTTCTTATAGTATATCCACCACCACCAAGCAGCAACAATGGCACATTAAAAGATCTCATGTATCTAACGCATTCTGCATGACCTTTGATTGAAAGGTTAAAGCAGCCCAACCTATCCCCAGATAAAGAATCAGCACCACACTGAAGCACCACAGCACCAGGACGAAAAACTTCCATCACTTTTCCAATTAATGGTTTGAAGAGGGATTGGTAACTTTCGTCATCAATCCCATCATCCAATGGGACATTTAAAGAGTAATATTTTCCTTTCGCATATCCAACATCACGTATATCTCCTGTCCCCGGAAAATAATCTCCAAATTTATGAAAAGAAACAGTCATAACTCTGTCGGTTGTGTAGAATGCCTCCTCAACACCATCTCCATGGTGGATATCAATGTCCACATACAGGACACGCTGTAAATAGATGGAGAAAATATTCAATGACGTAAAGCAAAAAAACAAAATATAAAATAGTACTACTCAGTAAATACACATATTGACTACACACATGTATTCCATACAGTCAAATATATATGAAGCTATATCAGCGTAGAACTATTATATGCAGACAGTCAGAATTCCAATAAGAGGCATTAGTGACAGGAGAAAAATATATGTATATCATAAGATCCACCAGATGAAGGGGACAAAAAGGAGCAATAGTCAATAGTCCATGATGGTGAAATTCCATGTCTTTTTTTCAATGTATTTCTCAACATTAAACTATTATACGACAGAGCCAGCCCTCACACAAGGAAATGATAGATAACTATGCTAATCTGATGAACACAAATAAATATTTGCCAATGGATGTGATCTTAAAAACTAATCAAATGATTATAAATTTGTTGCATCATCAAGAGTCTGGAAGGTATCTGATAGATGATATTTCTTGTCAACGTTCATGTGCCATAAACCAGGATGCCATCTAGATACTGTAAAGAGTGTGGGTGCTGAAATTTACAGCTGTGATATGTTACCTAACAAAGGTCATGTTGAGAGACGGGAAGCTACTTGCAACTGTAATGGAGTAGAGGCTGATAACTGCTTTGTTTAGATAGAACTCATTGAAGGAGCATCTCAAAGATTGTTCTAAGGTAGTTTACCAAGAGGACATGCTATCTTCTACTCATTCCTTAGTGTTCTTCAGTCAAGAGTTCATGGATAATTTCCTCAAGGCTCTCTATTTACAATTAGAGATGGTCAAAAGAAATACTCAAATCAATCTGATAAGATCATTTTACCCCAAAAAAGTATCTTAATGACATCTTGTCATATTGTCTTGCTTACCCAGTAAAGAGAGAAATAATGATAAATAGCTTCAAATATACTACTGTTAAAAGAGGATTTCAAACATTTTAAATGAAAAACATCTGTCAGGCTCAGAATAGAGTATTTCTTAATTTGACTGTTCCAACTCAAAAGCATATGAAGAGAATTGGATTCATGTCAGTGAATCCTTACACCGAGAACTCTTCCAAAATTGCACAGCCAACTAGAGAACACCTAATATTAAAGGATCCAAATCTGATATATCTCGGGGACTAGCTATTGATCTGGCATCAATCTACTAGAATTGATACGAAAATCTGATGCAGAAAGAAAGGGCAGGGTCATGGAACCAGTAATGCCACATAATAGAAGATTTCCTACAAAATCACATTTTTGGCTCGTGCAATTTAGAGCAACCATCTAAAATTATGTAGACAAGCAAATACTCTATAAATATAAAGCAAGATTATTTAGCGAGCCAATTATCATATTTAGGGTTTGTTTCTAATCATCATATTCAGGGTGAAAATAAGAAAAAAAGACGAACGAAAGCAACCTATTTATCATGACTCCCCGTGATAAATAGAGGGAGATTTATTACAAGAGTTCATAGTATCAACTATCCGACAGATTCACTAGATAAAGAAGCAGTATTCGTTAGTACCTCGTGGCGCTTGAGCAACTCGAGAATCGCAAGCACAATATCGTTCACATAGCAAAACCCCGACGCCTCGCACTTCTTCGCATGATGCAACCCCCCGGCCCAATTAATCGCAATATCATGCCCATGATTGAGCTTAACCGCTCCTCCCACCGATCCTCCTGCATAAGTCTGGCAAAAATTATACAACCCATCAAAAACCGGGCAATCCTCTCCAACGTTGAATCTTTTTAGGGCTCGGATCTGGTCCTGCTGCGTCTCGGGCGTCACGGAGCGGAGGAAGGAGATGTAGTCGTCTGCATGGAAGCGGCAGAGATCGCGATCGCGAGCGGGGTTTGGCTTGTAGACCTGCATGTTATGGAGGAGTCCGTAGTGGGCGAGGAGGGCGTGGGTCATGCGGATGCGATGGGGTTTCATGGGATGCCCTTGGCCGTAGTAGTAGTTCCCCACTTCCGGATCGTAGAAGTAGCAAACCTTGCGCTTGGAGCCGTCCGGGCCAATGGAAGGAAGCGAGTTTCCACCCGACGAGTCCATGGCGGAGGAAGAGCTCGTCGTCTTCGTCTCCTTCCTCGCGAAACCCTAACCCTAGTTGGGGTTTGGAGACCAAACCGAGAGGAGATTGGAGAGGTGGAAGTATTATGCGGTGGAAGAGGGGGGGAAGGGATGTATCGAATATTAATTAGATCGATTTAAGGAAGAGACGGATATCTTAAATAAAGAGAAGAGAAGAGACTAGAAAGTGGGAAAGACTCACTCCTATTAGGATTTAGACGAGGCTTCTTTATTTTCGTAAGTTTCCAATAAAAAATAAATAAGAATTTAATATTATTATTTATAATAAGTAAGTTTAAAAATCTTTGATTGCATTCAGTGATTTAATATGACATTAGACATTCCAAGTAGTCAATTCATAGTGGCTAATTAATCGTCACCAAATAAGTTAATATATTTAAAAGTTCGCATATTACGGATCGGACTCGAGTTCAACCCTAGAGTTTACGGGTTGTGCCCGACCCGGCATAGCTTTTTTCAATTTTGGATCTTTTGCACATCAATTGTTACATTTTAGCAATATGGCGCAAAGTGCAAATTCTTCTTTCTTTGAAAACACTCTTCTACCAACTCCTTGCAAATTCGACATCTCTGAGAACTTGAACAGGCCACCCAAGAACTTGCCACTTCAGTCTTGCAAGGGTGTCATTAGAAGGAGCAACAGATCTCAATCATGTCCAAAGAAGATAATTAGATATTTCTAAACTAAATAAAAGCAAGAAACAAAACTTAAACAATCACAATTTTTTTCGAATCCGGGAATATACAAGAATGTTCAGACACATCTACACAGACACCTGGTTTGTGACAGCGATCACAAGACGAATATTGACGAGGAGAAGTAGGTGATGAGATTATCAAAAAATACTAGGAGCGAAATATTGCCCCTTGATACTTGCAAAATCTTCGACCGCAGGGAACACTTGAGACAACAGAATTGAAACTGGTCCAGCCACTATCAACCCATGACCAATCCTGTGAAAATAATTTGCAGTGTGACCAATGAGGTTCAGTATTACCATGTCTAATATTTCCTGAAGAACATTGGCAAGAAGGATTATGCAGATTTTGACCGATATATAATATAAAAGACCTGTTTTAGTGAAGTGATCAATCCAATCATCAGAAAAGAGGATATGTGGAATTGCCCTCAGGTAGGCCTCCTTGCTTTGCTGTATCCTGAGAAAATCTAGCTAGTTCGTTCAGCGGTGGACTATGAAAATCATATTTTCAAAGTCATCTGCATTCAAGACTATATTACCTCCAAAGGCCTGGAGAAGATATATTACTTAGTTACCATTTCCAAGAAGAAGTTGCAAATGTATAAACTAGAGGAAGAATTCAAAAGAAGACAGACAGAAATTGTCATATTGATCAGTGTCCACTTACAATCAGTTCTTCAGACTGGAGAATGAAACAGTGCTTGGTCTTCAAAAGAGAGCATCACTGATTAGACCTTCTCCATAAGTCTAAGAATATCAGATGAGTCATGAGTATACCTTTCTCAAAGAAGAGGTACCACTACTAATGACTCATTTGTGACTGAAATGCTAGTGTTTCAGAAAAGTCTATTTCAAGGCAAGCTGCAACTAGCTTTTGTCCCAATCCAACTACAACCAGGCACTTTGTAAAGTCTCTTATAAACCATTGTCTTTCTTAATCTCTCTACATCATTCCATCTATCTTTCCCTGCATATATATTGGATAAAATTACCAAAGGAGTCGGGCTAATAGGATCCAAGTGACAAAGCCTTTTTGCAATCTCTTCAGCTAGATCAGCATTAGAATAACTTCTGCAGGCACCAAGTAAAGAATAATACAGAGAAGCTGGAGGGTTGGGAACTTCTGTCAACAGATCCCAAGCTTCAGAAAGCTTCCCAGCTCGACCAAGAAGGTCAACCATGCAAGCAAAATGTTCAGTAGTTGGATTAATATTATAAGCACTATTCATCATGTGGAATATATCCCACCCTTTTCTAAGCTGACCAGAATGACTGCAGACTGAAAGAACTGTAAGGAAAGTAGCTGAATTGGGCCTAATTCTTCTCTCTAGCATTTCTGCAAAAAATTGTAATGCTAATTCGTTCATACCGTTACTTCCATAACCTGATATCATTGCATTCCACATTGCTGGATCACTCGATTTCGTTCCAATTCTATCAAATACTCTACGAGCATGAACATAATGTCCACATTTCATGTACATATGGATCATTGTTGTTTGGAAAACCTCATCACTAAAGTTTTCTCTAGTTCGAATTACATGACCGAAAATCTCCTTGCCATGACGGAGATCCAACATGGAAGAACAAACTTGTAGAAGGCTTGTTATTGACTCTAGACTTGGGCGCATCACTCCCTCCGATTGCATCTTGGTGAAGAATGCAAAAGATTCAGCTAACTTCCCTTGCCGTGAAAACCCATTAATCATCAAATTCCATGTAACTGTATCAGGCTCAAGCCCTTCCAATCTTAGCTGCTGAAATAATTCAGCACCAGTGCCTAGGTGTCCATGGTTTAACAGACCTGAGATCATGGCATTCCAAGTTATCAAACTCCTCTTTTCCATGCCAGTGAAAACCTGATATGCCCATCTCAGAGATCCACATTTGGAGTACATATCGACAAGTGTTGTCCCTAGCTTGACATCATGACTCACTTCATGTTTCAAGAGATAACAATGAACCTGCTTACCAAGCAGCAAAGCAGATAGACTTGAGCACACAGAGAAAACAGAGAGCCAAGTTGACGAATTGGATTCTTGAGATGAACAAATCATCATTTGCCTAACCAAATCCAAAGCCATGAAATATGCTTCATTCCTCAAAAAACCAGAAATCATTGCATTGTAGCTTTCTACTTTCTTGTCACTGATAAATTCAAAGACCTTTTGAGCCAAACCAAGTTGACTGCAGTTTGAGTACATTGTAACAAGCGCAGTAGCAACGTGGCGGTCTAAATCATGCCCCATCTTCGTAGAAAAGCCATGCAACTGCAAGCCCTCCTCAACCACTCTACATGTAGGCAGCACGCTTGCAACAGTAACAGAATTTGGCCGGAGTCCTTCAGTAGCAATGCGCATGAACGCACAAATAGATTCTTTAAATCGCCCACATTGAGAAAACCCAGCGATGATGGCATTAAAAGAAGGTACTGTTGGCTCGGGAATTCCATCAAACAACTCGAGGGCATCCCCAAACAGCTGGAGTTTCATATAAGCATCTGTTAGAGCTGTGGCGCTGTACCTATCGAATTGAAACCCGGATTTTATGATCTGGGTATGGAGCTGTTGAGCTTCTGAAATCGATTTGAGCTTCCCGCATGATTTGAGGAGGAAAGGAAAGGTAAAATTATTGGGTCGAAGGGAGGAGGCGTGGGCTTGAGCGTAACAAGACAGGGCTTGTCTATATTGACCGTTGGAGACCAACTCAGGAATAGGCTTAACCATGGCTTATTATTTTCTAATTCAACCTCAGTGATCCTAAAAGGCTCTCAATCTTATATTTTGAATAATTTTTCACAAGGATTTCTTCACAATAGGGTGTCAAACCAACAGCACCGGTATAGCATGAGCCGACCCGTAAATAACGAAAAAGAAGGGGTAAATAGAATTCCCCCATATACAAATACATAAACGTAAGCAAATAAAGGACTTTCTAGGAACATAAATGCAAAAGGAAGAAGAACGATTTATTCCCTAAGGTTATCTGAGCTTTTCGATTTTTCCTAGTCCATCAGCAGAAGCAGGTGTATTTATATGTGATCACTCTCTGCAATCGTAGCCATTTAATCACTTTCAGCTAGATATTCAAATAGGAAACAATAATAAAAGGGGAAGGGGGGAATCTCTCTCTAGTAAAATGCAACTGTTGGTCTGCTTTAACCAAAAAAATAAAATGATAATTTTGATTTCCCTTTTGGCAGAAAGAGAGACTTTGGAGAAATAAGTCAATGATTATTGCCGTTAATTAGGTTGAACCAGGTCAAATAACAAAGAGAAAATATCCTCTTTATTAAGAGCTCAAGGAACTGAAACTTCCCTATGAAGCAATGGTAACTGATGTAAGCTTTGGATACATGCTTTCCTGGCCATCAATATTTTTCCAGAATGTTTCACTGAAGGAAAGAAAATAGAAGAAAAAAAAAATAGAAAAGACCAAAGAAGAGTTGTTGTATAGTGTCCAACAGATCAGAAGTCAGAACTACCTTCTTTCATCCCTTCTTTCATCCCTTCTTTTGCTTTTGCATTTATAAAGATAGATGTCCATTCATACTTTGCTGCAAAGGATCAGCACCATAACCAAATGGAAGTTAGTGCTCCACGATTCTTGGACCCCTGTATGTAGCTCCCATCACAACAAAATCATCAGCCTTCTCTGTTTCCTCCAGCCAAGCATGTCCCTCGACTTCGGCAGGCAACAATATATCTCCTGTCGTAAAAGAATTCAGGAGTGTCATGCCGTAGTTTATAGCAGCGCTATTTCTCAAGTGTATCTTGGATATATCTATCTAAATTCATGAGGATTCTTTCTTATAAATTATAATCTGCTAAAGAGGAAAGAGAAGTCAAAGGACTAGCTAGGCCTGTGCAGAAAGAGAGAACAGCTTAAGAATACTCTGGGTCACCAAATATATCTAGTGGTCCAGGAAAAGTGGAATAGTTCATTTGATGAATGAGGTAGTTAAGAGTTGCTTGTAGGCAAACAGAAAGTATTCCAATATACTCAATCTTAGTTACATGCACTAACTACTCATTAAGGCAAATGACTGGAGAAAGTGGTGCAACAGAACAGCCTGAAAAGCCAATCACTTTGAAAATAAAAAATATTGTGGCTTTGTGGGCCTTGGAGTGACAAATTCAGAAGCAAGAATTTGATGATTCCATAAGAAAAAAGATTTTCTTTACATATGAAGATAGTGGGTCCACACCTATTCATACTCACTGCCCAAGTATCACGCTGTTATGATCTATACTTTCTTGATTCACAACGGATTATGAAACAATCAGCACACTCCCTACTGCTACCTTAACAAGATTTTTCGAAAGATATCCTTAGATTAGAAAGAGGTGGTCCATGTGGATCTGCAAATGGTATGCCAAAACCAAATCTAGTAACAGACAGCCACTAATTCGAAGGTCATGTAGATAATAAAATGATAAGTATGACGGTGACAGTACCTCAATTGCACAATGGCAAATGTACCCTGATGTGGACTCAATAAAGACGCGTAAATTCAGAAGGAAAAAAATGTGATAAGAACTGAAATTTGAGAAGAAAAAAGAATTACAACCTGCACCAGGAAAGAGTTCATTGTAGTATGTGCAGTGTCTTCCTTCATAGTCAGAATAAGGGGGACCAATGACATCCAAAACTGCACAAGGTGTAACTGCAGTGAAGCAGTGGATGTTGCCTCCTTCTTCCGGATATAATATGGAAGTTCTGCAAGGTGCTGTAAAGATGGCATCAGTCTTTATCCTTGCCAACTGGACTCCTGGCGGTTGGACTGCCTCCTCCAAAGGGGACCAAAAAAAAAAAAAAGCATAGGTGTCAAATTTATGGAAAACCGAAGCTTAAGAAAGCAGCCTACTAAAAGCTATTGTTTCCTTTAAAAGATAAGAAAAAGGAAGAATGAATGTCAAATTACAGGAAAGAAATGAACAATAACCAGGCTTAAAAGGCAAACAGGAAAATGAAAATGCAAGATTAATACTAAGCAGGGAAAAGTACAGAGGTTAATGTTCCTTTGTAAAAAGTAGAAAAATCACGGCAGAACTCACAGTTTGGATAGTTTCCATTGGCTTCTCGAGGGACATCAACCCAGTCATATGACTTGATGTGCATGGAGCCAAAAAGAAGCTTGCTAAACACAGTCATGCCCGGATGATTATGAAGTGGAATGACACCAGATGAGGGCAGACAAAAGATACCAATCTGTAAAGCGTTACAAGTATAGAGAGATATAATCAAATCCAAGTGGCAATTTGTACTTAAATTTGGTAATGTTTTAAGAAAATATTGAGGTACCGAGAACTTGTCGCACTCATAGATGTGCAAGTATCTTATTGGAGGAGCTCCACGTGACTCAATGTTTCGAAAATATGGCATGTTTTCAGTTAGACCTACATCTGCTGCAGTCATATTATCTGCACAAGTCCATTTATTGAAAAATCATTAGAACAGAAGAAGTTTTCTCATGTATTAGATACAACAACGAAAGATATGTTTCTAAAATTTCAGTGTTGATGAACCCACTTAGCACCAACTATTTTTTTTTTAATTATGTGGTTGTCTGGTATAGACCTACATGGAAAATTTCTATACCTGAAAATTCATGTTAAATTTTCGAAATCAAGAAACCTCTGAATCATTTAAAAACACCGTATAAGTAGATATAACATGAATGATAAGTCCTCTGAATCATTTAAGGCTTAATGCCGAGTCCATCAACTCATTGATCTTCAGAGATATTGAACATTCAACTAAAGAACGCTACAGCACATATTGAGTACCTTAGAAGCTGTATCAAATGGTTCTCACCCAAAAGTTTTAGGGTTACATTTTAAACACAATATATAAACAGGGCAACCTGAACTAGCTTATTTAGAATCTCACAGAAAGAATATCTCATTGAGCACCTATGACATTTCAAATACAATATATAAACCGGTGAAACTAACTAGCTTATTTACAATATTACAAAAAAAAAAGATCATGACATTGATCATGCTGCCAAAAGTAAATGATACTTGAGTCAGAGTAAATTCTACAAATGCTAAGGCAGGAAAGAAATGACTAAGGATTGATGAAAATCAAAACTATGGATGATAAACTCAAAAGCATCTTTCAAAACTCTCAAATAGTACTACTACAGGGAAAGGAAGAGCTATATAAGTCATATTTTATCCTTTCTGCCACTAAAGTTTGTTCTCATAGACATGCTAGGAAGCATGCACACTAAAATACCCCAAGCATTCTACCATGCACCATTTTAGCACAAGACATCAGTTAAAGACATGACTTATAATTTCAAAGATGCCTGGGCAGAGAAGAATGCAATTCTTAAAAAGTTCAAACTCCGCCAACAACGACAAGAACCATTGGCATTATTGAACTATACCTCTGTACTCCCTCCCTAATCAAGTTCAACTCTTTAAATGTACTATCAGAACAAAAATTCAATCAACAATTCTAAAATGCCTTCTCCAGCAATATTTAAGTCGGAGCAAATGAAATTAAAATCCACTCAGCCAATGATAGATTAAGCAGAGAGCAACTCAATGATTATGATCTCAGAGCGGTAACGAACACGATTCAGAAGACAACCCAACACAACAAATCAAGAATAAAGACTACCCAGAATGGCGCGGAGCCTATGGATATCCACCGGCGACGGAATGAACCCAGCTCGGGCATCCGCAAAGGCCTCTCGACACGTCTCGAAGAGCCTCTGAACAACCCCGCCATCGAATCCGACCGCTTCTGCCGCCTTTGCTTCTTCTTCTTCTTCGAGAACGCCTTGCTCCTGCTCGACGTTATGCCTCCACCGGAGACCACCCGACCCCTGCTCTCGACCCTCATCAAGGAGCCACCTTTGGCGCAGAAACGTATCGAGAACGCCCCCCCACAAATACCCCCCAGAGAGCACTTAACTACGGGAAACTAGAGACCCCAGAGAGTGCCCACTTCTTATCACAAAAAGAATGGAGCAAAACCCAGAACAAGGAAGTGGGATCTAATTCGAGGAGAAAGATGGGTTCCTTAGTTTTAATACTTATATATGTATGGCTTCATAATAGAGAGAGTTTAGCCAAAATATCTGCGCGTCTTTGAGCAGTTCCCACCATATAGAGAAGACGGTTGTAGGGAAGTGGACGTGGGAACTGGGACGAAGGAGAGGTAGAGAGGTATGGAAAGGTGGGTGAATACCGCTTTGTCTAAGATGGGAAACCAGGGGCCGTTGCAACGAAGAGTTCCCGGTTTCCTGTGGGCTACTACAAACAGCCTTTGATCTTATTTTCTCTTATACGGATTTTTACGAAATTATCATTTTAAAACTTTCTAAATATCACAATTACCACCAAAATTATTGTGCCGTTTTAACTATTCAGGATTAGAACAGAATCTATATTCAAAACAAAAAAAAAAAACTACCATCCTCTATTCCTATTTTAGTTATTTATATGAGTTTATTAATTTTAATAATAATTTGTTAGAAATATTCGGTTAAATGATATTTTGGAAATAACACAATAATTTTGGTGGTATGGTTTCGGAGAATGTGATTTATAACTTAAAATATTTTATAACCCTGTGGGTCACATCCTACGTCTTTCTCGAGTAGCAGATTTATGTCTGGTTCAAGATATGTTCTTTGGAGGGTGCCATTTACTCCGAAACTTGTCGAAATTTTCTGCAGAATTATGTCTTAACTTACTCTAGACTCTATGAACTCTTCTTGATCCCTAGCAATCTTTGCTTACTGTGGTTAGTTCAAGTAGAGTCTCAACAACACTTGTTGGTTGAATGCAATAGGACTAAGAGCTCTTTTTGAGTAATAAATTACTTTTTATGTGAAAAAAGATAAGCGGGAAGAGGCTAACATTATTTATTTTAATATAAAAATTAATAGTTGCAGCTAAATTATATGAGATTTTTAGGATGTAAAAATGACATTCTAATCATGAGTCGGGGGTTTAAAAAAAAAGAAAAGGAAAAGTATTGAGTTCTGTCGTAATCCAAATGTTACATCTATAGAGGTGATATAGAGGTGATTATCGGACGGGCTAGACGGCTAGGCATTTCGAGTCAACCGTACTTAAATATTTGTTAATGGTCTGACCCATTAATTATTTTGGCTGAACTAGAATATTATAGTCTATTAAGGTCCATTAGCTCATTAGATATTGAGTTTAAGTTGGGTATAATGGGTCTAATATAATGAGTTAAATATAAAAAATAGTATATCTTATTAGGCTAAGTTTAATGGCCTTATATGAAAATATTTTAGTGATATTTTATTAGACATACTTTTATATATTGATATATAGTTACAAAATATGCAATGTGGGATAAAAAAAATTATAGAAATATACATGCAATATTAATTAGGCTATAGATAAGAAAAGTGGGTCGGGTTTTTGGGCCGGGCCGTAAAGACAGTCCATGCCGCCAACTACTATCTCAGGCTCGGGCCGGATTTGAACGGGTTGGGCCTGATGATCATCCTACGTGGCTATCTTGCGAAGTGGATCAAGTTCGTGTTGAGCCGAACCTGAACGGCCGTCACCGAGAGTTTGGTTCGTTTCTAGTTCTTCTAACGCCTCGGACCACAGTTGCTTTTCTTCTTCGTCTCTCTAGAGGTGTTCGTGAGAAGGGAGGGAGGCGATATTTTGGAGAGGGAGGAGGAATCCGACAAAGAAGCATATGGAGAAGAGGAGCAAAGAGCCCTCGTCGTCGAAGGGAAAGAGAGGTGTACTAGAGATCGAAGGGTACCCAATAGAGGGGTTATCGATCGGAGGGCAAGAGACGTGTGTGATATTCCCGACACTCAAGACGGCCTTCGACATCGGGAGGTGCCCCCAGAGATCCATCGCCCAGGATTTCCTCTTCATCTCTCACGGCCACCTCGATCACATCGTAACCTTTTTTTTTTTATCTATCACGCAGCAAGCAACTTTGACTCCTAAATCAAACACAGCGTTCGCATATTATGTTGTAGGAGACCTAAATTTTGAAGATATATCGATATCTTAATAGTCATCTATCTAGCTGATTTGTGGTGTTAAGCTTATCTTGGTATTCGAAGTTGCAAACTTTTGGTAATGCTGCCCACTATATTTCGAATGGAATGAGGTAGAGGAACGAGAAAAGGATGATTTTATAGATTACAAGTGCTTGATTTAGCAAAGAAGCGCGAAATAGTGAGTGTAGAATTCTGGCAAATTAGAGATGAAAAAGGAGCTTCTTTTTCCCTCTTAGTTTGTGCTAAATTAGTATTAAATTTTTTTGGCCCATATTGGTAAAGATTGTCTTAAGGAAGATAAAAGCATGTGCAAGTCATGGAGTAGGAGATTAAAAGATGGATCCTTACGAAACTAAGAGCTTATTAGAAGTCTAGAACTGCAAGCGGACTAAGTAACATGCAGTTAATGTTATCTACTTGGTTCTTATTAGATATTGGGCTAGAAGTAATCAAGTAAGGCATTAACCTGTAAGATTGCTCGATCTATTGTTTCTCTGGTTCTAATTTTACTTTCTTATGTTATCATTGTCACCATAGTCATCAAGATCTTCTGTCATTTGTCTTGTCCAAGCTTTTGCCCTACATAATAGTAGCAGTATGGAATTTCGATGAGGGTTATATGGAAAAACTTACTTGGTAATCACTCTGGATTGATGGTTTGCTCTTTTGTTTGTTTCCAATACAGGGAGGTCTTCCCATGTATGTTGCCACACGTGGGTTGTATAGCATGAAACCACCAACTATATTTGTTCCAGCATCTTTGAAAGAAAACGTGGAAAAACTATTTGACATACACAGGGCAATGGACCAATCTTTGTTGAACCATAATCTAATAGTGTTGAATGTAGGTAAGTCATAATACACTAACATTTTTTTATTATATTTTTTAATCAATTACTGCATGTAAAGCTCTAACAAGCATACTCTTTCCAGGTGAAGAATTTCAGATAAGGAAGGATCTTAAAGTAAAAGCCTTCAAAACTTACCATGTGATACCAAGTCAGGTGAGGATGGGTATGGTCTCTCACTCATCTAATTGTAGTAACTAGTAAGATGCATTTACTGAGAAGGCGGATATTCTCAGGTAAACTTATTTATATCAGTTGATGCAGGGTTATATAATATACACAGTTAAGCAGAAACTAAAGCAGGAATATGTTGGCCTTTCTGGAAATGAGATCAAGAGCTTAAGGTTATCAGGTGTGGAGGTCTGTCTTAGTAGACTATGATATTGAGCTAAAACTAACTGATACTATTGTGATAATTGGACTAAAAATTATGCTTCTATTGTCTCTCAAGACTATCTTTTCTTTTTCTTTTTTGATTTAAAAGATAAATCTTTTATTAAGTTAATATGTCTCACCTGCAGATCACTAACACGGTGACGAGTCCTGAAATTGCTTTCACGGGAGATACCACATCCGATTTTATAACTGATCCTGATAACACTGACATACTAAAAGCACGGATTCTTGTCATGGAGGTACCTATTCTACCAATCATCCATAATATTTCTCCCGCCTTATTTATTCTACCAATCATCCATAATATATTTCTCCCACCTTCCCTCCTTACCCCACCCCACCAAAAATGCACATGCACAGATGTGTCTGCATCAACACTCAAACAAACATATTCTTCTAGTTGATGAGCATTAGTTATTCCAAAATGCTCTATACTTGTCGCCCCTTGTACTTTTATATGACTCTACTTTTATATGACTATTTATTTGGATATCTCCTGATGCTTTCTTATGAAGGAGTCATTGTATATGATACGAGTCCAACACCTACATAGTTTTTAATGTACTTGTCAGAATGTATTTATTGTCAAGATGATATGTTAGATGTTCTGCTGTTTGCATTATCAGCAACATGATTTTTTGCCCATTTGGCATTAATATCTGATTGTTAACTTTCATTAAGCTGACTTGAAAACTGAATATCCTTGGAAGTAGCAATGATCATGTTCTTGTAGATTATGCTATTGCGTTAATATTTGTAGACTTGCATAATGAATTACAGACGTCTATACTTTGTATGTTATTTAGCCGGGTAATCTCGTTTTATCTTATAAATGCTCAATCCAGTCATTTTCATGTACAATTGGCACTTCTCTTAGGTGCTTGAGGTTTAATTATGCACAATACATAGCAAGTCCCTGTGCATTAGACGGATAGTTGTTCAACTCGTCGTATGTTAATTTAATGTGCTACTAGGAGTTGGTAGCACTTTTGATAATAATTGTGATTTGTGAGATTTTATTTTAATGTCGGATGTTAGAATTTGAGATGCTTGGTATGAATTTCAGAGCACTTTTGTTGATGATGCAATGCCAATTGAGCATGCAAGAGATTTTGGCCACACTCATTTGTTTGAGGTTACTCTGAACTCTTCTGTACTTGATAAGTAAAAGTTTGGGATATATATAAGATAGGTGGACATTAATTCCTTTTTCTTTTTCTTCTTACTTGCAATATTGGACAGATAGAAAATTATTCTGAGATGTTCCAAAACAAAGCCATTCTTCTAATTCATTTTTCTGCTCGTTATCGGCCTGAGGTAAGTTAATCATCTTATTCATGACTAACTTCTTTCCGTTGATTATTTATGTTCTCATGTAAGCTGCTCTTTCAACAAAAATCAATCTTATGTTTTCTCCTTACATGGTAGAACTTTCATATAGACTTCATTGTTGTTGATTGAGAAGGAAAAGAGAAGAAAAGGTGGAATACCAAAAGATCATCTTGGTTGGCCAGACAAATAAACTTTGTAGAACTTGTTTTAGTAATAAATAGTCATGTGAAATAGTTCAATTGTACGGTTGCCTTCATTGCCTAATCTTGAAGACATTTACCAGATGATAATACAAGTTACCCTTTGAAAGGGAATAGTTCCATGACTTCCCTTTCTTCACTTATTCTTGCAATTTTCTTAGTCTGTCAGTGTTCTTGGACTGGCCTTTTCGAAAACATTGTCTAGCCATTGCTTTTATAAGACCCAAACTCTGTCCATCTCCCCTGCAGTTGATGCATCAACATACCATTTACATATTGACCTGGGTTCACTTAATTATGAACAACCCCTTTATTGTTAGACCCGAGTATGTTGCTATTTGAAAAGAAAACTTTCTATTTCCATGTTCGTTTTCATTCTTTTAAATCTTCATGCCTTCTATATTGAGGTTAACAACATGCCTTTCTAGTTGGTACATTATTTGGTTCACATGGAATCTCTAATATGATAATTGCATTTTTCCTTTTCTGCCACCTAAATATCCAGTCAGAAGCATGTCTGAACTATCTTCCGGTCGTCTAATTCTTCATGCTCATCTATTTACTTTATTGCTTCAGGAAATTGAGGCAGCGTTGGCTAAATTACCTCCATCTATAGCAAATAGAGTTTTCGCATTGACAGAAGGTTTTTGAACATCCATGTCAAATACTTGTGTATCAGACTATCAGTTCTTAGATGCTTTGCCATTCATTCATCTGGTATATCGAAATATTCATCTTCTTTCTAGCACTCAATAGCTTAAATTTGTGTCATGACATTGGACATCAATCCAATCTAAATTGTCATCAGTTTTTACTGACAATTAGTTTTGCAAAACCGGTTTGACTTTAGTGTCAACTATCTGCGCAAAACTCTTTTTTTTTTTTATCAACAGTCTGGAACTAAAAAAAAAAATCAATCTCTTCCTTTTTGTTGACTCTTTTTTTTCAACTTCAATAAGCCAACATGCAACAGATTTTGTTTGAAATCGAAATAAAGATAACTTATTCCAAGCTGCTTTTTTCTTTCTTTCTTTTTCTTCCGGTAGAAATGGCTGAGCATCAGAGTAAGTCATGCACGTCCAAGAGAAATCTTGAGAGCAAAATAAAATGGCTTATTGTTATTAAAAAAACTGCAAAAAATAGGTCACTTGTTCAGTATAATCAGTGGAGAATTACAGAATAGGAGATGCAGAGGTGAAAGTAACTAGTACTTGTCTACTTGAGCAACATAAAGGAACTGGCAGTTACCGTCCTTCGCTGATTTACTACATACAAGTGTCACAAAGTAAAGCACTATACATTACAGTAAAATAAGCATCTTGTGTACTGAAGACCTTAAAAGGGAAAACGGAAAAAAGATTGGGTTACACATTTCCTTTCTTTGTAAAAAAAATTGATCCTCTTAAAAGCCCTCTTTGGCCTTCACTTGTCGGACTATAATCCAACATGAATAGCACAATCCAGAAAAATTAAAATGAGAGCCAATAACTTAGTGGAGGTAATAGCACCACTCCGAGCT
This sequence comes from Typha latifolia, assembly GCF_019914945.1. Taxonomy (NCBI): domain Eukaryota; kingdom Viridiplantae; phylum Streptophyta; class Magnoliopsida; order Poales; family Typhaceae; genus Typha; species Typha latifolia. Next base: position 3,631,732 of record NC_133087.1, on the reverse strand, counting down.
ATGATTCAGAGCACCTTGTTCTGATGCCGGGTTAGCTAACTACCTGATCAGCCAGGTGAAATTGCAGCAAAAGAGGCTTGTTCTGAAAGCAGATAAAACAACAGAAACTGCGCTAGTCATCCTCATTATAGTTGAGCCCCCCAATACGCTGCCGCCTCCTGTCAAAAACAGCCTTGAATGATTCTCGTTCAGCACGTAGTTGCTCACTGAACCGCCTCTTTGATTCGGTGTTGCTCCTCCCTTTAGACATGGTATCATCTTCAATTAAAGGATTGGATTCCTACAAGTGAACATTTATCTTATGCTAATACGAGGATTCCATTGCAAAAGCACCCATAGACAGAAGAGAGACTATGGAACAATATGTTAATATACATGCACTCATATAACATACAATTATAGGACTACACTACAAACTTTATGCTAAATTTCTGAAAAAAGATTTTATTAACTTTGTAGCCATTGGATACACGTCGCATATGAAAAAAATAGTATTACAGTAGAAAAAGAGTTGGAAATGTCTTTCGGATTAGTGTTTTACCCTCCTAAGATGAAACCAATGGTTAAAAAGTGATCCAGATATGTTGCCATGTATTCCTAGCTGTCGTTAGATGACTCGTAATCTATACATTTCTACTGACAATTCCAATAAAACCAAGGAAGGCCTGGCTTTTGTTCTCATGATATCTTCATAAGTTTACAGGAAAATTATTATAACGTGGGATGACCTATTCAACCTAGCACCCAACTTTCATAGCTAGCCACAAGATTGTCAGTCTATCAGAATATGTTGGTCAGTTGACTATCTTGGGACCTCCGTGATCCTTGGGCGAGGACTCAAAATTGGTCAAGCCTGGATAAGGTCAAAGTGTAAGAACAATACTTGATTATCCTGGACTGAACTTAACCGATTCCTTAGTCTCGTCCAAGTCCAAACAGATGAGTCTCTTCTTTTATAAGCATAGCTGCAACCTGAACTGAGTTCAGCTTTCAATTTGAGAACCATGTAGAACCCAATGCATCTTGACATTACACATGACTAGGGTCTAAACGAGGCTAGGTACTGGTTCCCGACCAACATGCACCCTGTTTTACAGTATTGCTTCCTGACCATCTTATATATCATCAGATACCTTTCAACAAAAACAGTGTGCTGATTATCTAAAATAATATGTACATATCCCTATCCGATCAGCAATACTGCAAGCCTCATGACCAGAAAAATCACAAATGCAAGATGATTCTTTGGATCCCTACATGCACCTGGTTCCTGAGAGCAGCCCCATATTTTAAAACTTGAAGAATACATAATTTATCTCCAAAGGAATAACATGGGATAAATATACATCAGGCATGTATTTCATATATCAAAATCGAGTGAGTATATTGAAAGAATGGTGGAAGGAAATCACAGGATAGAACACTGACCAAATTGTAACCAGATCCTGGACCAATGATCAATGATGAGGTGGTTCGTTTTTTAGCAGCACCTATGGAAAATCCACGTCTCTCATCCTGGAAAGAACACAAAATTGGAAAAACATAGGCATGTAATGAACAATTTTGGTAGAACATGCCAAAAGAAATACATGAGTAGTTAGAGAGAGGGGGTGGTGGCAAGATGCAGGGTCCCATGAATGATTGCCAATGAGGGTCTGGAGAGGGCACGATTAATGCAACTTAATATAATTGATTAATCAAGGAAGAAAAATAAATTTATGCCTAACATATGACCACGAATATCTACTCATCATAAGATGCACTATGCTAATTAAAGATGAGAAATAATCACACTAAAAAAGCAAAACAAAGTACTAGAAATGCATAAGGGCATTAGAATAAGATGAGCGATCCAAGCTAGTTAAAGATAATCTACCAAATGATTCCACCCGAAAATTCACCCTTGGCAGGAGATCTTTCTAGTTTTAACAACCATGAGAAACTAGACTCACTGTTATTAATGAAAGCACAACCAAATCTTCAAAATGGCACTATCTTCTAGTACTTAATAGTTCCTTCATGCTGAAAGAAACAGCAGGTGCAGAATTAAGCATGTACAATATCTAGTAGTGTAAAAGCAAAACCAGCTCATCATAAACTTTTAAGACAACTTAGGCGAAGCAAAACACCAGGAGCACAACTATTTGCAGCGGAATCACATAGTATAGTATACCTTATCACCCCAATGAACAGACTTTCTACTTTTGCCATACGCTTGGACCAATCCAAAAAGAGCACCTGAATTCCTCTTGTTACCATAAGAGTCTTCAGCATCCTCATCTAAATCCTTTGACCATTTACTCTTTCCCAATTCTTTGACAGCAGTCACCTCTTCCTCCTCTTCAGAGTCCCATCTATCTCCAGCTTTTGATAAACCTAAACATATTATGACATAGCAATTAAATTCATGAAAATTGCAAGGGCCCTTTTCCAGGAAGATGATACAAATTAGTACCTAGTCTTCTTATCATTCTCCCATCTTTAGTACCTAGCTTATGCTACAAATTATCATAAACTGTACATTTAGATTCACTGATTGACACCTTAGCTTCTTCTTTACCTACTTTATTGCAAATTCTCAATCTTCCTACATTTATATATATATATATATATATATATATATATATATATATCTGCTTAATACAAGTAGATCAGTATGATGCCCTATAAGTTATAACAGTTAACTGATATAATCTTGAACAAATTGACTAACAGCCATACAACGTTCATACAACAAATGCAAGAAAGAAAAATTACATACAATTTTTAAACATAAACTAGAAATAGAAAAAATCAACAATCGCTTTTTGCTACAATTACCAAACACAATATACTTACCACTATTAGCTTCCAAATCTGATGATTTTGGTTTCTCCTGCTCAACATCTTCCTTATCGAGCAAATTATGTGTACTTCCTGCACAGTCAGCATCATCTGTATCCATATCCACCTGTTTTGAAAAGAGATCACAGTTGGCACAATATCTTTCTTTCATTGAGTTCACAAAAGGATTATGCAAATAAATATGAGCAATAAAGAAATAACACAACCAGGGTCATCAAAGATTAACACCCATGTACTGTCAGGGGGCATAGAGCTGGGGCTTAAAGCCCCTGATGTAAGCCACGTCACCTACAAGTCATACAGACAATGATCTTGGACTTAAAACCTTGTGAACAATCAGGAGCTTTAATCCCGTGGTTAGAGCTTAGAGCTCCTGGTTGCAGGCTGCAGGACACAAACGGCCACAGATCAGAGGCTTTAAGCCCCTGGGGCTTGGACCTTCATGCCCCTAACCTGTTCAATGCGGTCATAAGGCTCTTTAAAGGTTTAAGCCCTGATGTAATGGCAGGCTTTAAGCCTGTGGCTGCTTCAAATCAGACTATGCGCAATCTAAAACTTGCCAGGAAGGTAGACCTTCATTGAAAATCAAAGGTATTCTTCCTATTAAATTGATCTGCTTAAAGTCAGGTACTCAGGTTTCAGGCAACATGTAGAGACATGGATACGGTTTGCGACTTGAGTGCAGATTGCACACCATCAAGTTACGAAATTATCATATGTTAAATTCATAACATAGGCAAATATTTTCTACTTAAATCAACACCAAATATATGCGTGAACAGAAAAGATTCTAAGAAGAAAACCCTCCATTGATATTATGCATGGTATTGTGGATACTGAAACAACATTGCAGTAGATAATCGGATTTCTTCAGCATGACCACTTAAAACTCCAGTTCATGAAGAAATAGAGAACTAGAGGCTCACAATACACTCACCATTACATAATGAAATGATAAATGTACTAAAAGATGAATGAAGAGAACATGCCATCTTACTGAATTGTCTAGCAAGGTGATAAATTTAATATAGCACCAAAAGAATAAAGTTTCATAAAATAGAACCCTCATCTCATGATGACATTAATACAAAAGAACAAGGTGTCTAATCTTAAAGGAAACACCTTGTAAAGGCAACAGTAATTACAAATCAAGATTTCTGTCCCGAACCAGACTAAAGCAATTTGCAAGAATTACTACACGTAACTTCAATCCATACAAAATTTTGGTAGGAGAAAAGATCAAATCTTGTGACCATTTGACTTAGTTAGAAGCTTATTGTTTTGTGCCTCATATACAAGGACTTTAAGCAGGCAGCATTCAGATGTAGCCAAAAGGACACAAATTTTGTACCTCTTGTATAGAATGCTCATTCAGATCATCCCCTTTGAACAATGACTGCAAGGTAATCAACAATAACATAGTAAAACTGATGATCTTAAAAAAAGAATTCTATTTCATGTTAAAGTGTAAATGCCATCACATAATCAATCTTGTAAATATACTTGAGCCATTATAAAAGACCTGAATGTCTAGTCGTAAATATAATGATGGGGCCTCTTCCCATTTGTCTGCCATCTTCTGAATGTCATCTAGGGTGAATCTATGCACATTCCTAGCAGCACAACCCTGTCCATTCCATGCGTATATCAAAAACATAGTATATTAAGAAGAGAGAAGTATGTGTCTTGAATACTTGTATATAACCACACTACAAATTAGAATTGGAACATTATTTTATGAGGAATGGAAACTGATATAACAAAACATTCAATGGAATAATACAAGTTTCATATACAAGTGATTTGTCACATACTAAGAGAAACTAGTATGATAGATGAAAGGTCTAGTCAACAAGGTTATGTACTAGATACAGATTTAGCATGGGAGATTCTTTATCAAATTAAAATTATGAAAAATAAATGATAAAGCAGCTGATGCCAAAGAGAACCTGTTGTCAAACTATTTAAGTCCAGCTGACAAAAATTCTTTTCAAGATAAGCTCTACCCAGTGTAAAATCTTCCACCAAAAATACCCTCATTTATACTCAACTCCTTGTTACGCATTTTCTGAGTTATTCAGTTCCTATATGCATACCTAAACATTCTTAAAGGATATCTCAAGTAAGACAAGCATATCCTTTAAGGAATTAATAAACAGTTGAAACTATAAAATGAACTTTCCAAAACTCTAAAGGTGAGAAATCCCTCACATGTAGAAAGATAAATAAACAAGTCCTCCAAAATGGATATTATCATGAGAAAAATACCAAGCATAAAAACTCACAGTTGGATCCTTGTATGGAGCTTCCAGCAAGTACACCTCATAGCCCGATCTCTGCTTGCGAAGAAAGATGAAAAAGTGTAAAGCACCAGAATAGGTGGAAATAGGTTTCTCAAAAAAAAAAAAAAAAATTGAACATCGCTAAAATTTAATGCAAATTAACACAAACAAATACTTTCAAGAGATCTAAAGCATAAATCAAAAAGGACATAAACTGGATGATATAAAGAGAGCAAACACACAAAGTGACAGGAGTATCTTACAATGTGTTCTTTGTGAATCCAAACAATCAGTCCTCATCTAGACGTCTCCACATATACCAACTAGAATTGAAATACAGAGATTTTTCTTTCACTTTAAACCATCTTCAATGATGATGATTTAGCACCACATTTGCTCAATTGAAAAGGGCAATTTGATACATATGCAAAGAACTCGTGTAGTTGATCATTTTTTTCTACTATTTACTTCAATTGTATGAATCTTGAATTTGGAAGAATCCAAATCGGGCCAATTCAATTGAGAAAATGCAAGCATCCTTTCATCCTTCATATTTCTTTTTTTTTCCTATTTGTGTGTGTGTGATAAATTACTTCAAAAGAACATATCAGTAATCTTTTTTGTGCCAATAGAGCATATTACAACTTACAATTACTTCAAAATAAATTATATTCCAAGAAGCAGGTCCAAACAACTAAAACAAATACACCAATACTTCAAACTTTTAAGAGCATTTTTCCTCCATCTTCATATTAACAAAAAGAAATATCTGAGCATGTCACAATTGACCATGCAGACAACTGATTGAGTATAGCAATCAAGAGCTAAAGGAAAAGGAATTAATAAGAAAGTTAAAATAACAGAAAATAGACAACGGAACTCCACAAAGAATATCTATATCATATTTCACAAGTATCATTAAGCAAGAAACTAGAGATTTTACTTAAAGAAAAGAGATTTTTATATCTTAACCACACTTGCAGGAGCCTGATGAAGCCACTTACCAATCATCGCTCTCACACTGCAATATAAGTTAAAATAGTTCTTCGGATAAACAAAACCAAGAAATCCAAGATACTATCCAAATACCCAAGACAGACTTTTCAAAGTTCCAGTGAAATTAAATAAGTTCTCAAAGTTAAAGCATGCTTGAGAATTCCAATCAACCACTGGAATTGAAACAAAAATAAGAAATAATATACTCATAATGGTCACAGAAATAAAGAACAAGGGGTATACCTTCGCAATTGCCCAAAATTGAGCAAAATCAGCTACCCGCAGATTGCGGTCATCCACTAAATCGGGGCAAACATACCAGCAATAAGTGAGTCAGTTGCCAAATAATGCTGCATCAGTCGTTAGCGAAAATGAAGGGAGCTTATGGCGCATAGCCACTTCATCTCTATTTCATCTAAAAGGACACTAAAATCGATGGTCTTCAAATATACAAATGCCTAGGATGTGGGGCAAGCCTCCCAAATTAACATTCTTAGCTGCTATCATAATCTATTTAGTACGAGTGTCGATTCAGCTTGCAGAAGAAATATTTGCACAATTGAATGTGGGGAAATTCACTGCCAAAAACTACTGCATGCTTATTTATGTTGACAGCATTCAATCATTTGTCCAAATGGAATTTCTTATAACAGACCTGAGTAAAGACAAGCATTACAGGTAAAAGTTTAAACTTTACATGAATGTAATGCACCAAATTTATAAACCAAAGATGCAAAGAATAAATTTCACGAGAACAGCCAAGATATCAAACATGAACAAGGGCAAGAGCAAAGGAAAGTTTGGAAATAGTTAATTCCTCAAAACTCCTTAAATGAAAATAAGTAGCATTTAGAATGACAATCATACCAATAACAAAGGTGAAAATTCCTTCATCAAGGGTCTTCTTAAATGCCCTCAGCATGCTTGACCGATATGCCTGCCGAAAGACAGACATCAGAAGTTTTAATAGATTTCAATATAAGTTACTGAACATGGCATTGCTTGCCAACGAGAAAATGGTAAAAATGTCTAACTCAAGAAGTCAAGCACACCAAGCTTGAAGACAAATAATGCATCTAATCAGAAGTTGTAATAATAGAAGTACTGAAAAAAAAAACTTTTCTTATTTTTCATGCCAATAAGTGAAACACGATGTATAATGGAGAAATTACATTACTTATAAGTATGGAGTCTTATCCATACAGGATATAAAAGAACCCAAATTCAAGTGTGTTTCATGTATCGATGCAACATATCATGTAATCACATTGTAAACAGTAAAATACTTTGCAAGTGTCTATTATAACACGTTAGTGACATAACAGTTTGTTTCACAGTTTTAGATTTCATGAGAGTTAAATTAAAAGGTCAATTAAAGTTTAAGGCCCCATTAAGTTTTATAGGAAAGAATACATGGAAACGTAACAGATTGTTTGTCAGATAAGATAGATATCAGTCCTTTAAAAATTTGTGGTTTGGGAGGAGATTCATTGCTGTGAATGTCACTAATACTATTAATCTTATGGAATGAATCTCATATCTATCCTTACTAATTAAGGACACAGTGTGCAATTTTAATGGAACCGGTTATCTCTTAATACTTTCAGATACTATCATTTTCTCTGAGAAGCTTCAATTATACTTATCACAACATGATTAGCATGCTAAGGCACCCATAAAGATTAAAAGAAAAGTAACAAGAAAAAAGGGACAAAAAGTTAGCTCCAATCAACTGAAAGTCTGAATGGCATCTACTACAAAAAAACAAAGAAATAGAAATAATGAAGAGAAATTGATGGAAATGAATAGAATCACCTCCTCCATTTCAGACTCATAACAGTACTCAATCACTTTCTTGGTCAACTGCTTCTTGCCTTTGAATGAACTAGAAGATTTAGACCCTTCATTGTCTTCAACATCCTAATAACACATATAAAGTTTAACCATTCTTAGTCCTTACATGTCTAGATTCAAACAAAAAATAAACAAACAAACAAACAAATAAATAAAGAGTGCACTTTAGGCATTTATTCTGAAACAAATGCAGCCAAACCAATAAAAATTTACTCACTTTTTCCACTTCAATCATGAAATAATCATCCATTGCATGGATTCTAGGAGCACTTCCACCATTTTCAACTTCAAGATCACGCAATGCCTTCGCTAAATAACTCTTTCCACTACCTAGAAATGGAGGAAACTTTAATGTGCACATCAGATTTAGTGTGATTGATAAAAATAATTAAAAAAATATTTTCAGAATAAGTATTTCATCTAGTAATTAGCAAGATGCAAGAGATATCACAACACAATAGTCATCATATCCATTGTCATGTTTCTAACCAAGTTTTTGTTGCCCTTTTTTGCTTGGTTGCATTCTACTTTAATTGAACAACTTCTATTTACTATGAGCAAACATTGTTGAACTGTTCTTAAACATCTTTTGTGCCACTCCCAACTCTCATGAAATTATTCACTTTCTTTATTCATTCTTCTCTAGGGGAGCCACTAGTTCTTCTCAACTTTCCTATCCTAGTTGAATTAATTTTCTTAGTCAAAATATAAAGCACTGCTACTTATATCAATCAGAAATACTTGCGTCCTGCAAACTTTGCCTACAAGTTGTATTACAATGTCCTATACTAGGATAAACTTTAACAACACATTATAACCAAGAGTCTCAAAAGTTATTCGTGCAGAAAATGAGACAACCTGGAAGTCCCCGAAGGATGATGACAATGTGATCGGGGCGAGAAGCACGATGTGGCTGCTTAAACAAGTGGCAAGCACTAACAACTGTAGCTTTATCACTAAGACCATGCATGCTTGGATAAGCTTTCCCTCCTATATGCCGCTCCAAAGGGGCTTGATAGACGAATGGTAATCCCTACACAAGCAAACTCTCATATATTACCATAATCTTTATTTATGTAACATTGAATTTAACATATATCTAGGGATAATATCAAATTAAGATGCGATAAGAAAATAAAGATATTGGAGAAAGAAACAAGGTCAGAATACCATTTATCAGCATATTAAAACGACCATATCATGAAACATGTTAATTTAAGTCTGCATGCATCATAATAAACTACAAATTGCTATGAAGGAACATATGTAGAACGTTAACATCAGTACAAAGATAGTCTTTCTATATTCTATGTCACCAATTTTAGCTGCCAAAACTTGCTCAACACAAAATCTTGACACTATAGCCCAAGTTCATCTGTATTATCTAGAGATGATTATGTATTTTCTTCACATCAATTACATTTTGAAGTTGCAGTAGAATGTCAGATCTCAAACAATTGAATCTTGTCAAGCCTTCAGACTGACCAAAAACAAGACCAACAAAGGCAGGTGATAACACAAATTAAATATTTAAGAAAGAGATATGCGGATAAAGGGAGATACTAGACAATATCGTTACTGCAGAATACCATGATTTGGGTTGCAAGGAGATAGAAATATTTTACATGCCTATATGGTGCTAACAGGCTGACATTATAGTTTATAGCATCAAATATACAGCAAAGAATGAAGGAAACAAAATTAATCACAAATTAGAATTTAGTGCAGCTAAACGAAAACAGATTAGTTTGACAAGAGAGCATGAAAATTTAAAAGAAAATGTAGGGACAGCACCTCAGTAGTAAACTCTGATGCAGGTGGCACATTGTAACGATTTGCTTGTGATGGAGGACGAATTTCAGGCAAAGTACGAGAATTTGGTGCCACAGTTTTGGTGGCTGAAGCACTAGCTAAGACAGGAAATAATGTGGAATTCACCATTGTTGCTGAGGAAGATGCCTCCAGATACACTGCTGGAATAGGTGGTGGCATGGAAGGATATGACCGTGGAGTATTCCCTTGAACATGCCCTTCTGTAGCAATATGGTCCACATAACTTGTCCCAGGCAAGTGTGGGAAGCTTCGCTGTTCACTGCCAACCTTGGCACTATATTGTTCTGTTGCTGGGTAGGATTGTGATTCAAATGGCTTCATAGTGCCCTCATGAGTCAGATGTTTGACTTCAAAACTTGTCGGCATCACCTTTGAATGCTGGCTGTATAACTCAGACTTGTTGTATGCATGGTTCCGCACCATATAAGCTGGATGTGAGCTTCGTTCTTCATCCTTTACTAAATATTGTGCCATCCGATCTCTATCTGTCTCAGCATAGGGAGTTTGTTCTGGCAATACACATGGAGAGTTCTCAGTTGGAGGAAACCTTTGATGATCATTCCCATGATACATTCGATGAGGGCCTTGTGAAGCGTTATCAGGGTTAGGATATGTCGCATGCGGTCGACATTCATACATAGACGTTTCATCTGAGGCACGAAATGGGTAATTTTGTGAAACTAATCCAGAATAACCAGGCTCATAACTCTGGGTTATCTGGGAAGGACCATTCGGCTGGTTGTTCTGCGAAACTGGGTTATCAGCAGTCAGTCGAGCATTGGCACCATTTCTTCCAAGATCACTTATTTCATATGACACGCCACCAATTTTTCTAACTTCATGGTTGAATGCCCTATCTCTCTCAAAATCCTTCGATTCTTGAGAAGGAAACCTGCTAATACTATGAGGATTTCGATCTCCTACAAAATTCCCATAGTGCTGATACATGTTTCCTTGCGTATGTTGATTCTGATAGCCAAAAGTAGGTTCAAGAGGCAATGTTGGATCGTTCCCACCAATATAACCAACTCCCAGATCTCCATTAGGAAATCTATCCATCCGGTAGTCCGCATTCAACTGCGCCAGCCCTTCCGCCGTACTCTGTTGCCCGTGATCTCGGATCAAACTCAATCTGCGCTCGTCTTCCGACAAGAACCTATCGTAAGAAGGCCGTGGTGGTGGAAAATTACCCAAAGCTGTCGCATCGATCCGCATCCTCTTGTTAAAGTTTTCCCTTTCCAGGAACTCTTCCTGATGAAATCTATGCGGCGGAGCGAAACCAGGACGGATCCCGCTCCAAGGATCCGGACCTCGAAACGGCGGCGGCGGAACTTGCCGGTGGTACAACGGCAACGCCGGCCGCGGATCGTACTGGAACGGTGGTGCGAACTCGCCGGCGAAGCGGCTGCGGTCGAAGGCGGGAGGCGGAGTGCAGAAGGGGAAGTGCTTGGTGTAGCAGATGGGGCAGACGTCGCCGTGCATCGAGCGGAATCGCCACGATTCGTCCATCGCGAGGCAGAGGATGGGAATCTATCTCTGATTTTGCGAGGATCAAGGGTCTCGTGAGCTGGGATTGGGAGAATCTTGGGGAGGTTTTGGCTTCGAGGTAGAAGAGGATTCAAGAAGCAAGACGAAGGTGCAAAACTGTAAAAGAGGTACTATTTAAGCACGCCGCGTTGCCCTGCGACATACCGATGGTATTTCCCGACTTACCCTCCTACATAGAGAAGTCGTGTTTTCATATCCACTCGGTATCGTAATCAGCGGCGACATATAGCATGGTTTAAGTATCGTCGCAGACTTCATTCTACTTCACGAAGATTTAAACCAAGTAGACTACTACCTTCTACAAATGGGTGTAATTAATGAAACTCTATTTGATTCCAAGTAGAATTCTCGTTCAAAGCCTGCAGATCACCAAAGATAAGCCAACCTTAGAGCTCGTAGATCTCCATGGCTTTCGTCAAAGGAGTAATCAAATGGTAGGACCCTACAAGTTTCATGAATTATCGTATGTAATATATTTTCACTTAATGGGAATCTAGAGATGCTTACACTGCAAACGACGTAATAAGATCAGCATTGCTTACAAGATAAAGATTATTCTGCTGTCACTGGAGAATCCACAAAAATTGGAAATTATGTACAAAAACTACAAAAATATAATGCTGAGATCGTCCCAGTAGTTATTTAGCTGCTTCGTTCTTTGTTCTCGCCATCGTCGGATCTTGTTCGAGCGGCTGGCGATCTCTTTAATTCGGGAGAAAGCGGTGGATGTGAGACTGAAGGACACGTGCCTTGAAGGGAAGTTAAAGAGGGAGTAGAGTACAAAAACGGAAACAAAACGACAGTTAGTTTTGTATCTGAATCCGGTGCTAGAATCCAGGATGTAGCCGGCTCTAGTTTAGAACAAGCGTTAGATGAAGTCGGTGATTCTGAACGATAAGTATCCGACTCGTTCTTCTCCTGCTGTAGACTTTATCATACTCGGCGTCTCTCTCTCTTTACAAGTTACAACGCCGCCCCAGCTTTATAGAACGATCTAGAGATCGAGGTCATCCATGGCGGACTACCACTTCGTGTACAAGGATGTTGAGGGCGCAAGCACTCAATGGGACGACATTCAACGCCGCCTCGGTAACCTACCTCCAAAGCCTGCCCCTTTCAAACCCCCAGCCTTCGTTCCCGCCGATGACCCCGACCTCGCGCCCAAATCCAAAGATTGGATCGACGAGCGCACCCAAGAGGAGCTCGAAGACCTTGAAGATGACCTCGATGACGACCGATTCCTCCAGGAGTACAGGTAACTCTCTACTGCATCAACCTTCTCTTCCCCTTCTTATTGGTTTTGGTTCTGCGATTAAAAAAAAATTTCTATTTTTAACGGTGAAGGAAGAAAAGGCTGGCCGAGTTGAAGGAGGAGGCCAAGGTGGCTCGATTCGGGTCGGTGGTGCCTATATCCGGATCCGATTTCGTCAGGGAGGTGTCGCAGGCGGCCCCCGATGTGTGGGTCGTCGTGTTCCTCTACAAAGACGGGTAATTTTGCTAAGATATGGTTCCTTTTTGTTGGTTTCCATGATTTGTTTAGGGGAAATCCGGTGTTTTCTTTATGCCGCTTTCTGGTTTTGGATCCGTAATGCTTATCGAGCAGCAAAAGAAAATGTGCATCAAAGGTTTGATTTTGATTAATCCAGCACGAGTAATTAAGGTTTTTTTTCTTAACTGGATATTAGTTTTCTACACTCTGATGACGAGCTCAGTAATTTGTACCGTCGTAGGCCTTATCCTTTTTCTCTTTTTATACTATTCGTTTAGGTGATTCTATTTGAAAATTTCCATCTGGAAATTAATCATTTTTTGTATTTGGTTTAGCAAAATTCTATCTTTTCCGTTGAAAAACAATTTGTTAGCTAGAATTCATTGGGGAAAGTCTAAGATTTTTATATCACTTTCATTCTTTGTACTTATTAGTCAGCAAGTTCAATAAACATTAGGTACTTAATATAAGTCCTGGATCATGACTTAGTGGAGGCATAACTTAATTGCACATATTGGTTATTATGCTGTTGTGGAATCAGATGATAGATCTATGAAATCTTGGTCACTGCTTGATACCTATATCCATATTCATTTTATAGCAGTGTTATTATATTCTTTTAGTGTTGTTTGTTTCTGATCTATCACATCTTGTGCTTATATAAGTGATTTGGTTTGAATACTTACTAATAGGCCTTTTTCATTTTTGGATCAATGTTGTGGTATGATGGCAGAGTACCAGAATGTGGATTACTTCTGCGTTGCCTGGAAGAACTAGCTACCAAATATCCAGGAACCAAATTCGTTAAAATAGTTTCCACTGACTGCATTCCAAACTACCCAGATCGGAACCTTCCGACCATATTGGTTTACAACAGCGGTGCTGTGAAAGGAACATATGTGGGGTTGCATCAATTTGGCGCAAGGAAAAGCACACCTGAATGTAAGTTGTACTGAGGTCATTGCACTTCCTTTTTCTTGTATCTTCTTTGCTAGCTCATTTTGCTTTGTATAAATAGTTGTGATGAGAATTATCATGATTCACAGATCATTTTCCATTTACGGTTATTCTCTCTTTTTTTATTTATAAAATGTTTTAATTTTCTCTGTCAATTCTTCCTTAATAGCTGCTTCTGATACATATGTTTTCTGGCTAAGAGTAGCAAGACTAATGGTTTCCAGACAAGTTACAGATATTCTCAGTATTTTTTGTCGGTTCTGAGTAAAAAGACTTATTTCCAGCCAGATAACCATTTCCCCTAAATTCCATCATCTTGGAAGTTGCAGAAAGATTATTTATTTACTCACTAACTAGCAGTTTATTTGGATGTAATGCCTTAAATGCCTATTTAAGAGCATTTGCATGTTCTTGTAAGTAAGGTCTTTCTGTTTGAGGTGAAGAGAATGGGCTATTATTGATGGTATGAGTGATGATACCAGAGAATTTCAGTTTATGTCTTTGGATCAATCTTCCAGGTTCTTTTTCTTGGATTTACTTGTGAGACACTTCTCCATTTCTGACTACAAGTACTGGTGAACAAAGTTCTCAGACAGTTTGAAATCCAGTTGTTTGCATGAAATTCCTTGTTTGCATTTTCTTTCATCTGGCAATATTTGTGGTTGCGACAAATTCTTCTATTGATATATGATACTTTGACCACTTAGCATGTGCAAGATTCTTCTTGCATGCATCTTTTTGTTTTGTTATGTGCATCAGAAAGCTCCAACTTTTGCTGCTTTCTTGCAATAGCTTAGCTCATATTACATCCATGAACATACCAACTAGGACTTAGTGTTAGTACCATCAGAATGATCTTCCTTTTTGAGAATAAGAATGGTCTTCTTTCTGTTATTGTTGACTGAGAATATATAATATATTGAAACATTACTAGATTGCATTATATAACTTTCCTGAAGAAAGCAGATTTGCAAATATATAGCAGCCTTGAATCATCATCTGTTGACGGTTATACTGATATAGCAATATTGCTTTTATTTCAGCTGTCGCATTAGCCCTTTGCCAGTCTGACCCAGTGCTTAATGATGGCCAATGTGGGAAAGATTCATCAAGGCATACCGTCATAGAAGGAGTTCGTAGGAAGTTTATAGAGAAAGTTGTGACAGAGCATGAAGATAAGGATGAATACTCGAGTGATTAGATCTTCTCCTTGTGGTTAATCTTTCTATTTGCAGATTTGTAAGACGTAAGGTTTTTGGGAAAATATTTCCATCTGATTTGGTGAAGGTGTATGCTAGAAAGAGTTGCTTTCTACCTGTAAAGAGAGAAACTTCCGGGAACTTTCTGGCTGCTGTATGGGTGAATGTTTCGTGTTTACTGTTTAGTACTACCAATTATGTATAACTTCCTTTTTATTCTTTGATGGCAATTGGATCTTAGTGGATAGTTGTGTACCATTGCACTGATGGCTTCAGCTACTTGTTTGACATTAAGGTCTCGCTTACTTTAAGAATAAAGTCAATTCTAGAATATGTATTCCTCTTTGTTATTTTCAAAATAAAGTCTTTATTTTAAAAATAGTTTTTTTTTATATATTATAAAATAAAGATGTAATAATTATTTTTGATGTAATATAAAGGTGAAGAAAAATGTGTTTTGTTTCTATGAAATTATTATGAATGCTATTTGATTTGATATAAAGTAGATTAATGGGATGCTTGTTTTCTAGAATATTATAATATTTAGTTGTTATTTTATAATAAAGAATTGTATTTTGGAATAAGAAAATAGTTATCCAAAGTGAACTGGGGGCTAAAGCTTTTTACTGGTTTGAAAATGCAAACCATGAAATAAAAATAGAATGGAATGTGCTGTCTTTGCAATATTCTTAAGTGAGAGGATAAGAATCTTTTCTATGCTGTGAAAGTATTATTATCTTGCATATTTTTTATAGCCTGATTTGAAATTCTGTTTGCAGTGCTTCATCTTGATACTTAAGGCAGTTTGAATGGCAAGAATTTCAGGTACAATGTAATTCCATCACTCCAACTGCAGGTAAACCTCTGATACCGCCCTCAACACTATTCCAAAGAGAATGCCTTAAGGTGCACTCTTTGCTTCCTGCTCTATTATTGGTTTATATATATATATATATATATATATATATATATATATATATATATATATGAATGATGGATATAGAAGGTAACATTTTCCATTATTATTGCTCGATGACATCAAATTATATAGTCAATTTCCTGTGATAAAGTTTAAACTGGAGTATAAACGCATTTTTCTTATTCACGGCTCACGAGGAATGATAAAGGACAAAATTGATGAGGGATAATATAGATGGATCGATCTCTAACCAAGTTTCTTCCACATTGCTGTTGAGTACTATGGAAGTTCAATTTTGAAACCATATGATGAGTATTCCGATAAGGTGAAGTGAGTCCAATCAAAATTAGATAGAACCTCTCTATCATTTTTGCAGATTCCTTGTGTACACATGCTGGAGAGGGTGACTGAAGAGAAGGTTAATATCATCTACCATTTATATGAAGCACAAGATTAACTTTTTGAAATCCACACTGGAAGAAGAAGAAGAAGAAGAAGAAGAATGTTTTCATACATTGGCTGAAAGAAGAGAGATGGAAGTGTAACAAGCAATTGCAAGGGACATTCAAATCTATTAGCGGCAATGAATTGTACCACTGAAAGTTCCTGGAGATGACATTAATGACAAAGGAAATTAGCAAGGCTCAGCATGAATAGCTCAGCATATGAAGTATTAAAATGATACCAATAGTGCAGGAAGCAATATGATCATATGAACCTTTCTTCTCGACACAGTCTGATTCGAATATTTGGCTGATCAGAAACTTCCATCATGAGATACATCCACTGATTCTGCCCCTTTTGTAACTTTTATGAAGACATCTTCCATGGTTGTATCAGCTAAACCCCATTCATATACAGTGAACCTTTCCCTGGCTAACTGGACAGCTCGAAAAATATCAGCAATTCTTACTCCGTTTTTTGGCAATTCAAATTTCTGACTTCCTGATATACTATATATCCTTTTTGCATCAGGAGAGAGTTTGTGCACTAGAGTCACCACGTTCTCCTCATTTTCCAAAGACGTCGTTATGCAAAAGACATATGATCCTCCATATCGAGCTTTTAGCTGTCACGAATCAGCATCCGTAAGCTTTTGATACACAGGCTACTGTTACATTGGAGATAGAAAGAAACTTGCCTCCGAAGAAGTTCCTATGCATTGGAGATTCCCATTGACAAATATCCCTAAGCGATCACATAAGAGTTCTGCTTCTTCCATCGAGTGTGCTGAAATTTACAGCCATACAGATGATCTTGTTAGCGAGTTGTAAGAAAGTTAGTAAGAAATATGATATTTGAAACCTCTGAAGCCACAATTATTTCATGAGAGAAATAATATGAACCAGAAATGGCATTGCTGCTGACAAACCATAGAATGGATTCATCAGAGCCCATTTATTTAGTACTGGAGATTATTAGTAAGAATTATTGCTCGGTTCTGCTTTGCTTACTAGTAAGTATTATTGCTCGGTTCTGCTTGGCTCTCTCCACGATTTGCCACATTAGTTTCCTAGTAGCAGGATCCAATCCAGTGCTGGGCTCATCCATGTAAACAACCTAGCGGATTTTTCGAATATATACAGTCAGCATGGGTCAGAATTAAAACAGAATCATGGGAAGGAAATAGTGTAGTAACATGCATACTCTGGGATCTCCTATCAATGATATAGCAATGCTAAGCCTCCTTTTCATGCCACCACTATATGTTTTAACTTGTTTATCAGCTACTTCAGTCTGTTGTAGCTCAACATTTCCTAAAGATTGTTCAACTTCCTGCAAAATCATACAAAATCCAGTCAGTATGGAATATAGTAATACGAGCTCTTAGGATAAATTATTGTGGATGCTTACCTATCTCTGCTCTGCATATTATATTAATTATTCTAATGATCATCAATGGTTAATACCTACAAGTTGCTTCTCCTACTCTTTTGTGAAGTTCTTCTGTTCTAATCTTATGTTTATACAGAGGCAGTTAACTATTTAGGTGTTGACCTTTCTCCTTCTTTATAGCTGCCTGCCTGATATTATAGTCTGCATTATCATAGGATGTTTGTTAAGTAAATATCTTATAGGTTAATGATTGATGATCTAATGGAGATATCTCAGAGTTACTATCTGTAGTTCTACTCATCTGCACTAACTCTACTGATTAGTATCCACTTCCAATTGAAAGGCTCGGTTAAGGTTCCATGCAACAATAAAAAAATATAAAGATCAAGTGATAGGTCTGTCACCTCTTGCACTTACATTTATTAGTTGGGAGCCTTGCAAGTTCTTCAATCGACCATAAAACAGTAGATGCTCTCTAGCTGTCAGCATTTCCCAGATCATACTGCATTTTTTTTCAGCAAAGAGTAACAGTTACATATCTGATTATCTAATACCAAGATTAATTTACAAGTAAGTGTTATCTTACTCCTTCTGTGGACAAACACCGATGCTGGTGTAGATTTTATCGAAATTAGTTTCGATGCTTAAACCCTGAAGAAGTGTATTTCCGGATGTTGGTTTTGTAAGTCCAGTCATCTGCAAGATGTTGATCCATGTATGAGTAGAAAAAGAAATAGAATAACAAATCTAAAGCTTTGTAAAAAGAATACCAGAAACACAACTGACAAGATATGATATTATTAACATGATTTTATCATAGCTATTAGTGAACCCTATCACATGATAACAAGAAGAAATCACTCTGGTTAAGTGAAGATTGAAGAAGTGAACTATAAAAGTGGTCTACCAGAAATAAAAGTATTCTTTTTGATACTGAATAAGTAAAATTTTCTTTTCTGGCATGTATCAGAAGTAAGAAAAACCTTCTGAATCGTAACAAAAGCAAAAGATGGTGTGACAGTGATTTTCTGTTTCTCATCCAAGTTTCATTACTACCTGATTTAATATAACAGTATGATCAAACTGGTTTATAATAAGAGATGGTAGTCATTCCACGAACCATATTGATTATGGTGGTCTTGCCAGCACCATTAGGGCCAAGAAGGCCAAAGCATTCTCCCCGCAGCAAAGCAAGAGATAAATCTTGAACTGCAATTTTATTCTTGTTCCCATCCCTTCCAGGAAACACTTTCTTGAGTTTGTCACAGATGATGGCATACCTTTCATTAGTAGATTTATGCAGTTGATCTTCAACAATCTCCCTCTAGATAACATGGAACAATCCTAGAAAGATTAGCAGTTATGCAGTAGAAGAGTATCTGAAGGTCTACAGGAATATGAGAGCAAACACAGAAACAGAACATCTGAAAATAGCTAAGAGGTAATTCTACTCATTCTTAATATTGTTTTTTTATCTTTATTACTGTAGTAATTCACATAACTATGTGGTAAAAAAGAGCTAAATGTAATACTTTTAGTTAGCTTCGGCTACTATCCGATATAAATATGTCATAATTTTGGGATTAGCTCATCTGGACAAATGTCTAGTAAACCTATTTCATGTTCTCATTTCTAACTAGTACTTCAAACTTTATTTTGCATGGAAACTGGAATATGATAGCTTCTGTACAAAGTAAAACTTTGGTCTTGTCACTTGTGTAAAATATTCTTGTCACTCGTGTAAAATATTACAGCCTTAGCTACTGGATATCTGTGCTGATATTATAGTTCATGGAATTGAGACATTAGATTCTACTGAGGAACTTGAAAGAGTGCCATAAGATTGCATTGTAATGCAGTTTGACTTACTTCTTTGATTACATCAGGTTTTTCCACTTGGACGACTACTTCCTCTGGAGCCATCCTTACCGAAAAGTGTCCAACATATAGAGTCTTGAGCCGAAAATAGTCTACGATACGATAATTTCTGATTGTTCTTCTTATCAAGGCGATCTTATCGGCATAATATGCAACAGGAAGAAGTAATAACCATTCGAAAGCCATAATTTTCATGACCTCCTTCAATCCATTTGCAACATCATCCAAGTCATTCCAGCGCATTCCAAAAGTTGCCATGTATGCTCCATTGAAAGAGTACTGACTAAATTCGTAGAGCCCTCTATATAAGGAAAATGCAGGTATCATCTCCAAAATCCAAACCCAATACCCTAAAACAATATAGAAAAAGAAAACTATAAGTACTTTAGCTAATAATATTTATGTAAAATACTTACAGTCGTAAGAGGAGATTGTTAATTTGACTGGATTTACTTACTTGAGAAAGATGTATCTTCTACTAATGCGCGAAACAAATATCCTACCAAGAAGCCAGATCCAAATATATATATGTACGTGATTGCTATCATTTGAAAGAAAAGAAAAAACCTTTCGTCAGCCATTTGGTAAAAGTTAGAAGTGGGATTAAGATCATTAAGAAATTTTGGACCTTGGGCTGTCTTGACATCTGAAAAAAATGCTGCAAGTATGAAAGCAAGCAGTATCTGCAAATTTGCATAAGTGAAATAGAATACAAACTGTAAGCTGTAGTCATTCAACCTGAAGAAATTTAACCCTGTAAAATAAAATAACACCATTAGTTACTTTTTCCATATGAACTGTTTTTCCTTAAGAAGTCTCTGAAATACCCACTTACCGATGAAAGATCCAAATATCACCAAAAATAGCAGATAGATGACAGATATAAGAAGAAAGTAAGCATATGAAATGATCCAATATGGACCATCTGCAAGACCATGCATCTTCATCATAATTCTTAGTTTGTGTTGCTTCTCATAAACCAGATAAGTCAATATAACCTGCAAAAGAATGGCGAAATGAACAAAATCACCAAATAAATGTAGGGCTTGTTATTAATTTTATCCTATTTCATATGTAAGGTGGGTCTAAGAGAAGGAATGATGCAGATGCACTGCACTGCACTGCACTGCTCTCACAGAAGAAACAAAGGAGGCACCTAGAAAGCTAGTTTAGGAAGGAGTCTCGATCTACAACAATACAAAACCTTTGGGTAATGGTTCCAGCTACATTGTTTTTGTCAAGTAATACAGATAAATCAATAAGTTACTTAAAGTCTAAAATAAAGTAATGATCTGTATTCAGATAATAGAATGAAACTGCCAAAGATTGTTATTTGTGTTTGAGATCAGAACATAAAGTTCTAATTAGACATATACGAAACCTGAAAATTTGGAGCAAGCCAAAATTTAGTGGTATACCTTTTCTTTTTCTATTTTGACAGGAAATGAAAGATTTAATTGTATACTTACTGGAAGTAATAGCTCAATGACCCACTTGTAGAAAAGTGCACCAAGGAGAGAAGATAAATCTAAGGAAATGTGAGTAGCCGGTTTCGGCATTTCTTTGACGAACTCAAGTAGCACTTTTGAACCAACACCACGTAAGAGTTGGAGATAAGAATTTGATACCTGGATAGGATTCAACAGTTAAAGGAATCAACATAGACAGAAGCAGAAGGCAGGAAAATAAATGTCCATGAATGTAAGGGCTCACTCAAGAGTGCGTCAAAACTCAAAAGCTATCGAAAATATCATTTTGCTACTATATAGGAATATGCAGTACATGATATATGGCATCTGTAATTTCACTCAGTGAAACACAAAATCAAGGGCTCAGTATATAAATACATATATACATGTGCTCTCTGTTTATAATACAATATTTAGGAATTCACCTTTATAATTGCAACAGGGAGATAAGAACAATGCTGCAGTACAGTCTGCAACTATTTAGGTGGCTATGAAGTTGTTGGTGAACATCATAGTGACATTAAACACTTAATATGCTTGCTTTGTTCAATGCTCAAGTTCTATCTCTGTGTAGAAATGCAGACTACACAAGGAAAAAGTAGCATAATTTTCTACACAAATAGTGTGCTTTAGCTCCTCATTGTTAAAATTGTCAACTCAGGAACTTTTACTTGTTAGGAACTACAGGATTTTGGTTATAGGCACTCACACATGCATAATGGAAGAAATTAAAACTGAGATGGAGGAAAAAACCAAATCCTAGGACAGGCACACGCAAAGAAAGACATGAAGGCAGTCGAAAATCAAAGGAAAAGAAATAAAGCTAGTCCCGGAATTTCAGTGTAAGATCTAAAGAATGCAAACTCATATGTCACTTGAATACCATGCAAAACATTAAGTTGCTGAATATATGATAGAAATAGCATTCTAGGTCCATTTTACTTTCAAATAAAGGCTCTAGTTGTTATTAAGAAAAAATGGAAGATTTCTAGCAAGAAGTTTAGTCTTGCCATACCATATTTACTGAGCGTGGAACACGCATCAATCCAGGATAGCGCCATATAGTCTCATTCTTGTAGGTTGAGTTGTACCAAATAGTCACATTAAAGTTATTTTCATTGGAGTTCGAAAAATCATAAGCTGTAAGGTGAAGAGAAACAATGTGATCCTTCTCTGCTCTGTCAATCACCATGTATGATAATGAGGAGCTAACTAAATATGTGAAATGGAGAAATTAGACTAACCAGAAACGACTTCATTAGTCATTCCTTTTCCATTGCCCCGTCGATAGCCCTTAAAGAGCTCATCATTTATCTCTGCTGAACTGCCACGCCATACATGCGAACCTTGAACACATTGGATTTCTGCATCCACATCAGATAATTAGGAAACTTAATTTGGTAATTCGAGAGTCAACATGAAGGGAACTCGCAGAAGAAAAATGACGCAGTTAAATCATGAAGTGGCACACAGAAATGACTGTATCAATATGAGGATGATGACATGATATGTTACCTGATTAGTGTTCTATGTTTATGAAAGAAAAAAAAACAAGTGATGATTTTCTCTCAGAGGGTAAATCTCAAATGGGAAGCTTGGCATTATAAGAATGTAGTTAGCTTCAGTAAAATCATTGCAAGAGAATTGTGACATACTTTTGGCATACCTGTTTTGAATAAAAATAAATGAGGTTTTCAAATCCAGAGAGCTCTGATACCTTGTCTAATCGTAACTTTTCCTATCTGAATAGGAACCATATATGTAGAATTTGGTCCACAGAGGGGTTGAAGAAGATATAAAGATCTACCGGAGGCGAAAGCAGGTTCAATGAATACCGAATATCCAGTACTTGTGTCGGTTCCCTAAATTTTTTTTTTACACCAAAAAAATTATTAGCCTTACGTAGACAATGCATCTGCATAGGAAATCAAGGCCTAGATCCAAGACAATTAACTTCAAGAAACTTACTGGGTTCATCAGCGACAGCGCACTCAAGAAATCTGAAAGGTTTGTAGGTGTCGCACTCGTAAATAGATTTGATGCCAAGCCTACCAACATCAGCAGTCAGAATTAAATGTAAGTTTGCAGAATAGGAAAACAAAAAAGATGAAAGAATGATCTGCGAGGGTCGAAAGATTCTCGCAAGTTTACTCACTGTTTGCAAGAGATTGATTCTCTCCTGTGAATAGCACAGTTGCAGGACAGGACAGTGTCTTTCTGCACGAGTGATCTGGCATATCTGCAACCAGATTATAGTCATTCCGGTGTTCTGGACTAGGAACTTGCAGCAGTGCAGGCCATTTTGGAGGCTGCTGTACTGGACAACTTAAGGACCGTTTCGGAGAGGAGTACTCAATTCCACATACATTCTCGCATGAACCATCTCCATTCTTGTCGACACAGCGACAACCGCAACTATATGCTGCCCTTAGTTCATTGTTGACTATTGTTTGCAGGGCAATCATTATCACACAAATAACAATTGGGAATGAAACAAGACTAATATTTCCGTTCAGGTTATGCTTCTGCAACCAAGAAAGCCAAAATTTAGCAACAGGATTAGCAGGTTTAGAAGCCTCCATCTGCACTCACTAGTAACTTCACATTGTATGCTACAATGACAGACTTTCTGAAACAAACACAAAATCCTAATAAACGAAACAAATCGAACATCAGATTAAGTGTTATATCGACAGAATACAATCGAGTGGATATTGTAAGAAATTTTTTCTTTGAAGACGAGCATTATGAGTTCTGAAGGTCTCTTTCGCGCTAGGTGACCAAAAAATCAGCCAACACGAGGGAGAAATTCGAGCTGCAATATCTCCGAGAGGATAAATAAATTATCTTTCATTTTATCACTTACTTTCCAAAGTACAAAACTAGCCATTCTTTAGGGAGCAAAATAAATAACCTCGTTCACTTTAGAAATAATATTAATTTTATAATAAATATTTCTTTTTGTTATTATTAAAATGATATATTTATTTTAAAAATAACTATTCTTATGTTCACTTATATTTTAAAATAAGAATATAATAATTATTTTTGATTGTGATATAATATGAAGAAAAAAATATATTTTATTTTTTATAAAACTACTAGGAATGCTTTTTGATTTGATATAAAATAAATTAATGAGATAAATTTCAAGGGTAAATTATTATGATGTTTAGTTATCATTTTAAAATAAGAAGATGTATAAATACGAAAAAAATTATTCCTAAAGGGTGCGAATTTTGACCCATCTATTACTCATAAAATTTATGACCGTTACCAAACTACTATAACTTTTATCACGTAAGCAACTGTGTAGATTTTTTTAAGCGGATCAGTTTCTAAAAGCGATATATATATATCAAAACAAGAATTTACCTAGATTATATGGTGCGTACGTAGTAACAATTATAGTAATTTTGGTAAATAATTTAAGAACTAGAAAACAGAATGGTAATCGTTTTTAACCAGAAATAGTAGATGGGTCAAACCTCGGCAAAATAAAGACGACCAATATTGTTTCCTTGGATATGTTTTGAGGGAACTATGTATGAGGTTTATGCGACCTTGCAAAAATTCAAGCATATGGCAAAGTTTACGAGCAAAGAAATTGCTTAAATAATTAGTCATTAGTGTACAAGTGCATTTAAACCACGAAAGATAAGATTTATAAAAGAAGTGGGAATACTTGAAGTAATGCCTCAAAAGATAATCCAAAAAAGATGAGGAAGCCCACAAAACCAAGAAGTCAAAACTCACCAAGAAAACCAGCTAATATATATATATATATATATATATATATATATATGTATAGATATCAACAATGTATCAATAAATCAACAAACTAGAAAAGAATTCATAAATAATCCCAGCAATGGCTTAAGAAGGTTGAGGGGATTTTGAGACCTGGAAGACGATGTTCTTTCTGAAAAGAGCATTAGCCTGGGTGAGAAAACTCGCGGGCTTACGAGAAGGGGGAGGAGGCATCATTAATATGTAATCCTCTCTTCAACCTTTGCTAACAAAGTTTATATATATAGATTGGTTCCTCTCTCTCTCTCTCTCTCTCTCTCTTGAAAGACTATATATAGGTTTTGGCTTCGACTTTGGAGAGCTTTACAATAATAATAAGAATAATTAACATGGAAGGAGTTATAAAAAGAACTAATATACTTTATCCCCTGCTCTGTTGCTCATTTTTAATGTAATATTTGCACCCTCAATTATTTAATATTTTTTATCCTCTGACTGTGTTAATAGAAAATGTCACTTGGTCATTTTTTATCTTCTTTATTTATTTATTTTTAAAGGATTACAATAGGAAATTGATTGCGTGACAGTAGACAATAGTTTTAACAGAAAATTAAGTAGATAATTAATGAAAGAGATATTTTGAAGGTCTTACATTGCACTACCAAACTTAAATTAGGGGCTAATGTGAAAATAGACAATAGTTTAAGGGATCTACTTGTAAGTCCCCCTACACTTTATAGAAGAAAGAGTTTATAACGGTCAACTTTCGCGCCAAAGGTTTACGTTAGTGTGGGGCTCGACTACATTAACGGGCACCCGTTAGGAATGAGGATTACCTACGGATCCAGTCGCAGGACATTTCCTGCATGCAGAGTGCTTGGCAGCCTGTGACTGGTTAATAAAAATGTAAAAAATTGAGAAAAAAAAATATTTTAACTAATTTAATAACCTATTAAGTTCCTTTTAATACACCTCACTACTTAGCGGAGCAGTAGCACATAGTTTCAATTGAAAAATGGATCAAATGAATGATTTTTTTTTCTTTCTGCTTTAAAAAAATCTTTATTAAATAAGGCTTTCTTAATTAAATGTTATTTGAAAAAAAGAAGAAGATAGAAACTAAACAAGGAGTTTGAAGTCCTGATTCCTTTTTTTATTGAGAGAGCGATTAATCGTGATCACGTTAACGCACATAATTATAGAACCAGTTAACGAGTAATCTTCGAACGGCATCCTTTACTTGATTAGGTCAGCCGTTATTTAATATCCAAAGTAGGTGTGGGGTCTCCACCCTTAGTTTGACGAGAACTATGGATCTCTTGCCCATAGTGTTAACTTTTTCTTTTTCTTTTTCTCTTCTCTTTTAAGAACGGTATTGTTCGACCAGCATAATAGTAGATTATTTCCGGTTCGTCTTAACTAATCTTATAAGAAAATATTGGTTAGCTTTCGTCTTTAGTTGTAAGAGACTTGGGAGAGGATTTGAGTCATTTTGTGGCCAAACTTGTTGACCATTATTCCTCACTGTTTCAATAAGCTAATGACTTCAATTAATTGGCCTCTGTTAAGTATTCAGATTATAGAAGGAGGACGCACAAAAGAAAAGTCCTGTAAAATAAGAAACTAGAAAATAAAAAGTCAAAATAAAGCATTGAATACTTCTTTTTCTATGACTTATTGAAACATTAAAAGTTCAAAGTCTATCAATCTACCGAGATATGCAAACAAAAAACCACAAGATAATAATACCAACAGCTGCGGCATATTGATCCTACAAAGTAAAAAACCCTTAATATCCATCTATTGTGAGAGCCTACCCCCATCACAATAAGATTACACAACCATAATATGCTTGTACACTAAACTAACAGTTTACCGAAATCTTCAACCATCCAAAAAATAGGCACAGCAGTTCCACAAAATACAAAAATGCGTCATAGGTAATAGTACTGCTTTCATATACCAATTAAAGGGACAATATACATGCTATTGATCATCAAGACATCCAGTTTTCCTTATACCAAACTCCCTGCTTAGTAGCATCTCTCCTTGAATCCCTGCCTAACAAAGAAAAAGGAAGGAAATAAAATTTGATTATCATCGTAGCAAACTCGAACTAAGAAGTTGATATATTTTTATGTGCAAAGGCGTCGATGGGTAAGCATGTGGCGTATGACTATGTGTGGATTGGTATTTATACACACGCCTATATTTGAAAAATTAATTTTAAAAAAAATTCTCTTTTTGATTTAACAAGAATTTTAGTTCTCAATTTTGAAGATTTATTTTTGTAGAAGCTATGATGCCCGTCGGTGGATACTTAGTAATGAATTTAGAGTAATCGGTGAGTTATCATTCTCTCTAAATATTTGAAAAGTATCTTCACCAAATTATTTCTAAAGATTATTAGTTCAGTATCACTGGAAATACTTAACTTGTCTCTAGATTGAGGAATGACCCTAATAAAAGAAGGGAAAAATGGTGGAATAAGTTGTAACATTAATCCAGCAACATCAATTCCATGCATATGAATGAATAATAGTTACCTGCAGTAATTTGATTTGTCCTTTTGTCGACATTCCCCTTGTTACGCCACAGAGACAATACTTGTACGCATTTAGCCTCTGTTCTGCGAGTTAAACCTTTGAAAAGAGAAGAAGAAAAACTAATGAGGTTAATGGCAAACAAAACCACTTCAAAGACAAATGAATCCAAGGCCAAGAACCCAGGTATACAAAACTTTACAGCTACATGGGTTTACACTTTACACCCATAGTATGTC
Source organism: Typha latifolia (assembly GCF_019914945.1). Taxonomy (NCBI): domain Eukaryota; kingdom Viridiplantae; phylum Streptophyta; class Magnoliopsida; order Poales; family Typhaceae; genus Typha; species Typha latifolia. Next base: position 3,604,096 of record NC_133087.1, on the reverse strand, counting down.
CATTTAGCATCTTGATTATATAATCCTTTTCATCTGAAATGTTTGGATATTCTCACATCACATATATAAGGTGTTCACAAAGCCTCCTTTCAGTAATAATGTCACAATCTTTTGTGTGTGTGTGTGTGTGGATAGTTGTTTATTAGATATTTTATTAAATAAATATTATTTTATTATCAAGTAATTACTTTTAAATTATCTCGAGTCTATCTTTTTATTTGTATGGGATGCTGCACCCGTGGGTGACCACGAAGAGCAAAAATCCATCATGGATGTGGAGGGCGCTAACAAAAACCGCCAAGCAGCTCAGAACGGGCTGCAGAGTGCTGATAGGGAACGGTAGAACCACGAGCGCCGCTTACGACCCCTGGCTACACGAGATCCCGTGGTGCAAGCAACCGAGGGAATGGGCGAACTCAGTCATGGAAGAAAATCTGCGCGTGGTAGATATCACCAAAGGCAGGCAATGGACTACGGCGAGACTAACTAGGGAGGCCGGAATTGAGCTGGCTTACAAAATAGCAACGTTCCCCATGGGGTGCCGCCACCAGTGAGGACAGATGGATCTGGTGGCCGCACCCAAGGGGAACCCCAACGGTTAAAGCCATATACTACTCTCTTCTTCCTCAGAGTGACCACCACTGGGAAGGGTGGAGAAACCTTTGGCGGCTCCGGTCGCCCGCGGATCGAGTCTTCGCCGGAAACTTCGTGGGGTAGGCTACCGACAAGTGCTTACCTCCACTATATCCATGTGGGTGCCGAGGAACGCCGCGCAATGTGCGGGTTGTTTAGGAAACGATCGACCATCTCATGTTTACGTGTAGATACAGTCGAGAGGTGTGGGAGATACTGCGTTCCAGTGAAGGGGTGGAGACAGAGTTGATAGACCAAGACTGGATCACGAGAGAGTGGTGTAAAACCAAAGAGATTGATCGCCGGATCAAAGGGAAGATTGCCTGCACGCTGTGGGCACTATGGAAATGTAGAAACGAAGTGGTGTTTAGAGGGAAGAGGATGGAGGAGCTAGCAGTGGTCCGATCTGCCGTCGCGATGGCGGAGGAGTATGGGCTCAAGACAAAAGAGAAGACTGTGAAGACTAGGAGGAGGAGGAAGAGATGGGAACCACCGGACCCGGGGTGGACTAAAGCCAACACCGACGGATCGTTCAAGCCCGGCGCACACCAAGGATGTGCAGCGACAATCCTCCGAAATGCTGAAGGGGAGCTAGTCCAGGCGGCATGGGAGCCGTGCCCGGGCAACTCGGCGCTGCAAACCGAGCTCTGGGCCATCAGAATGGCCCTGCAGATGGCGAGCAAAGAAAGCAGGTTGGTGATAGAAACGGACTGCTCGGAGGCCATCAGATGCATGCAGCAGGTGGACCACTGTCCATGGCGAGTCCGCAATCTGGCGCAGGAGTGCGCGGAGATAGCAAAAGAATTTTTGGAAGTTAGGCTTGCCCACGTAGGGAGGGAAGCCAACGCAGTGGCAGACTGGGCAGCAGCGAAGGCGGGGGTGGCCTCTGGCTACTGCTACGCAGAGCGGCTAAGCCAGGTTCCATCTGAGCTTTGTAATCTTCTAATTGTCGATGCGGCAACGTCTCGACCGTCTACTAATATATAGCTGGTCACAGCTCTTTGGCTTTCAAAAAAAAAAAAAAAGAGTCTATCTTTTTATTTCAATAAAAATTATTAAAGATAAAAATAATTATTTGACTATTTTCGTTATCACCGCCGTTAAAGACTTAATTCTTGTTCACAAGCCAAACAGAGTTGAAATAAAAATAACAATTCATATTCACTAGTGTTTTAAAATAAGAGTTTTTCTAATAATGCGATATAAATAAAAATTACAATAAATAATTTTTAATTTAATATAAAGTAGATTGATAAAATAGATATTAAAATAAATTGGTAATTGAGTTAGTATATAATATAAGATGTAAATTTAACGAAAATTATTCTTATTATTAAATAGCGCTGCTATGATGTTTAGCTGTTTATTTTAGAGTAAAAAGTTATATTCGAGAATAACAAAAAAATTATTAAAAGGAGTCAAAGTTTAAAACAAAAGAAGATAGGAGATCTAATTGTAATTAACCCTATTTTCAAACAAAAGAACACCTCTAATACTCCTAGTTCCACCGTCCATCCGATTCCGATTTCCGACCATCCCGTGGGTCCCAGAGCGGGCCGTTATGCCTTTTTCTATTTCCAGCCGTTGAGATATCATCATCACGGCAGGCGAGCAGCACTAACTAATCCACCCTAAATTATTCCTTCTTTTCTTTTCTTTTTCTAATGTGATTTTTGAATTCTAAAATATTCCCGCTCAAATCCCAATTCAAACTCAAACCGGTGGGCCCGAACCCGCTCTTTCCTCTCTGTTTAGCCTTTATTACTATATCGAGAGCCTTCGAACGAACCGAAATCAAAACGCAACTGCACTCCTCAACTCTTCCCCATTCCGGATCATAGAGATCGAGGAGAGAATTGCCGCGTTTGAGTTTGATATGGATGCCATTACCGATCAATCCATTAACCGCAGTACAATTCTTTCCCTATTCTCCATCTTTTACGCGCAAATTTTACCTTTTTTTTTTTATAAGGATTTTGAGTTGGTAATGGTAGGTTCTTCGGTGAGATCATCGAAGTTGAGATACCCGCTGCGTTCGGCAGCGAAGACGAAGGATCTGGAGCCGGAGATGGTGGATGCTTCGAATACTTCCGCCTCGAAGAGGTCTCGTTCTACTCCTTTCCGCGCTCCGAATTATTCTCTGTTTTTATAATTTCTTTGAATCTTGTATCATATCACGGCGCCCGAGTAGATATGAATTCTATAAACTAGTTGAATGATCTTCTACCAGGATCATGAGATATACTTATGCATTTAGGTTGTTGTAATAGATTTGTGTTTACTGGAAAAGAAATGTCATTACTTTCCTACCTATGACCATCGAAATGGATTTGCTGAAGTTTAAATGGCATATCTTTTATCTTCTTGTTCTGCTAAAAATTTGCTCACTGTTATGCACACACTGGTTACTTCTTATATGTATTGATGCTGGAGAATTTTCTCATGCTATATATTTTTACCCATTTGCTACTTCCTTCAAGATCTCAATCAGCAAGTGGATGCATGGTGCATTCTATTAGTCTTCTTTTTGTTTCTAGTTTAATTATAATATGTGTTTCTAGTAATTAACCTCCCTTTCTGAGAACGTATTATGCTCTCTTGTTATATAGGGGGAAGCCTACTTCCATGGTTAGCCAAAGTGTGAGTGTTCTTGATCTCTCTGGGAAAGCAGGGCCTGCCAAGCCTCCACGAAGGCTCTCTATACCTACGAAATCCGCGGCAGCTAGTCCATGTCCTGCAACTTTTGGGAGCATAACTCCGATATCAGAAGCCAGAACAAGGAGATCAAATGCACCGGGGAAGAGTGATACTCCTGCCTCTGACGTATCAAGATCTACTGCAAGCAGGCCTAAGTTTAGCACAATATCTTCTGTCTCATATTGGCTGACACAGATTAAGCTTGCAGAGGCCGCTTCAAAGCAGTCGATCGTCGTGGGCTTCTTTAAGCTTGCACTAGAATCAGGATGTGAGGTATACATGGTTCTTTTCCACATTGTCTTTGTTTCCTTGATATCTTGGTTATGCTCTGCTTATAGACATGGGCATTTCTTGGTCTTGTTGAATGCTTTCTGTTGTTTTATTCAATTATTCGTTAGAAGATTGAGACATGATTACGTATGCATGAAGTTTCTGCAACTAAGTAAAAACTTTATTGCAAATTATGTTTGTAGATATGCTTATTGTTATTCCTTATTATGGTTATTTCCACAGCCTTTAGATCGGATGCGTCAAGAGCTCAAAGTCTATGTTAGCAAACATGACCTTGCAACAGAATTAGAGGATTCCGTGAAAGATTTACTCCAAATTTACAACATTGAGGAAGATCTTGAGCAGTTGAAAATCTCAGAGTCTAAAGAGGAGAAGAAATCAGAGAAGAATGTTCGCAGTGCCTCTGCTACAACAAGAAATGGGAATCTGAAACCTAAGTCATTGAATTCAGACACTCTTTTAAACATAGAAACTAGCAAGAAAGAAAACCTTAAGAAGGGACAGCCTGCATCTAGGATTAGAGGATCCTATAACACGAACCCAGCGAAAGAAGTTTCCGTGAAAGATCTGAATGGTAATCATACAATGAAGAAACCTCAGAAGCAAAGAAGAGGGAATGAGTCTGGAAAGGGAAATAAACCTACCACTAAACCAGGTAAGTTGTAATCACAATATGATATTAGATTAGTTCTTTTTAAGTCCGCTATTTTGTCAGTTTAAAAACGAGGAATGTGGTGTTTGACTGCTTTTGCTTCTTACAGAATCAGTTGATGTGCTATCAAATGAGGTATCTCATGAAGACAAGGAGAACATGGTATGCAATATTTAAATATTATCAAACTATTAGCATCCTTCTCATTTCTTGCTAATAACAATGCTCTTGACTGTAGGGTGCTCAATTACTCATGGTTGCTGCAACCAGTGAAGAGATATAAACAAGCCCAACCAATTTCATATTCAAAGTTTTATTGCCGGATGTGAAGAAGTATGGTGTTTCCAAATGTGTGTTGATATTTTACTGAAATTCTGTTTAAAAATTTAATAGTACAAGTATAGGGGTGTCTTTGAGAGGAATTCTCATTATGTGCTGTGTTTCAAAGAGTGTTGCTTATATTTTGATCAAACTCAAGTGGTGCTGATTTTATGTAGTTATCGGCTGGTCTTCAGGGTTGTGTATTAATAGTTTGTAATGAAGCTCATTTATTCATATGATTTCTTTATCTCATTCTAGCGTGAATAGTTTTCATGAAGCTCGTCCAAAATTCTCGTCCTACTTATTTCCAGATACAGTATAACGTGCAAGTGGACTTCGTAGGGGAAAATGGTAAGATCCTGACTGGACCAGTATTGCAGCTCTTTGTACTGGATGTCACAAGCAACACAAGAGCAATTTGAACGAAGTTATTCTGGAAGTACAAGTTTACTATTGGTATTGAAACGCACACAGGGAACAGACGATGCATTGAAAATTAATAATAAGTCTACATGAAGAAATAAATTCATCTAAACAGGAGGGAAAAAAAAAAGAGAATAGCAGTTGTCAATTGAAAGAGTTTTGAAGTTATAAGGAGAAACACTAAGATTGATAATTGCAGATATTCAGTCCATATCTGATTCGAAATATCTATGGCTTACATAAATGTCTGAGATAACAACTGATATAGTTCATGTCCAAATCACAGAGATTGGCAGGTGACAGCAACATGCCATACAAATACACAGCACACAGCATTCGTTTAGTTACAAACAGTACCCAACAAGATTAGGATAGGGAAGGCACCAATCTATCTGGGAAATTTGCCAGTTATTATATCAATCTGCTGTCCAGCTCTGCTCTACAACCTCCCGTACTCTCCTGTTGTATTCACGCTTATTCTCACTGAACATTCGGGCAGCTTCTGAATTTGCAGGTGAATTAGGATTTGGATCACAAAGCAATGACTGCAAAAAGAAAGTGTTTCCAATGTTAATGACTTGACTAATGCAACAAGAAAGTGTTTCCAATGTTTATGACTTGAACAATGCAACAAGAAAGTGTTTCCAATGTTAATGACTTGAATAATGAAATAGGAAAGTGTTGCCAATGCTGAAGCTATCTTGACCAAACATTAGCCTTAGTAGGTGACACTAATGGAGCAATTGCATGGGTGACTGATCATATAGTAAATTTTTCACCTAGTAGAAAAATATCTCAAAGGTGAAAAGCAACCAGTACAAAACCAGAAAGTTATCCCACTTATTAATCTTTACACTGGATCAAGCAATCAAGATTTGGAAAACTCAATTTGCTTTTTGACAATTACAGAAATCGTCATTTCAGGTTTTTTATTTCTGTTTCGTAAGATTGAAAATCTGGTACTTTTGCAACACTATTATGTACAACGATTGTATTAGTGAAGAAAGATTTCTACATGCATAGACAGCCTTATTGGAGTAAGTAGGAATGTGTGTATAACTATAAATGATAGTGATTAATATAACAACATACATTCTATTTGGAAAAGTTACATCTAGATCAAGGATGGTCGTGCCCGTCTCGGTTTTGATGTGGAGCCTTTTTTTTCAAAAAATATTTTCCATCAATAATCATGAAATAAAATCTTTGATCATCCGCATCATTTTACGTTTAACTAGATATTAATTTAATTATTGAACTACTATAAATTAATATTATGTTTTAAATGTTATCATGTGTTCAATTATATTATAGAGTGTTCAATCATTAATATTAGTTTTAATAAATGTATTCAACCATATTATGTTTAAATAATATTTATATTTAACTATTGCTTTATTTTTAATAAAATAAATCATTTGCAAAAATAATCTAAAGATAAAATACTATAATGTAAGTTTTAATACATATATTTAAACCAAAAATTAAAGATGGACATGTGTTAAACTCAAAAATATCTCTAAATATCTTAAATTTTTTATTAAAGTTATGTTAAATGCTTTCTAGTGGCACGCAGGTGCATGTCACTAGCATGCCCCGTGCCGATCGGCATGACTATCGTTAATCTAAATAAGGTTAATATTGATTATATGCATTAAAGAACATACATTCACCTTGGGGAAATGATTGCGCTTCTAAAAGTAATTATTTAATGTATACCCCTCAAAAGAATGGAAATTATACATATTTTATATAAAGCGTGTTTAATTAGTTTACTCAACTACTCGAACTATAAAAGCTAGCCATATTAGGACTAGACAAATGTATATACTTTTGTTCATAAGCAATAAGAAATAAGTTGCTATAACTAAAGAAAAGAAGGCAGTTCAGCATACCTGGATTGAAGTAAGTATTGCGGCTAAATCATATATTGGGCTCCACTGATTTTGCAGAATATCTAAGCATATGCTTCCATCCGCATAAACTATTCAAAAAGGAAAGGTTTGCATAAGCAAAAGTTTATACTTGGTCAAAATCCAAATTTATTAACAGTATCATACATGATAACCTATCTGTAAAATTAGTGAATAGGTAACAAAGGAAATGCAGGATAGTAGCATTACATTACTATAGTAGCACCAGAAAAGCAACTTTTGATAGCAGGGAGTTATCTCAGCTAGTAAAAGTTGCAGTTCAACACAGAAGGCATAAATGTATGATAACGCCAATTGGAGAAGAAAAGTTGAATTCATAATGTAACAGAAGTACAGGGGAAAAGGAGAGTCCTTTTATGCTTTAAGATGGTGCTGGATGAAGCTAGTAGACATTTCATTCAAGATGGTACTTTAATATGAGTACACAATAAGAAACACTTTTTCCCTCTTATAAAACAGAAGTTGCCACATTCATTCAAGATATTTTACAAATATTCGCCATCAAATAAAGGTAAGAATGGCTGTAAAATGCTGCAAAAAAGAGTAAGATGTCATCAAACTTGCAGGTCTGCGGGAGCATCATTCATGAACCAGGCCGTTTCACTAACTTGCTATTCTAGCAAGAACTAGGTCATCCTTTTCTTACAGTAAATATAATGTACACATTAATGAATAAATAAAACATTTATCAACCTGACCACCAAAAGGAATTAGAATATTACATTGTTAAAAAGGTATTCAGACAGGAACAGGAAAAGAACTTACTGTTTGGATGGAACATTCGAGAAACAAAGCGCACAGTCGGAGGTTTATTTGGATAATCCTCTGTAAACTGGAGTGTCAATTTGAACGTACCTGACAAACTCAAGATATTCCCATAGATCAGTGGAACATTGAAAGTAACAAAATCTATAAGAACCTATATGAGGACATTAAATATTGTGGATCATTGAATAGATGTGTTGCATATTCTACACTTCAGAAAAACAACAAAGTTGTTCTCTGAATGGAAAGAGACCTATACACAGCTTTTTGTGTAACTGAAACATCATTCTTGGCTAATTAATCAATAGTAAGAAAGAAAAGATTTGGAGGAAAGAAATACTAATCACACCCAGAAAGAAATATATTATGCAGTGCTTGCCAGAAAAGACGCTCAATAACAAGTATTGCTGAACCAGTGGCCCGAGAAATGCCAGTTAGCTATTGACATAGTAGTATAGTACATCTTGAATCGGATGGCACAGCCTTGTACCAAACAATATGTTTTGATGTATTGATACAAGGTCGGTACGGATCTCATGGGGCCAACACCATTGCCACAACATATGGTGATATGCTGTCTGCATGCCTAGCACAAACTCCATGCTAAACACAATGGTCTATTTAAATTTGATTTAATTCTATACTAAATTTAAGAACACCAATCAACCTCCTAAGGGACTGCAGAATGCAGGTAAAGTGTTCATGAGTAGCACCATATTGTCCTCTCTAATTTATACAAGCTCACCCCTGCAAGCATTTCTCCAAACCAGCCCTTTTAAGTATAAACTATCAGAAATTACAAGATATTGTAGTTTAAAAATACTTAGTTTGTCATCAAAAATAGTTTGTCACAGATAAGGAAATTATTCTTGGCCTTTATTTTGTAAAAGCCTTTAATAGCTAATAGATATGTTTCTTAATATACTAACGACATTATCTGCAAGACATCATTATTCACGGCTCTTTTCAGTCAATAATAGCAACAAAAATATATCTCTGTATAAATGCCTTCTTTATTGTAAGATCGCAACAAAAATATATCTCTGTCTAACGCCTTCTTTACTCTTACTTTTCTTATCAGCACTAAAACGGGCATGCGATGACCGCAATCTATCTCCTATTTCTCATCTATAAACTGTCAAATTATAGTTTTTTTGTCTCCTTTTGTAGAGCCAAAGGTACTAAAGCACATTCACGAAACAGCCAGATGCCATTAGTCATTGCATTTACTCAAGAATTATTTTTTGTACCAAGATATAGCTTAGCATCTTCAGCCATGTCACCTGCTATTCACAAATAGCAGAAGTACTACAGGGGCAGCTGATGATCTCGAAGTATATGCATAATTAACAAAGCAAGTCATGCTGTCTCACACTTTAATTCAGAAGGAACTATGAACTATGTTTATGATGGCATTTGTGTCCTTGGAACAAGCAAATCTTATAACAGAAATGTATTCATAGCTATAAGAGGATGACAAACAATCAGCCTCAAGATTCAATTTCCTTTTGAAACTAAACTCAGTTACTAATATTGCCTCACCTCCATCCCAAGGGGTATCATCAGGTCTGCAGTATGAAAGAAAAATGACTAAATTAATAAAGTTGGGTAACATGGATAGAAGGTACTATAAAGCTTGGTCCCTAGCAATCATACCCAAAAATAACAGCATTCCATAGCATGATGTTGTTGTCCTGAGGAGCGCCACTGATACCTGCAGGAGGATCCTGCTGCAATCGCTTAAAGTCCCTCATCAGCCTTTTCCTTGCAGGGGTTGACATCCTCGCTGCCTAAAAATTTATACCATCAAAGGGAAGCATAGTCAAGAGTATTCACAGTGAATTTTAAGTCAAACATGTCTTCCATAACTTATACCTTGATCTTCAAAATTCAAGAGAACTTTAATATGATCATTAACCAGTAAATTAGACTATAATCTTAAAATAGATGAACTCACAATCTCCTAAAGAAAGAAGATTATCTGCCTCCTAAAGAGCAGACAGTTTCCATCATTATATCAGTTGTGCACTATCTATCCTAACAGATCATCTGAATATAAATTTATAAGAAAGATGCTGGATGAATCAAATCTAACTCTAATATAACAGCCCCATCAATCTGTGCAGCTAATTCTAGGTTCTTTTATTTTTCAAGAAACTGTACGGTTTATCCTCAATTTTAATTTACTCCCAATCACAACCCGATCAAGGAGCTTCGTGCAGGAGCTGCGGCATCAGAAGGGGCCAGTTTAAAGGATTTACGACATGTACAATCATATGAGAGTGTAACGAACATGCTTGACTTACGAATCAGAATAAGTTTAAGGAAAGATGTGCATGATACAAGAGAATATAATGGAAAATCCGATCATTCACTACTTCTACCAAGGTCTTATCTAGAAAAAAAAAATTGAAGAAAAACTTCCATGGATGTGAGCAATTCATTATTTAAATGGATAAACAGGTAATTCGACTACAAAAAAGCCCATACTAAAGAAATCAGCAACATAATCTAAAAGATCATCCACTTCCTCCCTCGGGGATGGATTCCACCGGCAGATAAGTACCAAAACGCCGATTGCACGATCTGATAAGAATAATATCGATATTTACCTTCAATCCGGCAGCGTCGGGCACCAAAAAGTCGCCTAGGGTTTGGAATCCAAGAACACAAGAATCGTGACTTCAAGAACACAAGAATCGAGACTCCTCCTACCGATGGACGGAGAGAGAGGAAAGGAGACGCTTCTGAACTCGAGGAGATCAAAGATGGAGAGTTCTAGAATAATCGAGAGAAAGAGAGAGGGATCGGAAAGGGGTAGGCGAGTAGGAGAGAGAGAGACGACGACGAATAATAGGGCTTTGTTCTAGGACGCCTTTACAGGACAATATGGGCCATGGTCGGTGAACGGCGTGGTCTTTTAGCGCAAAGGATAGTACGAATATCAACTTCGTTGATTAAGGAATTAATTATTAATTTTTTTACCAGACTACAGATGTAGCGAAATCTTTTATTATCATAATACAACTTATTCCAAAATTACTATAACTTTTCCTAACTCAGCATCATATGAAAAATTACTGTCTAAGATAGTGAATATTAATATATTTATTATTATTTTTAATATCATAAGACTATTATGTTTTGTGAATAAATCAAGAAAAATGGACCATATAAAATTTCTTTCACAAAGCTATTTTTACTGTCCAGTTTTATCATAAATAAATAAATAAAAATATAACTGCAGTAGTCCACATAAATTGAATAGCTAGATAGAGACAAGCATATATATATATCTCACCAACCAGGCAGTAGCCAATTCCACAGACATGCTATCTATATCTCATGAGCCAACCAGTTGCAAACCAAACTCCATATCTAGGATTGATCCAACTAATAATAAGGCTGTCATTAGCATTACAATTTTTGCTATAATCCAACACCATAGAGAGAAATTTCCCTCAGCATAATTACGAATGCGAGATTTGCATGCTTCCAATACAAGTTAGCATCAAAGCATTGAGAAAAAATAACATGGAACATAAAATACATTTCTTTCTCTATAATACAAGACGAACACTCTCAAAGTTTGTCCTACTAATAATCCATATAAGAGAACAATTCCTCAGATCTAAAAGTAATATCTCCTGAAACCTGAAACCCAAAACTCTGAGCATCACCATCGGTAAATCCATCAAAGAAAAATAATCAAATCAAAACAGGCACCATAACAAACTACATGAGAAATACTGCACACTTCAGAATAATTAAGAAGCTAGCACTGACCATCAACCTTGGCCTTCTTTCTCCTTTGCTTTGAATAGGAGCAACATATAGTTGTTTCTCCCTGATTATCTTCACATTCATTGTACATGTCTATAGAACATTTGTAATATATCAAAACATTTGTAACACCCGAAAAAAAAAAAAAACCGACACAGACCCCTTGCCATCCTCCCATCCGGCCCGTCCTCCTCTTCACATCCTTTCCTTCTTCTTCTTCTCTTGCCGTGCACGCCACCGACGCCCCTCCTCTATTTCTTCCCCTCAGCGCAACTATCCCAGCCCCCTATTTTCTTCTCCACCTTGCTACCTCTCTCTTTCTCTCTCCTTTCTCTCGGGTTGTCGACGCCGGAGCCGACGAAGCCCCAGAACCAGAGCCGACGAGCCTACCGTACGACCCCCCCTCCGTAAGCCCCACAACCCCCGTCATTAATTTTAGTATATTAACCCTTTTTCCCCCTCGCCATCGTCGGAGACCTCGGCAGCCGACGACTCCGTGTCTAGCTGCCGGTCCGAGAGCTCCGGTGGAAAGAGGGAAGCTCTCAAAATGGGTCGGCCATGGAGTGCGCCCCGCCGCCGTCAGCGCATACACGAGTCAAGGGTACCTAGGGTGACTTCTCTGTTATCCTAAAATTCACATGATAATAAATTGTTAGGCTAATTAATCAAGTTGAATAGAGAAATGAGGCTATAGGGTACAAATGGCCTCAAATAGGCTAGGCTGGGGGTATTAGGTTAGGCTCAAGTCTAACCCAATAGGCAAGAGGGGCCTTGGTGGGCTGCAGTCCAACTGCAGCCCACAAGGTTGGCTGAAGTGGGCTGCGGTCCAAACCGACGACGACGATAGGGAAGGAGGTTAATCTACTGAAATTAACGGCGGGGTAGGATGGCTTACCGAGGGGGTTGTACGGTAGGCTCGTCAGCTCCGAGCGAGGTGGAGAAGAAATGGTGCGGTGGGAGGGGGAGATGGAGATTAATGGAGGTGGGGATGGTGGCTGAAGTGTGTTGCGGTCCAAACCGCAGCCCTTTATTAAGGGCCTGAGGACCAGAGAGGGTTTCTCTCCTTCCACCGGAGCCCTCAGATCGGTGGCTAGACGCTGATTCGTTGGGTCGTTGGCCGCCGCGGACTCAGAGAAGAAGAACAGGCTCGATGCATCCGCGGGTCCCCCTAATTTTTTTTTTTTTTTTATAAAAATTTGGGGTGTTACACATGTGATGTAAACCACGCGGTTTACATGTGTATTTAGAGTGTTTCAAGGAAGTTTAAACACCCTTATAATGTTGCAAAAGAAAACATTTCAAGACATAATAGTAGCAAATCCACGATAAGCAAATTTTGCATCTAAAGTAAAGAGAATTAACACAAAGTTCATGCATGTTTAAATAAGGTAACTTGCAGGAAACTACATCGCCAAGGTCAGAAAGCATCTTCTTCATGCATCGTGCATCATCAATATTTTCCGCAACTCAAGCCCTTCAAGGTTTTTCAGTCTTTCTTTTCTCATTTTCATACTTTGCCTTCAATTCTGCTTGCCTTTCAGCTTTCTTCTGAGCTCTTCCGACGAAGACAACTTTGTCATATAACATTTTCCCAAAGCCAAAGCACCTAGACTTCCCATATTTATCTTTGGCAACAACTGATATCACCAAAACTCCTGAATTCCCTTTGCAAGTCATCATTGGTGAATGTTTCTGGCAAATTCTTTATATACACATTAGTGAACTCCAGAGGTTTATTTGCCTTATTTCTTTCTTGACGCCCAATTAATAAACCAACGTATACTTTTTTTACCGTTCAATAACATCCCCATTGAGTCTATCAATTGCAATGTTAGCTGATTCTTCCTTCTCAAACTGTACGAAGCCACGACTTCCCGTTGATATCGCTAGCCACTTTACATGAAAGTATAGTACCGAAGCAGGCAAAAATATCATACAGAGACTTGCTATCAATTCTTGATTCAAGATTCTTTATAAATACATTAACACGGCCGCTCTTACGAAAGCTAGGATCTCGGTTTGACCACATAATCCTGATAGGTTTTCCATTTACAAGAGTGAAATTAAGTACAAATTAAGTACCACAAGCAAGAGAAAATAAAGGTCTTAATCATGCTGCAGTACAAACCAATAATTCGCCACACCTGAATAAGCTATCTACATATCCATGTAAGATAGGAAAAACATCCTGGTGTCTTATTATCCTAGTGAGGATATATGCAACAAGATAACACACCAATTATTCTAACTAGATCTCGTTAAAACAAGATAAAGCACATAGGATAGCATCATTGATAACCAAAAGATTATACCAGTCTTATCTCAATTACTTCTAAACAGAGAAGTTGCAAGTTGCAACATTTCACTGATATCATTCATGATTAACATGAATAATGACTATTGATACTTGACGTTAACTGCGAACAAAGTATCTTAAATTGATCGGCTTGAAATTGATATCTACAAGTTTCGTATTTTTCCTAAGCCAACACATACATATGAAAAGATATCCTTCCACCAATTTACTCACCGTCCTGTACAGTACGAAAATTTACGTACGCATATCCAAGCGAAGTTCCTCGGATTTGATCCCTGCAAACCTTTACGGATGCGACGGGGGCGATCCGGTTAAACAACCAGAAGAGCTGCTCCTCCCAAACCCAACGATCGAGATCGCCTACGTAGAGCGACGCGTTGCTGAATACTGCAGCTTGCAATGGCGGCATCGGAGATATCATCGGCCGCGAGAATGCCAATGGAGGAGGAGGAGTGATCGAAGACAACGGCCTTGACATTGATAACAATCTAAAAGATTATTGGGACGATTATTTTTTAATCTCACCTGGCAAAGAGGAGAGAAAGAAGATGGCAGAGTTTATATGGAGGAGGAAGTAGGATGACTCTAGAATTTTTAACACGATCGACGTCGAGATGAAATTTGATACAAAGGATGACGACGTGAGAGATTAATCAGACTAGGAAAAGGTAACCGATTTGACCGGACTGTGAATAGGGATTACGACGCATGCACATAGAAAATTCATCAAATATAATGTTGTTTACCGACTCAATAACTGAACTGCAGTTAATTTCATTATTTATTGCTTTAAATGAATCCTAACAAATATATTCTTAATATTTAATTTTAGAGTTTTGATTCTATTGTTGTATATTCTTAATATTTAATTATAGAGTTTTGATTCTCCTCAACAATAGGCGTGACGTCCGGGTTCACAAGAGACGTATAGAGAAAGGAAACCTTTACATAATCCTTTTTCAAGATTGCTTAATTAATTCAGCCTCTGTGTTGAGTTGTAAAGACCTGGAAATATTAAATAGAAGTTAATTTAAATAAATATATAACATAATTTTACTTAGAATTCTCAACTATTGCCTATTCTTATATAACCTTCCCAATTTATTTTTGTTACATATACCCTTCTTTCTAAACCCATTTGATATTGCTAGGAGAAAGAAAAAATTGAGTGTATAAATGTAACACCCCAAAATAAAATAAAAAAATAGGGGGGGACCCGCGCATGTGCCGAGCGCGTGCGTGTGTCCACTGCCACCCCCCGTCCTTCTTGCACCACTGCCACCTCCCGTCCTTCTTCTTCTTCCTCTTCACTTGCTTTGCACGCCACCATCCCCACCTCCATTAATTCCCTTCTCCCTCATCCCACCGCACCATCTCTCCTCCACCTCACTTCCTCTCTTTCCCTCTTCTCTCTCGGGTTGGCCGACGGGCGACGAAGCCAACCGCGCGACACCATTAATTTACTTTTGTTATCTATCCTTCTTTCACCGTGTCTTACCCCTCTCGGCCGCGTGGTTGCACCGCCGGTGCCGTCGACCTCAATAGTGGTCGCGCCTCTCTCTCTCCTCGATTTCCTTCCTCTTTTTCTTTCCCTCCCCTTCGGCCAGCCGCCCGCCCCGGATGAGAACCGTGGGTCGCCGACGTCAAGGGCGGGCTGCCGACGGCATGGGCCACCGGCAGTGCCGAGCCCTTCTCTCCCCCTCTGTCTCCTCCCTTAGAAGGAGATAGTGAGGGAGAGTGGGGGTTGTTTAACCCCCACCAATTCCCTTGGTGGGCTGCGGTAAGACCGCAACCCACGGGCCCTCTTTGGGTGGGCTACGGTCCAAACTGCGACCCACTAGGCGTGGATTGGGTGGGCTGTGGTTGGACCCCTAGGCCACTTCAGCCAACCTTGTGGGCTACAACACCAAGGCCCCTTGCCTATTGGGTTAGGCTTGAGCCTAACCCAATACCCCAGCCTAGCCCATTTGGGGCTTGATTAATTAGCGTAACCACCATCCTAAAAATAAATTATTATTACTTAATTAGTGTGAATTTTATGATGACATAGAAATCACCTAGAGGACCCTTACTCATATATATGCCTAAACATAAATTCCCTAATAAGGAAATTTATTATATTAAATTAATAGAATTGACACTGCGTGAAGATGATTTTGGGATTTCGGAGGAGCCGGCTAGCTGATGAGATTTAGAGTACTGTGGAGACCTAGGCGAGTATTATTGATAGTTTACTCATCATGATATTATGAGAATGCTAGCATATACATTAGTGTAACGATGTATAAATATCTGTTGTGAATATAGACTATAACGATCATGATGACTATGATATACCTTATGTACTCACAAACACTGCACCACTTTCACCTATCATTAGTAGTCGAGTTCTGACTAGGCAATACCCCTATACCCCTACTCACTCAGTCCAGGGTTAAGGGTAGAGTGTATCTTATATAATTATACTATTAGCAGCCTACACCTGAGGTCGGGAGCCTATGTGGCATTCATGTAATTATACTGCATAGTCAGAACTAGATTATGATGATAAAAGAACATGATTGTGAGGCGGAGATATATCTCTAGCGATACCCGACGACGCAGGGTTAGGGCGTCCGTTCGTTGATGAGCTGAGGGCTCCCGATTCTTCCGCTGTGGGCGGTGATGATTTAAAGAGAGTGAGATATGGGCTTACGGCCGAGGTTCTTAGTATGATGACTATAAATAACCGGTCACATATAGTGTCGCCATGCATGTGTAGGTGACATTACAGCTAGATGTGTATTTATCCTCCCCAATATATGAGATGATGGATGATTATGTGATGGATGACTTTCTTGAGAGTATCTATTATGTGGTGAATGACTCGGTGAGCTATGATAAAACATAATTAATGCCTTGGTGAGCATGGAATGACTAAATTCCTGATACGTTTAGGAACTAATATGTTTCAAGATAGTGACGTGTAGTCTTTATTAATTGTATGGATTTAGTAACTCATGGTAAGTTATCTAAACAAGCGTATTGTTATTGCTAGCAACTATAAGCATGCATTAGATATGCACTTGTAATTTCATTGTTATAGATTGTGTGGATTATACTCGCTGGGCTGTGTGCTCACTACCTCTTAGTGGCATCATTTCAGAACTAGGGGATGCAGGTGCAGGTAGCTGCCTTTTTATTTCAGTTACGTCTATTAGTTATATTGAGCCCTTACGAGGACGTTATGATTGACATTGTATATTGAACTTTAGCGATGTATTTTGGATGTGTATCTTGAAGACTTGTTGTGACCTGTGCACCGTGTGGGGAATTTACCCACACGGTTTACACGTATATTTGGAGGTGTCGGTATTTCAATAAAAATTTTTACCGAAACTAACAAAAGAAGTATCTAAGAAGTTTTCAATAGTTAGATGGGCTAATTGTACTTTAAAAAGAAATTCAAAGGTGTGTGTTAAATAGGCTATAACTCACTCTAAGTGAAATTATTCCTATACGAGACTTAGAGAAAACTAAAATTGGGTGTGTCAACAAAAGACTCATGAGAATACTTTTTCAAGATTTCTATGTTACATATTGCGCCTATTGGATCCAAAGACCGTTGGTTTTAGGGCCCCAAATTGCAGGCTCTTCTAAGTGCCTGTGTTTCTTTAACAATTCCTCCAATGGCGGAACTTCTTGGGCTAAATGGACCAAAATTTCAAAAATTAAGGTTTCCATAGTCTAAGATTTTTTGTGTGGAAGTTGCTACATGGGAAATTTCCTACTAAAATTCATTTAAACATTTTCTATATTTTAATTTTGAACCTATATGTACTACGTGTGGACTTAGGTGAGGAAAGTATTCATCACCTATTTCTTGAGTAAATGGATTACTGTAGTGATGGGGCTTATTTTTGTGACTGGCTGGAGGTTGAATCACAATCTAATGGAGCTTATATCGATAAGTTTAGGGCCATTATAGCTATTCATGGTTGAATTAGATGCCAAAAGAGTCAGATAGGCCTTTTAACCGCTAAAAGATCTTCGTTCTTTTCGTGTCAATCTGGAGTGGAAACGGCAAGGGTCAAGTAAGCAGTAAATTTTCCTTTTTATTCTCAAAATTTTTTAAGAAAAATGCCACAAATGCACAGGAAATTAGTGGAGGAAAATAATTTCTGACTACTTTCTCGCCTTTTTGTTTTTCGTCGATTCGATTCGCTTCCATGCTTCCCTTTTTATCTTATCTACGAATTTTTGCGATCTTTTTCGCGCGGGTATCGCAAGCAGAATCTAAGAAACGATAAAACGTATAAACCCTAACGCTAACCCTAACCCTAACCCAATCCGTGAAATCCCTCTTCCTGCTCTCTCCCATGGGTTCCGAATCCGACATCGAGCGCATTCTTTGGACGGAGGAGGAAATCTCCGGCCGCGTCGGCGAGCTGGCCGCTGAGATATCCGCCGACTTCAGGGAGGTTTCTCCGCCTGTCGTCGTCGTCGGCGTCGCCACCGGCGCTTTCCTCTTCCTCGCCGACATAGTGAGGAAGATGACCTTTCCGGTCTCCGTCGACTTCGTCCGGGTCGAGTCGTATGGGTCAGGGACGGAATCTAGCGGGAGGCCTAGAATTTCCTGTGACCTTAAGATCGATGTCAAGGGAAAGCATGTCATCTTGGTGAGTCTCTTGTTTGGATAATTTTGCCTAAAGTTTTGATCTTTTTTGGTTTTTGTGTGGAAAGTTTGCTGAAGCATGAGTTGATTATCTTATTACTGCACAAGTCAAGGAAAGATGGAATTATTTTGGCGATACGTCATAGGGAGCAATGTGTTATGTGATAATGTAACTATTAATGAAATCTTATCAGGGCATGGATTTAATGGATTTACTTGATTGGCGTGGAGCTTCTTTGAAGACATAATAGATTTCATTAGTATAATTGAGTTGCTATTGATTCTAGATTGCTCTTCCTTTCATAGTTTAGCTAAGTTCACCATTTACACTAATGTCTGAATGTATTTTAATTGCCTGTTATTCTTGCACTTCATTTTGAGTGTTCAATTATGCTGTCTGTTTTTTTTTTCCTTAGTATCAACACTTCATTGTTTTTTTATATTGACCAGGTGATTGTTTAAGTTTATTTATTGACCAAGGGATATGCAATTGTAGGTTGAGGACATTGTAGACACTGGGAACACACTATCCTGTCTCATCTCACACCTGGAAGGAAAAGGAGCATGTTCTGTATCAGTCTGCAGCTTCCTTGATAAACCTGCAAGGAGGAAAGTTCATTTTGAGCTAGTGGGAGAGGGAAAATTCTACCGGGGTTTTGAGGTAAGAAGTTTGTTCTCTATGTATGCCAAGGATGACCGGATGAAGTTGAAAATGCAAGTTATCTCTGTTTAAATTGTGCTGCAATATTCTTTTGAATTGAAGAACAAAAAGAAAAGAATGTCGATCTTGGCATAGTTAATTTTCTTAGTTTTCTGTTTTTCAGCCGACGTAATTTATGAGATTATTTTTATCATGGATCGAAGTATCAGTTGATCTCAATTCGTATCACTGAATTAGATGGACCGATTTGGCTGACCCTTGATCTAAATTGTCCAAAACGGAATGCCGATATAGTCAATATGATCGAAACAGAAACAGATGCTTCGAACCTCTGTTTTTGTTGTTCATTTTCATAAAACCATTCTGTTTACCTGCAATAAGCTGTTGGTCTTGACTGTCTTTACTGTCTTCTTTTGATTGTTGTTAAATAACCATGTGCACATAGCAATACTAAATGACTCCCTTGGTATTAATGCTTTCACTTACAGGCATCTATCTTATTTGCAGTGCCCGGATTACTTTGTTGTTGGCTATGGCATGGATTATGCCGAACTTTACAGGAACTTGCCTTATGTTGGTGTCCTTAAGCCTGAAATGTACGAATAAGATAAATCTGTTCAACTGATGCATTCAGTGGAAGATCACTGTTTATGCTACGACCTTTTTAGTTGGGTCTGCAGCTGGCTTCTGATTATAGCTAGGATTACAGCAAGACAATGTGTAACTGGAGCAAGACAATTTATAGCTTTACGATCTTGATCTTGTTTTCCTATCCACACTCATTATTATTATTATCTGATATTGTTTTGCTATGCTGGAAAGATACAAGCAATCATCTTTGTGATCTTTTTCTCTCTTGTACTTAAAAGGTTCATTAAGAAGTATGAGGAGAGCCTCAAATGATGTTATGCTTTCAAGGTATATTCTTTGTACTTTATATGCGCAGACGTCGACGAAACCAACCTGATCAAGTGTCATGAATAATCCTCGAGTAGATTTCATGCTTCATCTTTTGCATTTTTAGCTTGTCTTGTTGGGATAAGCTGGATTAATATTTTGCCTCCGGGATGTTTGATTCCTACATTTGTAAAGTAGTTTACCCATTTGTTATGCCGGTTGTTTCTAAAAGGTTTATGCTCTTAGCAGTGTTGTACAGTTAAGAATAAACAGCTTCTAATCGTAGATTGGCTCTTAAATTAACTCGTGATGATTTTAGAGGAGAACCACCTAAAGTAGCTTAATAGGTAGGTGATGGTAATAATTCTACTGGCTTCCAAAGTCTAGACGTGATTATATATATATATATATATATATATATATATACATATCAAATAAGTCAAGAGAAATTTTTATAATTTAGCGTTGAAAATATTCTGTCATTAAATAAATTTAAATAAATATTTGAGTTAAGTTAATTATACTAAAGAAATTATGAAAATATTTTCGACTAAGTCATATTAAGGTAAATAAGGGCTCGGATAGTATTAGTTTAAATGAGTTAGAATATTTTCTATATATATTCGTTAAATCATAGTAAAAATGTAAGGTGTAAATTATAATTATATTATAAAGTGTAGGAGTGCCGATTCTAACATCGTCGCTGACGAATGATTATTAGCTGGTTCGACGACGACTTCGGTTTAAATCAAGCGACTTGTTAGTCTACGCGCCACCGACTTCGTTCCTCTTTTCTATCCTCCCAAAATATCTATCCACTACTCATTTCTCTCTCCCGCTCCACTGAAACAACAGCCGCAGCAGCCATGGCCGGCGGCGGCGGCACCGCAAGAACCCTCCTTTCCCTCTCTTCCACATCCTCTTCCTTCTTCTCCCGCTCACTCTTCTCCACCTCCTCCTCCCGATTTAGACCCTCCCCTAGGATTAGGGTTTACCTAGGGTCTAACCAGATCGTCTCCTTTTCCTCCTCCGCCACAACTACCACCACCGCCGCCGACTCCGACGTTTCCCGCCACGCCGTACTCCTCGAGCGCCTCCGCCTCCGCCACCTCAAGGACGCCGCCAAGCTCGCCCCGGCCAAAGCGCCGCTCCGGGGCCCAACAGAGGTGTCCGAGAAAAAGGCGAAGGCGAAGGAGGAGAGCACGAGGGCTTCGAGCTTCGAGGAGCTGGGACTTGGAGAGGAGGTCATGGGGGTTTTGGAGGAGATGGGGATCTCAGTGCCCACGGAGATCCAGTGCATCGGGGTGCCCGCGGTGCTCGCGGGCAAGAGCGTTGTTTTGGGATCGCATACTGGATCGGGGAAGACTCTTGCCTATTTGCTGCCTCTTGTTCAGGTCCTTCCTCTCTTGTTCTTTGATATAACTAGGGTACTATACCACAGTATTTCAGTAAGAATGCGAGGAAAAAAAAAGTTTTGGGAAGCAACTAGAGTAGCAACAGGACTTCCAAATAAAAGAGGAAATATATGACTTTAATGACTCCATAAAATTTGGATATTGTGATGACTGCTTGAAGGAGTTTCTTGAACCTGTTCCTGTATTTGCACTGAAGCGATAAACAGTTAAATATTATTTTTGGTGTTTAAACTCATAGACTGAGTGAAGCGTCACTATTGCAGTTAATGCGGCAGGATGAAGCTCTCTCTGGTATGCTTATGAGACCAAGGCGGCCAAGAGCTGTTGTGCTTTGCCCCACGAGAGAGCTCTGTGAGCAGGTTGGGTGCTTTAGTGAAGATTATGATATAAGAGCTCTAAGACTATGTCAGATGTGTGTTTGAGAAGCAGTTTTGTATTTATTACCTTGTAGGTTTTCCGTGTTGCAAAATCTATCAGCCATCATGCACGATTTCGGTCGACAATGATAAGCGGAGGTGGTCGCTTGAGGCCTCAAGAGGATTCATTAAATGGCCCAGTTGATATGGTTGTTGGGACACCAGGGAGGATACTTCAGCATATTGAAGAAGGAAACATGGTCTATGGAGATATTAAATACTTGGTAAGTTGTCTTGAGATCCTTTAGCAACTCAATGGCCTTATCCTTAGTAATTTTCATCTAAGACCATTTCTATAATTCATTTACTCTGGACTAATTTTGTTAATCGGCAAGCCAGGTCCTGGATGAGGCAGATACAATGTTTGATCGAGGTTTTGGCCCTGATATCCGGAAGTTTCTTGGCCCGTTAAAGAATCGTGCAGCAAAACTTGATGATCCAGGGTTTCAGACTGTTTTAGTTACTGCAACCATGACGAAGGTTTAATGTTAACCAACATTATCTATGACATGAGTAGCAGTTCAATGTGAAGTCAAATATGTGGCTGGTTTATATTGTATTACCACCTTTCTTGTCATTGCAATTTTTGCTGTTGCTCCTGACCTGGAGATTTACATCATATTTTCATACCAATATATCATTTTTACTATCGTACATGGACCCGCAAATCTCTATAAGCTTCTCTTCTCCCTCCTTTTGTTTGTAATCATGCACTATGGTGATAAACTTTTTTTCATTATGACAAGTAGTGTGCTGTTTCCAAAGAAAATTATAATTGCCTTATATTTTTGTTTTGTTTTGTCTTTCTTGGTGTCTGTATGTTGTTTGAATTCATCTGTAAGCGTGATATTTGACTTATTTGTTCTATATAGGCAGTGCAAAACTTGGTTGATGAGGAATTTCAAGGAATTATCCATTTGAGGACATCCACATTGCACAGAAAAGTTGCATCTGCTCGGCATGATTTCATCAAACTTTCTGGTTCGGAAAACAAGCTAGAAGCTCTACTACAGGTAATTTTTAAGCAATGGGATGTTTTCAGTGCTAATCTGGTAGTAAATTCTCTTCTTTAGACGACTGAGGCATTAATTCTCGGTTCCGTAGCTGCCATGGAACATATACATTGAAAAGTTCACAATTAATTTATGATCTATAAGTTTTAAAGTCTTAAGAACAAGACCGCTGACCTTGATTTAGGCATTCTATGGAAGTAAAAGCCTTAAATTTGTGATTTATTCCAATGTTTAAATCTCATAAAAAATTTGGTATTATGTGTTAGAATAATTGTCTTTGTAATGCTTGTTGCGTAAGAATGGGATCTTCACATAGTTTATATGTCTGCACTGTTTCAATTTATGGTATCAATTCTCTATTTTGATTATTTCATCGTAGTTCATTTTTTACCTCAATTTTCTTATGATATTGGGATATGGAATTTGTGATTACTCTTTACTCTGTAAAGTTACATCAAATATTAATTTGCAGGTTCTTGAGCCAAGTTTGGCAAAGGGAGATAGAGTAATGGTGTTTTGCAATACATTAAACTCAAGTCGTGCTGTGGATCATTTTCTAAGTGAAAGTCAGATCCTCACTGTGAATTACCATGGAGAGGTGCCAGCAGAGGAAAGGTGTGGTGATTTATTCTTGCTTGCTACCCAGTTCTGCTCTTTGTTTTCGGTAATATCAATCTATGCATCTCACGGTATGGACTATGGCCTGTTCAAAAGAAACAATTAAAGGACTTTGTGGATGTTTTTATTTGGGTCTCATTTGCATGTCCATTTCAATTGTTAAATCTGCCTTTTTTTCTGGATTATTCTTCTTGTTAATTTATTGTTTTCTGAATGACTGATATTAACAACATTCAAAAGATGTAGCCATTTAGTTAATGAAGCTAAAAAAATATGTAGCCATTCAGTCAACAAAGTTCAAAATTATGTACTATTCTGGTAAGATGCCATCCATTTTGATTTAAGCATCTCCTTTTTCATCTCCTCCATTTGTATTGGATATGGAAGACTCCATGCAACTACATCTGTACAGTTTTCAGGAAAACCATATACTAAGAATGAGATTGCATGATCTTGAATAATTATTGGAAAAATCATGTTTGACTTTAATTTATGGAATTATCATAAACTATTGTACTATCTAGAAATAACTGATGGCAGAGTTGAGAACCTGAAAAAGTTCAAGAGTGAAGATGGGGATTGTCCAACACTAGTATGCACAGATTTGGCTGCCAGAGGTCTGGATTTAGATGTAGACCATGTTATCATGTTTGATTTCCCATTGAATTCTGTAAGTGTTTCTTTTTTCCATTGATCATATTTATGCTGCATGCAGCTTCACTTCTCCTAGTCTCCTATTCTCCTATTCTCCTACATAAGGTTTTGATGTTTGATCCTTTTAATTTTAATGTGTCTCTAGATTGACTACCTTCATAGGACTGGAAGAACTGCTCGTATGGGTGCCAAAGGTAGGCAGAGATGCTTTTGTCCATGTTCAATGGTGTTAGTACTTGCATTATGCTTTGCTTCATGTATTTCTCTTAGAAATATTTCTACAGGGTATTTTATTATTTCACTAATTTTGTCATGTAGGTAAGGTTACGAGCCTAGTTGCAAAGAGGGATCTTCTGTTAGCTACTCGAATTGAAGAAGCCATTAAGAAAAATGAGAGCTTGGAAGCTCTTAACGTTAACTATGATAGGAAGGAGGCCACCAGTCCAAGGCAGATTGTTCAGAAAGGAAATAAATCAAAGATTGTGAAAGTTTCTAATCAGAAAAATAAAACTAGTGTGGCCTTACCTAAGAAATTCCCCAAAGTGGGTAGAAAAGCTACATTTTCCCAGAAGACCTCAGCGAAAGCAGGAAAAAAACCAGCAAACCCTGCTGCTACACATTCAAAAGCAAAAAGACCTTTTGCTAGTGGTGTGGGAACTCCAAATGGTAATAAGAGATCAGAGAGTAAAAAGGTGGATGCACCCAAGAAGACTAAACTCAGTGTTGTTGGCTTCAGGGGACGCAGTTCTTCTCGGAGATCATTACGGGCAACATGATATAGGGTTTAAATCGTCGGAAGATGTGCCTAAAACTTTTCTTCAAAAGAGAATCGTCAGAAGATAACCTGTAGATGCTGAATCTTTTTGACTCTTTTTTCCTTTACATGATTATATTTTCTACATTCTGTTGAGCATTTAATCCAGCAGTATCCTGTAGTATGAAACTATAGTCACGGTGATGTCGTTTCTGTCTGTTGTAATTGGAGTCTTCATCAACAGATGATCAAGAAATTTTGGGAATAAACACTTTTTTAACCTGACTTGTTAAATTTGATTCATTGAGAAAGGAGTATATCGTCTAGTCAGTAGTCCCACTCGAATAAAGACCTGATATGCTGTCATGCTTTTGATATTCTTGTGTTAGGACGGATACGCATTATATTGGAGCTACCAGAAGAGTGATGAATATACTCCGTCTTCTAATGTGCTTGAGAACTAACATGTGATTTCTCGTCTTAAGATTATTTTTTTGTCTCTGGGCCTTTCTTTCTTCACCAACATGCAACATTCGGATTATATGTAGGAGTGATTTCAAATTACTCTTCTATGGTAATGTCTAAAATTAAACCGTCGTAAGAATTTTCATTTGTATTATTTTGCCTCTCTATGATCTAAAATAATGTGAAACTGTCTATCTTTTTACATAAACTTAACCAAAAAAATATAAATTATTATAATACTTAATTACTTATATGATATTAATAATTCTATTGTGTAAGTAAAGATGAATTTTTCTACTCAAACTTTTTTTTTCTTAAGATGATTGATATTTTTCAACACAAGCTCTTCAGATGATTTGGATGAGTCAACAAAGCCAACCAGGGGACCCATTCTGATCCAATGAAGTCGGTGCACATGGGAGTGGCAATGCATGCAGGCATTTGCCGTCCAGATATCCAATTTCATGTGCCAAATTGGATGTTTGGAAGTTAGTGGCAGGCCACAAACTCTCAAGAGCTTGCCATGCCTAGGACAAAAGCCTTGAATGGTACAGAGGGAACACCATGAACACTTTGAACTTTGTAGGCATCTGGGCATGGGCATGGGCATGCCTCCCTTTCCCAGAACATAAAACTCAGGTGCTATTCTACGTACTTTTGATGATGGTTGACCCTGTTGCTCGTTCTTTTGCACATAAAAGGTTTTACTTCTTGTCTATGGTGCTTTTTTATCACCGTCTATTCTTTCTACAAAACTTATAGTTGCTTTAATATCATATGAAAGATGTTCTAATGTATTGGCAGGAGAAAAGGATTTGATGGTTTCCATTAAGAATCCTAAATAAGCTGAAAAGAGCAATGCAACTGTACAACTATTCTAACATCAAAAAGCTAGTAGACATCACAATATTTCTAAAACCTTCCATCTCTTTGGGAATTACTCAAAAGTCACCCAGATAACCCTCTGAAGAAAAATTTTAAGAAGAGACACATCTGTTTGTTAGCAATGGTTTGTTGGCTTCATGAGAGGTTGTTGTGAATTCTTTCCCCATTCTTCAGGTGGGCTCTTGACCTCCATCAGCAATGCCACCACCTCCTTCATGGTGGGCCGCTCCGATGGAGATGAGTTGACGCAGAACATGGCAATCCCCAAAGTCTGCAGCATCTCCTGCACCATCTGATCAGGCATGACTCTCAACTTTGAATCCAACACATTGATCGCGGGCTCAAAGCTCCCCATCTTCTTCTTCACCCACTCAACAATGTGGAGACCATCACCAACCATTGGCTCAATTGCACTTCTCCCACTTAATATCTCTAGGAGGACCACACCGTAACTATAAACGTCGCTCTTCTCTGTTATATTTGCGGTGTAACTGTATTCTGGAGAAAAATATGTGATTCATTAGTAACATAGGCATCAAATAATTTAAGAGGAACCTTAACAGTGGAGGGGATATTCCATGGATCCTTCCTTCACAAATGGTGGCAGTCACAGATTATTCTATATTTGAGAAATTATGCACAACGTATGACATACTTGTATGATAAGCTTTAAATTGGATCTAAAGAGATGATACATGCGTCTCTAAAAGCTTGATATCTACTCTTCAGAAAAGAAGCCAATGAAGACCTCAGCTTTAGCATCAAGGCACTGGAAAGAGTCAACAGATGCTTCTGTTGGTAAAAGTATCCAAGGCAAACAAGCGCAAGTGATTGTTTGGATGCATTATGGAGAAACAGCAAAAAAGAAATGTTTCTAATCTATGGGCAAGATAGAAACTTGAAAGTCTTGATTGATTGAATTGGAAGCATGTGGACCAGTAGAACCTAAAAACAGATAACGATGTTTGAAATTTAATATAATACGCAGGACAAGAAGAATGCAGTATCTGCAGGATTGAAACTATTCATGGCACCCTAGTAAGTGAAGCAAATAAGAAAGAACTTGCATGGTTCTAAGAAGGATTCACTTGCCTGGTGCTATGTAACCATAAGAACCAGCCACCCTCGACATTGCGTGATGGAAACTAGGGGAATTCATCAGCTTGGCCAACCCAAAATCAGCCAAATAAGCTTCATACTTTGAATCTAACAGTATGTTGTTGCACTTAACATCTCTGTGAAGTATGGCAGGAACGCAATCATTGTGGAGATAGGCTAAACCTTGTGCCGATCCTACTGCAATTTTATACCTTGTTTCCCAATCCAAATTCCTGTTATCTCTCAGAAGCTCTTGCAGATTGCCGTTGGGAATGTAGTTATAGAGTAGAAGCTTGACACACTTATTTGAACAGTATCCTAGTAACTTCACAATGTTTCGGTGCCTGATATGCCCAAGAATCTGAATCTCAGCTGCAAATGCATCCACTATCTCATCTCCCTTCTTTGACTTCCATAGCTTTTTCACAGCGATGAGCTCCCCATTGGGCATTTCAGCTTTGTAGACAATCCCAGAGCATCCTTTTCCGATAATGTTCTCATCCCTCAAGCACTCCAGAATGTTGTCGATAGTGAAGTTTAGTTTCTGAAATGGAATGAAGGTCCAGGGGTATGAGAAATCATTAGCTCCAGGTGATGATCCAGTCATTGCTTTCTCCAATACTAGCTTTCTACTCCTATTGATCAAAACCCAAGTTACGGCGAACAACAAAGCAGCGGAACCCAGGACAGCACAAACCAAAACTACAGTTTTAATTGAGCTGAGAGCAGTCCTACGCACAAGGTCTGAAGAACAGACATACCCATCAAAAGATTCACAGAGATTTGGATTCTGAACATATGAATTTGGAGAAAGAGTGCGAAAGAATGGAGTGATAGGAATTGGACCAGAGAAGTTATTATATGATATGTTGAGAGATGTCAGACTGGTAAGCGAACCCAACACTGCAATCCCTCCGTACAACACATTACTTGAAAGATCTAGAGACTGTAGCTGTGTTAGACCAGACATCTCCTCGGGTAACTCTCCAACAAACTTGTTTGAGCTCAAGCCTAAGCTAATACTCAAGCTTGTCAACGATCCAATTTCTGGAGGAATTGGACCTGATAAGTTATTTGCACTTAAATCCAGCATGGTCAATTTCTGCAAGTTCCTGATAGATTTTGGCAGTGACCCAGATAGCAGATTGTTGCTCAGGATGAGCTTATTCAAGTAACTGAGATTACCAAAAGTGGAAGGGATATCCCCAGTGAATCTATTCTGGCTGAGATCAAGCTGTTCTAAGTTCATCAATTCTCCAAACTGGGGAGGGATCTCTCCTATGAGATCATTGTTGTGCACATCAAGTAACTCTAAAACTGCTATGTTGGCAATTTCGGCAGGCAATTTCCCAGAGAAGTTGTTAGAATATAGATCTAAAAAGACTAGGTTTTGCAGCTTACCAATATCCTTTGGAATTTCTCCAGAGAGCTTATTCTCTCCTAGCCTCAATCTCACCAAGGACTGGCAATTCGCCAGGCTCGGTGGTAGCTCTCCGGTGAACGAATTCCCCAACAGAAGCAGTTTGCTAAGCTTCTCCAATCCAAACAGCTCATCTGGGATCGTCCCAGTGAGCTCATTCTTAGAGAGATCAAGAGCATACAGCTCACTGCAATTGCCGAACGACCGCGGAATCGTCCCTGATATCGAATTGCCCCACAAGAAGAGGCTTTGCAACAGCCTCAAGTCCCCAAATAGCCATGGAATGGAACCAGACAATGCATTCTTATCCAGTTGTAGAGCAGTCAAGCTACTGCAATTGCTCAACTCCTCCGGTATGGATCCAGAAAGCATGTTATCTGAAAGATGGAGAAGCTCCAAGGCAGGCAACCTTCCAAGCTCGCTTGGTATCTCCCCCGAGAGCTTATTCGACGAGAGGTCGAGAACCACCAAAGCCGAGCAATTCGAGAGCTCACCCGGGATTCGCCCCGAGATAGAATTACCCCAAAGAAGAAGACTAGTCAGCTTCTGTAGCCTACCCAACTCGGCAGGGATGGAGCCAGTGATCTTGTTCATGTGCAAGTAGAGGTTCCTCAACTCCGAGCACGAGCCCAACGAGGCCGGAACCTTGCCTGAGACGTCGGTGTCATACAATGCCAAGGTCTGCAGATTGATCAAGTTGCCGAATTCCTCCGGAATCGGGCCCGAGAGCCCGGTGGCCGCGGCGCCAAAGGTGGTGAGGTTGGCCAGCATCCCGAGCTGCGGCGGGATCGGGCCGGCGAGGAAGGGGTTACCACCAATGCGGAATTGCTGGAGGGAGACAAGGGAGCCAAGCTGGTACGGGATGGAGCCATTAAAAAGGTTGTCCTGGAGGCAGAGGACCTGGAGCGAGGAGAGATTGGCCAATGTTGGGGGTATTTGGCCGGAGAGGCGGTTGGAGTTGAGGATGAGGAACTGGAGAGAGCTCAAGGAGCCAATTTGGGAAGGGATTGGGCCTGAGAGGGAGTTGGAAGAGAGGTCTAAGAAGCGGAGAGAGGAGAGGAGGCCAAGCGAGGGAGGAATGGAGCCGGAGATGTTGGTGGAGGAGAGGTTGAGGAGTTGGAGGCCGGAGAGAGAGGAGAGCTCCGAGGGGAGGGAGGTGAGGTTGAGGAAGGTGTTTGGGATGGAGAGTGAAATGACTCTGCCTTGAGGAGAGCAAGTGACGCCTTGCCATGAGCAAGGGGTTGGGTTGGTTGGGTCCCATGAAGGGAAGAGAGAAGAAGAGGTGGGTGTTAGAGAGAGAAGAGCTTTGCCATCAGGGGAGAGAGAAGAAGAGGTTGGTGTGATGGCCGAGAAGGTGGCGACTACTAGGAGGAGGGTGGCGAGGTTCATCTTCTTTGTTTGGTGTTTGGAGTTCAACATAACAGCAAATGCAACATGGAAGAAGGTTAAATTTGAAGGTGATGAATACTTCAAATGGGTGTCATTAAAGAAGGAACAGAGAGTGTGAAGGAGAGTGATTGCATGGAAGCAGTGAGAAAGATGAAAGAGATGTGCATGTGAGAGAGACGTAGAGATGTGGTGATGATGGGGTTTTCTTTTCTCTTTTGCTTGGGCTGCACTTAAGACTCATATGGAGAAGCCGGAAGCGGAGGCCATGGTATGGTGTCTGCTTCTCTCTCTCTCTCTCTCTCTCACTATATATATATATATTATATCTTAATCTATGAGGTTAATTACACTTTAATTAGACTCTTTTGTTTATATTTTGTGATGCTTTGACTCCGTCAACAATTTAATCTCTTTTACCTCTTTACGTCGTCAATAATAAAATATCAAACAACGTTCTCATCCTTTTAACTTGTTTACTATAACTAATGATGTGAAGAGTTATTTTGGAAGTTTTACCTAGTTAAAGAAGTTCATATATTATGAAATATAAATAAAAATATTTATACATAAAAATAGGTAATAGTTTAGAAGAAGTTGAGCTTCTCTAGTGCTTCCAGAGGAAATAGAACAATAATAATTAATACTAGACGTCGGTAATGGTACAGAGGATCCTGAGAGTAAACTAATGGCAATTAGCAAATCTTCCCCGATTTTGTCTGAGAAAATCTGACTATAACAACGGGAAAGGATTCCCTGCATCTCGATTGTTGGAATCTCTACGTCTGGTCTGGTACTTCTCATCCCTCGGTTGCTTTTCTGGAAACCGAGTGCTGTAGGTTCCGTGCATCCGCTTCTTCAGAGGATCCTCCGGGTGGACCGCGCACGTGATATCAGGGTGGTTCCTTTGTCCCTTCTCTGCGGTGGGGCCCAATCCAGGCCCAACGGGATTGTCCTAATTCCTTCAAAATTTCTAATTAAGAAAGTTAAAATATATCTTGAAAAGAAATAGGAAGGTTTTTAGTGCAAATAAGGGGCATCTACAAATATTTCTAAGTAGCAAAAGACAAAATTAGCCCAACTTATTCATTTGGGCTACGGCGGAGTGGCCTTGGGTTGGTCGAAACCTCTTATCCACTTCCCTAATCCCAAAACCTACCCCTCAAGTCTCCACCAATGCCCTAAGCCATCAAGGGCATTATTGTCATTTCATGTGCTCAGGGTGGGGCCCAAGTCTGCTCAGATTCCAGCAGGCCAAGCCATGACAGGATGAGAGCTCCCCCTTGGGAAGGGCAATATTTGATGATAATACGAGCGAGGCAACGCTTAGGGGATTGTGTTAAAGTTAAAGGGCTAACCCCATTTCCATGCTTTGGAATACTGAGGAAATTTTTTATTAAAAACACCCTAAGTTTGTCTCACTCTATCGTCTACATTTTATTTTTAATATCTTAAAAATATCAAATATCATTCACATAGATGAGTTGAATTATTTATAGATGTAAAATAATCTTTGTATCTTTAAGTAGAGTTTTTTAGATTAAAGTAAAATAAAAGAGGATTTTCTTTTTTCTAAAGTAACAAGATGTTTTGTATTATGTCAGTTGAGATTAAAGCAAAGTGTAGCAGTGGAATAATAATAAAGTTAAAACATAAGGTGTTTTTGATAAAAATTTCAAATATAAATAATAATAATAAGGTTAGAGGAAGAGATCACAAGATATTAGAATAAAGAGAAGAGGCCACAAGGTTAAGATTAAGTAATTCAGAAGGGGTGAAGTAACCAAGAGGGGAGTGGT
Organism: Typha latifolia; assembly: GCF_019914945.1. Taxonomy (NCBI): domain Eukaryota; kingdom Viridiplantae; phylum Streptophyta; class Magnoliopsida; order Poales; family Typhaceae; genus Typha; species Typha latifolia. Next base: position 3,572,145 of record NC_133087.1, on the reverse strand, counting down.
GGGGGTGTTTTGGGAATTGGGCTAATGAGAAGGATTAGAAAAATAAAACCGGTCCGATTTGGGAGTCGTTAGTGGATATTAAAATTGGGCCGGCACGGTTCACGATTTGGCCAGGGGTGGGGTTTTTATTGAAGGATTTGGTTTGGGGCTTTTCATATTTATTTATTTATTTATTTATTTATTTATTTTTCCTTTTTGACCGTACCCACACGAGACATTGCATTGGGAGCATGCCCAGTCCGGTACTTTGAGGGATTGGGTTCAGCAATTGTGATTATATTGTGTTGGGCCTGTTAAGGCTAGTTTAGGAATTTTCTCTTTTTTTTTTTTAGTTGGGGTGGTGGTTTGGGGGATGATAAGGCTTAACAGGGTAGTTTAGGAATTTTCTTTTTTGGAGGGGGGGAATTATAAATTTAGATATAGATTGAACAAGTGAGCTAACATTATTAAAAAGACAGATAAGTAACTTAGGAGTAGCCTGAGTAGCTTAGGTATTTAAAAATTATTAAAAATGATACTAACTAATTATTACACTTCAAGAATTAAGCATACAATGAGGTTGTATTCAAATGTTTTGTTTTAACGAGAAAAGAAAAGAAAAAAAGTAATAAAACTAGCACAAAAATAAAAGATCCAAGAAAAATTAAATTCTTTTACATAACAATATCTATTTGAATATGTTTGACAACGTTGAAACGTAAACAACTAGTTGAACTGCAGGTGCATATTGTAGTTAACATTTTGGTGGCACACTGGACTACCCAAGGAAGAGGATAATATTATCCGATCCCACGTACCAATGGCTTGACCTACGATTTATATCATTATGAGTAGTATGGTTGTAGAGATTTAATTCCTCGAGGTGGTAAGGGATAAGTAAGAAGGTCATTATCATATCTCAAAATAAAAAAATAAAAGCTCATTAAAGAGTTTGACTGTTTGACTAGCATGATCATTAAAGCTTCCTAATGGCAAGTAAGAATTTATGATCACTCATGTGTGCCTCTCTCTCTCTCTCTCTCTCTCTCTCTCTCTCTCTCTCTCTACTGGGTTGTAAGATTAATTTGGAAATAGTCATGGATTCAAGTCGCAAAGTATATTCAGCAATAAAAGTAATGTACCAAAATACCCTGTTCAACAAGTGTAAAACAAACATGGATAAAAAGATAAAAGCATACAACAAAATGCACTTATACAAAGAACAAGCTCTAGTTGCATGAACCAAACAAAATTGAGTTCTTGTAGCTTCCTTAAAACCCTTCTCCCAAATTTTCTCAACAAAAAAAAAATTCCCTGTCCCCGAAGAGTTATAGAAACTATACAAGTTTTTCGAAACCAAGGATATACATTATGCCATGCAATAAAAAAATTAGTACTTGAAGCATCAAAGGGAGGAAACCAAGAGCAAACCCTACAATTAAGTAAGCTTCTCATTGAATTACCATGCTTTAGAAGTCGTGCATCTATACCTTCTTGGCTTTATGTGTTAGCCTTTGCTTAGATTAGCCCACCTCTTGTGTCTTTTACCCATGGAGCCCCAAACCCTAATTGATAGGTTGTGTACTGTGTTCCTTTACATTGCATCTTTTATTATTTTCTTCACACTGCAACCAAAGTCCAGCTTTCACTGAAGTTTATATATCAAGGGCACAAATCCTAAGTGGCAGTCACGAGCCAGGAAGAAGCCCTCTAAGAGATAACAACTTCATATATCCATGCAAGTACCTGTTGTTTGATCTGAATCTTCTTACTGTAGCTCATCAAGCAAGAGTGGTAAATCTGAAAGATATAAGCACCAACAACAAGATAACTTTGGATTCTTATCCCTGCCTCCGTCTCAGTAAACCAACTGTGAACAAAAATCTAAGAGAAATGAGTTAATCCAATACAAAGAGAGACAAATAGTAATTTGATGCTAACTTTTTTGAGTGAAGAAGAAAAAATGGTATCTCAAAATTATTTAAGCATTTCAAATTAAGAAAGATCAAATTGTATATATTTCTACAGTAGCCTGTTGTATGTTTCTTTGCATGAGAACTGTCTGGCCAGAAACATTAGCATACGACAAGTAGCTAAAAACTTAGTATTAATCAAGACAACAAAAATGAAGGATGAGAAATTTCAGAGGTTGAATATACACCTTAAACAGTATAAAAGAATATGATTGATACACAATGAACAAACTAGGAAACTGCTTTAGAAAATAAGCAGAGAACATATTCAAAGTAATAACCAGTAGTTAGATCAGCAAGAGTGTGGAACCTGGAAAACATAAACTGGAACATTTGCAAAACTGACTTTGCAGTGCTCCCTTACGAAATCAAAAAAATTAATGAAAACATTCTACAAGATGTGGCGTGTGAATCAGAGGAGATACCATTTGGAACAGACATCTCATTTCAAGAGTTTTGGCTGCTAATATTCAACAGCTCAGGTAATTTTGTTGTTAATAACTGAAGAATGAACCGTGGTACTTAGCACCCATTAGAGTTCAAGGTTGAAACATTCTTGATTTCAAAAGTGTGCAAGCAACAATGCAGCTGACCCATTTTCTTTCTTAAGCTAATCTTCACTCTCAATTGACCATTTCTATTAACACTCCATGCCCTTCAAGTTTTTACCTAATAAACTTACTAAGTATAGTTCAACTTAGTAACTTCCCATAACCAGAATGATTTCTGAGCCTTATTCCGTTGCAAAGAGAAGTCTTGAATTCATGCAAGAACAACCGTTTGCACTTCCCCTTGTTAACAAAATAAATGGTTTGAATCATTCCACACATCAGTGAGAAGACTCATGCACATATTATCTAGAGTTTAGGCATTTTAGACCTTGGGACCATAATCGTCAACTGTTTGTTGAGTACTGAACTAGCTGATAGAGCCTAATAATCCTCCTTAATGCACCTTACCATTCCCTTTGGTTAGTTGGAGTGAATTTTCATGATATTAGAAGATTGGTCTATTTCAGGTTCTCTTTTCTTTTTCCATCAATTTTTTCGGAGTACTATCTTTCGCTTCTGATTGGCAGCTGCCCAGAAGATTTTCACTTGTTACCTAAAATCTGAAAAAATTTAGAGAGAAGAAAACCACATAAAACTAGGACCGAAAGTTTAGGCAGCCCAGAGAAACAGGGGATTTTATGGCAATTAAAACATGCCTAGGCAGTAAATATTGAGTTCCGTGCCAGATCAGATCTATGTTCCATCATTAAATGGAGGGATCACTTTTTCCTTCAAGGCCTTCAGGGCTTCCCCAATTCCATCCTAGAAAACATACATGGATTATTTAATAGGTTCAGCTGTTGCAGTGAAACAAATCTGAAAGGAAACTGAGTCACCACATTGCACATACCTCGGAAGAAATTCTGTGAGCTATGTTAGCTGCTTGAGCTTTGACCTCAGGGGATAATGCCATTTTAATAGCTCTGGATAGGGCACCTGCAGCTTGATTTATGCTTGAGATGTCATTATCATCTGGAATCAGATGCTGTCTTTGTAGTGGTTCTGGAGCAACTCCTAGCCAGCAAAGCCTCTCCGCCCAGTAAAACTGATCTAGTAGGAAGGGGCACACAACCTGCATAAACAAAAATATTAATACCTCTTTGCATGTGGGAAGAGGAATAATAGTATCTTTCTTGTGAACTAAATCATATTGAAAGAACAAACTCTCACAAACACTACCTAAATGCATAAGTAGAAACTGGATGTGCATAACTAAATCTGTTTGTCTAAACTAGAAGTATATACAAGAAATTCAACTAACAAAAATTCTGAGGTATTCTTCTAATAACCATACAATTGTTCACTTTATAACTAACACCACCTGCACAGGGAAGTTGTTAGCACTAATTAGTATTATTAAATGAGTCTATTTGTAAGTGTTTATAGAAAGATTCACTCCTTACCTGCATAACTTGACTAGCATATGTCAGACCAACATGCATGTGTGTGTACAATTTGACGGAAAAATTTCTGTTGGCTTCTATAGAATATGTTTAACAGGCTTCGAGAGGACAGACTTAGTTGACACCTCAACTAACTAAATTTTGTAGTTTTTTTCATAGTAAAATGGGATAAATTATGCTTTCCAGAATATGACTAGACATGACAACTTGTAAAGAATGAATCTTCATAGCCATGAAAGTAACTATTCATTTTTGTGTGAGATAAGCCAACAAATGTATTGGCTATAGATCAGATACAACAGAGCTTATGATGCATTCTTAAGAATAAATAGATTGTGAATAGACATAGGCTACTGCATGTTCCTTATAGATGAAGAGGAAAATGAATATAGATAGAATTGAAAAGTGTATTGCAACAATAGCAGCAGGAATTTCAGAGAAACAAGAGCCAATCTAAACAGTTCTTCCAGATTTTCTTTCACTTGGAAACAGCAATGTCAACACGAATAGAGAACCAGAACAAAAGAAGAATATCAGAAGTGCCATTTACAACCTGAGGGATGCCAGCATGCAGTGCTGCAGCAGTGGAGCCACTGTTCTCAAATCAGGGCAGGTATAAAATTCAGTTCATCAACTGTTCAGGAAAAAAATTTAAGTTAAAATAATTTCAAGTCCCTCACCTGCCTCCATGATGAACTGCAACAGCACATCTAGGAAAAAGCCAGCTGTATGGTATTGTGCTGATAATATATCGATAAAGAACATCCATTAAATATTAAATGACAAAGGAAGAAGTATCAAAAAGATAGTGAAGTTGTGAACATTCTGACAATTCCTACCCAGAGAAGCAGAAGAGACGGTCATTAAAGAGGAAAGTGCTATCTTCATGGCACACAGCTCGTTCCAGTACAGCTGATTTTGATGATGCACCAGCAATCGATTGAATGGTAGCATCTAGTGGCTTGTAACCAGATGAGAAAAGGACAAATTTATACTCTGTGCTCTCTACAACAGCTTCAAGTACCATCAGAAATGCTTGAGGATTTCTAAGAAAACCCATGCTGCAATGATGGATTTCATCTAAGAGATTGTGCAAAATGAACATTGGGTTTGCAAAAACAGCCATAAATAATTGGAGCATCTGTGCAAGTTAGATTGTTGGTCTACCCAAATCAAATTGAACTAGGAATTTGGACGACGAAAATAAATGAGAATCTCATCATCAACTAAAGTCATGACCAACTTGATTATTGATTTAGTTCATTCTGTTCTATTAAATTTGGACTGGAAACTGCACATGAGAACTCTGGGAGATTTTTATTTTACTCAAGAATATGAGAAGTGCCATTTATTTTACTCAGTAGCATATAATGTACCTTCCAATAGAATTTAGCCCTACAAATACTGGTAAACATGGTCTCGAGGAATCCATGAGAAAATTCTGTAGGGCAGCATGATTTGCACAAAGTCTGTCCATGGAAATCACAGATCTATAAGGATTTGGACGAAAAATTTCCCTGCATCTATGACATGAAAATTGCCACTCCATAGGAAGAAACCAGAAGCCGCAAATGTAAACATTTGATGGCCAATAACCTGTCATGCTTGTGTTAGTACACAGAACCAGATTCTAAAAAGTCAGCTCTTCAGATCAATCAATCCAATGGAGCACTCAAAGAAAATAATACAATGTCACTGAACTAGAAGTTTTATATGTTATTGATATTTGATAAGTACCCTTTAAGAACAATTTGAAGATCAATTGCCTAAACTACTAACTGAAACAGCAATATCTCAAAACTGAAAGTTAAGTCATACCTGGGAACTCTACAATTTCCTTGCTGAACCCATACCTGCTTAGTGCAAAATGAGTTCAAGTTTTCAACAATCTCATTGGCATATATATGCAATAAGACATTTAAAACACAAGCCAAAATGACATCAAATCAAGATATAATTAACACGTGAATAGAGTTATCCTCACTTCAAAATAAAATTAATAAAAATAACTAAAATCATGAAGGTGTCTCGGAAAGACACGATGTTGAAGTATGATTTAATCATCAAATATCAGAATACAAACAAGTATCAGATTATTAATCCATTTGCTCCTTACCTGGTCATTGTGACCCCCTTTGTGAGGAGGCACCCCTTCTCCCGAAGGAGTTGGTTCCAAAATAAATAAAACCTACAATTGCACATTAATAATTTGTTCAGACAAACTAAAAGCTACTAGCTCATTCTTATGGTTTAAGTACCTCCCTTCCACATACAAGTTGAAATAGAATACTTTAAGATGTCAAAAGTCTAATGGGATTACTAGTTACTATAGTAGAATACTGAAAAAGTTTCGATGAGTATCCAATGTCAGATATTGGCACCACCATAGTGGTGTGAATGTGAGTAAAGTAAACCACCTATTGGATTTGGGGATGACTTCTATGAACATATTGCACTCCCTCGACCCAACATTCGTGAGGACCTGGTCACTGGAACACTTTTACACTGGTATCAGCCAGTTGTCATTAACCGTGTCCTTTTTGACATCAAGGAATGCCCTATTAGATATAATGATATTATCTCAGCAAATTTATCTACTATAGTTTATACTATACTTTCTTTAAGCAAGCAAAGTAGATATATTGAAGCAACCAACATATACATGGGCAGTTCAGGTATCATTCGTCCATTGATTCCCAACCAGATTTCAACATTGAAATTCTTGACCCAACCAGATTTCAACTATGAAATTCTTGAGCAAGATTACGAACCAGTCCTACACAATAATTAATATAAGCATGTCTGGTTTTTCCAATTAGTTCAAATAGAATCTGAGAACAGCTCCTTACAGCTGATGCTTGAGAATGAGGCCACCATGTCTATATGGAGAGGCAAAACTACAATTCACCCAACATATGTTTCTAAATCAACACGCAAATTTCATAATTGCCAGTTTATGCTGAAAGTATTTGAATCTTACAGTAGTAGTGGTGATTGTGCCCGCATGTGCCACAAAGGAAGATTAGTAACTGGATCCTGCAGTTGTTACAAAAGCAACTTCAAGGAAATTCCCCCAAAAAAGGAAAGAAAGAGAAGTGGTGAATAATATATTAACAGAACAATGTTAAAGAGCCGTTATAAGCAACAGTGCTTGTAAAGGTTAAACCCACTGTGAAAGGCACTGGACTTAGATTCAAACAATCACTTCTCCATGATCCCCAATTGTCCATAAAGAGTGGCCACATCCAGTGGGCAATATCTTTCCAGCATACCTATCAATTATTTAAGACATTTTAATCTCATGCAACACAAATGAGACTTTCAAGGGGAGTATAACAAGCCAGTACAGAGTAAATTCAGTGTTCCATGCATGAAGCAAGGTTGAAAGTTACTCTTAAAAGTACAATCAAAAGTACAACAGAAGGAAGATCAGTAGATTGAACCCATTGCTGGTAATTATTTTCCTGAATTTACTTGTTATGATATACTAGAGGAGAATAATGTGCTAGGATCTAGATTCCCAAACTGCAAGGAGAGAGCTCCAAGGAGTTGTGTCTGATTTTGTGGTTATATACTATGAGTAAAATGCTGTTGAGCCATTAAACCTGAGTCCATGATAGCTTCATTCAACAGCAATTTAGTTGCTCGTACATGAAGTTCTATCTGAGAAATATGCCTCTTTGGAAGTCTTACAATTGCTCTGCCTCTAGCAGAGGAAAGATACATATGGAGTTTTAGTGCACCAAATTAAGTTTCTGATAGATGGATCACTCATAATTGGCATGATGGTATTTAAGAGATTACTACCAGTACCCATCAATCATTCCCTTTTGTGGAATAGGGTTAACGAGGAAATCACTTTATAACATGTTGCAGCCATACCATACTGCAGGTTATATCGCTACTTCAAATAACTAATAATGATGTTAAATGGCTAATCAGCTCTAATATCATTGGATGGGCAATGCAGATAATCATGAGGACACATTTTATTTGCAAAAGGGCCAGATCAGAGATCTTCCCAACCATTCATTTTTTACTGCTTTTATCAAATTCACCTACGTCCTAATATAGTCACAAATGGCAGGAGCACCGCAGATTTTAACCCTAGTAAACAACTCTCAGCTTCACTAAGTATGTTTATCTTCAACTTCCCATTAGGTAAGCAATCAACTTCATTTTGAACTCCACTCATGCTTACACCATGTCCAATTCTGCCTCCAAATTCACAATTCAATCCAAGATCATCTTATGCAATTCAAGGACTTCAGTCCATTTTCCAAAGAGGCAACTACAACTCAGTTGGGAAGATAGAGATACTCTGATTAACTAGCCATAAAAATGCAAACAAACATGCATGTCATGAAACCCATAAGACACAATAATGCATGTAAAAGTCTTTCATACCCATACCGTGTTTGCGGGAGCTTCTTGAAAATATTTGTACAAGAAAGGAAGCTCCTGTCTAAACTGACGTTCAAATGATGAAGGGGCACTAGACAAGACAATGACATGTTAGAAGATGAAAGTAAACTCCACAAAGTAGTATACCAGAAAAACAACCAATGTCAAGTTCACACTGCAATATACAGTGTACTGAATAATAGATAAAACATTACCATGGATAAGAAAAGCCATAGTACCTGTAAGGAACAAGATAAGGAGCAGTTATAACACATTCAACCTGGAATAATTCTGCAAGATGCCAACCTTCCTGGATCACGAGAAAGGATAAAATACTTCACAAGATAAAAAGTATCTAAAACACAAAATAAAGAGGACATGCAAATTTCAAAATAGCAAGATATGGCACCCTAGGATGTAAACGCAAAGAATTCCTTCATACTGCACAGCAGCTAGAAATTAAAAGCATAATAAAAAGGATTAGCATGTGAAATTTCTGGTTACCAAAGCAAAGAAATTGATAGCAATAAAATCACCCTCCATGCTTGGATCATCTCCAAAAACCCCTTCAAGTGCAGATAAACATTCTTGCCTGTGTTCCTTCTGAATGATCTTTTTGCGCAAAGAAAATGATATTTGGTCGACATGTGATTGAGGAATCTCACCTTCAGAACCTACTAAAAGTTAAAACATGTTGACGTTTCTTACTGTGTGTACAAAAGGAATGAAGTACATGCAGAGATGTCGAGGATCTTTTGAAGATCTAACCTGAGATGTTGTCGTGTTGATGAGCAGCAAGAACAGGGGCACTGGATATTGGCATATAGGTAACATTTTTACATGCCAAATGTGCACTTAAACTCTGCAAAATCACAACATTATTCCAAACAACAAGATTGGGCAACTAAACAGGCTCATAAATGAAATTGGGTGTACAGATATCATCTTACAACAGACCTGATGAGCTAAATGGGTTATTAAAACCACTTGGTAGTGCTGCTGGTCACATGCAAAAGCTGTAGCAAGGGCCTGTGAACAAAAATAGTGTTGTTTAAGTGGTGATATAATGTGTCATATTGGGTCACAAAAGCATAATCAAGTTTTGAAATTATAAAGCAATGGGGATCTAAGAAATCCGATAAACACAACATATAAAAATGACAACAAAACTGAAACTTTACTGACCCCTTCGCACTTCATTATTGGTTATTGGCTTTCAGTAATCAGATATAAAAAGAAGACATATAAATGCACAATGCAATAACCTTACAATTGCAAAGTTAACTTTAATACGTTTTTGCAACATAAATCCCAAATATAGTGCAGTTTCTTCTTCCTTTTCGGACAACCATGGAGAAAGAGAGTCCTCTCCTCACTCGAGGTAATAATGTTCCATCATTCTAAGTCATTAACTATCGTAAAAAGCACATCAAAACTATCTGGCGTTGTCTTCTATCATAAATATAAATTATAATTAGAAAAAAGGAATATCATTTCTTTCAGAGGTACATGAATCATCCATTTATGAGCATTTCTCAAGAATCTTTCAAAAATAAGTCTAATCGATGGCAATACAAGGCAAAGGAGACGGAATCTAAAGGATGACCTAAAATTCAAGATGATACATCCGATTTAAGCCTTTCAACAACTCTAATTTGACTTTAAGATTAAACTCGGATTGAAGAACCAAATGTGGTTCGCGACCATTGCAAGAATTGCAACTTCGTATAGTTCATGATCAAAATTTCTAGGGTTCGAGAAATGAGTAAAGAGCGGTAGAGAAGGAGACGCGTTACAACCGCGATCGGATAGACGTCGCCTTTGGTACCGAAGGCCATGAACACCGCTCGAGGTCTCCGTTCCTTCGCGCCGAGGTCACCCTCCATCGAGTTTCCTACCAAACTCCAAACTGGATTCGAATCCAGAACGACGTCTAAGTGTAAACGGATCAGAGCAATGGAAGATCCGAACTCGAATCAATAGGACAACTAATGTTCATCTTTGGCTTTTTTTTTCCTTTTACTTTTTTTTATTGAATTTTTAACATAATTACCACTAAAAACTTTCCAAATATCATAATTAACACTACATTTTATAATTATCATAATTGCAGCTAAATTTTTTGTACTCTTTCAAAAATGGCATTCTTTAATTAAATTTTACTATTATGATTAACACCAAACTCAAATTAAAAAAAAAATCTTTTTCTCTATATAAATTATTCAAATATATGCTACCCAATATTATAGTACAATGAAAATTATCTTCTTCTTTTTTACTAATGATAAAAATTGTTATAAAAATTTTATGAGTTAGATATATTTTATCATCTTGTACTTATATCTAAAATTATTTTACACGTGTATTTTAAAAGTCTTAAATCAATCCATATACTTATAACTAAAATTAGATCGTAGTTTTTCTATTAAACTTAATTAAGGCACGCATGCCGTGTTTATTAGGCAAAACACGGGTCTTTTTAGGATCACACTATCAAATGACCAAAATAGTCATAATTTGTATCGTTATTCAATAAAGTGTACTATTAGATGTAACGTAACTACTAAACTTTATAAAAATTTAGTTAATCATATTACTATTCAAATAACTTAGAAATGTTCTTCCATGTTATCATATGTCCAAGCTGAATGTACTAAAAAAAAAGGCTATGGAAGAGACTATGAGAATGAGAAAGAAAGAGTTATTTAGAAGAAAATAAGAGAATGATCGTTTTTCAAGAGAAAATAACTTATATAAGAGTGAGAGGGTGTTTTAGTCCAAAATATATAGGAATAAGAGAGAGAGAATTCAGCTCGATAATATATTTTGGATGTTATTTGAGTGCTTAAGTTTCAATTAACAGTCATATTTTAATCATAAATAGAGGAAATATTTTGAGACTTTTTACGGTATAAGATGATAAAATAAGTTTGGGCATAAGCAAAAGATGGTAAAATATATTTAACACATTTTACATTCTAAATCTTAAGGTATTTTAATTATTTTATATGACTTTAATAATATTACGTTAGAAATATTCTATTAAAATTAATTATAATAAATAATTTTGAATGAGTAAAAAAAATAACTAGTAATTATAATATTTAAAAAATGTAATAGTAATTATAATAATCTGAAATCTTTCTTTGGTACTCGTGTAAGAAAATAATTTTTAGAACGATTGGTTTACTTATGTAACATATATATTGAATAAATTTTTTTATCTTTTATATCTAATACATGATTAGCCTATTATTATATTGACAAATTATGTAACCAAGCACTTTTTTCTGAAAAAACTACACACAAATTTATTTATTCATAAAAGATAATCTAATACAAATTGAAAGATAATATAGAGCGACACTTCTTTAACACAAACATTCGATTTGACAATAACAACAATAACAACAGTAAGTATTACAATAAAAAAAATATCATGCTCAAAGGCTTAAAGTATAAATAATAATAAGCATAACCCAAGTATATATAGATACAAAGGAAACTAAGATCAACTTGTATCTTACCTCCACTAACGATTTAATGCAGGCAAGTTGTATCTCATTTATTACTCGTGTTCATGTAACATGAATATTCAAACATGGCTACAATTTATTTTACTTATATGAGCTAAATCATGTTGAATAAGTTAACCTTCGAAGGTCAACTTGTTTAAGATTTCCTATTCATGACCGATTCATAATAATCCACGTACGTAATTCTTCTACGGTGTCCGGTTCACCACGTCACTCGCATTAATATGTAGTTTGGGTTAGCGGGTTCTCGGATCTATACCCGATAAATCCGCTATGGCTGGTTCACAGCAACGATTGATCCAATGCATCGGGCGGTGCCCTCCCCTCTGGCTTTCTATTTCTTTTTCTTTTTCTTTTCCATCTTCTTCTCTGTTATCGGCAATGGACTAATTCTGTTTCAGTTTTTAAAAGTAGAGAGAGCGAAATCGAATCATAGATCACGAAATGTTTCTCCAGACGGTAATCAATACTTTATCCCAAAAAAGTTGCCTATTTGCGCGTAATTTTTGTTCGCTGTTCGGTGAGTCCGTGAAATTGAAGGGTGTTTGTTGAACTCGCAGGCATGGAGGAAGGTGGCTTTCGGGTTGTATGGGTTGACGCAGTTCACAAAATCCGGCTTCCAGTAATCTATTATTCTTAATTGATTCAGCTTTTACTTCCTTTTTTTGGATTTCTAGTGCAATTTTTATAAGATTTTGATGTCCATTGGTAATTATTGGCATCCTTTATTTGGGATTACTGGAGAATTGGAGATGGGTAGATAGTTTTTAAACAGGAGAAGAGTGGATTAGATAGTATCATCCGTGAGATGTATGGCTTCCAGTACATCTAAATGCTTGTTCGAAGAAAGAAACTGAGAGTGTTATAGTTTTGAGAATGAAATGATATGTGGTTTCAAAAATAGGTGTAGGGTGTAAATTTTATTGCAAGGTCATTGATTTACAATTACGCGTGAGGCTTAGTCTTATATGAAGTGAATAAAAAAAAAGAATTAGATTATTGGATCCATAACCTAACAGCTTAGCCTCTTGGGTTGACTTGGGTTCTAATATGTTTAACGATCTGTTCCACCACTATGGTTGGATATCTAGCCTCCCCATTGTAAAGTACAGTCTTAAGTTCATTGTTCCTTACTTTAATTCTACATTTTTTGAATCCATGATAAAGGGGCTTAATATTTGTTCATATATGATAAAGTATGATAAATGAGCAAATGCTATGATAAAGAAGATGTTATGATATTTGGATTTTTGGTGGTGGGTTTTCTCATGTTGAACTTCAATTACCCAGGGAACATTCCAAAAAATTCATAGAGGAGGATATGATAACCCGGATGGAAGGGAAGAATTGCTTGGTGACAGGAGCTAATTCTGGCATTGGTTTTGCAACTGCTGAGGGGCTGGCTTCACGGTATTATTTATTTTTATTTTTCCAATGCTGTATTATTTTGGATAAACATTACTTTTATCTGGAAATGTGATATCGTACAAACATCTGTGTTGTATTTTTGCAGTGGTGCAACTGTTTATATGGTCTGTCGTAATAAGGAGAGGGGAGAGGATGCCCTCTCTAAGATTCAATCCACCACCGGCAATCCAAATGTTCATCTGGAGGTATGATACTAGAAGTAGTAATCTAATTGCAATGTTGATCTGACTATGATCTGTCTGCTGCTTGAGTTGATACATGTAGGGAACAAGTCTTCCTTGCGCACGTTATTAACATTTTTACTTTCTCTTTTTATTTATATGTAATAAATCTTTTCACCATTTTCGTATTCTATGGCAGGTTTGTGATCTCTCCTCTATCAAGGAAGTCAAGTCATTTGCGTCTAAATTTTCAGCAGAGGATAAACCACTCCATGTTTTGGTAAGTTACTATTGGTTAACTTTTAGATGTTAGTTTCGTTCAATTTTTGTACATATTTGTTTCTATCGGTGGTTAAGGTCTATAGGCACATCAAGTCCCTGATAGAGTGACAGTAGAACTACATATGCTTGATTGTTACTAAACCAAAATATACGACAGAGTAATTGTGATATTTCAATGAGCATAAATAATGTCTTTTTTCCTTTCTCGAAAGTTTATGCACAGAGTAATTCGTTTCCATACTGTGTACTTCTTAACAGCGCAATAATGTTTATGCAGTTAAATATTTAATATTACTAACCTTACCTGTTTGTTTAGGTTAACAATGCTGGTGTACTTGAAAACAAGCGGGTGACTACACCAGAAGGGTACGTCCCTTTGAGATGCATAATGAATTTTTATGTTTCACTTTCCCTTTTACGAATAAAGTTGAGCGTACACATAGGATGTTAACATTAGCAATTATCTTAGGTTATTTGCTTTTACTTATGACATCTGATACTGATTGTCACTGTTTTAAGACACACTACCTGCTCTTAATGTCTGTTAACTTTTTTTTTCTTATCCAGGTTAGAATTAAACTTTGCTGTTAATGTGGCAGCAACTTATGCTATAACAGAGCTGATGATGCCATTGTTAGAGAAAACAGCACCTGATGCTCGTGTTATTACAGTCTCATCAGGTGGTATGTACTCAACACCATTAACCAGGGATTTGCAGGTATATCTTTTTTTTTCATACACTCAGGGCAAAGGAACTTCTATATAGATCTGACATTTTCTTATTGACTACTTTTTTTTTCACATGCTAATAAATTTGTCGGCATACATATCCTTTGTTTCGAACTGTTTCAATTTTGCTATTTACATTTGCTTCATTCAGATCTTTTTAGTAGTTTTTAATTGGATACTTGTGCTATAATAGTCTGCTCATGTTTCTAGTGCTGGATCTGTAACATCTATCTGTGCCTTCTCTCTGCAGTTCAGCGAAAATAATTTTGATGGGACGCTACAGTATGCTAGAAATAAGAGAGTGCAGGTCAGTGAAGGTTCCTTCATAACACAGTCTTTATAAGACTGCACCGTATTTTTCTTTCCCTAGAGCTCTGCATCTCTTCCAAAATGATGCTCTCAAAACTAGTAGTAGCTTCTATATGCACTTTCACGTAGATGTTTGACTGTGGTAGAAACAGCTTATTTTGTTTTTGTATTCAATTAGGAAATTCATTCATAAATAAATATGATGTAGGCTCCATCAAAGAGCGGCAGAAGAATAATTGGTTCATTTTTGTATTATAAATGATTTGAGAAAAAAATATATTTGACTCAAAATTGGGCCCCGTTGACAAAATTTGTGGAAGTTGTGTTGAAAAGCAGATGGATGCTACAATTCTGTGGAACCTATTGTTATTCTCATAAGAGGGATACATATACTTGCAGTTGGGATATCTAAATCAGACAAAGAAGATAACTGTATCCACCACAAATCCTAGAGGACATCAAGCAGTCATGAAAGAGTATGTCATAAAACTAGGATCAAATCATATCTGGAATTAATTGCTTCATTAGAAACTTTAATTTTAAAAAAAAAACTCTTATTAATAGTCTTCATCTGATTCCACCTTTAACCTGATATAATTATTATATGATACACAGTAACTCCTATTTTCTACTGGTTGTTCTCTTTCTCTTGCCGGACGAAAGCACCTATCTTTTCTGCTGGAGATGTCAATCTCCAGCAAAGATGGTTGATTTGACTGCAAGCTACGTGTTATATTTGAAGTGATTATATGTGACTAGGGCTGTAATTTTGCTGCAATGCTGAATATATTCCACTTAATTTCTGCAACGTTGTTTCTATTTGATCTATAAGGATCTCATTTACTGAGGTGAATTGTTTCTACCTATCTGTGGTGTATCAGGAGAAGAAAACAAAGTTTAAGACACTGAACACACGATACTCCAATCTGCAAGAAGAAAACATTTTACATGCTTTTTATTCTACTTTTTTGGATGTCGTTACATATCTGGAATTATCTCCCCTCCCTGTGAAATTTCAGGTGGCACTAACTGAACAGTGGGCAGAAACATACAAAAATAAGGGGGTTGGTTTCTACTCGATGCATCCAGGTTGGGCTGATACACCTGGAGTAGCTAAAAGCTTGCCCAGTTTTTCCGAAAGGTCGATATCCTACATCTTTCATTCTTTCCCATTGATAACTGCTTCCAAGGTGTCATACAACTCATTAAATCACTTGGATAAATATAATGCCAGGTTATCAGAGAAGCTTAGAACAAGCGCTGAGGGAGCAGACACCGTGATCTGGTTGGCATTGCAACCAAAGGAAAAGTTGGTATCAGGTGCATTCTACTTTGATCGTGCGGAAGCACCTAAACATTTGCTGTTTGCAGGGACTGCAAAGTCCCATGCAAACATAGGTTCAATTGTGGAGACCCTTCAGTCCTTGTGCAACATACCTGCTAAAGTTTGAGGCTGCTTGATCAAAGGGAAGAAGGAGCATTGCGCCAAAGTTCTGTATGCAGTATGAAAGCTTTTTTTTTTTTTCAAACATCAAGTAGATCGATTGCTTTATCATCAAGTAGCTACATCTACGGATTGTGAGGTAAAAAGATACAAATGTAATGAGAATGATTCCATTATGGAGTGATTGTAATTTCTTGTGCATTGATTTGATCTAAATAATAGGGAATGCGGCTGATATATTGTTAGCATTAGAATAAAAAATAAAAAAACATTGCACCAGCCGGGAATCGAACCCGGGTCTGTACCGTGGCAGGGTACTATTCTACCACTAGACCACTGGTGCTCTTGTGAAAGATTATTTTCTAGATCTAATAATTCTTTCTTAAGAATTCAAAACGTTGACTGGCGACTTCATATGACGGTCGCACAAAACCTTCCTTCCCGGATATCTACTTCATGATCTGGATGAAGGTGTTGAGCACCGGAAACAACAAGACGACGACGAGCACGGCTCCGGCGACGACGGCGATACACATCCACTTCCTCGACCCCTTCTGGTACTCCCTCGCCGTCCCGAGCTCGTCCGTCCCCCGCCTCACGAACGAGCTGGCGTGCGCCACGTGGCTCTGGATGTCGTTGAGCTGGTGCCCCTGCGCCTCCACCAGCGCCGCCATGTCGAGGAACACCTGGTGAAGGTCCAGCAGGCTCCTCTCGATCTCTTTCACCGCGTCGTGCCGCTCCTGGATCTCTGATATGGTGTCCATCACCTGCCCTCGCCCCTGCTCCTGAATCGCCTTCTGCAGGAACGTCTCGCTTTCGCCGGAGGAGATTAGGCTCTCGATGGTGCTCTCGTCGGCGCGCTCGCCGGTCACGGTGTAATACCGCCGTCCGACCGTTTCTTTGTACTCGGTGGCGATCCGGGCCCTGAGGCCTTGGAAGTCGTCCATGAGATCTTTGAGCTTCTTCCCGAGGCCACCAACGACCGAGGTGCGGGTGCGGTCGGCGGAGGAGCCGGGCCCGCAGCCGGGGAGTTTGCGGTGGGCAGCGTTGGATTTATCGAGCGCCTCGAGCTTGCCCTTCACCGCCTTCGCGTGGCGGAGGACGGCGTCGATGTCGGCATCCATGCGGGCGCGGAGGTCCTTCACGGTGCGGGCGGTGTGGGCTGTCTTGGTCTCCTCGTTGGCGTCCTGGAGGCGGCGGTAGAGCTTCTCGAGGCTGCGGAGGTCGTCTTTGACGTTCTCCACGTCTTCGAAGAACTTATCGAGGTTTATGCTTTCCTTCCCAAAGTCATCAGCCGGCATGCCGCCTATGCCGTACTCCATGTCGTCGAGGTGGACCTGCTGCTTGAGGTCCGTGTACCTCTTGAACGAGGTAGTCGAGAAGAGATCGTTCATTTTGACAAGCAGTAATTCTACACGACCATATACATATATACACTAATTGGTAATTTACAAGATGTTACGTTTATTGGGTCGATTAGAGTTGAAATGGTTTGACGTAAGGAGATGGAGGAAGGAGAAGGCAGAGAGAGAGGCGTGGGAGACGAAGATGACCGCTTTCTCTTTGGGGGGGAAGGTGAAAGAAGAGAAGAGGAGGAGAGGAGGAGAGGAGAAGAGAGAAGAGGGGAGGAATGCCATTTGGCAAGTTATTTTTAAGATTGCTACAATAACTGCTGTCCAAGCATTAGAGGGGAGAAGAGAATCCCCGAGTTGACCCAGTCGTACGTACGTCGGAAGCAAGGCTGTCGATCAACGATCTTCTTGACAACTAACCTTATCGAGTTCATAAAAGAAAGTTTTAGGGAAAATATACTACATCAATCTATGTGTTTGTGATTGCGTGTTATTAATTTCAGAATTAAAATTAATTTGAAATTAGTAATTTAAGCAATTTAAAACTCAAATTTTTGAAGAATTTTAATAGATTTGTAATTATGGTTAATTTTATGATAGTTAATTAGCCGAATAGATTTACGGAGTTATGAGTTTTTCGAGAATACCAAATAATATTTCTTCTTTATTTATCGAAATAAAAAACTAGATTTGCTCAGTTGCATAAATATTATATACTAAAGTTTAGAAATAAAAACTAACAATTAGTAATTAATCTTCCTTTACCATGGGAAGCATCATTTTTTGATCAGTAAGCAATAATACCTCTACCTTAATTAAACTAAGGAAAGTGCTTCAGTCTATGTAAGTAGTATAGATGTCTAAGATATTGGAGATTTGCATTAAACTCTTATCTTTATTGTTAATATTCTTCACCTACAAATACACGCATCACTTCCCATAAACTAAGACGACGCTATTCACTCTAAAAAGCTTCAAAAATAGGATTTATGTAATTAAAAAATAAATCATATGAAGTAATTCCCGAGAATGGCGAACCGCATGCATCTCTAATTCTCTATAGGTAGATTAATAGACATCATGAGCAGATTTTAACAATTAAAGGTGAATATTTTTGTTTTATTTGAAGGAAAATTAAGTCTGACAGAGTATCTTAATTTCATATCGAATCATTTACACAGTCTACATTGCAAGTGCAGAATCCGTTACAGTATTTCCCCAGTCAAAACCACTAGCGAGTACCGACTCTCCCTTCACACAAGCAACACTGCGACGACACCCAACAACGTAACCCAACCCAACGCCGACTTCCTCACTGCACCGCTCATAATCTGCACCGGGAACAAGCAGCCGTTCTGCGACGCGTTCTTGGTCGTAATCTTCGCCATCCCGTCGAAATCGCACGCCCTCACGTCCTGGTCCTGCATCTGGAAGTACATATTAAACGCGTACGAGATATTCCCGCGCTTGTCCAAATTGTCGCATGACGAGCCGTAACCCAACGCCGTGCAATCCCCATTGGAGCAAGCGTACCCGACGTTCGCCGGCAACGCCTTCAGATCCTTGGCCTCCTCGTTGAAGACGCACCACTGCGCTGGTAGATACTGCACCCCGCTGGCGCCGACCAAGTACTTATCATGCCCTTGCCCGGATAGATCCATCGGAAACTTGGGCCTCCCGTCGTAGGTAAATATTCCCCAGTGGCGTTCGAAATTCCCGGGGAGGACGCTCTTCATGTCCTCGTCGATTAGCCCGAAGAGGTAGACGTCCATCTTGCCCGGCTTTAATGGCGTCCCGGTCTTTTGGGCCATCTTTTTGAGGAAGCCGTCGTAGAATCTCTTCGCGTTGGCTGGATTGGCTCGCTTGTCGCCGTCGGTCGGCCACCCGACTTCCCCGACGATGATCTTCATGTCGGGAACGCCGGCTTTTCTTAATGACCAGACGAGGGTGTCGTGGTTCGCGTCGAACACGTTGGAGTAGGAGACGTTCCGGTCAGTGATGGTGCGGCCGGTGCCGTCGAAGAAGGCAAAGTCGAAGGGGAAGTCGGGATTCTGGTAGAGGCTGAGGAAGGGGTAGATGTTGACAACGAATGGGGAGTTGTTGTCGTGGAGGAAGTGGACGATCTGGAGCATGAGGCCGTGGATGTCGGAGCGGAAGTCGCCGGCGGAGGGGACTGGGTTGTTAGTGGGAGAGCTGTAGACGTCGGCGTTGAGGGGAACAACGGCCTTGATGCGGTTGCCGACGCCGGCCTCGTCGAGGGCTTTCTGGATGTTCTTGAGGGCGGGGAGGGTGGTGTGAAGGAACGAGCCGTTGTAACTCTGGAGGAATGGCTCGTTGCCGACGGCGACGTATCTGCCCATTTTCAACACAGAAAATTTGGGAAACTAACAACAACAATGGCATGTTAAAAGATTAGAACTACCAAAAGAACACTGAGTTTAGTTATACGCATTGATTTATATATTCGTTGAAGGTTTTAGAGAAATAGAAAAATTAACAATTCATGAATTGTTCTCGGCAATTCATGTTACCTAATGACTTGAGGGATATGGATTTAAATACTTTCATATTAATCTGAACAATTAATGCCATGCACACCACACGCACACGTACGCACTTACTTGATATTGACTCCTCCGTTAAAGTCATGCTTGGTAACGTTCTCCTTCACCCACTTCTGCGCATTCCCGTATCTGCTGCTCATCCTCGCAAGTTGGTCGTTAGGGATGGCGAGCATCACCTCCATGCCGGTCCCGGCGAGCGCGCTCACCGTCCAAGAGTCGGCGTCGAAGAGCTTCACCTTCCCGATCCCGTTCGCTTTCAGCATCTGGACCACAGTCTTAGGAAGCATGGGGTGCGACATCTGGGTCCCCCAGTTCACCCCGATTGCTTCCGACGAGGTGGCCGAGTTCGCGATGGCCACGGCGGCGCACGAGATCCATACGAAGATAGCCAAGCGGGCCATGGCGATGGACGAGCTCGGTTTTGGAGGGGTAGGCTCTGTTTTGTGGTGGAAGACGAGATGAATTGGAGGTGGAGGAGAGGTCGGGCCATGGATTTCGGTTAGACTTGTCTAGAATTGGGAGGCGGGAGGTAACCGTTTTCTGTTGATCCTCTTTTTCTTTTCTTTTTTAATTTAAATTGTTATTACCAAAATGCCATTTCACACCCAGTTTTTTTTTCGTGAACTTATGATCCACTTTTTAGATTTTATTTCTGTTAAAAGAAACCATATATTAACAAATTTGCTAGAAAATATATATATCATTAAACATTTGGTTTCAAATTAACTATTAATTATAAAAATATCCTAACTTTTATTATATATATATATATTTTAATTTAAGAGTATTTTTTTTTTCTGTAGATTAGAGTGTCAAAATGAAAATGGAGCAAAAATCATGTGAAATTTAATAGATTACACGTGCAAAGAAGAAACTTTTGATGGGGTACGTGGAAAAGACCATTAAAAATATAAGCTATATGGATCTCTGTTTCATTATAAATAGGTCCACTGGGCCTTCTATTATGCGGACTGCGATAGAAGAAGCCCACGGCCAACCGCAGCCGAAGGAAGAGAAGAAGCTCAGAGGATTTACTTGTTGCTAATCGCCACTGTCCATTTCGTGCCCTAGCTTTTCCTTTTTCTCTCACCTCCCCCTCCTACCAGATCAATCCTTGAGAGAGAAAGAGAGACTAGCGAAGAGAGAAAGATGAGCGGAAACGGCGTAAAGAAGGCGGTGGAGGTGGCGGCGAAGGCCCGGAAGGCGATCGATTGGGAAGGCATGGGAAAGCTGCTGGTCTCCGACGACGCGCGCAAGGAGTTCGCCAATCTCCGCCGCGCCTTCGATGAGGTCAACCAACAACTCCAGACCAAATTTAGCCAGGTATTAAGGATTTAAACTCGTTCCCTTCTTCTGTCTTCTTATTGTCTCGACTGTCTATTCCGGATCTAGGGTTTCCGATGCTATGGATCGGAGATTTTTAGAGAAGTTGGACGATCGCAGTGGATTATCTTGGTTTGGTCATTGTATTAGCGTAATATAAATTTAAAGTGGCTTTCTCCAACAAAATTTAAGACGAATTGGGAAAAGTTGCAGATTGCGGTTCTCTGTCCTTATGGAACCACTGACCACACGATACTTGATGTGTATTACCAATCTTAGATCTTAGTGTTAATTATTGAAATCTTCTCCTTATTCCGGTGTAGATGGATTGCTATAGGTAACACTTGCCTGATAATTTTTCGGTTATGCCGAACCTGGCAAGATCAGAAAAGAAAGTACTGTGACTGTTGATTGACTAGAATCATATTCTCTTTCTAGTGACTGATGAATTGAAGAAGTAAATGGGAAGGTTCTAGTGCAGGTGGAATGAGTCAATTAAGGGAATAGAGGAGAAAGGAGGATGGAAAATTGTTGTTAGAGCAAAAAGTAAGCGAACTTACGGGGACTTAGAGGGAAGACGAGGGTGCATAAGACCAAGATAGATAGAGGAAACACATTTAAGTTGAAGGTTACTGGGATGAAAATGGAACAGAGGGGGGTGTTGAGTGAGACAATAATGTGAACTTTTCTGTAGTCATTATACCTATGTTGAAAGGCTAGTACTGTATCAAAGAGTCTTATTTTTATTTATGAGATGTAAGAACCTCTTCAATTCCACTCAATGGATGGTACATAACTTTCATAATTCTTCCGAAGGTGTAAATCTACAATTTTATGTCATTAACTGAATTTCTTCTATCCCCAAATTGTTCTGTATTTTGTGTAAGCAGATGGTGATGCTACGTTGGAAGTGTATATAATATATTCTTTTAATCTTTCTAAATTCATACGACTGGTCCATCTCATATGACTCATTTCTCATTTTTCTGATTTGGTTGAGGAATATGATGGCTATTTTCCTTTTATGTTGTATAGGAACCTCAACCCATTGATTGGGAAGGTTATAGAAAGGATCTTGGACCAAAGTTGGTTGATATGTACAAGGAGGCTTATGAGAGTATGTTTCTTTCCTACTTGATAATCTTCATTGCATTTACTTACCTTGTTCAGTGAGAGTTGTTTTCCACGTCCCTGTATTTTCTTGACTTGACACATTTTGTGAGCATAAAATTGTCTCTAACAAAGCAAGGCGACTAAGTTTGTAACCATGGTAGAGTATATATTTCAGCTTCATTGACACATCATTTCTTGTTATCTTTGTCCTATCAATCATTAAAAAATTTCCAGTTACATCTCTTTCCATTATGAAGATGATGAATATGATCCTTAGTTCCTTACAAAAGGAGTCATGCTTTGAAAATAAATAATTTTTCTTAATTGGAAACATGTGTGCATGCATGTATGTGTGGATGCCTGTGTCCATCTATGCACCTGCGCCCATCTTTCCTTGTGTTCTTGCATTTGTGAGGCCTTAAGTCCATCTGTGCATGAACATGTGCTTGTCTTTTTTAGCTTAGCTGTATTTATTAATAGGAAATTTTGTTTGGTAGAATATGAAGACCATCAAAGTTAAGAGATTAGATTGCTGCAGTCTGTTACTTTTAATCTTTGAAGAACTTCCATTGATGATGAAATAACGTGTCTCTCCCCATGACATTCAATTTTCCACACACCATGAATTCCTGTGTGCAAATGTTTCTAATATACTTTTGATGTATCATATTCATCACTCAATTTTTTTCCCCTTAAATCTTGGTGTCAAACACTTCCATAGGCAGACTGATCTTCATTATTGCTTTGTATGTTAGTCTACAGGTATAGACTTTGATAAACGAGGTTCGTGAGTAGAGTAAGTTACTGATTTCAACTCTGAGTACTAATTTATTCTAGGAAATTTTCTTGTTGTATTTGTGTGTGTGTGTGTCTTTCTTCTGGAGTATCTTTTCATTTAGATATTCATTCTTGGGGCTTGATTGCCATCGGTCATTAATTATAGTCAATAATATGATTTCATGAGAGATGCTCATTTTTTCAGCCATTTCCAGTAATAAATATCTCATACTTATGTTTCAACTTTCAAGTAGTTAGTGTCAATCAATGTGCTTCATTGTTTTCCATTATGGACTTCAGGCATCATGGATTATGGCACATTTGCTTAAATGTACTTTATACTGGGTATTGCATCATATTTGGTGTGTTGCAAGATAAGATGATGGACAACTTTAATTTGCTTTCAAGGACTAGTCAATATGAATTTTCATTTTGATCATTCATTTTGTCTTCTCCATTAAAGATTTTTTTATAAATGATGTACACATCCAAATCCGTGAAATGATTTCTTAGTTGAATATTTTGTATCTACTGAATATTTTCTATTATAGATACTTATTTTCTTCCTTATGTCTGCCTGTTTTCCTGCACTAGATTGTTAATGAGCCACCTATTCTTTATAACTTTTCAGGCATCGAGATCCCCAAATATGTTGACACTGTGACTCCTGAATACAAGCCCAAATTTGATGCGCTGGTAAGAATTTATTTCATTCTTAACTAGTCACAATGATTGTTGGTTATTACATTTTTTTTTTTACTTGAGTGAGGGAGATTCTGGAACGTCTGGAGGCTACTAGTGGGTGTTGTTTAAGGAAGTCTATACCCTTAATAGAAGCTATTATTTTTTTCTGACTGTAGTTAGTCGAATTGAAAGAAGCAGAACAAAAATCTCTGAAAGAGAGTGAGAGGTTGGAAAAGGAAATTGCTGAAGTTCGAGAGATGAAGGTGAGGAGGAAATTACATGCAAGCATGCTCTATCATTTTTTTGCAGCTATCTTTATGTTGATCCTTATAGACGTTGTGGTATCTGCAGCAAAAGATCAGCACCATGACAGCAAATGAGTATTTTGAGAAGCATCCTGAGCTGAAGAAGAAGTTTGATGATGAGATCCGCAATGATTACTGGGGCTACTGAAGAGCAGAGATGGTGTCTCTACTGCTCTTCCTGGAACTTTTCAGGTTTGCTCAACTTCATAATTGCTAGGTATTGCGGATTGCAGAACCGTTTATGCCCCATCTCATCCTTTCAAGTGCCTTCAAATTTTATTCTGATGTTCGTCGGAGCAATGGACTTAAATCTTCTTGACGGCTCTCGTCTAATAAGAGAATTCTCGTGGAGAAATGTCTTGCTTTGTTAACTATGCAAGGTTGTTATTTACATGGTTATGCTCGCTTACTTATTTGCACTGCAGCGCAGTATTCCAACTCTTCTGCAAGAAAAGTTTATTCTACTCTTTTCCCGTTCAACTGACATTGCATACCTTGCCTGTGTTAAGGATATGAAATCGAGTGCTTTGGACGTTCCACATTTCACACCTTTTTTATGCAAGAATACCTTCAAAAAAGAAAAAAGAAAGAAAGAAAAAAAAAAAAAAATATATATATATATATATACCTCAGTAAATATAGTGCAGCAATCAATGAATCAATTCATTTATTCATCAACTCCCATGGGCTCATTCCTTTGGGTGTAATTTTGCAATCTGTGAGGACTGAGGATGCCTCCTGCCTCGCTTGTTCCGTTACGTTGTCAGTCATCAAACACCGGAGAGGGAACTTAGAAAGGGGGACGGTTACCATTAGTCCCTTCTTTTCACACGTAGCGTGACGTGGTGCTCATGTAAGAGTTGAGACTCACATGAAATTTTCATGGACACCGCCGAGCTACTCCAACAATGTCATGTGTCACGTCTCGTGCACTAATGATTACTAGAGTGTTTGATTCCCTATTGTGCCAGTCACTGACTGGCTCGTACTTAATAAGGGAATCGGTATTATGTTTACAAGGACTCTACTCTACTCTACTCTACTTTTACTTGACAATAAAATGACGACTTTAACCCGCTACATAGTGTTTCTTTTCTTTTCTTTTTTCCCTTAAAACTCCTGTGGTAACTCCAATTTTGTCGTCTTGTAAAATTTAGAAAAAAAAAAACATCCTGCTGTTTTGGTTGCATGATAAAGAAACATTAGGATAGGATAGGATACGATAAGATAAGAACTTCTTACGATATAAGAGATGGTACTTCATTTATTTTTTGGGGGGTATTTTGTTGGAAAATAAAATAATAAATGTAATAATGTGTTAAATAAATACAAGGGAGAGGAATGGTGATTGGTACGATAATTTGGATAAGGAATAATTATAATCGAATTGACATTATCGTTTTTTTCTTCTTCTTTTTTGAGAAGATAGTGAGTAAATTACATAAGGTTAAAAATTAAATAAAATGTAACTTTATTTTGTAACTGTATATTATCTCTTATAGTTAGTTTTCGAATTTTTTATAGCTAAAACGTATTTAATTCACTATAATTTCCTAAAATAGCATCACATATGAATATTGTCAAGTATAATATATCTCGGTAAAGTTATTCTATTTTTTTTCTCAAAAATGAGATAACTCAGACCTTATCTCAGTTTTCTTTATCCCACATAAACCGTGTTTTTCTTATCTCAGGGAATTAATACCCATTTGGCAAGAATATCTTGGATAAACATGAGCTTATTCCGGATAAACTCCTCTATCCCTCTTGGTCTTATATTTAAAGAAAGCAAAATCATGAAGGCAATTTTGCCAATGCTACTGGCAGCAAGCCACTAGTTTTAAAAAGCGAAAGCTAAAAGGGTTTTTCTCTTCATGTTCCTATGCATGCTATGATTGAGTTATCTCTCAATAAGCTACAGCTACACTGTTAGATCAACAGTCTCTGCAACTCCCATAACGGAACACAATGCCCTAGAGATCTCATTACCAATTCCAATGCATATTGTCTGTTGTTCAGCATCATGAGCTTAAGCTTGATAGAATCCCATGCATTTATTTACACATATATATATATATAATATATGACTATGGATAGCATGATTAACAAAATCTTTATATTTCATTATTCCACCCATACGTGTGGAGTATACAAAAAAGGTCACTCACGTGAGACCCAATGAGTAAGGGCCAGAGATTATGCACGAGAGATTTAGACCTCGTTTGATTGAAGAATAAGATAATTCTATGATAGTATTGTACTTATTTTTTTATTTATAGTTTAAAGAAAAGATATATATATTGTATTTAGTTGTAATACTGGAATAGAGAAAAATAAGAATAAGAGTAATGATTCGATACTAACCAATTAGTTATAAAATTACATTTTATCTGTTAATAAATTAAAGGGTATATAAGATTTTTTTTTTACATGTGTAACTAGATCAACTATTTTCTTATTGCTTATCCGTATAACTATTTCCTTAATGAAAGGAGTATTTATTATTATTTTTATCTTTTATAAAAAAAATGAATAGTTAAGAGAGAGAAATAAAATATTATTAATTTATTCTTATAATTTAGAAAAGTGATTAATACTTTCGATTCATCAATTAATTTTATTTAGTATTATTTAATCTCAACCGTTCGATTAGGAGAGAGAATTAATAATTCTTATTGAATCATATCCCTAAGAATAAAAATATTTATTCTTCTAGCAAACAAACACTTTAGGCATGGGCATAATCCTAACTCTGGAATGTGAGCCATTTAGACATCTCTAGCTACAGTTAATTGCACATTAATTATGAATAAACTTTTTTTCTTTTGCCACAGCGTTAATGGAAATTCCTCTGCTTTCCTTGAGGTGGAAGACATGGGAAAAGGAAAGCACTACTCTAGAGTCTTTAAAGAAAGAAGAAAAGAAAAGGTAAAGGATATATATTAGAACTATGGTCTAATATCATTATCATAGTTACTTTTTCATGACGACCGTCTCCTTTTCCAACGGAAATAGGTGATGTGCTCTCAATTATTATGACACAAAAGTACTCTTATAAATAATTAAAAAGTAGTTAGTTAATAGGACCGAAATATTTTTCATATTTCTTCTCTTAATTTCTATGTATTTTTCTTCTTCCCAGTTTAGGGAGTTTAAGTTTAATTAGATCAAATAAATAAATAGGAAATTTTGATTGGTTTTCTGCAACCCCAGTTGTATGAATATCCTGCAATCGAAGATTTAAAAGCCAATCACGTTGGAAAAATCATGTATTTAAATATAAATTGTATATAAACTTGTGCTAAAGTTTAAACGTGGTCGACACATTATTAACAATGAAATTGAAAGAGCTCAAAAAAAATATTTTAATATTATATATTTAATTATATAAATTTATGAAGAGAAATGAAATAAAAATCGACTTTAAAAGTACCTATTATAACAATGTAAAATAAAAAATAAATAAATTTAGTATTATATTGACTATTTGAAAAATATTATTAAGGTCTATAAAGTACCTAGTTGCTCATGACTTGTGAGCTTTGGAACTCAAAAGATACTTATTTTTATTGGTAAATAAATTTATATAAATTAACTCACATATGTGTTTATCTCGATTGAATCCATACACGTCTCAAATCCAAAATTATTAGATTGAATTTTATAATTTTTTATATCGTATTATTTTTCAACAAATTATGGGCTGCCAGGTAACACGACAAATTTGTATGACCATATAGAGAAAACATTTGAATCATAGAAGTAGGTAGTGGGAATGGAGTCCTTTTAATCTTTTTTTTTTCATGAGGTAATTTATTAACTTTCAAATAATACAATGATAAGACTTAATACACAAAGAGTGAGGGAGTTAGAGTGACAATTCTTTGACACAAGTTTCACACTTGATTGATAATAGATAGCACTACAGTTTAATTTAAATAATCAAGCCCGAAAGCACAAATATAATAATAAGGTGAAGAATAGCCCAAGAGATTCTCAGAAACAAAGAGTCCCACATTTAGCAATATTAGCCTAATAACTACAAGTTCCTTCAGTTAGTCCTAAGAATCTATAAAGGCGTAAGGATTGAAAATCACCCACTCGTAACACTAATTAAAGAAGAGCAATAACCAATAACATTAAGATCCGACAAAAGGGTGGCTACTAGACTTGGATCTGGCAAAGGAGAAAGAGATGTGGCGGCAGTAGTGAGGTGCGACATTAGGGAGCGGCAACAACGACGACAAGGGGGTTTAGGACAGAAACAAGCCGAATGAAGGAATCGACAAGGGGGATGCAGCAAGCTCGAATCCGGCAGAAGGATGGTGTTCAAGCACGGATCTAACGAGGGAGGGGAGTAAAAGGAGGACAGCGAAAATAGTGAGGTGGCAATGAAGTGGAGCAACAGCAACAAGGATGATATATGGGATAGGGGCGTGACAAGAAAGAGCGACTGCAATGGGCGCGACACAGTGCTGAACAATAGCGACGTTGAAGTAAGAGAGGAAGGAAGAGACAGCGACAAACAAAGTACGATTGCATCAAAAAGGAGGAACAATAGTTGTGAGTAGCAGTGAATGAGGCTTCTGACTTTAGAGGGGAAAAAGAAAATAAAAAAAGAAAATGAAGGAAGGACAATGCTCACCTCCCCTAGCCCATGGCTAAGGAGAGGAGAGAGGGAAGCCTCACAAACCACGACGAGAGAGAAGATCGTTCTAAGAGGGAAGGTAAAATCTCTGTGCCAAACCCTAGCGGAGCTAGGGGCGATGCTATGTCTCTTTACCTTACTATAATCCCATATGTTTAAGCCTTTCAAAATACTCACTGCCAGGCGTACTAAGATTCTCCAAGCTTTGGGGTCATTTGAACCTAAGGAAATCTCCAGCATCAGCTTGCGTGGCCCTTTCATCAAATGTAATCAAATGCAACAAGCCATTATATCATGATTGCTCTCTCCTATGATAGCAAAAGAAAACAACAACAATAACCTATCAAAACGTAGTGGCCTAATTATTTGCTCACAAATGGATTTGAAGGATGGACATGTAAATATCAAATCAAGAAAGATATAATAAAATGGATTTTTTTTTTTTTTTGTTGAGAAATAGTATACCTAGTGGACATCAAAAAATTTCTTATTTGAATATATACTTCCCTAAATTTTATATTTACTTATATATTCTTTAAAAGATATGCATATAAATATGAGATTTTAGAGATATGGATACAGTATCAATTTTAAAATATACATATATAAATAAAAGATTTTAAAAAGATATATATGCAAAATAAATCCGTATATATGCTATTTCTATATAGGGTTTGATATATTTGCCCTCGAACAACTATAGTATAAGTTTTGTAACATATGCCAAATATTTTGTTTAACTTCCTAAAAAATAATTGATCTCCATTATACTGTTAATACTTATTTTTTAATAGATTATAAGCTTGAAAACTAAGCATAAACTAGACAAAAAGACCAATTCTTTTAATATATAAATTAAGCAATTGGACTAAGCCTAAATCATGCACATATAATACTGATCTAGCACAAAAAAAAAAAAAAGAGATTTTAACCCTAATATTTACGAAAGAAATTAAATCTATAATCTATAATCTTTCTATGGTAAGCTAGTAGGACTCAAACAACAGTACTAGGAGAGTGGAGAAAGAAAAGAAGTAAATTAAACAGTGAAAAGGTAAAAAAGAGATCTAAAGTTGGAGAGCTTTTGAAGGCTCTTTGGGGGTGGGCAAGTCAAGATGCTCTCTCCCTCCACAGTCATGATATATATCCTCCCTACCAAGATTTGCACCAAAGATTCATCATGATTGCTTCGTATGTAGGCCGTGCAGATTAAAGCTAACTCTACATTTGAGTGGATGTTGGGATGCCAAACAATATTCATCTCCCTCTTTCTTCATTATTATGTACTCATCTGAGTGACTGAAGCCACCCAACCCCCCCATGGAAGGATAGAGGGAATTTAATTAGTTTGTAATAGTTCATCTCTTGGAAATCAATTATATATCTATCTATCTATCTTGCAACCCTAATTATATATTTATACCTTCTCTTACAGGCCAAAGTTGTAGGGTTAATCCGAGAGAGAGAGAGAGAGAGAGAGAGAGAGAGAGTTGTGTGCTGTTGCACTACTGACTACTGTGAAGTGCATGTTGAAAGACAGAGGAAAAGAAGGGTCCAGAACTGAGATGGAGATAGTGGTCTCCGTGAAATAGCTATTGTGTCAATGTATCAAAGTGGAACTGCAAAAAGGAAAAAGAGAAAGAGAAAAGATAAATAAACGTTTAATTCATATTTATTTTTGGATAACTTGTGAATAGTAGGCTATTCACCGCCTTAGCTAAGTAGGATGAGTATAATATACATTATTACGTTGTTACTCTAAATATTATATTTTTGAGTCAACTGATTATTTAACATAATATTTATAATTATGTGGTTAGAAATGGTTGATAATGAATCTAATCCATGACATCTGCCATAGGTTGATAAAAACCGAATCATTAACTACTGTAGCGTCTTAAGTAGAATAGGCTGTGGGTTTAGTGATTTTTTAGGGTTTTTCTTAATAACCATTAATGCCAATTGGATTATTTGGCAGCAAACGAAGGACTACCAAGTACCGGACTGCACAAAATTCCTACAGTCCGAGGCTGCAGAAGATCAGCCACCTAACTTTAGAGTTTCAATTCTACAATCATATGATAGTATTAAGTATTTTCCAATTATCTTTCATCAGTTCCCCTTTGTACTATATCATATTGGGACAAGAACGAAAAAGAAAGGAAGAAAGGAAAAGGGAAAGAAAGGTTGAGAGATAGTGAGAGAGAGGAGGTGAAAGGAAGATGTTTCCTTCTCCTTCGAGTGCAGTGCTAAACCGAGGGTTGGGGTTGGTGGAGAGCCAAGACACCATGGCTGCAGCTTCTCACATAAGCTTTAGTTTCCAACCCTCTTCTCTTCCTCATCCAAGACCTCTTCCATACGGATCTCAATACTTCTTTAACAACACTTGCTCGGTGGGAGAAAGAGAGAGCCTCCAATTCATGCCTCCTAGGCCTAGAGATGGATTCTCAGATCAAACTGGAGCCTCGTCGTTGCAAAGAGCTAGTAGTACTATATGGTAATTCTCATCTATATATACATATATATACCTTTAATTTTCTTCAAAGAAATTAAGTTTTATGAATACGTCGAGAGGCTGTATCTCAGTGGATCGTTCTGTCACTTACAATGCCTTAGGTCGCATATTTATCCACATATGATCATGAGTTGTCTGTGTTCCACTCAGGCAATGGGAGGAAGAAGGGCAACTCAACAAGAAGAGACCGTTCGCGGTGGGGGAGGAGCATCAAAATAACAAGAAAATTAATGGCGAGGATGTGAACATCGACTATCTACAAGTTAATAATAACAATAATAATAATAATAATAATAATATAAGGATGAAGAAGGTGAAGAGGAGGAGGAGGGTGAGAGAGCCGAGGTTTTGCTTCAAGACGATGAGCGAGGTGGATGTGTTGGACGATGGCTACAAGTGGAGGAAGTACGGGCAGAAAGTGGTGAAGAACACCCAGCATCCGAGGTATGTACGTACGTATTAGAAGTTTAGACGAAACCCTAAGTAGAAGGAATCCAAAGGTCTGCACTTTTGATCATAGACCCTTCTTTCCCTTTCTTGCTTTCCACCCCTGCCATGAATTCGACCTCCTTAGATCCTTGCAGATCTTAACGCTACTTCCTATGATGCATACCTAGGGTTTGCTAGCAAAGGATGAATATAAAGCAAATCAAATCTTTCCGTAGATTCTCTTTCTTATATACTTTTATTACACTTTCTTTCTCTTGCATCGATTTGCTAGTTACATATATATAGTCTACGAGTTCTACGCTGCTGTCTGCATGCATGGCTAGATGTAAGTTTAATGCTACTATGGCTTTGATAAGATAAGACTCTCTCTTAGTAAGTTTTTTCTTTTTTTTTCTTTTTGGTTAATAAGAATAACTAGCTGGAATAAGATTGATGATTCTTATATATCCATGCATATGCATCATATTCGTTTGCTTATTAACAAAGAACACAGCACATTTACACAGTAATGATCATGACTCAAATAAATCCTTATTAACGTGCGTAAATGTGCAAGCTAGCTAGACATTGTATCTGTTCAAGTAGAGCAGTTTTAATTATTCTTACTTCCAGCCACTAGGTATTATAAGTGAATATTACTGAAGTTAAACACAAAATTAAGCAAAATGCAGTAATTATGGCCATGTCAGACAGGATGTGAGATGGTGAGGAAAACAAAAGGAACATGTGAATCGGCTGCAAGTTCGAAATATAGCTCATGATAACATCTTGATATATAAACATATATATGCCAATAATTCTGTTAGGTAGTTGATAAGTTTGGATAGCGGAAGAGTGCTCTCGGAAGCCTAAAAGGGCTCATGTTGTATGAGTATTTTTTGTTCGAATATTTGAACACTATTAAGTTTCACTTTTCTCTGAAAAACAAATAGTAGATAAGTATCGGTCTAATAGAAATAGCTTCAGCTTTTTATGCCAACAACAGAATAGGCCAGAAAAATAGAGACTCCTGATAGTATAAAGTTTTTTTGAAGATATCTTCTTGCTGTTTTGTTCTTTTCCAGTTTTCGCTTCAGAAGAAAACTAGCACCACAGTTCACATATTAGGCATTGAGTCGTTTCCTACACAGTTATCTTCAATTATGGATGCAATGTCCATAATAGGAGAATAGCATTGACTCTTAAAAGAGATCTTGTTAGAAGGAATAATATAACTTGTGCAACCCTTAATAGAGTTCTCTGCGTCTCTAGCCAAATTATTTAGGAGATTATCTTTTGCATCTGCATGCGAGTTAACATACGAAGTTTATTAGGTCAGCATTTTTCTATGAAGTAAGATTTTTCTTTTTCATATTTGAGAGATCTCTTGTTTGAGTTACTTGGATTAACAAGCTACTCATGTTAATACCTTTTACATAATTGACATAATTTGGTATCATTCCTAGGTTTCTCAAAATAAAGAGAGGAAAAAGGATCAAGAACTTACCATGTTAGATGCCTTTATAAAAGAAGTCAGAGCACAACAACTAGAACCTGTTTCAAATGTGCATTCACTGAATGTGAAATGATGGCTGCATACATATATATGGTCCCCTATCACTAAATAAAAAAGTTGAATATGAAACATATGCTAGCCCATTAGTATGTCTCCATGTAGCTTTAAAAGGCATACACACACACACACACATTTATATATATCAAGGCTTAAAATTACATATATACAAGATGGTATCCCTCTCATTCTTTTTGTAAAGTATTGGCCTCATAATTCTCTGAGTGAATATACTTGCTATGATGGTGACTGACCTATCTATTACCCCACAGTATAGACATAGATCCGGCAACTAGTCCTATCCTATCTGATAAGCTTTGTTATTTCATTTCCACCAAAGCCCTCTCAGGCTCACCCATGCCACTAGACACATGAAAAAGATCACTGGACTCACTGCAATCATTCCTTTCTAACTTGGTGGTCCATGCATTGTCATATGAACATGAGTAAGCTTTTAGTGATGGGTAATGAATTAGATGTGTTCTATTAACTCTGTGAACCTTACTGTTGGCATGGTAAGTATTCGTCAAAAGTATGATTGAAAAGTGCATTCCTCCTTGCAATTATTACCATCAATTTTCACAAAGAAAGAATCTTTAATTAAGCACATGAAGACTTGTATATATGTTTTACAGACTATTGACATGCACTAATCTATCCTCTCTGAGGATAGATCAGGTGTCATTGTGGAGAGAGTTTTGTGACAACTATTTTGCTATCTTTTAAATCCACAATGAGATATGATCATGAAATGAATTGTTCATGGTGTAGGAGCTACTATCGATGCACGCAAGAGAATTGTCGGGTGAAGAAGAGGGTGGAACGACTTGCAGAGGACCCGCGGATGGTGATCACGTCGTATGAAGGTAGACACGCGCATTCTCCGTCACATGATGAGGATGAGTCCCAAGCTGCATCTCAGGTGAACTTCTACTGGTAGTCTACCATAAAATGATTGGCTTTTCTGTGTTATTTGCTATAGATTCATAGTTTGAGAACACGATTTGGGTTGGATTCCTTTGAGACTTGGGGGCTAGCTATAAGTGTGAATCATTGTAAAACTTTTAGAAATATGTGATATGTGCAATATGATAAACCTAATTTTCAATGGATTCCCACTATATTTGTTTGTTCTCTTGGTGCAGTGTTTGAGGAATGTTGTATGAGTAAATTCCTCTGCCATAATCTTTTCCTAAGCAATGTGAAGTTTCTATGTAACAAATGCAGCAGTTTTATGTACACGGTCAGATTGCTGGAAGCGATAGCAAAGACAATTCCTAGCTTAAGCTGATAATGCCTAAAATTTTATGGTACTTGGTCTCCTCTTACGCTTAAGAATGCTGCTCAAACCAAACAGATAACACTGAATATTACATTTGTAACACAATAATTAATTTCAAACGCAGAATTTAAGCTCATTTTCTTCACTTCATAATAATTCAACTCGAATATTGATTAATGCAACCATCTGTTACAATGAGGACACTGACCAATAAGGACCAGACATACATAACAAAAGTTTTTTTCTCAAGGACCTTCTGATGAAAAAAAGAAGAGTAACAACAAATAGTTGAATGAAAGATGGTCCTGGCAATCTGTACACATAACTACGACCGATGGTAGCACAACCATGGAATAACCAGGTATAGCTTTGGAAGTCATATATAAACCAGCTTCAGCTTTCAGATATCCTGAAAAAGAAAGTTGCAGGATTTAGGCATTCGGCGCCATGATTTTCACTTTCTTCTTGGTGCCGATATTGCAGTAAAGCGATGAGGATAGATGAACTATTGGGGCTTGAATGAGGATTTCACATAAAGACTATCCTCAAAAAGGATAAATATAGTTCACAGGTTATCGGACTGCATATCCGTGGATGGACTGTCGGAGTTTGTATCATGGTTCGCAGTTCCATTTCCACTTGGGAAGGCAGAGTTTGAATAATTGTCTCCATGCTGAGCTAGATGATAAGGCAGAAGGGTCCGGCAGAATGGGCGAGAGAGAGCATTCACAAAAATTTAATTATTCGCCTGGTTGGTGTGACCTGTCCAAGGGATGACTCCAACTCCAGATGTACCAGAAAAGTTCTTTATGTTTGCAAAGTGCTGTGCAGACTGATAAATGTTGATGTGGGTATCGCAGCCGTGCAGACAACGATATATCCTCTTCGCCGTAGTCAATCTCATTCTGCACCACAGAGAAAATCTCCAAAATGTTAAAATTAAACAATGTACAAGTGCAGATCAACTTAACACCACCACACCAAAGAGCTGTCTACATTCAAAAGTGGAAGTTATGGAAACAACTAATCACACAAACAGAGGAGCTACTAAATACGTTAGAATAGCAAAATGAACTTCTTCACAGCATAAGTTTTAAGCCAATTCTAAATCCTTAACATATCAAACCTCAAATCATCAACATATCTCCACAAGCAGATGAAAAAGTCATCAATGGGCGGCCAGCAGGTTAATACTCTCGAGTCATATCCTGCAAAATGCATTAATTCAGATCCAATTGCAGCTATATTTCATAATTTGTGGGATAAGCTGATCTTGGAAATAGCAACTAGGTCAATATCACAGAGGAAATCAACACTTGAAAATGCAAATGCATATTCCATATGGTACATCCGTGTGACAATTAGAATTCTATACGTGGATGGGCATAAAAGTTGTGCCCAAAGTCAATAAATTAGACACAAGACACAAACAACTTGATTCATAAATACACATATAACATAATCATCTAACCTGAAACTAACCAACTACATCAGCAATCAACACCCTCGAACCTTCTCCATGCTGTTTTAATGTCCACTGGTGAAGTTTCCCCTGCACAAAGTTTAGAATCAACTACCAAATTAAGCAGCAAACGACACAACTGACACAAAATTCTCTACAAAAGTATTGATCCCAAATTTTCCAGTGGAATAAAACCCTACAATTTGATAGTAAATGGTAAAGCGGCGACAAGCTTAAGCAAATCCCACCGTGCATGCAATGCGACATTTTTGCAAATACTCGAAAGCACAGACTTTATTTGGAAAAGAATCAATGATCAAAATTCATCAACGACAACTTTAAAACCAAACCTATCAAGAAACCAAAGATCGAAATTTTAACAAGACCCGCCATCGATCATAGCAAAGCAACATCTCGGATCCAACCAACTAAACCTTCTGCTGTGCCACGGCCTGCGCGTAGATTCGCGAGAGCGAGTTCGCGGCCCCGCAGAAGGTGCCGTACATCGTCCGACCCACCTCGCCATGGTTTCCAAATTCCAAAAGCTCTCTCTCTCTCTCTCTCTCTCTCTCTCTCTCTCCTCCCTTGGAGGCGAGATACATCGTTGGGCTTTCTCACCGTAGTGGGCTAATGAGAGGAGCCCAATAGGCTAGAGATTAGATTGATGGGCCTTATGCACTGGCCCAGTTCATTTCCCTCGACTTCCAAAGCATTTGAATAATTTTCTTTGATATACGTAAATATTTTTCTCAGAGAAGACTGAGAGATGTTGGAACTGTTCAATGAAAGGTTGCGTGTAGTTAGGCAAAAAGATTGACCCAAATCAGCTACTTTTTTTGGTTTGGTTTGGTTTTGGTGTGGTCTGGTCTGGTGTGGTTCTTTGACTTCTAAATTCGTAATTGTCGGATTGTTTATACTCGTCAAAGATTTTTGAAATCTAGTGGGCTTAATAAACGAGTTGCTTCTCTTTCTCCTCAACAATATGATATTCTTGGATCTCTTGTGTATATGCTATAATAATTTTAAGAATATATATATATATATATATATATATATATATATATATATATATATATATATATATATATTACCGCCAAATTCTATAATGTGTTCATAAACTTTTATTTTGTGATGCTTAATCTCAACCGTTAGTTTTTTCATGTAAAACTAATATTAAAGTTCAAAGTATTAAACTTACTGAGATAAAAGAGGCATATTATTTGTCTAATTAGTTGTCATAAAAGAAAAGAGTATTTTAGTTTCTATTAAAAGTTGTCAAGTCACTTTCATATATATGTTAATACGTGAAACAAACTAAAATACTGTATTTCAATTTTGGCAATTTATATGATTATTTTTTTTTTCCTTTAAGAAAAAAGACTCGAAAACTTTTATATAGTGATGGCCATAAAATATAAGGGCTCAAAGAATGGGCCATGATGGAATATTCAAGGTCACCCTTAAGAATTAAAAAAGTGGATAACAAATTAGATAGTTGTGCTTCTAACAATCATTGTTTGATTTAGTTTATCAATTCCCTTCTCTTTGAGCGAGAGACTCTCGCTCAAAGAGAATATATAGCAAAATACTACCTACCTATATAATGAAGCTTAAATCATGGGCCCTGTGGGTATCATGAAGCCGAAAGGGTAGGCAGTATAGGATGATCATATTGGTTGGTAATGATTTCTTATTATAAACCCAAAGGTATCAAGTGCCGTTCAATTGATGACTTAGGAATCAAATTAAGCGGTGGTCATCATTTCATCAATCACAAGAAATAAAATAAATAAATAAATAAATAAAAAGAGGTGGTGGTCCCAATTGAAGGTTGGCCCACTTTAACAACTCTTAAGCCCAAAGGGTGCCAATTGGATTATTTCACACCACACTCATGATTCATTAACTACCAACCGCGCCAACCAAGTAATACTAAGACAGCAAAGAGGGCTAGGCTACTATTGAATTTTGTCTTTTTTTTCTTTTCAAAACTTTTTTGAATTAAATGTTAAATATAGGTAGTAATGTGCAAAAAGATCGTCTTCGTTTTGGCTATGCTATTGCCTCTTTGTTATTCTTTTTTTTTTTTTAATTGTATGTTAACCATCTCAACTATTTAAGTTTTTAGAATTTTTTTTTTAAAAAAATGTCAGAGTGATGAAAGGGGTCTAAACGTAATTAAGTAGTTTGTATTTATAACTATGTATCTCATTTTTCAAATCACCCCCTGATAACCACGAAACGGTAAGCAATAAGCATCCAATTGTTGACCCCTCCCCATAGAAAAGGTTCGGTTTCGTCCTTATAAATACGCTCGCCCTTCCTAGCTCTCTCACTCCCTTACCTAAAAACAAAGACTAACAACGATGGAGTACTGCAATCCTAAGCTCCAAAGACAGAGATCCTATGCATGCGTAGACGTAGGGATCTGGTGCAGCAGCAGAAGGACCGCGGGCTTCTCGAGGACGTTCGCCGACGACTACTCCGACGATGAGCTCGAACAGATGAGCTACTCGCCGTCGCCGGCACGGTGGACCGGGACAAGACTGCGAGGGCTATGGAGGAGGATCGTGAGGGAGAAGAGGAGGATACTGAGGTCGGCCGTG
The DNA here is from genome assembly GCF_019914945.1 of Typha latifolia. Taxonomy (NCBI): domain Eukaryota; kingdom Viridiplantae; phylum Streptophyta; class Magnoliopsida; order Poales; family Typhaceae; genus Typha; species Typha latifolia. The sequence continues at coordinate 3,533,313 of NC_133087.1, read as the reverse complement.
CACGAGCCGTACGACCCGTACACCTACGCGCAGAATTTCGACGAAGGATCGGCGGCGGTGGAGCCGGAGAACTTATCGCGGTCGTTCTCGGCGAGATTCGCCGCCCCCTCGGGGATGTTGCGGAGGATAGCTTGATCAATGATCGCGGTGGTCGTTTGTTTGTGCTCACTGGCTTCAGGATGGGATCATAAGGGAAATGCTAAGCTAATTGGGTTGCTCTGTAAATTCCAGTTAGCATTTTATTCTCATTGAAAACTTAGACGAAGCTAAGTTTGGAAATTTCTATGATCATAATCTAGCTCAGTGTACCATAAAGATCGCGATTTTAATATCCTCTGTGAATTTAGAGTAGATCTTTCATCGGAGGCTGTTTGAATCTAATTTTTGGTAAGAAATATTGAAGAAAAGAAAGAAAAAAAAAAAAGGAATTCTCTTCTCATTCAAAGAAATTGATGGGTAGACATAAAATGATTCGAACCTGACGTTTTCTCGGCTCTTCTCTGAGTTTTAACAAAGTAGAGAAAGGATGTCATAAAGTTGATAGCATCCTTCTATCACAAGTTTGAAAAAGAAAGGAAGACAACGACTTTTTAAGGCGAGAGGAATCGTCCAACCTTGGCATTTATCACTCATCTCATTCAAATTATGGCAGCAATTGTCTTTGAATAATGTGAATTGCGAATTGGGTTTCTCCTATACATATACATATGCAAGTGGGAATATAATCTTATATCTTATCCAGCTCCTATTATTTTCAATGGAGACGACGACAGGGAGGTACGCTGGTTTGACCAATAATAACCCTTCAAACTCCATGGGGGATAAAGATAGGGAATAATAAAAGACTGCTTGATCTACTCAACAATGGCACTAAAAAAAAATTTAGTGCGTAAACTGAAATAAATGAATTAATGAGTTATATGGAGGCCCACCCAGATGCACTTTTAGTGTCACGCTAAGATTATCACATGGAGCCTCTAATATGGACGATCGATATTGTCTTTTTAATGCATCCACCTCCATGTGATGCTCCTATACATATATTTTTGTCATTAGGTACGCTGACGTATAGTAAAAGTAAACCAAAGAAACTAAGTGGTGAGGCGCACACGAGATGTTTGACAATATGACGCATAGATGTGACATTTACTGTGTTGGTATGTGTACGGTTAATTATGCAGGTCTAGGTGCGAAGTGGGAAGAACGTGAAGAGAGAGCTTGCTTTAAGGTACTTAAATGTATTCATTTATAACGTTTTGTTTAGTTAATTTGCTTATCAGAGTAAATAAAGTATAGTTCCTCATATCCCCCATCTCTTGCTCATGACCTAACCTCCAAACCTAGGGCATCTAGGGTTAACCGAAAGTAGAGTGTAGACTTTTGACCAATTGTCGTCAATCCTCGTCAGTTATGCTACGAGTATCTTCAATTGTTTTTATCCAATCTTAAGAAAGAGAGAGAACTCAAATCTCTGGACCATTTAACTGATCGACAGAATAAAAATACATTGACATGACAGGGATACATTGGTTTGCAACTGTGTAAATAGTGATGCTCATTAAGAAAAGATAAAAGAGTGCACTAGACTGAGACCATCCACATGATCATGTGAAGTTGCTGCAATCTGACACTCATTGACATACCTAACGTTCATAACTAGGTGAGTTAGTGGATTTCACACTCTCATATCTTCTCATCTTGCATTACTGACGATAATTGAAGTGAGTTGCAACATTAACAAATGCAGTCTTAATCATACAAAGCAAGCAGGCTGGCGAAGCTTTAGAGCACTCATCAACTGTTTCACTGATGTTAGAATTTTTGCCAATCAAAAGAAGCCTGACAAATACCTGATATGTAGAATAGCCGTAGCCGGAGATTTTTCTAAGGGAAACTGTTTCTTTTGTTGTGACTTTAGATGAGTCAGAATAAAACAATTGGGTCAAAGCCTCACCTGGAATGGCGCTTGATATTGTTGACATGAATTTTGTATTAATCTGGTGATAGGTATGGTTTGAAGAATTTGTTGGTGAAGACACTGGGGACTTGATGATGAAGTGCCCAGATTCACCTGCATGTAGATATCACTGTGGTATTCAATTTGATCTGTCCAATTTTGATAACAAGCAGTAAAATGTTACTTTGTTTAATCTTAAAACAGTCAAATGTATTTTAGTCTGCCATGGACCCAATCCTTGAATTGGTGCTTTTGATTTCACAATGTATCCACATCATCTAACAATTGATTCAGTCAAAAATTCATCTCAAGTGTTTTGGTAAAATTAAGACCTCTGAACAAGCAGTAGAAAAAGCCTTGAATTTTTATCAGGGTAAAAGAAAATAGTATCCTTAATGTATGAAGAGATGAAATGTACCAGAAGGATGAGAACACTAGCCAGGTGGTTCCAAGTCTTGAACAAAAGAGGTTGGGAAATCAACATCAGATTTAGACACTGATATCCAAAGCTTGGTTCCACCTAATCACGCCCAACAGAAGATGTGACGTGTGTCAATTAACTTATGTAATCCAAGCTCAAGGCTGACACAGAATTAGATGCCAAATTGATTTCAAGTACCTAAAATAGGCTCAAAGAGTACTCAAGCTGGCTTTGTTTTATTGTAAAAGTGTTTGCATAGTACTAAATCTCTTTGGTAATGTGGTTTCAAACTTTCAATTGCTTTCGCCTCTGATTTCATGTAGTAAACAAAGCATCGTTGTACTTAAAGGAGAAACTGAAAAGGAAAGGAAGAAAAGAAAAGATACATGTACACGACGGTGAAGACTTACTGTGATATGACGTATATTCTTGAATATTGGATAGATAGGACTTAGTTTAGAGGACTTGACAAGGTATGCAATGTGAGCTGATGGCCTTTTGAACGTTAAGCTGGCAATGCTTCCTTGTAGCTAATTTTCAGAGAGTGATGGCAGAGGAAAATTTGTGCTTCAGCTGAAAAAGATTGATGAAAGCAGGTGAGAAAACTATGTTAGCAACTGGAGCGCTTTATCATACTCTGAAAAAGAACATATATTGAGCCAATCTGCTAAACAATAAAACTATTGGGCAAACATAACTTGGACAACCCATATGGTATGTGGGGGGCATCGAATACCTGATTGCATCTGTATGTACTGTGGATATCTAGATCAAACTTCAGCTCATCGAGTTAAGTCAAAACTATCAAAATCTGTGATAATGTGATAACCAGGAATGATGGTGATCACAATCTCCGGTTGTTTTAGTGCTTCCACCATCAGTCCCGATAGCCCAGCCCCTGGCTAACCTTCCTTGCCCCTGTACTTGATGAAGATAATTATAAACTAATATTGATGTGTTAGAAGGGCTGACAGAATTCCAGCACTAGAAAGCATTTTTCTTGTCCAATGGCGTTGCCTTTTGTGAATGATGGTCCTCTGCAGTATGCCAGTAGTATGTCTTCAGCTGCTCAAGGACACAGCATGCATTAAAATTATCACCATTAGACTATTTCTGATGGGAAAGTAGTTTGCTACTATTGCATTATGTATACACATGTCAGACTCACGCAGCCTCATTGCAAAAAGATTTATAAGAATTTAACTTGAAGCAATTGAATTCTTGTACAAATAAGAACTACTATCGGTAGTATATTGATTGAAGATGATAACTAATCGTATAACCAAATTAGTGAACCCTAAGAATTTGAAATTAAAGGATTTATTGATGATATGCAGTTCTGATGGATTCAGTGTTAGTACCATAACACCTGCCAAGGGTTTAAGTCATTCACTAGCTAAATCAACACAACTTATGGAGGTACATAATCTCAACAATACTAAGAAATCACTGACCTTCCCATCACAATGCAGCACTCAGTGGGGATCTCAAAATTTCAGGAGCAACCTATCTAATATTTCAAAGCTAGGGTCCTGAAGCTCAAGGACCTAAGGCTATCAAAGAAGAAAGTAAAGGTAACATTAGGACTTATAGAACTTAATAGAGCAGCAAGATCACATAAACCTTTATCTAATTATCTCAGCTCAATACCGGCATTTTAGTAGCTTTTCACCTCCAGAATTGATCACAAGGAGAAATGGCGACATTCATAGTGTAATTGTACACCAATTAAGAGCAACGCTCCATAAGCTCACAGATATCAAAAGAGAGTTTAGTTTAACATTCAAATATAACTTTGGGGGGACTCCAGTTAAGAGTATCAGCTTCAAGCTCAATACATGCTGCACATTTAGGTAGAAGCCAAATGAAAGGTGGTCAACAGGGCTGCGGGTTCGCAGGGAAAGAAAAAATGAAGATTAATGGAAAGAACGACATGGAAGATAAGAAATGAAAGGTGCATATGTAGTTGATGTTTTCACTTCCTTAATCACAAATATCAACTAGAATGAAAGCTGCAATGGTTTAAAAAGGGAACAAGTAAGAGACTTCTACATCACAAAGATAGATCTAGACCATGCAACGAATGTTTTAGTAACTGTAAATATAAGCTTTATAAACTGGATATTTATAAATCAATAAAGCATTGAGAGCCAATCTCTCATCAAGCCTTCACATACGAATCTGCTAATGATCTTTCATAAATTTAACTCAACATATAACTTATTAAAAGGAAAGCTGTGCCAGTTTCTATCTTCTAGTACAACAAGCATACATGAAAAGCTAGAGTTGGAGAAGAGAATAATCTGTTTTTGAAGTATACGTGAAAACCAATGCTGCCATGAACCAATCTCTCCAATCATCCCAATTGAAGAGAGTACCTGTTAGATGCTTATGAAATTACTAAGAATTCTTGAGCAAGGAAAGACTCTTAATTAAGCAATCTGATCACCTCCTCAAGATCGATTTAGACGATTTCCACTCGACTTCACATACCCTACGGATCCAAATATACATGGGAAGTGATCAAAGAAAGAGGACTTGGTGTAACAATTGGTAGAGAAATCTACTCAGGGATTCGAAGAGACTGCATTTGGCTCGAGCGAGCAAGCTATTTATATTCCTCCTAGTATCAATCTCCAATGATCTATTTCACATAATTCCATGTCGTTTTGCATACTATCAAATAAGCTCCTACGGTCTGCAACTTATTAAAATTATTCAAGTGACAATACTAACCAGTAATTGATGGTGGGCATACGATGACTCTAATTTTGTTCAGCAAAATTCTATATCCTCAGAATAACCTATCAGCGTGAATGCGTGATCGATTTGTTCATGTGCATTTGCGCCTGAACGTTCGAACTAAACAACAAGGATCTCAATGATTAACTATATGAAATAATTGAATATTTCTCCTTCTAGATATTAAAAATTATATATGTTTCATCAAGAATTTTGACCAAGATCTCAATGATTACTATATAATTTATTTGTTGTCTCAGAAAATAATTCTCTACATTACATTACCCTTCTTATCTTTATGCACATAAAAATCCCTACACTTGTTGCCATTGTTAAGACCTATTATAGCCAATAATGCTTTGAGTGGGTCATTTATTTTATTTTATAAGGTTGGAGTACTTCATAGAATTGATGTATACTCGAGTGTAGTTTCATAAGTGCAATTTTTTATACGTTAAATTCATAGATTTATAGAGTTGGCAAACCAAAAAGACTCAGTCAACTCCATTGTTAAATTATAAAAATAAAGCTCAATTTTCTTTTGATAGATTAAGTTTTTTAAGTAATTAATGAATTAATATACTATTAAATTAATCTTATATATCAAATAAAAATGTCTGCTAATTCAAGCTAAATTTGTTAAAATTATGATATATATTGGTTGGTTATAGAATTTAGTATTAGAGCAAATAGTTTTAGAGGTTATGATTTATTTTCTAACTCTTAGTATCACGGTACAGCAAATTACTGTATTTTATTATTTATTATATATTCATGTGCAATATTAAATTTATTACTTAACAACTTAAGTTTTTAATGACTATCTATAATCAACTACTCGAGCTTACCAAAATATGACCGAGTTCAGAAATATTCGTGTGCAATATTAAATCTCATTATACTTATGGTTTGGTGAGTTAGCATCATCTTCGTCGTGCGATCATGTTATATCCTTCAATTTGTTTTTAATATCATAAATGACTCTACTTAATTAATTTATAGGTTGATAACAATACGATTCTTTTTAATTATATACTTCATACGTGCATGGTGTAGTTCATTTCTCCTTCAAGCTGACCCATTCGCTCACGCCATCAGCTCGCCACCATTAGATTCGTAAACTCTTGTCGTATTTACCATCAAAATATATAATAAGACATTAGACAAACAAGCTATTTTTGCATCTACGCCTTTCTAAAATCTTTTATTTACATAGAGACCCCTCCAAACTTGATAAATTCCTTTTTTTTTTCTCATAACAAATAAATTTTGTTCCACTTGATAGTAAAATCTTTGTATCGTTACTCCTAATTAAAGATTAAATTTTTAATGCATTAAATTGTTTAGATTTTAATTTTTTTTAAAAAAAAAACTTATTATCCATCCTTTGAACAGTACTGTTCTAGTCTATATAACTTTCTTTCTTCTCCTCGTAAGTACCAACTTCAATACCTCTCACTACTTCCTCCTTAAAATCAAACATGGTCAGATTCTTCTAAAGATCGACGAATGCCCATGGGGCTCTCTCGGATGGATAGCCTATCTGCTCATGCTTGGGGCTCTTATTATTACCTATCTTATTCACTGACCTCTTCTCCTTTCTTGAGCAAGTATTGGCGAACCAGAGATTTTCAAAGGATCTGGCAGTAATTTGATTGATGTTTGCTGCCTACTTCCTTCTAAATCTTACATAATTAAGTTTGGCTAACTAGTTGTCTCCACACTCTGATAAGAAAATCTTATCTATATTTAGCAAAACTCGAATACTGAATCAGGTCGAATCGAATTGGATCAAGTATTGCTCACATTTTTTGGATGATGCTAGTTAGACAGAATCAGATACTTATTTAGGTGCTAAAAAGTCACAAATTTTAAGGCCCAAGGATTACTGCCATACTTATTCGAAATTATTGATGCAAATAAGAGACTAAAAAGGATAAAGTTAATAGGAAACCCTCATTTTAATTCACAGGAAGATGCATATTAACATATTATTCGATCTGGCCACGAAAGTGGACACTTCGAGCACACCTTCTAACTAGCATATTAACATATGCTATCCCCCGCAACTACTATAATCTACTCCATCTTGACCGTCCACTCGATTCATCCATTAGACGTCAACGGTTGAGATTCAAGTTTCACCAATCGCGCGCGACTTGGACGGTGGCTTTTTGGATCGGATTTAGATGGTTCTAGAAAAATCCATGCCTTTTTAATCGTTCATTATTTTTTCTGTCGCCCGTCCCATTTCTTCGTTGAGAAGCTTCTCATTCGCAAAACCCTAATTCTAGGATATTTGGATCGATAAGCGATCCCGAACGGTAGGTGTTTGTGTTTAGGATCTGACCAAGCGTGGTTTTCTCGATCTTTGATCGTCTTGTAACTTGATTGAGATGTGGAGATCTCGATCTTTGATGCGTTGTTGACATCTTTGCTTGTTTTTGTGTCTTTGATGTGCAGATCGCCTCTTTTTTGCATCGGGAGAAGTAATTTATAGACGCAAAGATGAGCGTGGTTGGTTTTGACGTCGGAAACGAGAGCTGCATTATAGCGGTTGCTCGGCAAAGAGGCATTGATGTGGTTCTCAACGAAGAATCTAAGCGGGAGACGCCGGCCGTGGTGTGCTTCGGCGAGAAGCAGCGGTTTATCGGCACGGCAGGCGCGGCGTCGACCACGATGAACCCTAAGAACTCCATCTCCCAGATCAAACGCCTGGTGGGCAGGAAATTCTCTGATCCCGAGCTCCAGCGTGATCTCCAATCGCTTCCCTTCATGGTTACCGAGAGCCCTGATGGATTCCCGTTGATCCACGCGCGATATCTCGGCGAACAGAGAACTTTTACGCCGACACAAGTTCTTGCCATGATCCTGAGTAATTTGAAGAGCATTGCCGAGAACAATCTCAATGCGGCAGTCGTTGATTGCTGCATTGGTATTCCGATCTATTTCACGGACCTCCAGAGGAGGGCGTTCATGGATGCTGCAACCATTGCGGGATTGCATCCTCTCCGCCTTTTCCATGAGACCACTGCGACTGCTTTGGCTTATGGTATCTATAAGACTGACCTGCCGGAGAATGATCAGATAAATGTGGCTTTTGTTGATGTTGGGCATGCAAGTATGCAGGTCTGCATCGCGGGGTATAAGAAGGGCCAGCTGACGATTTTGTCACATGCATATGATCGTTCTCTTGGTGGGAGGGATTTCGATGAGGTGCTCTTTAAGCATTTCGCCGCTAAGTTCAAGGAGGGTTATAAGATTGATGTGTATCAGAACGCACGTGCTTGCATCAGACTGCGAGCGGCATGCGAGAAGCTGAAGAAAGTTCTCAGTGCGAATCCGGAGGCACCATTGAATATTGAGTGCTTGATGGATGAGAAGGATGTGAAGGGGTTTATTAAGAGGGAGGAGTTTGAGCAGATCAGTGGCCCAATTTTGGACCGCGTTAAGGGACCACTAGAGAAGGCGCTTAGTGAGGCTGGATTGACCATAGAGAATGTGCACTCGGTCGAGGTGGTTGGATCGGGGTCTCGCGTTCCGGCAATAATTAGGATACTGACGGAATTCTTTGGGAAAGAACCTAGGCGTACCATGAATGCAAGTGAGTGTGTTGCTCGGGGTTGTGCCCTTCAATGTGCTATTCTTAGCCCTACCTTCAAAGTGCGGGAGTTTAAGGTACTAGTTTATGCCTTTCTTTGATTCAGTCATTTTTATCATTTATTTTCTGCTTGGAAGAGTTTTTATGTACATCAATGTGATATTTTGCTTCCTGCAATATAGTTTTACAATCATTTATTGTATGCATGCACTTACAGTGCAAATGCTTGTTATATTCTTCTCGTCAGTCCATGTTCTTATAGCTGAAATATCTTATTTGGTGAAGTTGGAGCATCAACAATGATGATAGATTGTTACTGCATTAGCATAGGAAGGGAAGGGGAGTATCAATCCAGACATCCTTCTATAATTGTTTATCTACTAATGTTTATGTATTATTGCATGTTTTGCATATAATGTTTAGTAGTTTGTTAAGAGATGCTCAGTTATCTTGCTTGATTCTCTTCTCCTCGGTAATGCATTCTGGATTACAATGGTATTGAAATAAGTTAGATTGTGATATAACATACTAATATACTACTCCATCATACGACTTGTATTTCCAATTGTCTCTTGTATCTTCTATTCCTACGTTGTCCTCTTTCAGTATTGTTCTGCAGATGCATATATTTATTTGCTTAATAAGGTAAAGTCACCACCCAGCAGTTTTCACTTTTCACCAATGATGTGCATTATAATAGCCCACTAGTTTAGATTCTGGCTTTTACAAGTTGTCGGCAGGCAATTCTCTGATAGCACTCATTTTTCTTCTTGGATTCCATCTGTAATAGATTGCTTCATTTTCGTGAGCAATTGTATCATAGGAGTGAGGAATTTCCTTAGAGCAAAGTATGCTGAAGTACTCCTTGAATTTTTTTAAGAGTAATAGATACTTAGATCTGAAAATTATTTTTGGATAAAATGGAATATGCTAACTTTCTACTTTTTCTTACTCCCTCTCTATTAGAACTAGGGTAGATTTTTGTAAAATAGTAAAACACTACGACGGGAAATGTGAAGCACCTCTCTTTGCTAATAGTGCTCCCTTTTCCCACTGGATGTTTTTTGAGATTTCTTGTGCCTTTTCTTCTGCTTCTTATGAGTGTGATATTGTTATTGGCATTGTCTATCTTCTTCAGGTTCATGAAAGCTTCCCTTTTCCTATTGCTTTGTCATGGAAAGGATCAGCCCCAGATACTGAAAGTGGAGCAACAGAATACCAGCAGAGTACAGTTGTATTTCCCAAAGGGAATACGATTCCTAGTATCAAAGCTCTGACATTTTACAGGTCTAATACATTTACAGTTGACATTGCTTATGCCGACATAGGTGACTTGCAAATCCCAGCAAAGATTAGCACATACACGGTAAGCTGCAAGTACCTGTAGCTATGTGAGTGTATATGCTAGCCTAATTAGTAGCTTCAGGATGCTGCCTTGAGTGGTAAATATTTGCTACATTCTTACTGTTCAACAGATTGGTCCATTTCAAACCAGCAAAGGTGAAAGGGCTAAATTGAAAGTCAGAGTCCGCTTGAATCTCCATGGAGTTGTTTCAATTGAATCAGCAACGGTAAGTATGGAGAACAACTGGTCACATCAATCCTTTTGCTTGAGTAAGCTTATTCATTATTTCATTGGAAATCTGCAGATGTTGGAGGAAGAGGAAGTTGAAGTTCCAGTTTCAGCTGCAAACGAGCTACCAAAGGAGGCTGCAAAGATGGATATGGATGAAGCACCAAATGAGTCCAGTGCCACTGGAACTGATCTAGATATGCAAGATGCTAAAAGTTCGGCAGATAATTCTGGTGCTGGGACTGAAAATGGTGCGCCAGATTTTGCAGAGAAGCCTATGCAGATGGAAACTGATGCAAAGGTCCTTTGTTAAAGTTGTCTCTTCAATGTTCATTTTTTTTTTATAGGATCTGAATGTCTCAATATATTGCTTTTATTTTTCGTCTCTGGGACCTCTCTGCCATTAAAATATACTTATAGCTTGACCGCAGAACACAGTTGTCTTATGGAATTCTAGGTAGAATAGCTCATCCATTGTCTGATCTATACTTTGGCAAGCAGGATATATAAATTCATACATCCTTGGGAAAGTTGATTAAGGATCAGCACAATCACACCTTCTTGCACATGATTGAACTTGCAATTATTTTAAAGAAGAAACTTGTGTCTTGATCTTGCTACCACTATGCTATTAAAAATGGCGTGCTTGCTTATATTTGACTTAACTTTTTTAGACTCTCTGTCTCTATTTTATGGCAAAAGCTAGGTCCTTATATTGGTTGTTGCTCTGTCATTTTACCTTTATTGTTTTTAAGTTGCCCTGCTTGGGAGTTATTCTAGTATTGTACTCTTCCAGTCTTAATTCTTGCTGCTTATTTAGCATTCTATTTTTGTTACTGCAACATTTTATGTCTTAATTTTCTGTACCACCAGAGTATATATCTTGGTAATTAGAGCTTCACCCATGTAAATAAGCACTTTAGCACTATAATTTACACATTTTGATTTGGGCTGTAGGTTGAGGCTTCAAAAACGAAGTTGAAGAAAACCAATGTGCAAGTTACTGAGTTGGTTCATGGAGGAATTGCAGCTGGGGATCTGCAGAAATTTGTAGAGAAGGAGTTTGATATGGCGTTGCAAGATAGAGTAATGGAAGAAACAAAAGACAAGAAAAATGCTGTGGAGGCCTATGTTTATGATATGCGCAACAAGGTATAATTTTGTTCTGTAAAGCTTTGGTCTTGTTCTTCCAAAGTAATGAGATTTTTCTGATGGTGTCTTGTATTCCTGCATTTAGCTTTATGACAAGTATCAGGACTTCATTACGGCAACAGATAAGGATGAGTTAATTGGAAAGCTTCAGGAAGTTGAGGATTGGTTATATGAAGATGGTGAAGATGAAACCAAGGGAGTTTATGTTGCTAAGCTTGAAGAACTCAAAAAGGTTTGGTTTTGTCTTATTGCTATTTGACAATGATTGCTTGTGGTGCTCAAGATCACTAACGGAAGTCATCTGTATGCAGCAAGGAGACCCTATTGAATTGCGGTATAAGGAGTGGACAGAGAGAGGTCCAGCAGTTGACCAACTTGTTTACTGTATAAATAGCTTCAGAGAGGCAGCCTTATCTAAGGATCCTAAATTTGATCATATTGATTTGGTGGAAAAGGAGAAGGTATGGCATAGAATGATGTCCTTGGCAGGCATCCTTTCCCTTTTTGCTTGATTTTATTTATAGATATTCTGCTCTTGATGTGGCACTTTGTGATCTGTCTTGGCAATCATTGATCGAAGGTGGTTTGTCTCCTTAATGAGACACAAATTTTTGTTTGCATTGGTGACAGAATTTCCTGGAATTACGGGTTTTTAAGATGAAATGAGGACATAGAAGATATGTTGATTTTCTCAAGGGTATTAGTGAGGATAATTAGAGGAAATGGATGGGCTACCTATTAGCCAATAGGGTCTCTTTGTCATTTTTAGTCTTTGTTTGCATTGGTTGCGTCAGTTAAAATGAGGGAAGTGCGTATTACTTGACAATAACATCGATTTAACCGATAAATCTGAGACATAGTTGAACACTAATTTCGCAAATTCTACTTCCAAGAAATGTTTTATCTGCTGCTCGAATTGAATTTGATAGTGCGATCAAGTGAACATCTTGAATTGGGAAAGTACATTGGTCTCTATTCATATTTTGGTTAATTTTATGTGTCAGGTTATTGATGAATGTTCGCAAGCAGAAGCATGGTTGAGAGAGAAAAAGCATCAGCAGGATGCATTTCCCAAGCATGCCAACCCAGTTCTCCTTTCCGCGGATGTCAAGAGGAAGGCTGAGACGCTTGACAGGTAAAAAAAATGTTGTGCTAAATTAAAGCAAGCATTCTCTCTTATGGTGATCTTTTAGCTTTCTTCCTACGCATGTTTCCAAATGCTTAAAATGGGATGACCTTGTTTTATTTTGGAAAAAATCAGTTTGCTGCATATAGCATGCAAACGGCCGTTTATTATCTTATCAAAGTTGAGTCATGTATCTAGCTTATATCGATGGATTGATATATGCGTACTTCCACAGGGTTTGCAGGCCAATAATGACGAAGCCTAGGCCCTCACCGGCCAAGCCGCAAACTTCACCACCAACGGAGACACCACCAGCACCACAACCTCAAGCTGGTGAGCATCATCAGGGAGGCGAAGCAGCTTCGGAGCAAACTACTGAGGCCAGTGGTCAGGCACCAGGAGCTGAACCTATGGACACAGCTTCAGACACCGCCGCATAACTCCGTCTTAGAACCCCACATGTTACAAACAAGTTTGTGCTTGTCTTTTGTTTTTCCATTTCCCTTACAGCGATGCTCTGCGTAAATTGAGAGTCAGAAAATTTGCGAAAGCTGATGGCATGTGCTTATTATTATTATTATTTTTTTTTCTCATGGCAAAGATCCTCGGGTTTTTGATGTTGTGCTAGGATCTACTTTTTTATTCAGATTGATCGCCCTCAGTTTTGCATGCGTACCTTCCATTTGATATACTGTTGTCTCAGGTCGCGATATTGTGCGAGTGTTTGTTTCCAGGTCACGTTTATTCCCTCTATGGGTTGCTCAGGTGTGGTTGGATATTTATTTGCGTCTGTAATAGCATTTTAGCTCCATGAATTTTGCATACCAAATGCTTCGTTGTGTCGTCTTTCCGGATAATTCATAGTTCGTATCTGCTAATAGAATTTACTTATCCTGACTGCAATTTTTTCTGCAAGTAAAGAGAGATAAGGATGCCTTTTATCTTACAAGTCTTATCCCCTTATAAAAAGTTATAAGATCGAGAATTTACTTAATTCACGTTTCATTCTGCTAAGCTTTTCACAAGTACATCACAGTCTAACATCCATCCTTTCTACAGCAAAACATTCACATCTTCCAAAAAACGCCATAAAAGAAACACCATCCGCTTCCACTCACTTGTTAATCTTCCCCCTAAGCTTGACATTGAGAACCCTCTCCATCTTTGCGAGTACCGCCTGGTTCGGCACGGCCTTTCCGCTCTCGTACTCCTGCACCACCTGCACCCTCTCGTTGATCAGCTTCGCCAGCTCCGCCTGGCTCATCTTCTTCCCCACCCGCGCCTTCTGGATCGCGATCCGTACCTCCGACCCAACCCGCTCGAAACCGCCCGGCTCCGTCGTCTCATCCAGCTTCCTCACGTTGACCGCGGGCGCCGAGCTCGCTGCCGACAACCTCTTGTTGGTGCCCGCGTCGTGCTTCTTCACCGTCTCCACCGCCGCGCCGGAACGGATCGCGTCGTTCACCGCCTTGGAGGACTTCATCTCCGCCACCTTCGGCTTCCTCCGGCTTAGGACCACCGGCTCCCAGTCCTGGGTAAGGTTTCCCGTGAAACGACTCGGCATTGCTTTAGCCCAGAAATGCTAATAATGTGTAAAATAGAGGAAAGAACCACCGCGTGGGAAGTAGGAATAAGGAGGGGTCTATTTATAGGAGAAGGGGAGTCTGGAAGGTTCACGGAGCTTCTCGGGATTATTATTTTGGAGGGAGTGAAAGTCCGCTGCTGGTTAGGGAAGCTACGAATCGTAAATTTGTAATTTCTTAGAAGGTTATCAGCCGTCGGATTGATCATAAATTCAACTGACGGCTCATGATTGCTCGGATGAGACTTGGGCAGCACGGAGTGGGTTTCGGGTAATGAGGAGGATAAAACTTGGGCAGCACGGTTCTCGGATCTGAGAAAGTGACTCTCTGATTCGGGCCACTCCGCCTAGCCAGCCCGTCATCAGATACTTGCCTTGTGAGTTGTGAGTTGTGAGTTGTGATCGCACATAGTGACATAGTGGGTGCCCATGGGCCGGGCTGAACTCTGGCCGAACATATCAGGCTTACTTTGGGTCCAGACCTAGCCCAACAAATAGCCCCAATCATCGATTTGTGAGATTTTCGGGTCACGAAGGGATGGACTAGGACCTCGTAGATGTGCTTCTTTTAAATTTTTTATTTTATTATTATTTTATTTTAAGTAGAAGAAGCTATCACTAGCTTAAATAAAAATACTTCGATTAATGGACTCAGCAGAGAAGATCACAAAGCTGGTGGAGAAGCTTCTCAACAAGCCCCACGTAGCAAAATCCCAAGACCTTGTGGCCTTGGTGCACTGCCCAATCGGCTACTTGGTTGGCCTCCATGAAAATGGTGGCCAACCCTCACCTCCCGAGACTCCTTTAGTAGGGTTGAGCAGTCCATCATGAGCGCACGAATACACCGGGGCTAGTCGTTCCGCCTCTGCAATAGTTGCACCAGCTCCAAAGACTCCAGCTTTGAGTATCCATATACATTTGCTACTCAAAGGCCTAGCCAAAGCGCTCTTGTCTCAACCTCCATTGCATGGTTTGCCACCACCGGTTCCCAAGCGATGGCCGATAACAACCCCTTCTTCGATCTCAAGACCGTCCTTGCACCTCTCTATCAGCCGCGCCCCGTGTGACTAAACTTTGCACCACCCCAGCTCCGAGCGCTGGTAGCTTATCTCGTCACATTGAATATATATATATATATATATATATTTATTTATTTATTTTTTTGGGGGTGGTAATTGATACAAATACTATAATAAAATTCAGCATTTTCTCATAATTTGAAGTAGCATGCATGTATATTGCAAAGTGGACGAAGCACTTGACATCAAGAACGAGACATGATCACATGAAACTGCTCTTTAATTATTTCACGAACTAGAGAAAAGAAAAGAAAAAGATTCCAGAATGATGCAAATGATACCATATTTCCTCCAGGGGCCCATTCTCATATTGTGTCGTAGTACATAAATGAATAAATTATTAGTTCGTTGATCTGTTTATGTTCCATTAACAAACACCTAAACTATGTACAGAAAGCAATCATAGTACATATATGCAAGGTTTAAATATTTCTCGCTCATTAATATATTCACCAGCAACCACTCCCTACACCCAAAAAAAGAGTACTGCTTTGGTTCCTCTTTTGTCACCCACTCCTTTGATATAATAGAAATAATCGGTGCAATAACTAAAAGGTATTAAATAACTTAAAATGTGCACAAAAGATTTCGTAATATTATGTGCATGGAAATTAATATTTAAATTCTCTTAAATACCCTTATTCTCACACATCCCAAGGTGCCTGGAGTATGTTATATTATTATAAACACCTCTACTTCTCGCTAGTTTAATTTTTTTAGCCAATCACTACGTAGGATGCAAATATAATTATAATGGTTAATGAAATCAAAAGCATCAATAAAGTTTTTTATAATATAATAATCTGGAAATGGGTCCCTAAAATTTAGGATCTGGAATACGCATGCGGTGGGATCCACATTGCTGGCCACTCAGTAGCAGCAGGAGGTGGGCGGATCCGAGCCGTCTATTTTCTGTCCGACGGTCAGAGAACTTTAAATGTTGGCCGTGAGATTTCCTCCTTGATGAGCTACACTGCCACACAAAACGACAGAAAAGGAATTGTACTAATTAATAAGTAAAATAAAAACAATAATAAAAAGGACAAAAAGAGAGAGGATGGTTTCGGACTTTTAACCCGAGTTAAATCCAAGCGTTCGGAAGCTGCCATTATACCCGTAATTTTTTTAAATTAATTATCTTATTAGACATATGGTGAAAAAAATAATAATAATTTAAATTGTAAAAATTAAACACACTTATTATGACTACTTGAAGGCCTAGCAAAGGGGGGAAAAAAAACTCGGCAAAGTAGGAAAGGGTTAATGAAGTCTTTTGGAGTGATCATATGCTATTAGTACTCTCGAGTGTAAAGAAGAACGTATGCATGAGTATTTTGTTCCCATACAAATGGTATGCATGTCACCAAACATTAGAAAGTCTACTATTTTTGGTAAGATTATTATTGTATAAGAGAGTTTAGTCACACGTTAAAAAGATTAGTCAGACTAATTTATATAGAATCTTGGGCCTTTAGCTTAAGCTTTCAAGTTAAATTAGATTCTAAAGTTTACGCTAAACATTGTTTTGCTTTGACTTAGAACTCTCGCGAGCTAATTTATTGGATCGATGGATATATAATTTTTTATGAGAGAGTAATGGTACAGAAAAGATAGTTGAGTATCATATATGTATGAATTTAGTCTCACATAAGTAGGAAATGACGGTGATCGTGAGCATTATTATCATTGTTTTATGTTTGAATATTTAACATAAAATTTGCTATTGTGAGAGCTTAAGTTTTAAAAATAAAGGTTGGTGAATTAAAGTGTTAAATTAAGAGATTATGAGTACAAATTTAGTTAGATAGAAATATTCTTATCATCAAATAAGTTGACTAATGCAGCATTATAGTCAGATGCTACTAATGTGGTAGGCGTCATTCTTAGGAGAATTGATTAAGTTGTATAATTTATATATAGAAGAGTATAGTTTGGTCGTCTAATACAGAGTATAATTATTATTTTGATGCGACTTAAAAAAATAAAAAATAGATTAGTTTTCTAGGATAATAAATAATATATAAAATTAATGAACTAAAATATCCTTTTAACTGTAATGATAAAATTAATTTGAATTTGTATTAAAAAAAATTATTCAAAATTATTTATTTTTTATTATAAATAAAAAAGATTTATTTATTAAAACTTAGCTAAAAAAAATTAGAGAACCCTCTTCAACCCCAAGCAAACAAGAGCTTATTAACCCTGAGCTCATTAATAACCAGAGAGAGCGGAGATGTGGCATCCGGCCCTACCTTGATTCATACGTAGCTTATTTATTTATTTATATTTTTTTTCTACAAACTAGAAAACTATTTCATCCATTTTTTTAATATATATTAAGTATCCCATAATTTATAGAAAAAGAAAAAAAAAACCACAACAAATCAATCAGCCTTGCCGCTAACTTGAGCGTTCTCCCCGGCACAAGATAGTGAGAGACTCACCAACCCCAACTCATAGTAAAGCTTAAAAAATTAAGGGACAAAAAAAATAAAACGTAAAAAAAAGGGGGGGGAAAAGGGAAAATAGAAAGAAAGAAAGAAAAGAGTGAGAATAATAGCATTCTGGGGCCCACCGCTCCCAGCTTTGTCCAAAACTGCCGTCACTGTCGCCATAAAGCGAATCCAAACCCCACCTTCCACTGTTTGGGAAAAAAGAATAGTAGATGGGCCCCGCACTAAAGAGGAAGGATCCAAGCCCTTCATCTCGGGCTCTTGTCCGCTAGCAGTTGACCTGTATCTCGATCAGGGCCGTCCGTTTTGCTACAACGAAAGAGCCCTCAGTGGTTTGGTTTGGCTTTTTCTAATCATTACCATCGAGTGGCAATCATGAGAAAATTAGATGGATATTTTTTATTTTATTTTGAGGTTTAATAAACAGAAAATTAAAATAAAACTCGTCTTTCTTCAGCTTCTCCGTTACCTTCTCCAAATATAAGATTGTCAAATAATTTTTTAATTATTCTAAAACCTACTCTTTTAAAAAGAAAAGAGAGGGGAAGCAAACTTGAGAGCATTTTTTTTTAATCTATTTACTAAGTGATAGTTGAGAGGATCAAATATAATTTATTCTTTATTTTAGTTTTTTTGTAAACAATTTGAAAGAGATCTATTTCGACAACAGTAATTAGTAGTGATTAGGAATATGAGTTGGGCTTGAATGACTACCAATTAAGATGGTGTTTGGATATAATTTAACTCTAAAATCTAGTTAGTTATTCTAATTTCTTAATCTTAAATAAGGTATCCTAAATGGATTTAGAAAAATTGAGAGTTTAGCTTAAAACTGGAACAATGGTGTTATTATTATCTTAAATGCCCTTCAAAAATTAATGACCCAGGAAGAGAGATGGATAGCAAAATTTTAAATAAGGTAAGGAGAGTGGAGAAGAGAGAAAAAAGAAACTCAATTTATCTTAAACTAATGTTTAATTATTATTATTATACTTGTTTAATAGCTTTTTGGTTTAGCCTATGATGATTCTGAATCTCTGGTGATATACTAAAATAAAAATAACTCTAATATGAGAGTATTGAATTACTCTAGAATGTTGTATTCTGACGACGTACAAAAAGTGTCCGCAATCCATGCATTAGATTAAGTAATTTCGAATTTCTGGAAATATTTGGGGTTGTGTGTAAAAAAAAAACTCTAGATTGTAATGTAAAATAAGAGAGAGAGAGAGAGAGAGAGAGGGCAAATACGTGAGTGTACTTTTAAAGCCCTTCTGTGACAAAACACTGCACGGCGTCCGCACCGAAGAGGACATCACCGACGACGTGAGTTAAAAAGAGAAACGCTTACGATTCCCATAAATGGCTTCTTTGGTGGATGGAGAATTGGAGGAGGAGCGAGATCTTTATATATGTACATATATATAATAATAAATAAATATAAAATAACTCCTGGATTATAAAGCAATTCGCGTTTCCGTCCGCAGTTGCTGATGGTGAAACGAAGAAAATTTTGTAAAAATAAAGATGATGTCAATAGTGTGCATTTAATTGTAAGGTACTCCACAAGGTTGACTTAAATTGAAATATTTAATTCCGACATTAAACTGCTGCCTAATGATGATGAGTAATGGTAGGAAATACATGTAGCTCCAGCTAATGAGAAGGATTATTTTGTTAAATTACAGGCTTATTTACATATTTATATTATCTTATAATTTGTTTACTCTGTTGGAAGAGTATTGGAGAAGCCACATTTCTCTGATTTTGATGCATACAGACAAAAGAAGAGAGAGATGGAGAGAAAGAGAGAGAGAGAGAGAGAGAGAGAGAGAGAGAGAGAGAGAGAGAGAGAGAGTATTTGAGCTTTTATACCTTTGTCAACTATTCTTTAGTGCCCCTGGCTCTCTAAACAGGCTCATCTGAGAGCTTCTTCTCAGAAGTGACTCTTGAGACTTGAGAGAGAGAGAGAGAGAGAGAGAGCAAAGGTGGGATCTTTTTTTTTTCTTCTTTCCTCTCCTTTTGGGTTCTCTTTTCATGCATTACTTGTACACTTCTCATGTGGGTTGTTGGATTTTGCCTGGGAAAACCCGAGAAATTTACTACTGGTTTTCTCTTCTTTCTTCCGATTTATTTCCTCGGATTTGGAGTTTGTTGGTGAAGAATCTTCATCTGGGTCGTTGGGATTTGGTGGGAAACATCAGGTCTCCCTCGCCCTCCTGATGTTTTCTCTTTGATTGGGAAATGTCTCCAAGTCTCCATCTTCCTCCTTGTTTCCTTCGTTCGCATGGCTCATGGCTCATGGCTCATGGCTCATGATCATGATGCCTTCCATGAAAGATCATAGATTCTTTTTCATATTTAGTATTTCTGAGCCATTTCATGCTGCCCCTCGGCCCTCGCCCCCCATCTCGATCACCTATTTAGTAATCGATCGAAGATTTAGTGGGTACTTATGCACTGCTTTCGTTTACATGCATAACCTATATCTCACATTGGGGATTTTTTTAATTCCTATCACTGATCCTTCGGAATAAGGATTGCAGCTTATTTTCTTGTTTCTCTCGATTATAATCCTAAAAAAAATAAAATCTTTGACAATCTAATTCAGGTATTCGAAGAGGAGGAGGAAGAAACTTTGAGAAGATGCTGAAGACAAGGAGTAGACCAGTTCACAAAGAGCAGTTCAGAGCCAACATGCTGCTTGATTCATCCCAAGATCTTGGTTTCTCCTCTGATGGTGTGATGAAGAAGGCCAGGAACAGCTCAATCTTCAGCCTTCCTGGCCTATTCGTTGGATTCAGCACCAAGGGCTTATCAGACTGTGATTCAGCTAGGAGCCCAACATCTCCTCTGGACTTTAAGGTCTTCTCCAATCTTGGCAACTTCTTTGCTGGTTCCCCAAGATCACCAGGCCTTGATAAGAAACCAAAGAACTTTGATTGCAACAAAGTGGGTCTTGGCCTCGTGGACTCTCTCAATGATGAGACCACCAGTTCATTTGGTAAGGTATTGGGGTCTACTTGGAGCAAGAACATACTGTTTGGATCACAGATGAGCATGAACATCCCAAGGGCCGAAAACTATCTGGATGGCATGAGAGGTGATCTAATAGTTTCAGCTACCAAGTCATTGCCCAAAGATTGCGGGTTTCCTTCAAAAAATCTCATTTTATTGCCTAACAACCAATCTGGCAGCTCAATGATGTCGTTGGGATCAAATGGAGGTGAGCTAGAACATGGAGAGTTCGGCAGAGTTCGATCTTGTTCCGCGAACGTAGGTGGATTCTCTTCCCCTCTTACTCTGTTCGATGCCAATCCAAAGTCTAGTACCGCAATTCTCGAATCGGATTCAAACAACTCTCTATTGGGTTCTCCTCCATTAGCTAAAGGAGGCATAGGATTTGACAGGTCTTCCAGTTCTCTTCCTGTGTCTATTGGCTCATCTCATAATATCATGGGCTCCCTCTCTGCAAGTGAAATTGAGCAATCGGAAGATTACACTTGCATTATATCTCATGGGCCAAATCCAAAAACAACTCATATATTTGGGGACTACATTTTGGGATCTGACATAATTCAGTTACCTGAGCAAAAGAACAGGAAGAGGGAAGAAGAGCAAAAGCTGGTTAACTCTGCTGTGGGTTCTTTGTCCGGCCGTGCTGATGATTTCTTGAGCTTATGTTTCTCTTGCAAGAAGAAGTTAGGAGGGGAAGATATCTACATCTATAGGTTAGCTTTGTTAATATTTTTCCCCAAGTCCTTTCGAATGATTCTGAGTATATCCCTGGTTTCATTTTATTTTATTATTACAGTTTATACTTGTAGTCTCTGAAGTCTCTTTGTATGCGTTGCAGAGGTGAGAAGGCGTTCTGTAGCTGCGATTGCCGTGATCAAGAAATTCTAATTGAAGAGGAAAAGGAAAAGAATGCAATTGAGTCTCCTGATTTGTTCTTCGATGAGGACATCTTTCTCACGGGGATGGTCGTGGCTTCATAGCCAGAGGATCCTGAGATCCAACAATATCAACCTGCAACCAATGGGACTTTTATACAACAAGTAAGATCATCCATTCAGGAAGATGTGTGTGTGTGTGTGTGTGTGTGTGGATCTTTTGCAGCTGTGGTTGATCAGTATGTACATCATTTTGTTTAACTGATCCTGTCTCAGTTAGCAGTTCTCGCAATTGCCCCTTTTTCTAATGCAGAGTTTTGTATTTTCTGGATAACGATTGTGTTGGTAATTATAATCATCGGCGCTCCCCGTTTTCCACTTTCTCACCCTGCGGCAGTTAATATGAATGACATGAAACTACTTCTTAGGTATATCTTCTTACTGGGCTATCCGCAAATAAAATCCTTGGATTTTAGTAATATTAAAATTAGGTTTTTGAAACTGAATAGTGAATACAATTATTTTTTATACAAAATATCTATTTTTTTTATAATAAAATACGTATAATTTACATAAGAAGAGAACCCGCAGATGCCTTCTTGTTTCTCGAAGAACTCAGCAGATAGGATTGTTTATTTGTTTGACGAATATATTTCCGTTAAGAATTTGACGTAATGTTTAAGGCAAATATAGATAAAATACATTGTTTGCAGACCAATGGGATACTCAGAAGGTGAATGGAGAAATTAGCATCCTATATTCTCAACAATCTGCTTATTGTAATATTCAACCAAACAACCGCAGAAACACTTGCATTATTGTAAACAAAGTCGTTCAGATCAGCAGAGAAATGCAACTCTCATAAATTGACTGGAATATAATTTCACTACAAAAAAGCCAACGACATCCCCAAGTAGAGTGTTACTATTAAATAGTCAAGGGCATTAGCTAATGTATTATGTATTCAATCTGAAATAATCTCAAACAGCTCCTCCACAGCTTAAATTAGAACACTTTTGCAGAGCAAAATAACAAGTCAAAACAAAGAACAAATCTGAACAACTTCCACTTATAGGATCAGGAAGGGCTACATTAAATAAAGTATTAATTTACACCAATTGACTTGGAAAACTGCCAGGTAAACCTTCAATGGCTCCTTTCTCCCACTTATAAGTTATTAAGACTCTTCTCCTCCAAACCAGTTGCATATAGAACTACAAATTTTACACTTCCACTTGTGGGCCACAGAATAACGTGGCTTATTCTTTTGTCGAAACACCAAAAATGACTCCTCTCACACAAAGAATGGCAACATATCAAGAATAAATAGCAATGAATACTTGTGCTTCTGAAAATCAATCTATCCAAAAGGGTTTCCACCGACAGAACCCAAAGAACTTTGGATGCTTGGATGGGAATATATGGCAGTAGAATTTTGATCCACCCCTAAAGTGCCGAAAGCAGCTCCATCACTGCCTGGACCAAAACCTCCCTGTTGACTGCAATCACACCACATAGTATATATATGAGAATGGAGAAAACATCTTTCAATTTCATTTGGAAAAGGTTGGAATCATCCATAAAGTAGACCTATTACAAGTTGTAATACTGTCGTCAAAGGAAAAGTTTAACTAAAATTTCGAAAGTTTGGGAACAAAAAAACCAACTTTGTAGGCACTAAACACTCATTGGGATCTGCAAAGTTCCAAAGCTAATCCCTATGTGGAGATGAAGTCTCCTCACTATTTTTCTTCTCGAGATGAGTGATTATGAATTTCAAGGCGTATTGAATTAGCCTAAAAGATTTTAAACCTTTTGTTTCTCACAGTATTCACATTCAATTTTACTAGACTTCTTGGCCAGCCTTTTCTGTAAGGGAGAGAGATCCCCTACATGATGACCGATTACAGCTTTTTTTTACTCTTCTAGCGCTTGCCAGTCCAGAATTGTAACTAGCTAAGCTTTCAGCTCTTCTTTATCAGAAAAGAAAAGGAAGAGAAAGCACCTTTCAGGTCTAACTCTTGAGAAAATAAGTTAAGAAATCATTACAATTTGCTCTACGGGCTTCTTGACTGAAAATTGTGAACACCTGCAAGAGGGCACATTAAGTGGTCTATCAATATGTTAACTAGGTTCTAGATTTCGATAAGTTTCACCTCCTAAGATCAACGTATCTCCTCAAGATAAAGCTAGAGGATGGTATATCAGATTGCTGGTACTCTTCTGTTGGCAAAAAGTATAGTAACACTAACAGAAAAGGAAGGAGCTAGTTTAAGGAGAGGTCTAACTATTTCTGTTAACTCTCTTTGCACCTATTTGCATATTCCAACTATAGCTACAAATATGAAACTGATTAGTCCTTACTAGTGTAGCATTTTGTCAGCCTCTTGCATTTTATAACCAGCTCAGCTGGTCATTGTATGAAACTAGTAGGGAAATGATAAACTTGTCAGAATTACTTACGGCATTGGCATCATTGTATTTGGCACTTGTTGGGAAATGTTACTTGGGACCTGCTGCATCATGTAGAGGCCTGAAATTTAACTTAACATTAGCAACAGTAAAGAAAGATATAAGTGAAGAACCATAAATGTGTATAAAACAAATATACTTGGAGAGATGGCTGAAGGATAAGACAATTGTTGAGACGGTTGCTGCGGGAGTACCCATCGTGGAGAAGGAACTCCAAAGCTGGAACTTCGAATTAAGGCTGGTGGAACAGTCACATTTGGTAATGTCCCTTGCAGAGATGCCATAGATGGAAACTGAAGAACATGAAAAAGAACAATAAGATAATCTTTTGTTAAATCCTTCATAGACAGCATAACAACTCTTTTTATCAATAGTGAAGATCCCTCTTCTTGGAAAATGCCCTACATCACTGATCATGCTAAAGGATCAATGCATATTTCCACGATTTGCTGCCAATGAAGCTTTCGGTGGAAATTCTTGCATTTCATATTGCCTACGATCACAGGAGTAGGAAAGTTTGAGCACCTATTTGAATTTTTATACTAGGTAGTAATGGTAACAGGCTAATCAAGGATAGAGCTTGGCAATCCACACTGGGTAGAAGGTCTGCAACAATCTGACTAGTGTGAACTGAGAGAATTGGATGCAGCAAATTGCTAGAAGAAACAAGAGAGGTATAGAGAAAAGACGAGGATAAGTGAAGAATGGAGCATCCCAAAATTGGAACGGGGGTATAACTGAAAGTAAAAGTCTACAACACAACAGAAAGGTTTCATACCGTGGGAGCCTGAGGCATTGCTGTCTCATTTGCAATATCAAATGGATTAACAGATGTTGTAGGCTGGGGAGTTGTTTGCTTTGTCTGGAACATTGGAAGATAATCAGCAAAGCAAATTGGGGAGTAGGAAAATTGCATAGAAGATTGTGATGATATTTTTAGAAGGAATAATTAACAAGACAAAGAGATAGAATATACCATTCCAATAGGATATTGCATGACATAGCCCATTCCAAGCTGCGGACCTCTTTGCAAGGTTGAGAGTGGTGTAGCTGTTGATGGATAAAGTGACGTGAAAAAATCCTGTAGACATTTCATATTCACGGTCGATGAAAATATTACTAGGCATTAACTCACAATCAGAAGTGTTGTTATGGCTACCTCTGGAAGTGCTTTCCTTCCACTAGATTTGATTTCCCTCAAAGATGACAGTGCTGAACCTCCGCCACTAGATTCTTCAGGGGGTATCGTCAATAGTTGAGATGAATGTGCAACTGTTGCATCAACTGAGGCAGGAGCCACATTCAAGGATCGTTGAATGCTTGGTTCAGCTGGTGAATTCTGTGGCTGACAACAAATGCAAAGGTGAGATACCTCAACTAGCATACTTTCTTTAAATGATTATACACCAAAATATACTTTACCTGGCTGTTTAAAGCTCCAATAACAGGTACATCAAATATTGAACTTGAAGACTGACTAGCTGCAGCGGCTGGAAGAAGTGAAGATTGTGACTGCTGCATCATGGGCAACTTCTCTCCACTAGTTTTTGGAATGGAAACGACAGCAGAAACAGGCAATGTTAACATGTTTTCTTCAGATGCAGATTCAGAAAGAGATATTTGTGCCACTCCAGATTCCAGAGGATTGGGATTGGTAGGCACTTGAGCCTTTTGCTGACTGAAAGCATCAAAAGATGCCCACTCACCATTGCTAGCTAATAAAGAATTGGTTTGCTGAGACACATTCTGTAGTGGTTGTTCTGCAGCAACAGGGGGTTCTGAATCTGCACTAAAATCGATCAAACTTACTGAGTTTGCCCCCTTCGGTTGAATTGAATTACCATCACTGGACCCCATGCTACTTGAGGAAGACGTCCTCTGCAATTGTGAAACTTATCAAGAATAAGTAAGCACTTCCAACTTTAATGATGAAAAGAACACTTAAAACTACTACAAATTGTAATTAAGTTTCAATAAGCAACTCTCTTATGGAAATTAAGGGAGGATGCAACTCAACATCACATAACAGCTGACCATGCTCATTATTCCGGAATCTACAAACATGTAAATAAAATGTAGAGAAAAAAAGAACAATGACCACATTTATACACAAAACTTCACATTTGACCACAATACATGAGAAACCCTTCTTAAGACGTTCTTCTATAGTTTAACATTGTCTTACGTTGTCCTATTGTTCCAGATTCTAAGCAAGTAATGGCATTGCAAGGGATTTTTGCAAGTGTGACAGCCAAGAAAAAGAATGGAACGTACAGAAAAATACTTTGGCAGAGTGTTATACTATTCTGACTAATAACATATTCATATACAATGAATAAAAAGAATACCAATGTCTGTCAAGAATTATCAGAGACCTTGGTTCCATCTAGTTTAGGAGGGTCGCCAACCCAAAGTGGAGGTGTATCATCACCCAATATATCCCTTACGGGCCGTATTGCAGGGGGACTTGACCCAACAACATCTTTCTGATGATTTGGTGACCCACCTTCTGCCTTTAATGCTTCAGCAAATCTACGGTCTTCAAATCTTCGAATTTGGCTTCCATTTACGGATTTGTCATCTCGATACCTGTCATCAACCACCTCAAAGTGGCGAGGGCTCCTCCTATAGTCACCTTGACCATAACCAGGACTCCTTTCTCCATAAGCATATCGGAAATTTCTGTCATCATTACGTCCACCATAACTAGGTCGACCATTGTAATGGTCGTTATATGGTGGACTTCGTGACCCAGCACGGTTCAGCCCTGTCCTTCTGTTTTCACTATAGTCTTCCATATCATTCTGAGACATTCATAAATAAAGCCCAAAATAGAGATCAAAAGGCAAGAATCTTTTCGTTATTTCCATTTTTGTCAGCAAGCAAAAAAGATATCAAACTTCTTTTGCTGCTATAAGCATTTAGATACTACCTTTGCCCTTGAAGGCCGGTCAGTGTTTCTTTCCCCTGCATATCTCCGATCCACATAGACATGCTTAATGAATGTTCTGAGTTTGTCAATGTTACTGAAACCAAAAGAAAAGATCCAGATACCCTTTCACGGATACGAATCGAATACAAGATAAAGAATCAAATATAACCTGCTATCAGAGTATGAATTGCGTTGTGGATCCCATTCCTTAAAAAATATTTGCCTGGCATGCTGTACGTGATGGAAAATAATTGAATAATGCCAAATACCTTAAATTAATAAACATATAGAATATGAGCAATATAGAACAGACTATTACCTCATTTCCCCCTTCTTTAAGGGCATTAACTTCTTGTGAAGTAAATTTAGCCATTGATACTGATTTCACACGGTGTGTAAACTCCCGACTGAAAAAGTTTATATGCAAGAATATATTCTAGTCAATGCATCCTTTTCATGACATTCCACCAAATTAAATCTCTTATATTCAGGCCAATGTAAGAGCATCTTCTAGTCAACATTCAAAACAAGCCAGAAAGGTGCATAAATATACTGAAAGTAGAAATTAGAAAACTCAATATAACAAATAGCCAAGCAAAGTCTTACTGTACACCACTGCAGTTGGTACAAATGAAGGTCCAGAAATTTGTGCAGACATATTGTGGCCCCTGTTGACATATGTACGTTAGATAGCCTACCTAGATGACATGCCCCTTCAGGACGAAGTTGACTTTCTCTTCAAGATAAAATTTAAATGTAAATAACAAGAAGTTGAAGCATCACAAAATACTTTTCACACGAAATAGCCATGAGTAAAGAGGCAGAACACCGAGAAGAATGAAAGGTTTTCCACAAGCAGTATTCAACTAGAAAGGCAGATCAGGAACACATGCTTTGGAACAAAAGAATCACCATGTCTCAGATCAAACACAAAATTAAGACATAACTTATCTGGATTTTACTAGAATGGATGAGATGTTTAGCAAATCATTTGGCACCATAAACAAAGGCTTTTCATGCTAGTCATGTAGTAACACCAGAACTAGGAAGTGCACTTTGGCACCCCCATTCTACCAGTTGGTTCAAGTGTGCCATTTGATATAAATGTCTCTTTTATCAGTTTCTCATTTCATTGCACTTATAATGTGAGGTTACTAGTGGGCGACGCACATAAGCTATCTTACGCACTTACAAACTTTAGCTGATTCAACCCCCCACCCCCGAAGAAAAAAAAAACTTTAGTTAATGTCCAGTAAAACACTGTCATAGCCAGAAAATATATCCTTGTCATGCTGCGGGTACACAAATATTTCTTCTCTAAATGAAGCATTCAAGTTTCAGTATACATATATAGAGAGAGAGAGACACACACACATGTATATATGTTCGTATATATATATATATACATATTTTAAGGTGATATGTCCCCTAAAGTATTCACGGCATATAATCCCCTCAAGCTCCACCTTTGTTCAACATCCAACCATCAATTCCCTTCATTTTGGTATATTAATGCATTGGGTTGGATCAAAACATATATTCATAAAATTCTCTTCGACAAGTCCCTATAATAAATGCGATATTCATGAACCGGCCTACTGGAGAATTCTCAAGATTTTGTTACCTAGTTCAGTTTACTGAACATTGTTGCAAAAACCTCGTATAACCTCTCTTTTTTATAAAAATAGATAAAAAAAAAGCCTCACACCAACATTTCTTACGTGTTCAACAAAACACAATGAAATGGAAAATGATAAAACTAACCAGGTTATTGCAATTGATGCATCTCTTGTTCTCGGGAAGCTTCAAAAGGGCCCGAATTATCTTCTCATTCTTCTCCTCCTCTTTGATCCGGTTCGCCATTCTCTCCTCAAAATCCTCCCGTGGTTTCCTCAAATCTGCTTAATTCCGCACGAGATCCAAGCCTAAACGAGAAAATTTTGAAAAAATTAAATCAGATCACGAAGAAACTCGTTCATATCTCGAGAAGCTCAATCTAATCCCCGAACCAAAGTGAAATCTGTATATCGGAACTCAAATCGCACAGATCTGAAACCACATCCCATTAAAAGAAAACTAAAAGCAGTTCGAAGTAAACCTCCTTCAGTATCGAATCAAAATTCGCGCCGGGATGGATCCATCGACGAAGAGGAGGGAAATTTAGGGGCACGGTAAGATTTGTAATACGAAAAGCTCGATTAATTTCTCTACTTCCTATTTCCCTTTTTGGTCATCGAAGGTAGAGGAAGAGAGAAAGAGGTGGGGAGTACGAGAAAGGGAGAGAGATCCGAAGGCGCGGACGACGGGCTGCGGTCTACGGATGGTAATATTCCGACGGTGCAGCTTCTAGAAACTACTACGCTTCTATTTACCGCTATCAAGCCTAAGCTTATAACCATATCCTACGGAGATGGATAAAAATGAGGTGCTGATGTGGAAGGGAATTAGAGGGGCAGTATGCCAGGCTGGCTGGGGTCAAATTTACCGTCACTAATTTTAACCCGACGGTTTAGGCTTCCGGAAGTCAAGATTCCTGACGGGGCACCTCGAATTCGGGTTTGTCTCAAATTAGAACTGAAAGAAATTTTATAAATATAATTTTTTGGGAAAAGAAACATGACAAAACTGCATGGCAGAAAATGACATCCACGTGAATATACATATATATTTTATATATGTAGAGAGAGAGAGAGAGAGAGAGAGAGAGAGAGAGAAGGGCTTGGGCCTCAACTTCAAGGATAGTGTCCACCATGGTCGGATGGCTAGACTAGAACATCGTGACACCACGATGATTTCAAGCCAAGAAACTAACACGTTCCTCATTGCTTAGTGGGTCCCGTACGCCATTGAAGTTGATTTTAGTGACACCTGGAGGTGGGTGAATCTAATCTTCCGGTTTTTGGATCAAGTTGGTGATTGGTTTTTGAACCCCACTATTATCAAAGTATTTTGCCATCTGAGGCGCCAGCTAGGCAATATGTTCTGCCTTAGTCCTCACCGCCTCAAAGCAAAGTTTCTTCCGAGCCATCCAAATCATCCAAATTGAGAAGGCTACAATGATTTTAAATTTATCTTGGTCTCCTTCTAGATGCTCATGATCATAAATTAACATATCATCCAGTCAAAAAGAGAATTTCGTTGTTTTAGATAATGACTCTCTGGACCTCAAGGGCATAAAGACAATGGTAAAATAAATGCTCCACATTCTCTCTCTCTCCATATATATCTCTAAGCACACAAAACGTAAGTACAAACGTCACAGTAAATTAGATAAGATGATATATAACTAATAGTGTGATATCAAGTTGTAACATATACTGTTAAGCTTAATGAATTATCGGCCCACGAGCTTGTTCTATGAAAGAAAAAAGGTTGTTGAAACTTTTATATTAAATTTGAAGTAACATCCTACATCTAAATGACTTTGTGATTAATATCCTGTAAGTAATTTGTTACGTGATGCTCAATATTATTTGAATTAACTATGCTAACATCACCCTACCCAAATTTTCTAATACTCCTGAGAAATGTCCTTGAAAAGGCGTTGGATTTATAATGGTATTTTATACAAAGATATTTTATACGTAAAAATAATATGAATAAGTATATCTCCTATAGATGTTAAATATATTTAACTTAGTAAAAAAAATATAGGAGATATAGTGATTCAAAATAAAGTTCTTGAGGTAAAGTGATTTTGACCCGAGATACAAAGAGTACAAAATATATTAAACATCTATAAATATGACTGAATAAACATCCACTATCTTACCATATACTATAAATTTATGTTAACTAATATCCACCATCTCTTTTATAAAACACTCTTCAACCTACACAACAAACCAATACCTCCATGAGTATTATACTTTCACATTTGATAATTAGTATATCCTAAATATTAATAGCATAATTCGACGCAATTGACTTAATTTGTTTATATGGCATGTCGGGTCAAAAAAATTTATACCATTAAGTCAAGCTAATTATATATTATGAGATTTGGTCTATAATCGAGTTGGGCTTCGACTTTGATTACAATTCTAATTTCTCAAACCGACCGCTCCATATGATTAATATACTATATATAAAATTTAAGTAAAAAATATTCATCTCCACAGAAGGACTTGGGCCTCAGCTTCAAGGATAGTGTCCATCGTGGTCGGACGGGTATACCAAAACATTGTGACACCATAGTAGTTTCACGCCAAGAAACCAACACCCACTCATTTCTTAGCAGGTCCCACGAGCTGTCAAAATTGATTTTAGTGACATCGGGATATAGAGAGGAGTCTAATTTTCCAGCCTTTGGGTCAAGCTGGTTGTTGGCTTCTTAATCCCATCCCTATCAAAGTATTCAATTGCCATATAAGATGCCAGTTAAGTAGTATATTCTGTCTTGTTCCTGACCCTCTCAAAGCAAAGTTTGTTCCGAGCTTTTTAAATCATCTAAATTGAGAAGGCTATAATAATCTTAAAATATCTTAGTCTCACTCTAAGTAGTCTCAATCATAAATAAGCTATTTACCATTCAACGAAAAGAGGATTCTAATATATTTAGCATTGACCTCCAGACCTCAAGAGCATAATGACAACGCTGAAACAAATGCTCCAGATTCTCTCTCTCTCTATATATATATAGATATATATATATATATCTCTAAGCACACAGAGTCTCATTTCAGTTCTCTCCAAATCGTAAGTGCAGACGTCACAGCATTATCTTTTCCATGCCGGCCTAGCTCCTCTTTAGAATTTCACGTTGTTTGTATTCAAGTAAAAGTTGTGTTCATTGGAAGAATAGACACAATTCACGGACAAGACGGTCAGTGCTTGTAATTTTAAACAATACAGGATCTTAAATAAGCATAGTAAGTCAAGGAAGGGCATATATATATATACGTGACTCTTTTTTGTATTTTTTTTCTAAGAAATTATATTTTACCTCATATTATAAATATTGATACATGAAAAAAAAATCGAAAAGAAAAAAATGAATTAACCCAAGCATTTTTGGGTACTTTCTATAAATCTGCCCAACCCAGAACATTGAAGTATCAAGCCCAATAGATATCAAACTATATAAAAATAATCTCAGGCCAATACTAAAAATCTATAAGCACATTAAGGCTCGTAACCTAGCAAAAAGTATAATTATATCTACTAAATTGTTTTAATATTTGGGCCCCACATTTTAGGAAGAGAGCTAGATTTTAATCTCCTTAGTGGGCCCCACATTAGGGACACATGAAGACTAAATTCCAATGAATTACCACAACCCAATGAATACGCAATAATAAGTAAATATCAGTGGGAGTGTGGGACCAGAGGTTTACTGCAGAAAATCTGGATCCGCCCCCCCCCTGTCTGTCTGACTGTCTCCACCTCTGCTACAAAGATTTACTTCCCGCCTAACAAAACACTAAAATAATAAAAGATAAACTTGATCAAATTTTGACAAAAGATTTCCCTCCTTATCCAAAAGAGAAGAGGGAACGGGAGAGACCTTTCCCTCAAACTAAGTCAAAGGTTGAGCTGTGGAGTAGAAGAGGAGAGTCCCCTTTGTTCGTATGTAGCTCTGGTTATATATGCACACTTAAAGGATCACTACCCACCAGCAACACTACTTATTTGCAAATCCTACCGTCTTTTGATGCATGGAGATACCCCACCGGCAACACTTCTTATTGGTAGCCTACCCGATCCAAAGCCACATGAACCCAACGCGCAACCTCGCGGCGCGCCTCACCTCCGTCACCGGCGTGCGTGTCACCATCTCCACCGCAGTCTCCGGACACCGCATCATGTTCCCCTCGGCGGCGCCCCGGGTCCGTCTCGTACATCCCTTTCTCCGACGGCTACGATGATGACTTCAAATTCAAGATCGGCGGCGACGACTCCGGCAGTTACAAGTCCCAGGTCAGCGTGAACGGCTCCCGGACCCTCTCTGCCATCCTCGACCGCCACGCCGCACGCGGGAGGCCGGTGACGTGCGTCGTCTGCACCCTCGTGATCCCCTGGGCCGCTGACGTTGCGCGCCGGCATGGTATCCCCTCGGCCGTCTACTGGATCCAGCCGGCTACGTCCTTCGCCAGCTACTACCACTACTTCCACGGATACGACCAGCTCATCGCCTCCCACTCGGAGGACCCCATGTTTCCCGTGAGTTTACCGGGCCTACCGCCTTTAAGGATCCGTGAGCTCCCGTCCTTTCTTACGATCACCTCCAAAGACGACCAATTCTCCTCGCTGGTCCTCGACGGGTTGCGAGAGGGGTTCTACGAGCTGGACCAAGAAGCTAAGCCCAGGATCTTGTTTAACACGTTTGACTCCTTGGAGGGCGACGCCCTAAGAGTTATAAAGACCAAGATGGAAGTTTTTGCGATCGGGCCGGTGATGTCGAAGGAGATCCCAACCGGGGCGGATCTATTCAAGCAGGACGAGAAGGACTATATGGAATGGTTGGATACAAAGCCGGCTAGCTCGGTGGTCTACGTGTCGTTCGGAAGCTTGTCGTCGTTGAAGCGGCGGCAGATGGAGGAGCTAGTTCTAGGGTTAAGGGAGAGTGGCCGGCCGTACTTATGGGTCCTAAGGAAGGATAACAGAGAAGAAGGGGTAGATTTGGAAGGAGGAGATGATTGCATGGTGGTTGCTTGGTGCAACCAGGTACAAGTATTGAGTCATCGCTCGATTGGCTGCTTCGTGACTCACTGTGGGTGGAACTCGACGTTGGAGAGCTTGGCGTGCGGCGTGCCGACGGTGGACGTCCCGCAGTGGGCGGAACAGGGGCTGAACGCAAGGTTGATGGAGGAGGAGGGATGGGGGATTGGGGTGAGGGGGGTAGTGGATGGGGAGGGGATGTTGCCGGCGGCGGAGCTGAGGAGGTGCTTGGAGGTGGTGATGGGAGGAGGGGAGAGAGGGGAGGAGATTAGAAAGAAGGCGGAGATGTGGAAGGAGAAGGCAAGGGAGGCAGTCCAAGATGGCGGCTCGTCGGAGAGAAACCTCGAGGCCTTTGTGAAGGAGATTATAAGATCTACTAAAGCATAGGATATCTAACCTATGTTTAGTCCCTCTACCAATCAAAAAAGAATAAGAAACAAATAGTCAGTTAGAGAGAAGATCTAGATATAGCTGTGTTCAATCTGGAATTAAGCTGGAAGTGGTTAAGTTTCCCTTCTTTTTTTTGTACTTTAGTAATGATCCTAAACTCTAATTAGATTCTCGAAGACCTGCCGCTAGATTCAGATGTATTAGGTAGCTTTGATTCTGGATAAATAATTTGTGAACGAGCATTAGTAATGTTATGGTTTCTTGTAATGATTGTTACTGATCCACTAACCTATGCACATTTGGCATATACAGAAAAAAATATGAATATGAATACCTATGACGTGAGCCATTACGATAGTAAGATTGATATATTAACCTTATCTTGAACAATTCTTATTATGACTCTGTCACGTATTTGTCCTAACTACCGCATCCAAATAATTAATTTTATTTATTTAATATAATTATTATATTTCTCTTAAGCAAATAATCTTTAATACGAGGCTATATGGCTCGACCCAGCACACACGTGTCATGACACGATAGGAGTTAAAACGTAGTCCAAGTATGCTCTTATCTAGACTTTGCGCCTGGGGCTTGACTCTGGAAATTGGTGTCTTGAGAGATGGTTTCGGCATTAATTAATTTATTAATTAATTTAGAGCATCTCAAGTTCTCAACCCTTCCGAATTTTTTTTTTGGCTAATGAAAAACCCGTAAGCATTACCATTCCATTTAGGCAAACATATTTTACAAGCTATAAACATCAAGCCTAGAGCGCTTGTAAGATATAAAGAAACCAACATCGTACGTACCCAGTACATTCATTAGACTATAGGTCGGGTAACTTTAAGCATTAACGTAGCGACAATGGGTCTACAAAAAATAAAAAAATAGGACAAATAAAGGAAGATAATATTGAAGATTTAGCTCAAATTCATATTTCAGTTTTCATACTTGTTGTGTTAAGGCGTTCGAACGAGCCTTTGAGGCATTCGAACGTAATAACCTGAGAGTAATTACATTTGCAGGCGTTCGAACGAGTCCTGGAGGCGTTTGAACACAAAATCCCGAGAGCATTTGCACTCTACAGACATTAGAACGCTATTCTACGTTTCGGATTTGAATTCCAGAGCTGTTCGAACGAGCATGTGGATGTTCGAGCGCCCCGTGGGATTTCTCCAACTTAAGTCGACCCTATAAATTTTGAAATAGGGTTTTATGGCTAAGTATGCTTAAGAAAAAATTAAAAGAGTTAGTCACCATTGTATTAAGGGAGATTAGAGTTAAAAAAAATTTGTAATTGAGAGATTTGCATAGTGAAGAAGATTGCTCCGCCTGTGAATGTAGGCACATTGCTGAACCACGTAAATTTTATTTCTCTATCTCTCTCTCTATTGTCTCTATTGTTTTTATTCTTGATATTATTTGTATTAGAGTGTCTAATACGTGATTAGAAATTATTTATTTCTATTCCATCACTATTAGCACCATATTAGAGTTTTTCCCAAATTGGTTGGTTTTACTATTACTATTACATTGGCTATATTTAGGGGTGAAGATTTTTGCTTGGGCTTCCCTCACCCATTTGGCTATTAGCCATAAAAATCTACGCTAACTAACAGATCGAGGCACTTGCCACAGATAAGAGAAAAAACACTTGGGGGGCAAGCCACCTAGCCGGAGAGAGGCAACCCGAGAGGGAGATCTGAGAGGAGGAGCATACTTGTGTCACCGCACCTTACCGAGGAACAGTGAAACCAAAAGTACTGCGAGCGACGGACGAGCACAATGCAAACATATCAGACCAAAACACGGAAGGCGACGAGTGGTGGACCTAATGAGCGGTAGTGACAATGAGGAAGAAGCTACGTCTGATGACAGAAAGAGCGGCCGAGGAGAAGCTACGATGGGGAGATGTTACGACAACTGCGATAGGGGAGATGCTGCACTAGGGGAGAAGCAGTATCAAGGAGGGTCAATGAGAGAGGAGAGGCTACAATGGGGGAGAGACAACGACAAGGAGGAAATAGGGTGAAGCATGCTAGAGAAGGAGGCGAGTAGACATAGTGAAACTGAGGAAGAAAGATAGAAGGAAGAGGGAGAAGAAACGAAGAAGGAACAAACTCTTCATCTGGGGCAAAGCTAACCGTCTCGGAGCGGCAACGATGAGAAGGAAGAGTGACGATGGTGAGAAGGAGAAAACAGAGGGGAAGAAGAAAGATGGAAAAATAGAGCGGAAGGGAGAAAAAAGAGAATAACCCTCACGAGGGGTAAAGAAAAAAAAATCTCCCCTCCCCTATCCACAGAGACGAGAGAGAGAGAGAGAGAGAGAGAGAGAGACGCCGATGCCAGGAACCCATCCAATCACAATGGCATGTTCGGGTAAATTAGAAATATTTTTTATAGGAAATTACAAATGTAGGAATTGAAAAGTGAAATACAGATCAAGTTGGATCATGACTTTGGTTATAGTAGAAGCTCCTGGTGTGGTTGAGTGAATTATTGCAAATAAAACCTCTTTACTCTAAAATCTTTATGTGAAATTGTGGGTAAAAGTTTGGAATATAGAAATAGAATAAATCCTTTTATTTTAGATATCTTTATTCTATGTTTAGTTGAGATAAAAATTTTAGAATATTTGACCAACTAATTATAAAACGTAAATGATCCTTTTCTCTCACTTATTTATGTACTATTTATATTGTAGTTTATTCAGGTTGAACAGTTTAATATGACTATAATATACTTGGTCGTATACTACAGTATATTTATAATAAAAAATGTATATAAAAGATTTATATGGGTTGTCCATGTTATTTATGGTGGTATTATAGTGTATGAATTATAATAATTATTTTGGAATAATAATTATAAAAATAACTATGAGAATATTAAAAGGATATATTTATATTTACTTTTCAACTATCTGATGCAATCCTTCAAACAGGCCCTTAATTGTGGGATAAGAAAAAATTAGACTTAAAAACTTATATTGAAATAAAGAAAAAAATTATTTCTTCCCTCTATCTTTGTTTGGTAAAAAAAATAATATATATGTGCTGAAATAAAAAAGTACGAGATAAGATAGTTGAAATAAGTGATAGAAATTAGCAACATATATTTGTTACTTTAAAAAAAAATTAAATAGGGGCCTCTATTTATGACTTGGGTCTTTATCTTAATATTATTTGATAACCTATTTGCTGGAGGCAGCCCAAAATTTATTAGGACAACCATATAATTTAATAGATTTCTGACAAATTAATTTCATAACATAAATGGGCCTCATATTTTAGTGACATAGAATATAGCCATCGTTCTTGGGGACAGCCAATAGAATACCATCCTTGGAGAAGACGGAATTAATTTTTTATTTTCCCCTCGATCTTCTCAGCCAAGAAAGTTATTAAATCCACTGCCCTCTTTAGATTTTTCGCCAACCTAATCGTCTCTACGACTCTCTCTCTCTCTCTCTCTCTCTCTCTCTCGTTTCCAACCCTGACCATCGGTTAATTTTCCATGGGGCTACACGGACAGGAGCAGCAGCACTTCTTACTGGTGTCCTACCCGGCCCAAGGCCACATCAACCCGGTGCGCCACATCGCCGTGCGCCTCGCCTCGGTCACCGGTGCTTGCGTCACCGTCTCCACCGCCGTGTCCGGCCACCGCATCCTGTTCCCCTCGGCAGCGGGACCTGACCAGGAAGTCAACGACGGGGCGGTCTCCTACATCCCCTTCTCCGACGGCTACGACGACGGCTTCAAGGAAGGCGTCGACGACTCCAGCAGGTACGCGTCCCAGATCGTGATCAACGGCTCCCGGACCCTCTCCGCCATCCTCGACCGCCTCGAAGCACGCGGACGGCGCGTGACGTGCGTGTTGTACACCCTCCTCCTCCCCTGGGCCGTTGACGTGGCGCACCAGCACGGCATCCGCTCGGCTCTCTACTGGATCCAACCGGCAACCGTCTTCGCTTGCTACTACCACTACTTCCACGGATACGACAAACTCATCACTACCCACGCAGAGGACCGCGTGCCTGTGGTGAGCTTACCGGACCTGCCGCCTCTAAGGATCCGCGACCTCCCCACATTTCTTACGGCGACCTCCGAAGACCACTACAGCAAGTCTATCCTCGACAATTTCCGAGCGGTATTCGACAAGCTGGACCAAGAAGACGACGGGCGACGGCCGATGGTGTTGATGAACACGTTTGACTCCTTGGAAGGCGATGTACTGAGGCCTATAAAGGACAAGATGGAAGTTTTTGCGATCGGGCCGGTGGTGCCAAAGGAAATCCCGACCGGGTCGGATCTGTTCAAGCAAGACGAGAAGGACTACATGAAATGGTTGGATACAAAGCCAGCGAGGTCGGTGGTCTACGTGTCATTCGGAAGCTTGTCGGCGGTGAAGCGGCCGCAGATCGAGGAGATAATTCTAGGGTTGAAGGAGAGCGGCAGGCCGTATTTGTGGGTCCTAAGGAATGATTGCAGAGAAGAAGGGTTAGAGTTGGAGGAAGGAGATGATGGCATGGTGGTCTCTTGGTGCAACCAATTACAAGTACTGAGTCACGCCTCGGTCGGTTGCTTCGTCACTCACTGTGGGTGGAACTCTACGTTGGAGACCTTGACGTGCGGCGTGCCGACAGTCGGCGTGCCACAGTGGTCTGACCAAAGGACGAACGCGTGGCTGATGGACGAAATCTTGGGGATGGGGGTGAGGGCGGAGGTGAATGAGGAGGGGGTTTTGCCGGCGGCGGAGCTGAGGAGGTGCTTGGAGGTGGTGATGGGGGAAGGGGAGGGAGGGGAGGGGATAAGAAAGAAGGTGGAGATGTGGAAGGAGAAGGCGAGGGAGGCGGTTGGAGAAGGCAGCTCGTCGGAGAGGAATCTCTGGGCTTTCCTGGGGGAGATAAGTGCAAGGTGCAACTAGAGACAATTATTGTCCTTCCTTTTTCTTCTTAATTAAAATTAATGATAACGAATCCAATCAAATTGTATTCATAAACACGTACCAGACTGATGTACGAGCATTAATTCTTGATATATAATTAAATCATTTGATCATTTCGTGTGAATTGACGTTTTTGGCCTTTTCTTCTTGGCTTGTTTCAATATATTCCACTGTAACTTTGGCATGTTCACCGATCTCACCCTTCTACAGTCAGTAGGTAAATTTCTACCAACTCTGCAATTTAGTATACTAGTTAAAGTTTGATGGAGTCAAAGTGATTTTAATCAAATATTCCTAAGAGATCATTATTTAAGCTTAAGATATAAATGATTTAAATTATGATCTTATTTTAAGTTTAAAATATTAAAAAGTATCAATAATTTTTATCTCATATAAAAAATATATTTCTGTAATATTATAATATCGATATAAAATTTGATAGTTTTTAAACTATTTTAAATTATTTTTAAATTTTAGGCTATATTTTAATTATGATTATCATTGGTGGCAATTTAAAAGTTTTCAACGGTAGTTATGTAAAAAAAATTAAATAATTTATTTATGGCGTTCTCTTTTTGATTAATTAAGTGTTGCACATGTTTTAAGGGCACCAATTGCAATCAATACCTATTATTTTATTTTTATT
This sequence comes from Typha latifolia, assembly GCF_019914945.1. Taxonomy (NCBI): domain Eukaryota; kingdom Viridiplantae; phylum Streptophyta; class Magnoliopsida; order Poales; family Typhaceae; genus Typha; species Typha latifolia. Next base: position 3,493,678 of record NC_133087.1, on the reverse strand, counting down.
TTTTATTAGAACAATCTATACTTTTGTTTTGTTTTATTTTTTAAGCACCGTCTCTACTTAGTACAAAATATATTATTTCGTACGGATTTTGCAGTATGAATATATCTCTAAATTTTTTTAAATATAGGGGAAGAGAGCATCTTGCTTATAACAACAAGTTAACTCTCTATTTTTATCTTTCATAATTAAGTTTGTTAGTTTGAATTTTTTGTTCTTGATCTTTGGAGCTAATAATTGGTCCTTCATTTTTTTTGAAGATGTAGTTCTTGAAAATTTGATAGTAAAATATTATATTCATAGAAATTTTAAGTTTATATTGTTTAGAGAATGGACAGAGTCAAATCAAACAATAAAAAAACTATCTGCAACCATTAAGTAATAATGGTCAGGAGCTTCCCTTTAAGCAATATCAAAAGTATCCTCATTGAGAATGCTTATGTGAAAGAAATAACCAGGGCATTTTTGAAATTTAGACATCATCTGTCTAGGTTAGAGGGCTACAGGATCAAATTAGATCACATAATATACAACTAATGTTGCTAAGTTTAATGAATTACCAGTCTAGGAAGCTTGTTCTCTTAAAAAAAAATGGTTATTAAAATATTTATATTGAATTTCAAATAACATCAACATCTAAATAACTTTGTGATTAATACCCGGTCTTGCCTATATTTGTTATGTGACGCTCGATATTATTTGAATTAACTAGGCTAACATCACACTAGCCAAATTTTCTAATACTCCTGAGTAATGTCCTCGAAAAGGTGTTTGATTTATAATGATATTTTATACGTAAAAATAATATGAAGGTGGTTCTTTTAAGAATATAGTGGACTATATATTTCCTCCATCAAATAGAGAATTTTATTATTAATAGAGAAATTAGACATAGTACATCAGATCAATAAGCGCAACCGTAGTTATGATTTAACAAACATGTTCCTTTCGAGTTCTTTAAGAAAGGCCCTGAGATTTTGATCGGACGACCCTCCGTCTCCCGCGGCCTCTCGCACCTTCTCCTTCCACTCCTTTGCATTGTTTCTGATCTCCGACGCTCTCTCCCCGTCCCCCATGACCAACTCCAAGCACCTTCGCAACTCCTCCGCCTCCAAAATCCCTTCCTCACTGATCACCGCCCGAACTCCGGTCTTTGAGACGTCTTCCAACATCCTGGCATTCATACGCTGGTCCGACCACTGGGGGAAGCCGACGACGGGGACGCCGGCGACCAGGCCTTCCAGCGTTGAGTTCCACCCACAGTGACTCACGAAGCATCCCACCGATCGGTGGCCCAACACCCTGTCCTGGTTGCACCACTCCACGACCATGGCGTTATCTTCCGATTCCAACTCTATCGCTTCTAGTACCCTGTTATCCTTTCGCACCACTAGGAGGTAAGGACGCCCGCACGTCCTAAGGCCACGTGTGATCTCCTCCATCTGCCGCCTCGGAATTTGCGCCAGGCTCCCGAATGATACGTACACCACCGTTCTCTCCGGCTGGGCGTCGAGCCAATTCATGTACTCCTTCTCGTCCGGCTCAAATAGGTCGCCCACGGACTTATTCTTAAGGGATGGCAGGAACGGCCCGACCATGACGAGGTCGACGGCGTCGATGGTGGGGATCACGTCTTTCTCGAGTGCACTGAAGGAGTTCACCAGTACCTTGGGCTTCCGCCACGTTGTCTCCTTCTCCAGTGCGTCAAACGTGTCGCGTATGATGCCGAGGACGGAGCTGTACTCATCATCAACGGGCTGGGTAAAGAAGGACGGCAGCTCACTTACCAGGATCGGGGGCAATCCCGGTAATCTCACTACGGACGACGGGTCGTCGACGTGCTCGGTGATCAGACGAGCGTCGCCACGGACGTAGTGGTAGTAGATGGCGAATACAGTCACCGGCTGGATCCAGTAGGATAGGTAAGGGACGGCGTGATTATGCGCCACGTCGGCGACCCAAGGCAAAAGGAAGGGGACGATGATGCACGTGACGGGGCGGTTGCGGTCCCGGAGGGTGACCACGAGCTTGGAGAGATTACGTTCTCCGAAGTGCTTGAGGCGCGAGTAGAACTCGTTAAAGGGGTGGTAGTTAACGGCGTCGTCCTGGCCGTCGGAGAAGGGTAGGTAGGATACTTCGTCGTCGGACACCTCTTGGTCGGGCGTGGAGGCGTCGGGGAACATGCGGCGGTGAGCGGAGACGTTGGTGGAGAAGGTGACGACAGCGCCGAGTCGGGCCAGCTTCTTGGCCAGGCGGAGGGATGGGTTGAGGTGGCCTTGGGCTGGGTAGGCAACTACTAACAAGTGTTGCTTTGAATAATCCTCCATTGCGATGAGAATATGAACGATTAATTACTGTAACACGAGCTACTAGCTATTTATAAAGATCATAGTACGTTTGGTCTTTCAAAGTTATAGCGTAATTGCAAACGCCATTTGAATAGGTAACTGAAGGGGAGAGATGAAAACTTTTGCTTCTTTCCTTGTCCTTTTCTCTATTTTTTCTCTCTCATAATCTCCGTCCGAACACACAGTGTCAGATAACTTCTAGAAGTTGGATAAATACTATTAACTACGTCGCCGGTTAATTTTAACGCTTCAAGAAATGAACACGTGGAGCGACTTTTATTAGAATTCGTGCCATACTATTAACTACGTCTATTCTTTTTTTTGCCGAGCGGATCGGGCTTCGACTTGAAGAAGAATATTTATTCTGGGCCAAGTCGGGCTTGGGCCTACCACAACCCGATTCCGATCTAAGAATGTTCTAATAAACACATATTATTAGCGATTATTCGTGTCTTAATTTCTGCTATGAGATTTCCTTTTATGGGCTTATTAAATAGTTAAACTTTTACTTGTGGGCCCCAATGAAATGACTCACGGAAATCTCACGAACCAATGACGAGAAATCCGCAGAAAAGCGCGATATGCGCGACCACTACCAAAGCACCCTTCTTAGTAGTCATTAACAGACACAGCTAGGAAGCTAATTGTCTGCAAACCGCGATGTAGTAAATTACTACAGCCAAAGTGCATGGTAGCTCCAGATTGCCAATAAGAGTTTGCCAGGTGGACTACTTGATTCGAGCAACCAGGTTTCCATTTGATGAGCTCCATCATTGCTGCCTCCTAGTCCGAGCCCCGCGTGGTGTGCCGGAGATTTAGAAGAAAGACTTTGTAACTTTTAAGCCACCAAAATTACTCGAGAGAGCTCTTAATCCTCAAGCCTCCATGTCTCCAAATCCAAAACCCTCGAGCTTCCCAATCTCAAATTGGAAACGGGGAGACGGCGATCGTGAAGCAGGAGCGAGCTGTTCTGGATCCGTGGATCGATTCTCCGCTGGTGCTAGGGTTTGATCTCTCCGCTTGCTCCATTTGAAACGAAGCAAGTTAGTATCGGTTTGTTTTGGCCTCTACTTGATAGAGCAGTGATGCATTTGGATCGCTAGAAACTCGCATTTGAGAAGTTTCCGCAGATTTAGGGCACTGGTCCTCAAGATTTTTTTCGCGATTATTAAGTGATTCCTGTTGCTAGGCAGCTCGAGAAGTAACACAATGCGATGTTTGATTTGATCTCTTAATTAGGGGTTCTTTTTTTTGGGGGGAGGGGATTTGAGTACGATAAGATTGGAATGAAGAATTAAACATGGAGGAGAACGATCAACATGGAAGTGTACTGAGGCAGATCTCAGTTCGAACAAATGGAAGCTCAAAATCCACGTTGTCGGGGAGATCTGGTGGTAGGAGTTCACCTTCCTTTCGGAGGTTGAATTCTAGTCGGACTCCGCGAAAGGAATCAAAAGGCATATTAGGGCGGTTTCAATGGGTTAGGAGCAACCGTGTGGTGTTCTGGTTAATTCTTATCGCCCTGTGGGCCTACATTGGCTTTCATGTGCAATCAAATTGGGCTCACAATGACAATACAGAGGCAAAGTTTGTGAGTTATACGGAGATTGGTAGTGCTAAGTTGCACGAGGATATCAGAAGAGCTGCAGCACCGATAATTACTAATACTACTACCACCTCTGGTGAGGAATCTGCGGTTGTGAAAGAGAAGAATGACACAGATCTCTTGGAGATGGGTGTTTCTTTAGTGAGCAAGGAGAGACCGGTTCCCTCCCAGAAGAAAGCTCCTAAGAAGAGAATTAGAAGGCCGCGAAAGAGAGTAGTGATACCAAAGGATAATGTTGAAAAAATTGGAATTGGTCAAATGGAAGATGGGATGATACCGAGAAGGAATACTTCCTATGGGTTAATCATGGGGCCATTTGCTAACACAGAGGGTGCGATCTTGGGATGGAGTCCTGATAAAAGAAAAGGGACCTGTGATAGGAACAGGGACTTTGCTAGAATTGTTTGGTCTCGGTCATTTGTTTTGATCTTTCATGAGCTTTCAATGACAGGAGCACCACTTTCGATGTTGGAGTTGGCAACAGAGATTTTGAGCTGTGGAGGGACTGTTTCTGCAGTAGTCCTTAGCAGGAAAGGTGGATTGATGGCTGAACTTGGAAAGAGAGGAATCAAAGTGCTTAATGACAGAGTAGATGCCAGCTTTAAGAGTGCCATGAAAGCTGATCTTGTTATAGCAGGATCAGCAGTGTGTTCTTCCTGGATTGGTGAGTACTTGCATTTCAATTCATATACTAGCTTGTGGTTATCGCTTCCTTTTCTGTTTTACTGTTATTGCAACTGGCAAGCTATTGTCATCTCAAAATTATGGCTGTTTATTTTGTTTGGCAAGTTTGTTAACATGGATATTTTGTACTCCTCTATGGGCTATTAAAAGTAATGGCGGCACACGAATTAGCATCATCTTTAACAGTATTTTTGTACTTTGATAAAGTTCACTTGTCCTTTGCCTTGACCCATGTTGCTATTTTGGCTGTTCTGTCAGCTGCTTAACTGTCATCGGTTGTTCATACCATACTATATTTTTCACTAAGTTTCTGCTCAGTAATTCATTTTTTTATTAGTGAGCCAGAATTGTATGTTATTTTCTTTTAGCCTTTGTACAGGAAATATCATGTGAAATTAATAATTGAGGTTTATTTGTCCTATAAAATGATGTCAGCTTCACGCATAGACAAATTAGTCTCCAAGCTGATGAAGTGCTGATAAAATATATGCCGTTATTTTATTTGCAGAACCATACTTGTTGCATTTTCCAGCTGCATCGAATAAAATTGTTTGGTGGATCATGGAGAATCGACGGGAATATTTTGATAGATCATTGCATCTGCTTAACCATGTGAAGATATTGATTTTCTTGTCTGATTCACAGTCAAAACAGTGGTTATCATGGTGTGAAGAAGAGCATATTCGATTGAGCTCACCACCTATGGTAGTGCCACTTTCTGTGAATGATGAATTGGCATTTGTAGCAGGCATTCCTTGTTCACTGAATACCCCGGATTTCAGTGTTGAGAAGATGCTGCAAAAGAGAAATCTGTTAAGAAATGCAGTTAGAAAAGAGATGGGTTTAAGTGATAATGATATGCTTCTTATGTCCTTAAGTAGCATAAATGCTGGAAAAGGCCAATATCTACTTCTTGAATCAGCTCTTTCAGTGCTGGAACATAATGTCTCTTTGAAGGACTTTAAACCTAATGATTCTTTTGAAGAGAAAGAGCTGCCTCAAGTTGCATCTGTAAACCAATCCGCTATTGCCAGCAAGCCCAATCCCCAGACTTCGTCTCATAAAATGGAATTGACCGATGAACCAGGAAAGAATGTCCTCCAAACTAACAATACTGGTGGTGCTTCTAGAAACAGGAGAAAAGGCTCAAGATTATCTTATATTTTTTCTTTGCGCAATCAAACTTCTAAGGACACAGCAAAGAGCACTCACAGGAAGTCAAGATATTTGCTGGCTGAAAGAGAGGATGGGCAAGAGCAGAATCTTAAAGTTCTAATTGGTTCTCTTGGATCAAAGAGCAATAAGGTTCTTTATATCAAAGCAATTCTAGGATTGATCTCTCAACATCTAAACTTGTCAAAGATAGTTCTCTGGACCCCAACAACAACACATGTTGCCCCATTGTATGCTGCGGCAGATGTTTACATAATCAATGCACAGGTAAAAATTCTTGCATGTTATTTCCGATCAAAACTCTTTTGAAATAATTATGCATTCGTTTAGTTCAATAAATCTTTGCTTGATGAAATTTACCATTTGCTATTCAGATACCAAGATCAGTGACCCTTTTAATGTTAAGGTAGAAATCCATGGAGCTTATCTTTTTTGAGTGATTCACTATTAAGACTAACAGCTTCTGATTATGATCAAGAAATCCTTTTGTTTAAATCCTTTGTACCAAGCATACTTGGTTACAGAGTAATCATTCATTTGTTCTTTTGCTGATAATCCTTTGTACCAAGTCAATTTTCTAACACTGATAATCCCATATGGCAAGATTGTTAAACATGGATACTCGATATTCTTGGACATCACATGGATGTAGGATATGAGATCATTATGACCTTTCTCTGTTTTGATTTAATATAATAGTTCAAATTGAGCAATTACTATTTCAAGAGTTGGTAAGAATATCAAACTAGCTACTATAAAGTCGCTCCCTTCTTAGATGCCAAATTTACCTTGAATTAAGACGCCAAAAACAACTGACAGGACTCCATGCTTAAACCACTCTCTTTGTAGTCATCACTATGCTAGTTAAGGCTTGGTGCTTCATCTTTTATCTTTTATTTATTTATTTGCTTTTATAGGATTTCTAATACTTATTAGGGTAGTATCATCAATTTGAACTATGAGAAGAAAAAGAAAGCATTATCTACACATGCAGGTATAACCTTATAGCTTGCCACTTATCACATGTTCTTCACTACTTAATTTATGCAAGGCATATGATAAGCATTTTATAAGTAACAGAGGTAAAGCATATATCAGATTACCTTAGAAATAGTCAAGACCCATGCAACAGATTGTTTGAAGCTAAATTGTCAGATTCTGCAGCACAAATTGTAACATATTCAGAATCAACATAGAAAGAACGTTTTAGAGTTATTTATTTGGTTAGAAACAGCCAGCCTGCTAAATAAGCACAGCTTGATGACTGAGAAAGATTAACCTAGTGCCAAAGATTGGCAAGGAATGAGCCGCATATCCATTTTGGTTTATAGGTCTTAGAAAGCTATCGTATCTAATTTCCAGGATAGTCTCATTATAAATTTATCTTCTTAAAGCAAGTTTTGACTCAAAGTGGATCAATTGAATTGGCAACTAGCTAACTATATTATGTAATTCTTCTTACATGAGAAGTCATTAAAGCAGAGCAGCATTCCCCTAGTTTATCTGCATGTGTTCTATTGTAGACCATCATTCAACCTCAATAATATGAAATAGTTCATGATCCAGAAAGCACAATTGTGGACCACATGAGTTAGAATGAAACAGAATTTCAAATGCTAGACATATCCAAAATTCCGTATGTGAACACATTCCAACTCGACCTGTTTCTGTAGGGAACTCAGTGACAGATGAACAATAAGTAAAATCTTCAGTGCCCTTTGGTACTTTGGTCGTGACTGGGTTATGCTTCTTTTTGGCTAGTAAGATTTCCTAGTCATGTCCAAATGCTTGAGTTCCTTTGTCAGTGAAAAGACAGGAAGGCTGACAAAAAAATTATTGGTTTTTGTAGGGTGTTGGAGAAACATTTGGAAGGGTGACAATTGAAGCTATGGCATTTGGCCTGCCGGTATGGAAGATCCTCTACTTCATTTTAGCAGCAGTGCCCTACTTCTATCTTGATTTTCTGTCTGATACTCCGTGACTATTAAATCTCTTTCTATTGCCACACATTTTAAGGAAGGAAAAATCAAAATTTCTTCTCCTTAATGTGGCATTCATCTTCTTTTTTTCTGAGAAAATATGGTGTTAACCAATGATTGAATTTGCATAAACTTAGATGTATTTATAGGTTTTGTAGGTCAGACAGGCTATGTTGTTTTTCATTTTAGATCTTTGAAATTGTAATTGATTTCTCCCCTTCAGTTAATATATTAATTAAATAAATCAGATCTGTTTTAGTGAACAAATTTTAAAAAATAAGTATCTCATTCATGACACCTAGTCATTGATTCAAAATACACGGGCATGCAAACACACACATATGAACTCCCTTGAACTCAGTTGCTCAATTATTACAGTTGGGACACTACTCTGGACTGGTATAGGTGAAAGTAATGTAGGGATAACTGGTTATGTTTCTAATCATTCTTCAGTAGCAGGTTATTGGAACAGATGCAGGAGGCACCAAGGAGATTGTTGAGAACAAGGTAACGGGCCTTCTCCATCCCATTGGCCGTGAAGGGAAACAAACCCTTGCAGAGAATATACAGTTTTTGCTTAGTAACCCATCTGTGAGGAAGAAGATGGGAATGATAGGAAGGCAAAGGGTACAAGAGAAGTACTTGAAGAATAGCACATACAACAAATTTGCAGAGGTCCTTGCCAAATGCATGAAGATATAGAAGTAACTATCTCGTTACAACTTCCCACATTTTTTTTTTTCTGATTTTTTTTAGTAGCTCTCCAAGCCTTTGGCTATCAATTTACTGATTTTGTGACAGTGGATGGTCTAATTGATTCAAATTCTTGATTTCCATTTTCGAGATATTGTACAGGGTTATCATTTTTCGTTGAGTGCTTAACCAAGAATTACTTTTAAGCAACACCTATTTCAACATTCCAAAACAGGGGAACTTCTCGTTGATCGCGAGAATTAACCGATCGAAATTATTTATTTAACGGAAACAGTATTCAGCTCTTAACATATTAAGATCTTCCTCTCTTGATTGGCACCCTCGATGTTTTGACCGCAGTTATGGTTTCCGGAATTCCTCGGTTGCAAAGCTTTTAGTACCGTAGTCAAGAAATATATAAAAAATGGCTTCCAAAACAGAAGAAATGGAATATCAAAATTAGCACATTAAGTCCAAGAAAACATCCAACTTTAACTGTTCAAAGCGACATGGGAAATGTCTCCATGAGATACTGATGAAGGAACATCACAAGCAACCCCTGAGCGATATGTACAAAGACATAAAAGCGCCCCATTATTTTACAATTAACTAAAAATTAAATCTATTTAAGACACCCAATGCTTAATTGAGGACTGGAGCTCATCATCCAAAAAGCGACGAGCTCACCGCACAGGTTGTTGATTGTAGTGGCTCTTCTCTTTCTTCTTTGCAGCTGCAAGCCTTGCACTTCTCGCAGCAGCCTCCGTTGCAGCATGTCTTGAAGCAGCATCAACCTCTTTACTTGATTTCTTCTTCTTTGATGATGCCACCTTCTTTATCCGCTCCTTCACATCCACTGTTGAAGTTTCTTCTTCAGCTTCACCAACCCTGGTTTCTTCAGGGCTTTTATTAGCTTCCATACCATCAGTCTGTCCCTGCTGTTCTTTAGAATCCTTTGAAGATTTGTCTTTCTTGGCCTTCTTCTTCTTTGCAGTCTTACTCTCCTTCTTGGCCTCGTCCTCGTTATGTTCCTCTTGTTTACTCTCATCTGCAAATATGAACATGTTGGAAAAGCTAAGTTACTGGCGTACATCACATTATCAAGGAAAAAAATATAGTACCATGTAGTTTGCTCAAAAGATTTGGATTACAGTGGAATAGCACTGCAAGTGTACTAGCACTTTTACCATTTGCTTTGCCTTGACTAGCATTGTTGCCATTGCCAGAAATTCCCAACTCAGCCAATGTAGCTTCAAGTTCTTCTAGTTCCTTTTTCTTCAGCTCCTTCTTGGAGAGCTGCCTTTCACCATCTTTAGCTTGTGTAGGAGCAGGGCGACGTTCTTTCCCTTCTGGTTCTGCTGCTGGAAGAGTGGCTGCAGGTTCTTGGTCGGGTTCCTCCTCAGCATCATCGTCATCATCACCTATATCAACATCAAGGCCATCCTCTTCACTTTCACTTTCCTGCAGAAAATTATATACACAAGGATCTAAGAAAACTACTAGATCAGATAATATAAGTTGGTCAAGAGCAGAACTGATAAAAAACATAAAGAATTAGTGCTGGTAAATCCAATGCAATCCGTCATTCCTGAAAGAAGGAAAACAGCTTTAGGAGCTTGTCCTTCAATTAATTGCTCTTCCACTCTCCTCACATTCTATATCTGAACTCCAACCTATTTTCAAGTATTAGAATCCTTACATTAAAATAACCACAGTATCCATCTCTACATGAAAAAGTCCAAAGAACATTTCGAGAACCAAATTTATCACATTATATGCCTAAAATTCATTTTGCCTATTTTGCAGCTTTTCAGTTTGCAACTGTCCGTGTACCAACTCCGCACAGGATAAATCTCATATATTGTGCTAGAACTAGACCTACTAGTAGATCTCTATGTAATGTTTACGACCTCATTTTTACCCTCTGTAACATTGTAGGTTATTGTTTATCATTCACAGAATCATGTCTGATTACTTCTACCGCAGTATACACCAAAGTCTAGAACATTACCCTGATGAGTTAAGCAATTGGAATTTGAACATCTTTACTAAGTGGAGATAGTCAAGTACTGACGATGCCAAGATCAATGCCATTAGGATCAATTTACTCATTCTGATATAAATTAGGAATTGTCTAAATTTGAAGTTCTGAACACATAAACTAACTCCTTTCTGGACATAGATGACAGTTTTTTTGGCAAATTTCTTATCAAACTCTACCTTACTAATCCGAATTGATTTCAACATGGATCCAGAGAGGTTTCTTAAAGGGGTAGTTTGATTTAATGTATTTCGACATGCCGCATCCACAGTGATTCCTATAATATGACCGTTTCGCTTTAGTGATTCTAGAGCTTATGCATATTTCATCAAACCTTTTATAATTATGTTAAACTCTTACTATATCGTATAAGAAATGTGTTATTACTTTTACCTTTTATATGAGAAATCTAAGATTTTATGAATTCTTAATTGCTGTAAGCGTACATCAACTAGCGCAGCTATAAGGGACTCACCGAAAACTACTTCCATGAGCCTAAAAAGGAACTCTCTCTGCATTAATTTGTTTTCTGTCATGACAAACAAGTACGACAATCAAATGCAGATATAGAAAGGATACAGAATAATTTCCTGAACACGTGGATAAAGTTCTATGGCATTATCCATTTTCACTACTCATACCAAACCTCAGAAACGGGCAGCACAAAATGACAGTGTGCTCCCGACAAAGGACAGCATGCTGCTTCCATAACTAACTTGACTGAATAAAGATTTCTTAATGATGTCATCCGATCCTTCTAAGACAACGTTGCTGATACCCTTAACCTAAACAATTTAAGTTTCATAAGCTAAATCACAAGTTACTCTAATTAAACCAAGTATCATATTGCAAACACCCAACATTATCGATCTTAAAACATTCAATTCTCGCCTTTGTACAAACTAACAGCACAAGTTAAACAAAGAAGAATACATCCAGAATTAGATGACAGTCACAAATAAGTTATCAATTAGAATAGTAAACAAGAAGAGTTAGTATAAAAGTACAGTTCTATCCAATGAATAGAATAATAAAGATTAAAAAAAGAATTCATGAACAAGAAAAGGAAGCCTACCTCCTCTAAAGTTCCTGCATTGCCCTTACTCCCCCCCGCCTCCGACGAGCCCCAAACGGGCAGCGGCGGTGCCGTCGTTGCATAGTAATCGTCGTCGTCGTCGTCATCTACATCAGCCCAAGATTTCGCGTTCAACGGCGTCGGCGCCCAGAATACTTGCTGCTGCGCCGGCTCCTTATTCTGCTGCTTATCCGATCCTTTCCTCTTCGACGACTCCTTATCCGACTTCTTCTTCTTCTTGAGGGTCCCGAGCGCCGCGAACACGTTCGTGCTGCTAAAATTTAGGGCTCCGTTGTCTCTCCTGCTTCCGTTCCCGGCCATCTACACCCCGATCTCCGAAAAGCAACGGATAGTAAATCCAACTTAGGGTTTATACCGATCAAAGAACACACTGAAATTTCCCAACGATGAAGAAATCCGAAAGGAGATCGAATTCACTATACAAAATTCCCAAACGAGAGATCAAAACTTCTAGATAACAAAACCTAAATTATCCAATCAAGTAGCAATCCTTCGATAGCTCGATGAGAGAAAATAAGCGATATAAATATGAAGAGATCACAGAAACAAATCTGTTTCTTGGGAGAATTCGGAATACGAGTTGGTATCGAGTAGTTTATATCGACATCGGAGAGAAGAGAAGAGAAGAGAAGGGAAGAGACAAGAGGCGTGTCGAAATGGAATAACTTGTCCACGCGGTGCGAGCTCAAGTAACGTACACCACTCATTGTAATGTTACCCTTCTAATCTTCTATTAACGACCGTTAGATCTGCATCCGACGATGGAGATAGCATGATATAGTGAGACCTCGAGTCAGACAATGTTTCGTTCTTCTTTTGCTTGTCGGAGAAGAGGTAGGACATAGAATAACAGTGTGTAGGAATAATATTTGGATACCTCAGAAATCAGATCATATTTGAGTATATGAAAAGATTTTAATTATTATATTCTTTATATATGGTATATTTTGAAATTAGCTTGATTAATATACACCTGTTTCTTGTGTATTATTGACGTATTATTGTATTAAAGAATTAAGTCTAAAAAATATTGATAAGTAAAAGAAGTGATAGTGGATAAAGAGAGACAATTCTCACCTAAAGTGTGTCAAAAGAGCTCGCTGGAGCTGGTTTAGTAAATGAGCCAAGCTCAAATTAGTCTCTGCTCAGTTTAGTTCCATTATATATATATATATATATAATCGAACTAAACTTTGTCTGAATGAATTTATTCGAGTGAGGATGCTACTTTTCTCGGATTCAAGAAACATCAATATTATGCATTGCAATGTAGATAAAATCTATTGTTCTCTTTAGTGGAACAAGCTCAATAAAGTTGTAGGAATACAAAGAAACAACATACAAAACGACATGTAGCAGCTACACAACCCCTAAAAATTATCACTCAGTATGCAAAATACATATCTGTAATCCTTTCACTTATTCATCCAATTACAACAAACTTGTCACGCCAAGTTCTTCATTTGACGAACAAAATCCTCGGAGTGATCCTTAGTGACGCAGCTTGCTAGCATTCGAAGCCCCTCTAACGGCGCCGGAGCTTTCAAAATCACGACAGAAGCGATAAAATCGTTATTCACCAGAGGCCCAGCAACCATTGGAGGCCCCCATCCATAGTCTACCTCAGCAAAGCCCAACTTGCTCCAATCAGACACATAAATAGACTCATAATTGAATGTCATTCCAAATGGGTCCTCAGTAAGCTCTCCATTAGCGAACTTGAAGAACTCTGCAGGCATCTTCTCCTTGGCTTCTCTGATCAAATCAACCACCTCCATCAATGTGGAGCTAAGGATCTTACCACTGGGCACAGACATTTTAATGGGGAAAATGGAATTGCCATAGTAACCCCTGTTAAGCTTAAGCAAATGTCTAACGCTGGCAAAGAAGCAGAGCTTGACATCAACCTCAGGATCCAAATTTAGAGCCTGAGTTCGGCATTGCCAGAGTTTCGCAACGATGACATCAAATCCAGAGCATCTCTTTCCACTGCGCTCCATGTATTGGGCCTTCAACTGGTTGAGGTAATCTATGGTGTAGTCCAGTACAATGTAGTCTAAGGCCAGCACAGGTAGCTCTGGAAGTGGCCCTGGTTTAAGCTTTGGGTTTGGGAAAGCTTCCCGGCCCCATACCGGCTTGACTGTCGGCTCTGGGAGGCCTCGAGCCATCTCTCCGACAGCAGTGATGAATTGGGCCGCTCCCAGGCCGTCGGCAGAGGCATGGTTGAACCGTAGGCCGAGAACAAATCCACCACATGTGAACACTGTGACCTGATTTTGCGAAACAAAAAAGTGGGTTAGGAAATTAGGCATACCCTTCTTGAACATCAGATTCTGACATAAACCAAATTGTTGCACGAGGACAATGAATAAATGATTGGCATTTCACATAGTTATGCTGAGAAAATTATAAAAATTGTCATTCATATAAACACTCACAATCATATCTGGGATTAAGAACTTCTATTTAACCCAATATGTGAGTTTAAATCAATATAATGTGGTGGAGCTTCCATTCTTGGGAGGATTTGAACTTTATTCCAACAAATCAATTGTAGGTATAATTCAGGGTAAGGTAGTTGTTACTATCCACATCATATCTATAGATTTTTCCTGCACAAAATGAATCATTAACGGCATTGTATTCTCCTGAAATGTACACATGATTCCAGCTAGACAAGTGAGTGAGACTAAAGTTATGACAACTCACAAGTCCTTAAAAAGCTAAGACAAATTGCCAACTGCATGTAGTTATCCAGCTATTTGGGAGAGAGACAGCTGAACAACTCCCTCCTAGTCATTGGATATCTCATCAAGATCCAACTAATTGGTAGCATTAGTCCAAATAATTGCACCGACACTTCACACTTAAATAATTTTATTATTTATTTACTTTTTTCAAGAAGTTAAGCCAAATGGTTAGGAACACAGAGGGAACTGGATCAAAAATTTACATTAGAAATCAGCTATCGCTCCTTTCTTCTGTGCCTCTTAAATTGGTTTTAACTTGTCGATCCTAAACAATTAACTTTTTTAACCACAGCCTAAAGCTCTCCTAGTCCTAGATTACTTTGTGCTCACGTAAGGAAAAAAATTGAATGCTTCTAATCCTCCAAAGAAGATCTCTCAACCCAAGTATAAAGTCACAGTGCTACAATTACTACTCATTTGGAAAAAATTACTTTTTTACCCCTATATCGCTCTTAAGATAATTATTTGATCGCTACCTCTACTTGCAAGCTAAGCAAAGTGGTCAACTTTTTCCTTTCTGAACAGAAAAATAATATTTCAAATAATTAAATCTAAGTCAACTTAATAGATGTTTACTTTTCCATCTTCACTAAAAAAAGCCCCCATCGATAGCTCCAACGACTAATTCAACCAATTTTCGCACAAAAGAAGCAAATCAAGTGAACAAACAAAAAAAATGAAATCCATTACCTGCATCATCATAATGGTATTAGCCGGCTCAACTTCCCAATCCTCCTTCTTGGGATAAGGCACGAGCTCCTCCTTGGGCAGCATCAATGGCCGCTCCAAGTAATTAACCTCTTCCAAGCTGCAATTAGCTGTCGCCTCCGCGAAGTAGACCCCATCGGCCGTGCAATCGACGACCGGCTCGCCCGGGACGGGCTCGATGATCCGGCCGGCCAAGGGGTAGTACAATACAAGCGCCTTCGCCAGGGCTTCCCGTATCACCTTGGCCGGCTCGTCCGCCTGCTTAAAGATGTGCATCGACTCGACCAGGCCACGGTGGGTCGGGTACCGGTCGATCCAGGCCAGGGGGAGGGTTCCGGTCGGGGTCGGCTCGGCCGGTCGGACCGGGCCCTCGGAGATCCTCGTCACCGTGAACCCCATCGTGGTGGTCGTAGGTTTGGGGGGGTAGTAATTGAGCTTTCAGGAGGAGGAGCCGAGGAGGAGGAGGAGTAGGATGGGAAAGCTTGGGTTTGATCTAGTATTTATTGTGAAGAGGGAGAGGAGGAGTTGTTGTTGGCACGATGACCAGGTCATTATAATCTAATTGGGTTTGGGTTGCGTTCATTAGAGAGGGTTAATGGCAGGTTTAGTGTTAATTTTTTGGGGGGGATGGGATTCCCTGCGGCCTCGCCTCGAGTCTTGTATTTACTTGTATTACCTCTATTCAAATACGAAAAGTTTTACCTGCACCTCTTTTTGCTGCACATGGGCTGATGTGATCAAGAAGCTGCCAGGCGACCCGACTGCATTAAATTCCTGCAATCGAGGCTGCAGAGTATTGATCTGCCCTCCCCCCACTAACTGTACCTTTTATTTGCAATTATTAAATTCAAACCTTGTTAATGAGGAATGAGTCGGTCCAAATTTTTTTTATAATAATAAGCTGAGTGGAGGAGAGCCTATAAGAATTGTAAATGATTTGAGTACAACACTTGGTACCCAGAGGTTTAATTGGATAAGGACTAAACAAAGTTTTTAAGCAGTACTACTTGAGACAGAAGGAATCCCAATTAATTCCACACATATTTATATAAGCTCAATTATAATTTAACCTTGGGTGATTTGGCCCGATTTATTTTACATCCATCCCTCTATTTATCTTACATTCATCTCTTTATTTCAAATGTAAGCATTTAACTCTATGTAGTACAGACAAAGTTATTTTATCTAGTTGGTAGAGCGGAGAGTTCTCTCGCTCCTTTTCAATTCATTTTCCCTTCTCCTCTCTCCTCTATAAAATTTCTCTATATTTATATCTGTCATCGCCATCTTTATGCTTATCGTCTTTTCTCTCTCATCATCGGTCTCATCTTTCTCTTTTTGCTTGTCATCTCTCTTTCTCTCTCCATCGAGTTTTCACCTACTATCGTTTGCCGTTTGGCATGCCTTCCTCTTCCTTATTGCTGCAGTCCATCGTGTCCCGCTTGCCCTTCTCCTCTATCTTTGCTATATTCCCTCACTCCACTTGCCTCTATCCATTGTCGCCCATTGTTGTTATCCGCTGCTGCTTGTTGTTCGACCTGCCTTCTTCCTCCTCTATCACCACTCCGCTCTTTCACTCCTCCCGCATCAACCTTGTCATCTTTTCTGCTACAACATTGCAGCCTGAAAGTTGCACCTAGCTCCTTCTGGCTCTGACGAGTTATTGTCGGAGGTAGATTTTTGGTTATCATGGGGCCAATTATCTTTTTGGTTGTCTTATCTTTTTAGGTTTAAAAGTTCTTTAGTAGCTATACAACTTTATTCAATCCAAATAATGAAGCTAAAGTTAAAAGGGTGGTGTTTAAGCTTAATAATTATTTTTTCTTATATTACTCGTATATGGCTTAATGCTTTTTTTTTTATAACCTAGGTTAACGTGGACGATACTAGCAAGAATATTCCATTATAATATATAAAATAATTTATAAATACATAAATTACTCTTGCCTTCTTCATCCTCTCTTTCTCTTCCCAAAAATACGAAGGAGAAAGAGGAGGAGCACGATGAGGAAAGATGGTGTAGGTGGCAACGGCCGGAGGAGGTGGTTGGGAAAGATAAAAGAAGATATAGAGGTAGAGAGAAGCGGAGGGGATAGTGAAAGTATTTTAATAATTTGATCAATAACAGTTAGTCAAAATAATATCATGATGTTAAATAAAAATTATAGAAAAAAAAAAATGAAAGGTACAGTTATAAAATCTTTAAAGACAGGCCACAAAAATTCCTTTTATTACCATAAATATACATATATATATGTATGTATGATAATAAACATCAATAATTACAGTTGAGAGTGGTGCTTTTTAGGTACCCGTAGCAGAATAAGAATACAGGACATTGGACATTGGAAGTCTAAGGTTGAGTTGAATTGGAGGGAGGGAGTTTGGTTTGGAGGAATTTGAGTGGTGTGCATGAAGGAGGTTGGTAGAAGGATAGGAAGTAGGAAGGCATAATAACTAATAATAATATAAAAAAAAACAACAACAAATAAGAAACAAGAATGATCGGAAGGCAATGTGGATTTGAACATGAAATGTGGGGAGTTATTGGCGAACAGTTAGGCATGTGAGTGAACATGGGAAGAGGGCAGGAGAACGATTAGAATTAGATTAGATTATACCAATCCCTCCAAACACAAACCTGCCTAATTCCTATGATCAATTCCATTTCTATTCCTTATCCTTCTTCACCAGCAGTTTGAGGTAACTCATTGTGTTTTAGGATGCTGACTTGGAATCCAACTTGTTTAGAATAGAAAACTTATATGTACACTTTTAAAAAAGAATATTCATGAGCACCTTTGGATCCTAGTCAGCAACTGCATCTTATCTGAGATATCATCTGACTTTTTTAAATGAAGCATTATTCATATTATATTATTTGGGTTCTTATTAATTTTATTAATTAATTAATTAATCTTAATCACCCCGGGCTAGAACATAGTTCGTTGGAGCCTTACACACTTTTAACTTAGTAAGCTTCTACTCGAATCATATTTTTAGTGGATTTAATGTGGGCTGACTTAAGCAATTCAGTTTAAACGTATTGTTAGATATGTCGATATATTGATCACGTGTATCTAATTACTTTAATTTCATCTAAATTAAATTTTAAGTGTATGCAATATATATATATATATATTAATCACTCGTATTCAATAATTTTGATCGTGTTTAGAAAAGTAAATACAAAAATGAATAGAACGGCTCAAACTTATTCACCAACTCATTGAAAGAGAAAATTTTCGGGTCTTACTCGTAGTCAATAAACCTAGTCTTATTCAATCAAAAATTAAACTATCTAAGTAGACTAATTGGGTTGATCTCCAATTCTATACGGTAGCATCTTCTTCTCCCACAAACCTTTGTTTGTTAGCGAAGGCCTAAATTAATCTTTATACCTAATAAACCTTACAAGAATCTGAGAAGTGGATCACACACCACAAGGTTAGATTTGGTGGTCGAGTGATTAGGATTTGCTACCTTTTCTAACTCTTTCTTTCGTGCTAATTGAACAAGACTAATAAAGATTAATCCAAGCCAACATCCATGCACGCATGCCCACCTACCTCTTTCCCTCCATTCTCACAATGAGAAGAAAAGTCTAAAAAGGTTTGGTTGCAATCACTAGTCTTAATATTTCCTAGGCAATAATTAAGCAAACGTTGGTTTCCTCGTGGAAAACAAACCAACCTTGAATGAATCATTCAACACTTCTTAACGAGTGATTGATGTGCCTGTCAAAGTAACAGTTTTGAAGCGTTTATAATGCATGCCAGTGTGCCAGATAGTAGCCTAACCCACTAAGTTTACCATTGAATGATTTGTGTACATGACGATGAGATCGATCATGCATCGTGCTGTTCATGAAAGTGAAGCATTTGGAGTAATTAACTTGTAATATTTAACTCCTCCATTAGCAACTTACAGGAGTACGTAATTGACATGTAATATGTCACTGCTCTATTAGCTCTTTGTGAAAGTGAAACCCTCCTATATGATTTCTTCTTACATGATTGTAGAATTCCAGTAAGAATACAATTTTTTTTCTTTTGAGAGAGAGAGAGTTTATAGAGTTATGATTTATTTAGCTTAGCGATCTATTATAACTTGATACACCGAAATGAAAAGAAAAAATAAAGCATCAGCTGTTGAAACACAATATTAAGTACAAAAAATAATACAAACATTAAATTCAGAGTATCTTATATATCTGCAATCAAAGGTATATAATTTTTCGTCAAAACTATTAAATTTTTGATCTTTTATCTTTTCTCTCTTTTGAAAGACTTGCAAAGTCTAAATTATATATATGAGGCTTTATTTTTTTTAAAGAAAAACTAATTTTCCTACTCATTATTGCAAATTTTAAAAAATATTAGACTTCTTTTAACATGAAAAGTAACATCAAATAGGTAGTTGTATATAAATCAGAAATACAACTAAAAATTTAGAAATTTACCAAAGGGGGAGAGAAAAAGTGAGTTCTGACCAAATACCACTTTTAATGATGGAAAATTAACTAACCAATGACCAACTGGTTCATCTGTCCTTTGCTTGTCCTTTGACATTGACGAGCTAATTGAGATCAACCTAATTATATTTCCAATCAAACCCACCTTTAGAGATAAAGAAAAGCAAAGAAGAATTTAAAGAAGTAGAGCTTCAAATGTTGTATTGATAGCGATGTAAATTTATGAACGGTATCAAGTAGATGAAACGATCCATCAAAGTGAAAACAATTGAACAAAGGATGGATCTAAAGTTGCCCTAATCTTTCTGCAGATGAGTACACTGCTATTTAGCACACGAGACATTAGAAAGGAATTATATAGATATATTTGTAACATTGCTGCTGCTCTGCCAACATGTGCCTCAATTATAGAGCCAGTTTAATAGCTATTCCAATGTATAAGGACTGCAGCATGTTCGTATAATAATTGCTTATAAGTATATTAATTACACATGATCATAAATTAAAGAGTAATATGCTATATAAATAATAGCCTATAAAAGATGTAAGAACAAATATAAGCATTGGGGAAGAATCTACTCCCTTGAGTATATATCAGATTTCAAATTAACAAACCAAGTGAATGAGTTTTTAAGTGTACTGCTTTCTGTAGACACTGCAGAGATGGGCCCTGTCTTGCATGCACTCACAAGGTGACAAAATTAAGTTGTACAGTTGGTAGAAACTTGTTTCTTATTATCTTTGTCATAGTTTGATACTATTTGGATTGCAATGCAGACTCAGAATCTAACCATCAAATGAGTGGTCATAAGTTTGTAAGTTAATTAGAGATTAGATATATAAATCAACTCTCCTAGAAGATGAGTTATAATATATTTTAATTTCTTTTGGGGCAGTGGTTGGCATGAAGAGGTTTTTAAGAGTAGCCAAATTTAAATTTAATTCTGGTAGCATGTGAAATAAATCGAATGAAGTTAGGTGTAAAACCAAAAGAAGTCCTTTCTTTCTTGTTCAAAATAACAACCAGGAAATCCACACCTAGATTTAACTACTTCCAAGGTAGTTGAAATAGGAAGATAGATTCCAACAAACGCTATAAAAAAACACATCAAGCATTCCTCCTCCTCTATCTTGTAGAAAATAATACACACACCCTTCAATAATTCCCTCCCTTCCCGTAGCCATGAGCGTCAAAGTCACAAGGCTCTCTCAGGCGGTGGTCGTCCCGTCGGAGCCGACGCCGGCCGGCAAACTCTCGCTGTCGTGGCTCGACCGGTATCCGACGCAGCGAGCCCTCATCGAGTCTCTCCATGTATTCAGGAAAGGCCATGAGCCGTCAAAGACCATTAAAAGAGCTCTGGCTAAGGCCTTGGTGTACTACTATCCTATTGCTGGGAGACTTTCGCAATCTGAGAGCGGAGAGCTGCAGGTCAACTGCACAGGGGAAGGGGTGTGGTTTATAGAGGCTTCGGCTAGTTGTAGCTTGGAGGATGTGGATTACTTGGAGCACCCTTTGATGGTGTCCAAGGATGAGCTCTTGCCTCATCCTAATAAGCCCACTTTGGAGGCATCTGACGAGGATGCAATGGTCTTGCTTGTCCAGGTACACAAATATTTTGTGTCTCTCTCTCTCTCTCTCTCTCTCTCTCTCTCTCTCTCTCTACAATGTCAGAGATGACAATTAATTCTCCCTTATCATAGTAGATCTAGCCTAAAATTCTCCTTGTGATTCAAAGGTAACGGAATTCAGTTGCGGTGGATTTGTGGTCGGATTCCGATTCAGCCACGCGGTCGCGGACGGTCCCGGGGCGGCGCAGTTCATGAATGCCGTCGGAGAAATAGCGAGAGGCCGCACACAGCCCACTGTGGAGCCGGCCTGGTTCCGGGACGCAATCCCCGACCCACCTAAAGCGCCAACTGGGCCCCTGCCACGGCAGTCCGATGTCCAACTGGAGTACTTAGCGATGGACATCTCCACTGACTACATCAATCACTTCAAGAACCAATTCCATGAGCAGACCGGTCAAAGGTGCTCGGCCTTCGACGTTCTGATAGCGAAGGCATGGAAGAGCCGAACTCTGGCGATAAACTTCGACCCGAAGACGAGCATCCACCTGTCCTTCGCCATGAACGCTCGCCCGTTGCTGCACCAGAAGCTTCCCGAAAAGGGCGGGTACTACGGGAATTGCTACTACATCATGAGAGTATCGACCACCAGTGAGAAGATCACCCGTTCTTCGATCGTGGAGATTGTGAAGATGATCAAAGAAGGCAAGAAGAGGCTGCCCTCGGAGTTCTCCAGGTGGGCTAACGGTGAGCTCAGGGAGGACCCGTACCAGGTCACGTCCGACTACAACACGCTGCTGGTCTCGGATTGGACCAGGTTGGGATTTGCTGAGGTGGACTACGGGTGGGGGCCTCCAATCCACGTGGTGCCACTCACGAACCTCGACTACATCGCGACGTGCATACTCGTCAAGCCCTCGGCCCACAAGCCTGGGGCCCGCTTGATCACGCAGTGCGTTACAAAGGGGGACTTGGCCGCGTTCCATGAGGGGATGATGGACTTGGATTAGACTTTGCTTAATGGAGCAATTAGTGGGATAATTCTTTGGAATAAACAAAGGAAGTGTTTGATTTGATTGTCCTATTATTTTAGGAGATTAGTAGTTATTTATCTTAACTATGTTCCACTTTATTATTTCTTTTTATATATTTTGGTGGGTGTAACTGAATGGAATGCGTGGAAAGCCACAATGTGTAACAACAATAACAAAAAAAAAACACCATGTTCTATGTCCCTCCATGATTCTTTGACGTTATTTCTTTTGATTAGTCTTGCATGAAGCGTGTTACTGTTAGTTGATTTGATATAGAAATAGGATGGCTTACATGACATGTAAAATTGCAATACATGAAAAAGTGCTAAGTTATTAGTCGGAATAAACGTAAAAATATGGTGATTGATATAATATAAGTTGAGAGATAATCGACATTAGTTCCGAGAACGATAATGTAATTTTATTTACTCATCTCATTTCTAGTCTTATATAAATTGAACAGTATACTAAAATTAAAATATAATATTAGTACTTTCAAGAGATATATTATTCTTTTGAAATAAGTTACATATCCATTACATAGGGCATTCTATTCAGAGCATAATTTCGGTGCGAGCTGATTTGGGCATAGAATATGCTTATCCAACACTGCTAATCATATCCAATATATATATATATATATATATATATATATATATATATATATATATATATATATTGAATTGTAGAAATTAATAAATGAGCGTGAATAGAAATATTAATATATTTACAGGCTTAAAAAGGTAGACTAGTTAACTTGTGAGCTGCACCATTATTTAGACGACTCATGAAATGGGCCTTAATCCTAATCCTAGGATAATAAGAAATCTACCGTTTACATTTAAGCGACATCAAATCTATAGACCAGGTCTTAACCACCATCTTCAAACCTTCCCAGGGAGGAGGACTACCTCGGTTATAATATTAGGACAATGGTCTATGTATGCCCTCTCGAATTCTTTAGCACATTTATAAGTACACTAAAAAATTAAAAACCAAAGCATTTCCCTTCCGCACTGAATGAATTCTTTTGCGGACCAAATTCTCTAACTATACTTTTTTATTAGTGAAATACAACATACATGTTGAAGATCTAATTAAGGATGTAATCAAGTCAAACTTGATCAATCATAGCTTTAGACATGATCATTAGGCTCAAACCCGTCCAATTTTAATCGGGCTAAGTCCGGTCCGAGCCCGATTTAGATCTGGCTCGACTCGAGCCCGAGATGATAGTGGGCAGCATAAGCTAAGCCTTTGCCAGCTCGGCCCGATCCATTACTCTCATCTATGACCCAACCCATAATACATGTATATTTCTATAATTCTTTTAGTCCCACGTTAGATATTTAATAAATTATATATCAATATATAATTATATTCCTATGCAAAATAATTAAAATGGCTTCCATATTAAACTCGGCTCAATAGAATATAATATATATATTTTTAAATATTTAACACATTATACCCAACCTAAGTCCAATATCTAATAGACTAGTAGGCAATATCGTGTTGGAATATTCTAGCCCGATGATCATATCTACCTGACTTTAATCAAGCTTGAATTCAAAGTCAAGCTTGAATTAAAATTAACCACTAACATATTTTTTGTGATTAAGCTTAAATTAAAATATTTCAATTCGAGCTAATTTTGACCTCGAGCCAATAAATAAACAGTTTCAAGCTTTAATCAATTTAAGCCAAATTTTTAGCCCGATCAAACTTGAGATTTGAATCGAACTTAAAATAAGACCTAATTCAAAAATATAACTAATATAATTAAAATTTAGAACTAAACATCAAAGTAAATAACAATCAATTTAAGTAAATCTTAGAATATAACATAATTATAGTACAGTATAAAAGAAAATATTACTCATATTATACATATATAATTATTTCGAGCCTTATCGAGCTTATTGATCGAGTCGACTCATGATCAAACTTGATTTGAAATTATTTTCAAACCTATTTCAAATATCAATCTTAGTTCAACTCATTTTCGAGCCAACTTAATAGAGCTTAATTAAGCCTCATCGAGCCAAGCTCGGGCCGGCTTGGTTATTTTGATAGCCATAGACCTAATGGACAAACTAAATCAGGGGGGTACAACTTCTATTATAGGCCTTGAAAATATCCATTGTTGGGCTTGACTATATGGGCATTATCATAGGGCCTACTTATAAACTAAGAAGAGAGAACAACCCAGTCGAACGTACAGTGTTGTTTGGGCTACAAGGAATTGTCTCATATGAGAAGGCTTCAAAAGAACAAATTTTCTTCTTGTAGAAGAAGAGAAGGTTTATAGTAGTTCTCTTGTAAACCCTCTTAAAACATTCCCAACTCTCTCCCAAATTAATATCTCTATGGAAATTGGAAATTGGAAATAGGGCAGCTAATTGGCTCGCTATTGTTCATCAAAGGTCATCGATTTGAAATAGCTCCGTGAATACTTGCTCTTGATTTTTTTTTAAAAAGGGAAAACGGCAGGGTGAATACTAATGGGATGATCACTGATCAAAAGAAGAAGAAGAAGAAAAAAGTACATGATGATAAGATAATTACATTCACCTTCATCAAGAAAATCTTTTCACAAATAAACCCTTAAACATCATGTCCGCTCCTTCCTTTCTCATATGCTTCTGGGTTTAATCCCAACCTCAAAATCGCTTAATTCGCATCCACGAACTCCAACTCACGCGACCAACACGGTGGCGCAATTCAGCGGATAAGGACTCCGATAGCTCTCGACTATCTGCAGGCTATTCCCGTATCACCATAGATCTTGGCCCAAATCGGAATAGTTAATCAGATAAATCATGCTCATGCCAACAGAGAAGCATGGAGACGCAGCGCCCCATGATGTAGAACCGAGTCTTTTGCTGCTTCACCATAGAATAACACCTGCGTCTGAGACCAAACCCATGAGGAGAAGAAGAAGAAGAAGAAGAAGAAGAAGAAGAAAAAGAAGCCATGGCGATGGCCATGGGGGATTAGCCTTAATTCTTCGCTACGAATTTGTGAATAGATTATATCGGATGCTTAATTTGGGAGGTGGGAGAAGAGAACAATCCGGCCATTAAATAGTCGACGAAGATTAAGGCGTGGTGGTCCACGTGAGAGTGATGTCTTTTTTGAAAATTAACCCATGCTTGCTTGTCTTCAATGACCCAATTGGCCTTTTGGCTTCGTATGTAGTGTCCAATATACATGAGATAAGAACTTCATAAATTAAGCCCGCTCTGTTCTTGTTTAATTATCTTTAATTATTTGGTAAGTTTTGGATGATAGTTTTCAAATCATATCCGGATACGGATTTGTATTTAATTACAAAGCCGGGCCATTAGCCAATCATTATATCTAATAATTACAAAGCCGGGCCATAAATAATTGTATGATATTTATGGCCCTCATGCATTAATTAATTTGATTAATTACTAATTAATCAATAGGTGGGTGAACAATGATGCGTCTCCAACTAATTACAAGCAACTGGAATTTAAAAATTTTGAGCATGACGATAATCGAAGATGCAAACATGTCAGCCTGATTTGGACTGAGGTTTAGGAGCCTAGATTTGTTATTACTTTTGTTTTACATGAGTGCGTGTATAATTCTATTAGCAATAGAGAATATAATTTGATGACATTTGAAATTAAGATTAGGCCTTTGTTTAAGTCTAGGGTAATGAGTGAAGGTAGTTTCATGACTTGGATTGCACCCTTTTCTCTCCATCTAAACATCATGTAAATAAGATTAATTTTAAATCTTTATTTAATAAATGATTCCACATTCCACACCCATTTCTTCCTCTGAAAATCTACCAATTTGATTTTAGATTAAGGGAAAATTAGGATAGGTGTTCTAGGATACTATTAAAATTGTATATCTAATCTAAATAGAGTGTTCTAATATTTGCTTGTGATGTAATCTAGAACAATGTTATAATAAATAATTCTGATGTGATATTGAGTTGAGATAAAAGTATAAGAAAAAAGAGATTTATTGGTGGTGGAAAGAGAGGGGAGAAAAATCATCAATGTGGCACCTGGACCCTTTTACAGAATGTAGACCAAAATTTTCTTTATAAACTTATGTATATTAAATTTATAACATTTGGATCTTAAGAATAGTAGCCCCTGAAAGAAAAGGATAAACATAATGTTAAAAGAACCTCTCTAGGCATTAGAAATTGAAACATACTAAGCCTTATAATTGCATTAAGTGGTACAATCCTCTTTATTCTATGGTGAATTAGGTAATATGACAATTTTCTCATCATTAATAATAAAAAGTTAGTAGCAGGGATATATTTGTAAATTCAGTATAGTTTGATGACGCAAAGTGAACAGGAGATTGGAACCATGTTGTGGGGCCCAAAAAGAGGGGCGAATTTGCCATCAAAATCAGATGTGAGTCCGACTCCCTCCTGCGGCGTGCCACGTGTCATCCTTATCCCCACCTGGGCCACCTGCTTCATCCTCACGTTTCGCTGCCGACCTTCTCAAGTATTCCGCCACGGTTATGATCAGGGCCGTCCATTATTCCATGTACTGTGGCTGTAACGCTTGACTTTTTTCCCATGTTATCGCACGTGTACTAAGATGAGAGATCCATTCCATTTTGTTTTCCTTTCATCTTTTTCTTCTCAAAATTTGTAAATTACAACCTATCTTTTAATAAAATTATAATTTGCACTCTATATTTTTTTATTATTTATACAATAAATTATATAATTTAATAAATATATACAAAAAGTACTTCTACGGTTAGATCTATTAGTTAAATTTAATTAAACCTCTAAATTAAGATAACTATACTTTTAAAAAAAAACTATTAAAATATTTTTAACCAAGTCATACTAGAAATATTTTAATTAATTTAAAAATATATGTATTTTAGTTATTTTAAAAATAAAATATCTCTCGTGGTGTTAGTTCAAATTTGACTCAAGATATTTTTCGTATATATTTGTTAAATCATAATACTCGATTTATAAAATAATAAAAATATAGGAAATAAACTATAATTTTATTAAATAAAAAAAAGATAGTATATGCAAAAAAAAATTTAAATTCATGAGTTTCACGTGTGTACTGTGTGCTGTATTCTTGTTCTTACTAGCTCCATTGTGAAGCTTTCATCCTTTCAAAAGCTATTATTATTCCTATTTATGGTGCTATCGTAATTTGGCCAAGCGAGATTTTCGCTTTCAGGATTTTATTTTGTTGTCAATTCGATCTTATTTTTTTTAGCTAAGTTTGAAACTTTGTTAGTACCGTCGTCTTATCTCCCTCTCGATCAATTGAAACTTTATAATCATTCCATAGACTCTCTCTTTAAAAAAAAACAGAGAGAGAACAGTGGATGTTTGAAGTGTTAATTAATTGGAATTAGCATCACTTGATATGAGACTAAGTTTTAGTGGATTAAAAATTTTCTTCAAGACCAAGTTTTAATGATCCACATTCCACAAGCATCTCCTAACATAGTATTAAGCCCAGAAGTCGTGATGTTAAAAGTCTGCTTCCGACTGGGCTTTAGCCCAAAGTATTCACTTAGCTGTAGAGGCCTTGAGAAATCCAATATGGACATCGACTTGAAGGAGCTTGGCTATAAAACCCAGATGGGTGCAACGTGAGAAAATTAAGTCTGCCGAGGAGAGCATCGTGACGCAGTGCGGTGGCGGGAAGGCGGTGGCCGACGTGACAGCCGAGTACGAGCCTCGAGGGGGCGAAAGACGTCCTCCGGCAGTTGGAACTCACGCCTTGCTCCTTGTACTGCAGCCTCTTCTTCCCCAAGGCTCAACCAACCCATCAAGATCGATTAACTAGTCGACTACCGGATCTGCGAATTGCTCCTCGGCGGCGACGTCGATGACTTGAGCCAGGTGCGAGACAAGGAACGGATCTACGTCTCCCGGATCAAATCGGCCCTGCAGCCTTCTCGAGAGCGGCGGCGACGGGGAGAAGCAGGTGAGGATGCACGACGGGCTCCCCGACGGCGGTGTCATCGGCGTAGTGGGATCGCCCGGCGTCGGCAAGAGGACGCATTTGGTGGCAGTACTTAAACATATATATATATATATTGATCAAATCCTCCCGTAATTTCAATGTGATCGTCTTCCTCTTCGTGACGTCGGAGCCGGACGCAGGAAAGATCCGGGGCGAAAGAAGTCCCCAACTTTGTGTGTGTTTGTGTTTTGTTTTTGTTCTTAAAGAAGGAAGCAGCCAAATGTTTTATTATCTAAGAAAGAGAAAAATTACATTAGAGGAGATATATTAATTACTACGCAGAGACGAGGATAGAAGTTGATTTGAAAAAAAAAAATCAAAAGAAATTTTTTTGGTCTGAACAAATCTATTTGTTGTAATATATTCAAAAAAAAAGAGAGAATTTAATTAACATTAAAATTAAGAGGATGTGCTCCGCTATATAATTGTTAGTGATGATGCCGACGTTGTACTGTTTCTCTCGTATTTTCTAGAAATGCGGGGTTCATACTGTAAATACTCAAGATACAGGGTTTAAACCGTATAATTGGTGTTAAATACATATTATCCTTGATATACTTTAAAGCTTAATCTTAATTTTAGTTCGCATTCTTCTTTCTGTGAAGAAATAGTTTATTAACCGTTAAAATTAGTGAGGTTGAGCTAGATTAATTAACATTTGGGGCATATATTCCTAATCTTTATTACGCGCCATTTAAGTCCCGAGGTCAAGTCGGTAAATATGGCATCGTGCTCTCGACTCTTTCGTTCCGAACTCCAAATCCCTAATTTCTCAAATTAGAGCAATCGATCCGCTTCATTTGCATCACCTCTCTCTCGCTTCATTCTATCGATGATCGGTGGAAATGGGCTGGTGTGGAGGTGAGTTTCTAGATGCCCAACGTTGTGATCGTATAATAATTTATCAATTTTTGGTATTAATTGCAAGCTATTAGACCAAGATGGGAAGCACAACCACAGGGGAATAGGGATTTAGCATTCATATAACG
Organism: Typha latifolia; assembly: GCF_019914945.1. Classification (NCBI taxonomy): domain Eukaryota; kingdom Viridiplantae; phylum Streptophyta; class Magnoliopsida; order Poales; family Typhaceae; genus Typha; species Typha latifolia. Next base: position 3,464,523 of record NC_133087.1, on the reverse strand, counting down.
GTCTAGATCAGTTTAAAAGCTTAAATTTTTTACATATATGGACTTATTGTCATATACCAGACTTCCTATGTGTGAGAATATAGGTATTAGACCAAGTTCCGTATCATCCTTGTTTTTCTTTTCGAGTGTGTGCTAGATTGCAGTTGCTAAATGGTGCTATTCTAAGTTGTTATGTCAACATACCTTGAAAGTAGAGGGCACATTTTCTTTTTGATTGGTTGACAATTAATCTTGTGTATCTAGTGGTGTAGAACTTGGAAGTGAATCGCTAGCATGATTCTTTTCTGGTAGAATTTCACTTCCAGTCCTGGCGACAGACCTTGTCTCTGTCCACTTTGTATTCGCCGATAGAACACATGCATGCATATGATATATTATGTATAAATGTCGCTGTATTTATTTATTTATGACTTGTGTCTTATATTTATTAAGCCAAATTCTCCTTGATTTGTGTTATGTATTGATTGCAACAAAGTGTCTTCTACAGTTGAAAGAGATGCTGCATCACAGAAGGACTCGTGATTTAAGAAGATTATCTATTCCTTGTTTGCCATGTACCATCAATTTTTTATTTGGAGCACTCTCTGATAAGGTTCTTGTCCAAGCCTGAATCAAGAGCTATGTCAGGAAAGAGAAGCCTTCCTTTATGGACGGGCTCTAAAGATATTGGTAAGGAGTCTGGCAGGAAGAAGCAGGTTGATTCTTCTGGAAAGGCAAAAAAGCAAGGGGCTGATGATTCTGATTCAAGTGGATCTATTCAAATTAACTCTAACTTTTCAAAACTGTTGGTAATAATTAAAAACACAAAGTTAGGGACTTCTTTCAGCGTCCATTATTTTCTTCTCCCTTTATCAAAGCTATGTCTTGTTGTTGTTTTTTTTTTTTAAAATCTCTATGACCTTTTAATATCTTATTGGCAGGATGGTGTTGTTTTCGCTCTATCTGGGTTTGTCAACCCTGAGAGAAGCTCCTTGCGTTCACAGGCTCTAGATATGGGTGCAGAATATCGACAAGATTGGACCTCAGATTGCACTCTTCTTGTTTCTGCATTCTCCAACACTCCTAAATTCAGACAGGTTAAATCTGAGAATGGAACTATTGTCTCAAAGGTTAGGATTTCCTTGCCTTACCTCTCTAGTTTACTATTTAGATACTATATATACTTACTCTTGAGTAGTTAGACTAAGAATTCCCATTTTTGGTCAAACTGGGAAGAATTAGTTTATTTTTGATTTAGGATGGAAAAATTATCTAAAAGAAAAGGTATAAATAGGTGCAACTGAATTGAGGTTAGATCTTGTAGATCCATCGTTGTACAAGTGTGTCAAGTTGATGTAAATTTTTGCTGAGATTGGGAAAAAAACTTCATAATTGATGCATGGCAATAAAACAGCAGATAGATTCATGAGATTACATGTTTCAGCATATCTACTTTGCATTTTTTATGTTCATATGCATCTACCACTTTATTTGTTACTTTTATATAAAAATTGGCATAAAAGAACCTATACCTAGAGAAATTGGGTTATACCAGACAAGCTAGCTCTGTCTAAATGGCAGGGCAAACGCTTGTCTTGTGTCTGCACGACAGGTGCAGCTGCATGTGCCTATGCAGCTATACATTGGTTATGTTGTTCTTTGTATTTAATCTTTGATTCAAATAATAACATAAGAATCTATAGCTGGAACTAATGCAGTTACTGATTCAAGGTAAACAGAATCTGACCTAAGGTCATTCTTAGTTGTCAACTTGCACAAATTTCCTGCTAGGGTGATGAGTAGACAGAATCTTAATGTTAAGTAGCACTTCTTTCTACCTGTTAAGAAAAATTCCAATTAGTTCTGACGTTTTGTATAGAGAGGGTAAGTAAGCTGTGTTAAGAATTTGATTTCTTTTTCTTAGTTTATTGTGGATTTGTCTTTATGTTCTTGGCATGAAAATATATTTCATTATCTCAACATTTCTTATTTTAGGAGTGGATATTGGAGTGTTACAACGAGAGAAAGCTCGTTGAGATTGAGCCTTACCTCATGCATGCTGGAAAACCATGGCGAAAAAACAGCAAGCAACTCGAGACAGACCAAGGTGATTGATTAATATTGCTTCTTTTGTAACTTGGGAGTTTGTACTGATAAAACTTGTTTGTGCTTATGTATATTGTTTACTTCAGTTGGTCTGTACTCTGTACTTTTCAATGGTATGCAGTTTCAGTTTTACTTCTATTTAATATCTCTTTCTCTCATCAGTCTTTGAGATTATTCTTTTAGCATGAAATTGTGAAACAACATCAATTTTATAACTGGCATTTTTAATTTATTACTACTTTGTCATCAAATACAAGTTTGCTGTAAATTCCAAATGTCAAATCTTTGTCAAAGTCATGGTTTCTTTTTTACAGTAATTGCAGATCAGAAAAGTGCACCATCGAAAGGACTTGAAAAGCAAATCAAAAGATCAAATGTGATGCATTCTGCTGCCTCCAGGGTTAGTAAGGCTGTTTGCAAGATAGCCTTAGGAAATTATAAGTTTCAATTCTTTTGGAATACCATTTTAAACACTGGAAAGAGTTTGCATACTGCATAGAGATATTTTTAATGATTTTTTACATTTGTAGTGGTCAAACAAAACTTTTGCGTAGTGTTGCCCTTTTGACTTACAATATAATATTTATCTAGAGTCTAAATATTCTTAAATATGCTCAAGTCCAAATGAGTTTGGTAGATATAAGAACTTGGTGGAAGTTCATTTTGCATGTAGGTTCATATAAATGATGGACTCCAACTTGTTTTACATTACCAGTCCTGCAGTTGTTTCTTTTTCTTTGTATGAACTATAACTTGTTGCATTAGTGCTTTAGAAGTTGTTAGTAGTAGTTCTTTTATGGGTAGAGATAGATGATGTGTTCTGATGCGTCTGAAGAATGTGGAAGTTGGTTTAGGAAAGGAGTTTGGATACTATTTAAAATAGGGGAGAAGATAGTATGATCCATGCATTCTTAAATTCTTTCATTTCATGCTTTCTTGGAGAACTTTTTTCTTGAAATCTTCTGTTTTTTATGCTCTACAGGTTGGATACTCTACTCCTGATGATCTTTTTTCTCCTTCAAAGATAAAAGAGTGGGCAGTAGATGATTTGATCCAAACATTGTCATGGCTTGAAAGTCAAGAAGAAAAGGTCAGGAGCTAATATTACCAATATGAAGTGTCTAAATTGTTTGCTTTATGATTTAATAAATTGGGCTGTTTGATTTTATAGTCGATTGGATTGGAAGCTCTTCTAGTATATGTTGTTATGTGGACCATGACCATTTAAATGCCCTCTTGGAATCAGCACCCTTTCTTTGGCTTTATACTGGAGCTATATATTACTGAGCTTCCATCAAAACATCTTTTAATGTGGAAATCTCACTCCAACTATCTTTGTGTTTGTGTTTCAAATGTTTTCATTTTCAAAACTGCAAGACTATAATTCTTTCCAAAACTTTACAAGGAACTCTCCTTTCATCTTCACTTTAAGTCTTCCTTGCTAATATGGATGTTTACATCATGGTGTATGACTATAAGTTCATACTGGATTTACGTCAGTGGAGTTGTGCTCAAAATCGAAATATATGGGTTGTTGTTTATGCTTGTCTACTGCCACTTTGAGAAGAGGTCATGTCGCTTTAAAGGATGATTGGTTTTGAACCTTCTCATTGTACTTCATAGGCATAAGAATGAATTGAAGCCTATAGCTTTCTTTGTTAATGAGTGAATATAAATTATCATCTATTACGTGACTGTCTAATTTGTTTGTCTTTCTTTACTGACAGCCAGATCCAAGTGAATTGAAGGCAATAGCTGCAGAAGGAATTCTGACTTGTCTGCAAGACGTCATAGAATCTCTAGAGCAAAGCCACGTATGAACAGTCCTTGTTAGTTTTATTATATTCCAATCCTTGTTAGTTTCTATTGTATTCCAATCCTTGTCTGTTCCCCTTTTGAGATTCTTATATAGTCATATAGATCCACAACTGTTGCAATCCCTTTTCTTTTAGGATGTCCGGCAAGTGACTGAACAGTGGAAATTTGTCCCTCGTGTTGCCAAAGAGCTGGTAGAACTTGAGAGAAGGCAAAAGGGATCATTGTCAAAGGAAGAACTAACAGAACTAGCTATCAAGTGCAAGAATATTTATAAGCATGACTTTGACCACCTAGATGATTCTACTAAAAGGAGCAAGAAACAAAAAAACGACACTTGTGATGGATATGAAGAAATGCAAGATGTAGGGTATGACAGTGATCAGACTATTGAAATGACGGAAGAGGAAATAGATCTTGCTTGTAGATTTCTACCGGAAAATTGTGAATGGTAAGTAAAAGTTTAGCAAAAAGATTATTTATTTAAGTTTAGCAAAAATATTATTTATTCAAAAGGTCAAGTTAGCCAAATCCCTGTGGATTTTTTCCGTTACAAAATTGTGATATGTTATGCTAGTGTGGGGAATGCTTGTGCTGTGGAGATATTTATGCTCCATACAACTCCATTCTTATTTGCATCAAAAGCACGTAAACACAGTAAGATGCTATAAATTTTGCGGTTGGTATCCTCGACTGCAACTGAAGGTTCTTGCTTGTGTGTTGCAATAGAGACGCCGATCTCTTACTTCTTCAGAAGAAGTTCCATTCTTATCTGTCTGATTGCTGTTACGCTCGTTATTTGTTCAGCCGGTTAATGTTTCATTTTCTAAATATGAAGTGGAGTCACAGAATTTTAACGTTTTAGTGCACTAACAATATTTACCTCTTGTCTGCAGATCAAAATCAAATCTAGTTCAGCACAGTAGCATTTTTTTCTATGCATCGGACATTCGGACTGCTCGATCACAAGAGATGTTGGATAAGATTCAGCCGCATAGTGCTTCGTTTCCTTCCTACCTAGAGGTTTTTTTTTTTCTTGAGATTACATCGTCTTCTTTAAGAAAGGCTATTTCCGTGTATGGTGTGGTCGACTGGAACTTATTTTACCTGACACACGATATTATGCTTCCACATGTTTCTCACTTGCTGACATGGATTACTCTCTACCTGTGTAAGAAACGTCAGATATATAAATATATTTGATGCAAAATATTTGTCTAGGAATATAACTTCACGAAAGCAACATGTGACATCTGAAAAGCACCATATTTAGCTTTCATCGAGTTCACGCTGGGACTTTAGTTATGGATAAAATTCATAACGGAAACATCCAATGGATGGTGGCCTCCGAATGACGAAAACTTGAGAAGAAAGAGGCAGATAAGAGTAGAGACTTTTTGCTACAACCTTTACAATGAGTACCGATCATAATCAAAATTTACAAGATGGACAGACAGAACGTCTCCAAAATGGAAACTTCGACAATACAACGCACTAAAATCCCCTGCTCCCAGGAAGATCCGGTCTCCATCCCATCCCACTTTGCATGGCTCCTACATTTGGAAAGCCAGGGACTTGCCCACCATTAGGCTGCCCACCAAATCGAGAAGGTTGGGTCGAGCTAATTGACCATTGATTAGGCTGCCAACCAGGGTGAACATTAAAGGGGCCACTGGGTACAACCATTTGAGGTTGAAAGGAATGTTGAAGTGGAACAGGCATAGGCATAGGCTGAGATGGATACTGCTGATAACTATGCAATTGTGATACTGGCAGTAGTGGTTGTGGTGGTAATTGTGCCTTTTGCTGTTTATCTTGAAAAGGATTCCATTCTGGAATATCGTCATCTTCATCATTGCCCCTTTGCTGGGCTTCCATAGTCGGTCTTTTAGAGTTCCCTCCCTGCCCATACTTGTGTATCAATTCCCTTATTTGATCCATCGGATGAGCCGACGGCAAAACATGTGGATTGCCTCCATGAGAAGCAAGGGAAACTGAACTCTTTGAGGTGTTAGCAAAATCAAACTCAGGAAGATCATCTTCATCCTTATGATGAGAAGGGCCAAAGCCCGGAGGTACATCATCAATTGCATCATTCTCAGGTGTGGGATTAGGGTTATAGGATTTAGGGCCTGGAGGGAGATGAGACATGGAAGATGTAATGGTTGAGTTAGAGTTGATTGTTTGTTGTTTCCGCAAACTAGACTGTTTCTTGGTGCTAGTTTGCTTGTGGTGGGAGGACAACCTAGGAGATACATTTACATGAGGTCTTCTCCATACAACCACGCCGATTAGAGCATTCACAGTCGAACGAAGAGTCTTTGACTGCTCTTCGGAGAGAAGCCTACCAAGCATTTCCAGAGTCTTCGCATGGGGAGGACAGAAGTATATCTCCATTCCCGGGGCAGGTTCAGCAAGTCCAACTCTCTGATCCACAGCATAAGAATCAATTGTCTGCAGAATGGACAAAGAGAAAGGTTACAAAAATGAGAACCTACAATTTGAACTTTAAAAGTTTGCCGGTGAAAAGTACAAAAATGGTGAAGAGAAGTACAACCTCAGACAGGTTAACACGGCCACTCTCTAGAGAACCCTCCTTCCAGCAAAACTGAGCAATCTGCAAGTAGATAGCAAGTATTAATACAATGACAGCAAAGTTTTGGGTAAATATACACGCAAAAGAATATAAAAGCCAAAAAGAAATAGCAATATATTGTATAGATTGTTATTGTTTCTATGTGACTGGAAAAGATTCTTGTAACTGAATCTAAATAAAGGAACAGGATAAAAATGCAGCAGAAGAATGTGGTTAGCTCCACAATTCCATTGAACACAAGGAGAAGTACCCACATATAACATCCTCCCTTCAGAATTTGTCTACAAAAAGAGTTGACAGTACTTCAAACTCCAGCTATATTATATTATTTACCTTAAATAAGTTAAATACATCTGAATCTAAACAGTTGAAACTATTCTGTGTCACTCACTTCTCACAAAGTGCAAGATGTCATGAAAAACAAATGCCTATAAATATCACTAGAGATATATATAGATTGTTTGTTTTCCTATCCATTATCTTGTGCAAAGTTTGATCATTATGGTAGATATAACATTCCTCCAGATTTCTTCTTTGAGCACTTGGGTAATAGATGGAGAAATTAGTCTAGTATTCTTATATATCTAAAAGTCACGATAGTACAGATAACCTATGATGATGGATTAGCTTTAAGCTCAGTTTTATAATTGCATTCATAGCGAAAATAATGAACAGTTTCTATGTTTCCAATAAGTTCCATTTCACTCATTTATGTATACATGTGACTAAACAAAATTCACAAATATCAATCATTGATAAACACTATCATGATTCTAAACATGTCTACTCCTATGGTACAGGATTATTAGATCCCATAACTGATCTAGCTTCTCTAGTCTGGCTTATATCAAGCTCAGTGCAAAGAAACCCTCTTTGAGCTCTCTATACATATCACCATCCTTCCCTTAATTTTCTCCTAGTTAATGCAAAATTTTCACCAATAGTGGAAGCATGCCACGAAAATCTAGGAAACCTTATTCACACCTGCAATAGGATGAGTCAACAAACAAGATACTGAGTAACTCTGTCGAGATATATCTTTGTAAATAGAAGTCTTACAAATAAGACATTGTCTGCTGGTCCATGTGCCCATGAAGCAGTTAATATGTCGCAACATAAGGAATAGGATTTGCGAGTCCATACCATGATGCAAATAGCAGTTAAACTACATACCAACTACATGTCTACATTTTCACCCATCCAATGATATTTACACAGCAACTAGAATAAACTCAGTTAACCAATAACTGTAAAAAATGATAAATGGGTCCCATATGCTAAAGAATATCATATATAGTATGACGCACAGATATTCCGATGGTCTAGCGGCACCCCTCACTGGATACTTCCCCAAATACATGTCAAGTGCTTCTCTTAAGTTTTTCATAATTGCATATTGAAAGGAACATGACTGGAGAACTCCTAGCATCTACTTACTGCATACTGTGGATCAAATGATGCTTCTCTTTTAAAATTTAAAGCATCATGGTATCTGTATCATATGGTGGTCCTCTACTTTTAGCTGGTCTGCATGCTTCATACCATGGCACATACAACTCACATCTAACTCCACTATTTTGGTATCAAGTTGGTCTCATATTAAAGGCATGTGTGCTCCAATCGAGCAAAAGCCTTCATGTTTTAAATCTGAGGCATCCCCTTTTAATTTAGAGAAGGAAAATGTTGATCAGAATATCTAGAACTGGGGTTATACTAAATTCATTAGGTGCTACTATATTTTCAAGTTGTTCACTTTAAGTGATAATCAGACTGCTAAATGCATGAAACTGAGCTTACATGTAGCAGATAATGAGAAAAAAGGAAGATGAAAGTACCATGACTGCACGGCTTCGAGATAGAGGAAGCTCTTGAAGGAACTTCTCAAAAGCATCAAACCTTACTCTTCCCTTGATCTCAAGGAAGCTAGGCCATTCCTTTGTAGATGGCTTCTCCCCGCTGCAAAGAAGAAAACTTTAAGCTTAGATATATCTGCCCTCCCAAGATATAATGAGATATGGCGGATCATAATAGAAAGCAATGGAACAAACAAATCAACCAAATATTAAAAAAAATGAAAAAGTAAAAAAGATCCATTAGTAGCCTTACTTTTTTGCTTTTCCAATACCCAGAAATCATATTTAATCTCCAGCTATCTATCAATATAAAGTAACTATACATAAGACATGCATGAATAACCTTCTCATTCATTAAGCACGATATCCCTTCATATTTATCCCTTTGAATTATGTAAGGAGCTTTACAACTGCATGTGTTTGTACGATGAATAAAGCCTACCGAAAAGCAAGAACATGTAATGGAGCAATGGACAAAAAAAGGTGAATGTGATACTAATACAACGAAAGAAAGAAAAAAAATACAATGAAGGCCCACAGGCCATTGTTTAAAAAAGTGTCCTCACAGACCACATATGCAGCCGCACGGGCGGTTGATGATCATTGTTTTGAAAGTGGATGCATAAACCGCATATGCAGCCATAGGAGCTGACGATGGGTCAAGTGGTCGACCATGCCATATATGCATTATGCAGTCCAACTGCATATACAAACCACAGACACATATGTGCTCGAACATTGACCACATATACGGACTGCATGTACATATGTGCTCGAACATTGACCACATATACGGACCGCATGTACATGTGCTCAAGTATTGACCACATATCCAGTCTGCATGTACATATATGCTTGAATATGGACCACATATACAGACTGCATATAGATATGTGCTCACATATTGACTGCCAATAATTATGCGCTCTCGTATGTGTATAAAAGTGGTATGTTGTAATATTGAGAAATCTATTGTGCTTCATAACATTTTTTTTTGATTAATTTTGTTGGTGTAACTTATCATACTTGAAAATATTTGTTGAGTAATTATGAGAAAAAAAATTAGCATTCTTAGTGGATAGAATATTATGAAGATGATTCTCTGTATGTTACTTTGCAAATTTTACCTATTTATTAACTTATTATGCTAAAATATTCAATACTAACTAGGTAAATTATATATAATTTTTCATACTTCTTATTACTAGCCCCTATATGCACCCACATACTGTATAGGCATTATGCGGCCACATTACCGCCCACATACTACGGGGTTTTTCACAACTTTGGTACCCAAGTCAAAGCACCACAGAACTGTGCTCCACACTTCGCTAACCAACCAAAGGTTTGTGAGATAAATAAGAGAATTTTAAATATCAATTATATAATTGGGATGTGAGAGAGTAGCAATGGCAGTATAAAGAAAACTAAAGGACGTGCAGACTGAAGTGCAAGAACAAAATAAAATACATGAGAAAACAAACCTTCTGAAAACACCAGCGACATTTGCTAGAGATGATACATTAAACTGTATTACGCCTTCCCATATACTCTCACTCTTTAAAGCAACTTTGGCAAAAGAGGTGTCCGGTTGTACATTAACATAATCAGATTTCAAATCATTATCAGTCTTCGTTTTCTCAACATTTACTTTATCAGGAACAGATGTGATGGTTTGATCTTTTGCATTCATTTCTGAATGAGCAGACCTAGTTTCCAAGCCATCCAGTGAGGAATTTAATTTGGAGACAGAGCCATCTTGTAAGGAGTCTAACTTGGATTCAGTGTCATGTGATGCATGAAGCTTAACAGATCCTGAGCAGTCTGCTGCTGGACAATTTTCTGATTCCAAGGTGCTTAAATTTTCCACACCAGAAGTTGGGAGATCTTGCAAGGTATCCGCTGACAAATTCTCAAATGGTGGTTCGGAATCAAGGGCCTCCATGAACTCATCAAGGGAAAGTATTGGAGGAAGATTCTCAGTGTCCTTCAATTCATCTACCATGAGCTCCTGCATAAGATCAGCTTTCTCATTCAGAAGTCCTTCTGAGTTGCTTGACAAGTTGTTGTTGCCTGAGTCAGCCTTCTTAGCTTGTACCATGCCTTCAGATGCCTTATGTTTACCAAATTTTGAAGGATTTGATTTATCATTGGTTTTTGATTTGATTTGAATTTCTTCATTAGCTTTTGGTGGAATTCGAGAGAGAACATTTGCCCCAAGTTCAACCTCCATTGATACATCATCAGATTGTTCTACTTCAACTTGAAATTCCCCTTTATGTGTCTTTCTCACCATGCGTCTAATATCAACATCTGAATCTGGTAGTACAACCATCTGTGCAAACTCTTCAGCTTTCGCCAAACGCCACTCAGAAAGTTCCTTAGAAGCAAGTTCCTCGGCAGTCATCATGCAGAGACGTTCTGGTGCAATGTCACCAGATAACACTTGTTCCCTCAACTCTGGGTTATTTGGATCTTTTAGATTAAATAATAGAGACCTACCCTTCTCCTTGTATTTCTTATTGACTCCACCAAATAGCTTAAAGAGTTCTGCTTCAATTCTAAATGCCAAACTTTCAACCGTAACTTCCATTTTTCCATTTACTCCCTCATGTGCTGTCTTTAGTCTTTTCGAGTCTTGTTCTTCAGTACCATCAACAGCCCCAGCATCAAGATCAGAAGCCCAAATAAGTCCATGACCTTGCAAAAGTTCATCTGCCACAACCATACTATCACTTGGTACTTCATTGTCCAAAAAAACACGATTTGATTGAAACCCTTGCATGTCACTGTTCCATGGGTTTAAATCTTTGTCCATTTTCCCCTTGGGCCATACTTCAATAGCCGAGTTTTGATCACCATTACATTTTTGAACAGGCTCATTCGAAGGCAAAGGTCCAAAAGAGGTTCCACAAGCATTTGTGGATGTGGATCCCAATGTATCATGTGGAGAGGCCACGTCTCCCTGCCTGTCTGTGCTTGCAAGCTCTGTAAGAGAATTCTTTTCTGTGAATTGCTTCTTGTTCTGCTCGTCAGAAACTACAGATAAAGCAGCAGCTAAAGATTCTCTGAGTTTTGACCTCACGGGTTCAAATGACTCAGCTTTAACCTTTGGTGGTAGCTCCACTAGTGCTGGCCGTTTATTTGAAGACTTCTGTACCCCAGATTTCACTACTTGAGACTTCGGTGATGCTTCCGTTTGCAGCGGTCTCTTGTTTGTTGATGGTGAGGGCTGTGAGCCAAGAATTAATGGCATAGAAGTTTGGATATTGAGAAACTGGTCTGGCCGTAAAGGCACTCTGTTCGGAGATAACCACTGTTGTGTACCTAAAATAACAGGAAAAGGAGTTCCAAAACGAGATGTTTCCATCTGAACTGATCTTTGATTCATAGATAATGAATGATATGGTCTATTATTAAGAGGACTAGAAGCTTCTAGCCTACTTTGTGTCAGATGTTTCTCTGCGGCTGACAACTGCTGTGGTATCCAATTAACAGGCATGCCAGAATGAAACACTGGTAGTAATTCAACATGTGCAGATTTATTATCTGATGAGGTCAAATGTTGTGATCCCATACTAGTCGATACTGAAAATTGGCCCTGCTTTGACAATTCCATTTGGTTAAGTTTATCACTTTGTAATACTAAGGACCTAAGATTGGTCACCAAATGACCAAAAGTAATGTGAAACTGAGCAAGTAAATGTTCAATTAGATCAGATTCCTGCATTGAAAACATAACTCATGATGTAAGTTCTTAAATCCCCTACTATGCAAAGAAAACAATATACACCCATAAAGAATTGCAAAAACAACACAAAGAGAGAAGCACCACTTTCCCACATAAGATATGGGATGATCAGAACCAGTAGCAATACAACATCCTTTCTCTACCAAATATTTACCAGATCCTAATATGCTATTGAGAAGCCCTAAAATCCGGAGTTTCCCCACACAAGCCATTCTCTGTATCTTAAACCCTAAATCGATCAGAACCAACTCTATGATCATCCCATATCACAACGACCCAAAATCCCAAATTTTCTCAAGATAACTCTTTTAAGATATACAACGAACTGCGATCACTCTTACAATGAAAAAAGCCCTAAATCTCATTCCAGCAGAGCCCAAATCTCCACCCACATGCCGATATTAACCCTAAAAATCGATCAAAAACAATTCTTTCACTAGCAAAACCCATCCGAGATCCCTAATCTTAATCTAAACATGAACCGCACCATCGCAAGGCCCGCAAGGAAACCCCTCAAACCAAAGTTGAAAACGAAAAAGAATACGAAAAAGAGAAGACCCAGATCGAAAGATTACCTCGAAAGAGAGGACTCAAAAACGACGGCGGCGAGGGAGAGATGAATGACGCCGCATTAGGTCTTCTCGATAAATCGAGGGTTATCCGAATCGACCTCCACGGCACGTGTCCCGCACGTTATGAGATGGGTAAGTCTTCTTAATTCTTATCCTAATCGACCCACGGCACGTGCCCCGCACGTTATCAGACTGGTAAAGTGGTAATTTTTCATTATTTGCGAATCGAACAATGAACCCTCTATTTCTCTGAACAATAGTCGTACAATATTGGCCCGCTTATATACTATAAAGTATTGATAGGCCCACAGAAGAATAAAATAAAGCCCATGTTCTTTTCTTTATTCGGGCCGAGTATGGATTAGCCCAGTTATACTACAAGCAGTAGAATATCTATATATATAAAGCCCTCTCTTTTTCTATCTGCAGAATACCGAGCAGCACCTTGCCTTTCAATATATAGATACGATTTAACCCGACCATCAAGTTAACTTAATTATAGAACAAATATAGTAAAACAGTATTTAATCACAAATTAAGGTCATAATAAAGAGTGAGATAATGATAATTTAGAAACTAAAAAGTATATTATTTGAAATATATGAAAATATTTTACTTTTTATTCCGTTCCGTCGGGTGCTTATTAACATTTAAATTAACTCCAAGCATTACTAGGTGATTTTTAGCAAATAGATTGCTTTATTTATAAGTCATAGTTGGAATTGAAAGGCGTTTATTCATAATTTTCCAGGTACAAAATAAAAAATAAAAAAAAGAATTAAAAAAGGAACAGCTATATGCAAGCTTTCATCCATATTCAAACACATCTCTGTCAAGGATGCTGGTAGTTCGAACAACTTTTACCTACCATTCCCATGGTGTGCAAGAAAGCTAGAGTACGTACTGAGACTGCATTGCTCGAGAGAGAGAGACAGAGAGATAGAGAGAGAAGCTACTCAAGAAATATAAGAAGACACCCTAATGGGGACAAATAATTAATGATAATCAATTAGTGAATGTGGACTAAGTTCTCTTGCATATCTTGCAACCCTATTTTATGCCATTTTTTCTCCTTCTACTTAGGTTTGCTTGTTGGCTAACTTAGATTGGATGTGATCGTGACGGTATCTGAAGCTTTTGTGTGGGTGTAGTGACTTAGAAAGTTTTTTTTTTTTTATTTGATATTTGTGTGCCCTTTAGACTTGATATAAATACTACTGTTGTTTTCACTATATAGCAGGAGTTTATTCAAACTATCTCCCTATTTTCTCTATGCTATAGTTTTATAAACATTATAAACATCTAATTAGAATGAATGGTATCTCTTGTCTCCCGTGTTTCTTGAAAAAATGGGTTAATGCTTGTTTAATTAAAATGATATATCTTAATTGACCAATTAAAGATGTCGCATTTGATCGATCCATTTGACCTAGATGATGCAGACATCATTTGACCAATTAATTATTATCTCAGTAAATTAGAGTCGATGCGAAAACTCGATCTACCATAGACCATAGTGCCATCATTAATAACGAAGGATTTTGAAATTAAAGCGTTAAGTATAACATAATCTCGCCTTTATATTAGAATTTATTCTACAGAGGTAATGGTGCAGGGATAACCGAACTAGCTGTTAGAAATTAAACCCAAAATACTAAATGTTAGAGAGTTGCACAATAACTCACCGAAAAGTTTCATGCAGAGAATTAATTTCAAATATCTTTAAAGTTGTTGGATGAAAACTAATGGAGCAAAACTTAACTTTTGAGCAACAAAGTTTGAATCCTCTCCAACCGCATAGACTCCATTGATGGCTTGGAGTTGAGTTCCTGTGTGTCCATTTAATTATTAAACCAGTATGCATTTATATATGCAGATAAACCCTAACTGTAACAAAGTAACTATCTCTCTCTCTCTCTCTCTCTCTCTCTCTATATATATATATGTATATATATGCTTCTCGGTATTTCTATATGAAAGCAGTAGGAATTTAATGCTCAACAAATAAAAAGTGCATGAAAGCTCCATTTAACTGTCTAATATTAATTACTATCTAACAAACATCTTGAGCTCTTAAACCAAAACTTAGTAGTACAAAAATGCATCGTGTTTAGTTATTGCCCACGTAATTTGCATGCATGATATCGAGCATCCATACACATACGTAGGAAAATTTAATTGCTCCATTGATCATTTTCACCAAAAATATGTTTAATTGGTGGGTGGTGCATTCCATTAAATACGTACGTTATCTCAAACCTACCTTATATAATTAGATGAAACTTAATTAATTTGAGAGCTATATATTGCTACTCACATATGCCAACATCAAATTGATTTAAAGTCACACGTAAAAAAAAAAAAAAAAAAAAAAAAAAAAAATATATATATATATATATATATAAGAGCTCTAGCTATGAATCTGTTATGCGTCTACATTAGTACAGGTATGCATTAATGCTGCAGCCTCTTCTTTCTTTCTCTCCTTTTTCTGCGTACAAACTGCCAACAGTATTTAGACCTTCTTTGATGACTAATATTCTTAAAGATAGCATTCATGGGGTGGGGTGGGTGGGTTGAAGAGATATCGAAGGATTAATGTATGTTTAATAGTATAATTAATCAGTAATTAATCAGTTCAATTGGTTATTACTTATTCCTAAATTATAATTCAAATAAAAAAAGAGTTTCTTTATTTTATTTGCATATATATAGTCATCTAAAATTGACACTTGCATGTATAAAACTAAAAAAATAGGGGTATTTATATATTTTTTTTCTAGTTAACTAGATGAACTGTTAATTAAATCTATCTCCTAGATTATCATTTTTTAATTACCTACATCTATCTGTTGTTAGTTAAAATATTAATTTAAACTAAAATAATTTGGTAACATATGAAGATAGAGATCAAACTTAAATTGAATTTATCTCTTAGTATTAACTGATATATCTCATGTACCGAAAAATTGGTATCAAATAAAGTCATATAACCACATTTATAGTAAGTGATTAGGTTCTTTAACTGATATATATATATATATATATATAGTGTCTTTAGTGGTTGAGACACTTAGCCACGCCTTTTATTAATAAGGGTTTATCAATTTATCAAGATATCATAATTTTTTTTACTATTTCTAAAATAGTATCAATTAGTAGTAATTAAGACACGAACAAATAACTCAATGTCATTAATAAAATTTATTAGCACAGGTGAAGAGAGACTGTCTTTGACAAGGAGGTTGAACCTCCTAGGGTTTTAAATATTCTCAAAAGTATTAATTGATGCTTAGCTAATTAATTTTCTCAAAATAAGAGACAGAGAGAGATGTGAAAGGGACAATTTTAAGACAAGTGCAGTATGAAAACACCATATGATCTACTAATTTATGAAGACCAAGTCTTCCTTCATTACCATAATTTGGTCAATAAAATACCCTGAGCAAGAAGTATGCTACAGCTTGCTTAATTATAGCCTCATTAATTTATTCTATACGTCAAAATATGATTTCTTTAACTCTTTAAGGACTCTACTCTAAGGAAGCTAGAAAGTCTTGAGGAAGCCCTCCTTGCTGACCAATCGAGATGTGTGGCTAAAATTATATCCAACGACTTATGCTTGATATCTACTACTAGTCATGCTTTTAGATTAGCAATTCTAATTTCCTTCACCAAAGAAATTAATAAACAAAAATAGTCGCAAACACTTTCACCCACAAAGAGACGTGCCAACTTGTCAACCACGCTTAAACTCCTCATTTCTAATTGACTAAGTCCACCAGAATTTGAATTAATGTATATATATATATATATGATATCATAGAGATAATTAGTGTCAAGTTTCAATGCATGAGAAAAATAAAAAGAATAGAAAATTAAGTAGCATAAACAGTGACATGTGTAACAATTGGGCTGGGTCGTTGGCCCACCCAAGGGGTCGCCGCCATTAGTCTAACCATGATAAGACCAGTGACAGCTGAATTCCCAAAACGCCCTCGTGCTAATACTCAATTGACCTCCAGATATTAGACGGTCAGCGACGTCGGTCAGAAATTTTGACGCGAATATTTTTCACTCCTTCACGCCGACTGGAAGCTCGTCGTTGTCCCACTGTTGAAGGGTATTTTAGACATTTGAAGCCCGTGAAGAGAGAGAAGGAGCGGTATAAGTACCACCCTTGAGATAACCGCTCTCATCGTCGCCTGGAATCGAAACAAAAACCTTCATTTTCTCCTCATTTCGTGCTCTCTCTCTCTCTCCCTCGCCGTTGCCGTCTCCATCTCTCTCTCTCTCTCTCTCTCTCTCTCTCTCTAGGAAGGAGGAAGGAAACGAGCGAAGTGATAGCGAATCGTAACCCTAGAGAGGGGGGCTACGCAGTGAGCTAGGGTTCGTCTTGAGAGGCGTCGTAATCTCTCATCATTTCTTCACTCTCTCGGGCGAAGGTTGACGACGATCTACTCTTCCCTTCCTCGGTTTTTAGGTTTGATCGCGTTTTTTTTGTTGTTACATTTGGATGCCATGCGTTAGCTTTTGTTCCTGAACGGATCTAGGGTTGTTCGGGCTTGAGTTTGTATCGTATACGAGCTTTTGGTTTGAATTTTTAGTTTTAATTTTTGAGCATTTATGGTGGAGAGATTCGCGCCTCTGGTGCGTTGTCTCTTTTGTTTTTGTTCCGAGCCGATGCTATTCTTGTTGTTTTTATTGAATCAGAGAGCTCGCCAGCTGGATCCTCTGTTATTCACTTATTTGGTAAAATATTTATCTCGGTCTTTTGCTCAATTAATAGAAATGTTACAGTCTTGATCCTACTTTTTACAACGTGATCTGTTCGCAGCAATTTTAAATAAATTTTGGATCAGAATCTTCCTTATTCTGCTATTTATTCATTAGTATGGTAATCTGGCGTCCACTCGTTTAATATTTCTTTCTATTAAAAAGATCAATTTTGACCATGTTACCTCATATACTGTGCTTCGTACTATTCCATCACTGTACACATTCTGAAGTATGAAAGTTGGGCAGCTCAATTATTCTATTTAATGTGTTGATGAGTCTCTGAGATCTGGCGGTGTTTGATTAACCTCTTCTTTCCAAATCCCCTAGAAATCTCCGAACACCTTTTTTTTTTCTGACAAATTGTTTCTTTCTTCTTTCTGTGTTGTTTAGCCTGGGATCTGTGATCTATAGCTCAAGTTGATTACTTTCCCTATTGCAAACATGGCTGCTTCCATCGCTGCCTCTGCCTTCTTCCCCGTCCCATCCTCCTCTAAGAACACCATTGGCGAGGGCCCTGAGAGCTTGAGTGTCCGCAGTATTGTTGCCAAACCCAACCACTCTTCGGCGGCCATGCAGGTGAAGGCACAGGCACAAACCGTTCCCAAGATCAACAGCAGGAAAGCTGATGGCGAGGAAGAAGCACCTTCCTCAGCCCCGAGGACATTTTACAATCAACTTCCTGATTGGAGCATGCTCCTCGCTGCCATCACCACCATCTTCTTGGCAGCGGAGAAGCAGTGGACGCTGCTGGATTGGAAACCGAAGCGACCCGACATGCTTGCTGATGCATTCGGTTTTGGGAAGCTCGTTCAGGACGGGCTTGTCTTTAGGCAGAACTTTTCTATTAGGTCCTATGAGATTGGTGCTGACCGCACGGCATCTATTGAGACTCTGATGAATCATTTGCAGGTTTGCAGAAAGTAGCTTCTCGGTGTGATCAAAGTTATCATGGATCTTAAGAACTTAAACTTATCTTATCTGTGCAGGAAACGGCGCTTAATCATGTGAGGTGTGCTGGACTCTTGGGAGATGGCTTTGGTTCTACGCCAGAGATGAGTAAAAGAAATTTGATCTGGGTTGTCAGTAAAATACAGGTTCTAGTTGACCACTATCCATCCTGGTATAGTCCTGAAAATTTTCTCCTCCTCGAAACGTAGTTGATCAATATTAATGAAAATTGAGACTATATCTTTGTGCTTATTTGTGCTTTGTTGTGTTCCAACATATTGATTATTAATTGAGACTATATCTTTTACAAGGTTCAAACATTTTACACAGATGTGTGTTTTCGTGTGCATGTTTAATGTTTCTGGCATTTCTTGACAAAAAGTCTGCAACCCTGTTTCATTGATGATGTTTCTGGCATTATCAAGTCTTTTTTTAGCACTTGATTACAAATAGGAACAGATGGTTATGGAAGTGACAATTAGTCAATCAGAAATTTGTTTGGCTTGCTGAAGTGGTTTAGCTTTTGATAGTATATTGTTTTCTTCTTTATTTTTTATATTTATTTTGATCCGTCCACCTGTTAATTTTTCTAGTTGACCAGGATAATTTGTGTAGAGATGTTTTGAGTCATCTGAGACTTATACATAGTAAAACATGAAATATATATGTTGACCATAATTTGTTCTGCAGTCTAGGTACTCTCATTTTAGTCCAAGAGTTGGAGTAAATATATTTTTGGCCCAACAAATTCTCCAACATGGGAATTTGTTTGAATATGCTAGTTGGAGCCATCTATTCCACTATAACTATATCCTTCAATTGGTTGACCAGGATAATTTGTGTAGAGATGTTTTGAGTCATCTGAGACTTATGACATAGTAAAACATGAAATATATATGTTGGCCATAATTTGTTCTGCAGTCTATTCCACTATAACTATATCCTTCAATTGGTTGCACCTTTTGCTTTACTACTACATGGATGGTCAATAATGTGCATAAATAAGATGGCCTATTCTGGGGTGCTTGTTAGACATCTCCCTGAGAAGAAGTTGCAAAGCAATGCTAGTCAGTATGCTTTTTGAATCTGTCATCATTCAAGTTGTCTGAGACCTTTGAAGTTCTTAATTCAGCCATTTGCTGAACTGAAGACTCTTGGCTTGGTCTTGTAATGCAGTTCTCAACTAGAGTATTAAGACATTAAACTTGACATACCTTGTAGCTGTATTATAATTCATTGTTATGGCTGGAAGAAATTACCCTTTTCTTTGTCTTAACTGATGGAAATCTGTTTATGTCACAGCTTTATCATTCAACTTTCTTATTCAGGATAGTTATTCACCTGTTCTTTCAGGGGTGATATTGTCGAAGTAGATACATGGGTTGGTGCTTATGGGAAAAACGGGATGCGTCGAGATTGGCATGTTCGTGATTGCAACACTGGCCAAACAATCTTAAGGGCTACGAGGTTGGTATCTATTCTTCTTGCAGGGATATCATGTTTCCATGTCAGCGTAGCGTTTGTAGGATTTGGTGCTTGTCTTTGCTGCTTGCGAGCTTCTATTTGTCCTCTTCATTTATGTAATTTGTTGTTTTGGCTTCCAAATGCAGTTTGTGGGTCATGATGGACAAGCTGACTAGGAAGCTTGCAAGAGTACCAGATGAAGTTAGAGCTGAGATAGAGCCATACTTTATTGAGCGTTCTGCTATAGTTGACAAAGACAGCAGAGGGTTGCCAAAGCTTGACAAGAAGACTGCTGCAAACTATGTACGAGAGGGTTTAACTGTAAGTATGAGACAAAGCGTCCTACATATTTATTTACATTTTGTAATTTCCACTTTATAATACTGACTGAATTTCTGCAACTTATTATTATGTGCAATGCAGCCTCGCTGGGGTGACCTGGATATTAATCAGCATGTGAATAATGTTAAATATATTGGATGGATTCTTGAGGTATTTTTGCTTGTTCAGCTTGCCGATTTTCTTCTATTTATCTAGTTTTCTGTCATGCTATTTAAATAGCCAAATTCACTTTCTTTGCCTAGATATTTCCATGTCTTTGTGTAGCATCTGTTTGTCTTTTGTTGATCTTCTACACAAGACAATTGACATTCTTTTTCTTTCTGGCAATGAACCTCTTGTTATCTGATTTTTAGCTGGCTGATTTATTAGCTGCTGTTCCAAAACTCATCTGTTAAAATTTTCTGTCATTCATAAATTAGTTCTTCTATTCTTTTCTATCATTACAATATGATAGCTTCTTAGTTGATTATAAGGTCTTCTATTTTGACTGATAAACAATCTTGATTGAAGCATGTTATATACCTAGGTAATCATATTTTACATCTTGTCTCTCTTGGATTTGTTTGGGCTACCCTTAACAGGGTTGCACTTATTTCTTGGCTGCAAGCTTTCCTATATTCACACTTCGCTTGGAAACTCTGAATGATGTACAGATGAGCACATCTCCAGCCTATTCTGATTATATGTGGGTACCAAACAATGGCACTTGCACATGGTTCCAGGCCCACAGAATATACTTGCAGTTGCCACTTTTTGCTTCTTTTCTTGTTTATTTGACTATTCCTGACAGCTATGCAACATCTTCAAATCTATCATATATTTGCTGTCTGATTTATGTAAGATAAGGAACACTCCTTTTGTTTTATTTAGAATGGTACATATTGTTCACAAGTCTATTTCTGATATTATCTGGCTGAAGCTTCTGTTGCTACGAAACACTAAATGATCTTTTCATCCTTGTTTTTGTACTCAGAGTGCTCCAATCTCTATCCTGGAGAAACATGAGCTGGCTAGCATGACACTGGATTACAGGAGAGAGTGCCGACGGGACAGTGTGCTGCAGTCCCTTACTACCGTGTCCAGCGACTCTGCCGTTGGTTTGCTAGAATCTGCCATTCACTGTGAGCATCTGCTGCGCTTAGAGGCTGGGCCGGATATCGTCAAGGCACGGACAGTGTGGAGGCCAAAGTGTGTCGAAGGTGAAGGAAACATGGGAGCAATTAAAGCTGGGAGTGCATAAACTTTCTAACGGGGAAAAAACCTACTGTTTCTGTCCTAAGTTAATAGCAAAGATGGGGGATTGACGGGTTGCAATTTAGCATCTTGCTTCTCTGTAAGATTCTTTAGTTATCTTCGTAGAAAGAGAGAAGGGAAGTGCTGCTCAGTCTTCCTTTCTTCCCTTTCTGTTATGTTTCTTTTTTTCCTTTTTCTTTTCTTTTGGGGGGGGGGGTGGGGGGGAGAGGATATCTTAGAGCTATTCTTGGGGTTCAAACTGGATGCCTGCTACTTGTAAGTATTTTAGTGATACAGCTATTTGATTTGTGTTTGAAATCTTTTACAAAGAAATAATCAGGCCTTATATTAGCGTGAGCTCCTTTCACTTTCTGCTGGACTATGCTGGTA
Source organism: Typha latifolia (assembly GCF_019914945.1). Taxonomy (NCBI): domain Eukaryota; kingdom Viridiplantae; phylum Streptophyta; class Magnoliopsida; order Poales; family Typhaceae; genus Typha; species Typha latifolia. The sequence goes on along the minus strand of NC_133087.1, from coordinate 3,442,695 downwards.
TTTTATCCTTCTTGTGGAAATTCTTCTCAACTCTTAAGTATTTGCTGACCAAAGACTTGTTCATTATTTGTTTGGTGGGTCTCTCTAATGGTGACACCAACCATTACCAGGCTCTGCCTTCTTTTCCATGCTTAGGAGGCCACTGGCCACTGGCCACTGACCTTTTGGCCCACTGCATGGATTGTCTCCTGGTAACTTAGTTGGCCAGAACGTGGCAAGGTGGTTAGATTCGGGTCCCACATTGATGGCAGACTTATAACCATAAATATTACTTAAATAAATCCTATACTTCTATTAATTTTTTTGAGAAAATAAAAAATAAACCCTACATTTTAACTATATTATAAAGAGAATCCTCATTCATTTTGTGGTTTATATATCGAGCCCTCTATTTCTCAAAAATAGTAAGCCATATTATATAGCTTAATGTTTGATTTAAAGAAGAAAAAAAATTTAAAATATTAATTTCTAACAAAATAGGATCAAATTAAGCCTCGAAAAAAATATATATACTAAAATCACATCCATCCAAACCTCGAGTCTCACAAAGAATTAGAATCTGTTGTTGTTTAAACTCAAAAATCATATTTGTAGGTGTGAGATAAGGGTAATTTAGAAAATATAAAAATATTATTTGACATGGGTGAAATAGTTTTACTTTTTATTCTATTCCGATTGGTGATTGTTAAATTAAATAACTCAGGTATTGCTCAGTATTTATTTTAACAAATAGGAAGTTTTATTTATAAATATTCAAAAGAAATAATTTTATTTATAATCTAGTTAAAATATGGGGTGCTATTTATAAAGAGTTTATGATTCCATGTGTTTCACGAACTTGAATCCGTGTACGTAACAATCGTTTAAATTCTTAAATAGATCCTACTAAGGTTCGACAAGTGATGTTCACGTATAACTAATCACATAAATAGAAAACTAGTGGAGTACTGGTTGATTTGTAGTATGCCCTTGCTTTTATTTCTTATAACTCGTCGTTCGAACATCTTTTTCATGGGCAGTTATAATTATTCTCTTTATTATTATTATTATTATTATTATTATTATTATTATTTTGGATGGTTGAGTTATAATTTAAAAATAAAGCTTTACATCTGTAAATATCTTACTCTCTATTTAGCTTTTAATGAAGATCAACTATTATAGTATGTAGTGGTTCCAGGAAACTAGTAGCCAGTGCTGCAATCCTAATGCGGCTAAAGGTGGCCCCTTTTATTTTTCATACGTGCAAGAAAGCACGATGCTCAAAAGAGAGTTTTACTGGTCAACAGTTTCAGAAGAACGGACCTTTTCATTGTCAATTTTTTAAGAATTAAAAGGACTCGTTTAGTTGAATTTGAGATCATTATTATTTCTTTGTTGCAGTACACAGGTTAAGAATAGATTCAGGCACACAACAAATATAATCCACTAGCAATATAAATGCTATTAGCCTGAATAATATATGACGGATGTACTCTCCGAACAAACAAAACAAACTAAAAAAAAGGGCACACTATGATCTATCACAGAATAGTCGGTGATCGCGACGAAATTGACAATCACAATAATAAATATAATAACAGACTTCATTGAACAACTGGTTAAGTCAGTGGCAACACAGCATACTCAAACAGTTCCACATCACAATCCTGATGGAACTGATCAACAACCAACCAAACACCATTAAATCAAATAAGGCAAACAAAAGGAACTAGCAAATCCAAGAAAAGATTTCATCCCTCAAAAGATGACCGTAGACTCAGCAGACTAGAAGTTGTAACACGCTTCCAGACTATCTGCGAATCATAATGCAACAACAACATAGCACGACTTGATTTACATTGACAACAAAGTTGAGTGCTCGAGGGGGCACGAGAATAAATGTGGATCGTAAAATACTAGCATGCTTCCAGTCTAAGAAGCATCATCTTGAAAAACACAGACCAACACGATCTAAATTGCCTGTAAGAAGTGAGGAAGGACAAAATCCATTTGTTGGGTGGTGGATCTTGTCTCGTGCATTGGTTCTCTGCAGGAGAAAAGAAAACCTTCATAACCTTTACGACATGGTGCAACATACACATCCACCAAATATTTGTGTGCCGGTGTGCCCTCAATGTTTACGTTTAACGATCTAAAAATACAGAGCAGCACATTCCGATGATATTGTTTTCATCTCACCTCCGAGTAGAACCGCCCAATCTAATCACCTTAGTTCTAGAATCCCAGTTTAGTCTATCAGAACTTCCATCGCTCATCTTATATGTTCCATCGCCATATAAATCCTTTAACTTTGCTAGATTGCTTGAGACACTTGCTGTTGTCCTGTCTTTAAATGTATCTCTAAATGGGCTTGAACGATGGTCAGAAGTTGAACCATGTAGAGGCATGTCTCTACCATGGCTTCTACTCCAACTTCGATTGTGGCTCCTACTCTGATGAGAGCTAGAGCATCTATAGCTGTCATCATCTAGCACACTCCTTTCATGGTCTGCCGCCTCCCAGAATTCCTCTCCGAGTGATTGGACAGGTGGTACTTCCTGCTAAAACAATCACGTTGATCATGCTCATGCCTCCTCTCTCTGTTCCGGTCCCTATCATGACCTTGATCATGGTCTGAACGATCTTGACCACGATCTTCTTCATGCTGGCATTCTGCACGATCATGATCAGGGCCCTCGAGACTGACTGCGTCAATGACTAGGGAATGGTCTTCGAAGGTCATCATCAAGACTTCGCTTGAGAAGTGGACAATGCTCTGCGAACTGGGGATGGATCTGTTGTGAACCAGCCCAGAGCTAGCCGAGTCGGGTTGATCGAGTGAGTCTAGTCGAGTTAGGGTTAGTCTAGTTGAGTTGAGTCTAGGGTTACTTGGAGAGCAAGTAACCTAGTATGGGGTAGCCACTATAAAGATCGTGTAATGAGCACCCTAGTATGGCAATGAGAATTACCCCTCTTTCCTCTTTCCTCTCTCTCTCTCTTCCTCTACCCTCAGCTGGCGGCACACCCGAGGCCACCAACTGAGACCGCACTACCATCCCACTCTCCCCCTCACTTAATTCACTAATAACCCATCCACTCACGTGACCGGCAGCCCCCATCGCTCTCAGCTCATCTTCTTCAACCTCACACATCCCTCTCTCTTCCATTAAGAACTCTAAGCTTCCCCTACACTGCCGACTTCGATTAAGCACACCGCTCCCATTGACTCCACCCGATTCATCGATCCGAACCGACAACTTCACCTCTTCGACCTAGCGACGCAGACCCCCCACCAACCCCAGCCGCAGTAGGATCTTAGGTGGATGCACGATGCGGAACTCGCTGTCCAAAAGAGACTGACAAAGCAGCTTTTAAAGAAGGAAGGCAGTGGACAGTGTCTCTGAGCCATGACGAGTGGATTCTCCAGTCATCCTAGAGTGCTTAGTTGAACGTTGCATCTCCTCAAGATTGGTAACTATTTGGTGCACGACTGGAACAAGAACACGTGGAAAGAGTGTCAAAATAGTACTGCAACAAAATAAATAAAGATCTTGGACCGAAAGTTTTCTTGCTATCACATGATGACTACAAAAGGTTGAATGAGTATCATCAAGAGAAAAATATAGCGACTCAAAGACATCTTTCATCAATTGAATACTCAAAATGTTTCTTTTGAGTGCAATGCATTGCATATCCTAGTTGATTGCATGAGGTTATGCACAGGCGATTTTTCAGTTAGACTTATGGACAGATACTTCAAGAAGGAATGATGTAACATCCAAAAAAAAGGGGGCTCGCACGTGCCTAGCACATGTGCCGCTTTCCTCTCTTCTCCCCTAACTCTTTTTCTTCTTCTCCTTCTTTCCTTCTTTTTCTTTTTTTTTCCTTCTCCCCGCCTACAGCTGCCATTAGCCCCTTTTGGGATGCCGTAGCGCTGGAGCATCACCAACCCTTGGATTGAAGCGCCAGAGCTTCCATATTCTTTAGGTAAGTTTAATTTAAAATTCGTTAGCTAAATTGTTCTTCCTCGGCTTTTCCTCCTCTCGGTTTCGTCGAAAATTGGGTCAGTCGGTCACCTCGTGCCTTGGCGCACCAGCCCCGTTAGCTTCCATTTCCCCCCTTCTTGCTGATGGTGCTCTCTGTGGACCATCCCGTGCCCCGGTGGAGGCTACACGTGGTAGCCTCCCTTTGGCGGTTTCCGAGTTGGTTGCCGGCCATCTCGGCAGGCATCGCCCTTCCCCGTGTAGTGGAAAAGCTTTCCCTTCTCGCGAGGATGCCCTTGATGGCATCCTTTGGAGCCCTCGTGGTCAGAGTCGTTGGGCGGCCCCTCACCTTGGCTGATGGCCTTAGCGAGGGTGGTTCTCACCGTCGACCACATCTAGCAGCTAACTCCCTCTCAGCTAGCTTCTGCTAGCCGAGGGGAGGCTGCCGGTGGAGTCGGTCGAGGCTGCCGGTGGCTAGGATTGTCGACAACTTCCTCTCCCCGTCGTTGGGGCATTTGGTTGCGTTGTGGGTAGTCGTTGCCTTCTCCATCGGCTGATCGGCACTGTGGGTGCCTTCCTCGGTCAACGGGGTGTCGGGCGATGGTAGTGCTCGTTGACAACCCCTTCCCTCCCCCCTGGCTAGGCTAAGTTGAGGAGAGGGGTTGGGCTAGGTTGAACCCTCCCTTAGGTTGGGTTGGGTTGAGCCCCATCCCCAAGTTGGCTTGGGTTGGGTGCAACCCAGCCCAAAGTGGGGGTGATGTTGAGATGGGCTATCTAGCCTAGCTTGGGCTTGGGTTAGGCCGCATTGTTGGGTTAGACTGTGGAACAACCCAGGTTTGGTTGGGCTAGGCTATTATTAGCCTAGCTCATGCAGGGTTGGGCTGTGGCCCCAACCCAAGTTGTTGTGGGTTGGGTATTATTGGCCTAGCCCATGATAGGTTTGGGCTGGGTGTAGCCCAACCCATGGTGTGGCTATGGATTGGGTTGTGGCCTAGCCCATGTTGTTGTGGGTTAGGCTGTGGCCCAACCTATTTGGTTTTCTTAGTGGGTTGGAGGCTCTAGGCCTATTTTTGATGGGTTTGTAGTCCTTGGGTTAGTGGCGGCTCGGCCCATTTTGCTTTGAGCTTTGGATTGGCCCAAATAGATTAATTATTATTTAATTTATTTTAATATTTTATTTAGTTAATCTTATCAAACGTGAGCCTTAATTAATCGCTTTAACGGATAGCAGTGTTCGCTATATTAATTATTAATAAATCAATTTTACTTGTCAAACGTGCTGTTGCAAATAACCCATAGTAGGGAATTAACTCTAATTATGATTTAACGTGGTCGTTTATGATTTTGGTTAAATTAATTTTAACAAAGGAATCAGTGATCAGGATGTATTTATATTAATTACTTCTATTAGAGAATTAATACAGATCAATGTAGAGACATGGTATTAAACAAATTGCCCAAATTTAATGAAGCTAATTAATTAAATGTGGACTTTGTGATTTAAATGATATGAAAATAATCGGCATGCAAAAGCTAAGGAGATATAGGAAGAGAAAGAGACAAGTGTAATATGAAAAACTTACTAATATGCACAATCACCATCAAGCATCAAAAGTACTTCAGAAATTGATTAGAAGCAAATCTCACAAGAAAACAGTAAACCAGCATTATGGATAGATTTTTTTATTTCAAATCAACATTACAAACCTTCTACAAAGTGTTGACAGAGATTTGATCTCCTCTTATCGCAAACTCCATAATGGAGACCCAAGCTCAGAATCTTAAACCAACAGACAAGTCATTTGCCAAATAAATAACCTTTCTGCTGTGTAAAAAGCAATAAGCTTAGGGGTGCTAGTCTCTTATATGCAACAAAAATGGCTACAATAACATGCTGAAAAATAGGAAAAGAATAGCATATACATATTCTGTGATGACAAAGAAGTATGTGAAGTGTACCTGTCCAAGAAGAAGATCACGCACATGCACATGTACACCCATGGTAGTCATCCGCCTGGTTGACCTGGGAGAGAACTCCTGAAATAAAAAAAAAGTGAAAATAAACAAGCAACTCAATCTGTTACCTAGCATCATGAACACAATAATGAATTGATATGAAGAAAAACAAATTTTATGTGATATTTTGAATAGTTAAGCTGAAGAATTCTGCCTGAGTTGAAGAAGCACAACAAATTAGCTACTTATTACCAAAATGTAGCATCTCTGATATCATAGCAGTCTTGATTGAGTCCACTCAGATTTGAAAAACTAGATAGGTCTACCTTTGGATCTTTGGAAAGTTCAAAATTAAATTCTCCATGCAGAATTCAAAAATTTCCTTGTTATCCTTCAAAAGTGCATTGAAAATCGTTTTAAAATTTAAACATATAATCAAGTGATTAAAAATGATACCCAAGACTCAGCACAAATGATTTATTTGGTTTAATGTTTTGAGATGTAAATGTCCATATGACAATCAATGACAGATACAAAATCTAAACAAATACCATTATGTGAATTCTAACCATACCCTATACGTCCAACATTGTCCTTTTGACTCTGATACTGATTAAGCAGTTTGTTCTCAAGTACGTACAATCTTACCAAGCCTATCAAAAATTATATACTAATGAATAGTACATAGTATACATATATTAATGGTATGAAGAGGAGTCATTTGTTCTCAAGTATGTAAAATCTTACCAAGCCTATCACAAATAATATACTAATGCATACATTGAATAGTACATAGTATACATATACTAACAGTATGAAGAGGAGTTAAGTACTAGGTAATCATGCTTCCATCACTATATTAAGTATAAATCAGGAGATGTATTAAAGATATGGCAATAAGTCAATTCCAACAGTCCCAAGAAAATAGCATTGGATAAACCAAATGTAAATCAGTGTCAAACTATCAACCTACAAACACTCAGAATGCTGATATGCACTTTCTCTATTCCTGAGTGTGTTGGGCATATCAGAGCACTCGACAATTCATTGATGATGCCACTGTTTATGGAGATTAAGATGTCAACATATGACTTGGGTAGACAGCAGAAGTGAGCATTTCCCAATATGTATCTAAACTCACTACACCACCACATTATAAATCTGAAAATTATTACCAGATTTTGATTCTGCGACAATCTTTTCACAGAAATGTAAGATCGATTTTTGGATGGTCGAGTGTGAATAATTTATGTGAAAATATTGTCAAAAGGTATGCATGATGGAAGTGCTTGATTGGAAATAAATTTCATTATTTATTTTCAGCAAAAATATCTTGAAATTTTACAGGACAATAAAGATTAAAAGATTCAGAACTACAAAAAGATGTCAATACCTCATCATCTTTCATGTAGGACTCATACCATGTCCATAAGGTTTTTGGATCGGCAACATCGCGCAGATACAGGGATCCAATCTGCAAAACCATCTACGTTAATCCAACAATCATTTAAGCTAGGCACACCAAAAAGAACTTATTTTGAGGTAATAAATAATGTTTCAAAATAAGAAAGGTCCATCACCACCTACTTTTTTCCACTTTGTGTTGTCAACACACTAGATAGTCACACAACAAATAGTATGACAATAAAGGAGGGATGAAAAAATGTGGCTAATTATGTAAGACATGACAAGAGCAAGCAACATGCAATACATAAAAGCAAACAGACTTACAGCTCTAATATATGGAGGATCTGGGTACTTCAACAAACCATGCATTTGCTTGTTTCATTGTAAAAAAATTGTAGAGAAGAAAAATGCTGTGGAAGGACCTCTGCAGTTGCCAGTCATCCATTGTTCCACATGATCAGCTTGATTATAGATCATCTACAACTTCACGGTACGTCTTTAACCTATAAAGCTCTTTAAAATAATCAGAAGAAAGGATGTTCATGCAAAGCACCTTCTCAGGCAAAGTATCAATAGGTCTCCCAGAAGTTTGTATCTCCATTATATCAGTATGCAATGGCTACTACAAAATCAGTATGCTTCTTATAAACAAAGATGTAGAACAGCTAAGAACCTTCAGTAACTTATCTAACAGCTTTCTCCCTCTGCAAATGTTGCCTGCAGGTAAAAATTTTAGATGTCAAATTGCTAGTAACTGAGCTATAGAATTTTCTACTTGAAGTGCTACAAAAGACAATATAGAGGAGAAAGGAAAGTTTATAAAAGCACCAAGGTAATCAATGATTAGATATTGATAGTCTCATGCTCAAATGATATTAATAACAAAAAGTACATATATATACATATAATTATAGTATATATATGTGTCTGTATGAGCTCAGAGATTTTATTTTTCTAGACATAGAATTGCAGCAGGGCAATATCTTAGCTCCAAATGCATCTGATTAACCATTCACTTACACATTTTTAACTGCATATATATATATATATATGGATATGCATCTGCAATATTATCACGTGTTATGATGTGAGTGATAGTAAGAATTGCAGCATCTGTTTTATCATATTTAACATTACAATGATCCCAGCTTAGGTTTCTCCTTTGCAACTATACTACATTTCCAGAATGTCGAAATGAAGTGGGTCTCCATGCTTGAGTTATGGTCCATTAGATAATTTATGGAAATGATATGAATCAAAATTTGTAGTACAATAAACTAATCAACCAGCAAGTAAAATAAAATAGAAAGATATGAATATATGATATTTCTCACTTATATCTAAATATTAAATGACTAGCATATAAAGATTCTCCAGTAAGATTGCAAAATTGGTTATGATGGAAAAGGACCATCGACCCTTTGAGAAGAAAGAGGAATACTTACTATGAAATGCACCATAAAGATCAAATAATTGGTTCTGTAGTACAAACAGTCAAACACTCTATGACTGCATGTTGTAAATAGGGGCATAAACCAGCCAAGCATGATGGAGAGCTCAATCAAGCTAGGCTTGAAATTAATTTTGAGCCTATAATTAATGATCAAGCTTGTCTTGTTTAGGTTCAATTGGAGCTCATTTTTTAATGACAATTGAAATGAATTCAAATTATATTTCAGTAGCAAGCTTGATTAAACTTTGATATTTCAGGCTTAAACAAGCTTCATTTAACTCAAACATAAGTTTATCAAAATTCTACTTAAACCAAGTTTGACTTATAGATCATGCCCAGTTCATTTCTTGTATATACATACATACTGTATGATTTTATGCATTTCAAGCCTTATAGCCGAGCTTGATTGAGCCAAACTTTGTTCAAGATTGAATTGAAACTGATTTCAGAGCATAAAAACACTGACCAAGATTGGTTCATTCGAATTTGAGGCGAGACAATTCAGGCCCAAATTGAGCGAGCTCGAGGGGCTTGATTATTGGAGCCTAGTTGTAACACTAGTTACACTACTGAACGTTGGAAGAGGGAAACCTATTAACAAGACCCGTAATTCGGATTTCCTTGAGCTGTTATCCAATATGCATGAGAAAATACAACACGAAAGAGTTTTCACTAAATTGCAATGTGCCCTAACCAGGATAAGGCACTCTTGAAAGATTTTTTTTTTTTAAAAGAAAGGTGAGTTGACATACTCTAGCACCCACTGCACCAGCTCGATGAAATAGTTCTTGCGATGTACTTGACCAAAATATTTCATCTTTGTCTCTATAATATAACTATAATTGTTTGAGGTCAAGATTGAAAAGATTGAACTTCAACAACATTAGGTGGGCAAAACCTACCAATAAAATCTCTCCAAAATCCGCTTCAAAGACTGCAATCATGAAGTAAAGAGCAGCAACATAAATCCCAGTACCTCAACTCGATCAAGAATAAACCATTCAAACTAAACTATCGAATTCCTAATGTATCTAGATAAAGACAGAGGCAGATCTTTACCGAAGGTTAACGAAAAGAGATGTAATAGAGACTCAACAAGGCCTTGTCTAGCAAAAAGTACTACCAGGCTATTCAAAGAACAAAGAGAAAAGAATCAACTGGATCCAAGCTTCCAAGGGTTAGATCGCCATCGCCGGCGGTGGCGGAGCTCGCCAGAACTTGGCGGAGGAGGAGAAGACACCTCGCATGACGAGGTCCAGGCAAGAGGAAGATATCGATCGATCGCAAAACACCGACGAGATTGGATGGGATCGGTCGAGAAGAGCGAGAAAAAAAGGAATCAAACAAATGAATTAAAGAAAAGGAGGAATTCGCGGTTGTAGATAGCGGCTTGGATTTGAAAGAGGGGTCGAACTCGAATCCACGCCGCGGTAGGATTGGTTTTTGAGTTCCAATAGAATCTTAAATTACATTTAGGCAAATACTTCAATACTTCTTTAAAATTTATAATTTTAATTTAATCAATTTTCACACTCGAAACAAATTTCTCACTACCAATTTCAAAACTTTATTACGTAAAAAAAATATTTTATTACATGTGCTCAACTATCGAATTATTCAAATTTATGCCGTAGTCAAATTGATTTTTGATTTCAAATCAAATCTTAGATTAAATTTATATACAAAAAATCGACTAACACAGCATCAAGAGAGTAATAAATAACATAAGGGTTATACTTAACCCCGTGGGTTTTGTATCGCTATGTTAACATTTTTAATTAATGCCAAAAGTGCAAAAGTATAATATTACAAAATAAAGTGTGAAGTATAAAATAACTTTCATCCAAATAAAAGATGAATATATCTAACCCATAACAAAATAGTATTGTAATCCACGTAATAAAATTATTAAATGAGCCAAGTAATAAAACATATAATAAAATCGTATTAAAATTTCAAAAAAAAAAAAGATAAGCAAAAGAAATATATTTCTTATAATGATTAATTAATATTTGGAAAGATTTAATTCATGACCTCAAAAAAAAAAAAAAAAAAACTAGCTTCAATTACTATACTAAATGGTCAATTAATCCAAAAACTTTTAGAGAGATGCTCTTTCTCAGAATTTACACTTTGATTCCTACGATACAGAATCTAACATGAACTTGGTTGCATAATGCATCAAATCTTCTAAGATCTTATATTTTACATATAGCAGTATAAAAAATTTAAAAATTTAAAACCCACTCTGATAACGTACAATAATATATAGAAAGTTGTCTCTAAAATATAACACAGAAGAATAGTTTATGCACAGAAACACTTATGGGCATTGGTATAATGGCATATGGATTAGGACAGTTATTAGATTAGTTTCAACCACTTCCCGTGTCTTACTGCAATTAGCATATAGTTTTCTTTTCGCAAACTATAAAAGGTCCTTAATGATGACAATGATTTTATTAAGTTAACTGTTACAAAAATGGTGATATCGTTGATGATATTATAGATTTGTAGGTATTCCACGTCCATAACTTTAATTGCATTTAAAACCTCATACAGGAGATTTTTATAATTTAATTAATATTTAATTTATAATCATAAAATTTATTTTTATTGTAAATATAAATTATGTACATTCTAATATAATAATATATATATATATATAATTATAAAAAATATATAAACTTAAATTGAAAAACTAAATGTAATTATATTACAAAAGCGTGAGGTTTAAGGTGGAACGAAGAAAATGTGCATTGCTGTATTTCGATTACCTGCAATAAGTGGGCTCCCATTAGCTTGCTTTGCCAGTCGCCGCAACGCCCATGCGGGGGCCCTAAATCCCGAGGTCCAATGAAGAAGCCATCAGCATTAAACTTGATCCACGATTTGGTAGCTTAAATGACAAGATTATAACTATTTTAATTAGTGGACATATGGGTAATTGCAAGGAAGACCCTCAAATCCTGGCTTAAGATCACCGGCTGCGGCAAGTAAAGCGCGTAAACCCGAGATCAGAGAAACGGACAGGTGTCCATATAATCTGGGCAGTAGACAAGTCGCCGACAACCCAACAGCAGCACATGTCTCCTTAGTGGTGGCCGCTCACCCACTCCCCACTTTGTCTCCCTCGGAAACTCCTTGACCGTTCTGCCCTCACAATCACGCCCGTCCTTATCCCATCGGACGATTGGAATTCCTCGACCAGGCTATAACTCCAAGCCCCCGCACGAGCGACACATACATGGAACACGTGTCGATGTGAGCGTGGTGGAAATGCCTGCGAAGGTCCGGACGAGCGGTGACTTGCATCTATAAGGCCAACGAGAGCGACCTCTTCGAAGACGCCACTGGATATCAGAGAGCTAGAGAGGAAACAACCGAAACTCTAACCCTAGATTGCGAGCTCGATCGAGGAGAAGGCTCACAGAGATGTCGCTTGAGACGGAGCGGAGCTCGACGGAGTCCGATGTCTCCGGTCTTGACTTCGAGGAGACGGCGCTAACCCTAGGACTCCCTGGTGGCGGATCCAGGACCGGATCTGAACAGGAGAGGAAGCGCGCCTTCACTGATGCTGTAGATCTAGCGCCCCGCTGCTCGCGGACCGATCCACGAGGCGGTTCCGACGATCTCTCTGACGAGTCGCCGGATTCCCAGGCCTCCGCCGCCGAGAGGCCCCCCGCTCCCAAGTAAGTCCTGGAAGCAACGGATAGGAGCTTAGTTATGGGTTTGTCTGTTTTATTTAGTGATAAGATGGGACTAATTTGGGGTTAATTGAAGGGCGAGGATAGTGGGATGGCCACCGGTGAGATCATACCGAAAGAATGCATTGAAGAGCTGCACGTTCGTTAAGGTAGCAGTGGACGGAGCTCCCTACTTGAGGAAGGTGGATTTGGAGGCCTACGGGGGATACGAGCAATTGCTGAGTGCTCTACAGGAGATGTTCTCGTGCTTCACGATTCGTACGATTCGTAATCTCTATTTATGATTTAAGATTTATAGTTGAATCGGATGTAATTTGAAGGGGGTTTTAATTTGTGCAGGTAGTTATCCAAATGAGGAAAGGAAGCTGGTGGATCCGGTGAACGGGATGGAGTATGTGCCAACTTACGAGGACAAGGATGGTGACTGGATGCTCGTTGGAGATGTCCCCTGGAAGTAAGTTTTACTTTTGTAGATGAGTCGATTTAATTTAATGGTGCCTTATATTCGTATGATGATAGAAACTTTATTTTTTCCTCACCAAATATGTAGATCATTCGCTTCTTGGGGGGTGCTCCTTAGCTTTATGATTATTGTAGATAAAGAAACATATCATTTCTTCACCACAGTGCAAGCTCGCTAATTTACATATATAAAGCACCGAAACTAAGGATCTATAGTGGTTAATTTATAATCTTGCATGTCGCTTGTGTGTCTCAAACCATGACTTTCTTATTTCTATTAAATTTATAACCCAGTGGTACCTAATATACTGTGAGAAAACTTCAATAGATTACGCTGTAGGATAAAATGGTTGTCACAGCACCTTGTTGATGTTCTCTTTTGAGAAATTATCAGAGAATCCTCTGTAAGTTTGCAGTGCGATTTTAAGAGGATGAAATGGTGTACCTGCATAATTGTTGTACTGGATATAGGGTTCTAACTGGATCCATGTAGTAAGAAGTTCATCCTAGATAATCTTTTGCGGTACCAATTGTCATGGTTGGTATAACAACTGAAATCCTTCTTTCTTTTCCTTTGGCCTCCCTTTGTGCTTGCCCCAAAGCACCTGTCCTTGTCTCTGATTTGTGTCATGTTTCACTACTTAGAGCACATATAGAGCAATAAATTTGAAAGACAAGGATAGCCTCAAATCTGAGCAGTTATTAGGGTGACAGGAACCAAATGCCTATCTTTTGGTCTTCTGATTGATGTGGAATGCTCCCTTATTTTGTGATATCATATATAATGGGGCTTGATGTCCAATCACCAAACATGGCTTAGAATCTCACACTCTTATATGTAGAAGCATAGTACTGGTTACTTTTCCACCCAAGAGTAAGATACCAAATGCACTAGTGGCGCATTCAAATGCTTAGGTGCTTGACTAAAATGGTAAGGAATTCCCATATGTGAGGAGATATCTGTTTGGATGTTATCTTGGACTGAGTCAAACTGGTGCGGATTGTCTTCAGTAATTTTCTTACTTGTATCTTAAAACACAATATCGCAGTGGCTTGAAAGCCTTAATGTTGTGGAAACATGTCCTCTTAGATCCCTTTTGCTTCTCTCTCCCTCTTTCTCTCAGCTAGAAGCTATATTGAACCTCTCTGCTATATGTAGCATTTGGTATATTAGACTAATGAAGAAAAGGATTGATATGCAATACATACTTTATACTTGCAGAATAACTGCACATGAGGCTATATTTTTGTAGTCTTTTCAGATGCAATTACCATGATGACCTCTGCTATCTAGTGTAGCCGTGTAGCTAATGTAACCTTGCTTCACTCATGCACAGGATGTTTGTGGAGTCCTGCAAGCGTATTCGACTGATGAAAAGCTCGGAGGCTGTTAATTTAGGTAAGGTGTTTTCTCTACATACATTTGTTGCAATCTCCAAATTTATAGGCCGGTCACTGCAATCACCGTTGTGTTGACATGTCACTTCATATTCATTTGAATCATTCATTTTTCGTTTGGTGAATGCAGCACCGAGAGCACCTCGCTGATGCATACTGGCATATCAAATGATGCATAGTCGAAGATGACAGTCAGGATCTTGATGTCACATAATACATTTTCGTGTACAGCCGGCGACGTCCCCCTAAATTCCAACTTGGTGCTTTTAAAATGGGAAAGGGGAGACCCTAGTTATCAAAATCAGTTCTTCATATGTTGTTCTCACCTCAAGTCTACCACAAGTCATCCATCATATGCGATGTTTTTAGTAGTCACACGTTGGAGTGCCCCAGCTTTCCTCTGTTGGTTGAGGCCCCAATCTTCTTTTGATATCTTAAGATATCATCAGCCGGTTTTTGTTCTGGTCTTATCCTTGTCTATGAAGATTGAATGTAAGAGATCTTGTGGCAAACACTTCTTTCCAATGTTTTCATACCCCTTTTGAACTGTCAAGTTTGTTGTTTTACTTGCAACGTGTTGAAAATGTTACTTTCTTTATCCATTTCGTGATTGATCAAGGGCAAAATATCTTTTGTTTAATTACATATTCACCACTTAATTTATGACTCAGTATAATTCTACACTCTTGAAAGAAAACAAAAACAAGCGTGGTGCTCTTCAACCAGACTAGATTCTTTGCCCACTACAATGAAAGCAAATGAGAATTTAGCACCGGACCAACCATGGACTGTCACCAAAAAGATGATGTATATATAAAGAACCACTCGGCTGTTGATGTGACCTTGCAACTAGCGGGGAACGTGGTTGGAATCTTTTTTTCCTTTCGGTCTAATAGATGTTTGATATTAAATCAAAATTACTTAACTTTACTCTCAAGTTTTGTCTCCATAAATTTAAGCACTCGACATCCCTAAGTATAAAATAACTTCAAACTTGGCATCCAATATTTTATAGTTATTCCATCACTAATCATGCCTAAAGAAAGCATGGTACACCAATCCTTAGTCTGTAGATGAAGTAGAGAGGAACCAAACGAAGTCTCCCATCAAAGTCCCTACATTCTAAGGACGGGACTTGGCAACCTTGGATCCGTCTTATGGCCAGAAAATACGACGAATGTGCACGGCAATTACGTCTACGGTATACATTCCTTTGTCGTTGGCCACCTAATTAATTAGCAAATAAGGCAGTTGTTAATTAACAAAATAAAATAAAAAAAAGGTTTCGTGCAATCATATCAAAATCAGCTAGTTTCACCTTTATCGGTTGCTTTTATCCATAGAAATTCTTTTTCTTACTAAGTATACTTTATCGGATCTACTAACTTCTACGCATATCTGTAGATAATAATGTTACTACAGTGTCCGATATGGTGGACATTATATTGTGATTTTATTCAAGAAAGTTGCGATAACGTAGGTAGATATCCGACATCTCTTATCTGCAAAACCTGCAAAAGCCGTCATCCCTCTCTCTAGATCCCATCCGATCTCATGGGAGCGATCGAGGTCGAGATCGGAAGCAATAGTAGTACCTACCCGCCTTGATCCCGTGCCCTAGATCTATTCCTCCTGCCACATTCGCTTTTTTTGTCTTGAGAATCTACCTTCCAGATCCGAAAGCTCTGCCATTTCTAGGGTTTCATCCTTGAGTAAAGCTCTTCTCTTTGCGTTCTTGCGTTCGATCTCCAAAGGCTCGCAGGTGAAACTAAGAGATCTGTTCATTTTCGTGCTCTTTATTCGATCTATCTCCGTTACTACAATCTTCGGGCTTCTTCGCTTGGATTCCAGGTTTGTTTGCTTACTACTAAGCATTAAATGAAGCAAATACTTATAGATTAAGGGCGCTTAACCCTCGAGTCTGCCACAATGTGGAAGCAATTCCTTAGCAAATCGCAGCGAAAATATCTGAAATCCAATAACTCTTCTAGCCCCCCACCAAACAATTCTAGCCCCAATGCTGCTTCTTGTGGGAATGCAATCCAACAAATTGCGACTGTCAATGGCCATTTCGGTGGAGTAGCTGCTATTGAACGAGCGCCGACTGCGATGGAGCCCCAGATGTCATTTAAAGATGTCAAAGATGAAGAAAAGCAGAGCCTTTTCCTAAGCAAGTTAAACCTTTGTTGTGTTATTCTTGACTTCTCTGATCGCAATAAGGACTCCACTGAGAAAGATTCAAAGCGCCAGACTCTGATGGAGCTAGTCGATTATTTAGCTGCAGACAATCCACAATTTACTGAGCCAATGATCGCTGCAAGCTGCCGAATGTTTTCTATCAATTTGTTTCGGGTTTTCCCCCCACATTGCCGGTTTAATTCTTTTGCCAGTGGCGAGATGGAAGAAGATGAGCCTGTGTTCGACCCCGCATGGTACCATTTGCAAATTGTCTATGATTTACTTCTTAGGTTCATAATGTCCTCCTCCATTGATGTGAAGATTGCGAAGAAGTATTTGGATAATTTGTTCATTCTGAGATTACTTGAACTATTTGATTCAGATGACCCTAGAGAGAGGGAATGCTTGAAAACTGTCTTGCATAGGATCTATGGGAAATTCATGGCACACCGATCTTTCATCCGTAAAGCGGTGAGCAACATTTTCTATAGGTTTCTGTTTGAAACGGAGCGACATAATGGGATTGCAGAGTTGTTAGAGGTTTTCGGGAGTGTAATTAGTGGGTTTGCTCAGCCACTCAAAGAGGAGCATAAGATCTTTTTGTGGAAGGCTCTAATTCCTCTTCACAAGCCCAAGGCAGTAGGTGCTTATCTTAATCAATTGACATACTGTGTTATTCAGTTTATAGAGAAAGAGCCAAAGCTGGCAAGTTCCGTAATTAGGGGTTTGCTGAAATACTGGCCAGTGACCAACAGTCAGAAGGAGATGATGTTCTTGGGGGAGCTGGAGGAGGTTCTAGAGGCAACAAACATGGTGGAATTCCAGAAATGCATGGTTCCTTTGTTCCAGCGTATCAGTCGTTGTCTTAATAGCTCCCATTTCCAGGTAACGCTGTCCTTGACTTGGTCTTTCCTAAAAATATCTTAGTCTATCTTGTTAAGGAAGTAGGCTGTTGAATAGATTGTCTTGTCATCAGGTAACATTATCATTCTGCCCATATAAACTGTTGCACATTTATTGAGCGAAATGACAAGTTGTTTACCGTGTAATTTTGCTAGTTGGTCTGAATTGAGGCTATGAGTTTATATATACTAAGGAAATCAACATTATCTGGATTTCAGAAGTTTTATTTAGCAATGATGCATGTGTAATCAAAACAAAGTAAAAGAAAAGTCTTATAGTCTCTCACAAATTTCTCACTAACTGTAAAGAAAAAGAAAGAAACTCACTCAACGCCAAGTCTCCAACCAAACTCAAATTTCTAAAGCCGCTCAGCACCAACGCTAATGATGACTTGCATTCTGTGAGAATAGAGCTGTTAACACTAAATACAACCCCTAGTAATTAGGTTGGTACACTTACTTTGATTCTGCTCACTATTAATATTAAGATGCATTTAGAACTCTAAACTTATCTTTCTAACATGTAAGAGCACCTAAAGCATACAAAAGAAGTACCCGACTTCAAGCCACAACTTCACAATTGCCCATCTCTTCTTCCTCTATTTCTTTGTGATAACCTCAAGAGGTTTAGAATTGTATAATGAAGAAGAACACCACAAGTAGCAAGAGCCTTCTGTTATGCGTTTTGCTTGCTGTACCCTTCTCATTCATCTTCCAAATCTTAAATGCAAGCTACTCATTTGCTCTTTCATCTTTCTGCTTAAAATTGTGGGTGATCTAAAAAGTTATTCATGAACAAGTTAGCAAAGCTTCACTCCCTATACTATTCTTCAGTAGATATCTTGTGCTTCGAGTGATTGTGGATTTGAGTATTTGCCAACAAGTGCTTTGGTAGTCTATGGACTGCATTGGCCTTTCAGTTGTCTAACTCCAAGAAACCCCTATGAGAATTTTTTTTTGTTCATTTTCTTTGAATTCTCTAACAAAAGGCGACAAAAAGCTTTCTTCTGATATCTCCATTTTCCTATCTTATCATCCTCCATAACTCCATTTTCTCCTTGTTTTTGATGAGTCTTTAATGTTCTCTTATCAGAAGTCAGTTTGTTCTCTGATGGTACATGTTCCAGCATTTCTTTTATTACTGTTTTCTATTTCAAGATGTCCTACACCTGCTGTACTGGATCCTCTTATTAACTTCAAATGCACTTTTCGTGGACAGCATATGTGGTCACTATAAGAAGTGTACCGCACAGATCTTAGAATCTAGAGTTGGCAGGGAAATCTATGTTCTCCTGCATCTTCTGGACTGTTGAAGTTTGTTTTATGCCCATATTCTTTTTTATTTTGTGGCCAGGCTGATTTTATGCCCAGTAAGATCTGATACTTTGTTCATCTTGGCAACCATTTGCTGTGTTGCTTGGGATAGTCTATGTTGGGTTTTCCATTGCTTAAAGAAGTGTTCTTTAGTGCTGATTATTTAAACAACCAGGTTTACTACTTGGTTTGGCTTGCTAACCATCGCAGTGTCGTTTGAGAAACTGAGCAGAGCTTGTCCTTACTAATAGAATTGCTTTTCAGGTTGCTGAGAGAGCCCTCTTTCTCTGGAACAATGATCACCTGATCAATCTGATCTCACAAAATCGGCAAGTGATCCTCCCTCTCATATACCCAGCTTTAGAAAGGAATGCACGTTGGCACTGGAACCAGTCAGTTCTGAATGTTACAATGAATGTAAGGAAGATGTTTTCTGAAATGGATGAGGGTCTGGTTTTGGCATGCCAAAGCAATTTCCAAGAGGAGGAGGAGAAGAAAACGGCAGCAGAGGAGCAGCGGAGACTTATCTGGGAGCGTCTAGAGAGCACTGCTGCCTTTTAGCCAGTTTGTCTGGATAGATACCCTTCCTGGTACGCCTATAACAACTCCTCTAGCAGCTTCCGCTTTGACATTGTCAGGATTTATCTGAATCTTATAACCATTCTATCTTGGTTGTGAGGCGAGGGTTATTGCTTTATTTGATTGTTGAAGACGGAAATTCTGATAGGTTGCTAAGATTCTTCGTAAAGTTTTTGCAAGTAATAGTAGCTGCTTCAATGCCATCCAAGGTATGTTTCGGAGAGTTTTTGAGTATTGGGCATTTCTTTTATGCCAACACCTCATATTTATATTGTGGGAGAATAGGATCCTGATTTCACCTTGCCCTATTTTCAAAAGATTAATGAACAAAATATTGAGGATGGTCAAAACAAATTGGCATTTTAAGGATGCTGCATCATTCTCTGCTTCTTCCACTGCTGGGGGTTATCCTGCATTCTCGAAGCAGCTGGTAGAAATTGGAAAGAGATTGCGAATGGTGCACACCTATATTTAGAAGTGAAGCTTCTTCCACAAATTCTGCCAAAGAAATTGGAAGAACATTGCAGATGGGTGATCTCAGTTAAGTCCACAAAGCCACTTGTCATCTGTATGGTAACGAGCATTTACATAACCAACCCATCACTTGTTCTTTTCTGCATGCTGTTTATGGAGTAGTGTATTTAACCCACGTTGGCAATATAAGATATTATTATGTATCTACAATTGGTTTATGCACTTGTTAAATGTCTCTACATTTGGAGATTAGCCTAACTAGTTCTTGCTAGCTGCAATTGCTGCTTAGATCTTATTATTTTTATCACAATAATTGCACCAGGCAGCACGGATAAATAAACTACGGGCAGTTTGCCGTGGTCGTGGTAAATCACATCCTCTCACAGATGAGACTAAAGCCACCAAAATCGATATTATTATTATTATTGTTATTATTATTATTATTTGCATGACTGTATGTTGTCTTCATTTTAATGACAGCTTGGTCGTTGGTAATGATGTATGGTTCCGTGCCAAAGTCATACAATATCAACCATCTTTGTTGTTTTTATTTTCATCACAAGGATATATTAATCCCGCTGCTTGATGTCGTTATTAATAAGAAAGATTTAAAATTAAGATGGTGTGCAACTTTAACATCACCAGAACTGAGTCATAAAATTAATATGATAGCTGTAAATTTGCAATAAGATTCTCTGAAAATTAGCTTAGGAAGAATTACAATTTTGCATGCCAACAGATATAGATTACTTTTTTACGTAGAAGTTAGGGAGTTCGTTTGTTGCATCCCACTACTAACACTATAATAGAGAGGGATGTGGTCGGTTGTAATCTGTCGAGACTATGCACATTACACATCATAGTGTAAGACCTATAGAAGCAAACATATAAACATACTGAGGCTCACGAGAATTCATGAGCAGAAACTTATATTCATATAAGATAGCTTTATCTTTTGGCATCCTAATGGTTTTCCTTCTCATCTCTCTTTTTTCCTCTGTTCCAAGGAGAAACTCCTCTAAAAATGGCTGCCATAAGTATATTTGTCCTTCCCTAGAAAATTAATATGAGGTGTCGGGTTTAACCTTGACTAAGTTCCACAAAGTTTTATGAAAAGAATAAGGATATTAGGTTTACTAAATTACATTAAAGCCTTAAAAGAATAAAATTTTAAATTAAACACTCACTTAGGTGATTATTTTTAATCATAAAACATTATTCCAATTATCGCACTAATTCAATCATTAGTGCAAATCTAGTTATTAACTCAAGAAATCTACCATAACATGATCTTGAGGAGACTTTATTATTTCTTTAATTTTGTCATGCTTAGCTAGTTCATTTAGGTATAAATACTGTGATTTCAAAATTAGAAAAATATACTCTTTCTTTTATTGATACGAAATATAGTGAATAAGTAAATATAACTAGATGGAGGTAACTAAACAGAGGTAACTAACTATCTTCTTTAGTCTAAATAACATGAACAAATATAAGACTAATTCAAATATGTCATGAAATTTAAATATATGATTTATCAAAGTTAAAGAGTCTTCAGAATCTACGGTCATTAAAATACGTTTTCTTCTCGAAACTCAGTAATTTTCATTAGGCAAAAATACAAATCTTAAAGATCACTACATTATACGAACAGAGAAAAAAATAAGTTTCATCTTTGAAACTAAGTGAGTACCATTAGAAATCACATAAATATTAAAATTTGAACTTCAAGGACATCACATTGCATTTCTAAATTATTTCTCGATGCCTATTTCAAATTTAGCGGTATCAATCTCGGCTTGAATAGTTGATTGGTGGGCTGGTCTCCACTTTCGATTGAAACTTTATTCTGATCACTTACCTTATCCCTAAAGGCTAAAGATGATGGATGCCCTTCTCTCACACAATACTGTTGCTTTATTTTCTGTATAAATCCTTCAGATTCGAGTATCCCAACGTAGAGAACGTAGTATTATTATTATTATTTAATAAATTATGCTGTTCATATTCGCTGATGCTCTATGAACATCACAATTTATATAAACAAATGTATCTAAGCACAATACGTTGGACACACTACGTTTTATAAATCGTATCTGTTCACACTTCAGAGGGAAAGAATAAATAATGTTATTTGGTGGCGAACCAAATAGTAGGCTCGGATTCGATTCGATGGCATCGTCATAATTTGGTATCCAGTTTATCTTTTTCCCCACCACTCCCAGATGTTCGTAGACCGAATATCATGTGATATATGTGGAGCTGCGAAAATTATAATCCAAATGCCCTTTAGGCTCTAGGAAGAGAGAGAGAGAGAGAGAGAGAGAGAGGATTTTCCACAATAAGGTCAAAATGAAGGGGGTGAAATGCAAAATATCCATCCATATGGATAAACATGGAGGAGATAGCTCGCATGCCTTCTTTAAATACTCCATAATTCTTCTCCCACTTCGTTCTCAGGTAGTCCTTCCAGGTACGGTGTGCTGCCGTGCAGTCTCTTTTGCACAGAGAGAGGGAGCTAAATCGTGTATAACCCACCAAGTGCTCCGGAGAGATGTGTCTCTGTTGTCTCCGCAACATGTTGAACTGGTTCTTATTCTCTCTCTCTCTCTCTCTCTCTCAATTGTCAATTGGCTATCCATCGTTAAAGAATAGTTTTTTTATTTGGCAAATACTTCAATGCACCTTTAAAAATTATAATTTTAATCCAACGGTTATAATAGCCAGTTTTCATACCCGGTATCAGTTTCCGTACGGATTCCAAAACAACATTATGTAAGAAAAATAGTATATTAGTTAAAAAAATTAATTACGTGTGCCTAACTTCCTAATTTTCTTGTTATACTCTTGAAGATCTTAACCATTAGATCTTCATCAAAGTGATTGATAAACAATTAACTTTACGGTATGGACTACACATTTTTTTTTCTTCCGTTAAGATTTCTCTTTTAAATATAATTATGCCTTAATTATAGGAAATATCATTTAATATTAAATAATTTAAATTTGATTATTTGAAGATAAACTTCAATTTAAATATAATTCTCTATTTCTATCTATTAAAATTTAATTTAAATCAATCTTAAACTAATGGGAGATATATGCAAATAATAAAAAATAATCAAAAAGATAAAATGTAATTAAATTTTCATCAAGTTAATTATAAAAGACATCAATACTCTTATTTTGATATATATATATTACTCTCAGTTAATAATATATATGTTCTTTACTTAATAAAATATTAAAATAATATAATTGTTAAAAAATAATGTGCAACATTATATATATCTAGAAAAATTAACTGCTGAACCTGTAATATCTTTCATTCTAATTCTATGCATGGAAGAAACCCTCTTTTTATTTTACACCCTCCCTTTTCCGACAATTTCCATTCGACGCCTGTATTTCCATCTATCGAAAGGTTGTCTACCGAATGAGATAAGAAATATTCCATCAGGATTAGAGAATATTCTGTCAAGATAACTCTATTAAGGCTACTTTAACTCTCTGACGTTATAAAACTCCGCCTCGTGCATAAAATTTTTAAAGAATAATTTTATATACATTTTTTTAATATAAATTTTACTCATATTTTTATTGTTTAGTTAAAAAAATATAATAATTATTTTAAATAATTTTATATAATAATTTATATTTGATTACCAACTATGAAGAAATATGTTAATTATACTAAAAATTTTACTTAGAAAATATGCATAACTTTATTACACATTTTATCTTTGAAAAATTTTGTAGATAACTTGCCACGTAATTTATCTTATATAAAATTTGACCAAAATATAAATAAATAAATATTTAGTTATAAAATATATTTAAAAAATATATAATTTATGAATAAATGTCTCTTGCTTTCCTAAATTTTGTTTCCCAGTGCGAGTAGCATATTCTGTTCTCTTCTTTTTTTTTTAAATTTTTTTTTAATGTCATTGCTCCAACTGGTTGACTAAAATCTACCGACTATTTGCAGCTTTTCAGCCCTATTTTGCTGCTGCTGTGGCGGCGACGCCTGTAAAGACTGTCTCAAGTCCATCTGTTGCTGCCAACCATGCAGTCTATCTCTCTTTAATTGTTCTTTTAATGTAAGTTTGGTTTGAATCTTATGATGTTTGTGAACTTTGGACTCTTGCTCGAGTTCCTGATATTTATGGAAGTTGGCCAGTAACTCATTGTTCTGAGGATAGCCGCTTGTGTTGGATTCCTTTATCAATTGTTATCAAGTGTTTTATCATGTTCTCTCCTTGAATCTATGTAACTTGAGCTTCACTCTAAATGTTTCAAGTTAGGATAAGATAACAGAAGCTAAAAGTTATACTTGAAATTGATAATCTTCATTCAGTTCATGTAACAGTTACTATCAGTAAAAATGACTCACAAAGTAGAAAAGAAGAGAAGAGAAGAGAAGATAAGAGAAGACCATTGATACTACTCTTCTTGCTCTATTTTCTGTGATAACCTCAAGAGGTTTAGAATTGTATAATTAAGAAGAATACCACAACTGAGTAGCAACAACCTTTTTCTCTCTGGACTGTTGATTGACCTTTCAACTGAGTATCTAACTCTAAGAAAGTAAGAAGCTTCTGCGGGAAAAGCTTTTGTTTAATTTCTTTGAATTCTCTAACAAAAAGGAGAAAAACTCCACAACTCTCCTTTTCACCTTCCACAAATCCTGCCAAATAAATTGGAAGAACACTGCATGATGGCCATGGGTGATCTCAGCTTAAGCCCACAAACCCACTTATCATCTATGTGGTAATAAACATTGCATGAATCCTCCACAGCCATAGGACATGTGAGATCATAGTTAATTTGTTTCATATACACGCATTCTGTTTACAATAAATTGTACGTGGTCTTCTATAAATGAATACAAACATCGACCTAGCAATCTGGGGTCGTTAGTAAAACATTGTCGCTCTGCATGCTGTTAATTAATTAGTGTTTGTAAGCAACTCTGGTAATATAAGATATTATGTATCTATAGTTGGTATATGCAATATGAGGAATAGATATTTAGAACATCACATTTGAAAAAGAGATAGATTCAATGGATACGATATTTCAACAGAAGAAATTATCAAAATATCAATTTATATACTTTATATTATTATTAGTTTTTAATTATTATGGTGAGTTATAATATTTTATCTTATTATTTTAATCTTGTGATTATTATTCTATGCATGATCATATACTTGAGTTGAGATAAATAGCATAAAAATTAATTTTGATATCTTACTTCTATTGAGATTTATTTTAATTATTAAATAGTGAATTATTTCATTAATCATGAATAGATATAAAAATTGCATTGATATTCTGGCGATGTGCGGTAAAAAATATTTTACTTTTCTAATTGGCAGAAATATACCTCATCATTATCAAATTATAATTTTCAGTTATTTTTATTAATTTAGCTCTAACAAATCTTAAAAAGACTGTCTTGTCATAAATTTTTTTTACGTATTACCTATGTAATTTATACGCATCGCCTATACAAAATATACGCTTAATTTTTCAACAATATGTATATTGAAATTTAAAAAAAAATGCCATGCATCACCTATATAATTATATCCATCGTCTATGCAAAAGATACATTCTAATTTTTAACAATATGTACATCGAGATTTAAAAAAAAAACGTTACGCATCACTTATGTAATTTATATGCATCACATATATAATTTATATACATCGCCTATATAAAATATATACTCTAATTTTTAACAATATGTCCGTCGAGATTTCAAAAAAAACACTCGTTACTTATATAATATATACGCATTGTCCATACAAAAAGTACGCTCTAATTTTTAATAATGTGCGCATCGAAATTAAACAGTTGGATTGGATTAAAAAAAGAATAAATTAGTCTAAATTAGTAATAAAAAAAAAAACCTAAATTTGTGACCTATCTCTCTCTGCCAATTAAAAAATACCCTTGATATTCTTATTTCGTTTTAGTACTTCCAAGTATAAAATATAAATTTTAGTAGTTTTTTTTCCTAATAAACTGAACTACAACCCCACTCTGTTCTATTACTTGTATATCTATCTGTTCACATGGAATTAATGAATAAACAAAAAGGAAAGTTGGTAGTTACTGTGGTGGGGAACTGAACATTAAATTCGGATTTGATTCGCGTGCCATGATTGGTTGTCTTTTCCCCACCACTCCTCTTTAAAACCTCCATTTGGTGCTTATTCTATTCTTTTCGTATATAGCCCACCATGTCTACTGGCCCAGCTTTGAGGATCTCTCTTTCAAACGTAACTTTTGGGTCTTCTTTTGCATAATATTAGCACGTATTTTTTTGTAGAATTAAACCCAAATGCTCTTCACAAAGAGAGGTGAGAAAGAAGAAGAGGTGGTCGGTCTTCTACAATAAGGATAAAATGAAGGGGTTGAAATGCAAAATATCCATCTCTATTGATAATTGATCAATAATTCAGGGATTAGGTGCCAACTGTTCCAATTTAATCCTCTCATAAATACCCATCAAAGCCAGTCAGTCAGTCAACACGGCAAGTAGTAGTCTTTTTTATTTTTATGCACCACTCCACAAGTGACATTATCCGTAACAAATAAAGTCTTTTATTTGCTAAAAAATACAGAGCAATATTTTAAGTTAATTTAATTTAACAAGCATTTAACAAAATAAAACGTAAAATACTTCCTCTAATTTTAAATAATATTTTTCTATTTTATAAATTACTCTTATATCTTTTAATGTAATATTTAGATTAAACGACAGTAATTTTGAATTATAAATTTGATTTGGTTCTATTTCGTTGGAAATTGATGTCTTTGTTTTTTTTTTTTCTAAACTATTTTGGAGGCTTATTTTACTTTCATAATTAAGTTAATGTGATAAGTTGGGTTAAATTATATCTATCTATCAAATGGAAGGGCGTGGCTTGATAATTTTTAACAAATAGATGGCTCTATTTATAAATAATCAAAAATGCTTTATTGGTAATATAGGTAACTAATATTGGGTGTTATTTATACTTTTCACTTTTTCTTTTTTTTTATAGAAAATTAATAAAATATATTTTACATAATTGCCATTAGTTTTTTAAAAAATATCATAATTACCGCTGCATTCTTCAAAATATCATAATTAACTCATATCATTGTGCTGTTTTAAAAATGTTATTCTATTAGTTAATCATGATTAAAACTGGACTTAAAGTTCAAAAAGATTATTTTACCTTTACATAAATTATTTTTAAAATAAATCAAAAGCTATCTAATATCATAGTATAAGAAAAAATATTTCTTTTACATAATACAAAAATCCTTAATAAATATTTTACACTCTAAATTTAGGAAAGAATGATGTTGTAGTCAAGTAAATGTGCTTGTTAACTTTACAACAGTCTGTTACAAATATTTTATTAGAAACTACCTACAATAGTAATTCTAAAAGAGTCAAAAAAAAAAAATTAAATTTAGTAGTAATTATAATATTTTAAAAATATAATGGCAGTTATGATATTTGAACAGTTTACAACGGCAGTTATGTAACAAAAACCTAATATAGCTCACTTGCTCTCATTATAAAAGAGGCTACCATCTCTTCTCTCTCTTCCACTCAATAATTCTCTTCTTCTTCTTCTTCTTCTTCTTCTTCTCTGCTACGGTGTGCTGCCGTTTAGTCTTTTTGCACAGGGAGCTAAATCGTGTGGAAGCAGCAGCAGCAAAGATGTACAACCCACCAAGCGCGCAGGAGATGTCTTATCTCGAGCACGTCCAGAAACGCCATGAGGAGAAGGGCTGCATCTATGCCTGGTTCTCTCTCTCTCTCTCTCTCTCTCTCTAGCTTTATATGTGTTCTATGAATTGGAGGGCTTAAAGTTGTTGGAAATTTATAATTACATGTTATACAAAGGTTATGTTCATTAGTGGTTTAGTTTTTTGTTTTCATTCATGGATAAAGTTCAATACTCTCTAAATACCGAGGCACTTAGACTCATCAAGATATAACTAACATACTAAGCCATCTAGTCTAAATTTTAAATCGTGTGTATCGCTAAGCTATTGCTCGAAATTAAACACTACTAAGATATTCACTCCGAGTCACCACGCTGCTTCTCTAAACTAACTCACCGTGAAAGCGCCGAGCCATCAATTGAGTTTAATTAAGCCGCTAAATGATCAAATAAATTTTTTTTTTATAATAATTGCTTGGTTCGGAATCAACCAACCCTATGACCTCTTTTTATGGCAGAGAAGGTATCTAACAACTTTAGTAAATTGGTTGGTAATTAATGGTCGTTTAATGTCTAACACCACCTCACCTAAACAGATGGACATTGAAATGGATCCTTTACAGCTCAAGTTGTAGGAATTTACTACATCTAGGGCTAGTTGATATTTTATGATTTTTTGTAACCAATTAATATATGTTGTTCAGACTATTTTTAAAAAATTTACACTCATTTTTTTCCGTTATTTCCGTTCGACCCCTGTTTTTCGACTTATCTAAATGACTCCTGAATGACATAAGAAATATTCTGTCATGATAGATAATATTCTGTCCAGATAATTCTATTAAGGTTACTGACAGAAGTATCTTTTTGGATAGTAATTGGAAAAAAGAAATCCATTTGATAGGCAAAAAGAGGTCAAATCGAAAATCATGAAAAAAAGGGGCTAGAATGAAAAGTTGCCAGATTTTCTTTTCCCGGTGGTTTCTCCTCTTCTCTTTTCTCTTCTGATCTCCTTGCTCCGACTGGTTGACTAAAATCTACAAACTATTTGCAGCTTATTTGCCCTATGTTGCTGCTTCTGCTGCTATGAGACCTGTGAGTGCTGCCTCGATTGCCTCTGCTGCTGCTGCAATTAACAATGTATATAAGAGTAAAAGAGCAGAGCATCATGATATATATATATATATATGACCTCTCATCCTCTTGCTTTTGTGAAGTCCAACTCTCTTCTATCTTTGAGAATAAGCATGTAGATCCACATACGCTGTACCCTTCAGTGTGACGAATCTTATGATGTTTGTGAACTTTGAACTCTGCTTGAGTTCCTGCTCTTTATGGATTGATCTGTAACTTACTGTTTTCAGGACAGCAGCTTGTGTTGGATTCCTTTATCAATTTTATCAAGTGTTTATCCTGTTCTTTTGTAGATAGTGTAGTAGTATGTGTAAGAATCTCCTTGCAGCTTAATACAGCAGCGTAGCGGAGGACAAATAAATGTTCTATCGGTTTCTCATCATTTTCGAATCTATGTAGCTTGAGCTTAACTCTAAAGTTTTAAGTAACAGAAGCTAAAATATATATATTTGAAACTGTTTCTGTAAAGTGTTGATAATCTTCATACAATTCACGCAGTTCTATCAGTAGAACCCTAATGATGATTGATGACTCACAAAGTACAAGATAACAAAAGAAAACTACTCAGCTGTCCTTTAAGCTTACACCTCAGTGATGACATACAAGACACAGTATGCATACCATAGAAAAGACATAAGTCCTGTAACAACTCTCTGAGGTGTGATCATCAATTTTCATCCTTTTGAAGGGTTTCAGCTTCATTCACCCCAGAAACAAGCTCCGCTTCAAAAGACAATGACGGCAGCCTCTCATATACCCTAGACCCCAATGGAAGCAATTTTCTCTTCTCTGACAGAAAAGTCTGACCAAGTTTTTCATAGTCCCATTTCTGCTGAATGTATACCACAACTGCGAGGATGGCAGCAATCACTGGAATAGCCACATCATCAAACTTGGAGTAGAAATCTAAACTTGGGTCAACAAACTCATATTGTCCTGAAAAATATGGGTTGAAAACTGGAGCTCTTATGTAATCATAAACATGCGGAAGAATTCTAACAACTGTTATTCCAATGTAGTAGGCTTTTCTCAAAGGCTTGCAGTTAATCTGCCACAGAAAATTGCCAATTATCTGAGGAAGTAAGAAAAAATCTTGAATAAGACCAATATACTCCACCAGTTGCATTGCCCATTCATGCAGCTTATGGCTGTTCCCTCTCTCATCCATAAATGTCTCTTGGCGAATCGGTCTGTTGGAAGCATTAACATAATGTACGATAAGAACTGCCAGAAAGCCAACCATGTGTATGCCAAAGCTAATGAAGAGAACTTTTTTGTCATTTGGGACACGCCGTGGCTCCAGTGGACTGCGTGTTAGTAATCTGATACGGGATTTCCACACCTTCTGACCAAGCCTAAGTGTGAGTAGAAACGCGCCGAGCACAAGAACCTTGACTAGGTAGTCAATAGTCCAGAACCATTGATTCTTGTAAAGCTCGAATGATCGACCGGCATAAGGCTCAGAGGTGAACTTGGAAAACAAAGCCTCAGCTCCTGTGATCAAAGGAATGCTATAGCCTAGAGCCTGAACACCAAGCATGACTAGAGACATGCAAGGAACTGCGGTGATGTTCTTTCTGATGTAAAACAGCTGGCCACATATACAAGCTATTGCAACTGATAATGTAAGAATGCGGAGAATTCCCTCTACATTTCTACGAGAGAGTATGTCTTCTCTCTGCTCTTGGTACATAATTGGAAATGTCTGGAGCTTAATCGAGCTAAAATGAAGAGGGTCATCATTATTCCTTTGACTGGTGATGATGATCTTCGCTGTTGGGTTAATTAGCCACCGTGCAGTCACTGGAGGATATTCTATTTTGACTTCAATCAAACAATCTAGTCCATCTTCAAGATCCATGCTCTCAAACAAGATTTTCCATGAAGCACGAACATCTCTACAGCCTATCAGATACATTTTCCCATCTATAGGATTATAGAGGCCCTCCAGGTATAGCAGCGAAGCATTGATAAAAGTCTGCCCAGAAATTGTGAGCTGTGCTGAGACATTTAACAGTAGCTCCCGCTCTGTGGCGGAAGTTTTGGCAGAGGATGGAGTCGAACTGTTAGTAATTGATACATTTTCGGAAGCCCAGTAACGCCCTAAGAATGATCCAAGAGAGAGGACTTCCAACTGAAGAAATGGTGGCTCTGTAAGATCTTTGGGTACTGTATCTTGAACTGAAAGGACATGCAGTGAAAGATCATCTGAAAGATTGGAGAGATTGACTAGCTCATCACTATGATCCCCTTTTCTTGGATAGCTTAAGAGTGATTTCTTAATGACAGTGCCAAAATCAAAGGGCTCACTTCTCTCAAGAAAAGCTCCAGCTAACTTAATCTTTGAGTACTTGTATGCAGTTACAGGGTAATCATCAAATAAGCTCGAGAGAGGGCCTGGCATTTCAAATGACAATGGAAAGTGTGAAACCCCTGTTCTGTTGTTAATACTGGAAATTCTCCCAATGATGATGTTCCGTTGCTTGATAGAGAAGAATGTAGGAATATACAAACAGATGCGAGAGTGACACCCGGCATTACCAGGCCCCAGACAACCAACCATGCAGAGTTGTCCATCTGAAGAATTCCATATGCCCTCAGCAGAAAGAGTCATTTCATTAAGGGCTGATCTCTGTGTTGCTTTGTAATGATTCTCTTGAGGAGGAATAACTCGGAACACAGATGATACCCTTGCATAATTTATGCTGCTTGGTCCAATTCTTGATTCACATCTGACATCTTGCATCAAAAGCCCAACATTAGCAAATCCTCCATCAGTTGCCCTTATCACTTTCCCTGTTGCAAAAGGCCCCAATTTGCTGCAATACTCATCGGTGGCGTTGCAGTTCCAATTTGGCACAACACTCAGAATACTTTCTCTGGAGATAATACGATCAAGAATCCCACAAAATCCAGATCCTTTGTATACCATGAGCTGCCTTTCCACAACATCATCCTGATAAGGGTAAGGTCTGCAGGCCTTTGAAATGAGCTTTTCCGACCCAAATTGGTAATTTGAATAAGCGCCTAACTGTGAAGACAATCTAACAATATCAAAATAGCGGAGGCTTGATTCTGAATTCAGGCTTTTCATTTCTCCATGCACTGCTCTACTAATCAGGGAAAGAGTCTTAGGATACTGAAGAACAAGCAATATCTGATCATCTTGTAAACGGGGAGGCTGGAAGTTCTTTGTACCCAAATCATTCACCCACTCCCATGGATCAGTGGAATCAGACTTGCGGGAAGGGAGCAAAGCATTCCCCAACAAACACAAAACACTCTCCCCTCCATTTTTTTCTGACTCAGTGTAGATACCTTCAAAAACGATTATGAGTTCGGAAGTTCCTGGCCAAATACGGAACTCCGGAAATAGGTAATGATCCGTATCATCAGGAGCAGTGCCATTCCTCGAGATGGCGACAGCCAAAACTCCAGTGACATTGAAAGCTTTGTGAGAATGATGGTTCGGATCAATATGGGTCAAAATGAAGCTAGCAAGGGAAAGGGGAGCAGGAAGACTAGAAGAATTTTGTGGAGCATCACTACCGTCGAACGGCATCAGAGGGGCATTACCATGCTCCTGCACCCAGTCACCTTTGACAAACGATAGCTCCGGCCCAAAACCATTGAGTCTATTGACATCGAACTCCAGTTTGGAAGCCGATGAGAGGATTGACCCACACTCCTTCTGAACCTCGGGATAGCGGTTGTAGGGGATGAAAGGGTTGTCTCGAACAGTGGTTACAGACGCTGGTTCAAGAGTGCCAATTGAATAGGAAGAGGTGATTGTAAAGGACATGAAGAACACCAAGGCCGACAGACATAAAACCAAACAACTGGTCTTCATGACTAAACTGACCACACTCTAAAGCTCAACCTACCCTAATTTCTCAAAGACAAACTGATCCAGTTATCTGAAGCAAGATCAGAATGGAAATCAACAAACTATAACCATTCTAACCGTCAATTCTCAGACGTCCATAATCCCCCGACATCAAATTTTAAAAGCTCATATATAACAAGCTGTGCATCAAGTAGGAGGAAGAAAGTGAAAAACGTAGATACGGAAATGAGTCAAAATCCAAACATTTTTCTCTACCTTCTACCTGCAGATTGAGATAGACATGCAGTTGGAAGCAATTGATAAACCTAGAGATGGATTTGTTCGATCGAACTGACCTAAGCTGAACGGCATATGCACCTCTGGAGTCGATCCCCTTCCACTGGACTAGTTAGCATCTAAGCATCGCACCTTTAACTCTCTAGAGTCTTTTAATAGATCACAAATTTGGAAACAACAACCACATGCCTCTTTAATGGTTCCTCTTCTCCAGTTCAATTTGTTTCTAGTTTTTCTAGGGTTGACTTTGATTTGGAATACGACAGTAGTGCCACTTGCTGCAAACCAGAGAGTCGCGGGTTTGGGCTTGTAAACGTAGCGGTAATTTACATATTATGGGGCACTATGCGGTTCTACTTTCTTAATTGAGCTGCTGAAGAGAGCGAGAAACCCGGCGTTGAGATCGTGGTTCCCGCCGTTTCCTCGTTGAATCATCCGCGGTTGGTGCCACGCTGATGGCAACGTGAAGGCACGTGAAATGGTATATAATTTCCCTTCCTAATTTTGTATTGTGCTCATAGTAATCTTCTTTGTTTATTTTATTATATATATATATATATATATATATATATAGAGAGAGAGAGAGAGAGAGAGAGAGAGAGAGAGAGAGAGAGAGATATATTTTGATCCAGATCCAAGACATCATTTTGTACTTAATTTATAACTAAAAGACAAGTCTAATATATGACCGTTCCTAATATAAATCCAAAGTTATCAACTGTAGCTACGGCTATTCTTCCAGTATTCTGATACAGTAGACTATAAAAAAGAAGTACATGAGTTGTGGTGTGGTAATAGCATGGTAAAGTGTCGAGTATTTTATGTAAGTCTCGAACAAGAAAAAAAAACGAATATACACCAAAACGAGCACATATATTATATATACCAAGTCCGTATCTCAATAGCTAAGACAAACGAGTTCCTTTTAGATAGGCAAAGGACCAAAAGCCCAAACAAAGACTACAACAGGTCAATAAGACCAACACCATCTTGTGACTCTTTATCTCTTCCCTTCCCTTCTCTCCTCCTCACTCACTAATTTCCGCGAACACCTAACAGGCGCCACCAAAACTCCAATTACCCTAAAACTTGAGAGCCAAGTTGTCGCCATTTTTACCTCCCTCCTCCGCCTTCTCCTCCGCTGTCGCAACCGGCGGAGCCGCCTCGTCGTCATCGTCGTCCTCTTCTTCTTCCTCTTCCTCCTCCTCTCTTCCTTCACCCTCCTCCTCCTCCTCGATGCTCTCCGACCTCTCGCCGCCGCTCCTCACCTCAGACTCCGGCGATGCGAGCTGGCCTTTGTACCCTGCGGTGGAGCCGGCGGCTGGCGTGGCGCGGCGGAGGGCCGAGGCGTGGTGGAGGTGGTGTGGGACGGGGGCGACGCAGTAGTGAGCCGGCGTGGGGTGAGCCCCGTAGATCCCCTGTCCGGCGGCGGCTGACGTGGCGTACTCGGGGGGGACCCAGATGCCACCGAGGACGACCAGTTGCGGCGCCGCCGCAACGGAGGATTGAGGTGCTGTGATTGGTCTCCTCGTGTGCAGGCGATATTTCTAAACCAATGAAAAAAAAGAAAGAATAATTCGTTTAAATTATCAAGGCTAAATTTTTTTGGCAAGCTTCTAATGTATATACCCCTCTAAAGTTGGTACTTCTATGTATACCCTTATCACATAATTAAATACCCTTAAGGTTTCTTATTCAATTAAACGTTGCAATATGAATCATTATACTTCTTATAAATGAACACGAATTTTTGCAACGGATGCATGCAAATTAGAAATTAAATACATTATAACCTTTTCCTCTTCTTGGATAAACAAACTTTCCCTTTTACAATCGAAACTAGTATAAGTATTCAAACTCAAAACGGAAATTATTAATTGTTTATATATATATATATATATCTTAATATCTTATAAGTACTTGATGGCGGGGTTATGATTGCACAATGATTAATGATATGAGGTTATTTGGCAAGTTTGGAGAGAGAGAGAGAGAGAGAGAGAGAGACCTGAAGATGGCTTTTAACCTCATCATTGGTCAATCCATCAACCTTCATGAGCTCCCTTATCTGCTTTGGGGTGGCCACTGCATTCCATTTCCAAGTAATAATTCATATAACAAATCTCAACAACTAAGTAGATACAGAAATAAATCAGAACTAGCTAATTAAGTAGATCAAAAGAAGAAATATTGGAAACGAAAAAGATTATTCCTAAATTTTACTACCTTGAGAGCCACCCAATATCTGGAGAGCATTAACAAATCTACGGTGCAAATCTGGCGACCAACATCTTCTAGCCTTCCTCTGTGTTTGTGTCTCGCTCACACTACTATGACTATGACTATTACTGCGTCCCTTCCCTTGCACGACTCCACCACCTTTGCTTCCACTCTCTCTCCCAACACCAATACTTCCATCCTCCGTCTCGGCCGGCCTCTTCTCGTCTGCGTCCTTCTCCGGCGAAGTGAGGGCCAATTCAGGGAGATTTTTGCTCTTCTCCTTCGAAAACGGAAGAAAGGCGCCGCCGTTCCTTTGCTTGCCATCGATTGCGAACTTCGATCTCGCGTCGAACCTGTGCTCGCTCTCTTGCATCGGTTGCTGCATGTCGTTGGCCGGGCTCCATAGTTGCGCAGAGACTAGCCAGCTCGACTTTTCGGAGGGTGCGTTGGCTCCCTTGTCGGACCCATTGATGCTCATCTGCTCAAGGGGTATGAATTCCTCAAGAACCGATCTTGGCCCTTGGCATGTTTGATATGATTCCAACTGCTGCCTATATGTCTCCATGGCTGGAATATATATAGGGAGAGAGAGAGAGAGAGAGAGAGAGAGAGAGAGAAAGAGAAAGAGATAAGTTGTGTTCCTTCTCTTTGAGAATTCATGGTAATTGATATAGAACATAAAAGTGAACTTGCTTGATGAATTCAGTGGAGTGTCTACCATTGTTGAGTAATTGCATGCAGAGAGGCAGCTCGCGCTTGAACGCTTCGATCTTAAGGCGCTCTTCCTCGAGGCGAGCCAGGAATTCTCGCATCTTTTGGGTTCGTTCAAATTGATCTCCTAGTGATTTTTGGGTCATTGGATAGCCGTTTGGCTTGTAATCTAAGCTAAGATCAGAAGGTGAAGCCATGCCGCCAACTGCAACTATCTACCAGCTAGAGTTTTCCTTTAGCACATGAGGAGTTTGAGATAGAGAGGAGGAGGGATGATAGTTGTGAGGTATCTGAGGGGGAGGGGTGGGGGATCACCTTCCTTTTTAGGGTGAGTTTGAGGGGAGGGAGGGAGGGAGGGATAGAGAATAAAGTGATATTTGAGGGGTGGAAAAGGAAAAGCAGGAGATAAAGTAAAGGCATGGTAACTTCTTGCAAAGATATATCAAAGGGAAAAGCTTCTAGGGTTCATGAGAGAAGGGGAATCAGGTGGCCAGAAGGTCATGTGCTTAGGCCCTGGTTTTGGCACCTTTGGACTCCTTGTACCACAACTCATATGACCAGACCCAAAGAGATTCTTCCTCCTCTTCACCAATCACTTCTTTTTCTTTTCTCTCCAGGATTATCTCATTCCCAGTTAAAACGGTGCCACTGGGATTTGAACCCGGTAATACTCATACAGCATAAGCACCTTTAGCCATCTAATTAAGCATAATTCTAATGGAAATATTAATAAGCAATAGTTAGATACTTCTAGTCATACAATAATGGCCATAGATGTCAAGGGAAACTCTTTTGAGGACCAAAATTCTAGACGATTAATCAATGAAGCAAATGATAAAGCCATGAAAGCATATACCATACACAATTCAAACAAGATATGGGTAAATATTCTATCTAAAGAGTCCATCTGAAAGGAAAGAGAGTCCCTTCCTTTGTTTTCAAAAGGTGCAAAGTGCAACCATTCACACAAACAGACATTGCAGTCACAGTGAAGGCAAGAAGGTATATTTCTAATACCACTGATCCTTAAAATATTAACAAATTAGTGCTTCCCTAAGCAAGGAATATCTTAGTGGTGCCTAACACAGATGCATGGTGCTTTAGAGAGAGACCAACCCCCCATCATAACCTCTTAATCCATTGGCCTAAAAGAATACAGGATTCTTTTTTTTTTCTTTGCAAATAACCACCAAACTTTCGGATTTATTGTGATAAACCTCTTCCTTTGTGGGTATAATTCCAAAGAAAAACATCTCCATGGGTATATTTTGTTTTTATAAAACAAGAATTCTTATGAGCTAATTAGAACAAGATATTTTTTTTAAAATATAATAGGATCATAATATAGGTGGTCATTTTTCAAAAAAAGAAATTAAAATATAACAAGAGGCAATAGTAGAGTCGGGAATCTCCTATCCTGCTACTACTTATAGCTTTTTAAGAGGAAGTGGTCTGGAAGCTAAGAAGATTCCTCTAAAAATTAGAGAGCGAGAGAGAGAGAAAGAAGAAGAGAGCTTGCATCGAATTCGCTGTGCAATTATGAGGGTTGGTCGCTTTCCATATCCGTCTTCAGGTACAAGACTCCAGCCCATGCCTTTTACGAGAATCTTCATCCCCCTCTCTCCTCTCCTCTCTCATTCTCTCTCTAGCTTTTGAGGTGATTCTCCTCGTGACACGTGTCAGCCATATTCTCTCCAATCGTCCTCTTGAATATCCCTTTTGTCTGGTGCCAGTTAGGAATATTCCCATTGGGCCATGGAGATAAGGGCTTGTGTGCAATTGTTCACTACTTTCTTTCTCATCTGTGGGGGACAGGGGAAGTAGGAGAGAGGAGAAAAAGAACGGCTACGGCATTGCGAGGAATCAAACGGATGCTAAATTGACCAATTAAGGTTGTGTGAGATGGGAGACCACTTAATCTAACTAGGATTATTTTTTTCTTTTAATGTTTAACCTGAGGTAGGTCCCTAGCGAGAGTAGCATACGTTGGATTTGGTTAATCTAGAAGGTAACCACGAACTGCACGATATAATTATTTGGGCATAGGCTTTTATATCTTATAATCATCAAAATGAATATATTTCATATTCTTCTTGTCTTCTAGGGCAGGGCTAGTTGTCCATGGATTTCTGCCATATGAGGCAACACGAGAACACCATGACAAATCTGGCAAATTTTTTTGATTCTTGGTTAACAAAGCATGATCACTGATGGGTTCCTCTATAACTTGGCAAGTGTGAGATATCACTGCAACCTTTTTAATCACTGAGAATTCACCTACAACCTTCTTTCCATGTTTGGCCAAATCGGCCCACAGCAATCCAGTTTCTATTGGATCAG
The DNA here is from genome assembly GCF_019914945.1 of Typha latifolia. Lineage (NCBI taxonomy): Eukaryota > Viridiplantae > Streptophyta > Magnoliopsida > Poales > Typhaceae > Typha > Typha latifolia. Next base: position 3,404,633 of record NC_133087.1, on the reverse strand, counting down.
TATTTTCAGTAGAAAAGTCTTTTGTTCGTCCCCCCGAATCATTTTGATATTCTTATAAAAACAAGGATTTGATCATTATCTCATCTTACATTTTAGAAAGCATCTTTGGCCTTCTCTAACAAAGTTGAAACCCAAAGTAATCATTTGAACAGATGGTTGGTTCACTGACCGAATTGGTGGCTGCAACTTGGAACTTAAAAAAGTTGGTTTATGTGGTGTGGAAGGCATGTTATGGTTGTGTAATTTTGTTGTGATGGATTAGATCCTAGTAGTGGATCGATGTCTGGATGTTTCTTTCTTACGATCGATGTGCTGTGGTTGTTGATATTTTGTTGTTGTTCTTTGTCTGCAAATCTTTGTAGGTGGATAGAGTTGGTACTTTCTTTATGTTTCAATGAAGCAGCGCTGGGCCTTCTTGTCAAAGAAAAAAAAAACTTGGAACAGTCACTACATCAATTGCCAAAACTATCATGACATCAATGGCAGACTAGCAGGGCACAAAAGTTGATCATCTCATCCTTGGGATAAGCTAGAGAAGATATTTTAGAAAGGATCTATTCCAATGACCTATAAAACTTCTCAGAGCAAGCAGGGTTCTTACAGTAAGCATCTCAAAAGGGTGCAAGGAATCCCCTTTTTAAGACCTTTAGTTGCCAATTAAAGTACTTGTAGAGATTGCCTGGCCAGCCAGGGATCCCCATTGTCCCAAGTCATAATAGGCACTGCATGGAAGGGGTAGACAAAGTGAGAGCAATCTACGGGTTTGTAATATTTGGTCAGCTTAGTATATGAAGAATTCTACTTGCAATGAAATGCAACTTGTGGTATGATATAGGTAGAATTTAAAGGCAAGAAGAAAAGAAAAGGTACTTACACAAGTAAAGAGGTCTATTACATAGTATTTTTAGCTTTCATATTTCGGTGAATCATATGAACAAGCATCATGAGAAGTTATCAAAGATCTGATAATCTTCATGCTAGAGACTGGATCTAAACACAACCAAATGACTCACTAGGCATTCATCTCTAGCTGCATTTGCAAAATACTGTAACAAAATGAAGTTGACTAACAATTTCACTACGCTCATAGAAATACACGAGTTAGCGCTTTAGTTACACTGCCAATACAGCTTGTGCTTCAAGCTTAACAATCAAGAGGGAGAAAGAAAAACCTTTCAATAAGTTACACAAAATGACCAACTGACTGGAATGTCATACCTGGCCATTTGCAGCATCCTCATCCACATCAACTTCAGTCATTGACTCATCAACAAGAGACTATGAGGAGGAAAGAATGATGTCAAAGTACAGAAAGTACATTTTGCATCAGCACAAACAATATTTCAGAAGCACTGCAGAAGTCTAAACTAATGCAAAGCTTGAAGATATAATCTGATAGATAGGCACATAAAGAATACTTACTCCAATAAATTATGCCTCAATCCTAGAATGAATTACTCAACTCACTAGGAAAGTCATCGATTTTGTTTTTCCCTATAATTGCGCATGTGGATCAACATAGTAATTTGTCTATAGAATTATTTCAATTCAAACTCCTCAAGTCACAATTAATGTGAGGTTTTAATTTCCTAGTTAATTTTTGAGTCTGTTGGACGTTTTTCCTGAAGAAGCAATTCCTATCTAGTGTTATCAGATTACTCACAAACAGAAGAATGCAAACTCTAATCTGCCTAGAGTGAAAAGAACCAAGAAAATCACCTACAGAATTTTAAGACGTCAAATCTGAACAAGCACCTATACGTCAAGTCATAGCATAGAAAAATTACCAATCCTATGATACGGTGGACCAACTAAACAAAGCAAGGGTAAGAATAAAAGTGACCTGAAGTTCCTGTTCAGATAATTTAATCCTCTCACTGTAGTTTTGAACTTGTAGAAAACATCTGTGCAGCTGTAGAATAGATGAAAACTTGTGTTATTAAATTATTTCCAGAACTATTATCTGGATTTGGTCTGGAGTACCAGCCAGCTGGATGATGACTAGGAAAAGGTTATGTACCTTGGATAGCGTTGAGTGCCGATGAGAAGAAACTTTCTTTGCAGCAGCCAATGCATCCTCCAACTTCTGCATTTGTATAGGAAATTATTTCCGGTCAGTCGAGAAAAGCAGAGGCTTCAAACAATTGTTGGTAAACCAACAGGGAACATGAAAGCATACATAACGATGTCAGAATAATTTGTTATATACCAGAATGAAGTTACCTGAGACTTCTTACGTAAATCCGTAATAAGCTGTTGCTTCTCTTCAACTTTCTCTTTAATCAAAGTAAGCTGTAACATCATTCAGTAATTCTCTTATCAGAACATTACTCACCCAGAAAAAGGATACTCATCTCGGTGAGGTCACCTTAGGATAGAGTAAAATTAAAGAGGTGATCTGACTTGTACAAGAACCAAGCCACAAGGTGAAAGTGCAACTATAACATATAACTTAACAGGACTACCACAAAACTAACTCACCAACTAGTAGCTATGTTACAGCGAATTAACAGTATATAAATAACATTAAAAAGAAAAGATATTATATGAGTAACTATATACAAGCAGATAAATTGGCTATTTTTAACAGGGGAAACAGTCCAGCGCTATCCAAGATAAATCTGTAGCAAACCATATTACAGCCCCACATGTAATAACATGACATCTAACTGGTAAACGCCAGAATTTGCAACTGAATTAGTTTGCCAAAGTGAAATACAGGACATTGTTTCGGTAAAAGATCTAGATATCTATATACCTCCTTTTGAATCTCATCATGCTTCTGAACGGATTTGTCCAATTGCTCTTTCAACTAATCCACATAATAGAAATTTGAGAAAGTCAGAAAAGGCAAAATCATTTGCATTTAAGGATTGGATACAGTGATCAGTCAATAGATATAAAAAGCATTTCAGCTTGCTCTACCTGATCATGATATTCGTCACTAGAATTTGATGACAACTCCTTGCTCTCATGATCATTGGAACGACCACCACTGAAATCAAGCAGAAAAAATGAATGAATAAATAATTAATTAATCCTTCAGATAATTTTTAACTAAGTGCTTCTAATGCCTCTACAGACAATATGCCACCTCATTTCACATTTTGAGAGAGAACGAGCAAGTGCGAACATATTGCCTTCAGTTCTTTCCCTTGTCTATTGCAATGGATGAACATGGTAAATACTAAATTCATACAAATTTAAATTTAAAATCTGATATAAAGGCACTTTGTTATCCTTTCTTCAAATTTTAAGGAAATTATTCAACACTCAGTTTAATATATCAGGTAACACTATCTCAAAGTCCACGCTATTATCAAAATATGCAAATGGTTCATTCTTATCTGCATCGCTTGATGACAGATATTGCCTACGGTCCCTTATCCATTCTATGTTATTAAGAATGAATTTAATAATTCATCATTACCACAGAACACTAGACTGTCTTCTCCACTACCTGGTGCAACACTTTGACTTCCTTTAGGTCCTACAAACAAACTCAAGTTCACATGGTTTCCTCAGATACCAAAAATTCATAACTATACACAGATTTGAAATATCAAAGGATTAAATGTAGAGAGATGGCTTAACAACAGGAAACAGGGATCCTGTTTAACATGGTATATGAGTATAATAACTTAATTCCTCTTTATGTTATTTCAGTATCATTAGGCATGGCAACTGAAAAATCAATCCGGAGATGGAATGACAGAGCTTGATATCATGACAAATTAAAGAAATTTGACACCTTAAGTAAATGAGGTGCCTATTTTATCGTAAAGTTTCACAATGAGTCAATACGTAAAAGCTGTTTGACCTATACTTGCTCCCTGCATAACAAAAATGAGGACACTGTTAATAGTAAGTTTAAAGGATCAAAACTCACCTTTTCTTATCTCCTTCAACCACATTTAGTAGACCATAGACCTTTGTAAAGTCCAACCAAAAGAAGACATCTATATTTTCCTTCAGAAGTAGCCACAGAATCTAGGGTCCAATTTTGACATTTACTTTTACTGGATCATCTTCTTACTACAGTTATAAGTAAAAGTATTACTGTCATTAGCTATTCTTCTCCCTTTCTTATTAATCAGATTTCCTTTTCAGCTAGATCACATTCCCAATCAAAAAATCCACATGAGTTGGAACATAAAAATTTTAGGGTCAACAGATGAAGATAAACTTTGAACCACTTAGATGAAAAGGAAAAGAAAAATAGCCAGGGTACAATAAGAACATGTCCTAAATTAAGAGTTCAATGAACCTGACTTACAATTTAACATGACCTGATGCCAATCCAACCTAAAATGTAATGAAGATGTAGGTAACCAAAAAAACAGATGAAAATTTGGAGAAAACTGCCTAAAACTTATATTAGTTCCATGGTTCAAAGTAACATGACAATGACAACTAAGTTAATCCCAGATCCCAAATCCATGCTTACTTTATGTGCATCTCTACCAACATATTTCACGGATGAATAAATTGAAAGTATATATTAAGGAGGTAAACATAAAGAATTACCCCAGTTTAATGCGTGGTTGTTGTTCCTTATCCTTGTCTCTCTCACTGTCAACATATTTAGCTTCATCTTCGCCTAAATCATGGTACCAGCCCCTGTCCCAACCTCCATCATGGTCACTTTCTTGATCATGGTCCTCGTGATCTTTACCTCGATCCAAGGAATGATCTCTTGCTCGATCAAATTCACGTACATGCTCATAGTCTCGTTCTCTATTTCTATCACGCTCACGAGATGGATCACTGTTTCTGTCTCGGTAGCGGTCTGTGTCACGATTATTATTCCTTTCTCTCTCCCTGCCCCTATCCCAATCAGTGTCCCTCCCAGCATCTCGCCGGAAATTTTCACGATGAAAATTTGGCCTTGCCCCTCTTGTCCGAACTTCATTAACTCGCACAACTCTTCCACCAATAGTCTGATTGAGAACAACACCGTCAAACAGACCAAAAGAAGAACACTAAAAACATAACAAAGAGCAACGTACCCTGCCATTCATGTCCATGATAGCATCCACAGCAGACCTAGGATTAGTGAAAGTAATAAAGCCGTAGCATTTCCCTCCAACTTCCCGATCATTTATAATCTGCAGTTGACAATTTTCAGAGTCTATATGATTCTAAACAAGGAAAAATGCAGCTCTCTTGGAGCATACACGCCTCCAGCTTCCTTAGAAACTTTAGAAGGTGCATACAGGAGTGTTATGCAAGAGAATATAAAGACACAATTCAAGCTATTCGTGAAAATACTGATAATTATGTTGTTCTTATCACAGACGAAACAGTAAAGTAGTGCTGATGCACGTCAAATTAGACCTAATGAAGAACTATCGAGGGATAAACCCTAGGATACATAAAATAGATCGAATTTTCACGAAATTGTGACGAAATGCATTTTAACTAGAATAAGATCCAGAGGAAGAAAAGGGTAGGTGGGCAGACCTTAACGGCGACGATGTGGCCGTAGAGGTCGAAGACTCGCCGGAGGGTTTCGTCGGTGGCGTCGTAGGGTAGACCTCCGACGTATATGGATTTATCGTCGTCGAGCGTCATCTTTTCTCACTAGGGTTTTGGAGAAGGCGAGCAGGGGAGAGGGGAGAGAGACGTCGGTGGGAGTAACGCTACTCGAAGAGAGACCGTAAACATGATTGGCTAAGGAAATGGACTCCTATTGGGCCGGCCCACTTTGGTGACCCTAAGTTGGGCCTAGCTTGTCGATACCAATATGGATCCAGTTGGGACTGGTTCCAGGATTGATGAAGTTCTTCTTTGTTTAGAGGATAAAATGTAGTATTATAATACATTTAGAGAGTGTTTGGTTGGTCCATAAATCTATCTAATTTGTGAATTAACTCTTTTTCATTTATGAATGACACCGAATGTCACCTCTTAAAAGTGTACGCAATTGCGGTCAGTATGCATAACTTTAAGATATGCACGTTTTTCATTCATGTGAGGGGCACCATAAAATTTGGGCTAATTATGTATACACTTCTTAAACTATACTTAGTTTTTACGAGAACTTATTAAACTTTTTTAGGTTAAAAATTTAATGTTACACATCCGTTAGTTAGTGTAGTCTTAAAAAAATTAGGTTAGTTAGTGTAGTCTTAAAAAAATTAGGTGAGTCAGCTTACGTAACAGTTATATCAAACGTAATTAATTTCTAAATGATATAAATGCTCTCGTAATCTTTATACGACCCATTAATTAATTTAGAAACAAAAAATATTCTAGTAAAAATTTAAAAATTTCTTATTATTATATTCAATTGTCTCCCTTCCTTTCTCTTCACCGTCACCCCTCTCATTTTCATTCTTACTTTCCTGACTATTCTCTCCCTCCCTCCCTTCTTTCTCTCCCTCCACGAGCAAAGGCATTGGCATGCCTCCACTGCGAGTAAGTTTGATGTCGCCCCGAGTGGGAAGGGGAGGCTACGGCGAGCTCGCTGCTGCACTATATGGGATAGGAGACCATGACAAGCTCACTATCGCATCGCATGGGATGGGAAGAACTTAGCGAGCTTGCTACCATCACCCTCCCATTCGCACGCGTTGTCGCTGTCGCCCTCTCACTCATATGCTGTCATCGCTGCGACCACCCTCTCACTCACACGCTTCCTGATGACTACGAGTGGAAAAAGGAGAGAGAAGAGAGTAAGTTATTCACTATTTTTTATTTAAAAATTAATAATTTTCTAATATATTAATTATGTGCATAGTTTATCATTACGCATTTTTTATTACCACAGTTATCCGTTTCACTTTGCCCCCAAATTAAAAAATGACATTGTATTGTAACATAACAAATTTTAAATGGTCTATGTAAAAATCGAGTATAGTTCATGAGGTGTTAGGACAATTAACCTATAAAGTTATCGCACTCATTTCATTACCAAAATATGCAAACTCTTTATTCATGTCTAAATAATTATATATCAATTAAACTTTAAAGGATAGTGATTAGTTAGTGTTAGTTAAGTCATATTCTTATTATAAATATATCGAGTATAACATCCTTGTTATAATTTTCGATGTAGATCGATCTATGTAGATTGGTTTAATTAGATGTAAACTAATATATTAATCCTATGTAGATATGATTATCAGGCAAATTGGGCCGAGTGACTCATGGGCAAGCTGGGCCTTATTTAGTAGCCTACCCACAAGTTAAACTGATTGAATATATTCTAATCCGTTACGCCCACTAGTCAATGAGATATCGGGTTTAGGCATAACTCAACGGACCATTGTCGAGAAATGAGACATGCATACCCTATTTCTAATACCGACATGATGACATTCTTTTCCTCGGCTTCAGATCCTCCTCGTCTCTGCAATTCGGAGGAGGAGGTCTAACTCACCATTTACCCTTCGTCTAAAGTCTTGATTCTAAATCTGGTCGGCGTTTCTCTTCAATATTGTATGTTCAGTGGATTCGGTGCCTTTTAAGTAGTAGTTAACAAAACAAAAGGAGAACAACTGCTTCTTGATTTGGCTACTGCGAGGAAATATTTTGAACAGTGCTAGTTAGCAGTTAGATTGATAGTTTTGCTAAGAGGAATTTGTGGTTTGATAGGAATCACCAAACTCTTGGTATATCGTGCTCTAGTTCAGCTACTCGAATTTCAAATTGTTCATACTCTGTTTTTATCCATGAAATCCTCTTTAGTTTGTTTTAGAAAGATCCAAATCTCTGTTGTTATTTCTTCTTCCTTACTACTATGAATTCTTAATATTAGCTATACATTTTGACACTACGGAGAAAAATTAAAAGAATGAAATACATATCTATCTGTTACCTTTAATGGATATATAATTTTTTAGCAGGACTTCCATTCTATACATTTGAAAAGACTTTGCGTGCTGCCTTTGAAGGTCTGAGTGAAGCTTTTGCCTTGTCACTTCATGAACTGTTCATTGATCATTTAACTAAAGTTATATATGATAATCATATATTTTCTTCTTCCCCTTGCAAGAGACAAGATTATAATAGGCAAGATAGATATAAAAGAAAAAAAGTCAAAGGGTTATTATGCCTTGATAGGTTACACAGCATATATAAGAAGCAGCAAACGAACGGAAAGTTGAATCATTCATAATTACTTAGACGACATATATACACAAGCGGCTCTAAATGACGTATTAGGCGGCATTTGTTAATGCCGTCGTTATAAGCCTGTTTAATTTGTAGCAGTAGCATCAATTCGGGCGGGTTCTTAGTAGGCCAGGAGCGAATCGAGTCATTTGACCACCTCTACATGAATCCGAACTGTCGGACAGTGACATTATATCTCTAGTCTCAAAAAGATGCGTTGGTTGGCAGCCCATGATTGGCTCTCTTTTGGTTGGTGCTGAGTGAGTGGAGATTGGTAGGGAGAGGGGGGCTCTGGGCTCTCACCCTCATCACTTCATCAGTACATATAGATAGAGAGAGAGATAGAGAGAGAGAGAGAGAGAGAGCAACGCAATGATGTTGGCTTGGTGGGGTGCGTAAAACTAGAGTTGAGCTTGACATGACACCAGAGCACATGGAAATGGATAGACTGAGGAATTTTGCCTACTGCATACACTTCTGTTGCTCGCCAGCTTTTATCGAAGGCAAAAAGTGGGTGCCGGGGAAAGTGGTCCCATGAATCTCAGTCGTGAGACCAACGAAGCTATTCTTCTGATAAAGTCATGGCCTGGCCGATTCTTTCTTCTGATCATCAGGTTTTTTTTTTTAGAAAACAAAAAAAAAACTTACTTAACGATCGATTAAAGCACTACGTACACTCATACACTCACCATTAGAGATAATATTAATGTTACTTATTTATTTGCGTTTTAGTACTCAGTCCAACTAAGATGGTAATGCGACTGACTGGCCGACATGCTCCTTACTTTGAAAGTGATGCTCCCTCATGCATGCCGCATTAAACTTGGTTTAACTCGCACTCCTTTTTGACCTTTTTCCTTGCCGTTGCAGTGATAATGGTTGTACTTTCTAGAGGAGAGAATCTAATAATTAAAGTATCCTTTGTTGGATTAATTAGCACGTACAATCATAATTAAATAGAATCTTAATGCTAAAGTTCGTACTAATAAAGTGCTAAAATTATGCCATTAGAATTTGAGACGTAGATCCGTCCTTCACACCGCATCTCTAGCCAAACAGTGTAATAATATTAGCTAGGTCTAGAGACTCGTCGAACTTTTTTAAAGTTTGGCGTGCATGTGGTTACTAAACGGGAGGCACAGTAAGCTTACTAAAAATAGCTATCATATATTAACTTTGTACTGTCCGGAAATAATTAGCAAATCCTTGAGGGCTTTAAAAGGCAAAAATTAAAACAAAACAAACAAACACCACCTGCCCCACGCCTCCACTGCCCTCTCCTCTCCTTCGCGCGTGCTTTCGAGATCTGTCGTTCTCGACTCCAGAGACATTTCCTACGCTTCGATTCTCGAGCTCCACGCTTCCCATCATCCCCGGCCCCCTTTATCCCCCTTCTCTCTCATCTCTCTCGCGTGCTAAAGGAAAAGCTATCGTTATTGGGGGGAAAAAGGAGAAGCATGGAAGAGCACTGAAAGCTTTGCTTCCTTTTCTCTTTCCTCCCTTATTATACTGCTACAGTCCAAGTTCAGAGAAGTGGGTCAATTGTTACTTTTAACCGCACGCTTTCTCCTCGAATGCAGCGGCGGCGGCATTTTGTAGCTGCATTGCTCGCCTTTCTCGGCTCGATCCTCGCCATCTTGGACCGATCTGAAGCTTCGTCTCCCTCGCGCTAGGTTCGCTTCCTCTTTCCTCTCGGTTCTTGTTTATTTTGATCGGTGGTGCGTCTTGGTGATTTGGAGACGATGTTTCATCGCTATCGATCGGAAATTTTGCTTCAGTTTGAGGGCTTTGTGGACTCTAGGCGTTTTTACTTGTAAAATCCCTTTCTCGATTCGTTCGCGTGGCTCAAAATTTTACACCCCCCACCCCCCCTTCTCTCTCTCCGATCTCATCTATCCTGATTTCCCGCTGAAATGGAGATTTGCCGTGGAAGAATATCCCCACACTCGTCCAAGTGCTCCACTCCCAGTCCAGCGCAGGAGAATAGCAGTGAGCAATTTAATCGCTAAAAGCCAAATCCGAAGGAGTTGCTGCGTTTGAGGCGAGTCGCATTGAAGGCTGAGCCCCACCTCCTAGTCGTCGTCGTGGAGTGGAAACAAAGAAGCGTTTCCCGACGCCCTGCACCTAAAGCGTGACGCAATGGGTTTGTCGGTTGAGATCTCTCAGTCTCTGTCCCAGTCTCACTCTCCTCCCTTCAGATTTTTCTTCCTTTTTGTTCAAATCTCTTGTAGCAAATTAGCAATCTCATGATTGCTCTTCTTGTTTGCTACCCCCGTCTTCGTCGTTTTCGCCTCTTGATCTCCTTCTCTTCTCTCCGGCGGTGATCTCACCGCGGCTCTTTTACCTTGCAGTCCATCAGTTCAGCTCCAGCCGCTTTGATTGACGGATCCGTGCAGACGTCGACGGCTAAGATTTGTTTGTACGTACGAGTCGTCTCTTGCCCCCTGCTCTACGCTTTACTATTCGTGCGGGTTCCTCATCTTCGGATCCGTAGATCATTAATGCCGCGAACCTTAACGTCTTGTCATCATCCTGTCGTCACCGGAGGTGAACGAAGGAAGCTCTAGTCTTTCCTCTCACCAACCTCTTTCTTAATGGTGTGCGTCACGTGACAGGTGGTTGGAGCGCGTGCGGTACTGTGGGAACCGAGTCATCAAAGCCTCCACATCAGCAGCGCAGGTATGCTTGTTAAGGTTTATCCGCCACTTGTTTGGTTAAACGATCGAGTTTACTCGTTTGGGCTTTTGATGGGGACCGTAGAATGTTTAGAAATTAAATACGCGATCAATTAATTCGTTTCCGTCTTTGGTCTCGGTAAAGAGCGACCTTGTCCTCGTTAACCTAATTTTTCTCACATAACGACACGTCCATGGTATTATCCCCCTTTCTCCCATCTCGTGCTGTTACCTTTTTTAGTGCCCTTTGTCGGCTTCCCACTTATCCCCTTCCTTTCACCCCCCCACAACATGCCCTATCTATAGTTATTACCTCTCTTATTTTAATAAGAGAACAACAACAGTCACAATTTTCGACGTGGTCCCCTGTTTCTTTCTGCTGCTCGCTGCAGCAGTTACGCTTTTTTTTTTGACTGGTGTTAATGGGTATTCCATACCTGTAACTAAGATTTGTACTTAGTAGTGTCTATATAATATGTATTATTAAACTACGTAAGTAAGCTAATATTATTATTTTTTAAAGTTATGCGACATTTTTGTCATAGTAAATAAGATATGAAGTAACGGGGCATTTATTTTTAATTTTTTTTCATACACTCAGTTAATTAATGCAAGCCTAGAAAGTCAAATACGTGCAATGGTTGCAAACTTCTGCGATGGATATCAATGCTGCCATTACATTACTGATGCTTTCGCGTCTTCCTCTTTTGTAGCGTCACTGCAGAGGCTTTATAGAGAGAGTGATCGTTTCCTTCTCTTGTTATAGTCCACTAAGATGCCATTCCGGCAAATGGCAGAGGATTCGAATGGGGAGAAGCATATCATCTCCAAGAAGCCTCTCCAGAACAGCATGAACCAGCCGAAGCTCGAGAACGGGTGCCCTTTACAGGATGTCAAGAAATGTGTGAGCAGGAGAAAGTCACGAGGGAAGGGAAGGACAGTGAACAAACCGATGATGATGATGATGATAGAGCCGGAGGTCGGCCCTGATGTTGGCCCTCCGGCATCGAGCAAAGCAATTACGTTCCCCAGGCGCCCGGGGTTTGGACAGGTAGGAACCAGGTGCATTGTCAAAGCCAATCATTTTCTGGCTGAATTGCCCGACAAGGACTTGATCCAGTATGATGTAAGTCTCGATCAGTATAACTACTAAATTGAAGTTCTACGGTTGGAAGTAGTGGATTCTTATTTTAGTTATGGTCACAGGTCACAATTACACCTGCAGTGAGCTCGCGGAGTATGAACAGGAGTATAATAGCTGAATTTGTGAGGTTGTACAGGGAGACTGAGTTGGGCATGAGGCTTCCTGCTTATGATGGCAGGAAGAGCCTCTACACAGCTGGATCTCTGCCATTCATTTCCAAGGAGTTCTCCGTAAAGCTAGAGGATGATGATGGAATGGGACTTATCAGGTTTATGTCTTTCTCTTTCATCTCCTTGGTTCGGATTTTATATATAGGGAGGGCCTACTGACATCCGTGATACTTATAAAGAGAAAAGGAGTATAAAGTTGCAATCAAGTTTGTAGCTCGTGCAGACCTTCACCATCTGCGCCAATTTATTGCCGGAAAACAAGCTGACGCTCCGCAAGAGACCCTTCAGGTTCTTGATATCGTCCTTAGGGAACTATCGAATCAAAGGTGAGCTTTTCTGTTATTGGATACTTGCCCACATTTCCTGCATGTAGGATTCCAGGAGCATGACCATCTTCGTTTTGAATGGGTTGTAGGTACACATCTATCGGGAGGTCATTTTATTCTCCTGATATCAGGAAACCTCAGAGGCTGGGCGATGGATTGCAGTCATGGTGCGGCTTCTACCAGAGTATAAGGCCAACACAAATGGGTCTCTCTCTCAATATTGGTGGGACATTTTCATTCTTTGATTTACTTCTCATGCACATGATTTGAATTCCTTTGGTACTGCTCTACGTATTCATGTTTCTGTTTTGCTAAAGATACATTTCTGGATCTACCATTTCAGATATGTCCTCGACTGCTTTCATTGAACCTCTCCCTGTGATTGAGTTTGTGGCTCAGATTTTAGGGAAAGATGTCATGTCAAGGCCATTATGTGACGCTGATAGAATCAAGGTAATACTTGTTTCACAGACCATTAAAGTGGCACATAAATTCTTTTCTACAATCTTTCCAAAATGCATTACTAGTCATCTTGATATGTATTGAAATTCAATTAATCTTTTACTGTATGTATCTGCTACTACTGGGTTATCCATTGATGTTGGATTAAGCATGTGATACCATTTATCTGTACTTTTTTGCCTTATCAAGTGGTACGTTCTCATGATTGATAATTTGAAGCAGATCAAGAAAGCTCTTCGAGGTGTGAAAGTCGAGGTTACTCATAGAGGAAATGTGAGGCGGAAATATCGAATTTCAGGGCTGACGACTCAACCTACTCGTGAGCTGATGTATGCTATGATTATGATAGTTTCCATTCCTTTTAGTTCTCATATGACAATACACTCCATTAACTAACGGCTATATTTGTCTTACTTTGGCAGCTTCCCTGTTGATGACCAAATGAATATGAAGTCTGTAGTTGAATACTTCAAAGAGATGTATGGATTTTCAATTCAGCATTCCCATCTTCCTTGCCTCCAAGTAGGAAATCAGAAGAAAGCAAGTTATCTGCCAATGGAGGTGACTTTATTGCTGCAAGCTCTCAAATTTTTAGTTATACCTTGCTGATTCAGTATATATATATAGGCCAAAAAGAAACTAGCCAAATTCAGTCTAATTCGATGTGTCATTTAGGCTTGTAAGATTGTTGAGGGTCAGAGATATACGAAGAGGCTGAATGATAGACAGATCACTTCGCTTCTAAAAGTTACATGCCAAAGGCCTAGAGAGAAGGAGATGGATATTTTACAGGTAAAAATCTTTTATCTTAAAGTATCTTGACATAAACCGCTTTGATAGTAGATGAATGAATGATTTTTCAAAGAAAAAGGGAGAGCTTATTTTCAGCAGATAGAGTGAATTATAGCTCATTGGAACAAGTTTGAAACTATTTTACCATTCAAGCAACCATCCTTTATGTAATGATATATGGGAATCCATGACTCACAACACTGAGACTTGTGGAAGTAAATCTCTGCATCCTGAATTGCAGATCTGTGTCCTACAGGCTTTATCTAATAAATCTATACATGTATGTAAGTGGATGATTATATCAATATTTTGAAAGTGATCAATTACATAGCATATGCAAGTATAGAATATGGCTACTTTGTTGCTTGATTTCATTGTGGCTACCTGTGCTTTCTGGTGACAACTCTTAGGAACAGTCAGAAAAAAATAGTTAGGTCTTGTGGAGAGATTCAATATGACTATGGCGCAGTAGGAATGGGGAACACTGAAAGATTCTCTTCAAGAATGAGTTAAAATAGTGGATAGCATCTCATCAATCCAAGAATTAGTGTGTCACCATAACTCACACTTAATAGATGAATAACATCTCACCAATCTAAGAATTTATCGTCTTACCAGAACTCATATTTGATAGATGGATGAAATCTCATCAATCCAAAGGTTTGGCATCTCACCAAAAAGCACATTTAGAATCATTCTAAGTTAAGATGCCTCACCACAAAACTCTCACAATGTCGAAAAAAAATTTATTCAATAAAAATTGCATTCATATTGAACAAAAGGTCTTAGTACTTATTTATACTTTTTCCCTCCATATGTTACCAATCTTAAAGAATAAAATATTAATCTAAAATGCCTAAAAATAAAACTCATATTTTAAGACAACTCTAAAAGAGAAAGCTCTAATTTTAAAACAACTCTAAACATAACTTCAACTATGACTCTGCAAAATAAATCTGACATGGACTCTAAAAGATAAATCTGAGTCCAATTCAGATACAATCTACGGCAGATGTTTGAATAATGGAACCCACAAATTTTGGGTATCAGAATAATTGTTTGCGATCGTCGATGAAAGATAGAGAATAGGATATCAGGTGTTGTAAGTCAGTTGCACTTTTCTCGAGAGAATTGCTTCTCATTTTCTTTAGCACAAACTTTTAATGTGGATCCTCCATCGGTATATCAAATCCAAATCGTCTACCTTGTCAGCAGCAGAACTATCCTTTTCTGAACTCTGAACTGAACATAGAGGCTTGATTTTTGAAGTGAAATGCCTCTTTTCTCTCTCTTGTTTTCCTCACTTCTGAGTAGCTGGAAAGTGTAATGCAAAAGATAGCATAAGGATGATACTCAAAATGAGCACCTGGAATAAAATGATGGCCTAGCTTTTACAGAGGTTTTTATGTTCTAAGTTCTGTAGTCCCACTCTGTAACCATTTAAAATGTTGAAGCATTAACCAGCTGCAATATCCACATCTGTGCATTATCGAAGAAAAAACATCTTGTAGCTAATTTCTATGTTTGTATAATTTTCTCTCCCAAAAAGAACAATATTTTTTTTTTGGTGTTGAGAATCGTTATAATATGACTTCAAAAGCCCATTGCTCACTTTTTTTGTCTCCAGACAGTTCATAAAAATGGTTATGAACAAGATCCCTATGCGAAGGAGTTTGGCATAAACATCAGTGAGAAGCTAACTTCGGTTGAAGCTCGAGTTCTTCCTGCACCATGGGTACTACGTTGTTCTTATCCTTCTGAAAATTTGATCACCTTTCATGTTGTACAGTGCTATTTGCTTATGTGCTGTTTGTCTATATAACTTGTTTTTCTGAAGCTAAAATATCATGACACTGGAAAAGAAAAGGAGTGTTTGCCACAAGTTGGCCAGTGGAACATGATGAACAAGGTATGTTTACTTGAACATCTCTGCACTTGTCAACTCTTGTAATGCTCTGTAGAGTGCATATCTTGAAGTTTATGTTTGTTGAAGCATTGTTTCATTTGTGCAGAAAGTGATAAATGGATGCACAGTAAACTACTGGGCTTGCATTAACTTCTCAAGAAGTGTCCAAGAAAGTACTGCTCGCGGATTTTGTCAGGAATTAGCACACATGTGCCAAATTTCCGGCATGGTGCACTTCTTTGCTCCCTGTAGCTTTGCTTCTCAATATTAGCAGTTCTCTTTGCCTAGTTTTACAACACCCATATCTGTGACACAAATGCTGTAGATTCCCTATAATTTGTTATTTTGAGTAGCTAAATGTTATTGATCACATACTGCAGGAATATAGCAGTGAACCCGTAATACCAATATATTCTGCAAGACCAGAACAAGTAGAGAAGGCACTTAAACATGTGTACAATGCAGCAATAAACAAACTCAAGGGAAAAGAGCTAGAGCTGGTTTTAGCCATCCTTCCTGATAACAATGGTTCTTTATATGGTGAGAAGTGTGCTTTATTTATTCAATGTTTGAAATGTCATTTCTGCAGATGGTCGAACAATTCTAGCTATATTATTCTGATCTTGATTCATATTTCTTCGTAGGCGATCTCAAGCGTATATGCGAAACTGATTTGGGATTGATATCCCAATGTTGCCTCACAAAGCATGTTTTCAAGATCAGCAAACAATACTTGGCAAATGTCTCTCTCAAAATTAATGTCAAGGTAACTGTACTTTCTTTTTTCTTCAGAATATGGTATCGGCATACTATATCGCCAACTTTAGATTCAGTGTTTAATGCATGATGCATTCAGATGGGTGGAAGAAATACTGTACTTTTGGATGCTATCAGCTGGAGGATTCCCTTGGTCAGTGACATACCAACGATCATATTTGGTGCAGATGTAACTCACCCTGAAACTGGAGAGGATTCTAGTCCATCTATTGCTGCAGTAATAATTCAGACTAGTTCTTTTCACTTTTAATGCACGATGCACTGATGCTAAAAATTGCTTTCACCTTTTCTGGTAATTTTCCTTTACAGGTTGTTGCTTCTCAAGACTGGCCTGAAGTTACAAAATATGCTGGGTTAGTATGTGCTCAGGCTCATCGGCAAGAACTCATTCAGGATCTTTATAAGACATGGAATGATCCTCAGAGGGGCACTGTTACAGGAGGCATGATCAGGTTTCTTTTCACACAATTTACTTAAGAAACTGTTTATTTTATCTCATAGAAGAGGAAGCATCTATTTCTGACATTCTCTCTTTTAAAAAAAAAAACTATTTTTGACGTGAGTATCGTAACCAAATCCATGGCTTGTGATATATAAATAAAAGATTAATGATGCTGATAGAAGGAAATCTGCTAGTGTTTGCAAAACTGTAGGCTTTTCATCACACCCAACATAATTGCATTGTTCATATTTTCTTCATCCAATGGATGCAGGGAGCTCTTAATTTCCTTCAGGAAATCAACAGGACAGAAGCCGTTAAGGATTATCTTTTACAGGTGTTATATTTTATCTCATTATCATGGACGCCAACTGTTGTTTGTCTTTAATCAATGGATCATCTTTTCAAGACAAAAATTCCCTAATATTTTTTGTCATGTTCTCTTATTTCAGGGATGGTGTTAGTGAAGGACAGTTCTATCAAGTCCTACTGTATGAACTAGACGCTATTCGCAAGGTTAGCATTGTCCTACATTGTTGTGTCATTATCACCATATATTTTAAATCTTAATACAGTGAGTCGGAAACTAAATTGCAGGCATGTGCATCTTTAGAGCCAAATTACCAGCCTCCAGTGACCTTTGTGGTGGTCCAAAAGCGTCACCATACGAGACTATTTGCAAACAACCACAAAGATAGAAGTAGCACAGACAAGAGTGGAAATATTTTGCCAGGTATATAGTAGCTACATCTTTTTCAGCCTTTATGATGGTTGGTAAAAGTCTGACTACCATCACTCTAACCATTGGGTCGATTGCTCATATTGAGTAGGGGAAATCATTCTAGGCTTCTATTTCATGTTTATCTTGCTAAAATTTGTCTCTCTTTTCTCACGAATTATTTGAATATTTAGGCACAGTCGTCGATTCTAAAATATGTCATCCTACCGAGTTTGACTTCTATCTCTGCAGCCATGCTGGAATCCAGGTATGAATGTGAAATTGGCACGATTATAGTCGTAATCTATGAGACCAGAAAACCTTCTGTTGCAACAACTGTCAATCACTTTTGGTTGCTTTGGACAATTTAAAGTTTGTTAAATAGAAAATATACAGTTTATGCATAAATTGTTGAACGAATGTGCATAGAGTGAGAAATTGTTGAAATCTGTTTTTCTGCATTAATTTATTGTCTTTCTGCAACACGACTATGGTTGGTTTGGGATGGATTTTTTTATCCCAGATTTTATATACAGAAACGTTCAAGCTGTTTTCAGGTAGAAAAGAACCTGTACCTCGAATCATCTCATCATATTTTGTCACTGAGTAATGATGGCTGTGCAAGATGATCTGTAGTGCTTTTTGTATGTCTGAGTATATTGATCTATAGTTGAAAAAACAATGAAGTGTAGGCAACTTCAGTCTCAGTGCCATAATTTTGCAATTCAAGCCACTTAACAAAAATTCAAAAGCAATATGAAATAATAAATCAGATACTAGTTATTCTTATAAAATCACCTAATTTAGCAACTTTTCTTCTATGTTAAATACATTGGTTTCAGCAGTAAACCTCACTGAACTGTGGCCTTGGGATTTGCAGGGGACTAGTCGACCAGCCCATTACCATGTGCTATGGGATGAGAATAATTTCACGGCAGATGAAATGCAGACGTTGACAAATAATCTTTGCTACACGTATGATCCTATCACTGAAACTCTATTTGCATGTTTAATTGGGACTAACATTCTTTCACTTTAATTTGGCGAATGGCTGTAGGTATGCTCGTTGCACGCGCTCTGTTTCTGTTGGTATGCTTCTACTCCCGTCCCTCTTCTCATACTCGATATCTTTTTATATGTATTTGTGTCAGTAATATTGAAAGGCATTTTGTTTACCATTCACTCTACAAAATATCTGGGAAATCATGGAAAAATGGTTCCTCTTCAGAATTAGAAGTAATTAGCACACATTCAGGTGGGATATTTTGATGTTATTCCCGTTCTGAATCCCTTTCATACCTTGTGATATTTGGAACAGTACCTCCGGCATACTATGCTCATCTAGCTGCATACCGAGCCCGCTTCTACATGGAACCAGAGGAATCTGATAATGCAACATCCAAGAGCTCTCGCACAACAAACGGATCCTCTGTGAAGCCATTACCAGCATTGAAAGAGAAGGTGAAGAGGGTCATGTTCTACTGTTGATACAGGAAGCAAGAATAAGTTGCACACTGTGCACCATGCTGTATTTACAATGTAAAGGTTCAGTGAATTATGCATTCCCCGTAGACGTTCAGTACCCAGATAAAACTGTTCAGCTTGGCTAGGGACTGAACTGCCTGTATACTAGCGAGATCAACAATGTAATGTATCATCCCTATCTCAAATGCCATGATAGGTTAGGTTTCTCGTTCTGTTGGTCTCTACTTCTGTTGACTGCTTAGATATTACAAAGGTTTATGTAGAATGATCAAATGACCAATGCTTTAATATCAAAAGTCTATATACATCTGATAAACCTTTTGAAGGGGTGATTCTCCATCAAAGAGTAGCGGGAATGGGTCATCTGATACACTGAATTTAACAAATATCTACTACGCAATCCCTGCTGTGAAAGAATGTACAACACCATCAACCTCAATCCAACTTCTCCCAACCTCCTTCTTAATGCCTTTGTCCTCCATTTTCCTCCTCATTGCCTTTGTTTCATTCCAATGCCCAGCATCCGCATATATGTTCGACATAAGAACGTGAGCTCCATCATGCAAAGGTTCCAACTCAAGTATCTTCCTGCATGCAACCTGTCCCAACTCCACATCCCCATGGATTCTGCAGGCACCGAGAAGAGCACCCCACACATCAGCTTTTACTTTGTAGCTCAAACTTGCTATAAACTCGACGGCCTCCTTCAGGCGCCCTGCCCTCCCAAGGAGATCAACCATGCATCCCACGTGCGACATCTCTGGCTCGATCTCATAACTCGCCATACTGTTGTAGACTTCCCATCCTTCTTCAACTAATCCAGCATGAGAACACGCAGATAAAACGCTCAAGAATGTAACAGAGTTGGGTTTTACTGAGTCCTCACCTACAGTTTGCATCTCCTTGAATATTTGCAGGGCTTCTCTACCGTACCCATGCTTGGCTAAGCCAGAAATTATCGCAGTCCAAGCAGAAACATCCTTCTCTGTCATGTTTCCAAAGACTTTCTCAGCCTCTGTGAGGCATCCACAGTTTGCATACATGTCTATTAGTGCTGTACCCAAAGAAACATCAATGTGAATTCCCTTGCTCTTGACGTAGCTATGGATTGCTTTTCCTTCTTCAAGTGCACCTAAATGGGCACATGCCACTGTGACACTAAGTAGGGTCACCTTATCAGGTTCGATACCGCCATCTTGCATAAGTGCTTTGCAGAGACTAATAGCTTCCTCTGGTTCATCATTCCTGACATGCCCAAGAATCATACTGCTCCAAGAGAAGTTATCCTTTACAGGCATCCGCTGAAAGAGAATACCAGCAATATTCATGTTACCGCATCGAGCATAGCCAGCAATCATTGAATTCCAGGAGATAATGTCTTTTTCGGGCATTTCATCAAAAACATTTCTCGCCAGTTCGATATTTCTAGTCCTCGAATACATATCAATAAGCGCATTGCAGATTGCGATACTTGTGTCAAAACCCATGTTTCTTACATAACCATGAATCTCAAGCCCTAACTCCAGCTGCCCACAAGCTGCTACTAAGCTCAGAATTGTTGCTTCATTCACACTTTCACTCCTCACTTTCATTTCAGAGAATAGCTCTAAGGCCTGCTCCAAGGATCCATTCTCCACAAGCCCAGCAATGAGAACACTCCAAGAAATCGAGTCCTTCGTGATCATACCACCAAATATCTCATGAGCAATTTCCATTTCCCTGCACTTCGCGTACATGTTCATCAGTGAATTACCCAAAATTACTCCAACATCAACACCCTTTTCCTTTATATAGAAATGGATATCCTTCCCTAGCTGCAAATCTCTAACCCGAGCGCACGCCGAAAGAACAGTCGCCAGTGTAATCTGATCAACATCCATGTTCCTCCAATCCTTTGAGCAAAATAAATCTAACGCCTCTTCTGAATGATCGTTACTAACAAACCCAGAAATCATAGCAGCCCATGAGACTTCATTCCGCTCCCTCTCAGGCATTTCGTCGAACACCTTCTTTGCGAGCTCAAACCTACCGATCTCGGCATACGCGTGTATCAACGAGTTA
Source organism: Typha latifolia (assembly GCF_019914945.1). Taxonomy (NCBI): domain Eukaryota; kingdom Viridiplantae; phylum Streptophyta; class Magnoliopsida; order Poales; family Typhaceae; genus Typha; species Typha latifolia. The sequence goes on along the minus strand of NC_133087.1, from coordinate 3,383,560 downwards.
CCAACAAATGGGTCGCTCCAAAATCCCATCTTGGTAGCATGGGCGTGGACCATTTGCCCTTCGAAAAAAGCTAATAGATGGGCGCAGGACTTAAGCAAGAAGGGAAAGGTGTAGCTATCGGGAAAAAAGCCAAGTCCGAGCATTTCGACGTAGAAAAGAAGTGAAATCTCGGGATGATTGCTTCTGGAGAAGGCTCTAATCATGGCATTGTAGGCGAAGAGGTTTGGATTTGGGATTTGGTGGCGGAAGAGAGAGAAGGCGTAGTGGAGGTCGCCGTGGAGGGAAAGGGCGGAGAAGGCAAGGAGGCGGGAGGCGGCGAATGGCTCACGCGCGAGGCCGGACGTGATCATGTGAGCGTGGAGCTGGCGGAGCTCGGCCATTGAGGCGCAGTTCTCGAGGCGGGCGAGGATTGGATTGGAGAGAGAGAGGCGGTAGTTTGGGTGGGAGGTGGAGATGGGGTTTCGCTCCGAGGCGGTCAGGCGTTGAGAGAGGAGGGTGAGGGAGGAGGGAAGGATAAGGGTGGACATAGCGGCGGAATAACCAACCAATTATTCCGGAATTATTCCTGAGTTTGGAGTTCTATAAGGAACAACCGGGATCTTAGTCGGTGATGGCTTCCGTAAGCTGGAAGCCAGGGACGCAGGCTATGTGTAGAATTCGGCAAATTTGGTTCTGAGAGTCCTAAAAGGGATTTGGATTTCGCACCACTCCTTGTCCAGTGATATGCTGATGAAGTCGTCAACCGTACGTCGAGAACTAGCCACGGCATTCAAATCTTATATAATGTCCTACGTGGCCAAACATCTGCCAAGTGCCAAGTACGTAGGATATTCTACTTATTTGGCACATTTACAAGGTCCAGATTAATTACTTCCAAAAGTACAATTAACAAATAGGAGAATACTGTCGTAATATGTTCTTTTCTTGCTAGTTAGACATATATATCAAGTGCTTCACTCTCATGACTAAGACAAAATAGCAATGCAAGTGATATTGGACACTTTTAAGTAAGATGATAATTGAGTTACTATATTAATTAACACCACTTCCACGTAGTGATCACTCTTGATCAAGACAGTGAGTTGCGCCACTTGGGTGGCGTGGCCATCCCATGCGTCGCCGTCGACTTCCCCTTCTTCAGGCTCACCGGCGTCCGCCGCTCCGCTCCGCTCTCGGAATCGTCTACCTTCACCACGTCAGCTCCTCCGAACAAGAAGGAGCTCCACCTAAACAACCCTCGCCTCCTCTTCTCCGAGTTGAGCCTATCCACCTGAACTTGGAGGGCGTTGCACCGCACCTGCAGCCTCGCCACGTCATCTCTCAGCCTGCGCAGCTCCTGGTGGTGCGCGAAGGACTCCGCCCTCTTGGAAGGGCAGCGGGCGCCGGAGAGATGGTCGAGGGCCGGGCTGGGGCTCCTCGCGCCGGTGAAGGATCCGCTCCAGTCGGTGAGGCGGTTGAGCTTGTTGTGCTCGGAGAAGAGGACTTGGATCACGGAGCGCACTGGAAGGCGGTCGTTCTGGATCGCGTGGAGGGAGGCCTCGGCGGTGAGCTTGCGGGCGTCGATGAGGCGGGACAGGGTCTTCCTCTCTTGCTTCGTTGTATTCGGATGGGCCTGAAGATTTATATAACAAGTGAAGGATCTTATAATTTACACCCTAACTTTTTCTTTTTATTATGTTTTGTCTTTATTGTCTATCTTAAAGTCTTTTTGAGTGAAGTGAGAATTTAAACATAGCTCAATTAAACCGATCTGAATTCAAACTCTAGAACACCCTTGCAATGTGAACTCCTTTAACCAACTGAGCATTATCCTATTAGCTATTTTTGAGGTAATAAATTTAAAATACAGGATCAAACGATAATTACATGTACAGTAGGATGCATACAATAAAATTCTCAATAAGTCAGTACATTTTATAATTTATGTGGGTATTTAAGATTTTTTATTTTCTAAGATAATAATTTATTATCTATCATGTTAGTTGTTCAAGTAAATAAAAAAAAATTGATAAAAATGATAACATTTGTATAGTAAGATATGAATGACACGAATGATCATAAAATAAAAAATATACTGCGTCTTTGATAAAATTTCTAATACTAAAAACAAACAGCGTTACTTTCTTTTACATTTAATTTTACAGTATCACTCGTAAAAGGAGGTCCACGGTGTGTATCTCCTTGGCATATCCTACTACATCGGGGCCCACAAAGTAAACAGAAAAGATTTCGACTCAGGTCACATCAACCAATCTAGGGATGCATGACAATGGCCTGCCACAAAGTTATACCATTTGACTAGTATCTCCGGGCGACTAACGGACACTTAGATGGGACATATATTGCAGTGGTCTCCACCACTAGAAAGAAAATAAAAAGGTTAAGTTTAGGGGTCCAAAGGAATGGCACAGGCCAGAGGGCAATGAGACTGGCATAATTTGTCATCTTTGAGATGGATCCGAGTGCTATATAGTGATTGTTGTCTGAAATAGATCTCATTATGCCCACTGGAATTTTGGATTTACTAGATAAAGACTACGAAGATTACATTTTACTACTGTTACTTTTGTTCATATATATATATATTGCCTAACTCGACTGTATATAAGATTATACGGTGACGAAAGTAATTAAAAGGTGGAGTCCGTGACCTAACATGATAACACGTGTTGCAGTTTGTTGTTGGGGTTTTAGAATTTAAAAGAAGGAAAATTTTGCATATATTACTCTCTACTTAGGATGAATGAAACGACTGAATGACAAAGAGTATTATGATCAACGGTTTGAAGAGGTTTTCTTTTTACTGGTTATTACGAAAACTAGGAGGTGTGAAGAGAAATAGTGAAAAATTGCGGTGTCAAAATAGCAAAACATCAGCCTTTAGTAAACGTGCTTCACCTTGATGTAGGTGTCGACGGCGCGGTAGATCCCATCGTCGGTGGCGCGCGCGTGCGCCGGCACCGCCCGCGCGAGCTCCTCGAACTCTCCGATCCCCAGCGCTGCGTCGACCGCCGCCTCGGCGAGGTACCCGTCCACCAGCCTCGCCACCTTCGCCGCCGCCGCCCCACCTCCCCCGCCCCTCTCCTGCTCCTGCTCGGCGAGGAAGAACCGCCGGACGAGCCGCAGCGCGAGGCCGACGTCGAGCAGGGTCCCGCACGTGTGGCTGAAACCCGGTATCATCACATCCCCGAGGGTGGCCCCATCCAGCATCCGCCCCGCACGTGCCTCCAGCTCCCGCAGGCACTTCGCGTCCGCCCCGACCATGCTCCCCGTGCGGAGCAGCCGCAGCAGGAAGTCGCATGCCACCCCTCCTTCCTTCTCCGGCGGCAGCGCCGCCACCAGAGACTCCACGTAGAACCTCTTCTTCAGCCACGTGGCCGTCGGGCTCTCCGGGGTGTGGGTGCTGCTGCTGCTGTTATTATTCGTGTCGGAGAAGCGGGCCGACGTGGAGGCGGCGAGCTCGGGGAGCCAATGGGATGCGTAGTGGGAGAGGACGGAGGCGAGGTGGTCGGGTCGGATCCCCTTCGACTTTATGCCCGATAAGGTCCGGGCAAAGTGGTCCATCTCGTGGATGGACGACTCGTCCAGCCAGCTCGGCTCCGGCGGCATAGCGGGTTTCGGTTTCGGGCTCAAAGGTTTGACGGAGGAGATGGGCGACTTGGGGCTCCGAGAAGGAGACCTCATCGTTTGACGTGGGAGATCAGTAGGTAGAAAGAGGAGTGCTGGCGTTGTTCTGTCTAGAGTTATATTATCAAAAATATATAATGGAGGAAAGAGGAAGGAGGAAGGAGGAAGAAGGAAGACGACATGAACGCACATGTGGCCAGGAGAGAGGACAGGCATGTCTAGGAATAGGCTTTTTTCCAATATAGCCCTTCTAAAAGTCCCTTATCTCCGTACTCAGTCATCTGAACTCGTGCAGAAACATTGAAATTTATTTATCATACCAAGAGTAAATAAATGGTAAATTTGAATATTGATAGCTATATATATTTATTTATTTATGAGGAAACTTTCAGATAACACCTTTATATTTTAGTAATTTTGTGGTTAACGCTCTATTTTGAACTAATTATAATTCGATATTTTATTTTTATCGCACTCAGTTCATTTAAATTAATCAATCTCTAACAAAATTATATTTAAACAATAATATTCCTTTAGTGGGATACTAAAGTCTGCCTTTCAAAATACCTAAAACATCCTTATATATATATTGTTTTATATTTCTCTGAGGTATTTTTATAAAATCTAAATTTCTTCAATAACATTTTTTTTATCGAGAGTATATTCATCAATTTGGTTAGTGTGAGTTAGGTAAAGTTAAGACTATCTGAGGTATTTTAATAGTTTTGTTTATGAAGTTAAATAAATCATAATGTAAAGTTAAGTCTATTTAGTCAAAATAGCAGTAGAGTATTATAAAAAAATTATGAGAAAAAAGAATGTATTTTATATAGCTCAATGACCGGACATTAATAATTAAAAAAGTCACTAAAGTATAGGATGTTATTTAAAAGTTTCTCTATTTATTAAATTGGTAGGTTCACACCACGTATGAAGGTTCGATAATCTTAAGATATTCTCCTTTCTTCTGAAATAGGCCTTCACACTTTATTAATTATGGAAGCATTAAATCCAAAAGCTAGCTAGCTTAAGATGATATTTTATTTTAACTTTCTGAGATACCAAGACCTTCGCAGTGTTTTGCCTCCATTTTCCTGGGCAGTAAAAAAGTTTATTGTCTTCTTCTATTATCCTCTTCTGTCTTTCGTGCTGTCAACGTCTCTTTCATTTTTTTTAATCTTTATCCAACTATATTTCTCCGATAGATTATGAGTTTGATTATAAATTAACCGTATACTAAACAAAGAGGTTAATTATTTGTAATATATAGGTTAAATAACTGCACTAATATTCATCGTTATTTTATTTAAGACCGTGTTAGCATAACAAAATAAGAGTAAGAATAATATACTAGTTAACCATAATAAATACATATCATCTTATCTTGGTCATAATGGAATCAAAATTATTGGCGGAGGTGCAGCATTAAACCCTATAAATTACTGCACATATATTCATTCACCTGGCACATATAGCCTGTTTGATCTTGTCCTCTAGTAATAAAGAATTCCTCGGACGGGTTAAGCTTTTGGAGCCACACCAACGATGAGTTCACGTGAATCGTTGGTATTCGATCTCCAGCGTAACATATCCCACTTGATCATTCTCTTCTATATATATATATATGCAGCCTGCTCTTTGGCATTTCGTGATGATAACCTTCACAGCCTAACTCAATAATACCATCTCACGTGAAAGCAGACATCAATATTTTCATATCAACTCGAAGGCATTTACCTCAAGTTTATCATAAACGGCTATGTATAATAAAGTTTACTTACGGTTGAGAAGAAAAAAAAACTGTCGTATTAGATGATAATAGATGTATTATATATTAATTAACACGGGCACGTACTCTTCGATAGTGGGGGAGAGAACCCAAGTCAAATCCGTCACAGGTCTCGCAAAAGATGGACAGACAAATCGTACAGGAGGGGAAATGGAAATCATTAGTCAATTAAATGTTGTAAAGTAGAGGACATGAAGGTACTCTTTTGATTCCATGGTTGTCTACGAGAAGAATAAAAGATATCCATAAGAGTTGTACAATTACTGCTGGGGAGATGTGTTTGACAGCTGAAGCTGATGATAAATAATTGAAACGATTGGAGGAATGAAGGCCAACTTGATGTGATATGGATTATTATATAAGTAAAAAGGAATGAAAGAAAGAATGAGAACCAAAATAAAACTATTAGACATTGATTTTGATTAACACATATAGTATTGTTTTGAAAAAAGGAAACATCTAAATTACCCAACCCATGCATCATATATAAATATTGTTTAGACAAACAACAAAGCATAAAATGCTGTATATAGAACATATAATAAGTATGTAGTTAATTTGATAATCCATCTAGTTCTTACTTGGCTTTCAGTTTAATTATAAAGGTACTCGTCTCCATTTTAGATTGTCTCTGCTTGAGCTTTCTTTAAACATCTCTTCACTTTCACATTTATGAAATGACCAAGCTTAGGAGTACCCATGCAAGAAATGAAATATACATAATCTCATACCAATAAAAAAATTATAGTGTTTATTTATTGAAGGAACTAATAAACTACATATATATTATTCTCTCTCATGGCCTACCCTTTGGTGCTGCAAAGAGTAGGGCACACCAACAGCCTATTAGAACAGGCCAGTTTAGTTAACCAGGAAGATAAAAACAACCAACTGGAAACCTGCTTCTGAGGTTATTTCTATCTGCAAGAGTAATATAAGGCTGCCTTATATAGAGAGAGTTTCTTATTACTCCTAGCATTTCTCCATCTAAATTGCCTGAAAAAAAGTAACCTCACTGAGCCTGGTGGCTGGAGGTTTCTGATGAACTCTCCTATTCAGGATAATTTCGGTTTTAAGCCTGACTCATCTGTTGGATTTTCACTAGCTAGAGAACTGACGATCCCGTCAGTCTCTCCTTGTAATACACTACTTGCTGCTTCTTTTGCCTTTTCTTTCAGCATCTTTTGCCTCTCAAGGTCCTGCTTGGCTAAAGGAGAAAACTGAGAGTCCAAGGACCTCGCGGCACCTAGCCATGTCAGAACTATCACCAGCAGTATTCCTCCAAGGTAGGGAGTTGAGTTTGCAAGAGACCCAAATGTCAAAATCATGAACTGCTGGATTAAGGCACCTCCAGATTTCCCCAAGGGGTTGCAAACAACATCAATGGCAGCTTTACCTTTTACCTGTGTTTATGTACAGTCAAATGTTAGCAGTGAAACCAGAACAATACAAATTTATGGGAAGCTATTAAGATACTGGGCCCAGAACATATCATCATTAATTACCGAGTCTATGTGAAAATAATATGTTAACCAGTTCCAAGAAATATATCTAATGATCCATTGGTTCAAGTGCTTGATTAGGCGATTATGTGCTTCAGATTAGTATTCTATCAAAATCACCAGAAGTTTGTGGATCAGACTCATAATTCCTTTTACTTATGTGTATTTGTTGGTTAACCATTATCAAAACCAAAAGTATCTAGTCAGTTTTGTTATTTTTTCTTTTTCCATGACTAAATTTACTTGTGTCAGGGTAGTGATTTGTCTATTCAAATTCACTCCCAATCTGAGTGAAGAAAGAAGATTGCACCAAGTAGCCTGACAACTAACACAGACTCAATAATGGTGACCAAAGCGAGAGACTCCAACCCAACTAAATGGTTCCTATCAGTTCTACTGCCAAATGTTGTGTATAATCGTTCAGAAGATAGAGAGTGGATTCCGATCTTTTGATGTCCACTAATTCCAGCTAACAGTTTAAATAAATTTGACTCACATTCAGTACATACATAAAAAAACATTGAATGTCATTCACTTGAGGATTAAAATTTATTATTTGGGTAACAGTGAGACAGATTTGAAGTAAAAAAGATCATCCACAAACTTAAACTAGTCCTGCTAAATGTTTATTCTTGGAGAAAATTATTTATTTTCAAGGATATGCCCAGATGATATATACTAAAATTGAAGGTCCGTCATATTGACCATGAACAAGTACGCATACATGCAGATGCTCACAGAGAAATAAGTAGATAGGGCATACTAACCTTCAAGTCTTCATCCAATGGAATATATGCCATTTCTTTGCAAGGATCAAATAAGCTGTATTTTGCACTCTTACTAAAGATATTCTGCATCGCACCAACATAAACTGCGGCAAGCAAAGGAGTCATACCAAACTTGGCCAGAATAGGAGCCAATGGTTGTCCAAACAAAATAAGCGAGAAGAATCCAACTCCTGTGAGAAGTAAAACTGTTGGTGTGATCATAGCTGCCACTCCCCATCCAAATTTTCTGAGTATTACTCGGCCAAGCAACATCATTGTGAAAGTCGCTATGCCAGTAGCAGTTGAGAAATCACCCATGAAGGAAGAATATTCATTAGGGCTGGGGAACTGCCAAATAAGCATAACAAGTTAACAAAGAGGATGAAAGAATTGCAGTAGCATCTACATTGCAAGACTAAACAACAAGAACGAAGATGACAAATAGAATAAAAGTCCACCTGAGCTTTAAGTTTAGATTTCCAGGTAACTTCAACAAGGTTTATGCTTATACCATAAGCAACCACCAAGGTGGCGAGATCCCTTACGTACCTAGAAGATAGCAAAATTTTCATACTCTCGCCCAAACCTAGTTTGGGTTTCTCCTGCAGAGAAAGCAGTCTTGTTAAGTCAAATTCCAGATATAAATTATGAATAGATAGTACAAAAGCAATCAGGAAGCTAACCTTCTTTTTCCGCTCTGTTCTAGGAAGAGAGGGGTCATTCAACACAAATTTGTTCACCCCCCAATAGATACCAGAGATGATGAGACCCAGCATCACTACAATGCTCATCATACCTCTCAGAGATATTGCCCAGCCATCAACCCCTGGGCCCAAATTCTTTCTCAGGTTAGAGAAGTACTTTACAGTACGACCTGAAAAGATGAGGGCCACATTAGCTCCAAGACCAAACAGAGGATAAAATTCTTTGGCTTCCTCAACAGTAGTTATCTGCAAAACAGTAAAAATAGCATTAACTCTTAGTCTTGTACTATAACTTTGCAGTAAGGAAATCAACAATTTTCCAAACAAAGAAAGTTAGGGTACCATCTACAAAGAGCTTAAAGATACAGATCTTTCAAAAAAGGAAGTACCCCATGCGTAAACCATCACATACATAAATCAACCAGGACATGTAGGAGCATATGAAGTGCCCTAAATTTTACAAGAAGATGAAACTTGTGATCTGAACTGAACTGTGCATTCAATTTTGGAAAAATAACAAGTATATTGGCACAAGAATGGTGTAACACAATTTGGTGCAGTGAAGTGAGACATCAGCGCCCAGAGTGTTCATTGAATTGATATACTTGTTTAGCTAGATATTGATCCACTAATAAGGTTACCAAGAATTGAAATAGAAGAACTTTTATAGACATAAACTGATCTCTCTTAGTAAGACAAGTTCCCTGCTTGTTGCTAACAACTACTGATACAAACCTTATTTACTAATAGAGTTGAAAATTGATAAAAGAGTAAGCGGTAAATCTGAAATTACACGATGTCGAAGAAGGAACTGTGTTTCAGACGAAAGCAACACAATTTTATTGAACTGGAACGAGAAGAAAATTAGATAGAACTTAGAAGAGACTTCCCTTCTAATTCAGAAGTAGAGGGGATGCAAACTCAACTAAGTTTAGGTAAGTTACAAGATTGATCCCCAGAATAAGCAGGAGGTTCTCTGTTTAATCATAATCAATTTTGCCAGCCAACATTGGTATTATCAAAATTGATTAAACTAAATCGTATAATAGATTCTCATCTGCAAGACAAGTTGCTACAGTTTTAACAATTAAGACAGAAGGAAGTCGCATAGGCTAGTTAGAAGCAACCAAAACAACATAGTACCAAATCAACATCAGATAAATTTAATAAATCAAGTGGCATGACACTAACTCCAATTAGATTCCTAACAAAAAACAGATCTCCGAAGATCACAAAAACTTAGCTCCTCAAAGATAATGGATTATTCACTCGAGTAGAACAAGAAAGACTTGAATGCCAAAATTACTAGAAACCATCTAAATAATCAAAAAAAAATAATGGATCTTGTAATATGAATGATCACCTGATTGGCAAATCCCCAGAAGAGCACAGAAATGACCACACTTCCCCAGAGCTCCGCCATGACATAGAACAAGCAAAAGCTCCAAATCCTCAAAATAGCGACGGGCCCAAGAAAGCTCGGCCCGAGGGCAGCCAAAAGCCTGTCCGCGAGGGCGGTAGGGTGGATAGCATCACTGAGTGGATACAGCACGAAGCCGAAGGCCCCGAAGAAAGCGATAAAAGGAAAGATAACGGTGTAGAAAAGAGCCTCCTTTGACAGCACGTTGGACAGCTTGGTGTACAGAATCATGAAACCCACAGCCATGGGCAAGTTCACCCACGTCTTCAAGAAGGGTATGATCTCAGCACTGCTCCCCTTCGCCGTCACCACCAGCACATCCTTGGTGTCTCTTAGGATGGTGTAGTTGAACAGGATGCAGAAGAACATAACCCCAAGTGGTATAATCTTCTTTAACGTCAAAATCTCCACGCCTAAGAACTTGGGTTTCTCTTTCTCTTCGATTAAACCACCCCCATCCGCCGGAATCGCCGCTCCGGCGAGACAAATATGGGGATTTCTGTCTCTTCTCCAAAACCCATCAACTGGGCTATTCTCTTTGCGCGAAAAAAGCGATCTTTGGGCGTCCCCTGGGGTTCTCGGCCTCGAAATCCACGGATGCCTCTCCTTGCAGGACAACCCATGGGAGCTGGGTGTTCCGAGAGCCGACGAGGGGAATCCGGGCAAAGCTCTGTTGCTCCGTGGTTGGAGTCGGCTTCTAATGCTTTGGAGAGGGCGGCAGGCTCGCGTTTGGGGATTGGAAGGGAGGGATAAGAGGCCATGGGTGTGGACAACTCCTTCCATTATCTCTGCAAATCCCAAGAGAAGAAAGGTCGGGGAACTAAAGAGAGAGTGAGAGAGAAAACTTTGATGGGAGAAACTGTACCTATATACGCTACTAAAGTGACACTTGAAATTAAGACTTAGAGAATCCAACAATGATCATTAAAATGTTCATAAGTAGATTCTCCAAAATAAGAAATAAGAAAACTACAAGAGCTAGACTGCTAGAGTGACCCAAAACATCCCCTCACCATCATTATTGACATAAACATTGAGTTATATTTATTTTCTATCAAATATCAGCTCATTAGTACAAATTAAATATTAATCATCAAAAAGAACTTTACTACAGACTAGTTCACGTGTCTTTCTAAGATTGCGTGTGGAAAGAAACAGAGAGGTGGTTGTTGGGTGTGGGGTTTGTTTAGCCCTGTGATAGATTGCAGTTCACGGCCGGTATGAGAAACAGATGTCACGTTTTAAATCGCTCTCTCTCTCTCTCTCTCTCTCTCTCTCTCTCTCTTTGTTTTAAATTTTTTTTTCTCATTTAATGTTCTTCAAGAAAGGGTAAAGTATTACCACTGAATCAGAGGGAGCGAAACTAACTCAGGCGCCAAAAATGGGTGTCCAAGTTATCCCTGGTCAACAGTTAGAGAATTTCTAAGCTCCTAACCAAAAATAATAAAGACCCCGAATTTTACTCATAGTTAACTAACTAATCTGCCACCCAGTTAGTTAGCTTTCATATAACTGTGCATCCGAGAAACCCTCCTTTTTTTTTCTTTTTCAGGCTAAGTAAATGTTGCGTTTGGCATTTTGAGTTATTAACCAAATTTAATGTAAAATAAAAATATGCTTCCTTATGAGTGCCGAACTCATTGCAGAGAGAGTGATGAAGAAGAAGAAGAAGAAGAAGAAGAAGAAGAGGCTGAGAGCTCTTTTAGCCTTTACTTTTATGCATGACTCTTTCACAGTTCTCACTCCACCAACTAACACCGTTTTCTCCTTTTGCTATTGCGTTACACAAGTGATAAAAAACATTGGAATGACTTTTTCTCAAATAATTCCAATAGTTGCAAACTCATTTGTACCACTTTGCAAAGCAACATCGATACCAAAAGTATATGGATGAGTATTCTTCATTAATAGATGGATGGGAGGTGGAGTGGTCTCAAATCTCAATGCTCAACGTGTGGAACTCTCCATCTTTTGTAGCAGATTCACTGCAGACTCCGGTATAGGAACTTTCTACGTACTGTAAAGGGTATGTTGTCATGCCATTCATAACTAATAACTATGCTGTGGAATAACTTATCCAACTCTTATTCCAATTATTATCTACGACTGGGGATGCATAGGATCGTCTTGTCAGCTTTGAGAAGCTCGTCTCGGGATAACGGGGACCGAGTCCTTATAAAGACGAGATATCCGGGCACGTAATCGGGGAAAAGAAGAGGTATTCCGTTCAAAACTCTGATAACATCCCCCTCGATACGCAAGTAATTTGCACTGTTCATTCGGGGAATTGTGGGGAATTGGGGACCAAGTCCACTTATAAAATTAAACAAGTATTGAATAGTTATCCGGACCAATGCCAAAGGCAATTAAGGCCTCCTTTGGTTAGTGGATAAATCTTAACGCGAATAAAAAACTTATATATGTTTTGGTGAGGAAAGAGGTGTTGATAATTTATCATATTTCTTCACCGAGGATAAAATAATTATCAACTAAATAAGGCATTTTTTTATAGGAGACAACATTAGTTCTTATGATAATATTTTGCAGAGAATAAAATGGTCAATCATACTTATTCGAAAAATAAAATGGCTCCTAACCTTTGCTGAGATTTTGTCGAGAAGTAAGCTTACTTCAGAACAGTTTTGAGGTTTTTAGTTTTAAAATAGCAAATTAGGATCTCTTCTATTTATTTAATCTTAACAAAGTAAAGAAAAAATTATCACATCCTAAAATTATATGCAAGACTATATAAAAAATATGCTTTTAATTTTTCCAATATACATCCAAAATTTTACCTATGTCAATTAGAGGTAATGAGTATACAAAATATATACTTTTAATTTTAACAAGATACGCATTTAACTGTATGCTTTTAATAGGGATTAAACGAGTAAAGAGTCTAAATTTACTACTTTAAAACTAAAGAGCTTAAAACCGGCAATTCCATAACTAAGAGAGTTTTTTATGTAAATTATCCCTTAAGTTTGTTGTAGTAAAATAAAATAATATAAATATGCTCATAATTAATTAAGAAAGTTTATAATATAGGTCACTACTATATTCCTAGTAGTTGAATCAGCTTATAATAAAGATAATAAGTTCGATTCTCCGATGAATATTTGGATTGATGTTTAGTAAAGTTTTAATGCTAATACGTCGTGTGTATCGCTTTCCTCGTGCAATAAATAAAATAATAATATAAATAAAAAGTAAAAGAAAAGAAGAGAAAAAAAAATAATTTTCTTCCTCTTTTTTCTTTTAACGATAGAGAAAAAGAGAAAATTTAATTTCCTTTATTTTAATTTTAAGGCTATTTTTTTCTCACCATTTCTACTCGGTTATCTCTTAAAATTCTATCGAAGGAGAAAAATCTCTAACTCCTATTTTCTCTCTTATTTCTCTTATATTCTCTCTCTTCAAACGAACAGGATGTAAGGGTGTAGTGCTTAATTCGTGGGTTTCTAAGGGCCAAAACGCGAAAGGAAAGAATTAAAATGGGTGAGGACTGAGGTGAACACCTCAACTCACTATCGCTTCTTCTCTCACGCCTCTTTTCTTCCAGTCCCAATCTCAAACCCTAGCGATTTCTCAGGTGAGTAGACTTTTCCAATCTCGCCCTCGGGTTGTCCCCCCCCCCCCCCCCTCTCTCTCTCTCGACGTTTATTTTGTTCGTCTCCAAAACCCTAATCTTTCTCACATCGCAAACCTTAAATCAATTTTCTTGTAAAGGATCGAGCTGTGATCTGAATGATATTTTCTTTGTAAAGATGCATATGGTACTTTTGATTAATTTTTTTCCTTTAATCCCGTAGTTAGAATTTGTCTAGAGATCTGAAGGTGGTGGAAAAAATGACGTCTTTGATACATTCTGATTAGTTTCTTTGCTTGGCAGCTAGTGGGTTTGCTTGGGAGTTTGGATTGCAATTTTCACTTTAGTTTTAGATGCAAGCTTTCAGATAAATGGAGTACTCTTCAAGTGAGGATGATGAGCTGATCGAAGATTTTGTGGATCTTGAAGATGCAAATGACACACCCGATGTTGATCAGAGTACTAGCAGCGTGCACTTCGTCAATCATGATGGGAATTCTATGGCAGCTGTCCAGAATTCGGTAGGGGACGAGCTAGTCACAATTGATGGAGATATTAAGAACCAAGAGCCTTATCTGGGTATGGAATTTGAGTCTGAATCAGCTGCGAGGTTGTTCTACAATTCCTATGCTTTGCGCCTCGGGTTTGGCATTCGTGTTGCCAGGTCCCGCAGCGAGCGGAGGAAGGGTGTAGAGGTGTTGGTCATGAAGAGATTTGTCTGTTTGAAGGAGGGTCACCATAAGAAAAAGGTCACAGAGTTAAGTACAAAGAAGAAAAGGAAACGTCTATCCATCAGGGATGGCTGCCCAGCGATGATGGAGGTGGTTCGGAGAGGACCGGAGAAATGGGTTGTCACTAAATTGGTTTTAGAGCACACTCATGTCATAGTTAGCCCTGACAAGGTGCGGGAGATCCAGCTCCATCGCCTCTCTGGGAAGTATCGGGAGCATGAGAACTATTTAAGAGAGATGCGGCAGAAGGTGTTTGGAGATGCGGATGCCCAAGGGCTCTTAGATTATTTCAAAAGAATGCAAGCTGAAAATTCTGGCTTTTTCTATGCAATGCAGGTGGATGGCAGGAACTGTATGACCAATGCTGTCTGGGTTGATGCCAAGGCTAGGATGTCATATACATATTTTGGAGATGCAGTTACATTTGACACGAGTTATAGACAGAATGAGAACATGATACCTTTTGCTGCTTTTACAGGTGTGAATCATCATGGGCAACCTGTTGTTTTTGGATGTGCCTTGGTTGTAGATAGGACAGAATCCTCGTTTTCTTGGTTGTTTGAAACGTGGCTAACAGCAATGTTTAAACGACACCCAGTATCCTTCACTAGTGATCAAGGAAAAGCTATAGGGGCAGCAGTTGCAAAAGTGTTTCCGCAGACTAATCATCGGTTGTGCAGATGGCGTATCTTGTCTAGATGCAAGAAAAAGTTATCTGATGTTTATTCTCAGTATCCCACACTTCATGAAGAGATTAAAAAATGTGTCAACGATTCAGACACAGTGGACATGTTTGATATTTATTGGAGTTCTATCATCGATAGGTACAATCTGAGGGAGAACTCTTGGTTGCAGTCACTGTTCAACCTTCGACAGAAATGGATTCCAGCATATCTTACCGGTTCTTTCTTTGCTGAGCTGTCTACAACCCAGAGATTGGAAAGTATGAACAGGTTTTACAGAAGAAACTTTGATATGAAAGTATCTTTGCAGGCATTTATTGCTAAATTTGATCAAGCCATTGATAGACGGTACTCAGAGGAATGCCAAACAGATCTGGCTATGTTGCCTCCTGAACAGATCCTCAAAACAGACACTGTAATGGAGAAACAAGCAGCCAGTATTTACACAAGGGAAGTATTCGAAAAGTTCCAAGTTGAGTTAGTTGAATCCTTTCATCACTATCCCGTGAAGATTCAGGATGGGCCATATAGCAAATACTCTGTTGAAAGGGTTGGAGATGCTCATAATAGGCATGCAGTGTATTTCAATGCATCTGAAAAGAAAGTGTGGTGCAACTGTTGCAAGTTTGCATTGTCAGGAATACCATGCAGGCACGTGCTAGCAGTCTTCTTGTTAACTGGTGTTATTATGCTTCCAGAGCTTTGTGTCGCTAAACGATGGACTAGGAAGGCAAAGACTGGTCCAGAACCAGACGAAAGTGACATTGGAAATGAAGGTTACTGTCAGAATTCTCCAATTTTAAGATACAATGATCTTGTTCGCGATGCCATGAAGTGTGCAGAGAAGGGAGCAATATCTGCAGAGACCTTTAGAGTTGCAAAGGACATGCTACGAAAAGCTTTTGCTGAAATTACTAATTTGGAGGAGAAGATGGCAAAAAGTGGGCCACATCTTGCAGCAAACACATAAGGAGGAGTTGGATGTGATAACTGCTTACCTTAGATGAAATTTGAAAAGCAAATCCATAAGTTCTGGTATATCATGAACTTTTCTGATGCCAATGTCTGATTTCTTTCTACAAGCTTGGGCTTGTTTTCTCTGATTGAGATTATTGGCAATTTTTATGACCAACGAGAGGCAGTGATGTTTCTTATTAGAGTTATTTCTGCACAGTTGGAGTTAGAAAGAGCCAGTCTGCTAACTTGCATTATATATATGGATTAACTGCATGTTTAGCTATGGTAACGTGAATATCAACTTTTCAATTGCTCTTTCTTCGAAGTTGTACATTGTATGGTTACATCTCCCACTATTGGACAACTTTTACAGTAATCTTGTAAAGCTTGGGTATTTCATTTTCTTCTATTAGAGAGATATTTCTTTCACACTATGTGGTGCATTTAGCTGTAAAATGTCATATGCTCATGTCGTCTTGCCTATCAGGGTGCCAATTATGATGTTTGTGCTATCTCGTTAACTGTATGATTTATAGTTTTCATGTTTCAGCTTGTAAATTAACTTATATTTTCTGCCTAGCTGTTGCAATAAGAAGGGTTAAATTAGTGACCGCGGAACATTACCTGAGAATATGCAACATCTTGGAATTTTAATCTGATCAACAGTAGGGTCAAATGATCTATAGAAATGCAGCCACCTACAAGAATTTGTGAAAGCTCCCCAGTTCACTGATTGAGATCTAGCTAAATCATTATTAAATGCCACAAAGACAACGACAACAACAAAAGAAGCTTGAATTTACATCCAAGGAGATGTTATTTGACTGTTATAGTCATTATTCAATCTGATCCAAGTACATAAATGGCAATTTCTTCTACAATTTGCTCAAGAAGCAAAGAAAGATTAACCGACAACAGAAAGGAGATATACAATCTGCTGCCAGTGTTTGCCTCCTTTTCGCCAAAACCTTATATCGCCTGTATTTTCAAATGTTAAAAGTGGAAAAGGAGACATGGTTTCCACTCTTACATATTCCCTAATGTCTAGATCATGAAGATGCAATTCTACTTTCATCTGATCCATCTCAAACATTTTCCATTAAGGTTCTTGCCATGCCGTCTTGCTGCCATTCAATATTTTAATCTTCAAGCTGGAATATTGTCTGTCAGTGAAAGCAGCATCAGACTGTTGAGCGCCAAGGAAACTAAGTGCCTTAATTCTTAGTTCCTAAATAGTGCTTCTTAAAGCATCCGATGGCTTCTTCTTTGAATGGAATAATTGCAATCTGAGATCGCCTGTACACAAATAGGGAGACTGCAACACATCAATCACCTAATGATTATCATGTAAGATTTATATCATCTGTATCAATGTATTCCTCCAAGTCCATATGTTTACTTATATTATCCAATATCCAGTAGACCTCTTTCTTTTCAGGATGTGTGCTGTTTCCAACAACAAACTCACATAGCTGGCCATTCACTTCAATTGAACTGCACCCCGGTGTCTTCTTAACCCCTAAATCTTTCATCTTTCTTCTTACTTTTGTTACTTCCCCCCATCTGCTTGCAGCTGCGTATATATTAGCGATAAGCGTGTGCATACCAGAGTTTCCAGTCTCTTGTTTGATCACTCGTTTGGCCAACCTCTCACCCATCTCAACATTGCCATGAACCCTGCAGGCTGCAAGCAATGCACCGCATAATGGTGAGACATCTTTCTCGCTACCATTTGGCATGTCCTCGATCAACTTCTCTGCCTCATCCAAGAGACCAGCACGCCCAAGGAGGTCGACCAAGCAACCGTAGTGTTCCACCTTGGGCTCTATTCCGTAGACCTCCTTCATGGCAAGGAATTGCTTACGGCCTTCATCCACCAAACCTCCATGACTGCATGCACTTAATACACCTATGAAGGTGATATCGTCCGGTTTAGCTCCAGCTCTTTCCATGTCCAAGAACAACGCAAGAGCTTTGCTCGTTTGGCCATTCACAGCTAGACCACAGATGACTGCCGTCCATGCTGCAGTGTCTTTCTCTACCGCTCTCTCAAAGATTTCCAATGATTTCTCTACGTACCCACATTTTGCATACATGTCTATCAATGCCGTGGCAACGACAGTGTCAACTTGCAACTTGTTGTCTTTTATGTATCCATGAATCCACTTGCCTTGCTCCAGAGCTCCCAAACTTGCACAACAGGTGAGAAGAGCCACTGCAGTGAATTTATCAGGCTTCATACGCTTCAATTGCATATCTCTAAACAAAGCCATAGCTTCTTCAAACCTATTATACTGCACATACCCATTAATCATGGCAGTCCAAAGAATCACATCCTTTGCTGGGCTCTTGGTAAATAGTTCCCTTGCTTCATCCAACTGGCCAGAGTTGACATATCCCGATACCACAATAGTCCAAGAAATCACATTTCTTGACGGCATTGTGCCAAACAACCTCCGAGCTGCATCCAAGCATCCGCATTTTGCATACATATCTAACAGTGCATTACCAAGAGTGATGCTGAACCCGAGTTCTTCATCCATATGACGATGAATGTTCTTCCCCAACTCGAGGTCTCCAATTGGGACACAAGCAGATAGAGTGGTGACCAAAGTAGCCTCGTCAGGCTTGATGCTCTCCCGCTCCATCCTCCGGTAAACCGAGATGGCCTCCTCGAACCTCCCGCACTTGACATAGCTAGCAATCATTACGTTCCACAAAACCAAGTCCCTCACAGGCGTTTCGTCGAACAGGGACCGCGCATTCTCGATTTCAGCTATCTCAGCATACATATCCACGAGCGAGTTCCTCGTATAAGGATCGAACTCGAACCCACTTTTAACCACAAGGCCATGAACCTTTCTCCCTTCGGAAACCATTCTTAAGCTTCCCATCGCCTTTAGAACAAATGGGTATGCGAAGTTATCAGGCAACAAGCCCTTCTCCCTCATTCGGAAGAACAAATCAATTACTTTCAAAAAAATTCCCATCTTTGACAACGCCCTGATCAGTAAGTTATGAACGAAAAGAGATGGGTCCGGCAAAGTATCGAACAACTTGCGCGCATAACTTAAGTCGCCAGATTCGGGGTGGGTGCAGAAGGCCATCAAGTCGTCGACCAAGTCTCGGCTTTGGAAGAGAGAAGTCACGAGGACTTGGCCATGGATTTGCTTTAGCTGCTTCATGCTCTTGCATTGTTGCAGGAGAGCGATGCATGCCTTCTTCGTTAACCTTCTCCGATTAGGAGTAGAAGAGGAAGTAGGAAGTAATAAGTAACTAAGTTTGCGCAGCATCTTTTCGCGTCCACAAAGCTGTGGAGACTTGCGAAGGATTTTTCAGAAAAACAAGGGGCCAATATGAAAATTAGCACTAAACTTTTGTATTTACTACTTTAACCCCTCCCACAGTCCCATGTGAACCAATTCCATAAAAATTACAAACAACAAGGACTAATTTAGTATTTATCCCGGGGAGGAGGACTAGGGACTAGGGAGGGGCCAAAATAGAATTATAGAAATGGCATCGAAGAAGAGGGGAGGAAAGGCTATAGTGGTGGGAGGTAGCATAGCAGGACTGTCATGCGCCCACGCTCTCATCGCCGCCGGATGGGAACCGACGGTGATCGAGAGGTCGGGAGTTCCTCCATCACGAAGCCCCACCGGAGCTGGCCTCGGACTCGATCCCCAATCTCGAGAAATCATCAGCCGTTGGATCTCCAACCCCGACCTCCTCCACCGCTCCACCTTTCCCCTCTCCGTAGACCTGGTAACTACTCTCTCTTTCTGTCTGTACTTAGCTTAATCGTGAGTTAAGTTTGTTAATTTTATTAATTCCTTTCTCTAGAATCGAGCAACTAATAGTGAGGATAAGATTAGTAGGACATTAACGAGAGATGAGAGCTTCGGATTCAGAGCAGCCCATTGGGCCGACCTGCACGCAATATTATACAAATCTTTGCCGCCAGACTTAGTTTTGTGGGGCTATCAATTTGTCTCATTTCAAGTATCCGAGGACAAGTCCAAAGTTGTAGCAAAAGCTAAAGTTGTTCAAACGGATGAATTAGTGGAAATTATAGGAGATTTGCTTGTTGCAGCTGATGGGTGCTTGTCTTCCATTCGGCAGCAGCTCCTTCCAAAATTTAAGCTGAGGTTTGTGCGTTATTTTCTTAATTTTTGCAGCATACGTAGCAGTTTTTGCGATCTTGCTTTTTGGATATAAATGTCGGTAGTTTCAATTTGAAGAGCTTTTTTTTTTTGGATGGATAGGTATTCAGGCTACTTGGCATGGAGAGGAGTGTTAGATTTCTCAGGAAAAGAGGATTCAGATACCATTGTTGGAATCCGGAGAGCTTATCCAGAGCTTGGAGATTGTTTATACTTTTATCTGGCTAATAGAACACATTGTGTGCTCTATGAGTTGAAGAACAAGAGACTTAATTGGCTTTGGTACATCAATGGGCCTGAACCAGAAATGAAGGTGCTTTTCATCTCATTTTTGGATTCAACTATAGGCTACATTGCATAGTGTTTACTCGAACTATGCAATGTCAAATATTTTTCATTATTGTCTGATTTCTAATGGAGTATAAGTTCAAAATTTTGGAGAAAATTCTGCAGGGTACTTCAGTTACCATGAGAGTGAGTGATGACATGGTGAAGAAGATGCATGAGGAAGCAGAGAAGGTCTGGGTTCCTGAACTGGCCAGGGTCATGAAAGAAACAATGGAACCTTTCATCAATGTAATATATGATAGTGAACCTCTACCACAGCTCTTCTGGGACTATGTGGTGTTAGTCGGTGACGCAGCCCATCCTACAACTCCTCATGGATTGCGAAGCACAAACATGTCGATTATAGATGCTGAAGTCCTGGGCCATTGCCTTGAGAGGTGGGGATTGGAGAACCTTCACATAGCTCTTAAGGATTTCCAGGAACTCAGGCTTCCTGTCGCATCAGATCAAGTTCTGCATGCACGAAAATTAGGGCGCCTAAAACAAGGTCTAATTCTTAATGATCAAAAGACCTTTTTTAATCCGCTGATGTCAACCTCAGACGAGTGTTTACAGCTTCAGCAAAGAACTATGCCATACTTTCAAGGTGCTCCTACTGCCAGTTGAATTTACTTTATCACCAATAATTTGTTTCAATTGCTATTACCTGTATTCAGTGATGCAGTAATATGTCATACAGTTACTTATATTGCGAAAATAAATGGCACTCCTTTACTCTGATTTAATAGACTGTATAGCTTTATTTGGATAGCAGTAAATATGCAGTGTATATCTTAAGTCACTTCATATTTCTGAACATCTTATTCTGTTACTCTAACATTATTCTGCTTTCTTTCTTCTGAGAGTTACATGGCATGCCAGTTACTAGGTACTTCAAAAGATCCCAGAACTGTGATTAAGACACAACTGTCTGCTGCATTTCTGAACATTAAGGTAAAATGATAAGATTCAGCTTGTTCTACTGTTTTAGAAGCTCATCTTCTCAGTCCTTGATAATTTCCATGTGAAAATAGGTGTAGTAGTTCTTCAAGAAAAAG
Organism: Typha latifolia; assembly: GCF_019914945.1. Taxonomy (NCBI): domain Eukaryota; kingdom Viridiplantae; phylum Streptophyta; class Magnoliopsida; order Poales; family Typhaceae; genus Typha; species Typha latifolia. The sequence continues at coordinate 3,362,243 of NC_133087.1, read as the reverse complement.
TGAGAATACAATAGTCATTCTAAACCTCTCACATCTTGAGTCCCTCTTCCAGGCTAGCTATCTTAAATTTCGTTCTCAGCATAATGAGTAAATGAATAGATAACTACAAACTCGTCATTGTCGAATACATTCTCAAAGATCTTGTACTGGAATACATTACTCATCCAGTGTGGGTTTAGTTCATGATTGGTCATGTTGATTGAGATGTAGATATGGAAGCAGGAGTGAAGAAGATTTATAGAGTTGGAAGGGAAGAATAACAAATATAATATTCTTCTATATCTCTTAAGGCGGACAACATTTTGAAGAATATCTCATGTTGGATTTGTAAAGTAATCTTGCATTGCATAGAGATTCTGACGTATTTCTGACATTAGTTATGTCTATGCTGCTTAGGATAGGATATGTTGTGTGCTCAGAATGTTGGCGAAAAAACTTAATTTGTTAAGTTATTTATGTAAAAGATAATAAATATCAAGTGATATTTATGTAAGTAATTATTGTTGGAGTTAATCATAACGGTTGAAATCTTAAAACGACTCAAACGATGTAAATATCTTATTAGATTAAAGGTGAATGATTTAGTCTGTAAATTTGGTATCTATTAAATATATATTTTGCAACCAAATACTATATGACATGTTATATAATTTTTTTTTTATTACAAGCCAAAATGCGTAATAAAATTATGCATATTTTTTAAACAAAATTTCTACCATAGATAATATACTTATTCATATAGAAATTTATTTAAAATAAGTATTACATGTTATAATTAAATAATAAAATATGATTAAAGTTATAGATGCATCTAGTTTAAATTTAAGAGGTGCACTAAATTTATTTTAAAAATATTTTATATACTAAGTCTTTTCTCGAAGTAGTAGGCTATGAGACTGCAGACGAACCGAATGTTTGTAGACACGCAAAAGATTCCAAACAAAAGCGGATCTAGAATGGAAAACAACAAAAAGCTAATTAAGCCACATCTCCAATGGATCCGAGCACCAACAAACTCAGAGTTTGGACCTCGTAACATCTTTTGCTGAGAGGACCAAAAGAAATTACGTTCGTCCTCCTAATCCGCTCATTCCGAGACCGATCTTGGAACGTTCCGCTTTATCTGGATTAATTTATTCCGATTTCATGTGAATTACTCCATGCCCCTCAAATTATTGCGATTCCATATGGATAACTTTCAATAAACCCGACAAAATAGCTCGGATCGGGGCTTACGTCACGCCATAAATTGGACATCCTTTGATGTCCACGGATACCATTACCATACAAACTCTACCTAGTTTCCACCACAAGAATTACTTAAAACACTATCTCAAAATATTATGGCTGTTATAAAATCTATAAGTTAAATTAATAATTAAAATACAAGTTACCCTATTTTTAGACCAAAATTACACAAACTTTATTCTATATCATTATGTCTCCATAAAACTTTGGTTAAATTGTAAATGTCATCCGTGCCTTTTTTTACTTTAAAAATTTATTACCAAATTGAATATATAAAATCCACTGTACTTCCTGAACTTTACTTCGTATTCTCTCTAAATCTATATTTATTTAGTAGAACCACTCCGATACCTTATATTAACGATAAGAATAGCAAAATATTACGTGTATAATATATAAATTTCCATCAGAAGACTTGCAAACTCCATATACACCAGTGACTAGTTTGGAGATCTAACAAACCAAGCAACCGATCGAGCACGATGGTTTGCCTTGGAGAAGAGGAAGCAAAGCCGCACTTCGTGCTCGTCCCCTTGGTGGCCCAAGGCCACATGATCCCCATGGTCGACATGGCGCGGCTCCTTGCCGAGCACGGCGCGCGCGTCAGCCTCATCACCACCCCGGTCAACGCCGCCCGCATCCAGCCGATCATCGACCGCGTCAGCCGATCCAACCTACCCATCCGCTTCGTCGAGCTCCGCTTCCCCTGCAAAGAGATTGGCATCCCCGACGGCTGCGAGAACGTCGACCTCCTCACCGACCAGGAGACCTTCAAGCCATTCTTCGACGCCATGAGCTCGTTCCAGTCCCCATTAGAAGACTACATCCTCGCCCAAGACCCGAACCCGACCTGCATCATATCGGACGGCTGTAACCCGTGGACTATGGAGGTGGCTCGCAAACTTGGAATCCCGAGGTTCGTCTTCCACGGCCCCTCCTGCTTCTACGTGCTCTGCGATTATAACATCATGAGGCATAACCTCTACAAGCTCATAGTAGATCAGCTCGAGCCATTCCTCGTGCCGGACTTGCCCGTTCGCGTCGAGGTCAACAAACTCCAAGCTCCTGGCTTCTTTAACCAGTCTGGGTGGGAAAAATTGTGCGACGACTGCATAGAAGCAGAGAAGACGGCGGATGCCATCTTAATCAATACTTTTGATGATTTAGAGCATCCCTTTATCGAACAATATGCTAAGTCTTTAGGGAAGAAGGTCTGGCCAATTGGGCCTCTGTGTTTGTATAACAAGGATGTTGATAGCAAGGCTACGAGAGGTAACATAGCTGCCATAGACCAACATAGAGTGATCACTTGGCTTGACACAAAAGAGGCAAACTCTGTGATTTATGTTAGCTTCGGTAGCTTGGCGAGGCACCAACCTTTGCAAATTATAGAGATCGGAAGTGGACTGGAGGCATCTAAGAAGCCATTCATATGGGTGATCAAGGAGGCTGAGATGGTTCCTGAGGTGGAGAAGTGGATAAAAGAGGAGTTCGAGGAGAAGACAAAAGAGAGAGGTCTTATAGTCAAGGGATGGTCGCCGCAACTGGCGATACTGTCGCATGCGGCCGTCGGAGGATTGGTGACACACTGCGGGTGGAACTCGATGCTCGAGTCGATATCTAATGGAGTTCCATTGGTGACATGGCCGCATTTTGCCGACCAGTTCCTTAATGAGAAGTTGGTAGTGGATGTTCTAAGAGTGGGAGTTTCACTTGGGGTGAAGTCTCCGTGTTACTTTACGGGTGTGGATAGTAGTACTGCAGAGGTGGTGAAGAGCGAGGACATAGAGGAGGCTGTGTCAAGGTTGATGGACGGAGGGGAGGAAGGGAGAGAGAGGAGGGAGAGAGCCAAGGAGTTTGGGGAGAAGGCTAAGAAGGCAATGGAGGAGGGAGGCTCATCTTATGTGAATATGAACGAGATGATCCAATTTGTTATGGAGCAATCTGGAAAGCAAGGATGTCTGTTAAATGGAAGTGTTGATTTTTTGGCTTAAAGTTTTAGACACTTTTTCTCTAGTAGGTGCATATTCTTGGATGTTCCAAGTGAATTGTCCTCAGTTATGATGATATATTGTCATAATAAAAGTCTTCTTTCTTATGTTAGTCATATTTACACAGGCTATGGGAACTGTTTTCTATCCCCTGAAAATAAATTTTTATAACCTTTATTAAGGTTATTTAATGTACGAACCTTCGAATTATATCTTTATATATTTATGATAGGCTTCCATCAATTAATGTACGACGCAACCTCATATTTGTCACAGAGTTAATTCGATGATAGAAAAGATGGTAATGGAATATAAATGCTATGCTTCTAGAAATTAAACATAGTGGAAAGAAAAGTTCAACACGGAAGAGTGGACATGTTATATATACATATCGATCATATCATCAAGTTGTGAGAGTGAGCTCTTTGGCATCATTTTCGTAGCTGTCTAAATTTGACTACTCTTGTCGCATGAATGCTCTGAGACTAATTCGATCATACTTCCTGTAGTGCATGATAAAGCCAACCTAACCTAAGTCGTCTAATAAATTATTTGAGACGGCAAATGAATGGCAGGAACATAGTTTTTTAATTTAATATTATTTTAATTAAAAAATTACAATTATAATATCGATTTCAAATTATTTATTTATAATATTCCTCTCTCTCTCTCTCTCTCTACAGTCTACACAGGGAAGAGATAGTGACCAGCTAAGCATGTTAGGTGGGAGACTTTTCTTTTTATCAAATGTCAATATAGTATTAAATAATTTGTTGGTCACAAAAATCTTTTCTAAAATCTCTTGACCAAAATTTGTAGAAGATCGTAAGTAAATCTTACGTCCAACAGTATAATTTGCTTGACGACGACAGGTATGGATAATTAATAATTATTAAATTATTAGTTATATATTTAATATTATTAATGATGGAACCTATGGACCAATATAGCTCGAGACTCTCTTAAAATATTGACGGGGAGTGTAGAATAGACTCAGCCACGTGTCGATGATGCCCAGGAAAGGGCCTTTGAAATGATACACTCAATCTCTCTATGTAGGTAAATTAATATATATATATATATATATATATATTAAGAGAATTTGAATGTGAAGAAGATTTTCTTTTTATTACATTCAATGAATCAGCTTGCATGCCTTATACAGGATGTGTACACATTAGATTCAAAATTCATGGCCTAAGATTTAAATCCCACTATATACGGATATCTATTAACAGTTATTAACATAATCATAGCTGACTAACATAATCAGTTAAGGGATCATATCAGATTCTTTTCTTTAATACTCCCCCTCAAGTTGGAATGTATATTGATTACATTCAACTTGTTGAGCAATGCCTCAAATTGTGTCGAGCTCAATGGCTTGGTGAATAAGTCCGCTAGTTGATCACCGGTAAGGATATATGCTGTCTTAATTTCTCCTCTCTGCACCCTTTCACGAACTACATGACAATCAATCTCTATATGTTTCGTGCGCTCGTGAAAAACTGGGTTCAAAGCTATATATATAGCAGCTTGGTTGTCACAGAACAGCTTAACTGGTTGAGCTTGACACACATTCAAATTTTTTAATATACTTTGTAACCAAGTTACCTCACAGCATGTAGTAGCCATGGAACGATATTCTGTCTCCGCACTTGAACGCGCCACTGTACTTTGCTTCTTTGTCTTCCAAGAGATTGGTGCATGTCCAAGTAGGATGCAATATCCAATCAAAGATCTTCTTATGTCTTTACAGCAAGCCCAATCAGCATCACAGAATGCTTTCAGCTCTAGTGGTCCTTTGGAAGGTAAAAGAATCCCTTGGCCAGGTGTGTGTTCGATGTACCGCAGGACCTTGTGTGCAGCTTCAAGATGAGGTGGTCTAGGCTTGTCCATGAACTGATTTAATATGTGAACAACGTACACAAGGTCTGGTCTGGTAATTGTGAGGTATATTAGCCGCCCTATAAGTCTCCAATATTGGGATGGATCATGCAATAATTCACCACTTGTTTGTGTTAGACAAGTTCTGATCAATTGGAAAACGTGAGGGTTTAGCACTAAGAAAACCTGTGTCTTCAAGAATTTCTAAGGCATATTTCCTCTGACACAATGCAATACCTTGCTTAGACCTTGCAACCTCAATGCCAAGGAAGTATTTTAGTTGCCCCATGTCCTTTAGTTTGAACTGGCTTGAAAGAAATTGCTTGGTATCAGTGATGTCTTCCAAATTGTTTCCTGCCAAGATCACATCATTAACATAAACCAGTAATACCGTGAATCTACCTGAACGATTTCGGACGAACAATGAATAATCCGACCAAGATTGGTGAAATCCAGCTGATTTGAGGGTTGTTGATAGTTTAAGAAACCACTGTCGTAAGGCTTGCTTCAAACCGTAAATTAATTATGGAAATACATGAAGATTGAAGAGCGGCGATATGGATTGCGTGGCAGTTGTAGACTTATGTAGACTAGCTGAGCAAGTGAGCTCTCTCTCTCTCTTCTACTCTCGGCTTGTTTATACCCCCAAGAACTCCTGAGTACTAGTATAGTGATTTTTGTAAAAGAACCCCTGCATAATAAGGTTTTGTATAATTGCGAATCCTACTATATCATTTTTTATTATAAATATTTAAAGAAATCTCTTAACATAAACAGCACAGAATATGATAGCTCGATCCCAAGAAAAACCTAGATGGACATGTGGCAGGTAGTATTGAAAAACTCAACATGAGGGAGGAGAAAAAAACATAAGAGTAATTTGGTCCAGAGCATCTATCAGTGGTTCTAATATCAAGGACGGCATCACAATTAAAAACCAACCATTGCTTGTGGCCACGTGGGTTTAAGCGGTGGCCACGGCTTGTTGCGCTTGGTTTGGATTTAAACTTAAGTATTTAATCTCTTTATTAAAATCAAATTGTAATAGCTAATCAACTATTATTGAAAATATTTACTGTTTCAAGTCAGTCATACAGCAACAAACATGATGTTCGATCAAATCCCATATTAAACAATTGAGAGCCATTTAATTATATATATATATATATATACAAGATAAATATAATAGGATTAATTATGCCGACACATCTTGAATTATACCTAACTTTTAATTCTTTTAGGTTATAAATTTGACCTTAAATTTTAGAAAAATTTTAATGTCACTTTTTGATTAGTCGTTATGTATTTCAATTAAATAAATATATTTAAATATAGTTTTATTTTAATTTTTTAAATTAAATTAGAATAATTAAATAAGATTTAATTATGCTCCCCTCCTCCCCCTTGCCTCGGCTCAGCATTGGCAGTATCCAGCACGAGTCAGCCAAGATATCGAGGGGGCAGCGTTGAAGCACTATTTGTTGGCCTTAAAAAAGAGCTTCCACCTGCGGCGGTCGAGGAGGGCAAGGTCACAAGCAACCACGAGCAGTGAAGGTGAGGGCAGCCAAAACAAGATCTGATCAAATGACTCAGGTCACCCCCTACCCCGCCCGTTCGGCTCGCCCATTCAGCCCGCTAAACGATCTGCCCTCTAAGTAGTTGCAGTTCCATCCAACTTGTTTGCTTTATCATAAAGAAGATCCCACTTGGTCATTCTTTAATCATCTTCTCTAGTAGTACACACAGTATATTGGTCAAAGAAACTCTCTCGCTCTCTCTCTCCCACTCATTCTCAAAGAATTAAAAGAAGAAAACATCAGTAGTAGCTCAAATCCGGAGGCTAAATCAAAATCTTTAAAAGGTAGGAAAACTAAGAGCACTAATTTATACTTATAGTTGGCATGAATATCTTGCAGGGAAATGACTCAATTCTCCTTTGCATTTGCAGGATTTCACAAACAGCTACCAAAAGCTTCCTGTGGTGCAGGAGGTCAAGGCATATACAACTTCAACCTTACATACAAATGTGGTGACCCAGGTTCAGCAGCATGTGAGGACCCAACAAAACATTGGAGTTGGGATGGGATTCACTTAACTGAAGCTGCTTATGAATCCATAGCCAAAGGTTGGCTTAATGGTCCCTTTGCTGATCCACCTATTATGAGATCACAACGTCGCTAAAGAATGCCGACACGCCCATTTATCCATAAAAAAAATTTTAGAATTGTTTCTGTAGAAGGACCCATTTTCTTATGCTTATCTTGTTTAGTTGGTGAAGGTGAGGCTGTGGGTCTTGCTGTAATATGCATTTGTGACGAGTGATCAGCTAGTAAATTTTAATGTTTATAGACATTTGAGTTCTTGATGCATGACTGGGGCTAGAGCCCCCAAATCCCCTCCCTATATTGAGGCGGAGCCTGCCCTACTTGGCTCGATCTCTCACGGGCTGAGCGGTAATGGGTTAGACTATTTTAGTCCGGTCCGAATCCAGTTCGCCCCGAGTAATTGATGGATCCGGCCGTGAATAAATATTTAAGACTGGTTGACCCCAAAAGCACAGCCGGAACCCGGCCCGGCTCACCCGATGATCATGTCTAGCCAAGGTTGAGGGCAGCGCAGTGCGGTGTGAACAAGGGTGGCCGAGGATGGTGATGCGGCACGGGCAAGATCACACACGATGGAGGAATCAAATCAGACAAAGGATGAGAGTGGGCAAGGAGGGCGACGAGGACAGCGGTCGGGCGGCGAAGGCAAGCACGATGGGGATGAGGGCAGTGAGGGCAAGGGCCGAGGCAGCGGGTTCGACTTCCGGCAAGCCAGGCTCACCGTTTAGGAGGTCTCCGTGAAAATCAAGTGTAGTTCACGAGGTGTTAACGTAATTAACCCAATATAATATCCTCATAAGCTTATAAATTGTTTTGGCAATAGTGAAACTCCAATTTATAACATAACTTATTAATCAATGTCTCAACATTTAAGCACAGCATTACTCGTTACATATATTGTCTGATTTATTGCAGTTTTTGGGCTGACTCGGAAGGTATTCTTTTTCGAGGATCCGCTAAAAACTCGAACAAAATACAAAATATCCAGATAAGTTTCACATTTACAATAAGAAGACTCAGGCAAGCAGGACTTCATCATGGTCTTACGACATTGCCACTATAAATATATCCTGGAAATCAAATTAATCTTTGGAAGATTTGTTTATGAGAGATTTATGGATGTGAGGGATCACACCTCCTCCAGCTATAGTCCCCTTGATAAGAGTATCCAGCTCTTCGTCCCCGCGGATTGCTAGTTGCAGATGTCTCGGAGTTATGCGCTTAACTTTTAGATCCTTGCTTGCATTCCCAGCCAGTTCTAATACCTCTGCTGTCAGGTATTCTAGAATAGCAGCAGAGTATACAGCTGCTGTCGCGCCGACTCTCCCATTTGCTGCAACTCGAGACTTCAGCAGTCGATGAACACGACCAACTGGAAACTGTTGGAAGGCAAAGAATACAGAGCAAGAGTGCTCTATCAGTTTAGTTCCAAACAAAGTCCTGAGGTAAGAGTAATGTTCAATAACATGATTTTATGCTGAATCCATGCAACCATTACCCAAGCACACATATACATGCACATACATACACATGTGTGTCTATAAATAGATATGTGCAGTATGTTGCGGAAGAAACAACTGTCGTGAGGAACCAGGAAAAAATGATTGAACTAATTAGATTTAAAGATACAACTAAATACAGTGTTAAATGAAATCAATCACTATGAACAGCTCTACAAGAATGGATCAGCTACAGAGGTCCAATTGAAGTGTCAAGGAAAGAGAACTATTAGAAATCAAGGATACCTCTACTATCTAACAGATATATACAATTGTCATATATGAAGATCCTCTTTTCCTTTACTTCTACCTCTGCGCATTTTGTTTGGATGAAACAGTCTGACATAATTAACATAGATAGGCCTTAATAGACAATTAAATGCAGTTTTCATTTTTTTATTAATCATTATAGACTTTGTAACGTAACCTATTAAAGTCATTATCTTTCTCTCCTTCTGTAACATCATGCTCATCTAGTTTGGAGCATATCAGTCTGTATGCATCAAATTGGTTCTGCATTTTTTTCAGTTTCATCTTTGTACACCCTTAAATTCTATATAGTCACTTCTCCTTGAAGCTTTGTAATTTAAAACGGGTCTGCCTTTCTGATCACATTTGCAGCATAATATCTACCACTGCCTGAAACCATCTTAGCCGCCAACCTTCTAAACCTTAAATGTTATAACATGCAAGATGTCAGCTTGCCAATAGCATAACATTCCCTATAAATCTCTTGTAAACTTAGTCCCGTTTACTGAACAAGATAACAAATTCGCTATCCGAGATCACACATATGAACAAGACCAACACTAAATTTGACGGCAAAACGACAAATACTACGTAATTGGATGCACCCAAGAACGTCTCCAAGACTCCAAGGCTTCACAGGATCAAATACATCAAGAGAGAGACCTGGAGGCCAGCTCGAGAAGAGCGGGAGGTGGGCTTCTTCTTGTCCTTGTCCTTGCCCGAATTGGGAACCGACGATCTCGCCGTTATGAGACCCTTCGCGCCTTTTCCCGACATTTTGCGGCCAACAATTGGCTGCTAGAGAGAGAAGAGAGGGGGGAGAGAGCGGAGGAAAAGGATCGAGATGATGGGGGGGGGGGGGGGGGTTAGAGAAAGTCGAACGACATTGCGTCGAAGTTATCCTCGTTTCTGCGAGAAATTACCAACGGAGACCGGATCACCCGAGTGATCCGAACTCCGAAGAAGGTATTCGGGTTTCGGGTACAAAAAGAGTTGCACTAATCAGATCCGCTGCGGTAGGTAAAACTGATGGTTTTGGTATTCCAAGAAACTACCTTTTATCTTCTCAACACTTGAAGCAAACAAAAAATAATCCACAGTAGTTTTTCCTCAGACGATCAACCATGAGATTAATATCAATAATCATTGTCCTTCAAACCTATAAGCAATCGTGCAGCCAAAATAAAATTTGCACAAAATCAAAAAAAGATTACACAAGAAGAAAACAATAACACGTGTAAGAGAATATGATAGCATTTTTCAAGCATATAGCAATGAAGACCTGAAATTTTTTTTTCCATTGTATCAGTTTAACAGACCACTGTTAGAACAGCAACAAGATTCAAGGAGTAAACTTTCTTTTCTCCAGTAATTCAGATAATTATTAGCATCTTAACAAGGATGCCAGATTTAACAAGACTGCAATAGCGATGAGGCTCCACCAATCAGACCTTTAATCAGAGAGCACAAGGTTTTGAAGCTTTCTACGTAGAGAATCATTACACCCAACACCTGCAGAAATCCTTGGCTGGTTTATTCCAAACCAACAGGTGATCCTCGGTCTCACGAGACACCCAGTACATACAAAACAGTGCTAGGAGTGAAGAAGAGCAACAAAGGGAACAGCCTTGTCTATACCATGTTCGCAGCAGCACCAGGCATCTGATAGTATCCTATATCTCAGTCTGCCCATCCTCGGATATGTGAAAGCCTTCGATCTTGCGGGACACCTCATTCACTCCAACCTTCATTTTCCCGGGAGACCCGTTTGCATTGAGTGTTTCCTTCTCATCAGTGGTGGACTGGGTCATCTGCCATATTCTGATGGTGCCATCCTCAGACCCTGAGGCATATGATTCACCACCAGGCGAGAAGCGAACACAGTGAACAGGCCCATGGTGACCTTTATTGCAAGCTGTGTTCATCAAATTACGATCATCAGTCACGCTATAATGAAATAGTACATGAAAGAAAGCTATAGAAAGAGAGACCAGCTATAGGTCCAGGCTTGAGTTTACAGACTAACAGAGAATCACACAGATGATATCATTCAGATGATGAACTGGGAAAATGGAAAATTTTATCCAAGAATAATGACTGTTCTTACTACTGGTTCAGAATTCAGATGTTTAAATTCTGCACAAAGAAAACTTTACAGAATAGAATGATAACAAGGGAACAGGAATTTAATATCAAACTACCACTGCATATTGTAGACAGTTCAGATTTATAAGAGCATTACTATTTATTAGGTTTTTACTGCTCGATGTCTTCTTTTAGTAGAAAAATTAACAGCCAACTACAAATTAACCCTAAACCTACAATTCGTAATTTCAGGGTTATTAGAATATCTACCAAATATGTCCAATCATTGTACATTTAATATCCTCTTCATCATTATTTCAATCTAGATGGGAGTAACTCAAGAGTAACTATGGGAACCCAAAACTTACTGATTTCTTCACCAGTGTGGAAATCAAAGACATGTATCCACATATCTTCTCCTCCAGCAATGAATCTTGCCCCAAGCTTTGGTTCAAGTGAAGCGGATTCCACAGTGCATGGCATATTGTAGCTTTTCACAACTCCAAAACTGCAGAGTAGTCAAGGTGGTATAAATTGACAAAAGAAAATTCCTTCCAATAAGTGGCAGTGAAAAGTAACACAGTAGCTTACTGATTTGCATCCCAAAATTTGACAGTTGAGCCATCAGCAGTGGTGATGTACCGACCATCCTGACTAACTTCTGCACAAGTGACAGGTGACTTGGTGTCAAGAGTTTGGACAATTGTCCCACTTCTCACATCCCATAACCTGCACATTCGTAAACAAAATGAGATCCAGAGGAAGGACGCAAGGGACTGAGATATAAAACTTACATGATTCCAACTTTGACATACTCTTTTGACGTAAATTCTTAACTAATAACATTTCAAGATGAAATCATCAAAAAGTGACAGTGCCATACCAAATAAGTAATATCACCAACTTGTAAAAGAATAACAAAAGTACTCATAAAGAAGGATGATGAGGGAAGAGGGAGGAGGACAGAGGGTTGGTGGTCCAGATCAGTGTAAATGAACACACCTTACACCACCAATATCAGTGCAAGAACTTAATATAGTTTGGTCACTGTGAAGCCAAGCAACAGTTCTAACAGAACCAGGTGACTTATCAATTTCTCTCGGAGTTGCATCAGGACGATTCAGATCATATATACGTAAAATTTTCTCAATTCCCCCAGTAAGTAACAGATGAGTATCCTGCAGGAGTAGAAAACTTGATCAAAGATGGAGCCAATTGAGGAAAGAAGCTGGTAGATAAAATTGGTCCACTGGATCTGTTATAAATTTTGGTTTATCTTAATGTTCAGAACATATAAAAGGACAGGCCAGCTAGCACTCCCACAATAATATAATAGCAAGGAATCTGCTTGAGAAGCTCAAAAAATCTTATATACTTCAGAAGTCAATTTGTCAGCTGCTTGAAGATATATGCTCAAACATCATCATATCATATAATCAAAATAGCAGTCATCTAGTCCAAGCAAGGGCAAACTAAGATTAAGGTACATTATCAAGGTGAACTCACAGACAGGAGAAGGAAATATAATTGAAATGCGCATCAAGTGAAAAGGCAATCGTTTAAACTCAGGAGAGTAATTCATAGAAACCATCATGCTATTTTATATATCAAATGAACTAACATGAGTCATGCTAGTCAAATGCTGAGCATCATTTTCTTCATATTACAGAAAACATAATGATGCACAAGTAAAAAAGAGTGTCCTAGTACATGAGGCTCCCGCCTACATGATCTAGGGAGGGAGATCATATGCGTGGATCACTAGTATTTATCCTGACTGGATGCAGAATTAAATGTTCGTCAAGGGAAAAGAGGAATAAGTAGACATATCGCATGCATCATGAAGGCTCACTCCCACAATTGCTGCAAATATCAGCCAGATAAGAATGTGATACCCAATAAAATTGTATATATGTCATCAAATGAGCAAGCAGAATATAAGTTTTCATCGATATCAAAAGAAAATATTAAACTTCCACATTATCAAAATACTACTCCGTTACCTCAGAGAAGGCACATGCACGGACTATATGCTTATGTTCAAAGGAGTGTAGTTCATCGCCAGTTATTGCATCCCATATTTTACTGCAGAGTGAAGAAAAAAAATCAGAATAATCTTTAGGGCCAAACATCCTATGATGCAAACATTCAGCAAATAAAAATACTTTCATATTAACGACTTAGAAACTAAGATCATTCCCCATCACATGTGTTCGTCCCATTAAAAAAGGATACAAAACCAAATAAGACTTAAACTCTTATTCTATATGATGGATCGTATTAAAGAGTATCAAGTGAGCGGAACATATGGCAGAAGACTCGAAAGAAGCGGACTTGCTTTTCAAAATTTGACTCCAGTTAACCACTGACTGAAGACTTGATGTATTAGATGGATGAAACAAATAAGAAAGTTGATGACTGTTGTATCTATCGACTTATGACTGACTCAATCGATATGTTGATGACTGTTTCTAGACTTGACTCATCATGTTGTTCATAAAGAATAGGGTCATGTTCCACCTTTCCAAGGTGATCAAACCCCAAGAATCCATGATGTGACGGACATGCTTGACAAAGAGTGGGTGATAAAGGATGCAAACGTCTTCAGAGATAGAGATAATGAGAAACCAAGCAATTCAGGGCAAATAATGGGAAATCAAATGAGAAAAAGCTTCCAAAACAACCACCTATTGGATAAACAGTGGGTGATTAAAAAAACATAAACACTTATGATCAGCAGTCAACAAAAGGCAGGAAAACAGAAACAAAACTTCAGTTGTTGAGAGAAAACTTAAAAAGAAAACGAAAAAGAAAAAACCATCAGAACAGGATAACATCAAAAAGTCATTTTTGGGTGAATATCAATGACCTCAAAATCAGAAGGGTGGCAAAGTGGGTGTGTGAGCATAAAAGCTAAGTTTCAACCCATACCAACAGTCTTGATGTAACAAATAGAACATCTTACGCTGTGAAATCAGCTGATCCTGAGGCAGCACGTAAGGCATTCGTGTCCAGACAGCAACTCCAAACTGCACCCTTGTGCCCTTCAAAAGTCCCAATCCAGTCCCCGGTCTCACCATTTCTAAGCATGGGGTTGGCATCTGCAAAGTTGAAGCATTTCTAATAAGAAACCTACATGTGCTACTGAATACACAGAAAGAGAATATCACCATCTTTCTGATTGATGTTGCAAAACAAGGAAAAGTAAAGAGGATGTTCAATAAAAACTTTTTAGTGAAAGGTCTCGTTGTCTAGTAATGCTAAAGAAAAACTAGTCACTCAACCTAGTAATCAAGTGGAAGTTATGATCTCAGCAGGAAATATAACTACTCATCGAGTTGATTTATTCAACTCATGCTCTCCAGTCTCCATTATCTCTGTATACTACCAAAGAGTCTCTTAATTGTTGCTGCATTTCTACCAGAGCAGATTCATAACTCCGAGCATTAACAAATAAAAAGATCTCATTTTTCATACTGAAATGTCTATATATTACTTGCAACAGTAGAAGACCCACTTGTTCGTTTGCCCATAAAGGCATCAACCACACGTATATGCGTTCGTCTCGATATCAAAAATTTACAATCTCTAACTTTTGTCAAACAAAGGAGATCACAAAAGAAAGAGAAAAAAAAAAAAGAACTCAATAAACAGTTACATTTATATCGATCCTGAGATCAAAAGGAGAACTTCTAACCTTTGCTTGCGCTAATGAGGAAGAAGCCATCAGGGGTAACAGGGCTATAGAACAAATCCACCACCGGCCGCGAATGCCCGTGGCACACGAGCGGAATTGCTACTTTCTTCTTCTCCATGATCCAACGGAACAAATTGGACCACCCAAAAACCCTATCCCACCACAGAGATCTGGGATCAAGAGAGGTAAAAAAAAAAAATCTTACAAATAACCCTAAACCTAATCCTAGACCCAATCCGATAGATCGAAGAACTCCCCTTTGGAGAAGTAAAAATTTGAGCAAAGAAGGAGCCCCTTTAATAAAGAGATCGAAGATCAAATACTAGTAAATGGGAAATCTAATTTTCTGTACTTCCATTTTACGCTTAAAAATAAAAAATAAAAATAAAAACTACAGTCAGAAATCAGAATGAAAGGAAGAGAAGAAAGGATCAAGCGATATTATATATAATAGAACTTTACAGAAAAGCCCCTACATTATGATTTTTTCATGGTTCGAGTCCTATCTCATTGCTTTTTCTAAAAATATCCTTTTCTTTTATCAAAAATATTCAGAAAAAACAAATAAAGTAGGGCTCGAATTGTAAGGCTGCGAGATGTCTGTGTTTAGTCTAACACACTCAATAGGAGGTGTGTGTATGGAGACTTGAAGAAGCTCCTTTTGATACGGGGAAATGTTTGATCATCTGATCGTTTTGTGAACATTTGATATAATGGTTTAAGGATGATCGTGATATCCTTCCTAAGTATATTTATTCAAGCATTAGATCTAATACTATTGAATAAATAACACATTTAACACAAAATAATAAAAGAAGATTAGCTATAATCTCTCTCTCTCTCCGTGCTAAAAAAGAGTCACAAAAAAAGTGAGAACGTAGAAGGCATTGGATGAGGAGAATAACGATTCCTTGATTAATTTTGGGAGTAGCTTCTTCATCATCGTCACCGGTATATATTGCTCTTTGTTTTACTCTATGAAGAAAAAAATCTTTGACATTTTGAATAGAGTTATATTATCGTCTTCTCTGCCATCAACTCATCGCATAACAAATCGGAGATGTACACAAAGTGATCCATGGTCTTAGATAGAGAAAAAAAAAGAGAGATAAGAAAAAGAGTTTTAAAGAAATAAGTCCTTAACAGATATTCTAGTCATTTTGTACCTAGTTAAGTTAACTAATAATATATAGTTATTTTTGGTTAAGAAAAATCAATATTAAAATATTTTTAAATATTAATAAAATATAATATAGATGATAATAAACACAAAATATAGAAATATTTTTATCGGCGATTGCAGAAATTTCTTAAAACCAGGGCCCCGAAAAGATAGATTATAATTAACTTAAGGCCCATCCGACCCGGCCCATGGATTTCCCTTAGATAGAAGTCACCATAGTAGATTGATAGCAGATTCGAGTTTATTACTTGCGTCGAAAGGCAGAGAGTACTGCAGGGAATCGAGTAGCCAAGAGCAAACACAAAGGTCGGTTGGTGGAGAGAGGAGATGGCAACCGTGGCCATGGACGTCTCGAAGGATCCGACGGCGTCGGCGGCGGCGGCGGCGGCGGAGGGCGAGATCTGTTCGCTTCCGGTGAAGGTAAGGGGTGGGGGAGGAGAAGGGCTGAGACAGTACTATATGCAGCACATCCACGACCTCCAGCTTCAGCTCCGGCAGAAGACCCACAACCTCAACCGCCTCGAGGCCCAGCGAAACGATCTCAACTCCCGAGGTCAGTTTCCCTTCACAACCCTAGACCTAGCTTGCGCTGCGATTTCCTTCTTGTTGCGATCGGCGGAAGCCTGCCCCGATTTTGATGTAACCTAGGTGGGAATTTGATTTCGATTACATATAAGGCGGTTAGGAGTGGTCGGATAAACGAATTTGACCTGGAGTTATCTGTCCACGAAGGGTTGAGCTAGGGATTTCCACAAACCCTAAACATTAGAAAGGATTGATGTGTTTACTGCTGTTGAATGGGTTTGCCGATTTCAGGGAAACGATACTATGATCTGGTTGGGTATCTTTCTGATGTAATTTGAGATGTGGAATGCTTATGGTTTATATGCTGACCCATTATCTGCATATTTATACTTCTTTTTAGTTATATATTTCTTTAACCTTTTTACTCACTTTTACTGCACGGGTACTGAAATTACAGTGAGAATGCTTCGAGAAGAGTTGCAGCTACTTCAGGAACCTGGGTCATACGTTGGTGAGGTGGTGAAGGTTATGGGGAAATCAAAAGTTTTAGTCAAGGTAGATTGGCTTTTGTGTAGCCATGTTCTCTTTCATCCGAACAGTTAGATATGTTTTATGATTGGCCATTTACAATTTTGGTTTGATATATTTTTCATCTGACTCATTATAAGAGGTAACAATCTGCTCTGCCTATGATAATTTGTTGGAATATGTACTGTTAATGGTGTTATCTCTATTTCGTTTGCATATCTTATTTATATTCTCTTGTTTTGGGGTGGGGGGTGTAGTGTGATGGTCTGAAAAAAAGAATGTACTAAGCTAAGTTGTATTCTCTACAGTTGAGGTCAATAATAATGTTCCCATGTCTACTTGTTCTGGTTTTCTGCTGGCATGACATATTTGAACCTTGTTCCTATGATCCTATCTCTTAAGTTTTTGGCTATCTTATTTTTTCTATATCTTTAGCATTACATATCTTTGGCAAGAATCCACTTTACTACGTTTTCTATTATAAATATATATATATACCTCTCTCTGTTGGTCTGTAGAACTGCTGGTCCCATGGATATTTTCAACTTCTTGTGATTTCTTTCCTCAAGCACACCTAGGTCTTATAGTGGGTACTTGTTTTTATTTATATCTCTCTATTCTTGGATGATAAGTAGCAACTAACTATGTTCAGATAGCAGTTGCCCAACTCTTATCTTTTATTTATTTACCCATGAGCTAGCTTTAATGTGCCTAATCTCCTGAACATCCCATCCAAGATCACACAGTTATATAATAAATATGAGAATCTTAGATGTGCAAGGCTATTTTTCTCTATTTTTTTAAGACCACCACATATCTTCTAGTCTATTAGCGATTTGGATTCTCCACGGATTTCTCACATAGAACCCAAGCGCATCTGCTCTGTTAATTTGATTCACCTCCCTTTGAATTCAAGTACTATCATGAAAATGGGCAGCTTTACTGCAAATATACAGACCAATAGGTTGTATATTCTCTCATGGGTTCTCACTTCTTATTCACTAGTTGTATAGAATCATTAGCATTTATTTTTATGTATATATTTATGTATTTTTGTTGTTTATTCATGATAATTCACTGTGGGTTTGCCAGTTGATAAACAATAAATAAATAAAACTGAGGTGCAGATCATCCTTGAGGCGAAGGAATGAATATAAGGTGCTCATGGTTGCTTCCATACTTGGAAAACAAGGCCTTTAGATGACAAAAAATTAATTAAATGTTGTTAAGGTCGGCCTTTATGCTTAACTTGGCTGGTTATGTCCTATGCACAAAGACCTTCATACTTGTGGTTTTCTTTTTTCACCCTTTTCTGGGCCAGCGAATGGGCAGGAGTGAGGTCTCTTTCTTCACCATATTAAAGCTGCAACTAGAGCTTATTGATACAGTATATAGTTCTCACATTTTGGAATATGGGATATTCACTCCTCAAAAAGTCTGCCGTATAACTTGGACGGCTCCAGGAACCCTTCTAGAGGTTGAGTTCCATAGTTACCTTTTACTGAAAGTAATTATCATAAACTCTAATGTTTGTTACCGAAATTTCTCTACTTTTCCCATTGAAGGTGTATTAGCAAATAAATTAATAATTCATATGGCTAAAATGCTTCTGGTCTTGTACGAATTTATGATCTTCAGCCATGTTAAAGGAATTCTCTCCACTAAACCTAAACCCACCTGCATTAAGTATTTGAGATTTAGGGGTCAAGCTGGATGCATTATCCTAATGCTATTTGTCTCAAGTGAAGCAGTTTCTTATGGCATTATTTCTCTATAGTTTCATTTATTGTTCTCATGCTATAGCTTGTCTTTTTGCTTAATTATGTAAACTAAATAATATCTGGACATGAACGGCGTTAGTGTCTAATTGTTGCCTGGCTGTTTGTCAAAAAGGTGAGTGGTTACAATTATGTAATCCGCTTTGTTAGCTAATTGTTAAATTTTTTGGTATTTGTTTGCACATCAGTTTTTCTCGGATAAAAGATTTAATTGCACCCTTCTCTAGTAGCACAGATCTTTGATAATGTCTTGTTGCTTACGCTGGTTAGCTGCTGCTAGGATATGCATCTACATATTTTAAATGATTGATGTGTTATTCCAGGTCCATCCCGAAGGCAAATATGTTGTTGATATCGATAAGAACATTGACATTACAAAAATTACCCCATCAACAAGAGTTGCTCTTAGGAATGACAGCTATGTGCTTCACTTGATCTTGCCCAGCAAAGTTGATCCTTTAGTCAATCTTATGAAGGTTGAAAAGGTCCCAGATTCTACTTATGACATGATTGGTGGCCTTGACCAGCAAATCAAAGAGATAAAGGAGGTTAGTTAAATAAACAAAGTGATTCTGTAGTATATTGGTTAGCTCTTCGCTAGAAATCTGATTTATGTCCTGAATTTGCAGGTTATTGAGCTTCCAATTAAACATCCAGAATTATTTGAGAGTCTAGGAATTGCTCAACCAAAGGTATAGAGATAATCATCTTTTTGTCACATGCTTTTTGAATTTTAGCTTGAATTGAACTGTTGGAAACATTAACTCTGCTTCTTTTCTTCCAGGGGGTCTTGCTTTATGGGCCTCCAGGTACAGGAAAAACTTTACTGGCAAGAGCAGTAGCTCATCATACTGATTGCACCTTCATCAGGGTTTCTGGTTCTGAATTGGTTCAGAAGTACATCGGAGAGGGCTCTCGAATGGTCCGTGAACTCTTCGTAATGGCCAGGTATATAGAAACCTGCATTTCAAACATTTTGATCAGTTACTGTAATTGTAGACAGGGATATACCACCTTCTAATTAAGTTACTGCCACACTATAATTGTAGACAGGGATATTACCTTCAAATTAAGTCATCTTGATATACTGTATTTTACGTGTTAGAAGGAACAGTACCTTATGTGGCCATCAAGTGGTCCTATTTTATCAGTTATGGTGTTGCTATATGGGAACTGCCATGAAATAACTGTGTGCTTACCGTTAACCATATATGATGTTCTCTTGCATGATGTTGTATACAGGGAACATGCCCCGTCAATTATCTTCATGGATGAAATTGACAGTATTGGATCGGCTAGGATGGAATCAGGTACTGGCAATGGCGATAGTGAAGTGCAGCGTACCATGCTTGAGCTTCTGAATCAGCTTGATGGATTTGAAGCATCAAATAAAATTAAGGTACATTACATATTCATATATCTTTCATTGTTCTATAGCTATTCAAATGCAAGCAATGTGCTGAATAAAATGCTTCACACAGGTTCTGATGGCTACAAATCGGATAGATATCTTGGATCAAGCCCTCTTGAGGCCTGGTCGGATAGACAGAAAAATAGAATTCCCAAACCCCAATGAAGAGGTTTGCACATGAGATCTTGGTTATTATTATTTTTTTTAATTTGGCGAGACTATTATCTGGCTTATGTTTATACCCTCCTGATTTTCTCAGTCTCGTTTCGACATCTTAAAAATTCACTCGAGGAGGATGAACTTGATGAGGGGTATTGATCTTAAAAAGATTGCAGAAAAGATGAATGGAGCATCTGGAGCAGAACTAAAGGTTAGACTTTGTCCACACAAGTGGTTCAGTTCTAATTGAAAGAGCTTATTCCCATTTTAACCTGGAATTCACTCTCTTGGTCTCTCCTAGCTTAGCTCTGCCTGCAGATTTGTTCTGTCATAAGAGTTCTCTTTTTGGCAGTTCTCATAAGTTGACTTACTTTGTTCAAATCTCATACCATTATCTGTTTACAGGCTGTGTGCACGGAAGCAGGCATGTTCGCTCTTAGGGAGAGAAGGGTGCATGTAACTCAGGAGGATTTCGAGATGGCAGTGGCCAAGGTCATGAAGAAAGAAACAGAGAAGAACATGTCCCTTCGGAAGCTGTGGAAGTAGTTTAAACGTACCAGCTTCTGTTTAGTTTGCATATGGGCTTTCTTCTTTGTGAGGGAACAAGTCCGCACGTTATGACTCTCCTACTCCTAAATGTTACAAGTTCAACTATTAATGTAATAGATGGTTCCTCTATTTCACGAAAGCCAGGATTTTGTTTTGATGCCTTCCTTTGTCTTTTTTTTTTTTTTTTGTCGACTCCTATTTTAGTTTTACTGAAGGCAAGCAAGTAGAATGATCTGCTGATAGTTTAGATGTGTCATTTTGGCTTTTGGAGCATACGCATCCGATTAACGTGAGTCGGGTGCGAGCTTAACTGCGATGTTTGACGCACGAGTTCTTTTTATGCCATGAAAGATACTGTTTATCTTGAAACGCACGAGTTTATTCAGACCTACCGCCAGTACGTTTCAAGATGAATGCTCTTTAGCCTTCGTCTAGTAGAGTTCTTTAGAAAGAGGCAGAGAGGGAGAGAGAGAGAGAGAGTTGCCGAGAGAGGCCACATCCTCGTCTTCTGTTCACAAAGCTCGTTTTGGTTTCTCCCCTGCCTTTCTCGTGACAGTTGTTCACTGTTAAAACATAAAATATATAAACTATTGTTATCTTAACCGCATAAGATTTTTGAGTATTTTATGGATTAATATGGAATGAAAGCAAAAGTATCAAGACTGTCAGATCCTGATCCTGGTGAGTTAACACGCTTTAATTATTTACAATATTTGGGAGGTGTTAATTTTTCACATCTTATAAATTATTCGTTGTGATAATTATGTCCGGTGGCTTTGAGATCCAAGAGCTGGCAATGTAGAATTTCATTACTAGGGAATTAGTCTAGCAGGCAATCAGGTAGATAAGTATCCCCCAATTTGTCCTCGTTAGATCTGATACAAAGTTTCAGTCTCCACATAAAACCAAGGGTCCCCCTGAAAGTACCAGCTATGCTTTTATCCATAAAAATATGGGATCTTTTCCACCTAGAATTAGAGGCATGGATCCCAGTGAAATAAAATAAGCGACTCGGTTCAATATGGGATCCTTTAATATCATGTTATTACTAACACCCTGCCTCTCGAGTGATACCTGTGATTAGAAAGCAAGAGGTCATTAAAAAAAAATCTCAGGAAGAATTTTACACAACTGCTCCTTTTAATTTAGTCTCAAGTAGACAAAACCAGATCGACACCTGTATATGAAATAAAATCTCTGAGATAAGTGGGGGAATATGACTTATCAATTATTTGTCTTTTTTAGATCTACATTAGAAATTTTTAATTATAATTAGTTACATAATTATAATATTTTTAGTAGTAATTATAATATTTTAAAAATGTAGCGGTGATTATAATAGTTTAAAAAAATTTCAGGAACAATTATGTAAAATTCCAAACCAAACCACTATTCACGTACGCCACGCGTGAAGAGCCCAAAGTCACATCCTTCGCCCATCCCCCATCTCCATCTGCCCAGATGCAACGTGTCCCAGAAGGTAAGTAATCTCTCTCTCTCTCTCTCTCTCTCTCTCTCTCTCTCTCTCTAAACAAACGACAACTTATCCACATCCCACCGACGTGGGTAGCAGACCTCATGCACTGCAAAAGTGCACACAACTCCAAAACAACGCTGCGTCTCGGTCCACGGACAAACGCGGACGACCAAAATATCCCTCCAAATTTTGAACGGTAATTCTACGTCCCAAATCACGAAGACTTTACCTCTCTATCTAGTCTCATACTATTCAGCACAGTTTTGTAGTCCATTTAGAAGCAGAATTGAGTATTTTTCAAAAGATTTTTCTTTCTTTCTTTCTATTTTATGTGGGAGCGAGGGTGTGATCTAACAAATAGTCAAATAGTAGAAAGTACAGGTTATCACCGCGAATTCAGTTAAATACAAGGTGTTAAATGCAAATTTAGCTCCACTAATTCAAGGATAACTTCCCACTTGTTCGCCCACGGTTTCTGGTTAAAACTAGGCTTTAACTTTACGCAAGTAAAAGTGATAAAAAGGTCATTTTCCGCTTGGTCACCGCCACGTACCTGAACCCCTCTCCGACCTTATCCACTCGTTTCCCTTCTCTCCTTAAAAACCGCCGCCCCTCCCTTTCTCCTCTCCTCAGACTTTTTAACTAACACAACCACCGAAGCTGCTCAGATCTACAAAACCTACCAACCAAAAATGGCATCTGGAATCGTCCTCTCCATCCGCCCCCCGGCGTCGGCGTTCCGATCCCACGCCGCCGGAGGAGGGGATCGGAGATGCGACGCCACCGGAGGCCGGAAGTGGTGGGCCCCGCTCTTCGGCTGGCCGGCGGAGGCGGACTACATCGACGGCGCTGGCGCTGCGGCGGGCCCGGTGGAGGAGGCAGCGAAGAGGCCGCCTATCCGGCGGTTTGCGGCCCTCACGGAGGAGAAGGCGAGGGAGCTGCGGATGAGGACGATGGAGACGGAGAGCTTCCATGACGTGATGTACCATTCCGCCATCGCATCTCGACTCGCTTCCGATCTCCCTCGCCGACCTGGGCAATGAGGGGGTTTGCGTTGGGATTTAGCTATTAAGGTTTGGGTTATGGGCGACCCCCCTTTTCTACGAATTCGCCGACATGGAATGGAAGAATGCTCTCTTTTCTTTTTTGGAGTTTTATATATATATATATACAATCGAGTGGAAGGATAACATGGCTGTGATTTGGGGATTTTTGCTCCCAATAAAATGTGATGCCATTTCACGTTTTCTCATTTAAAATGTGATGCTCTTTTTTTTTTTCGTTCTTTCTTTCTTTTGTAGATCTAAATTAATTAACTGTTGGTGTCGTTGCAGAACATATCAAATATATGATCTTATTTTATCCGACTCCTCTTTACCAAAACATATTCTTCATGAGAGATGATCTTTTGCTACTATGCCGTGGAGGAAGAATAAAATTTCAAATATTTTAGAACAAGCGAGGTTTTTTGCAAGAAACTTATTTGTTTACTTATAATTAAAGTATAATCATCTCAGATTCTTACGACCTATATCTCTTTCCATCGCGGGAACGGAGAAAGTTGACGGCTAGAGTTAAATATTTTAAAAAAATTATTTATAAATAATCTCGTATCTGATAACAAATAGCAAGCAATATACCTTTTTATTTTCTAAATTATATTTATCTTGCTCCTCTAAAATATATAGCATTTGATATTAAATAACAGTAATCTCGAATTCCTTAATTCTATGAGATTTCATATTTCGATGCGACTTTAGTATTTTAAAAGCTTATCTTAATCATATTTTCTTATAAGTTGGGGGCATAATTTAGTTCTACTAAGCCAATTAATATCATGGTCAAGTTAACTTATATCTATCTATTATACAGTATGACGTGGCTTGATATTTTTTTCACAAATAGAAGACTCCATCAGTAATTTATAGCAGAGATAAATAAAATGCGACTTAAAGGTAGTTCGGAAATTAGTGTGACAAGATGAGCTGTGGCCAAACTTGTTGGATCTCAAGGACAATAATACACTAAGCTAGATCAGAGGAGATGCTGATTTCTTACACATCCAATCATGTCATTCAGTCATATGACGTAAAATCTTCTACAAAAGAGAAGTCTAGATCTGTGCATCAACACATTGGAAATAATTGACACACTAAATGGCTTGCCGAGAAATGCCAAAACTAGTTGAACTACTACTACTACTACTATTACTACTAAGAGAATTAAAGTTGCAATATGGTATATATACCATCTAGGTGGGTTACTGGAATTATTATTGTGATGCGTTTCGATATTATTATTATTATTATTATTATGAGACAACTCATAGTATAACTTTTAAGTGCACGCCACATGCTGAAGACTAAACCGTGCAAGGATCGATTAATTAATTAGCACATGATAGCCCAGAGGAGAGCACATGAGACTGCAAACTTTTCTGGGCCAGGAAGGGACCATCTCCAAATCCTGGACACAATAATTATTCACAGGGTACTTAAAATGCATCCAGAAGTATTTGACTAAACTAGATCTCTCGGCAAGCTTTATTTACCCACCACTAGTTTACCTCTCAAATTTAGTATCGATATGAGTCTATTTTGAATACGTTGGCATCCAAGTGATTGGTGTTTAACATCAAACTAAACTGTTGAATAAATTAATATTTTTATATTGTGATGTTTTTAACTGAGGCATTCGTAGAAAATTAAGATCAATATTTTGAGTCGCTGAGGTGATAGTTAATATATCTAAAATAGATGATTTAAAGTGTAGCTTGATTAAAAAAAAAATCTAAGAATAAAAATATATGACTTGTATTCCTATTTGCAGTCAGAATAAAATGAATCAATATTGTGGGGAAAAAAACTTTGTGAATTGTGATTTATTCTGGTCACCCAAGAATCTACATCTTAAACTACATTACTAACAAATTTCAGGTACTTATAATAATACTCTCTCTCTCTCGAAGCATACATTTCAGAGTTCTTTAAATGGAATAACATATTCTAGTATACCAAGGAAGAGCTTATAGAGTGGTAAATGATGAAAAGAATATATATTATATATACTGGCACAATCACCCATATGGATAAGGCAAACCTCCCTTAGTTATTCCCTAATCAGAGAATCATTTGAAGTCCAAGGTGTGTATTAATGTCTGCGTAATACTTGGGGAAGGGCCTTTCTCTTCTGCCACCGTCTTTAATTTTTTTTATCTTACTTTACTTATTATTTAGAGAAATTTATATATCACAAAGCTTTATAACCTAATTATAATTTATATTATATATTTTTTTAACTATTTATAATTGAACTTTATAATTTAGCGAATATGTATAAAAAAAAATACTCTATGTTAGATTTGAACTAACACCATAAAAATATTCTTTTCTGTTAAGTTAAATAAGAGTATAACTTGTTTGTTGGTATTTTGATAATTTTTTTAGTGTAATTAACTTAATTCAGAAATTTGATTAAATTTAAATAACTGATCTACTAAAAAAGAGTCTACACATAATTATTAAATTATAGAATTTAATTTATAAATACTAAAAATATTGGATGTAATATGCAAATTCCCTATTATTTAATATACTAAACCACGTGCTTACGTCTACAACGGTGAATGGGTAATTTTTGGAGGAATCGCAGCCGCAGGATCAACTTTTTGTGAGAATCACAAAGGCGGAGAGGTCTCCCGACGGGGTGTGAAATGACAGAAGAGTCCTCCTCACGAGTCACGAGTCACGAGGCGCGCGTCGTGGGTTCTGATGCCTTGTGCTGGGTCACAGGAAGAAGCCTTTATGCAAGACATCCCCATGTGCATGTCCATGTGCACGATTGCCTCGTCCCCCTGACTCACTCACAAGGTCAAAACCGTCATTTTAGTAAACTTCATTTTTGGGAGAAACACGCCACAAAGGTAAAATTAAGCACTTCATTTTTATATAATTAGAATTTTCATCCAAAAATAAAGGTGTTTTATTTGCGCCAAGCTATTTAAATGTATTTTTATAAGAGTAATTATTCATTTTTTTAATGTCTTAATTAAAATTTAGTTAATAATTATAATTTAATCTGAACCACAGAGAGTTAATTGCTTAAGCGCTATCATTATTCTTTGTTATTCTGTATATACTCTGCAGCACACTCTAGTATCAATAAGAAATTAAACCCAAAATTATTGTAGACTTTACAACACCAACATTTTGAAAGGGGCATCATATTTGTTGTTTATGTTGCCTTTTATTTTGGTTTTACTTCTAATTAGATCATGTTGAGTTAGAAACAGGGGCAGTAATCCCATTCAATGCACACCTGGAAACATGGAGCAAATCACTCACTGACTCAATGGCAATTCCGAGAATAATGATAAATCCATGGCACTTCTATTAAAGCGAAATCCATTTAAGCTTCAACCCAACCCCTCTTCTCCCCTCGACTCATCAGTAGACAGTAGACAGTAGTCCCTATCTTCCACTTCTCTCCAACTCTTATCTTAAATTTCTCTTCTATATTTCTTCCTCTCTCTTCTTCGGCTTCATGCTCTCAAGCAATATGAGAGATATTACTTTCATCAGTTCCCTCTTGATTCTTTCTGCAGTCTTCCAGATAGCAGTCGCCTTCACTGATGGTAAGATACCAAATATTATTTATATTTTCCTCATTCTTGTAAGGTGCTTAGTAGTCTTTGTCTTTGCCATTTTTAGAGGCTCTCAGCTAGTCCTTAATCCTTTTAGCTAATGCTGACTTAGACTTGGGTCTTGGAATAAAAAAAAGTTCATTAAAATGGTCGATTAATTCGCCGTTTCTTCTAAGTCAATCTTTCCCGTTAAATCTACCATGATATGATCATAAAGTTAATCAACATCTCATAAAAGGCTTTCGCAACAATGATGGACAGTAGAAGAAATAAAAGAGTATAATGCATAGAAAAATAATTTGAGTTTTTCTAACTTGAGCTTGCTTAAACTACATGCATAGCTTTAGAAAAGAAAAAAAAAAAAAAAAAACTAGTCTTTCTCGCCCTATATAGATTAGATAACTAGGATAACTCTTTTAAATAGAACTAGCCAGGTCCTAGTGATAGACAATGTTAAAAGAATTGAGTTTTTCTAGTCATAGACAGTGGTATAGAAGAGAGTACGGAGAATACTAAGAACTTTATTTTGCAATTAATCATCTATTCTGCCAACCACGAGAGAATCAACTTTAGGGTGCAAGGGCTAATGGCACACATGCGACCCACATGACAAGCATTCAAGGTTCCACTATTTATTTAAACAGGCTGCCTCCCTTTTAGCCCCTCGTCTTAATTAACCTGGGCCATGGGGCCCATGGCCCCAAATTATTACCTCTATTCTAATCCTTTCGGCTCTTGCTATGTGAGTATGTGACTGACTATATAACGCCACCCTTGAATACAATATCCCACGTAAATAATAATAGTTATAACTTTATAACTACAGATGGTGTTTAATTACTAACCACTATCTTCTTCTTATGTAATATATTTTTGCTGCTGTTATGTGTAAGTAGTATTGCAGAAGATATTCTAATAGGTGGGAGCGAATTTGTTGCGGAGTGACATCAGTGGCGAAGCTAGGATTTATTGTTAGAGTGAGTCGGGAGATAATATAATATTTTAATTATTAATGTGCATTGTATTTATACTATAGAGGAGGAGGTTCTTGATGGAAAAAGGACAATATTTGGAATTAAGAAATTTTAAATCAATAGGCCAGGGGCCATCTCATTGACTAGACGTGATCGTGACTATCAAATACATGCATTAGTATTAGTATGACAAATGGAATCCACTCACCTCTTACATTCAGGTCTTCTACCAAATGGCAACTTCGAGCAAGGCCCCCCATCTTCCATGCTCAAGGGTACAAAGGTCATGACCCGGAATGCCATCCCCTCCTGGGAGATCTCCGGCTACGTAGAGTACATCGCCTCGGGCCAGAAGCAAAACGACATGCTCCTGGTCGTCCCGGAGGGGTCCTACGCCGTCCGATTGGGCAACGACGCCTCCATCAAGCAGCGCGTGCGGGTGACACGCGGCACGCGCTACTCCCTCACATTCAGCGCCGCCCGGACGTGCGCGCAGGCGGAGCAGCTCAATGTCTCGGCGTCGTCGCAGTCGGGCCTCCTCCCCATGCAGACGCTGTACAGCAGCAACGGATGGGACTCCTATGCATGGGCTTGGATCGCCATGGATGACGACATCGACGTGGTCGTGCATAACCCGGGGCTCACGGAGGACCCCGCTTGCGGCCCACTCATTGACTCCGTCGCCATCAAGGCATTGTTCCCTCCTAAGAGGACTAACAGTAAGCAACTCTTCCTCCCAGCAATAACTAATCATAATAAAAGAAAAAGTTAGGGTGTTTTCCATAAAATAACATTTTGAATGGAATCCGCAGAGAACCTGGTCAAGAACGGCGACTTCGAAGAGGGGCCTTACATTCTCCCCAACACAAGCTACGGTGTGCTCATCCCCTCCCAAATCGAAGACGACCACTCCCCTATCCCAGGGTGGATGGTGGAATCCCTCAAAGCCATCAAATACCTCGACGCCGCCCACTTCATCGTCCCCCACGGCAGCCGCGCCGTCGAGCTCCTTGCTGGAAAGGAGAGCTCCATCGCACAAGTCATCCGCACATTCCCCGGCCGCTCCTACGTCCTCACGTTCACGGTCGGCGACGCGAGCAACGCGTGCATGGGATCGCTTATGATCGAGGCCTTCGCCGGTAAGGGTACCGTCAAGGTGGCGTACGAGTCCAAGGGCACGGGAGGGTTCAAGAGGGCCGTGTTGCCGTTTAAAGCCACCGGGGCGCGTACGAGGCTGGTGTTTTGGAGCACGTATTATAACACGAGGAGTGATGACATGAGCTCGCTTTGTGGGCCTGTGCTTGATGACGTGGCTGTTGTTAGTGTTCGACACCCTAAGTGAGAGTAGAAATTTGCGGGTGATTAATTAGTACTATTGTTTCGACATCGTTAATCAGCTGCTCACATGAAATCTTTCATGTCGATCATCATATTGTTTCACATCAATATGCTATCATTCTAATAATTCTCTATTCTATATTCAAAGAAAGCAAAGGAATAAGGCATATTTTATAGAAATAATTATCCTTAGGCCCCCTCATTTCTAACATGCACTCAATCAGAAATTTCCATTTCATAGTTATCCATTATATTTCTCTGTTAAAATTTGACACGTGAGTATCCTGCGGCCAATTTTAAGTTGTTTATCGATTATTTTACATCTACTTTAAGGAAAATAAAGAGAGCAAAATTGATAATAAAATAATTATTTAATATTTTTCTATTAATATCATAGGAGGAACGACAGAATATCTATAGTTTAAGGGGTTAACGTAGAAAGAGGGATGCATTTGAAAATGAGCAGTAGTTTATAGAATCTTGATGTTAAACGATCGTCTTAATGGATCGGGTACGTAACACACATAATCTTAAAAATAGGATCCGAACCATCAAAATGATCCGGCGCTGAGTTGGCCACCTGCTGCCACCTCACCTCGCACATACGCTTGGAGACTGCGGTGAAGAGACGCAGCATCCGCCGCCCATCGCCTATACCACACCAACGACAGACCTTCGCCACGTGTACGAACCTCGTTGAATTCACGGTGGGAGCTGGGTATCCAATCCAACGGCTGGGTGACTCCCGTCAAGTTAAAGCCAACGGCCTCGAGGGGTTTGCGTGGGATCTAAGCCCGGAACCCCGCCTATAGGCTATATATACTCCTCGCCTCGTCTTCTCCACATCCCATTTCAAAACCTCTCCGAAACCATCAGAAGGGAGAAGAGAATCAATGGTGTCTTCCTCAATCTCAGTTTCCACGGATTTCTAGGGTTAGGGTTGGTTTAGGTCTCTGATCTCAGCTTTGTGTATCCTAATGCTTCGTTTCGCAGGCGCTCCCTAACCAGCAAACGGTGTCTTACCCTAGCTTTAAGCTCGTTATCGTCGGCGACGGTGGCACTGGTGATCGCTTCGTCTCCCCATCCACATTTATTTATCCTCAATTTCCTTGTTGATCCAGGGTTTTATAGAGATTTTGTTTGATTTGTTATTGTAGGGAAGACGACGTTTGTCAAGAGGCATCTTACAGGGGAGTTTGAGAAGAAATACGAGCGTAAGCATAAAATTCATCTATTAAGATTGGTTTTCCATTTTATAGATGAGTTATCGTATGATATTTTGTTCTGGTAAATGGCAGCCACCATTGGTGTTGAAGTCCATCCCTTGGATTTCCACACCAATTGCGGGAAGATCCGATTTTACTGTTGGGATACTGCTGGACAGGAGAAGTTTGGCGGCCTTCGGGATGGATATTAGTGAGTGTTGCTTATAATATGTTGCATTTTGTTTTCTGTATCACATTAATAGTGCTTTGCTCTCTTTCTGTGGTGTTGCAATCTAATTGTGCATGAATTATTGGTTAAAAGCCGTATTCTTTGATACTGCCTAAAGTGATCTTTTTTAGCTGAAGTTGCTGAGCTAAACATAAGTTTCTTCTAGCTGCAACTGTTAAGAACTTAAGAGTATTGAAGTTTATGGGATCTTGCTTTTGATCTGATAGAATTTTCTGTCTGTACGTTTTATGTGCTTTGCATACTGCCTCAAGAAACAACTTTTCCAAATAGCAATAGGTTAAAGAAGATTTGAAGTTTTGTAACCTCTTCTATGTAGTCTCGTGTTTCCTTTCCATATGCATTTTTTTTTTGGTCTGAGACTGCACATATTGTAGACAATATTATGATATAACGACTATGCTAGTGAAAGAAAGAAAGTCAGAAAGCTGAACTTGCAGATAGCAGTTACTGGCAAAATCCTAACTGAAGAAGTGAAGATATTAGCAGTAATGCAGTTGCTCATTTCTATTGTGATAGTCATTAACTTTGACCATATGAATATCATCAGACATGACTTTGTGTCTACCAGACCATTTGTACAGATCGCTTTACTCTGGATCCTTTAAGATTCTAGGGTGGGTTCTTTCTTGTCTCAGTTACTTATAGGAAATATTCATTCTAGGGGTTGGCATCCTATTGGTAGCAGGCATTATAAATTTGTTAATTCTTGCTTGGAGCTTTATCGACTTTCCAGTTGGTTGATCTTTTAACCTCATTATTAACAATCACACCAGTACAATAATAGGAAATACAATCATTTATTCTTCTTTATTCTCATGTCTTCGCCATTTTGTAATGTCTGCTATATTCATCTTTGTGGATTTGCTTGATATGATAATTGTGAGTGTTTGTCACAAATTTTGCATTCGTAAGTGTTGCCTTTTTCAGTTAAAAATATAAAGCTTGTTCATGGAGATGGAGTATGATAATCATGAATGGACTGATCCGGGACAGTACAATGCATTCTGTGATTTCTTCTCGTATCTAATGCTTTACTGTTAGAGATTACAATTAGATGCTTTTGAAATTTTGTCTTTTGTTTGTTCCTATGTATTTATATCATCATTATTTTAGAAAGGCATGGCATGACATGGCTAACATACTGCTACATTCTTTTGGATGCTACTGTCTCGATAGCGTTACACTGTTATGCTTACTTGATATATTTCTTTTTCCAGCATTCATGGTCAATGTGCAATCATCATGTTTGATGTTACTGCCCGCCTTACATACAAAAATGTTCCTACCTGGCACAGAGATCTTTGTCGGTTGGTAGTTTTTAGGAGCTTTTGACCATTGCCTCTTTTTATTTCTCCATGGTAGATTCCTAATTGAGTTTCATTTCTGGTGTATTCATGTGCTTGCAATCAGGGTGTGTGAGAACATTCCCATTGTCCTCTGTGGAAACAAAGTTGACGTAAAGAATAGGCAGGTGAAAGCAAAGATGGTCACATTCCACAGGAAGAAGAACCTTCAGTACTATGAAATCTCTGCTAAGAGTAACTATAATTTTGAGAAGCCTTTCCTGTATTTAGCCAGAAAGCTCGCAGGGTAGACGTTATATCTTAAACTCAAACTTTATACCTTCAAGTGTCAGGGAATTATTAATGTGAATCATACCTTATGCAGGGACGCAACGATTCACTTTGTCGAGTCACCAGCTCTTGCTCCTCCTGAGGTTCATATTGATCTTGCTGCACAGCAACAGTAAGTGAACTAGACCTGTCTTCAGCTATATTGGCCTCACTTGTAGTTTTGTACCGAAAACCTGTATAGAGAGAACCTGTGCATTGGAAAGAAGTGCTATAAAACTTCTGAAATCGTTATAAAGAATGGAAGAATTAAGCAAAAGTACTTTGAACTTTGAGGCTTAAGAGATCTCTTTGCCCTATAGCTATCAGTGGGTGGTCCTAAAAACATGATTTTGTGAGGCAGTGCATGATTATTGGATCTATGTGCGCAAGTGTTTTCATAATGATTAGTTATTAGGTATCTTGTCTAGGATGACTACTAGTACTTATTTGGCATATATTAATCTTTTCTGAACACTCTCATTTCCGTCAGAATATTCTGTAGACATGGCATGATACAGGCATTGCTATGATAGTTGTGTGTGTAATAGCTAGTAGGTTATAGGGGTTAGAATGTCTGGCAGTTAACACTTGATAAGTAGTTGCTCTCACTACCCCTATCTAGATCATATAATCAGATATATCTATTCTGCACCTAGCCACCTACAATATATAGTCCATTTCTCTTTAAGCTGTAATAGGATTACAAGATACTGAATAGTGAATGGATTTATCCTATAGATATTTCCAACAATCTATATTACCGAATTACTTCTTTCATGTTTTTTCCCCTAGTCCAGTTCTGTT
Organism: Typha latifolia; assembly: GCF_019914945.1. Lineage (NCBI taxonomy): Eukaryota > Viridiplantae > Streptophyta > Magnoliopsida > Poales > Typhaceae > Typha > Typha latifolia. The sequence continues at coordinate 3,329,046 of NC_133087.1, read as the reverse complement.
TCTTCCTCTTTGACCTCTCTTTATTTTATTACTTTCGTTTTCATCTCTCCAGATATGAAGCTGAGATAGCAGCTGCAGCAGCACAGCCTCTTCCAGATGACGACGACGATGCATTTGATTAAGTGTAGATTTCTGGGGCTAGAGATTTGTGTCTAGGACTCTAAGCAGTGATCTGCAAGTAGGCATATGGGAAAAATGCCTAGCCAATTGAGTATATTTTTTATATGCATCTCATAGCATAGTTGGTGATCGGACTGGAGACCTTCGACCATGTCACTCAGAACTGCTTTAGATGTTGTCTTGCTGGTTCACTTGTGTCTGTCAGTTTTCTTCTATTCATCTCTCTTTCGGAGATGTAGAGTGCTTCAACATGTTGATTTATTGACAAAATATTCATCTCTTTTTCGTAGTTTCTATTCTTTGTTTAACATTCTCTCTGCTGGTTCATATTATTTCCCATCTACATATTTATAGTACCTGTGGGCCCTATATAGACCACATTAATTAGCTGTGTGCATAAATTGGTTGATGTTATGCTAGAAGCCTAGTGGATCTCTGTTCAGAATTATGGGAGGTACAGATATTATTTTTATTTTATTTTATTTGACGAACGGTACTGATTTTAATTATCGTGAAAGCTTGTAAATCAGTACTGAAATAAGTTTCTCTTCTGCTTTAAGCCTTTAATACATTTCATTGATAACCAAATTTTGCTGATTTGAGAGATTGTCATCCATCCACATGACTGAATGCTAAATGCTTTGAACTTTAGTGATTAGTTGCTACTTGCATTTGTTATTAGATGTGAGTTGTGCCAATTTCAACATCTAGCCAAGCCAGCAATACCTATGTATATTTGACACACAACTGATGACATAATTATATTCAATGTTGAGAAGTTATTTTATGTGATACATAAAATTTCTGTACGCTGCAGGTTTTTATGCTGGATAGGAAGGGGCAAAGCCTGATGTGAAGGTACATTAGGTTTGCTCTATATGTTCATAATAGGGACTTCTGTACTGGTGAAATCTTTTGCTTGGACTAACATATACCAATAGATGCAGAAGCAGGTCATTTATATGATGTGGAACTCCACTTCTCTCTTTTTGGAGAACTGGATCTGAAGATGTTGTCGAATGCTAAAATTGTGTTGATTGCAGGAGTAAAATTTAATTGGAACAGTGGCTATAAAAGAAATATATATATATTTGACGGTAATCTGATGAGAATTTCCTTTCAGAGATTTGGTCCTAGACGTAAGTGCTATTGTTATTTAACTCAAGGAAAACAATAGCATTCTCTTGTTTGGATCTTCAATTAATTAGAATAACTATGTTATTTCATATATTTTTTTTCGTGAGAATAGCATTCTGTGACTATAGATGATTCCTGTCAACTCTGTTATTCCGTAGCAAATCATTTCATGATTTACTGCTTTCTGATGTAAACTTTTGTCGCTAGTTGACAGGATTGTAGAGTTAATATTGATGTCCGCTTGTGTGGAGTCCTCCATACAAATGTGTTCTGCTCCATTTCTGCACTCTCGCATCTGCACACCGATTCCTTCAGCCCAAACCTCACAACAACTATACCTGCTCATGATACAGATGACTCATTTCATCCTTGGACCAGGCTAGGGGCTGACTCAGCACAAAAACATCGAATTCTCCAGATCAGAGCATGGCCATGACCTGCCACATACGCTGCGGTAGCGTAAAACATCACATGGTTGCATCACTCAGAGCTCAAAAACTGGTGAGGAGCATTCGAGGCCCACAGTGATACATGTCTAGTAGTTTGCCATTTGGTTTTTGGGACACCTTCAGTCGTCCAACCATATCAGTGCCTTTCTACTCCTTTGTAGACAAAAGTTGGAGCTGGTCAGGTTGGATGAACTGACACAGACTACCATATGATTGGTAAATTAACCCAGCAATCAGGGGGACCTCTCTTCCCTTTTTGGTCTCACAGTTAGGTTTGGAATCTGAATTCGATGCCACGTGTCTTGGGTATGTCTTAGGAGCACATGCATGACGTATTTTGTGCTATATGCCATGTATTGATTGGTTTTGGAGGTATTTGATGAAATGGGCCTAGCCCATGGTCTGATTCCTCTCTTTTGCAGGCCCAGCTACTGTAGAGTGTATACTATGCTTGGCATCTCGCAGCAAAGCACATGGATTGACGTGCTCCTCCATTACTACCTCTGCGTCTCAAGTGAGACTACCAGTTTCCTCATATCAGTGGGCATTACTGCAGTCAATGGCTCAATAAAATTCAGCTCAACAATGGAGACCATTAATCTATGCCACCTCCATAGCCTGCCAAGTGCCAACCATATACGTGGGCGCCTTGGAACAAACGTACAGATAGATAGAGTCTTCCCCACCCAACGTAGCCTTGGGCTTGCCATGCAATTAAAGGGAAGAGGCAGCATAACTACAAAGATGGGGATTGAAAGAAACATCAAGCATTTTTGGAGAGCATAACTGTGGGCCGCGCGGTGATTGGATGCTGTCGGTGCGCGGTCGGAGGTGAATTAGATGGCAGTTCCTCACTTGCTCCTCCCTTACATTGGCTGGCCGGTGCCACTGTACCAGGACATATCCGAAGGTGACCTTTATCCGGAATAGTTATTCCTGTCTGAGCTGAAACTGCCCTCATGTGCCTCTATAATCACATGATAGAATCCTCTCAACGGTTATTCCAAAACCCTCCATCATTATATGTATAAATCATTCTGGTGGACAGCAAAAATGTTGTTTTAAGGTGACACTGTCGCTAAGTTTAATGTGATGTAAGTTCTCTCTCCTGCTAATATAAGACCTCCCATGTGTTTAAACTACTGTGCTGCTCCTTGTGCCTTTCTTTGATATAAATGCCAATCATTCGAAGTGCAGACCACGACTGGTTGTTTTGTTGGATATCCAATTTTATCTGGACCTGGATATTGCTCCTTGACCAAACGTTTTAGACTTCAACCTACCTCTTTTCCCTATTAAATTTTTAACTGGATAACTACTAACATAACGCTGTTATCCTCCCACATTGTGACTTAATCATCATTTATTCTTGCAATCTTTGACCTCTTTTAACTCCATCTTTGAGCACGCGAGTAATCCTTTAGTCTACGGGCCATGAGTAACTCCATTTTCAAGCGAAATCCATGCCTACTTTGACCAAAACTCTCCACTCCCTTATCACGGTCATTTCTTCTTCAGTGGAGAATCTTGATCTACAACTTTTAGCGGATTACTTGGCCTTTGAATTCATTAACTAAGATATAGAATCTACTTTGCTATCCAAAGTGTTCTTATCGGGGTGAGGACTCCTGGTATCCAAAAGGCTAGTGAATGGACTGGAAAGTCAATGGGTCAGTTCTCTAGTGTTTGTTGGAGGTGTTTCAAATCCATTGTCACTTCAAAAATCCATTAATTCTGGCTTTTAGATGATACATCATAATTTTGAGAGATATTTCTCATCTATTGATCTAAATAAGAACTTCAATATATTTTGATACGTGGCTCTTAACTCGAATGGAGGAACACCAACTTAGCCTTAAGTTTAATTGTGAACATCAAACTATTTAACAATGACATCTGAGCTTAGGTTAGACAATGCTTGTGATACTGAACTGATCCTAATAATTAACGATGTAGATGGTTCACGGGGTAATTAAGAAATGTTATGCCCACAACCGTCTAATTTGGTGCCATTTTGTTTTCACGATAATGACCCCTTATCTGCAAATTAAATATTAACTATTTGTTAATAGGAACCAAATCTCCCTAAAATGATGATGAGGGCCACTCAAATCCTTTCATTAGGGCTATGTTATCCAACTTTAAAACCTGAAGAAGAGCAACAAGGGTCAAGGGATCAGTAGGATAAAATGTCTCATGATAACTCTTAACAACTCCTCTTTCCTCCCAAATCTACTTTCTCTGCTTTATCTAAGATAATAATTAATTCAAACTAAAATTAAAAGTCTACTTTATTTTTCAGTTAGAATTACATATACAAATACGAGCCTTTCTAATCTGAGCTTATAAAAAGTATATAAATATTTTTTTATTAGAATTATGCTGAAGTGGAGGAGGGTATTTTGAGTCCAAAGGAAGCCGACTTTTGTCATGCGCGTCTCACAAGGGGAATCTGGGCTTCCTGTTGTGAAAAGATGGAGCACATGGAAGCACAGATGCTTTCCTTGCTGCTCCATTGCCAGACACACAAATATATATATATATATATATATATATATATATATATATATATATATATATATATATATATATATATATACACATATGTATATATATATATAAATCAATTCTAGCCACCGGACGTGCTCGCATCTTTCACTTCTATCTTGTCAAACAAACAAATTACTACCAATAATTGTAACCCCACACCGGCCCCCCCCTACCTTCTGCTCTTATTCTATATCTACATATTTAACCTAGTTAAAAATTTATCCATGTTAATAGTTGGATAGAGAGAGTAAGATGGAGATATCCAGAACAGAGGAAGGAATAGGGTGGTCGACGTACGAACATCAAATGCTAGCTTTTATCCGAACAGATTTGTTTGTTATCCGAGTACGCTCTGCCAACCTCGAAACAACTGTCTCCCCTCTTAATTTACAACGATACCCCCCCCCCCCCCCTTAAGAGCAGAATATGATATAATTTGCATATGGTTTTGATGAACCTTATCGAACTCCACGTCGAGTGTTCGGTTGGTGCAACGCATGGATAACAATTTTTAGAGAGATAAAGAGTTGCTACGGTTAAAATATGAATCATATCAAATCTAATAGGTCAATTATGCTACTACCTAGGCTACACAATCTGCTATACGCTACAAATTGAATCGGCCGGATTGTATCCATTGCTGTCATGTGCCAAAGACAGCATGGTCGGTCGCATCACATGACATCTGTAGCAAAATTAATAAGGCAAAAAATAAAAGAGAGAGAGAGAGAGAGAGAATTCACTCTCATAAATTATTATTATTTCGTCCAAGTTTTAGAAATTCTTTTTTCAAGACTATTACAGGTGTTTAATAATTCATTTCTTTGAGAGAAGCAATGGTGGTGGAGGGCGTTTTAGGAAAGTGAGAAAGGAGCGAGCTTTCAAATCTAGAGGGTCCCGAAAAGAGAGGGGTATTTTGGTCATTTTGGGAAGATGACAAAAGGAAGGGCAAGGCTGTGAGGTGACGGAACACTGTGAGATGGAGGGGCGACGTTCTGGGTATATGCGGACAGGAGATGTAGAAAGCGTGAAGAGAAATGATTGGAGTTCCACGTGGCTCTAGTTGATTAGATTTCGTTCCGGGTCCTCGGCCGTGAATCACGAGGCGTCACATCGGATGGATTGCGTGGAAGGAAGCTTCCAATCATATGCCCAGTTGGATCCTAGCCATTTCCGTTTCCCCTCCGGATCAACGTAACACTAAAGCGACTCCGTTCTCTCTCTCTCTCTCTCTCTATATTATAGAAATATATATATAATATATATATACACACAGATATATATATATATATATATATATATATATATATATATATGGGGTCGTATCGACGTTGATTAGATGGATGGATCCTATCGAGTGGGTCGTATCGACGTACCGTCACTGAAATATTTACCCATAAATAGTAAAAAGAAGAATATTTCAGATCTTTACCTTTAATAGTAAGCAACAAAAGGAAAAAAAAAAATTGGGCTTATGATACCTCTTCATTAATTATGGTAGCAATTAGTTTGTGATATTAAGGCCTCATTCATTAATTAAAGCCGCTGATGTGATATAAAGTAAAAAAAAAAGTAGTTTGCTTTGTTATAAAATTATAATACATTTGTTTTGATTGATAGGATAAATTATTTTGATGACTAATATTTATATCTAAAATAAATTATTTTAATATTTAATTATTATTTTAAAATAAGAGGTAATATTTTAGAGTAAAAAATTATTTTAAAAGTAAATAGGGACTAAGATTAAGATAAATATTTGATTCCTTACAATTAACTGTTTACTTTTAATATTAATTCATTTTATATTTGACAATTGACCAATAATTACAACTTGATTCAGGCCACATAAAAACTAACCGTTTAAGTTTAGAGTATATAAGGTAAGTCCAAATCAGTCAAACTACAAGGAGATAAATTACAAGCCTTTGAAATTTATGACCTTAATGATATTTTCTCTAGGAAAATTAATTCAGTTAGGAAACAAATGTTCATTTTTAAGTGCTCATATAGTCACCTCCTTTAATGCAATCCTCATGGAAAAATTAAAAAATAAAAAATAAAAAATTTTTGAGAATAAACTTAGCCCAAATTGCGGTTTGTCGCAATTGTGAATAATCGAGTAGTATCTTCTACAGGGATAACTTTATCCAGAGATAGAAAAGGTTGTTCTGCTACTGGACGAAGTAATTAGAAAGCTATTCTGATAATAGCGAATAGTAGTAGTAGTAGTAGTAGTAGTAGTAATAGTAGTAGATGAGCATCTGGTACAAGGGGATAACGACGCTTATTATATTCTGAAGCCCTGTGCATAGTTGTTATAGCTTGGAAACAACAACCACTCAAAGTATCCTCTTCCTCCTCTCCTCCAAAACTTGCACTGCTTTGCAGCTTTACTGACATCATTTAATGACATGCACAACTCTGAAAGCTTAACAGAACTAAAAGGATCGAGTAACCAATAGCCTTTTAAGATCTCTCTCTCTCTCAAGTGACTGCCTGTCTTCTTGCATGGGGAAAGAACCATTGCAAGTGAATCTCCTCAAGATGTTCACAAACTTGGTAGGCCACTGGTAATATTTTAGAAGATTTTATATAAATAAAATCTCTTTTTTTTATCGTTAATTAATGATAATATAATAAAAGATAGAGTTGTTTTTTTAAACTATAAATTTCCTAATATTTTATTGTGATTTCATAATCTAGAAGTAAACAAGTAGGCAGAAGTAATTGGCAAGATCAAATGATAGGTCCCTTTTAAGTGTTTTTTTTCCCCCTAGATTTCCATTTAGGCATTGCTTAGATTGTGTGTTCCAATGTATTATGTTACTTGAACGCAAAGTAGCTACAACTAGATGATCAAAATGTTTGATATAATAACTTATGAAATCATGTGAAAAAGGCCAAATTGGACCCCCCCACTCTCCTAGATAATTAAATTAACCTATAAATGTGTGGATGATTAGCATTCCTAGCTAGCTCCTAACTTAGTCTATGTTGTGGAAAGATTAGTAGGCCTTAATTATATGCACATGTATAAATCATTCCACATCCAAATCATATCCAATAGATTACGGGTTGGTTTTCTTGTCTCTTAGAGCTTTAATATCAACAAAATTGCCAACTAAAATATATCAACTTGTTGAACAATATAATCATGGGTTTATGTGTCATTTCCACTACTAGTTGCATTCAATTTGTTAGCAACTTCCATCTAAAGTAGAGCAAATAGCAAGACGCCAAAATTTATAAGTACACGTATTTCGATGCATGTAACAGCTAATCAAATTGCTGATGTTGAAGCAGACATTTTAATTTTTTTTTTAAAAAAAATTAATTTAGTATTATTGGATGGGTTACGTTGATTGCTAAGGTAGGAGTTGAGCTATAGCTATACCTAATTTGTCAACCAATGGCTCCAAATTTATTGTGAGCTGCACATATTATGTTTTAAAATATATAAATATTTTATTATATATGTATTTATCTCCACACAAAAAAAAAACTCTTAACATATGACAATTATGATATAGGTGAATTAACTGTGTGCATAAGTTAATTAATCGGTTTCACTCACCTATGTTGCTCCCGAGTCCCCTCTAGTTGACAATAATTTGCTGGGAGTAGCTTAAGAATTTTAGTTTTTTATTCTTCAAAGTAATGAAATATTTTCTATTATGTTAACTGTTGTATTAGATTTGGTTTATGGTATTTTTGAGACAGTAAAAATAAATTATACAATACTGATATGGTAATGATAATAGGAACAAAAGCGTAAGGTGTTTTGAATAAATTACTCAAGATTGAGATAATTATATTTTTAACTTTCCAAAGTTGGCAATATTATTTGTGTACAACCTGTGTAAATCACAAACTACTCGTTTTCACGTACCTTTCATCTATCGACAAATATATTAAGGATTAATAGTAGCTGGTCTCTGGATTAAGACATCATACCAAATCATGAGCTAATTTCTAGAGAAAAGGCAAAGGAATGGCAATCATCTAATAAATCTAAGTGGAAACTTAGAAGTGTTGTAATGTATAAGAAAACAGGGGTTGCTTCTGAACAAGACTTTCAAACTTTTTTTTTTTTTTCTAATATAGGTTGTATTAATTCTCAATCTATTATAGTTAGGGTTGATCCCATTTCTTCTCAACAAAAAGTTGTTAAAGAAAAAAAAAAGCTTGTAATCATTCCATGGAAGTAAAATTTCTTACAATACGTAGTATATTGAGACTTGGAGTAGATCTCCTATCAATACCTTAAATCCAACTCCTTCTTAATGTTTTATGTTTCAATAAGAAAAAATTTTATTTTAGAGATTACTTACTGAGTTACTGAAGGAATATAATCTTTTGTTGTTGTCAGTTTATACAAGTAATGAAATATTTAAAGATAAAAAGGAGGTCAGCGGTGTAGGTTTGAGCTCAAAATATAAATTCAATCTTTTTTTTTTTCTGTTGTTGTTGATAGAATTAAGCAAAATTGAATTTTATTCAAGAGAATAAAGTTACAAGGAGAACGTGGAAGGGAGAGAGAAAATTACACGGCAAGAAGGATACAAAACTCAACACTAGAGATAAGAAAAGGAAAGTGGGTCTTCGCGGCCTCCAAATCTCCGAGAGAGATTCGTAAGCCAGTAAAGGTCAAGATCTTCCTTTGAAAGGACCCTATGGTTCCTCTCCTTTCAAAGTAGCCATCATAAGAGACCAAATAGATAGTCCGTGGCTCAATGAAGAAAGCGATGCACAAAGGCAGACCTCAAAAACGGTTGGTCAAAAACGGTTGTAGAAGATAGTAGCGAGAGGAAGGAACTCAAAAACGGTTGTAGAAGATAGTAAGTTGATAGAAGGTGGTTGAGAGACTCTAGAATCTTATTACAAAGCGAGCATGGCAAGGAGAATCTTTCTTGCAAGGAGATCCCTCGTCTGAATTCAATTGAGTGTAGCAAAGTCTTTTAAAGGTTGACGGTCCGAACCAATAACAAAGAAGCCTACAACATGAGAGAGTTGATGAAGACAATTGAGAAGGCTCAAATTAGGAAGAATATCTAAAATGTTATATCTAAAGAAGAAGCTAACAAGAACACAAAAGCATGCGAGAATTAGAAAGCCTTACCACCGTAACCTATTGGTCAAATTAGAAGTTGGGCTAAATTATATATATATATATATATATTCTGATAATAATAATATGCTTCAGCTATTTTGTTGTGTCCATTTAAATACTAATGATATTTTAATTTAAATTAGGTAAAAAAAAGCCTATAATCTTCTTATGCATCGTTATCTTTAACGCTACTAATATCTACTCCCCTCATATTATCCCTCGTGTCAAGTAGGATATTCAGCTCATGGACAATAATCTACAAGAAAACAGAACAAATTAAGGATAAAAAACACTTTGATATGTCTATCTCTTATTGCGTTTCAAAGAGAAAATTAGAAGAAGAAGAAAAAAAAAAAAGAATCCAATTAATCTGAATATATAAATATGATTGCCCAGTAGAGGAAAACAAATTAGAGTTGTTGTGGTTGTGCGGCCCATGGGAGCACATGGACCCGTCCTGTCTCGTTTGCATTACGACATGGCCTAAATGGGGAAGGTGTGCCCTAGTTTCCCTCCCTCTTAGGGGGGGAGGGGGTCCCACACCAAGTTGGGGCCCCATCAACAATGGGCAAGGTGTCCTTGCTGCTGCTCCTTTGTTTTAATTCTTGGAAGGGCATATCGGGCCGTTGGTACCGGAGGAGAAAGCGGCACCAACAAGGATTTAGACAGCCTTTGTTGCCATGTGCCCTTATTTATGTGAGTCCTTCCAAAACCATCCAATACCTCCTTTAATTCCTATTCTACTCTCACCACCTTTCTAATTAAACAAAATGGATTAGGGGTACGATCAACGAGCGTAGTTTTTAGTTGCCAGAGATGAGATGAGATGAGATGAAGGTTTCTCACAACATCCAGTAAAATGGAGATGTCCAGTACTACTCATGGATGCTCAATATTTTGCGAGTGTTAGCCGCCGGAACCTTCGAGCCAAGCCACTGGAGGAGGAAGAGGAGGAGTAGATCGTAACTCTTCACTTCAAATTTAAAACTTCCCTCTTGCTGTTGTTAGCTCTACAAAGCTTTAGCTTAGCTGTTTACATGACAACATTATACTATATATAGTACGTGATTGACACCTCAGGCATCGCGAAACTATGCTCGTCGTTTGTGACTTGTGAGAGCGATTTGAAATATGATCAAACCCGTACTCTGATGCTAACCCAAGGATGTGAGATCCTATGAATATATTTAATAGTGTCCACTGGTTAAATCAATAATAGTTAGAATTTGAATTTAAGAATAATACCCTGTTTAATATATATGAGTCTGGATCATGATCTTATCAGAAACTTTTTTATGTTTCCATCTCTTTTCTACATAATTGATTATAATTCCTTGTAATTGTCTTCTTTGAATATTTTTTTCTTTTATTTTAAAAACGTCATTGTAATTATCTTCTTTGGTGGAATATATCCAAGAATCTTAAAATATTAGAGCAGACAACTTCATAAATGACCTCATTAAACTTGCAAATTATGCGTATCCAATTTAATTGCAGCCCTCCATTTCTGGAGGCCAAGATAAAATAATAAAACAAAAAGGACCAATTTGCAAAGAGAGCGACGCTTCTATAATGACTCTGAAGACAATCATAACAAGTGGCAGTCGTAAGACTCTTCTTCAGCTATTCTCTCTTCTTATTTCCCAATTAAATGTTTTTGTCTTTTTGCGAAAAAGCCCTCTCCTCTTTAGAATCCCAAAGGAGAGTGCCACTCCTCCTCTGGCCATATCCGGTTTGTTCCGAACCCAAACCCGAACCCGATAAGACCCAAGAAATCGCCCAACACGTTGACCCAAATGGATGCCCCAATGGCGCCGGCCTTGTTGTTATGAACAACCCTCACTTCTCCCTATAAAAGCCCTCATCCCTATCCCTCTTTACCTCTCTCTCTCTCTCTCTCTCTCTCTCTCTCTCTCTCTTATATTGGCATCCACTAACCATATAAGCAGCAAAGAGGAAGAGCATAAGTTATATTGGGTAAACGTTAGTATTAGTTGGGATCAGAGGAAAGAGGAGGAGGAAGGATGGGGGATATAGCTGGGTGGCCATGGAAGTGGGTTTTGCTTCTTGGTGTTGTGATGATGTGCATGTACATGGCAGTGAAGGTGATGGAAGTACTATGGTGGAGGCCTAAGAGGTTGGAGGAGCATTTTGCAAAGCAGGGAATAAGGGGTCCTCCTTATAGATTCTTCATTGGGTGTGTGAAGGAGATGGTTGGCATGATGCTGGAGGCCTCCTCCATGCCAATGATGCCTCAGAACTCCCACCACATCCTCCCCAGAGTCCTCCCTTTCTACCACTATTGGAAGAAAATTTATGGTAACTTCTCATTTCTCTCTGCTTCTCTAACTTAGTCCTCTGTTTTTTTTCTTTCTTTTTCTCCCCCTCTTTTCCCATGCATTGAATCTTACTAGAGTTGCAAGGCTTGATCTTAGTTGGCCTCATCATTTCTTTTCTTTGTTTTCTCCTTTGGTTAAGCTTGATTTTTTTTATTAAGATGGTAATTAATCTCTTCCCTTTTTCTTTTCTTTTTAAAAAAAAAAAACTATCCTGATGGTTATGTTGTGTTCTTCTCTCATCCTCCTTGTATGATCTGTACTCTGTTCCTTCCTGTACCAATTCCAGCCTTTGTTTCCTCTTGTCAGCTTCTACAGTCTTTCTCATTTCCTCTGCCTTTTATCTTCTCCCCTCTCTCTTTCTCTCTATTTACTTCTTTGGATCTGCATCTCCCTCCCTCTGTGTGTGTGTGTGTTATAAATGTGTACTGTACCAGATGGCCACATGGGCTTCACTGCTGTAACACCTTGCTGTTTTCCACCGTTGGCTCTCCTGTTGGTTCTAAATATTTTATGGAGTTTTATTTTCCCCCCTGCACTGGAGGAGTAATGGTGGGCTAAATTGAAAATGATCTTTTTCACAGGTTCCACGTTTCTGATATGGTTCGGACCCACTCCTCGCCTCGCCATCGCCGACCCGGACCTAATCCGCGAGATCTTTTTGTCTCGATCCGAGTACTTCGACCGGTACGAGTCCCACCCTTTGGTCCGCCAGCTCGAAGGCGAAGGCCTCGTCAGCCTCAGAGGCGAGAAGTGGGCTCACCACAGGAAAGTCCTCACCCCAACATTTCACATGGAAAATCTCAAAGTAAGTTCACCATTAATAATTCCCCTCATCCTTTTTGTAAAATGATCTTTTATCATAATTTAACTTAGGATGAAATTTTCTTTCCTTTTTTTTTTTCTCGTTAAATTATTACTATGTGAAGTTAATATAAGTTGTTAATTATCTGAAGCAGTTGTTGATACCATTTGTTGGGAAGACGGTGGTCGACATGGTGGATAAGTGGTCGGCCATGTCGGAATCCGACGAGGTGGAGATCGACGTCTCCGAGTGGTTCCAAGTGGTGACGGAGGACGCCATCACCCGGACTGCGTTCGGCCGGAGCTATGAAGACGGCAAGGCCGTGTTCCAATTGCAGACCCAGCTCATGGGCTTTGCCTCAGAGGCATTCCGCAAAGTCTTCATCCCTGGCTACAGGTACCTCTGCCTAAATTTACTGCTCAAGTACTATTTTTCTTGTAATTGGAGAAGTCCAGTGATCATGTCACTTGGGAGTGACAAACGAAGTACCAATTAGACGAGCAATTGATATCTCCAATCATTGGAGATGTAACATTATCTCTTTGATATATATATATATATATATATATATATATACACACACACATATACACACATACATATATACTTATGCTCCTCTCGCTCAACCCCGCTAAATTGTTGACAGATTTCTACCCACAAAAAAGAATACGATTTCTTGGAAATTGGACAAAGAGATCAGAAAGAATCTGATCAGGCTCATCAGCCGTCGAAAGGAGGACTTAGACAAGGAGACTCCGGACGGGTGCGCAAAAGACCTGCTCGGTCTTATGATCAACGCTAGCACCAGCAAGAGGACGCCGGCGTCGCTTCCCAATCCGGCCATCTCCGTCCAAGACATCGTTGAGGAGTGCAAGACGTTTTTCTTCGCGGGTAAGCAGACCACCTCCAACCTGCTGACGTGGACGACCGTCCTCCTAGCCATGCACCCGGATTGGCAGGAGCGCGCCCGCGAGGAGGTCCTCCGCGTGTGCGGAACACGTGACCTCCCTACCAAGGACCACCTTTCCAAATTAAAGATGGTACGCTACACCCTCTCGCCTTAACCTGCTCCCACCGTAGAAGTGTGTAATTTTTTTGCTAACCTTTGCTTTGTTTTAAAAAAAAAAAAATTCGAACAGCTTGGCATGATCCTGAACGAAACGTTACGTCTTTATCCACCTGCGGTGGCGACGATACGTCGGGCGAAGGCTGACGTGGAGTTGGGCGGGTACATGATACCGCGGGACACGGAGATCCTGATCCCGATCATGGCCGTCCATCACGATACCAGGCTATGGGGGCCCGATGCGGCCCGGTTCAATCCGGCCCGGTTCGAGAACGGAGTAGGCCGGGCGGCCCGGCAGCAAACCGCCTTTATACCGTTCGGGCTCGGGGCCCGCATGTGTATCGGGCAAAACTTAGCCCTATTGGAGGCCAAGCTCACCATAGCCATTATACTCCAGCGCTTCGTCTTCCGCCCATCCCCCTCGTACGTCCACGCACCGACGGTCCTGATGCTCCTATACCCACAGTACGGGGCTCCCGTGATCTTCCGAAAGATCTCATCCCAGCCGTCCGATCCAGCCGTACAATGACATCGAGGGCGTAAGATTACCCCCAAAGCTGACCAAAATACCCGCTGTATGTGATGTATCCAGAACCCAACAAACCCACTAACAGATCAGTTTCTTTAGGAGTCCTTTTTTTTTTTCTTTTTAGGATTTCAATGACACTAAACCCAAGTGAGTCCAGAGGTACTCGCTCTCTTCTCCTTGTTTTTCTCTTTCATGGCCTAGCTGTATGTATTGTATAAAATGCTATTCCACCTCTCACATAAAAAATCATGCTTGTCTATCTTATTTGTACTTCCAAGAGTATCACGTCTGTAATTTTAGAAAGAAAGAGGGAGAGAGAGAGAGAGAGAGAGAGAGAGAGAGAGAGAGAGAGAGAGAATTCGTGGATTAGTATATTACAGATCACACTGTTTACAACCAAGGGTTCATCTTTTTGCAGAAAGTACCAAAATGGGGCTTTATTTTGTGGAGCAGTTCGTTGTCCTGCCGCTGGGCTTAGCTGTCACTGGGCAAAGCCGTTTCCTACCGACCCAATGCCGGCATTGCAGCCTTGTATGTGGGGCCCCCCTACGGTGGGCCCACCAATGGTTGGCAAGACCCCACCACCCCTCCCCTCCCCTCCCCCCCCCCACAATATGTTTCTATTGTGCACACTGTCCCTCATCATGGCTGCACCAAATTCACCTCTGAGATCAGCCCTCTGTACCACTACCCATCATTTCTAACAACCTCCCCTTTTCCATCTCACTATGCCAAACTGATGTAGATTCCATCTCATCTCTTTATCTACAACATGCTAAGGAAACCAAGATTGTGTCTAGCTCAATGGTTAATGAGCAAAGTGGCATGTTGTCATGTCACTCTCAATGTAACCAAAAGAGGCGATGCATAGCTACAGCTCCCCTGCAACCTTTCCAGCATTAAACCTGATAGGTCCTTACAAAGTTTCAATCATTGATCAGCAGGTAACAGACTATTAAATGCACAGTACTACTACACTTACATCTATGATACAGGTAATTGTTGGATCACAGTTCACAAAGAAATAAGACAACCCTGCTTGTGAAACCTATTGAAGTACAAGTTTTTTTATCCAAAAAAAATAAAGTACAAGTGAGATGGGACCTCACCCCCCAATGGTTCACAAAATCACAAGAGTTCCTTTTTCCTGTTGTGTGAAAAAAGCATGAGGGCACTGGAAATTCAACATGCTCTGTTTAATTGTTTCCTTCTCTATATTGCACATTTGCGCATCATCCTTTACAGGTGCTTGGCCTCTCAATTTTGACATGATGAGAGAAGGGCTACAAGTTTCCTGCATGCAGAAGTTGGAAAAACTAGTTAGAACTTCTAAAACTATTTTACTCAATTGTAAGGACTAGCAAGTGTGCTTGGACTGCAAGAAATTCCAGCAGCCAAGACTGCAGACTATCTACATCAGCTAGCTAGTCACATGAGAGTGATATTTTGGAATAGCAAACCTTTTAGATCTCATAATGCTTCCATCTTGGGAGCTCTGGATGTGTTCCCATGTGTTTGCTGGTCCCCAATGGAAGCATGTGGAAGAGGGATCCTTTCTTAATCCTAGCAAGTGCATTTCCCCATAAATTAAATAGATAAGAGTCACGACAAGGGGCATGTGGCACATCGCGTGGCATAGTAAACTTTGAGAACAACAAAAGGAGATAAACTAATCCAAATCGTAGTCTATTCTAATGATCTGAAGACTACATCAAACATAGGGTTCTTCACTTCTCTACAAACATGCAATGGAACTGCTTAAACCTAGCTTTGATGATAATCTCAAAAGGCGTGAAGAAAAATAATAAGCTATATAGGGGTGAGCTTTGCATTTGATAAGGACTTTTAACATTTTACCCAACCTAAAAGATAAAGCCAAGAGTAAGAAAGGTGACTCAGCACGCATATGGGCACAATAATTAGGGCTGCAGCTCTTGTGCATTCATGTGCTTGTGTCCTAGAGAAATGAAATGAAGAGAATAACAGGAAGCTTCCATTCCAATGCTTTGAGGCGTTGCTGGTTCATTTCAATTCAAACTAAGTTGATGATCAGAACGAGAATGGAAAGCAGGAAACAAGAGTACTGTAAATGTCTTGATATACCAGGCACCATCTCTTGTCCTTTCTCGAGAGGATCATTTCTTTATGACTTGTTTTGATACTCCTGTTAGTGGCGATCCATACACTAATGCAGACTTGCAATTATATATCTCAGATCCTCCTGTTAATCTCTAAGAGGGAAAGGAGACTTTTGGTCTTTGCGTCAAACTTCTCTATTAAAATGATGCTAAAAGAGCATCTTAGTGAATAAGTAAAGTTCTCTTATGTCCAGTAGCTAGGATCCTCCAGCTGTGCAACATAAAATGACGTCCTAGAAAAGATCTGCACAAACACCTATGGCCCACAAGTTGTACTTGAAGATAATTCTATCAACCAAAAGATGTGGCTTGTAATGGCGCAAGGTTGCTAACAATTTCAAATGCAAGTCCTCGAGCAAGTATATATCACAACACCCAGCTTTCCTTTTCCCCTCCTTGAATTGTAATTTCATATTCTGATGAAGCTGGATTGACCCAAGAAACCAATAGCATGTGAAATCATGTGGAAGCAAGAAGTCATTTATCTCATGCAATCATAGGGGGAGGCGAATGGAACTTAGTAATCTATATATGCTATAATATCAGAAATCAACAAAGAGCAATTTACCTGATGATAGGGTTATATCTTAATAGCGGCTTAACTACTCTCACCAACATTCCGAATGCTCAAGTCAACTACAAGATAACCAACAAATAGTACTTAAGATCTATAATTAATGGGTTTAGACTACCTTCAAGGTAAATTTTTTGAAAATTGTATCTCTTCTATATTAGATTAAACATTCTGAAGTGAAAGGTCACAAGCCGATGGCATGTTTGATTGTCCAAGATGCAGAAGATGTCACACAATGTGAATCTAAAGTTACAGATACCAATCTATACCAACTTGTCAACTGGACCATGGACCAAAAATCAAGCTTATCGACAACCTAGACATCATATTTGAACTCTACAGTTGGACAGTTACCTTGCAACCTATCTTCCAAGTGGGGTTTAACCATTTGTTCCACACCAGAACCATTCACAAGCTCTCGTACATGAGATCTAATTACGATCTCAAATAAACAAACAAGCTGAGAAAAGAAAAGAAACACATATTTGGTCGAGGTGGGACACATCAAGTTGGTCTGTTACACTGAAGCCTATGCCCGACAGCAGTCCGACCAACGATTCCCCAGCAGTAGTCGAGGTTCTACGCACAACATCTCAATGTGGACAACCTAATGTCAGCTCTTCCACTTCCCAAGTCCACCCCACCTTCAATCTTGCTGAAAAGAATAATTGAAGTACTATTATCTCCCATTCCAGGAAGAAACACATGGTGTTGAGCTTGGCATGCTTGGATTTTACACTCCCCATGGATTCCAGCTCATATGAGACCTAAAAATCCCATAAATTAAAGCAGGAACCTTGGGAGGCCGCCCACATGAACAATTCTATAACTACTAGAGTGCACTTCCCAATAATTCCATAGATCCATGGTTTCAGCTGAAAGTACTCCTTAATAAAGCTCATTTATTTATTGATCAGCCTCTATTGCCCCAACTAAATGCCAAAGGTCCTTCCCTTGATTTGTGTCAATCTGTTGGAATGCTTTACAAAGAAACAACAAAGCAATCTCCTTATTATTGTAATGTAGGGTCTCTTGCCTTCTCACAAAGAAATTATTTTTTGTCCAACATTGCTTTCATCTCTGATCTCACAACCTCCGCACTTCTCTTCTCCTGAGGTTGGTTGGTTACAGCTGCATTCAGCTTAGTGACAGCAACGTAGAAACACACTTAGCTGTAGCAACGTATCCTTTCCTATTGAGCAAATAATTTAATAGATTAATTATATTTTCATCAAGGAATAGTTAATCAACCTCATGACTGACCAAGATAATATAATCTTGCTTTTGCATGTAAATATCTCATGTATGAGATAACAGAGCTTCTGTAATTGTTCTAGACCAATACACCTGCCCAAAGGGAAACCCAAAACATGCAGAGAGAATAATAGATATGCATATGCTATGTGGAAATAGCAAAAGAAAAAAAGTATACAAGTTCTGTCTCAAAATTGTGTCTCACGATGCCTTTATAAGAATTGTAAGCAAAATGGATGCATGTGAAGATGTTTCACCAAGGAACTTTCATGTAATGAACAAACATATGAAGTCCCATGATTTTTAGCTAGGAATATATGCTCTCCAATCATATGTTCTTTTTAAGCCCAGTTAATCCAACATTTATTTAAGAGTTTTATGTACCCGTTCATCTCTTTCAGATATCCATAAACCTAATACTAACATCCTTTTAGTTAGTTTTGCATCACCCTATTCCTCTGTACCTAAGGCATGATGCACATGTCATGTACTTGCTCTCCTGTCAGCATCTCTATTACTATGGGCTGTCGAGATAATGCTTATAAAATAATATATTTTTTTCTAAAGCTCCATATTGATCATACCATAGACGTTTTCATTTCTTATTCTTCACAAAAAATGATCCTGATTTTGAAAATTTCCAACTCCCTATGTATCCTCTATCCATCTCTCAATAGCAAACAATTTAAGCACTGAAATATCCTTTTCCCTTTGAAATTCTTGCAGAAGTATGTTGTAAAGCAACTAAGGTGCCAAAGTTACCACCCAGAACATATAAATAAATGGGTTCTTCTCATTCGTATGCAAGCCAAAATCATAAGAAGATCAACAAATAGTTTCCTAATTCAAGCACTGTTTTTCAAACCGCCATCTATCCCAGCAGAAATAAAGTAATAAACGAGTAATTAATCACAGAGTATACTCTGTGAGGTATTTAAATGACAAATGACTGAACAAAAACATACCAATGATTTGATTTTCTATGGACAGGGCGAGGTATCTTTGTTGATGATTTTCATATGCATCGACACCCATCTCTCACATGTCTGACACGTGACTATTCAAATAGTCACATGAGCATATTCAACCTGTTCAGGAACAAAAGAACCGATAAGGTAGGCCATTTGGATAAACATAGATGTGAGTCACCTTCTTTTAATCACAGTGGGGCTCCATCAACAAAAGAAATGAGCCCTTGCAAGAAATTTTACTTTTAAAACCTGATGCAGGAAAAGAGGATAGTGCATAAGGAAGTGACCAATCCATGTTCCTTACATGAATAGATGAATGGGATATTAAGAGAATATATAGGCTAAGAATAGTTTTAATGCACATGAAGTGGTGAAAGTGTGCTGTCCATAACCATATCAATCAATGTACTCCTGTAATAGTGTGAGAATAGATAACTATAAAACTCATGTGGGCAGCCCTGGTGATCATTTATTCCTCCTTGTTCACTAACTTCAGACCAGCAATGGCCAAGCACAAAGGGGGAGAGAGACCCATAAATCACTGCAGGCTTGTGCTAGTAAGGAAATAATTTGGTCCCATGACTGGTCCACCAGCACATTAACTCCACTGGACAATTGAGTGCACCGCATCAAAAGGTTGGTACTTAACACCAGCATTAGAAATTGATGTGCTGATATCCTTATCTAGATACTCTTTCAAAAGGTCTGACTATCACTGCTCTTGCGTAAGAACAAACTTTATTACCTAAAACATTTATAAATGCAACAAAATTCAGCAATTCAGGCTCATAGTGGTAGATAAAGCTAAAGTTGAACTTCTCTCTTTCTCTGAACCTAATGCAATAATAGTTAGAGAATGAAGCATCATTAGTCAGATTGTTACGAGAATGTAAACCTGATGTTCCTGGTACGGCATTTTCTTTTATTTCAGCATCCATGTTTTTCTTCCACGAGCAACTCCAGGGATCTCTAAAGGTCTTATATGCTGTCCGCGTCTTCACTATCTTCATGCTATCCATAATAGTTGCCAATATGTGATAAGTATCTCATATCTCTTGATATCTCATTTCCCACCATTTCCCAGAATAATTCTTCCATTATCCTACAGAAAATTAAGCTGAACTCAGGAAAAAAATTTACAGTATACACAAACATCAGGAAAATGACCAGTGAGATCGCTCTAGATAGTTGATTATTTGACCTAATTCTAACTTCCCTCACCATATAACTTAAAACTTATGTAACTATGATTCATTATACACATTTCTCTTTTCAGGACTAAAAGTTTTCCACTGGCAAATATTGATCAATCAATACTAAGATCTTCACCACATTATCAAAAGTAGGTATTAGAATTAGCAGCTCTCACCAGTATCACCGTCAATTCACCCACTTTGCTGAATATAATTAGCCCGTCACTAATTCAAACTTAATGAATTAGATAAATTTAACAGAATTACTTGACAATAACAAAATAATTCTATTCTATAAGAGTTGATTATTGTATCAACATGTAAAGTAACTATAGCCAGCTTACGACCAAAAGCAAAGAAAAAAAAGTCTTCCTTAGATCTGTACATCGTGCTAATTATGGATTAGAAAGGAGTTACCATTCAGCCATAACATTGAACTGTTCAGCTTCCCAACAACCATTTGATCTTTTGATCTAATAGATGCATTACAGTTATTTGTAATGTGGATGAGCCAGGCTGTCATCATACTAACTGGTATCATGATGTCGAGACTTGTTATTCCCTGAAGTAAGCTGCATACATCAAGGCAGTACGTCATAACTGATGTACAGTAACCATAATATTTCCTGCTATAAAGAGCACACAGAAAAGCAAATTGTAGAAAATAAAAAGGCCCAGATACTAATGTACTTTGGATGACTAATGAGCAAAAACATACTTAAATTGTTGGAATGCAGGAAAAAAGGAAAAATAATGGTCAACTTTGTTTGTCTACTGAGAAGCCATCAGAAAAAATATGTTTCTATACAATGGAATGATTGGTTCACCTTACCAATTACACATCTATCATGCTGTCAAACTTTCTTGATATTGAACCTGGCAGATCTTATAAAAGTGCTAAAGGGTATACAATATAACCAACGTGGAACTACAAACTCCTATGAACTTAACCCATTTAAAATACTTTCTTAACAAAGTGAAGTACAATAAGATAAGTAGGTTCAACTAGTATAAAATTATAAATCAATGCCAGAAAGCAGGGCAGAATTTCCACAAAGAATTTGATTTATTTAGGTACAATTCACAGAAAATGATTGTACAAATCTACATGACTTCAAAATGATATTACCCTCACTGATAGACTACTGAAACAGACCCAGAAAAAAATTGTGAGCCAGAACATACAGCTCAAGGTTTAGTCTTGGTGGTTAGCCATCTCACTTGGATTCCTGCAACTGAATGGCTCAGTGATAACTTAAAATCATCAGAGAATCTACAAACCACATCCGGAAAGGCTAGAAAAGAAAAGCCTTTCCTCCATATCTTAGTAGCGAAAAGTGGTGCTTGTATTATATAGCTGAACATATAAGTTTCTGAAAATGTTTCCTTGATGAAATGCTGAATAAGTATTAAAAAATGTTTAACAGAAGAAAAGGCATGGCAATGTAGCAGGATCAAAAATTGTGAAGCTAAGATGGATGAGATTGAGAAAGAAGAAACAAAAGAATAATGCAAGATAATATTGTTAATTTGATTCAGCTGGTTCAACATATGTAAACAGCAAATCCACAAGATAAAAGTAACTTTCAGAAGTTGCTAGATCTGATGAGTCACTAGCATAGTAGAGAACTGTGTCCTTGACATGTAGTAATGATAACAATATCACGAATGTAGTACACAGAGAGTAGAGGTGAAAGAAGACAACTGAAACATGATATATATAATTGATGGTATGGGCCTAGAGTCGAGAAATGCCAAAAAAAAGTCATCATTTAAGTGGTCATCACATTTGAATAATGTCACCAAAAAAAATCGTTGTTTCAAGAAAATAAAAAGCCACTATTTACAAGAAAACAATATGCTGGTTTTCATAGGAGAGAGGAAACTCCAACATTCTGTGAGTATCTAATATTAAAAATAAAATAAAATTTTATTTCAGAATTCAAACATGCCAGTGGGACGCATTGTAGGTTATTCCCAGAACTAACAACTGCTAAACTAAAATCCAAACCTTAAAAACCAAATAAGAAAATCCCAAATCAAACCAATACAGTCCAATCACTCTTCCATTAGGAAGATATTCCTATACTTAATTAGTCCTCGAATGATGATCACTGACAAATAGAGTTGCTACAAAGAGGATGATGTGGACAAGGCACCATGAGAGAAGAAAAGAAGTTGCAACAATTTATAAAGATAATGAGTCACTAGCATAACAGAGGAAGTTTTTTCCTTGCAGTGTAAATAGCAAAAAAAAAGTGTAGCTCACTTTAATTGCTTTCAACCAAAGCATCAAGTTTTAGACAGTCTGATTCACTGCAGGTGCAACACAGCCAGATAAAGAAGTTGAAACTTAGAAATCACAAGATAACCAACAATTACAAGTTCATAGTATTGAAAGCATGAGCAGAAATAAGGATGTGATCAATGCCTACATAATTTTCAAAATATTAATAATGTTAAAACCTGTTCATTTTAGTGAGGATAGCTTGTAGAGAAAATTAATATCAGGATCAAATGCATTAGAGAAACTAAACATCAATTTTATCTTTTAGCTGTATGTTGTGATATGATCCTTTACTAACAATTAAATGCTGATGCTGAGATTAAATGTCATATTAGACGGCATTGATGCTAATATAAACTTTTCATCCAATGAGAAGACAAATAAAGTACTAAAATAATAAATCATTGTTTTGTGAGTAGCACTTGATAATTTGCTCGTCATTCACATGAACAACACCAGTACTACTGACATAGACAGAACTTCTTTTCCTTTCCTCCTCTCCTTTAATCTTCTACTTGTGGAGGCTCCTTTCTCAGTACAAGGAAAAACAAAGAAGAATAGAGTTTTCTTTGTTTGATTGACTGTAGAAAGCCAGCAGTTTGCTCAGCAAAAGATATCTTTCATTGGTTTAGCTGTTTATTTACTAGCATAGGAATAGCGACTTACTATTGCAATTATTGTTACTAGAAACTTATCTATTTGCTGGACTTGATATAAATACTGTTGTTTCTAGATAATATCATGGAGAAATTGAACATATTGATCTTGCAATATTTATCTTTAAACACCTGAATTATCATCATATTGTAAATATGTTGCAGGAATTGGTATTAGAGCAACTTGTATTGCATCAGAATCAAGAGCAATACTTTATTACAGTAAATGATATCAGAGGATCAAATGAGCAAATATTGTGTCATATGATTCAAGATTGAATCTAAGCCCATCCCGAACCTAACTACTTGACCTCAACTCAGGTCTACAAGACTCAAGGAAGAGAGTTTAAAGATTAAATGAAACAATGTGTCTAGTATTCCAACTTTCAAAAGGAAAGGGTCTCTGTAGACTTCAAATTTCTAATTTATCTCAATCATGCCTTATGCATGCTATTCTGCAAATTACTTCAATGATCTAATTACAACAAAAATTTTAAAGCATCTCCAAGGAAATGCTTCCAACACATGTTTACATCATAGTTCCATGACTCCATCCTTATGCTCTTGCTGACCCCAAATCAACTATACCTTATATATAGAAATAAATCAATAAGTACCTACATTTAGTAGTTGTAGTGAGAAGTAGCTTATAGAGTTTTCTGGCAAGTGAAACTTTTTCACTTAAATCCATTCAAACACTCACATCAAAATATTCACTCGCAATTCCCTGGTGACATCCCTGGTTCCTCCCATGAGATATCAAGTACCGGATGCATAGCAGAATGAAATAGAAGCAAATAAATGAAATAAAAAGTACCAAACATTCATCATGTACTGGCTATGCTGTGACTTGTAAGAAACAGATGGAATTGTTGCCACATTGTTTGAAGTGCAAAACACGTGACAACCTCCAACATCATCACGGACCTATGGAAGCATGATTTGCAAGCCTCCAACATCGGCCCTGGAAAACGCATAAGAAGTATCAAATATGTCCAGGAAATCATACACTTTGAAGGTGCATACTCTATGACAAAAGGCAAAGTGGCCAAAGTTCAACCAGAACAGCAACACATTAACAAAAATGCTCAAAATGCCCTTTCTACAAGAGCAACCAATTTAAATAAAAAACTCATAGAGGTTTCTCAGGCTACAGATTCATCTGTCAGTCAGATCAAATGCAACAACTAATATCCCCCCAATCCCCACCACCACCACCACCCCAGACCCCAAAAATAAAAAAAGGAAGAAGAAAATACATTGTTAAGCATCAAAATTAATGGTAATGAGACCTGCCAATTTCATTGACAAAGATATTTCCCATGCTGCATAAAGCTCCAGATATTTTTTTTTCTTTTTGGCAAATATGCATGACATGTTGCAGAACTGTTAGAAGACCAGACAACACTCTCAGATAAACTCACAGTGATTATTTAAGTACAAAAAGGAGCTTCCACTGTATATAAAAAATGTCCTAAGCTACATAGGACCACAGAAAACTGTTTCATACAGATGATAATTGCAGTACTGAAAGACTTTATCAGATAAAGTTTCCTGTGCTTTGTATAGAATACCACTACATGCTACAACCAAACACAAGAAATTGTAGAAAGAATAGTTGACACCAAATTCAGGCAAAAAGGATTTAAGATAGTATCTTTCAATCTTTTCCATGCCTTTAATCATTTTATGATACAAAAATTTTCCATGAAGCTTCACTCAGCTAATACAGAATGAATAAAAAAAGAAATTGAAAGATATGCTAGCAAAAACACTACTCAGCAATAACTTAATGTCTTTCGGCTAGCTAAGAGGGACTTAAGAAGAAACTAAGTTCCTCAACTCCAATAAATGTTCATCATTTGAGATGTTTAGATTAAGCCGCAGATTTGTCATCAGTGCTTCTTGTTCCCAACTTATGGGCCCAGAAGAATATAAGGCCATCAATGTGGAACGATAGGCATGCAACTCTAGCAAATGAGTGTCTATTTTCAGCATATCTTCATCTCTTCCTAACTCAGATGAAGTTTCAGCATCACTAGAATTACTACAAAAGTCTTGAGTTAAACCAGCTAGAGGGTAGCAGGGTGACATATAAGGGCTATTTCTGGTGCTACAACTACCAACAGAGGATGAGGTACTCTCTGGATCACTAGGTCCCACATTTGATTCAATATGCTGATACTCAACGTGTGCTACTCCCATCCCTGAGTCCATTTTAGAAAAGCCAGTTGTTTTGTTGTCTAAGGAAGCATGCATGTATTTTTCACCCAGCTTTGTGCATGGTGAAGCAACAGCATCTACCTTTATGGTTAAAAGTGGTGAATGCTCCACAATCAGCTCTTTGCGTCTTCCATCCCTTTCCATTGCTCGTGGCTTTTTAATAGCTTGACTGCATGCCTTAGCAGGAGGCAGTAGAATAGGTGCCTTCCTCTTCATGCCTACAAATGAACCTCGAAATGGTCTCTCAAAAACATTATGGTGTTTAGACCGAGGGTAGTCATCCTTTGAGCAATTCTGCGCATGTAACTTAGGCATCTCGGAACTGAAGTTCTCTACTTTTGACAGACTCCTAGATAGTCCACCAGCACATTTTCCAGAATCCTAGCAGTAAACAGAAAAAACATTTTAGAAAGTATGGAGAAAGATACAATACAAACATTTATATCATGATACTAACACAATTTACATATTTACTATGACAATTCCAAACCTGATATTCTAGAGAGAGAGAGGCATTTGTAGTTAAACAATAAATTCAAGCTAAAAGCTGAACAATACGGGTGAATGTCCACCACAGATGCGATACCAAAAAAAATGATTAGATGATGGTACCTTTGAAATCACAATCCATTTGTCATCTTGCCAAAGCTGTCGCAATCTAAGATAAGATGTCTGGGCTTTGAATTCCCTGGAGGACCCAAGAAGCCTAACGAAATAATAATGCCCATCAATCACAGTTGACATTTCTGCAAGCTTCCACGAGCCATTGTCGAAAACCTCGAGGATGTCACCAGTGACCCAATGTAGGGGGTATTCCACCTGGGGAGGACAGGGTCTAATTGCCTTTCTCGGTACTCTCTCCAAAGGTGCACATGTGTCTGGAGAACATTGAGCATATTTAACATAATGGGTGTGACCATTGCCTGAGACAATCTCAGCAGGCCTCCAAGAGCCTGAGGGCACCTCCTGTTGGTTAAATACCTCCACCTTGCTGCCCTTCTTGAATCTCATGATTGATGAGGAGTTCCAATTCTAATTATAACAATATAAGGATGAAGTCCAGATCAATACGAGGAACAGATAAATTAAATTCAAAATAATGTTAAACATTTAAATTGAGCATCAAAATTATCAAGAACAGATCCAATAGTATTATTAAAAAAATCCAAGATGATAATGGTAAAACCTTAGATCTCCAAAAATAAATTAAATCAGATCGCTCCAATAAAATCTGATATAGAAGTAGGTGAATGATGATTCATCGCGGCATTGATCAAAGTAAATAAACCAAGATCAACCATATATTTTACTCAGTTATCAGCACTTCGAAATTAAATAAATCAACCAACAGTTGACGCAACACTGCAAGATTACAAATTACGAACCTGCATCGATCAAAATCTCTATATACAAAATCTTATTTTCCGAGAATTATGTAAAGCGTAAATCCCTCGAGTACGAAAAGGAGGAGATAAAGAAAAGGAAATCAATATCTAGCTCCAGAAAACGCATCGATCAACGATCAACGATCAACAAACAAAATATATCGACGCGACTCGAAGCCTAAAACAGATGATGAATACGATTACCAAATAGTAAGCAATTGCAAAAGAAAAAGTCACAAAAAGAAAGAGATTACTGACCTTTCGAGTGGAAAACAATGGAGAGAAGGACCGCGAAGGAGATCGAACGCGATGGTCTCTCTAATTCTCTTATGTCTCTCTACGAATTCTTCTCTCGCCTTCCGCTCTCGGCCAAAACTAAAGTTTGGGAATATGTGCAGAATAGGGTGAAATAATACTAAGTATGCTTTAATGGGTAAATATTTATATTTCCGGTCTTTTGCGTGCCTCTCAAGTCCACAAAATGTGGTGTCAATCGATCATAGCCGTTGGATTGGAACGGTATTCGCTAAGTTCGGGTTGTGTGATCTCATCAACGACTCAGATTCTGCTGGGAGAGATGGGGAAGGGATGGACGGTGCATGATGTGATCTTAGATTTTAGTTAAGGAGACGGTTTCAAGTTGTAGCTTTGCGGTCACGTTTGTCTGCGCGAGAATGACTTGTTTAGGTGTGCCACTGGGGGGACGTTTGGTTTGGTTAGTTGGGCATCTAACTTTCCTCTTACTTGTGGTGTAGGAAAGATTAGATAGATAAAATAAGAGATAATTATACTAAGATCTACTGCTTATTTCTACATGCAAATACTTTTTTATTCACATTGACCCTCTGATTTATAAAACAAAAATTATTTCTTAATAGTGTTAATCAAAATATCAAATGACTATTGCACCTCAATTTTGCTCTTTTTTTCCTTAAAAAATAAAATAAAATGATCCTCAAAGGGCCTAGAATTAATCATGCGATACTCATATTATTTTTTAATAAATAATCTAATGAATATCTAATAGAAAGTGTATTTCGAAGGTTTTCATAATTAAGAGGTCAATGTATCACGAAAAATAAAATAAGCAACAGTTTAAGGGGGTCAAGATATAATTATTTCATAAAATAATAGCAGACCTCTCTAAGTGCAAATTTTGACATTGGCAGCGTTCCACTAATTATTTTTAAAATTAAAATACAGTAATTCTTCACTAATCATATTAATATGTAGGTTTTTTTAAAATTAATTAGAGCTTGTAGAATAAATAAGTTGGCCATTACGAGGCTAATCCGGGACGCACTCTAAGCATCATGCAATGTCAAAAGAAATCTTTCACCTTAAGATAGCCAGCAAAAAGATATCACATAATAACAGGGTGCATAAATTTCTTCAGCTGAAGCTATCTGCGGGCAATCTCTTTTGGAGTGTAATTTTAGCCTTCACGGGTTCTGAATGATCGAAATGAACGAAGATTCCATTGTGATAGTTTATAAGGTTTTAGATCCTTCTGCTTTTAGACATTAATCGGGATACAGGAAATGGCACTTTAGATGAAGACTGCAAGAATTCAAACGTTTTATTCTGTAATCAGCCATGACGGGAAGTTTTGTGTTCAGTCAACAACAACCAGTCATGCTATGTATACTTTGTGACCCAAAAACCAAATTACTCGTCTGCCTAAATAGAGCACATTAAGATGTCTGACTGGATATAATTCTGTTGTATTATAATAGATTTAGTCCATCAATATTTTTCTATTGGACCCTTGAACTGCCGAACTCCGTGGAGACTCTTCCAACGACATATATATATAGGCAAGCTCGCAACAAAACAGTTTGACCATTTCAAAGTAGTGACTAATAGTTTTTTTTTTCTAATTAAAGGTATTGTCTTCTTGGAGAATGAGATTAATGTGCTTACCTCCAGGAGAACTAAAACCACTAGCTCGCTGATGGATACTGGTTTTGACTAGGCCTCTAGTCTTAGGACATCCCGCTCTGTAATGGTTGTCATCTGAATAAGTAAGCAATATTCAAATATTCAGCATCAAGAGATTAGATTTAAGGACATCAACAATTAGCAAATCAGATGGCATTAAAAGATAGCCTCAATAGCTACAGAAGTATAGAATGTCAATAGTAGAGATGTGTGTACTCGTGCTAATCATAGCCTGTGATCTTCGTCGGCGATGAAAGTAGAGAAAATGTGTCATTGTTTCTTGGAGGATTCATTGTGGAATCCAAGTGGTGACACATATACCTTCAAGCAGCAACATTTCTGCCGGTTCTGAAAGAAGATTCTGACCACTGTTGATGAGTAGTTGATCCACTATAATTCCCATGCATTTGTTTATACGGGAATGGTTTGAGAACCATATTTCATTCACCTCTATCACACGTATGGAACTATTCCAAAACTTCTGCCGGCTGAAGTTTAGGCAAGTAAGCTCCAATGCTTTCTGTTTGCCTTCTACACAGAAGAGAGCGGAAGACATCTCAATCTGTTCATCACTTGGACTACAAAAACCAGTTGCTTTTGGTGCTTGATGTCCAACACATTCAGCATACAAAATCTTTAAATCATTACCTATCAGATTAACCTGACAATAAGCACCACTCCTTCAGTGTTAAACATTACTTGATTGCTTTCCTTCTCTGTTTGATCTTTGACGGTGAAGAAGCCTGTGAGTTATCATCTTGTGACTTTCTTCGCAGGACATCTTTTTGACTTGCCACTTTGTTGCCAGAGATATTCGATGCATAACCTTCTGCCATCTTCTTCCTGCATTCCTTGCTTGCAGTCTCATGAGCAACCACTGGAACATTCAGAAAGAGGTAAATTTGCTCGAGGTGAGAAAGGCAAACGAATATGTTATAGGCAGCAACGTTTGCCAGTTTCTATGATTTTGCTGGGTTATACAGTGACATAAGCATGACCTCAGGACATGAAAACATAAACTGTTACAGTTATTACGATTACGAACTAACAGAGGATACAGTTATGTTCACTACAAACTGACAATGTTCATCAATCGTGTTGGTAGTTCAGTTCCAAACACAGTATGCAAGTTCAGGGGATCCAGAGAAATTAAAATTAGATGTGATGTCATCTAATATAGCTGATATACTAATACAACAACTACTTGCATAAAAGTTCGGGATCAGTATCCCATCTTGATGCAGCATGTATAAACCACAGGCTGCTAACAAATATACAAAACCCAAAATTTAACATGGTACACACAAGTTCACATTTAGTTGGAATCAAGCAACTATTCAGCTGCATCCAAGAATTTTTGACCATATGGTCTACCAACATAACCATGTCTTGTTAGATGTTCAATAGCATGAGGATGAAACATGTAATTACTTAATCAAGTTCTTTTGTAAGTTACTAAGAGTGTTCAGCTACATTGCCACATTAAAATTTTAGGAAGAAAAAAATCTGCATGAGTATTATGTTACCTGGTTTTTGGTAATCAAGTTCTTTTGTAAGTTACTAAGAGTGTTCAGCTGCATTTTTAGGAAGAATAAACCTGCATAAGTATTATTTTACCTGGTTTTGGGTAATCCTTCCCAACTATGCACTTCGCTTTCTTTTGTACGCTCAAAGGTGCACTCCAAGGTTCATAGATATACTCCTTCGGCATATCTGCAAAACATGGTCACACAATGCTACAGAAACATTTAAAGAGCAGTTTGGTGTTAAAGTTAGGTTAAAGTACCTTTCAACACGGGAAGAAAATGTCTAATATAATTTCCATCAGGATCATACTTCTTTCCAAATGAGATCGGGGAGTATATTTGATAATACTATTTGGAAAGTGGCATCAGAAAGTCAGATCATTTTTTGTATAAGACGCAAAGTTTAGAATACCTATGAATTTAAAAGGACAATATCTGACAACCTGATAAAAGAAGGATGAACAGGAGAGCCATAACCAATTACCATTGTTTATGGCCCAATCAGAATCTACCAGTAGTCTCTCAAAGACGTCACGCCCCTTCTCCCAGTGAATAAACTACCAAATAAAAGAAGAAAAAGCAGATAAATCTCTGTAAATGACAATGCCATGTGGAATTCAACCTGGTAATCACACTACTACTCTCCTTAGTGCAGAAGATTAAAAGATTAAGTCGTGAGCTTAGGATGTTCTTTCACTTGGACCATTTGATGATAGGCAGGGTGTCTAGGAACCTCAAAGAAATCTATTTAATACTCGAGTCATAACATAACTTACAGTAACGAAATAATTTGTAAAGTTCAATTGACCACAGACAAGAACAAGAGAGAGAAAAGTATCCCATAAATCTATGGACCCCCACCCCTTCCTTTGCTAGTCATCCTGACACAACTAGTCAGAGATACATGGAAAATCATGTATGAGAAAAGTTAGCTATATGTCTATATATGTATGTGTAGTTTTCTTTATGGCAATTAAACAGTATCACCAACTGCTGCATAAAGATATGGAAGTTAATAGACAGTAAATAAGATAATAAGGAGTGCAAAAGCCATTAGAAAGGTGTTGTAAATTAAAAGTTATATTGGTGATGGGCTCATAGGCAGCTAGATGAAAGTGCCTCAGACAGGACTTGTTAAAACTGTTTCTAGTCAAAAAAGTCTGTCAAGCAGTTCCTAGTCTGATGTTCTGAATCAGATTAAAACATTTATGTCATTGTATGTTAAGCAATGCAGAGTTAATGCAGTAAAATGTTGTATAATGTAACCTATTTCAACTCTCATCACCAGATAACCTAAGCTTTATAAGATCAATATGAGTCAATGTAGAGCAGAAATCTCACATCAGAAGACCACAAGAAAGGATAAACTGGACTCTCTGACTAATTGCAGTTTGATTTTGACCCATCAATGGATATCTAAATTCAAGGAAATACTAAGTGAAGGGTCTAGCATCAAGACATAAATATTAGGCCTGTAAGAATGATTTTTGTCTTAAATACAAATGCAAAAACAATTTCAACAGTACATAATATCATAGTATTTTTAAGAATCCTACCAAATCACCACGTGTCAGAAAACATGCAACTGAATGACGTGCTAGATGATGAATCCATCCCCACTTCTTCAACTATAGTAAAAGAAAACACAAGTCAACCTTCAGTAAAGCTTATTGCTATAAGAAGATGAACTTACAAAAAGAAAAAAAAGGCCTTGGGGGAGTGGAGGGGGTGGGTGATCAACCTGAATCATTATAGCATCAATCCAAGGATATCCTGTCTGACCTTCCCTCCAAGCTACAAGCAGTTCCTCATTATCCCCCCAAGGAATCTAGACAACAGGTACACAGTTATCTCTTGCAAGAATAAATATCAGAAAGAACCATAACTAAAATATTAGCTTCAATCTCAAAAGATATTCAATTTTTTAAGCATCTAAAGATGAAATAGGGAAACTAAAATTCAGCAAAAAATTGAAAAACAGAACTAGATGAGAATGTGCAAATGCAAGTTTCATATGAGGATCTTGTTGCACTTTAGTAATAATGATTATTGCAACAATACTACTCAAGTAATAGTCCAGGCAACAAACTATAAAACTCATTCAAATTCCTTATTTTTCAGAATAATGGGATAATTTCTCAATTTTAAATTTACTTACAAAGATTAACCCCATACACAGAAATTGGTAGTGTCAGTATGATTACTGATCTTCAAATACCTAAATTTTATGTGTTTTTTCAGTTCTGGTATTATTCTTACCACCTAAGCTCTCATTTTCTGCTCTTTATGGGAACATAACATTATTGGCATTCAACATGTAACATAACATTATTGGAATTCTGGAATTACCTATTCACTGAGGCTGTTAAGAAACAGTCTGATAAGTAAATTATCTCCTAGTTTTAAGAAGTTTGCAGAAATTTAAGAATTTGAAGGATAAGAAATATATTGTAAGTTGACAAATATGATGACGGAAATCATATGAATATAAAGAATGAAAGGAGAGTTCAACAATTATGGGATGGGTAGGGAACGTATTTTTTATATAAAAAATCCATTTAAGTACTGATAGTGAAAAAAAAAGATGCACTGAGATTTCTATTTTAAACACCTTCCAAATTCTGTGTTTCTGAGTGAAACAATACAAGCCCCAACCTTAGAATGGAAAATTTTGTGTTTGTGAGTGAAACAATACAAGCCCCAACCTTAGAATGAATTTAAGGAGAAGAGAGGAAAAAAGGAGAGGGTTCGGTGAAAAATTGTATTACTTGATTTTGAAAGAGGGGTCTTAGTCTTATTTATACAAAACCACCATGTATCTAAATAAATGAATAAAATATAACTCTAATTGTGAGCTATTTCTATTATATTACCATGCTACTATCATGCTTCTATTTAGCATAAAATAAAAATGCTAAGATGCTGACATTAAGGAATATTAGAAAGGTGTGACAGATGTCAAAAATCTATGCACACTTTGCTACTTGCTCTGAAATATATAAGATCATCTAATGATTTTTCCAATGGACAAATATGCATAGCACCTTGCATACCTGCTTGCATATTTTGTTTCCTATCATACGATCAAAATTGGGAGTTCCAAAGGCCACCGTGTAAAAGAATTCCCGCCACAGTAACTAAATAAGGTTTAGATGTCCACAAGTCAAAAAAAAAAAATTTCTGTAAGTGCAAGTAACTAGTATCAGCTAATGCATAAGATACCTGCCCAACTAGTGAGACTGGAGGGGAAGTATGGCTTCCAACACTGTTGTAGATATCATGAAGGCAATGGTAGAAGTGCCTTGGAGAAAGACAACCGAACTGAAAATGCAAGATATGATCATCTTTTTCAACCATTTGCTTAGGAACAGAATAGAAGGAACGGAAGAACCTGATTTACAACAGTACCAGCAAGACTCACCTTCAAATATGGTGATAAGACTGTTGTTGCTGGTTTTAGGAAGGCAGAGGGATCACCTTTTGGTTTCTCAAATTTTGCTACCCACTCCTGCAAGATCCAAAAGTATGACAGGATAGTAATAATAGAGCCACTAAAGAATTCATACAACCTACTTAGGAAGGGAATAGATACAGCTGGGAAGGAGATGAGCTAATACGGAAAAGGAAACATATCATACCTTATCCTTGAGAGATTTCTTCAATCTCCTTAATGCTTCCGACTCACCCCCTCTGAAGGGAGAAAACTCTTCCTACAATAACTAGCCCTCATAATTATCTAAGACAAAATCATGCAGTCACTGCTCCAACATTACAGATGGGTACTACATACCTGACTGATATCTCCATATCCAAGTTCTTGGATTGCCGGCACAGTCAGCAATTCATACTCCCCTGTATCTCCGACAGTAGGAAGCTCAGAGTATGTCACAGAAATTGGTGGTGGGGGCTTCCCCGTGAGTGCTACAAATGATTGATATGTCAAAGGTGGTCGTCCCCCATTCTGCATGCACATAAACAGAAACAAAAAAAAGAAGATGAAAATTCACTATCTAGCGCAAAAAATTGTAAAAAGCTCACAGCGCAATGGAGTTAAATAATGATCATTACACTTGTCCTGACCTTTTCTATGATATCTGTGGGGTTGAAGAGAGTGTGGCTAACTGGAGAAAACACCTTGATTCCACATGCTGAGGCAAAATCCTAAGACAACAATAAAAAGCTTGATTTTTATCATAAATCCTAGAAAAATTTATCTTTTTCTCCAACCACTCGGGTGCTACTTACCGTGACTTGCTTATCACGGGCTAGTGAGTACGGCTCGCTATCAAATTCGAAGCAGAGACTCTTAATATTCCACTACAAGTTTAAATGAGGCATTTATTACAATTCTAGCTTCCATGCACAAAAAGTACACTAAAATGGCACCCAAAGGCTTACATCCTTCAAGACGCGACACAGGAGGGTGGCCGGGTCGCCTCGGAGGAGCAGAAGGCGAGAGCCGAGGCGGCGAAGGCTGGAATCGAGATCGGCAAGACTATCAAGGAGGAACCGGATTCGGTTGATACCGGATCGGGCGGATCCCGGCGAGAAGGCGGCCGGATCCGGGTCTAGGTACCAGGGATCGAGCACGAACACCGGGAAGAGGTGCTTGCAACCACGGCGAGCGTGGTCTAGCGCCGGGTTGTCGTGGATCCGAAGCCCCTTACGAAACCATATCATCGCATTCGAATCCATTAGGAATTGAGAGAAGATCAAAGGTTTCGGGGAAGGATCGATGGGGATTGATCGCTAGGGTTTCGTATGGAGTTGGAGTCGTTCCTTCTTTCCCGCGATAATGGAGGAGGGGGGGCAGTTGGTACTTGGAAAGTGCGCGAGATGGCCGAGAGAGGACTGATGGTAATCGGACGGTAGGTATTTAAAAGTGTAGGACAACGGTAACGAGGGGTTCATCAGTGACCACGCTCTTGCCTTTCTTTATTCCACGTGGCTTCAGAGGAACCGTTCTTGGTTTATGGAATTCAAGTCTATATCAGTTCTAGTTATTTTAGTTTAGCCAAATTTGATGATATAGACCAGTTAACAGAGTATTTAACATTTGAGAAGTGGCTTTCCTAACTGCAGACTATGCTCCTTAGTCCTAGTTCTTTCACTTTCTTCTCCTCTGCCATCAAGAGAAATTGCAAAGACCTTTTCTTTTCAATACAAGAAACAAAGAGAATAAAGGATGATAGTTACAAAAGCAATAAAGAATCTTTACGGCTTGTTGGTAACAAAAGGAAAGTTACAGGATTGGGAAGCACTCCTTGTTATTTTGTAAACAATCCAGGATGGACTCTGTGGATGGTATCTTTTCAAACCATGGTGCGGCACTTCCGTTTAAAATCAGGGTCATGAAAATGAAAACGGGTGTGAAAAAGAAGCATCAGATGACGAGGTATGCAGCATGCAGCTAGAGACAGATATTAGAGACTAGAATTATTTGGATGTTCCACCAAAGAAAATAAATACACATTCAAAGCTTGGTAAGTGAAAAAAGAAACAAAACATAAGAGCCAAATTGATTGCGATGTTGCCAAATGCGTGCTAATCTTTGTGCAGTGAAGTGTTGACCACCATCCCTCTGCCTTCTTACCATCATACCAGAATTGCAGCTCTATTTTATTTGTTGGACTTCAGAAAACCAGGAAGCAAGACAAGTGCATATATCAGATGCTCTTCAGACTCTGCTCATATAAAAGACTGTACACATGCCTATTTTCCAATATTCGGACTAATAACAATTTTATTTGCAAGACATTCATGTAACATCTCCTACTGCCAGCCTGTATGAACAGCATTTTCAATTTGTCTGCACCACCTAAACTCCATGACCAATCTACACAACCAAGGTTGTACTTTGTATGCAAGTTTCATTCGCAAGCTCTAGAGTTAAGACATTTAATACCCATACTGTGGTTATGCTTAGACAATTGGATTATTCTACACCCAACAAAATAAAATCTGGTGCAATGTAACCCAGATATGTAATGGAATTGTGTAATAAGAAATAGTGTGATAGGTAAGCTCCGAATAAATACTAGTAACATATGACCCTACAAGGCAGGAAGACAGGTCGGCGTCTCAGTTAATAAACAGTTTCCTCTAAAGATGGCACAAGGCCTCTTTGACCATCCGAGGAGTAAAATTCAAACTATATTTCCTAGATAATATAAGATGCTTTTAACAGTATCCTTTTTCTCCTTTACAATGGCAAGTTGAATGCATTGATTGATAAAACATGCAGAATTTGTGCTCAAAGATACCAGGCAGGATGGTAGAAAAAAGAAGAAAGAATAACATATAGTGCACCTATCATCAAGATGATGCAACTTCAAAATGGTCGGATCTGATGCTCATATCTGAAATTTTGAGCTGGTAAAACATATTCTGCGACCTGATGGATCTTCTTTCATGCCCTTAGGAGGTGGGGTTTCACATTTCTCTGCCAAAGACTATGATGACTTTTCTGGTGGTATCAGAAGTAGTGTAGTAGTAATTGCTAAAACTTTTCCCTCTTTTAATAAAAAATAATTCTTACCCCCAGCACCATGCATGATATAAAGGGCATCCAAGATGGTACAGAGTCAAACAGAACATCAGGCTGGATATTCTGCTGTAAAAAATATTGATAGTGAAGCAATTGCTTTTGAAAAAAAGAACATTTTAGATCATGCGAAATGGAGCTCAGTAATGGGTATTACTCAAAGGAATTGTATGTACCAAAAGAAAAGGAAGAAGCTACCATATTCTCTTATGGCAGAGATCCATATTCTGGTCCTTTATAGGGTTGTATTCCATACTTCTTTCAAATTCCAATCATACCACTCGAATCACCACAGGTAGCCATTCCGCTCCAACTCTGAAGAAGTTTAACTAGCATACTCATCCTCCCTCTGGTTCTTCATTCTGGTTACAATAGGTATAAGAAAGAAAGAAAATAAGAGTCTTATGGCATGAAAAGATGATTAAGGCCATGATTCCTACAGCATGAAAAGATAAGCCATAAGGAATATCCTATTCCATCGCTCATAATTTGGAAAGTAAAACCAAAACGGAATTAACAAACCAAAACATTAACTTTCATAAAAATGTGGCAACCATAAAGGTCAAATAATATCAAAAGAACAAGAGTCTTTAAACATTAGAAGGAAAAAAGAATATCGAAATAAGTTAAGTTTATCATATTTCTTACTGCAAGAGATGTTTGACCATTAGTAACTATAAATGCTACATACCAACTCGATTCCATGACATGACCAAACACTTTCGTACCACACCCAGCTGCTGCGAAGGACGAAATTACAAGCAAATGTTGAACAATTCACAAGTTCTTAATTATGTATGGTGTTCCTCAGATTCAAATTATCAAAAGGTGAATAAATGGAAAAAAAGAGATACAAATCAAAAGGCAATATAAGATTATATTGATTCCAGATTCAAAGCAGAGGCGCATTAAAAGCAATAAATTGGTTCCTTCCTAGAGATTCAATTGAGATATAGAACTATGAAACGTATACAAATGAGAAGAAACGAACTCCATACCGGGATTGGAGAA
Source organism: Typha latifolia (assembly GCF_019914945.1). Lineage (NCBI taxonomy): Eukaryota > Viridiplantae > Streptophyta > Magnoliopsida > Poales > Typhaceae > Typha > Typha latifolia. The sequence continues at coordinate 3,291,238 of NC_133087.1, read as the reverse complement.
GAGCCAAAGGAGGACAGCGCAAAAGACGAGGACGAGAGGGATGAAGTGGACGGCATTCTCGGAGACCCGCCCGCGAAACGCCATCTTCTTCCCGATCTCGGATTGGGGATCGAACGTGGGGAGGCAATCCATCTCCACCGACGACCTCGAGATTCCCGTCTTGGTCGTCGCCGCCGCTGGGAAGTGCTCGTCCAACACGCGCGTGGAGCTCGATGACCTGTGCATATTGTCGGAGATGAGGAGAGAGACGAGACGAGAGGACGACGGCTTTGATCTCTCTATGGAAAACAGAAGAATGAGAGGGGGGGTTGTTTCTTAGGGGCTTCTTCGTTCGCGGGGTTTGGTAGCGTGCCGATTTGGACCAAAGAAGTGGGCTATAGAGAGACTATCTTGGAAGCCGCTCGAGTTCGGCTCGTTCCCAATTCGGCTCTATATGGATAAGCCGAGCTACGAATACTGGTTAGGCATTTTGGTCAACTGTTGGATTAAATCAATGTAACTAAAATTTCAACTAAAAATACTCGTATAATATGAGATTTATTTTAAATAATAGCTTAGAAAATGCTTTTTACATGGGAAAATGCTTCTATGCCTCCACAGAGTCCTTGGAAACACTACTGATGCTATAATATTACATTAACAATTTAATTTAAATAATAATCACTGTATTTTTATATACGTATTATATTTTTTTATCTCAACTAATATTTATTTTCTTATATATTTTTTTTTTACTCCGATCATGTATAATATTATTATTTATTACACACATTTTATAAAGACACAATAAAGACTTTATAGCACTCACAGTCTGTAAGAAAACACTTTTACTTTTATGTGTGATTAAGCTTTTAATATTATAAATGAGAGATTGTTAGTCTTTTGAATTTATTGTGAGTGTGTTTTGTTGAGTGAAATTTAAAAAAAGAAGAAGATGTAATTCAATCTGTAACTAAAATTATTTGATTCCCACGTGTTATTTTAAATTACTTAACTTTCCAATTATACATCAATAGAGAGAGTTTGCTAGCAGAATTATATATATTTTTGCTTACTTTTGAACTGTGTTCTTATTTTTGAATGGTGCAATATAATAATAGATTATAATATAGAGAGTGGAAGTGCAATTTAGCGCACCAACTTTCTCATAAATTGATCATTTAAAAAAAATCTTGCCCAATAACTTAGTATATTGAAAATAAAATAAAATTGTGGGCCGACTATTGCAAAGTTATCAATTTTTTTTTTTCAAAGTTTAGCAAATTTCGTTAGAAAGTGGCAAGCAATTTATTAAAGTTAACGGCGATAAACGTTACCTTCTCGATCCAAGCTCCAAAGGAAGGATATCACGTGACCTGCACGGGTGACCCAGTAGGAGGGGCAATTGTCGCAAATCCGTCCCGACACCGGGGATATAATGGTAATCTCAGACCCTTGGGTCTTGACCATACGAATGCAAGGGCCACTGGGTCTAGGGTAGGTTTTCTTTCTCGGCATCTTTCTCTACTTCTCTCGTTGTTTCTGTGGCCAAGCAGCTGCTGCTGCTGAAGACGAACACAACACTAGGGTTTGTCTCCTTGTCCTCTTCTTCTCCGCGAATTTATCTATTTTACTGTAATTTCGAACGCGAATCCGAGTAGATCTGTCAAAGATCGGACGCGTGATTTCGTGTTCTCAGTTTCGTCTTCCAATGTTATTATGTGTTTCTCGCCTGCGGTGAGACCGATTTAGTTGCGGTGATACTGAGTTTAGGAGATCTTTCATGCTTAGTGTTTTCCCTCCTGGATTCCATGTTCCTTTTATTCTAGGGTTTAAGGAAGATGAGCTAGGGTTTATATTTTGATGACTCCAACGAATCTGTGGACGAAAAATGTTATCTGTGTTATGTTTGATTACTTGATTGTGAAAAATGTTATCTGTGTTATGTTTATGGGGGCTTGATGAAGAAACTGCTCATATAAGAAGACCGTTAGCGTGATATTTCTTGTTCCACTTCTGTCCTTTTGTTTAATGAGTAATTTGGTCAATAGGAACTGGAAATTTGTTTGTAGTTTGAGACATCAAAATTGAGAAAAGATACTATTCCTGATTGATATCAAACTACTCCTCTTACTGGAAATACGTTGGTAAGGATTGGCTGATAAGGACACGATATGTAGAATTAAAAGGAAAATGGTTGAGCATGCGAAGTGCTTTCATGGTTTCTTGGATTAGCTCAAAGGAAACTTCTAAACGGTGGCCATGAGACTACACCTGCTTTAGTGTCATATTGGTGAACATCTAAGAAACATCATATGCACAAATTGAGTGTCCATGAGTAAGGATGTCGGCGTGGATGTATGGGGTTATCAGAATAGATTGGATAAAAGATTATCTCATGTGATGCATTACTGATGTAGCACCCTCAATTAAGATGGTTTGCACATGTCTGCCAAAGATCACTGTTGCACCAGCATTGAGGGGTTTGATTCAGGAAGAATGTTCATTGGGAGGGAATGGAAGACCAAACTAGACTTCAAGTGAGTATGAGAAGGCATGAAAGCATTTTTTTTCCTTGACAGAAGATCGTTCAAAACATAGTTGAATGAAGGAAAAAAGAATCATACAGGTGGCCTCAAATAGTTGGTGCTACAGTATTGGTTATTAGGAGTAGCATAAGATAGTTGACCAAGGAGATGAATAATATGCATCATCTTGTGTTGATCAGGTTTTGTGCTTGTGTGATGAGACCTTTTTTTTTTTTCTGTTTCTCAACATTGTTTGGTAAATTTTTAATATCAATACTTCGTTGTTATTAAGACAATGTGAGGATACATAATCCTGTTTAATGCTGGAATGACTTTTTTTTTCTTTTCTAATGATCCAGATCAAAGTTCTCTATTTAGTCTTTGCAACGTGCAGAAAATGGCCAAAAAGAAGAACCCCATTGTCTTTTTGGATGTATCCATAGATGGTGGTGCTGCTGAAAGGATGGTCTTTGAGGTGCTCCTTTTTTTTCATAGTCTTGTTGGTTTTCCTAACCCCTTTTCAACACACTTGATGTCCTTGTTGAAGGGCTAAAGGAGTCATGGCAGTATGGTTATATATTTGTCATTCTCAATAGCTACCACTCTTAAATTCTCTGCTTTTGATTTGGCTGTCAAGCACTCTTTCTGCGTAATTTTATTAGTGGTTGCTGAAAGATTTAAATATCTCTGCAGCTTTTCGCTGACGTTGTCCCCAAGACAGCTGAAAACTTCCGAGCACTCTGCACAGGTAATTAACTTTATTGTAAATGTTACTTGAGTGAGAATAAATGTGGAAACATTTTACATATTAACTTGTTTTAGCACTTGAAGACAAGTGAAAATGCTCATTTGAATTGTTTTCTTTTAATTGTTGTACTTCTTTTGTACTTCTTGCTTCAGTTGCACCATAGCTGTTGGTGGTGTTGGTTCTTATATATCTGCATCTGAACTTTCAAGCTGTGAAAAATGTCTCTTACTCTCTCTCTATATATACCTTAATGCATGTCTCCATTTTATAGAATTGTACATTTAAGCATCTACAGACCCATGATATTTCTATACATGTGAACTGATAGTTGTAACAATTCAATTGTATCGAGGCGAAATTCACTATGACTTCTTATAGGTTGCTTAATGGCTTCTGCAATAATGTTGTTTTCTAGTGTCTTTAGTACTGACTATAGAGACCATCTGTCATTCTCTGCCCCAAGTATTTTTGCTATCATTGGCTATTCATTTGGACATCAGGAAGCTTAAAGACTCTTCAATTATGTTATGTGTCCAACTATTCTTTAGATGATAAGTTCAACACTTCCTTTAAGTGAATACTTGTAATTGACTGGAATATAGGTTCGAGAAGCAGGAAGTTAATGGAATGTCTATATACTATAGCTTGGTTAGCTGCCTATATCAAATCATATAAATTTATAATGATGTCAATCTCTATAATTTAGTTGAAAAAAGGACTTTATATCTGCTGAGTAGCTTTTCTGTCATTCTCTCCCCCGCTCTGCAATAATTGGCTATGCATTTGGAGGACTGGGCAGCTCAAAGACTCTTCACTTATGTTATGAGTCTTAACTACTTTTCAGATGACAAGTTCAACACTTTCTTGAAGTGAATACTTAACTAATTTATCTGGAGTATTAGTTGGAGAGGCAGGAAGCTGATCGAATGTATAGATACTGTAGCTTGGTTAGCTGTCTAGTTCAAATCCTAGAAATTTTTTATTGTTTTGATGATGCCAATCTCTGTAATTTAGTCGGAAAAGAGGATCTTAGATCTGCTGAGTAGCCTTTCATATAGTGAAGTAAGTCTTAGTTATTTCACTGTTTTTAAGATGAAGGCAATATGGGAAAGGGTATTTGAAATATTGACAAAAAAAGTTCTAATACAGTACTGATTGATTAATTACACTTCAATTGTTATTCGGCATGTCACTGGTCCTTTTTCCTTTTGCCAAATTGGATTGTCAGGCATGGAAAACTTGTGGTGATGTCCTTTTGAAGCCTATTTTCATCTCTATGCATTTTTCCATTCTCTGTTCATATGGCCGTTCAGAATTTGCTACTGTTCAAATATTTCAAGAAGAGCTCTGTAGAAAAGCTGGTTCTTATTGGATTATTCTGAGAGATTTTTTTGTTTTGGACATGTATCTCTTTTTGAGAAACATATAATAAAGAATTGGAGTTTCTTGAGATTTGCAAATTAACCACATGAATCATGTGTCCAATTAACATTTGAATCCTTGTAAATTAGTATTCTTTATCAATGTTGTTTAAACTTTTAGTAACTTGTAATTCAATTTCAGCCATGTAATCTAGATTATAAAAATTTCTTAAGCGATTTGGATGAGCTTGTTGAATTGCTTTGCCGTTTATGAACTTATAATATGATGGTTGCCGTACAATCTTGATAATAAGAATTTCTCACTCAATTATAATCAGCTTATCAAATTACTTTGCCATATGCTTTGATACAGGAATTGATGGAACATGACTTGGGTAAGGTTAATCATTCCCAATATCTTATTTACTATGTGATGAACTCTTAATACTTGGTTGTGGCTGTTTCTTTACATATGTTTGCCTATTTTTTAGGTAGTTCATGTACTCGTTATTGAATGATTTACATAAAATTTCTTTTCTATTATATTGCTGATTTTTGTTGCATTGTTCATTGAGAATGCAATGTGAAAGGGAAGAATTTGCTGAACATTTATAGAAGTCATCAAAGTAATAATGTACAGTGTGGAAAAATGCTTTCACTGGCAGTTTGAACTCTCTTAGTAGATTGTTGTTGCATGTTTTAATTAATGGAATAACTCAAGAACTAAGTAAGTTGGTAATGGAGAATATATATAATTTTTAGATTGGTAAGAAAGTTTTTTGAGTTGTATAGAAGGTGGCCTAAGAATGCAAAACAGTATCATATGTGAAGTTGATCAAAGAATGAAGTAATCAAATATAGAAGGAGAACCCTGAAAAGGTAATTAAAATATATAAGAAATATTTGCATATAGAGGCAGGATCCAGAAGATATAATTAAAATATATAAGTGGAGAACAGACATCGACTATACAATTAAATAACAGGATAGAACAACTTGGTTTGAACCTAGTTTTGACCTTTGATTTAATCAAATTTCATCCTCTATAGTCCAAACATAAAGATGGAGGTATGCACGTCGGCACTGCTTGAAGTCCTTCCTTTGGCCAAGTCATTGCAGCTGCTTGGTTCACCTGCTGGAGCACCTTTTCATATAGTTGACAGCAATTTGTAGGAAGAGATCATCAGATAGCAGTTCTAATGGAGAGGTTAATGAGGCCTTACGATATTTCTGCTGATCTTCCTATTTAGAGGCCAAAGTGCTTGGTTTCTGGTTGGACTAGAACTTTATTCCTCTGATTGAGTTGCTCCTGTCAATGTTGCTATGGGAAAGTTCATATGGAAAGATATAGGTTTTTCAAATTGATAGAGGGGATTTGTTGGCTAATTTTTTATTAAAGCGTCATAGCCACTTATCCTTTGTAAGTTTGTAGTGTGTGAAATAACAGCATTTACCATCTGAGTATAAATTTTTTCTGCTCTTCCTGTGATCTTTCACTTGCCTTATTATATAAGTTCTACTTCTTGAGAATAAAGAATCACCATTAAGACCTTTAGGCTTGTAGGCATGAGAATTTCCCTTTTCTTTTTAGAGATCTTTCACTCCATAATAATGGAGAAATGAGCAACTTTTTTTTGTCTGTACTTACGCTAATAAAAAAATTTGTTCTGTAGGTGAGATGGGAGTTGGATCAATAACCGGGAAGGCGTTACACTATAAGGGATCTATTTTCCACCGTGTTATTAAAGGCTTCATGGCACAAGTATATTATTCTTTCCTTTCACTATTTGGTTCTTATTCATTTTCCAACAATATGGATTCTGAAGTTTGGCATTATTGATGTGTCTAATGTATTTTGTGATTAGACTTAGTTAGGTAATCTTTTCTTTTTAGTCAGTTTCCTTTTCTATGCTGTAGGATACAGGGCAGATGGTCACAACTGCTTTTCTTGTCATGTAGTATTTAAGGTTGTATTTTACTATGTTGTCTGCCCTTACCATTTTTTAAAGTATTCTTCACATTATTTTTGTAAGTTGCTATTGAGTATGCTTTATCTTGGTCAGGTTTGTGACATATTTTGCTATTTTCTGCAGGGTGGCGACTTTTCAAAGCGAGATGGTAAGCTTTTTATTGGGGACTTCCTCTTAAGCTTTTGATTCGCTTTATTTTGTTTTGCTTGGCATGTTCTTTTAATAATGAAATAGTTTGCCACTTGGGGGGCTTTAGCCGAGGACAATTAGCATGCTTATCTTTTGTTGCTTTACCATATCCTGCATCTTGGAGATTATTCACGATGTCTTCCTCACCTGAAATACTATTGTTCATATGGATCAAAGTGGTGAAAAAGATTAGATGCTTCTAGATGGATTTTGTACTTTTGTATGTAAATGGTGAAAATTAATCTCCTGTCAGTGCCTATATATATTTTGTTCTTTTAGCATTCTTCCCTTTCAGTAAGAGCTGCTACATTCATGAAAAGAGGAAGGCTTTCATTAGTGGGTTTTGGGCACCTTTGCTTTACTTCTATATTTTATCAGCTGTAGCTCATTACCAAATAAATAGTTGTAGGTCACTGTGGTTGCCTAAGTTCTTTTCTTTCAATGGGGACAGTGCACAAGTTTGGCATATGGCTTCTCTATCTTCAACTGCTTATCATTATTGCCCCAGGTCTTCTAATTTGCTAGAGCTGATAAAATATTCTTACTTGGTCACGAAGTTCCTGAGAAGATAATTACTGATATTGATAGTTGGATGGCCATTTAATTATTGATGCATGAGCTTTCTCAAGTTCTAATGAATCTTCTCATGATCTTCAGGAACTGGTGGAGAGAGCATATATGGTGGGAAGTTCACAGGTAATTTTGAAAACCTATTTATAGTTTTATATTTGAGATATCATGTTATCAAGGACTCCATATTCCATGGTGACTTCTGAACTTTGAAATGACTAGCTTGAAATCTGCCTTTATGTATTTTTCTGTTCAATTATTTTATGTCTGTCTGGTCCATCCTGTTGTGAACCATATCTCCTTTTGTTCTATATGTTTCATCTTGAAAAGATATGGTGTACTATATCACCCCGGACTAATAGAATGTGCATTTAAGGTCAAATATTAATGGATGTGAATTTAACAGAACCATTAATATATTTCTACCTTTATACATCTTTGATTATCAGAGGCTGCTTCTATGGTGCTCAGTTTGACTACAGTCTCCTAAGTACCTTTGGCAAGATCTTATCGTCATTTGACAATGTGGATATGGTAATCGGTGAACTTTTCTCCAAATGTTTTTATTATTAGAAGAAGTTACATGATATAGTAGACAAGTCCTTTTTTTTCTTGCAGTTGTTCTCCCCTAAAATGAGTACAGAAACAGAATAAATCAATTTGGTTGTTCGGACTTTCCAGACTTCTGATGTTTCTTCAACAAAACTTTTAATAAAAAGAATTCTGAATCTAAGAAAGAAGAGGGAATTTTTCGACCTTGGTTCCGTAGGAGCAAGTCAGAAAGATTGAGAAATCTTGAATTTTATATTATTTTCTTTTATTATTAGTCTATGCCCGAGTATAGTTTTAATTATTGTTAAAATTGAAAATACAGGACAGGTCCGTCTATATCGTTTGTGATACATGTGCAAACATTACATTTTTCTTACTGAGGGCAACAATGTAGCTCTCAGTTAGGTTTCTAGTACTTAATGTAATGATCCCAATCAAATTGCATACCTATATTGTTGCATTGGATGTAATCTTCTCTGAGTAAGGTTTATACTTTATACTAAGAATTATGTGAATTTTGTGGGTAAGGTCTCACATCCTATGCAGCTTTGTCTTCTTAGTTTCTCTACTGATTAGAATTTTGTTTTTGGTGTTTCAGATGAAAATTTTGTGTTACGACATGATTGTTCAGGCCTACTATCAATGGCTAATGCTGGTCGTGACACGAATGGCTCTCAGTTCTTTATTACTTTCAAAGCTGCTCCTCATCTTGATGGGTCAGTTTTGTGATATCTATTACATTCTTCAATGCATTAAGTGATAAGTATTAGGTGCTTTGTTAACCATCCAAAAGAAAATTACATATATTTTTCTTGTCCAATAAATGCTCTAGTATTTTATACCTTAACATTTGTTTCTATATAGATGTTCAAAAACATAATGCGGAGTCTCTTGAGTTATATAGATCTGAGAAATGGACCTCTAGTATGCACAAACATCTATTTCATCTCTTGATGCATATCTTGTAATTGCTCATATTAATGCACTAGTGAATGTGTCTAGATGCATTAGGCTTATATATATACTGATTCACTACTTGGTCGCTCCTATATTCTATGGCATTTATACATGCTACACCTTGCTGCATTGTTCTCAAATATAAGGGGATTTATGTGTACGTGAAATAGTTGCAGTTCAACTAAAAGGTACTCGGACACATGCTTCCACTGTTAAATGGCTATCATGTATCCCAATTTAAGTAATACTTGCATTGAATATTGGTATCATACCACGTACGCCCATTTTTTGTCATTGGATGCTTGCTAAATATTATAGTTAATCTTCTTAACAAGTGTAATTTGTTTTCACAGGAAGCATGTTGTTTTTGGCAAGCTCATTCTTGGACATGAAACTTTGAAGAAGATAGAGCATGTTGAAGTTGATGGTACCAAACCTGTTGTTCCATTGAAAATTGTAAATTGTGGCGAACTTAATGATAGTAAAAGTCATGGAACTGCTGCGGTAGATAGTGGTAATATACTTACCCAAACTGAACTGGTTCCCTTTGGTATCCCTACTGTAGCTTGGATCCTATTGGCCTTATTGAATCTGCTAGATTGTAATGTGTGGGACAATGATTAATGTAGTTGTTATTTTTATGTGTAATCCTTGAAGTTGCAGATAAAAAGAAAGTTGCTAAATCAAAGTCATCGAAAGACATATCTTCTAGTGATGAAAGTCATGAAGGAAGGCGGAAGAGTAAGCGTAAGAAACCTTCTAAAGGAAGAAGGAAAAAAAAGCGAAGAAGATACTATTCATCAGAATCAGATAGCTTGTCGGATTCAGAAACTGACTCATCAGATATTGAAAGTGACTCTGATTCTTCAACTGCTTCATCTGATCTTAGTAGTTCAAGTGACGACAGACGTAGGAGGAGAAAGAAATATGCTAAGCGAGACAAACACAAGCGTGAAAAAAGAAAAAGGGACCGCAGGCGAGAGAAAAAGCGTAGAAGACGTGACAGGAAATCAAGGCACAAATCAAAGAGGTTGTTGTTACAATCTAGTAATAACTTTATTCATCTTCATCTTCCAAGTTTCCGAACAATATTGATTGGCCGTCCCACCCATAAGTTCATCTGTGCTCATAACTTGACTTCCATCTATTTTTCTTATTTAATTACTTGTTTTGCATTTATATTCTGAGATGACGTATAAGTCGTCTTTCCTTTGCTGATTTCAGGATGTCAGAGAGTGACACTGAAAGCGAGAGTTCAAGTCATTCAAGCTCAGATTATGATGGAGATAAGAAACACCCACGGGCACAGAAGCATAAGGCCTCCACACAGTTGTCTGGTAGGCCCTTCTGTTCTGAAACTATATGAGTAGTGGACAAGAACTGCATGATTCTGTTTTTAGTTCTTGGGATTCTGCTTTTATTAATATTTCACAGGGGTAAATGAAAGGGACACTGATTTCATGAAATAAATGTATCTGGCGTGTGTTCTAGTTTGAATACAGTTGTTTAGAGGGATTCTAGTTTTCATTATTACCCAGGCTTACCAAATATTTTCTGAGCATTGGGTATACGTTTCTGATCTATTATTGGACAAAAGGTAGATGAATCTTACAGATGAATGGTACAATTTTGCTTTTCTTTATTTTCCTTGTATTTTCAATAGTACCTCTACAGTCAATCTACATCTGAAAAGTTAATAGCGTATATTGCTTCACAATGGAGTTCACTTTGAATGAAAAAGAATCTGCTACAAAGTACTAGAGCAGGTGTATAGAGCCCCAAAGTGCTGCAATTGCTGCCGGCCCTTTCGGTCGCTTTGGAATCATGGAACATACAATGATTTACTTATAAATATGTATTTATACATGTCTAATCATCCATATGTATCTATCTATCTATCTGTCCATCCATCTATCTGTCTTTCTATACAAATATGTGGTTTTATATATACACACATATGTTTTGGCTTTTTAAGTGGTCCTCTGAATGCTATTTGATCCTTTTTGAAATTTGTGGCTGTAACATGATCTTAAATGTAATTACTTATACAACTCTACTATCAACATGTATAACTCTCAAACTCAAGTGTGCTATCTGGGGTCTTTGCTCATCTAGCTTTTATTTCGTCTCAAAACTATATGACTTGTTTCAGGTGAAAATGAGCAACTAGTTGCGGCAAATGATCCTATAACAAATCGGATGAAGAAGGGAGACACGATGGAAAAGCCTATCATAGAGGAGGATAAATCCCCTATGGAGAATGGGGAGCTTCGGAGCAATGGAGTTACTGAATCAAAGTCTGACAGAAATGTTAATAGTGTACCTGCTGCTATGGATGGCAATCCAATAAAATCTAGGTCTTTATAAATCTCATAAATATCATTTTTTTTTCTGCCTTCTACATATTACATAGTTGATGTTCTATTACATTGATAAGCAGGAGCCAAAGCTTGAGTGCAAACCAGTCAATGAGCAAGAGTATGAGTATCAGTCCAAGGCGCAGCCCAAGTAAAAGCCAGAGTGTGAGCCCTAGAAGATCTGTGAGCAGGAGTCCCCGTCCACAAAGTCTTAGCAGAAGTCCTATTCGCCCACTCAAAAGAAGAAGTCGAAGCAGGAGTCCGGCTCGAAGCACCAGCAGAAGTCTAGGTCGAAGAAGCATTAGTAGGAGCCCAGCTATGAGTGCCAGCAGAAGTCCTGTTGGGAAAATTCCAAAAAGCACAAGCAGAAGTCCACTTAAAGCTACCAGAAGTGTTAGTAGGAGTTCAGCAAGGTCCCTTCCGCGAAGAAGTCCTAGTAGGAGCCCAGAGAGGTCTCCCTTGCGAAGAAGCATGAGCCGCAGCCCTCCAAGGGATATAAGAAGAAGCATCAGTAGGACTTCAGCAAGGTCTCTACCACGGAGAAGTGCTAGCAGAAGTCCAGTTAGGCCATCTAAGAGAAGTGTAAGCAGAAGTCCTGCAAGGAGTGCACGGCGAAGCCTCAGCAAGAGCCCTGTAAGATCTATTAGAAGAAGTATAAGCAGGAGCCCTGCACGGACCCGACCACGGAGAAGCAATTCCAGGAGTCCAGTAAGTCCTGTTCGCAGGCCAACATCACCACCCTCGAATCATGGTAGGAGCTTGTCAAGAAGTGCTTCTCCAGATGGATCTCCAAAGCGCATAAGAAGAGGTCGAGGGTTTAGTCAGCGCTACTCCTATGCAAGACGATACCGAACCCCTTCTCCTGAACGTTCTCCTGTTAGATCTCATCGCTACGGGGGAAGAAGTGATCGTGATAGGTAATTATCTGGAAAGTGTGAATCCCATGAATTCTTGTCCGTTGAAATGATTGAAGGACCTGAGATGTATGTTTGACTGGGCAGGTACTCAACCTACAGAAGCTACCATTATCGCTCGCCCCCTAGGCGATATAGAAGCCCACCAAGAGGAAGAACTCCACCAAGGTACCTAGAATTGACATCATTTTGTGTGAAGTGAGATTAATGTGTTTCTCATTTTTGAGAAAATGAGGTTTCCTTTTCTTTCTGAGACAAGCCAAGGGACTTCTCTTTTAACCATAGCTATGGACCAAGTCTATCTACAAGACAGATTTATCTTATTAGCTTAAGATATCTATGACACAATTTTGGTTGGTTATCTATCCTGCTCAATTTTGCAAGTCAATATTCTGTGCTGCTTTCCATAATGTAGATTGATTGTTTGAACTGGTAGCAAAACAGAGTGGAATCAGCTCTGACAACATATGTTTATAACTGGCCGCCTTTTTAGCGATATACCAAGATGCTTTTGCTCCCAAGGCACTAGCCATATTAAGTACCTTATATTATTTTCGTCCTAATGGTACTTCATGCTTGAGGGACGAAAGATTAAAAGTTAATTTTGTTTTATAGGTAACTTCAATTGTTTGACACTCTTTGTTGTATATTCTAGTGATAATCCATCAGTAAAAATTTGACGATATTTGAACTAGATAAAGGATTTCTGATTTGGTTTATTTAGAGATTGAAAGTTTCTTTGCCTACAATCATCAGATCAATTTTCCATGGTAGGGGACAACTTTGAATATATTTTGAGTTAGTAAATTGTTTTTTGTAAGCCAATTTTTTAATGTAATTTATCTAGGTCAATTTACTGTGGTTAAATAATCTTTTTTCAACTTAAACATCTGCAGGTACAGAAGCAGGAGGAGCCGTAGCAGAAGCATATCTCGCAGCCCTGTTGGCTATCGTGACCGACCAAGAGGTGGCTATGGTAGTAGGAGCCCAGCACGTAGCCGTTCACCTGTTCCTGAGAAATTACGATCACGTGGTGGTCGAGATGTACGTTCTGACAAGCGCCGGTCAGCTTCTAGGAGCAGGAGCCCATCAGTGTCAAGGTCCATGTCCAGGTCTCGCTCATCTCCTGATACACCATCTCCGAAGCGAGTTACCAAGGAGAAGTCAATATCGCCATCCAGCAGTTCTGGTGGAAAGAAGGGTTTGGTTTCTTATGGAGATGGCTCTCCAGATTCTGCTGGCAAGTAGTGAGTAAAGTTTTGATGAGCATAGACTCGTTAAATCTTAGTACGCTCGGAGTTTCGCCTTTTCAGTAGATACTTTTAAGGACTTCGTACATGTTTACCAGATGTTTATTCTCTCAGAGATGTTTGTGTGTTTTGAATGAGTATGGATTTATAGATATTCGTTGCTGATGATTTCACTCCAGACTTCATTAACATGATAACTTATATATGCCTACTGTCAGATAATAATTTTTGTATGTGTACAAATTCACTTACATGGCATCTACATGATTTAGGAGTTACTTTAGTCTGGTAAATAAGTCTTTGGTGAGCAGACTTAAAAAGAGTGAAATCCTGCAGCAAATGCTAAGACCTTAATTGTTTTGCAGGCCACAGCTCTTAAAAACCACGTACAACTATTGCTTAACAATGTAGCTTTTGCGCGCGCACGCACGTTGTTTCCAATGTATTATGTCCTTGGACTGATCGATAATTCTTGCTTAAGTGGACATGCCACAAATGGCCAAATCTATGTAGCTGATCAATGTATTATGACCTTGGACTGATCGATAATTACTATGGGAAGCATGACCTTTTGTCGAGGGATTCTTCCAATGAAAGGATCACAACACACTATATCCACGGGTAGGGCAGTAACACTAAACCTGTAGCCATGGCATCCCAAACCAGCGACACTATCGCCGAATGCCTAGCTCAGGCCCAATCAGATTCCCCGGAAGCTAAAAACAACGCCCTCTTGACCCTCTCTTCTCTCACCAAGGTCAGTATGCAAAACAGAAACCTCCTCTTCCAGACCCATGAAGCCGTACCTCTTCTCCTCACCCTCTCCAAATCCCACACCACTCAAATCCTCTCCCTCTCCATCCTCTTCAACCTCTCCCTCAACCCAAACCTCAAGCATCCCTTGGCCAACACCCACTTCATCCACCACCTCCACTCCATCCTCCTCTCACCCGGAGGATCTCCGCAGGCCAGAAAGCTCGCCGCCTCCCTAATCTGCAGCCTGGCCATGTTGGACAAGAACAAGGCACAATTTGGCGTCGCGGGCACCGTCGAAGTAATCGTCGAGGCGCTCCGGGGTCACGCACACGAGTCTGCCATCCACTACCTTGTTAGTTCTCTAGCCGAGCTCATGCAGTATCATGGCAATTGCACCCTCGCCTTGAGGGCTGGAGCTGTTCCATTGCTGCTTAAGAACCTTGAAGGTCCTGTAGAGGACCTTGCTGCGTCGCTCACCATACTTGCTCTCTTGGCGAGGTACAAGGAAGGCATTAAAGCGATACAGGAAGTAGATGGAGTTGGGGAGTTGTTGGCTGATGGTCTTCAGAAAGGGTGCATGGCGAGCAGGGAGAATGCTGCAGAGATACTTGTCAGGTTGTTTGAGGAGAGCCAGCAGGGCATGAAAGAGGCAGCCAAGAAGCACGACTTGTTGTCGTCTGTTGCAGATTTGGCGATACGTGGCTCGGCAAAGGCTCGGGAGAAGGCCGGAGTTCTCATGAGGATGATGATGGAGGATGATCTGGATTTAAGTTGATAGATACCCTGACTGCTTTGCTTGACTCATGCGCAAATTGTATGATTCTAACCAAATACCTACTCAGTAATTTAGAATGTAACCTGAAGATGTATTATTGCAATCAATTATTCAACAATAAGTACTACCTTCAACAATGGTACCTAGTATGTTCGGACGGAGAGAAAAGATAAAGAATTTATTTTCTTTGCCTCTCTTCACATTTGGAGCTTAAAAAAAATTTGACTGTTAGAAGTAACTTTTTTTTTTTTAATTTTTTACAAATCAAACACTACCTTTTAACTATTTTGTGATTTTTATCCCGTCAGAATTTTATAACCCACCTTCTATTTTCTCCTATAATTCTTATTTAACACCATAACATTATTTTAATTAACTAATATCAATCAAATTACTAAAATACTCCCACTATTATCTTTTACTTTTTTATATTTCTTCGTATCTTTTTCACTTACCTCCTCCACTATCGCCACTCTCACATTTTCTCATCTTTTAACCTCTCCTTCCTCCTTTCTTTTCTGTCTTTTGACACAAAAAAGACAAAAAAATAAGAGTAATTTAAATATTTATAAATTATTTTATATATTATAATAAAATATTTTTTAAAATCGTTAAGTTAATCTAAGATGTTAAATAAAAATTATAAAAAAAAAGAAAACAATAATTTATAAAATTCTTAAATACGAATGTAAATCATAAAATAAATAAAATGTAAAGTATAATTTGTAAAAATTCTTTTTTTCTTTCTCGTTTTCTGTCCTGTTCTCTTCTAAAATTTCTATCCAAAAATGAGGAAAATTATCTCTTCTCTTATCATTCTCTCCATCCAAATAAGATGGACAATAGCCACCGCAATGCTCCTTTTAACTGTTTCATTTCAGAAGGCATGATACATGTAAGGTACAAAGGAGGGTAAGGATAACATGTGTAAGATTATGCAACATTCAAAGGGCGGTTGACAAAAATAACTACAAGGCCTTCTGAAAATTATGCAGAGCCTATTTAAAGTTAATCCTAGTGCAGCAGAAGGCAACGGTTAAAAGGAGTAACTACAAAGCCAACCGCCATCATTGCCAGCCAAGGGAATTGCAACAATCAGTACTTGATTGCCCGATTTATGAGTATTTACGGTTCCTGCATTCCTTCTGAGTTTTGAATGGAATGTTATGTTCAAGCAATACATAAGGAACACTGAACAGAATGCTAGGAATTTTAGCCATAAGTATGAAAATAAGGTACCACTGGCAGTCAATCACGCCCGGCTTTGCTGTGATTGGAGTCCCCTGTGGATTTGTTCCATTCACCAACTAAAGGGAGAAACTTCCTGAAGAAGAAAAAGTTGCAAATATACATCAAATCACTTCAGAATGACCTCAAACAAAATAATGATTTACACAACACTGAAAAATGTCCACTGCACTTACCTTGACATGAACTTAAGAAGGCACTACGATGATCCTTTTCCTCTATTATTATTACTATAAGGAGTAAGTGGAGGAAAAGAAGGCACTGACTGCAAGATGAATTTGCGACCACTTCTCAGACTAGGTGAAGAACTGGATCTTGTCTCATACAAGCGTCTCTGTGGAGGGGAAACCCGCTTCTGTTTAGGAGAATTTGCCTTCACAGCCTTGATTGGCAAGCATGTGTCATCCAGAATCTCTGGAGTATCATCCTCCAGGATGTTGGGCAGGGCACTGTCAGAATCTGGCTCCAGTAAGATCTTTCTGTCACCAAACTGGCATAATGGAGTAGCTGGTGAGCTACGCCAACAAAGGGAACCAGCAGACAAGCGAGCACTTCCTTGGAGCAATTTTGTCTGTATAATCTTATGATCTCTGGTTTTAGATGGTGCACAAGCATCACTAGCACCTGGTGAAGGATTTGGAAGGGGGCTAAGATTACATATGTCAGGAAACCCATCCCATCCAGGTGAAAATGAAGCCAAAGTTAGTGAACTATTATCCTGGTTATAGGAGACCGCAGACAATTCTTCTCCTGCCTTTCCAAATGCACTATTGCTCATTGAATTCATTGGAGAACTAGGAGACTCCTCATAATATGACGAATGTAATGCTCCAGATTCCGGTGAAGTATAATAGCTTGCAGGAAGCTTCTGAGACTTTGGGACATTGTTTCCACTGTGTAGGTAATTGAGAAAAATCAGAGAGAATGGTAGGCATTTTAGCGAGAAGAACACTCGTGTGCTAACATAGGACAATGTGAGGATAAGTTTCTACAGTTTGCAGCATAAACAAATGCAAGCACAAGCTTTGTAAAGATCGAGTCGTACTTTGAACCTTCAATAGATGGGGTAAGAGGAGAGAGGCGTGGATGGTGTTTTGCTATGCTGATCATTTCCCTATTGATTCCTGTTCGTTCCAGTTTGCCCTCGCATGGATGTTTCTCCTGGTCTCTCTCCAAGGACTTGTGCTCTATTTCAATTAACTCGCCACAACCTACAGAAAAAAATGAATGCTGACACACGCAAAATTATGAAAATGAATAGTATCAAAGAATGCTTTTAGAAAATATTCTGTACGTTGCTTGCAAATGAGTAAGCAGACCAGTAGGTATCTAGTGTATGAAGCTCTTTCTTTTTCTTCCGTCTATCTATAAAAAGGTAGTTGGCGTTGACTAGACAATGACCATAATTGACAAGATAGTTAAGGCCAACAAAGAATTCATTCCAAGCATCTATTATCATGCTATTACTTCTTTTTGAACAATCAGTGTGTACAGATGAAAGCTTGACAATAGGTGCTCCAAGATCTTACTGATAGTCCATCCAACACAATAGCTCTCTTTTCATCAATGAATTCTTTCTAAGCAATCAGGTTGCAGAGAGAATTTTTCAAAAGATAGAAATGTGTGTAGTTCATAATGCATCATTTAGTGGGATAGAAACACTTGCAATGTTTAACCCTAAAGTGGATTCAAGGGAAAGAGAGAAAAAAAAAAGTAGACCTTTCCAGTAATGTGATGTGAGACTTCATAGCTTTGACCTACTAACACTGTATGTTACCAGGAGCTTGTGAGGAGGCCAATTTCTTTTAGCAATATGTGTCTAGTTCTTGTTAAATGACAAACATGTTTTTCTTAGCACTAGACATTATAGATGAGAAACAACAGAATACTAGTAATATCACTGTAACACTTACGAATATGCATTATCTATATCTGATTATCCTACCCTTCAATACCTATCATAAAAATGTTTTGAGAAACGTCAGGAAAGAATAAAGGAGAAAACCTACGACGCATAAAAACAGATTCCTTCAAAAGATTTTGCCAGCCTATGTGCAAAAAAAATCTCTCATATGTATCGGAAGTAATTCAGAACTGTGTTCAACTTAAATCATTGGTTATGTTTGGCTATGAATTGCAGTTTGCCATGACAAATCTTACCTTTTATTCTTAATAGGACCAGTATTCAAAATTTCTGATGCAGCACTGGACTAGAATGCAGCAAACACGAAATCTACTGTTTCCACAATACTAGGTGGCCAGACCTTGTTTAATATTTTAAAGCAACATCTATGCGAACCATCATCATCCACAACATACATCTACAAGAGTTCAACTTGCTAGAATTTGGAAAAAGCTCAAGTCTGAATTGGAATTGGACCCAAGACACTTATTAGGTCCACTAATAAGTTTATCAAAGATCTTGACCCTAGAGGATCCCTTTTTTCACCTTTCCTACATGAGGGAGTGTACAATGGAAAGTGCCTCAAAAAATTGATGCATAGGAGAAAGTGGCTGATTATATTTTACTATTTCCACCATAAAGTATATATATAACAATAAAACACATTTACTCAAATAAAGGGCCATCTCTAAAATTATAATATATATTACTGTACTCAAGGAACAGTTGCCTCTCAAATTGAAGAGAAGATCTAAATGAAAAGATAAAGTTTATAGTTTGGAAGCTCACTGGATGAACAGAAATAGAGAATTCACTGTCATATAATTTGCTTATATTACTAAAAACTACTGAGGCATAGAATTTAGCTTCATATTCTTACCGTCTTTCCTGCCAAATGTATTCTTACAACCTTCGCAACGGCATCCAAAGGAACATCCAACACCAGCCTTCAGGAAAACAATACAAAGACACACACACACACACAGAGAGAGAGAGAGAGAGAGAGAGAGAGAGAGAGAGAGAGGAAATTAAAAATCAGTACAATCTTAAAGGAAATAAATGATTGAGACAAACAGTATAGATGTTTTAGAAACCTGATAGCATTCGCAATATTTTTTAAGACATAACGACTTCTTGCAATTGCATCCTCTTTTATGTCTGGCTGAGGTGGGTGTGACACCCTTATTCTCCTGCAGTGTATGAGAGCATTAATTGTTACTCATATGGTAAGAAATACTCTAGAAGATGATAAGTAAGAAGGTCTTTACATCGTTATCCTGGTTTGGTTGGCTGCGCAACACAACCTTAGGGGCAAATGCTAGTGGATTTCGAGACTCTATCTGTTGCCTGGCTTCACGCACTGCATCTTCATATTCAGTCCTATTGGAGCAGTCCTGGCACGCACAGGCTTCAGAACAGAATTGTCCAGCAGCAAAGCAGTCACAATATCTGCAGCCACAAAAAAGGACAAATAACATTTACAGTGAAAGTAGAAAAAGGTAATCATATGCCCAGACATCTCCAAAGGACCACTTACAGTTTAAGGCATTTTGATCTCTTACAGTTACAGCGTTTGTGGCCTTCATCCTCAGAAGCCTTCTTCCTGAAAGCCCTCATTTTTGAAATAAAAAGGGAAAGAAAAAGTTGAAATGTCATAACAATCAGCAATACTAGGCACCTACCTCTTCTTTCTAGGACTTGTTTGACTCGACTCTTCAGATCTGGCAGTGTCCTCTGAAAGTAGCCTTTTCACATTACAAGGGGTCATGTAGCGATCGTTAAGTTGGGACTGTAAAGAACTATGAAGGGATTTGGCATCTAGTAAAGATTGATAATCAGCAGAACTGTTTGGCTGTTTTGACACCTGATTGTCTTGATGCTCCTCTATACTGTTATCACTGGCAGGATAAGGTGAGGATCTCTCTGAACTTGTGGATAATGGAAGTGAGCTGTGTCCTATTAGGGCTGGTGAGGGTATGGAATCGGACAAATGTAGTGATAGAGATTCATTAGACCCCAAAACTGGTTTTTCTTGTTGCAAACCTAAATCTGGTCCAGATGAGGGCATGTTCAACTTACAATTTATCTGTCCAATGCCTCCAACACTATTTAAATGTAGCCCAATGCCAGATGGTTTAGGAGCCTTTCGAGGCGAGATCACTCTTCTTCGGCCATTCTTATCGACCTTCAACAATGGTTTGCGCAATTCATTTCCAGAGATTGATCGAACGAGTAGCTTGCTGTTGTCTGTACTGGAAATTTCATTAGAAGCAATTGCAGCATGCATGTCTGGAGGAACTTGTTCTGACTCTGTCCTGGAAACTTCATTCGAAGAATTCCCTGAGTCACTGTTGCACCAAGTAGCCAATCTATGATTCTCAACAGCATCAAACTGCAACCGTTTGCGCATACCACGTTGATATTGAGCAGTAGCATCCTATATTAATTCCATATTGATTTTATTCAAAGTAGAGTAACATAAGAACAACACAAGATAGCAGTACAAGTAGCTAAAAGGAATAGTAAAATCTGAAGAGATTCAGGTTCCTATACGGCACAATAGACATTAGCATGGCATGTCTTGCATATTAAAAAAAAAAAAGAATAGAAAAGTGTAATGATCAGGCAAACTCTGAAAAAGTTTACACTAATAAAGCAATCTCCGAGAAAGTTTAAGCTTCTTATTGCTAGAGAAAAATGTGCTCCTAAATATTCATAAAAAAAAAGTGTGATAATACATAAGGTGAGTACATTATAACTTTTTTTTTCCAAAATTTCAAGTAGATGGATGCACAATCTCAAGAAAGTTTAAGCTTCTTATTGCTAGAGAAATTTTCCAAAATTTCAAGTAGATGGATGCACAATCTAGAGAACACTGATTTGTTACTACGATACTACCTTAGAAGAACTTCCACAAAATCAATACAATAAAACCAGATTTGCATCATAAGCTTAATATAAAAGCATATCAAACACATGTAACACAGGTTGGTCAGCAGAAATGGACAATATGGTGCAACCATATATGACCATGATTCCTGCTAAGCCATCTTAAAACCCTGAAGCACTTGATTTACCATGTGACTAGTTCAAGATATAATTTGTGGATGATGAAGGGCAACTAACTATAAAGCCCCACTTCGTTTCCAATTAAGGAAAATCAAGAGTAGCTATCTAATTTCTTATTCTTAAAAATATACCTCTAATCTTGACTAAAGAAATAAGGTGTTTAGTTGTAAACTAGAATATTAGTGCAATAATTACCTTTAATGTGACATAAAATTGAGATAAAAGTACAAATAAGAAGTGGAAAATTGGTTCAAACACTAGATTTGATATATAGATTCAAATTAAGTGCACTCATTTTTTGTAAGTATGCAATGCATACTTGAGTAAAAAATGAGATAGGTAAGTAATGGGAGAGAGAGCAGATAAGTGAAAAAATTGAGCAGAAACTTTTAAGGCCCAATTGGATAGCCGAGATAAACCTCTCTTTATCCCAGAAAATCTTGCTAAACAAGGAATACAGAGCTAGGATTAAAAAAAGAGAATAATTCAGATATCTTTATCCAAGCTTTTGGTTTGGATAACAAAATTGAGATATCCCATCCCCAAAAGGCCAAATTACTAATTTGACCCTCTCTAAAGGAATTCTAAATGAAATAATAGTTGTAAAATAGAATAACCCAATGGGAAATCTAAATAGTTGTACATAAAATTAAAAAGAATTCTAAAATAACCATGGGAAGATAATATAATAGTTGTAAAATTAAATTGCAATTTATATTTAATTTTTAACCTAATTACATTTTTCATCTTTCTTCGAAAGAAAAAATAAAAACAAATCTATTTAAATTAAACTAGGGAACAGAATTAAGGTCAATTTGATTAACTTTATCATTTTTCTTAATTATCACAACCAAACACCATTCTTATGCCATACTTTTATCCAATACTTATTCTTCTTTCCAACCAACCACTGAAAAGACCAAGTTTTTCTTATCTCGTTGTCAAACAACCCTTTAGTTTGTGAAATAAGATGTGGAAGGAAAGATGAGAGAAATTTTTTGACATAACATGTGAAATAACTTTAATCAAATCAAGGGTAAAACTGTAATTAAGGATATAAGTAGAATAATTTGAATAGTTTTTCTAATCAAGGGTAATTTAATGTTTGGTAACAAATTAATAGTAGTATTCCTTAATCTAGAATATAAAACTCCCTAACTAGGGACCAAAAGAGGGCTAATAGATTCTGTGGCTTTACTCCAGCAACTGGACACAGCTTTCCTTATTGTCCGATTGAATCCAGGTTAATAATATCTTTTCAAAAAAGTCCATGTTAACATATAAATTTGACAATAATTCCTTTCTTGTAAGTTATAACATGTCGAGGGAGTTCCAAGGGCCAAAGGTTCAGGTATAAACCAAATTATACGCACTTCACTACTACACATGATCAGGGACAAAATGTCAATAGATTTTTGAAGGCCTAGTTTGATATAGCCATTTCTAAACAGAAATTCTAATAAACATATAGATGCAGGTCCAATTAATGGCTTGTCGGTATATGCTGATAACTAAGAATCTAATTCCTACAAAAATTATGATAGGGCAAAACAAAATTCACCCACTATCCTGGTAAGGTTTGACATAGAGAACCACACCTCTGGATCCCATGGAGTCTGGTTTGCAGCAGATACAAGAGAAATTGCTGCTGAACAGTCAACATGACCATCAACTACTTGAAGATTCTCAACTGATTCTGGTAGGAATTGAGGGGTACAATTCAATTCGCCCAGTTGCACACCTTCAGCAGCATGCAGCTTAGCATCTTGGGCTTCATGGCCATGAATATCTGAAGTAGGGTTTACCTTGACACAACTCAAATCATTTAATTCCTCATCCTTCGACCCGAAATACTGATTTTCTTTCTGATCCATTGAATTTAGAACATGTAGTGTGGCTGTATCTGGTACAACAGAAGAATCGCCACTGATGCTAGCATTCCTAGACACAGGTTGGAGCTCCTCAGAATGTGATCTCTCACTAGTCTCCTTCCAGTCCTCGGTTATTTTCAAGGTTTTCTCTTTTTCAGCTTGACTTACAATAAATGATAGTTTTTCTGGATGCCTTTCAGATTGATAGGATGAGTTTAAATTCTCAGAGGCCTGGTTGATTATGCATTGCTCGGTATTGGAAAACGGTTCTTTATTTGTATCATTAATGCTGATGGAGTCGCTGTGCAAATCTGGAAGAATACTGCAAAATTGATTTGCATGACTATCAGATAAATTAGCACCTGAAACCCTTAGGCTATCATCCACTGAAACTAAAGGGTTGATAGGATCACGTTGTGAAATATCTTCCTTGCAATCTATCTTGACCTCATTCTTCTTCACGCCGTTGCCGTGTTTATCTTGAGACATTTCAACAATTTGCTTCAGATAAACATCTGGTGAGTTGGAAGGGTTATCACCATTTTCCAAGGGATCAACAAGAAACATATCAACGGAGGTTGAAGGACTGCTTTTATCCTGCACCAAGTCACTTCTGCAATCCTTTTGGGTGCAAGTTATCGTCTGAGACACTGGATCTGGACAAGGTGGCCCAGTCACAAGAACATTTCCAGCTAAAGATGTGGCATCTATGGCATAACAGTGAGAAAGCTTTTCCGAGGAAGGAAGAGGTAGATGCTCAGATCTGGCAAGGAGAAAAATAATGCATGCCTTTAGTAATATTAACCATGTCATGATACTATTCAGTTATGAAGCATGTATAAATACCTTCTCAATAAATCCAATTTTCTTGGCTGATTAATGTGTGGTGAGGTAAACACAGGTTCTGGGGATGGAAAATTGATGTCTCCATATGCAGCAGGTCGGACATTGACTAGCTGTATAGGAGATAAGTTGCTAACATAGTCGAAGAAAGGAGAATCCTGCAAAGGGACGAAAAAGGGAACCCTAGCATCCAAAATCCATATAACAGATAGAAGATCTGGCTGTGGCAAGGGCGTAATGCAGAGCACAGCACAAAGAAGAATCGCTAATTGACAAAATTGAAGGTATAAAGATATGACACAAGACTCTTTCATATAATCTGTGCTTATTCAAAAGTCAAAACTATCAGAAACTTGTGAGATAAGGAAACTTTCAAGAAAATTAAGCAGTGGACAATCAGATGCTGCAATGGCTCGTGACTACTTATGAAAATAGCCCATCCACTTACATTTACTTAAGGAGAAACCCTGGTAAATAAGATATAGATCAAGCAACTAGACCAGCAAATTCAGAGTGATATCATAAGTAAGCGGCTTTCCTCACATAAAAGCCAATACAATTGTTAGACATTCCTGAAAAAATCCCTTCCGCAAACACCAGTTGGTAAAAATTGAAATTTCTCACGAACAACAATTTAGGGAATTAAGAAAAAAGAATCCCAGCGACCCTAACCACGAAAACTAGCTTGCAATTCGAGGAGTGTAATCTATCTACATTGACCAAAAAAAAAAACTTCAAAGCGATAAATTACAACTCTTCTGCTACCCATTTTTTTCACTTCACTCACTGATCCGGGATTCACAAGCAAAAGGCGACAAACTCAAATCACTCGTATCCACCTCAAAACCTATAAAGGTAATCCAGAAACCGGCAACAGTTTAGAAGCGGACTGAGAAACAAATCGATCAAAGTATGTTAATAAAGGAAAAACATCGTCAAAAAAAGTAGACGAACCAGCAGATCGCAGTGCTCAAAACACAACAAAGAGGAAATGAATGCCTTGCATCAATGGAAGATGAAAGAGATCGGAATCGAGATTGGGGCGGGGTCAAATGGGGGTACCTTAACCGGTGGGGATTCAGAGGAGGAGGGCTTGGAGGTGGCCTCGGGGGAATCCATTCGGGGGAACGGGGAATCGAAACCCTAACCCTAACCCTAATTTCTTCGCGAGCGCGAGCTCCTCGCGCTTCCCAGCCTCTGGAGAAGGGTTGCCTCCCTCATTCCTATCGCGCTTTTTTCCGATCTTTGTTTCCTATTCTTTTTTGTTTATTTGTTTTCTCTCTCTCTCTCTCTCTCTCTCTCTCTCTCTCTCTCTCTCCCCCCCTCTGTGTGCGAGGATAAAAAGAGGAAAAAGGAATGGAAGAGGGAATTAAATTGGCGCAGAGGCGGGAATCCGGAAATGACGAAAAGAACCAGACTATTCGATAGGATTCGTAGGTGACACGTGGTGGTATAAAGATTAGCTCTTTGGACCTCTCTTGTTTAAGTTTAAAGAAGGCCTCCATGGGCCAAAAACCCAAGACTGACTGTTTTCATAACTTCTATCAAAGAAAAAGAGAGTAAATGATATTGTAAGCATTTAAAATTGTAACAGTTAATCAATATTAATGAGAACGTAAAAGTACTTAATTA
The DNA here is from genome assembly GCF_019914945.1 of Typha latifolia. NCBI lineage: Eukaryota > Viridiplantae > Streptophyta > Magnoliopsida > Poales > Typhaceae > Typha > Typha latifolia. The sequence goes on along the minus strand of NC_133087.1, from coordinate 3,265,766 downwards.
TCCCTGTAAAATACAGCTGGAATTGAGAATGGTAAAAGTAATTTACCCATTAGCCCTGATGTATCACATTAATTTCAGCATTTAGGACGTCGTTAATTCTGGATAGAAAATTTAATCGATGCAACTGCACAAGTGAGATTAAATAGTTAGGTGTGAATTACAAGGGGATTGGTTGGAATCGGGCCTAACCCTGTGTGAGGTATAAACTACCAAAAAATTAAATTATGACAAAATTAGGAACAAATAAAGAAAATTTGACGTTAATGTATATAGGTCCTTCCAACTTTAATCTCCCTTTTGGAAAGTGAGCCCAATTTGCATTATATTATGTCACTTCTTCTGCAGTCAATTGTAATCACAAAATAACCTTTGGGCAGGTATTGACTTGCCAGGTAAGACTTTGAAGTTTGATCCAATACTTTTCAACCCAGAGACGAATACCAGTATACCACGAAGACAAAAAGGGAACAAAAAGAGGCCTGTAGAATTATTACAGTGGTTGAGCTCCAACAGTAGTTCGACAAAAAAATAATAATAATAAATCTCTTTCTTTATTGTTTCCCTGAGTACTGTGGGATCATTTCATATCTCAGACTATACTCCGTTTGGAGCGCTATTAGCACCAAAAACGTGGTTACCGACACCCTTTTTTTTTAACCTTGCTTTGGTCACGTTGAAAAAAAAAATGTCATTATTAGTATCTTTAATATGACATAAAAATAGTAAATTTAGGAGACGTTTTATGTTAAATAACTAAAATATTATTTTACAGTAGATAGATGAGAGGGAAGAGAACAATCGGATTGATAAATGATTTAAGCGATGTGTTTTATTAAGGCAAAATGATAGTTTAGTAAATATAAAGTTTGATAGATGAGTGGCGGAGAGAGGATAACTAGGTTGCCCCTAAACCTATTTTACCCTAATCTAATGTTTAGCTACTACACTAGTACTAGGTTTACTCTAATCTAATGTTTGGTTATAGGTTTAACTCCAAAATTTAGTTAGCTATTATCATTTCTTAACATTGAATAAGATACTTCAAAATTTAAATTTGTTTAGAAAAATTAGGTGTTTATTTGTAAAGCGTTAAATAATATCATAATTACACTTAATATGACATAAAAAAGTAGTGCATTCAAACGCTATTTTATGTCAGAAAAATCTAAAGTATCTTTTTAAAGAGAGGAGAGAAATAATAGTTGATTAAATAGATGTCTTTTGAAAAATAAAATAATAATTAAATTTTATTAGTAAATATAAATTAGTTTGATGGCTGAAGGGAGGAGAAAGAAGAATGAATTTAAGTAGATAGACTTAAACCCATTTTACCTTAAACTAATGTAGGATGCCAAACCAATTTATTGTTCACTAAACTAGTTTAAAAATAAACATAAGCTCAATCCAAACAAGACTTAATATTCACTAAACTAATTTTAAAAAAAAGTATTCTCAATTCAAAAGCCACCTCCTATGCATCACATATACGTAACCAGTGATTGGATGTGTATCTGTACCAGCTGAATGAACCTGTAGACAGGATTATAGCGAAACATAAGCATCAAGGACCGTAGCAAGAAACAGAGATCAAGCAGCCATGTATTCACAACTTGCAAATGCACGCATGATGTCAGCGATATCTGCAGCAGAAAAACTTGCAACACTTCATTCAAGTACCAAACCACACAATCATAAAAACAAAGAGATTTAACAGCCAGATTCTAGTTCAGTAAAATTCTTTGATCAATAAACAAGTACGAAAAAGAGAATATCAAATTGTTGTGATTCTTGAACTCAAAGCTCAGGATTTGTCAAAAAAACACATCAGTTATAGGAACAAATTTCAGACACAGAAGCATCAGCTGCTGGTATTCATTTTATTCACCTCAAAGACAACGCTCATTTAGCTATTCGTTGATGCTTCAAACATTTTTCTTCCATAATTGCAACTTGAGTGGCCACGAAAGCAACAGCTTGTATCGCCAAAAGGGCTTCTGCTTGGTAGTCAGATGGTGGAGGGCAAATGGAGCAATCAAATATCACAGGTACTAATGATCTACTTAGCTAAAAACATGTCCAACTGGTTGTATGCAGACATACAACATTTCGCAGAGGGAAGAATAAAAATAAGCATAACAGTAAACATAACAGTATATTCCATGATCATCAACTGCATTTTTTTTTTCACGCACTATCATGCTTGCTGTCACGTGTTATGTCTGCAAGCAACTCCTTAAGTTCACCCTTCTGTAGAAAAAAGATGAGATGTTAATTAATGTTAAATATATGAGGGTTGCTGATTCCATCATTCATAAGAATGAACTCATTTACCTGGTGCATAGTAAGAACAATATCTGATCCACCGACAAACTCCCCCTTGATAAATATTTGTGGAAATGTTGGCCAGTTGCTATAAAAATGGAAAAAGAAGAAGCCACTTAAGCAAAGAAGCCAGTCCCAGAAGACATAATATCTGAGTCTAGTTCTCTCAAAATTTATGAAAATAAGTCTCCCAAAGAAACACACACACACACACACGCATGCGCTCACGCTTTAAATAGACTCACAGTGGAGAAAGTTACTTACCTATAAGCTTTTACACTCTCTTTCAGCTCAGGATCTCCCAGAATATCTCTCGCACTGATTGGTGCCTCTGCAGTAGAAATCATAGAAGCATAACACATGAATACTCAATATATTGTTGACAAATTCACTGTCTGCCAAGTTGCAACTTCATCATAGAATGATGTTTACTACATCTATAAGAACCAGAAATATCTCGATCATATGAACTTACTATATTGCTGCAGAACTTTGACTGCTAATGCACTAAATCCACACCTAGGAGTATCTGGAAGACCTTTCATATAAATTAATACTGGGTTTTCCTTCACGTCCTAAAAAAATACGAACTACACATTAGGTATCGAATAATCAGAACACTGAGGTGTTATCTATTGACCTTATTCAATTGTTATATAATTTGCAAAAAACCACATTACTACCTATGAAAATAAGCACCTGATCAACAATGTCCTGCCAAATGATGCCAGCACTTTTCGTTGTGGGCTGGAAATCCTCATGAGTATCAGAATCAGCAGATATTGTAGTTGGATATGAGCTGGAACTTGCAGGACTGTTGTTCGTATGGAAATCCCCTTGTGTACCAGAACCTCCACTTGGGCTAGTGGAATATTGCAAGTATTGTTGAAAGGCTGATGTTGATATCACCTAAAGGCATAAAGATCATTATCAAACACAGGTAGCAATAGAAAGTACAATGTGGCAGAATAGATTATAAGGACACAATATTATGGAAGTTCGGATAAATTTACCATGTTGGCTTGTATTGTACAGATCAGTTTTACATTTAATGAAACAGTGGCAAAATCAATACCCTGATAACCAAAGGTATGCCTAAGAGTGAATCGTTCAAGTGAGGATTATGAACCAATTCTTTAGTGATCAGACCTATTTCCTCTTCTCACTAAGTAAATTAATGCTAATTAAGCTCAAACAACAGGAGCATATTATGAAAATGAGACCGCAGATGGATCAGCTTCCATCTGCTAGGGAAGGTTACCAATACATGCACCACAACCACATTCGATGGCCCGAAATATAATTAGCAAGTACTGGCTGTACCGATGAATTTTCCAACAACATTAGATGTAGCATATGACACTCAGATGATGGAATTATTTCAGAGAATGGTTCAAAGGTAACTAATGAAAAATGCCCAAACAAACGTAAACGGTGATATAGTTAGAGGTAATATGTCTTACCATTTGTTTGGAAGAGTGAGACGATCTGACGAGGTTCTTGAAAAAAGCATTGGATAATAATCTGGCCATAGTTGCGAGATAGGTAATTTCAACTTCAATCTCGAGTTGATTACGGAAGAGTCAGATATCTATCTGGAACAAGCCAAAATTCATCTATAACCCTAGCAATTGCAAAACAAAGTAACCTAATAGATTTAAGAAACTACTACTGTAGGGAAAACAAGGAGAGATAAAAGAAGGCTGCAGCACATCTGCTTCTAAGGTGCCTGTAGTATTTCCGCAAAGAAGAAGAAGAAGCGATTCCCGCGCAGGAATCGAGATATCGTGATCTAGGGATAGATTAACTTACGGGAGTCGAGATCGAGACAGAGGAAGAGAGGAATACGATCGTTGTCCGCAGTCGCGAAAAGGAGAAGGTTTTCGTGTGCGGCTATGAAAGAGGACAGATGGCTCAGTGTGACGCAACCACGGGCACGAGGGTATGTCAGGCTGGAAGGAGGAGGAGGAGTTCGCCTCGCAGAGGCGGTGGCCGGTGGGTCGGATAATTAAATGGCAGATCCGACTCCGATATGCGAGTTTTAACCACATGGATAATTATCGAGATAATACGCTTGTTGGAATTAATTATGGGTTTAACCGGTTAAGTGATACAAATATTGAAATATATATCCAAAAAATTTCACAGAAGATCAACTTGGAGAAAAAGAAAAAGAAAAAAAAAGCGCGTGCAGTAAACATTACTTCCGCCGGCGCTCGCGATCCACCGCCTCTTCACTAGACCAACCATGGCCGCGAGCTGGCCGGAAGCCGCCTTACACGCCCTCTTACTCATCTTCGCCGTCTCCCTCTTCCTCGCCCTCTCCCGTCTTCCCCGCCGCGCCCTTTCCGGCCTCCGCCGCCGCTCCCAATCCTCCGCCCAATCCCGCCGCCACTTCCTCCAAGGCGCCCAACTCCTTTCGCGCGCCCGATCCTCCTCCTCCTCGTCGTCCCTCCTCCGCTCCGCGATCTCTGAGGCGGACCTCGCCATCTCCCTCGACCCCCGCGATGCTGCCCCTCACATCCTCAAAGCCCTCGCCCTCGACCTCCAGGGCCACCGCCTCCCCGCCCTCCGCTCCCTCGACGCCGCGCTGTCGCCTCCCGCCGTGAAATCGCTTGCTGATCGCGAGAAGGGAGACGCGCTGTTCAAGCGCGCCGAGATCCATCTCGCGATTAATCGCCGGCGGCGGTTCGACCATGCCTTAGCAGATCTCGTCGAGGCGGTTAGGCTCAGTGAGGATAACGCCAAGGCATTTGCACTTCTTGGGGAGTGTTATGAGCAGAAGGGCTTGGAGGTGGAGGCGAGGAGCGCGTTCGAGGCGGCGCTCCGGATTGACGATTCGCTGAACTCAGCAAAAGAGGCGCTCAAGAGGTTGAGCAAGTCGAAAGATGGAGTATTGAGCAACTGAGTAAGAGCTTCCTCTCTTCTTCGTACGATTTTGTTAGGATTTGCATTTAAGATTGTTACCAATTCCTGTATTAACTCAAAAAAGAGCTAGTTCTTTTGCTTTGGTGATTTATGCTGCGTAGAAGATTTCTCGAAGCATTTCGTATGCCAATTGCTCCCCTTTGATAAGGAAATGACTTTAAGTTTAGGCTGACTATTTTGTTAACAACCAAATAAACCTCAAGACAGCGCCCGTGTATCCGAGGGGAGCACTCTTGGGGAGTGATTGGGAAAGGGGGAAATTGAAGAAGCTCCAATTCCTGTGAGAAATGACTCTTGGAGAGAACATGGGGCAAGGAAAAGATCAGTCTTGACAATGAATTCTAGCATGATTCATTGAATGCAAAAATCTAGATATGCAGATAAACTAGGGTTTCACAATTTATGTTTGAGCAAGTATTTTATTTTCACATTATGCAACTGAATTTTAGGCTGCTTCTGTCTCCTGAGTTCCTTGTGGGCTGTTCTTTGTTTCTTTTCTATTATGTTCTGGTGGAGGTTCCAACTTATTGTTTTACTGTCACTGAATTTTATATTATTCTGTTCAAGTTATAGGCTGTACAGATCCCTTTTGATCACTTCAATGGCTCATCTTAATTTGTGTGTCAGCTGCAAATCTTAATAAGTTGGATAATGCAGTGGAAAGTTGAAACCTAAGGGAGATTACGTGCAGGATGAAACTTGGAATTTAGTTCTTCACTTGAGAGCAGAGAATTTCGAGAATATATTCGAAGGTGTTTAGAAGTACAGACGTAATATAAGACCTCGAATTTTCTCCAAGTATAAATAATACAACCTTAGACATCTGCACAGTTGTTGACAATGGTGGTACTGTGGTAGTTGAGTATAATGGTGGGTTCTTTCAGGGAATTATGCAAACACACCCACAACCTTACTGTTATTGCCCCTTTCACTTTGCAAATTTAATGTACTTTATCAGATAGCATTTGACACACGAAGTAATTTAGCAATATTTTGTTTTCTTGATGCTCCTCCTTTTATCGTTTGTGGAAAAACATATTGTCACATAATTCTCCACAAAGCCCTTTAGAAAGCATCTGCTAGTCTGCATCGGTTGATGCCTTTGGTATTGAAAAGGTTGAGATGACTCTTGTTAGCTATATCTGGTTAGCACATGATGGTTGGCACAACATGGACCTTTTGAGACAATATAGCAACAATAGCTAATAATATGTATATTAGGTTCCATTCTGAAGGAAGTTGTGGGCAGAAAGAGTAAATTGCTTAGCTCTTTCCATCCTATATGTTCCATTTCGATCAGGGGTAGTTTTTTAATCTACTTCACCCAGTTGACAATAGTATCTAAGATACTGTTGAAGTGTCAAGGCTATTCTCATTGAAAACCCTTAATATCAGACAGCCGGTTGGTTTGTTCTCTTATTTCTGTTTTGTGTCATCTTTCTTATCCGATAGATTTTCCATCTTTTTTTCTTTTGCAATTCAGAAAGTGCTAAAGATTAGTTATTTTGATAATCTTTCTTATGTTCGTCGAATATGAAATTAGTTCCTAGTAACTTAGTATTATGACATTATGCTTGTTGTGTATAATTTGTTATAAGAGTCACTGCAAGCTTTCCGTATCTTATCATTAATATCTCAATAGTAATAACATTCTTTTCATTGTGTTCTTGCTTTTTATCTTTGAGCCTTCCAAATTTTGCTTGTTATCATGGTTAGGATGCAAGAATTCCTTCAGTTCGATTGGATTAGGCACACTATTGTTCACCCGAATCGACATGATGAGATATATGACTTGTTACATCAGTATGCATATCAAATTCGTTGGTTAGTTTGGCAAGTCTACCCTATTACATAAAATAGTCGAAGTGCAATTTGTTTGTCTTATCATCAGACATTTTTCTCTATTCTAATGGCCACAACTTCATCATTTTGGATGTAAAATAAGGAGATTGATCTGGAACCATATGATTTGGAGTGTAGAATTCTCATCATGCTAGCAGAGTTAATTTGCCTAGGAAGTAATTATGCTAGCTGATTGTTGTTGCCTGGTATGGGGAAGTTGTTAACCGAAAGTATCGAGCTGGATGTTCCTGTGTTGGTGCATGATATTGTTCCTATTAGATTTCTATATTATAGCATTATTATGATTTGGAGAATTATTTGTATGATTCTCAGATAGATGACCGTAGTAGATGGCATTCTTGTCTTGAGTGGCCATAATTGTATCAGCATCAGCAACTTCCGTTGCATCCAGTTCCAGTTAAGCATCTGTGACTATTAAGTTCTTTGTCATCTATTAGAAGCCAATCTCAATCCATTAAATTTTCTTTTTGGGTGCTTTAATAGATGTGATTATCAAACATCTAGGCAAGAATCACAGCAACAGTGTGATGGATTAATTTTTCTATTCTCATGTGATATCTGTTATATTTCTCTGTCAAGACTTCGAAAACAGGTGGCAATATCATGTCAAAAAAATATATGTTGCAATCTCATTTCTATCATATTCTCAGCTTATTTTGGCATAGCGAGCATGAAACCCATTAGTCCAACTATGAATCCACGACTTAATACTAGGTTGGAATCGTCATTTACCACGTGGATAACTTGGTGGTGCCTAAATGTGCCAACCTCGTGCGAGCTTTCGAGTTGCCAATTTTCTCTCTGTTGATTGGAAAATGATCAGGATGAGATGTTGCCTTATATATTCCTTCGGCCCCTCTCGTTGGGGAAAAATTTGGCAAATGGCAAGGGAATAGATCGGAGGAGAGCAGGTATGCTTCAATCCCTATTTCAGAAGATTATTAATGTTTATTATTTATTTATTGATCGAAATGTTTATTATTTATTATTTGGTTTCCACTTTCTCTCTCTTTAGGAATTATGATCTCATGTTCTATGTTATAGCCTATTGAATAATTATATATGATACTGTTATTCTTTTTTCCTTTTCTCTTCCATGGAAAATAAAAAAGAAAGTTTAAGTTTTTATTATCTACTGACAGCAAATATCTGGTTTTTACAAAATTCTATTGACTTTTGGAGCCATCGTAACCTTGTAGGGTATTAAAGTCAATGGTAAGAACCGTTGGAATTAGATCCAATGAATAATAAGAAGTATATATTTACTCTCCAAAAAAACTCTAAACCTCGCTGCGCTAAAACTGATCTCGCCCAAATTTCACTTACTTTCTTCTAACTCTTTCTCGCGATATCTGGGTAAATCCACCTATGACTCTCCATCAGCCGCGTCTCCACTATAGGTGACGTAGCCGACGGTGATTTGGGAGCAACTTCTTCATTGTCATGATGAGTCCTCCATTGGCTTCCTCAGGTTCCTCCGTTAAGGATCCAACAAAACAACTCGTGTTTACTACCAAGAACCAGTCATGGAGAAGCCCCTCTTCTTGAACCAGCGATTGCCTCTGAATCAAGTCCCACCCTTTCTTTCTTATTTCCCCACACCAATTAACTGCACGCCTAGAAGCCCCACTATTTGCCAAACCTCTTCCCTCCCTAACCTAGTCCACACCTCTCGTCTGCAGCGGCCATTGAACCCATTTCCAAAATCCCTCCAAATTTCCCCAACTCCTTCCTCCATATCCAATCAAAGTCTTCGGATGAGACCTTGTTGGCTCACCGCCAACAGCAGGCATTCGTGGACTAACACTTCAAGGCAGCGAAATTGATGGTATTGGTGGACCTTGCTCCGCCCCGCCATTTACTTTAAGGAGGCTCTCTAGGCATCACCATCAACCCTTGAATCTTATCAAGCTAAAGCTTGAGGGAGTCAAGCTAGCCTTATCCCGCTTATTTTGAGCTTGAGTTGAGGGAAAAAAAAATGCTACCGAGCCAAGCTGAGTTAGACTCAGCTCTCAAATTCGGCTCGTTTGCACCCCTACGCCGGGTAAACAAATAGTGATAAAAAGTTTTTCTATTATTTTGATAAAGGGTTAGTCCTTTTGTATAAATAAATTGGATGACTAGTGTTACCCTCCCAATAAAAATGATGTAATGAATCAAATTTATGCGGGCCATATCAAGCCCATTATATGCACACAGCATCATTCCTAGTGTAGTGCAGGAATCAAATCAGTGGTATCTAAAATGGGGGAAAATGGGGCAATAGGATCTGACCACTCGCCAATTTGAAGTAAATATTGCATTTGGGCGATACGAACGTTGACGGTGGGTATGAAGACCACATCCTGCAAGGGTGTTCCTAAGCATTGCAGTAAACCAAAAAGTTCAAGCAAGCGGTATGGTGCTTGCTATCTCAACTTCTAGCAAAGTACGTTCGTCATTGTACGTGGTCTTCGAGCTAGGTTATTTGGGAAAGTGTGCATAAGAGAGGTGATGCTCATAGCTCATGAGCTCATAGCACAAAAAAGATGGGGTCACAGAAAGAGAGAGAGAAGCCATCATTGTATTGTTAATGCCACTCGTGAGTTGTCCATCGACCAATGTCTTTGCATGCCACGTGACTGTAATCCACCGCTCGAAACCCTTAACAAAACCACTATGTACAATACCAGCAACGGACGGCCGCACCAATATGTTTCAAGGATTAGTAGGTGTTTCTTATCATTCTTGCATGTGTATTGATGTGCATATGTCTATTTGCAGAGTAATCAAATTAGGGTAGACAGTAATTAAAGTGTTCACCTTTTCTTTTCTTAGCTTTCCTTTCCTTTCCGAGAGAGTGGAAGGCTGTACCATCCTAAGTCTTTGAAACCTCTCATCACTAATACCATGAGGGAGGGAAAGTAAACAAGCAAAAGCAAAAGCAAAGCCACTCAAACAAACATATGATAGAAAAATAGCAAACTATAGGATAGGAGAAAGGAGAAGGATCTAAGGGCAAAGGAAAAGATGGTCAAAAACTGTCCTCGATGACTCCTTGTTCTGTTTTGTGTTTCTTTATCGGAACTCACCAGCTCCCCCTCATTCACTTTCTTTCGAATAATTTCACCTGGTGCTTGAAAACTACTTGAAGGAATGCTTTCTCTCTCTTCAAAAATTCCTTCAATCTCTCTCAACTAGGGTGGGAAAAGATAAAGCTTAACCAGAAAACAGCTCACAATCAATCTATTCATATATATCTAGCTTTAAACTCCTTTCCATGGATAGGCCATATTATTTATTACTTGTCTGCGTGCCTTATTAGGGTCGCATGTGATCATAGGAGGTAGACATGAAATATATTATTAATCAATTAACTAATAATTAAAGTTTTTGAGTCAACGAGTTATCTAAGAAACATAAACCGAGCTCTGACATTTTGTAGCCAAAAATAATAATTTTCCTGCCAATGATACACTTTAAGAATTAATCTATAGTTGATTTCCTAATTAGTAGCCGTTAAGGAGCAGCAGCAGTTAAAGTTTGAGAGCAAGAGGTGTATCCTTCCTGTCAAATTCACTCGGTCTTCCCATAATTAGCACTTTTGTTCCATGTTCCTTCTTATCTAACCCTAGGTCGATGCCCCACACGGAGTGGATGTTATGGACCCGTTAATTTTAAAGATGAACGACTAGTTGTATTATTGACATATTATCCACTAATTTCTATCAAACAGGGGATGACTATTCTCGCTTGATGTGATGTGCTAAGGAAAGCTTCTAGTTGTGAATCTATGACCTTTTGAATTATTGTTATAAAGGGAAGGGAAGTTGTTCACGAATAATGGACCAGAGTATGATTTGCCCACAGGGGAATCTATTCCTAGGAAGTAGTATTAGTTTAACCCAATTATATAAACACTTTCTTAGCATTAGTATCAACTAGAAAGACATATTCACTTTGTGGAGGGCACTAAACTCAGATTTGGCGAAGTAAATGACCCCCAAGTAAGCCTAGATGCATGTTAATTTAGGTGGTCCAAATATTATATCTTCTTTGCAGTTAAGCTAAGTTTATTCTCCTAACGGGCTATATTAGTACTCACACGTGTGTGCCGTTGCACTTTCAAGACCCACCCTTAACCACTTACGTGCATTATTAACATAGTTTATTAGATATCATGTCCTTCAACGAATATATCAATGTTGAGTATCATGTAAAGTTGAGATGATAATATTGGAACTGGAATGTTAGAATTAGTACCTCTCTCTCTCTCTCTCTCTCTCTCTACATAATAATGCACACACATGCACCACCACATCTCTACTATCCATGTCTTAAAAGAAGTTACTACCGTAAGCCATCTTCAAGTAGTGGCAATGAAAAAAGTGGAAAAAAGATCACATCCCTTGAGCCTCCACATACAATTTTGATTCTCAATTATTGAGGCACACTCGAGTATAAAAAGACCCCCCCAAACCTCACAACGATAACACCAAACCAACCCATCATCTGCCCTTCTAGTATAGTCTTCCATCTCTCTTCCATTTGATCTTATTTTACATAACAAGTGTTCGTCCACAACGCATGACATGTTGCTCTTGTTGTGAATTAATGTGGCAGGGCTTCAGAAGATGAATAGGAAACCGGGAGACTGGAACTGCAGGTCATGCCAGCACCTCAACTTCAGCCGCCGCGACTCGTGCCAGCGCTGCGGTGACCCGCGGCCGAGCGGCGGTGATCGCTCAGAGTACGCCAGCTTCGGCGCTGGCCGAAGCGGAGGGTCGTCGTTCGGATTCAGCGGCGGCTCCGACGTCCGCCCCGGAGATTGGTACTGCTCGTGCGGCTACCACAACTTCGCCAGCCGCTCGAGCTGCTTCAAGTGCGGCGCCTTCAAGGATGACTCGGCCAGCGGCGGAGGGGCGTTCGAGGGCGATGTGCCACGCTCTCGGGCTGTCGGTTTTGGCGGCGGCGGCGGCCGCGCCGGGTGGAAGTCTGGTGACTGGATTTGCACCAGGTGTGTAGTACTGCTACTAGTGCAACCTAATTATTTTGTCTCTTGGGTGCATTCTAGCAGATAATTAAAGTTGACCAAAGGAAATTTGGTTGTTGCATGGCTTCTTGTCCAGATGCATGCTACCTATATATGCTTACGTTTTAGTGCAGATACGTAGCATGGTGATCAGACGGTGGATTCCCATTGCTAAACATTTGTAGTTGTCTTCTTATATATTGTGCAACACGTGGCATGCAACTGCTCTTATACATACATGAATGTGTTGTTTTAGTAATTAATAAACTTCACTAAGATCTTATACGCGATATATATCTTAACTTCCAGGTCAGGATGCAACGAGCACAACTTTGCGAGTAGGGTGGAATGCTTCAGGTGCAATGCACCACGGGAATCTGGTAACTAATCATATGAATCAATAGATCCATTAATTCTTTCGCTGTTGTGACGTCCTAATTTGCTACTCTTTGCACGGCAGGCGGTGAAGTCTAAAAGGGACCAAACATAAATGAGACGACCAAGAGAAACTAATGAGATCATATGATATACTAGTAATCTCAATCTATCACTAGTTTTGCCTCCTCCTTCCTCCCCATCTTTGTTTCTTTCTTTTCTTCTCTTTCTTGCTTTTGAAGTTAAATGTATCCCCCCTTCCCACCAACTCTAGCTTCTCTTTTGAGTGTTATAACTATGTAGCCTTTGTGGCACTTCAACGTTATGTGTCTTTGTATGTCTACGAGAAGGGCCTCTCAGCTCGCAGTACCTAAGCTGGTGAGTAGTCCCTCTCCTATCTTATGAATGGAGATCTATGACGATATATATAGATATATATTATAGCACATGTCTTTATGCTTATTCCTTTGATGTGATATGTTCTAATTCTTGATGACAGTTTATAAACTCAAAGTGGTCTAAGGAATGTCTTGGTAGTTGGTATTCTCCTATAAAAGCTACTTCAGATTTCTATCGCACTTGAGAAAGAAACTTAAACAAAAGCTGCTACAAAGGGCCATGATTGAGAGTTTATATATATATAGTTCATGGACTCAAAAGTTGTTCAACAAATATTTGACTCACTTCAGAGTAAAGTGGTCCTTCCCCGTGAAATAAAATGCACTAATAAAAGAAAAGGAATTACTACTGGCTGCATTGGATGCTCTGACCTTTTTGAACTACTTTGCAAAGGCTTCCTAGATTGAGCTCTTCCATGTGCTATCTGGGTAACTGAGTTAATTAATTTTGGTCAATAATCTGTGACTCATTCATCAAAGTTGCCCTCCAACCTCCATTATTAATTTTGATTCGTAAGAGAGATTCTTGCATCCTTTTAAGCCCCCTTTATGTTACTTCATCTTTGCTTTAGCTCCTTTGCTTTTTTATCATTATCTTGTACAATCAAAGAGCACTTACATGCCATTGTCTTCCTGCTTCTGAGACCATGAAGATTTAAAGCCCAGACTAGCCCTTCGGGGGCCAATTCCATGAATAAGACTATGGTTATGAGAACTATGCTTATTACTAAGAGCGAGAGGATGCAATCCACTAATCGAGATGTATGATTGGGTTTAGATGATTGAAAGTACGAAATATGCAGATGCCAGGTGCCTTGCTTTGTGAACAAAGAGAATACAATTCAAGTTTGCAACTTGTAGTTTTTAGGTGAGAATGTTTTAACAAAGGTTTGATTCTCCTCAAAATGGGCAAAGATTGTTACATGGTCTTTTCCATACTCCAAGGAAGGAATACTACATATAGCAAGCTACTTTCAAATAGTTGCAGTGCTGGATATATATATATATATATATATATATATATATATATAAAAGTTAAGTGGGTTCTAAATCCTAGTTAAAGCAAGTTCATGTAAGCCAAAAAGTTTACTCCTTTTAATTAATTGATTGGACAACTATGACAATTTTTTCCAAGATAACATACCTTAGTGGGTCAAATTCATGAGCACACACAGGTGCCACCACTTCTTCTCGCTGGAATACTCGTTTTTCTTTTGCCTAATTACCTGTTGCTAGATAGTAGAATCCGATCGTTGTGCTAAATAGTCAGCCTTCTCAATTTTGAGGAGGACTGTTAGCAGCAATAATGTCAACTTCAGATTAGTATTAATTTTATAATTCTTTGCACAGAATTTCTAAAGCTAAACATTATCAATTGATAGGCATTCCAGCAGTTTAAGGCATTCAATTTTATCATGCGATGTTATGAATTTATGAAATTAAACTGGGGCGTCATACAGCATATGTTTCCACTATTTCTCCAAAAATAGTGATGGAGTTACACGCATTTTACCCCAGTAATTTGGTATAAATTTATTTTATCAATTAATCTCCTATAATTATGATGGAAACTAATAAAGTTTCTGTCCGAATTAACGGCGTTAACGTATTAGATTTTCAAAATCAAGTCAGGTGTAAATAACAAGCCTTCTCCTCTAATAGATTATTATCTAATAAAAAATTAGAATATTTTAATAAATTGTAAATATTATGTTAACAGCATCATTAGTTTTGCTTTAGTCCCAAACATAGGAGCTTAAATGTTAAAAGAAAATAAGTACAGAGAGATAAAAAAAAAGTAATTTTATACTGAGGTAAAGGACGGTTTCGGACTCTTCTACTTATTGGGATAAGATCCGAACCCGTAGTAAAACAGGCACGCAGTCGATAAACGTATCCGGAACCCATTAGCTTTTCTATTCTTACCCACCCTTTCCGGTTCCGTCCTTGCTTGACATGCTTTGTCGGGGGATTAGATTGGAGAATTATCATTTGGTGTTTCATTCTAATAATAGGGAGTGGTAGTATCCAGACTTACTCTTCTGGTCTTCTCCAACCATCGGGGAGCCCTTGCCTTCGCCTACCTCTGTGTTCTTCGTCTTCGATCCGTAGAAATGTCTCTGCTCTTGAGAAGGATCTCGAGGGCTGCCACCGTCGGAATCGCCCATGGATTCGGGGAGCAGACGAAATGGAATCAGGGCCGTCGGATTCCATTTGGAGCCGCGGCTGCAATCTCCGGTGGAGTCGCCTTCTACTTCTACGGCTTCTCTTCTCCCACCATGGTAATTTTGGTGGCACTAACCGCATTGTGTTGTGAAGGAAGTCGTGCTACGTGATCTGGGTCAACGTTGGTTTTGCTTACTCTTGATTATTTTGATGGGAAATGTCAAAATTTAGACTCAGTTTTAGCTAGTGATTGCGATATTCTGATGCTATATTAGTTCATATTTCTTTTCTCGATGAGTAAAGGGGATAGCTATTTCCGACATCTGAATTAACTTTATACTTTTGCATGTGTCTTCTTTATTTGATGATAACATGATTTTTGCGTAGCTAGTGTGGCAGTGCTTATTCCTTTGTTGGGTGCTAATAGACAATAAAATTTTCTTCCTATGGTTAACTAATTGAACATGAACTTAATTGCTGTTATATATTATATCCAGGCACATCTTGACGAAAAAGGTGAACAAGCTGCTGGTAAAGTAGGTGAGTTGTTATTCTACTGGAACAAGTTAATGTGATTTAACATCTCTAGTTCACTTCATGTGATGCAGAACTCTGGAGAGTTTCTGGTATATAAAATGGAAAAATGATATCTTTTGATGTCGTCAATTAAAAATGCGTGTCAATTTATTCTCATATTTATATACAGTTGTCAGTGAATGTTGCTTCTAGTTTTTACATTAAGTTTCTGATGCTATCACTTTCAAATGTTACAAGCTCTATCAATATCTGCTATCCATCAAATTGATATTCCCAATTGTTCTTAAACTCTCTTGTCCTGCATTGATTTCCCTGACCCTCCAAAACCACTTTCAGATACAGCAGGCAGTGGGATGTTCTTGACCCTTCTCTAATACATTTTTTCCTGCTCTGTGCTTCAGTATACAGCTGATGTTTGTCTGTTAATTTTCCAGCACTTGATCCTGAAAAGTGGTTACAGTTCAAGCTTCAAGAAACTGCTAGGGTCAGTCATAACACTCAGTTATTCAGGTACCTTAGTTTGTGCTTACTACCCTCTGTTTTTACATTGTTGGATACCTTTGGAGGATGAGGTTTTGTTATGTTCATAATAATAGTGTTGTACAAATGTGCAGCCTTAAATATTTTCACTACACATTTTTTACATCAACATGTTTATATCATCACCATTGAAGTTTGTATTATTGAACACTTATGGAGTTATTATATATCTGGCAGGTTTTCTTTTGATCCTGCTGTCAAGTTGGGGCTTGATGTTGCTTCTTGCATCCTTACAAGGTATCCTCCTTTCCATGAATCACCTTCTATATCTCTTTCATCTCTCTCTTTCTAAGAAGAAGATTGTATTTGGCATTCATTACTTGCCATGACAATGCTTCATGTATCTACTAGAGTCATCTGGCGGTCATAATTCACTCATGGTCTTCACCTTCTGATGGTTGATGAATATTTACTATCCAATGAAATATTTTAGTTCATTGCCCTGACATGTAAGGGAGGTAATGTGATTGCTATCCAGGTCTTGGATAAGTTCCCTTGGAATAGCATTTGGGTATCCTATTTTTTCACTCCTGGTGTTTGATTATTTAAATATGATGTTATGGAAATTTATTTGTCATCAATTTGCTCTGTTTCTATTTCCAGTTCTTTTGTGCTGTATTTCTTAACTATCTTAAAGTATCTATAACATTGCAGGGCTCCAATTGGAGAGGAATCAGAAGGAAGAAGAAAATATGTCATTCGGCCGTAAGTCCTTATTTTACATTTACAATTAGCATGGTTCAGGACCAGCTACCTTTTAATAGTGTATATTAGGTGAATATGATTATCTTTGGCATAATCATTGTCATATATTCAAGTCTTCTTGTAATTAAATGGGACTGGCCTGTCTATCTTTTCTTTTGGATCAATGGGCTAACACTAAAACAGTGGAAATGAATAATTTCTGTTAAGAATAAGTTTCTACAATATGAAACATCATGATGGCAGAAAAATATTTGGAAATATACATAGAAAGTACATAATGGAAATTTGCAACCACCACATAAATGGTGAATTTTTTTGTCCAGACGCTAACAATATAGATAAAATGCACAATAGGTGACTTAGTAAGAAGTAATAAGTCTTCTTGATGGTGATATGCTGAGACTGTTCTGGATAGTCTCTTGTTAGGCAAAGTGGCTAATGTGGTGAGATGCTCCTTTTTCTTTTCTTTTTTTGCTCCCATCCTCACATGATATAGCTGCATGTTGCTCTTTGAACATTGATTTATTCAAGAAAGTGTAATATGATTAAGATTCTCTGAAGTACAAAATCTCTTACCCTAAATGTGCTATACTGTTTTATCTATAAAGTCTCATTGATTGGGATAATTTACAGGTACACACCAATATCTGATCCGGATTCAAAAGGTTACTTTGACTTACTGATTAAGGTGATGATGCTATCCTTCTATGCTGCTCTAGTCAACTTCGACCTAATTATATGAAGACTTTTCTTCTTCCCTCATTGTGTGTACAGAAGTTGTCTAACTAATCAGCACATTCGACAAAGATAAACTTCAATAGTTGATAATTTTTCAGCAGGTTAATAGTTTCTGTTCTTTTTTACAAACATCGGACTTTTTTTATTGCTTATTGTGCTTCTCTGTGCAGGTTTATCCTGATGGAAAAATGAGCCAGCATTTTACAACTCTAAAGCCTGGCGATATTGTTGAAGTTAAAGGGTAAATAATTATATTAAAATAGAGATACCACCAAATGTTTTTCCTTTTCTGTTTGCCATGACTGAACACTTTTTTATTTTTTCTGGTATTGCTAGGCCAATAGAGAAGCTCAAATATAGCTCAAATATGAAAAGGAAAATAGGCATGGTAAGACTGAATGAAGTTTATGAAGTCTTTTATGAGGACTAACTTGCAAGTGTTCAGCACTTTTGGTGCTATGCATTTTTTACTCTGTTTTGTGCCCCTTTCTGTGCAAATTCTCTCTCCCCATTGTTAAGGGTTTCTAGAAAGGACCACCCGATAACAAAGGCAGCCAATGAGCCAAATGAGTTTTTCCCTCAAACTCCACAATATTAAACTAAAAAGACAAAAAAAGAGATGGTATTAAAAATGTGCCAGCACACCCTCAAGTTTTCTGAAGTGCAGTGCTGGTTTAATTAATCAGCCACTATATATGTCATTATGTTCTTCTCAATAAGGTGATATATCTAAATACTTGAAATGCTGCTATGCTCTCTTCCAGGCAGTTTAACTTTATATCTGTTTCTTCTTCTTTGAAGTTATGAAATTGTTTCTCTGTCTGAATATTAAAAATTAAAAGATCAAATACTGTTGTGCTTACTGTTATGATGTGAAGTTATTACTCTCTGCACAATGTTAGAAGTAAAAAGTTAAAAAAGCTTTATTTTGTAGTAGAAACACAATCAAATGTTACTGTAGTGAAAAGATTTTGTGGTGTTTTAATTAAATTTCAAGCCTATGGAATATTGGAAATTTTGACTACCAATATTCACTGACAGCAAGTACTACATTATAGTCAATACTAATCAGAAATTTGTTGTGATGCCAAGGAAGATCTTAGAAAGATCTAGGGAGGCCAATATCTACACAAAGTTCTCATGGATCAACAGTAACATATCTAATTGGTTCTACTGCTATGGATCTGGCCCAATGATGATGATTATGAGATAGAACACAGGAATTCCTCTTGACAGGCCCTGTTAGGAGAACAGCCATGGCTACATATTGCAGCATATATATCAGGATTGCATGAGCAACAAATAAATAGGAAACCTTAAGTATATTTTAGTTTTATGCAAACTCGACATATAAATCATAAATGCAAATAAAAGGAAGAAGCATTGACATGTAGAGGATCACAGTCTGTATATCGCATTGATCTTTCATACTCATATACTTGTCATTCAATGTTCAGTTAGGTGGTAGTGATTCTAAATATAGGAATTATGATAATGTGGAAAGACAATATAAATTTAACACCGTCATCTGACTGATTATGCTTATTTCATCTTTTAGATTGCAGGGGGCACAGGTATCACACCAATGCTACAGGTTATCAAGGCTGTTTTAAAGAATCCTGATGACAAAACTCAGGTGCACTATCCATTTTCATACTTTAATATTGAGTTTCTAGGCGACTTGTGATTTAGTGGCTCAACACCTTCGACTCTTTTAAGGTTAACATGAAATATACAATAGGTAGAGCAACTAGAAAATTGAATTCACCAGAGAAAATCTCTGAACATTGGTGATAGTGATTCTAAAACTCAGGTGCACTATCCTTCAACTACTGTTGTAGTTGAAGGTGCATTCAGTGTATTAATTTAGCTTTATCCAGGAAAAAGAGATTGAGAAGATTTTTAACTACTTTCTGAAATGTTATATTGAGAAAAGATATGACAAGAGAGGAACTTTGTCATCATGTCAGAATTTCCTGACAGCTTCTTATGCCTCTAGTAAGTTTACTGCAAATTAAATGGAAAAAAAGAGACTAAACATCTGGAAGCTAAGACATTCAATTCTTTGTTGGTGAGAAAGAAAAAAAAAAACTGGATCTTGTGTTTTATTTTGATAAATTTCTCATATTGACTCCTTGATATGTTAATTTAGGTTTCCTTGCTGTATGCAAATGTATCACCAGATGATATCTTGCTAAAAGGAGAACTGGACAGACTCTCAGCTAGCTATCCAAATTTTAAGGTTGTAAATATGTCATCTTATAGTACAAGTTCTTTTTTTCCTGGAATGATTATTATGTGCAATTTCTGACTTCTACTGCTAAAACAATTGCAGGTGTTCTATACTGTAGATAAGCCATCTAAGAACTGGAGAGGTGGTGTCGGACATATATCAAAGGACATAATCTTGAAAGGGTTGCCAGGCCCTACGGAAGATTCTCTCATACTGGTGAGTTCTACAAACTTCAGTTACATGTAGAAACTCTTCATGTAGGCATGTATTATGTTGGTCTAAAGCGATGCAGTGAATTCATTCAAGTATAATATGTTCTGAAAGGGAGTGAGAGATCAAAATTGTCATAGGGGTCAGTAGTAATGAAGGACACAGTAGCAGTTGATGTGACAGAGAACCTTATTAGGATGCAAATGGAGTAATGAAATGAGTTATATTGAAAAAAAACTGCTTGGTTGCTGTTTTATTTTTTACTGTTTTCAAGCATTTGAAAAAATGACGTGATATATATAAAGACAAACTTTAAAGCTGGCAACATTTACATCAGATGTGCTAGTCAGCCGAAAAATGACAGAGGGAAGACATAACTGAGCTATATCCGTAATTTCAATTGACCAACCTACCTTCATCCAACTTCTTTTGGTAAACAATAGCAATCTTGCAGAAGCTTTGATTGCAACTTTGAAGCTCGTGAGTTTGAGAAACATAGAAAGTAGAGTATCTCCTTTTTATTCAAGGTCAGTTATTGATCAGTGGTAACTAATATTGATGGCCTGCTTTGGCTATATCCTCTCAGGTATGTGGTCCCCCAGGAATGATGAAGCACGTATCAGGAGACAAGGCAAATAGATCGCAAGGCGAGGTATCCAAATTTTATTGCTTTTAATTTCTTTTCTTTATTTCATTGTATTGGAAAAATTATCCATGAATAAGTAAAGGAAGTAAAGAAAAGTTATTGGGGAAAGATCTGTAACAGTTTGAAGCTTGAAATACACCAAATAACTTCACTAGAAATGTAATATCTAACCTTACCTGATGAGAGGACTGACCAATGCATCTTAATCTTAAAAATTCACTGAAGTTATATACCTTCAATGAGCTTCACAATTATCTACTCGAAGCACTACATATTATTTTCCCTAACCTTTGGTGATTCACAGCTGACTGGGCTACTCAAGGAAGTCGGTTATACGGAAGAGATGGTCTACAAATTCTGAGAAGATGCCATGCAGATAATGTGCTTGGCGTTAATTTTGTGACAGATTTTGAGAAACAATACAAATAACCAAATCTTTGTTACATCCCATGTCTCTATCTGCAAGTTGAACATGGTGGCATTCTAATGAAATTTATGATCTTTGAACAGAAACTTGGTTTCAGTCTGGTGAAATTATCAGCATTTGTATTCTTTCGTTGTACTTTTACCATGTCAAATTCCTACACCCTAAATAACCTTGCACACCATTTTCACTATTGTAAAAGAAAAGAAAAGAGTTCTTTTTACATAATTGCCATTAGAAAACTTCAAAATACAATTAACTACCATTGCAATTATTTTAATGTTATAATCTCTACTAAATTTTTTCTTGACTATTTTAGTGTTGCCATTATAGTTAGTTTTTAATAGAGTATTTATAATAGATTGTTGTTAAAGTTAACAAATACATATAAATAATTTTACAAGAAGAAAATTTATCTTATAGTATGATATTGGGTAAAGTATTGGATGTCTTTTGAACTATTTCAAATAATTTATATAAGGATAAGATATTTGTAAATATAATTTAGGTTTTAATCATGATTAATTAAATTTTAAGTTAAGAGTACAAAGATTTCAGTTGCAATTATATTATTTTAAAAAATATGGTGGTAATTATGATAATTTTGGTGGCAATTATGTACGAAGAACTCTCATTCATACTACCTTGTGGGCCGGCTAGCTCGGCCCAAAAGGTCCGTTAATACGGGTCGGTGTCGGGTTCCAATCCGATCCGCATGCACTAATATCAGTTCCTTCGAAACTATCCCCATGCATTTCACCGCCTCAGGATATTATTCCCCTCTCCTCCTCACTCGCCATGGCGGCTTCGACTTCTCTCTCACTTTTCTCTAGGGTTTTCCCATCTCATTCGATTCCCCATCGCGGAATTGGCTTCAGTGCTCAACTCTTCGTGGGCGCCTCGAGAACCTCTGCGGTGTTGCTCCGGTCTCGTCCTCCTCGCTCCTCTGCCGTCGTCTTCTCCCGTCGGAGGAAGAATAGCTCGAATGCACCGAGAAAGGAGTCTCCATCCAAGCTTAAGGTGAAAATAAAAGAATTCCTTCCTTTGGTTTGATTCCTGTGGTGAAATCTTTTGCATTTAGCTCCCGGAAACCAAAATTAATTGAAGAAGCTCACTTGCATTAATTTAGTGAATTAGAATCTTAAGAATAGGGTGGACATAGTAAGATATCTTCAAATGTCCATTAAGATAAAACTGGGGTAGGGCATAGAACTGAGATGGCCCCTATATTTTATAGTTCACTGCTGTCTTCAATTGATGGAACTGCAAATTTAAAAATTACTTAAAGAGGCGCAAAATTGTTACTTTCCTTTTCCTTTTTTTATTTATTCAACTCTGTTTGATTTTAATTCATCTTCCAGTTTTAAGTATTTCTGTTTAATTTGATTGGTGAAGAATTTTTTCCCTTTGATATGTATTTTTTTTTTTTTCACCTAAGATCATCACCTTTTTCGTTCTATCAGACAACAGTGCAAGATGATGAGGAGGTGGATGATGATATAGATGAGGATGCTTTTGAAGCACTTTTTAGCCAACTTGAAGAAGATTTGAAAAATGACAACTCACCCTACGACGGTTCTGATGATGAGATAACTGAAGAAGATCTGGCTATGCTCGAGCAGGAATTGATGGAAGCACTTGGGGATGGGGACTATGATGAATCTGCTGGGGATGCACTCTCTGGGGACAGTGACACTTCGGACCTTAATGAAGAAACTGAGGAAATCAGATCACCAAATCTAAAGAATTGGCAAGTTCGTAGATTGGCTCGTGCATTGAAGATCGGCAAGCGTAAAACTAGTGTAAATTCTGAAATCTTCTTGGACTTGCTTTAAGTTATACTTTTAGAGGCTTATTTGTATTTTGAAATTCTAGTTTTCTCCACCTTAAGGTCGTTTACGGCTCCTGAGAATACTGAATGGGGACGTGCTCTCTTTTTCTTTTCCCTTTTTTTATTTCTAGTAATTGGTGAATTAAACCTTGAAGCATAATGAGACAATCTATTTTTTATGAGATTATTCCATGATGTGCTGCTTGGCAGATAAAAAGTCTTGCAGCAGAGCTCGGGCTGGACAGGGCTCTGGTCCTTGAAGTGCTCCGCGATCCACCTCCAAGTCTTCTCCTAATGTCTGCTTCTTTACCGGATGAAGTTGCACAAATGCCTTCTGAAGAATCTGAACCTGATAGCATGCCATTGGAATCTCCGACTAGTGCTGATGAGGCCGATGTTACAGAAAAGGAGACACAGGTAAAAGTTCCTGTTCATGCCAGGCAAACAAGATGGTCTGCACAAAAGAGATTGAAGAAAGTGCATATCGAGACACTTGAGAGAGTTTACTCCCGAACAAAACGTCCCACAGTGAGTGAAGTTTCCCTTTTCTGTGTATCAAAAATATCTCTCAAGTTCTAACTTCTAAGAGTAAGAATTGGTGATTAGTTGCACATGCAACGGCATTTAGGAATGTTCATAGGCATTTCAGCTGTTAGCCTTCACAGTGAAAATGTTTTAGATAATTATCATATGTTTCTTCATTCCGGTAACTCAAGGATCATATGCACATTGCTTCTTTTTGTATAAGAACTTGTGGATATATGCATCTGTCGGTTTTGTTGATTTGTTGGATATTATGAGTTGTATCATCTGTTTTGTTCCATTGTAGACTTCTTATTACATTCTACTTTGCATTCCATGCAGAATGCAATGATTAGCAGTATAGTGCAAGTGACTAATCTTCCACGGAAGAGGGTGGTGAAGTGGTTTGAGGACAAGAGACTCGAGGGCGGGGTACCAGACCACCGTGTTCCCTTTAGGCGATCTACGCCTGAGACAATCTCCACAAGTTAATTGGAGCTCTGGATGATCCAATCTGTTGTAATCTTCCACTTGGAGATATGTTTCACAGGATACAGTAATGTGCTAAGGAATTCCAAAATTTACAAAGCAAGCACTGTGCTGTAAAACTAGAACTGTTGGTATATGCCTACTTCAGATGCAGTTCCTGATTTGTCACCTTAAGACTTTTTAGAGGCCTGGCTCATGTAGACCGGCTTCTTGACAACCTTTTGCTGCTACTACTACTTGTAAAAGGCTAAGGTGGAATTCATGTTTATAGCTTTTCCTCGTCTATTTATCTTAGAATTTTGTAGCAAGCTGTATTAGAAAATTAAACCTGAATATTTTGAGGCCACTTGTAGTTGATCATAAGATTTGCCTCTCTTCATCTGGTTCAGTGTCGGAATCTGTATAACAGGACTTTGGAGCACTCTAGGCAAGAAGATTTGGTCTGAAGGGAAACAAGAGTGAGGAGGATTTATTCAGATTATGTAATGATATCGAATGACTAAATGGTCGAGCAAGGCATCTGATACAGACATTCTTTGTATGTAATAGTTTTGTTGATTGTAAATGTGGACGTATTTTGATGCTCACTATTGTTGGGATTCTTTTTGATAACTAGTGCCTATGAATTAATCTGTGTGGATGAAACTTGTGTTACAGCTAATACAATGCATTTGTTACTTCAGTTCTCCCCTGTATTGAATGCTCAGATGCTCTCTGGCTGATATATATCTCGTTTTCTAATTACGAAAGTAAAATTATGTAAGCAGGTTAATAGGCAAGGTCTTTTCTTATACAATAAATCGTTAGGATCAATGTCTATTTGTAAAGTAACCTTAACCAGAGAATAGCGACAAGGTAACAGTCCAGGGAGTCACACTTATATTAAAGGAAAAATACAAGATTGGTTAAAGAAATCGAGTATAGTTTACTATATAATGTCGGCGACCACCTCTTGTTACACCTCTCTATTCCTGCCACCATCATTTGAATGTTCTCTTCTCCGTTATCTTTCATCACTCCCCTATCTTCTATATAAGGGGACTGGACAACAAACATTAGGTACTCAAGTTATTGTTACTCTTTTCTAGCCTCAGAATTTTACCAGAAATATTTAGAGAGAGAGAGAGAGAGAGATGGCTGGACTGCAGAGATCTGCACTAACCTTCAGAAGATCTGGCTCGTCTGGTATTGTTTGGGATGAAAGGTTCCTCTCTGAGGGCCTTAACCAGACCGAGGAGGATGGAGAAGAAGGCACAGAAGCTAGAGAGATGCGACACTCGCAAAGCGTCGGATCAATCGGGATGATGAAACGTAGCAGTTGCGACGACGGCAAGAAGACGTTTCGCTCCGATGAGCGGCGTGGCGACGTCGGTAAGCAGGCTTTCCGCGCCATTCTTGTTCCACCAGCAGCAGACCCACCTTCTCCTAAGGTTTCTGGCTTCAATCTCTGTGGATTTTTCAAGAGTCCTACAACTGCTAACCGTTCGAAGAGTAGAAGGCATTAGCTCAGCTGTGCAATGACTTGCAAATGGTGAGGATGGCATCGAATCTCAGATCATATTACCTTGCAGTTTGAGGTCAATACTATATATGTACTTCGTGTTTATCTTTTAATTACCTTGTAATTATATATAACTATTGCTGAGTGGCATCATGATATCATTTCAGGTAGATATCTACCCATTGAAACTGAAATAAAAAAGAAGCGATTTCTCCCACTGTGACCGTCATGGTTTCTTCTGGGATTGCAACTCTTTTACCTAAATAATCCGAAGAAAACGTGAGAATCCCTCAGCAATGCTCGTAAAAGTTACCAGTTTGCAAACTGCAACCCATGGTCTCAGTTAACAAAAACGCCATGCCCACAGGCCACAAACACTTGATAAATGTTCTAAATAAAAATAAAAATATGGCACCATTTTGTACATTGATTGTGACGATGGTGAGGTGGAGAACGAGTGAAACTAACAAGGATATATAATAAGATTCCCTCATCATTCAGTTAATTGATAATGACTTCGATAACTAATAAATTTATTGCAACTATCTTTTAGGCCTTTGATAAGCATACTCTTTTTTGTTATAATTAACCTAATTAATTTCAACCACATGTTAGTTAGCTAAACCCTTGGAGGGAGATCCAGGTTCGTACAAATTTATCTTCACGTCAATCATCGTATGGGAATGTATATTTTGCGGGTTCCACTAACATAGGATCTTATACTTCCTCTATTAGCCCTTTTCCATCTTATTGATTCACAAATATGGGAATAAACCTCGTATTTAAGATCCAATACCATGTAAGATAAATATCAAATATCTCACATCTCTTGTCGTTTTTTTTATTTTAACTTCGCCCGTATATATTGAAGATTTAATCCTCCTTCCTACGGTCCACAGTGAGCATGAACTAGAATCGTTTCATCTTTACGTGATTGGCACCGAGATCTATCGGCAATTTCGTTTACTCGCAGAATAAGATCAATAATATTATAATTATTTTAAAATTTTATACTAATATAAATTATTCTAGTATTTAATTATATATTAGCATGTTATATAATAATTATATTTGATGTAGCGTAAAATTAGTAAAATGGTTTGTCGAGTGATTAAAATAAATTTTATAATGGATGTGTGAAGAGAAAAGAGATAGTGATTGAAATAATAGTTAATTGAAGTGATGTCTTTTTAAAGGTAAAATAATATATGAAATATTAGATGGAAGATAATAGAGAAGTAAGTATTATAATATTAGTATATGATCAAGTGATTGTTTTACTTGTTATACCAGCATAAGCATATTCTTATTCTAATAATGAACACAATAATTATAATATAAAGGACTTAAAATTCTGTATAATCTAAAAATGGTGAAGGTAGTTTGATAGTTTATTGGTGATAATAGACAATTTTTGTATATAATTCTATCAGGAGAAGAGAGGCATGTCCCATGTCATGTTCATGTCACGTCATGGCTTCTAATACTCATCTTATCCTTTCTCAGATTGCAAACTGGATCTGGAGAATAATTTGGCCACGTGGCCTTTCAGGTTGCCCACACATGCTGCTCATCTCCTGGGAAACAAGGTATGGTGAGCAGTGGGCTTTGTCACTTGTTTAACCTCATGGGCTTTTTACTCACATCAACTTGAGCTACTCTTGGGTTAAAAGAGATTATTTACCCTCTCTTTTTTTTGTTGAGAAAATTATAAATAACTCCGATAAGTAAATCTGTAGATCCTCATATTTAATAAATAAAAACATATATATAAGAACACACTACTCTAAATAAACATTTGAGATTGAACAATGGTTTCTGTGTTTGGATCATATTTTTCATTAAAAATCGGTGTTTTAGTTCATCTACAGAGCTGTTTTAGGAGCTTAATTTTATACTTGAGCTATTTTAAAGGAGGAGGAGGGGGGAAGCAACAAGATAAGGAATGGGGGAAATAAACTAAAATTGATTCAGTACTTGGTTTCACTCTGCAATTGTGCTTGACCACATTGGCAATGGTGGCTTTCAATGACAAATCCTGACATTTTTATTGCTACAGGAGGAATATATAAACATATCTGACCAACTTCTTGCCGGCAATGCATGTGCTCTGCCTCGCTTGTTGCAATGACTCAAAACTTAATCAATTGCCACTGTGTTAATGAGAAGAATAGGAGTTACTAGTATCAAATATATGAGCAATTTATATGGGCCTAAATTATGAATTATATGTAATTTTTTTAAAAATCAATTTAGGATTTTTAGAGGAAGTTTTGGGTGGATTCATGGTGACAATAGTAATGGCAGATCTCAGAACTATGCTCACCTTTTTTATTATGAAGTGCAAGGGACCCATGAGGCTATTTTCTGGGCCACTATTTATTATTCCTTCCTCATGATCAGCAACAGGAAAGAGACAATTAACCACCCTTCTAATGGGACCTTCTAAAGTTTCTTATTAACCCTTCTAAATTTTACATTAAGGTGTATAACCTTCAAAACCTATAATTTTTATCTAACCTCCTAAGGTTACTTTTTGACATTTAAAAATATAAACTTAACAAAAAGAAAAACCTTTATTTTTTCGTAAGCCTATTTAAACTCTCTCATCTTTTATTTCGAAGAGCATATAAACACATGAGAGCAAAACTGGAGACATTTTTTTTCCGAGGTGGGCCAAATTGCATATCCAATATATAATTTTAAATAATATAAAGTTAAAATTTTAACTGAAAAAATAACACTTATCCTTTAAAAAGTATTAAAGGGGAGAGTTATTTTATATGTGGTTCGCCTATACATCTCTAATGGTTAAACATATGATATTATAAGAGGTTATAAAAGCAATAATTTGTGATAGATTTTAGTATATATATATATATATTGTGATTTATATATTAAAGTTGATTGTCCCTAATAAAATGTTTAATGGTTAATAAAATTCTTAATTATTAAGTATTTTTCTAAGTAAAAAAATTTCTCACGCTAAGAAATATAAAACATTATCTAAAGCGTTTCAATAAAAATACTGATAAAATTACTGTTCTATTTAAATAAAACATTGATGTTATCAACTTCTTTAGTACTTGTTACCTACTACTACAGTAAAATAAATATATTTTGGTATTTAAGTTTACGAGTGATCTATTTTGATTTCAACATCTAACTGTAAGAGTTAATGAAATTGAAATTTAAAAGTTGGAACTCTGACCAAGACTCATTCCGCAAATAGTTAAAATACCTGGTTCTACTTGTAAAACCTCACCTACATCGACATCCATATGCGGAAGGTACGAGATACCTTCCCAACCATGAACGCCAAAACAGAGAGTCGTTGATCAACTGCTAATCCTACGGTTTATAACTCTCCACGTCTCCCACGCCTTCACCTTTGGATTCCGTCCACTATTTGTGTCTCCTCCTTGGTCCACGTCGTGCAGTTTACACCCGTCCGATCT
Organism: Typha latifolia; assembly: GCF_019914945.1. Classification (NCBI taxonomy): domain Eukaryota; kingdom Viridiplantae; phylum Streptophyta; class Magnoliopsida; order Poales; family Typhaceae; genus Typha; species Typha latifolia. The sequence continues at coordinate 3,236,869 of NC_133087.1, read as the reverse complement.
TTCCCAATCGGACGGCCATAATCGCGATTCTAAACCCCGAGTCCAAACCCCACTCGGTATATTAGAAACTATTCTATTGAAAAAAAAAGTCTCCAATTTCTTCGATTCGTCCCTCTAAACTTTGGTCCGGGAAGAATGCAAGAACAAGCAACGAGCTCGCTTCCTTCCAGCAGCGAGAGATCGTCGAGCTCGGCTCCTCAAACGGAAGTCAAAGAAGGTGATCACGATTCAAAAGATCTCTTCTTTTCGTACAAATTACGCGGATTGATTAATTCTAATGATATTTTTCTTCTTTTGATCTCTACGATTCGTTACGTGGGTTCCGATCTCGGAAAGATGAGATCTTTCCACTTGGGCTCTCTCTCCTTTTGTTTTCCTATTTCTTTCTTAGGGTTTTTCTCATCTCTTTCTATATTCCATAACTCATTAGGTTTCCTTTCTCTATTTTTTCCTTTGTGAGGATTAGCGTTTCTTTTTTTCATGGTTTTTATTGGTTCAGGAATGGAGAGTGACGAAGATATAAGGAGGGTACCGGAATTCCGGCTCGAGTTGGCCGGACCGTCATCCTCCGGGCGGGAGGTCGGTTCGGGAGCCGGACCGGACCAAGCCCAGACTGGGCAGAGGAGGAGGGCAAGGAACCCAGCGGACAAAGAGAACAAGCGGCTCAAAAGGTTGGAATTGCAAACGAAATTTATTTCCATAAGGTTTTGGGAATAATCAAACCTAATGTTATGAGGGGATTACTGTTATATGAATCCATAAGGTTGTTGAGGAATAGAGTGTCGGCCCAGCAAGCAAGGGAGAGGAAGAAGGCTTATCTGACTGATTTGGAGGCAAGAGCCAAGGATTTGGAGAGGAACAACTCGGAGCTGGAGGAGAAGCTCTCCGCGTTGCAGAATGAGAACCAGATGCTTAGACAAGTAGTAACTCTAATTCAGCTCGCCATATACTTTATTCCCCTCGTTGTTTGCTATTATATCTTTGATGCAATGCAATGCAATGCAATGCAATGCAATGCATGCATGATAGGAACAGACATAAATTAAATGCAACATATTTATTACAGGTATTGAGTTGCATCAATTAATATCACGAACACCCAATACCAATTAGATCGATTAAAAGCTTATGGTGTGTTATCTTGCAGATACTGAAGAATACTACTGTAAGCAGGAGAGGAACAAGTAGCAGTGCCAGTGGAGAAGGGCAGTAGGATAATAAGAGAGAATGCTACAGAATTCAAGACCTGGGATATGCATGGATTAACAAGTACTGTCCAAAGTTAAAAAGCAGATCCATATTTGGTTGGCAAGAAGTTGGATTTTCCTCTCTTGGCCAGAGTGGCATTGTGTTTTCCTTTTTATACCTTGAAATTGATTTTGTGAAATCTTATCTCCGTTTTCTGCGTACACTGTAGGCTTGAATTATTCTTCTTATGAGTGAGTATTAGGAAAAACGTCGCCTTATCACTTCCTATATCATCCTTGAAATGGATTGTCAAATCTTATGTCCATATTGGTCGACATGGTAAAGAAAAGGTTGCGAATGAATAACTTCATTAATAGATGATATACAACCAAAAAAAGTTATTACTACAACATAGTAAAGCTGTCGTTTGATCCTTAGATGTATTCGTTAGGATTCTTCAACATGGTAAAGTTATAACTATCTATATGGCTTAATTAATATTTCTTCATAAATATCTACCACCTTTATATTATACTCTCGCTCTAGAACACTTTTAATCGAATAAAGATAGCATTATAAAAAGATTATAAAGAGCGAGCAGTGACAGTAACATGATAAATCTCTTGTGATTAATTTGGTAGATTGATATAAGTCTATAAGGGCAAGTACTTCATAATTCATCTTATTTTGATTTGCAGTGGTTTGGCGATATGGGCAGACGAAATGCCTAGGTGGTCCTATATATATTTGGTTGTTTTGAGCTTGGCATTATATCAACAAAAAAAAAAAAAAATTCATCCCATGCATCACATGAATCATATTAGATCTCATGAGTTCAATGTTTCTGTGGAGAAAGACAAATTCAATGTAGCTCAATCTATAGACATGGCATTTTTCCCACGAATAGGACCGATCTAGCGATGTGTTACATTCTTTTCTTGTTATACTATTACCATGCAGTAAATAAATCCCACAGGTCAACTGTATTATTCAACACATTCTCAAATCTCAAACCAGTTAAATGCCATTGTGTAATTGGGCAGTAATGCTGTTGCAGGGCGAACAGAGGCCCATTGGACTGCAACTATTGGGTCCTTTAAAATCGTTCAAATTTTTTTTATATATAAATAACACTTGGTAATATACGTTTATTATAGTTGCCTTTGTGCTTGCATTACTTATTAAACGGCGGTGCAAGGTGTAAATGATAATAAATCTAAACTACAAGGTGGTAGTTTATATATTTGTCTGTCATTAATAATGCTCTCCGGTTTCTTATTCGACGTGAAGTTGGAAAAAAGGACCAGACTAACAACCCATCGCTTTATAAATAATCTCTCTCACAGACACACCGACTGTCTCGATAGCAGAATCTCAACGGCTAATTGACAACGCACCAAATTATCAAAGGTCCCGGCCGCCGATCTAAAACTAATTTCTCCGATGCCCTTTAGCAAAATCAACAAGCTTGCTAACTCGAATTACCAAAATGCCCAAATCCCAATTCCTCAAGCCTCCTTTAAACTTTTTATATTGATGAAGACAACAAGTGGCTGGGTGAGATTTGGACGGGATGCTTTTTAAATGGGAGACATGATCTATCTTTTTATCACTCTCAAAAATTAGATACACACTTAGGCCTCACTACTAAGTATTTATCTTTAAAATGGCATTTTGTACTTATTTACCACGCCTACTAGGGTGACCACAGTTTAGCGCGTTGACACTGTATTAGGGTAATTTAGTAAATGGCATCAACAGCGGGGTCCTTTTTAAATCAACTACTTGGAAACGCCTATCGTTGCCCACGTCACCAATTACCGGTGATTCCCAGTGGTCGATTTGTGACAGCAACCGCCCAGCCGCAACGGTAGGTGAAGTCAGGAAGTATGCGCTCCAATCAGACGGATATAATTCCATTAAGTGTCCATCGGATGGCGTCTGTGGAGAAAAGGGAAAAGTGTAGCTACTGGCATTTCCGGTCATAGAATATGATTAATTAGTTGGTAATAATAAATTTAATCGAGTACTAAGAACGGAGTAGAAAGACTAAAAGAGTCTTAAGACCGATGAGATATATAGAGAGCGAGAGGGTATACCATCAAAGCTCTAGTCTCCGATCTCGACTGAGCTGAATTGATATCTTCTATCCTCTCTCTCTCTCTCGATCTCCTGAAGAGAGAGAGGGAGAAAGTGGAGTGGTTTAAGGGAGGAATGGCTACCAATGCGGGAATGGTCGCCGGTTCGCACAACAGGAACGAGTTCGTGATGATTCGCCACGAAGGAGAACAAGGGGTGAGTGTTATTCTTTACCTTGTTGGATTCTTGCCAAAATTTCATCTTTTTTGATATTCATACGTTTATGTCGCTTGTTCTGGTGGGTGGATCTGTCGGTGGACTTGATACATTTGGAATTTGACTTGGAATTGGTTTTTTTCTTAAAAAAAAATTCCTTTTGTTTGTGTAATGTTGTATTGGTTGCGATTCGTGAGAAGAGGTGGATCGCAGTCTATTTCGATTAGATCTGGAAAAATCTGTTCTTTTTGCTAGAGATCGATTAGAAAGTTAGGTTTTTTGATATTATATTTGGAGCTGTAATTGGGTTAGAAGTGATGAATCTGCGGCTTAGAATGCTCGAATTTATGTTTTAATTTTGTCCAAAGGTTTGAGTAGTTGTGATCTGTCAATGTAGCATACAAAAAGTAATTGCAGTCGCATTGATTTCCTCACAAAGTTGGTAGTGTCTTCCTTCTAAGATTATTCAACACAGATTCGAAGTCATTTGACCATTTTTCTGATTACTTTTGAGAAGTTGACAGATCCAATCTAATTATCCATTCTTATGTTAGGGTATTTGATCAATTATCTGTGTTTGCGGATTTGAAGCACACTTTCTCGTTCTGTTATAAAGATCTACTTCCAACACAGAGTATTATATACATATATATGATCATTCTGCTGATCTCTTATGTTGTTTGTATAATTGTTGTACCTCATATACTGGGCTCTTTGGCAAAATTGAAATTTAGACCATTGTTGCCCAGATCTGTTGGATTCATGTGATTCATTCTGAAATCATGTCTTGCAAACTTGCAAACTTCAGTTTGTCGAGATGTTTATGAGCATTGCTATATTCTGTTCCTCATCTTATTTGATATTCTACGAGTAATGAAGCTGCTGCAGTAAGCTGTCTGATTGCCTCTTTTCTGACTCTCTTAGAACATATTTTCTGTCAAGTTCTTACCTACATATTCACACATTTACTTCTTTTCCTTTGACCAGCTCTCTGGTCTTCTTTGACTTGCATTCAGTTAGCTAATCTTTTGCATATTTCTTAAGTCACATTATGTTTTACTTGCATTCTCTGTGGATTTTTGATTCTACAGAGTTCCTTTTCACTTGATTCACTTATTGCTTTGCATCTGATAATGCAGATCAAGCCACAGAAGAACCTGAAGGACCAAGTATGTCAGATATGTGGTGATACTGTTGGACTTTCAGCTACAGGTGACATTTTTGTTGCTTGCAATGAGTGTGCTTTCCCAGTTTGCCGGCCTTGTTATGAGTATGAGCGGAAGGATGGGAATCAATGCTGCCCTCAATGCAAGACTAGGTACAAGAGACACAAAGGTCAGCAACAATTTCTCAATTTTTTGCCTTCTTAATCTGAATTTTTTTTAAGAACAAGATTCAACATTGTTCATACTTTCTAATTCTGAACAATGATAAACAGGTAGTCCTCGAGTTGAGGGAGATGATGAGGAGGATGATGTGGATGATCTAGATGATGAGTTCAACTATAACCAAGCAAGTGGAAAGAGCGTGCAACAATGGCAGCTGCATGGGCAGGATGAAGATGTTGAATTATCTTCATCTTCTAGACATGAGGCGCATCACCGTATTCCCCGTCTGACCAGTGGACAGCAGGTATAAATTGAGAAACTTGATTATTGGCACACATTCATTGGATCCTTCTCATCATGAGCCTTTAGTTCTTGAGGTTTTGCACCCTTTCGCACTCCTCCCTCCCCCTCCTGCCCCCTCATGATGACAATCCTCTCTTGTGCAGTAATATAGTTGATTTCTGCACATATATAGATGCAGTTTTGTTTCATAGAATAGATTATTCTTTTACACTTAAATTCAAAATTTCAGATTTCTGGGGAATTACCTGATGCTACACCAGATCGCCACTCTATTCGAAGTCCCTCATCAGGCCATGTGGATCCTAACATGCCAGGTGCATTTCTATTAGTCTTTCTTGGCAAAGTTTTCTTTATGCATTCTAGCACAAAATTATTTGCTTCTCAAATATATCTGTTAATTTCTCTGATGACATAAATGCAGTTCCTGTGAGAATTGTAGACCCTTCAAGGGATCTGAACTCTTATGGGCTTAACAGTGTTGATTGGAAGGAAAGAGTTGAAGGTTGGAAGCTCAAACAGGAGAAAAGTACGACACAAATAACCAATAAGTACCCGGATGGGAAAGGAGATATGGAAGGAACAGGCTCGAATGGTGAAGATCTGCAAATGTATGAAAGACCATATCTTTTTCCTAGCTCTTCATAGTGGTTCTGTTCCAGTTCTTATTTTCATGAGTCCTTACCATAGAATAGTTTTAGATGCAATCTAAACAAAGCATAAGTGTTCTTGGAAGTCAGTATTTGCTAAATGGTTATTTCTCTTTCTTTCTTTTCCTGTCAGCACAACTGTCTGCAGAAGCAGGTGCTCAGAACATATGCTTGTTGCAAAGAAATAGTGCACTTTGCAGCTAATACTATCATCTCTTTTTGCAGGGCTGATGATTCTCGTCAACCTCTAAGCCGCATTGTTCCTATTCCCTCTAACCAACTTAACCTTTACCGAGTGGTTATCATACTACGGCTTATCATCTTGTGTTTCTTCTTCCAGTATCGTGTAACTCATCCAGTGCATGATGCTTATGGATTGTGGTTGACATCTGTAATATGTGAGATTTGGTTTGCATTGTCTTGGCTTTTGGATCAGTTTCCAAAATGGTATCCCATCAACCGTGAAACATTCCTTGACAGGCTATCATTGAGGTTTGTTTCAATTCTTGCTTTCATGTCCTTTTCTCTATCCTAGTGTGCTGCTTTTTAACGACCTAGATTCTTGGTGCTTATATTGTCATGGCATGCCTTCTAAAAAGAAAATTAAAAAAACTAATGTCATTATTGTCATGACATGTTCAATGCCCATGACAGATTTGACAGGGATGGAGAGCCATCACAATTAGCTCCAATTGATATTTTTGTCAGTACAGTGGATCCACTCAAAGAACCTCCTCTTGTAACAGCCAACACAGTCTTATCTATTCTTGCTGTGGACTACCCAGTCGACAAGGTGTCATGTTATGTTTCTGATGATGGATCAGCGATGTTGACTTTTGAAGCCCTATCAGAAACCTCAGAGTTCGCTAGGAAATGGGTTCCTTTCTGCAAGAAACATAATATCGAACCGAGAGCTCCAGAATTTTATTTTGCTCAAAAGATAGATTACTTGAAGGACAAAATTCAACCTTCATTTGTGAAAGAACGCCGAGCAATGAAGGTAACTGGAAATAATTAGTTAGACTGGTATTTGTCTAACTTTGTAAGGACAAACTGTATTGAGTTTTAAGATGTTTGATTTCAGAGGGAGTATGAAGAATTCAAAGTAAGAATAAATGCTCTTGTCGCCAAGGCACAGAAAACTCCAGAGGAAGGTTGGACCATGCAGGATGGTACCCCTTGGCCTGGAAATAACCCAAGGGATCACCCTGGCATGATCCAGGTGCCAACAATTTTCCATGACACTGTACTGCCACATTTATCTTATTTGTTTTATACTTCTTAATATTTTGTTGCATGAAATTCAGGTGTTCTTAGGGCACAGTGGTGGACTTGATACAGATGGTAATGAGCTACCTCGACTTGTTTATGTTTCTCGTGAGAAGAGACCAGGCTTTCAGCATCACAAAAAAGCCGGTGCAATGAATGCTCTGGTTTGTATCTTTTGCTATCATTTTCTTGTAGACTACTCATCGTATCCAGCATCAATATATTAATAGTTAACTGGCTTTGAAATTTTAAACTTATAATTGTATAATCTTCTTTTCTGTTGGTCAGATTAGGGTATCTGCTGTCCTGACAAATGGTGCCTACCTTCTAAATGTGGATTGTGATCATTATTTCAATAATAGCAAAGCTCTTAAGGAAGCAATGTGTTTCATGATGGATCCAGCACTTGGAAAGAAGACATGTTATGTTCAGTTTCCTCAACGATTTGATGGCATTGATCTGCACGATCGATATGCCAATCGCAACATCGTCTTTTTTGATGTACGAATTTGATAATTTGTACATACTTTATAATCATTCTCATTATATTATTCTAATGGTTGATGCCTTGCAGATTAACTTGAAAGGTCTAGATGGAATTCAGGGTCCTGTTTATGTGGGAACAGGATGCTGTTTTAACCGGCAAGCATTATATGGTTATGATCCTTTATTGACTGAGGCTGATTTGGAACCGAACATTATTTTCAAGAGCTGCTGTGGTTCAAGAAAGAAGGGAAGGGGTGGAAACAAGAGTTATATTGACAGAAAGCGAGCTGTTAAGAGAACTGAATCCACCATTCCTATCTTTAATATGGAAGATATGGACGAAGGAATTGAAGGTTGGCTTTTATTCTTGTACTCCGCTTTAATTGTTCTTCAGGGAATGAAACATCTGACTATGCAAATGTCTGCAGGTTACGATGATGAGAGGTCTTTGCTTATGTCTCAAAAGAGCTTGGAGAAGCGCTTTGGTCAGTCTCCAATCTTTATTGCATCTACCTTCATGGAGCAAGGAGGAATACCACCATCGACAAATCCAGCTTCTTTACTGAAGGAAGCCATCCACGTTATTAGCTGTGGGTATGAGGACAAGACTGAATGGGGAAAGGAGGTCAGTTAGAAAAGCGTGCAACCAATAATTTATTCCCTTGTTGGATCCTCTGACTGTGAATTGATGACTTAGATTTTCTGCCTGTTTCCAGATTGGCTGGATTTATGGTTCCGTTACTGAGGATATCCTTACTGGTTTTAAAATGCATGCACGGGGATGGATATCAATTTACTGCATGCCTCCTCGCCCTGCATTCAAGGGTTCTGCCCCAATCAATCTTTCTGATCGTCTTAACCAAGTGTTGCGATGGGCCTTGGGATCAGTTGAAATTTTGCTTAGTAGACATTGTCCTATTTGGTATGGCTACAGTGGGAGGTTGAAACTTCTGGAGAGGCTCGCATACATCAATACTATAGTTTATCCAATTACTTCTATCCCATTGATTGCCTATTGTGTATTACCAGCTATCTGCCTTCTCACAGGAAAATTCATTATTCCAGAGGTTAGTACTATTTCCAGATACTAGCATCCTTTAATGCTGTCATACTTTTTTTTTCACATGTCTAGTATTTATTAGCATTAAGTTTTCCTCCAAGGTCACCTTGTTAATGCTTGTAAGTAATATACTTCTCTGGATTTTTTTTATATTTATGTAAGTCATTCGCTTAGTTTCTAATCCTACTCCAATTACGCAGATAAGCAATTATGCAGGAATGTGGTTCATTCTGCTCTTTATCTCAATCTTTGCCACTGGAATTTTGGAGCTCAGATGGAGTGGTGTAGGAATTGAGGACTGGTGGAGGAACGAGCAGTTTTGGGTGATTGGTGGCACATCGGCACATCTCTTTGCTGTGTTTCAAGGGTTGTTAAAGGTGCTAGCAGGGATAGATACCAACTTCACTGTCACGTCAAAAGCATCTGATGAGGATGGAGAATTTGCTGAATTATATGTCTTCAAGTGGACAAGTCTCCTCATTGCACCAACTACTCTGTTAATTGTGAACCTGGTCGGTATAGTTGCAGGCGTGTCATACGCCATCAACAGTGGCTACCAATCGTGGGGTCCTCTCTTTGGGAAGCTATTCTTTGCCATATGGGTCATTGTTCATCTCTACCCTTTTCTCAAAGGTCTCTTGGGCAGGCAGAACCGAACTCCAACAATTGTTATTGTTTGGTCCATCCTCCTGGCATCCATCTTCTCGTTGCTTTGGGTGCGTATTGACCCTTTCACCTCTCCAACCCAAAAGGCTGTGGCAATGGGACAATGTGGTGTGAATTGTTGATCTTCGAAGTCATCTTTAAGAGGAAAATTTGTCTCTCCATGCCCTCTTGTAATTACCAGAGGACTCAAATTGGGACCAGGTACAAACGATCTTGTTCAACAGAGTAAGACAGCAAAAATGTTTTAGTTATTTATATTTACTTTCCTTTAATTCAAACACTGTGTTATTCCCCTATCTATTAAAAGAACTCATAATTATTTGTTTTGTGGATAAGACCATTGGTTTGTTGTATTTTTCGTATATTTCCTTGTCAATCTCAGAAATTCTTGTTAGAAAGAGAAAAACAAAACTATCTGAATACGATTGAACCTCAGCACACAAGGGATTCTGTGTCTGACTTACATGAGGATGGTGAGTGGAACTCCCAGTTAATTAAGGAGGCTTTTGGGCCCCATTTTCGTAACCTGATATTGGGAACTCAAACTGGGGCGTTGGAGGATAGATGTGCTTGGTGCCCTGACCTTAATAGTCAGGCTAGTGCCAAAGCTATTTATCGATATCTCAGATCCAAAGTGGAAAGTCTTGTGGGGGAAATTCTCCCACCAATGCCTTTCTCCGTAGTATACGCATTGGGCCTAATTATTTTTTACCTAACGTGTGGATTAGACTATCAAGCATCTCTTCTACACCATTAGAACTCATTTCTGAGACCCTCCATGTATCATTTTCCTTGCACTCCAGTTGGATCTCCAATGAATAGTCTCATCTTGAGGATGATCCCAAATCTATCCCCCGTGAGCTCCTATGTATTCTGAGTTTTGACACCTCAGGTGCTCCTGCTCACCACAGGCATACTTGAATGCATAGCTGCGAGTACCGAGTTGAATGACTCAGGAGGTGCTGTACTGTGCTAACGAACAGATTTACTCTCATCTTTTCCATATTTCAAGAAAAGACACAATTGAACAAAAGACATTATTAGCTTCTTATATGCATAGGCAACACTTTTTTTTTGTTTTATGTGGCTTTGTATATATTGGGTTATAATTTTATGTTCTTGTTCGGCGGGGCCATCTGCTAACCTGGAATTCACTGGCCAACCTGACGATGCATTTATCTGGGCTCGTCATAAATGTGGACTGGTCGTCAGCAAGTTTCCGTGGACATCTTTTTACAGAATGTAGATGAAAGCATGCAAATAAAATTTTGCCATGATCCAGGAGTTGCCAGTAGATGAAATTTTGGCTTGTGAAGGAGTTGATTAAAGTTATCCAAGCCTAAGAAGGTGAAATGTAATTGCAGAGGTCCTTCTATGAGTTGGACTTGGCATCGGCATAAGTCATCCACTAGTTTTAGGCTTATGCTGGACTCTTTTTTGTACAAAAGGTTAATTCTCATTAGATATAAAGACGTTTAGGTTCTACCAAATTTTTAATTAATATAAGCTGTCTAATTTAGGCTCCAAGCTATGCGCGTCGTCGAATAATTGCTCCGAACTAAACGCTGCCGAGACCTATTCTAAGTTATCGGGATGCTGAGCTGCTTCTCCAAGCCAATCACACTGTCGAGCCATTAACCAAATTAAACTATTAAACAAAACAACTCAACAAACTCTTCATAATATTACTTAGAGTTGAATCAAACTCATAACATATGTTGAACTTATTATACGATAAACAACAAATGGTCCATAACAAATGGTCCATAAAAATTGATGCGATTTGTATACACAATACGGAGAACACCGTTCTCCGTGTTAAACATGTCGAACAGTGTGTCGGCAAAGAGGACCGTTGAAGAGGTTCAACAATGGCGTAATTCCAAAGTTGTAGGCTAGCATTTATTGCCAGCTGCTATAAAGTAGTAGTAGAGATAAACAAATAAATAACAGGAAAATATTACATTATTTTTCTGTATTATAAAAATAAGATGCTAAGATCTGTTCATCTACGTATCAAGCTTGTAAAATCTGTTTGAATTTAAGGTAGCGATTTAACTAGGGGCTTCTATAAAAGAAATATATATATATATATATATACATACTCAGTATAGAGTGCATCTACCCCTCGAAACAGTTTGAAACATTAGAATTTTACCTCTCCCAAGGATATATAGGTCGCCATGTTCATAATAGAGTAATGAGCGAATTGCATAGTTTATTATTATTATTTTCAGTGGTGCAATATGGTTAGCCTAGTTACGGGTCGGATAAGGTTGGTTAGATGAAGCCAAATTGAACAAGTCTTGTTCCTCAGGATCACCATATATTCTTCCATTCTTCTATGAAGTGTTGCAATTTGCAAGTGACCGTTGAATGCGACACTGCAGCTAAAATTGGAGGGCAGTGGACACTCTGCAGCCCCAGTTGCACGAAACTACTTGGTACTTGCTCCCAAAGGACATCGCTTATTCTATCTCACTTATCATTCAGTGGAACGTGGAAAGTGGAAAGAAATGAAAGAAAGAAGAAGACAGTGGTACTAAACGAACATAAATTTACTCTTCGAATCAAAGCAACAATACATCACTACATACACTACATATAGTACATACACTACTCCTCCACATTCCAGAACATGAACATAATTTTTTTAATAACAACATGCAGAGACCCAACTTTTACGACGTTTTTCACACCCTCAATAGCACTAATTAATCATCTCCTGCATAAATAATTCATCTATTTGACTTATATATAAATATCATCTCCTCTCATATGAGGGTTACCCTCTTGCAAACCCTAATCGGCTCGAGAGGGATCACCGGAATATTCTCGCAGTTGCATATCTCGATCATGAAGCCATCGGGGTCATGGATGAACAGCTGATCGACGAAAATTCCCTCCTCCTCGACTCGCCTATGGACGTAGGGTATGCTCATCTCCTTCAGTTTCTTCTCCACGGATATCACACTGTCACACTGGATATATAAATATATAAGAATGCAATCTTTCTTTAACTATATGTTCATGAAGTTCAGTAGATATTTATCAAACTAGAGTAACTAGTAAAAATGTACGAATCCTACTCTTATCTTTTTTACTGGAGTAGGCTTAATTTTTAAATGAGTAGTGGGAAGTGTGCAGTGGCATGTTTTACGCCTATCTCGTGGATTACGAATAAATTCATGTTAATCGATCTCTACTAGAACGACGATGGATATATAAGTTAAAAGTATATATATATATATAAAATTAAAGTCAAACATCAGGCTAGAAAATGGAGATCTACATCTCAAATTAAAGTGCTTATATCGTATACAGAGCAGGACAAAAATTGGAATTTAATGTGCATGATACAACAGATGTCATGAAGTTTCTTTAATTTTTTTTAATTCAAATCATATAAGAATATATTTTTTAACCAAAAAAATTTTGACTTGTGCAAATTTTCATATTAATTTTTTTGAAAAAACCTATATTGGAACATATACAACCTAGAGAGAAGAGGTAGATCTCCAAATTAATGGCATATATATATATATATATACATATTTACCTGAAAAGATATATGGTTATCCTTGGGATTGATCTCTGTTTTCTTGGGCATGCTCTCAGGATCTTCAGCTTGCAATAAATGAATGCCAATGCCATAGTTGAACAACCTTCATACATTAAATGAGAAAGAAGAAGAAGAAAAAAGAAGAAGAATAAGACCAAAGAATTATGAAGAGAGAATAATTAAGCTCAAAAGAATGATCAACTCTTTCGTAGCTGGCTAGCTAGCTTACCATGCACCATTGAAGTTGAATGATTGTGGCCTCTTAATTTGATAGAAACCGAGTACATTCTGGTAGAAATTAAGAGACTTTTCTAGAGATCTGCACACCCTCGATATGTGGTTCAATGAAACGAGAGGCAACGCTCCATTCTTCTTGCTCTCCAAAATCATCTTATCCTATGTACACACACACGCGCGCACTATCTCTTTTCTAGTAGCAAAATCTAACAAATGAGTAGATGGTAGAGGAGAGGAGGAAGCAAGGAGGAAGCAATGGCTTCGTAGCTAGCTAGCTAGAGAAGAGTTGGAAGATGGAATGTTTTGGAGATGGAGAGGGTGCTGGGCATTTATAGAGGCACTAACGAGGCCTGGGTGGGTAGAACCGTAGAGGTAGAGAGGGTCACGTGACGTGGATACACGTTGTGTCAACGAGGGACTCGGAGTTGGCGCTTACCTGGCCAAAGTGATGGACTTCCATACGGCCTCAAACCCTAACTTGGGCAAACCATCCAAACTCAAATTAAAATATTAAACCCACCCATATGCAATCCACTTAGCTCCACCATGCATGTGCCTCTTGGATTTATATATATTCTGAAAATATATAGGTCTGTAGATCTAGGAAAAATGTATATATATATACGATCTTAAACTTTGTCAACGATTTCCAAAGGAGGTTGTTTTCAAATCTTGAACCCGCTAACCTCTTTGGAGGTTTTTGAACATAAGTTACCAGGCAATATTTGGGAGTAGGTATGGAGATAGACCGAGGAAGTAGATTGATTGATTGATTGAGTGATAGGTTCATTTTGCAGAGAGATAAGTGAATGAATTGATCGAGGAATAGATGAATAAGAAGATAAGGATCAATTGATTAAGTAAGCCAGTAAGCTGGAATTGCTCCAACAAACGCCATTAATTGAATGGCATCGTAATAGTAGTAGTAGTAGTAGCAGCAGCTTGCTGCATGCGATTGCTATGAAAGGAACCAGTTCATGGCTTTCCCATTTCACATGCTGCAATAATTGCATCTCTATTATTGCTCTCTCTCTCTCTCTCTCTGCTATTAGTGGTTAGTACCATTACTTACCATTGTCCTTTATTTTTATTTTTATTTTGTAGTAGGAAGTTTAGGCGATCGACTAGTACTAACAGGCGTATATTATTCTCGAAAAATTACAAGATTCACGCTATCTCTAAATTGTAAATATTATTATTCTTCACACCCTTACAATTCAAACTCCGATCTACGAAGTTATCGACTGCCATTGCCAGGGATAAAAGAAATCTTCCTTCAGCCCCCCCATCAAGTAAAAGATAGTTGATGCACGCCTCTTGAAAACCTTTCTAGAAACCATCATAATCAAGAATATTTGAAAGCCTTATCCTAAGTCAGGAGGACGGGCAACTACCAACTATTTCTAGCTGCAGTAATAGTTACCACGTCACTGCAGTAGCGAGGAAATTGATGAATGATTAAGATGTGGGAGACTGAGAGGGGGATGGACTCACGTGAAGTGTCTATCTATAGGTCGAGAAAAACTTTGATAAGTATCATGTACACCAAATATGATTGTACATCCATCTTAGATCTATTTTGCCATAAGCTATCAGATGGACCCAATTGCTTGCTACTGTAGAATAGACAAAGTTGGACAACCACCCAAATTAATTAATATCAAGGATCGAGTTCGAGCATTTATAGTCTCTTTATATATATATATATATATATATATATATATATACATGTATATATGTATATATGTATATATGTGTGAATATATTTAATCCCACAACTGTGAGTGATATGATTGCAGCTGGTGCGACTTAGTCTTGAGGACCGTGCATGCATGTTAGCTGGCATAATATATGTTAATGGAAAACCCAATTATTTAAAGTTTACAGGTAGGCCATCCAAATTGTTAATAGTGAAATAAAAAGACTTAGTACCATTGAGTACAAAAATGATACAAAGACTTGGTACCATGCCGTGAAAAGACGTGATGAAAAGGTCATTAAGCATGCAATAATGAGATGCCTTGTTACCCTAACTCGCTATTACTAGTTTGATTGAGAAAGCACATCGATTAAGATAGGGTGATGATCTCTTGAAATTTATTTTATATCATTAGAATATAAAATATAAAATATATCATTCTTTTATAGCTTAACATTTTAAAATAATTGATAAGTTAATATAATCACAGAGGGTGCAATATATCTTTCGTCACATAAACAACCTTGTAGAGTGAGAATGACATTCATGACATAATATTTGTAGTTATTCCAGCCTTTTTCTATGGACCTCATATTCCTTATCTCACCATTGAGCAGTGCTTAGAAAAAAAACTTTGATAAATAGGTTTTGTCGTTTGTTCTTATCACGTGCTCTTATCAAGAGACTGGTCTTAATTAGGTGAGCTGGTAATACACGCTGGGATCATATTGTGGAGCATTAATTAGCTTAATTGTAATATTCTCTTTGGTTACGGAACTGCTAGAAGTTTGTTGCTGGAGATGGAACTAATTCGATCTATGCAAAGCTTAACAAATTTGGTCTCTTAACTCACCTTGAGTGAAAGTGAAAGTGAAAGTGAAAGTGAAAGTGAGTGAAAGAGTTGGCATTAATTCTTATCCCACCGTTGAACAGTGCTAGGAAAAACGATGATAAATAGGGGTTTTGTCAGTGTTCTTATCACGTGGTCTTATCACATCGTCATTTCTACCACGCACTTATCACGAAGCCCCCATTATTTATATATCTATTATCTATATATAGATGATATAGCCTTCTTATATACGGATCGATCGGATCATGGAAGCCTCACATGAAAAGGAAATAGAATAATACGCCCCAGAAGCTCAAAAACACGAGGACATTGACATCCTACCCCCCAACAAACTTCTTAATTAATGCCCCACTACTTAACGTTACTAGTTATAGCAGCGTGTAATTAGAGTATTTAAACAAAAAATGTGATTCACATGCCTATATATATATATATATATATTTTCTATATATACTTTTAGACACGGTGGTCTAATTTGCATAAAGTAAGGTGAATTATAAGTACACTAATCGATCATGTGAGCTGGATGCTCTCTTGCTCATTTCAGGATTCTATGCATTAATGTTATATTGTTTATTTTTTTTTAGTGAGAAGCCTTATACAATGAATCATCCATGTGGACCTAGCTACTCTAAAGTCAAACCATTTGCGTGATTAAGGAAAATAATCCAAACTAACCCCCTTGTAATAGATCCTCTTAATTATTGTCGATAAATTGACATTTGACGTGAAATGTTTTACAAGTATTGCTATAAATAAGATTATTTATAGTGTCTTTGTGAATATTACTAATGTATATAATATTCTATGTGATAGGAATAAAAACGGTGATACTAGGTTTAAAAGTGTGATGCATAAAAAGATGATTGTTAATAAAGATCTACTACTGTTAGTAGGAAACATTTTATATTAGAGAATTTTTAAATTTATTTTAGTTATTATTTGTAATCTGACAAAATAGTATGTACCTAAATCCAATTTTTTTTAAGAACTACTTTCCTAAGGGCATTGCAGTCGAAAAATTTGGAAATTCTCCACGATATAAATACAAAGACTAGCTTAGATATATTATATTGTGGCTTATTACAAAGGTGAACAGGTGGATCTTTAAATGTGATAGTTGCCTGTACGAAAACAATACTGCAACGACTAGAAGATGAACCATACCTTTCATGAGTTTTTCACCCATCTAGATCTCCGCATCAGATGTTGTTACCCAATTAAGTGATCACTTACAAATTTATTTGCATGAATATATCACTTCTAATCCACATGAGCACAGTGAAATTGGATCGCTTTCTGAAATAGTAATTCTAAATAATAAGAATCTTAATAAATTAGATCGCTTATTAAGAAAGTAATTTATATTAAATAAAATCCTTAATTTTTACACGATCAGGTGAATTATAATTTACCTACTTCTGTAAAAATTAAAACTCACTTATTTGAGTACTTTTTTGTTTTGTTTTTGTGAGCAGACAAAACTCTAGCTTTCATGGCCTTATCATCCATACGTTTTTCTAGTGAACAGAATTACATTCGTACAGTCGTCGGACAAAACTCCAGCTTTCATGACCTTATCATCCATGTGATATTTATCAACGCAATTATCTCTTCCAAAGTGATGGCCACCTTAGCCCATCCATCCTCTCTCTCATATGCTTATATGTATATATACCTACCTATATATATTACCCAAATGGGAATCACGTGTTGATAATATATAAGTCCTCTTATTTTAGATCACAAGTTAAGGCATCCAGTATTTCCACGTCAGCATCCCCAGTAGATAATTAATTATACAGCGTTTATGATATCAAGAAGGTATATTCCCTACCCCACCAAAAGTATAGCTTATCTTCCCCAACTACTAAAACATGTCAATAGGTATGCAACCATTAATGCATCATATGTCTCACGAAGAGTGGTTGATCGATGATGTAAGTTTGTATTTTTGAAGACTATTTGACTTTACTTCTCCGAGTTGGAGTTAAATTCTTAACAAATTTTGATCATTAGCAAAGTTTCTACCAACTCTACTAATTTAATTAATTGTGATTTTTATTGACCAAAAGAGGTGACGTGGGATTTTCTACTTGTTCCTGCCACACTGGGATCGGGTCCAAGTGTCGGATCGATGTCGACCGGAAGTTTGGACTTTAATTAAGGGTGCGTTTGTTCAAAAGATGCTGAAAAATGGGATTGGACTGACATCTCTCAATTCATGAATCACGACAACTATATATTTATTCTCTTCTAAGCATTAATTAAAAGCATATTTCAGTCCGAAAAGGCTGGCGAGTGGCGAGCTGAGTCCAAAGTCTACCTCATATAGTGGGCTTATGATCCAGCCCACTTAGCCATTGGAAATCATCTCTTAAGACCCAAGTTTCCTATCGCTTCTTCACGTCGGACTTGGGCCTAGAACTCCCCGAGTGCCCAAAGTTGTTATACTCGAATTAGTAACTGTGAGACGTATAATTAAATATTAGCAGAACTCGAACATTGCCATATTGGGGAGTTTCCTTCCGGCAAGGGAACGTATATATGTCTTTTTAATTACTGTCCTTAAATTCGAAAAGAGGGGATAAAGACAAAGAGGATTAGGGTTATTCGTGCTTTTCGTGCGACTGTAATATATTCTTTCTTTTTTTTTTCTCGTAACAGGCGGGCATCGAACTGTTTTTCTTTTTTCAGTTTGGTTCGTCTCCCACGAGGTAATGATGGGCCCCTCGAATCTATTTCTATTGTGTATACTCTCTTTTAAACATCGAGGAAAGGCCGCGTGATTTTACTGCTTCTGTAGGTTGCGAAAAGGCATGGGCTTTGGAATTGAATCGCGTTGTTTTTTGTCAATTTCGATATGTGTTTCTTGTTTTTTGAGGAAAGGAGTCGACTTCGGATGCGAATCGTGTTGTTTCTATCCTATTTCGATTTGGGTCTGTTTCCAAAACTTTGAATTCGATTTGCTATAATTTATGCTATATTTCCCCAAGTGTAGTTTTTGAGAGGAAAGGCGTCGACTTTTTGGATGCAGATGGTGTTGCATCTAAATATGTTTGTTTCTGGTAGACTTGGCATAGATTCTATCTGATCCTTGTTTCAGGGGAAAAGAATCTAGCATTGAGTTATTCTTATTTGGAATTGAAGCAAAGTCGAGTATGTCAGGTGGTACACCAATTGGATTTGGAGGTATTAATGGATTTGTGAGGCAAAGATGTGGCCAGGGATATGCTTCGAGTGGAGAAGACATGGAAGGTGATGTCACTTCGAAGCCTACGCGCCCTTCGTTGTCCATGTTAACTATCCACCGAGCTCGTACATGGAGAGAAGCCGTCGAGAACCTGCTATGGCTCAGTTTTGCTGCTCTCATCATCTACTTCGGTGATTGTCGGAAGAATTTGATATCTATCTTGCTGTGGGACAAAAGAATTAATAGGTACATTCATCTCTTCACCTTTGTTTCGTAGATATGTTTAAAGAAGAGACACAAACTTTCTTATCTTTTAAACAAAGAGGGTGTGACTGTTCCTCCCCTGCTAATCTGCGAGCCTGTGGTGGCTGAGAGAAGCATAATGACCCTTGAGCTTTGTTTTGGTTGGCAAGTCACTATTATACAATCAGCTGATTTTGTCTTAACACTTGGGAATTGGGATTGCCATTCCAATTTAGTTTATCTTCCTTCTAGTTGAATTGAAAATCTTTAATCTTCGTTAAGAAGAGAAAACAATTGTGCATTTTGATAATTGAAGGTTGAAAAGAATATTGTCACATCCTTTTCCAATTCAAATAATTAATAATCCAACATGTGTGTGACCCTTTTCGTAGAGGACTGTTGGGAAGGAACTTTACTCGGCCATTTTGATTTAAGAAAATTCCGGGAGGACACATCTCTCGATAAGAACAATGTAACCGAAATTGTGAAGTGTGAAAGAAGAGAAATACTAATTGAGACTTCAGGTAGTTAGATATTTGAAAGGAACTCTAAGAAGAATGGGCTAAAATTTTATTTTGCAAACAGTTACTTGCAAAATGTTATTATCTCAACATTTGTAATTTCATATCAACCGATTACAAAATGCCAGCCACTTAGAGAAGACTTCAAGATCCGGTGAATGGAGATCGCTATTGTTTCATTGATGATATATTATATCTTGACGAAAATGTTGAGATCTTAGTTCAAGAAATGAGAAAATTAATCATGTGATTTTTGTTTTTTTTTTAGTTCTATGACTGCAAGCCATAAATTACAATGGAGGCATGTGCCTCTTTTGTACTTGTTTTAACTGAACCTAAAAGTTGGCGTCAATTCATCTCTTCCTTTTCATCATGTTGCTTCTTTCTAGATATGGTCATGCAATGCCTGCTTGATCAGAAATATGTTCATATTGACGTGGGTCTTTCATGTTATTTGCAGGGCAGCATTGTACCTTGGACTAGTTGGTCTCTTTTTGGATTTAGGCCTCATCCTTTATTCTACACTTTTCTCACATGATACACAGAAATTTAGCGAGAAGTATGAGATACCTATGAGACAATCGTCTATGATTCAAGAAAAATCAGGAGTCTTTTGGAAGATATCACCATCTGTTCTCCTTCTTGGATTTCTTTCATTTTTTCTGTAAGTAGGTTTACTCAATTCCTTTTTCCTCCTCCATTCTCACAATGAGAACAAATAGTATGTAAGAATCAATTAGTTTGTTGAAGTGATTCTCTTGCAGGTTCTTGTATGCATTGTGGCCTATCTGGGGCTTCTTGAGTATTCCTCTGTTGGTAAGAAGATGCACCTTTTGCATATTTTTTGAAGAAATTTTTATGCCAGCAACAATTTTTTCATTGTGTGAATCACTTTTTGCAATTGCAGTTTACATTATTGATGACTTCCATTGTTATATCACCATACTTACTGATTGGACGAGCCAATTATCAAATATTTTGTGCTTTGTTATGATTGAGTCTGGGGCAGCAAAGCTGAAGAAAAAAGATATATAAGATTCTCCTGCTCCTTCGAGAATAAGAGACTAGCCCTTGTATAGTATTTGAAGGAACTAAAAGATTTGACATTAGTTTGTATTGTAAGTAACAGGCTAACATTGATATCTCACTCTGATTACTTTGTATTGTAAGTATACTTCAACGATTTTTTTATTTCTTCTTACCACTCCAAGGAACCAATTTTTGTACGGATAATTTGAAACTTTGACATAAATTATACTGAGACAAGATTATTTGGTAAACGTACTAAATTTTAAATTATTTCTTCTTCGAAAGAACATAATAAATGCAGTGTAGAGAAAATTATGACAAATCATTGATGTTTCATGTCTGTGTTAGAGAGTGAAATAACTCTTTTATGGAGGTGAATGCCAAACTTGATGCAGGGAAAGCTATAAAGTTACCTACTCGATGCATTTATCATCATGCTATCCAGATCTTTGAATGCAACCTATTCCAAAGTTTAATTCTGTAGTGCAGTATTTTCTTTCTATGTGGTTATCTTTTTTGTTCTGGCGTTGTATCACTTAGTGTGGAATCTATGTTTGTGGTTATTTGTGGATGTTCTTTGTAGTTGTTCTAGTGTTGCTATTTTTGATAGTGCTATAATTGGTTGTTGTTTAGCTGTGTGAGTAGGATACATAGGATTCCTGGTACTTGTTGGTAGTCGGTTTGGTTGTTGGAATTCCTATGCTATAATCGGAATTTGACAGACTTGTGGATTAATCTCTTTTGAGATTAATTCTGTTTTAAGTTTTAATGAAACGAGGGCTATGGCCTGTTTATGGACAAAAAAATAATTCTGTAGTGCAGTAGTGGCAACTCTGTTGAATGGGAAATAAATGTTGGTAGTTAATTTTTTGCAGCATATGTTTTCGCAAAGAGTTGTGTAGTTGACCATCTACATCTGTCAAGTTTATTTGTTGTTTTCTCAACATCTCATTCTTTCCAACGTTAGATTCACGGCTATCTCTCGAGAAGTCAAGTGATTGCTGATTAAATAGTTCTTAAGCTTAACTGTGTGATTGCAGGATACATCTTCTTTGTGATGGTTTGAAAATTTGGGATTAAGATATCAGATGTACATGCCATAGAAGAATTGTCAAAATAATCTAGAAGAATACTTTGACTAGCTAATCATTCAGTGTCCTTGTTGAAAGTTTTTGATGAGCCAAATTGGTATCTAATACCTTTTTATCTTTTCTACTGTTCTTCTATGCCTTTATTTTTTCGAATTTTCGTTTTCAAAAGCAATAGTTGCCGCTAAATATATACAGATTTGAACTGGGGATTCACAGTCTTTTCTTTTGGGACCATACTGCCCAAAGTTGAATAATGGATCTCTCCTCTTTCAGTATTCTGATTGTCAGCAACTTGTAGGTTTGCTTTTGATCGCAAGCCATTGCTTGTCAGCTTTGCCACTGATATCTTTTTAGCTATGTTTGGATAAGTGGCCCACTTTGTTTTGAGAGTCAACAGTGTCCTATGAAATCAAAGATACAAAAATGCATGAATATCTGACTGTTCCCACTTGACTCTGTTGCTAAAAAGTTTTAACCTGACTCACTACTAGCACCTATTAATCCCCACTTGACTCTGATGACAGCCATATTAAACCTTAGATAAATAAATCTGTGGAGAGACTTCCTGAGAAGACTTGGAATGGTGCTGCTGAATGATTCAAAGCAAGAAACAAAAGATTCTCCTATCACTTCTTTGTGACTTGTTCTCCACTAACAGACTGCTGTGCTCCTGCTCTTCTATTCTTCCCTTCCACCTGTTATCCCATTTTTATTCTCCATTCTCACTATCCGACGACCGCATAGCTATTCAATCCACCTATGTCAACCTCCTCTAGTGGTTTAGGTTTCGATCTATACCCAAAGTGTTTGGACTAACTAAGGTGGGCCCGATACTCCAGTATCTAGTTCAGATTTTAGAGGATTTTGCAATTTGCACCCTGCTTATCACTCCCTACAGGAATATATCCACTATAATCCCTAAACAAGACGGGTACCACCAAGGCTTGAACAACTCTGATGCTTGACCTATCAACAACTCCGAGATTAGATTAATATTAACTTAAGAGGTCATAGGGGAGGGAGAGGTCATGACGGTGCTTAGAAAATAGTAAGTGAGATAACTTCAAAACAAAGGCGAAGAAGAGAGAGAGAGAGAGAGAGAGAGAGAGAGAGAGAGAGAGAGAGAGAGAGAGAGAGAGTTAACCCGCATCCCTCCACTTAGCGAGTGAAGAAAGTTAGGAGAGTGAAGATGATAAAAGAGAGTTAATATCTTAGGTGTGACTCTAAAGAGAGTTAATTCCATTACTTCAATTTATTGTGTGATTACTCTAACTTGGAAACATGATAAGAGATAGCTCGTTGGAAAAACTTATACTCTACTTTGAACCTTTGATTTAAAATTCTAGTTTTGATGATGAAATTTTAACCAATTTTAATGGATCTAGATGAAATTTTAATTCTACTATCTTCTAAACAGCATAATTTATTTCTAAATGAATTCAATTTGAATTCCACTAAAATTGGTTCCAAAGATGAGTTAGCAGGATATATATTGTTTATTTTACTGAAATTAAAAGTTGCCCGAACTGCAGGGTCCAAATCGCAAATTCGCTCAACCATAGGGTGCCTTACGTAAGTTCCTAAACTAATGGTATTTAGATTTGGGAAATCTTACTCTGGGGCCGGCGGAGATTAAGCTATCTGATTGGTTGCTTCCGGCTTAGGAAGGTCTGGGTCTCATCGTTGGTGTGAATTAAAGGTGAGAAAGCTTTACTTGGCAAGGAGGAGAAGGAGAAGACTCGGCCCAAGTAAGACCATCATGGCCATCGTGGGCCCCCACAGCGGAAGCAAGACTTTAATGCGATACTAGAGAGGCGGTAGCATTTCACCTCTCTCTTGGTATCCTATGCGGCTGTGCCCCCTCCGCCTCCAATTCCACCTTCCCTTCTCCTTTGTCTCGTCTACGGTTTGGATTTTGATTTCCTACGACGGTTTTGGAGATGGGTTTTTGGTTTCAGAGGTGGAAGTTGGGTGAGTGGTTTGGTTTTGGGATCTGAGGTTTGAGGTCCAAGGATTGTAAATTTGTAATCCTTCCTTTGCATGAGTCATGGGAAGGGGTAAACTTTAGTCCTTTGATTTAAAGCTTAAGCTTTGGCTGTTAGTTCTTGCTGAGGTGGGAAGAATAGTGGTTGCAGGTTTTGTGTTTTGATTTGATGCTTGGTATAGTTGGATTAAATGGGTGTTATGAGGAGTAGTTCAGATGTTTGAGGAGATGGGTTGAAGGGAATCTCTTGGTGAATCGAGATGGAGAGAAGGAATCAGCCTCCTTTGGTAAGAGTCCTATTTTTGGATCCTCTGCAGTCATAGTAGAAGTTTTTGTTTTGTTTGACGGTAAGAGTGTCTCATGTACTCTTTCAATCCTTTCTGAAATCTACGCATGTGCTCCTCCTGATCTCTTCCTTGTCGTGTTAGGAATATAGTTGCATTTTGGCGTTAATTGCACAATACTGTCGCATCAGATTGTGGATACGATTTCATTGGACAAGTAAATTTTGTGAATTTTAGTTATTGGGAAAGAACAAACTTTAATATGTAGAATGCTATGCTATCCATGGTCATAAAATGGAAGCCACTAAATCTTTGTCTTGTGTACTGTTCAATTAAGTTATGCATAGTCTTTTAGCTGTTGGATTCACAAACTTGTAAAGATTGTATTGAAGTTGGCAAAAGTCTTATGATCTATGAAGAGAGGGAGAAAAATTAAGATGAAGGAAGATGTGGCATTCAGTTTCACCATTTTACCATGACACTCTGGAGATCAGGATTTAGGACAATGATATGACTTATGAGTCTTAAGTTTTTTTTTTAATACTTTTTTTAATTACTTGTTTACTTTATTTTTTTTCCTTTTCTTAATCATTTAATTTTGTGAATATAGTATCATTAAATTTTAGCTTTTGCCATATTCTCTAACGCAAACCGAGTCATCGTTGACTTAAATGTTCGTGGAATAAGTAGCTTCTGAATTTCAGCTATTTGAGTTACTGATGAAGAAATTAAGTTTGTGTTTTTATGACTATAACGAGATTAATGTCCCCAAAAATCATTGTAAGGGCGGAAAATAAATACTATGAACTGTGGTAAGTTAACAGCAGAAATGAATCGATAATACTGGCTTATAGTCTTCTAAGCTTTATTATAGGAAAATTAAGTGGAGAGCGACAATTTTGCTATTGCTCTTCACTTAAATCAGTAATTTCAATCCTAGCCAAAGGATAGCCGGAAAAGAAGTTTGGAAATTATCAGTTTTTATTAATGTTGATTATTTTCCATGAGAAATTTCTGCCATGTCTGTTTTACCTGAGCCTAGGTACTTGGAAAATTCTTTCAAAGCATATAGTTATAAAGTATAACAGTGATTCTTGCTGCTTTATACATGGGAATGAATTATTGATTTATTGTCATCTCAATTGTGAAGTAATATGTTGCCTGCTAACTATAAATCCTAATCTTTTGTATTTCTCTTAAACTGTTCTAATATTCCTTTTGTCAATTAATAGTGATGCAGTTATCTCTAGCTTATTAATTGACACGCATTACTATGCCCTTTTCAATTGATTCATACAACTGCATTACTATGCCCTTTGTTCTGAACTAAATCAAAGAAAGGAAATGCTTTTCTTCGAATTAATTGTTTTCTTGTTCATAGCCCTCCCAGCCATTGGGGATAGGAACATTTGCTATAAATTTAGCATGGATCTTGCAGCTTTATAAATATTTGTATATGCTCTAGTTTTGACTTCCTAAATGTTTTTTACAATTTGTTTTCTTGATCTTCCCACAAATGAACTGTGCAGGTTGATAGCTCAGCATGCCTCTGTAGAGTTGATGCAGGCCTGAAGACTGTTGCTGGGGCTAAGAAGTATGTCCCTGGAGCAAAACACTGCATTCAATCAAACATAAGAGCATCTATCCATCCAGCACAACCCAAAGCAGCACAGGGTGATCGGAGCCGCCGGCAGTCTCCATTGCTTCCTGGTCTTCCTGATGACCTCGCCATTGCCTGCCTGATCAGAGTACCACGAGCTGAGCACCGGAAGCTAAGGCTAGTCTGCAAGAGGTGGCACCGCCTGTTGGCTGGAAATTACTTCTACAACCTACGGAAAAGCCTTGGAATTACTGAGGAATGGATATATGTCATTAAAAGAGACAGGGACGGTCGAATCTCATGGGATGCTTTCGATCCAGTGAACCAAATCTGGCATCCTCTTCCACCTGTTCCAGGAGAGTACTCTGAAGCTCTTGGTTTTGGTTGTGCTGTCCTCAGTGGCTGCCATCTATACTTATTTGGAGGCAAGGATCCACACAAGGGTTCCATGAGACGGGTCATCTTTTACAGCGCAAGAACTAACAAATGGCATCGCGCTCCTGACATGTTGAGGCGGAGGCATTTCTTTGGTTCTTGTGTGATAAACAATTGTTTGTATGTAGCTGGAGGGGAGAGTGAAGGTGGCCATCGTTCTCTAAGATCAGTAGAGCTCTATGATCCAACCAAGAACAGATGGTCCTTTATATCAGATATGAGCACTGCAATGGTTCCTTTCATTGGGGTGGTGTATGAAGGAAAATGGTACCTGAAAGGGCTTGGATCACAGGGGCAGGTCCTCAGTGAGGTCTATTTTCCGGAAACTGACAGCTGGTTTCCAGTTTTTGACAGCATGGTTTCCGGATGGAGGCATCCGAGCCTTTGCTTCAAGGGCCAACTTTATGCTGTGGATTGCAAAGATGGTTGCAAGCTGAGAATCTATGATGAAGCCACTGATTCGTGGAGCAAATTTATTGATAGCAAGCAGCACCTGGGGAGCTCTCGAGCTCTAGAAGCAGCCGCTCTCATCCCTCTTAATGGGAAGCTGGGCATTGTCAGGAACAACATGAGTATTTCCCTTGTGGACGTCACAGGGAAAGATTCCGGAGGAAGCAGCAGTCAGTGTTGGGAGACCATTTCTGGGAAAGGGCAGCTTAAAACATTCGTCACGAATCTCTGGTCGAACATTGCAGGTCGCAATCGTCTCAAAAGTCACATAGTCCACTGTCAAATTCTTCAGGCTTAGAACACAGGGCATTGTATAAAGATACGTCAGGCATGAACTAGCATCATCTTGTCATTCCATTTTGCACCTGAATTGTTACCTTGTTATGTGGCAGGAAGACGTACTTATTTGATACATAAAGTTTTTTGTATTGTAACAGCAAGGTGCCTTTTAAATTTCAAATATTTATACTTACAGTGAAGTGGGTCCTAGCTATTCTTAGAAACCTTACTGATGTATAATCATTGGTGCTCTGTAATCCAATTTTTAGCTGAGATGTGGATGTGGGTGTGAATATGAATCATATCTATGTTGTCATCTACAGTTGGAAATAATACATGTGATGATTGCAAGGCATTATATTACCTTGAAATAATTTTAGGATATGCCAAAGGTAAATAAAAAAAATGATTCACATATATATACAATTAAAGTCTCCTGATTAAATAATTAAGAATCTTTTTTTTTTTGGATATTATAAAAAAAAATGCAGGCCACAAATGGCTGTGGACCATATTCAAATTATAAAATCATTAAAATAAAGGTTGCTATTTGCAAATTTCTCTCTATAACGTATAGTTGTTTAATGTGTAAGCTCAAGTCACACCTATCGAATCGAACCCAATTCTGGCTCGGTTCGACGAGAGCCGAACTGAGATTATATATAAACAAAGAGATATAACCGATTTCGTGTTATTCTGGAGAACTGCTCCACGCTGTCTATCTAATCTTCGTGTCTAGGGTTAGGGTTGGAGTTTGCTTTTGGTCTTGGTTTCTTGCGGCGATTCAGCCATGGAGGAGATCACCGAGGCAGTGAACAACATCCACATCTCCGAGCCGCACAAGAAGAATCGGATCCAGGTATCCAACACCAAGAAGCCGCTTTTCTTCTACGTCAACCTCGCGAAGGTAACAAATGGCGTATATATATTTTCTTCTTATTTGGTTCTTTGGTTTGATATTTCGTGTCTTTGTGGTGAAAGTTTCAATCTTTTATTATTTTAAATACTTCAAGATGGGGAATACATGTTCGTAGAAGATTTCTTATTCTCTTTGTAAAGTATATCTGGAAGTTTTCTTTCAGCTGGAGTGGTAATAATGATGCCTTTTAATTTTGAGCGCAGAGGTACATGCAGCAACATAATGAAGTTGAGCTTTCAGCTCTTGGAATGGGTATTATTTCTTTATTCCCTGCTACATTTTGTCATCTTTGCATAGTCTGAATATGATTGTCCTTAGCATATTGAGGTCCTCCATTTTTTACCTCTTTTACTTCATCTGTCAGATTGTATTACATTATTAAGAATCTCTTTGTTTAGGAGTCGATACATGGGAATCAAGATAGAAATCTAACATCTTGCTCTTGCCCTTAAAGTGACTATTGTACCAGTAAAAAAATAATCTATTTAACAAGGGTAGAACAATCCTCTGTCAATTTTATCTGTCATCCACTCATCCTCATTGGAAACGTTGTTATTGAGAAATTTTGCTAGTGGGAGAATATTATGCTTTTCATGTTGCTCACGAAGGTCAAGCACATGTAAAGGCCAGATATTTGTGATGTCACTATCATATTTTAAGACGCAATACATGATTGCAAAGGGTATGCCAAGTTATTTCTCGATCTTGTTAATTTGGTTTTGCATGGTTCACTGCCTCCTGCTTCTTATGCAAGTTACACTACATAATCACACTTCCATGATTCAGAAGATGCATGTTACTCCAGTCTCCAAGCGTTCAGCTTTGGTGCTGATTGTGCTGTTAATATGCTTATACCTTTTCTGCCCATAATTAATTTGTAATTCCTTGACTATTTCTAAGTGATGTTTATATTTTCTTGTGACCACTTGTGCAAGTTTTGATCTTAAGAAAAAGTAAAATTTTGATGTATTTGTTCGATGATGTTGATAGAAAGTTGTTGGAATCATATTATTATACCTTTCCTATGAGCACTGCTATGGGCTTTCGCTCTTCCATTTGGTTGTTAACAATCATAGGTGTTGCAAGTTTTGTGCTCTTTCTAGTCCACTTATCATTTGTGCAGAGGATTAACTGCCACTTAAGTTGGTTAGCACACCTCAGTTTGTCAAAACCTGACTCCAATTTTGGTTCAATTGCTTTCTGCTATTCTATGCTTCAGATCTGGCATTCTGTGGAGTTAAAGGATTAAATTTATGTAGTATTACTGTGTTATATAGATGATTGCCGTTGCAATATTTTCATCTTGATGGTAATGTGTAAGTCTGAAGTGGTGTTTTTGTCTCTTGCCAGCTGAAGAAATTGTGTGGCAATTGATGAAATGGTTTTTTGTTCTCCTGCTAATGCTTTGTGATATACGATATTTCAAGAACATTAATCTCTTGTGTTTAACATTTCAGCTATTGCAACTGTTGTGACCATTGCGGAAATTCTGAAAAATAATGGCCTCGCCATCGAGAAAAGTGAGATTCTTACCTCTTGTGTTACTTATGCATGCTAAACTTTAGATATCTCTGAACTATTACTTTTTATGAGAAAATATGCAATTACTTTTTTTTGTCAAGGTCAGGACTCAGACTTCTAATATCTTGTTGAAAAATTACTTACAGAGATCATGACTTCTACTGTTGATATGAAAGACGAATCAAGGGGACGACCCATTCAGAAAGCAAAGGTTAGATCTGATTGCATACAGCAATGAAGGGTTTCCTTTTGTTCTCTTTTCTGGAAAATTTACTTGTTAGTTATGTATGACTGTTACCTTTACTAGATTGAGATATTGCTCGGAAAGACGGAGAACTTCGATGAATTAATGGCTGCTGCCGCAGAAGAGAGGGAAGCTGCTGATAGTGAGGAGCAGAGCTAAAGATGAAGCTTGTTTTCCTTTTTCTCGTTTATTTGGAATGTCAGTGTTGTTTGACTGCATATCAGATGCACACTTGATAGTTAGTAAGAGCATTAGTTAGTGTATGTGTTTGATATAGGTTAGATCGGTTGTTGCCTCTTCAGATGCTTGATGTCCTTTTCCCCCTAATGGAAGCGATGATGGCATATTGAAATTTTAAAACTTCTTTTCCCAATTTGGGAGCCTCCAAGAAATTATGAAACTGCATCTCCTGTTTTATATTGCTGGGATATTATGCTTGGTTGTTACAGTTTCACCCAAGTTCAGCTGTTAGCAGCAAGGGAGGGCATAAGCGCGGTGGCCTCCAATTTTGCGTCTTCTTGCAATTATAATCTTATTTGTTATGCGATATATGAAACCTTTCTCATGGCAAATATGACCAAAGACCAAACGACTGGTAATAATTTAGGAGGCTTATCCTACGTTAACTCCCCTTTATTTTGAAGACATTCATGTCCATGAGACGAATTGATCCTCTATTTAATCCAACTTATCCCGACGAATTAACTACTTTTCCAACGTAATATCAAACTGAAGGAAAAGAATGTATCGTAACTGAGATACCCACATGATGCAAACAAAAGAACCAGCTTAAGGTCTCTCCTGATCTCATAAAGGCAGAAAGAAGTAAACAATAATAATAATAACTGCATGGATAACTCTAAATTTTACTGCCAAAACTAATTCCCTTTAAAGGGTGTCCAACAATAAGATCGGAAGGTAAAAAAAAAGGAAGAAAAATCGGCTGCCAAATGTATGTGACGACTTTGAGGTCTATGAGACACCCAAAAAATCAAGTGAAAGAATTTCCAAACCAAGATTTCAGTGCAAATTTTCAATCTCTGAATCTTGGTCATCATCTTCCGTGTTGAGCATTAGTCTTGAATCTACTCATCCTCTTTGTCAATCAATATCTTCTTACAAGCCTCATAGCACATGAATGAGATCCCTGCAGCAGGAACCAACTTCATACAGCTTGGTCCTAGTCCTTTATAAAGACCACCAATCCCTTCCTTCTCAAGAATGCTCAATAGAGCATGAAGCATGTTCTTGTAAACCTGCCTGCCACCCACGGCTCCTACTTGCATGTGTTTGCGCGCCACCTCGAGAGGAAAGGTAGCACTGCTTGAGATAGCACCAGCAGCTGAGCCTATCAGAAGAGTTGCAATATTACTTATTTCCTCCTTTTGAATGTCTTCCTGTAAAGTTTCCTCAGGGTCTCATAAGCAAAGTAGTTTGTTGCCGCATAAGGTACAACACCTATCAGACTAGGCGTCAAACCTCTGTACAGCTCTGCTGGGCCTTCCTCCCGCACAATTTTTATGAAAGCATGCAAGAAATTATCATAGACATCTCTCTGTGGGGTGGGGGGGGTGGGGGGGGAGGAAGAAAAAGGTTAAGAGTAAGACCACTTATGAACACATCATCTGTTTGTACTCCCCTAATTTTTCCATCATGGAGGAATTACTGACCTGTATGGTTAGTCGAGTCTTGATCAATTCTAGAGGATATGTACACATGGTTGAGCTGACTCCAGCAAATGCTCCAGCAATTAGTGAAGAAGGGATGGGAATCTTAGAAGGTTCCCCAGTCTTGGGGGTCAAGATCTTTTTAGCTGTATCATAAGCAAATAACTACAAAGAACAAGAAATTTATCATTTTAGGATAACAAGTATACTTCCGTTTATCATCAAAGTTGTGTTATCCATTCTTTAATGAACTTGCCATATCAAAGATCCTTCACGTTACCAGTAAACTAGAAAAAGAAAAATAAGCAGACCTAATTTCAGTGTGGTCTAACTATAATCAACTGAGAGAACACAACTCATTAGATGTGGCATAATATACCCATTAGGCTTATGAAGCAGAACATGAGAAATAATAAGCATTCAGTATGCTGAAACTAAAACAATTCTAAGGCAATAAGTAAAAAAAAAAACATCCATAACTATTTCTAACTAGTTCAGCTTCAGATAATCTAATTAAGGGGACAGTGAGAGCCACTATCTGACAATATAATTCCCAATCCTAGCAAATTAGAACATCTATAAAGTCAAAACTCCATTTTTAGAAAAGATGATAGATTCACTAAGGAATAGCAGATAAAAATCTCAAAAGTTAAGCACAAAAAAAAAAAAAAAAAAAAAAAAACTCGTAAGAAGCTATCAAATATACTCTACAGTTGCCAACCACATTGTATTACAAATATTATTCTTTAAGTGCCAATAACTTAAAAAATTCCTACTTTTCTATTTCTCATATGAACTATCTGTTATTGTGGCCAGAAAAACTTCCACATCATCATTTCTCATGTCTGGTCCCCATGTAAACTCCCTCTCTTTTCCACATTCCTCCCCTTCTTTCTTATTGTCTAAGACAATCCTCCCACCTTACCTTGCACGTAAAGACCCTTTTACACCACAAAGACTCCTTTTTCATTTCTCAAGTATTTATGCTCAAGCAATCTTTTTCATCCATATAATATCAATACACTCTACCTCTTTTTGGCTCATGAGACTCCTTTTTCATATCTCAAGTATTTATGTTCAAGCAATCTTTTCCATCCATATAATATCAATACACTCTACCTCTTTTTGGCTCATGACACTTGTAGGTTAAACCAGTACGAGTTAAGGGATTATCTACAAGCAGACAAAGATCCAAAGTGTCACTTGGAAGAAAGCAGAAGTACAAATGTTATAGAACGCAAAAACCATGTTCCCCTTGCACGTAAACCTCACATTCCAATTTCTGGCAGTTCTCCCACACAACATGCGTACAAACTACTACAAAGTACAATTACATATTGCAATTGAGATATAATGCAAAGTTGTTGTCAGTATCCAAAGAATATCTAAGCTAATATGAAAAAAAAAAACAGGTCTCAATCTTCCAGATTCCCCTTACACTAAGCAGCAGATAACATTTCTCACTATTCTGCAAGATACTTCTTCAAGTGTTTGAATAATAACCAATTTGAATTTGCAGGTACTTCGTTTCTCAGGCTCAAAACATATTCACCACAAGCATACAATGCATGTATAAACAAACTTGACCAAATTTGACATAAAATTTCACCCAAGTTTAGAGCATCACGTGTGTGGGAAACCATTATAAGGTAGATCTACATTATCTAGCTTTTATTAGTGACTCATATCATTTATTTAGACGTCATTCAAAACTTCTGATAAACAATTAAGAAGTTACATTTTATCCCAATTTTATTGAAATATGTGGCCTTCTACTCCTCTTGCAAGAGTTGATAAAGCATGAGAAAGGTAGAGCACAATAGATCAAACAATCAAAAAAGTATCTAATATTCAGGGATTCACATTTAAACACAAATCATATACCAAATGATAACTTACCTCAATAGCCTTGCTTGGTGCTACTCGAACAACATTAACAAAATTACCACGGAACAATCCCTTCCATCCCTCAGTCTTCATAATAGATTGGAATACTTCTGTAGTTGAGTCCCCATTGCTACCTACCATCAGATGTGTTCTAATGGTCTCCAATGGAGCAACAGCAGTCCTCGAGACTGCCCCTGCAATTGCACCACTAGCTAACCTCCTAAGATGGGGATTCCTAATCCTAATCTTTAGTTTCAATCCACCCCTTCTTTCTGTCCTGAGCGTAGATTCCTCAAATGTGCCAGATCCAACTACAGCAGATTCACTTGCATTTCCAACAACACGGTAACCAATCTCTGGAGACACATACTTGAGATAGAGATCGGTGCACGGTATCTTGATGCCATTGTCACGAGGGTTAGGAGTGGTTGGCGACACACCAATGCCAACTCCCATCTGCCCAACGCTTGCAAACAACCCATTTGGAGGACATAACACGTCTTCAAGGTTGCAAGAAGCGCTTTTGCCATCCTGGAAGTTCCATGAAAAGCCTGGTTCGGGGATGGGCAAGTACCAGTCTCTTTTCGTCTGATTAACTTGCAAACCCTTCTTCGTCATCGATTCAGGCTTACCTGTTCCCCGAAGAAAGAAAGAAAAAGACCCATTCAAAAAAAGAACATACTAAATTTACTATTTTTTCCAATATACGAGAAATCGAAGAGATCAGATCGAAAAAAAAATGTTTTTGAGATGTGGATATTGAAGAAAACATAGTTAATAAGATGGTTCACTATTGAACAGATCATTGCAAACACAAAATAAAGAAAAAATCGCAGGAAACAGAAGAACAAAACGTCCTTCTACAAGATAGACAGCAGATTAATAACTCTCATGAACAAACAATTTTTAAGCGTCATAGGACAAAGAAGGAGATTCTAATAAGTGGGCATTGAGATAAAAAAAGACAAATATGGGTTGCAAACAATCACCTGAAACTATTCCGGCGGAACCAAACAACAATCGAACAAAACCCTTCCTCTCTCCTCTTTCTTCTCCCCCTCTCTCTCTTTCTCTCTCTCTCTCTCTATCCCCCCCTTTCTAGCTCTCTGTTCTCTCTCTCCTTTCTCTCTTTACTTATCCTTCGAAGGAAAGAAAGAAAGAGAGAGAGAGAGAGCCGAAGAGGAGGCGGCGGAACTCTTTTCCCCTTCTTCAGGGGAGCTCTGGCTCCTCAAAAAGATTTATTTCTTTGAGAAAAGGAAAGCTTGTAGTATTCGGATTTCAGGGAAGGGGAATTACTACTATGCAAATTACCATAATAACCCCCAATTTGGATCGTGTTTACTACTACGTTCTTCTCGGAGTAGGATTTGGTTTGGCGTAGGATGAAGGAAAGAGAGGTGGAGTCTTAGGTATATGATTCTATCTTAATTTGTTTCATAATCTGGACTATAAAACGTTTTAAAATGCATCCGATTTTAGACCTTAATATCAAATTAAATCCCGCATTGAAACCCACCCCAACTTTTTCATCAGTTTTTTTTTTGTATTGAAAAGCCATTAGGTATGCAAATCTATTAAGTCTAATTAGATTATACAAAATTGATACATAGATGAAGAGAGAGAGAGAGAGAGAGAGAGAGAGAGAGAGAGAGAGAGGGGTTGAACCGGTCACAATTAATAAAATAAATAAATAATCAAGTCCAGAGAAGATACAATATCTAAATGACAACCAGTCCAGTCGCTTTATCACTACTATTATAAATCTTGAAACAATATAGTAATTTTGACCCTGTAGAAAACTAAGGAGAAAATAAACAAAAATATATAATAATTTAGATTTACTGTCCGCATTGCAAGAGGAAAAGAGATAAAAAAAATATAGAGGAAAACCCAATCACAAAGGAGGCTCTCTTCTTCCTAAATTGAAGAGGTTTTAAAATAAATAAATAAATAAATAAAAATGAATATGGACCATAAAGTAAAAGTGAAATTTTGATGATATTTCATGACTACAATTATGAAGAACAAAGTAAAAGTAGCAAAAGAAAACTAAATGAATAATCTATGGACGAAATCAATCAATATAACCCATACCAAATAGTAGTTAAATTATTGCTATCTATTCATGAAGCATCCACATCTTATAACCATCTTAAACAAAGATTAACAAAAGGACAAAAAGAAGTAAACTCTTTATCCACGGGTGGATGTCCACTGTTTGAAGCACAGTCACTGTTAAGCTGCCCATGGATTTCTCGTCCAAGCTTCCCTCTCCCCTTCTGAGAATCATTAACAACCAAATAAAAGAAAAAGAAATTAAAAGAGAAAAACTAAAATTGAAAGGAAGATTGAAGAAGAAACTTGTCATTAGATAACGAAGCATATATGTGGCTCACAAATCACAACTCGTCTTTCCGTGGCATCTTCTTTCAAGTGGCAAAGTTAACTATATTTTACGAGTTTTTGACTAAACTAGCCCTCCAAATTGTTATTTTTATATATCTAATATATTTTAAAATATAATAATTTTTAACTATAAGTCAGCTAAAAAAAACTAAGTATGAGAGAAACTATTTTCATATTAATTATTTTTCAGTTCAACGACTTTTAATTATAAATCGCTATCTCGATTGGCAGTTTTAAAATTTACAGTCTTGTATGATATGTTCAAAATGATCTAGACATGTGATAAAAAGATTTGTTGAACTAAAAATAATCAAAAATTCCACTTTGAGCAGCATATAAATGAAAAGATATGCAAATGTATGCCACCACATCCATAAGGAGCTTGTTCACATCCATAAGTTCTTATATATATATATATATATATCCTGGATTTGCTATCTAATATTCTAATATGATTGAGGAGAATAAGTAGACTGTGAACATTGTGAGCTGTGACCACAGTCACATGACCTTGGATAAGAGGGAATATCCAAGGATGGGACCAAATAAAATGAGCTATATATCTTGTCTCTATTCCATAGATGTAGATAAAGTGGTACCCCACGGATCTTTGAGTTAGTCATGAAGCTCTTAATACAGTTCTACATCTTACCTTCTGATGGTGCCAACTGGGCGGACAAGTGAAGAGCCGATGATGGTGGCGGAGTTCTCAACCTGGATGGTCACCGGCATATAAGAGGGTTGACCTTATGTCCAACGACGGATAGGAAAAGAAATAAAATCGTACAAGTGATAGAGAGATAAAGCAACTCAATTCAACATTCCATCCAATGCGCTTGTATTACAAGCAGTCATACCTTATTTATAGAAAATAAAATAAATAATTTTAGAGTATTAAAACAAAATAAGTATCAAACTATAAAACTTTCGAAACAAGTTATCTGTTTCAATTTTAGATTTGATCACAGTTTCACCCTAGATAGAATTCAAATCGTAAGAAAATTCAGATATGAAAAATGTAATCACCATGTCACTAAATCGATTAAGTAGTTTCGTAATTTTCAAAGACAATCGTATGAATGTTTGCTAATTAATTTTCTAAAATTGTGCTGTAAATTCCTGTAATTAGTGGCAGGGTCACATGTATAAAGGTCAAAAATGCATTTATATGTTAACTCTTCTAAGTTGATAGTGGTATGTACAGCTTTGATAATATATTATTTTTACATGTAAAAGTTAATTAATTTTTACACAAAAACTGTCTTCAAAATCCTTATATTTTGCATTGATACCTCTTAGAGTTAATTAACCATTAAAATTTAAAGAAATTAGATGTAAAACGACAAAAGCATCATTATATTAGTTTTTATTTTGTTACTAAATTATTGTTAGTCTTATTTTTAGGAGAAAATTTATACAAAAAAAAACATATATTTTTATCAATTTTAGAGGGATATACACTTAAATAAGGTATTTGTTAAAGATATACAAGCAAAAGTAACCAATAAAAAAAAAAAACTTTCTTTCTGGGACATGCTAAACTAATGGCCCAAGTAATTAATTAGACAGTTAGATTAGCTTACACTTTTTAATGGATTGGTAGCATCACACACTTTAAAAGGCATCCTTAGGATAAGCAAGGAATTAGTTATTGCAACGTCATGAGCACTGCGTAAGGTTGGAAGGATACAAGCCGACGCATGCTAAAATTATTAGTATTCAAAATAGAAGCCGCCTCGATCGCCATTACTAGAAGTCCAAGTAATAAACTCGATATGAGCACGAATAGCACGTTGCCTTGCACGCAAACCACTTGGATATACCGCCAAGATAAGCTAAGATATCCGGGTTGGATAGTGGGATCGATGAACATTTATCCAATGAACGTACTACGTTACACATATATATCTATCGCACTATAATTCTTGATGAGCTTACTCAACTTATAAAACAAGAAAGGCAATCTTATATGGCGGTTTCCATATCTATAAATTAGCACAAGAATACTCATAACGCTTTTAAACCAGCGTAGTACAGGAATCACCTTCCGAGATCTATAACCATGAAGGTTTTGGGGATCATGGCTGCCGTGTTAAGTTTGCAATTGTTTGATGAAATGATCCAAGTCTCTGGCTCCGTCGCGAGTGCAACCTCCTATAGCCCACCTTATACTCGTGAGTATATATATAGTAGATAGATTTCGATCCTAAGTTACCATATAAATTGGATTTTTTTTTTTTGGGGGCATGCGTATCCTTGCAAAATCCCTTATTTGATTATATATTTATAAAAACTTAATATTACTCCTCAAAAAATTCAGTTTTTCTATGGATGCTCCTTAAAAAAATATATTTGTTTCTATGGGTGCCCTTCAAAACTAATCAACAACGAAAATTTGATCCATTCAATGATGAAAAGATAAAAATATTCTTCTTTGTATCTATTTTGTATTATTATTTATGACCTTTTTTTTTACTTATAATTGTTGAAAAGTAATTAAAGGGCATCTGTGGAAAAACTATAGGAGATTGCATGTGAGAGAGAGAGAGAGAGGTTGCATGTGAGAGAATATGTTAAGAGATGATACATATTGATTGTCAATAATCTAACAGCTTAGGCTTTTTGGATTACTTAGTTATCTAACACCATCTTTTAATTATAACTTAGCTACTAAGTGCAATGGGTATAGCCAAGACCAGTTTCCTCCCAGCAACATGTTTGCGGCAGTCTCTGATGGGCTTTGGGATAATGGAGCTGCGTGTGGAAGGAGATACATGGTGAGGTGTCTAAGTGGAAGCAATAGGCCATGCAAGGAAGCAAGCATTGTAGTGGAAGTGGTGGATAAGTGCTCTGCTGATCCATGCCCTGCTAATTTCCTCTTATCTACTCGAGCATTCACAGCTATCTCTCTGTCTGCTGACATAAAGATTAATGTGGAATA
The DNA here is from genome assembly GCF_019914945.1 of Typha latifolia. Classification (NCBI taxonomy): domain Eukaryota; kingdom Viridiplantae; phylum Streptophyta; class Magnoliopsida; order Poales; family Typhaceae; genus Typha; species Typha latifolia. The sequence goes on along the minus strand of NC_133087.1, from coordinate 3,198,582 downwards.
TACAGAGTATGTTCATGCAGCTAATACTTCCCAAGTTTTGCTGTTTGTTTATGTTATCCTTGTCTTTCTAATGTGTTGACGTATCTTAATAACTCTCGCAGGATTTGAAGAAACTAAATCATCTGGCAATGGGTGCACTGAGAGAGCTTTCAGCTCTATATATCTGATCAAAATGGAATTTGTAATTGTCTCAAATTAACACAATACTCCTAGGCTTTGAAGCACAAATGATTGCGCAGAATTTCAATTAATTCATACTCGTCCACTTTTGCCGCACTTCACTTCTCATTTGAAACATCCTACTACGTGCAAATAATTTCTCAAAACTTGGTAATGCTAGCACTAAAGCAGTGGATAGTTTCTCCTTTATCATCGTGAAAACCTCCTGTTGTTCGTTTCATTGGAACTTTCGTTTCTTCATGCACTCCATGGTTGGAGCAATGATAGCGCTGAAATTTTGAATACTAAAACATTGATGGAACATCCGCTAACCATGGAAGCTACGAAATTGACTTACATTTGTATGGGTCGGCTACTCTAGTATTGCTTTCGCTTTACTCTCATCAGCATGTAATAATGTATACCTTCTGCTCTGACAATGAAGCCCAAGAGTACACTGAATTTGTTGTGGCAAAGTGACACTTCTTGAGATGAAAAAATAACTGGCTCTATCGTAAAGCAAGTAAACCTCCCTCGTGTGTTTTTTATGCTCAGTCTCGTTGTGACTATAAATTAGAATATCATCAAAGTAGAAAACAACAAATTTTTCGATAAAAGATTTCAATGTTGATTCATCACTCTCAATAACAACAACAAAAGAGCCGGTTGCTACTCCTCTCCTCCTCCCTCTCCGCATAGCTCGTCTGCTACATGCCAGGCCAGTGCACGCTGCACGCCTCCTCCCTCATCTTCCCCAAGCTCCCCCTCCCCCTCCCCCGGCTGGTGACATTATCACCAGTCAGACCTCAGAGTCGCCCCTACTATCGAGTTCCATGTGAGCCCCTTCCTTCCTCTCCCTTTAAATGATGCATGTGTGCATTTTCAGTTGTTCATCTCCGATGGGTTATGTAAGTAAATTGGCTGGTATGCGTGCTCGAGACGGATTGCTGGAGCGTTGGGCTTCGACTTTGGCCCCATTCTCGTCTACCAATGAAGCTCAAATGAGCCAAACCGTGTCGCCTGATTTGGTCGTCCGGCGATGACGGGTTGCTGGCATCTCCCCTCCTCCAACCCTTCCTATGTTGTGGGTGCGCACGGATGGGAGGAAGGGGGTGAATCGCCTCTCATTCTCTCTTGGCATGTGGGTCGACTTCTGAGCCTTGGTTGGGTTGAGCCCATGCGAGCTTGGCTAGCCCAAGCCCAAGCCCAAGCCCGTGCATTTGGGTATGGTGTCTTTCTAGCCCATTTTATTTCGATTGAGTCATTTTTAGTTGTATTATTACAAGAGTTTAGTAGTAAAATGCATCATTTTACCGCGCAGATCATCCTCGGATCAACACAAGCCTCGTTTACTTTATTATAAAATGCCCTTTGATTTGATATAAGTATATTAACGGGATAGATTTTAAGGGTAAATTATTAATTACGTTGGTGTGTAGTATAAAATATAATTTTGATGAATAATATTTATATTCTAAAATGAGTTATTATAATATTTAGCTGTTATTTTAGAATAAGAAAAAAAATTACTCTTAAAATGAACAAGGGCCTAGAGTAAATTAGGTTTAGAGCAGTGCCTCATCGCTAGAAAAAAAAAATAGCAACTTTAAGCAAGTGTATTATTTTCTCTTGTTGGTTTATTAGCATATATAGCTATACATATTGAGTCGGCATGATAATTGATATGCATGAAGACTGTGTATTTGTGTTAGCATGTTTATATATGTTATACATGTTACTTCATGCCGGTGGTGTTTACAATTATACTCGTTGATTGTCATGTTCATGTATCACTTGTGCAAACGTCTGTTCATAGTCAAATGGAAGGAATCAATCAAAAGTTGCTTTACCCTGTGCCTTCCCTTATCGTTTGTTGCATGAAATGGACAACTAAATATTAAAAATCTTCAAAGGATAATGGCTCGAGAATCTTTCTAGAACTATTAAATAGAAAAGGGGAAAAAGTATATAAAAATATTGAATGAATAATAGCACAAAGATTACGATCAAATATATTTCTTCTTTAAATTTAAAACAAAACAAACTTGTCAACTTGACCATGTCAAACCCCTCTTTTAACCGCACAAATAAAGGAATGTTAAACCGACTAAAATTTATTTTTACTGGGTAATGGATATTAGCCACCAAACCACCCTCTGTTCATATCCACCGATCAGATTTAATTCTTGGATCAGACGTCCCTTCCCTGCATCAGAAGGGCACAGCGTTTCTAAATCTATAAATTACCGCAAGAGTATTCATAAACGCTTTCAAACCAGCTTAGCTTGTTAATCAAAGTATAGGAATCACCTTCCTAGATCTATAACCATGAAGGTTTTGGCTATCATGGCTGCAGTGTTAAGCTTGCAGCTGTTCGATGAAATGATCCAAGTCTCTGGCTCCGTCGCGAGTGCAACCTCCTATGGTCCACCTTATACTCGTGAGTGTTTCTTTGTTTATATATTTATCTAAAGTTAATATCGATATGTATACTCCTCAATAAACTTTGTTTTTTCGTGTCCATGAGTGCCCTTTAAAACTTCAATGATGAAGAGATAAAAATATTCTTATTCTTTTTTTTTTAATCTATCTTTTTAACGATTTAACGGCTTAAGGTTTTTGGATTAGTTAGTCATCTAACACTGTCTCATTTCTTATAATTATAACTTAGCTACCAAGTGCAATGGGTATAGCCAAGACCAGTTTCCTCCAAACAACATGTTTGCGGCAGTCTCTGATGGGCTTTGGGATAATGGAGCTGCGTGTGGAAGGAGATACATGGTGAGGTGTCTAAGTGGAAGCGATAGGCCATGCAAGGAAGCAAGCATTGTGGTGCAAGTGGTGGATAAGTGCTCTGCTGATCCATGCCCTGCTAATTTCCTCTTATCTACTCGAGCATTCGCAGCTATCTCTCGGTCTGCTGACATAAAGATTAATGTGGAATATACAGAGTATGTCCATGCAGCTAATACTTCCCAAGTTTTGCTGTTTGTTTATGTTATCCTTGTCTTTCTAATGTGTTGACGTTTCTTAATAATTCTTACAGGATTTGAAGAAACTAAATCATCTGGCAATGGATGTGCACTAAGAGAGCTTTCAGCTTTATATACCTGATTAAAATGGAATTTGTAGTCTTATTTGAGACTTGTACATATCCAACAAAGAGGGCTAATGGGCCAGTGTTAGCCTTTTGATGTTGTTCTAACTGATCCAAGTGGCCCGACTTTGTTCGAATACTAAAGATTATACTCCTAAGATCATGAGATATTTAAATTATATATATATATATATATCAATCTCATTGTCTATGAGATTATACTCCAGTATATGCTAACAAATGGAGTATATTGAGGCACTTGGTTTTTTTATTGAGAGGGTTTTTGTTTGGCTCTTTTCAATGATAATTTATAGTTTAATTGGTGGGTCATGAATTTTCATCACTGTGACAGGAGAAAGAGGCCCAATAGTAAAGTTATTATATATATATATATATATATATATATATATATATGAGAAAGACGAAAAGAATAGCATTATTGAATGGTAGTTAGGATTGATACCCCCCACCTCTCCCGTGATTGTAATGGCTATCCTAACTCTTACTTTATTCCAACCTCCCCATCCGATGGCATTAAAAACTGGGACATACGTGCATCAAACCAACATAACTGAGAATTTTAACCCCCCAAATAATTATTCTCTCTTCCATGGTTATTTATAGAAGTTGTCTGCTGCCTATTATGCTGGTATATTGTAGTTGTCAGGCATTCCATTTGCTTGACCAAATTCCATGACATGGAATGGACATGAAAGTATACAGGGTGACAATTCTAATATATTAGTACTAAGTATTTATTAATCGTCCTCTAACGTGTTACTAATATCGCCAACACGTTGATAGACGACATTGTCATATACTCTATAACAATTGGAAATTTATTTATTGATAGACAGCATTTGTTTTATTCCCTGCTCAATATTGTAGCTATTGATACTGCTCGTAGAATTCAAATCAAGTATCTTATGACACTATTTATCTTTTGTTCTTTCCTGTGATTTTTTTTTACTTGATGCTGTATGAGAGTTTTCACAATTTCCTAATTAAATAATTAAGAGAAATACTTTTTACTCTCTTATATTTTAAAACAAAAAATATTTTAACTAACTATGTTGATTAAATAAATATACACTCGGAGGTAAAGTTTAATTGGCATAGTAATATAACATGAAGTCCAGGAGAATAAAAGTTGATTTGGTCCAAATTTGAAAGTATAATCGAGAGGAAACTTCCAAACTCTTGTGGTACGTTTGAATTCCTGCAAAATAATAATTTGTTAGGGACGTTTGTGTAAACTTTGTGGTGTAATTGGATCCGCTCACCGTCCGTGATTCTTACGCAACGATCACCGTTACCCTGCTCACACCTCTCTCTTGGAGGACAAAAGGGAAAGCCGCATGGAGAATTGCGAGTTCGAGCCAAGTGGACTTAGATCCCTAGACGTCGGCGATCCCCGTCACCGTCGCCGTGATCTCCCATGGAGACGAAGCCGCCATTACCTCCACCGCCGCCGCCGCCTCGGAAGTGGGTGGTCCCCTTACTCGCCTCCGTCCTCCTCTCCTCCCTCCTCGTCTCGGCCTCTCTCTTCTTCTCCTCCTATCTCCTCTCCTTCTCCCCCATCCCCTACTTCGCCAGCTCTAGCGCCGAAGACCCCCTATTTGTGGAGCCCAAGCTCCGCCTCACCCCGCCGTCGTCCTCCTCCTCCTCCGCCGTCCCCCGCCTCGCCTACCTCATCTCCGGCTCCGCTGGCGACGGCGGAAGCCTGAGGCGGACGCTACGGGCTCTTTACCACCCCGCAAATCGGTACGTGGTGCACCTTGATCTGGAAGCTCCGGCGACTGAGCGGCTCGAGCTCGCGGCGGCTGTGAGGGGCGATCCGGTCTACCGGCGGTTTGGGAACGTGAGGGTGGTGTCGCGGGCGAATCTGGTGACCTATAGGGGTCCGACGATGGTGGCCAATACGCTCCACGCGGCCGCGATCTTGCTTAAGGAGGGTGGGGATTGGGACTGGTTCATCAATCTTAGCGCCTCCGATTACCCCCTCGTCACTCAGGACGGTAAAGATCTACGAGATTTCGACTAAATTTGGCAACTTTAGTTTTCTAGAATTTGTTCGGTACTTTCTAGGGGTTTTATCTGGGGGAGGTATCTTAATAATTCTACATTTGATGTCACACAGAGTCCTTTCCTAAAACGGGTTTGTTCTTCCATATCTGTTTGGCTATTCCTGTTTGGCTTCTATTCCTTACCGTCCCACTTGTTTCCTTTTAATATATGTATCTACACTCAAATGGGTACTTAATAAATGGTCCCTTTTACGGAAGGCATGTGATGTAAATCTAGTAGTATCTTCAATTCAATGAAGATTTCATGTTTTGCCTCAATTTCTTGCCAGATCTGCTGTATGTGCTCTCAAGTTTGCCGAGACAACTGAATTTTCTTGAGCATACAAGTGACATTGGATGGAAAGAGTACGTGAATCATCTCTTGTTGGTCTTTTCAGAATCTTTGTTCTCCTGTTATGTTATTGGAGTAATTTGTTGGCACATTCCTCAAAATAATGGTCTAACTTTTGTGTAGATATCAGAGGGCAAAGCCTGTGATCATAGACCCTGGTCTTTATAGCTTGCAGAAGTCTGATGTTTTCTGGGTCACTGAGAAGAGGAGTGTGCCTACTGCATTTAAGCTCTTTACCGGTGAGTTATTCCTTTTCCAAGTCAAGTCGTCCGTTGCAAAAGTATGATAAGCCTTCTCATAATGATCTAATGTTTATGCTATATCTTTCGAGTTAACTGAAAGACATTTATCTTTCACAATGTCCTCTTGGTGCAACATATCAGGAGCCTTGTTAACTACTTGGTTCTGTTGTTATACATATTTAATGCTAAAGTAATGAATAAAAGGAAATCACATCCTTGCCGAACCAACTGCAAAGATGTGTATTTCAGACTTAAGTAGGCCTTAAATATTTTAATCTTGGAGGATCATTTCTGTATTTCCTTTCTTATTAATACATCAAAATTTTGGCTCTTCTAGATTTCAAAAAATTATTGTTATATGTATGTGGATTGTGACATACATAATTTTCCATATGCTGTTTTGTGGCCTGATGGGTTTTTCTTGAAAGAGGCCAAAACTTGACTGTTTCATTTTGAAACTGTAATCCCTGTTGTGTCTACCAGTAGGGTAAAAACCCAACAGCTATACATGTGTACCACCCTACAACAAAATCAAAAGCTATCATATACAAAATGTGAGGCAAAGTATTATCTCACCAAACCACCTGTTATATTATACCAGATACAAGTATCATCTCCCTAATCTCCCAAAATACAAGTATACAATCCGCCCACAATATACCAAATCCAAAAGAAAGTATACACGTTATCTAGGCAAAATATATCATATACCCCAAAAAACACAAGTAGCAGAAGTAAAGCTTCCCTTAATCATCTAAGGTGATGAGAGCCTTCTTCCGCACGTACACATAAGTCATTTCTTTCTTTTGCATCTCCTAGGCCTGCCCAGGAGATAAAGACATTATTTATATGTAGAGGAAGTTAATAGATGGTGTTACTCTTGAAAAATTCAATGTTAGTGGAAATGAACCAATCAACCAACACAAATATTTTGTTTATCTAGTGTCACATGACAATCATGGGATACAAGAAAAGCCATTTGATTATTGGAATTTAAAAGGAACTATGAAAGCATGTGTTATTTGCTTCCATATCAATGTCATGATTCTATGGATGTGTCATGTGTATGCCTATATTTGTGTCTAATTTTTTTGTACAAATTATTGAGAAGTTTAGTTTTGTTTTCATCTGATGAGATCTCTCGACCTCTCTCTAGAGAAAAGAATGAAATATGCTTCAAAAGTTATATGTTCTACAGACTAAACATTTAGGTCTTATTTGGTTTAAGGCTAAGTTTTGAACTAGATTAGTTGACTCCATTTCTTAGTCTTGGTCTAGGTGTCTTGAACTATGCTAAGATAATTTTTAGGTTCCCAATTTATTGTAGCCTTCCAAAATGAGTAATAACCAGTAAATCTGGTTGAGGATGATTTTTTCTAATTTTCAGCAATGTGGTCCATATAGATGTAGAAATATCAAGCAGTCAAGCAATTAAGTGGCACCGTCACAAGGATGTACAAGCATCCTATTATCATCTGCATGCCCACTTGTCAGATCTATTAAGATTAGTCCAGATTCATGATGGGTAATATGCTACCAAATAAGTGCAAGTGACTGTTTTAAAAAATAAAAGACACATCATCTTTAATACACAAATTGAGTCATACAATAATAGATGTTACAGAATGTAGACCAACATATTACTAAAGTAGGTTGTCCTAAATCGTTTATCCTTATTCCATCCTAGTATCTCATTTGTATGCAATTCACATTTTAAACTTTCACTAGATTCTCAATGTTGCCATCTCTACTCTGGTATGATTATCACAAAATGAGGAAATCTCCATGTAGTCTTCTTACATGGTCCACCTATATTTTGTCCCCTTTTCAATGACATTCCTGGCCATGCCTTCTCTGCTTTAAGATATACTTGTCAACTTTGATGTTATCTCCAAAGCTACTTGAACTCTGTTACAAAACACAGGTTAGAAATGGCTTCATATGTAAAGGTTTAATGGCTGTTTGACAATCTTATATGACGTTGAAGAGTTGTATAATCTTTTTCACTGAAGATGAACAACAAAGTGGAATAGATCATTTAGGTAAATGATGAAGAAATGTATAATAATCCTCCTGCTGATTTCCTACTATAATACTTCTTGCTTGGAAGAATGTCCATGGTGTGGTAATTCCACCCAGAAGGTAGTATTGTACTGTTAAGTATCCAGATAACGAGTAAAAATGATACTAGATAGTAACAAGGACTTGTGGTATATGGTATCTATCTTCCCAAAAGACAGCTGCAATTCTCCCCATCTGTAGAGTCATGTGTGCTATGGTTGTGGCAAGACGAGTCCATAATCATTGACCTATATCAAATGGTCAGGGAAAGGTTCAGTTGTGCGTATAAGGCTGACTTGATCTGACATGTACGCACAACTGGCAGCAAGGCTGTGATACAGCTGTAATACAGCTGGCAGGATCTGGATTTATCCGATCTTGCAGAAACAATGAGGATAAAGAAAAGTAGAAGAGAGAAGTGGAAGGGAAGATAATAAGTGAATAGGAGATGAGATGAACTGGAACTACTTCGATAGGGCTTGACACCACCCAACCCTTCAGGGAGGAAGTAGAAATTGACTGGAATGTCCTGAATATTAACATCGGAATTCAAATTTGCCTACAACAGACCAAGAGATGATTATATGGGAAAAAATTTCTCGCAGTACAAGACCACTCGTAATCTTCATAATTGGCAAACTCAAGAAATCTCCTAATTTTGGTGCCTTAATTGGTGCTTGTGTCATCCAGTTGTTCATGTGATAGCTTGCACTTTCCAAATTGCACCCGCACCCAGATAACCTTAAAGTGATTCCACCAATAGCTTTCAAGATTAGCTTTTCTTTTTCTAGCCAGTCATCTACTTTCTCTGTCAGCAGTAATAACATGTAGCTTTTAAATGTGGATGTTAATGGTGCCAAAAGAATGTTCATCACAAGCTTATTAGTTTCTCGCTTAGTTTGTTTATATTGAACTTATGAGAAGTGAGAAGGATAGATGGCTTTGTTATCTCATTGGAGTGTTCAGTAACATGTGATGGCTTATTTCATGAGATCTATTGTCAGGCGTTGATAATTCTTACTCTTGTTGAGAAAATATATATTTGTGTTTATTTAATTACTTGTGCTGTCGTGTAAGTTTTTGTACCAAATTAATACTGCATTAGGTAATATGATGTTTCATTTCTGCTAATTTTGCAGGCTCTGCTTGGATGATGCTCTCTCATCAGTTCATGGAATTCTGTTTATGGGGTTGGGACAACCTTCCCAGGACTGTCCTAATGTATTATGCGAACTTCCTCTCATCCCCTGAGGGGTACTTTCACACAGTCATCTGCAATGCACCAGAGTTTCGCAACACCACTGTCAACCATGATCTACATTTCATATCTTGGGACAACCCACCAAAGCAGCATCCCCACTTCCTTACCCTCGATGACTTCTCAAGTATGATCAGTAGCAACGCTCCCTTTGCGAGGAAATTTGGTAGGGATGACCCAGTGCTTGATAAAATTGACAAGGAAATCTTGGGCCGTAGTGCCAATGGGTTTGTGCCTGGTGGATGGTATGACTTGTTAAAATTGAACAATAGTAATCCAAACTACTCTGTTAAAGATGTGTCTGAGCTGAGGCCAGGGGGAGGTGCTGAGAGGCTTAAACGACTGGTCAAAAGTTTGCTTTCAGAGGATGGTTTTGATGATAAACACTGCATCTGAGCATCTACATCAATTATACCTACAGATGAGGATGCTATACTTACAATTCTGAAGCTTTGAGAAGCTGTGCAGTGACTCACTGTTTTGCAGAATGGTCTAACTCTTCAGTGCGGCGGGCGTATTGATTCAGTGAATAGATACAGTGGCTGTATTACATAGCCTTCACCACCACTGGATGAGATTTTATGTAACTAATAGGTTAGGTGCATTGTAGAATAAATACATTTATTAGGTGATTTCATAGTTTGCCCTCTCTGCCCATCTGGTTGTCATGGATAATATGTTTCTTCAGCAACAACAAAATGGCAACCTGAATGTACCAATGTCTAATGTCTGCTGTACTTAAGCGAGAAATAGCAAGCGAGTTTTTCACAGTTGTTATGGCTAGAATGTTGTGTACAACCTCATTCTTCGTCTTGCATTGCATAATTGATTGCTCTGTTTGAAGACATAATAATTTATGCTTTCCTCTGGTAATGATATTTGAGGCAAGTTCCTGATCGGTAAGTCAATTTGTGGCATCGTTCTTGAGAAAGTGGTGAGCTTAAATCTCCCTGGGAGAAAAATGCTGCTGATTTAGTAGACTGTTGGTAGTGAGATACATTAACATATTCTTAGTGAAATTATTCAACTCTTTCAGAAAAGCCATTGTTAGTTTAATCTGAAGGCTAACTTTCCAGACTTGCTGCATTTACTCTTTCATCTTTTTCAGGTAATATTCCTTGTTCAAGTTCCATATAAACCAAGGTAAAACTGTATCTGCTGCATACCTTTTGCCCGCTTCATCCTCTCTATCAAAGCAAATATATCAGACAACCCACTCACAGGAAGTTTTCAACAATAACATATTATCTAATAAGAGACCAAAAGAAAAAGGAGAACTGCATCCGCAAAAGAAATCTCATTGAGCATAATACCATAGTACAACCAACATTAACATAAGATCAAAGCCAAGGAAAAGTTTGTAGGTTGATCTCAAAAGTTCTAGCATGGATAGATAAGCACATAAAAAATACACTAAGGGCCTCAGATTTTTAACTCTAGTCTCTAGATACTGGAAACAAGACCATCAGTTGTAGCGCTCTGAGAGACCCTGGGGCAGTTGTTGAAGCCATACCAAATTCCATTAGGAATAGGGCTGCCATAGTAGAAGGTGAGGGCCCGGGAAACATGCGGCTCGTAGACCTGGACCCATTCAGGCGTCCATCCATCCCTGCCATCCCTCCGCAGGTACAGGTAGCAGACCCCGTAGCCACAGGGCCCTTGGATCTTGAATGTATCGGTGGAACAGCTCTCGAATGTACCAGAGGATGGATCATCTAGCCTTGGAGCATATACCTGAACAACATAATAGATATAATTTTGTCATGAAACTAGTGAAAGGTGAAAAGAAGGTAGCTGATTATCTAAGAGGTAGATAGATGGACGACATTTGGATGATATATAGATGGAAAGTGGAAGATTATATGTTCTTAAATTGTATATATATATTTTTGTTGGAAAGTTGAAGATAGATTATTGGAGAGAGGAGTTAAAGCCATGTAGAAACAGGGTTTAATACATGTACAGAAACCTTAGTCAGGCCGAGAAATTAAGTTGTTATGTTTTGGGTATAAAGTGAAAATTAATCCTTTCAACTTTTCTATTTCTTTACTGCTGAACTAATCTTCAGACATAAATCTCATCATAGATATATGCATTTGGTTAGATAAGTAAAAGCAGAGCAGGTTATACTTTTACTTATGTAATAATGCAAACCAAAAAGGAAGTGTGACTTCTATTTGTCATTCGGAATGCTCTGACTCCAAGCATAAACAATTTAACAATATACTTGTTGATTCAAAACTCTCTTCCACAGCTTACCAAAATTCTCAATCCAATTTTAGACAAAACCTAAGCTATAAACAAACAAGCCGTTATAGATACGAGGCTTGTCTTGACAAAGGTGGGAAAAAGCTGAACTCGGTAAATATATCCTATATCCTATATCTTGATTATGGCTTGAATAGCTAAAGAATACATCACTGGATTTGCTACAATAATTTCCACACTTATAGCCATAAAGCCCCCACCGTAATTCAGTAACTCAGTAATTGGGTCTTACCTGATATGTTCGATTCTCCCCGACGTTAGGGTTGATATATGATGGAATTTTTATCGGAACACTATATCTGAATTTGTGCTCGTTATATCCCGTTCCTTAGGAAGATTGGTTTGGTTGTCGATCAATAAATAACTATTTATTGGAACACTATATCTAAAAGAGTAATCCTTTGTCTAGCTTATATAAACTACGAGTAGCCAATGACGTACGACCCATAAAAAATGACCAACATCTAGAAGTCTGTGCAACATTAGATAATTGCCACCTGCTAAAACGCATGTGTCTCATTAATTAATTCGGTTAGGTCAATTTCTTCTCTAATGCCAATAATATCCCTCCCTCTCTCTCTCTCTCTCTCTCTCTCTCTCGATCTTGATCTATCCAAATAGAAGAAAAGAAAAAAAGAAGATAAAAGAGAACGAACGATAAGGAAATCTATGGCGAAAAAAGAGAAGAATAATACCTCGTTACTATATGCGTCACCGAAGGCGAGGCTAATGGCATCTCTTGTGATCCGTTTAGAGGAGCAGCTCGTCTTTATCTTTACGGTATACGAGCATCCCCTTCCACTTCCAGCCTCCTGGTAGTGAACACGGATTAGATCAAGAAAGAGGGGCTAAAAATGGGAAGAAGGTGATCAGCTCGTGGTGGATAAACCTGGTGCTCTTGGATCTTGAAGGATCGGAGCTCTTGGGGTCGACCCTTCACGGATTCGAGGCAAGAAGAGGCCTGGAAGGAGGCCGAGATGAAGAGGAGTAGGAGGAGGAGAGAGAGAGCTTTTGCCATGTTGCCTTTCTCTTTTTCCTTCTTCTGTGTTTAAACCCGAGAGGACTTCTTTATACGGAGAGATGGGGAGAGAGTTCTTTTACCAAATTAGCCCTCTTCCAATTTTTTTTTTCTTTTTTTTTTCGAAATAGGCCACCATAAACTTAATATATAATGCTAGCTCGGTGTCTAACAATAAAATACTAATTTTATAAAAAAATTTATTAATAACTATATAAAATTTAGGGATGATTCGTTTGGATTAAAAGAGTTTGAGATAGGGCTACTTTAGTCAAAATGAAGAGGCTTTTGGGTTTGGATCCGGTAAAAGTCTATTCGCTTTCCCATGGGATTAGGGAAATTTATGATAATAATAATAATAAAAAAGTTTAAAATGGCAATTTTTTAATAATCACCTACTTTTTATCTTTATTATCATATAAAAATTTATCATTGGAATCCTATAATTTACTTTTAATACCTTACAGACACTCTTAATTAAGTTTTAACATATTATATCAAAATAAATAAAAATTCTAAAATACTTCCTCAGACACAATTGTGTACCGTAGTTGGAGCATATTAATTTAAGTAGACGTATTATGATATAGAATTATTTAAACTCACTCACCCATACAGGAGGATGTTAATGATAATGTAAGGTGATTTTAGTAAATCTGTCAACAAAAAAAAAAATCTGTGAAAATTAGGTCAAAGCACATAAATAGTTGTACACCTTCACCGACAAAAACTAATGGAGCAGCATAGAGCCACCGCAACCATAGTACAACAAGGGATAATCTATCAATAGATCGTTGGATAATAGGTCATATATATTAAGAGCAATCTTAAGGTTAATGCATGACGACCACCGGTGCAGCAGTACTGCAGACTGCAGTGCAGTGATAGAAGTATACTCACTTCTCGTAAGAGTTTATCAGGTTTCAACATATTCACTTATGGCATGTCACTGGTTCTAACACTCGCCAAGCGTTAAAAAAAATAATTACTCTATTTGTAGCTCATTTGTAAGCTTCGTTTGTTTAGGATTAAAATTAATTCTAAAATATGTATTTATTTTTATTATTCTTAAAATAAAAAAATTTTACTCTATGAATAACTATTTTTATGTTCACTTATATTTTAAAATAAAAATATAATAATTATATTTAGTATAATATAAAATAAGATAAAAAAAGAAGGAATATTTTATTTTTATAAAATTACCATAAATATCATTTGAACCGATAAAACATAGGTTGATGGATATATATATATATATATATATTAAAGAGTAAATTAATTTAATTAGATTAGTGTTACAGTGTACGATCCAAAATATAATTTTAATAAATAATATTTGTATTTAAGAATTAAAATATTATTTTAAAATAACAAATTTATATTTTAAAATAAAAAAAATATTATTTCTCAAATAAACGAGTTCTAATTTATGTATCGGAGAGAGTTAACTCTTATATTTAGTCTATAATTAGACTGTAAGATCCAGTCAATATCATCTATATAAGTGAAGAGCTATTCTTGAATTGATTTTGTTCTAGATTTTTTTGGGTTGGCCTTTCCATTTACCCGTCTAGTACAATATGCAGTTGCAATTATCTTGGCAGAAGATTTATTCAGGCAAACATATGTACATAAAGGACAACAAAGAAGCAAGGCTATACATCTTCAAATAAATTTGATGGAAGGGGGCATAAAACTAGATAAGCCTTCCAATTCAAGCGTACTGCTGAAAGTATATTTACGTTGATACAATTGACGGGTTAGTGTTCCATCTTCAAGACAATATCAGGCGAAGGATTTTTCCTGAATATATGAATGATTTCTCTGTCTCCTCCAAGCAGCGGTCTTTCTCTTCCCTGGACCAGCTCTGCAATCAAGAAGATAACTAGTTCAGAATTCATGAATAAATAGGATTGGAAAATGAGATCTAATAGGGGAGTTCAAAATATAGAGCTTATCAGGGTGCGGGTGCTGCTGAAAGAAGATAAGAAAAAGAGAGAGATGAGAAGACAAAGTGAGATGGAAATCATACAGAAGCAACTTGGTTGAGCTTATCCCTGACATTCTGCAGCAGTTGCGAAAGATTACCATCCCACTTGTAGAATTCCAGCTCCTTCTTGTTCAATATCTTCTCAGCCACCTACAAGGGCATGGAGGCAAAACTAGTTCAGATGTATTATAGAAGTGGTGCAATGCAAATAACAATCAATAGCTTTTGGTTTAATAAACTTAAATTTGAAGTATTGAACCTTTTCCTTATTTTTCATTTTGATCAACAATGAGAACAATTATCATTAAGGAATATGAAAATTCAAGTCATCAATTTTCTAAAAGCTTAAGCTTATAAAGAATACTTGATTTAATCCTTTACATATTAACTTTCTTAAGTTCTTAACGGTATCTGACAAGCAATAGAGCAAAACCAAAAGAACTAAGCCTATTTTGAACCAATTGTCAATTCCATTTAACCCTCAAATATTATTGCTAAATTCTGTCAAGGATGAACATAGGTTAAAAGAGGGGCTCGGTACAAGTCCTCAACAAAACAATTGATCAAAGAAATGGTCTTTAGACTAATGCAACCAACCTTAGGTTATCCAAAACCTTTTATGCTGTATTCTTTTTCCCTACTTGAAAGGTAAAAGTCATACACTGACAATGGTGGTTGATTTATAGGTATAATAAAGATATAAGATTTTAAAATTCGTTGAATACAACAAAAGAGGATCCTGTTGTAAAATGCCACAGAACACAATACCTTTTTACCGATCATTCGACCACCAGCAGAGTGCGCAAAATATGTGTTGTAGAAGTGGCATATGAAAGCTTGAGGATCATTCTTTGCCAACTCTCCCAGATAACGAGCATAGGAAACCCCAGGGTTAGATGGTTCAGGAATGGCATGACCTTGCTGCTTGAACCATTCTAAATCCTTAGCCAATTGCTCTGACCTCTCCAAGCCCGTATTCCTAAATTCTGCATCTGAAACCGAGATATATTTTCCTGATTAACTTTAGACTTCAAATGCTATGCAACAACCACAACATCTGTTGCTCCTCACAATTGTCTATTCATTATATCAGGGAATGGCATTGAATATGTCAATCTCAAAGTTAGTATTAGTTTGCATCATATGCTAGGTACCAATCTCTGTGTTGAAAATATTAACAATATCAAGTTGTATAAAGTTGCAATAACCTTGAGTCCTTAATGCTTGAAAGTCAACCTCAAAGAAACGGATCGTCCTAACATCCCGTCAAAACCACTGAAACAATTCTAAATAGAGAACCCACTCAACTAATCTTAGTCTGCATCCGGACTAAATGGATGGCACCTATGGCTACTCTATCTCAATACTTCAAATACGTCATGTAATAAGAAGCAAGTAAGAAAACACTTTAAGCAACCAAAGCAATTCACCTGCTATTTAAAAAAAAAAAAAAGGTGCAAGTTTTAATATTTCAAAGGGTTTGCAAACAACTTACACCAGGGATAGGCCGCCTTCTTGACAATACTCTCAAGTGTATCAAAGACCAACTTGCTATCGACGAGAAACCTAAGGTATCCCTCAATCGACGGCTCCCATTTCGCCATTGGTGGGGCATCGGACTCCTTCTCCCCTTCCTTGGATTGATCCTTCGTGTGAAGCTTCATGGCCACCGCCCTCATCTCATCCACGAACCCATTCTCCTCTCCTCCCTTAGAGTACTTCTTCGGCATCTCCGTCGTCGTAGCAGAGACAACTAATCTGGTGGTCCTCAGAGGGAACTTCCGCCCGACCGGAAACTTTGGTGCACCCCAAGATTGGAAATTTGGGTTCTTGGGAGCAAAAAGGGAGGGCCTTTGGTGGATTCTGAGAGAGATGGAGTAGAACTGGGAGATGGGTGTGGTGGAAGCCATGGCTTCTTATGAAAAGGTGGAGGTGAAGTAGACGGATTGGGTCTTGGGTAATTTTTAATTCTTGGGAGGAGGAAGGAGAGGAGAAGAAGTAACCGACTTTGTTGAGTGAAAGGGATGGACCATGGAGTCTTGATGGGCTTCCGAGAGAAGCGAGGAGAGAGAGACAGAGAGAGGAGGTAGACGAGACCAAGAAAGAAGAGAAAATAGTGATAAAAATAAGCTGAGGTAGTGGAAGAAGTGGATAGGGATTGCGATGGAAACGGCGCATATTTCGACATTTACTCCCTCCATTTCCATGAAATTAGCATAAAGTAATCTGCTGTTAAATTTGGGCTCACTTTCTATCAGCAATTATTCAATTATCTTTAGATTTACTTCATTCTTTTTCTTTGGCCTTCTTTATTGAGGAGGAAAATGATTAGCACCAGAAACCACGCAGTGTGAAACGTGCACGTTTCATCTCAGGAATTGGTTGCAAATTTGCAAGGCGTGATTTGAGAAGCTACAACACAAAGAAGTCATCAAGACGGATGGATTATCTACTGCTTGGATTCATCTCAGTGACTGCCAACTGACAGTCAAAACAATCAATAGGAGTAGATGCAATAGGCTCACAGTTTAGCGTGTTATTTCATTTAATCTCATGTTATATTGCCTTTGGTTAGCTCTTGGTCATACACTCTTAGTTAAGTTTCATAATTAAATATTTTTTTTATTTTTTATTTTATCTCTAATCAAATTTACTCCTTAATAAATTAAATAAAAAGTTTTAAGATAAATTTAATTAATTTTAATTTAATTCTTGATACGACTTAATATCTATCACTTTTATTATTAAAGTAAAAAATAGTTTGACCCGTAAATTTTATTTATTATTTATTTTTCTCTAAAATTAATATTTTTTTTACTTTTTCGTATCACACTAAAAATAATAATTAAATTTAACCTAATTCACAACTAAATATCTTATTTTCTTAGCCTAAATCAACACTAAAAATGAGGCCAACTAATCTAAGTTCAATTTTAACCTCAAGCCAAACACAACCTAGCTCTTATATTACATTAGACCGGGCTAATTCTTTTTGGGATTATTTATCTACCAAAAGTTCATAATAAAGTTCCTGTATCTATAGCTTTTTATTTATTATTGAAAAAAAAATTAGGAAGTTTAAAAAGAAATAGACCGACCATGATAAGATAGAGCCAACTTGCTATTGTAAATCTCTCTCTCTCTATATAAAAAGAAATCAAAAGGTTTAGAAAATTACACCAGAAAGCGTCTTGCCTTTTAATACTCGACAAGAAACATAAGAAAATTTCTATAGCCATATAGTCTTTTAAAACAAAATTAATATTGCAAAATAGAGAGGCGTATCTCATATAATTTTTAAGATTGAAAGAGACGAATTACCTCTCAGATAAGAGCAAGTTGGGCTCATTCAGTGAGACAAAAGAGCAGGGAGGGATTGGCTTCATACTTTTTAAATGAGATGAGTTCAACTTTGCGTATCATTCAAGTGGAAGTGGAAGGTCTTGCCCTCAAGATGACATTATTTAGGCTTCAATTATACAAATAACAAAGTCTTCATCAATACTCTCCACGAAAAGGAAAGGGAATATTTTTTACATAAGATATGTTTATTGTGAAGCTATCCAAGATACAAGTTCATCAAATCAGAGCATATAATAAATTCTCTCCTTCTTTGGTAGTTTCTGCAAGGGATTATAAATGATTAGCTGTCGATATTTAATAAAAGAAAAAGATATGTGGGGGGCATTCCGAGAATTGAACTCGGGACCTCTCGCACCCTAAGCGAGAATCATGCCACTAGACCAAATGCCCACCTTTGAAAGACATCCTGTCCGAGTCCTTTCATTCATATGTAATGCAAGCTTAGCCTAACTGTGGTTCATTAGCATTGATAATTTTCAAAATAAACAAATGCTATGTGACCAAATTACTCGTATCTATTTCAAATCAGACTGTATTCATAACTTGGATAATTAGATCTTTCATACTTTTGTTAATTGCAACTTGGAGTGGATGATAGAAAGTAGATAGGAACAAATTAAAAATTAAGCTAAATCACAATAAGAAAACTATAATTTATCTCATAATTAATCACACTTTGATAAGCTTAAATGACTAGCTAAGTCATTGTTACAAGCATCAAGGAGTTATTTGAATGATACAACTGACGGATGTAGATGGAGTTTTAACTAAATATTGAAAACAATTCATAATAATGTCAATCTAAAGATCTTACTCCTTTCATCATAATAAATAAACATATATATCATGCTTTCATAGCTTATAGTTGGATTGCTAATGGATTGAAACATAGGCCCAATTATGGGCTAAACATAGTAGGAAATAAGGCCCATAGACTCATAAAGTTAGCACACAAGTTTTCAACACCTCAATTATTGGTCTACGCCCTGCATTTTTAATATTTATAAACTAAACTATTTATTTTAAAAGTAAATAGTTGCTGCATCTTTTAACCTAACTAAACTAAACTTAACTAAACTCTAAGATTAAGTTAACTACACTACCAACAAGATTATCAAATTAAGGTCATCAAACCCAAAATAATATTTTACCCAACCTAGCTTATTAAACACAAAATAAAATAATACCTTTCTGGTGTAGAAAAAGAAAAGGACCAGAGAAAAATAGAAGGGGAGGCAAAAGAAGGCCTTAGAAAAAACTCTACTTTTTATTTTTGGAGAAAAATATAAAATTTTAATAGTGTTTCAATTAAATCAATATTATTAGAATTAGAACTCGATTACATTCATAAGCTATGAGCCCAGACAATATTAGTGTTAACCTAATCTTCTTCTTTTTTTTTTTGTTGCAAATGCTTAATAGAACGTAGACTTCATTTATAAATATTAAAAATACAGAAAGTAAACTTTAGAAAGGTGAAAAGATAAGGTGTTATATGTAAATTTTATAAAATTATGACTAGTTAATTTATAAATATTAAAAATACAGGAGGTAAACTACAAAAAGGTGAAAAGATAAGGTCTTTTGTCGACTAGTCGTTTTATGGATAGAGGAAATCTACCCAGTTGATGAAATCATAAAGACAGAGAGGTACAAGCTGATAAAGATAGATTGGTACGGTTCTTCTTTTATTATTATTATTATTATTTTTTGATAAAAAAGTTCTTAATTAGGATTACGTACATAAGTGTCCTTCTCGATCTTTCCTCAGAAAAAAAAATTATGGAAATTTCTTTTTCCTCTAATTATGACGCACAGAAAAAAAAAGAGAGAGAGAATTAGATTGAAACTTATTCAGTCTACCTTCAATGCTCCAAATTTCTTGGTTGTGTATAGTACAGTACAGCTATATCCTATATATTATATGCATTTTAATATTATCAATCTTGCAAGTTGCTCTAAAACTATTTAGGCTAAATTATATATATATTTTTTCTCCAAACTATGATTTAGTATTACATACACTCCATAATAATAATAAAAAACATTATTATTCTCGGAGTTCAACTAGTTTCTTTCTCAGAACATTGATTCAGAAGATGGGGAAAATCTTATCAAATAACAAAATCACAAACGATACAATTAATTAAATAAACTACATCTTCATCTTTTCTCACAGAAGAAAAGAGATAGAGATAAAGGAAAAAAAGAAAAAAAAAAAAGAATATGATGCTGGTGTTCTATACAAATTGAAGACAAGCGTGGGAAACCACGCCTGGCCGGCCCGGAATGAAATCAAACCCAATTCAAGACCCAATCTCTAGGACTGTTGATCCGGGAGCTGGCTAAACAAGTCAAGGTAGCTCGGAGACGGAAGGCATGCATGAGCCTGACTCAAAAAATCCCCATGAAGCAGCCAACTCGGAGGAGCTGCCGCTGAGCCTTCTTTTAGAGCGATGCTACTGCTATTACTACAAGGAGGAGAGCTCAGATCATGCAGGAACAAAGTCGGCGACAATATCGGCGACTGTGGCGACGGTTCCGAGCTAGAACGGTGCAGGGGCCGAGCCTTGACCCGGACCGGGAATTGGCGGCTCTCTTTCTCGCGGCGGCAGGGGGGGGAGGGAGGCGGGGGGCGGGGGTCGGCTGGCGGGGACGAGTCGGGCCCGGTGAGGCGCTGCACGAGCCCCATGAACTCGCTCGGGTCGACGTGGATCACCTTCGGCGAGACCATGTAGATGATCACCGGCTTCTTCGTCGGCGGCTTGCGGGCCTTGTGAGAGTAGTCGTGGATCATGAGCGGCGCCGGGCGCGGGCCGCGGAGCTCGGGGGACCGGAATCTCTCTGACATGGCATAGCAAGCAGGGGGAGTTTGCCGTCACCACTCTCTTGAAATGTATGCCCAGAGCAATCCAATGAGGTTATATAGAACACCAAATCTTTGTTTTATTAAAGTCAACTTTAATTAGAGAGAGAGAGAGAGAGAGAGAGAGAGAGAGATAGAGTAAGTAAAACTACGAGGCATGCGTTTACAAATGGCAAACGACTACTTGGATGCCACTTCGATGTTGATTTATTCATGGGTCTAATCACCAGCTCAGACTATGAAGTTATCAATTTGAAAGAGCACAATCAATTTAATATTTTTAAAGTTTATCAAAGACACCCTACCTTCTCATTTTATCATCAATCAATTTATTTACCACTCTACTCAAAGAATATCGCGAGTTAATTTTATCCTACCAGCAACCAACAAAATAAAAATATTCTATTACTTTTAAAAAAATAAAAAAATTTTAAAAAAATATCCTTGATTTGACTATCCAAAATAACTATTCAAGAATATTGAGATTAATTTGCATCTACAGTTACTTTAACTAATATATATGAAAAACTAAATATATGTATTTTTGAGATATTATATATAAAATGTAGAGCGATAAATATCTATTCAGTAGGGTGTGAATAATAATAAATATAAAATGTAAGGTGTTTTTAATAAAAAAATTTTAAAATAGTAGTTGTCAATTTTGATGAAATATGAAATGTTGGAATATAAAAGGTGATTGGTTGGCCGGGCCAAAGTCAGAGCACACGTGGGATCGACTAAGACTATAGAGATGTTTTTGGCGGTTGCTTGGCGGCTAACCATCGGTAGCCCTTAAATAAAAGAGTCAAAATTTTTTAGGGCAAAAAGGTTGATGGAGCAAAGAGAAGAAAGTCAAACTCTTATGAACGTAACAGCCACCACAGACGTGATGGAAATCTAGGTACTAATCTGCAAGAAGGAATAATATGATTAATTTGGAAGATGACTAAGTCTATCTAAGTTTTCTATATGAGTTTTTTTTTTTTTCTTCCATTGGAAACTTTTAAAATATTATAATTGCCCTTATAATTATCGTTGAATTTTTTTATACTATTTGATTAATTTTGAAAGAATATTTAAGGAATATTCTGAATGGGCGATGAAGTAAAATGACTAAGATACCCTTTTATCTTCAACTATAAAAATAAGAAATATCAGAATATGTATATTTCTATACCTAGTTTTGCTTCGGTTTAAAAACGGGTTTTACAAAGATAAAATAATTATTTTCTCATCTTGATTAAACGCTATCATGATAGAAGTCTATCGACTATTGATACATAGTAGGGAAGTATGTTTTCATATCTAACTGCTGCTCAAAATAACACTCTTTCTGATTAGTGTGCATACGATGACCTTTGAGCTCTCTCTCTCTCTCTCTCTCTCTCTCTCTCTCTCTCTCTCTCTCTCTCTCTCTCTCTCTCTCTCTCTCTCTATAATGACCATAGTAGCAGGTAAGAAAGGAAGGAAGGTTCCTTGAGATGCACTTTTAGAGCAATGGATAGTGAGAGGTTTGTTTCTTTGCACCATCCTATTTTCTAAGCACGTTTAATGGAAATGCCACTCTTAGCAAGAGATCATGTATTTAAGCGTTCATGAGCACTACTTTTTTTTTTATAAAAAAAAAGTCAAAATAAAATATCCCACTATGATTTGGTTTGTTGTGGATTGTGGCTTGATCCATTTGTGACACGTTTCTTAGAAGGATTGGCATGTAGCTAAGCTCTATGTCTTACTTATAATTAGTTTGCGAAATTCTATCAATTGAAAAAAAAATGAGTAAATTCAATGGATGTTGAAATTGGTATTTCAAAAGAAATATGGTGTTGAAATCTATAAAATAGTGGTAATTAAATTAAAAGTGTTTAGAGTTTAAAAGGAAAAAAGAAATAAAGGTCAATAATTATAATCTAGCTTGACAGTTCCTGCCTCAATGGATCACTAACTTAGTGCTTGGCATGTACATGGACTGATGAGGATTATATTAAAGGTTGGTATGCACATTAATTGTCTATTTAATTGACAGATTAATCATCTATAGTCTTTACTTACCCATGCAAAATCGAAGTAGAATCAATTCCCTAACTCAAGCTCGACTCAACCATCTCAAGAGTTGTTTTCTCCTTGTCAAGATTTCCTTGCACGAGTTGTTCAAACTGTATATAAATTTCTTCTCGCATTTAATCCTCAGTATTTTACGCAATTGGTTTGTTAAATTGCACTAAATTACAGCCCTTTACATTGCTAAAATTGCTCCTTATCTACAAGTTCCTCAGTTAACTGTCGACTCCTTGTTTGCCACTCATTCAGTCATTCTGGTTCAGAATTAGAAGCAAAATCTATTGGATACTTTTACCAAAAGAAAAAAAAAATTTCTCTTATACACAGCATGGCATTTAAAGTTGAGTTAATAGCTACCTATCTGCATTAAGAGTATCATAAACAAATCTTATAAGGAATTTAATTTGTTCCGCCGGAAGACTAGGATGCAGTTTTTTAAAAGAACACTACCTCCATCAGCAGGAAGAGGAAGAGGATATACAATAGATAAAAGATACAACAAAATACTTTGATTTAGCCACGTATATTTAGATATGACATTGCATATTTGTGAGATATCTGATTCTAATACACAGCGCCGTGTAAGTTTACACTTTGAAAAGAAGAAAAGAAAAAACAAAAGGGAAACTTAATCTTTTTCTCCATCCAAATTCCAGGACTGGATAGAGTTAGGATTCATCATTTGCCAATGTCATTTAGCTTCTTGTTCTAACACAGGGACATTATTCCACCGTTCCTCGACTCCATTGCTCTGTAATGGAGGAAGTGAAAACATACTAACAGTGGAACTCCCACTCCTGATCTCTTTCAAAGCCCGAAGTGCTGCTATTGTGCTCCTCATGTACAAACTCTCTATATACTCTATCTCCTCTAGCTCTGGAACCCGACATCTAACCATAGATGAATTAGGGTTTGATGGTTTCTGCTCTCCATCAACTTCTCCATTCTCGCCTGATATGGATAGTTCATTTGTAGGGAAGAGGTCATCCAGCATCAACTCACACTCTTTCACAAGCTTGTACAGAAGGTCAGTAGTGAAGAACGGTTCCTGCAGTACCTTCTGGATGAAGGGTAGCCGGATAAGGGCTCCTGTTCTTTTGTCATACTTCTTTAGTATCTTAACCAGCCCTGCACAATGTTTTAGAATTAACATCAGTACTCAGGAACAAGTTTAATCCACAAGCAAACCTGAATGCATTGGACTATACTAGTCTAAGACAAATCCGAACTGAACACTACTCATCCCCAAACCTATCAGGTTTCAATCTCAAAAGTTTTATCTCGAAGTGGGATTCTAGAGTAGGTCCCTATCTATTGTATACACGCAAAAACAAAAATTCAAATTAATGAGTAAATTTAACAAGTAATAACAACTCTATTATCACGTCTATATTAGTGTAAAAGTCTACATCCTCTATCAGATACTGAACGATTCTATTATCAGGTTCATATTACGTATAAGTCTAAACAACTCTATTATTAGCTCAGCACCATGCATGGATCCGAGTTGTGAAGTGAACTAACAGGCCCATATTAGGATAATGTTGTCAAATCTTCCGACATACACAGTGTGTCATGATGATACATAATTCAATCCATTTGATGTGGCTATTAAACTGATTCCCTTTTCCAAATACGATTTGATGCCTTCATTTGTAGGAGAAACACAGTGATATGCAACCACTCCACCAATCAACTGCCTCTTTTTACATAAACCAGACAGTGGAAAAGCCATCCTGCAGTCCCTTTCATTAGAAAGGGTGTCACTCAGTGCGATGGTAACTCTTGCCATCGTAAATCTATGTTCAAAGTTTGTCTCGAAAACAGTCTTTCTAGAAGTGAGGTATAGCCAGGTTCATCTTGCTCTCTCCTAAACACAGATCTGAAACTAGACACTTCTTCCCATCAGAACCGAAAAAGGCCACCTATATTACTGTTGACTTGGTCAATCAAATTAACTCAAATATATTCATCGTGAAATCAAGATGCTTGCACAGTAAGAGATATTATTGGCAGGCCAATTCTTCTATAATATCAAGAGTACCCTGATGAAGAGGTATTGAGTGGAATTTTATAGAGAAAAGCTGTTATTTATTTTAAATTAATTGTGGACATGAGGTAGACTAACGATAGTGCTTTTTGCTCAACATATCCTAATTTTTTAACTCCAAGAAACTGTCACCTCAAAAGGAAATATTTTACTGAAGATTTTGTTGCAAATAGTAATTATAAAACTTGTCGGTTAACTGTATGTTTGCAAGGAAGTACAGTCAAATTTATCCACCTAATAATATATTTTGATCATTTTTCTCCATTTCAATGGTTACTGAAGAAAGTATGTACGACAGCAGGATTGAGAGTAAAACATAACCTGTCTAAACAGAGTTAGACTGCTAGCAAAGAACATGGCACTCTATTCATTAACTTGCAAGTTCAAATCCTCCCTTTATCAGGATATCCAGCAAGAAAATCTAGTAGGCAAAATAAATCCAAGCGCTAGCCGCTAAATGGGTAGTAAAAGCAGTATCCTTTTAGCAGCACAAATCCAACAACTAGTAGTGTTCATCAACATACTTTAAGATGATCTAAGAGAAAAAGGTAAAACAAGTAATATTTATATCAATGATAAGTGCGCTACACTTAGACGAAAGTCCGCTTTGTCAACTACATAGGCAAATGTTAATCGTTTTATGCCACGTGGATCACAATAATATTCCGTTACCAAATTAGTGCCCTTCGTTCCTTTAGAAAAAAAATTTCCACTTCTTTCCTATTTTATCTATATAGACAAGATGAATCCTAGACTATTAGTTTGAATAATGTAAAAGAAAAGGCGGCTTTATAGTAAAGGTCAACCGAAAGTCGTATTAGTTTGACAAGACATAGACACGATTGGTAGTCGAATATAAAGTAACATTTTAAGCAGTTCAAAACTTAAAAAGTAAAGTGTAAAGAGTACTTACTACTTAGAATATGGTTTAAAATTCTATATATGATCCGAATTCGATTCGAATTCCTAAGCGAAACGAGTAAAAATGTAATATATGAACAGATAATGGGTGTTAAATTAGCTATATTTTAATAGTTCTAATTATAAGTCCTGTTATTATAAAATTTGGTCTTTCTGCGAATATTGTGTGGACTATCACATCTCTGGTTCATGACAGTATTGGATAAACCCTTTGCCAGTGTCACAGTCTCCTTCATGAGCAGGCGAAACAACTTTGTTGCTCACAACTTAGCCACTCCACTCATTTGAAACAGAATTTGTGATGAATCGACTGATTCACCTTTGGTTTCCTACTGTAACTCAAGTTTGCATTGAATAGTCTACGGAATTTACTTCAGAAAAAAAAAATCTAACAACATTCTTTTGAATTGCAGGGCAACATTTTCCGTATTAACTTGTATGAGAAAGTGCCACTTACCAGTGTAATTAAGTGCGCTATAATTCTCTAGGAGGACCATCTCCCCATGGAAGTCGACTATCTCTTTGCTCACTTTCATCAACTCGTACTTGGACTCATTTGCCACGGCTGTCGCCACTCGGTCCCGCAGTTCCTGCAAAATCCCCAAGATTCCTCAGCATACATTCAAAATTGCAATAATTCCCTCTTCCAAGGGCCGAAATGCAAAAAATTTACCTTTTGGCGGATGATGTACTCCTCCTCCTTCTCTTCGAAGAAGGTATTGAACTTATGGAGCTCGGCCTCGAGCAATCTGACGAAATCCTCCTCTTCCCGCGAAATCTCGGCGGCGGATTCGTCATCGGCCGCCACCTTCGCCCGCTTCGGCGGTTTCTCGCCTCCTCCGCCGATGAGCTTGAGGCGCTTCTTGAGGTCTTTATAGGAGAGGAACTTATCCCTCCATTCCGGCAGAGTCTCCACTATCTGGTTGCTTAAACTCTTCCCAAACTTCATCCCTCTCTCTCTCGGATCGAATCGAAAGGTATTCGAGAATAGAAGTGGTTTTGGGGGAGGAGGGGGGATAAATAGAGGGAATAAGGAGTCGAT
Organism: Typha latifolia; assembly: GCF_019914945.1. Lineage (NCBI taxonomy): Eukaryota > Viridiplantae > Streptophyta > Magnoliopsida > Poales > Typhaceae > Typha > Typha latifolia. Next base: position 3,171,762 of record NC_133087.1, on the reverse strand, counting down.
GGTGCGAATAGAGGAAGAGGGGGGCGAGGAATATGCGGGATAGAGAAAGGCGAATATGCGAGGGAGGTGCGAAGGATATCTGGGGTTTTATTCGCCTCTTCGGCCTCGGGCGGGGGATAACATGGGGCCCTATCCCTTTCAAGCCGACTCTGACAGCCGGCCTCACCCGTCGACATCTTTGAGTTCGGCTCGGCTCGATTTAGATTATAGATAATACTAATTCAATTATTTGCACAATTGGTGATATGAATCAACTCTCCCAATAATGAAATGCCAATTGAAATTAATAAAGATTATATATATATATATATATATATATATACAGAGAGAGAGAGAGAGATGTGTACCTTGTGGTGGACGAAACGTATTCCTGATTGGTTGCATCATGTAGTTCTACAACTAGTCAACCACGCATCTAGACTATTCATTCAAGCACTTAGTTGCGACAGTTGGGAACATAAATAGTTATCATTTTTATCCTCTTCTTTTTCTCCGTGGCTTCACCAATGCACCAATTCCTACTGTTAAGTTTTTATTATTAGCAATTGTGTATAAAATATTTTAAATGTATTTATACATGTATATGAACTTTTATACAAGTCTAGAAAATATCTATTTAAAAAAATTATAAGATTATTAGAGAAAAATTTAAAATCTTGGCATTCATCTATAGGATTTAAATACATACTTGTTTTTAGGGTTTTTCACCTACCAATGTAATGGTCGTATATCACCATGGCCTAGCTTGAATCACAAAATCAACTAAAGAAAAGAGTTTTTCTTTTTTTTTGGTGCAAATAACTCCCTATGTTTCAAAATTATTGCAAAAAAGATGGTCATAATATTCTATGGTTTTAAAATATAGTTTGGGAGTTTTGTACCAAAAATTAATATGATTTTTTTTATATCTCTACCCATTTATGTTGCTTCATTGCAGTTTTATAATATTTATATCGGGAACATAAATCCATCGTCACATTGGGTGCATCAATATTTTTTAGTTTTGAGCTTGTTTGATATTTTTAGGGAAAGACCAGTGAGAGGATAATTTTATTAAATCTAAGACTAATACAACAATTGCAACCTCATAAAGAGAAATAGAGAGATAAATAGAGCGACAACACTTTGATACAAATCTCACATTTGATTACAAGAGCTAACACCTTAGAAAAGTAAGGTATCATTTAGAAAAATATAGAAAAATAGAGCACAACTTAGACAGGTTTACAAACTCAAAATTTTTAAGTTAGCCTATGACTCCATCATAATCAAATAGTAAAATAAACATAGAACTGCGAACCCCAATGGTGGGATAAACAAAGGGCAAAGTAAGAAAAATATATAAACCTGATAGACAGAACAATCGTCTCCTTTCAAAGAACCAATGAGAAGAGGGAAGACAAATACTGCAACACAAGCTAGAAATTTAGCACACTAGCTCAATTCAAAGATGATGATAAAATTCAAACCTACATCACAACACACAAACACACCCAAACTCCTCCCTTACTATAGCCCAACACTTCCACGGTCGTCGACAACTATGGCACAACATGGGAAAGGTGAGGATGGGGGAGGAGATGACCATGTCGAAGTCAGCGAAAATAGCAACAATAGCAATAAGGATGGCAAAAAGTCACGACTACGACAAAAAGCAGAGAAAATGATAGTGAGAAAGAGATGATAGGGTAAAAGAAAATAATAAATAAAGGTGAAAGAATAAAAAGAGAGAACGAAGAAAGACTCATCGGAGGAAGGAGAATAAAAGAAAAAAAAAATCTCTCACGTGAAGGGAAAACCTCCCTCTTCATCTAATTTAAATGGCTAAGAGACGGAACCGACGACAGTGAGAAGAGGGAGAAAAAGAGCGGAACCCTAATAGAGAGTTAGGGTAACTATACTGAGAGGATGCTTCTTAACTATGTCTTATTTATTTATATTATTATTTTTGGTAATGGAAATGTATTGTTTTATTTTTTTTTTCTCTGAAAAGATAATGCAATTATGGAGATCAACAAATTAAAAGTTATTTACACTCTTTTAAATTTCGTTCAGCAAACAAGCTCTCAAACAAAAACTTCACCCTATTATTCTTCCTTGTAGTAACAAACAACTTTCTTCTATCCTGTTCATTTTACTGTTTTACCTTGTTCTTCAAACTCAGTCTCTACCCTATTCATGAATCAAAAGGAAGGTGAGTTTTGTAATAAGATCAAAATCTAGGCGGTTGTTTGCGAAAACATGATAAAAGACGACAGCCTGAGGTAGCGAGTAATAGAGAGTTGGATAAGGTCGAGAGTGGACTCCGGAGAGAGGAATTATTCCACGGAGAAGTGGAGAACATCCGTCGATATCGTTGTCGTCACCCTTAGCTTATAAACTTATTATAAAAAAAACATGTTTAAACCCGAATAAATATTTCATGGCTATCTCTTATTCGTAGCTCCCACATCCAGAAATAATTAACAAGGAGATGGGGCCCAACACTGAAAGATCTCCGAGTCCACGGGATAGGTGCTCCGCGCCGAAGAGAATCTAAGGAGCATCTTGTTGGATATTCTCCAACAATCTTGTCCTACTTTCTTACTTACTGCATGGACGAGAAAGGGACGAAACTATAGTGAGATAGAGGACGGCATTAATTGGGAATATATATTATTTTTCAAATTTGATGAATTATCATCATCATATTTAAGAATTTAGAGTAAAAGTACTTTTACCATCAGAATCCGAGGAAATTTAAATCAGAAATGTAATTTAATAAATGAGATCTAAATACACTACGTATAAGCCTCCTCCTAAAAGAAGAGAGAGAGAGAAAGAAAAAATATATTATAAAACATTAATTTATTAAATTTTGCAGTAGAAAATTATATTTATTTTCGATCATGCAATGCAATGTAAAACTCCCATCAGTTATTCTAAAGGTGGTGATCAAATTTGATGCTAATTTTCATTTTTATTCCTCTATTTTTTTTTAAGTTTAGTATGTTAATATACTAATTAGCTCCTCCTTAAATTAGAAGCCGGCTCCGCGCCTAGTCATATGGCGCGACTGTCTAACTGTGCGCCGCAAATATTTAAAAGACAAACAGAAGTCCAATTACTATTTTCAAGATATTTCTAAGGAGTCTTGCCGAGCAACATGGAACGATGTTGATATTTCTATTTTATTTCCCTTGTTAATATTATTTTCTTTTCAAAATTCCTTCTTGTGTATATATATTACTTTATTACTAAGAAATAAAATAAAATAAAAACATCTATACGAGTTCATGGAACCCTAGGTAGAAAGATAGCACTGACATTTGATTCTGAAATTTTTTAATACCCAAAATTAGATGAAAAGAAGGAAGAAGGAAGAAAAACAAGCGGGCCTAGATGAATTAAAGGGTTGGAAGAAAAAGCCATAGCTGAAATGCTTCTCTTTCTTCCATCAGCAGCGATGGAGCTCAGGAATAGTGAGACTCTATTCGACGCCTTATCCATGGAAAAATGGTCAAATTGGTGCCTCTCTTGCTTTATAATTAATACGAAAACAAGTCATTCCCATAGAAAAATAATCGGTGGTAGATAGTGGACAGGGATATTCCACTTCTCGATCCTTTATGCCACCTTTTTAGTTCCATAGCTTATTCTTATTCCAAGAATATTCTCTAGTTATCGGGAGTAGTTCCCAGTCGTTCAGAACAGTGGGCTTTGACCCGGTTTAGTCGTATATCTCCTAGCAAACTTAAGACTATCGAAACTACAGCCGCGTATCCCCTCTCATATATTTAATTACTTCAGATTTAAGGATTAGAAAAGGAAAGCAGACATTAAACCTACTATATGCTCCACTACTTAGTCATTCCAATCTAAACTACTATCAAGCCGAAATAAATAAATCCAAGAGCAAAAGGCAAAAATCTCTAATCTCATCCAAAACTCACAAAGATTTCGTTTATACTCATTAAAATAAGTTTTAAGCTAGATTTGGGGCTATGAGAGTGGGGCTTGAAAACCTCTACTTTACCTAGAGATCATCCTCAAGCATCTAAGAGCTAGGCCAGTGTTGGGAAGGGGGAGAGGAGTGTTTGAAGAATTATAAATTACAAATTATATCAACTGTAATTATGGCTAAAATTAAACTAGTCCATGAACTTTTATTTATGTCATTTTGTCCACTCTGGTTTAGATTAATATAAAATTATTAATTTTTTTTCATCCAATACACTTAAGGAATTAATAATATAATTGTTTAATTAAACACGAATCTTCTACCTATTTTTTTAAGATGATTAAAGTTTTGGTCTTCTACGAAAATATATTCAAAGGGAGGTAAATTGCTTTTGAGGGGGAGGTTAAAAATATATATATTATTTTAAATTTGAAGAATATGATATGTATGAGTAAATTTAGTAGAATGAAAAGGATAATTCTATCATTTTAATATTTATTATGATTAAAAATATTCTCAAATAATTTTTCAATTCTTTTTCAATCTTGTCTTCGTTGGTAAAATGTTATAAGTGAATGCTCATGGTTAGTTTGATTTTAAGCGTAACTATGGAGGAGTAATTTGTAAATTATTCTATTAAGATTTATATCCATCAATCCATATTATTTTTAGTGTGAGAGTGGCTTTTCTCCATTAAATAGGAATAGATAGTATCTCTCGGCGATTACTGAAAGTGAAGGCTGGATTTAAAATAGTGGAAAGATAGGCTTATCGGATCTTATCCATCTAATAATCTAATCCGTGTAAGAGTTTACTTTAATTAGTGGGCTATCAATACGTCATTTCATTAGCTCTTTATTTTTTATAATTTAGGTATTGTTTAATCCACAGGAGATGGTAATGGCATCGCAATTGGGCTGAAGCCCGAATAAATTACTAGGCCAAGAATAGTCTATTCGGGTTCAGGCCCGAATAGGATTTATCTTTTTTATTCGGGTTAGATTGGGGGCCAGTCTATTTCTGAGAGTGAAAAACTAGGTGGATAAGCTTGAAAATAGTAGCTTTGTTGTTGATGTTTTGGTCTGAAGGTTCACAACCTCTGTTTGTAGAATTGCCACAATGAGTTTGTCTGCCCACACACAAGCAAGGGTGGCGTCAGTCATGTATAAATATATGAGGCTAGAGTAGAGACGATATGTCCAATATAGATATTGACAAATGATGATATAATATCTACAATTTGGCATCCGATAAAAGTTATTATTGTCTCTTGATCGTCTTCTTCTTTCTAATTGGTTTGCCTTGTCCTAGGAATTATGTTCTTGGTAGAAGTTTTCAAATCATGTCTACTTACTTTATAATTAGATTCGTTGACATGAAGACATCCTCTTTTTTGCATCCAAGAGGAGACTATTTTTTTTTTTCCCTCCCGGATCATGTCTTCAAACTAGTGTCGACATAATTTGTCAAACTTCGAACGACTTAATGCTCTGTTCCATTTTTAATTGGTTTGCCTTATCCTAAGAGGTATGTTCATGCTAGAATTTTTAAAATCGCGTCTACTTGTTAATTTATAATCAAACCGTTTAAATGAAGATATCCTCAAACTATTTCTTTTTTACTCGGACATGTCTTCAGTTCTGTGACTTTGAAACTTAATTCTCTGTTCCATTTTTATGACTCAGTTTCCTCTTATATATAACCCTTCAGTTTTCATTGGTTTTAAACCGGATTGTTTCTTCATGTGAACGTGTAATACTGTTTGTATTTAGTATATCCATCTCAAAATCTTAAGTCTTTTCCACAATCATGCACAGATGCATAAAACAAAATGAATAGCAATTGTGGAAAATTAAAAAAGCTATGTAATAAATAAGGTACAGTTATGGTTCTAACGAAAGTTGCCTGAGCAGTTGGAACTTTTTTAACTTAATAAATTATTCACTGTCTGTATCACTGTACGAGATGGGGATCATTTTCTTTCTGTTTTATTCTGCAAATTACTAGCTACAATTTGGCAATTTAATGGAATCTTCCTTTGTTACGGATACCAGATGCTATTACAATCTTTGGTACTTTTACCTCCCTTTGTTCTAAGGCATTGCTATCTTGAAGTGACACTTGTACATTTATTAGAAGAGTTGTCTGTCCTTCTGTCCTGAATGACATTTAACAAGTGATGCTTGGACGTCTCCCTATTACATTAATATGGAAAAAATTAAATTCATGATTAAATTCTTCCTCATGGAATTGTTTTTCTTTTGAAATGGTATTATCAATCTCAAGAAACTCTGTGTCTCAAGTATGTTATATACCTATACATCTCTTCCCATCTTATATATTTCCAACTTTTTTTATCATATCAGGTGTTCTAAAATGCTGATGACTTCTTTTACCCTCAGTTACCCTGCACTTTGAATTATCTTACAAGTTCCAACTGTTCCTTGGACATATGCATGTGAGCTCATTTAAGCCGTTTAAGTAGATCTAGCATTTGCGATGTGAAAAAAAGGTCACATACCATTAACATTATGTGACTTAAATTTTGCATCGCATTGTAACATGACCAGTTTTATTTGACTAAGACAGATTCTCAATTTTATAGAAAATGGACCACTGCAATTAACCCACAGCCACAGGAGATATTTGATACTTTGATGCATATATTTTCACAACATGGAAGTCTGTCCTAAATGCTGCAGAACTAGTTTGGATGTCTATTATTCACTGTGAATCTTTGGGCAGTGCCTAAATTTGAGGCATCTTCCTCTTGCATGGACAGAAGCAAAGTAGTTTTCCCCTCCCAAGAACTTCATGATGAGTAGTCACTGAGACCAGATAGATGTTGTCATTTTTGCTTTTATATTGTCCTGATCATATATGCATCTCTTTTGTTTTCTTATGCTCATTTAACATCTGTCAGCTTAATAACTATGTCTATGTATATAATCATCCTTTTCACCCTCAACACCTCGAAGCATAGCCCAACTACTTATTTATTTCTGACCATGATTGCACTTTCTTAGTGACCCAACTGCCTAGAGGAGGAGTCCCCACTTGCATTAACCCCCCTGGCTTTACAGTCTTGCAAAAGGACTTTGTAGCTGGTTTTCATCGATCCCCATACCTCATAACTACTCCAGGGAAATTGGGAACGAGAGAAAGTGTGGGACCTCGCACTCGTGCATTCAGTTGAACAGCTCCAAAAATCATATGCTGGATTCTGTACATTACTATTATTATCGTATTAGTAATTGTTCTTCTTGGTAGCTAGATTCATTTTGGTGTCACTAGTTTTGAGAAGCTTGTTTTCTTTTGCTATCGGTTTCCTAGTATAGCGTAGCATATTAGCTTGTTCTTCGATGCAACGTCAATGTGGACAGGACTTCTCTGATTCTTTTCTAGTGAGTTATTAGCTAAACTACAAGTTAGGCTCTTTTCTCCTAGTCCCAGAATTTTAGGATAATGATTGAGATACTTAACGAGCAATTGCTTTTTCTCTAGAAATTTAATGGCCTATTGGTTGATCTCAAGATTCCAGCCCTTTCGCTGCTGTTTTATGTTTAATTTATGCACTGCTTGAACACATCGTTCTTTGGATACCATTGTGCAAGGATCTGTTAGAAATAGCTGAGAACAATGCTGAAACATTCATTGGCTGGTCTAGGAATCTTGTAGTATGGAATAAAAGGCACAAGATGTTGTCTCTACTTATGCCTGACATGATCTAATTGTGTGAATTTTACCCCAGAGAAGTAATGGCATTGCCTTTGTTGGAGAGAAGCTGGAGCTCTTCAAGGAAGCATAGAACAACCTTTGTCAGAAGGACCTCTGCTATATAGTACCAGCTATCCAAACATTCCAGGTACTGATGACCCTTTATCATCATATGCTAATCATCAGACCACACAGCATTCTTGTCAGCTTCTATCTGTTTTACCACTAATAATTTGTTGGGTGATGAGATAATTAAAGCCGCGGTAATGGAGAATAAGATCGTGATTAGTTTTGTAGTCGACATAATTGTTTGTTTATTCATAAATAACAAAAACCTGAGAAATTATGGTAAAACAAAAAGGTCTTAATCCATGAAGCTAAATGTTGTTACTAGAATATCATCATGTTGTCGAGTAAGAAGCAAAGCACATGATAATATATAAATATATATATATATATATATATATATATACGATTACAAGTTGTTTATTTCACTTAAATGGCGCAAGTGATGACATAATTGATGAAGCTCTCAAGGATTTTTGAGGGAGACCTATCATAATATACCTAATTGAAATTAGAACTAGTAGACATTGTGGTGACCATCCCTCTTTTAAGTTCCTAAAGAGATATCATCTACAAGTGCTCGAGTCCCTATCACAATTCACAGCAACCAACCTACCAAATATTATCTGGTAGGGGCTTTTAACCTTGCGGCACTCCAAGTGAAGGAGAGCTTGGAGAGTTCATGTCATTAAGCAGCTCTTCAATCATCTGCAATGCAATCTCGTCCTCCTCATCACTGGCGGCGGCTGTGGCGGCGCTCGTCGATGGTGCCATTGCCGCCTCGTTTGGCGTGTGCAGCTCCTCTTTGCTGAGTTCCAAGGTCATGACCCAGTTAGAGTCGGCACGCGTGCCGGCACGCTTCTGCCACACGCCGATGTGCGACTTCTCGACGTCGAGCCTGAGGCAGGTGAGCGACGGCGACGGCGTCTTGCAACATTTACGCAGTTTGGCGCTAAGGATCTCCGACAGGCCGGTGGTTGAATTCTTAGGCACGGGAAAGTTGGTCTTCGCATTGCGGCCATTCATCAGCACCGCCGCCTCGTCGTACGCTCGTGCGGCTTCTTCCGCCGTCTCGAACGTCCCAAGCCACACCCTCCTCTTCCTGCATAAGATCATAATTCATAACAACCACAACCACATTTTGAGATACATACAATAGCTCTATATATATATATATATATATATATATATGCAATGAGCCAATGAGGTTCAAGTGGTTGGCTTACAGGAGAGGGTGTCTTATCTCGGAGACCCAGGAGCCCCAGTGGCGTTGTCTGACACCTCGGAACTTCTTAGATTGTACCATGCTGCAGAGGAGGATTAAGATGGATTTTAGGCAAGAGGAAAGAGGATGGTCCTTTGATTTGAATGAAATGTGATTGAGGCTACTACTGCTTACTAGCTACTAAGTGAGGATAAAGGGGAATAAAAGGAAGAGCAGCGTGTGCTGTCGGTGAAGACAATAGCCTTTTGCATAACCACCATAGTACAGTGGTAATAAACCCCCTCACCTACGACAGTGGGAAGATACTTAATACTTGTTCTAAGGTGCAGTGGTCCTCCATCATGCTCAGAAAAGAAAGCAGATCAAACGGTAAATTAATGTAAGATCTGAGAGTTTAGCTGCAGCAAAACATTATCTTAGTTAGGAAATGATTTTTAGTAGTAGTTGAGGAGAAAAGTTTATTTGAAGAGTGGATGATGATGATGATGATATCTATAGAGAGAAGTCTATCAAGAGATGAGTTACTGTTTAAAGATGTTATATATAGTGGAGGAACAAGACAATATTCTTTTTCTTTTATTTCAAATTTTTAATTGTTTTATTCTCTTTCATGTTCTAATTTACCAGTTTTTCTAGTTCGTAGTTTTAAAACACAAACTTTGCTCTATATATTTCTTCCTGATGGTAGGGATCATAGTTATGTCTATATTAATCAAGCTGTCTATGTTTTGATTGGAAATATCTTACTATTAGGATGTATATGGAACGCCGTCGGATATATAAAAATATTTATCTTAAATTGGATTTTAAATGAATATGTAATTATAATATTCATATCCGGTCCTACTATTATTGGATAATGTTAGAACTAGAATCGGATTCAAATAGAATGGGATAATAAATTAGATTTAGATTTCTCGTGAATAACTAGTATAGTATACAATTTTAAGAAACATACATTAAACATAGCTAAAAATTAATCTTATTTCAAAGCAATAAGTAAAAGCTTTTGCACTCAACCACTGTAGTTCATAGCTAAAAATTGAGCATAATGTTTTAATCATCCCACTCAAAATGACACAAAATAAATAAATTAAGAAAATCTAACATTAGTGTGAAGATTATTTCTCTAGAGACTAAAATTTATTCATACTATATAAGAATTGCATAACCTAAGACTTCTATTTATATTGATCTAAATATTAGACCACATATCCATTATCTACTAGTTTCTCTAAAAAAAACCATGGTATATTCATCGGAGCTCCGATGGATATGCATTCCCAATCCGAATCTGAATCCAATCAGTTTATTATATCTAAGTTAATTAGATTTGGAGCTAATTCGGGGATCGAAAAATATGGGTCTTGTTATATTACTTTCGTGATGTAAGTCTGAGAGCTTGAATAGATGCATGCATATCTAACGAAAGTGGTTGCCTAGTCCAACATGACGAGGTGGCCATTCTTTAACCTCTCGTTCCACGTTAATTTTTTTTATTTTATTTTAATTTTTCGTTTCAGTTCTTTATAATTACGAGTGCGAAAAGGGTACGAGTGGAGGGTGGGATTATTCCTCGATTTATTTTGGTGGGTGTACCCATCATCATTAAAATTTATGGGGTCCGTAATTACTATATACTAAACTAATCTAAAATAGAAGATTATACTTAATCTAATCTAAAGCAATTGAGTAAAGAAGAGGAAACTCTTCTACTTATCTATTTGTTACAGTAAATTTTGACCTAATGGTACCAAAATCCAACAATCTAATCATAGGTGATCATTTAGAACCTTTTTATGCACATAAAATATTGTTTTCAGAAAATTTTATGCACACTAAGTTTTTAATTAATTACTATGATCAATTATAAATTTTGATTATGTTGCTTCAGTCTTGTAACTACTAAACTATGTATTACAGTATGACCCTATGTTTGTGTTAAGGAAAAATATATGAAGATTAGTTTTAACTTTTACTCCCGTTCTTGTGAGGGTTTTGCTTTAATTATTAAACGGTATATAAATTAGTGATAATTAACACACATTTAAAAGAAAATCATCAAAATCTTTGAGAGGTTGACATTAATATCATTCAATTTTTTTCTTTGATATATTGTGTATTATACTAATTTCATATTAAGATAAATCTTTCTAAATATAGTCGACGATTTAAAAGTAAAAATAAAAAACTAACGACATATATAATTGATAACCTGTTGAATTTCTTCATACAATAATGTAAGATCCAATGGGAGAATAAAGTAATTTATCTAATCTCAACTGGATCATAAATAAAAAAGAGAACTAAAATTTACCCCTGCCTGGTTAAGCTGAAATTCACTTATTTTCTTATGATTTTATTTATATTACTTTACTCTCCTAAGATTATATTCAAATTAAACTCATTACTATCTTTATTATATTTATCTAAATACAGGTCAAATTTGAATATACTATTAAAAATAAATTTATAAGGATTAGATAAGTTTTTGAAGGTACCTAAAAATCCCTATGATCGATACTTAATAAAAAATTTATTAAAGCACTAAATTTAGGTTGCTTTAACAGTTCATCGTTCCAGAGTCTAAATGCTAAATATGAATAAGATAAAAAGCTTACAGAGTCCGAATTAAACACCATCAAGATATTGTTGTAGGCCATCGCTCTACTCCTATAAGCTACCGCACCATTAAGCAGAGCCAAACCACCAAATGATCGAACAATCTTATCCACAATAATTATTTATAGCTAGAGTTACTTCTGCGACTTTCTTAGTTATAAAAGAAAGTACCCACCAACTTTGCTGAAAGAGGTAACTTGCTAACTTAGTTTACCAAAGATAGAGGTAACATCCAGCATCTAATGTAGAGGGCGTCCTAAGTCCTTCTAAGTAATAACTAGTAAGAGGTTAAAGCTTTTGTACAGATGGCATAATGAATTTCTCCAATCCTTTGGGAATGTGATGCACCGTGCACGACGGCAAGACTCTTGAATGTCAACTGCCGATAGGCATAAGCAAAGGGTGGGTGTTTTTTGGGTCCATCTCCAACTATTTGTTTACTATATGGGAATTTCTTTTCCAATCAAATGGGAATCTCTACAAGATTGCTAGTGATGTTGGAGAGGGACGTTGTATTCGATAACCCAATTGACTAACACTAAATAACTGTATGCTGAAAGAGACTCGATCTTATTGCCTCAACTATGTCTTTAGCTATGCCGTATGAAAGCACCTCTAAATGCCAAAAATACAACGGTTTACATTTTGGAACGAACGACTTAGATTTTTTTTTTTTTCTTAATTACTTAGGAGCTCGCAAACTAAGTAAACCCTTTTACAATAAATGGATTGGATTCCATCCTCCACTAATGTGTGTGTGTCTCGTTGCCTTTTTTCCCTTTCACCGAAGTCGTCAACTTTAGATCTCAGACTCAGACATCCACTTTCCTCTCCACCATCTCTTGGTTATTTTATATCCATCCCCCAAAGGCCTGATCAAACTCATCCTCTTCTCATCTACTCTTTTATAATCTTCTATGGAGATATCTGACAGGAGGTGAAGGATATATGGCACGCATTCTGCTCCATGGAACACTTCATGCCACCATTTTTGAGGCGGAATCGCTCTCCAATCCATACAGGGCCAGTGGCAGTGCTCCAAATATCTTTCGCAAAGTATGTGAACTGATGCTTTCTTCTTGTTCCTCAGTGCCACTGAGATTTGCCAAGTTTTAATTATTCCTCGTGACAAAAGAATTACTCCAATTTTCCATGCCAGTGTGATGGTTGATTGCTTTGTATTTTGCATGTGAATATTGAATAGTTCTTGAAAAAATAAATAAGATGAATGCTCTAGGAGATAAATCTACCATACGTTTTTAATAAAATAAATCTAAAAAAAAATAAGACAATCGCAAGCACAGAGATTTTTATATGATAAAATCTCAAATCACGTAAACAATTACCAATCCAAACTCACTAAAAAACATATAGCAGTTATAGGATATTTATATATCACCCATTTATCTCTATGATAGGTAATTAAAACTTCCTTAAATATCTCAGATAAGGTACAAATTTATTTAAAAAATTATCCACGAATTATGTAGATTTTTAAAAATCCGTACTGATATTCGAATATCTTTTAAGTGTGTTCAAAGGCCCAGTGTTTGAACACCATTTCAAATACCTATAACTCACTAAACTAAGACTTCGTAAAATTTGTGTTAACATCCTACCAATGCCTTAGTAACACCTTCAACAAGAATATATTTTTGCTTCAATTTTCTTTTATTTTTCATTTCGATTTTCTTTGTCAACATTCACAGCACTTATGAATATGCTCATATAAAATTTATAGACATAGTAACATATTTAGAATAATTTTAAACATATGGTTAAATACATACAAATCTTATAGTTCTTAATTAAATTGCTAACCGAAATGTCATAACCAGCAACGATATGATATCCTGATCACTCTGGTTATGGCATTCTTGTTTTGTTTCACTTCAAATTTGGCAGGGTACGAAACTTCATAGATTGTTTCAGGTCGTAACTGCTAACTGCAGGTGCGTAGATGAATCATTATATATAATAGGATGATCCGTAGTTCCATTAAAACTTCAGCACTATATATGCATCTATTCACGCATTCATCCTCCTCCAGTTCACTAGTATTTTACACGTTGAATCCTTCTGTGTAGGTCGTTGAAGGAATTGAGGAGAGTAGTGGTCTCGGCAAAGGTTTCACCAAACTTTATGCAACAATCGACTTAGAGAAGACGCGAGTTGGTCGAACTAGAATGACAACAAATGAACCAGTCAATCCTCGTTGGTATGAGTCCTTCCACATTTACTGTGCTCACATGGCTTGCAACGTTATCTTCACCATCAAGATCGATGACCCGATCGGCGCAACCCTCATCGGAAGAGCTTATCTGCCTGTTCGAGATATTCTGGACGGCGACGAAGTTGATCGATGGCTTGAAATATGCGATGAACAAAAGAATCCGCTTCATGGAGGGGCTAAGATCCATGTGAAACTTCAGTACTTTGATGTATCAAGAGAGCGTAACTGGGGAAGGGGTATAAGGAGTGCAAAGTACCCTGGTGTTCCTTATACCTTCTTCTCACAGAGACAGGATTGCAAAGTTACACTATACCAAGATGCGCATGTCCCTGACGACTTCGTACCACAAATTCTTCTCGCTAATGGGAGGTATTATGAACCTCACAGATGTTGGGAGGAAATCTTTGACGCAATTAGTAATGCTCGGCATTTGATTTACATCACTGGTTGGTCTGTGTACACTGAGATCACCTTGATCAGGGACTCTAAGAGGGAAAAGCCAGGAGGCGATGCTACTCTTGGAGAGCTTCTCAAGAGGAAGGCCAGTGAAGGTGTTAGAGTGCTGATGCTGGTCTGGGATGATAGGAGTTCCATAGAGATTATTAAGGAGGACGGCAAGATGCACACGCATGACGAAGAAACTAGACATTACTTCCAAAGCAGCGACGTGCACTGCGTCTTGTGCCGTCGCAATCCTGACAGCGGAGCAAGCTTAGTTCAGGACCTAGAGGTCTCATTCCTGATCAGTCATCATCAAAAGATTGTAGTCGTGGATCACGAGATGCCTACCGCCAAGAATTCCGATCAATGGCGGCGGAGGATCGTGAGCTTCGTCGGCGGCATCGACCTCTGCGACGGGCGGTACGACACCCAGTTCCACTCTCTGTTCAGGACTCTGGACGCTGCTCATCACGACGATTTCCACCAGCCTAATTTCGCAAATTCTTCGATCAAGAAAGGCGGCCCGAGGGAGCCGTGGCACGACATCCATGCGAAACTCGAAGGGCCTGTTGCATGGGACGTTCTCTACAACTTCGAGCAGCGATGGCGAAAGCAGGGGGAGAAAGATCTTCTGGTGCAGCTCAGGGATCTCTCCGACACCATCATCCCGCCTTCTCCCGTGATGTTTCCGGAAGACGAAGAGAGCTGGAACGTCCAGCTCTTCCGATCCATAGACGGCGGCGCCGCCTTCGGCTTCCCTGACACTCCAGAAACCGCGACCAGAGCTGGACTCGTAAGCGGGAAGGACAACACCATTGACAGAAGCATCCAGGACGCTTATATCAACGCCATTCGCAGGGCGAAAAACTTCATCTACATCGAGAACCAGTACTTCCTCGGTAGCTCCTTTGCGTGGAAGGCGGATGGCATCAAGCCTGAAGACATCGGAGCGTTGCAGCTGATACCTAAAGAGATTGCATTGAAGGTGATGAGCAAGATTGAAGCTGGGGAGAGGTTTGCGGTTTACGTCGTAATTCCGATGTGGCCGGAGGGCGAGCCGGAGAGCAGACAGGTGAAGGCGATCCTGGATTGGCAGAGGAGGACGATGGAGATGATGTATACGGATATTGCTGAAGCGTTTCAAGCTAAGGGGATTGAAGCGGATGCCAGGGAATACCTCACCTTTTTTTGCTTGGGGAATAGGGAGGTGAAGAGGAGTGGAGAGTATGAACCTGAGGAGCAACCGGAGGCCGACACTGATTATAGCAGGGCTCAGCAGAGCAGGAGGTTCATGATCTACGTTCATAGCAAGATGATGATAGGTAATATTATTGATACCATCGATATTTATTTATACCATTAATATCAGCTAACAGTAATATTATTAATACTAGGATATAAGGGTTTTTTTAATTTAATCATAGCCGGTTAGATTTAACTCATGAGTTTTTTTCTTTTTTTTTCAAAAGGTGACAAGTATGATATTTTGAGGAATATTGTTGTAATTAGAAATAATTACATGTAGACTATTGAATTATTGTTCATTTATTTTTTTATATATCTTTTGTAACACTTTGAAGTGGTCAAACTATCTGATATTTCTCATTACCTGACATTGACACTAACACAATATATATAGTTATAAAAATCAGACTAGGTTGTCAAACCGTTAAATCGACCACCAAACTATTTCGTTGTTATTATCGAATATGAAATACAATTGATTGACTAGATTGCTTATATTTTTCAAAATTATGTACTTATCCTTAAGATTCTTCTATTTCTTACCCTACGAGTAATTTAGTCTTAAAATTAACATAATTATATATTTTTTAAAATTAATAGTGTAATTAAGTCATATGATTTGAATGGATAAATAATGAAAGAAATACATTTATATTTTTTATTTTACATATACTTTCTAATTTTTAGAATCATTTAAAACTATAAATTATGATAGTTATGTTGACAGTGTTTTATTAAAAATATCAAATAACTATCTAACCGTGAAAAGTTTTCTATTTTTCTCTAAAATAAGGGATAAAATTGTCCGAAAGAGTGTCTTTTAGTGTCCATTAATGCTTTCTAAAATACATAGTTGCATGCTATATGGCTTCAGTCGACGACGAGTACATCATCGTGGGATCCGCCAACATCAACCAGCGGTCAATGGACGGAGGCAGGGATTCGGAGATCGCCATGGGAGCGTACCAACCTCGCCATCTATCAACTACTACAGAGGCAGCAAGAGGCGAGATCTACGGCTTCCGGATGGCTCTGTGGTACGAGCATCTAGGGATGCTCGACCACTCCTTCCAGCATCCACAGAGCTTGGAATGCGTGAATAAAGTGAACAAAATCGCGGATAAGCACTGGGACTTATACTCCAGCGACAGCCTGCCGGTCACGGATAGGGACCTCCCTGGACATCTACTGCGTTATCCGATTTCCATCACTACTGAAGGAGTGGTAACGGAGTTGCCAGGGATGGAGTTCTTCCCTGATACTAGAGCTCCTGTACTTGGTGCCAAAATTGATATCTATCCTCCTATTCTCACCACATAGTAGTAGCTTTTGATTTATTTTCATAATTGTTGTTCACTATAATAACTTTTGAATAAAGCCACGTGTCCGGCTTACCATATTAACGTGACCCCCAATTTAATCACCGGACTACTTTTTATCGTCGAAGAAAGAAAATGTCACCTGAGCCTTCTCCCTGGGCAACAAGTGTCCTAAAAACGACATGCCAGTTTCGATTTTTTAAATAAACACTACATCATCCATATCCAATATCCACCCACCAAATAATATGGGGAACTTATCAACCATCCACCGATGCACTACGGACGGTCAAAAGTGTGACGCAAAATGGGTCGCATTAGGTATGATGATGGAGGGGAGACACATTTTGATTTTTGAGTTAGATCCCAATCATTCGTTGGCTCTTCGCATTATATATATTATATATTTACACGACCATGTATCTTAACAAATGGTGTTATACATCACATGATACTTACAGATTCCAAGAATATTCTTGGCACATGAAGAACAACCGCTTGGTCCACTTCCCTCGCATTAGACTACATTATAATTTTTACTTTTCTAATTCCCTTCATCCTTATCAAAGTTTGTTTTAGAGTAAATTGTACCTAAATCAATCCTATAACTCTGAAATTAAAATAGTTGAGATTTTATATAATCAGAACGGCTCGACCGGTATTGGATTCCTACCTAAGCCGACGGTTATACTCCCCAATCAATGGACTTCTCCATTTTAATAATCTGGAACAATCCCCTCCCCCCCCCCCCCCCCACAAATACTCAATAATGACGACATAAATATATATATACATTCATAACCAGAGGCAATCGATCCCTTTCCTAGAGTTAATAAATAGAAGCCAATTTTCCTCTGCGGCAACCCCCCAGATGTGTTGTGTGATGGGCTCCCACGGCTTAGCCTTAGCAGCCACCGCCATGGCCGTGTCCGGCACCGTTGTCCTTATCGCCCTCTGCCGGAATAAACCCCTCTTATTCCACTCCCTATTCACCCCTCTTGACGGGATAAACCCCCCGTCGCAGTCGCGCAATTTACGCCCCTGCATCTCCTCTGGTAATTAATTCGTGACTCCTTTTCTTTGCAAATGGTTTGTTTTCTCGGGCTAAATATTGTTTACTTGCAGAGAAGAGGAAAAGGGAGAGAGCGAGGAATAAGAGCAAGAAGAGAGTCCACTTCGCCGACGAAGTGGCGGAGTTGGAGTTGGAGTTGGAGTTGGATAAGAAGGCCGATAACGAGGTCAAATTAGTCCACTATTCTCGTAATCGTCAGGTGGAAGAGACGCAAATTGGAAGGATTAGTAGAATGCCTGCGAATAGGGCGGCGTTATACAATGGAATTCTCCGAGATCGGTTGCAGCGAGTGGCTTCTTCCTATTGATCGATCTTTAGATTTAGTTGCAAATCTCACCCCCTAACATTGAGATTTGAGACTGTAGATATAACAAAAATGTGGGTAAGCACTTTATCCTAAGGTAGTTGTTTTGATTGGCGTGTGTATAAGATCTAAGTGCATGTGTTATGTTTGTCCATAATGGTGAGCAGATATTGGCTTATATCTAAATTACCTTTGGGTCATTTTGCAGAAAAAATCAAAATGGTTTTTTAATTTTTACTTATTTATTTATTTTCTAAAAGAAATTTTGTAGATTGGATTCATTATACTTGTTGCGTGTTACAAACCTCGCATATGATAATAAAAAAAGGTAATATCAAAGTAGTAAGAAATAGATAAATACTTTTTGTAGGGCAAGTCAATTTTGGCATAGCCCTAAGATCTGGGGCAAAAGAAAAGTCATGGCAGCAAAAGACGACTACAGAGGCGACAATGCAAGACTTTGCAAAGATGAGGAGAGAGCTGATAACAATGCAAGGTAGCAACGGAGCAAAATGAGATAAAAGAGAGGGGAATAAGAACAACCTCGCATAAGAGAATAAAGAGCCTCTTCCCTTCTGTAGTCGCCAACTACGGAGAGAAGCCTCAACCCTACCCTAGTAGAATAAGTCTACAAAGGCCAAAAAAAGGCAAAAGCCAAGATACCAGAGTTACTACTTTTATTATAATAAAAAAATTCGTACAATAGTCATCTCTTTAATCATTGGAACACGATTCCATTGAAATTTTGTTTTTTATCTGTTGGAATTGAGTCACACATAATTGTCATTAAGATGTATAAATATAGAAGCATTATCCTGATTGGAAGCATTGATGACAACCGCCAGGTCCTTAGAATACATATAGCCAAGCAATAGCTAGGTTCTTTTCCTCTCTAAAAAAAATAAAGGCAAGGGCATGTGCAATGGCCGGATACATAACTTGAATAATTGAGTCTATTTCACCAACTGCTGAAAATTCTGGAGGGGGTTGAGAAGAGTCAAATTTTCTTCTTTCTTCTTTCTTTACTTTACTATCAATCAAACTACCCGCCGTAGATGACGAGATTCCCACTCGAAAGAAAGAGAGAGAGAGAGGCAGACAGAGGAGATCATAAAATACCATACATATATTGCAACTTGCTCTTTGATATACTCCATTATTATGTGGCTTACACCATACCAATAGATGGCCCCCACCTTATTCCTATATGCATTTATTGACCAAATATATGGACATATCTAATAGTTAGAAGTTGTTGGGCTTGTTTCAGCACACTGTATTTTTTTTTTTTTTTTGTAACAATTTGCGACGCATTATATTATTGCTATTTATAATTTGAATTAATCCTCTCTATCTGGTTATTCATATATTAAATGTTTCATTTTCTGTTACCAAGATAAAACGACAAGGTCGTCTTCAAGGATAGTGTATTAGTGTTGATGTGCATCCCTCACCGACTTGCCACGTCTGGCTCAGAGTAAAACTTATCCCATTAGTAATTGTGGTTGAAATTATTGCTAGCTAGTAGTTGTTTGAACAAAAAAGTAGGGAATTTTTTTTTAAAAAAAATACTTTTTTTATTTCTTAAAAATACATTGAGTTAAATTTAGGCTAAAAGCTATTAACATTAAGAATGTTTTCTGTAAGCAATACAATAGAATACTTATAATAGGGTATTAATAATCATAAACATAAAATATAGGGTGCTTTTTTATATAATTTCTCAAAGAAAACTATTAAATGTAGCTGGTTACTATCATGGTATTAGAGATCACGTTTAATTCTAAATATTCCGGCAGATTGGTAGATGGTATTTAAGAGAAACAAGGGGTGTGAATTAAGAAATTAAGTTGCCATCGTAAGTCATGCAGATCGCATAACAATTAACACTCAAAAACTCAAAAGCTACTGGAAGATGACGTTAGAAATTAAATTTCTAGTTTATTCCATCTCGTTCGTCAACGCCTTTCATACTATTTTTCACAAGAAAGGAAGACGTGGACGGATTCCGAACCAACCTTTCTTCTCAAAACACTCTTCCTTTTATAAGTCTCTATCCATCTCTTTTACGAAGGAATTTGGCGTACCATTTTATACCTATATATTTCTTCTAATTAGGTGTGTTTTAAATTTACTGCAGATATAACATATAGATTTTTTTTTTTTACAAAAGAAAATGGTTCAGATAATGTTAATTCGATCCAGTCTATATTCGAGTTAGATATATATATATATATATATATATATTTTGGTTACATATCTTATTATTTATTATATAATTTTAGACTTAATATACAGAGCTTGAAAATTAAAATGAGAAAAAATATACTCTATCCCTGTATAAATTTAGACCATAATTTTAAGTGTTTCCAGACTTTTATTTGTGCTACTTAACTTCAGTGTAGTCTAATCGAGGTGACGTCATTATTTTTACAAGAAGATAAAGAAAATAGTCCATTAACATTGTTCAAAATATAATAATTATTAATAAAAGTATTGTGCTGTATGAAAAATGTTAAATCTAACAAGTCATAACTAAAAACTCAACTTAGATCTTAAAAAAAACTATTTTATCTTTCAATAAATTATTAAAGTAATAGTTTAGAAGCTATTATAATAGTACAAGGAAATATATCTTATTTTATATGAGATAAAAATTGCTAATAAATATTTAAAATATATTTTAAGAAGAAAAGGTATATATGGTTGGTCCTGCGACGCTCTGTATGACGGCAGAAGGCGTAGCGCTGCGCGGCAGAGGAAGCAGTAGTTCTGGCCCTGCCAGACGAGGCGTCCAGCGAGCCAATTACGAGCCGCGGCTGTGACTGTAATTGTGGTCCCCCGAGAATATAGCTTCGTCTTCTGATTGGGCCACCCAATTACCAATGACAACCCCACTCTTTCCTTTCTCTCTCTTTGCTATTCCGCCTCGGGATAAGGTTAAGTTACAGTGTCTCTCTCTCTCCTTTCCCTTCTCTCTTCTCTCTCCTCTCTCCTCTCCCCTCTCCCCTCTCCCATCTCCCCTCTCCCTATCATGGATGATAAGTTTCCCACCCACTCTCTCATGGCCGATCCATTCACCAGTAGGACAAATATCGCAATTTAGCTAAGCCAAGGTTTCGAGCCGCCTCTCTTTCTTCTTCTTCTTCTTCTTCTCCCCTTAGGTCTTTGAGACGACCACGGCGGTGGATGAGGGGCTAAGTATAGATATGCTCTTTAGCGGATCTTTCTCTGCCTGGATCCGACAGCTTCTCGCTTGCATGGGGTAAGTCTATTAGCTCCCGTCCATATCCTTGGCTTTTTGCTCTTTGATTTGCTCATCCCTTTAAATTTCTGTTACGTTCTAGTATGGTTGGATATTAGATTCCAGTGGTGAGAAATTGGGCTTCTTGAAGAAAATAAAACGAGGAATTAGTTGCTAGTTTCGTTTGGTACAATTTGTGAAAGATGCTCATGATGATGAAAAAAGTACTTTCTGGTGGGGGGGTGATGTGGATGCGAGAGTATGTGTATTGCTACTCTGCTCCTAATAATTGATGATTGAAGATCTGAATTTGCTATGTTAAATTGTCTGTTTGGATAAGATAATAATGTCAGTCCGAAAATGAGAACTGTCTTTGAAAGTCAAATAGACCTTTTTTTAAGTCCCTAAAGAAACTTGATTTGTATCTGGTACTTCTGTGATGTATTAATGCTTGTCGGTATTTAAAAAATATAACTTTGCTGTATACTTGTATTTACCGTGCTTTA
Source organism: Typha latifolia (assembly GCF_019914945.1). NCBI lineage: Eukaryota > Viridiplantae > Streptophyta > Magnoliopsida > Poales > Typhaceae > Typha > Typha latifolia. The sequence continues at coordinate 3,149,828 of NC_133087.1, read as the reverse complement.
CTTGTTATTGAAACTGCGATGCACTGAATCTCTCTGATAGTAATCGTTTACATGGTCAATCTGGTTTGTAACAGAACAGAGGTTGTCTTGGATGCTATACTAAGCCTACCGCAATTATTGCAGTGGACGAGCCTTCAAAGGGTCTAAAAATCCAAGGTCGAACAGTGCAAAAGCCCAGTGTGTCTGAGGATTTTTGGAGTACTAGCACGTATGATATGGAAAAAAGTGGAGTTCAATCTCAAAGGAGCATCTCTTCAATCAGCACATCAGCACAAACCGCTGATCACCAAGGAGCAGGAAGTAGCAGTAATCATCCTGAATTTGTGAATCATGGTAATTGCAATTGAAACCATCCTACTTAGTTGCATTGTATATGCGTATATATATATATATATATGTTTAGTAACAATGCCATCCGTATTATCTGCCATTTCGCTTTCTTGTACTTGACTTATGTATTACTTAAAGATCATTAGCTTATTTAACGAAATACCTATAAAAATAATGAAGGATAGAAAAGACTGCCAATGCTGCTTTTCTGATTCAGTATTGTGAATTCTGTAAATTGACTAATTTAAACTATTCAACAATTAGGTTTTTGCACAAATAAGAAAAGAAAAATCAACAATATTTGTGTCTCTTGATGATAGTGTTAGGAAAAGCAGTACCCTTTCATCCCCATGTAGTGTTAGCAAACTAATGATGCAATTTGTATGCATAAAGGGTACATGATTAATCTATTTACCATCAAGTACATTATGGATAGGTGGATGCACAGTCAAACTAATATGCAGAATGTAGATGGCGAATAAACCACCACATTAAAATCATTTCTAACCCCTATGTTGACTATATGCATTTGACCATTGTGCTTTCAAATCTTAGGTCTTCTGCTCTGGAATCAGAGTAGACAGCAGTGGATTGGAAATAGGCAGCCTAATTCTCGGTCACAACAGATACGAGAACCGAAGTTAAGGTATGTGGAATAAAATGTTCTCTACTCATGTAAGAAGTAGATTATCTAAGAAATATTTGGGACTTCATTACCTGTGGCAAATAATAGTATCAGAATGTTTCTCATTATGTTCCAGATTTAAGTTTTGAATTGCATTAAATGTCCAACGTATCACTCTATGCTTGATCTGCTGGGGATTGGGGAGGCCTAACTTATGCTTATCTTTTGTTGAATCTTATTTAGTCCTTAGGGAGTTGTCTTGAAACAATATATAATCATTCTCAATTCAGAGGAATTGTTAGGACTTAAAGTCTTATTTATTTACAAAGGTAGGGCGATAGTAATAAAGGGAAGAAAGGAGAAAAGTATGAGAGTGAAGTGGATTGTATAACTTCGGCCCTCGTTCAATTCAAAAATAATTTTTTACTTATTTTGTAATACAATTTCTTATTCTATAATCATAGCTTAATATTTAAATACTCTTATTCTAAAATATAAAAATTATTTATCAATTATATTTTATACCACACTAATTCAATTACCTATTTACTCTTGATATCTGTCTGACTAAACTATTTTATATCAAAAAAAGATATTTATCATAAGTTCATAAAAAATAAAAAATATTTTTAATTTTTTTTTAATTTTATATTACATCAAAAGTAATTACTACAATCTTATTTTAGAATATAAGTAAATATAAGAATAATCATATTTAGAATAAATGCCTTATTTTGAGAATAACAGATAAGAATGCATATTCTATAATTGCTCTTATTCCTAAAGCAAATAATGCCTCATAAAATGTATCCGTGCATAACCTTAGAGAGAGATGTATTGAAGAAAATACACATTGAGTTTGCCTCTGCTAAAGAATGATGTGAATTTCTTTTTCTTGAAGTTTGAATTCCTACCGAATGTTCCCATGTATAAATATATAACTTATATACTGACTTCTAGTTTCTACTACTCATTTTTAGTTACGACAAAGAGTAGTGCATGAATATGAGAAAGAGGCGCACATAAATTATCCCAGCATAAAGGGGGTTTGCATAGAATAGGTTTTTGACCCCTGTTTCTTAAGCGTCGATTAGAAGCCAAGTTTGTACTTCCCATGAGAATGATAAACCTGTGGGATTCAAGTAAAACTTTGATGCATACTTTCTTTCGGTAAACCATCGATAGACAGTAACATTTTGCTCATAGGATGAATTGAATCTACATCTTTTGAGATAAATACCGGAGCCCTTAATTTCTCAAGTTATGGGAAGAGCTACCTCAAAATAGTTAGTTCTTGACGGTTAGGGTGTAGGCTTTTGGAGTGTTAAGGATCTCGGACGTCAGAGCTGATTTAAGATTGTGGACTCAAGTCATGGAATGGTTAAGCAGAATGCAAGTTAAAGACTAAAGCCTTCCTCACTCTAGTGCCTCAGTATATAGCCTAATAATGCGGTCATCAGTTAATTTTAAGCATAGTTTGCCAAGTATTTTCTTGCCTTGCCAGAAGAAAAAGTTTTCTACAAGCAGGTAGAGTAATGGTATTGCTTTGTAGATGCAATTGCAGAGTGTATCCATTCTTCCATTTTGTTACACTGTTTGAATATCAATGACAGAAGAGGAATAATTAATCTGTTGCTTCTCTTGTTTGACGAATCTCCAAAGGCAATTAGCAAAAGTATGCAACTTTGTGCAACTTTTTGTTGATATACTTCTGGGATTTAATATTCCATTCCCAGTTCCATGAATTCTGAATCCTCTCATTTATCCACATCCGATCTGTCTGCAGTTGTAAATTTGTCTGCACAGTATCATTTCGACGATAGCAGTCTTGTACATTTTATTCTCTGAAATCGGAAGAGAGCTCGTCTAATCATGCAGTCAGTTGTTTTATTCGCTCCTTCACTTATTTCTAGTACATGTAATTGCAGTTGGAATGCAACATACGAAAGTTTACTGGGAACAAACAAGCCATTTCCGCAGCGCATTCCTCTGTCTGTGAGGCCTCATCCAATAGCTTGCACATCTAAAGTAGTAAACTACCACTTTCCAAGTATGTCATCTGCTTAAATTGGATTCTCTGGTTGCAGGAAATGGTGGATTTTCTTGTGGATGTCTGGGACCTGGAGGGGATGTATGATTGATTAGCGAAACAAAGATGGCACTGGAATTGTATGAGTTAGCTGAGCCAATTCATTGGCACCTGTTAGGATCACATAGGTATTTGTTTGTATCTTAGACTTAGAACTACAGAGGGGATCCTTCTCAAAGCTAGTGTTGTGGTATGTATCGTATTCTTACAATGATAATATAGTGTATTATTATTTTTTCATATAAGTAAATCATCTCTTCGTGGCCTTCTTTTAACTTGATTGCCTAAAAAATTGAGAAGATGCTACAAGCTATGTGAGGACATATATTAACATATATATATTTTTTAAATGTAGCACCTTAAGAACTTGAAGCGGAGCAGCATATATTAAGCATTGAGTTTGTCATTTATTGGTCCAGTTTATCTAGTTATCTCAACTAATTGCTACCTGCTTCCATATTAATGCAAAGCTTATGGGCAAAATTATCTTATATAGGTATCATTTTTATGCCGGTCCTCCCTGTCTTCTCTACCATCACAAACTAGAGAATGTGAACCAGATTCGCCATAAATACTGCAAATCGCTAACCCATGCCTCCTTAAACTGCAAGGCAACTCCAGTAGGAACTTAGACCCAGATAAAGCTTTCACAAGTCACAACAACGTAGACCCAGATGGAACTTAATTTATCATTAATCCATCAATTTAGACTTGACCTAAACCAAATATCTTTTAAGACCATTCCCATTTCGTTTTTTCACATGGGTAAAAATATAAAACAAAAACAAGTTATTATTATATTTTCTTTAAGGAGAAATATTGAGAGAATTTCCAAACTAAAATTATTTGTTAAGCTATATTTGCCCCTGAGATTTTCTTTTTAAGATATTTTATAAATCACACCCTAAATTTTATTTATTTTATAATTCATACTCTGTTTTTTTATTATTTTATAACTCGACGCATCCTTTTTATCTATAATTCATGTTTAAAACCATAACATTATTTTGACTAACTAACATCGACTAAATTACTAAAATACCCTCCCAACTATTTTTTTTTCTACTCTCCTGAAGAAGACACAAGTAATTTCTGTATTTATAATATAATAGAATATTTTTTTGCTGGTACAGAGAGTATTAAATGAGAATTATAAAAACAAAAAATAGGAGTCGAATTACAAAATATTTTTAAAAAAGACAGAGTGTGAATCACAAAATAAATAAAATATAAAATGTGATTTATAAAATTTCCATTCTTTTTCTTATTATAAGTATTCCTTTCTTTCCTACCGATACCATCAACTACTCTCTTGCTGTAAGAATCATGCGCCCAGTGAAGTGCATGCAACTGGCTGGCAAATGCAAGTAGCAAGAAGAAATTGTCACCCCAGATGGGCTTTATGTCAGTTTGCACATGTTTTAATCTTCTGTATATATATTTCTAATCCACTATCTACTAACAAAAAAAATCTGCCACTTGATATCAAACCAGAAGAATCAAATGTACGACCAAAGAACAAAGTCTAGGATGCATGCACTGCATCTCCTTAATCCTCCTCACTTCAACCCCTCCAAGTTGCCATGGAAATTAACCTTTCTTACTATAAGCTTCTATTTAATTAGATGCGTGCACTGCTAGGCTGTACCTCCTCCTCTTTAATCCAAGTGCATGGAAACTTATAAATTCCAACCTGGATTATACTACTTCTTTATGCCTCCAAATAATAAAATTCTTATTAAACCACTACTTGATGAAAAAAAATAAAACGAGTAATTAACAAGCCCTGGTCAAAGATAGGCTGCTCTTTTAGCTTAAACAACTCCCAACTTGGAAATGACCTTGGAAAATGTAACCTAGACTGACCGAGGTTTCCTTATTGTTGCTTCTCAGTAATGCCAATAATATTTTTGCATGGAATATATATCATGAAACTTGTACTATATTGCTTTATTATTCGTTTGGGGTACCGTTAACACAAAAATAAAAAGGTTTGGGGTTTTATCGAAAAATGAATAAAATACTAATAGTTTGTTTACGTCGAGAAATAACGTTTACAGCTGTAAAGCCAGATACACACCTGGCCAGCTTTTTTCAAACCCTAGTCCGTTGATTTGAGGGAAAAGACATCGGAATAAGTATAAAATAATGTCGGAGAATTTATCAGAAAACACCCTAAATTTTACTTTTAGTATAATTCGCACCGGCAGCATCTCATCTGATGGAATAGCTAGAGCTATATGGTGTTATTTTTTGCCAAAAATAAAAAACTAAAATATATCTTCCGTTGACTTACATTTATAGTTAATTTAACTGTTTATTAAGAAAACTAACATCGAAATATTTGTGAGACATATAAAAATATTGAGTCAAATAATAATAATAATAATAATAATAATAGTAAAATATAAGGTATTTTTTGATAAATCTTCCAATAATCTTATATCTCCTTTAATTACCGTGATATATATATATATATATATATATATATAAATGTAATTATAAGGGTCGGTGTCAGTGAGAATATAAATTATATGGTGCAATGGATGCAACCATAATATATCTACAGACCTACCCAAAGACGAAAATGTTGGTATTCTTTTCTACACACTTGTAACTTTGTAAGGCAAGGGACGTTGATACGTGTCATTAAGTAACTATTTAGATGCATGAACTTTTCTATTTTTAATTTTATATAGATGCATGAACTGACTAACAATAGCTGTGACTGTCCCCAACTTTGGACCCACTATTACTGTATTCAAAACTAATAAAGTTTGAGGCCAGATACATGCATGTCACTATAAATATAATTGTTTCCTTCCAAATCATAGACGTTTAAGTAATCTTTTTTCCTTAATTTAACGCACAACTTGCATTAATCATCCCACTGGAAAAGGTACCATTCTTCGTTTCAAGTTTATTAGGTTAAATAATACAGGAATAATTTAACTTAGACATCTAAGATACCAACATTTTCTCCATCCGTTTCTTCCAATTTTTTTTAATCACGTACATTTTGATCTCATAAGTTTTATGATTTAGATGTCCATGTAGTTTTTTTCTTCTTAGTTTAAATTGTCTATATTAGATACTCTTCTTAGTTTAGACGATGTATATGAAAAATGATGATAATTTATACGGTCTAAATAGAATTATATATCAAATATGTTTTGAGTTAGATATATTTTATCACTGTGTAATTATGCATAAAATTATTTACCTCATTGTATTTTAAAAAATATAAAACTAGTCTCTGTATTCATGATTAAAATGTGACCGTTAATTTTTTTGTTAAACTTAACTGAGCGTCATGATTATTTTATTTATTTAGTAATGTTATCTCAAAAATCTACGTATCTTATTTAACAAACACGACGAAGTATTTTAATCATTTTAGTACTATTTAGTTAAATTCAATAGAAAAACTAACGGTATCACTTTAATTATAAGTAGAAAAAAATTTCTAAGACTTTTTAAAATTTAGCTGAGTAAAATAATTTTCAACATAAATACATGTAGTAAAATATATTTTAATATACATTTTTTTTTTTCAAAAACAAAAGAAGTTTCCAAGATAAAAGAGAGGATTAAAGGAAGAATAAGTATGGGTAACTCCCTGAGAATCCAACACATTACGGACTTTCGAGCGAAGACCTGACAGCTACGCTCGTCAACCATCCCCACCTTCCCAAGTTCAAAGAACTGAAACTATCGACGCTAATGGAATCACGAGGTGGGGTTTTTTCTTTTTTCTTTTTTTCTTAAAAAAAGATTTAATTCGTCATACGCATTTCATTGCTAGGTTTCCTTGGATTATTGGTGCAAATTTCTAGCATAAGTTGGATATTATAATAGATAATACAACACTACTATGAAGTAAGTTATATATATATATATTCAAGTTAATGATGTATGTTGATAGAATTTTTTTATCTATAAGATTAAAAGAAAAATAAAATAAAAGTAGGAAACTAAGACAAGGACGGGTTATGAGAAGAATGAGAGAGGGGGGACGAACCGGGATTAGATTGATGGATAAAGGACAGCGATAATTATAGAGTATATATTATTCGCTGCTCAGGGAAAGGGAGTAGGTCTTTGGGGGTTGGGGTCCTTGGTGGGGGCCGCATTTGGAACGGATGCAATGCATCTGGGTGTTTATACTAGTCTACGTTGTGCCTTTTGTAAAATTGTACGTACAAAGTGTTGGTCTTCTATCCGACTCACACGTCACCGCGTATCGCCTCAAGGGATTCCATCCATCCGACCGTCCGTTCTCGATCCATCACTCACCTCCTTGAAATAAAGATAGGGAGAGGGGTCCTTGCCTCACAATTCACACGTACTAGTTTTCTTTTTATCTCCGTCTCCTCTTTCTTTCTTTTCCTCTCTCCTTATTTTCCTCGCTTTCTTTTTGCCCTGATTAGGGTTTGTGGAATGGTGGAAGGGGGTTTCTACTTGTAAATGCATTCGGCTTCTCTTTTGTTGAGAGATCTCGTGCCGATTTCGCTCTGCCTCTTCTTGTTCTCTTTGTTGGTGGTGCCATCGGCGATTGGAGTTAAGTCATCTCTCTGCCTGCATCCATGCCGGCGCTCGTCAACTACGGAGGTGATTTGATTTACTTGCATGCGTTTTTTTTTTTTTTTTTTTTTTTGGTGTAGATCTGCTCTCTTTAGTTATCTCCAGATCTAGGCTCGGTTATATCGTTTTGGTGTGTTATTGTGTTGCTTTGTCTCAGTTTTCTTTGCGATTGGTTCTATTTCGGGGGTTTTTATATGAGTTAATCCATTGATTTTGTTAGTTTCAAAGATCATTTTCCCCTGAAGATTGACGTTAAAAACTTTTGGGAATCTTTCAGGGAACGATGATGTCCGCGCCGGTGGACTTTTCTTCTCGAAGCTCACGGATCCGAGCCTCTTCTTATCGGTGGCTTCTAACCTCAATGCCTACTGCCCCCCTCGTAAGAGGTCTCGCGTCGCCGCACCTTTCTTCCTCGATCTGGAAGAGATGGCAAGCGCCAAAGATGAGCCGAAGCCTTGCTCAATTGACGTTCTCCCTGATGAGTGCCTCTTTGAGATCCTCCGCCGGCTGCCGGGAGGTCAAGAGAGGAGCACGGCCGCTTCTGTCTCCAAGCGCTGGCTCACGATTCTGAGCGGCATCCCGGCTGCTGAGATCCCAAAGAAAAAGAAACTGCCAGATCTCAATGGAGATGTGACCAAGGAAGAGGTAGAAGAGGATGAGAGCGATGGGCAACTCACCAGGACTTTGGAAAGCAAGGAAGCAACGGATATTAGACTTGCCGCTGTAACCATAGGCGCCGGTGCCCGTGGTGGACTCGGCAAGCTGGTGATCCAGGGAAGCCATCCGACTCGCGGCGTCACCGATCTCGGGCTCTCTGCCGTTGCTCGCACTTGCCCTTCCCTACGCGTTCTCTCTTTGTGGGACGTGCCGCTGATCACCGACGCGGGCCTCTTCGAGATTGCAAGTGGATGCCCCATGTTGGAAAAGCTCGATCTGGCCCGTTGCCCTCTCATCTCCGACAAGGGCTTGACCGCCGTCGCCCAGAAATGCCCTAACTTGATGTCTCTGACTTTGGAGTCTTGCTCAGGTGTGGGTAACGAAGGCTTGCAGGCTATTGGTCGCGGCTGCCCGCAGCTAAAATCTCTCGCCATCAAGAACTGCCCACTTGTTGGCGACCAAGGTGTCTCGAGCATCGTTTCTTCTGCTTCTGCCTCCCTGGCAAAGATTAAGCTTCAGGGTTTAAACATCACTGATGTATCTCTTGCCGTCGTCGGCTACTACGGGAAGGCTGTCACGGACCTTGTACTTACCGGCCTCCAGAACATAGGCGAGAGGGGCTTTTGGGTCATGGCGAATGCTCTTGGTTTGCTAAAGGTGAAGTGCGTAACTATCACCTCTTGCCGTGGGGTTACAGATCTGGGCCTTGCATCCATTGCCAAGTGCTGCCCAAGTCTGAAGCAGCTGTGCCTCCGCAGGTGCTGCTATCTGTCAGATGTTGGTCTTAAAGCTTTTGTTGAAACGGCAAAGGCGCTTGAAAACCTGCAACTTGAAGAGTGCAATAGGATCACTCTTGATGGTGTTCTTGGTGGTCTTCTTAACTGCAACCGGGAATTAAAGACTCTAGCCCTGGTGAAATGCATGGGGATCAAGGACGTCAGTTCTTGGACAGCACCACTACCCTCCTGTATCTCTCTTCGATCCTTGACTATCCGCGAATGCCCAGGGTTCACTAGTGCAAGCTTGGCTGTGGTTGCTAAGATTTGCCCACAGTTGGAGAATATTGATCTGAGCGGTCTTACTGGCGTGACCGATCAAGGGCTCCTTCCCCTGATTGAGAGTTCTCAGGGGTTGGTGAAGGTCAACCTTAGTGATTGTGTGAATCTCACGGATACCTCTATTGCTACCATGGTCAAGGCACATGGAAGTAATCTCAAGGTACTCAATCTTGATGGCTGTAAGAAGGTGACCGATAAGAGTCTTTTGGCTGTTGCAGAGAACTGTTCTGTGATTGATGAACTAGATTTGTCGAGGTGCATGGTTAGTGACTATGGCGTCGCAGTTCTGGCATCGGCCAGGCAGCTTAACCTGCATGTTCTCTCTCTGGCTGGTTGTTCCAAAGTCACTCAGAAGAGTCTACCATTCTTGGCCAACCTAGGGCAGTCTCTTATTGGTCTGAATCTTCAATTTTGCAATCTGATCAGTACCTGCGGGATTGGTTCGCTGGAGGAGAAGCTCTGGTGGTGCGATGTCCTTTCCTAGATCCACAGAAGGAGAAGGAAACTGCTGGAGAAGTGTTTTCAGCCATATAGCCATCTCTCTCCAGCTTCAGATACAAATAAGAAACAAGCAGTAGTATTAGCTGAGCTCTACCTCAGTCAGTTTTTAGCTCTTGTCGTAGGCAGTGGGCTTTTCATGTTTTACCATGGGACTTGGTTGTTTTCCGAGGACCTCTGGCCTACCCCTCTTTTTTGCAGATCTCCCCCTCTAAAGGGGGCGACTGCTTCGGAGTATTTGGCTGCGATAATTTCGCTAGCTTTCCTCCATCTTGGCCTTGGTCCTTGTGATTACAACTATACCTGGTCCTGGTTATTAGCTGTTTTGCATTAAGTTGGTTCTTTCACTGTGTTGGTATTGGTGTTTACTGGAATTGCCTTCCGGTTCAAGTTCGAGGTCTAGAATCAATGTCAGGTCTTGTAGTTTCTTCCTGTCTGGAAGTTGTGTTGTTCGAGTCAGTTGTGTTGGTTTGTGTAGTATGGTTGCTGTAATGGTTGCTTTTGCACAGTTCTGTTTTGACGCCTGGGGGATTCATGGGGCCTCAGTAAATGGCAGCGCATACTAGAGCATGCCATGACAACCTTTCTTTGGTTGTTTTTTTTTCGCTGAGCCCTTCTTTTACAGGCTGATAGCTGAGGACTGTAGTAATCCTAGCAACTTTATCATAATAAATAATCTTGTGTTTGTGTGTAACAACTAATTTGGAATGCCTTTTTTAACTTGTGAGATGTGTGCCTGGTTCTTATTGTGGATGATTTGGTCTTGTTATTATTGCTGTATGAGTTTGGCAGATGATGCTGTGCATCTCTCTTGTCTAAATAGCTGCATGCGTCTATGTGGATGTTCATATTCTTTTTCTTTTCTTTTTTTAAATTCCCCCTGTGAGTATTTTATTTGATAGAAATTCTCTCTTTAGCAATTCCCTCTAGGTTTGTGAAATTTTTACGACTTTTGAGTTTTATATATAAGGATAAACATTCGGCAGAACTTTCCACATGATATTTAAGCCTTATTCTTTCCCAAATATATTCCATATTACTTTGCACTGTGAATGTGATGATGATAGCCATTAATCATCCTGTGACCCAAAAGGTCTCGTCTTTGCAAATGCTTTCATACCCATTATCTGATGCTTGCCCAGGTGAGAGAACACTCCAACCAATCTGTGATCTCCACGCTTCGGTGTGAAAATTGACACCCACAATGGAAGCGTCATCGGATTCTCGTCCACATATCTCTCTGTTTTGCTGTCCAGTAAGTGCATGTTACACGTGGGGGAAACATGTCCCGTTACTTGGAACAATATATCCTCTTCTTTTTTTTCTCTCCCTCTTTTCTTCAGCAATCAATTCTTTCACAAGGAGAGAAGCTTCCTCGTGAATTCTCGAATTTGGGCGAGGAGATACGATAAGATATGGATCGGTGGTGAGATAATAATATTTGTTAAACTCCCTCTCTCTCTCTCTCTCACTAAAACTTGGATAACTTCAGATGCAGGGGAAATTAAGATTCGGTATGGTTTACAGTTGTTTCACGTTTCCATATCATAACCTGAAACTTTCCATTCCAACCAACGTACGTTTCCGTTTGTTAATTTGAACCAAACTTTCCAAGACTACTCCAACGAAGAAATTTTTTTTTTTTTTGATATAGGATTCAATTCCGATACCAGAGAAGGATTCAACCAACGCAGCTACAGTAGAGATGGTACATATCAATCTAAAATATTAAGCCCGTGATCCATTATGATCCGTTTATTGTGATCAACCTCTTCCACTTACTGTGGGGGTACATATGATACAACACACAAGAAATGGGAAAGGAGACGAGTGAGCAGCGAAAGACAGTGAGAAGTGAGGAGAGAGGAATCAGATACACGACTGTTTGTGGCAGTTACGGAGTTAGAGCAGTGATATGACAACACAAGCACGCACATCCACGTAGATTGAATGCCAACTGTAGTGTTGTGTTGTTTTCTGTGAAACAGACAGTGGGGGAGAATTTATGAGCATGTAGACTACTACCTAATTCATATATAAAAGTTGGATTTCTGAGATAACCCTTCGAGCCATCACGAGTCAAATTCACGGGCGCGGCGCAGCGCAGCCGGACTATACTTGGCAGTTACCAACACCGGCCACTATTCCTCCAAACTTTTTTTCTTTTCTTTTCTTTTCTTTTGCGCTTCTTGTGTATATAAACTATGAGCTCATAAATTAATTATAAATTAAATAATAATATTTCTTTTTTATTATAAATAGATTAGATAATTAAATTAATTTCTAGTAAGGAAGAACTCCAACAAAATTAATTATGTGGACATAGCGGGTAGAAGATTTACTAAAATACAATGCCAATATTTATAAGAAATAATAATAATATTATTATTATTTATTATATGTGGCCGACCGACCATATTATGAATATGTTGCATATAAGTGAGGTTCTTAGTCGCATCAATATAAATAATTTTAGTGGTGGTCGATAAGTCAAGTGTCTTGTGTGATGTGTGAACACGTAACTAATATGAGAGACTGTTTGTATAGGAGTTAAATCATATTAGCTTGTATAATTATTTGCATGTCTTACGTCACATATAATAATTTAATATTTTTATATTCATGCACTTGTCAAATTGAGTGTAATTGTATACGTAGTATCATGTTATGCAATTCTTTTTATGTCATCGTACTAAAGATCATTGTTACTTGCTAAGTGTTAGACCTGATTCTATAACCTGATTCAAGAAATGAATTGACTATTATTATACTAGGAGCAGTTTGTGTCAGTTTCATTTGGCGAGGCATTGAGCCTGTCGCGTTTACTTCGGCTGTAAATACGTGTAGAGATTCATTTTCCTACTAAATGTATCTTACTTTTGGCATTTTCGGCGTGTAGTTTTTGTATTTATACTCGTGTTAGTTCTATTGATAAACTTATTGTAATCTGCGGGCTTTTTCATTATTTTCTTCTTTGAAATTTTATTATAGTGATAGTTCATATATTACTAGTTCTCCAGGTTGTAAGTAGAATTCACGACTATTTGTCATGATATTAATCAACACATTAAGGTGGAAGATCTAATTCACTTCACGTCGCAAGAATAGGAGAGTGTACCTGAGGACATGGTTGCGCTGAATCGCTTCAACAACATTTTATATATTATGTCATCATCATCATCATCATCAACATCCGTTCTGATAGTCATCCATGGCCATCCCATTTCCGTATGCATGATGATCGATGTAAACGTGTGCATTTAATGAGAGGATGAACGGCGCAAGCAAGAGGAACGATCGGCCCTGCCGTGTCATGTCTTGTCGTTCTTATTGATATAATGCGCTTATAATTTATTTGGTGTTTGCTTGTTACTGGATTGGCTTTGAAGCCTCCAAATTTGATTCACCTCCACTGTCTCCTCTCCCTATCACCTATTCACCTCCCTCAAAAAATACAAACAACAAATAAGCAAGCACCAAAATATATGATTGTTTAGTGTTGATGGCATCTTCCCCAGACTACCAAATTGGTCTCAAGATCGCTGCAGCTGCTCTCCTCTTCATCTCCTTCACACTCTTACCGATGAGAGCGGGCAAGCCATCTTTGCCTCTATTTAGTCTTGAGTACTATTATGTTATAATTTGTTTCTCCCGTCAAGTATTTGGTTTATTTTCACAGTGGCACTGGGATCCAGGCCACCCTTGTGTGTGAACAAGTGCTTGAGCTGCAGGCCCTGCTTGCCTACTTTGGTAGTTCCAAATTCTAGTCCACACACCATGATTACTTCCACAGCTACATATTCCAGAGGCCAAGGTGAGGACTATTATTACCTACTAGCTTGGAGATGTGCATGTCAAAATAAGCTCTTCCAACCTTGAGAGTTCATTCAACCATCAAACTAACAAGTTCTAAGGTGACGCAAAATTGTAAACAGATTTGTGGTGACAGAAATGTTTCGCGACTTTCGTCTTTCATTTCTTTCACTCTGCATGAATGTGTAACTGTGCATCATGAAGTAGCAAAAGGAAAAAAAAAATATATTTTTTATATTATCAATTTCCAGTACAAAGATTGTCATAGCAGCTAAAGATTGTCTAATAGATTGGATGCACTACGACTTGTAATTACATAGGAAGTTGGGAGGGACTAGTTACAAGTTACAACCATTTGAAGAGGATGATTAAAGGCATGCTAAAAAGACACACAAAACTTTACTGCTGATTCCAGTTGCATTTGATAGAGGCTGTGATCTTTATTCCTGTCAAACTCGCAGGACGTGAAAAAAAGCTCGTTTATCTGCCGTGTTATTGGTAAAGCTGCAATCAGCAAGTAGTTGTTCTAAGCAAAGTAGGTCTAGCGGCAACTTCTGTAGGTTTCCAGATGATATCCTCAAGCTTGCTGCATAAGTTCTTATAAAACTGCATTGAGAAAGATTTACAGAAGTGAAAACATTATGTTACACATGGAAGTGCAGTAGCGAAAGTTAGTATGCACAGATTGGGAATTCAAATGCCTTGTTAGGAGCGAAAGTTATAGGGCATATCCTACCTAGGATTGATTAATTTAAATGATGGTATTAGCAATGTAAATACATCATGAACCCACATCTTGAGTAACATTACCTAATACAAGAAAGTAAGAACTCAATGCACCATTTAGTCCTACTCGTAGCACATCATTTTGTCAATAGGTACTCCTAAAATCCACCTCCCCTCCACTATAGACTTTTTTCTTCTAATTAAAACACTAAAGACTTTTACTAAATGGATAAATAATATATGCAAGTCTGTTCTAGATAAATATATTTCCTAGCAACTCGGTCGAGTATGGAATTGTTTTGACATTGTTTTGACGCAGAGTTCCAACCACGTAGAATTTCAATAACCATTAATCCTACTCTAACAATAGCATAATATTATATCAGCTTTTTCCGGTTTCAAGACCCCCATTTAAGTAGAGTATATTAAGGAAGCCTCCTTTTTGGGGGCACAACATATGTTAAAAGTTCACCCGCACGTGTGTGTGCGAGAGAGAGAGAGAGAGAGAGATGGAAGTAACCTTGTGATACTCTAATGTGTCACCAGCAACCTTCCGAACATCAGTCATGAAAAGAGAAGGGGCAACTTCAAAAACCTGGCAATAATTTTATGAGCAAAGGGAAAGTCTTCCAAGAAATTGAAGCTTTTTCACAACACCAAGTAATTTGGAGATAAATGAATTCAAACTACCTCCAGGACAACAGCAAATTGGCCCATCTTATTTAAGGACACTCCTTCTAGTCTCATCTGCAGAAGAAAGTTACATAACAAACAGAAGGTCAACTATGAATAGCAAAAATATCATGCGAGGACAAGTTGTAAAAACCACCCGCAGGTACGCAGGCATTCAAGCCACCGCATACTGCATTGATTTTTGAGAAACTTGTATCTAACACTAAGTACTACTATAACTCGTTTCCTGGAGTGCTTAAAAGTGATTAAGAGCTCCTGCTACAATTTGAAGATGGTGGCACAATTTGCATAAGTTTGAAGGGAACCGTATATAAAATCTTTTGTGATTCAACAAAAAGTCATGTGTGGAAAGACATAGATGGTTAAAGAGAGTCCAACTATTGGGATTAATTCTTCTTCAAAGAAAAACACCTCATGGTAGCTTGATATATCCTAACATCTTCTGTGACGAAGAATTAGATGTTAGTTGGCTGCATAGGTACCACGAAAGGAACTCAGAATAAGACTATCCCAAAATACAGGTCTTCTGCTTACAAATAAAATATGTTTAATTATATTAACACTCCTTGAACTATAAGCTAATATCGAATGAATCCTTATCATTTAAAACGTTACAACTAGAACCCCTAAACTAACAAAAGTATAATGAAGTAAACGACACTAACGAAAAATGATAGATTACTTTTTCCTCCCTGTTCATGTGGGCATTATTCTGCATTCTATTAGTTGTTATTAAAGAGAATATAAATACCCACCTGCTCGCAACATCCCCTTCCTCGTCGACCTCTCCAACTCCACCAAGCACTTCAGATCGAATTCATCGGCCCGTGCCTCTAACATCCTCGTTGTCAACAACTCCACCAAGGCCACCCACCACCGCCCCAGCCCTCCACCTTGTCGAGCAACACGCCGGCGGCGCATCTGTGCATACCCTCACCGCCATCTCTCCCTACCCCACCATGCATGAGGATGTCTGGCGCCATCGCGCCAACGAGCATGCCACCCTCATCCTCCTCCCCTTCCACAAGCACCAGACCATCGGTCGCATAGAGCCCACCAACCCCGCCATCCGTGCCTTCAACGAGCGCATCCTCACAACAGCCCCCTGCTCCGTCACCATCCTCATCGACCTTAGTGCCTTGGGATCTAGCGCCGCGACGACAGCCTGCCACGCCTCCCTCCTCTTATTTGACAGACCCGATGATCGCAAGGCCCTCGCCTACACTCAGCGCATGGTCGAGCACCCAAGCATCTCGCTTACCGTCGTCCGCTTTTTCCTTCTCAACCTCAACTGCCCTTCCCCCACCTTCGCAGCAGCCATCGCCGCCAAAGACTCCCGTGCCATCACTATAGTCACCGATTGTACCCACGAGCCGTTGCTTGACGATGAGTACGTTAACGAGTTCAGGATGCTCAATGTAGGCAACAAGTCGGTGACATATACCGAGAAAGCGGTGAGAAACAGGGAGACAATGGCGACCATGGAGTGCATCCATAACATCTACATATTTGGGAGGTCGCAGGGGGTCGTCAACTCGTCACTCACGACGGGGATAGTGGAGTAGACCAAGTGCTTGGCATTGGGACCGGTTTGGAATCTCTTGGCGTTGTCAAGTTTCGCAATGATGGTGTCAGTGATGGTGGTGCAGTAGTACGTCTCAGCGGTGAAGTCGCTTGGCAATGGTTTGGGTTTATGTTAGGGTTAGGATTGATGAAAAAGAAGGGTTTGGGTTTAGGTTGAATTTATGTTTGGGTTGGGGTTGAGGAAGAATGTTTTAGTTTAGATTTGGGTTGGAGTTGAGGAAGAAGGGTTGGAGTTGGGTTGGAGTTCACGATGAAGAAGAGTTTGGGTTGGGGTTGACCAAAGATGAAAGGTTTCGATTGGGGTGGAGGGGAAGAAGACGAAACGAAAGAATGAAGAAGAAAAAAAAGATAGAAGGGCATTATCTTAATTTAAAGTAATTTTATATTCTAAGGGTATATTTGTGATAAATTGTATATGTGAACCACACGTGATTATTTTCAGTCGAAAAATGAGATGTCGGTACGACGGAAGGGCAATACAATAATGCATGATTAGTTTAGACAGTTTGATTGTAGCATTTTAAACGTCAGGGGGTGACTGCAATATTACCCTATAGTTCAAGGGGTGTTATTGTAATTAAACTAATAAAATACACCACCGAATTTGTTTGGTCAGCATCTAATGTTTGTACAGAAGTGTCTACAATTTCTAGACTGACAATAGCAGGAAGTTATATACCTTCATTTTGACTATATATTAGTTAAATGTAAAAAATCCAAGTTGTAGATATATAATCTCTTTCTCTTACAGTTCTGCATTAGCAGGCCAAGCTACAGATATGGATTTGGTACTGCAGAGTTATACATCTGCAACTTCGCAGTTTTAGGTGCAATGTTCATGTCACTTGAATCACTTAGAAAGGGGAAAAGAATAACTGATCCTGAAGCAATACGGTGTATAAGAAAGAAAAAGAAAAGATAGCAGCAATTACCTTGTAGTTTTGTGAATGGACCTTAAGACCCATGGACTCAGCAACAGCTTCAATAGTTGCTATGATAGTCTTTGCCGGTTTCCGTGAGACAAAACGAGTCTGACGTCTCACAAAGTCCTATAGAAAGAAATCCTAGAGCTATATCATATTACTGCGAGCATAGAATATAAAAAACCAGAGTATTAATAGGGGGAAAAAGCAGGAATTGAGTAAACCAGGGGCTCCAAGCTGATCTATGAAGAGATGGAAGATAAAAAACTCACAAAACCAAAAGTTTGGTTCTCATCTCCTGTAACAATACCATTGATAGCATGATATATGCAATGTCAGGCCCATGGAAGAAATTAAATCATGATTCACGATACCCAAGACTAGAAAGAGCATGCAAGACATCCTCATAGTCAAGACTCAAAACATCATAAATTCTTAAAGTTAGGCTAATGACTTCTGTTGCCAAATCTGGTGTACCGCTCCAGTATGTAATATATGCGGAACAAATAAAATTCTTTCACATTACAAGCAATTAAATTAGCCATGTCTCCACCACCATCACGACTTATTGTAGGCAATGTACAAAATGATAATTAGCATCATATCTCTCTTAAAGATAAATTTGCCAAGGTAACCATTCTCAAGTAAAAGTTGCCAAAAGAACATAACATAGGGATCCTAACAGACAACAGATTTACAATTTGCATTCATAATTATTAATTAGTGAAAGAATCACTGAGGTGCTGAAACAGAAGAATTGGAAATTTGTAACAGGTCTTCAGCTTTGAATAGTACTATGAATATGTTCAAATCCCCAAGAAACCATGTTAAAATGGATACAAACTTTATCAAATAAAAGTTAATGTAACAGATAACTGAGGATTTATCCGCCAACAAAGCATGAAATGTCATTCGTTTTCATAAATAAAAATATCTGTAATGTTGGCAAGCATATGACATAGTTTCTTTTGTTACAATTTTGAAAGTACCTGTCGTCTATCAAACAGTGCTGAAAGGTCTAATCCTTGAGAAAGTGTAATCATCTCAAAGGCATTCATCATGAGGGGGCCACCATCATTATTGACTACTTGTTCAGTTACATATTGCTCCTGAAACAAGAAAAAGGGTTTTATACAAGTTAACCAGTAAGGAAAGAAGCTTCTCTCCACGAGATAAGAATGTGCCAAGTACATGAGGAAAATCATCAAATGTTATAACCCCAGAGAGGGGGGGAGATGGATCTACTGACCGCAATGTCATTAAAAACAGCATTTATATCATCCAGATCAACGTCTTCATCTTCGCAATGTCTAACGGCTACATAGTTTCTTCTGAACCATGCATCTTTTCTTATTTCTTCAATCTGAATACGCTGTATTTAGATATAAAAGGCAAAAGATGGGTCATGTTAATAAAGAATAGCAATCTTATATATAGCATATATCAAATATTTCTGGCATAAAATGGTTGTTGCCAATCAAGTGTTGGAGTTGTATTAATTAGCTCAGATAATGCATTCATGACTATTTTGAAGGCCATAATTCATTTTCTTTGATAAACTGATAAGCAATGCAGTTTAGTTTGCATGGGTTGGCCCTGAAGATGAACAATAAGAATCACATTATCTTGGATGTCTTTTATTAAATATCTGACAGCTTAGCAATTCAAGCTACTGAGACTTGACATCTTCTTTGCATCTGTCAATTTATGAGCCATTAGAGTAACTTAGACTAAATGACAAATTCAAGTAGCAGAAAACTCATTTTTTATATGACATGAACTAGAACTGCACTCAATTACATAGTCTGTGGATAGTTACTGTTTGGTAGAAGAGTAGACTGCAGCTATGATTAATGGAATCTTTGCACATCAAAACCCCGAATCATCTATTACAATATCTGCTACTAAACTTCCTTATGCTTTCTTTTTCAGATTATGCTATTCCAGATCACAAAAGCCAATGAGATTATCAGACAAGGCATGAAGACATTATGAGACAAACTGAGTGAATTTCTGCAGGTATAGGTTAAGTGACACACTGACACCTCTCTTAATGTCCTCTTTCATCAATCCCCGCAGAAAAACAAACTGGAGCACCAAACCAAGCATTAGCAATAAAAATTGCAAAACTAAAGTGGGAAGTGTGAGCCAAAACACCACACTTTTTTCCATGCTAATAGATAAGAAAATAATTTCATCAAATGAACTCTGCTGTTCATACTCACAGTTCTTGGATTTGGATCAATAATTCTCTGTATCAACGATTTAGCTCCTGAAGAGAACCAGGTTGGGAAAGAAAATTCTGCTGCAGTGATCTATAAAGCAATAAAATGTGGTAACAATTTATGCCCATGGAAAATTTACCGACAAAGTTCAGAAAAAAAAAGATACTTGGATTTAGTAGAAAATATGTTAGAAGAATTGAAATGTCTACTCCATAGCATTAGCTACCGAATTTGATATATAAATACAGCCATACATTCTTTCCACACTTTAGCTATCATTTTCTTTTCCACGTTCCAAATTGATTTTAAATCTAAGCAAATAATATTACGAGCTTCTAAAATATTCAAGGTTGAGAACACCTTGTTATCTGGTTAGTCTCAGGTGCAAACAGACTTGATGCTTAATATAGCAATCTACGTCTTTCTTCTTCTTTTTTGAGAAAAGCCAAAATTTGGCTCAGTTTCTATGGGGCATTTGCATTAAAAAAAAAAGGCCTTTAGTTTTCAAAATAGCCCTAATTTCTATAGCAATCTATATATAAATAACAAAATTATATGAGGAAAAATAGTTTAAGGCTATAAGAGATCTCCGAAATAGTGACTAACAGAACAAATACATAAACTAGACCCTTCAGTAGTTTAAAAAATCACTTAAAAAGAAAAAGAAGAAGAAGCTAAATTACCTTCCTATACAAGGTTGGAAGATCAGTCTCATCGAATGGAAGGTATCCAGCCATTAAAACATATAAGATTACTCCACATGACCAAATATCAGCTGAAGATCCATAATAACCCTGATCGCTGAGTACCTACAAAGGCGCCTCTGAGTCTAAGAATACATTATACAGATAGCACAATGCTCCTTACTTTTGCAAGATATTTTAACAATAAAAGTAATTTATTTCATCTTTCGAGAAAAATGCAGTTTAAAGAGCATCCAATAAGTTAATGAGAATGTAACCACTCACTGCCCTGACCTACATAGCAGTTTCAGTATAACCTGATTGTTAATAACATAACAAAGATCCAAGACGAGCTTTTGATGTTTGGAGTTATTTTTCACTTGACGTACTAGCATATACTAGTTTACTATGAATTCCACAACAAACTTAAGCCTTCCTAATATCATTGCAAGTTTAGTGTAACACTACAGCCAAATAGGTCAAAGATAGGCCAGTGAAGATCAAATATCGAATGCAGGTTCAGTGAAGGGATAAGGGTAATTTCAATCAACAAAAGGGATAATTACGCTTAGCTGCTTCTAAACTATCACTATTTTTCACACATACAATGTGAACTTTTTTTATATCCACAGATTCCCTAAACTAAAAAAAAAAATCCATAAAGCTCCTAAATTCAGAGGTATGTGTGGTAAAAAGTTTCTTAGTTTATAAGATCTACGTGAGCTAAGTGTAATTAACCCTAAATAAAAAGGAGCAGTGAGAATCCAAAAATTGAAGACATTTAAAACACAAAAGGTGAGCCAGAGAAGGTAAAAGGATAATTAGCAACTAAGTTTGATCATGAAAAGATAAATATCATCAGTCCGATCAGTTGGATGTGGCATGAAGAACTACCCTAATTAACATATATTGGTCATCAAAAAGTCTACTCAATTATACCTCAGGAGCAACATAGTTAGGAGTCCCACATGTTGTATGAAGAAGGCCAACTCCCTGGAACGAAAATGGTTAGCATACAATACAGAATCAAATATTACGAGTAATAGAAGCAATATAAGCAGTTTCACAATATGGGCAATCAACCATACTCACTTGCTGGGTTAATGCACTAAGTCCAAAATCTGAAACCTTTAAGTTCCCCCGGGCATCAAGAAGCAGATTTTCAGGCTACACATGTGAGAAAAATTTTCAAGAGATGAATACAGCAGGTTTTTAACAGAGTAGCAACTGAAGCTTATAATGCGACAGACCTTCAAATCTCTATGATAAACACCCCTACTGTGGCAATAATCAATTGCATCGATAAGTTGCTGAAAGTACTTCCTAGCTTCATATTCGTGAAGCTTTCCTTTGTGAACCTACAAATGATTTGAAGTTGATGAAGATATGAAGGAACAGAAATGCAGAACAAAATTTATGAAATTAAACAACGAACGGATAGTTACCATATATAAGAAATGAGTCAAAAGAAAACAGCAAGCGCCTATTTAGAAGTAATTTCAGAAACAAAACTTTTATGTAATAAGAACCTCCATCATTCCATGCCATAATTTGCACAAGTTAAACTACCGCAAAATATAGAATGCATAATTTCGAAACAAAAACAAATCTTACTATTTTATCAAAGAGTTCGCCTCCAGTGATGAGCTCCAAGATGATATATATCTTCGTCCTGCTAGCCAAAACCTAAGAAACCAATCAAAAACCCAACATCAGGAAGAGCTCTCAAATAATAAGGATAAAATCTGGCGACTTAAACACTTTCATCAATTTAGATTGGTACTACCTCATGTAGTCTGACTATGTTTGGGTGCCTAACAATTTTCATGATCGATATCTCTCTCTTGATCTGCGAATCCAAAGGTAGAGTAAGAGACGAGCAAATCGTACCAAAAACGGGATGTGATTAGGGTAATACGAGGAATCGAGAAGAAGGCGACCTGATGGACCATCTTGTGCTTGAGGATGGTGGTCTTGGCGAGGACCTTCATGGCGACGTTCTCCCCGGTCTCGCCGTTGACGGCGAACCGGACCTTGGCGAAGGTGCCCTGCCCAATCGTCCTCCCGACCTCATACCTGCCCACTTTCTTCGCACCCATCGCTCATTGGCTTCTACTCGGATCGCCTCACCTCTC
This sequence comes from Typha latifolia, assembly GCF_019914945.1. Classification (NCBI taxonomy): domain Eukaryota; kingdom Viridiplantae; phylum Streptophyta; class Magnoliopsida; order Poales; family Typhaceae; genus Typha; species Typha latifolia. Next base: position 3,127,205 of record NC_133087.1, on the reverse strand, counting down.
AGAGCGCGGATCTCTTTTCCCCACTCTCTCTCGATGCGGCGAGGAAGGAAGTGGTCGAAGCTAACACATACAAATGGGGAGAAGAATGAGGAGACTTTTCACTACTAAATTAATTAATAACCTTTTTTCCCTCCTTTCTCTGGGTAAGGAAAAAAAAAAAGTTGTCAATCCCTTGGCAATAAAAAGGCATTTAATGTCGATTTGGATTTGGATTTAAAGGCAACAAATAGATATGACGTGGCCAAGCATGCCATCTCTAACGTAACGCCGGCTTCATAGTTCATTAAAAATCGCGCGCTATCAAATCTACTGTGTCCAAACAAACCACTTCTATTATAGTCGGGCATGATGTCACGTTGCATTTTGTCGAGTATTTTTTTTTTATCGAACCACTTTTGTGCCACACTTTTTTTCACAGGAATGGGCCACCATAAACTTAATACTGTAAAAAATTCTGTTTCACAGTAAAATACTGATAAATATTAATAAATTCAGTATATATATATATATATAATACTGAATTTATTTAAAAATAATTCAGACATCATTAGTGAACCATATTTCTTTTAGTATTAAATTTGGAGGGTGTAGTAAGGATTCCAACTTGGAACAAGTCTTTTATCTAAGACCATATATATCAGCTCACCATTTTCCCCTAAGCCTTAATTTTATTTTTCATATTGCATTGGCTTGTAGGGGCAAAAGTTACATAAATAGAGATGTCGATCATGTAAAGGTAACATTGAGTCTGAAGCATCCCAAGATTGATCTAATGGGAGTTACTATTTCTTTTTCTTTAATATGTCACTGAGTGTACTAATTTAATCATCAAGTTGCATCAACAAACAAAGACCCAAAAGTATTTAGATATCATACTTCGTTATCAAAGTGAAAGTTTAGCATGATTAATAAAAATAGTCGTGGACATTGCATGACATTAAAAAAAAAAAAAAAAAAAACTTAAGTTGCTGTTACTCGCGGCTTGTTAATTGTATATCTGGTAGCGTATGCTAAAGGATCTAGGAATGGTTCTAAGTTATTTATAGAAGAAAACAAGAAAGATCATGTCATCAGTGGAATTTTTAATCGTCCATCGAATCATCACAAAGCTATAAGAGTCACTGAAGTGCTACTCTACAAGTATATGCATGCGAAATCCTGTTTATCTGCAGCACTTTTTATGTTACTTTATTTTATTTTATTTTAATAACAGCACTCTATCGCTTCCCCACTTAAATTTTTTTTAGGATTTTTACATAATTGTCTCTGATTTTTTTTATAAAAAAATTATCATAATTATCACTGTATTTTTCAAAATATTACAATTGTCACTAAATTTTTTAACTCTCTATTATGATTTTTTTTTTCTAAATTTAGATTATAAAATATTTATCAATGATCTTTGCATCGTATTTTGTTCTGTGTATAATATTGGAATGAACTATTTTTAATAATTTAAGCAAGGGCAGAATATAAACTTTTTTTTTGTTCTAAATAATATCTCTAATTAGATCCTAATTATTAGCGTAAATAGTTGAATTCTACCCCCACCATGATACGCATCATTCTTCTTATTTATTTTATTTTAGTTTAGATTAATTGTACCTAAATTTCTCTAAATAGACTAAATATTTACTTAATTTTATATAGAGGTATTAATATTTGATACGTTAACCGTCTCTTAAATTTTTTGTTATCTAGAATGAGAATAAAATGATTCATATAGTCTCTAAAATTCACATGCAATTATATATATAAGACTAGTAACTTGAAATTTTGTGCTTTGAGTGCAAAATATAAACGAGCGAAAACTTAAGACCTTATTTGTTTTTTAAAAAATTAATTAATTCAATAATTAAATATATTTTTATTATTTTTTATAGCTAATTAAGTTTACTTTTAAAGAAATTAAGATTAAACTAATCCTGTTTGGAACTTAACCTGAAACGAAACAAGGCTAAGGTAGTCTCGTTTATATCATATTTTGGCTCGATATATGGTTTGGTCTTTCGCTCACATTCGAACACGTATGTGGAAGACGGAAACTGGAAGAAGCCTCTTGGTTGAGGTTACTTAGTAAATGAGAAGAGTTTGCCTGCTTCCGTGCCAAGGTTACGCGAGTCCTACCCCTCTTCTACTCCTACTACATGGCTTTCTTTTCTTCCTCCCTCCTCTCCTCACCGCCTCTTCGCTGCTGCTGTTATCTCCCTCCTCTTCCTCCAAGATCTCGTTATGTCTTAACGTCTCGCAGGGCTTCTCTTCGACGCTCTCGGTTATCGCTGTCAAAGGCTCGCTCATGGCGTTGCCGAGCCTCCAGTTCCGGCCCTCCTCCTCCTCCTCTCGGGAACGATCCTGACGGTTCGTATTCCGTTTTCTTTATCCTTTCCCCCCTTTCTTTACCTTAATTTCATACTTACTGTCTCTTTGTTCCATCCTATATTTCATATCAATTGTTGGTATGTGGATAATTAGTAGGATTTAGTAGGAAAATTAGTTATATTGAGTTTCTATTGATAGTGGTGGGATGTGATATTTATCATCTAGATTGTCTCTAGGAGAGTGAGATTAGGGTCTTCTTTGAATCGAGTAGCGAGTTGATAGTAAGAAGATGGGGTTTAGAAAATCGTTACTGGGTTAAAGATTTGTTGGGAAGAGATTTACATCTTTGCTATACAAGTATACAAACAATGCAAAGTACTTTTGCGGGGTTAGGATAGGAGATGAGTACAAAGAGGTGTGCTAGTGGTTATTCTGGATGGAATTTATCAACTCCCAAAATTTAAAGATTTCACCTCAGGAAAATGGGTTGGCCTTTTCGTGATTGAGCTGTTCCGGACTTCCAGTAGTTTTGATTCCTATAGTTTCTGTTATATGAGATAGCGATTAGGCCTACAGTTCTCATGCAGTTATATTGTAGTTTATGCTACACCTAACCTTCTGAAGAATCATTCTTTCTTTGCTTTCTCTCCCATTTGATGACCCTTGACCTGTACTCTCTCTCTCTCCCTCTTTACCAGAGAACCAATTTGTGATCCTAGTGTTGTCAAAGCTCATGATGTAATCAAGTATTTTCTTGCCTTTGCCAAACTTGTGTAAATCATTATGATTTGTGCTATTTCTTTTTAACAAATAAAAGGCAGTTGGCCCTATTTCATTGAAACATAAAAATACTGGCTCTATTCAAGACAAGAGACCAGAAAAGAGCAACATAGTAACACCCTAATTTCTAGACAGGCCAATACAGCAAACCTGCAGACAAAGGACATAACCTGCTTCCAAAAAACTAACCTAAAAAACACGAAAGAACCGACATCACAACCACCCAGGCCAACTTGGGCAAACATATAACTACTAACTAGTCTCACTGACATCCCAAAACACAGCTATCAAAAAATATACAAATGTATATCACCAAACAAAAACTCTGAGAGTTCATTCATCATCTAGAACAACAGGATCTTTCTCACCACTGCCCTGAAATTGCTTTCTAGCCTGGCCTCTTCTCCTACCTTGCCAACACAAGAAAATAGCCGTAATGTTATGAATTATATCGTGCCACAGTACCACAGCACCAAAGCCATCCAAATGTTCCACCAAGATTTACCAACCCTCTTAATAGTTTTTCTTCTTCCATTTGAAGATATCCATCACATATTTGGGAAGAGATCTGCATTCAGAAAACTGAACCCATCCATTGAAAAACATGTTTATCATAGGAGCATTTTAGGAATAAGTATATCAATCTCCTTCTTCCCATATAAAACGCAAGAGTTTTCAGTCCACACCCTTCTAACTATATTATCTCTAGTTAGAATCTTATTGTTACAAGGTAGCCACAGGACGGCCTTGACCTTTAGAGGAATTTTAATCTCCGAAAGCCCAGGCAAGATTTTAGAGAGCAAACCAGCACTTTTAAGGAATTTGTAAAGTGACTTAACATAATACACACCATCCTTACTAAATCTCCAAGTGGGCTCATCTCTTTTATGCTGATAAGTGTGTCATTCTTCACATAATTAACATTTACTGTTTCTCTGTCAAAAGCTAGTTATCCAGTCCTCATTTGTAATGTAACTCCCACTCCTCTCCATTCCAAACCACCTTAATATCCTCATCCTAAGTGATATTAAACAGTTCAAGGAACCTCACTGCCAGATTACAATTCTCAATCCAAATTTTTTTTTCCAATTTTTGACTTTCACCATCCAGCTTGGACTAGTCTTAAACACATGTCCAGTTTGAAGTAATCCCTCTCAATAGAGGAGACAACCTAGTGGAGCTATTCAAATTGAATGCCTCAACCTTAACCCTCTCATAATACCTCTGAAGCAACGCACCGGTCCACATCTGATTCTTAGAATTTAAAAACCACCACCACCATTTAGCTATCAAGGCAGTACTTATCTCTTTAATATTTATAATTCTCACACCCCAAAATTCTTTCTTCTAACAAACATTTTGTTAGTTACCTAATAAGTTTTCTTTCTTCTCTTCATCAGTGCCCTTCTATAGGAAACTGCTCAGTATATCATCTTCTTACCCACACATGCAACTTCTCTTCTAGCCAGCTAATTCTCTTTTCCACCTTCTCTATAACTGGCGACTAATCTTGCTTCTACAACTTACTGTCATGAAGAGGCAAATCCCAAAATTTTATAGGAATTTAATAGGCAATTTTTCCTATTCAAAACTTAGCAAAATAATTTCCATCATCAGGATTTTTACCCATGTAGACTAGAGAGATCTTACCAAATTTTATTTAAGCCCAAAAGTTGCTTCAAAACAATATGGAAGGAATTTAAGAATTCTAACGTCTCTGATCTCTGCTATGATGAACATCAAAGTGCCATTTGCATACAGGAGATTTATGAGCTTATTAGGAGTCAAATCCTTTCCTAAACCATTGTTCCAACCTAACTCCTTGACTTTTGCCAACATCTTATTTATTCCATCTGCAATTAGCAGAAATTGATAAGGGGATAATAGGTCCCTTCCTTAAGCCTTTTCGACACTTGAAATAGTCACTAATTTTACCATTTAGCATTACTGTAGAAGATCCTGTGGTGACTGCTTGAAGGATCCATTTAATCCACTTTTCATCAAATCCTCTCCACCTTATAACATCTTCTAAGAAGTCTCATCTAATTTTGTCATAAGTTTTCTCAAAGTCAAGCTTAATCGTCAACCCACTTTATTTCTTCCTCTTCGTTTTATAAATTATCTCATGGCCATTGACTATGCTATCCAAAATAAATATATTTTTGGGAAATGCACTTTGAAAACCACCAATCAACTTATCAATTATCACATTTAGCCTATTTGTCAGCACTTTTCTAATTATTTTGTAAGTTGTAACTGACAGTACAACAAACTATAGGTTTAAATCTTCAACTCGGTCAGCACCATGTTTTTTTTTTAAAATCAAACAGATAACAGCATAGTTCAGCCTCTGTAAATTCAGACAGACTTGATAAAAATCAGAAAGCAACCTTAGAAGATCCTCTTTTATAAGAGCCCAAAAGTGCTGATAATTATTCTTTATTAGAAATCCTCTTTTACTGTGCCCAAAACCATAAATAAGTGGTCCATGGCTATTTTTTCTCACATACAACTTCTTCTGTTTTTTAGGCCTTGTTTGCTTTCAGGAAACTCCCTGAACTGGTTCAAGAACCCTAATCCGGTTCATTAACCAAACAATTTTTTTTAATCTTTTTTATATCTAAAGTTCGCTCTTCAAAAAATTAAAACTAAGAAATGAGACAAACTAATTAAGTTCGGGGCTTAGCCTCAAATCAATCAAGGCCTTAATGTTTAATCATAATTTCTACAAGGACTTCACATAAAAAAAGATTATTATGTTTATTATAAAAACAATAGCAAAGGTACCTTATTTTCCATTCAGCTACATTTTGATAGTATACTACTCAGACAATAAGTAAGCTTCTTGATTTGTACATAGAATGATTAATTGATCGCCATCATATTATGAGAAAATTATTGTTTGTATGTGATCTCCATATAATGAATGTCTGGTGCATGTATTCAGTTGTTTTTGTCTTATTTTCTTCAACGGCTGAATGTTATTTAAAGGTGGTACAATCGTGATGCCTATGTCGATAAAAATATATACACTGTTAATTATTCAAAATCTAAAGAAGGCCTCCGGCAATTGTCTGGAAATTTAAGCTGGGTGCTTGTCTATTTCTATTGATTGGGCTTCTGTTTCTTGAATTACTTGGTGTGAAGGGTTGAAGCATCGAATGTATTTCATACTGGTGTGTGCTTGTTCCATTTGTGTGGATCAGATCAAGTTGATACAGTTTGAATAAGCCCTTGAACCCATTATATTGCGTTTGATCTTTTCATGGGATCTGTACTGTATCAACGAACACCAGGAACGCCAACTTTGGGGCTTTGCCCAATAATACATATGCAATTCCTTAACTGGTTAACGATCACCCTTTCTTAAGCCAAGTCTTGTTTTTATGATAATTAAAGAAACAACTGATGCCAAAGATGCTATGATGTATCTCTTTTGGATTTGAGTTAACTAAATCGTGAAGGAATGCCTGCTTGAATTTGTAATTCATCAGTTGACAGAAGTTCTCATTCAGATACATGAGAAACTTAGAAGAAAGTAGTCTTACATGAATTTTCTCGGTTCGCATGTTGGACCCACTATCAGGTATGCAGGGCAATTTGATGGGAGACATACGTTTCATTTAATAGCCTCTTGGATCTTATGGATGTGCCATATGTGTTAGCATTTACTACCTCCATGCATCCGCTCAAAGACTGTTGTTTGCAATTTTGCGTAAGTGTGCCTCTTCAAAATTAAAATGCAAGAGGTTGTGCTGCTTGTTAATGAACATGGTAAGGTCCTTTAGAATTTAATGACAACAAGTTTGAATATTTTATCCACAACAGAGACTTGCGGATGACATGTACAATGGTTAGGAGGTGCAAAGTAAAATAGAATAGGAAATGGATCAATGATCTAGCGACCTAGAAATATTGTCAGACATGTTTGACCATAATAGTGCTGATTCGACAGTTTCCACATTTAGATAATGGAACTAATGGTGTGGACCGTTTTTAATGCTTTATTGTTACATTAATTGTGTGCCGTTATTTGTAATGGGGAAAGGCTGTTAGGTCCCAATTAGTATAATTAAAATTAAGTTGGAAGCTGAAGCTTTTGATGATATCTGAGGAAAAAATTATTATTTGGTAGTTTAAATTTGATTCTTTCTCCATTCTGTTAGGATGTCTGGTATTTCTTCATTCTATTGGGATCTCCATAACTTTCACTTTAATTCTTGGAGCTGATGAATTTTTCTAGTTCAATATTTCATCATAAGATGGGTTTAGTTACCATAATGGATATGTAAGATGCTGCCCATGTTATCTTAACATAGGAAATATACAATAAAATTAGAATACATGAAATTGTATGGTGTCATTTTTCACACCATTGTAGCAAAGTTAATTGGATATGCAGATCGTCTAAGTCTGGATCTTATTAATTATACTTTCCGCTTCAATCAATGATGCATGATAGTAAGGTGTTCGTTTCTTGATGTGCACAAGATTCATCTTGAACAGGTCTGCAAACGAGGCTCTCAAAGCTCCAGGATAGAGTACAGATTTTCTTGGCAGTTCTTTTCTGGATGTCATTGTTCTTTTGGGGAAGTGCTTGGGATGGGAGAGATAATTCCAGAAACAAGAAGGGGCCCCGATTTAGAAAGTGATCCAAAAGTATAGGTATGTATGTAGTCCTGAAATGAAAGGACTTGTGTATGAGTAACAGAAAATCCTGATTGTAGAACACATTTATTCATGCTGGAGAATAAAAATGTTTGCCGCATGCTTGAGGTGTTCCACGTGGATTCCTATGATTGGTTTTTCGAGGTTGTTTTTCATGCTACTATGCTCGTATACCAGAATTGCTATCCATTTTGAGCACTTATTTGATCTTTTTGTTTTTGTCACAGTGAAATGATGTTCGGTACAACCTGTGCACTTATCTACTTTTATCTGTTGACTCACCTATTTACCCCATTCTTTTCATTGTTACAGAAATGCTACATCAAATCGTGAGGCATGCAATCATAGAATTGGATTTAGCCCATAAAGTTGGATAATAGAAGGTTGGAATTCCACCAAATAGTGATTTCTATAGGTACATTTGAGTTAGCTGCTATCCTTTTGCAAATATTTGAGAACCTACAAGAAGAAGAATGCTGTCTTCTCTCTCTCTGGTTTTTCTGTTTTTTTGGTGCAGGATAGAAACTAAATTAATAGTTGTGTAATTAATCTATGTATATTTTGTTTGGCTGTTGGCCATCAATAGAAGACAATGATTGCTAATGTTGACAACATTTGCCTTATCTTTTAGTGTGATACCATAATATTAGGGTGGCGTTTGTCACTATTTCAAGTTCGTTCCTGCGTCAACTTGATGTTCGTACTATTCAATAAAAACTAACCAAAAAAACAAGTAATGGAACAAAGAATCCATCTAAGATGATTGGAACTATTACAGAGGAGCGATTGATATTACTCCACTAAACTCTTGTTTGTATTAGGCCATGCAATCACCCACTAAGTTGGAAAGTATATATCAATATACAAACAAGGTCTCAGAGTTGGCATCAATCCAACTTTTCATGTTTGCAATGGTCGACCTCAGTCACAAACCCATCAGTTGCAAGTTGCATAGTTGCTGAGCGTAAATTGAACGGCGGAGGACATCGCAAATCCAAATCCAAATCCAAATACTGCAAGTTGAAAAAGGGAAAGCTAATGCTTTTGCAAAGAGCTAGGGAGGGCTATCAGCTATGGCAATTGGCAGACAACCAATAGTTCGACCAGGTGAACCCAAAGGACTCAAATAAAACAAAAGGCCACTCACAGTCAAGAGTGTCTTCTTCTACTGTTCCAGTTTCTTGTTTTGTTCTGCCGGATTCCACGGATCTTCCCAAGGTTGGCATTCCATTTGATCCCACCTCCAAACCCCTCTCCTTTTCACTGCTCGGTTCCGACGGTCGTACTTTGCTCTTGCTCGTAGATGGGCCATGCATGCACCCTGTTTCTCGACTTCCCACCTCTCTTTCCTTCTCCTACTCCTTCATCCACCATCCCCTTTCTTTGCATTTATCCAGCCTTTCCTTGTTGCAACTTCTCGATTAATAGCAATAGACTCTAATATGCACTTTAATTTAGTAACAAACTTTAATTGCTAGTTTTAGGTTCCATGAAGCTTTCTCACGGCAGACTAACCATATGCTCATAATTGCTACTCGTTAGTCCAATAAGTCAAAAGTATGTTCTAATTAAGCTTTCCTATAAAACGGTATAATGTGATACTGAGTTATAGCTCACAGATTAGAGATTGTAATCCTACTAGTTTTCTCAGTTAAGACAAACCCATCGCTTTCTATATAAAGAGCATTGAAAAGGTTGCACGTATTTCCTGCCAAGAGCTTAGTAGATCTTTCCTCAGCCACCAAGTTCTTTTATCTTTCTTCTTTTTGAAGGACAGCAGTACGTAGACAGAATGTATTCAGTGGTAAACAAGATGTACATATGACTAACTACATGAGACTAGCGTCTTCCAAAAGTTAGAAAAGAGTATTATCCAAGTAGAGCTACGAAACTTAGTAATCCGCTGATAGTGTCCTTCACTCAGTGAGATAGAGTGTCTAGAGTTCACGCCACTCAGAAGTGAGATTAAACTCATACTTTAGTGGCAAAGATTCTATCATTGACAATCTCCTCTTCTAATATTTTATTTTGAATATCTAAAAATATACTCTTAACATTAGTTTTTTCCAATCGATAATTACTATGTAGACGAGTAAAATTAACTATAGAAACAAAATGACGAACTATTATCTATTCCGTCAAATTATTGTTTGATTAAAATTAATTTTAAAATATTAAAAGTAAAAATATCTATACGATACAGTGTGAACAATAGCACAATAAAGGGACCCCTTTTTTTTTTAATTAATAAATTTCTTCTTTGTTTAACATGTTGTTGTCTAATATTCTAAGAGCACTGTTGTTATTCGAGGTAGCATAAGCAAACTCGGACACTGCTAATAGCGAGAGGGCTTATCTTTTAGAGCGGTGGGCATCATCTTTCTCGCCTCCAAAGGAGAAAGCTTCATAGGATATGGTTGTGGGATTTTGTAGCCAAGGGATCAACAACTACCTTCCTTTCTACTCTGACTCTGTGAGCAGATCATCTGCAGCCAAAACCGTAAGATATATTATTAGTTCGTTATCTAACAAATAGTAATTTGTTAGGATTATTAGGAGAGCCGTGGTAGATAAGAGAAGTAAAAGCTATACGGTGATTGGTTAAATCTATGTGATGTATGTACAATTAACGGAGTGGCATTTCTTTTATGAGCATTGAGTTGATGAGATTTTTTTTTCCATGTCGTTGTAATCCACTAAAAATCTCGAACAAGTACAAATTATTGATCTATGTATTCTAGTCTTCTTCAGCTGGTGACCATAAATGAAAGAATTTTCCAAGATAATACTGCCAAAAGGAGGTGAGATCTTATTGGGCCACCGATGTACTGGTAAAAAGAAAACAAAGGAGAGTTGGTTTTCCCATTTTGCACCTCGCTTTGTGTGTTTATTATAGTCTATAGTAAGTTGTTGTTTTCCAACAGCTATAAGAAAGTAAAGTTATAGATGCATTGGTAGATGGTAATAAGAAATAAAATAAAAGACAGGGTGTAAAATAAAAAATAAATTTAAAAAAAAATCAAGGGAAATATGGGAGGTGAGCAATGCCAATAGCTCTCGTTCTCAGAGTGGGACCCGGTTAATATCGTCCGTCCAGTGGCTTGCTAGCTGGCGACCAGGTAAACCTAAACAAACATAAAAAAAATTGAAAAAAAATCGTCTCGGAAAATATCACCACGTGGTATCACGTGGTTCACGTGCTGGAGAGAAATCTAATTCGTCTCATCGGATCGGATCCCCAATTGGCCGAGAGGAGCGGCTGCGATGAACCCCCATGACCCATCCCCCTCGCTGCTATATATCTAACGTGATTGGAATTGGGGGCGATTACAAACCCCGCTACCAAATCACAAGAACCCCCAGCTCGATCTAGAGTTGATATTTCTCTCCAAGATAACAAGCATAGTTGATGGATATGTATATGATTATAACAAATCCTCCTCTTTCTTCTTCTTCTTGGAATTGTTCTATTTCTACTACTATTACTACTACTTGATCTAATTAGGATTTGCTTTCCTTTGATTACGTTGGTCTTACGAGATGCTTCTCCGAAGCGCCTCGTCTCCGCTGCTTGGTAACTCGTGGGTCCTTCCCCCGCTCGAGGTAGAGCTGGTGGTCGCGAAGACCCACCTGTCCTCTCCCATCTCCTTCTCCTCGACGTCGACGAATTCCCCGTCGGGGCGGAGGAGCGTGTTGACCAGAGCGCTCTCTGAGAGCGATCTATCAGACATCTCGCCGGTTCTTCCGAAGAGGAACCCTCTCCCTGTTACCATCACGTTGGAGGAAGAAGGGGAGGAGGAGGAGGAGGAGATCGAAGGCAAACCGACGCTAAGTCGCCTACTCTCGAGCTCGGGACTCGAAGGAGGCAACCCCAACGGCGTCGCGACGGAGGAACGCGTCGGAGGAGGCGGGGGAGATGGAGATGCGGGCCGTGTCGGATTCTCCGACCCGAACAACGGCGCTGCCGATGCCTATTATCGGCGGATGATCGAAGCGGATCCTAGCAACTCCCTTCTCCTTGGAAATTATGCAAACTTCTTGAAAGAGGTAGCAAAAATTCGATATCTTCTACTTAGTAATCAATGAATAACATTGAGCTATGTACATAATATATATGTACCTTGGCGATTATTTTAGGTTCTAGGGGATGAGTTGAGAGCACTGGAGTACTGTGAGAGAGCAATCCTGGCTAATCCAGGAGATGGATCGATCCTCGCTCTGTATGCTGATCTCGTTTGGCAGACGAGCAAGGATGCGGATCGAGCCGAGAGCTACTACGACCGAGCCGTCCAAGCTGCACCTGACGACTGGTAGGTTCTATACGTACGTATAAATATTTCCGTACTCTTTTAATAAAAAAGAATTATAATCATCTGGCGTTATTATATGATTGTCATCTGGCGTTATTATATGATTGCAGCTACGTTATGGCTTCTTATGCCCGTTTCCTGTGGGATGTTGAGGATGATGAAGAAAGTGTGGGAGTTGAAGAGAAGACGCAATTCCAATTGCAATGCCCATTGATCCAGGGAGCGGGAGCAACTCCTTCTCCAATCGCAGCTGCTTCGTGAACTCTCTTTCTAAAAGCTGAAGAGAAATTTCTCCTCTCCCTGTAAAATTAAGGCCGATGCGGCAAGCTAGTCCAGCGGTATCCTGAAAACAGTATCTGACTGTAAAATTTTGCGTAGTTTTAGGATACCTGGCTGTAAATTTTGAATAACTGGGTGGTCTTGTTGCGCTAATCTTCTTGTCTCCTTACCCGGTGTAATATATTATAATCAAGGAGTGCCTTAGATATTTCTTTTATTTTATTTTACCTCCCCCCATGCAGATAATCTGCGAGAAATTACTGGTAGAAAATCCTTTTAAGATCATAGAACAGAAGTGATTATGCATTCCAAACCATCTGTCTCTAAGAGAACATGGTAAACGATAGAAATCTTGATGGGGAAGTTCAAGTCTCAGGCTCCATAATGATCGGAAGGATAACTCAAAAATTAGGAAACAGAATGTTGGACTTGTTATCTATCAACTGACAAAGGAAATGTCGAGCCTTTGTTTCTCTGACTATGAACAAAAATGTAGAGCGAGGAACCTAGGTGTAAATCCAACTCTTCACGCCAGAAGACGTTCAAAGTTCAATATAAGATACTGGGAACTGGTTCACTATAGAAACAGAGAAGGACAAACATACCAACTCGTAATAACACTCTTCCGTTACCAGGGCAATTTGGGATATCATGTATCAAGCAACCTGGTTAGCAGGTCCTTGGTCCATGAGATTGTCTTCTTCAACTTCAGGTTCATCATTACCAGCTTCATAGTGCATTGGTTCTTGAACAGAATCCATGCTTAACTTGTTATCTTCTACCTGCTGGCCAGGATGTGGACTGTCTGCGGTATCAACGAGATCTGTCTTCTCTGATGGCAATTTGGGAAGAGAATTCCTCTGATGCTTCTTTGAGTGAACAATGGAGTCTTTTTTTAGGCCATTTTGGGGAACTTTTTCATCGAGACTCAGGCGGGCTGGACGATGTGTATGATTATTAGTTCCTTCGACATCTGTTGATGATGAGCTTTTCTGACGACCAAGCTTTGGTGACTTTGCTCTTGTTGGAGGAATCTGCCATGCCAACATTTAAGAATTAATTTATCAGCTTTAAACAGGGGTATCAAATGGAATTTTTTAATATACAGATAGACATGTGGTTGCTATCCCAAGTCATCATGGATTAGTTTTTTAAGATGCAATCGGATGACGTAAATCCTGTAGCCCTTTCACAGAACGACCTTTAATCAGTTGAATGCATGTTACAGCTGTATCAATCTGACAAACAAGATGAAGGTTTGCTAGTTTAATTACATCTCAGCAGATGCAGAATAGTAGACATCAGTTGTACATCCATACAGCTACTACATCTCCTTGAGTGGACTGATCCTTTGTACATTTCAATGAGTCAAAAAAGATGAGTACAATACTATATCACTTGTTTTACTGAAAAAATTCTCGCATCTCAAATTGTTGCTCAAGATTACCATAAGTATTTGGGCAGATATCCAAATAGATATTTTTTATGAGGGTTAGGTAAACAAATCCCAATATCACAAGTTAGTACCACGAGCTATGAAAATGCCCTGTGAAGTGTCAACATCAACCTTGCTTTGAAAATTTTGATGATTTTCCAATATGCCCACAATATTCATTTCTAAAGATTTCAAAGGTATATTTTATGTAAGGGTTTACTAATCATTTAACAAATTTTGTCTTTAATTGTCATTATCAAAAGTGAATTATGCAAGACTTTCAATTAGATAAAGCCTTTAGTCCAAACAATTTGAGGTCCGCTATATAGATCCTTCTCTATTCAATCTCTATTCAGTGCATCAAGCCCAATGTCTCATCATCACCTTTAGTATGTCCATGCTTGTCACCAGAAAAAAAAGAATATTGCCGTTTACATAAAAAGCTTTGAACAAAGATTATTCAGTTTTCTTTCGTGAGATCTATTGACAAGCTGACAACCTTATTTTGAGCTATTATTTTGAGCTAGATTATATAAGAAAGAGGAAGTACTTTCAAATGGTAGGCAATAGTTTCACAGAACTGCTGATATATTAAATTAATGAAGGGCATACTATTTGGTTGAATAAAGAACATCTTTCACCAATTAATTTCACACCTCATGAACTTTATTCATTGGGTGGCATTGAAATGAAATGGCTCCTAGGTAGAGTCCATGTTTGAATTTCTAACCGAAAGCTAGAGAACTAAATTTAATTCAGAATCCTATATATCATGCAAAACCCAGTTTCTAGCAGCTGGTTTCCTCTTAAGGATTGTAAAAGGCTGGTGTCTAATTGGATCTCCCCTTCTTTCTCTAATATCGGCCTCTTTTATGGAGGTTTTCTTCTTCATCTTTGGGTGCAGAAATATTTTAAGCTCCTAGTTCTCTGTTCCAAAGTTCTTTTACTAGTTCAATTAAGTCATCCTAAGGAAAACATTTGACAATATTTATATTTTTTTCTTTTTCTTGATAATTAAAATATATGTCAAAGAGAACACATCTAAAGATGGATACCTTCTTTCCAGTACCCAAAGACAGGTAAGTAGGGAAGCTGGAAATAGAGCTAGTAAAGGCATTTATGCCAAACTTGGTGATAAATAGTATAGCATAATACCTTAATAAGTGAAGGGGCAAATATTGTTCATTACACCCTAGATCATGCATAACTTCTCTGTACAAAATCAGAGGGGACAAGAATAGGATGACATGTGAAATTAGACGTTTTAGGTAATATTAAGTAACACAATGATATTATGCAGACGTTGAGGGTCGCAGAATCACTTCATATTTAGGAAGACTTTCTTTCAGTTGATCATCATAGGAGTCATAATGTAACACAAACAATTGCAGTGGAGATGTAATATATTATGAACCAGTAACCACAATTACGTATGTACCTTCTTTAATTCAACCTTGGGAGGTGAAGGCTCCTGATAGAAACTAGGCATGGGTGTTGCCTTGAAAGCCAACTTCTTTCTAAGCAACTTTAATTCAGCTTCTTGACTCTCCTATATGATGATGAAGAAACGTCAATGGAGTTCTAAAAGTGATCAATCAGAGAGAATATTTGAGACAATAAACTGCAAGCCTGCAACAACCTTAGTTTTTGCTTGCAATGTACTTTTTTCCAGTTCTTTCGCGTGAATCTTCTCTTCAAGCTTCGAGTAGAACTAAATAAACAAGAACATATTTGGTACTTCACATTTACACTCTTTTCAATTTTAAGAGCAACCAAACGGAAACAAAAGGTACTTGCCTCTTTTCTTTTCTCAGCCCTTTCATCACACTTAAAGGTAAAGCCATAAGACGGGATTGTCCCCAGTTTTTGAGGTTTTGAACTTTAGAACCACTTAAGGACAAGTTACTCAATGAAGAGAAAGAGACCAATGCAAGGAGAACAATCTAATTGCTTGACTAGGGGCTTCTAGTCACAAAAGGATACAATGACGTACAATGCGGATCTTCTTCAACTTTGATGGATGCATGCTGCTTTACAGGCTTCAGATTTTTCCCCTCCTCCCTACATTTAGATATAAGAGTATAACAATATAAGACCTTAATATATTTGATATCAACTAGCCAACAATCCAGAGATAAATACACTACCAATTACTACTAAAACAAACTTACAGTAGCTCTCATGCAGTTTAAAGTAGCGGTACAGAAAGAATAGTATCGTGAAAGAGAAATAATTATTCAAGTGTATAAAGACAGAATTGAGCATGCATATGTGGTGGACAACATACTTTGAGTCCTGAGGAAATGATGTATCGGTGGCAGATGCACCATCTCCATCTTTTCCAGCTAGCTGTCCAAATTAGATACCAAAGGATGACTATGTGAAATCTGATCAAATTGAAGTTGAAAATGATTCCATTCAAAGTAACAACTATTATGCAGATAATTTCACCTGGGACTCAAGAGGGGAAGTGCTAGAAGTTGGACTTACATCCCCAACAGCATCCATACCATCACTAGTGCGTCTCCCGTTGTCTGGATCCAAATTGGTCACCCTTGCAAGAGGCTGCTTAGGGCGAGAAGCTGATGTAAGCGAACCATTTGAAACAGAAGAACCTTTTTCTATTTGGCTTCCATTGTAATTCTTTTTTACTGAAGTTGCAACGCAAGTTTTTGGCTTTGATGGATTTTCACCCCCAGATGAAATAGTCCGGCACTTTGCTTGACCTTTAACAGGCTTAGAGTGATTGGTTTGGCTTTCCTGGATGAAGTACATACCAAGAGGCATAGGTTTAGCATATTCAGATTACGCGGCATAATTTTAAGACCTAAGAAATTATTGAACACCACTGTTCAAATTCTGTATAAAAATATCACGATAATTAAAGTAAATAGTTTATAAAGGTCCAAGGATAATTGAAACTTGGAAAAACTATTGTTGGACAGGTAATGTAGTAATATCACAATTCAAATTGACTAGTTCATATATTGAAAAAAAAATGTGTGTCACCTTAGGAGCACGCGGTCTCCTGCTTTCCACATCTGAGATAGTTTCTCCTCTAACATCTGAGGAGTTAATGGCTTCGACTTCATGTGGGGCTATAATTGTCTCAACCCCGGATGATGGAGATTGCTCATGGACCCCGTTCTCAAGATTCATAGCGCTTACTGTGCTCGCTGTAACACTGCCAGCATCCATCTACTCTCTTGACTCAATAACTTGCAGGAACACTTCTACTTCCCAGCTGAAAAATGACTTCTTTCTTTCCGTTCTTGACAAGAACTACAAAAAATGACAGCATGTTTCAAAATTGTACCATAAAATCCTCACACATATAAAGAAGTAAGTTCCAATTTCTCCATCCAATTCTAATAACCAGCGAGAGACATAGAAATAAGGTGAACGAAGAACCAGATCCCAAAAGACTGTAATCACGAGTGGAATTATATTGGCCAAACAAAGCAAGATCGGATCGGCTCGGATCTGACGAGTTCAGAGCCAATGTACCTTGATTGAGATCTACTGCACAAAGATCTCACTGGCAGATTCTAATGGGAGGAAGGGAGGAATCGAAGCGGGGACGGCCCCCAACAAATCAAACGCCTACGGATCTACAAGGTTTACTCCATCGCAAGCACCGGATTTTGTTAAAGAAGAAAGAAATGCGATTTCCTACATAAGCTTCGGATTTCGTGAGATCTTACCTCAAAGAGCTAGATTTCAGGAAGCCATGGGAGCAGATCTCGAACACTAATACCGTACTGGGATTGGCAAGGGAGAAGGACGTAAGGGGGTGAAAGAGAGAGAGAGGAAGAGGGGGGGGAGAGAGGGAGAGAGAGAGAGGAAGAGGGGGGAAGAGAATGAAGCTACCGACCAAAAAGGGAAGAGGGGTTGGTTCGCTCTTCTTATTTAATTTTACCGGATTTGCAATTATGAGCTCATGTCTAATTGCAGTTTGGCTAGATTAACGTCTCTACCGTGAACTTGTGAGTTATATGACCAAGTACTAAATTACACTCCTAAATAAATTTATTAAAAAAATTTATCATTTAAAATATCTAAAACTTGATAATATGCACCAATGATGTGATGCAATAGTACATGTTGTTAGTGTTTTAGTGGCCATTACAGCGGGTATATTATTCTCTCATGGCAGACCAACATCAGTGGAATTTTTTTATTTATAAATCAGGATGTAAAAAAAAAAATGTAGTATTTCTTTCATTTTTTTTTTCCAATAAGGATGAAAATGTAATAGGACGGTAGGATTTTTTTATGGGTAATGCTATGATACATATATATTTTTATTTTATTTTATTATTAGAGTAGCTGGTGGGCTCTCGATCTTAATAATCCGTGTTTGCCTCGGTGATTCTCGCTGTAGCTTTTTCTTGGTTCTATGTAGAGCCGGTGAGTTCTTTAATATATTTCTTTCTTGTATTGTTGATGATCGTCCGTCTATCTCATCCATTTTTTTTCTACGTATCAAACTTGTAATTAGTTAAATGACCTTAGTATTGCTCTCCGCCTATCAGCCTATGACCTCCGAAGAGAATTGAAGAGATAGAGCATGAGATGCATCATGATTCATGCATGCATGGCATCAAGAGCTATTCGTGATCATCCCAGCGAGCGGCCTATACACAATTTAGGAATTTTCAAATGATAGCCCATAGATTCGTTTCAGAAATCAGACTAACGGTTACTTTGAATGACAAATAGAATTCACCAGAGATTTTAAAAATTAGTATTTGACCAGTAAGATGCAATTTTCTAGGAAACGGCTTGATTATTTTTCCTTAGAAGTTTTTACGTAGGCTAGTATTTTATTAACTCTAGACACAAAATACAGAGGTTAATTCACATTGAAAATAGAAGGGGAGATGGGGATTAAAGCCCTTTTACAAACCCCAGCTCTTCCAACCAAATTGAAGCACACGTACGTATTAAGCTCAAAGAGAACGATCTAAGAAACATCTGGCAAAACATTGCTAAGAATGAAAGGGTCTAGGAGAGCAGAAAAAAAAAAAAAGCCTAATAGAAAATCTTTGATGGCGAAATAGTTTCATATCAAGCTCAAGCTCTAGGCAGAGATGATGACCATGGCACGAAGGCAAGAACCAATTGACAAGAAGATTGTTGACGAAGTCGCTGCATCCACAGCCTATCACTCGATCAGTTAAGCAACAAGGAAAGAGAAGAGCAAACGAGAAAACCAAACATAACTCACAGATAGAACTTCGATGGTCTGAGAACAACTTCGCTAAAGCAAAGAGCAAAATCCAACATCTAGAGAACATCGAAGTTGGACGAGTGAACTTCGAAGGACATGAGATCAAAATTTTAGGCCTCCCGAGAGAGGACAAGTAGGAAAGAGTGAAGAGAGAAGGGTCGCCTCTTCCACCGCCCGCGTCGCTCGCCGAAGCTAGCGACCATGGTGGGGGGCAGCGGAATGAAGGACGGCGGCTAAGAGTTTTCTGGGTGTGGAGGATCATTTCGTGAAAAGGTTAGTTATTATATAAGAAATCTAATGATGCAATGCAAGTGTTAGATGATTTCTCCTCTGACCAAAGGTAAACTGTTGCCTCTTAAGTGCAAGATTCGAAACAAAAATAATAAAAAACAAAATGAGATCATTAATTACGCAGCTTTCAAAGCCTAATAAGCTAAACCACAGGATTATTTAAGAAAACCCTGTTAAAAATAATAACAGGCAGGAAAGTTTCCAAACAAATCACATCTCATTGTTCTAAAACACAGTTAGCTATTGCTGATAGTCAATTTTGGCCTAATGTACTTCGTTTTTTTGTAGCAGAATTAGTAGAGATAAACAATTAGATATCAGTGCAGGCAAACTTCGAAACATTCTTCTTTTTTCCTACACCATACAATAAAGTTCTGTCACTCTAGTCCTTATTTGTCTCCCCCAAAATTAAGATGGAGTATCTAAAAGGTATAAAAAGGAGGAAGAGGAAAATAGGAAGAAACTCAGTACTTGGACTTGCATAGGAGTGAAGGTCCTGCAGGACACAGGGGATGTAATGATCAAGCTCAATTTCTAATTCTTTCCTAAATAGTATGTGAACAATCTCAGAATGACTCCGGAATGAGAGTTTTTATTAATAAGTACTGCTTTATGAACTAAATTATATGCTCCAGTAACACACAGAATCTAGCAAATAAAAGATTCCTCAATGCTGATACTTCTAAAATCCTTGTCAACTTCAACTTGATTATAAAGCTCCTTAATAAAAAAAAGAAAATATTTGATTTAGGAAGTTGAAGACACAAGATAAAAAGCGTCGCCTAATTTTATTTTGCTAGTCTGAATAAGAACAACTAGGTAGAATGCAATTAGCCTTCTGTTTAGAACTCCTGTAGTTATTTACCTTCCGATACAACAATTAAACCCCTCGCTCCCAATATAAATAGTAAATAAAGAGATCTATGTACAATGAACAACTGAAGAGCACAGCATCTATGAACAGAGAATCTAAACGAACATTGGAATTCAACATGTTAAGACATGATCATACATTTTAAAGAGCCAAAGTTGGCGAAAAATTTAAACGAACATTGGCATTAAATACCATATATGTGACCATTAAAGCTAAATCTACAATTAGATTAACACATTATCAAGTCTAGACAGCTAAGCCTAAATAAAGGTATGCTAGCTGAAGTAATAGTTAGGATAACATATTGAAAATATGATGCTGGTGGAGAATGGCCGGACAGACAAAAGGTTGCAGAGAAGAAACTCCCAATAACTTGTGAAAAATCAACTCAATTTTTTTTTTTTTCAAAAAAAGGCTCAAAATTTAATCAAATGGGCAACAACAAAATATCTCTGTTAAGAATCTACTTCTCTTAAATTGGACTACCATGTCTTTCTATTTCTTGGATATCTGTACATGGTATGAACAAATGACAGAACTGATAGAACCCTAAAGAGAATCCCCCCCCACCTGTCCAAGTAACTCACTAAGTAGACTATAATCACCTTGGGCCAGATAGGCGTACAGCTGAAAGAAATGCCTCGCTGTTGCAGTCCGACTGTCCTGAAGAGGTGCCCTCTTCACTGATAGACTTGAAGACGTTAGCATACAATCTGAATCCCATCTGTGAGGAAGTTGGGGGTTGGGGCACATCTGACAGGCCTTCAAGCATCTGAACAACTTTCGACATAGATGGCCTTAAGGATATGTCCTCCTGAATGCACCACAAAGCAACTTTTATCGCAGTCTCAAATCTCTCATCTTTGTCGTTATACATAAGGCTAGCATCAAATACTTCTTTCAGCTTTCCCTCCTCCATCTTCTTGAATGCGTACGAAGGAAAGTGGGCCTTCTCAGAGCTCTCTGCGGGATCAAAATTCTTCCTCCCCCCAAGTATCTCAAGCAAGACCATACCATAGCTGTACACGTCACTCTTTTCTGAAATCGCATAATTCATGATCCATTCTGGAGCAAGGTACCCCCTTGTGCCTCGAAGTGTCGTAAATACATGACTCTGTTCTCTAGTCATCAGTTTCGCGAGCCCAAAATCTGAAACTCTCGCCAGAAAATGGTCATCAAGGAGAACATTTTCAGGCTTAATGTCACAGTGAATGATCTTCGAATCACAGTCCTCATGGAGATAAGCTAGCCCTTTTGCCGTTCCCAAAGCAATATTAAACCTCTTATTCCAATCCAGCTGAAAGCTATCATCATGGTTTCGAAAGATCCATTTATCAAGCGATCCTTTTGCCATATACTCATATGCAAGAAGCCTGTGTGTTCCCTCTGCACAGAAACCTCGAAGTTTGACCAAATGGATGTGGTGGATGCTGCCTATTATAGTCACTTCAGCACGGAATTCTTTCTTTCCTTGGCCTATGCCCTCCAATTTCTTCACAGCAATTCGATTTCCGTCTGGAAGCTTTCCCAGATAGACTGATCCAAATCCCCCTTGACCAAGCTTAACGGTGAAGTTATCTGTAGCAACTTGAAGTTCCCTGTAACTGAAACGAATCGGCATCCCAGATATACTCTCCAAAAAATTGTCTTCTTCTGATGACCCCGCTTGAGATGGCTCTGGTAACCTCTTCCTACGATGAAGTCGAATTGCAATATAAATGAGAGCTGCTATTACAGCTGCTGTTACGAGA
This sequence comes from Typha latifolia, assembly GCF_019914945.1. Classification (NCBI taxonomy): domain Eukaryota; kingdom Viridiplantae; phylum Streptophyta; class Magnoliopsida; order Poales; family Typhaceae; genus Typha; species Typha latifolia. Next base: position 3,105,265 of record NC_133087.1, on the reverse strand, counting down.
CAGATGATTATAATGATTATAGAGTGGTTGCCACCGCTGCCACTATTCCCACCTTGCCCAGGACCTAAGCCTCGGCCGCCATCGCTTGCAACCTTGATGTAAGATGAGTAGGTGGCACTGCCGCTGGCCAACTGTTGCAAGCTTCCTATCTGATCAAACAAAAAACAACTGCCAGAGCTTCTATCGTAGAACAAGGCAAGGCACGAGCAGTTACCTATGCATGCGGCCTTGCATCCTGTTAGATTCGTTTTGGCGCTAGGTGCGATGAAATTGGTAGCAAAATATCCAACCCCATCATCAAATTGGACCAATTGCACTGCGGCGTTTGAGTCACAAGGAGATCCAATGTGGGGATTACAGTTTGCATATGAACTAAGGACTGTAGGACACTGGCACCGGGGTCCGCTGGAACAGATGAAGTAAGGACTGCAGGGCTCCGGCGTATCGCATGAATCCGCCGGTATCTTGGTGGTGGAAGGACTGCTCGATCCTCCATTTGGGAGGCTGTAGAAGGAAATAACTCCATCCTCGCCCAGAACAGCAGCCCATGTACCATTAGCATTGCTCTGGCCTGCTGCGACAACGAGTTGCCAAAGGACAGACCCTTTTCGATCGTAGAAGTTCCAAGAGTTGGAAACAAGCGTCGCAGAATGCATGTCACCTCCAATCTGGTCAACTATTTTCCTCTTATCCTCCTGCAGAGACCAGTAAGGCTGTGGCGATCGGAAGCCGGCATACAGCATCATATCGCCCGATTCAATCTGGAGACGAAAGGTCAAATTCTGGTTACTGTTGGGCTTACTCACAAGAACCATCCCATCGACAAAACTCTGGCCGGTGAGAAGGGTATCAGTCGGAAAGCTAAAGCTCTGCCACAGAGGCGGCGAGGACGGATCGGTTCCGAGGATCACAAGATTGCCCGAGTCCTCGAGCTTCATAGCAGCGGCCCCTTGGCCGGAAGTGTTGGTAGACCAGATCAGGTTCCCGTTGGATTTCAGGTCGGCGTTCCCGTCCTTGCCGAAGGCAAACATATCAGAGTGGGTCACCGGCCAGCCTTGGTTGGCGCCCCACACGACGGTGGCGCTGCCGAGGTGCTTCACAGCGAGAAGGAAGGAGGTGGAGTCCGTCGAGTTATAAGATATGAAGCCAAATCCGAAATTGGAGCTGTTTGATAGCAGAAAGACGCCGCCATTGTCGATCCAATCCATTTGCGAACCTTGGAATCCTGGGGATATCTCCGACCTCTGAATGCTACCGCCGCACAACTTGGCTAGGAGGGCGATGGCAGAGTACAAGATGATAAAAAATCCGAATCCCATATCCAATCCACTGAGTATAATGAGATCACAAACCAAAGGAGAAGCTCGCAGTAAGCTACACGAACAAATCTATCCTCAAAATCGTAGCTTCCGAAGGCGCCGCCAAGGTAACATATTACATAACCCGCCGCCAACAAATCTACCTGCAACCACAAACACCAAAAAGTTGTATAGAATTTTAATATCTATTAATATCCTCAAGAGCCGACTCTGTTCATACGAGATCCGGGATCTCTAAGTAAAAATAAGCAAGAAGAAGAAGAACTGAAGAAGAAGGGGACGGGCTCACTTCCAGCGTTACTGCGACTACTCCAGGAATCCGCAGCAGCAAGCAGCTCAACCCAGTTAAATTCCAGGACTCGACTTTCTGGGATTAGGTGAGAATTAATGAGGATTCGCCACAAGAGGGAGAGAGAGAGAGAAAGAGAGAGGTTGAGGTTGAGGTGACTAGATTGGAAGAACGAGGGATAGAAGCTGTGAGATACGAGGCAAGTGGGTCCGGATAAATTTTTATTTAAACTCCTTTTCTTAATTTGAGGCTGGGAGTAGTTCGATTAATTCGACGACGGCTGAGCTGGGTGGGGAGATGGGAGAGAGAGTGGTGGCAGAGGATGAGTCGGGGAGCTGCGGAAATTGCATGTGCGTACATTAATCGCCCTCCCCTTACTGTAGGCTGCCTGTCGTGCTGTGACTTCCCTTGAGATCTAGACTGCAGATTTTGACGCAATCACGCAAGCGACGGACAGAGAGAGAGAGAGAGTCAAATGGCCTTTTCTCCCTCCCCCCCCCACCCCCCGCCCACCTTTCTACTCTATCCAATTCCACGAGGAAAGTTTTGCCTACGACACCTTGCATTGGGTTGAAAGAAAATTTATAATTAATTAATTAATTATCTGAACTTTTTTTTTCTGATGATGTTCTTTTTTCTTTTTGCTTAATTATACAAGAAAAAAGAAAGGTGTAATTTGCAAATATCAAAACTATAGCAGGCGAAGAAAAAGAAAAAAGCTACCTGCTTCGTCTCCCTTTCTTCTCCTTATTCACCACGCAAAGACTCCCACGTAGGTTTTCGCATTCGAAGAATCAATCGAGTCAGAGACCGACAAGCAACCTATCGTGGGCCATCCGAGAGAGACGATTAGAATTCTTAATTCTTTTTAATTCACCACCTCCTCCCTCGTTACTGAAATGATTAATTTTGTAGGTTGTTACCTAAGTGGGTAGTTAATCAGCTTAGCCCTCCATACTCCGTAGTCTTCTATGTAGCAATTAATCAACTAGACTTTAATTGCTCCTTACAAGAAGATGCCTACTCTCTGTGTATGTGTAGATTAAACAACTACCAATTCAACCCCACCAACTACAAATATAAATAAAAAATAATCAATATTTACTACATGCAAGAAACCTATAATATTAATTAAACTCATATATAATAGAGAGTTTTACATTGCTGTCACCGGAAACTTTTAAAGTATTATAACTTCCACTAAAATTATTACGCTCTTTTAAAAAAGAAGATTATTTTACTCTTATATAAATTATTTAAAATAGTTTAAAGTTATCCAATATTACAGTACAATGAAATTTCACTTTATTTTATATGAGACAATGCAACAAAAACTTAATAGAAATAATGTTTGAGATATTTCCAATAATTTCTAAAAGTTTATGCGTGACAAAAATTGTTACGTAAAAGTGGTGTAATTAGTTCTTATGATACTGTAAAACAGTAAAAGTTTCCGGGTCAGATACTGTCCGTCCTCCGGATATGAGACGTTAGCATCAATGATGAGGGAGAGAGAGAGACAGAGAGAGAGAGGGGTAGGTGGGAGGACGTACGACGTAGTAAAAGCGGCAGAGCCACTTGTAGTTGTAGACCTCTCTCTGCAGCGAAAATAAGATAGCACCTTACAAGTAGCCTCTCACTTCCAGTCCAGTTCCTAGTAGGCCTTGCAACTTGCGAGACAACCGTCGTCTTTACCTGAGACCAAAGGCATTGCCTCTAATCTCTATTGCCTTCCCACTTATTATCATCTATCTCCATTCTCCAGCTTTCAAGAAGCAGAAGAGAGGAGATGCTAGCTGCTGTCACTACTTTGGAGAGTTTTTTTTTCTTTCTTTCTTTTTTAATCAAACTAGTCTCATAGACTTTACTTCAAATTTAATATTAAATTTGGTTTTTGTCCCGGTGGTTTTACTTAAAACACCGATAATTTTAGCATTTTTTTAGATTTATAAAACACTAACTATTTAGCATTTTATGTTTTAAAAAATGCTAAACGATTGAACATTTTATTAGAAAAAACTGAAAAATAAAATAAAAAGTAGAATGTGAAAGAGTTAAGGTTTTTTTCTTTTGCGATTCTAAGCGCAGTTGGTCATGGAGGATGACTATGTAATTTTAATTTGTAAATATGTTTTATATCTTCACAATGATATAATACGACTAAAATGGATAACTAAACACACAGTTACGACGTTACAATTTTTTTTTAATCTCTTTACTTATAACTTCCTTATTTGAGATTCAATTAATATTATTATATTTTTTTATTTTTATAATAGTATATTATATGTCCAAAATAGATTACTGATAATAAAGTTATGATATGCAAAATTGAGTAATTTAACGTCGAAGAGAAATTATATTAGGCCAAAAATAAGAAAAATAGAATTTTCTTTCATTTCATGTTTTACTACAAAAAAAATAGAGAGTGACACTGTTTGCTCATTTTTATTTTCATTTTAGATCGACTCTCTTTATACAGATATACTTAGACTTTACAAAATTTTAGCTAATATATTAAATTATCTTGCCTAAGAAAACTATCGCACTGTCAAATCATCAAATAAACTGAGCTAAATCATCAAATTACCAAACAAATTTTTTCATAATAATTATTTAAAATTAAAAATCGACCTCTTTAGTAAAGTAGGTAACTACCAACTTTACAATAATAATTAGTTAAGACACTTTTCATCTTTGTATATACTATATAATTATTATAATTATTAATTTTTACTAAATATTATAAGTTACTTCAATGGAAACTCTGAATACTTTCGTTTTTCTACTTCTTATTTACCAAACACATCCCAAGGAGAGTAAGTCTAGTATTAATGTAAAATAATAATAATAATAATAATAACAACAACAAATGAGTCTATACTCTATATCCAGGTAACCCTTCGCAGCTGTCGTATCAAATTAAGAACAAGGCTTTGAGGTTGGGATGAAACATTTAAGCAGTTTGAATCGTGCATAAATATTAAATTAACTATAGGTACTTTTAGAATTCAGACAGAGTGAGCTATTTTAATTGTTATTCATAAAATAATAGTAATAATAATTTATAAGTAGCTTTTTTATGACGAACCAACCAAAACGAATACTAAAACATCAAAGCTATTTACTCGTGACGCCAAACTCCTCCAAATGGGTAACGTCAGGCCTCGCTACGGACAACTCGCGTAGCACGTGGACCGTATTAATGAATAGTCTGAGTCTCACAAAAAATGCTCAATTTAATTAATTAAATATCCTATCAATTATGAAAGACTTTTTTGGTCTTACCCTATCAATTTAAACTTATAAATAAAAATTATAATAATAAAATATTTTAATATATATATATATATATATATATGTGTATGTATGAAAGGTAGGACTCTATTCTCTTGTTTGCACTGCATCTCTTAACTATATAGTCCGGTTTCATATCAATCTTCTTGTTTATGTTTTTTAATTCTATATTTTAGTTTATTTATATTTTATTATTTTTAAAAACGTAATAATTATTTTAAATAAGTTTATATAAAAAATTATGCTTGAAATTGTAAATATTTAAAACGTAGTGATCATCGTGAATAAATTTATATAAAAAAATATTAGGTATCTAATGATAAATTAATTGAACAAATATTTGACATATTTATAGAGAAAATAAGTTCCAGTGTATATATGAATGATCTTTTAGGATGAATTATAAATTATTTCCCTATGGTTATGCTTAAAATCAAACCACCCGGTAAACTTTTATTTATATCATTTTAATCCCTATAGTTATTTTATACTAAATTTATTTATTATGTCTCATACATTTTATCTTCTTTTTTTTTGGTTGAAATTCTCTTGTACATAACATAATATTATAAACCTTAAAAATTCTAGAGAGGGAGAGGTGAAGGCAAGCATAGAGAAACACAACAACTACTATTACCAATTATATGACATGTGGAGTGATTTATAATTCACCCTAATTTATTTATTTCATGGCCGTATAGCCTAATACAATGAGAAGGAAGAGACGATCCTAAACATCTATTAAAAGGACGCAGTGACTACTACTAATATCTTATTAGTATCTTCTCCAATGGTACGCCAGAGTTTGCCTTGAGAGATTCCAAGAAGTAATAATTGATGTGAGGTGGCAGGAGTTGATGTTATATTATTCCAAACAATTAACGTGGTCTTCTTCTTGGCAGACGTTTTGAGCAATCCCAAATTAATTACTAGAGGAGTATAAGGTTAGGTCACTTAAATTATATCCTCCAGAAAGAAGATAAAGTTCTTATACATACAAACTATTAATTAAAGAATGCTCATGTGCATAGGAGAAAGAATATTTCCTCGTTTGCTTGTTAGGGATTGGAGCTGGTATAGTGGAATGTAAACAAACTTCGTGCACACGATTGTCAAAAGGAGAGGAAAATAAAGGAGTAAAATTAAGAAAAGAAGAATTATTGTATCGTAGAATGATCCTAGTGGAGTTGACGTTCATGCCCCTCCTCAACATGTATTTTTCCTTGTTAAAAAATATATTTAAAAGTAATATTATTCCAAATAAAGTTTTGATATATCGTTCTATATTAGCTGCCCAAATTGCACGCACGTTACATTTTTTATAATTGTTTATATTCTAAATTTCCACACAAAAAAATAATAATAATCTTATTGATCTATGTAATCCTACAATCTATACTTCGTGGACTCCAAAAATCATAACTATCAAAGAAAAAACTCCTTTTAATATTAATTGTACCCAGCTTGGCAAGGGAGGAGCTCTAAAATAAAATACGGGGGTGTAGATCATATTAAATACAAAGAAGGGTGTAAAATATAACATTTTCGAAATATATTGTTTCCTTGGGCTTGGTTTTGGGCTTTGATGTGGGTTAAGAATTTGGCCCAAAAAGTATCGATAAATCTTTAGCCTCGTCAGCTCGTTCTTTCCTCCATTGCTCGGGAGCGGCGCCGCAATGGAGGAGAGGGGGGGAGGAGGAGGAGGACAGCGCGGCGGCGCTGGTGGGCCGGAGAGGCGATCGTTGCGTCGGTCGGCGCGGCCTGCGCCATACAGTGGAACGCCGCGTAGATGGCTCTCCAAGCTTCTTACTGAACCCTATCAAACCCCTCTCCTCGGTACGCTCCTCTATTTCCTCGCATAATAGTGTTATGAAAGATGGCATCTTGACGTCCGCTTTGATGATGGATTCAATCCAAGAAAGGTGCTTTTTTTTGTTTGTTTTCCTATGATCCAAGTTCTAATCACGACTTTCTCTGCATTTTTCGTTACAGAAACCAGGCAAGATGAGCGTCTAGGAGTTTCTATAGTGAAGTCCAATGTAAGGATTTTATGTTTTCCTACATCTTTCGCATATACCTCGTCATTATTAGCATGTTTATTCTCAATATAGATTATATGACAGCTTAGACGGATTGGGTTTATTTTTCTTCATTCCCTTCACCACTTTTGCTTGATTTTGGTCATACAAGTTGGCAATAAATGGTATTTTAATACCTCTTCGTTTCCAACTTACGTTTCTAAGTTAGTTTCCTATTCTCTGGTCTATAGTATTGATAAGTTGCAATTTCATTTAGAGGAAAATTAGGGCCCGTGCTTATCTTTTTTGTTGTCCATATTATGCCAATGTAGGTACTTCCTTCCCCTAATTGCATAACTCTAGATTTCTGTTTCACATTAGATGTCATTTACAAGAAATTTAGTCTTTTGTAAAATTAACAAAGTTTTGTGTAATAATTTTTCCTATACAGTTGCAGAATAAATTTATAGAATCAAAAGAACCAAATGCTTCTGCTGAAGTAGGCTCACCATCTGCTGGTTGCAAAGGTGCTCAGCTCGTCGAAGGCAATCCGAAGGATGCAAATCATTGCACAGGGCTTGCTGAAATGGAGCAGTACTTGAAGCAGAGATTGTTTTCTAGGCAAGTTGGTGTTGTTCAGTACTCGTGTCTTCTCTCTACCTGTGTGCATGTGTGTGGCCGTGTGGGTCTGTGGGCTTCTATGTGGGAGAATGAAGAACTCTGGTACTTGCTGCGGCCAAGATGTGGTGACGAAAGTGTAGTTTGATCTTCAGTAGAACGGAACCGATTGGTCACTCTAGGAGTCCTTGTTTTCCTGATGAAGTGACTATTTAATTATTTGGTATTACCTAAATGAAGAGAATACTTTACCTGAGTATCCATTTATCAAGGAGCCTCATCAAAGAAATAATAGGAGCTTCACTTTTCTTTTTTGCAAGTTAAAATTAAAGAACCATGCTGGCATCGAGTCCTTGGCTCCTTGTACTGCAGAACTATCAACTAACAAGAAATTGTTACATGGTTACTCTTGAGAGTTGTGAAGTTACAATACTTTATTCATGTATTCATAATTTTAAACACTTTGCTTGCCTACAGAGATGAAGCAGAGCATATGTTAGAGCTTTTACGGTCAAGGACCCCTGATCTTTATAATGAGGATAGATGTGCTGGAGAGTTCGCTGTGAAAGCAATAGACAACGCATTGGTTTCTGAAGGTCCGATGGCTTTGACAAAATATGCTGGGAAGTCAGACCGTCCAAAAGCTTGGATGACTTGTGACTCTGTAAGTATCCACACTCTTGGAGAATCCACTTGATGCGCGGCTTATCCTTTTTACATATATATGCAGTGATGATATTTTATGTCTTGCTGATATATTGACATGTAATAGGCACAGAATGTTGGCTCTTCACCAGTTGAAATTGCAAAAGCTTATATGAGAGCTCAAACTTCGGCATATGACTATGGTTCTCAAGGTGGAAACTTTAAGGTGTTAGAAAGTCCGGTTGATACTGATAGTTCTGCATCAAAATTATTCTTTTCATCAGCTACAAAGTCGCCCATATGCTGGCCAGGCGCAGTTGTCCAGAGTAATAAAAGCCATGTGCCTCAGTCTAAAAGAGGAAGGCTTGAGCTTTACAGTCCCCCCAGGGCTCCTTACTCTGGTGCAATTTTTTCAAGATCTACTTCAAAGGTTTGTGTTTCTTTCACACTTTTTAAATCTCGTGCAATCCTAAAGGTTTACCTTTTAAAATTTGTAGTTCTTTTCTTTTTCTATTTTACAATGCTTACAGTTTCGAGGGAGTAGTAATAGTCAGGCTGACTTGTTGGCTGGGCAGAAACAACAGCTAACACCTCTTCCAAGTGCTAATAAGGTACCCGCTCAGCTTACCTTTTCCAGTAAATTCCAATGTTTGTTGGAAGATGACAAAACATTAACTATTGACATATTTGAGAAAAGCATTTGGTTCTTCTAATTCCTTTCAAAATGCATCTTTCAATTATCCTTAGCTTATCGAACAGTTAGAGAAGTCTTCTTTTATGGTTATGTTACTGCTTTATGCAGAATCCTTACAGTATAATGGGATTATTTATGAAGATGAATAAATGCAAGAAGATAGGGGGAAAACACTATGCTCTAGTGGGGGTGGGTGAGTGGGCGCATAATGGTGGTTTTTTGAGGTGAGGGACAAGCATCATGAGAGAGTAAAATTGCTTATCCAAGGGCCTTTTAATGAAAAATGCCATTGTGCTGCTACTGTCTATTTTGTAATTTACTGCCCTTTCTTCATACATTTTCGTTTTATTTACTCATATACCTAATTCCTGTGTCATCTTTGTTTGGCGCAGAGGAAGAAAACGTTGGACTATGAGTTCACATCGGTTGGTCCTATCCATAGAATCCATTCAACTGCTTCTGGAGGAGCTCATTCATATGATATCACTGGTTCTTCCTCTCTGGCAAAAGAGAGTTCAGATGCATGGGAAGGATTCTTATCCACCTCTCAGGAAACCCTTCAAAAAGATAAATCAGAACATATCTCATTAAAACCCCAATCTATTGAATCAGAGAAGGAAGTGTCCAGATATGCTGTTGGTTATTCATCTGTTCATCCACAGTCTAGTGAAACAGCTAAAAAAATACTCAAGCACCTTGAAAGAGCTCTTCCATCCCCTGTGGGAGAATCGCTAGAGTGGAAGAAAGATGTAGCAAGTGTGAAGGCTGCTTCTGTTACTTTGATGATGGATAGCCAGGACAAATTACTTGGTGTTACATCTTCTACTGATAACAAACCAATCGATTTACCTGTGAAAGATACTGGTTACCAGGAGAGTGCTGATGCAAAGAAGGTATCAATTTTCTGATTATCACTTCTCAACCATTTTTAATCTAGTTACAAACTGTTACAAACTCTTCTTGCTTAGGATGAAAAGATATTCTATTTGTGGATGTGCATGTTTCATTGGACAGTGATCATATATGTGACAGGCATCAAATTTAGAAGATACACACTTGCTAAAGGCACATAATTTCCTTTGCAGGGTTGGGTAAGCAGTTCCAGTAAGGAAACAACACTGGGGTTAGACAACAGTAAAACTGGGTCCGAGGTGTCTCACTTATCCAATTCTTTTCCTCATTCTGGTTGTAAATTAGTCTCGACTTCCATATCAAGTTCAAAGCCCTCTGAGATAATTACCAGCAGTTTCAGCTTCACATTTCCTATTCCTGTGGCCTCAAATGCCCTTACTGAACCACCAACTCCTACCATCATTTCACAACCAGCAGCAAATAATATGGCCAGCAGCAGTGATGAAGATATTCCGACATTCAATTTTGGCTCATCTAGATCTGGCAGTCGGCTTGTTTTCTCATTTGGTTCTGTTAGCAATTCTTTGATTACTGACATGACAACCCCAAAATTCAAGTTTGGATCTGATGAGAAGCGCAGCTTATCTTTCAGCTTAGTTGGCCATGATGCTACTTGCTATTGAAGGTACCATACCTTCTGCCTAAATGCTTACCTTGCTAACTAGGAGTTGGGTACTTGCGAGATGTCAACTGGAAGTTCAAATATGCTCACTTTTTCTGTCTTTGTGCCCCTTTGTTGTCTTCCCGCTGTGAAATATGTGATGGTGACAATATCCCCTTCATCATAGGATGCTGCGATTGGCCTTCGTTGCGATACACATCATATCAGGATTCATTGCACAGGCAGCAGGAGGAATCTTTTAGTTAATGCATTTTTGCCGATGACGGTGATCCTGATATGCATGCAAATCATTCTGGAGGAGATAAAACATTCCAGTTCTGCTGGGATCTTGTGAGCATATTCTGCTGGGATCTCGTGAGGAGATAAAACATCATATCTGGAGTACGAGAATGCTTCTGCTATTGGATATCTTGTGAAAAATTTCCTGATGGATAGTTGTTTCAAGAATGCTCGGTTATTGTTGTTGTAGTGGTGATCTTACCATGAACTCACTTTAGATATTAATAATCTGTAAGGATATCTTCAAACTTCAGGAGCACGTTCCTCCTGATGTACCAAATATCCGAAGGAAGAAAAATTGGTGATTCTTTTTTTTTTCCAGTATTTGTTGATCCATTGTTTGCATTTTTTTTTTTGCCTTTCTGTACGCTCAAATTATACAGTACAATGTTTTCACTCACCTCTATCGTGTTTTTATTAAAAAAAACTTGGATTGAAATAAAATAAAGATTTATCTCGAGATAAATGAAATTTCTACTTTTATTTTTTTATGAGGTGTTTGATTGTAAAAAAAAAATGATAAGTGTTTGATAAAAAGTATGAAATAAGATGGCATTTGATGTGATAGCTGGGTAAGTGAAAAATGATAAAATTAATATTATTACCATTTTTCTAATTTCATGTAAGTTAATATTTATTACTTTTTATAATTTTTTTGAGAAAGATAGAAAATTGATTTAAAATATGAGTGTTAATTTTATTTTATAACTATTATATTTTTATATCATAATTGCTTTCAAATTTCTGAACTAAAAATATTTTACATAATATAGATTTCACAATTAGTATCTGACGTTCCATACCAAAACAATTCCAGTACAAAACATGTTATAATATATTGTATTATAATTATATTATAACTCGATAATATATTTGAATATATTATATATATATATATATATAGTCACTATAAATATCATAATCACATTATAATTTGGTAATTTAGTTTTTTTAGTAGAGGTAGGCAATTTTAAAAGTTGGGATACATGGGTAGAGATATCTTTTAAGTTTCTTATCCGCAATAAAATCTGGGATAAAGATATCTTTATCTTATTTGGCAAGGATTTTTGAAAACAAATGAGAGTTTATCACGGATAACCCCTTACTCCAACCAACGAAACAGGGCCAAGGTATTGGAGCCTAACGTCGAGCTTTTGGGCCGGGCCCATAGATGAGCTGGAGATGATTCTGTGGGGGCCGCGGTTGGTCCGTGGTCAGCTTTTCTTCTCTCTCCTCTCCATCTTGGTGCTTCTTTCCTTGCCACAGGCGTCGCCTGCTTTTTTAATTACTAGAAAAATTAGCACGTAGGACCCTGTCTTTTGAATAAATTATAGATTCCGTTAAATTTAACCCCTCATTCTCGTCGAATAAAAGGCCTTGTATCAAAAATTCTCTAAAATAGAAGGTTCTATATGGAAAGTAATCAATTACCACTAAAGTTGGGTGTAAAATGCATATGATATACACAGAGCCACCATTGCTCTAGCTCTGACTGAAGGTAGAAAAAGAAGGAAGTCAAAGGGAGGACGAGAGAGAGAGAGAGAGAGAGAGAGAGAGAGAGAGAGAGATGGAAGTGGAGGAAACTGTCCGATGCACGACGAAGAGGTTGCCCCGGTGACTGGGGCACCCCGGTGCCTTGTTCGCTTCTCCAAGCAACGAGGGAGGAATCGATTCCATTCTCTCTCTTCGTCCTCCTCGCCACCTCTCTTGAACTTGGAGGTGGTTTGGGGGTTTAGAATTTATTGGGTTTCCTTTCTCCTGAGGTTTAGAATTCGAAGCAAGCAATACTTCTCCCCACCACTGTATTACCCAAGGTTGATGGACTTGGAATCCTCTCGTTCCATACTTCTTCTTCTTCGTCGTCTTCTTTTTCTTCTCATCCCCCACTCTCTCTTCCTCCTCCTCCAACGCCGGTAATAGAAGAAGAAGAAGAAGAAGAAGAAGAAGAAGAAGAAGAAGAAGAAGAAGATGCTTCATCCCTGCGTCAGGACTCGGTTCCTCCTCCTCTCCTTCTGCCTCCTCGCACTTCCCTTTCATGGTATGAGAATCCTACCTGACTAAGAATCCATATCTTCTTAGTTGAATTTTTATTATTAGATAACGAATTGACCTGAAAGCTTACGCCTTTAATTAGGAAATAGACATTTTAACCTATAAAGCGATGTTACATAACATATTGGGATCAGCAATTGACTTGAAAGCTTGAGTAATTTGGCGAACAATTTATATCTTTCTCTTAAATTTGATCACAACTCTGAAAAGGTCATATCTTGAATGTCTTAGTTGCTGCTTGACTTTCTGCTTCTTCTATCCTTCCTTTCTTCTCTTCTTTAACCGCTTGCCATGGATGATATATTCTTTCCTGGCTCCTCAACCGGCTGCATCCAACACAATAGTCAAAGTTTTGCATTATCTGGCTAATCCTAACGCCTTCTTACTTGGAAGAGTCAGTTGTATGTCATTTCTAATCCTTTTCTATGCTTATTGTTAAATATATTAAGAATCATTTTTTGTGTTCTATTTTGTGAATAATTTAGTTAACCACGACAATAATCAATTATCTATATGTATCTTATCTAAAGTGTTTGAAGGAGACTTGTATGGCTGCCACTATGTCCGATTGCAACTATTAAGAAACTTATGAATTGCGGTGTTTTATGTATAGTTTTCTTTTTCATTTGTTAGAACCTATCTGCCATCTGATTCTCCTCTTTTCTTTCTGATATTATGCCGACTAGTAGGCTAGCATTATGTTTTTTTTTTCCAAGTAATTGTCGATGCGCTGATGAAGTTTTGTTGAAGTTTATGATACATCTTGCTAGAATTAAATATAGATAAACTTCTCAGATATGGATGGAATATGATTTCTCTCTGTTGCACAGACACTGTGACAGTTCAGGCATTCGTTGGAACGTATGGGATAAACTACGGCAGGATAGCTGACAACATTCCTCCTCCTGAAAGTGTGGTCAAACTTCTGAAATTAGCTAAAATAAAGAATGTCAAAATCTTTGATGCAGATCATAGCGTTCTTAATGCATTTAAAGGTTCTGGGCTCGAACTGGTTGTCGCAATTCCTAATGAATATGTGAAAGATATGAGCGTAAATGAAGACCGGGCAGTGGACTGGCTTAAGGAAAATGTGCAGCCATTTCTACCTGAAACACATATCCGGGGGATTGCTGTAGGGAATGAAGTACTGGGAGGGGCAGATCAGGATTTAGCAGAAGCTCTGTTCGGTGCTATTAAGAATGTATATAATGCCACCAAGATTCTCCAATTGGATAACATTATTGAAGTGTCGACACCTCATTCAGAGGCTGTTTTTGCCAATTCTTATCCTCCATCATCATGCACTTTTAAAGAAGACGTCCTGGTCAATCTGAAGCCAATTTTGGATCTATTTTCACATACTGGCACTCCCTTCTATATCAATGCATATCCATTTTTGGCTTACAAAAGTGACCCGGAGCATATCGACATAAAATATGCTCTCTTTCAGTCAAACGCTGGAATATATGATGCAAAAACCAATCTGCATTATGATAACATGTTTGATGCTCAAGTTGATGCAGCTTACACAGCCTTAGAAGCTGCTGGCTATGCGAAGATGGAGGTCCGAGTTTCAGAGACAGGTTGGGCTTCCGGTGGAGATCAAGATGAAGCAGGTGCGACATTACAGAATGCAAGAACTTACAATTACAACCTTCGTAAGCGACTTTTAAGGAAGAAGGGGACCCCACTCCGACCAAAGATTCCGGTTAAGGCATATATCTTTGCCTTGTTTAATGAGAATTTGAAGCCTGGGCCAACGTCTGAGAGGCACTTTGGACTGTTCAAGGCTGATGGGAGCATTTCATATGATATTGGTTTCAGAGGCCTACAGTCTTCATCTGCATCTATGTTTTCCTTGAAGGTATTTGAATTCCTTCTCACCATTATTTATATTATTTAGCAGAAAATTGTAGTTTCTTGAACACATATTCTTGCTGCACCTGAAACTTGGATTTCTAATCACCCTTTATTTGTGAAACAATTACAATTAGATAACTTAATGGGCATATAAGTTATGTTCTTTTTGTTGCGCAGTATTGAAATAATGAAATTAGCCTTTTTAACTCTGCTACAATACTATCAGTGTCTCATTCTCTCAAGGAAGTAGATCGATGAACTCTGGACATAAGTATCCATTTTTTTCTCATCATGGCATTTAACAATTATCATCATAATATTGTGTTGGTTTGGAAAATTGTCAATTTCTTATTGATCAACATCTTTTAATTTGCTTACTTGTGTGCTTGATAAAGTTCTAGAACTTTGTTACTACGCTGTAGATACCTTCTCTTACATGTTGCAAAAGGTAACTGGTAGCTAGAATAAACAAGCTGATCAAAGTGACAAATCTTTTTCCTTTAAATCTAGTGTGAGTTTGCCGCAGGCACCTACCTATAAATCTCAAATGTTGAGTTGAACCAAATGAGTTTATTGAGGAAGGAAAGAGGATGAACCAACTTAAGTTACTTAACACTGCTGTTAGGAAATAAACAATGTTTCATTTGGAATCAAGTGGGTTCACTATGGAGTGAATAAGATCTGTCAGGAAAGCTAAATGAATTTTCCTTTAGTTGTTGTTTCTTGATCTACTAATTAATCCAAGTATAAATTAGAGTCGGCATACGTACCTTCTATACTTAGGCTAACACAATTTGAGAACAAGCCTTCCTTATTCTTCTAAGTGACTAAAGATGAGAACAGGTGTCCTACAAGATGGTGGAACTAAAGGGTTACGAATTTGAAGGACTAGACCCTATTACCTTTTTGCTGTTCTATAGAAGAAAATAGTAAGGATCAAGAATAAATGGATGGAGACATAGTCCTACCTTCTAGTGCGAAGACCCATTTGGACACTTGTGAGATGGTTTATAGGGTTTCACAATTCAGTCCTGTTTTCATGGTACCCTGTTTTTTAAACAAAAAAAATCAGATTTTTGGAATAATGAGTATTCTAATGCACTGATAAAACTACCAGTGACCAAGAACACAAATAATGCAGTTTTCAGCAGAGTTGAAAAAAATATGTCAGTTACTCATTCTTTTAGTTATCATGTCACTGTTACTTGGATGAGTTTCGCATGGAAAATTTCAGTCTGTATCTTCTTTTGTATCTTTGTATAGCAGTATCCTGTCAACTCAGACTAACTCTTTCTTTCTTTCTTTCTTCCTTTCTTTTCTGAGAAGAATCTTAGACTCACTCTTTCTTACTGTTGATCTGTTGCAGCTTATTCGAGCTCATGGTTGGTTTATGCCTTACACTGCAACTCTCATATCCTGTGCTATTGCCCTTTTTCTAGCTTTGGCAACTTGATCTGCCAACTCTGTGCCATGTCTTCTGCACAACGAAGGCTATTATTTGCTCTATCTGTTCTCAAGCTCTGTCGTCACCATTTGTGCAGTAGCGATTCATAATTAGGTGCTTTCATACCGGAAGTTATACACAGAACCACTGATTCTTTGATGCATCTTGTCATAAAGGAATGTTTATACAAATTTGGATAATACCTTCTTGTATATGGGTTTTCTTACACTAATAATTGAATACAAGAGATCGATTTCTATTGGTTTATAATGCCTGTGAAGTGTCTACTGATGTAGTGGCACCCAAGACCTGTCTTCCTACCTAGAAGCAAATGCAGCTTGAAAGGACTAAACAAAATATGTCTGCTTACAAACCGGATTGTTCCAAATTGTCCCAGGCAACTAAAAGGTAGCTAGGGACTTGTATTAGAAACAAAGGAGTTAATACTCATATTATTCTTTATAATCGATCCTACTAACTTCTCACCTACCCCTTGAGATGAAAACCATCTAAAGAGCATGATCTTGGTCTCATTCTTCAAGCATGAGTTACCTAAATTCTAACTATTGGCAAGTCTATCACCTCTCGGCACAAAGAGCATGCGGATGAACACCAGACGACGCCATTCCTACTAAGCTCTGTATCAATAAATAGCACAAGAATGAACATAAAGTTGCAAACATCATCACAACTACCTCTTTTCCAACTCAAGCTATGGATAGAGCAACACCCCATTCGCTGGCTCTCGTCATCTTTCTCTTATCCCCTCTTCTCCTGCATACTGCAGTCCATGCACAAACCAGCACTGCCTATTGCCTCACCCAGTTTTCACTGGCAAACCAAGCGTGCGCAATCTTACCACCATTATCTAGGACCTCTACGGCCGCGGTGAATGTGACCTTACAGGACGACAACGATAACGATGAGGATAGTGATGTTGATGATGATAATGATGAGGATGAAGATGAGGATGAGCATGAGCATGAGCATGAGCACAGTCATCATGGTCATCATCGCAGAGGTGGTCACCATCACGATCAAGATGGATTTGCGTTGCAACCACGCTCGTATAGGGACTGTTGCAGATGGGTCAGGCAGGTAGACAGGAGCTGTGTTTGTGAGGCATTACTTCGTCTGCCTTTGTTTCTTACCAGGCCAAGGCACAAGTACGTTATGCAAATTGGGAGGGCCTGCAGGATTAGGTACAAGTGTAGGGCGACTTATTAGCTATATGGGGACCTTGGAGTTGACCATCATATATGTCAAACTAGATTTACGTTCTTGTTGGTCAACGTCAAAATCGTGGTGGGTTTGCGTTCTAATATCGCGGGTGAATTTATAATTTCATAGCTGGGATGTGGAAGAAAAGAAATAACCTTTGATTTATTTGGAGATCTTTTTCAAGTATATGTAACTCGTAAATCTTATTTATTTAACTAATTATAACTCCGTTTTTATTTTCCCATTTTTACAAAGGAAAAAAAAGTTAACAACATATTCTCCTTTATTCTCCATTGAGCAAAAGAGCACCTCATATATGGAAGTATCTATAAGAGAACAGAATGAATGCTGCAGGAATCTAAACATCGGAAATTCTAATCAAAACATCGTCGTGCTACCTGGTTTTTTACACACCAATACTTGTAAGTTCGATCAGTCTAAGATACGGCAACAGTTTGAAAACATCCAATTCACCATCCTGATGAATTTGTATAACTCTTTTATCTTGCTGGGTTTTGCTGATGTCCAACTTGAATTTAAAAAAACTCGCTAAAGTAGGTTGTTTACAAATCAAATTAGCCAGCCGAGTGGCATGGAGTACCGGAAGTAAAATTTAATTGGTAAGGAGAAGAGAGTATGCCAATTCCATGGGCAAGATAGCCAGTCCCTTGCTCTCAAACAGCTCATTTGCAGCCTGCATATTTGAATCCATCAGTTGGCCCATCATTTCTTCAAGCGGTTCATCAGACATCTGCGGATGGAGCAAATAGTGTCCATAACCCTGAAAAGAGTATACATATATATCAGGTTTACGCACTTAATTTACCATAACCTACAAGATGTATCCCAAAGGGATTGGCAACAAAAAGTCATTTGCAACTCGCATGAGTTTCACTCGAGTTTACATTATGTAATTAAGAGAGGAGCAGATAATAAAAGAAACATTTCTTAAATGGTGCAGTCTCGTACCTCAAAGTCAACATGAAAGTAGCACAGTAAGCCAAATAAAGATGTACTATTTTGGTTGTTTAAGTGAAGAGTAGTTCTTATAGATAGTAATGCGAAATTGCAAACCCATGTATGTAGGACTTTGTTTTTTGTTTTTCTATTCATGTTAAAGCCCTATCAGATGTCAATTTTGCATATATATCTGAAGAATATTACAGTTTGCATTAAATTCCAAATATAAAGAGCACTTTTTGAATAAATACAGCACATCATTCAGCCATTCCATATAACCGCTGCGAGTACAAGGTAAATTAACCATCTATAAAATTGATTTCCTTCCTACGTTTGAAAGAATAATGAAAACATAATGCTATGTTACCTCAAAATGAACAAAGGGATAACCATTAGCTTCATCAATTAAGCGGTTCTGACTCAGGGCCTGAAATTTGATCAAGATAAAAACAAGTTTCAAATCCAATAGCGTTAAATCTGACATACCAATTTTAATAGGTATGCACTTAGCAATGCTATGCACTGTAGATAATATTTCGAGCAAGGTGCTCTTTTGTACTCGCAAATAGAAAACTACAAGAATTGCTGGTGAAACATAACTTACTTTGAGCTTAAGTTTCAAAAACTTGATGTAGTCGATTACCTCATCCAAGACAGCTTCTTTGTTACTCTACATGAACGTATGCCACAACACAGTAAGCAAGAAAAGCAAGATGTACCTACAAAGTGATAATACATATTTTTCTCCTCATACAGTGCTAGCTCTCACGTGTAAGCAAAACTTTACAGGAATAATCTTATCAATGACCTACATAAGGTCCTCTCAGACCAGCAAACATTAAGCAAGATATTTGATAGTGCTATATGATACTGTGATTCCTGAGTTCTCGCATGAGAAGAGAAACTACAAGCAAAAATTAAAATGAGGTGCACTTTGGAGCACTTCACCCTGCAAAGAAAACAATCAACTCAATATACAATGATCCTAAAATCATGTTCCTTTAAAGAAGCAATATTCAACACTACTGTGCCTGCACTTTCAAAGGACAGATGTGGTATCCAAAGCTTTAGTGTCATGTTGGATGCTTTTCCAGAACAAACAATAAACATGAAAGATTTAGTAGAGCATGTATCTACCTTCTCTGGACATTGCAAGCTGCTTTGAAGTGCTTTAATTCCCTCAGAAATCCTCGCTCGGCTGAGCTGCAACCAGTAGATTAAGGAGAAGGATAAGAGAATGGAAAGTCAGTACCTGTTGATAAAGTTAACTCAAAATGATCAAAGACATTAGAATATAAGAACTGATCAAATAACAATGTGCATACTCTCATTCGCAAAATGCATCCTCAACATCTTAACTAGAAAAACTGAAATGAAAGAATTTAATTTAGCTATGATAGGCCAACTTTGTAAAACTGTACTACAACATAAATCTTGAGCATAGGCATATTTACCCTTTTTCTTGCACAACTTTGGATTCTTCCTTCTTCAGAGCAAACCATTACTTTTGAAATAGTTTTGGCTGGGTTAAAGATATCTTCACCTGACTTTCTTTTGGTCAAGGCATGATTCTGTTGAGTGAAAGAAATGATAGGGTCATAAAGCAGCAACTTAGCACAAAAATTTTCTTCAACACAGATGGTTTCAGGAGTAAAATTAAGTCAATTTAAGTCTTACATTACATGGGTTTACATAAATATGCAACAACTAATGAATCACCTCTGGCAGAATTTCATTTACACCATCATTAGACATGCTTGTTGATGATTCTGCTTCAGTAACTGACATTATATATCCAGCCTGTATATTCAGAGAATTTCAAGATCAAGACTGTGGGCACCAAGTATGACCTACTTGATGAAGTAATGTACAATGATGTAAGCAGCCATACCGCTGGAGCTGTATAAGCTTCAATAAGTTTGTTCTTTTCTACATGATGTAAGGTCATTTGGAAACTACTTGCAATTTCTGTATTGTTACTACTCTGTACAGGGACAAGGGCATTTGCCCAGGAGGCACTGATGTCAGTACTGGATGAGTGGTTCAACAGTTCTCCTAAAGGATTTGGAAACAAATTAGATTTGTCTAACTGATTGTTCATCTGAAAATTATAGAACCCCTTTTCAGCATCCAAGTTAGTGATAGTTAGATTAACCCCAGGTCTATCAGCAAGAGCAACATTATGCAGTGGTCTTGCACTCGACATAGTACTAGTAGGCACAGCATTAACATGTTTGCCACAAAGTTGAAGGCGACAGTTCTGAGGTGATAAATCATGTTGAGTAACAGACTTTCCATTTCGCAGGGCACAGACAAGATTTACTGGTGTCTCTCTATATTGATCCTGAAGTTTCTGCAAATTACAAATCTCATTTAATTGCTTTGGCATACGAGGCCCCTTGCTGCTACTACTTGTTTCAGAGGAAGTATCCATGGAAGAATGTTTTGAAGCACTGATAATCACGTGATCTGCATTTCCTGGGTTAGAAAGAATAACTCAAAAGTTTGGAGAATTTTGCTGATATATTATTGAAAATAAGGACATCTATAATTTGATGGTTATTTTCTCAATTATAAAATTAGAAACAGTAATACCAAATAAAGTTTTAAGCTCACAATGCTTGCAATCCAATGGATATATCAACAGTAATATCAAGTTGTCATGTACCAACATCAACTTAGCTGAAGAACCTGAGGAGGAGAAATTTACAAGCCCTGAATACAGCAAGTTAGGCACAGTTGGGGTCTCTACTGTCCTTGTTGCTCCTATTACATTTTGGCACTAGATATATGTAAATTTTCCAAGTTTCAGACGTAAAGGAAATTTCTGGGTCTTTCCTAAACTTCAGAAATCAAGGTCACTTTGGGCCTCTTAATTATTATGAGTTATATGGTCTACATCGATCCCTAGTTCTGAAATGCCAATACTGTCTCTAAACAGACAGTTGAAGACATGTACAGAATATGTTGAATGTTCTCACTGGGATCATCAAGCAAAATGCTAAAAAGTATACCCTGTACTGTAATTAAATTATATCCAAAATGCAGTTAGGCAGAACAGGAAGATAGATTCCTGTAACAAACTATTCTTCAATAGCTTTTATGTGATATGAAACTTCCAAGGGCAGATATGACAGAGCAATATAAAGGATCTGTTTTTGAAATTCCCATAATGCATTAAATTAGCGGTAGATTTCAAAGAAAAAAAAGGATATTTCGTTTTGGATTCGGAGAAATTCTATGTAGCTATAATATTACAAGTAGATAAGGGCATGTAGATCCTCTCAAAGAATTTAAAATCCTAAACTATCTAGATTATCGCCAAGAAAAAAATCTAATAGGAGTTATAACACACTAGTATTTTTTTTTTCTTTGGCTTGTTTCTTACAGAATGACAGCATAAGACTGGAAATAGCATACCAATGGTGAATCTTTACGTGCACTAATCATCAAATTAAACAGGGAGAAAAAAGAAATGAATACTTAACAAACGACTATATTTGATCCACATCAAAAAGCACATAAAAAACCAATAAGTTCATCGCGGTATATCAGTGAAAGCAATCCCTAGCACATCCACGTTTCAGCAATGGCTCGAAGTGTACTATTCCAAAATGTTCCTATCTAGGTAGTACTCCATGAAATGGCATTACAATACCTAACTCAATCTGTACCAGAAAAAAAGGACCAAAATTACCCGAATATATGAGTGAGTGAGTCCATGACTTCCATAATTGAAACAAAGGATACTAAATGCAAAATATTAGCAACAAAAAGAGATAAATTGATTGCGTAAAATATTTCAAGAATCAAAACGAGAGATTGGAAGATGGAGAGATGTCTTCTTCTTACGACGGGCGAGATGGGAAAAGGCGGCTTTGTCTCCTTCGAGCACGAGAAGCCGAGAAAAGAGCGATGGTGCGAGTACGGTACGTACAGAGAAAGAGGCAATGGAATTGACTGATTTGCCCCTCCTTCTTTTCGGAGGCACGAGCCGGCCGAGAAATCCGGATTAGCTATCGGAGCTCCACCAAAACTACCCGACTCCGTTTCATATTCAATGTCGTACGGTGTAGAATTTCTACCTTCCGGCAATTCTAAGCATAGAATTGATTACTGTTGTGGCAACGGGGAGAAAAAATAAAATAAAAGGAGGGATGATAGAGATAAATTTTAAAGGTAATAATTGAATTGTAGTGATGAGAACTTGGGAAGGGAGGGGGTGGGGAGGGGGTGAGGTGAATGTATTTAATTACTTCATTGATGATGGTAGTAGGAATAATTCCTATTGAGTTGCTCTATTGTGAAAAATGAGTTAGGAATTTAGAAGAGGGATTCTTTTTGCTAAAATCATGCTACTTTGTGATGCATGGTTGGCTACTCTAGACTCTAAAACAAATGGAGGGAAAAAAAATACTAATTATGTCACACACATTGGTTCATTATTTAATTAAAAATACTACATAATATATACATGAATTACCGCGTAGTATATCTTAATGGTCTGTCCGTATCTAATAGTAGTATCCTACAAGATAATGATGTAGGAGCGCGAGACAAGTCACTGTATCTATAATAAAAAGAAAAGATATACAACATAGAAGAACTTTCCTTAAATTGCTTAGGATTTATATAAAACCGACACTCAGACCTTGCTTCCCCGAAAAACGAGTTTCATATTTCATTCCTTCAAAGCCTCCGAGTTAGCAAGAAGGGCGATGCTCTTGTGATCAATATAACAACAAAAATCTCTAGCTCGAAGGCGCTACATAGTATTTTGGCAGGTATCTTTGATTATTACTGGTTTCATATTCACATTTTTTTCTCATTTGTTCTGCAAAATTTATTTATCACGCTATATTTACAATCGCAATCAAATGAGTGATCTTTCGTTATATTGATCACATGATCCGATCATGATTTAATTAATAGAGTTTGGAAAAAATAATTTGCCTAGACCTAGATCTATAGATTTTTATCTATCTACTGATTTACATAATATAAATAGGTTTGAATATTTTTTTATACACTAATCTCATTAGAAATTTGCTATCTTGTTTAAGGCCTGTAGTTTGCCAATCTACATGCAATCTAAGTGATAACATCAAGAGTCTCATGTAATTAACTAAAAGCATGTGCATATCATCCTATAACAATCCTTCAAGTGCAACTCACAACATTATAATTTTGGTTTAATCTCCTTTCACTTCTATTTCTTGTTGAGATTGTTAATATTGATTTTTAAAGATTCAGAATTAGAGGACTATAATATGAGTGTCTTGGATTTCGTTTGTAAATAATAAATTACTTATTCACATATGTAGGATAAAATTATTCTTCTTATCTAAGAACGTCTCATGTGAAAGAAGAGTTTGATGTCATGCTTTATTTCAATAATTGATAAATTATTCTTGATCATTTTAATGACCATGCCATTAAGATTATATAAGATTATAAAAGGGCTAAATACGAGCTCGGGTGGTCTTAGATCCCGCTATGTATGTTTAGCTTTCAGTAGCTAGCAAGCATATAAAAGCATGACATCTACTATTACGAAGTAGAATAAACCAATTATATATCTCATAAGAAGGATGCTTTGTAAATGGTTGTTGTTAGTATGCTAGATCTAATGTTAATTAGTTGCTAGTTAAGTACTTCTATTTTTGGGAAGTACATCACTCTTGATGAAATAAATAGATAGAAGCTCAAGAAACATTACTAAATATCCAAAGGATATAACATTTAATTAGTCTATTAGAAAATGTGGTTTAACTTCTTCTATTTAAGTAGATACCACTATCAAAAAATTTCTGTCAAAAATAGTAGATAATGGTCCACATATACTAATCCATTGTGAATTCTCCTATTTAAAGATTATTATGTAACACTGTGCGGTCATGACCTTGAGTTCAGAATAATTTCTACTCAATCAATTATTTCTATTTATTATTTTCTCTAATCGTAATTGCATCAATCTACCATTTATCTTAGCTTTGTTCTTCAATTTTTTTTTAATAAAACTTTGTTCTTCTCAATAACAACTCTATGTTCTTACCAATGTCAACAACAAGTGTACCATTTATCTTAGCTGTTTTATTTACAGAGAATGTCAAGAGAAGCCCCGGCTCCAAGTATGAACTCTACTACTCTTCAAAACCAACAAAAGCAGCATGCAAAGAGAAGAACAAAACGTCCAGGGAATCCAGGTTACTTATTATGATCTTATAAACTAACTAGGTTCTATTTCACTCTAGTTTCGTATACAAATAGTGCCCATCGAACTATCTCTCTCTCTCTCTCTCTCTCTCTCTCTCTCTCTCTCTCTCTCTCTCTCTCTCTCTCTCTCTCTATATATATATATATATATATATGTACATATGATGTTGCGAAAAATAGATCCAACTGCGAAGGTGATCGCATTGTCGCCGAGGTCTCTACTGGCGACGGACCGTTATGTCTGCGAACACTGCAACAAGAGCTTCATACGTGAACAGAATCTAAAGCTACACATGCGCAGCCACCAACCACTAAGTAATGGTGATGTCGATCCGCTCGGCGAGAGGCGGGCATACAAACGGGCGTACATCTGCCCGGAGCCAAGCTGCGTCTACAACGACCCGGCTCGTGCCCTTGGCGACATCACCGGGATCAAGAAGCACTACGGCCGCAAGCATGGCGAGAAGAAGTGGCAGTGCGACCGGTGCTTGAAGAAGTACGCCGTGGAGTTGGACTGGAAGGCGCACATTAAGGTTTGCAACTCCCATATTCACAAGTGCGACTGCGGCATGGTGTTCTCTCGGTGAGCATTGCTCCTTAATTAATTTCTTCATGTACGTACCATGATATGTGTTAATAGACAGCGACATTAATATAAATGGTTGGAAGTTTTATGTTTCAAACAATAGCTATGTCTGATAGAATTTTATATTCCAACAATATGCAGCATTAATCATCACTTATAAGATTTATGTTAGGTGTACTTCATCTACTCAAGCAGCTGGAAGTAGAAAGTTGTGCTTTTTTTTTTCTTTACTTTTTGTTAACGAAAAACATTGCATATTACTCTTGTCATAATCAAGTTCGAACGCAGGAAAAATACCTACATTACTCATCGTTCCTTCTGCGGAGTGTTCACATGGAAGAAAACTCAGCCGCCGGCTCCGATGATCGCCGGCGAGAGCAGCTTACCAACGGCGAATAATATTGCCATGAATAATGGAATGACTCTTCCAACACTTCAGGATCTGCCAATGTCCTCAACATCCATAGGCCATCAACCAGTGCAGTCTCAAGAGGAATCAGCTCTAGCTTTTCTCTTCAATTTCGACACGCTGCCTGATGAGCCGGAAGGCTTGGCTAGAATGTGCAAGAGTCTAATGGAACTACTGGAGATGCCCAACACCAGCAACGCCAACGTCAACGCCAACGTCAATGCCAACGTCAACGCCAACGCCAACGCCAACGTCAACGTCAACGCCAACGCCAACGCCAACGCCAACGCCAACGCCAACGCCAACGCCAACGCCAACGCCAACGCCAACGCCAACGCCAACGCCAACGCCAACGCCAACGCCAACGCCAACGCCAACGCCAACGCCAACGCCAACGCCAACGCCAACGCCGACGCCGACGCCAACGCCAACGCCGACGCCGACGCCAACGCCAACGCCGACGCCAACGCCAACGCCGACGCCGACGCCAACGCCGACGCCAACGCCAACACTTACTGCCCGTCCTCTTCATTCGCCAACGATCTCGAAGTGCCGCCGCTGGCTCCTACACCAGATCCCAGTCTCTTGGTACCAACCTCAACTCCACTACTTGGAGACAGTAACATGAATGGCAACAATGGAGGTATGATTAACTACCAAGACCAGCAAGCAAGCATGGGAATGGAAGGGATGGGTGGGTCGGGCTCGGGCAACGCATGGGGAGGTGATGGCTTGTTTGGGAAGACGAGCAACTTCCAGGGGTTTGGAGGAGGTGAGTCCGGGTTTCAGCAGCTGGAGATGGATCAGTTTGACGACTCGCTGTGCTTTTTTGATGGTTTCTTCTGAAGTCAGTGCTAAGTTGATCAAGCTCTTTTAACTATTTGAAACATGCAATAAAAGGAGCTAAAAAAGCTCTGAGGCCGAAGGACTAATTCGGCTTATACCAAATTAAACTTGAATTTATGTTTATCTAGTACTTGTGGAGGTAATCAGGTCTGCATGCTTATTTTGTTTGACTCCCATCATGAGTGATGGTTTAATAATTTGGACTTTTTGCCCTTTTATTTAAACTAAAAATAAAAGACCTTGCGGAGAATTGTATCTTTTTTTGCTATGGCATTTGCTATATGTATGTTAGATTGGAGTACTGTTAACTGGGTTGGATAATATGGAGTTTTTTTTCTTCAGATATAATATTCAAATGGACTTATATTATCCGGATACAGATTCAGTAATTCTGATGTTTATTTTCAAAATCTTTTTTCCGCATTGAAAATTATATTATGGACATACAGAAAGAACTCAATCACGATGCAGGAGCCTTTTTATCCCCCTAAAAAAATGTAAATAATTTGAATAAAAATCATTTTACCTCTATAAACCTTTGTTTTGTGTAGCCAAATATCTTGATGTCTTACTCTCAATCTATATTCAATTAAAAAAAAAGGGTATTTAAACTATTTAATTGTCACTATTAACCATATTTATAGTTGCAATCGAATCAATAGGTTCGGAGCTTTAGTGATATATAATTAAGTTGAGCAGATAACGTGATTTTTAAATGCATTTACCTACAAAGAAAATAATTAAGAAATATATAAAAGAAAATTAAATTTTTTTTGAAAGTTTTTAATACTTAGACCCCTGAATTATTACCGATTTATACATACATTGTATAATATTTGTTTAATACACATATTCTAAACTATTAAAACCTCATAAATTTTTATTTTTTTAAATTTTCAATAAGTTTTTCATCTATAAATAATCACTGATTTGTACTTGAGTTTATTTTAACCTTATATGCGCTTATTTTTGTTAATATAGAGGAATTTTTTTTGTTAATTTTAATAGTAGTTTATTATAAGAGTCAATTTGTACCAAGTGAAATTATTTATTTAAGTAATAGCAAATACTTGAAATAGAAAATATATACACATTTTCGCACTTGGAACTCTTTCGAAGTCCGACAAATAAGCGGCTATCGAAGCCGTCGTCGCTTACCCTGTGCCGGATGGACGCCTCTTCCTCTCCATCTTCCACCGGCTGCGAAATGGAAATGTGCTGATGTCCTCTTCCTTCCTCTCCGCCTCTTCTTCAGAACCATCTCCATCTCCAAGAACCTATGGATTCTTTTCCGCCATTCTCCAACCTCAAAACCCTACACCCCTCTCGGCTACCTCCCCGACTCCCCCCTAACTCCCATCTATCTCCTCTCTTATGCCCATCCGAAGAACCCCAATCCTCCTTCACTCCACTCTCCGCCGCTTTTTATCAAACACTTCGAGACCAGACCTATGCAACGACCCACTTGTCCTCCGCTTCTCCGAAATCGCCAAGCACTTCTCCAAGAAGCCCCTTTTCCCTTCGCCGGACATCGCCGCGAGGCCTCGTTGGCCCAATCCTTTCGAGTACAACCGCTTGATGTCGGAGTTAGCCTCTGCTGGCGACGCCGACCGTGTCCTCCACCTGTTCGACGAAATGAAGGACTTCGGTTGCAGCCCCGACGTCGCGTGCTACACCACAGTGGTGGATGCGCTCGTTATAGCGAACCGTCCAGGGGATGCCGTGTCGGTTTTTAAGGAGATGGCCGTCGCTGGGATGGCCCCGGACATTGCGGCCTACACGGTATTGGTGAAATTGTACTCTTGCTACTTGAGGGAATTTGATTCAGCGTATGAGGTCGTTCGATGGATGGTGAGGTGCGGGTGCACTCCGGACGTGGTTACCTACTCTACGCTGATCACGGGGCTGTGCTGGGCTGGGCGGGTGGAGGAGGCATTGGGTGTTTTGGATCAGATGCTTGAGGATGGATGCTGGCCCAATGCCCACACATACACTCCGATTGTACATGCTTACTGCAGCGATAGACGGATTGAAGAGGCTAAGAGGTTGGTGGATACTATGGAGGCGGTTGGATGCCCACCGAGTACAGTGACGTACAATGTCTTAATTGAAGCCTTTTGCAAGATTGGTTTTTTCTATGAGGTTGATAACCTTTTGGAAGCTAGCAGCGTTAAGGGCTGGAAGCCTGATACAATAACATATAGCATTTACATGAACGGACTCTGTAAGTCAGGGAAAGCTGATAGAAGTTTTGTGCTGTTAGATGAAATGATACTGAATGGAGTTTGTCCCAATGCTGTGACTTTGAATATCCTTCTTGATTGTCTTTGCCGTGGCTCGAAGGCCTGGCAGGCAAAATGCCTGTTGGAGAGGAGTGCGGAGTTTGATTGGAATACTAATGTTGTCAATTACAATACTGTGATGAGCAGGCTTTGTGATGTTGGGAGATGGTTGTCTGCTTTTAAGCTTTTCCCTGACATGTTCAAGAAGGGCATAGTCCCGAATAGCTGGACATTCAGTATTGTTGTCCAGAGTCTCTGCAATGTTGGGAAGCTTCAACTAGCAAAATATGTCTTTAGCAGCAGGGATTTTGTTGCAAATCTGGTGACTTATAATACCTTAATTCAGTACTTTTATTTGGCACGAAAGGCAAATGAGGTTTATCTCCTTTGTTGTAAAATGAACAACGAGAATATTGCCCCAAATAAAACCACCTATAGAATTGTTATTGATTGTCTCTGCAGAGATGGAAGATTTTTGGGGGCTCTTGGTGTCTTTTACCGATCCCTGGAGGATGGATTCTCACCAAATCTTCTTGCACATGTAACTTGTGGGTTGGTTAGGGGTGGTAAAATTTGGGAATTACTCTGTCTGCTGGAATGGATGCAGAGACAGGGTTTTGTCCTAGATATTGTCATATTCAATAGGTTGATCAAGGCTTTTTGTGAGGTGGGTTATTGTCAGAGTCCAGAGATATACAAAGTATCTTATATTTTGGACAGAATGCTTACTTAGAATAGTCCTCGATAAGTTGAATATTTATGTGATGACCACTAAAGAAGACTTGCTTCCTAAGGTAACATCCTGTCCTCGCTAATGTCCTGGAAACTGTTTCAGTTACTACTATTTTACAGCTTTTATGGCTTTCTTTTCTTCTCTGGTTTTTTCATTATAATTTATGCTTGTAGAACGACCCTAGCTTGTTCTTGCTAATGTATGCATGTGATTTCATTTTATCGTTGGTTCTTGTCATATAGAGGGATATATCAGGCAGAACAAAGTTAGAAGCGGAATATCCCTTTTGTTCAATACATTGGTATTGAGAGTATTTCATAACTTATTTTCCTGTATTAATTTCTTCCATGCAGCATATTATGGTGGTGCTTCCAACATGTGGTAACTTTTAGTATTTTATGTTACTAATTGTATGTCCATCAAAAGAACTCGTTGACTTTATGGTTGTATTAGATGTACAGATTAGCTCAAACTCAATTATGACTGCAAGCATTGTATTAAAACGAAGTCATGGTGGCTGCAATGTCAGGTGCCATGGTGGTTTCAGACCTTCCTTACGATTGTAAGATCTTTGATTGCCTTGAATGGTGCGCAAGTTCATGGAGGGTGACATCTTAAATCAAAATTATTTGTTCTTCAACTGTTCTAGACTATGGTAGAGTGCCATCTTACTTAGCAATCATTGGGTCCATGGTTCTTTAATAGATCTGTTTTGTTGCCTTTATTTTCTTGCAATGGTTTTATCTTATCCTACATATATGAAAAATGCAGTGAGATTACTCGGCATCAGAAGTACACATTCGAAGTTGTTTTCAGACTACCCTTTTGTACTATCATAATCATGTGCCCATAAATCAAATGTGCCTATATTTCTCAGATTTAATTTTGCTAGATCGGTTTGATGCACTTTTTGGTTTTCCCTAGTGGAGATGTGGAGTACAAAAATCACCTGTCATATAAGCAAAACCTATCTTGTTACTGGAACTGAAGTTCTGCAAGTTCTCTTGTATCCTCATAAGTAATCTATTTGCACTTTGTTGTTTGTTCATCCTTGGTTCTTTTTTCTATAGTCATACAATATGCGGTTGGTGGACGACTGGATGCAAAAAAATTGTATCATCTTCTCCCACAGAAATGTAACAGCTACATTCTCTGAATTGAAGTGTCATTTGAGGTTTGACTTTGATTTTTTTTTTTCGGGCACACTGATATATGATTGCAGTTCATAGTTAACTTTATTTCTTAGTCTCAGAACATGCTGAACAAAATAATTCTTTATCTCTCTCCTTTCATTAAAATTATCACACCAAGTTATTAAGCATTTCTCTTAATAGTTAACTCATGCATTTCTCTTAATTAGTTATATTTGCAGATTTTATCTCACCAAGCTATTAAGCTGTTCAGTTAGGTGTTGATATATGGCCTGAAAAGCTTCTGCTCAAGCAGGGGGTGATATGTTGTTAATTTGCAGGTATTTTATCCACAGGTATGTACAATAATTGTAACATCCTTTTAAAACATTAGGTTCCATTTCTCAATAGATGATGACATTATTTGATGCAGGTGGAGCCACTTCTGGCCAAGAATGTTTTTATGATGACAAATAATGAAAAGTTTGAAGCCCTTCAGAAGATGTCCTGTGCCCTCGGCAAAACTCATAAGATGTACAATTTTGCCATTTATTTACAAGAAAATTATATCTTCTTCATGGGCCCCAGCCCCTAGTTGCCAGAAGATGCTAGGATGTCGTTGGTTTGAACATGTCCCATCTGATTCTGATACCAGCATAGCCTCATGGAGGAGATGGTAGACAGCTATGCCCATTCCTCGGAGGTTCCTGATAACAATCTTTCATATGCGCCAGCCCCAAAAACAGCCTGTGGCTTGCCAAAATAAAAGTTTTCTTGGACAAGAAAAGCAAAGTTATTTTACTAATAAGTTTTTGTACAAGAACACAGAATCTCTCAGGACAGATTATAAGACTAGGAAGAGTAAACCAGAGATCTCATAATTTAAATATGACTTGAGTCCTTGCCAATCTTGACTGCAGATGATTAACATAAAGCGATTATATCATGTTACTGGTTACAAACACATTAGTGATGTAAGTTAAGTGAATTATGTTTACTACTTTGTTGTACTTTAGATTTATCAGGACAGAAATTTTTCATGTTTTGCAGACCTTCCTTTTGAGGTTCCTCACTCTTTTTCATTGTTTTCCCATGATGCTGTACACAGAGAGAGATGATTGTTTTTTGATGTAGTCAGTTAATTAATTGACCTTCATCAGGTTTTCAACATTGTGCAGTTCAGTTTCATTTACTAAAACTGTAATGGCCATCAGTAGTGCTCAAAACTATTATGGTTTTATTATTTACTTCGGTAGTGTAATGAGATTGCCCCCACAGATGTGATTTTTTTATTTAATTTCTGCGCTTGTTTTGCATTCTAGTGCCCTGGTTGAGGTTGTGATATTTTTAGATCTTCAAATATTTTATGTTATTTCTCAGAAAGAATAAGAAGAAAAGAATTGTGCGTGTTCCATGATTAGATTCTCTTCCTAGTTCTTCCAAATAGTATTCTGCCATACCATTCAACAGGAGCTTGTGATGTAGATTCCAGGCGGGCACTGGAAAAAAATAAAATTAATCCAGGTAGATCTCTGAAGTGGGTTGGCTTAGAGGATTGATTCGGTGCAACAATTTGAAACTTTGTATTAGGTCGGCGTGATAGTGAGCTTATTTGTAGTTCCGGAGGCAGGCTGCCTTGCCTAATTGTTAGTCTTTTGTCCAGTATTTATTTAGTCTATGGACTCGTGAGTCATAAGTTATAAGAGCAGGCCCAAGTCTGTCGGGCCAGATTTGGTGTCGAGTTAATCCACGGGCTTAGCGAATTAAGCCCTTCTTAATCTCCTCTCTAATGAATCCAGATCTAATCTCATGAGTCATCTCATGGGCATAAGGCATAAGGCATAAGCCCAACCCAAGTCCAACTAATCCTAATTCCTCCCCTGTTCGACCCAATTCTGAGAGGAGAGAAGACCGACGAATCGATGGAGGCCCAAAACTAATGAAAGCTTTCAGTTTGAAATGTTCTTACTAACCCAAGGGCCTTCAACAGTCATATCGAGAATGTTGGGGGTCACAGTGCAATATACTATTTTTTAATTTTTTTTGTTCTCTTAAGCGAGGCGGCAAACTCAAAGGACAAGCACGCGCTGCTCTCAGACCCCCTCTGTCTCCTCTCTCTCTCTCTCTCTCTCTCTCTCTCTCTCTCTCTCTCGCCTTTTCTCGGGAGTAGATATAGATACTCGCTGAGCAAATCCCACTTCCTTACTGCTACTACTACAACGGTCATACCCTACCCTCGGCGCACCGCCCGGTAACCCTACCGATGGGTTGCGCCCAGTCGAGGATCGACAACGAGGAATCGGTGGCGAGGTGCAAAGAGCGCCGGCAATGGATGAAGTCGGCGGTGTCTTCCCGCAACGCCTTCGCCGCTGCGCACTCTGCTTATGCTGTTTCACTCAAGAACACCGGCGCCGCCCTCGCCGAGTTCGCCCAAGGCGAGGCGCACCCCATCAACTCTTCCTCCGCCACAGGAGGGGAAGCAGCCGGAAACCCCTCCTCTGCTGTCGGAAACCCTTCCTCCGCCGCTGTTGTCCATCCTCCTCCTATCGATTCACTCCCTCCTCCTCCTCCTCCTCTCCCGGACTTCTCGCCTTCGCCTAAGATCCAGCGATCCATTAGCATGCCTGACCTACCGCCGACTGTCTTCCCCTCAAAGTCCATTCCCCCGCCCTCGAACGCCTCCATCCGAGAAGAGGAGGAGGAGGGGGAGGAAGAGGCTGAGGAAAACCACCTCGACGACCGCCGACGCCGGCGGAGGCGGCGGCCGGAGGCACCTTCTCTTCCGACTCCACCGCCACCGCCGATGCCTGACTCGAAGAGTATGGACACATGGGATTACTTCTTTTCCATGGATGAGACTATTGCGGGGCCGTCGCTCTCTGCCGAGGAGATCCGGCCGGAAAGAGACGAGCTTGATGAGGAGAATGTCACCAGATCGCCACCGCCTCCGCCGCCCGTGGCAAACGGCGGGGAAGGGGATAGTGACGAGCCCAAGACTCCGGAGAATGCGGGGTTGGGTCATCTCCATCCGCTGCCGCCGAAGCCCCCGGGGAGGAAGCAGAAGCAGGACAGCGGCGTTGTCCATCACCAGCATGCGGCCTCTGCGCCACCGATGGATGTGAAGAGAAGCAAGATGGTGGCGGCGGAAGCGCCTAGTGTTAATCTGTCACAGGTGCTTACGGATCTCGATGAGCATTTCCTCAAGGCGTCAGAGAGTTCTCACGAGGTTTTGAAGATGCTGGAGGCGAATCGGATGCATTATCACTCTAACTTTGCTGATAATAGAGGTAGAGGAAGCTTCTTTTTAAGTGCTAGTGTTGCTACTGGTCTATCTCTATTTTAATTTATGTGCCACTAGAATAGAGTCAGAAGTTATGGTGGAAATTATGAGGATCTTGTTTTGAACCAAGACTTGATATTGACTTGGAGATTGTGGCTGCATTTGGAATTTTTTTTTCTAGTTCATCATCATGTTAGCTAAATTTCCTTCTACTATACTTGTACAACATTTTTGTACAGGGCATATTGACCATTCTGCAAGAGTCATGAAAGTCATTACTTGGAATAAGTCATTTAAAGGCATACCTAATTGTGATGATGGGAAGGATGATTTTGATAATGATGAGTGGGAAACACTTGCCACAGTGTTAGATAAGATGTTAGCATGGGAGAAGAAACTCTATGATGAAGTAAAGGTAAATTTTACATTCTATATGATTTCATGAATTTCATCTAATTCTATCTTTCCTTATTCATTCATTATGCCAGCTCAAGGATGGTAGAGATGAGTAGATTATTTATTTGTCTATTTTCTCGTGAAGGACTTCCTGCTGACAAATTCTGAGACCCAGATACTGAACTGCCATCAATTTTGTCTGGTGGTACTCTTGGTTCACTAATAACAACGTATTCAGGATGAGACCGATAGTTGCTAAAGAACCAAAACTTATATGCCTAAGACAGTACTAACTCTGATTGTGCTGTAAGTGTTAGTGTTAATCTGCTAGAAAGGATGAATATACTTATGAAAGTTCAACTCGTCAAGATAGGTAATCATGATAATAGATTTTTCCAAATGATCCAAAATTATCTGAAATTCCAAAATGTTTTGGTATGGAAAGTGTCATAACAATTTACAAGGGTAGTTAAAATTTGTGGATAGATTTTGTGAAATATGATTCAGATACTCCATGAGATTGAAAATAAGCTATACAGTGTTCAATGCTGAGTTGATTACAGCAAAGGTACCAAGCTTCTTGAATATTTAGGATGAGGAAAACCTGTCTATTAGGCAACATTCTTGGAACTGATTTGCCTACACAGTGGACCTCTGATATGATATTGACTATTTCTGACTGTTGTCTGATATTAACATAGTTGACTTTCTATGGTTGCACATCTTCAATTGTCTTTCTAATAAAGGTAAGAACAAGTGCTTTAAAATGTTCTTTCCTTTCATTGGAATGTTCTATCCTAAATGACTTCATATTTGAAGAGTAGCCCTAATTCGCTAAACACTGCAACCAAAAATAGTCCTAATGACCCAAAATTCACCTGAGATTTAGAGGAAATGTATTAGGTGACCAATTAATGGGTAGGAAAATATAATGTACCTATTGCCATCACAAATCTTGAACTTCTCCATTTTGTAATAATAAAGTTGGGAAACTTCTTTTTTAAAAGTTCATAAGCCAATAGGATATCTTCACTACATTTGACAATCAAAGTAACAAAAGTGTTCTTGGTTATTCTACCATAGGAGATAAGTTAATTAAATCATATTTGTGAAGCATATATACGGATACGGGATACGGAGATATGGATACGATAAATTTTTAAAAGTAGGATACAATACGGGTAGGATACATATACAGCATGGATACGCCAATAAATAAATAAGTAAATAAATAAATAATATATATTTAATTTGTTGTCAACCAATATAACATATGGTAAAGAATGATTATCCCATAAATGATAAGATAAAACAAAAGAAAGCTATATATTTAATATCTACATGCCTAAAACTTTAGAATAATATTGTAATAGAAACTGATATAAAACTTAAAATATTAGTGAAACATTGAGACCTAATTCAACTATTAGTCTACAACTGTTTTGGATCTTTAAATAGGCTTTAAGTTATATGTTTAATTCATTATCAAATAAATAAAGCTTTAAAGTATCATGAAGGATTAGACAATTGTATATACATATAAAGTATATGTTTTATATCATATTTTAGCACACAAAGGAAAAAAAAAGGATTGAATGATCAAGAAATGTATTGGAGTTGTATCGGAGCCGTATCCCGCCGTATCAGAGCCGTATCCTGCCATATCGGAGCTGTATCCTGTCGTATCGAAGTCGTATCCTACCGTATCCTCCTGTATTGGAGCCGTATCCTGCCGTATTAGAGCCGTATCGAAAAATTAAAATTAATTTTTATAATTCGAATACTCCTCCGGCCGTATCCGATACGCATCGGTGCCGTATCGGATATCAGTTTGGAGAGGCAAACAAAGTATTCGTGCTTCACAGAATTATATTATAGTCAAGCATGATAAGCTACTCTGTCAACAGGAAAGCATGGAGTGGTTCATGTTTTCTTAGGAGATTGTAGGCATAACATTTCCCCCGCTGTGATTGTAGCTTTTTGAACTTGGGGTCAGTTTGATGTGTTTGGCACTGTAACATGAGCAGTGTCTAAATGGTCATATGTCATATATGCTAATAATGTGCATATATATATATATATATCAGCTTTTATGTCAATTTGATAATTAGTGGCATGCATGTTCCTCGGGACATCTTTGCATGACAACAAACCTCTCCCTAGATAACATTATCCTTGATTGGAAAATGCAATTCTAGATCAAGTTTTTGATAGAAGTGGGGCAAATTCTCTTTTCCAAGTTTTACCCGGAATTCAGACCTTCTGCTCCCCTTTTTCATTTGATTTTAGTGGTTTAAGACTTTAAGGAGTGATTTCCCATAATTCTTTGTATTGATTGATACAAGGATATCATGGACACCTTGCATTCATTCTGATATGGGAATGTTTTGCAATAATGTTTTGAAATGGTCTATGATCGTATGCTGTGTAACCAATATCTAGCAAGATCTACTTTGCTTACATTAGGGGACCTTCTGACTGGCAATTCTTTGACATTACAAATATTTGCAGTTGAGCTTATTATTCTCCCTATGTGTTTATGTACATCATTAATGGCAGGCAGGTGAGCTTATGAAAATTGAGTATCAAAGGAAGGTTACTTTATTGAATAAGCAAAAGAGAAGTGGTGCTAGTACTGAAGCTCTGGAAAAAACTAAAGCAGCCGTTAGTCATCTGCACACAAGATACATAGTAGATATGCAGTCCATGGATTCAACAGTGTCAGAAATTCAGCATCTTCGTGATAATCAGCTGTACCCAAGACTCATGGAACTTGTTGATGGGTACGCATAGTTAACTTCCTGTCTGCTCCATTTGCTTATTTAAGATGTGATTTAGGCTTTAGCTTCTTTGTGAAGTTTTGAATTCATTGTTAAATGATTCTCTCTCTCTCTCTCTCTCTCTCTCTCTCCCCCTACCCCCTATCCGTCCATACTCCTCTCATTACTCACATAGTTATCCCCTTATTATACATCAACCCATTTCTTCTCTAGATCTTTTAAATTTTAAACACCAAGTTGGAAGCATACAAGAGACTTAGAATGTAGGGTTTCCGAAAGAATAGTTCTAAACTTCTAATGAAGTCTGAGTGTGCAATTCATTGTTATATGAAGACATGGAGATGGAGAGAATTAATGCTTGATAGATAAGAAACACATTAGAGGGAGTACTGCGTTACAAAGGATTAGTACAAAAAGGGGAAATATGGTATTGCATATAAAATTAGAACAGGATGGTTCGAGTGGGGAAGTTCCTATAACACGTCATGTGATCGTAGTGAGCTCCTTAAGCAAAGGAAGTTATATATTATGGTTGTAAGGCTTGGCAATGCTGTATGGATCTGAATGTTGGGAACTTAGAATTCAGTATAGGCAAAACTTGAATCTCCTTGAATGAGGATAATGAGGTGGATGTGTGAGGTGCTGAGTTTATTGAAAAAGGTACGGAATAACTAAGAATTTTGTGGTGAAAACAAGCTGCAAAATTTTGCCGGATGTTTGATATCCCCAGTAGAGATCTACACGATGCAGCAGATATCCTTTTAGAGTCAAGGAGGTAAAGATACAATTCGACATGGGATAAACATAATAGCATTTGGTTTAAGAGAACTTTCTGTTGCCCAAGAAAAGTGCCAAGTAGAACAAAGTTATTTGTATAGCAAACCCAATTGCTGAAATTAATGCCTTGGTATTTGCTCTTGCACTTGAGGATAAGAGAAGATATGCAACTGGTCATCATATTTATTTTGACTTTATTTGATTAGAGCTACAGCCTGCTCATGCTATATTAGAGGATGAAACTATGCAACTTGGAATGACAGGATGTATTTCAATTTTCTCCTGCGAAGGAATTAAGTTGACAATACCAAATGACCTGCTGTCTTCTAGTCATTGTTCTTTCCTTCTTTTCTCATCCCTAATTAGTATCTATCTATTTTAGAGGATGAAACTAGGCAACTTGGAACGGGAAGCTGTCCATCAATTTCCTCCACGGAAGAAGTTGAGAATATGAAATGTCCTGTGGGCTTCTAATAATTGTTTATTCCTTCTTTGCTCATCCCTAATTCCTTCTTCTCACGATTATGCTAGTTGTCTATATATGCTGGTCTAATCAGGCAAATCTGATTAAGGAAATTGTTTATCTCCCAGATATTTCTTTAGTGGCAAAGCAACCATTTATTAAGAATAATGGCCTCTTTATCATGATAAAAAAAATCTGCAGATGTTTCAATTCAGTTCAGGTACTTACATTGTTTTTTTTTTGTGTTTCAGGATGGCCAAGATGTGGGAAACCATGTATTTACATCATGAAGGTCAGCTGAAGATTGTATTAAACCTCAAGGCCCTTGACATGTCAAATTCTTCCATAGAGACAAGTCAACATCATCACAGCCGTACAATTCAGCTGTGCAATATTGTAAATGAGTGGCAATTACAGTTTCTTAAACTTATCGGTCATCAAAGAGAGTACATGCAAGCTCTCAATAGTTGGTTGAAGCTGAATCTTATCCCCATTGAAAGCAGCTTGAAGGAAAAAGTATCATCTCCTCCAAGGACACAACAACCTCCTATTCAAGGCCTCCTGCTTGCCTGGCATGATCATCTTGCGAAGCTCCCAGATGAGCTTGCCAAGAGTGCTATTGTTAGCTTTTCAGCAGTCCTAAAATCAATTTTAGCGCTTCAACAGGATGAGATGAAACAGAAAGAAAAATGTGAGGAAGCACAGAAGGAATACATGCGGAGGTCTCGGGCTTTTGAAGACTGGTATCAGAAGTATTCTCAACGGAAGGCAGCATCATCTGAGGCTGAGCTTGAAGTCAGTGAAGGAACAAATCAGAAAGACCCTGTGACAGAGAGGAAGTTTATGGTAGAGTCTTTGAAGAGCCGGCTCGATGACGAGGTTGAAACCCACAACAATCTATGCAAGCAAGTCAGAGAAAAATCACTAACAAGTCTCAAGACACACTTGCCAGAGCTCTTTAGAGCTCTTTCTGACTTTTCTCAAGCTTGTTCTGACATGTACTCTAAGTTGAAGTTGGTCTCTATGGCGCGGGAACCAGTGGCTAACTAGCTGAAGAACTTAAAATGTACAGGGATCTAGTTTGCTCCAGAATCTTTCTTTGAAATTCTTATAATGTTCTTTCTTGTTTGTTTGGTTCTGCTGTAGTTTTCGGATTATACCTTTAAATTATCCATCTCAATGCTAGGTACTGTTTGTTTTTAATCTTTTAAGGAAAATTTGACGTTACCTGATCGTCTCTTTCTCTCCACTCTTTTTTTATAAAATTTTTGCTAACTACAGATATGAAGCACGTTGACTCGAACGTTGCATGGGATTGGCATATTATTCCAGTCATTGTTATACATACAAATGCATCCATGCACGTATATATATTGAAACAAACATACAAGCGCACGTACGTACCTGCATGCATTATATGCATACAAACGTCCATACACGTATATATCGAGATTTTGATTATTTTAAATTTATTAAAATTTTCTTTATTATATTTTTAATTTATTTTAAATTTAAAAAATAAGACTAGATAATTTAGAGCTTGAGAGGTGGAAAAAATCTAGCTCGAGCTGAAAAAGATCGGCTCAGCTCGGCTCCAGCTTAATGAGACTCGAATTCAGCTCGCCTTTAGCTTGGCTTATTTAGAGCTCGAACCAAGTTTATGAGCCGATCTTTTTTTGGCAGCCCTAGTTGGGAGTGCTGTTTGGTCAAAAACTCCGTGTGTCCCCCGTGACCGTTCGCCTCGCCTATTAAAGGAGCTGTAGAGAATGTGGCATCAGCAACTCGCTCGCACACCACAAGCTTAACAGAATACAATACATTGTTTAATCTCAAATTTTGTGTGTGTGTGTGTGTGTGTGTGTGTGTGAGAGAGAGAGAGAGAGAGAGAGAGAGCATTTTAAGTTCGCCAATGGAGACTTCTATCCATCATTTCACTGCTAAGGTAGGCAATTTCTTTTTTATCCTCAATCTTATTCGCTCTCCTCGTGAACAACTTTCTTATTCTTATTGGGAATCTGTTGGATTGGTATTTAATTTCTTGCAGGATATCAGCGGGAAGGATGCCGATTTGGGAAATTTCAAGGGGAAGGCCCTTTTGGTCGTAAATGTTGCTTCCAAATGGTAATTTGTTTTCTATTCTTTTTTGTTCCCTATTATTATGATTCGCTTCTTACCCTTTCCCACCTTTCTTTGTCAATTTGTATGGCAGTGGGCTTAGTAGCTTACGGATGACAATTACATACACTCAATTGACCGAATTATATATACATGTACAAGTCTACAAGAGCAAAGGTATATATATATATATATATCTCCCTCCAATACATCAATGAATTTGGGTATATCACAAAGTTCATCCTATTTTAGATATTTCAAGACAGTGATATTTACAGAACTAAAAAAAAAACACTAATGTGATCAATTACTGTTATATTATGCTTGACAAGGAGATTGCCCAAGAAGAAAGAGAGTTAATAGTATCTTCTTGACAAGGAGGTAGCATGAGGAGTGGCTGATTGCTTAGATTTCCTGATTTTTCTTATGAATGCCTCTGTCGTGAATCTGCATAGCAGTTATTTGCATCTGCATCATAGTGTAATCTTATCAAATAGCTGAGTACTTTTACCTCTTCTGTATGCATTTCATATATTTTTTTTTCTGGAGATGAAATATGCATGTCATATATTTGAATATTGGATTATCAACATAAAGTTTAATTTATAACTTGTTGATTAGCGGCAAAGACTATTTCTTACTTATTTTGTGACTACACTTAGGAGTATGTATTCGAAAAATTTCGGTAATGAAACCTAGTATATTATATGCCGCAACAGTTCGGAGAGAAAGCTCTTCCATACATAAGGATTTATTCATGGAAAAACCATAAGGGCATTTTGTGTAGTCTTCCAGGAAAAAAGTTATTTGGCCTCTCCCATGGAATGACCTACTCAAAGTAAGCTGAGCAGCATATGATGGGAAAAATTTGATGATACTCTTTACTAGGTTCATGATTTGTCTTACTTTTATTGGAGGAAACTATCTAATGATGTGTTCTTAATAATTAGATTTTGAGATATTAGCATTTCCATGCAATCCAACAAGAACCTGGGACAAGTCAAGAAATAAAATATTTTGCCTGTACTACATTTCAAGGCTGCTGAGTATGCAATTTTACTAAAGGTAAATGCTTTTCATATGTAATATGGATATAGAATTACTCTAGATCAGAACTTGCTACAGTTCTTGCGCCTTCTTTCTTGTGTGTGTGATAATGTACAGTTCCTTTGACTTGCTGATCATAATTTATGCTTCCTTTTGATCTCCCCTTCTTGCAAATTGCAACTATATGTTCTTCATTAGTGGTTAGAATAACTATGTGATTGAATCATTTCCCCTTAATATTCACAAAAGTTGGTGCTGAATTCTCTTCAGCTTCTTTGATTTAGTTCCGCAAAAATAGTTGTGCATGTTTCTTCTTTTACCTTCATCTTTTGTTTCATCACTTATACTTACACGTAAATGGTCCAACTGCCACGCCATTTTATAAATTTCTAAAAGCAAGCAAACCTGGTTTCATGGGATCTCAGATTAAATGGAACTGTACTAAATTCCTTGTCCACAAGGAAGGGAAAGTTATCACACGGTATGGAACAACACTGCTATCGATTGAGGTATTCTTGCAATAAAACTTGCAACCTCTTCTTCCCTCTCCCTTCCCCCCTCTCGCGAAATGTGTTTCTTCTTCTACTCGGTTTCATTTTGATGTTCTACTTAAATCTGCAGAAAGACATAGAAAGCACTTGGAGAGATAGAAGTCTGATCTACCAGATTGCTTGAGGAGGACATATATATATATATATATATAATGTAACTATCTGTAATATATCCTTGTTGTAAACGTTGGGATCAATATTAAAATATAAAGATGGTTGTTTG
This sequence comes from Typha latifolia, assembly GCF_019914945.1. NCBI lineage: Eukaryota > Viridiplantae > Streptophyta > Magnoliopsida > Poales > Typhaceae > Typha > Typha latifolia. The sequence goes on along the minus strand of NC_133087.1, from coordinate 3,063,201 downwards.
AGATCTACTCGATATTAGAACAGATATATCTCTTAATGTTATTAGTTCATCAAAGACTGGAACTTCCCTTAGATTTCATTCAGTTGGAGGAAGAGATACAATATATGCAATTGTTATTGCAAATATTTGGCTCTTCAATTAGTTCCTATGGACTACTGTACTATAATCGCAGAAATTAATAAACAGTGATGTCAGTTTGATAAATATTAATTTTCTTTCATGAATCTTTCCATTGGTTTGCTTGTGTTAATTAAAGGTGTAAAGTTTACCTAATTATTTTTTTGGCTAATCAATTTAATGATCATCTTATATATGAAGTGGTAGAGGAGTTCTGTTGTCTTTTGGGGGGAAGTCACAGCTCAAAAGCATTTGGAAAGGATCTTATAAATATATAAGTGATGGGTGTCTCTGTCACATCTGACTTATTTAAATTGTTAATGGAAGGAAGGTAACTTAAAACAAAATATCCAATTGCAGCAGTAATTGCCACAAAAATTGGTTGGCTATATTCCTCAAAATTATCCTGCCTCTCATCTCTAAAAACCCCCCATCATTTTTAATTAATTTCCTCCCTTCTCATCTCATCTGCATTAATTGCCACCTTTTGGATCCACACAAAACTTAGGACAAAAGGTCAACCACCCTACGACCTCTTTCTACTTATATATTGGCTTCAGATAAGGTGGGGATCATTCCACACCATTTCTCATGGGGGACAAACCCACGTGGCAACTCAATAGGTAACACGTGGCCGAGGACCCACATGTTGCACCTCGTAGGTTATATATATATATCAATGGTCGAGGGTGGCAGATTAAAATTGAGAAAAACCATGAAAATAACTAATAATCTAATATGTTATCTTTTATTTGGTATCCTAATTGTTGAGATGATCAGTTTTGTAAGATACTATTAGTCTAAACTGCCGTTGACATATCTGTTAGTAGATAACGAACTAATAATATATTTATTTAGCACATCTTTATTTAAGCTTCTAGAGAAGAGTTATTTTTCTTTTTCAAAATGTTTAACTTTGCCTGAGAAATATGCTTGTGGAGGATTTTTACTTCAAATAAACGGAATTTGAATACAAGATCTTCTATAATTATATGCTGACTTACTCATTATTCTAAAAACTTAGATAATGAATAGACCAATAATGGTAAATATATATTAATAGATGACCAACGCATCGAATTAACGGAGTGCGTGGATTAATACTGCATGGTGTACGTCTAATTAGCGTGCCCATGCATCCACAGACTGTCTCACACGCGTCCCTTATCCAGTGGCTAAAACTTAGATAAGCACTCGACTAACCAATTGTAGTAGTTGGGAGCCACATTTCTCTCTCGGATCCACACGTATGCTCTTTCTATAAATATAGTTGTGAGGCGGGAGAGAGGCAAATGTCACGTGAAAAGAGGTAGATTTGACCCACATAGACCCCTCTGTTCGTCGAACGCGACTACGGAATCTTACCCTGTCGCCAATAAAACGAACATATGGGAAGAGCATAGGAGCCTTCCGTTGCTCTATCTGCTTCTATCTTATTTAACTTCTCTCTCTCTTCTCTTCTCTTCTCTTCTCTTCTCTTCTCTCTCTCTCTCTCTCTCTCTCTCTCTCTCTCTCTCTCTCTCTCTCTCTCTCTCTCTCTCTCTCTCTCTGTATATATATGAATGAACGTAAGTCGTCTTCTCTTAATTTGCTCGATCTCCTCCTTGTGTGTATGAGAGAAAAGCTAAGAATTGAGCAAGTTGAGGCATGGGGGTGAGGCTGGAGAAGTGGAGGAAGATGGTGAGGCAGCAAAAAGGGAAGCTGTATATAATGAAGGCCTGCGTCTCCATGCTCATATGCTGGCGCAAGTACGCATAATAGCCATCTATGCTGCAACATATATGCATGGGAGCTTAACCATTGCTAAGCTCCCATGCATGCTTTGTTGAGCCACTGCATGTATGTATATTTATAATATATGTTTATCTGATTAAAACGTACTGTAATGCTAATGTAGGCAGTAGATATCTATAAGTAGATCAAGCATATTATAAATATCTTTTAGGTGGAAATGACAAGACGTGATGATATTATATCTAGTTTCGCCATATGCATATATCTTCAAACAAGAAAGAGATGGAAAACTACCTTAGAACGGAATGATGCAGGGACTTGAAGTTAATTGATTGGAAAACATTGTTTGTCTAGTTGGTTTTAGTGATATTGTCTTAAATAGTTGTTTGTCTGTTCATATCTTATGAATGAGTTGGCTCGTGTTTTTGAATAGGCGGTACTTAATAGACCCAAAAGATGAAGTGTCTACAAGTATGAAAAAAAAGGAAGATAAGAGAAGGGGGGTATGGAGAGACAATTATTAGTTTGACTTATTATAAGTAGCACTACTGTTGAGTTAAGTTGTGAATTAGAATGCTGTTCCATTCTCTCCCCTGTTTTAATTAGTTAACACTAGACAGGAGTAGTTGCAGAGCCTAACAACGCAGTACATCTCACTTCTTTCTATTTCTATGTTTTTTGACCTGCGACTTGACTCACATTGTTATTGTACTTGATTTCATGGTTTCTAATAAATTTTAGCTGGGTTTTGACTTCATTTCTTCTCCGAATAAAAATGAGAACAATAGTTTATCATGGTCTAAGAATGGAGTGACAATAAGGTTGCTTAAGCAGCTACGATGTTTGTTTGTCAATATCGTGACAATAAAACTGTGTAATTGTGTTGGATCTTCGGTTCATTTAAAGCTTCATTCTCACATCACAATATATAGATACTCTGTACCACGCTTAATACATTCTAGTGAAGGTACCATGTATACAGTCAGTCTATGCACATAAAGCATTGAATATAGGAGGAACTATCATATATACATATAGTTGTAACTCTCCATACTGAGAATCCAATAACATTTATTAGACCTTCCATAGTTTTCCCATCTATGGAGAAGGCCCTCGTCTATTACAAAACCAACAGGCAAAACTTCATATATATATATATATGTGTGTGTGTGTGTGTGTGTGTGTGTGTGTGTGTGTGTGTGTGTGTTCTTAAGCTGTTCTTTCATAGTTCAGCTGCATTCTATGCCTCAGCTTCGAACAACTCCCACTCATCATCTGAAGAAACTCTGTGATTGGCATCAATTGTAACTCCTTTACCAGCACTGCTAATGCTACTTGGCTGCTGCCCCTTCAGGCTATTTTTGTTTGTGATAGTACCAATCTGAGCTGGCTCTAGAGGCTCGATGGCTGCATCTGACGGATTTTTTCTCTTGTAAGATGACGAGCTTGCCGTAGAGGACAAGCTGGAGGTTGACAATCGGAATGATTTGCTCAGTGGCAAACGCCCATCAACTCTTTCTTTCAATGACATAACGTCTTCACAGATGACAGCTATTTCGCCTCTGAAAGAGAAAGAACCCCCACAAAGATTACATTCATGACTACTTGACATCACAAAATGCAAGATAAGAAATTCAAAAATCTACAAAACAGTCACATTAACCAAACACTAAAGCTAAAAGCTATGCATAATATTACTTATAATGCATGTGTACATTGAGTGAGCAGAGTCAACATAAAAACTTACTGTAAAGCATCAACAATACGACCACGTTCCATCAAGAAATCCCTCAGCTGCATCAAGGTAACACACATATTACAATTCTTGCAATTGATTTCATGTAAGGAAAGTGGAACTGTTACTTTTCAATTCATCAAAATCCTATGAAAAACAACTGATTACCCTGGAGTTCTCCTCTGCTTCTTGTTGTAGCTTCTTTGACTCTTCCACAATGGCATTCATCATGAGCTGCTGTTCACAAAGGGCCTCCTGAGCAAATGATTCTTTTTCCAACTTTTCCTTCTCAGATGCTTCTATTTCTTCCTCTGCATTAGCTAGCCGTGCTTCAAGAGCTTGACGCATCTATACAGTATCACACAAGCCAGGGCATTTTTCAGCTAAAAAACAAAGGACTAGACAAAAGAGCCAAATATTTCTTGCCACCCATATATCAAGGATCCAAATTGTCGATCTTTTCCCTTTTCATTTATTGTGATCAGCAATAATATGTTGATCAATCTTTCTCCAAACAAAGCATAAAAGGCTGGTTGTTGCAGTCAAAACTTGAAGGACTCAAACCCAATAAGAGAACAAGGATGAAAAAACTTGAAAAGATTCCTTCTGTTATCACATAATAACACTATAACAAAACACTAATAAACGATTTGGCATGTTTTAGGTAATATCAGGTTATAATATATAAGATGAGAATTAATACAAAGTAATCTTTCACAATCAGACACTAAGGTTTTATAACTGCAGGGGTAAATAGGTAAACAGGAAATGTTTAGTGCCTAGGAGCCAGGCAGTAGGATAGGCAGGCACCTAAAAGTCAAGCGGCTTATTAACTCTGAGAAAATAATTGATGAAGTAGAGGTCTCAACTAATGCATGAAATTGAAGAGCTATATCTTTTTGGCTAAGAACATAGAAAAATATTAGAATCTATCACATTGGTAACATCTACAAGTCAAAGCTCGAACATATTCTACATTGGAATACATCATATAAAATGCTCAAGTGGATCCTTAGGCTGTTAGGCTGAGGGGTTCCTTCTATGGCAAAATCCTACATGATCAAGTCAGCCTGTTTCTAGACAAAGATCTTCTCCTAGATGCAGCATGAATGCAAGTTCAACAATCTAACATGGACAAATATGTTAGTATTGATTTTGTAAAGATTCTTTATGCCAAGAAGTGGGTATTTTAGAATTTACATTCAAACCCAAAAAGTTTCAATTAGTGCACAGGGAAAATAAACCCCCAAGAAAAGCATTTACATTACAAGTATCACAAATATACCTCCTCAATGACTGCAAGAGATTTACTCCTTTCATCCGACAAAGTGATAAGCCGAGACTGAAGTTCTCGAGCTTCCGTTGCTAATATAGATTTCTCCCCAAAAACCTCACCTGCACGCTGCAAGTGCCCCCACCCCCACAAAAAAGGTTTAGATATCTTTCATGCAGTTGGCAAACAAAAAGAAATAAATCAGAGCATGTATACAACCATGTTGTTTGCTTCCTTCGCATGCTTCAGCATCTGCTTGAGTTCATCAACCTTGATGAGGATATCCTGGCCAGCAGAGGAGGCTTCTTCCTTAGCCTGTTTGGCCCTTTCCTCATGAAATTCCACCTCTTCTATCATATTGGTTATCAATTCCATAGAAGATAACAAGTTCTTCTGCACCATTTTGAAAGAAGTAAGAATTAACCGATACAACTTTCCTATATGAGAATTTGTATAGAAAAGCACCGGAACTTTAGAATGTAATATCAACCTTTGAAAGTACCAGGACTTTTAGAAATGTAATATCAACCTTCCATATGAATCTTATTGATCAATAAGAAGATAAATTTGTATCTTAGACAACTACATACTCCAGAAAGGTTTTCATCTTAGCTTCTTTATCATTTTTCTATCACTTTGTCTTAAGATGTAACATAATTTTTGTGCAATACTGATGCACTATTGCTTCATTGATTACTTTCTTTCATAATATCTACACACTAATCATCATTGTCATCCAAGCTTTTCCTATCAAAAGTGTTGGGCAGCAAAGCCTAACGTGAAATCAAGGTAGGCCCTCAACAATTTATCAGTAAGAGAAATACAGTGACAAACAAGCAACAAGGACATATCATATAGTATCACAGCATAATGCAAACCTTTTCATGATAATTTACCACTTTGCTTTAGAAAATATAAAATGGTCATACAAGCTGTAGTAAACTGACAAAGATGCTGATTTAAAATAAATAAATGACAATGGCACCTTGTTGTTTTTGGCATCAGTAATAAAATCTTCAAGGAATTCAATGCTAACAAAATGGCCTGAGCGAGTGGTCATATTTGCAGGCAGATTATGATCATCAGAAAAAAGCATCTCAGATTCAAAAGATGGCGAATCCACATTGTTATCAACTGAAAATCTCAAGTGCTGATCTTCATATCCAATAGTGGTACTATTGACATCCTTGTCTTTTTCAACTCCATGATCCATATAACCAGAAACTTCTTGAACATCTAATGAAGTGATATCCTGACTAGTCAGAAAAACTGCTGCGCTATCATTGACTTCAAACATATTATTATCTTCATTACCAGCGGGTGCCACTGAATCTTGTGAATGCTTGCCTTCAGGTTCACCAGAAGAATGATAGATATCCTTCACTCTTATACTTGTACAGTCCATCAGATCAGGATTAAATGCTAATGTACTATTCTGGAGACTGGAATTTGCAATTGAGATGGTTCCATTAGCATCTAAATCAGATATACATTGCTCATCAGCTTGTAAAGCGTCAGCCACAATACCCTGTAATCCATTAAACGATCGAACTATGTGCTCTTCTAAAGAATCTTCATGTCCAGCTGTTTCCTCAACATGGCTCAAGCTACTAGACTGACTAATAGTCTGAATATTAGAAGGACCAACAGCAATCATTTCTCCTTGGAGGTATTTCTGTTTATGACGAAAAGCACCATTTTCTAGATCATCCCCATTTTCCACAAATTTTAGTTCTGAAGGTAGAGTTTCATTTAATTCTCTGCTGACTTCACCATAATATGCCACTTGACCTGGCTCATTCAGATCACCTGCTATACAAAATTCTGAATCTTGGCAAACCCCCTCAACCAATGGTGACTTGAACTGGGTAGGATTTATGTGGTTACTAGAAAAACTGTTCTCATATTCTACTGAAGTTTGTGCTGAAATGTGACTAGCTTCTGGTTTTTCAAGTAGTTGATGTCCTAAGGAAGCAGCTTGTTCATTTAACTTGACTACACCATGAAAGGGAATTGTTATATTTACATATAAACAAACATAAGATACTACAAGAAATACATGTGCATATGTACACATGCATTAATGCTCTGCCATTGCATTCATGCCCATGGAACTGATAATGTAAACTACTATGAAGGAGAATAACAAATTTACCATCAGCTGATAAATTTTTTATTTCATCTGCATCATCAATATTGTAAGAAGCTCCTGGGGATGTACCAATGTGTTCTATTACTTCAAATAGAACAAATTCTACTGCAGCATCAACATCATTAATGTGTTCGAGAGCAACAGCTTTGAGTATTCGAAGATCAACCTGATGGGAATAAAAACAATCAAGTAAAGCACAGATGCAAGAGAATTTGTATCATAAGTCAGAAAGGTCACATAGTAGACAGTGAAAGTTCATAACTGAGATTGCAATTGAATAGTGAAAAGATAGATTCATTAACACTACCTCTTGCTAAAGCATCAAAATAAAGCAAAGTTAACCTATGCTCTTCTTATAATATGAAACTTCAATAATTAATAATATTTTCCCATTTGCTTTTGATTGAAACAGATTGTTATTTCTTTCTACTATACCATCATTCTCCTTTTTATCAGTAGAATATCACAATTTAGGCACATCTTTTCAAGTACAAGATAAACAACACTACACCTTTTCAAATACAAACCTATTGCAAAGGGCATAGGAGATGAATAGAATACAAGTCTCAGTACCTATGGTTGTCAGATCCTAACTATATTATCATTACCTGTCATTGTTGAGACCACTACTAGTAATACAAGAATTGCTTTCATCAAAATAAATTGCTAGCTTAGTTTCAAAAGAAAGCCCATAAAGAGCATCAAAATATTGAACATAACACTTAGAAAATGATATTTCACTCAAACATTACTCCACTAAGGAGAACTAACTGCTGAAGAGTACTATTATATTGGGTAAAAAGGTCTGAAGAAATGTAGACTTGATCATCTCTGTTCTTTAAAGTGGATATTTCTACAAGCTACGCTAGGACTTCTCCTATCTATTCATGCCATGCCTCACGACTCCACCCAGAAGCCAACATATTAAGGATTGTTCTAAAAGACAGCCAACCTCCCACCTTTTCCATATTTACTGCGAGGGGAAAGCCAAAGAACCCCACAAAAGAAGAAGTCTTTAGCTTGCCATGTTGTTTGTATAGAAACAAGAGCTAAGGCTAAGGCAAGGATCGAGGGAGGAGAGGAGGGATGGGGGATGTGATGGTGGGCTGGTTATGGAAAGTTGGGATGGTGGGGCTGTGCATGTACATGGCAGCGAAGGTGCTGGATGTGCTATGGTGGAAGCCCAGGAGGTTGGAGGAGTACTTCGCCAAGCAAGGCATACGGGGTCCGCCGTACCGCTTCTTCGTTGGGTGTGTTAAGGAGATGATCGGATTGATGGTGGAGGCTTCTTCCAAGCCAATGGTGCCTCAAACTTCTCACAATATCCTATGCTGGTGGTCAGGGGAACACAAATCGGATATATAGACCGCTAATTATTTTAGAAACTCTAACCAGAATAAATCAACATGAACCATAATTAATTTTGTTTGTCCAAATAATACTAGTTATCTACTTATCTGTCAGGATTCTAACATACAAATAGATAGAAACATGACCGCAACCAACCGTCAGAGTAAAAAAGAAGCAAGTTTTGGGGAAAAATGTTCTTAATTAATTAAAACCCTAGAAGTGTAAGAAGTGAACAAAAACAGGAACCAGAATCGCATCAATATATCGATTAAGAAAAAATATTACCTGCGGGAAAACCTCTCGCAGAGTATTAAAAACTGGCTTAAAACTCATCCCCCTATAATTGACCTGCCACAAAGTTTAAGAATTGAAAAGAAAACAAGAGATCAGAAGAAGAAAGAATGGGAAGTTGGGAACAAGTTAGACAAATGAAGAGATACTTCACCCCCAATGCACATGGACTGCTAAAATTTAACTCAAATCAAAAAAGGAAAAGGATCGACGAGAATGAAACCTTAGTACCTTACAATATTCCTCGCCAAGAATAGGAATCTTCCCGAGGACAGAGAGGTACAAAAGGACGATGAAGCCGAGGAGACGCGGGAGGAAATCCTAGTGGAAGTGCACGGAGAAAGAGAGGAAGGGGAAGGGAAGGGGAAAAGGAGCGAAGAGTTCGTCTAAAGACTAAATGGAAGACTTCAGAATTAAGAAATATAGAAAGAATATACGTCTACGGAGGAAATGCGCCCGCGAAGCTACCCGTTAGGGCTTTGCGGTTCGGATCTCGTGATAGGACTAGTCTAAGAGTTCTTAAATCCTATGCCAATATTTCTTTTTTGGCAAAATAATATCACTTCTCCGGGGGAAACGCGCCACAAGTGGCTCTGTTTTGCAAAATGCTTGGTTTTCTGGAGTATTTAAACAAACAAAATGCTAGGTTTTTCTGGAGTATTTAAACAAAGTAAATGTACCACCAGGTCTTCTTTAGATATGTCGATCTTATAAGCTGCCACTTCCTTCCTGTGTCCGCACTAGATAGGGTTGTCGAAATAAACAAGTTGCTCTGACTGAGTCAAGCCTAAATAAATATGTGGGCTCGCTCTGCTCAAATTTTCTTTTATTAATATTATATATATAAGTATATTTACAACTATTAGATCTTTGATTTAAAGATAAACCCATTTAAAAATAACTTAGTCTCAGACTATGGCTCGGCTTGATCTGGTCAGCTTGAGTTTGACATTTGAAAATAAGTTTGGGCTCGGGTTAAGCTCGGTTTGAATTGAGTCAAACCAAGCCTGAATAAAATGAGTAGGCTCGAAATAAAAGTTGTAGTAGACTTGCTCAGGCGAGTCATTTGCAGCACCCCTAGCTCTAGCTTTGCTAGGGTGCCTTATGCTATTTTCTGTGAGATTCTTCCATCTCTTACCTAGCCCAAGTATATGTGAGATCCTCCTCCCCTTTTCTCTCCTAGCCTGAGTGGCTATGGGAGGGGAGAGATCTTTACTCTCTCTTTTATTTTTCCCTTTCTCCCTTATTTTTCTCTCTTTCTTCTAAGCTTTTCTCACTTATCCATTTCCTTTTTCCCCTTTCCAACTTCATTGTCTCTCCTTCACTTGTTATCATTTGTCATGCTTCTATCTCCTATATGTTCTATCTATCTCTCTCTCTCTCTCTCATGTTTTTTTTTCTTACGTCATTGCGGTTCTCTACCACCACTCCCTCCTTATCACTGTTTGCCGCTCTTGTCCACCTCGATGTTGTTCGCAACTGTTTCCACATCGTTGTTGTCCTCAGTTGGCATCATTCCCCTTACTCGACCTCTTCCCTCCAAGCTCAACCCTCTCCGCTGTTGACCACAGTTTTGCTCCTATCTGTAGTGTCAAGAGCCCTTTTTGTTCTTCATCTTATCCATGCATTTTGCTCCTTTTGTTGTTTCCATGGCATGTTTCTATCATAGATTAGGGATGCTTGTCTAGATTTTTGGAGATCCACCTGGCTGTATACCTATAAGTGGTGGATTGTAACGGATAGTATGCTAATTTTAAGTGCTTTGCATTTGTGTATCTATCAAAGTTGGCTTCTTGATGTATTTTGTTTGCACCTTATGTTTAATGTTTTATTTTTCTTTATCATGATGTTTACTATTGTAATCAAGTGGAGAATTCATGCCAAAGAACTGTTACTTTATCTCTTATATTATGTATCAGGCAGCATGAGCCGTTTACTAAATTTGAAGGTCAGGTTTAAGAATTACTACAACTTTTCTCTTTTAAGAATACTACGCTGAAGAGAGTCACGAGTTTTGAGTTAAATTTATTCTATCCAAATCTCTAATTTATTATGAATAAAGTAGAAAATTGAATAAACTAGAGATAGATCACGTTACAAGCTTTCAGTCAATTGCAAACATTAGCATAAACAAAAGCTAAACTAGACGCATCCAAATTATATAATTGATAATAAGTTTTGGGTGGTCTATATTAGTATTTAAATTTTTTTTTATCAAAGACACCTATATATTTTATTTTTATTATTATTATTCACATCCTATAATATAGATATATATTATCCGATTCTTACATACTTTTAATATTTCAAAAACACACTCAGTTAATTTACCCTAACTACAACTTGGCTGTTAGAAAACTATTGGCGACATTAAAAGAAAAATACATATAAATTACCACATAATAGGTTATGAATGATAATGAAAATGAAAGCTTTGGTCAAAAGGCTGGTCTTTTTTTTTTATAATAATTGCTCGATTCATATAAACAGGGTTCAGGTTTTCATTCAATAAATAGGCAAAATTCAGTGTGATCCCGTTTTGCAGCAAAGAGTACCATATCCACTCCACATGCTTAGAGAAAATTCAAAAAAGAAAAAGAAAAAGAAAATATACTAGCAGGAACATGCACAGTGATTCAAGTAGTTTCCGAATTTTTTGTTCAAAAATCATCCGGTGCCTTTTGCATTATCTCTTGCTTCCCGTAAGAGGTTCCACCAGATTTACTTGATGTCTAGGTGTATTTAAATCACTTTCAGTAGATTTCTTTAGAATTCCAGCCGGCTGTTGCCCTTGCCGATTTTGAGCTCCCTGGAGAGGTTATTTTTTGTGAGAATAGGAAAAAGAGGAAAGTTACAACAATTAAAACCAAACTTAGGATGTTAATGATATTTCAGAGCAACCATAACTGCTGAGGATTTCTTGATAATATAAGCATCAACATGACATGGCATTGATTCCAAAGAGACAGTTAAACCCAGTAATATATAGTGATCATATATCGAAAATGGGATGATTCAGTAAATGTGAAAAAATTTGAAAGAGAATCAAACTGATGTGAATTTCCTTAGGAAACAGGCAATCCATGTATCAGGAGTCATGAAGCTAAACAAGTCACTTACCGCTGCCTTTTGGCCTGTTAATCTCCTTACTGATGGAGCTCGTGCAACTGAGGATGCAGCAGCAGCAGCAGCCACCCGTATCCTTTAAGAACTCAAAATAATAAACAAGAGCTCAAATATTTCTGACAGTGCAATAGGCGCACAGAAAAGAACAGAATGATGTGAATATATTAATTATTAGCCAATCAGTACTAGGACTTAACAAGGAAATACCTTTTATGAACATCAACATATTCATCTGTCTCATCCACTATCTCCTCCTGGACAAAAGGTAGTCAGATAATTAGTTTTTAATCACTTTAAGGTTTTTCTTTATCTGAATATATCAAGAAAATTTTGTGCTTTCAGATGAAGTTGCCTCTAAGCATAAGATATCTACTTCTGTTAAGTTTACCCCTTCTAGGGTGCAGTTCAACCCTATCACCCATGCGCAACCCATGAACATGAGAGACTCATATAGAACACATGGCAACAAAAGATTCCAACATGTTCTTGTCCAAAACCTCAGAGAGTAAGAAATGGAAGCACCCAAAAGGGATATATCTTTGGGTTTCTGGTCACAAGTTTTACACGCAACAGTATAATCACAGGAAATCATCAAAAGCATGAGCTATGTTTCTCTTATATTCTTCTGAAATATATATATAACCTGGAGTCTCTGACTACCCTGCACATGTAGTATTTTGATCTTCTTCCAATAACCAAAAGGAAAAGGAAAAACAAGAATTCTTAATTGCAGTTGGAGAAAAGATTTTTGTCTTACTTGTAGGAGTTCTTCAAAGACATCCTCAAGGGTGATGATACCAATGACCTCTCCATCTTCAACATCCTCTGACAAACGAGCCACCACATTTGTTGGTGCAGCATTCTGCTGCAAAGGGGCTGGTAGGTTTCCATTAACCTGTTTTTTTTCCCAATTATCGATCTCAACAACAACACTATCATCCTTTTCTGCTTTAGAGAGCAAAGGAGTAGTCAAGTTTGACTCTACGGCAGATTCTTTATTTGCTTCAACTTTCTCAGCATCAGCAGGTGGAAGATTCTTAGTTTTCCCTTTAGACTTCACAACAGCAGCCATATGGCTGCTTCCTTTTTGAAATTCATTCAGTATATCATACAAAGGCATATCTGCAGGGACCCTGATAGAATCAAGATATGAGCATGCCATCCTCAACTTAAGCATCATAATGAAAAATGATGTTAGGCACAAACCTTGGAATTCTTCTGATTGAAACAGCACTGACTGGTGTCTCTGTTTCAGCACGAACTGTCAGAAGACTTTTTACCTGGATTCCAGTAAAAAAACAAACAAACTGAGAAACAGTAGAAAACAAAATTCAAGCCATTGCATTCAGGATACATCCTCTACAGCACACAAGCAGAAGGCAGTTAGTTTATGAGATCTGTAGACACTCACCAACAGAAGTCCAATTATGTTTTTGGGATTCCCAGAGTAAACAGGGACACGACTATGGCCTCGAGCAAGAATCTTGCCAATTGCTTCCCTGGAAATCAGAATGAAGCAAACAGATGCATAACATTCTATGAAGCATGGATTCATATCACAATTCTGATATTTCTATGCAAAGATATAATAAGTTTAAAATACACATCTATGCTTGTCCTTTAATAATTAAGAAACTGTTGTCATAGCATATGATAGCATATAGAAAATCATGTATCCAACTTATTCAACAATAAGGCTTAACATTCATACCAAATTGTTAGGAACTAAGGTTAAGAGCAAAGAAACAATTGAATCGAAAAATCACAAGTAGATAAGAGGCATGAAATTCTAACATTGCCCTTTGATCCATAGATAATGTCTCATAAAATAACATCTACTAGAACCTTCTCAACCTAAAACCAAATGTTCAATTTGGCTTGTATCTGGACTCCCAAAAATATCAAAGAGGTCTCCTAAAGGATACAAACCATAACTGCATTTCTATATTTATTTATAATATTGGATACATAAAAGATATATCTGAATGTACTTGTAAAGTACCCTATGAATATCGCATCAGATATGGTATCAATATGCATTCGGGTAGATTAGGGAAGTATTTGTTTTGGTTTAGACATTTCTTCTTTCTTTTTATGGTGAATCAAACTGCATTCCTCTGAAACTTATGAATTACAAAAGAACCTACCAGCAAGTTACAGGAAAACTTAACAAATATTGTTTCAACTTATTAAAAGTTGTACTTAAGCTCACTTCTCAAGTGACTCGATGTAACTTTTTGGTTGAAACTCCTAAAAATTGTTAATATAGAAAGCATATCATATCCAAGCCCATGTGTTGCACATATTCCAAATCCAACCTCATTTGAGGTAAACTGAGAAGCATAAGTTTATGATCGTTGACATTTCCAATGGATAAGGCATCCTACTGCATGAGGTTACCCTACCTTCAATCAAATAATTGGATGTTTCCATGACTTGAACCCAAACCATTTAAGCAAGCTTAAAATCTAAGAATTTGTAAAGAAGCTAAACTTGGTGGTTTTTACAGGTAATGATTTTGAACTGAATTTGTATATGAATAAGCCATGTAGAGTTTGCTACATTACATATATGTTGGATACATTACATATATGTTCAAAATTCAAATGGCCACATCCATAAGCCACAATTGCAATATATTAAGCAATATTTGACTAAACAAGAAGTCATCAAGTACTGAAACTCACCAGTCTAACTTTGAGTCAACATCTAATGAGAATGTCGACTCGATAGGTGTCATAGCTTCCTCAGCAGTCTGTAGACCAGAGATCAATCTTAGAACTCTAGATCATATTACAGGACAGATGAGGTAATGGTTTCACAAATGTTTGTAAGATACGCTAGCAGGTTCTTGGATAAGCATAAATGCATGTCTTACCTTGGAACAACTGCTTACTAAACGAAGTCAATATTAAGACAAAACAATTTATGGAAAAAGAATGTTCCTTGTCAACTACAGTACAGATATACTCAAAGTTGGATGATAAGTAAAGGTACATATCAGTGGAAGAAAGTGCAATTAAACAGCAACAGGCTCTACCAAAAGGTCAAACTTAGAAGAAATTCCATTTACATCAACAGAAAAGGAAACTACTAGTAATGAGTTGCATATCAAGCAAGTAGGTCAGTTGAACGATAGTGATCCATCTTTATAAATACAGACATGAGCTCATGACATTGTTAATGCACTAAAACACCATAAAATCTGGTGAAAATTTGACACCAAATATAACTTGAAATTGATGTAATTTTAGGTAGCACAAGTGATGATAACCAAATACAATTGTAGGGAAGGCAGTTTTACTGGTAATGGCAGATCCTCCTGCTGTATGTAGACACGAATCGTATAATCCTAATTTGGTAACCCCATTCCAAATCAGTTCAAATAAATGGATACTGAAACAAGAAGAAGTAAAAAGAAAAATCGATATTTTCCTTCAATATATCTAACCTAACATTTTTTGAGCAAATAGTTCCTAGAAGGATAGTGTAAATTTTGGTTTTTAATATTTTTGCTTCTCTAGTACTCAGTTCTTTACTTTCTTTGTCAATATTGAGATCAAGATAAAATTAGTAATAAAAGGTATTACTTGCTCATTCATAGAGCAGTGCTGGTTGGGCAGGTGCATGGTAATAAATATTAGAGAAGCTAATATAATATTACTTTTTACAACAGCATGACAAGAGAAACACTATAGGCTAACCAAATTGAATATGATATATGGTTAGTACTTAAGAGAGGTCCCATTATTCGAAATTCCATAGTGTGTTGACTGTCGAGGAAAGAATTTCCATCAAAATAGTCATATGTTCTTTCTTTTGGGTTATGAACAACTAATTAAAAATTAGCATTGCTACTTACTTAGCCAACATTGAACTTTTCTTTCATAGGCTAAGGTATTCAATAAAAAGGATATTCTGGAAATTAGCATATTCCATAGCCTCTTTCAGTATTTCTAAATTGGGGATCAGACTAATATAAATTTTACAACCAACCATCTATATAGCTAACTAGAGAGCAAGAGAGTAGCCAAAGATTTATCACCTACTAGACCAATACTATTAAATGGGAAAATGACTCGTGTGCCTATGCATTGTCATGTTTTTCATATAAGTTATATAAACATCTTCCGGTGCTACATACCTTTTCAGTCAAATCCAGTGCTCCACTTATGATTGTAGTCTCATCATGAGTAAGTTCCCCACCTTTACCTGCCTAAAATGACAAAGCATTGGAATTGTAGCATAATCCTCACAGTAGAAAAGATGAAACTTTCAAATTAACTAGCTATTCTCAACCTCAAAATATCTACTCTATCAGGATCAAGTTAAGATAAATTCTAATAAATCTTCTTACCTCTTTGCTATGGATAGAGACAAGAGCTTTCAACTGAGCACGCCTGAAAAGTGCAGATTCATTATGACCAAGTGCCCAGTCCAGAATCTGAAATATCGCAAACAGAGTTAGCAATCTTTCGATAATCAGGTTTACAGAGGCAAGATAAAAAACAGAAAACCTTCCACCAAATATCAGGCTTATAGAGTCATTGGTGCGCAATATTTTATCTCTTAGTACAAACATGCCAATTGGAATAAAGCAGCTATCCTTGTACATACAACTTACCTTCCCAATAGGATAAGCTATAGGATAGCAAACGATCATCAGAATTCGCACAGGCCACACAAGATTAGCACCCACAGCTAGTCCATATCTTGTACAGATGGCTTGTGGGATGACCTGAACCACAAAAGAAAATTGACATTATTTGCTTTGATAGGATGACATCAGATTAAACATAAACTAAATGAGGATGCTGCTTACCTCTCCAAAAGCTAGAACAAATGTAACAGACAAGATAACAGCAACAACAGGATGAAATATCTTATCGAGGAATATAGGAAGTGCCTGCATTGGAAAAAATAAATAGATGGATGGGAACAAAATTTGTAAATAAATGACTGCAAAGAAACTGGAAATGGAACAACATTAAAAGAAAATTGATTTCCGTCCAGAACAAGATAAAACAAAAAGCTCCAAACTAGGATTTTAATATGCAAATTGCTGAAATTCAATATCATTTTCAGGTTTCTTCCAGAAGGTAATTATGGTAACTCAGCATTACATACAAGGCTCCTATGCACATATTGCCAAGTCACTTACATACTGGATGAAGTATAACATAATGGTATCAAAATCCTTCAAAATCAATTTACCACAATAGAAGTTACCTGACTTAATTACATGTTGTACCATGAAGGTTCTTAAATGTTGATTATGCCTGTCAGGTAGAGCATTTCGATTTTCATATTTCTCATATTCTTTATGCTTCTCCCAACAGTTAGCACTTCAATGTACATAATAAATTAATATAATCTCACGTATCACTACCTCCATTGCAGCAGCATTACACAATAGCAAAGTGACAAGAAGTTGGTGTTGCTTCTGAACTACAGGCAAGATCTTAGCTGCAAGAAATGACCAATAACAGCTACATTAGAAAAACACAACACTACAGATTTCCTCAATGAAATCTGAGAGCAAAGTAAATTCATCTAAAATAGGAACTTACCAGGAACTCTACAAATAACATCTAATATATACAAAATATTAACACTAACCGTCATGCCTACAGAGATCCACATTTAATAAGTGGTGTATCTAATATGTAAATTAGCATATCATGACAAACACAATTGAAAAGAACCAGATAAAAGAATAATGAAACACCTGACCATGAATAGATATTTGGTAATGATAAGAAAGAGGAATCAAGGAATCTGTTTACAAATCCAGAATAAAAAAAGTGAAGTCTTGTAAACTTTCTTCTGTAGGTCTAAGATAATTATATTACTTGTGAAAGAAATGGATAAAGTTCCTTCTCATATTAGACTAAAGGGATAAGAGGTTTACAAGCTTGCCTAAAATTACAGCAATATCTTCACACTGATCAATGTTAAGAATATAGAAGGTATTTGTTAGCGCTACATAAGGACTAAGCAATAGAAATTTTATGGTCTATTATTACAATAATTGCACTTTCATTTGCTTTTTTTTTTCTTTTCTTTTTAACCATTTTACTGTGTTGTTGTCATTACTTACTGTCAGAAGCTTCTCTAGTATCATATCAAAGTAATCTAACATAAGTTGAAATAGATATCAGTTTGTTAACATATCTATGTAATTTTAATACAATATTTGAAGAATGCAACAGTTTCCAGTTTCTGCAATCACAATATAGAAAAAGTAGTCATCAAAATCTAAATCATTTCATTTTAGATTTTTTTTGTCAGGACTTCCTGAACTCACAATATAGAAAAAGTAGTCATCAAAATCCAAATCATTTCATTTTAGATTTTTTTGTCAGGACTTCCTGAACCAAATTGGAAAATCTGGTGAGGAAACTCCCCTGAGGGGAAGCGAAACAAGGGTCACATTCCACCAAAGGAAGCAAGCAATGGAAAAGCCTGTTATATTTAAAGAATCCAACATGGCAGATTTTTGAATATAAAACCCACAGATGCTGCAGCTTCTGATTGATTTAGATCGCAACAGAGCTTGCTATTTAAGATAAAAGAAGTATCCTACAAGACAATTTCCCAACACTCTTTTTTCCAACTTATTAACAAATTACAGATAAGATACCAATTTTAAGCATATCAGAACATATATTACCAAAATAAAAAGGACGAAATAATATCCCGATTCTCAAGATTCATCCAATCTATCCAAGATCAAGCCCTCATGTCAACAAAGAACAAACAATAAGAAACAAACTCTATAACATTACGAACCAGCCTGCTCCTTCTCCGATGGGGTTCCACTCCTTTGGAGGATCTCGAGCTCGACGAGGCCGAGGGCCATGAGCCCGAGCGTTAACCCGGACATCATTCCCGCGAATAGCACCAAAAAGCACGATATTCCCGCATACACAAACCACCACAAGGACCCGAACGGGATATCCTCCACCGTCAGCACCATCATCGCCCCTCCTCCTCCCCCGATCGCCGCCGTCATCAGCATCCTCCCCGCCGCCACCATGTTAACCGCATGCATCCTTCCCCCTCTAATCACTCTCCCGGAATTATCTGTATCAAGAGATAGCTAAAAGAGATCGGAATCGACGTTAGGCTCCTTATAAGATATCCGTCGAAGGATCCTTTACGGAATTTTGGGATCGGGAATAAATATATTGACTAAACACAAGCAGAGTTGGACGAGGAATAGGACGGAGATCGCGGTACGCGTACACGCGAGATGTAGATAAGCTTATACGAGTACTTTATCGAGGGCTATCCAAACGGCCCGAGATTGGTGTGTGGACACGGGAGTCTTGATGGAGGGCTGAGGATAGCGAGTTCACGAAGAGGTTCCGTTGTACCGACGGTGGAGATTGACCTTTAGATTCGATCTGTTGGAGTTACGGTATCAGATGGTCGAAGTGGCCTTTTTGGGAGAGGGAAAAAAGTATCGACACGTGGAAGAAAGAAGGGCTTCGTTTGTTTTCTTCTCGAATCTCGCTAATGAAGTATATTTTGTTTTTATTAATCACCAGCCGCAGGCTATAGATTAGACTAAATTTTTTATTAAATACTAATCTTAATATTTATGAGTGGAATTAAACTCATAAATTTCGTCATAAATTGATAGCTAACGAGTTTTGTTATGAAGTAGTTTTATTAAGTTGGAGTTTCCGCTCCTAAATCTTTCGGTTTTAACTAAAATCTTGGGATTATGTTGATAATGACTTTATTTACTCTTTTCCCCAAACCCGAGAATTATATAGAGATTTTTGAGTTTTTCCACCAAAGTAGGCTTCAACTTGATACCAATATAGACCGTCCTCTAATATTATTTATCAGAATGGTTCACTAGTAAAATTTATTATGAAGGGGCAACTGTCATATAAAGTTAATAGTAAAATCGCTCGACTGTCAATCAGTATTATATAGAAAATGAGACATTTGAACAAACTGGTTCCTATTCATAAAAGTATTCTTTTAATATTTTATAAATAATAAAATTACTGAACAATAAAGTAGTTTTATTATTTATATAAACAGCTAAACAGTTTAATAATTTCACTAATGATTTATAATAGGACAGAATGAGCTGCACAAAATAGGTCCACTTTGTTAATAAATTTGGTGGGTAAACAAGAGCTGCAATAAATATTCTGAGGTGGTCCATTTTGGTCAAAAACTAAAGCTGAGGGGTCTATCTTAAGCTGCTACCTCCAAATTTAAATACCATAAAAATGTAGATTACTAAAACTAATTAGCACTTAAAATGAAAGAAAAATTCAAAAAAATTTTAAATATTTTATTATGTAATGTTCTGTCAATAGTATATAATCATATGACACATGAAATGAATTACTTATTGCAAAGAAGTGATTCACACCAATCCATGTAGTTGTAAAGGTTACATGGATTCCTAAGGTAAATATGCGGAGTCGTGGTCTTTTTCTTAAAAAGAAGACATCAAGTCATTTTTGTATATATCCTGTCTGCTTCTGTGCTAAATTTTCCTCTAACCTCTATAAAATCATTGAAAATCTCACAAGGATCAGACAGATGAATTTACTAGTCTTACTGTGGAGAAACTTACAGGATAAAGAGCAGGGATTTGACTACTAGATATCAACTTCGGAACCGACTTCAGAACCATATTTGCTCTCCCTGGGTGTGCTTCTACGGGAAGTCCTTTTGGTGGGAACAAGTGGGCTTTTCTCTTCCTCATCAATGGCTGCTGGGCGTTCAATCTCCTCACTACGAAAGACTGGGTGAACATATGCATCTTTGAGATAGTCTCTTAAATTTAAGTTTGGTTCCGTAGCTCGCTCTAATGTGTCCTTCACCATTGCGTCCTGCAAAGAAATAACAATATACAAATCTGTGTGATCATACATGAACTCAAAAGAGAGAAACAACATTTGTAATATTACAGATGACTGAGTGGTAAACAATTTGGCATGCCACAACTTAAAAAAAAAAGAATGTTGTCACACGAAGGAATTATTCTTGTTCATAGACAAGAACCAAGTTAATCGAGTTTCTTTATATACATCGAATTTCTAGACGTAATATTTCTCATTACAAATAAAAAAAACAGTGCTGACAAACCTGCAAAGGGAACTTGACAAATGCTGCCTCGAAGCGACGCTTGCAGAACAGGTGAAACCATATGGTTAATACTGGAAGAATAAGCAGCAATGGAGTAGACTGAGAAGCATGTTTTGTGCTCATCAACCCCATAAGCAGAAGTTGTGATACTATCATTGCAGCAATCAATCTTCCATGAACGTCTGGCCAGAATGCAGCCCCACTCTCATATTCTTGGTTGTAGACATTGATGATCTTGCATCACAGGGGAAAAAAAAAGAAGAAAACTTATAGATGCAATTTAGGAACAAAATGGTAATTTAGTTATCAAAAAAATTTAAAATCAATCTGGGAAGTTGTATGAAATCATAACTATGTTATTTAACAAGAAAGATAAATCCATTACGCCCAAGAACAAAATTATTGGACTTGAACAATGCAAGTAAAAAATGGAAGAAGATTTTGAAGGTATAAAATGTCCATGAACTATAATCATAAGTTTAATTACTGATAATTTAGAAAATATGGAAATGAAAAAGATGCTTGAATATTGAGAATCCCAATGCGAGCAGAGAATAAAGTGGTGATCTAAATTTTATACCCAACTGTTTATGTTCAGAGAACAGTTCTTTGTAAAGGTGGTCCCCTAGCACTCTCCATGTAAGACTAAAATATGAGAGATATGACGCATAAAATGATCAGAGAACTTGTGGCATGTTACGTCTGTAAAAAAATATCTAGTTGACAAAACTGTTCGAAGAGGATTGGCAAATTAGAGAATAGACTCTATCTGAAGAGTTCCTAACCATAACTAGATGGCTCCTATCAAGATCTGCAGAAACAAAATGATATGGTTTACAGAGTACAGTACTCGATACACACATTATTAAAGAGGGCAGCTTACATTTAACTTGGGAAGAACGTAGTAATTCCCAGTGAGAAAAAAATTATGACCAAACATTTACATAAATGACCGAGGGTTGGTTTGGGTGGTTTCAGCCACTCTGAAGCTATACCCACCCGCTTTAGGGTGGTTTGGGTGGTTTCAGCCAGTATGTATGAAGGGTACGAGAATATTTTGAGTCAGATAAGTGGATGGAACTTTCATCCTTCATCATGCTTCCCCTTATTGGAAATGTAGGAGCGGTGAGTGTGTAGCATTAGAAATTAATTAAGTGGATACTGGATACAAGTGAATATCACATGAGAAAGTTTCTGCACATGCAAGCACCATTATCTGCCCACGTAAAATATCTTTCTCCAAATTTAGCAACAATGAATTTGCTATTTAATATAGGAAAAAAAATCTACATGTCAAGCAAGAGAATAGCATTAGAACTTGAGAGCCTATGATGCCTTTCACTCCCACATAGCACATCACATGCCTCCTTGATGCAACACGTTCAATTGTCAGATAAAGTATTTTATTGATTGATCATGTCAATTTCTAAAGTTTCCTCCTTTGTACCTGTATAGCTTAGCACTTTGTAACTAACGCATCATCTACTTTTTATCTGGATATTCAAATCCTTGTTTACTTTTTTGAACATTTTGAGGTCCATTCGACAGGTTTATGTGCTCTCTCATTCTCATGGAAAAAATATTGATGTACAATCTACAGTAAAATTTGGAGATCTTTTCTTTCTTATCTAAAATTGAATGTAGAATGCAATGCACGGGGTTTAATATTTCATTATCTATGACTGGACAAATTGCATTCCTAGTCCAACATAAGGTCATTTTCACATATGCCTCTAAGCCATGCCTTACATAAATGGCAAAGGCTTTTCTTGATTGCTATATTGGAGAGTAGTAAAGTTATGCTATCTGTCTCAAGGTATGTAAATACCAGAGGAAAGCTACGGCAGTTACCATCATTGCACTAAGGTTTACTAACATGGTCAGTCTATCATACATTCACTCAGGAAATACCACAATATCATATCAAGTTTTGCATGTCCTATAAATGTCCAACTAATATACTAATACCATACTAAATAAAACCATCCAATGATTTGTATATGGCAATCGACAGATCTTCATCTGGTGAAGACCTAATGCATGTTAACATCCTAATTTAGATTTAGTGTATGTTGAGCAACTAACTGAATGTAATGAAGGTTTTTTAGTTAGATAAGAAAAAAGTGCAAAACATATTGTAGTTTGGCACAATTATGAAATTTCTGAAGATGACTATATACCTGGTGCCTGAAGACAAGATAGGAAAAACTGAAGAAGACAATTATGAACGGAAGAAGTATTGGCGTCACAACAGAATAAACAAATCCAAGCAAGAAATACAGTTGTATTCGAGGTTCTGAGGAGGCAAAATTCAAGCTCCCAGGGTCCATAGCTTGCTCTCTATCTTGCTCAGTTTTGACTAAGAATGTATTCTTCAGATGGAATACAATAAATGGCTTTATTCGAAGAATTTCTGCAGCAATGCCTGCCCAGCCATCAACCATTATAAAACTCATGAAAAATGTTGCTTTCATGGGAATAGACTCGCCAACAGTTTCTGGAATTCTGGACAGAGTGAAGATGTGATAGTAAAAGTTCATAAAAGTAACAGATTCTCCAAATTAAGGATTTTCATAGCATGTGAAACAGTTAAAGCAGATTAATATTTTAAGGTAGAGAAATATAAAAAGAAAGGTAACCAATAGTTCTGATTTGATATTGGAAACTTATCCAGCAGTTGAATAGAAAAAACATGCTTGTTACAAGTTTTCTGCATTCTAGGATTACATTATCTTTATTTCTTAGAATTGAAAATTTGGAAAACATCAGAAGAAGTTCCCGATAATCTAACTTTGGTCTGAGTGAAGATCTATAAGTTCATGCAAAATAGTATTACTTTACTTCGGTGGAATGTCACAAAATTTCTCGGTTAGAAAGCTCGAGAATAATTTCTACGGTCTATGCAGGGTAGAATAATGACTGAAGATGTTCGATGCTCTCTGGGGGTCAAACCTCTCTTGTCATTTGTGGTAAACACAATAATCATACTCTGAACTCCAAACATGACAAAACAAGATCTTGGTCGAAGAAAATTAGAAGATACTGATATTTAGGAAAAAAACTCATTGGAGTTCAAAGGAAACAGATAAAAAGAGGAAAAATAATTCCCATTACATGCATCTGAAGCTAAAATCTCAGACAATGAAATGCAATAAAGGAAAAAAAGAAATCAAATAGAAACAGAAAGCTTGCTCTCTCTGATCACTTATGCTTCTGCAGGTGTTGAGACTTTAAATAACGTTACAGTTGGTCAGTTGCTATCTAATTAGAGGACATATTTCTACATAAAGCTAATATTTAGTACCATCAGTACAGGTTTACATGCTTCAATGTACAATGCATAGTGGAACAAGTAGGGTAGAGTAAAAACAGATGAAAGTGTGACAAATGATATGAAGAAGAAGGCAACATACTTGTTAGCCGGCTGATGAAGGAAGTTATTAAGTTGCTGGAATGCTGTTCCGGTGATTACACTACCAAGAAATACATTGACAAAGAGAAAAAGATAGTACTTTGACGCCGACTTCCTCTCCAATGTTGACAATGCTGGGAAACCTTCTATCTTGGAGATAGTCATAAGTATTGATGGAAGAAAAATAAGGAAAAGTTTTAGTGCAATTCCTGGTAGGAAACCTTGTATGAAGGACTTTATAACCTTCCTGCAGAAAAAAAGAAGAAGAATACATGTCAATTGAACTATGGAGTGAGAAGGATTGCATCATCTGATGAATAAATGAAAAGATGATGTAGCTGATAACAAAATATAATTAAACAAGAATTTATTATATACTATACAGTAGTGTTAGTGTTGCAGAATATACTTTATGAGGATGAAGATCATGTTATGGAACTTAAGGATGGGCTATCTTAGATCTTTTTAGTTGAAAGGTGGTTAGCACATAGTGATGGTTTCATTCTCATATATTGTTCCACATTTTCACATCCTAGTATAGCCAAGGTGTCAAATGAGGCAATGTAGGGAATTCCAAGGTTAGGTACATCATATAGAAAAGGATAAATTTTGTAATGAAGATAACCTTCTTGTAACCAAAAGAGCACCTAAATAACGTTGTTTATCTTCTGCAGAGAAATCATGCTTACCATTCTTGGCATAAATCTTTGTAATACTCCTTAGTCCTCACTCTTGGTTTTCCACATGTTTCTAATAAATCATAATCATATGAATAGGATTTTTATGACCTAAAGTATTCCCTGCTAATATCTCCTGTCCTTAATTGTTTGATATTTCACAACACAATACAGTTTAGTTCCAAGTTCCAACAGGTTAGATAGCAAGCATACCACTCCCTCAACAAATTTCTAGGTTGATCTTCCAAAATATCAGACTAATCCTAAACTTTTTTTTTATCTATGGATCGGATCAGCTAGCACCAGAGAAGTGCGGGAAGGAAAAAGTCTCATTCATCAACTGGGCTTGAGATTCCAGTAGTGCTGCGGGGAGAATACTGGAACACATGCTTGTAGACTCAATTTCTACATGGCAATGGCACTACCTCAAAGACCATAATTATTTGCAACAAATTTATTAAAGAAATGGTGGTCCATCATACATAGTAAATCCTTCTCACTATTTTATCTACTTCTCAAGCAACCTGCTACAACAACAAGGTACTTTATACTTCTACAAATCACCATATATCTTTCAGCCAAGGAACTTGGCCCTCAGCCACCTCTAACTCCAATATTCAATGTTTATAACAAGCAACAGGGATCAATGTAAGGAATGGCGTCAATGAACACTATAGATAGACTTTAATACGATCCCAACAAGATTGCAAATGTCAAATGGTTCATGTCTTCATGAATGAGAATACAAAACATACTGTTAATTTAGGTTTTTTATAGTTTCTACATGCTTACCCTGTATACGGACTTGCTCATAGAATGACTATTGGAAGAAACTTGATTGCTTCTGTATCTGTATACTCATTGAGTCATTTTATTACTGTACATATGGTTCAAAAGTGTCGCATAATAGTAAGTGTATAACTCAAATTGGTAATAAAAGCAGTTTCTCTACAAGTGTTTGCAAAATATTATGTATCCATTCCAAAGAGTAAATGAGTCAAAAATCAATATCCAGTTAAATAAAATTTGTGTAGATTAGAGTGAACTCAATTTTTTCAATGACAAGAAAACTCACATTTCTATTATCGGTCTTAAGAAAGGAACAACCTTCTCAATACCCTCAATGTTTGCTAAGGACTGGACAAATGCAATTGGAATTATGAAGAAAAATATCAGAAAGAACAGCACGACAGCCATAATCAGCCTGCGAATGGTAATCTCAACAAAGGGGATTGCTAGATTGGACCAATAAACATCTCGAGGCTCAGGAGCCCACTCAGTTAGCCACAATGTTGGATTACTAGATTGTTGAGTTTGAGCACAAACAGCTGCCCCCCATCGGCTTTTAAAGGAAACAAATGCCACCGGCATTATAGCTTTGGGATCAGTAACTACCCTTTCCCTTTCCGCAGCTTCCTGCACAAATACTGTAATAAATTAGAATAATGGAAAAGAAAGAATGTTAGAAGTCAGGAAGCACTCCTTAGCATATCTGCTAATAAATTAGAATAATAGAAAGAATTTCATTCACATATCTGCACTCAAGAAAAGATAACAATATTGCATCTGATATATTACATCAGAGAAAATAGCTTCGGTACTAAATCAAAGGCAAGCTGGCATATGTAAGAAAGCTCATTCCTTAGCATGTATGAAGATAAACATTCAATTTATACTTTCTCACTTGCTAATTGGCAATACAAAGTTTATGGTGGGCTTTATCACATCAACCTCTGTTCTTCAATCGGCCTCATATAGGATCTAAGAGAAACAAGGTCAGATATATACATAACCAAGGACTTACAATGAAAAAGGGATGATTCCAATACTGCAGTGTTAGATCAATATTTTCACGGTTCACGGGTTCAATCAAATGAGGGAAAAAAATATTAGATAACCATGTAAGATCGGTTACTATTTAGAATTGAATTCTGGTGTAACAACCGTCCATCAGAGCTTGATCCTTTTCCTCCATTTGTCTCAGAACTCTAGGTCAAATTATTTACGATGAGAAAGTCTATATGCACAACCCTAATGTAGATGAAGATATACTATTTATCCACAGAAGTGCAGAAGTGTGTCTTTGCCAACTACATTAAAATGATTGATCATTAATTTAATTTTGATGGATTTGACTTTACTGGATCAAAAGATAGGTAAGATGTATGTGCCACTGTTTAAACCATTATTATCATTATCCAGCTTCTAGGAAACAAATTGTTCTTTATGGTTCCTTCAATTATTCATTTATTGATCTTATATGAAAGAAGCCCCCACCATCCAATTTTATAAGCATGGCCAATGATTTGTGATCCAATAGCATCTTAACTAGTTCGTAAGAAAACTTGTAAAGATAACTTATTTTTCATGAAAAAAAAGAAATGTTTTTTTCTCTTTGTGCTTCCACCTTAAATCTTTACTAATTCCTCATGAATTTTACCGTGAACACGTCCAAGAGTCACAAATGACTGTTGCATTTATGATTTATCCTTAATTGGTGCAATCCCTACTTACTATAGACATGTTGCTTCATCTATCTTCTAAAATGAAGTAAAAGATCATTCATCTATCTCAGCTTCCTATAGTCATGTTGACAGGTAAATCTTAGAACGAAGCCGTAAAAATGTTCTCTTCAGCACAAATAAGAGAATAAGTATAATTTAATACAACGAAGAACATAAAAAATCTGACAACCTTTAGCATGATTTTCTATTTCTTGAAGAGGTTTAAATAATAAGGCATATTATGTAAGAGAATCTGGAATATCTTAAATCAAAGTACTTAATCTGCATGGCTTGCAATATTATGGATACCTCTTTTGACAGCTTCTCGATCTCTGAAGTATAATAGCGTATAGCATCCACAGTTTTCCCCCAAAGACCCCAAAATCCTGTCTACAAGGAACAATAAGAGAGTCAGAAAGGCTAAAATCTGAACAACATATCTTAATTCTTCAAGCCTGGAAAAGGGGAAAAAAGTCAAAAACATATAATACAACAGTGCGAAAGAGTCTGAACTTTTAAAGAGAACTCGTACCTTCATGGTTGGCCGTTTTGTGTTACCTCTAATATGCTTGTTTTCATAGTAGACAAGCCAATTTTGCAAGCTTTTCTTTTTATCAACCAAACTTGCAAGTTTATTTGCATTATAGGCAACCTATCAGCCAAAATCCAAAGGAATTTTATTTCAATAAAAAGTAAACCTGATGTAGAATATGTTATGATATTGTTCCTCATTACATTAAAAAAAATGATAACCCTTCTAAAAAATAATTTGTAGCCAACAAAGATACCCATCAACAATCACATAATAAAGTGTGAGGTCATATCCAAGTAACAGATGACATGCAATAACCCCCATAAAGAAGGATCATAATATAACCAGCAAAGAGCAAATTTTCATGCAAATATGCATGATTTTATTACATAATATTAGAATATAAAACATTAAAAAGATAAAATGTATTATTCTTAATAACTTAAGCTTTTAAAGTAATTAGTAAATTAACATGGTATCAAAGAAGGTCCTAAGTTTGAATCCCATCAGGCCTGCCATGTCAATTAAATTAAAAAAAAAACTCCACCAATTTCAGTCGAGTCCAGTTCTTGGGCTTATCAAATTCCTATCAAATTGAACCAGAACTCTTGTTAAGAACAATGGTAAAATAATGTTGAATAATTGGAAATACTAAATCTAGGTTATTTTCTCATAGCTCATCTAAAATTACTTTCCTGAGTAGAACAAAATAGTCCCAAAATGCACTTGAGTATAATAGAATGAACCATGCTTAAATGAATCCATTATGTTAATCTATCCTGTCATAGACAGAAAAAAAGTAGGGAGGGGGTGGCCAGCCACAAATAAAAGAACTCAAAGTTCACATGTGACAACGGCCATCTATTATTGTTTCATCACTTTCCAGTAAATATAAATAAAAAAAACTATGAAGAGCTCTGGATATTGAGGACGAGCAATGTTATGACCTCCATATAATCAGTTTACAAATCTAGCTTTTATAGTTGAGCTAATCCAGTATTGACTTTCTTACAATATTCATTGTTGTAAAACATTAGGATGAGATTATAGTGAGTTATAATTAACTAGTTAAGCCTCCTTAATCTTGGTGTATAATGGTCTTTACTATTATCTGATGAATAATTAACTTGACATCAAAAACATACCAACAAGTTAGAACAGTCTTTTCAACAAGTATAAAGTAGAACTCTGGAACTATTTAAAAGATCTAAATTTCTTTACTGCAAAGGGGGAAGGCCCAAAATCTAGATATGCTGAAGGTTGCATTTTCTAGAATTTCCCTATGTTTCGTTAATTTTTAAACAAACATTGAAGCTTAACAATTAACCCTCACATGAAACTGGACGAGTAATTCATCCATATAAACTGAAAGCACAGTCATGTATAAAACACCTCATCTTGGCAGCATAAAACAAGCATACAAATAAGATTCCCATGACAATGGAATAATAGACAGCAATAATTAAATTCTAATACATACTATCAGCCGCAGAAGCCAGTCTCTTTAAATACTAAGTGCATAAAAATTAATCGATAGAATTGTATGCAGTGCATTATGGTTCATCTATATGAGAATAAACAAAGAAGTGCATGATAAAACAAATCAGTACCTGGTGTGTGAGATAATGGTCATGATGATTTACAGAAAAGAAATGCTCAACGTGCTCACTGACTGATTCATCAGGATCTGGTGGAACATTTCTCACAAGAACCTGAATGAAAAGAAAGATGAAATTAAAAGAAAGCAAAGAAGTTAACAGAGAAAGCATCGACTCACTCAGTAATCTAATCACAATAATATATTTGACATGATAAAAATCCTTCTGTAATTGGATCATTTGTTAGTACCAAACCAGGTAATCAATAGCCCAAATAACCTCCCATGTATTTATACATGTTAATTGCTGAAATTGCACTCTAACAAGAGAATTTTGCCTTGCTTTATCCAATTATGTCTGAAATATGGTTCAGTACAATACTTTATTGTGTACCAACTGACTCTATGTTTTATCCTCAATTATCTCGCATCCCCAATTATTCTACTTTCTTTCACTTCTTTTTCATTGTTCTTTCAGTTCTTTTGTTTCTTCTCTTCTATTTCCTATTTTTTAAGGTCATACTATTTTATTCTTTTCTATTATGTTTTATTTACTTTGTGGAAGAACCCTAGCACTATAAGTAGGGGGGCATTCTTCCATAGGCTAATTATCTTCTCAGAATAATAGTGAATCTGAAAGTACTCCAAAGAGTGCATTAAGTGAGGAATGCCACGGCCCACTTTGGAAGTGGTTGAAACAGTAGGACACCTGTCAATCCCATTTTGAGAGTAGTGCAATGAATGCACTCTCAAGAGTGCAGTCAGAATCTCCTCCCATCTTCTTATGATTTGTGGGACTTATATTAGTCTCATATATGTTTATCTGCAATACTGACATATATTTGTCTGCAACGGGGCGCTCTTTTCAGCAAGAGCATATTTCGATTAAAGAGGATATGTCATGACCTGATCCTGCACTTCCAAAAACCGAAATATTGAAGTCAGACCATTTGTTTGAAACACTATATAATATGGTTATGTCAGTATGTGGCAGAGTTAACACTTTATACTTATTATAATTTTATAGTTTATAGTTATTTTGTCAACTAGCCTTTTGTCATAATCACAGGTAAGAAGATCATGATACTAAATCAGGAATCGCTTGTGCTGGGTGGAGCCAAAATTTAGCCTCGGTGGGAAAAGACTTGAAATTTCATGAAGCAAGACAAGAATTATGACAGAATATCCCCTTGTTGACCTGTCTAAACGAAGTACTAGCAGAAGAAATCTGTAGTCAAGGAATTGTTCTATGAGAGTCAAAAGAATTAGGACACCTATACCAAGATGTACTTTTCACAAGATGTACTTTTCAGAAGATATAGCTATGGATCTATTAAGATTTGTGGACAAAATTTTCAGTTTCAACAGGGTCACAACTGACCTGCTGGTAATTTAGATCATTTAGAGTTCTCTTTCCCTTTTGTTTTGTATGCTCATTCAATCAACTGATATGTTCCGGAGGAATGCAAGCACGACATGTACCCAAGGAATACCCAGAAGTATCTGTGTATTTCATTCCATGTGCAGGTAGGGACAAAAAGCTAATGAATTTTAATACATCCATATAGCCAGACCATTGGTGTACCATTTATCTTTAGGTAGAGCAATAATAAGGTAACATGTCTATACTAGACATAAAGTTCATTTTAAGTAGCAGAGCAAGATTTTTTGCAAGACAAAAGAAACGGGAAAAGAATCTAGAGCAGGATTTACTTGCATTTGAAAAATGGGGTAATTCATCAGGAGGAAAACACTGAATTAGAGAACTCACCGTGAATTGATCTGGCCGGCGGTTTTCAGATGCAATAAAATGCAATCTCATAGAAGTTATGATCTTGTACTCTCTATACAAGGTGTAATACGTCCAAAATGCAAATACATAAGCCATTACCAGATGTGCCCAAAACCTAGTAGAAAGTCAGAGGTTCAGGAAATGTAACACTTTTTCAGATTCTAAATTTGAATTCAAAGGCTAATTACACTAGGAAAAACTTGCACTAGATCAGCCATGTTAAAGACATGTTCATGTTTCATTAGAATATATAAATTCATAACCAATGAGAACTAATAAGACACCTAGGTTGATACTTGATATGATTTAAGCATGCAAAGAAAAAGAATGTAGCTTGTGACTGATTCTTATAGTCGTCAAAAAAAGGTATAAATTTAAATTCAACAAAAAAGTTTTAGCTTATCAACTTATTATTTAAGGTCTGGTTCACTTGTAGAATAAGAAAAAGATTGTTCTAATATAAGCCTATTTATATTAGTATAGTAAGTAAATAACTACTTATCCTAATACTAGTTTACTAATACCTACTTTTCTATCCTCTCCTTTTCAATCCAATATTTTTATATTTATCAATTATTATTTTATCCTTGAAAAAGCATCATCCAATTGCTCTCTCTCCCTTTCCTCTTTCTCTTCTCTCTCTTCTCCTCATCTATCCATTATAAAGGGTATTTTAATCATTTGTCAAAATATCTCTATTTTTCATGTCATGCCAAGTGTAACAATTATATCACCATATCAGTTTACAATCAAACACCTTAATAGCTTATATCGGTATAAGTTCTCTTATGCAAGTTTAAAAAGTGAGCATAGCTAAACTAGTATGAAACTTATTCCAAAAGTGAAAACCCATAAAAGAACATAGTCTTCATGTTGATAATATGAGATAATGTACATTTCTAAAATAATTCTTTAAAGACCATGTCAACATTTTCAAGTAAACCCATTTAAGTCATTCTGCCTTTAGTATGACACATATAATTTAGGATTCTTGAATATCAAGGTTCATTTAGAACTGTAAAAATGTCCTTCCATGTTGAATATCAGAGATCTCGAATTGTCTTCCCAGCATGTCGCTTACCACTAATCCACTATATCTAAAGAAACCAAATAAGATATTTTGATAAGATACATTATGACTATTAATATCTAAATGATAATTTCAGATCTTATACATCACGAATAATACCCTAGAATGGATCTACAAAATTTTCAGACAGATATCATTGTCCACAAGTACCAAGATTGTTTCAGTCATCAAATTTACACTATAAATTCTTATGCAAACTGACCTGAATGTATATGCATGCATACGCATGACATATACCTTATATATGCACCTACACACACAAACAGTGTTATATTATTATAGCATGAAAATAGAAGAGCAACAAGTAACAAGACCAGCAAGTTGCCAAAATGCCACAAAATATACAATACATAAGAAAATGATATTAATTTTTTGACTTTCTTCTATTGATTTTAAGTCCCTAGAATTATCATTAAACAATGGAATTGAATAGCCATCAATCAATTCTTTGTTAACCAGTGCAAAACATTGATATGTAAACGATAAACAGGAAAAGTTAAAACCTTTCTGAACCTTGTCCAACATTTGAGATGGAGAGCTTGTCAATATCACTAAAATTTAAGCCTCTGGCATTTTCCAACGTTTTACTAGTCCAATTAACAGGAAGTAAAACACAGAATCCAAGCACAGTCAGAGGCACAAATATTTTTAACCTGCAAGTCATAAAAGCAATAAGGTAAAATGTATGTTGATAAGAATGTGCAAGGAAAATTTTCCATAGCTATCTGATCTATAATAGCGCAGGTTAAAAATGAGAAATAACCTAAGCAATTGTAGATCACGAATGATGAAGATATCAGCAGGAACCACTAATCACACAATTTAATTTACATTCAAGCAGGCTATACAATTTAAACTGCTATTTTTGTGAAGCAGTACTTCATCTTTTGAAATTGCGAGTTGAAACAATTCCAAATGGTAACTCCATGGCAGTACATTTGTAACAAGTTCTAAAGAAAAAGTTGAAAGCCTAAAACCTATACACCAGGCAACCACAGTGAATACAGGATCAGGGGGTATATGGCAGACGACACAAAATGTATCAGACAGAACTTAATCAGCATATAATAGGTGGAAGGCAAGTTGTGATGCACTCCAACATATTATTGCAAGTATACTTAGTTTTTCCCAAACATAATGACAAAAATATTGAGAGAGAATATTAGAGGCTTAGAGCATTAACTGTGGAACTCACCCAAGTAGATAGATCCGGATATATACAGCAGAGTCAAGTCCGGCATGCTCAATTAATTCAGGTTCCGGCATTTGCAGTGCAGCTGGCATCCAATTCAGAAACCGCAAATAAGTTCTCAAATCCAGGTTCACAAACTTGCCTACTACATTTCCTGAATGTCTTGGACTGCTCCTTACTCCTTTGAGATACCACTTGGGAAAATATACCCTATCATTGATTGGTTGAAGCCGTAGTATAGCAAATGCCACAAGGAAACCAAGTGCAGATAAAATATTTATCGCTGCACCCATGGCAATATCTGACAATGATCCCATATCTTTGTATCTTCACGAATTTGTAGGTAGTCACACTGTCGGCCTAACAACAGAAGAACAGAGAAGTGCAGGGATGGCAGAGTAAGAAAAGTGAGTCAGTAGAGCCGTAAATAATAATCACTATTCTTACATCAGGCTTGATAATTCAATTTAGAGACAATCTCGACCTAAATTTTGGTGTTTAAAACTAATTGGAAGTCAAGCATGAAGTTACTTTTCAACCCGATAACTTAGCAGAATACACATGCACTTGCATGGGAACATCAAACAGGCACACACCTTTCTCTCCATCCACCACCATCCATACTTACACAGTCCCAACACACTCACACCTACACACCAATGAAGACAAAACAATGGAGCTCTGTATTTCAAGTGGTCCTAATTCCAACATTGGTTAATGCACAACCTTTACTGGCTTATGGTTCGGAAGCCAATGTATCTAGAGAACCACCTATTTTGATGTCTCTCGCTTCTCACCCTCTCATTTCTTCTTCATTCGCCTGGCAAAACCATGAATGTTAGCCATTATATCCATTCTTCCAAGAAACAATCAAAGAGCATAGAACCCAATGCCGATCTCATTCTTGTAATCTTACTTTTGTCATTCCCTTCCAACAAAAAGCGAAATATTTAAAGAAAAAGCGTCTACTTTTCTAAACAGGGATCGATCTCGTTCCATCATTTCATCCTCGAAGAGCAAAAGCAAGAACAGCGAGAAAGAAGTATACCCAAAAAAAAAATGTAATCAACTGAGATAGAGAGACTTACAAAATCAAGAGAGAGAGAGAGAGAAAGAAAGAGAGAAGGTAAGGAACAAGAAATAGGGAGGTGGGAGATGTACCTTGGTGGCGGTCCGCCTGGCTCTCTTTGCCTCGAGTTTAGCCTTCCTTCTCTTTTGTTTTTGGTTTGGTTCACTTTATTGTAAAGAAAACCTACTCTGAAGCTTTATCATGGATTAATAAATCTCGTACCTCGCAAGTTTTGAATATTTTTTCTTTCCTTTTGTTTTCCCCCTCTTCCTTTGTTTACCTCGACGAGGCGAGGAGGCCGGCAGCGTAGGGGAAGAGAGAGAGAGAGGGGTCGTCGTTTGCATTCGCGACCACTACGCTCGCGCTCCAACTTCCGCATTCTTCTTCCCCCCTCTCTCGCGCGCACTCGAATCAAGGAGGCACGCGCTTTGTCCGCTTTCGGTTGGTTCTCCAACAAAAAAATATATATACGAATTTTAATAAATGTTTATGCGTGCTCCGCTCAGCCTTCATACAGAGTTAAAATACATTTTTCTCTAAACTTAACGTAATATCATTATTTTTATTATATAATAATCTATTTGGGTGGGAGAATTTTTGTTTGAACAATAACACTCCTTCGTTTACACTTAATAAAGAGATGTTTTTAACTTGTTCTTTAACCCATAAAAGTTCATTTAATTCAGATGAAAAATTTAACAATTTTATAATAGTCATAAATAGGTAGTGGTTAAGTGGTACAGATAAAGCAGAGATGGGTGAAAGGACTTTAGCTGCTAAAGTAAAATATGTTTGACTAAATAAATATATATTTAAAGAAAAAGTTAAAAGGTGGGTTAGTAATACCAAAAAAAAAATATATATATATATAAAGATAAATACTTTTTATTTAAACTCGTAAATAGATTTTGAATTAAAAGGTCAGAAATATAGTTAATTTTAGAAGTAAAACCTAACCGTTATAATTTAGTTAAGAGTGTGAAACATATCAATATATATATATATATAATTTTGAGAGGGTTCAAATATATTTAACCCTTTCATGTATCTAATGTCAAACTAGATCACATTCAAATTAAAACATGCCACTAGATACTCACTAGTTTGAGTATATCTAACTATCATAATATACTTGAAATAAAACACACGATGAATTAAGACACAAGATTACGTCGTTTTCATTTGTACTTGATTTTTTTAATAGATTACAAATTTTAATAAATCCTTATAAGAAATGTGCTGGCTTTTCTTAATATATATATATATCGTCAACTAAACAAATTTTCTGAGCTAATTATAGATTAAACAAAAGAATTAACCAACCCTTTTTGATATTTAGATTAGATTTAAACAAAAGAATAGATGAAAGGATATCGCTGTTCGATATCTGGATTAAATAACTCAATCGATTATATTAAGATATAGACTAAACAAATGAGAAGCCAGTCTTTTTAAGAGATAGGTAGATTGAACAATTAGATTGAACAATTAGATTAACGGGTCATAATGAATCTAAAATATATAATATGGGATGGCAAAATTCATCAAAAATCAACTAATCTAATCCATGACTTTCAAGTAGAACCCAACCGCTGCTGAGTGACAGATGTACGTTAACCATCTTTGAAAGGAAGCTCTACTATAAACTAGCCGAGTTAGGCCAAAGCTCAGTTAAGCTCAACCGAGCTCGAGTTGTTCGGTAGCTGGAATTGTTCTGGAACCGTATGGATGCCAAATTTCCAAGTTATATAAATATATGAAGAAAAATATTAATTTATGATGGAGTTACACGTGGCGACTGGCGAGTATATTCTTCAGCGTGAACGGTGAACGGTGAACCCCTCTTCGCACATCTTGTCGTCCTCCCGGAGCCCCCAATTCGTTGTTATCTCTCCATCTCCATCTTCTCGTCTCGTCTCGTCTCCTGTGGTCGAGATCAGGATAGGGTGTTGACACATGTGGGCCGCGTCGTGCTTGGCGTCCTGCTGCGCGAGCTGCACCTGCGGCCTCTGCACGTCGGTGGCGTCGACGATCTCGAGGCGCTCCGCCCGCCTCGCCTACTGCGCCCTATTCGCTTTCTCCCTCGTCCTCTCTTGGATCCTTCGCGAGGTCGCCGCCCCCCTCCTCGAGAAAATTCCATGTAAGATATCTACTCTTTCCTCTCAATTCTACAGTAGCGGGGTAGTGATAGTGATGCGGTTCTTAATTCTTGTCCGCTGATGTTGGTAGCCTTTACTTTGCTACTTCTCTGATCTACCCCTTGTAGTAAATCCCACACGCCTTATTGTCTAACAGAAGCAAAACATCAATTTTACGAGACAATCCAATTCGCCTCGTACTCATCTATGGCGGCTCTTCCCTTGCCGGTTTACTATCACGGTGGTAATATAACTAAAACGAGTATGGTGATTTCGTCGGTCCCAAGAGTATTCCAATTGGCTACCGGAAGAAATCCGGCTGATTTTAGATCTCACGATCCGATCGGCTGCTCAGTTGTGCGGAGTTCTATGGGACAATTGCAGCCGCGCGTGGGAGTCAAAATTGGTGTCAAAGAGGAAAAAAAGAAGGAATTTTGTTATACTTTTAGGAGTGATAACGGTGGAATAGTGAAGGTGGTTGTGGTGGGTGCCAAGAATGAAAAATACACTGCACAGATTGAAGTTTCATGCTTGCCGCAGATGGGCACAGAAGATGGCTTAGTACTATGTTGGGGCATGTTCAGGTCTGATTCCTCCCAGTTGTTAGTTCCTGATTTTGTGAAAGTGCCATTTTTGGAGAATGTGTTAGGATTTTATGCTGTGGAGTTGGAATTCAATGCTTCTCAAGCCCCTTTCTACCTCTCATTTCTGTTGACTGCAGATGGGTCAGAAATAAGAACTCATAGGAAATCAAATTTCTGTGTGCCTATTGGTATAAGTTCAGGACATCCCATGCCATTTGGCGTTTCGATTTCTGATGATGGAATGACTAACTTTTCATTGTATTCGAGAAATGCGGAGAGTGTTATTCTTTGTCTGTATGATGGTGCTGCAATTGAACCAGCTATGGAAATTGAGTTGGATCCTTATGTCAATCGCACCGGTGATATATGGCATGTCTCTATGGAATCTGTTGAGGATTATGTCAGCTATGGGTATCGCTGCAGGGGACCGATGCTTTGGAAAAAAGGAGGTAGGTTTCACATGCGTCAGGTGCTCTTGGACCCATATGCCAAAGTGGTTGGAGATTTTGTTCCTGATCAAGGTGGAAAGGTGTCTCCAGCAAAGTGTCTTGCCCCTTTGCGCAAGGAACCAAAATTTGACTGGAGCAATGATTCTCATCCTCGTTTACCTATGGAGAAGTTGGTGGTCTACCGATTGAATGTGGAGCTGTTCACAAAGCACAAGTCAAGTGAGTTGCTTGATGATGTTGCTGGGACTTTTAGTGGTTTGATTGAAAAAATAGAGCATTTTAGAACTCTTGGTATCAATGCGATATTGTTGGAGCCGGTTTTTCCATTTGATGAGCTAAAAGGCCCTTACTTCCCTTATCATTTCTTCTCACCAATGAACTCATATGGCCGTGGACATGATGGTATTTCAAGTATAAATTCTATGAAGGAGATGATTAAGGTTATGCATGCTCATGGTATAGAGGTCCTCTTGGAGGTTGTTTTCACTCATACTAGTGAGGGAGGAGATGCAGCTAGTCAGATGATATCATTCCGTGGGATTGATAATTCTTCTTATTATGTCGTTGATGGGGAATTGGGATCGGGAACAAATAATTCATTAAGCTGTAATACTCCTATTGTCCAGCAACTTATTTTGGATAGCCTCCACTATTGGGCAGTCGAGTTCCATGTTGATGGTTTTTGTTTTGTCAATTCATCTTTTCTCATTCGAGGTTCAAATGGAAATAATTTATCTCGCCCTCCTCTAGTTGAAGCTATAGCATTGGACCCAATTCTTTCGAGGACCAAGATTATTTCTGACTGCTGGTCCCCGCTTGATATGTCATACATGGAAATCCAGTTTCCCCATTGGAAAAGGTGGGCTGAAATGAACATGAGATTCTGTACTGATGTAAGAAACTTTTTGCGGGGCGAAACACTTCTTAGTGATATTGCTACCCGTCTTTGTGGCAGTGGGGATCTTTTCTCTTCCAGGGGTCCAGCATTTTCTTTTAACTATATTGCAAAGAACTTTGGACTTCCTCTTGTCGATTTGGTTAGCTTCAGTAGCAGCGAGCTTGCTTCAGAGGTAAGTTGGAATTGTGGCAAAGAAGGCACAACGAACGATATTTCTGTCCTTGAAACACGGCTTAAACAGATACGAAATTTCCTGTTTGTCCTTTTCATTTCACTAGGTCCTCCTGTCCTTAACATGGGGGATGAATGTGGCTACTCCACTGGTGGTTCACCATCCTACAGTGATAGAGAACCAATTGATTGGAATGGCCTGCGAACAGCCTATGGTATGCAGGTCACACAGTTTGTTGCATATCTATCCTCTCTTAGAACTAGAAGGGGTGACATATTTCAGAGAAAGGACTTCCTTAAAGTGGAAAATATTTCTTGGCATGGCACTGACCAATCTGAGCCAAATTGGGTGGACCCTTCTTGCAAGTTTATTTCAATGGCTTTGAAGGCAGATATGGGTGACTTGTTTCTTTCTTTCAATGCTAGCGACCATTCTGAGAGTGTTACATTACCGGAACAACCAGAAGGATCTGTGTGGCTTCGTTTGGTTGATACAGCACTTCCATTCCCAGGATTCTTTGCTAGTGATTCTGATTCCCCTGTCCATGAGGCTGCTGGACTTTTGTCTTATGAAATAAAGGCTCACAGTTGTGCCTTATTTGAAGCAAAAAAGGAACACAATCTGAGTTGATGCAATTACTCTATCAATCGCAGTCTTGTATGCTGCAGATTGGTTGTCTGTCGCTATTGATATTTTCTGTTGTGCTAGTTATAGAGCTAATAGCTGTTTCAAAGCCAAGCAGGAAAATGAACCTTCCCTTCTAGCAAACATGTCCTAAGAAGTTGTTCATTCAATTAATTTGGAAGTATGAGAATAATAGCTGTGCATTTTGGCAATGCTGTACTCAGCTATCTTTTTGTTTCCTTATTCTTCAATCTTTTATAAGAGTGGTCTACTATTGGGTTCAAGTTATATAGCATTACCTTCCGCAAACACCTATTTAATAAGTTTTAGTCATAAATTCTTTGATTAGTTGCTTGAACAATTCTCTTTGCAGGGATAAATAATTTCGCCCACACCCCATCGAAGGAATGGTTTCAAAGCAATGCAGTCCTTCGTGTCAGTTTAGGGAATTTCTTGTTTTTTGCAATATTTGCTCTCATGATGATTGGTGTCAAGGATCAAAATGACAAAAGAGATGCATGGCACCATGGTGGATGGATTGCAAAAATTGCTGTCTGGGCAGTGCTCATAGTTCTCATGTTTTTCCTTCCAAACATAGTTGTGACCATCTATGGTAAGTTGCTTCCATTGAAGACTGATTAATACAATATTTACCACATTTTGCTTATTTCATTTTTCTGTACTAAGTTTCTTGTTTTAATCTCCTGCTGCCTGTTGTAGTAATGGCCAATGTTCAAATTCTTATGTTTAAGAAAGATGGTAAATTTCCAGCCACATAATTATGTAATACAGGCTTCTTCCATTTATTTCTATTGCGAGTCCTGACAAGGTGTTTATTGTTTTTAATACGCTGGTTTAGTTCTGTAACTTATTTTAACAAACTTTAGGAATCATAACATATTGACAAAAATAATTCTTTATTTACTAAATTGACGTAGATCAGAAAAGGCAAATATTTAGTCCGCATTCTAAATATTCTAAAGATTTAATGCTGAAACTAAAAATAGACATGTCTGCTTTCTTGAGCAAAAGAAAAGTGCCATTGAGATGGTAGTGAAGGCACTATTGTTCATTATATTCCCATAATTTTGTCAGTAGTAAGTCAAAACTAAGATCAAGACTTTAGATGTGAATATTTTTGTGCAAATGCAAGCACTAGCGTGAACTCAAAAGTTCTTCAATGCGACATAAATCTTGCAGATCTTTCTAGATTCATGTGCAGAGTAGAGTAGGATCACCCCCCCCCAGATTTATGTTAGAATATAAAAAATAGAGTTACCTATTTGGACAGTGAACAATATGAAGCATATTTTTACTTTTTTCAGCATGAAGCGCACTGAAAGCAGTATTAACATTAAAAGGGGAATTATCAATTTTCAAACTGATGTTGATATTAACTTACGGAGTATTTTTATAGATACCTCAATATCTTGTATCACTAGACTGTATATGCTCCTACGCCTACATATGTCCAAGGATTGCCTTTGGCATGGGGCATGTCGGCAGCAGGTCCATGCCAACACCAAAAAGAGTCAATGGAGAGAGAGATAGAGAGGGTGAGCGAAAGGGAGGATGATAAAATACTTCCCTGTATCAGGTTGTCATCATGGAGATGCCCTAGCCAGCCATCATCATTGTCCCCGTGCTCTACTACAGCTCGTCTCATGCCCTTGCATATTTATCATCTCCTCTACTACTAGTGTTTAGAGGATCGTGTTTAAAACGGATTCACTTATTTGATCTAACTTAAGTGATGATCCGTGCAATATAGATGGTGGGTTATTTCATAATCCGTGCTTCAAGCGGTTTGTCTGAGAAGGGGGCCTGATTGATGGCCATAGCCTCCTATGGTGGCTATAGGAGGCCTTGAGGATGCTTTTGCTGCTGCAAAAACTTTTATGAGGCCTTCTGCTGCCACCAAAAAGAGTTCTACAGCCTTCCCATGTGCTGGCCTAGAGTTGGCATAATACCAGTTGGCTGGTACATGCCAACCCTGCATGACAATCCTTGTTACTATGTGCTATAGGGCAGCTTATCATGGGCAATTTTGAAACATTGCATTCTGAACAAAATGTTCTCACTTGGTCTTGCTTTTCATCTGAAATAGTATCCTGAAGTGTAATTCTTTCAATGTATCTTTTGCCTTACTGCAGAAACACTGTCAAAATTTGGGTCTGGAGTGTTTCTTCTGGTGCAAGTGATCATTCTACTGGACTTTGTGCACACATGGAATGATGCATGGGTTGAGAAAGATGAGCAAAAATGGTAAGTAATTCTTCTAGTCTTTTCCGGTGGAAATTAAAGTGATTTTTTACTAAACCTATTTTACATGGCAGGTATATTGCTCTGCTATCAATATCTGTGGTCTGCTACCTTGCAACATATGGATTCTCCGGAGTGCTCTTCATGTGGTTCAACCCCTCTGGTTATGATTGTGGGCTCAATATTTTCTTTATTGTCATGACAATGATTCTTGCTTTTGCCTTTGCAATTATTGCCTTACATCCCCAGGTAAATGATATTTCTAAATTTTATATAAGCATTGACATTTATCAATAATCTTATAGTGCAGAATGAAGTCAATATTTTAATGTTTTCTTTTTGAGATAAATGTCAATATTTTAATGTTGACAATGCCAAAAGTGATATTCTTTTGGTTGCTTTGTATATTTGAAGAGAACAGTAATACTAGTTTAGTGGTAAATCGAATCCCACCATTAGAAGTAAATTTACCCATTTAATAGCCTGTTATGTTAAAAAAGACCACCAAACTTCTGGTCTCTATCTGTGCATAACAAGTAGTAGAAGAACAATGATAATTTACCAAGTTTACTTTCAAGGATACAAAAATTTACGATACAGATATCTTAGTAATTGTCAATTTTCAGGGAATCCAATGTTATTTAAATCTTATTCTGTAATCTGTATATGCCATTGTACTTTTAACCTTTAGGCCTAGCGTGTTTTTAGGGAAAAATGCAGCGGTATTTTATTTCCTTTTTCTTATTTGTTGCTCAACAGTTTATTTCATTATCTAATAATAATCGAGAAATATCAATCTTCTCTTGTTCACCTGTATGGATAGTGGCAATAATTTGTGGTTATCTGATTTTTTTGCTCGTAATATTGAAACTAAGAATGAGTCAAATACAAAAATTGACCTTTTTCCTATGACCTTCATAAATCCCAAGAATTAGCATAGAATGAAGTCATAACATATCACTCACCCCTAATATAGAGTTATATGAAAAAAATTTAGTTATTGTTTGATAGTTTCTATGTAAGTTCTTTAAAAAATTTCTCCTGTTAAACACTAGAAGTATTAGTGATTAGTTCATTTCATGTTTTGAGTCATCTTGATTTATTCAATATGCATGTTAAGATGCAGGATAAGGACATGGGTTTGTAATTTTGTAAGCATAAGCCCTTCTATCACTTCAGTTTTTAAACCTGTCTACACTGATTATATTAGATTTTATATTTTGTTTCTTTACAATATTTGCTAGTTGTACATCAACTGAAATATTTGATGCTTAAATTTCGTTAATGCATGCACTTCCAGTAAAAGTTTCAGTAAGCAGTTGAATAACTGAAGTTTAGATTTAGAGGATGTTAGCTCTTGTTGTCCTGGATGCATTTTCTTCATTTGAGAGAGGTGTTCAG
Organism: Typha latifolia; assembly: GCF_019914945.1. NCBI lineage: Eukaryota > Viridiplantae > Streptophyta > Magnoliopsida > Poales > Typhaceae > Typha > Typha latifolia. The sequence goes on along the minus strand of NC_133087.1, from coordinate 3,019,907 downwards.
AACCATGCATTAATGAGAATACGAGATTGTATTAAATGTCTGAATTTTATGCACTTCTTGTTGAACATGTTTATTATTATTATTACTTATTAGTTTTGCAATGAGCGGACCTCTGAAAGGTTCATGACTATAATCAACTTTTTGATCAGGTGAATGGCAGCCTGTTGCCTGCATCAGTAATCTCTGTTTACTGTGCATACCTCTGTTACACCGGTCTCTCAAGTGAGCCCACGGATTATGCATGCAATGGTCTTCACAAGCATTCTAAGCAGGTTTCCATAGGTACACTTGTTCTTGGAATGCTAACCACAGTACTCTCTGTCGTCTATTCTGCTGTTCGTGCTGGATCTTCCACAACGTTTCTCTCACCACCATCTTCCCCGAAGTCAGGTAATTAGAAGTTGAGACCTGAGTTATTGAAGTCCACATTTTCTTTTCTTTTTTCTTATCTTCAGCCAAGCCATCCAAATGTTAATTTCACTTTACCTAAAACAACCAATATTTTAGGCTCAAGAAAGTCATTGCTTGAAAGTGGTGATCCGGAGTCGGGGAAAGAAGAGAAGCGAGAAAATGAAGCACAGCCTGTCAGCTACTCATACACTTTCTTCCATCTTATTTTCGCCCTAGCTAGTATGTATTCGGCAATGCTTCTGACTGGATGGACTAGCTCTACTTCAGATAGCTCAGATCTGATTGATGTCGGTTGGACAACTGTTTGGGTACGTATTTGCACAGAGTGGGCTACTGCAGCTCTGTACATCTGGACTCTTGTAGCTCCTCTGGTCTTGGCTGACCGGGAATTTGCGTAGACTTTTGGTTGGAACTTTCTTGTTTATATGTATGATATGTATCATTGGCTGCCATTTCCATATTCGAAGTAGAAAGTTCTGGCCTGTAATATCCGTATGATGATAGTAATCTGGATGAAAGAAAATAAAGGGTAGTAAAAGTGTAAAACTTGCATGGTCTGTATAAAGAAACTAATATTTGTATGGTTGACTTTCTATAAATCAATAGTTGATTCCAAGTGCTACTTAGTTATGGAAAATATCAGCGCTCGTCTTTGTGCAACAATTGGGTATGCTATCTATTGTTTGGTAAGAATATGTATTTCAGTTGACCCATCAAAAGCTGTAGTATTTCTCACTATTTATCAACGAAGAACATTCAGTCTATAGGAATAGCCTTCTTCTAAAATAAAACTTTTTTTAAGAAAATTACAGGATAGCAAGTAACAACGTGTATCACATGTCACCTTGTCTTCAACACAAGGATTACCATAAATAAATGATTAGGTTCTGCAATCAGGATTACAAAGAACAAATGATTAGGTTCTGCAAACAGGATTACCAAGAACAAATGATTAGATTCTGCGACCAGTCATTGAAATGCAGTTCTCATTTAAGCAAAATTACGTAGATTTTCGTTAGTCCAAGTGACACAAGGATCACAGTGTCGCCTTAACATTGCATTCTCCACTCCGGGCAGAAGCACACATGGATGACGTCGCTCATCAATATCAGCTCATTTCCTGGTATCTTTCCACTAAATTGTTTCGTATTAACCAAATACCATTAGATCAATTGACACACTACACCAGGGGAGAAACACGCAATTCAAGTCTCACAAACATCACCGATATCAAGAGGCAGCAGATCATTACCAAAAGATCATGACATTCGTTAGATAAAACTCCAAAGACTGCTGCAATACAACTAGCCTTTCTCTGGCTAGCCCAACGAAAACAAGATTGTATATTAGATCCTCTTGAGGTTTTCAGTAGTCATGTATCCCAGTTTGCACGAACAGCAGCCGTTGCAGTCAGTACATTACTATTACCTTCTGAAGATTCTTCTAGGAGTAGAATGATCACAGATGAACTATGCACAAGCATAGCCAGTAGGGAACTGCTGTGCAGTCATGAAAATTGAATGCTTGCTGTTGCTGCCGCCATCAAAGCACTTCGTTTTAGTAATAGGGAGACACTTCAGAAGGTTGGACATATCTTTATTCACATACCTTCACTGAGAAATAGCCTATTTGCCACAGCGATAGATAGATTGTAGAGACACATAGAAGTTAGACCACACTAATCACCAGTTCAGTGACATTGCCAACTCCAACAGAGCCTCCACTAAACGGATGGTCTGCTGCTTCTCCTGCTGCTTCAACCTGGCAGCAACTGATTCAGGATCCAATCCCTGTTGAGCCTGAATGATATCTTGTTCGGCACGGACCTCTTGCAGCAATGTGTCAACCTCTCTCACAAAATCAATCCTTAGAAGAACGTCATCACCCTCAGGTGGTAATCCAATGCGCCCTTGATGCTGGCAAAGGCATATCAATGTTATTCTCCTGATTTCTCAAAATATCAGCCAAAGAAACAGCACATAAATTAACAATATAAAGCTACTAGAAGCTTAAGTTTTGTAACATACGATGAAGTGCTAATGAAAAGGGCATCCCAATGCACGAGGTTCCAGAACAGGGTCTGGGGAAGAAAGATGCACACAATCCTACTTTCAGACTAAGCCTTGAACTATGATTCTCTTGGATACAATGGGTTGATCTTACTTCCGAAGTAAGTAACACCATCAATACAATCCATTGTCCAATGTAAGAAATCATCACGACTTTCATGATTGATCTAGAATTTGAACACTAACATGCTTTTATTTAGCTGATTTATTATCCTAGATACTCACTGTAGCAGGTAATATGATAGAGTGAAATTACACTAAAGAGTCAAGTTCCAACTATGAGCATCATCGGCAACCATTTCTCAGGAATATTATTTTAACCAAAGGATCCAGTAATTATGAAGAGGTAAAATGTGGATTTCAAATGTGCACAAGTGCAAAAAAGTGTGGGTCTAGTAAAAACCCTACCATCAATATCTTCATCACCAGATACATGCTAATTGTATCACATGCAACATGAATATCAAACTCAATCAGAACAATCTTCAAGATGTCTATATGTTAAACAGTTCCCTCGCCGATAAAATAAATTGCTCGAATATGCTCCTGCCATGACAAACTAATGTCAAGAATGTACGCATACTCTGCTATTGGGACTTCTTTTATATTTACGCAACAATAACTCTGAAATCTTAGTCCTCAAGAAAGTGCATTTTTTAAAATAAAGAAAGCTAAGATATAAGCAAATTTGTGTAGAGCACGAAAGAGTGTTCAACTCGATGTTCTTTATCATTTGTTGTTGACCATCAGCAGCTCTATTATCAAACCAATATATGAAAAGGGAGTGGTTAAAGAGCAATTTCCAAGTTAATTAGAGGAAACATACTTGTTCAATATCGAAACCAGCAGGAAGAATCATACTAAAAGGGTCCTCTCGGGGAAATGTGTCCATCATGCACTTTCTACACTTCTTCAGCCACCCTTCATCATCAAATCCATCATGAAGATTCAAAAGGTCATTAAGCAATCTCATCGATGGTGTTGATTCCCTCTTCAATATTTCTGTCTGGAAATACATTGTGTATTAAGAATAAATGTGTTCACAGGATGACTAAATCTCGAAGGATTAAAAAAAAAATCTTTGTTGTTATAAAAAATTGTACCATAACAAGATAATAAAGAGAGTATACCACTGTGAGAAATTGACAAGATTGTAAATCTTCTAAAAATAAGTCATACCTCAATCCTTCTGTACAAGAGATCCAGGCTTCTAATAACATCTTTTTCATCCTGAAAATGGAATGACGAATCCTTGATTAGGCAATGTTTTCGTTTATTGTGAATATGCTTTCAGAGAACTTCATGGTGTCATGAATCATGATAACATCAGCTAGCACATTCTTCTATACTTCTCTTCTCTACTGATGTGAGAATCCTTTTCTTCATATTCGAGAGTATGATATAAGTAAATGATCGATTAGGATAGAGACTACAGTTAGGGTCACCAAATTGCAGAAAAACAAGAAATCTAATACAATGGGAATTATATATTAACAAGAGGAATTCAAAAATGGTGAATACGATTCAATAAATTATGCACTCTAGGCAAATGAAAGATGGTATTGTTATAAGCAATGGTACCACATAATGAAACATCGATAAATATTAATACAACAAAAAGATCCACATACATCACGTCGAGCAAGATCAAGACGATTCCATATGACCATTAGAACAAGTTCAGTAAGTTCTCCCTTCTCAGCAGCCTCCTCAATTTTCTGGTCATAAAAGAATTGGATCAATATCACCCAACATATAGTTAACAAGATATGTTCAGTGTGTTCAAGTTCATCATAATATCATAAACTTCTAACATACTTGAAAATAGAAAAGAAGGTTTAACTTAGATCATGTTCTTCAAACTTAATTAATCTTAATGGATGTTCAGCATGAATAAATGGAAAGACAAAATTCCACATCACCTAGCCAAAAGAATTTCTCTCATCATTTAGCTTGAAGAAGGGAAAGATCCAAAGAATTGATCCTTCTTTTAGTTGCCGAGTATTTGATCGGCAACTACTTCAGCATTTTTACAAAATTATAAGAGTAGAATGTTTTCAATGATGTGTTGTTTAAGGCAATTACCTCTTCAACTTCTTCACCAGATCTTATGAAACTTGAAACTAGCATTCTTGCTTTGCGAATTTCTTCTTCACGGTATCCCTTTAGACGCATGCCTATCTCTCGATACTCAGTTGTCTTTCTATCCTCTTCTTCTTCCTCTTTCTGACGATATGCATGCCACTCCTTGGTTTTCTCCCGTTGACGTGCTTGCCACTCCTAGAGTTAATGTCCAATATGAAGAGATACATTTTGACAAAAAATTCTAGCTATAAAAAAAAAGAAATCAAAGAACAAGCTATCTGAAGATAAATACCGTAGGAAAGCTAGGACAGAAATTATGTCCGTTATGTTCTATCCATAATTCCTTTCATTGATCAAAAGGTAAGATATTGAAGAGAAACATGAGGAAGGTGGAATTACATCATGAAATGTTTCAAGAAGCATGATATAAACAGGAAAATAATAATAAAATTAGTAAGTTATGAAAACATATACCAAAAGACAGAAAATTAGAAATATGGATGATGAATCTAAACAACAGTCTCAAACAGAAACACTATGAAACAAGTTGACCAAGATGAGGATAAATTCTTTACATGGTATAAACACTGAAATGCTTATTGAATATAATGTTACTCGATCTAGAAGAGAATTCATTGATTGCATGAACCAGAATTGCAACTCTAAGGTTGATAACTCTATACTAGACTAAAAAGAATTTGCCCCCTCTTCTTTTTTTTCTTCAGGAAATTTAGCGCTATTTTCCACAGTGTCAGTTTCCACTCTTCTAAGAGCCTTCTTAAACTTGAGTTATGCTCTGGTCAATTCATACTAGGAAAAAGGATGACATGTTAAGTATTACAATTCTTACAATGTTTCGCAACCTTAGGCAACTAAATGCATGTAGAATTTCCATGGTATCAGATTAGCGAAAAAAACCAGCCTTTTTAAAATATATTTCAATAAACAATGCTCAACAAAATCATGATATCATCCATGGATACATATTTAATAGGTACCTGAGAAGGTACCAATTAAATTTGGGGTACAACATGAAAGAAAACCATAATGGAAATTACTTACCCAGATTTCATTATAAAACTGAACTCCTTCTCACAACATTATATCATAACAACGACAATTAAAAAGTGGGGCCAAAATTAAAATGAAACCACTTCATGCAAATAAAAAAAAAGCAAGATGAGAAAATCAAGGGCATCCCGAACTATCACTTCATTAAGGTTCTCACGGAAACTCTTAATCTAACAACAGCAAGCACTACGAATATGACAGAAGAATTGGGAACCGGATACCAGAAGAATCAAATAACCATCGCCAATCTATATGACAAAATGCCTAAGAGAAGAACTGAAGAAGTACACAAAGATCATGAAGAAAACACTGAAGAAGTACACAATGTTTATGAAGAAAACTCTTCGCAATGCTCAGTTACAATAAAACAAAGAAAAGACGAATGTTCCGAGTAAGCATACCTCATCGTAGAACTCTTTCGGGAGCCCGCCATGCTCATCGTCTTCGACGATGTACTCCTCCTCGCTCTTCGTAACTGCTCTCACTGTTCAAAACCAACCAACCAACTAGGTAAACATAACAAGTAAAAGGAGAAAGGAGAGAGAGAGAGAGAGGAGTGAATGGGAAGTGGGTCGGAGAAGAGAGAGGAACCTGAGAATGTAGAAGGGAAAGGAGATTTGAACTTGGAAGCGCGATGAGATGGATGGAGCTGGAAGGTTATTGGGATCGAATTGGGCGGAGAAGGGCGAGGGCGGAACGGAGCGGGCAAGGCGTAAACGGTCGCGGCCATTTTACCCAGAGGCAGGAGAAAGACGAGTGATGAGAGTTTATTAGCTTTAAATCTTTAACTATATAGCATCACATATGAAGTTTCTAATAGATAAATAAATATATGTCAAGTGAGCTAAATTGAGGGAAATTAAAAAACTTGAAGAAAAGTAAAAAAAAAAAAGTAGGCATCTTTTGCAAGAATTTATCGTGGTTTATTATACTAATCGTTGGATGCAAGCAATCAAATACTTTGTTAGATGAATCAAACTTGACGTTGATTAGTTATTACCAACCTAATGTCATCCCAAAAGATGCTTGAATCATCGGTCAACTCCTTTGTTGCCTTTTTTTTACAACACATTTTTTTTTTGCCCTCTCTAAGCAACAGACAGGAAAAAGGAAACAAATTAACAAAATAATAATCCATCGGTAATAAAACCAAACGAGTACGTATAATTTATTCTCCGCGACGGCAACGAGTTTACTCTGTTACTACTTCCCTCGTCATGCTCCGCCCCTTCCCCTCTCTCACCGCCATGCCCCCCTCCTCCTCTCGTCTCCTCCATCCCAAGCGCATGCAAAACCCTAATTCCAACTCTAAATTCACCTTCTCCTTCTTCCCCACCTCTTCTTGCAAGCATTCGCCCTCCGCCACCCTCGACCTCCTCATCCTCCTCCTCGTCCTCTTCTCCTGTGCCTTCCTCGTAGCTTCCTCCCTCGCCCACATCGCCCGCGCGCTCTCCCCCTTCCTCTCCCCCCTCTTCTCGGCCGCCATCGCTGCCCCTTTCCCCTACCTCGCCGCCCCCTTCCTCCTCCTCCTCGCCGGCGCCGCCGCCCATCTCTTATTGCGGGGATGGAAACGGCGGCTGTGCCGGAACCCTAGATGCCGTGGGATGAAGAAAGCTCTCGAGTTTGATGTCCAGCTGCAGACGGAGGAATCGCTTCGTGGGATTGATGATGCCGCAGGGGCTGCGATGTGGAAGGAGATCGAGGAGTTGCCGTGGAAGGGTGGGCAGAAGGGGAACAATCCGGATTACGAGTGCCTCCGAGCTGAGCTCCGGAGGATGGCACCGCCCAATGGGCGCGCCGTGTTGCTTTTCCGTGCCAGATGCGGGTGCCCCGTCGCCAAGCTCGAGGCATGGGGGCCCAAGCGTGGCCGCCGCCACAAGAAGTGAGCTCCTTCTACTACTATTGGTCATTGATTTTCTCTCTCGATATGATTATGTTTTAGCAGAAGATCAGGAGTGTGGAATAAAGTTTAACATTATTTAGGGTTACAATTTATTCATTGCTTGTTTAGATTACGGTGTTCAGTCAGTCTGGCGGTACTTGAACCAAACGGTATTGCAGCAGTTGGCCTGCTTACTCTTCGATGCTGTCCCCATGGCTTGCATATACACCTCCGGCGACATCTTGTATTCAGCTAACTATCTTCGTTGCGCCCTGTCTTATCGAGTCTTTAGTATTTTGCCTAATTAAGCTATTCGCAGTGCCTGTCAATGATTGACCTTAGATCTCTTCTCTCGGTCCTTGGCCTCAGCAGTAGGTGGGAAGGTTGGTGTTTGATGGTTCAATTAGAACTACTACGCGAGAAAGTGCACAGAGGGAGGGAAATAATCCAAATTCCTTATGTTAATCCGTTTAGGCTATAATATGGAATATTAGGGGATTAAACCAATGAGGTTGAAGCGAGTGGTCGTTGCTCTCTCATTTTCTATTTTTGTAGGCATTACGATTGTTGGAATTCAAAGTCATGGGCTTCATTTTTTAGCTTCTCATTACCTACAGGACTCCCACTGCAGAAAGTTCCTTCTTTAGCACGCCTTGTATCTTATCATAGGTATGAGAAAAGAAGATATTTTTTTTTGGACGATGGCTGGTCAGAATTGAATTATATTAGGGATAAAGGGGAATGTTTCCGAAACTTTGAATCAAATGATTTTTCAGGATGATTTAGGAATGAGGGTCTTGCATAGGATAATGGTACATTTTTCTTTGCTACTGGATCTATGGAAGCCCAAGAAAGACCTAGTTGATTTCTAAGCTATTCATAAATTGTGAGAGGGGAGTGTGACTGTGTAGATTTTACTGGCTTGTAGGTTCTGGTTCATTGTTGGACAATTTTCTAAAAAGTGGCCATGGTATGCTGACAGTCACCCAATCTCATAACACCTATTCGGTATATGGGCACATATGCGGCTGGCTAAATGGTTTAGCAAGTAAACATTCTAACATACATATGTAGTTGTAGAATATTTTATAATGATCATTTGATTAGTATGTGCCTTATTTGTATGCAAAGGTAGCTAATTATTTATCATTATTCAGTATGCATAATTTAACTACCAAAATGATAATTTCTTATTTCATTCATTAGACTACTGTAGCTACTAATTTAACTCTCTCATTTCCTCTCATGCATATCTGACATAGACTGAAGCAAAAGGGTAAGGGGTATCAATAGGGTATAGGAATTAAGAAAAGGGCAAAGTGAAGATGATTAGAGGAATTAACAAAGGTCTCAGAGGGTAGAGGTCATGGAGGTGGCATAGGATTAGATCCCATTGGCTCTATAAGTAACCTCAACCACAAGAGGGAAAACGGTTGCTAGCTTATGAAACTGATTCTGACTAATTTGAAGATGCTTGATGCATTGGTGGATCAAATTCTTCAAGATCCAATAAGCAAGGGATTCTTGCTACTTTCCTAATCCCAAAGATAGTAATTATCAAAGACAAGAAATCATGACAGTGTCATGGACTCTCTTGAAGGACTATATGCTTACTAGTAGCCTTTCTATATTTAAAATATGTAAAAGAATCAGGTTCAGATGGAAAATGTTCACTAAGGAAAATGTAACAAGCCTATTATTAGTTGGTTATTGATATGTGACACTGCATATGTATGAGCAAAGGCACTTAATGGAGATGAGTCTATTCCAGTGGTTGGTTTTACCTCCAAAACTAACAGGAAAACCAACATGCAACTGAGTTCACGCACTTCCGATGTTTTCTAAATTAGGATCCAGGATGATGAATCAAGTTGCTAAGTTTCCAGTCAAAAATAAAATCCTTCCAGTGGTTGGTTTTACCTCCAAAATTAACTGGAAAACCAGCATGTAACTGAGTCCATGTACTTACGATGTTTTCTAAATTAAAATCCAGGATGATGAGTCAAGTTGCTAAAGTTCCATTCAAAATTAAAATCCTTCCAGACTCTTATGCAGTTGTTATTGATAACATTATATTGATTTGCATAGAAATATTGAAATATGATTTTCTCTAACTTCTTGAGTGAGTGATAAAAAGAGTTCTTCAAGAGATTCAGTTCTGCTTAATCCACGAGAAGGAATTGATGGAAATCTACAAACAAGTTTTATCTTGCAGCTCCTGCATGTCTGTATCAGTAAGAATTGATATGGAGTAGAAGGAATATCTTACTTGTGTGTATCTTAACTTACAGATCACTGTCATTGCTTCATTTTAGATGTACTCTTTAGTCGATGTAGTGCTGAGTGCTGTCTATCCAAGTATGTTTCATATATGCTTGGTTCTAGATTAATACTTGTAGTTTGTATCTTATCCATTACTGACTTGCAGTTTTACAGTTCCATTGTCAATCTTGAATAGCCCTTTTAGTTGTCATATGTACGCAGAATAACCATTTACCGTTCTTACCTGAGACATTAAAATTCCTAGTCTGACTGGTTTTCTTATTTGAGTTGTATTGGAACTCCTAAACTATTTCTCATTGGAGATGAAAGTAGCCTACAATGGAACCTCATGGTAGCAGTAAACAGCAGAAAAAATGCGAAAAGGAAAAATCTATTTATTTACCTTATATCATCCTTTTGCCATATGAGGTACCTCGCTTCCTATTTAGGCCAGTATATCATCCTTCCTCTTTCACGAATTTCTCATGTCTTGGGCACAATTGACTATATGATTGATATGGACAGCTTTCTTGAGGTACAGGTGGTCCCTTTATGCAACATGTGATGGCATTATCATAAGGTGGATGGAGATCCAAGTTCTACAACAAGTGGATCAAGACTGTAGGCACTATATTATTGAAAAAGAATATCGTAAAAGTTCTTAAGTAGGCTTATAACCTTGTGTGTAACTTTGGAAGTAGGTCAAATGTTTCTGGGCCCAAGTATATACAGAAATGGCAGCTGGATATGATCTGATAAGTCTTGTTAGATGCACCATCATCGAGTGGTTTACTATATAGGCAAACTACCCATGGACAAGGTATTGTTTCTTGGAGGATTGCCGGGTCATTCAAGGGTGTGTTGCTGCTAGATAGTAGATAGTAACTAGACTACCTAAGTTGTTGCATTTGTTAATAGTATCTGCAAGTTTAAGGTGATAAATTGCATTATATGCTGATACTCATCAATAGGATTCATATAGATGGTAGATATTTAGGATTTAGTTCATCATCATCCTACAATACTATATCCTTAATAGCATTTGGCTCAGAAATGAGGACAAAGCCAAAATTGGAAAGTCATCTGTACTCCTTGCAGACCGTTCCTATGGAGAGGAGAACTTCTAGGTCACCACTCACCACTACCTTTTACAGGCCATTCCTATGAATAACGAAATTTTCGGAGGGACACCCATAGGCTGTATGAACTAAACTACTGGTAGGAAGGCAGATGATTCTATCAACAAACTGTGCCTCAGATTCAATGCAAGATCTCTCGTCTTGTTTTTCTTGGCATAGGAATTTAGTATTATTTTCTAGATCGTTTGATGTCATATTGGTAGCTACTCATGAAAATATGTCAATCTTTGCTTTTTGTTTGAAGTAGTGTTATTGACAAAAATGAAGAGCTGTTTCTCTCACTGGAAGAGTTGGGATTTGCAATGATAATCAGAGTCGGCTAAAACTGCAATTCCTCATTTTTCTTTTTTCTCAAATGTAATGTGCACATACAAGGAAGAAGCACTCTGGTTGATCTTGTCTCTTGCAATTATAACCTGCACTATTTGCTCCAATGCTTTGTTAATATTCTCTAATGTCTCACTTCTGTCAAGGCTGAAGCATCCATTTCACAATATTACTGAAAAACCAAACCAAATGGCATTGCCAAAATCCTTTAGATGTATATCTATTGGCATAAGAGTTTTGTTCCTTGGAGTTACTATGAGGAAACTTGACATTGTGATGCTTCCAGCAATCATCTTAATGTTCTTACTTTTTAATGACTTTTATCTTAAAGGAATCTTCTGTTTATTTCATTCCAATTCTTCACAAACTGTTTTTTTACTACACATTCTGTTTGCATAACATGTATAAGCCACACTATATAATTGAAGTAGAAAAATCCTTGGGATGATCATGAATTTGGAATGGTTTAGTTTTTTATCTTCTCAGCATTTACCAATGAGAGATGTTGACAAATTAATTATAATCAGAGTAAATATTTCATAGATAGATTGTGGCTTTACTCTAATAAGCCATCAGAATTCTTTGATGGACCCAGGTCCACTTCACTGCCAAATAGGCACTCTTCCAGGACCCAAAAAAAACACTGTCTACCGTTAAGAAATCAAAATGCTAGTCGAACTATAAAACTTGGCAGGATAGTGACCTTCATTTGATGTCTTCTTCCTTGCAGAGATTATTTGATTACTTTCTTCTTTCTTGAAGTCCAGCGACCGTATTGCTATGTTTATATCTTCATAATTTCTGGAAAATGTAGCGTTTTTCAGTTGTACTGATTGGACATTACAATTACTGGTGTAGGGGCACGCAGAATTTGGCTCTTGAGGGAGGAGATCGGTGATAAAGACTGGCTCATATGTGATGCTGATACTTAATTCTGCTTCATTTTCTTATGAATTGTATACATTGAGTAGTATTTCAAGTTGAAACTTCTGTTCACCATGTTAAGAAACAGCAAAATGAAACAAAGAAGACAATCTTATGTAGGATATTGCTAATGTTCACATTCAATGTGTGGATCTCACATGGGAGATTCTTTCTCCATACTTTGTGAGTGATAAAGTGAGGAGAGACAGCTGATGCATAATAAACACGATAAGGTGCAAAAATAAAGATGTAATTTATCAATTTTCTTCTACTGTCATTTTCATCATTTATCTGCTTCAGAATTCATTTCATCAACGTGAAGACATTAGATAGCACAAATTTTCCAACTAATCTTGTCAGAATCTCGCCGTATTTGTTTTGTTTGTTACTATATGCGCTATATCCTATTTATGTTTTTATCGAGGATATTTTGTTGCTATCTTTCGTGTCTTCTGTGGGGCCTTGGGCTGCATTATTTTTTCAGAGAGGGATTAATAACACTGCAGAAATTTAACATATGTTGATGTTGTTTCAGAATTATCAGTTCCCACTAGCTCTCAGAGTACTTGGTCAGGTAATTGTGTCGAATCTTTTGTTGAGCTCCCTCTCTCTCTCTCTCTCTTTTTCTGGGAAGAGGTGGAGGTTAGAACCCTATTTAGAATAACTGAGACAGGCATTTTAGTTTGTTTCTCCTTCTATTCTTTTTCCCTCCCCCTTTGGAACAAATGCAAACCGTATAGTATAGTATTATTATAGCCGAGCTAAGCTTCAACAATCAACAGTCACTTTGATCATTTCTAGTCTTAGATAGGACCATGTGAGGTCTATTTCCTTCTCCCTCTTTCCACTAGAGACGATTTCGAATTGTCGCCACTATGCCAGCCCCCTGCTCTTCCTGCACTGAGATGATGGGTGGCCTTCTAAACGTGCTGAACATAAGGGATAAAAGAGCAGTGAGTGAGGTTTTGTCTTTTTATTAGGTAAAACTAGATTATACCAGTCAGAAAATTCCAATGACATGTGACCCAACAGATCTAGAAGACAACAGCGATGGAATTTTTGTTTCCTTCTCATACTGTCCTTCACAGGTTAATAGTATTCCCGTTTAATCTTGCCTCCTAGTTTCCGTTGCCATGTCTGATCTCTACCGAGAGCTGGCTGGCTGATGGGGCCCCTCTCCCTGCCACTTCTGCTGCCTAATTACTACAATATTCCTCTGTGAAGTCCGTTTCAATACTTGATATTATGTGAGCGTGGTGAGTGCAGGGAGAATCTGGTGACTGCACTGCAGCATCCATTCCCACTGTGGGAGTGTGAATGCATCGCCCCCCCTCTTTCCTACTCATTATTGACGGACAAATTGTGAACTGTTGAGAATTGTTCGTTTGATCTTCGTGACAACCAGTATGTTTGCATCTAGATTCTTGCTTCTCATTGGTGACTAGAGTCAATGTATCACTCTACAATTGATTGAGATGCAAAAAGTGGCCCAGTACTCCTTGAGAATGTTTGCTGATTGTCATATATTGATGCCATTGGCCATTTTTGTGGATGCATCCTTTCTTCCCCACTGCGTTTCTTCCGTTATGGGTCCATCGAGTGGGATCCGACGGCGTCATAGGGATAAACGCTCTCTCTATCAAATAGTTCTTTTGTGGCTCCCCTAGAAAAAGGAAACCCAATTGTGCTCCGTAAGGTGTGGGAAAGTTATGCATCTTTTGACCTGCATTCTCAAAATAAAGTTTGGAAGATACCTTGGATTTCAAGTTCAGAGATTATGAACCCAATATGTTATTTACTTGCTGTAATCTTGTAAACTTGTTTGTTGATACTTTGCACTAGCGTCTATTTGTTTAGCAGTCTCGAAGTTAACACATTAATGTCCTTACAAAGCACAATAAGTGTAAAGTCGAAGTGAAACCATCTAAAATTGAACTCTTACAGCACTTTGAAATAAATGATCTTTTTCTCGCGGCTGCCTTGGTGGTTAGGAGAGGGGAGAGGTTCTTCCTAGGGTGGTCATCTTATCTACTCTTGTTCTTTTTGTATATCCGAATGTGACAGTTTGTTTGAAGCTTAATAAATTATATGTCTACAAATTTTTATCAGATGAAAAAAAGAACTGTATAAAATTGAAACTGATTCCTAATAAATTGCTTCTCGTACTTATTTTCCACTTTCATTCTTCTCATTGTGCTGCTCGCTTGTCCTTTTGGCTTCCAACCGAACTAAAGGAAAAAAAAAAAAAAATGGACAAAGGAAGCAAACGATAGCTCTCGCAGCAGCACAGGACCACCTGCCCTGCTCCTTGGGGCAGCCAAAGTTAGAGCCGTGAACTGGCCAGAGGAAGTGAGTTGTTCCGAAAGTGACCTTCTGTACAGGATTAGTTTGCAGGAATTGAATGAATGCTGGAAGATTAAGGGGAAAAAGAAAAACAAAGTGGAGTGTATGTAAACGACCCAAAAATAAGAAGGCGATCTTAAGCAGTAGAAGTTAAATTTATGTGATAGAAAACAAAGTGGACAAAATGGCGACTCTTGTCATCTTTCCGATCTTTGTGCATGAATCTTCCCTTTCTGTTCTCCTTCTTCCTTAGACAATTCAAAGATTAATGAGATATTCGGTGTTTAACATTAAAGGAGTAGGAAAATATGGATGTCTAGACCGCTTTTATGAGGAGACAATTTGTTCCACATGATTTAGTCCCTGTAGAGTGAGATGCTAATCAGAACATAACAAGTTCTAAAATTTAGTACTTTAACCATAATCCTATAATGTGGGCGGTGATCTAGATGTGAGGAAAAAATGTAGGACACTTTAGAGGCAAACATTTACATGGGACATATGATGTGCCAAAGTCTCCTCCTTTCATTTTTATGTGAAAATAAAAAGATTCTACGAAATCTTTATAAACTTTTATTAATAGTGCTAGATCATTTGACTATACCATAGATACACGAAGCAGTCCAAAACCCAATGGTAGTATAAATCTGGCGTGATAGTCGCAATTAAAAATGCTAAAATTTTAAGTATATCAAACAAAAAAATTAGAAACTTTGCAAGTATTTTTCAAAATTAGAAACTTTAAAACCGGTATTAAAAATATTTTAAATTAAAATAATATGAAATATAGAAAAGAAAAGTCTGTAAAGCTGTCTTATTCCGGCCTCAGAGTGGTCCTAATCTCCTATAATACTAGAGAACTAGTAGTTATGCACAAGTACCAGTATGACAGCTATTATGCTTGCAGAGTACTACTACTCTATTATTCTCAGTAAAGGCTATACGAATCAACCAAAACCGTAGAAGAGGATAAGTATATGGGCTCTTCAGTGACCTCCCATGGTGGTCCTCTCCTCTGCAACAACTACAAGCTAAATGCAAGTAACCCATGGAAACAGCTAACGGTTCAATTATCGTCGGACCTCATTTCACATTCACTGGAAGACACCAACACCCAAGGAGAGAGATAGAAAGAGATAAAGAGAGAGAGACGTGTCATCTTCCAGAGCTTAGAAAGTGATACAAGTTGAGCTAAAACAGTGGACTGTGGTCTGATCATTTCCAGGACTAGAAATTTAGACTTCCATTAGTATTCTTCCTAAGTTTGTCTTGCTTAATCAAATCAGTAGATAATTGAGATAAAAAAACCCATTTGGACGAATTTGTTTGTGCCAGAAGAAAAAAGGAGTTGGAAGTTGCATGGTAGAAATAGCAACATCATTGTTGTGTTGAGAGTAGAAAGGCAGCAAACCAGTTTAATCATAGCTTCCAAGTTCTTCTCCTACTGATCCATAATGCTGCTATTCTTGGAAGTAGAATTCCTGTTGTTAACAGTGACAATTTTATTGAAAATTTTCTTCATGATAGTATTGCTTGTAAAATTTTCTAACATGACACTGACTGCTACTTGAATTACTTGGTGTATATAGATAGAGTTTTATTTTTATTTTTATTTTTAATTTGGCCAAACTATCCCTCCTCTAAATTTTATGTGCCGAATTGGACTCCAGGCCAAACTTAATACCAAAAGGATGTCTAATTTTTCTATGTGAGCAGTTATGTAAGTAAAATGTTGAATTGAATAGTATTTTACTTAGAAGATGAATAGTTGACTAGTCTAGAGTCTGTTTTATAGGTTAACTTGCTGATCTTATGAGTGCTTGTGTTAACTTATTATTAGATATACTAACTATCTTATTTTAATATGGAAAATAGCTATGGGTGTAAATTGAGTAGTTAAAAACATGAACAAACTTTAATTTTAAATTTTGTCATATAAAAATGCTAATTCATTTTACTTATAAAGTAGAGAATAAATGATATAGACTTGCTGCACATAAGATGCTAATGACAACATTATTTTACTCTCAAATATAGATGCTAAAATGATCAGTATTTTAATCTGAAAGTAAAACACTGGTAAATTCAATGTTCTATTGACGGGTTAATGACATGACTCCTAAGCTGTTAAAAATAGATTTATTTTGGTATTAAATTTAGAAAAAGTCCATCACAATGGTTGGAGAAGGGCTAGTTTGATATTAAAAAAAAATAAAAGAAAAAAACTCTTGGTAGATGCTATTCCAAATTAAGCTAGAATTTGGAGGACCGTATTCCAAGTCTTAACAGTTAGCCATTAAGAAGCAAGACTAGCTTAGAAGGAACATAGCATTTATTGCTTGCGAAGAACATATAGCATTGTCAAATAAACATTTCACACCTATATTCGAAGACAATGAGATGAATAAAGTGATTGGTTTGCTCATCTCTGAAACAGTGATCACGGGAGGTAGGAGATTGGTGGGCGCAATGCATGTGAAACGGCTTGGATTCATGTGAGACTTTGCCACTGGTTGACCCTCCAGTTGAAGAAAGCCAACCTCTATTGCAGCCTTATTTATTAAGGGCTCAATTTCCTCTCCTTATCTCTTCTCCATCCCTTCCATCCACAAGTTGCGTTGTAATGGAAGTTGATCCAATTCCTCCTCCTCCATTGCTGCCATCATTGCACCATCATGACCATCATAAGTACGACAATCATGACGGGCGAGGACTCGCCGCCGCCAATCCTGTCCTTGTAATTGTAGTACCTATTGTTGTAGTAGTGGCACTAGTCACTGGCCTTGTGATTCTACTGATGCTTTGCAAAGCTAAGTCTAGGAACGTTAGTAGCGGCAGCAGTTGCAACAGCAGCTTCAGGAAGTGTACCTTCGACAACAAGCAGATCTCCAAGTGTAGTAGCATTGTTAGTGCCAATGGCAAAAGCTATAGTCCAGGTAATTACACAGTACTCTTGCTTTGATCTGTTACCAGTTTTATTAGCCGATTGGTTGATTTGTTGTTGTTGTGCACTTGGTCTTTGAGACAGATGTTAGAAGTTGCATCTATGGAGGGGAAGGGAAGTTGATTTCTATACAGGCTAGGAACAGAGGGGGGCAGGTGTTCACTTACAAGGAGCTTGAGCTGGCCACTGATGGATTCAATGAGAGCAATGTGATTGGTACTGGGGGATTTGGATCGGTGTTCCAAGGAAGATTGATGGACGGGACCGTGGCGGCGATCAAGCAGTTGAACAGGGAAGGAAGACAAGGAGAGAGAGAATTCAGGATAGAGGTAAAACATTTCAAGCAGTTCTGAAACCTTCTTGTCATGTTCATTTCAGTGCTAATTTCTTCTCTTATTTTTGGGCTTTCAATATGTGAGAATATCTAAGTGTGGTATGTAGAACCAATTTGCCACTATATTCAATCATAATGCTAGTTCTCAGGGTTATGCAGTTGCTCCTAGCTTTAGTTGACCGAACTCTCCTGCTTTCAGATCATTGGCACCTTGAACCACTAGATGCCCTCACAATATCACCAACCCATGACTGACCGCGAAAAGATTGGCATTTACTCTTCTTTGCTAGTGAAAAGTAAAATCAGCAAGGCTGCTTGAGTAGATCCATGATGATCACCTAAAACTCATTCAGTGCCCCTCTATTCTAAATAGAAACACGAAGTAGCTAGCCATTAGACAATTGTACTGTTACAAGCATTGCCTTTAATAACATCTTAAATGTGATCAAAATAGGTGGACCTTTTAAGCAGACTGCATTCAAGATACCTGGTAGGATTACTAGGCTACTGTGCCGATTCAAATCATCGTCTACTTGTCTTCGAATTCATGCCAAATGGTAGCCTACAGCAACACCTCCACTCCACCTCAAAGAACCAGAACCATCAGCCTCTGGATTGGTGGGCAAGGATGAGGATTGCTCTCGATTGCGCCCGAGGCCTAGAATTCCTACATGAGCACACAGATCCAGCAGTTATCCACAGGGATTTTAAATGCAGCAACATCTTGTTGGACCAGAATTATAGAGCCAAGGTATCGGACTTTGGCATGGCAAAGATTGGATCTGACAAGGTCAACGGCCAAGTCCTTACGCGTGTTCTCGGGACTACTGGATACCTTGCACCTGAGTAAGACTGTTCATTAATTGCTTCTTCATTGCATAAGTTTGTTTGGTAAAAGAATTGGTCTCATGAAGAGTAGTCTGTTGATGCAGGTATATTTCAACTGGCAAGTTGACTACAAAGTCAGACGTCTACAGTTACGGTGTGGTGCTTCTTGAGCTTTTGACTGGTCGGATACCAGTTGATTCAAAGAGGCCTCCTGGAGAACATGTCCTAGTCTCATGGGTTAGTACATTTGTATTCTATTCCTGCTCCTAAGTAAGTTCAAGCAGCATATATTTCGTCAAAATTATGAACTGGTTTTCTTTTCCCTTCATTTAACTCAAAATGCTGAAGTGAACCACCTTAGCACAAAAAGTTACAGCTGCTTGTTCAGCAATTAGATAGTTTTGTTTCAGGGTGAATAATATCATGATAATGTTATGATACATCACTGTCTACTGAGAACAGCATCTATGTCAGCATGACAGATTTATTTAAGTTTCAGTTTTGGCTATTGACAATCCTTGATCTTGACATATTAGGCTCTTCCTCGACTTACTAATCGTGAGAAAGTCATGGAAATGGTAGATCCAATTCTGAGAGGCCAATTCTCAAGGAAAGATCTTATTCAGGTCTGTGACTTCAATTATTCGAAACCATAAGACTATGGCACCATTATAATTATATTTTCAGATTTATCAAGAACTTTGCTTTTGTTTCTTATTTGTTTTTCACATGTGACGATAGGTTGCTGCGATTGCGGCTGTGTGTGTGCAATCTGAAGCTGACTACCGACCGCTCATGACCGACGTGGTACAGTCTCTGATTCCTTTAGTTAGGAACCCAGCTACTTCTTGCCCCACAACTCCTTCCAGATTTCATCATCAAATTGCCATTCCTCAGCCTTAGTGCAGACTATAATAGCTCAAAAGACATCAGTTTGAGTTATGAGGCAAGCATGAACAAATGATGAACTGAACTGTAAAATATTTTGGCGAGTACAGAACAACATATGCAGTCAGAAACTATTCTGTTCTTTTCCATGTAGAGGATTTTTCTTTTTTCGCTTTTTGTATCTTCCAATTGAGTTCTAAATTTCGATTGTACAGTTTGAAATTATGTATATTCAGTTATATGGATCTTTCGTGTAGTGAAAGATCAACTGTGATTGTTAGTGACAGATAAATACCGTGTAGTTAAATATCAGGTTAATCTTGGTCTGAATGTATATTTGATTATGTTGTCATGCAAATTATCTAGGAAACAAGGACCATGGAGTTTGAGATTTCTGACTATATATATATATATCAGTAAAAGGAAACAAGAAACAAAAAGAAAAACTAATTATATATTCAAGATCAAATTTCTTGATATTAAAACTTCGCCCGACATAGAACAGCTGAGATGTTTATCGAAGTCGAAGTTTCAATATCAGGAAATTTGAATTGCTGATCTTGAATATATATTTAGTTTTTTTTTTTATAGATTATGAGTGTCTACATAGGTTAAACAAAAAAGCTATTAAGACTCTTGTCAATTCTAATATCCATGGAGGGAACTGAACATCTATAAAAAAAAACTAGTAGAATTCGAGCACCACCGATTCACTGAACAAAAAATAAATATAATTCGTTGTCACAAGAAAATTCATCTTAGGTTTCAATCAATTTCTCAATTTTTTTTTTGGATTTCTTATGAAGAGCTAAATTATGATACACATAAGATTAGAGAGAAATAAGATTTAAACCCATCCGATAAAAAAAACATAGATATCTAAAGGGAAAAGATTATAAGGGATCATAGTACAGCAAATATATATATGGATTTCTCTCTTGACTAAAAGCACGCGGAATATTCTTGGTTAGGGAGATATTTGTGCCAATGATTGGCTATTATTGATTAGAAATAATTAGCCAAATTATTAGCTACAAAATTTCAGATACATCGAGATCGTGCAACATCAGATAGAAACCATTGGATTGGCTGATCCAATCGTCTATCCCATCAACCATGCAATCGTCCGGCTCCAAAAGTCTCTAGCCGCTATATTAGTCTGATTCTCTTTCGCCTTGCCTTCCTAGTTCACTCCGCCGCAATTTACCAGAAATATTTCCTTAAAATAACTTTTTTGCCTTTTTCTCGAGCTTCGACAGCAAAGGAGGACATGGCGAGCTCACAGTGCTGCTCGAATCCACCCACTCTAAGCCCCACCTGCGGAGAAGGCTGCGTCGTGGACGATCTCGGCGGCCTCAAGGCGTACGTCGCCGGTTCCCCCGATTCCAAGCTTGCTATTATTCTTATCTCCGATGTTTACGGTGATCAAATAACCTCCGTTTTTATTTATCCTCCAAAGTATCATTTTTTTCTTCTTTTTTTGTCCTAAGATTGCTTGTAGTTACGTCTAACTTTTATGATATCGTCTTCTTTTGCAGGATTTGAGGCACCAAACCTCAGGTATGTGCAATTGTTTTAGTTCTTAGGACTATAAAATCAAAAGTTTTGATTTTCTTTTGTTATTATTAAACTTATAGCCGAATTGTGAGCTGGGAACTTGCTGAAGTCTTCTATGATGCACATAGATTTCTTATTTCCTTTCTGGGCAATTTTGACTTATAATTTGACACATCAACGATGTAATATATCTCTGTGAAGGAAATTAGCGGACAAAGTTGCGGCTTCCGGATACTTCGTGGTGGTTCCGGATTTTATCCATGGGGACCCTTTTTCACTTGATAATGCTGAGAGACCTTTTCCAATCTGGATTCAGTCTCATACTACGGTTTGTTTCTTATCTTTCTTAACTTGATTTAAGTTTTTGCGGGAGATTTTAGTTTCTGACTGCAATGTAGTGGAAAGAATCATGCAACTCTCTTTATTTTGTATTCAAGTGTCAAGAATTTTATCTTATTCAAGCATCTGGTTGCTTTAAGTACTTAGATTCTTCGTTTATTGGTTGTGGAAGGAGGCAGAACCAAGTACAGGCAACCAAAAGAAAACTGAGAAGGCCTTTTGTTATTCTTACAATCTGTTTGTGTAAGAATAAAAATAAAAAGGATCTGTCTGTGATGTTCAGTTGAGATTCGTAATTTAGTAAGGACTATTTGAATAGCCATATTTCAATGTGGGAAGTTGGGATTTGGGAACTAAAGCACTTCAGCTTTTATACCTTTTTGATATGTTGACTTTTGGTATACATTTGCGATGTGCTTTTGAAAATTCATGAGTCTCTTGTCTTCCGGAGTCGTCCATCTTTTTGAGTAGGCAATTCTGACCGCAGCAAATATATTTGCTTTTTTTATTAGCAATAATTGATCTAAAAATGTTAGTGTGGAACTCCAAATAAGTAGTGAAGAACATAAAACACCTGGTCCCAGTCATTTGCCAGCACAGAACAAGGAACTGAAGGACTGTATTATCTGAAGTGTTGGAACAGGCAAATTTATATTGTGAGTATTAAAAGGATGAGCTTTTTGGAAAAATAATCAGGATCCAAAAAAAAAAAAAGAATCTTATTGTTAAAGGCATCCAAAGCTCATAAGCATTCAAAGATTAATAGCACCCAGTATGGCGAGAAGTAGAACTACTTAAGCAACTTGCATGTGTTTACCAATGCATTGTACAGGAAACATCTAGTTTTCTTCTCTCAATATGTGTATTTATCACTGAAAGTTATTGACCAAACTTTTTTCTTCTGAAGGATAAAGGATTTGAAGAAGCAAAACCAATTATTGCAGCTCTGAAAGGAAAAGGGATATCTGCAGTTGGGGCTGCAGGATTTTGCTGGGGCGGTAAGTGTTCTCCAAATGAGTTCTCTGCATTAGTGTTCACATCCATGTATAGATATTTTATATTCTTTGGATAAGGAGCATCTGTGCAATTGTTAAAGTCATTTTTTAAACTTGTTGCTCTTGATTTTGTATATTCATTCACTTCTCTTTCAGCTAAGGTGGTTGTGGAACTAGCAAAAGCTGCTGAGATACAAGCTGCTGTCCTATTGCATCCTTCATTTGTAACTGTTGATGATTTCAAAGGTAAACGCTCCGCCCTCTCCTCTTTCAATCCTTGCAAGTTTCTCAGGAGTGGAAATCTATTTTTGAATGAGGTCCCTAACCCCCTCTTCTCTATGCCATACCCTACCCAATTCGATCCTTGCAAAGTTTATCAGGGATGGAGATGTATTTTTGAATGAGGTTCTTAATGTAGCTGAGAATGTGACTGCCTTTCTTTTTTGATATATTCAGTACAACTAATCCCTTACCTAATATATCCAGAGGTTAAATGCCCTATTGCTGTACTTGGAGCTGAATCTGATCATCTTTCTCCACCTGAGTTGGTGAAACAGTTTGAGCAGGCTTTATCTGCAAAATCTGCGGTGAGTTCTCTTCATATTTATGAATTAACAGAAATGTTGGACTTGATTGCATCACTACAGTCTTCTCTATAGGTTCCGAGGTTTAGAATTGACATTAACTGGTGCACTAATATAGCAGAAAATACTTGTATCAACTAAAGATATGATAGAAATGTTCTACTTTTATTCGTGGCTACCTTTATAGAAGTTTGTAACATAAGTAAGAATGAAAATCCAGGATTTTGTATCCTATTAGCATGAAAGTAGTCATCATGTTAGTAATTTATCATCATGCCATTATTAAGAAATAATTCAGGCAAAATCATTACTCAAATCAGAAGCCACTGATTTCTATGTAACACAATCACCATTCTAGTGCGCAATGCATCTACGTAATACACTCATCAGTTTGCACTTATAGGATATTTCTGAATATTGACTGCAAGCTTAGGTAAGATTTTGTTGGATAAGTTGAATTCAGTAGAGTAATTTTTGTGCCGTATTGCAGGTTGATTACTTCGTCAAGATCTTTCCTGGGGTTGCACATGGATGGGCTGTTAGATACAAGGTTGATGATGAATCTGCTGTCAAGAGCGCCGAGGAGGCCCATCTGGATATGCTTGGTTGGTTCAAAAAACACATCAAGTAGGATTCCTGATAATAGGATCTACTTCTAAGAGCATGTTGTGTGATCTTAAAATTAGTGAATAATAACTGATGCGTAAGTGGTCTTAGAATTCACGTTGTAGACTTTGAGAATATTGGCAGTTTGAGCAAATAAATGGTAGTATCTTTTCAGGTGCTAGATTAGTTGACTAAATTTCATAGATGCAACTTCTCATTGATCAATCACGATTAACCTTGCTGTATTAAGGCTAAATGCCTTCGAGTAGTTAGGGTACATTTGGAACCAATTCTATATGGAATTCAATTGTTCATTTGGATATAATTCAATTGATTTCATTTAGAAATAAATTCGCTGTTTGGAAAATAATGAAAATGAAATGGAATCTATCTAATCTTGTTTGAAACGAGGTAGAAATGATGCCAAATAACAGATTTTGTGAAACTAGGATTCATTCCACCGATTGGGGGATTTCAAATAAGGTGTTATTGTAAACTGAGTGTCAGAGCATAAAGTTATAAACGATTAAACGCTAGCATTTGGGCCTAACTTTTCTCAGAAAAAAAAAAACTATAATCAAGCACCATTATAATACTAAATGTTTTGTTAACTTAGGTAGAATTTAGGCAAATTGATGGCGTGCCAAGGTAACTTAAATGGCACGGGCAAAAAATCCCACCACGGATTGCGTGCTTGGATGAAGTGATTAAGAATTTGAGGCTTCTCCATCGTGTTAACGCCTAATTTAAGGTTCATTAAAGCTGTTATCTAAGTAATTATAAAAAAAAGGATTGGCTCGAGTACCAAAGTTTCTCTATAACTTCTAAAAATTAATGCCTACTTGCTATTTGAAATGCTCTAGTTATCAGATATAATTTCTTAATCACAAGATTATTAAGGACAAGTGCAATTAGCAATCAGTCTATTTAATCACAGAAAACAAAACCGAGTTATTGGAACTTAACATTTGCAGGCAAAACAACTCGAAGAACTTCTTGATCCCTTGGAAAACAAACAACTGAAGAAAAGAAAAAGAGAAAAAAAAAAGTTGACTGTAGAAGCCATTTGAAGCAAAAGATGTGCACAAAGGAGGTAAGACAGCGGGCATGGAGTCTGGCAACAGAAATCTAAAGCAGGAAAACAGCACAAAACGTCATTTTACGGATAATCAGGATAAACGGCCGAAGTTGACTAAAAAGATTTGAAGACTGAAAAAGAAATACAAGATGGGGGTTGACAATTTGTTGTTGAAGTCATGCAAGTGTCTGAAGAAGCCAGCAATATCATAGTATTTCATCTTGTTTCTTCCACATCTCAACAATCTATATCGAATCAACACGGCATCATTAGGAATTTAGGATAGATAAAGCCATGAGGAGAGCTGAATTTGACAGTTTGCAACTGAATTGAAAAGAAAATCTTAAAATCTACTGCCTCTCCCTTCTTTCTAGTTTCTTTGTTCCAAATAAGTAAATATTTGACAGTTTGCCAACATCCTGAAGCTAACTAGAAACAGCACCATTGAATTCATTGAAGCCTGGTTTCACAAATTTAGCGGATCTCCTTATTTAAGCATCTGCTGGTCTTCAGAGCAGGCCACAGTTTTTTTTCCATAAATATTCCAGCAATGAGGTGCCAAGGAGAGTCAAACATCCAAATGGTTGTTGATAATCCAAACAGAGGCAGCAGCAATCATTCAGGACATATCAACTTGACCTATTGGGAGCCTCAAAGAGAACCTAATGAGCAGACTCCTGCCATACAGAATGAGACAGATGTGAGCACTAGAAACAGAACAGAAGCACCTGAGAAGAAGCTAACTCTTTTTGCTATTCGCCTTGCAATCCTCGAAAAATCTGCAAGCAGCATCGGAGCACTAGCATTCATCTGGGCTACCGTAGTCCTTCTCGGTGGGTTTTCTGGTACACTGAGTGGGACAGACTTCTGGTATGTGACCATAATTCTCCTAATTGAAGGCACCAGAATCTTCAGCAGGAGCCATGAGCTCGAGTGGCAGCACCAGGCAACATGGACTCTAGGAGGGGCCAGATGTTACAGCATCCAAATGTTCCATTCCAGTTTCCGCTATGTCCATCGTTTTGTAAGGGCTGTCCGGAATCCAATTTCAACAATCCAACCAAAAGGTCATCGCAGCCAGCAGCTCACACAAGATGATCAGAGGGGAAAAGAATTCCTCAACCAAGCCATTCCATATACAACACAGAGGACATGGCACACTACTGACGTTCCCCTGGTCCCCTATGCAGGATGGGTCTTCTTTTCAAAGAACATCAGCTGGCTATATTCATGGCTTCAAGTTTCATCAGCCATAGCCTGTGTAACCCTCTCCTTGATTCGTCTTATCAAGCAGGACTATGGTGTAGCAAAAGAAGAGTCCACCAACTGGAAGCTGGCGCTAAATCTATTCTATGGGATGGCATTGGCAGAGGCCCTGATTTTCATGGTAGAGGAGACCTATTGGATATGGAAGTTCTCAAGCAAGTTGCTGGAGCAAGTCAGCGAAGACTGTGGACTTGGACCCTCTGGTGTAGTATGCACCAGACGTTTCTTCTATGATGCATATACAAAATGCATATCGGGGAGCATCTTTGACAGCCTGAAGATGGACTTTGTGACTTTTGCTGAAGAGTTATTGTACTCTGATTCCCATGATGAGCAACTAATAGGGGCCCGAATTCTGCAGAGCTTTGTCAAGAGCAACCATTTTGCCTTCGAGACAATTCGGAAGATCGGGTCTTCCACCAAGATTATTGAGAGACTGATTGAAATGCTGAACTGGAAGAACCGAGGAGAAGAAGACATCAGGAGGTGTGCAGCAGAAATTTTGTGGAAACTTGCAGGAAAGAGGCCAACTGCTCTTCGTATTGCTGGAATTCCAGGCTCAATGCAGTCAATATCGTCGTTGTTGCATAAAGGAAGGAGCACGGTTGGGAGAAACCATGAGAGTAAGCAGCGAGCAGTTATAGATGATGAATCAGACTATGATTTCTCAGACTTCAATAATCTCGGCCTGCGGATTCTCAAGAAACTTGCCAGTGATCATAATAATTGCGAAAAGATTGGGAACGTTAGAGGCACCCTGCCTAAGATCATAGACTTCATTAGTGCTAGCCAAAGTTTGCTATGCAATGAGCACGCACCAGTTTCCCAGATTAAAGCAGTCAAGAGATCACTGCAAGTGGTGAAAATGTTAGTGAATACAACAGGTAGCACCGGGAAAATGTTACGGAAGGAAATATCAGAGATTGTTTTCACTGTGAGCAGCATCAGGGAGATCTTGCAGCATGGAGAGAGACACCAGGTGTTGCAGAAGTTGGGGATTGAGATCCTGACCAGCCTAGCTATGGATGAGACTGCCAAGGAAAGGATCGGAGGCACAGGTGGGATTATTAAACTGCTGCTATCCATCTTCTTCAGACAAGGTATCACATATGACAAAGCAGGTGAGACCCTGGTAATGCTGGCACTAGAAAGCAAGAAAAATTGCATTATGATCTTGAAGGAGACTGATGTGTTGGAAAGGCTAGTGTGTGCCTTGAATGACCCACTGCTCCAGCTAAATGCTTTGAGAATCCTGAGGAACTTGTCTGCTTATTCTGGAACTGAATCTGCCGGTTGTCTCAGTGAAGTCACTGCTGCCCTTCCCACTGTAAGCATCTAGCTCAACTTGATGTTCTCACAGGAAATTTCATAAGTACTTTTAAGTTTTAACCTTCCAATTGAATGTAATTTTTGCACATTTCTTTCCTACAAAACTCTCTAATAGCCAGAGATCTAGAAGAACCAAGAACTTTGGCATTGATAGTCTGCTGAAATTATTAAAAATATTAGGAAGCATAATCATCTATCTGGGAAGCATATCTTGACAAAAGTAAAACAGAATACAACTATACTGCAGAATCTTATGCAAACATAACTTCATAAGTAGAATGTTATGGTCCAAGTATGAGTTGAGCCCGAGTCTGCACTAGCATGAGTTTCCGAATTGCAAGAATTTATAGTATGCAGTTCTGAAAAAATAATCAGCAAGTATTCATATCACGCTTGAAAAATATGAAACCAGAGAGATTAGTTCCATAACCTAGTTAGAACAGCCTGCTATATATTGGAAAAACATAAATATCACACTAACTGGCAATTTATAGTGCTGTTTTCTGAATCAATCTAGACTATTAGGAAAGGTCCACTATAACAAATTGGATCATAACATATCACCAGTTATCCTATAACAGTCCTTAGTTGCAATTGATAAGAACTGGTTGCTTTCACATGGACTGAGTGAAAAGCTAAAACAGGTACTATCATCAACATCTTAATTTTAATACCTTTTCCTGCAGGTGCTAAAATCAACCATGATTGAGACAGATAAATTACTACAGGCATCACTCGGGCTTATCATCCAGATCTGCAAATTCATGGGACCTGAAGATTTCGCAGGGGAACTAGAACAAGTTGGCATCCGAAAGACTGACTTTGCAGAAAGGCTAATGAATATACTTAAACAATATAAGTATCCAGATATTGAAGTTCCACGAATAAGGAGGTCTATCGTTCAACTAGCCATTTGGATGATGAAAACCGAGCCTTACTATATTGAAGTATTCAAGAACTTTGAGATGGAGAAATTACTAGAGACAATGGCAGACACCACGTCCGATCTTGAGTGCTTCCATGTTTTCTCTGGTAATGCTGGACTGAGCCAGCAGAGAGAACATGTCTCTTCTCTTCTGGACACAGCACTAGAGTTGCTGACCAATGGTTCAAGTGCACAAAGCATGTCCACCATCCCAATTATGTGACAGCAAATAAATTACTCATACATGCTTCCATGTAAGTGTTACAGGCAGGTCATCCTGCAGATACTAAAGAGATGTGAAGTTCCATTTTATTTGTATTCTGATACACTTTTCAATCATCGTTCACTTAAGTTGCTCATTATTGTTTACTTAGAATCTTCTTCCCTACTCTTCATGGTAAGCTAACACAGAAATATTCTTTGTTCTGAATGTGAAATTAAAGGGCAGAAACTATGCATAAATTACAGGAATCCCGTACTTAGTTTAGGAGTTCTTTAAGCTTACTGTAATTGAACTCTTGAATTTCACTTCTGACTCCATAGAATAAGGATAGAGGGTTTACTCATTTGGATGCTCTAGAGGGACAGAATAAGTAACACATGCTCTAAACTCCAAGTAAGAATTGTTCTTTAAACCATTAGACAAAGGCACACCTTATTGCATTGCTTTAGGCGGAGCTGATGAGGTTCAATATCTTTTTTTGTATGAAAACATCTTCTCTTTTACCCAAAATGTTATAACAAGCAACATTACGATGATCTTGTCCATCTGAACTATAAGACTAGTTGCAAGTCTGAAATATATCTCAAAAGAACTAAATCATACCGCGCGGTGATATGAGATGTTACTAAAGGCGTGCTCAACCCATGATGAGATTCGAGAACGAGATGACCAAGAAGAGATTTAGAAAGGGAAAGTATGAGATCGATTAGGAGGATTCGAGAATGAGATGGCCAATAAGAGATTTAGAAAGGTAAAGTATGAGATCGAGTAGGAGGAGTCAACTAAATCTGAGAGAGAACATTTGCAACTTGGCTAGGTTCTAATCGGATAGCCATCCAAAGCTAGGGATGTCCAATCACTTTTTTAAGGTTTACTGGATCAATTTATTTGCTTCTCCATCTTAAACCCAGATAATATTGACTGAACATAGATACGATCAAAGAATGTTTATCATTATCTATCTATCTATCTATCTATCTATCTATATATATATATATGTCTCATTGGATTACACTGACAAGGCTATACTTGCCGATACCATCACGGGGGAACTTTAGAATTTCTGACTCTTTTCAAGTCTACAGAAAAAAAAATATATTTTTTTACGTCTGTTTTTGTTAAACTTAAATATGAAATTAAATTTGTTTGGACACGTCATCAACAACAACTAACCAGGACCGCAATTTCTAAATATAAATTGTTTTTTAAGACAACAACTTATATAAAAATTTAAAAATTACTAAAACAATTGTTACGGTCTTATATGAGAAATTTGTGTATAAATCTTTTTTTGATTCAATAACTTCTAAATATAAATCGCTGAAATAAAATCGTTAATATTTTATTAGCACGCAGAAGTAATCAAATGTAATTATATATCACCAAGTTACTATTGTTTGTAGTATAGACTATGGATTACTTATTTACTAACTACAGGTTTCCTAGACAGTAAAGAGTTCCAATAGTTCTGAAATACAAAATTGATAATCGGGTAATGCTACAAATTCAAAATCAAAAATCAAATTATTATCTGCCCTTCACCATATGCATTAATTGTTGCATTCCAGCAGCCTTGCATAACAAGACAGACGAAGCAGACTAAATTTCTTTAGCAGGTCAAAACATGCTCAGTATTACAGGGGATTCCTGCAAAATGACAACATGAATCGGTTGCAAGTGGTATTTGGTGATCTTTTGTGCAAATATACACAGACATCATATAAGATAGGCAGACAAGTATTTTCAGTAATTTTCCTATTGGATCTATAATCAATAAACCAGCAAATCCAAGACGAAAATGAACTCTTGCCAGAAGTGATACATCACTGTATATTATACAGAATGTGTTTTAGCAACCCCCGTAGCACTGCAGCTTCTTTTCATCGGTTACTTTTGAAGAAGTTAAGACCCCACCGTTGTGTCAACCCGTCCAGGATGTGGCTGGATGAGGTCTTCTGCACTACCAATGTGGCTCTGGTGCCATTAGACACTTCAGCATCCTTTGATGTGCCACCGGACACCTCAGCATCCTTCAATGTGCCACCAGACATGGCAGCTTCCTTGCATGAGCTACTAGAAGTGTCACCATCCTTTGCTAAGCTGCTATACTCTGACGAGGAACAATCCTTGCTAGACAAGGCATCCCTGATAGCAGTGTTGTTCATACCATCCGCCTCATTATTGGATGATTCTTGACTGCTGACAGTTGTATCCACATTGGAGTCATTATTATTAGTACTTTCTGACAAACAGCTTTCAGCCGTCTCTTGTGGTTCCTTAGACCCTACTGGACAATCTTTTGTGGTATCAAGTGATTGAGAAGTAGCATCACAAACATTGGATTGAGGACCTTGAGTGTGCCTCACTTCCAAATCCTTTAGGGACTCGATTATAGCTTCCATGATCATCTGCATTGCAAACAAAAGTAATCCAAGTATTTTTCATTAAGACTAGAAGGTCATTCAAGTTCCGATTCTGGTCAGTTGCATAAAGTAGTGAATGATCAACATGCGTTAATATTGTGAGGCAAAAATAAGATTATTAATCAGTGTCCTTACAAATATGAGAATCTCATATCTTGATTTCTTGATCTATCAACTGTGAATCCTAAAACTACATTATTGACAGTTACTTGTAGGAATATTATGAAATACAAATGACTGCAGGACTTAGGTATATAATGTGCATGATTGATAAGGAATCCTTTCCTTGAATAATGTAATTTCTTCCTAAAATATATAGGAAAGAATTGGAAAAAAGGGAATAACAGGTCTGGGTATAAAAATCAAGCTACAGCAGTAAGGACACCAAACAATTGAACATAAGAATAATTGGCATTCATTGCTTTGTATTTTCACTTACCCTTTCTTCATCATCCACACTGAATGGTATTTCCGGTAAGCTACTAAAAGAATACTCAACATAGTCATCATCTTCTGCGGATGGAGTAAGAGGGCTAAGTGGTTGACCATTGGGAAGTTTAGAGCATAGCCTGGAAGAAGATGGGCCAGCATCACATCCCTTATCTGGTTCCTGCAATAACAAAGTCCAGAAGGATGCTCAGCTCATCCCATAAAAGTAAGAGATTGGCAATTTCATCCAGGGTTCAAACAAAGTTCTGTACAGTAACTAAGTGAACAAAGAATTAGGTTAGTGCATACCTCAACACTGTCACGTTTCTCTAGGGTTGAAGTACCAGATGGAACCTGCAAAGTGAATAGGAGATACTTATATACATTAAAGAATGCTCAATTTATAGTTTGCTCTGTTTAAACTTAAAGCTGTACTTCATTCCTTATTTGAACTTTGAACTTCATATTAGCCAATCAATCCATGAATCATAAACTATGGAAAATTGACTAAAACTCCACCAGTTTCTTGGAGAAGCTTGAAGTTGCAGGAATTGCACCTACCACTGTGCGACTCATAAGTCTCCTGGCACGCAATTCAGCTATAGCATCTTCTGTCGTGGATTGCACGTTTACTGCTCGATAGAGGAAAGGTATAGGTAGAATCAACATAGATGGACAATATATAATCAGGAAAAAAAAAATTGCATAATGACTATAGGACATGGTTTGGGACTCTTGCCTAGAGGTGGCCCAATAGAACTGTGATTCCGAAATTCTGTATCATGAATGAAACCCCAATGACCCTGTACACCAAAATAGGATTATCACCAGGTAGTATGATCAACATTAAAAGAGTATGCCATCTAGAAACTTCAGAATGAGCTACCTGATCAAAGTAGTGATCATCACAAACATCATTAGGGGGATTTAGTACATTGTGGAAGAAGATCGTTATTGAATCAAAGTAAAAATGTGGACGTGGTGAGTTGTGATCCCCATCAAATTTGATAATGTTTTTGTCTCCCTGTTAGTCCAAAAATGTATTCAGAAAACCTCACATTACTTTCCATCATTCATCTCCCTCGTGATTATGACATATGTTAACAACAAAGAGAAGGGCAGGTGCAGACTTACTACATAAGATTCATATATTCTGTCTGAATGGTGAGGACGTATAAAATCATCATCAAAAGCATGGCCTAGCAAAACTGGAACAAAACAACGCTTTGCTACCTGCAAATCCTCATATCAGATATTACTTCAAGTCTTCGACAGTGATCATGTAGCATTACAATAATGTAAGAGCAAGTTGCCACCTAGTAATTCCAAACATATGTTATCCAAATTTGAGATGACTAGCTAGAGTTGCAACAACAACAACCACCACCGCCAAGACTCATGTTCCAACCATTTGCAGTCATGGGATAATTAGCTACCATCAAAGGGGGCAATTTCAGCAAAAAACTCTTCAATTTTTTAATTAGCAGAAATAGGCTCCTCTATTATCAAATTACAAATTCAGATTTTTTTTTTACTGATCTAGACTAATTTATTCTTTTTCTAACCCAACCCAATCGTTTAATCTTGATGGGCACATTATTAAAAATTAGAGCGTACATTTTGTATAAGCGATGCGTATAAATTATATATGTGACGCATGGTAATTTTTTTAAATTTTAATGTGCACATAGTTAAAAATTCCAACGTACATTTTGCACAAGCAATGCATATAAATTACATAGGTAATGCGTGGTATTTTTTTTTAAATCTCAATACATATATCATTAAAAATTACAGCGTACATTTTGCATAGGCGATATGTATAAATTACATAGATAATGCATGACCTTTTTTTCTAAAATCTCGACGCATATTGTTGAAAATTAAAACGTACATTTTGCATAACATTTTGCATAAGCAATGCATATAAATTACATAGATGATACGTGATTTATTTTCAGAAAACAACAGTCTTTTTAAGATTTGTTATGACTAAATCAATAAAAAAGGCTAGAAATTATAATTTGATAATTAGGGAAGCTTATTTCTACCCGTTAAAAAATAAAAGGCTTTTTTACTGCAAATCACCTCCATCAAAGGTATAAGACATAAGACATGATATTCCAAATTTCCAATATCAATTTGCATATGAAGCCCCTGAATCAACAAACTAACTACACTATTTTCCACCAAAATGCCAGTGTTCAATAATATTCTTACGTATTATATAAAAGTTAAATGAAGAATTTCACATTACATTGCACTCTTTTCAACCTAGCACACTATAGGAAAAATGAAAAACTAAAATATGATAAGTGTAACTGTTTCACTAAATCGTATTTCTGCCATACTCAGTTCAAGGTTTCAGAAAACAAGAGAGAGATACAGATCATAAAGTTTCAATATAGAAGTAAGTTGATTTTGGCCAAACGGGAACTTCAAGCACAATGCAACTTTAGACATGGCGGCCCAACCTAGAGAAGTCTAATATCAAATACCTATTCATTTCAGGAATTTTTGGCTCATAAATTTATGGTATGACAAGAAGCATAGATACTTCCCCTCGTTCTTTTTGAAATGTTAGCTCACAAATTAGTGCTACAGTAGGAAGCATGGATACTTCCACATTAGTGCCATGTATGTACGAGAACCCATGTTAGCTATGATACTCATCACACACTTCAAGGATATGCGTGAAATTTGAGACTAAATACTAGTAGTTTTAGACTCACAAGATTATGTTTGGATGCAATTATGATGTTTTAGTGGCTTGATTAGTTCTATATTGTTGGAAATTGGTGTTTCGGTTTGCGCCCAAACTATTTCAGAGGCTTGATTTGGTTCTATGTTTAAGCTAACCTAATGATTGGGCTACCTTATATCTATCTTATCAAAAGGTAGGGTGTTGCTTGGTATTGAAAAATAGGGGGTTCTATTTGTAATAATGATAAGAGAGGATTTTATTTGTAATATGGTTAATATGTATGGTGTTCACTGTAATTTTCTCTTAAAATAAAAGGCAGATATAGCTCAATAATTTTACTGTTCTATTTTATAAATCAAATTCAAAATTTATAATTAAATCCTAAATGACGATAATCCGAAGGATGGTTGCATTTGCAACAAACATTGGGACTAGATGTTATGAAGGGAATGATTGAATTTCTCTTCTTTGCTCGTATTAGAATTTGAAAGAGGCCCATCTTTGTGTTACATGCCAGAATGTTCTTCTTTGCTCTTGATATTAGTATGTGACACTTTATAGTAAGTTAGCTGTTGAAGAAATAAATGTGAGGTGCTCTTGGCTGACTTTCCCTAACAAAGTACTACACAGTATAAACTGTTATAGTTGCTAACACATAGAAATGGCAACTATACCCTAACTACTGATAAATCAAAGAAAATCACAATAAAGAAAATCAATACTAACTTCAAGACTAATTCTGTGGAAACTGGAAAGGAATAGTAAACACAATAAAAGAACTTCACAATTCATGCAAATGAGAACTTAAAGAAAAAAGGGTTAAGGAAAGTAATTAGGTGAATAGGATAAATTCAGCGCAGCCCAAAATAACATCTAATGTGGCCAGTGGCCACATATAGAACCAATAAATTCAAAGCATCAATCATAGGGCATACACGAAGGACAGTAAGAACTAATACATTGCTAGCACCAACCAATTGAAAAGACTAAAGAAAATCCAGATTCTGATCATCTTAGGAGAAATTGAACCTGAATTGTGTCAAGATCCATTATGTCAAAATTAGCTTTCTTCTTGATAATCCTGCGCATGTGCTGAATTGCAAGCTTTACCTAAGCATTGCGATAGAAATTAGTCAATGTTCACATAGAGGCGTATATCATGGTAAAACAAAAAATTGGTCAGATAAAAACAATAGAAGTAAATGCATGATCAGATATTCTTCACTGAGAATAGAGGTATCCATGCAGATTCAGAATCACCAGACCATGGTATTATTAAGAGGACTCTAGAAACCGACACAGTTCAGGAACCAATTACCATATGAGCCGCAGAACACAATCTTGAGATAGTTTAGAAAATTTTGAGAAAATTATAAGAAAACATGACTCCACCTGTTGGAAATATATCTGCTCGGACTGCATTTTCTTTTACATTATATGGAGTCAATAAATATAAAATATAAGATATTTGAAAGACAAAGAGAAGACATTTGCTTGATCTTATGAATTTGTGTACATTTAGATTTACTGAAAGATCTCATGCATAACATCCAATATGTTCAAAGTTAAAGATGAAAAAGTAAAAGCAAATGGAAATTAAAGATCAACTATGCATATGGATGTAGAGAAAAGGAGAACAATGGAGGCTAATGGTCATTCATGATAGAGTATAGGAAGGATACTTAAATACTATCACCATCAACCCCTGCATACATTGGCCAATGACCTGTCCCAAGTTCCACCTAAAAAGTAAAACTTTGGTGCCTTGAAGAACTAGAGCACAGCCACCTTATGTAATGTTCTCAGTCCATATCTTCATAGTAAACTTGTGGAACTAGAGAGTGAAAATACGCTCTATTGATAACAAGTAGCAAACCTGGTTTTAAATTGGATATATATAGGATAAGCTAGAACAACAACTATACAAGTAATTCAGACAATACACTTAGTAAAGTCAACTACTAATGAAGAGGTTGGGGATGACATAAAAGAGACAACAGTAGTAAGATAACAGTTAATTTGATTCAATGTAGATAAACAAAATAATATTCACAATTAATCATAAAAAATAAATCAGGGAACACTGAAGAATGTCTGCCTTAAATTTATCATAATGCTTACAGTGAATTTTGGCAAGGGATATTTGTATGTATCCACAAGTTCCATCATCAACTCCACCAAGTTAGAGAATGGGCTATCAAGAACCATTCCTGCAATGGATGGGTCTTCAGCTCCATACATTAAGCTGTGAGAAATAAGTATAAAGTTTATGGTAGATAGAAAGATTGAAACTCCTACTGACCATTAACATTAAAGTGCACATAATAGTTTTATGATATCTGCATGAGAAAAAATTATTCAAAGAACAAAATAACAAAGTCATGGAAAGGTAGTAATGTAGTAGCTTAGTGGTAGTATGGTACTTTCCATGTATTCTAAATCCTCATGTAAATTGACCAGAAGTTCATTTTAAAACATAACGGATCCTAAATATTGTTTGTGTTATAATAATATTAGTAAGCCTGAAATCAGAGTATAATAAGCAAAATTAGCCCACAAGGGATGAAATGCACACCCTCATCTACCACATTCTAGGATTTAAAGGACCCTTTCTCGTTCCAAGTATTAAATAAGCAATAAATCATGCCACATATATTTGGGTATGTGCAATTCCTTGATGGAAACACTACTGTAAATTTACAACAAACATGTCCACATAAATATGCAATAACGTATCTAGAAGTCAATTGATGGAGTAGCAAGATCATGAATCTTTCATATTTGTAAAGGGCGAAGAGATCTTCTATGCTTCCTCAGATTGCAGAAAAAAAAAAAAAAGAATACCACCAGACTTGACATATAGAATGTCCCCAGACATATAGATTCCTTGCCTTAACTAGAGCCAAAAATTTACAGGAGAGATCACCGTGCAAGCTTATCTGTAACATTCACAAAAAGAACGGCTCGCACGTGCAGCACTGTTCATTTCCTTCACCTTTTCGAACAGGGAAGGGGAGAGATTTCCCCAAATGATTTCATCGAGGCAAAATCTCTCTATTGTGAGGCTTATCCCCTATTTAAGGAGAAGGATCCTCTCGTTTGAGGAAGGACAGGGGCTATTCTTCCCTTTCCTCTTTTTCCTTCTTCCTCCTTCCTCACTGGGGGCTACCATTGTCTAAGTCGATCATCGGAGAGTTGTCAGAGTGAGAAGATAACACCAAAAGCATTGTAGGTGAATCCTCTTCCACCTTCAATAAATTTGGTTCCTCGGTGATAGTGGGTGGCTATGCCATGAGGTCTCGCTTCGCGGGCTTTTCCCACCTTCATCTGATCGCCACCTTCAACGTCAACCCTATCCAACCCTTTGGACGAGTTTCCCATCTCATGGGGAGTCCCTTGTCATCATCTATAGGAGCCTTCGAGGCTTAGGGAGTCTCGTCATCAGCTGCTTCAATCGACTCCTCTCCACTTCATGTGGTTTGCCAGAGTCGCAGGCGGGGTCTTGGTGTCGCTAGTTGGGGGCTGCCAACTATGGGGTCATTGGTAGTTCTCTCCCCTTGCTTTGTTATCTTTCTCCTCGTAAAAAGGAAAAAAAGCTATTGGGTTAGGATACCTGTGGGTGAGTTCGGATTAGTTGGTGAGGGAGGATGACATGTGTAGTCTAACCCGAACCCAATTTAGGATTTGGTGAACCTAGACAAGATCAGAATAGATCCAACCCTTATGCTTGTTGGGTTTGGGCCTTAGCACAACCCGAATTCATATTTTGGTGGGCTGCAGGTCATCAGCCCAAATCTAAGTCCTTAGGATAGATTTGGCCAATTTTATAATTAAATTATATTTTTATATTAAAAATCATGATATTAGTAAAATTAATTATTCCTATGTGCAACAAATAATTATTGTATTTCTTTGTGTAAATTAATTATTATATTCTATGTGTAAAATTTATGACTCGGTATGTTGATATACTTTGTGCAAATAGCAATGTTAATGATCATGAATACTAGTGGAAAAACATAATTGATATGTGGTATGACTTTAAGAAAAGACATAGACTAGATACTCTTCGTGTATCTCCTTGTGGTAACTCAAGTTTATCTTAAAATTCAGAAAATAGGCCTATACCTAATCAGCACATGATCCGTTTAAAAGACTCTGACACGATTAGAGATCAGTTCATGAGACAGATCTATTCTTGATTAGTATATGATCCTTTTAGATAACCCTTGCGCAGTTAGAGAACAGTCTCAGGTTATACTAGAAATCTTTTTAAGATGACTTTAATCTCTTCCTCTATAATTAGTGGAAAAGACAGATTGTGTTTATCACGTAGTGTCACCTCCTGGTAATTCTAACCGGATAAATTTGGATGAAAAGGCTAGCGCGTCTCGAAATGAATTATAGTTGATGTGGATCCACAAGCACAATCAACAAGTCTGATATTATTGAGATTAAGAAGGTTTGCATAATGAAATAAAGCATTATATTAGCTTGTTAATTGCATCTTTTTGACTTACGTTTATTATTCGTATCATGAATTTATTAACTATTATTTTAATTATGAGCTTCGATTAATATCTCATATTAGATAAATAATAATTTTCTAGCTTTTGAGTGGATTCACTCACTGAGCTAAAGTTGTTAGCTCATTAAGCTCTTTTGTATTTCAAATGCTGATCAGCGTGACAAATGAATGGGGGCACCAAGACTACCTCCACTTAAAAATTTTGGACCTTTACACATTAAGTTACAGTAGAGTTTCTTAGTTTCGAATTAAAAAGCTAAATGTTGAATTAGTGATATTTGGAAGACATAATTGTATAATTAGGTATTTTATATCTTTGAAGGTTTTTGAGTTTGAGTTTCATTATATTATGGATAATTAGTTAAGGCTTCGTATATTTCAAACCTATTGGGATACATAGTTAGTTATGACATTATCTACTGAAAATCAACCACAACAAGAGGTATGGCTGTTTCAAACTCATAACTAAACATAAAGGCAACAAATCACAAACCACAATAAATTTTCAAAAAAACAGAACTACTGATTTCAGGAAAAGAAAGCTAACATGTTTGTGATCTAAAGCCCCAGAAAGAGTAAGTTTGAGAAAACAATGACACACCTTGTAACAGCGCCCATTGAGCGACCCCACAAACCAATGCATGATATGTTTCCATCAGTTCGTAGATGATTGACCACAGCACTAAGATCATCTTTCTGGGAATAAGAGAAGAAACTTACTCCTATCATAAGAAAACAATCACTAGCGACAATATTCGTAGCACTTAATTAAACATGTACATAGTACATATATAGATATCAACAAACTGAACTGCAAATTGCACCATCACTCGAATCAGAAAAATCACTTCAGCAGCTAATTCTAAATTTCTAACCAAATAGCATCAAAGAGCAACTGCCAATCAGCATGGGCGACAGGGTGATCCTTGTGATATCTATATGTATTTTACATACAAGAAAGGTATAACTTCTTTCTGAATAAACAAATTAAAAAAGTTAAATGTTAGTCAAATTTTATCTTAGCTGTCCTAGACAGATAATGGGCCTTATTTTATTGAAATAAGTATATACAAGCAAAAGAAAACATTCAGGAGAGCCAGCCCATTTATTGAGATTTTTATAGGAAAAAAAATCAGCTTCTTCCATCAAGTTCTGGCCCAAACTCAATGAATTTTGGCCAAAGAAGTTTCAGTCAACTCACACTTACTAAGATTACCAGTCAGAAGACTCAGAAGTCAGAACCAATATTTGGTTCTCTGAAATGGATTGTTTGCAAAAAAATCTTTGCAAATTTAAACCATGGTTGACTCAATACAATAACCATTCTGTTCCACAGCTCAAACCTAGGGCCATAACATAAGGCACATTTAGCTAATTTGAACTGTCGTAGATTTGCAGCATAAGTGCTTGTTCATTGGCAAGCATAGACTTACTACAGCAAGCCCATTAGACAAATTCAATTGCATATGCCATAACTACACCTTGCCATTTGATTAGTTTTCAAGTTGTCTTACCTTATTCTTAAACTCATGAATATCCATGAAATGAAGAAAATGCAATAAGTTTTTGAGGGAAAAAGAACACGTATATTTTCTTGTGTAAACTACTGATTCTTCTGAAAAGAAAAAAGAATGAAAGAGGAAGGCAATATATATGCTCCACAACAATGATGAAAGTGGCTGATCAGGTTCTTATTTTATAATCCCCTAAATGTTACTTACTTTTGCAGTCATCTTGTTATTTTCATTTTATCATATACTTATATTTCAAATTGATGTTTATTGAGACAGGAGCATCTATTTATTGTTGAAATCTCTAATCTATAATTCTATATGTATGAGAAAATGAAAAACATCAGGGAAATCTATATTTTTTTTTAAAAAGAAGCCTTCTATTTACACACAGTTCAGAAAAATTCCAAACTATCAAACTATTCTTCATTACCATAAGATGAAGCTGCTTTCCCTCAAAAAGCTATTCAACCACAAAATTATGTTAATTAACAACCAAGTATACAAAACATAAAAGCATGACGGATAAGAATAATTTGCTACTGTAGTCCCTCTTTACTTTGTCATATAGTCATTATGTAGGGACTTACTTCATTCCATCCTAGAGTGACATGTTCTCCTTCAGAGAGTCCAGACCCTGAAAAGTCGAGTGTAAAGACGGTAATATTTGATGGCAGAAGAATAATAGCTGCTTCACTAGCATCAGCTCTGCATCCACTGTGAAATAGACCTTTAGTATGTCAATAGAACAATTTAAGCAACAAGGAAGAAGAGCTGCAAGAAAACTACAGGTTTGAAGGGGCAGACAGAGTGAATGCAATAGAATACCACTCTAACCATGTGGTAGCGAATGGTGGTGACGGTGAGAACAGCATCTACCAAAAGTGAATGCAATATAATACCACTCTAAATGGTGAATGGTGATAAGCAGATTGTGTGTGCACGTGTGCAAGCACATGTCAAGTACGCAAGTCTAAGTATGTGTGTGAGAATTGGGAAGAGAAAGAGGTAGCACTGAGATAAGAAAAGGTGGCAGACCAAAGGAGCTCACAGAAACCATTTAAGTTTGTAACAGCAGCCATCTAAACATGGAAGTTTTTCTGTTAATTTGAGTTATTAGAAATTCCCTTGGTTCCTTCCTCAGGCAATACTTCAAAGCTTCAAATGAAAATAGTTGATCTAATGATCTCCAATATCAAAGGTGAGCTTGGCATGGAAGTTATACTAGTAGTTTGTAGTCATTGGTTCAGAGAGGCTTGGATATAATCTGTCCAAATTTAATATACATTGCCTTATTGATGTGAACAATTTTTAGTATAGCTTTGAGAAGCATGGGAGAGGAGGTAGGGCCAGTATAATTTTCATTCTCAGAAGCCAGAAGCAACCCTGGCCCCCACTCTCACTTGGCCCAATGAGGTCAAGCTGACTGGGTTGGATCCAGGACAAAATAAAGCGTCCAGAAATAACTTGATGTGCACAGATAAGTATCATTCAAATATACATACATACACACACACACACACATATGTATATATATATATATAGAGAGAGAGAGAAAGAGAGAGAGATAGAGAGAGAGAGAGAGGAAAGAGCTTTTCTTGTTACTTTATTTGATGATTTTTATCCATATATATATTCCATAAGCTCCTTATTTCACAGTAATATGTATTTTTCACCCTAATCCAACTTACATTACAGTAGAAGTAATTGGTTTTCAACTTGTTATGACAAATATTCAAAATACAGAATGAAATAAATATATTTGGAGATCTCAAAACTTTGAGATATCACAATAACATATCGAATTAATCTGCCACATTGTTTCATAATTTCATTACCTGTTTCCATGGCAACATATAACACAAGGAAGAGCTTTTCCTTCTGGAATAATAAGAGGCAAATAGTGACTGCACTTAAGTTTCTTTCCACGACAATTTATAACCTGAATAAGAGACCTCAGAATTACGAAGATAAATATGGTAAAAGTAAAAAGGGACCTGAACCATATATTCTCATGAATGAGGTAAAACAAGCAAAGGAATTTAGAGCACATATTTAGTTGTGTTAACTACTAGGGTTTTTTAGTGTAGAAAAATACTAAAAAGATTAATAATTAAAAGAAAGTGAAATAGCTTTTGCCAAGTACTGATAAATAAGTCTAACATCACCGCTACACTCTTCATAAAGAAAATTTCTGGAAGAAAAATAAGCAATTCCTTCTTATTCATCCTTGGAATTGAACTTCAATGTGGAAAGGTTCCGTCCAGTCAACAAGCAAGAAAGAATACATTGAATGATACTGCTTCAACACTTCGTCTTTCTTGAGATTTGATTCAATGATAAACAATAAGGCAGAAAATGAACAAGCATTTCATGATTTCACATACCTCTAAAAGAGATTGCGTCATGCTACCCTATATAGCATGCCAGATTATCAAAGGTAATACCTTGACAACATTGTAAGTGAAGAAAGGTTAAGATACTAGAGAGACCTCCCATAACACTTTATGCAAGAGCTGCAATCCTTATGGTAAAGGAAAAGAAACCCAATTTATTTAGAACCAGATCCCACTCTAGCATCTTCTTGTCACATAAATCTAAAAATTAGCAAGAAGACAAGAGGAGATCATCCAGTTATAAAAAGATTTCCAACCCAACCAAAGACACATTCTTTCCCTAATACTTGGAAAAAAAAAATTGAACTACAGAACTAGTAGACAGTTAAGGGCCAACAAGAACATGTAACTTTTCTAATCAATATCCACCTTGAACCCAATATATACAAAGTTCCCAGCCTAAACATAAGTGAGATAATGAAACCCTCAAAATGTCTTTCCAGAATGCCTTTTTATCCTAAGAGCTAGTAAATTCTTTTCAACAACAATTCTACTTAAAATTTTTACCGTAGAATGAAATTTATATTTTATGAAGATATAATCCAAAATTACATAGTTAGTATTTAGCAATCATCTATTAGTACCAAGTCTCAGCAAGCAAGAGATGAAAAGGAATCCAGACACCAGAAAGAGGATAAACAAAATATGTAACATCTAGGCCCGTTACCTATCTTGCAAGACTGTGAAAGAGATCTCTTGAGGTTCTGTAATTCTGTCACAAAATTATGAAATAAATTTGTTTACAGCATTTTCAATTATTAATTTAAATCAGACAAGAGACAGATCTATCTGACCTTAGGTTAAAATTGGAGGCTCAATGGAGAACCAGGTTCTTACTGACATATATATATATATATATATATATATATATAATGGCACTCTTGTAACCAAATGAACAAACATCCAGTATTGACTAGCTATAAGTAGAACTTCACAAAGACTTAAGGTTAGATACTTATACTCCTGTTTTTGTGCATTTAAATATAGGTTTAAAATACGAAAACAGGAAAACTGACGTTACCTCCAAATCCTTCCTCTGAAACCATCTCCCCTTTATCATGAACTCTTGATCCAACAAATCATCTTTTGGACTATAATCAGCTCTGTAATGCAGCATATATGTTACTATATTTTCCAAGCATGGACCGCAGGAATAAGCTGCAAGTTGTTGCTTAAAACGGTGTGCATTATAAAATTCAAGAAAGATTCCCTAACTATAAAAATAAAGAAAGACTGTAACAAAATCTATTAAGGCCACAACCACCCAAAACCAAAATCAATGATGGAAATTGAAATGCAAGGTTATACTGTTGTTATGATCTACAAAACTGAATTGTCTGGAAACCAAAATTTTAGTGGGGAATGAAGGGAAGATGTTTTATTGGTAGCAAGCTAAATTACATATGAGAATAGTTCTTTTGATATTCAAACCACTAGCATGATCTAAGAAGTAAGAAATGTAAAAGAAGCACAGCAAAAGTATCGTGTGACTGGATACTTCACAAATAAATCTAGTAAGGTTTTGCTAAACCATGGACCAATGCATAAGTATAGAAAGCTCAATGTACAGGATTCTTAGTCTGCACCATGCTTTGGTTGTAGATGACATTTCACAATATAAGTTAAGCATTTGGCAGCTCTATCATTGATGCTATCCAAAGCACCAAGGCAAACAGTATATACACATTTTCATATAAACATCACAACATATATTTCTAGAATCCAACTTAAAATGTATTTACAGCTAGACCGAGGAGTCAAAAAAAAAACTAGGATAACAACTCAAGCAAATTGACCTATAATAATAACTTAATAAGATTCAACTAATTAAATAATATAAGTTATTAGTATCTAAAACAGCCCAAATAAGACTAGATTTTTCATCTTCAAGAACTTTATGAATCATCTCTGGAATTCGCTAAAATATCCAATTCCCCATAATTCTTTGATGCGAATATCACTAATAGAACA
The DNA here is from genome assembly GCF_019914945.1 of Typha latifolia. Lineage (NCBI taxonomy): Eukaryota > Viridiplantae > Streptophyta > Magnoliopsida > Poales > Typhaceae > Typha > Typha latifolia. Next base: position 2,975,536 of record NC_133087.1, on the reverse strand, counting down.
CGATTGCGTGTGTACTAGCCCAAAAGGCACCAACATTTGATGATCCGCCTATAGGAATTTGGTTCTGATTGAGTTTATTCATTACGTGATATTTATGATCGATTTTGTATTTTTTATTTATGTAGGATGTATTTTGTTTATTTCTATTGTAGATATATATATAAACCCGTTGTATTTTCTTTTGAGATTAATAAAGTCTTTTTTTTAATTGCTCTCTCTATTGAAAAGGGTGTGAAACCATTGTTTTCTTTTGAGGTTCATGAAGACTCTTTGATTGCTCTCTCTATTGAAAAAAGGTGTGAAACCATTGTTAAGGGTGGAGCTGTAAAATCCCATCCCTCTTCTCTCTTTGTTTTCTCTCCACCACATTTTGCACCATTCTTACTTAGGTATGATCCTTCAGCCCTGCTCTTACTTAGGCATGAGTTAATCTCCAAAGTTCACCAAGGATAAGTAACACATTTTTTTTGCAACTCACTTGGACTTCCTCTGACCTGGCTGCTATTAACAAACCCCTCCTAGATTATCAATAAATTGCTATTAACTACTTCTAGCTTATCCACAATATTGGTCCCCAGTAAGATATGCCAGTGATGCTTCAATGCCCAGCATTTGGACCTGATGAAATAAATACTAAAAGGTTTCAACTTTCCTCTGGTTTACTTCAGCAAAGAAATAAGGCAATCTAATAGTTATTTAGATGACACTATAACCTCTAAGGTTATTACACAGTAGCATTTAAACGAATATAGCAGTTGGTTCTCCAAATCTGAATGCTAGCATTTTCTTGATAGGTTTAGAGAGGAACCTTCCTTATTGTCATCATGCCAAAGCATATATTTCTTTGCCGAAAGGATCAAAAGTCTTCTAATTCATGTTTCTTTCTTCAATACAGATTAACTGTAGGCCTGCTTGATACTAACCATATTAAAGATAAAGAGGTTGAAGCACTAAGTACAATCATGGCAACCGGTTATAAATCTAGCAATAGAAATCAAATGTTTGCAGCAATCATAGCTACATACCCTGAAATTAAAAAATCATTAAACAGACAGTCCCTCATACTCATACAAGAAACATCAGAAAAGAACTAAATTCACGTTTGCATCCTTCGTGTTCATAAATGAATTCGTCACAGCTAAATCTACCATGTCTCTTTAATTCTAATCAGTATTAGGCAGATAACAACAAATATCAAGAACAGAATACATGAAAGGTGAACAATCAAAGCAATTAGATCTCGTCGCGTAGGTCTTCGACCACGCCAGAATCAAGAAAAATAAAAGAACACCGACGATTGTAGGAAAGATTAAACATGTGGGAACAGGAAGGAAACCAAGAAGCGGGCACAGGGAAATGAAAGGCCATATTGATCCATCGGGAAAGATGGATTCTTTCTCATACCTCGGTGGCCGTATGATGAAATTGACGAGCTGTTCCATACAACCAAACCCTAGAACAGGTCAATGATCTCTTGAATTTTGTTTCTTTTCCTTTTACTCCTTCTTTATCTTCCTTCGATCGGGGTTTCTAATACGGAGAGCGAGCTTTCCCTTTCTTCCTTGTTCTCCCTCACCTCCTTTCCGCCTCGTGGAAGTCACTTGATTAAAAACTAAAAAAAGGCGCTAGGAATCATAAGATGGTTTCAGCGTATTGCAGTACTCTGACGACATTGCGTATTTATCACTCGACCATTTCGTTAAAATTTATAAAACCGTGTTAATAATTTTTATCCCTTCGTTACAAAATAACTTCGATATTATTAGTCTATAGCTGTATATTAAAAGAAGTACATATTATGCACACACATAGTTAGGGATTTTAATACTTGATCATTGTTCTAGTTGGGTTTCTGGGTCGGGCTTGGCTTAGGAGATCAAGCTAGGCCAAGCCCAATTATTATGTGAGTTTGGGCTTCGACAGTGTTGCATAGATCCACTAAGAATTTTCTTTTTTTGAGAAATTACTTGACCAAAATTTATATTTAGTTACTATTTTTTAAATATATATATATATATATATATATGGATTCGAAGACATTGATACAGTATGAACCTTTGATCTGATTCACTTAGTGTAAATTTACCACACTTTCTCCTCCCCCAACTCTTGCTAGAAGAAAGAAAAAGTGTTCATCAATTTTATATAAGATAATAATCACATTCAATGATCCAACGAGTGCTACTTTTGCAACCAAATGGATCAATGAGAATAACGCAATGTCCATGGGGTGAAAATGGGTCTGATTAATTCCGATCCAACTCGCTATCTGATCCAACCTATTATCCGACCCAATTCAGATTGGATTCGGATAAAAAATTTCTATCCGATTTGGATACGAATAGAATGTTTTGAAAAAAAAATTGGATACGAATTCAGATACTGGTGGGATTTATTTTTCGAATTCGAATATAGATATCGAATATATGTTTACCCGCATATTTTTTTGAATGATTTATAGTTTTTAATTTACTTATTTAAATAGTAAATATTATGTTATTAATAATACATTATATATTATTTATAGAGATTAATTTCTCTAATTTTACATATTTGACATGAAAAAAATTATTTGTTATAAAACTCTTAATATTTTGATATTAATTATATCTAAATAAAATACTATAATTTTTTTTAATTCAATTAATATTAGTTTAAGATCCGATCCTCTATCCGTTTAGTTAGCATATAGTTTTAAATTTTACTATCCGTCTAATATCCGTATTCGAATATGTGTGGACTAAAAATATGAATCCAAATATGAGTTTAACACTGTCCAAAATCCGTATCCGATCTTGAACACTATCCACCATATTAAACAAACAGGTTAAAAGAAAACTAGACAAACATGCAAGCAAACAAAAGAAAACAGCCAAACAGCCTAACAGCTCCAGTATTTATCCGCCACGTTGTCGTCGCTTTTGTAACCAACAACCAAATCTCGACCGCAAATATCCTCTACCACCCAATATGTTTGCCAGCGTCCATACTAATGTCTATATATATATACCAACTCATCTACGTTATTTATAAGTTTAATGTAATAATATTTGAAGAGGAAAATAAAAGAGAGCAGAGAGCCTTATCTTAATATCATCCATTGTCTTTGGTTGTCCCTGGACGTGAAGGGTCAAATTTCCTCCACCCAATTGAGTCCAGCCCTATCTGTTAAGCAAAAGCCAACCTCCCAACCTTTTTTATATGATTCATAAACGTCATTGTTTAAAGGTCAGCCTTTCTTTTAAGTCCTGGCCCCTCGCAACTTATTCTTTTTAAGTCTTTTTTCCTCCAATCTCTCTCTCTCTCTCTCTTCTTCTGTGCAGGACTGTTGCAAATCCTGCACACCCCCGACCAAGTTGATCCATCTTTCTCTCTCTGTCTCTCTCTGGTTAGTGTCCAATTTGTTTGGAACTTAAAAATTGTCATTTTGAGCTAACTAGGTGTTAAAGTTCTGCCATTGTAGATCCTGACGGAAGGTAGAGAGACAAGATGGCTCAAACGGTATTGCCTGCAATGCAATGTCAGATGGGTATTCCAAGCAAATCAATTCAATCGAGGCCCATCATGACTTCAAAGATGTGGAGTTCTCTTCTGCTGCAGCCTCAGAGGACTAGGTCCAGGAAGAGCTCCTCTGCATTCAAAGTGTTTGCAGTTAAGTCTCAGAGTAATGGCACTGTGTCAAGGTTGGAAGACCTGCTTAATATGGATATCACCCCATTCACTGATAAGATTATTGCTGAGTACATTTGGTATGTTATATTAATCACTCCTTGCTTCTTTTTGCATTATTTCCTAGTCAGCTGTGAAGAAAATAGTTATTAAATGACAGGAGTATCTTACATATCATTATGGAACATTTACTAAATCATAGTACTATTCACTTTGAGTAGGGTTGGAGGAACAGGAATTGATATCCGAAGCAAATCAAGGGTATGTACTTTAATGTTGCTAGTTACCTTCTCTGGCGAGGGAAAAAGATTGAACATATAGGTGAGTATAGTGGCATTAGTTATTCAGCTAATGAATCTGTTCGTTAAATATGTACCCTAGACAATATCAAAGCCTGTGGAACATCCTTCGGAGCTACCAAAGTGGAACTATGATGGATCAAGCACAGGGCAAGCTCCTGGAGAAGATAGTGAAGTTATCTTATAGTAAGATAATTGGCACCTTTAATATGATTTTCTAGATAAGATTCTCTATTTTCTAAATAGTTGTCTCAAATCATTGTTTGTACCTGCAGTCCTCAAGCCATCTTTAAGGATCCTTTTCGAGGAGGCAACAACATCTTGGTTAGTTAAAGTTTCCTTCGAAGTGTATTAGATTTCTGTACAAAAAGATGATTCATTAATCAGCATCATTATCTTGCAAATATCCAAAAATATACTTATGCATCAGTTTTCAGCTTCTGATGCAGAGGACTTCTTTTATGCACCAAATATAATAAGAAGTTGTTTAAAATTTTCTTTTCAAGGTAATCTGTGATTCATATACACCTGCTGGAGAGCCAATTCCTACCAACAAAAGGCACAGGGCTGCTCAAATATTCAGTGAGCAAAAGGTCATCGATGAAGTCCCCTGGTAAACTCCCCAACAATACATTTGAGCAGAAATGCCCATTTATATGCTTTCACACATTGAAGACTCCTTTGTGGTCTGCTTGATGTGTCTTCAGAATCGATTTACAATTAATATTTGAGATTTTCTCACTGTAAATTTTTTTTTCTAGGTATGGAATAGAACAGGAGTACACATTACTCCAAACAGATGTGAAGTGGCCTCTTGGTTGGCCTGTTGGAGGTTATCCAGGCCCCCAGGTAATTTCACTTTTGGTTTTTTTAAAACTACTATCTCATGGTCTTCATATTTTATGGATAAGTAAATTCCTGCAGAATATCAGTGCAGAACATGCAAATGTGCCATGCATGAATCTTGATTTAGATCTGCCTCAATTTACCACATGAAATATCTACTCATCCTTGTTTCTGTAATTAATTCATCCGATTGGCTGTCTTTAATTAATAAAGCCTACAGAGAGATAATTGTAGCACTGTTTTCACTGTATAATAAGAAACCTGAATAATTTCAAAGTTTCAGAAAGGTAATAACATGCCAAACCATTTCAGGGTCCCTACTATTGTGCGGCAGGAGCTGACAAATCATTCGGGCGTGACATATCAGATGCTCATTACAAGGCCTGTTTGTATGCTGGAATCAACATCAGCGGCACTAATGGGGAGGTTATGCCTGGCCAGGTCCTCTTCTCTTCTTTCATAAGCAATTTTTTTCATAGCCTCATTTTCACTGCTTATTCCTTCTTGTTTAATTAAATAAGCTGTTCCACTATTTGTTTCTTTAATTAAAAGGCATTCCCCTTGTGCCAATATGCTACTTATCATGCATAAATCCTTTCATGCAGTGGGAGTATCAAGTTGGACCGAGTGTAGGGATTGATGCAGGAGATCACATATGGTGTTCAAGATACATTCTTGAGGTAATTCAGCAGGACTCTTAGTCTATCAGTAAATGCATGAACAGAATCTTAAGCATTTATTTTCCCAACCCTTTGTAATACTAGGCATTAGTAGACTAGTTAATATTCATGATTGACAGTTTGTAATAATCATCTATTCTCCTTTACTAGAGAATTACGGAACAAGCTGGGGTTGTGCTGTCTCTTGATCCAAAGCCAATAGAGGTACTTCCTTTCATCAGTTGCATCATATGTATACAAAAGGAATTTTTGCCAGAAAATTACTGCAATTATAACTTACGATCTTTTACGACTAGGGTGACTGGAATGGTGCAGGATGTCACACAAATTACAGGTACCATCCTCTGGAATACTCTTTCCAATCATATGATGTAATAAAATATTAACTGCATGTCAGGTTTAGTTGTTAAAATAAATTAACTACTAAACATTTTCATTCTGATCAATGATGTCAAAATCCTAACGACCATTTAAAACAATCCAAAAAATGAATCTTGTTGATGCAGCACTAAGAGCATGCGAGAAGAGGGTGGGTTTGAAGTAATAAAGAAAGCAATTCTGAACCTCTCACTCCGCCACAAGGAGCATATTAGTGCATATGGTGAAGGAAATGAGCGAAGGTTGACTGGTAAACATGAGACAGCCAGCATAAACTCCTTCTCTTGGGTACAGTGCTTGAATCTCTTCTCTTCTTCTCCTTACTACTAGAGGAGCTTTACAAGCAACATTGATATGCCAACAGGGTGTGGCGAATCGCGGTTGCTCTGTTCGTGTGGGGCGTGAAACTGAGCAACAAGGAAAAGGTTTGTATCCATATTATATTGTCTATCTATATTACTCTGCAATTGCTGAAAAATGGAACTTTTCCCTATGAGCATTGTTTCAGGTGCTTAAGATGAAACCAATCATCAAGTATTTTGGCTTGGTTTTGTGGCTGCAGGTTACTTGGAAGATCGTCGCCCAGCTTCAAACATGGATCCATATGTGGTCACATCTCTGCTAGCAGAAACCACTCTTCTTTGGGAGCCAACACTTGAATCAGAGGCTCTTGCTGCTAAGAAGTTGCAGTTGCAGGTGTAAAGCCTGGAAGTTGATATGAAAAGTTGGTCTCAGAACCACATTATCTTCCCAAAGAACTCATTTACTTGATACCACCTCTCTTATTTCTCTGTGTGCAGCTTAACTTTCTTTGTCCGCTTTTATTTCAGTATTTTTCTTCTTTGTTCTCTTTCCCTTCTGGGGTGTATCAACGAAGAATAATTCATGAATGGTACGCGAATTTTCTTCTTATTTTTTTTTCTTCATCTGAATTCAAGCAAAAAAGTGGCGTAGTTGCTTCTCTCAAAGGATCAAATCTAATTAACTGGGTAATTCTTCAGTAGCTGTCCAAAGAATTAAAATAAGTGGCCTTCATACTGTTCCCATGATATACCACTTCGTTTTCTCATAAATAAGCAGCATAAGGATCAGAACTAGAACTAAACGACACTTTATATTTGATATCTCAATTTAACATATAATATTGGGTGTATATGTTTTCTATAATCGACAATGCACACTAAAATTTCTTATTATAAAAAAATTAGATTACAAAAGCCCCGAATCAAATAGGCAAATACTTCTAGTAATATGTACAAAATTTAAAAGTATCTAGTAATTTATGCGCTTGGGTTTGTAGACGACCCATCTCATTGATTATAATACACGTCGTTTGGCTGAAGCTCAACTCTGATGGGCCATGCCAACCGACTCTAGTAGAGTTGATAGGTATTTTTTCCATGACCAAGGAGGTCATTGCTTCGACTTCAACCTTAGACAATATTTGTAGAGAAATTGTTTGATGGTTTGGTGACTATGATTGATTCGGTTGATGGTTTGACAGTGCAAAGCAACTCGGCAGCGCGATGACTTAGAATAGGTCTCGGTAGCATTTGGTTCGGCGATCCATATGGTTCGAAGCTTAGACAAGGCAGCTAAAAATTTGGTAGAGTTTAATCTCTGTATCTAGAGACGTTGGCTTTTTATTCGGCCCATATTTAGAGAAAAAAAAATTCTAACGAGGCCGCATAGCGGCAGCGGAGCCCACGGCCAAGGTGTCCTTGGCGTTCAGCGAAGCCTCTACGATCGCTCTTGGTCTAAGGGAGGTTGCAGGTAGAACTAAGGATTTAATAGTGGAATCAGATACAGGAATCATCATTCAGGTTCTCCGAGGGAAAAAGGCGATGCCATGGCGGCTAGGATGAGGTGAATAAGGCCGCGGACTGGGCCGGGCGAAAGGGTAGTAAAGTGGCTAGTATACTGTTTGGGGAGAAGGGTAAGGATCCCCACTACATAAGGAAATAGAGGTAATCCTCAGGATGTGACAAACTAAACTGTACCTCTTTTTTACTAATTAGCTGGTTGCCAGTTCCGTCTTAAAAAAAAGAAAAAGAAAACTAATTTATCATCCGGTGGTTTCAGTATATATATATGGCAAATACTTCAATGCACCTTTAAAAATTATAATCTTAATCCAACGGCTATAATAGCCGCCATTTTCCTACCGTCTAGGTTTCCGCACGGTTCCAAAACCACATTACGTAAGAAAAAGAGTATATCAGTTAAGAAGATTAATTACGTGTGCTTAACTTTCTAATTTTCTTGTTATACTCTTGAAGATCTTAACCATTAGATCTTCATCAAAGTGATTGATAAGTACGGAAGAAGCGCTCTACACGTTTTTCCGTTAAGATTTCTCTCTTAAATATAATTATGCCTTAATTATAGGAGATATCATTTAATATTAAATAATTTAAATTTGATTATTTGGAGATAAACTTTAATTTAAATATAATTCTCTATCTCTATCTATTAAAATTTAATTTAAATCAATCTTAAACTAATGGGAGATATATGTAAATAATAAAAAATAATTAAAAATATAAAATGTAATTAAAATTTCATCAAGTTAATTATAAAAGACATCAATACCCTTATTTTAATATATATACATTACTCTCAGTTAATGATATATATGTCTTTTACTTAATAAAATATTAAGATAATATAATTGTTAAAAAATAATGTGCAAGATTATATATCTAAAAAAATTACCTGCTAAACCGGTAATATCTTTCATTCTTATTATACCCTTAAAGATCTTAACCGTTAGATCTTCATCAAATTGATTAATAAAAAATTAATTTGATTACACGGAAGAAACCCTCTATATATATATATATATCCGATGAACTCCAAAACCCCCCATCCCTCCACCGATGACAAGCAAACTCCTCTCTTCCTCTCCTCTCCACACCTTCCCCTTACCAACTCGCTCTTCCCCTCTTCCTCTTCCTCCTCCTACTTGTCTTCCTCTCTTTCGAAGTCTTAATGGAAATCACCAAAACCCAAGAATCATCCTCCTCCTCCCATGGAGTTCAGGAACTCGACAACCAGCTAGAACTAGACTCTTCGTGACCTCCTCTTCCTCCTCCGCTGAGAGCAGCGATGGAAAAGGAGTTCCCAAATGGGCATCTTGGATACCTCGTGGCGGTGTCGCTCCCGAGAGGATTCTTAGGCTCATCTCGGGTGCCACTTCGAGCCCCATCTGCCAGTTCATCGAATCGCCCCGAACTTTTCTCCACTCCGTCGATCCACGAGTCAAATTGGTAATTGGTACTCTTTAATCCTACTTTTTGGCATTAAAAGTAGGATGTATAGACGCAAACCTTGTGGTGTTAAGTAGGATTTCCTTTTTCTTCTTTTGGAAAATGTTCAATATTGACTCAACATTGCAATTTGCTAGTTGGCCACATCCACATTAAGGTATTGTGTTTTCCTCAAGCTTGATGCAACTGATTTAATGCACTTCTAACATTACTTTAGGTGCTTTTGGTTTGACGTGTTGCTATATAACTAGTTTTGTTGAACAAAGTTCCATTTTTTACATATCTGCTGAGGCCACATTTTGACATGCATGAGACAGTTTCATCCTACAAGTTAATTTCATCCCATTCATGCAGGTATGGCTGTTGGCTCTTGTTATTTTACCAGCTAGATCGCATATTTCCATGCGGCTTGGGTTGGTTTTATACCTGTCTCTACTGTCAATGTGGATTCTCCCAACTCATGTTTGGATGGTAAGCTTGAAATATTCAATTTATACTGGTTCAAAATTTTCTCTGGTTATTAAACATCAGAGGCTGTGCAAGGGAGCAGATGGAGTAAATTGAACTGGGTTATGTTGTTACATGAAATGTTGTTTGAATGAGTAATATGTGCTTGATGCACTTGATTGTGTTTTGAGTAGTTGAACATAATGAGTGTATTGATGATCTGTTACCTATTAGTATTAGGTATTTCCATCTACATGTATAATTTGTGATAGAACAATAAAAACATCATTTTTTCTCAACCCTTCATTTGTTATTGACACATGTAAACAAAAATTCATGTAAATCTATTGACTTCTGGTGCAGTAGGACTCGTCAAATTGGTTTCACCTTGTCTTATACCATTCTTACATAAATAAGAAATTGTGTTGGTACAGATATTTTCTGTACATCGGAATATATAAGAATGTAAGCACTGATTCTTCTGAACTGCATTGTATTCTCTCACCTCCCATTTACTGGTTATATAGAAGCTTTAGAACTGAATGACATATATATGCCGTTTTCACAATAAAATAGTCAATCTCTTTTTTTAACTTTTTGAACTCTTATTTCAATCACCAGATTGACTAGTTCTCTTTTTGCATATATAAATTCACTCGTAGCCATTACCTTGAACTTTTAATGCTAAGGTGAATGAATAAATTACATTTTACTTGTAGGATCAATTGGGAAGAGTTGCTCTACTCTCAGGGATCTTATTCATCATGCTCGGATTTGGTTCTGATGGTGTACCTCCACTTGTCCAGTCAAGAACTCCTCCTCCGTGTCTCATGGGGCTTCCAAATATTCCTTCATCCTTGGAAGGCTATTCTTACACATTCATGAAACTAGGACCTTTGCAACTTACAAGGAAGGGCCTCTCTGTGGCTAGTACTTCTGCATCTCTATCCTTTACTGTATGTTTTATCTTTTCAAATATACTAGTTTTTCATGTTGTTAATATTGTTTTCTTTTTCGCATCACCATATCTGCTGATTCTATTAACTGAAGTTAGACATGACTGGATCCACAATTTCTTCCAATAAGCCTTTCTTATCTATTTAGGTTTGTTATTGTTTGGATCATTAGGGACCACCTCCTATGCCATGGCAAGATTTCTTGCATCAATTACTACTATTGTTTTAGTTATCAGTGGGTCAGTCTCCTTCCTTTCGAGGCCCTTTGATCAAAACTAGAGCACTTTTGTCTTGAAATAGTTATTTAACCTATCAAAGCTCACTTTACTGATTCCATTGTTTAACTGGTTTTAGATCAGTCATTCCTTTCCAGACTCTGTAGCCAACATTAAAAATACTGACCTATGGGATTCAGAATTGTGTGATCAGAAGGAATACTTTTTCAGATTCATTACCAGAACTAATCTAAACATATCACTGATTTTAGAACTGATATCAGTGAAGTACTCTGGCAGTGGAGAGTCTCATTTCACAGGAGTTATGCTAGCTGGAGTTCTTAACTTCAGCAGAATATCTTATAATACTTTTCTCTGTAAATACTTATTTCTTCTAACTGGACAGAGAAAATAGTATGATGATATATGCATACTAGATATGCACTATGCTAGTTTTTTCCTACCTTTTAATTGTAGGATCTTGTTGATTTACTCTCTCTATGATGACAGATCTTCCAAAGTGCAAGTTTATGTTTGGCAACAACAACTCCTGAGCAGCTTGCTTCAGCATTACGGTGGTTTATGATTCCTTTAAGGCATATTGGTGTTCCAGTATCTGAGATAATACTTACTCTATTACTTTCGTTGAGGTTTATCAATCTTGTGTTTGATGAGGCAAGTATCAGCTCACTAGTCTATTAGATGTATGGTGTTTGTCTTCCTGCATATTTTATATGCATAGAAATTGTAAAGATCAGCTGTCCTATTTGTGAATGATTTACTGACTTAAGAAAATTGTCTTATGTTAGGTTCGGAATGCAGCATTGGGAATTGTGGCACGTAGAATAGAATGGCATAAATTAACTGCTATCGAAACAATAGACAGTAAGTGGCATTCTTTTTATCTGTTGATAATAAATATTATAGTGTGAGGGGCTGGTCTTATTATCCACGAATGACTTTGAAGATTATTAATGCTGAATATGCTTTATTACTTGAAAATGATCTGTGGAAGCTAGGTGACATTATTCTTGTTCAATATTGCCATGTTGTAAGAGACATATATCCTCATTACCTACGCAAATATCCTTTATGTTGGTAATTATTATTTTCAAAATTGCAAGACTATAATGATGCTATTGTTTCTCAGATAAATTTAGTGTTTGAATATGCTCTTCTCTTAACATTGAGATCTTCATCTCTGTTTAAATTGGAATGAAGTAATTGTTCCCTATTTATGACTTGTGCAGTTTTCTTTTTGTATGTCCGACGGATCTTCAAAAACATCTTTAATCATGCTGAACAAATTTCAAAGGTTAGTCATTTTCTAGAATTATTTCATTAATGATGTCTATTGATTTACGATAAACTCCTAAAAGTGCTTGATGCATGAATGTCTCTTGAAAAAGTTTTTCTGAAGAGGACTCAAGAAGGAATTATGTAAGCATAGGAGCTTCACTGAGGTGTACTGAAACTACAGTAAAAGAAAGGAATTGTAAAATGAGTAGTATGAGGAGACTAAAATAGAAAGAAGAGAATAGCTTTGCCTTGGAACAAGTATGACATAAGAGCCTAAAAAACTATAAAGGAGGGTAGGTAACTTCATTGCTAATTTTGTTGGATTATTTCATTTAGGAAATACTGGAAACAAAAATCTTTAGTTTCAGCCTACTTTTACATATGTAATTTTATGCTAAAACTGAAGTATGATGATTGTATCCATTATTGTTTAGATGTTATCCTTTACTATTTTATGTGTTATTCTGATATCCATATTTCTATCTCCTCTTGTTATGTTGGTAGGCCATGATTGCTAGAGGTTTTCGTGGTGATTGCAACAATCACAAGATATACCTCTTTTCCGACTCATCGCTTGGTGTTGTAGATTTCCTTTCCTTGCTGTGCCTGTGTGCTTTAGTAGGTGCTGCCACTCTTTCGGAAAGGCTCATATAATGTAGTCTCTCATTGTTTTGGTAAGCAACCTATCTGATGATGCGGATGATAGATGTAATGGTGTTGATATAATTTCACGATACATGTCTTAGTCATTTCAGCTACTTGTCAAGATTCTTACATGCGACATAGTTCTTTTACAGGTTGTCTTGATGCTGCTTCTTTCTTTACGGGCGGTAAAGAAGAGCTTTTACTTGCAGTTGATCCGGGAAAACTCCAGAACTTGGAGTTCGCACGTCTGATGAATAACCTTTTGAACAAGAAGGTAAAATTGAATGAAGCTAGCCGTAGGAGATGCTTTATTTATCTCTTTCGACGGAACAACAGGTTATTCTTTTCATGTCAAATATTAGATTTGTACCTCACTTCCTCATGAAGATGATGTTTGAGCTCTGCTGCCGGCTACTGTCTACAATCTTTCTACATGTCATATTATCATGTTCTGAGGATCTAATTGATGCTGCTAATCAGAACAGTCTACCGCAAGTCTTTTTATTAAAGACTGAAGGGCTAAAGCATTTCATCAAATAATGGTTACTATGCATCAGAAGGAGAAACTCCCTCCCATGCAACAATATTAGGTGATAACAATGGAGATCCTACAGTAATGGAGCTACAGTGATTTGTGGAAGCTAGGTGACACTATTCTTGTTCAATCTTGTCATGTTGTAAGCCACATATATCCTCGTTACCTACTCGTATATCCTTTCTGTAGGTATTGATTATTTTCAAAAACTGCAAGACTAGAATGCTGCTATTATTTCTAAGATAAATTATTAAATTTAATATCTGAATCTTTTTGTATGTTCGATGGATCTTCAAAATCATCTGATCTTTTAATCACGCTGACCAAATTTCAAAAGTTAGCTTGTGGGGCTTATAATCTTTTATAAAAAAAAATTTCTTTGAATATATTCCCTATCCAGTGGTCTCATATTTGTATATGTCTGAACACTCTGTAGGGTCACTACATGCCTTGATTTTGATGACTACTAAGCTTGGAATAAAAAGTACAATAATGAGTTGCTCTCTATTTTGCTTGTTCGGATTATTTGATTACTAGGGATGCCAGTATTTGATTTCACTTATAAGCACTAAGAAAAACAGTGCTTTTAGAAAGAAAATTCATCACTTAACCAATAGTTGTCTTATTTATTAGTTCATGAGAAACAGAGGTCACGAGTTTAATTATCCCTGTAGATATTAGAGATGATATTTAGTGAAGTTTTAGAAATAAATTGAGCTTGACTGAGTAGTTCAAACTTGGCTTGAAATTAGTTTTGAAATCATCAAGCTTAAATTGAAAATTGATTAGATTTACTTTGAGCTTATTTTCAGCGACTTGATAAGCAAATTTCAGCATCATTCAAGACTTGATTTCAAGTTTGAATTATGTTTGAATTGAATTATACTTAACTTCAACTTGATTCAAGCTTGAATTAAATTTTTGGTGGCGTACACTTTATAAAACCAAATTATACATATGACCAAATTGAATCTTATTTTATTATATATAACATATAATATAAAATAAAATAAAAAAAAACTAAGCCTCATCAAGTCGAACCTTAAGCTGGTCTGTGCTTAAACTTCTTGAATTCGAGCTTGATCCAATTGATCAAGCTTGACTGATTTCAAATACAAGCGGAGGTTGATCGAGCCTGATTAACCATTGTTGTAAAATAACTTAATATTCTAGAGTGAATATTTTAAGATTAAATCAAAAAGTAAAATGAAATTAAAATATCAAATTAGAGGTCTTTTTCTTTTAACTTTTATTAGAAAATGATAGAATATTCTCAATTCGGTATTCTACTGTTGGGTGAAAATGATAAATGTCCTTATGAGGTCTGAATGATTATAAAATAAATTTAGGGTGTTTTTGATAAATTTTGTCTAAACGAATCGAAGTGGGATTAGGATTAGCAATAAATATCACGATCCGGAGGCGGGAGATAAGATTGCTTCCATGGATTTTTCAGTCCGGTTCTTGCCTTACCGTCGGCAGTGGCTTCGCCGCAGCCGGCAGTTCCAGGATCCAAACGACCTCCTGAGGCGGTCAAGCCCGTCGCTTGGGGTCGCAAAGCGAAACGAAGCGGGCAGCGGAAGAGAAAGCTCGTTACCGGCGCGAACGATATCAAACTCATCAGGCGTCGAAAAGAAGAAGGTCCTGCGCCGCAAAAGAGAAGTCTTACGACGACGTCGACACGGGACGCACGAGCGGTGGAGACTCGCTCTTTGGAGCTGAAAGCTTACCGCTATGCCGTGAGCCCGTGATGGCGGTGTGCTCGTCGAAGGAGCCTCTTGCTAAAGAGCAACAAGCTTCGCTGATGGCTTTCCGGCGTCTTCTGCACGTCTCGCCGGAGGAGCAAAGATCGGAGCTTTGGCAGGTGATGAGATATATTCAGAAGGAGCGTATCTATCACGAGTTATTCGGTTGTTAGTTTTGTAAGGAGACAAAGCTAGCGTTAACATTAATCGTAAATAATCTGATAGGTTTTGTTTGATCTTCTGTTTTAATGTTTTAATAGAAAATATATACGATTTCGACTTCTTAAGTTTAATTCTCACGATTTCCATATAGTTTAATTTCCCCCCCCCCCTGCCCCCTTATCTATCAATAATTAATTTTATTTTACTTGTCAAAGTCCACGGTAAAATTTTAAAAAAACTTGAACTTTGACCTCAAGGTGGATTAGAAAACCAAACAAGGAAGACAGATTGATTGCAGTATAAAGTTTCCAAGCTGTTTCTTCCAAGCATGGCTGCGTCGGAGAAGCACATCTGGATTCTGGAGGAGTAGCGTACAAAATTACCAATCGGTTCTGGTAGGTGGGTTCCCACCAAAACTCTCTTTTCCTCATATATTAACTTTCAACCTTCCTATGCTTTTAGGAACTGAGGATTGAGACCTCAAAGGGAGTTGTTTGCAACCAAGAATCAAACATATAAATATTCACCATGGCTATATTTCCTATTTCTGAGATCCGGATCGCCATCCATATCGTCTTGCTCTTCGCCTTGGTGGTTGCTGCAGCTGCTGCTGCTCCAGATTTTAATTACCCAGCGGTGTTCAACTTCGGTGACTCGAATTCCGACACAGGTGCGCGCGTCGCTGCTGGGTTTGAGAGCATCGACCCGCCGTATGGGCAGACCTTCTTCCTCAAGCCGGCCGGCCGGTTCTGCGATGGCCGGCTCGTCATCGATTTCTTATGTAATTCCTTCCCTCTCTTTCTTACTTCTTTCTTGGCTGTTCAATCGTTAGAGAAAGGAATTTATGTTATGGTTGTAACTGTATAGTTCAAATTACGGGAGAAAGAATAGATTTGGGAAATAGATCTCTATGTTCTGGTCGTGCCCCTAAACTGTTTGAATTAGAACCTCAATGGGAGTTAGTGGTAGGCATTGTCAGGTTGAGACTTGATTGCTTCTATAACCCAAATATTTTGATTCTTAGATTGCTGGATGGGAGACAAATCCAAGTAAGCCTACTTCACTTTTTCAGTATACTGTACGGAATTTAAACCTCACACAATGAAATTGCTAGGTTATCATTTTCATGAAAGAGTTAGGTTGGTATTGATGGTAATTACATAAAGCCATAAAATCTGTTCATAATTAGTCTTATCAAAGGTTATAACAACTTGATCAGTTGCTCCTTCTCAATATAGAACGTAATTATAGATATCTATAACTACCGTCTTACTATACCTGCTTGCCCACAAAAGCAAACAGGTTCCAGTAATGCCATGGACCCCTAAGGCAATAGAATATTGATCCTATTGCTTGGAATTGGGATTGCCTTTTATAAGTTTATCTGATGTTGATACACACACACACACACACACACACACACACACAACTAATTGCTTACAACTTTATCTCCTTGTGGTTCATTTTCTCTGAAATTTCTCTTTGGATGCTGAGATATGATGCTGAATTAATGATTAGTCACTTCACTTCAGTGGACGCTATGGATATGCCATTCCTTAATGCATATCTAGATGCCGTTGGTGCTCCTAGTTTTCAGAAAGGTTGTAACTTTGCTGTAGCTGGGTCCACAATACTTCCAGCGACAGCATCATCTGTCAGCCCATTTTCCTTTGGGATACAGGTTTCTCAGTTCCTCCGATTCAAAGATCGAGTTCTTCAATTGCTAGCTAAAGGTATGATAGTTTATGTTGTTAAAAACTAATTCGCTGCAAGAGTAAAACATAAGCATCTGTTCCCTAATATGGTAGTGATGTTATAACTTGTGAAATTTGAACATGAGAAGCAAAAAAAAAATGCATGTACATATGTAACTATTTTACTTGCTTTTAGTAGGTCCAAGTCAGAACTAATGATATTATACTTCCATCAAAGATCCAAACCAACTTGAACCCTACTTTTTGAAATGTCTAAACCAAGAACAAAAAATTCAATCTGTAACCGACTGATTCATCTGTTGGCCCCAAGTAGGATTGCCAAGCAAAAGAATAGGCATTTTAATATGGAAGCATAAAGTCACTATTCATCAACAATATTATTTCGATATTTGTAGCATTCATAAAATTGCAGATCTTTGTGAGGTATGACCTGGACAATTTTTATGTGGTTGTTTCAGGGAACAAGTTCAAGAAATATATTCCTCAAGTGGATTTTTTCAGTCAGGGACTCTATATGTTTGATATAGGCCAAAATGACCTTGCCGGTGCATTTTATTCCAAGACAGAGGATCAAGTCATTGCTTCTATTCCAGTTATCTTGTTGGAATTTGAAACTGGACTCAAGGTATGATTGATCCCTCTTTTTAAATGTATTTTACTTAGTCAATGCTAAATGATCTACCAGATAGGTCCCCTAGTTATGTGATACACTTTATTAGAGTCTTTTTTTATTGCATTAGTTATTTATTTTCATTAAAATAAATTTTCTATAGGTCTCCGCGTCCAAACGCATGCATCAGGTTTGCAAAAACAGAGACCGTTTTTTGTGCGTTCAAATGCGATCAAGAGCGTTCGAACGCGATCGGCGGGAGTCTGCTAGAATTTAGGTTAATAATTATTATTTTGACTTGTTGGCTAGCCTCTATAAAGGTGTGGATGATAGTCAAAATCATTATGCTATTAGAATATTGGTTTCTTGCCTCTCTATCTTCTCTCTAGTCTCTTTACCCTAATCTCCCTCCTCTCTCTTCATCAACCTACCATCTCTACCGTTGGCAAGGTCTCTCCTAATTTCTAATCTTCCTCGTTTGTCAAGTCCTCCCTCTTATTTGGGATCTCGACTACTTCTTCTCCTTAATCTTTATCCCTTAAACTACATCGATAATCTACTCTCATCTCCATTATCATTTATAATCCTAACATCCACTCCATTCGTCACCACCACCATCATCCGCACTAAATCGTAATTTCGTCTCAGTTGCAATTTGAATCTGTGAAGAACATAAATACGAAAATCGTAGATCAGAGAATTACGGATCGATCTCATTTAGTTTCGTAATTTTCTGACTACGGAAGAATATTTGGTGAATATTTTTTCTTGGTTGCGCGAACTGCTTCCTGCAATAAAAATCCAGATCTTGAAGGAAATCGTTCCGTAACCTATCATTAGTATCAGAGTCTATTTTTTGGTACCATAGAACCTATCATTATGTTCAAGAATTTATCTTATAAAAGCATCCAAATTTCTATAGGGTCATTTTTCTTGTTAAAAGACTAAGATTTGTCTGTGCTGTGATTTATGATTTTATAGAAGCTCTCTTTGTTCTTGCAATTGGCAAGCTTGCTGCAAAACTTCTTTTAGATAGTTAATTTGAATTAGATTCTTTTTCTTAATTTCTATGTTTACTTTCCAATATGCTTAACTATACTTTGACTGATTAGTTTACCTGTGGGTAAGTAGTAGGTGTTATATTCTGATATTCATCTTCTTTCTTACTTCCAGAAATTATATGATCAAGGTGCTAGGAAATTCTGGATTCATAATACAGGTCCTCTTGGGTGCTTAGCTCAGAATATAGCTGCTTTTGGTAAAAATCCATCAAAATTGGATGAGCTCGGATGTGTTGGCTCCCACAACCGTGCAGCGAAGCTTTTCAATTTACAACTCCATGCACTTTGTACAAAGTTGCAGGGAAATTATGCGGATGCAAGCATTACTTATGTGGACATCTACTCCATAAAGCACGACCTCATTGCAAATTTCTCTCGATATGGTATGCAAAATGATCCGTTGCTTATTTTAATTATTATAATTTATTTAGATCATAGGAACCACACATCTGGAAAGACTTTAGTAGCTTTACCTTTATTTATGTAGTTTAATTTGGATGACATTAGTGGCTCTTTCTTGGATTTAATATAACATTAGTAAAGATTACAGAAATAATAGTGACTCCAAATATTACTACTATCTTTAACCGTATATATTATGAGAACTTGATCTGCTTAAACAATTTGCATTGCGTAATTAGAAGCATTTTACATGATTAAACAAGATGACATCTACTCAACAATTGCTCAGCTATGGTGTTGTGATAGATTGTGTTTCTGACGTCTATGGTGGTAGTTTTCAATTACCTTTTCTTGAACATGTAACTTCATCACTCCTGATTTGCTTTCACGTTAGTATTGGAAATGTTAAGCCATTTTTGGCAGCATTTGATAAAATGATATCCAGCCATAAGAAATACCTTGACTTCTTAACTATTCCTTTAAGCAATTTACCATCTGCAGAATCAATGTTCTTCAATTTCTGGTTGCTCTTTTAGTTGAATCAGCTGACACCCCGAAATGGGAAATATTTGATACGCGTAATTTCTTGCAGGTTTTGAAGATCCTTTAGCAGCGTGCTGTGGATATGGGGGGCCACCATTAAATTACGATAGTAGAATCCCATGCGGACAAACAAAAACTCTTAATGGGAGTTCTGTAACAGCGCTAGGCTGCAATGATACAACAGAGTATGTTAATTGGGATGGCATACATTACACAGAAGCTGCAAATCTTCATATTTCATCGCAAATACTCACAGGAAAATATTCTGATCCACCATTCTCAGATATGATGCCGTTCCTTCTTAAACTAGAGTTTTAGTGGCCAGTCTCAGTCTTCCCTCAATTTCCCGATGTAATGCATTGTAGTTATTACTCATAATTGTTTATCAATAAATAAAGCTTCATTTCAGTCGGACAAATGCTCAAGTGATTATTTCGTTCCGATAGAACTGCAAAAGATGCCATGATTTCATTAGATTCATTTAAATGATTACAAGTCTTATGCACAGAAGAAACCGGAGAGATAGAGAAGTGCTTCTTAAAACAAGTCTCACAATGCTGACAATCATCAACGATAAAATAAGGAAATACATTGTATTCAACCCAAAGTGGAAGAATTACGCGCGCACACACACACACACACACAAACCCAGGCAGTGACATAGACACAAAGAACCTAACATTTAGCAATTCTGTCATGACTACTGCAGACCTAGCCCCCACGCATGCACAACCTTATGGAGTGCTAAGGAAAAGCTTCACTGACAGTCCACTAGCAGAAGGGAGCTCACTAGCTGAAAGGAGAAGGAACAAACTAGATAAGCAACAACACAGAAGCATGCCGAAAATACAGAACATTAGAACAACAAGCCCGAATGGGCTTAAAAAGCTTCCATCCTTCAAATCCAAGGGCGACCAAACAGAACAATGGGAAAAGAAATAAAAAATACTTATAAATTACACAACTAAGTATGAGCATCTATTGATACGTGACCTAGATGGTTCAGAGATGCTGGGAATCATTATGTTTCAAAAGTAAGCCCTCTTTGAGTTTTGACCCATGCATTGCGATCAAAGTTTTCCGTATCGGGATAAAAAAACGATACATATCGGCTGTAAGGGCTGCTTGTATCGGATCGAACTATTTTTTAATTACGTAAAATTATAAATATTACTTAAAAATACAGAAAATTTTCTAAAAATTTAGAAAAAATGTCAGGAAAATTTTAAAAAATTACTCACATATGAAGCCTAAAAAATTTAAAAATATATTAACTTACTCAAAATTTAAAACTTTGATGAATACTGAGTTAGTTGTCGTAAATTTTTGTGGTTTTTATCATCATAATTACCATAATTTTGTTAATAATGATGCTCAGGACTCAATGATCCAAAAAGTAATTTCATCATATTAGTCATATTGTATGAATCTTGTTGTGTGACTTGTGTCTAAGGAGAATAATAACCAGTATATGTATCTTGTGTCTGAGACTATTGAGAATATTGAGGATAATAACCAACATATGAATCTTCTGATGGCTCTAAATAATAAATAATCGATGTAACATAATTATAGGAAGCAACATTTTTATGATGACGTCGTTGATATGTATATACATCCTAAATTTCTCTGTTTTCAATCCTTATGCCTTCTTGATTTTTCTCAGCAAATATAGATGAGACAATCTCACCACCAAGTGTATTATCAGGATTATGATTGATACTAGGAGGCATACTACCTCTTACTGCCGAACGACTCATACTAGTTTCTGCCCTTATTGTGGTCTGTCCCAATATCTCATTTAACTATGGGCTATCTCTGTCATCTAGTAATCCGTCATCTACTTTTCTGATCTATGGAGTCAAGGAGTTTTCTTCATCGAAAACATAATTTAAATCAATCAGTTGTTCGTTTTCTGCTTTTTTTTTTATTTCTTTTCCTCAATCTCATATTATAATGATAAAAAATTAACTTTTCTAATCTTTTTATAGTCAATCGGTTACGTGTTTTGGAGTGGATCAAGAAGAAAGTAGTCTAATTTTTTTCATACTATGATGAAGATACAGTTTGACTTAAAATTTTTTTTGCTATTAGTCTCATTTCCTTTCTGCATCAATTACATTTAACACATTTTTTTATCTTATCCAATAATACTACAATATTGCCACGATGTCGGTATCATATAACTTATCTTGTGGAGCCATTGATAATTTAATATTTACTATTTTTTGCTTGTAACTCGTAAGTATACATAAACAAAAATCAAAATAAAATATAAAATAATTTAAAATTAAAAAAAATAAATAAAACCCTCTTAATTTTTTTTCTAATTTTTTCTTTCTTTACTTATTTCCCTCCTTTTTCTTTCTCCTTTCCCCCCTCTCTCTCAGTTGTTGTCCTTGCTGCACTGCTCCATAGCAGCAACAGATGCTGCTGCTGATGTGAAGCAGCATAAATTGGAAAAAAAAACTCATCCGAGGTCGTTGGAGGTCGAGGTTGTCGAATATTCGTCGGAGAACGTTGTCGAAGGTCAAGGGCGCCGGAGATCTACTTAGTTCCGATGGAAAAGGTGAGAAAGTAGGAAAAGAGAGGAAGAGAGAAAAAGAGAGAAAGAAAAAGAGAGAGAAAAAGAAAAAAAAAAGAAAGTAAAGAGAGAGAAGAGAGAAAGAGTCACGTGGTAGGGGGAGGGGTTCATCAATAATTGATGGCCCCTTGGGTCGGATCCGACTTGTTTCGGCCCGAAATGTATCGGGTATCGATAGAAACGATCAGGATCAAAATTGACTAGGGTCAATCCCGAGTGGGATGGCCGAAACTAGTAAACTTGATTGCGATTACACTAAATTGCGATTTCAAAGCAACTTTATATAGAGCTCTTGAAGAAAACAAAAAAATATTTGAAGAAAAGTAAAAGATATGGGATTGGCAAACTATTTACATACTAAAAAAGTAAGTAAACACAATCGGGCGGACATTACAAACAAAAAAGTAAGCCAATACGGTAGGGAGGAGGGTAAAGAAATGAATAAAATCGTAAAGATACTATAGGGAGTAAAGAGGAGGGAGAAGCCCTTCCCCTCTCCTCTCCTGGCCAAAATGGCTAGAAAAGGGGAGAGGAGAGTAGGAAACACAAGCAGCGGAGAAGACCATCTCTTGCAATTATTAGTTTTATTAACTTAATTTTGTCCTATTCCTTCATGCAAATTATTGAAGGGAAGGAATTAATGAAAGATTCATTCAGGTTAGAACGTACAGCGTGTTATTATGGCACAATTTTGATGGCTATGGGTAAGGGCAATTGGAATCCTTTGCTGCCTAATTGGATCAATCTGGACCTAATAATATGTTCTTAAGTATTTATTAGAAGCGTCCTAACATTTCTCGTAAAACTCCAACAAGTTCAATATCATACTAAAAACATCCTTGAAGAACTCGATATCGTATTAGAGACTCAAAGATTGTGATTTAAAAATATCAATCCCAGTGCTCGAGGTAAGCACACACGACCTTAAATTACAAACAACTACTCGAATAACCTGCAATATAGACAATCCAAGTGAATAAATTCTAATGTAACAAATTAATTTTTCTTTTTCATAAATTTCCCCATAACAGAACTAAGGATTTTAATGATTGTTCAAATTAAATATAACCTCTTGTGCAATTCCTTCCGACGCCATCTTTCCAGAAAATATTGAGCTGCATGTTTTGCAAGCAGATAGGCACCAACAGTGGTAAATCCCAAAGAAGCAAAATTGTACCACCTATTAAGAGTAACCATAGTATCAGTATAATACAGTTCTCAATTTATTTTTATCTTAATCCAAAAAAGTTTATTTAAGGGTATCATAGTCATTTTGAATTTATAATTATATTAACTCATTTATATGGTGACGGACAATTAATGAAATAATGGCACGGTGTTTTTGAGGCATTATAAGCTAAATGCAAAAATCGAATGATAAATATCTATACGGTAAAGTATAAATATAATAAAAACAAATGTTGAGTATTTTTGATGTATTTCCCAAACAACTAATATGTTTAATTTCTAGATAACTTGCCATATAAGAAGTGAATAAATTCTATTGTAACAAATTAATTTTTCTTTTTCATAAATTTCCCCATAACACAACTAAGGATTTTAATGATAGTAACCTTTTATGCAATTCCCACCAATGCCGTCTTTCCAAAAAATACTGAGCTGCATGTTTTGCAAGCAGGCAGGCACCAACAGCAGTAAATCCCAGAGAAGCAAAGTTGTACCACCTATTAAGAGTAACCATAGTATCAGTATAATACAAAATACTTTTAAAACATATCTCTTTGTATAAAGTCGTAGTCGCTATGTAATGCAAACGCACGATAAGCCACATGTTTTTGTAATTGGTAAGATCCTACCAAGCCCATCTTCCTACATGCGAAATAAGTTGATCAATGTCTTCTTCCGAGACACAAAAAGGCCCTTTATGTGGTCGTTGAACTCGAACTCTCCCAGTATCATCTTTAACAGCCTTTCAGGAATACAAAGAAGTCTAAGAACCAGAAAAGGGAGTAAGAAGAGCTAAAAACATAATCTATGTTCTTTTACAAACTACACTGTGGATGTTGAATTGTTGATCAACATGCAAGAAACATGTGACCAAGAATAAAGAAAGGAACTTGTCGTACTTTAGGGAGGAAAAAAAGATATTAACCACATCTGAGAACCATTCAGTGGAAATACCCTTTTTCTAACTCCAAATGTGAAAAGTTAAACATCATGTTTTTTTCTCTGAGATTAAACATTATTAGCTTCTCCAAAGGGGAAATTTCATAGCAGAATCCAATTAAAGACATTTAGGACTTATTTGGTTTGAGTTTAAGTCCCAAATTCAATTAGTTAGTCTCATTTTCTAGTCTTAAATCTTTTAAGAATGAACTCGATTACATATGATAAGAATAAAATATATTTGATTACTGAATCAGATTAGAGATGTCCGAACAAGTTCAAGAGAAGTCTATAAATTCAAAACAAACAGGGCTTTAAGTATTACCTCACCAACCACAGTCAAGGAAGTTCCAATTGGAAGAATCTTTTTAATTCTTCTAACACCAGATCTCTGAAAAGTAAGTAATATTAATCAGAGAACAATCTCATAAGCCTTTACATCAAGATCTTGAATAGACAAACCTCGGGACCTTGCATGTAGTAGTTCAGATTTATAGGGTCTAGAGATCGGATCTGGTCTGGAGATCGTTTTGACTCAAAAACATCAGCTGCAACAGTTAGCACCAGACCAGTAGCACCATGAGCCTTCTCAACATAAACACGGCCAGTCTCATCATCCTGGAATTTATTATTATATTAACAGTGTGTAAGACCTCAAAACCTCATATGCACAAGAACAGCTGTTTAGTTAGAAAGGTATACATAAACCAGATTACAAATTCCTCTGATAGCAACCATTCTAATCCCCATAGAACAAATAACTTCCACCATTTACCGTCATTGTAGGCTCAGAGGATCACTGCAATTTTGGTCCAGGTAAAAATGATGTCTAACGTAGCATGAGATGAAACCTCTATAATCACAACTTACCAAGTACCATGGAACCTCTGTATTCGTAGGAGACTTCAAAGTAATGTGCTGTTCCCATGACCCAGCATCATTACGCTTAGAGGAGTGCAGCTCTTCCTACGAAGAAAAATCAGACGATTCACATAACTGGAAATGACAGGCTACAAACTGCAAACTCGTAGACTTGTCGCAAACAAGCAGAAGAATAAATGGAGATCCTATACATACCCTTTCCTCAACTATTACGCCTCTCGAATCACTTGGTTCACAGTTTATCGGTGCATCCGAACCAACTCGCCCCGAAATTTTAACAAGAGGAAGAACCTTACAATCAGTATCTAAAATAGCCGCTGCGAGAAAAAGTAAATACACTTCACCCACTCTAACAATTCAATCAAGTATAGTAGGATAATGACTAAACATCACCTGTGGTAAAATAAAGTTCAACAAAAAACTAAAATTCCATCAAGAACAATGTAGTCATTAGGGCAAAAGCAAGATAATCCCAGGCTCACAACTCACCCAGATCCTTCAATTGGCCAACCCTAGTGGCCGACTTGAGAACATCAGCATCCCTGAAACCACATCGAGCTCATTATTAGAAGCACATCAAAGAAGCAACTCCAAGTGAAACAATTTGCATTAAACTCAACCAGCACCTTCCACTTTTTCTTCCCAGCAGGTACAGAGCAGCTGCGCTCATGCAGCACCCAACGCCAACCCAAGGAATCATATTTGACCCAGGAACGGTAAAGGAAAGCTCTGATTCGTGCTCATCACTAGATATATTTTTTTTCTTTTTTAGAAATAAAAGCTCGTATTGAAAAGAGATACTTCCTTCCCTCAATAGTTTGTGATGTTCAGACTTCACAAACGAGGTCTGGTATCCAGTTCGTTTCGTGTCTCTCCAATCTCCGCCGTACAAACTCTCACACAAGAGATGCCTTGGAGATATTCCGGTTTGAAAGCCAAAAGGAAAAGGAAAAAAGAGGACAAAATATTCGTCTAAGAATCCTACATAGCAACCCATTGTTAAGCTTTCTGAGGAACAGTGCTAATTATGAACAACTCTTGTAGAATTTTATGAAACTGACAGAGATATAGCGGCAGAACGTAGCTTCACACCATCATCTTCCCATTTCAATTGTGGGGCAGTAGCACCAGCTATGACTGTCTGCCATGCATGTAAACCAACTATTTCAATGACAAAAAAATAGGAAGTAAAATCCTATTTGATATTCATGTAGCAGAAGAGTAAAGAATTAGAAAAGAATCTTCCAAAAAGGTTGAAGCTCTCAGCATGTTAGATATGGCATTCTTGACTTAAGAAACACCAGAAAGCCTCAATCGAAAAGAAAAAGAAAAAGGTCTGTTTATCAACAACTCATACATTACAAATCCATCTTTGGAGGAATACTCTCAAGTGATATGCTACTCTAAATACAAAGTCCACTATAGTTCTAATTGATAGAATGGTCACGCATTAACATAGCCTAAAAATTTTGGCCAAAACTGATCCTTTTCATCTGGGGGCAGTCCAAAAGCAACACTGGAACCAGCAAATGAGGTGGTTTCGGGGGGACAGTAGGTTTGCTAACAACTGAATCATGCCTATTACATGTATGAAACCACAACAAATTACTAAAATTATTAGCCAAGTGCAAAGAGCACCAGAACAGAACAA
Source organism: Typha latifolia (assembly GCF_019914945.1). Taxonomy (NCBI): domain Eukaryota; kingdom Viridiplantae; phylum Streptophyta; class Magnoliopsida; order Poales; family Typhaceae; genus Typha; species Typha latifolia. The sequence goes on along the minus strand of NC_133087.1, from coordinate 2,948,816 downwards.
TTCATGACACTAGATGTAACACACAAAAGGAAAATGCATATACTCAAACTTAGCTTTTCAATAAAATTAAGGTTAAGTACAACGAATTGAGTACCTTGCCACTGTTAACAGCGACAACCAGGGCAACGCGTTGCGTATCAATTCCAAACTCGTAGAAGTAATAGTTCCTGTAACATCCATAATTTCATAAGAAATTAGAAACATTAGAATCTGAACATGAATTTAGTTAGTTGGAACTATCTCAGCTGACTAGGTGATGATAATTAATTCTTACAGAAAAAACAACAAATAATTGGTTAATTAATCTTTCACTATTTTGAGAAGCATTGTGTTAATATAAAATGGATAATTTGCAGAAGGAAATAAAGAAAGGAAAGGTTTCCAGGTCACTGACTTTGTAATGTAAATAAGAAATATATGTTGACAACTCCCATTCATGGATAACATGATTACCTAAGAGTTTCATCTTCCTTTGACTTTTATTGTGCGAGCCGAGTACAAACTTGCACCCCCTGTAAAAATATCACATCAGAAAAAAAAAATTAAATATTATACCTGAATGTGAACATTCAAAATAGAAGAGCTTGACAGTGAGTGGAGCATAAGGTAATTTACATGGAAATATATTAACTAATGCTATTTTGGCATCACTAGATCTGGCGAGCCTTGTGCAACCAATAATGTATTCAAAAGGAATTGAAAGACATTTAGTTGACAAACTCATTGAGCTACAAAATGGATATCTTTTAAATGAATTTTACACGATTCTCAAGTTCAAGTAATCACCAGGGACAAATCCCTTCGAACTGACATCGCCTTCGAAAGCTCTGATTCGTGCTCATCCACTGTGACGTGGTGAAGATTGCAGAGTTCTGCAAGTGAGGCTTCTCGCTCCCAAGTCAACGGCTCCTCGAATGAAAAAAATGCCTCTATGGCGTAGTGGTAAGCTCTTAGCTCTCAACGGTGAATTCTATATGCTTGTGTATCTCCACCATGACCTTCTTCTTTTTCTGGCGGCTGTGGTTGGTTTCCGATAGCAATGCCGCCGCCATGAACTGGTGGTGGTAAAGCAACGTCTACATCGGAGGTAGCTGCTAATTCCGGTAACGAAGCAATAAACTCGTTCGTTACGAAGAAGAGCCTTCTCTTCCGTGCAAATTGTACTCATTTTCGTGCATAGAAGATTTTCTCGTGTCATGTTATCGCTCATTTCACTGTCTCTATCCTTCTCTATCTCTATAAGGAATTAAAATTTAGCAGTTGGGTTTTATCGGTATTAGTTGGTAGTTATAAGTAGGTCTAAGTGGATAACTCTTAATCCATCGTGAACTAGGATTTTGGCTGAGATAACGGCCAATAGCGATATTTCCCGCGTCGGAATTAAATTGGTTTTGGGGTGGACGGGGATAGAGAAATGAAGGAAGACATAAAGAGACTAGAGAAAGGAGGAGGGAGAAGCCCTTCCCCTCCACTTTAGCCGGGTGGAAGGGAGAGGCTTTTTCTCCTCCCTATGTGATGTTTTTTCCCCCATTATTCTCCTTTCTCTTTCTCTTCTTCCTCTACCTCTCTTGTTCCTCCCCCCTGAATGAGAAAAATCTCTTCTTCTTTTTTCTCCTCCTTTCCTTTTTCTCCTTCTTCCGCGATTATTGTTGTCGTCGTCGCCACCATGATCATCATTATTATGCCCGTCGTATCCATTGTCTCCTATTTTATCTTCTATCTTTTCATTGTCTTTTGTATTATTTGTAGTGATTATTTATAAGATTGTGCATGTCGTGTCTTCGTGTGATCTCTACTGAGCTACAAAACTCCAATTCTCTCGTGCATGTATTCTTGCAAAGGTCAGCTTTGTTGAAGTTTTTTGTGCCCATTAAGTCTCTCGCTATGCTTCTTTAGTGGTGCTATCGAGATAGCTAAACGAGAGGCCTATTTCCAATGTCATCTCGCCTTACGTCCTCCGCTCATGATTGTGCGCGAGTGATTGTAATGTCGTTATGTGGTTGATACTATATTTTTTTATTGTAGTTCAATTTATTTTTAGTTCAGTGTGGAGCTTATGTCCGGGATCATATATCAAGTTGTAACCGAACTAAAGGTATGTTATTCCTTCCCTTTCTTTGTTGCTTACTTCTTTCTTAGTTGTTAGATCATTCGGGAAAGGAATTTAATTATGATTGTGACTGCGTAGTTCAAATTGTGGGAGAAAGAATGAGTTTGTGTGGAAATATCTTGTGATACATTTTAATATGGGAGCTAGATGTCCATGTGCTTGTTGTGCCCCTAAACTGTTTGAATTAAAACCTGAATGGGAGTTAGTGGTAGGCACTAGACATTGTCAGGTTGAGACTTAAAATTGCTTTTATAACCCAAATTCAACTGTCTTCATTCTCAGTAGTGTCTTAGGGAATTTAGACTTCACACTATGAAATTACTAGGACCAACATTTTACTGAAAGAAAGAATACTGTTAAGGCAGTCAACAGGTTCCACAATGCCATAAGGCATGTTTGATATATGCCAAATTGACCTTGCTGATGCATTTTATTCCATGACACAGGATCAAGTTATTGCTTCATCCCTCTTTAGATGCATTTTTACTTAGTAACTTAAAGGAGATCTTCACACAAATCCTTTGATTATGTTAAACAATTTCCTCTTATAAAAGAATTTCTGTAGACCATTTTTCCTGTGGAGAGGATATAATGTGGCTGCATCTTATAGAAGCTTAGTTTGTTCTTGCAATTGGCAAAAAGCTTGCTGCAAAACCTCATTTAGTTGGTGAACTTAAATTAGCTTTTGCAATTCCCATATATACTTTCCAATATGTTTAACTAACCTTTGATAAATTAGTTTACATGTGTTGTGATTATGATAGAACAGAGTATGTTAATTGGGATTGCACAGATTACACGTATGAAGGAAAATGTGCAGCACAATAATTCTTTGTTTTACAGATTATTACAGAAGGCTAGTCAATGGCTGTAATAAACCATGAGCAACTGTTGTTAGAGTTTTGGAAATTATAGTAACCATATAACTGTGACTTCACATGTATCGGAAGTTTACAAATTATATGATACTTAAACATTTACGGATACAAACTCAAAGAAATATAAAATGCAGTTATGATCACGTAGTCCTATGCTCTCAATTTCTTTTCTTTCTTTCTTCTTCATAAAATGCGCTCTCAATTTCTTAATGAGTAATTTCTCTCAGTTGGAATTTTGTGGTAATTACTTTACATGCACAACCTACTTCTTAGAGACATAAGCATAGTATTGAGCCATGGGAACAACAAAAGCAATCACTAGCAAACCACCAACCACAAGGGTGAATTGCCCACGTTTTTCTTCGGTTTCTCCTTTGGTTTTGAAGTTGGATTCCCGTTTGTTGTCCTTGAATTTAGGTCCACCAGGATCTGGCAACCCATCGATAGCAGCAACTAGGCGTTTTGCAGAAGTGTACATTGCTTCATTGTATTTCTCTTCTGTAGCTAAGACTGCAAAGATGAAGAAAAACACCAAGGTTAGTCCAGTTGTTAGAAGAATATTGGCCATATTGTCTAGATTTTTTTTTTAAAATTACTTTTACTATATAAAAGCATGCAAAAATTCAGTGCAGCAACTTCTTTGAAGAAAGATTAACTGAAACATGTCACAAAAGGTAGGAACATTCATGATACAATTGACTGCAGCTACACCTAGTATGAAGATGAAATCAGATTTCAGAATTTCTTTACGAAAATCTAATAATCTACAACTTAAAGTTAGGTGATTAGAATGGGAAAACCATATTTGAGATAAATTCCTTACCCTTGAACCGACGAAAATTTTCTTTACAAGGTTTTGTCTTTGGCTTGTGCATTAAACTGAACACTCATGAGCACTCTACTTTTCTTAAATGTTCAAAAACTTTGTTTTGTAGAGAGTGGATTAAGAAGGTGCAAGTTTGACGTCCCTGATTCAGCTGTAATTTTTGCGAGCAGTCATTTCTCAACATGCATTTTGTGAATGAGTCAAACAACTTCTCCAAGTAGCACAACAAGTCAGTAATCTAAATCAAGCAACTAAAATTAATGCCTAACCTGGAAGATTCTCTGAGACTGTAGCATCTAATATTGTTTCTCCAACGGCCTGAATAAATGCAGGACCTCCTGTTACTGCACCTTCTTTCTGACTGGTAACCAAGACAACTATGCCTTTGTTGCTGCCTTCTTCCACTGTGGGATACCATTTCTCCAAGACCTGGTCAGCATATTCAAAAGCGTCTGCCTTGCTCTGTGATGAAAGTTTAACATAGCCGTCAAAGTTTGATAAACGTAGAATTTTCTCTTGCCTTGAATGAAGCAAAGCACACTAAGAAAATTGGAGTAAGTAATACAGATTGCTTGTAGATAGAAGAAACCAGTGTCAAATATGCATTTAGCAAACAACAAACTTGTAGATGTTTAAAAGGGAAAATATGAATAACTATATTTTGTACTTACCGAATTATCATCTGGAGGAAAGGGTTATGCTCTTACTTAATAGGAGGTCATAAAAAGTGAGTTTGGTTGATACTCTAGAAAATAGCTAATGATTCAGTATGTTAAAATCCTGCAATTTAACTTGTTAATTTTTACTAAAATGATAAAGGTTGCATACTTCATGTACAATCTTGGGCTGTCTTGATCTACTGACCTCTTGGCGAGAGAAGATTAGTCTAACTAATAAATTGAAGTATGGCAATCAATGTCTAAGTAATGATTCTTCTTTCAGTTAGTGTGACAGCACAGAAATCATGCAGTAAAACTATCTAAAAGCATCAAATACTATGATCTAGAATTAAGGCCAAGCAAAGATAATTTAAGTCCGACGATGGCAATGAATCAAGCTGAGGCATCAATGCAATTAGTAATCTGGAGCAGTCTAGTCATGAGCATATAACTACAATTTGTAATGAGATGGCCATAATTGAACATTTTTATTACTAGCAGCAGCAAATTGGAGGAAATCAAAGATCAACAACATCTGAGTTTCAACTACCAAATATACAAGACGAGAAGCAGTGCTATAATTGAATGGCAGAAATTGAATCAAGATTCCTTCTGATTGAGCAAAAGAGTTCTATATCATGATGTGAGCATTTCAGAAAGGGTTAGTAGAGAGACAGCACATACTGTTAGCTTGCGAACAGTGATAAAATTAATACTCAAATTCTTCCTCGACGCCAGATCAGACACCAGCCGCTTCAAATCGGACTTTGTCACACGGCTCAGGACACCCGCATCATCAACGACATAGGATTCTGTCGGCGGCCCCTCGCTCAGCACATCGAACTCCGAGGCAAGCCCCGCAGATTGGAGCAGCGGGACTGGGCAGAAATTAATGGCGAGCGAGATGGCGACGGCCGCCAAGCCATGATGGATGTGGGTTATCCAACTCTTCTTTGATGCAGGTGGAGGAGTTGACTTCCTCAGACTACTACAAGTGATGGGTCTAGTGAGCAGTGAAGAAGGTGCCTTGTTAGGGTTCTTTGGGAGTAGGCGTTTGGAATTGAGGAGAGGGGTGAAGGAAGAGGGAGAGAAGATGGTCTCCATTGGAGGAAAGACGAGATGGAGTAAGAGTTGGTTTTTAATTCCATCGGATTTTGGGGGATTTCTCTTCCTTTCCTTCTCCCATGGTCTGGGTGAAGTCTGGATATTGATTGGGTGGCTGGATTTGAATATGGATAAGGGTTAACGGCCTTTTAACGTCTCCCCCGTCCACATGAGGGTGATTTCGTCATTTCATGTGAAATCCGGCAGTAATGTGCTGCGCGGTGAAGTGAGTCGTTGTGGTATAATTTTAGAATGACGAAAAAGTCCCATATAAAATAACAAGATTGACCTCATCTTGCTCTGGTTCGCTTCGGCCTCATCCCTCATGGCCGTAGGTCTCTTTCTCCCTTCTACTCCAATTCCCCCTATCCAAAACCCTAACCCTAGATCTCTTCCCAAGGGCTTCTACTGTTTCTGCTCTTCTAGGAGGGAAGTAAGTCTCCACGCTGCGGTCATCTCTCTCGTCTCCTTAACTCCTTATGTGTCCTCTGCTGCCGAAACGAACGGAAATGCTTCTCCCAGGAAGCCAATTCTTGGTGGAATTTTGAACACCAAGTCTTGGTTTCAGTTCTTTGGTGATGGATTCTCCATCCGTGTGCCTCCACTGTTTGAAGACATCATGGAGCCGGAGGTAGGGAAGTGTTTGAGAACGTATGGAGACGTGTTGTTTGTTGTTTTGCTTATGTGAGGTTGACTGTATCTTTTGGATTGTTCCTGGTTCTTTCAGGACTACAGCGCCGGGTTTACATTCTACGGTGACAAAGTAAAGCCAAAGTCTTTTGCTGCTCGTTTTGCATCTCCAGATGGGTGGGTAGTCTTACCTTTGTATGACTTGCTCTAGAAAACACTGATGATAATATAGGATATCGGTTTCTGATTAGATGCTTTACAAGACTGGGCTTTGTTGCAACATTAAGGACACATACTTCACAATTCTGAGTACTCTTTTAGACTCACTGCAAATATAGTCTCTTAGGTGCTTGCAAGTTGACACTATGAATTGCCGGTTAACTTTTCATTTATTATATTGTATCAATTGGCCCGTCGCATAATTCCTTTAGATATTATAGAACTTCTCATATTCGTCCTACATACAATTAGTAAGAAAGGGAATCAAACACAATAAAAAGTGACGAAAATTGTTGGTCTGATAAATACTAGAACATACATTTTACTTCAGATGCAACATGACATGCCTAGCATGTAGCCTTTGTACTGGATATTCAACGAAATAGGATGTTATCCTACTTATCATAAAATATGAAAAAGAGTATGAAATAGAGTATGAAACAACCTCTTATGTCCTCTTGCAATCATGTTAGTATGACACAGCAAGATAAAACTGCATTTCTTTGTTCTCGAAAGGCATATGATATTGGCTAGAGCCAACTATTTTGATTTCCCTCTATCAATGTTTTGACGACTAAATTATTATCCTTAAATGTTGGCATTTTATTTTTGCTGTAGATCAGAAGTATTAAGTGTCGTAGTTCGGCCATCCAATCAGCTCAAGATCACCTTTTTAGAGGTTTGTGGAGGAAATCTGATCCTTTTTTACTTTATATATTTGGTCCTTTTTCATTCACCCAAGAGAATCCATCATATCTTGTGGTTGTCTTCAAGATGCGCTAACAGAATTTCTAATTTCACTGAGTGTGGACTTTAGAACATGTCTGGTCTCCTCTAAGGAATAACAATAAGTTATGCTTTTGTTAGAAGGGGTTACTTTTGGTTTTTGGGATGACATATTTAATGTATGGCTTCTGCTCTCTTTTTGCTGTAAACTATATGGATTACTTAATCCTTGATTGGGAGGTCTAATGGTGAAGAATACATCCCCTTGCTCGAATTGGCATAGCAATATTCTATATTTTAACAAAACTTTCTTATTGATGAACAGAAAGATTCTTGCTCTCATTTTATTGTTGTGTCATCATGAACAGGCCAAAGATATCACAGATTTAGGCTCTCTGAAGGAAGCAGCAAAGATATTTGTCCCTGGTGATTACTTAAACTTGAGAATCATGTAACATTCATTTAACATACATTTATTTTGTAGCTCAATGAGTTTGTCAAGTAAATCTCTTTTAATTCTTTTTGAATACATTATTGGCTGCGCAAGTCTAGCCATATCTAGTGATGCCAAAATAGCACTAGGTATTATATTTCCATGTAAATTACTTTATGCTCTGCTGGCTGTCAAGCTCTTCTTTTTGAATGTTCATATTCAGGTTGATATATATTTTCTGATGTGATATCTTCACAGGGGGTGCAAGTTTGTACTCCGCTCGCACAATAAAGGTGAAGGAAGATGAAACTCTTAGGTAATCATGTTATCCATGAATGGAAGTTGTCAACATTTATTTATTATTTACAATTGTAAAATCAGTGACCTGGAAACCTTTCTTCTTTATTTCCTTCTGCAAATTATCCATTTTATATTAACACAATGCTTTTCAAGACAGTGAAAGATTAACTAACCAATTATTTGTTGTTTTTTCTGCAAGAATTAGCTATCATACCCAGCTGAGATAGTTCCAACCAACTAAATTCATGTTCAAATTCTACTGTTTCTCATGAAATTATGGATGTTACAGGAACTATTACTTCTATGAGTTTGGCATTGATACGCAACGTGTTGCCCTGGTTGCTGCTGTTAACAGTGGCAAGGTACTCCGTTCGTTGTACTTGACCTTAATTTTATTGAAAAGCTAAGTTTGAGGTTATGCATTTTCCTTTTGTTTGTTACATCTAGTGTCATAAATTGTTCTGTAGTTCATCTAGTTGCTGTTTTGTTCTGGTGATCTTTGCACTTAGCTAATTTTAGTAATTTGCTGTGGTTTCATACATGTAATAGGCATGATTCAGTTGTTCGCATTTTGGCTTGTTTCCACTCGTTACAGCCAAAGAATTTAGCAAACCTACTGTCCCCCAGAACCATCACATTTGCTGGTTTCATTGTGGCTTTTGGACTGCCTCCAGCTGAAAAGGATCAGTTCTGGCCAGAACTTATAAACAATGTTAAGGCATGACCATTTTGTCAATTAGAACTACAGTAGACTTTGTATGTAGAGTAGCATATCACTTGAGAGTATTACTCCAAAGATGGATTTGTAATGTATGAGTTGTTGACAAACATAATTTTATTTTATACTGAGGCTTTCTAGTGTTTCTTAAGTCAAGGATGTCATATCTAACATGCTGGGAACTTCAACCTTTTTGGGGGATTCTTTTCTAATTTGTTACTCTTCAACTACATGAATATCAGATAGTAGTTTACTTCCTATTATTTTGTCATTGAAATAGTTGGTTTACATGCATTGCAGACAGTCATAGCTGGTGCTACTGCCCCACAATTGAAATGGGAAGATGATGGTGTAAAGCTACGTTCTGCCGCTATATCTCTGTCGGTTTCATAAAATTCTATAAGAGTTGTTCAGAATTTGCACTGTTCCTCAAGAAAGCTTAAACAATGATCTGCAATGTAGGATATCTTAGACAACTATTTTGATGGCTTTGAAACGGAAATATTTTTAAGGCATTACTTGTCTGAGAAATCATGACCGGCAGTAAGTTTGTACGGTGGTGGTTGGATCGAACTGGTCTACATTTTGTATCTACTCAATCAGCTGTATTCATTCTAAATCAAGTTTTTGTAATATACAAAAGCTTCTGTGCTTTATTTTCTTTTTTCTTGTATGATTTGAATACTAAAGTTTGGATATACACAGCAAGTTCATTAATAAGCATTTGTTATTAACGGCATCCTGCAAATGAATTTTGCTCCTGGACCACATAGCTATATTGTATTGTTTTTCACAGTGTATCATCAAATTATATCTGGTACTTAATGAACCTCCAATATGTAAATTATCCCATGCCATCCTTTTTTCCGCACGAAGATTACAAATATTTAGAGTAGAATGAGAGTATAATTATCAGATTTGAAAGAAGAAAATAGGTCAATTTAGAGATTACAAATATTAAATTTGAAAATAAAATGGATACTCTCGTGAGCTAAAATGAAAATTGAAGTAAAGTGTTATTGAACATATATTTTTCTCATGTGATTATGGCCACAATGTAATTATTATCTTTTTTATTTTCCAATAGCGGGGAGATGAGACTGCTATTATGACCATTTAAATCTTCCGATTGTGGCAGAATTATATTTAATTGAATTGAACTTGAAGACCCTCGTTACAGATAAAATTGTACAATAATCAATATATCTAAAATAATATTAATTAAATTTTAAATAATAAAAATATAATAAATATATTGAATAGATATTCGTTTTTATTATCTAAAATATTATTAATATTATTTTAAATACATTGAAAAGCCTATTTAATTATCTATAGCTTTGTTTCTAATGAGAATATACAATTTAGACCAATACATTGATTAAAAATGATTGAAAAGATAGCGGATATGTTTTACTCAAAGATTTCATGATGTATAAATATTCAAGTTAATAATATATTAGAATTTTATAAAATTTAGCTAAACTATGGGGGTTAAAGTGTAATTAACCCAAGAAATAATATTTTCTTTTCTTTTTCAGAAATAAAAGTTCTTGTTAAAAATATAGACTTCCCAAACGAGGTCTGGTATCCAATTCGCTTCGTGTCTCTCCAATCTATGTTCCCTTCCCTTTACGGTCGTTCGAAGCCCAAATAGTTTTTTCTTCCAATCTCAATACCTAGATTGCAGATTCGTCTCTTTCTATCTCCCTCCTCGCAAAGATCTTTGCTTTCTTCTCGATCCTGGGCATTCCTTTATTGTTCCTGGGTCAAATATGATTCCTTGGGGTGGCGTTGGGTGCTGCATGAGCGCAGCTGCTCTGTACCTGCTGGGAAGAAGTAGTGGAAGGTGCTGGTTGAGTTTAATGCAAATGGTTTCACTCGGAGTTGCTCCTTTGATGTGCTTCTAATCGTGAGCTCGATTTGGTTTCAGGGATGCTGATGTTCTCAAGTCGGTCACTAGGGTTGGCCAATTGAAGGATCTGGGTAAGTGAGGAGCCTGGGATTATCTTTTTGTTGAACTTTATTTTACTACAGTTGATGTTTAGCCATTATCCTACTATACTTGATTGGATTGTTGAGTGGTTGAAATGTATTTATTTCTTCTTCTTCTTTTTTTCTTTTTTGTGGCTTCCGCAGCGGATATTTTAGATACTGCCTGTAAGGTTCTTCCTCTTGTTGTTACAATTTCCGGGCGAGTTGGCTCGGATGCACCAATAAACTGTGAACAAAGTGGTTTGAGAGGCGTAATAGTTGAGGAGACAGTATGTATAGGATCTCCATTAACATTAATTCTTCTGTTTGTTTGCGACAAGTCTACAAGTTTGCAGTTTGTAGCCTGTCATTTCCAGTTTTATGTGAATCGTCTGATTTTTCTCCGTAGGCAGAGCAGCACTTCTTAAAGCATAATGATGCTGCATCATGGATACAGGATTCTGCTTTGATGCTTTCTATGAATAAAGAGGTTCCATGGTATTTGGTAAGATGTGATTATATAGGTTTCGTTTCATGCTACATTATGAAATACATTATTCTAATGTTGACATCTGTTTACCTGGCCCTTAATTTTTTTTTTCTGAATATTATGACCTTCCACAAATTCACTTTTCAGACCCTTTGTTTCATACATAATTTACCATGTTGATACTTGATAATGTGATCAATATTGGTGAGAGCCCTTGGGACCAAATTGCAGTGATCCTCTAAGCTAATTCAATTTCCTGCTTCTTCTTTGTTTTCTGTGAATATCACCATTTTTGGTGTTCTATATATGACCTCTGTGCCCTGTAATAACTGATAAACGGTATTAAATTTCATCAATTATAGACATGTTTGTTTTACATATCAATAACTTCACTAGAGGTTAAATTTATTTTTAAGGAACCCACAATGATGATAAGTGGTGGAAGTTATTTGTTCTATGTGGATTGGTGGTTGCTATAGGAGGAATTGGTAATCTGGTTTATGTATACCTTTCTAAGGAAAACAGCTGTTGTTGTGCATATACGGCTCTATGGTCTTACACACTGTTAATATAATAATAAATACCAGGATGATGGGACTGGTCATGTTTATGTTGTGGGGGCTCGTGGTGCTACTGGTTTGGTGCTAACCGTTGCAAGTGAAGTTTTTGAGGAGTCAGGACGATCTCTAGTCCGTGGAACTCTGGACTATTTGCAAGGTCTCAAGGTTTGTCTATTCAAGATCTTGAAGATGTAAAGGCTTATGCGATTGTTCTCTCATTAATATAAGTACATTTTTCAGATGCTTGGTGTTAGAAGAACTGAAAGGGTTCTTCCAACTGGAACTTTCTTGACTGTGGTTGGTGAGGTAATACCTAATTGCCTTTAACTGGATTCTGGTATGAGATTTCTTCTTTGGAGAAACTAATAATTTTTAAACTCAAAAAGAAATAGCATGATGTTTTAACTTGTCACATTTGGATTCAGAAAAAGGGTATTACCATTGAAGCGGTTCTCAGATGTGATTATTATCCCTTTCTCCCTAAAGTACAACAAGTTCCTTTCTTTATTCTTGGTCACATGTTTCTTGCATATTGATCAACAATTCAACTTCCATGGTGTAGTTTATAAAAAACATATATTATGTTTTTAGCTCTTCTTACTTCCTTCTCTGGTTCTTGACTTCTTGCATTCCTGACAGGCTGTTAAAGATGATATTGGGACAGTTCGAATTCAGCGACCACATAAAGGGCCTTTTTATGTCTCCCAGAAAGGCATTGATCAACTTATTTCATATCTAGGAAAATGGGCAAGGTAGGATCTTACCAATTACAAAAACATGTGCCTTTTCATGTCTTTGCATTACATGGTGACTAAGATTTTATACAAGGAGATATGTTTTAAGAAAATAATATTATGCTGATACTATGGCTACTCTTAATAGGTGGTACAGTTTTGCTTCTTTGGGATTTACAACTGTTGGTGTCTATCTGCTTGCAAAACATGCAGCTCAGTATTTTCTGGAAAGACGACGTCGATGGGAATTGCATAAAAGGTTAAATTTAATTTGAACAATCATTAACATTCTTAGTTCTGTTATGGGGAAATTTATGAAAAAATTAATTAATTGTAACATTTTAAGTTATTCATCTCTTATATGACAAGTTATCTAGAAATAAACATATTAATTTTTTTGGAAAATTTATCAAAAATACTCTGCCTTTTGTTTTTATTATGTTTACTTTACTGTATAAATATTTATCATTCGACCTCTACATTTAACTTATAATGCATCAAAACCATCATGTCATTAATTTTGTTAAATGTTAGTCCCCACTTAGATGGGTTAATGTAATTATAAATACAAAATGACCATGGTACTTTTAAATTAAACTTTTTAGGTTAAGGTAATAAAAATTGAGAACTAGATTTTAAAGTCAAATAAAGGGTATTTTAGGATATTAGCACAAAAGGTATTTTCCAAAAACAGAAAACTAAGAGAACTGCTAGACTGCTATTAACTTACACATTCTGCAGACCAATAATGAAAGTTCAATCAGATATCCTCTATCACATACATAGGCTATTGTTGTGAAGAAGCAAAATTTAAGCTTTAAATAACTTGTCCATGCAATATGCACTTAAAGTTCAGTGGTAGCATTAAATTAGAATATCCAGGATCAGGTAGAACTGGAAATTGCTTCTTGCTAGGATAAAAACAAAAGGAAACTTAAGATGGAAATATTTTTTTTCGCTTGCATTTCTTTTTTTAATCACTATCCACAGAACTATAGAACCATAACTGGGCAGTTCTGTGCGGATTCTCTTTTCCATATCTCCTCTCAATTGTTATGTTATTTTGTTGAATTCAATTGTATAATAGTACTTATTTATATCAATTGTACTATTGTTAGTCATGCCATATCTTACTTTATTTTTGAATTTGAATTCTCCTGTTTGGCAATGAAAGATAAACAATTAGAACTCATTGTACATTTCCATTAGCAATCAGCATGATTTCATTATCAAATATAGTCTTATGTGATCTTTTATCTTTACAGGGTTCTTGCTGCTGCAGCACAGCGTCAAGCAAAGGAATCTGAAGGTCACTTGTTATATTCTGATGATTATATTTTATTGGCAATATAAATCTGAGCAATTTATCTTCATGATATTGCTACTTTTTGCAGGATCTAGTGAGAATTCTGATATAGTACCAGATAACACAAGAGCGGATCATCTCGTGCTAGACATATGTGTTATCTGCCTTGAGCAGGAGTACAATGCCGTTTTTGTTCCGTGAGTATCCTATGCATCATTCTTTTCAGTTGTACATCCTGATAAAGCATATTTCTTTCGAATTTGTTTGTCCCAAATACCTTTTATATGTTCAAGTGCCGTAAGGGTTTAGATTAGTTTCTTTGCCGAAAGCACTATTTTTACCCCCTGCTTTTGTCATCAACTTACGTCCACATATTGACCAATAATTCAATATCATCAGAAATAATCTTGCGGTAAATTAGGGTGATCGATTTTATTATTTTCAGGTGCGGTCACATGTGTTGCTGTACAACATGCTCTTCACATTTGACCCAATGTCCACTCTGCCGCAGAAGAATCGATCAAGTTGTAAAGACATTTCGCCACTGAAGCCATTAGAGGATAGAACCATTCAACTTTGGTTGACGGCTATTGACCCTGAGATGCTGATATCTCATGTTATCAGCTGCCAATCCATGTATAGAAACTTCTGTAATTTATGCTGAATAGCTGTCAGAAGTATCATACAATGTAAATGACCTAGCAAGAGGAATCTTATGTTTGTCAATTGTCCTCCACTAGCAACTGATTACGCCTGTGTAACATTAAAAAAAATTCGCTGGTTTTTCTTCAAACAGTTCCTGCTTTCTGTGTTCATAGTTGAGGACGTCCATTTCATCTTTCTACCTGTGGATTATTTTCCCCATTGCTTGTTGGTCTAAAAGAGCTTCTTCTTGTTCACATGTGAAATAAGAACGTACTTATTTCGATATAAGCCTTCTTAGTAAGTAAACAATCATTTAGACCTATATTAGTATAGTAATACATATTTCTCTTCTCTCCTCTTCCATATATTATTTTTATCAATTACTATTTTACCTAAAATTACTTCCATCAATTATTATTTCAATAATTGTCTTTTTTCATTTACCTCTTACCCCTCTTCTCCTCATCTATCTAGTATAAAATTTATTTTAATTATTTATTAAACTATACTTTTAACTTTATATCATATTAAATATAATTATTACACATTGTACTAGATATATAACTAAATATTAAAAATAGTTTATACCGTTATAAACTCTCTCATGCTAGTATAAAAAAAAATTAGAATAGTTTATACCGTTATAACACAAGTCGTTCACTTAAAAAATTATTATTTTTCTTATTCAGGAATATAATATAATATTATATTATAATAATTTTATTTTAAAATATAAATACTATTCATCAAAATTATATCTTAAACCTCGTACTCACCTAATTATTTATAACTCTTGATATCTATCACATCAATTTACGTTTAATTAAATCAAAGAGTATTTATTGTAATTTTATAAAAGACAAAAGATAATTTTTCTATCTATTTCTTAACGTTATATCATCTCAATACACTCTTATTCTCTATATAAATAGACATATAAATAACTATTCCTAAAAATAAAAAATTTCTTTTAAAAACAATAAATAGAAATGCTCATCCTAGAATTACTTTCTGGGCAAGCATCCCGCTGCTTCATGGCTAACTTTTGGAATCATGCAGAGCATTTGTTGGTCTTTTCGTGCCTTCCTTTTTCTATAAGGTAAAGTTTATTCGCTAGCTAAGCAAGATATCGTCATTATGTGATGTAATGACGTGCTCTCTCTCTCTTCCTAAATTCCTTTTCCATCTGCTACATTCTCGTCTCGCCCTGACGGTTTCACATCACGAGACGCGGAGTTCATAAATTGTTTATTTTACATCAGTATATATAAGCTACAATATAGGCTCACATAAAGTTTTAGTAGGTTTTAATAAGAAAATATATATATGATACCGTATACATAGTGAGTTGTCGTAATTTCGATCGTGGAAACTATAAATTACAATATATGCAGTGCAATTATACAAGGAGACATGGTGATCTTGCTTTCAAACGATCATAATTGGGAATAGGATACTAAAGAATATATGATAAACCAATAAAGTATTTGGATATTTCCTCCCTTTTCTTAGTGGCTTCATGGTATCTTAGCAAAGCATTTTTTTTTTTCCACTCGACCACTTGATTTCCACGCTAACCCTCCCCAAAATTTCAAAACACCTTTCACACTACTTCACCAGCAGTGTGTAACCCATTATAAATTCCCCTCCCCATCTCTCTCGTCTCTTATCTCTCATCTCTCATCTCTCATCTCTCACTGGTAAATATCTTTCTCTTCTCTTCTCTGCTCATCAAATGGAGAAGAAGGAAACGACCGCCGCCAAGCCCTTGGGCGTGTGTGAGAAGCTCTACAATGCCTTACACTCCAACACCGCCTTCCGGCGGCCCATCCGCATCGCGACTTTCCGCAACCAAGATCCTGCAACCACCACCACCAACAATAACATAGAGAAAAACCAAAGCCCTCAGAAGAGTCGTCCAACTCCTATGAAACCTTCGCCGGCGCCGGTGAAGGTTGATATCCAGGTGGAGCATAAGCTACCTGCTAAAACTCAAGTTATAACTCCACCAACTTCTATGCCTACTACTACTACAAGAAAGATTGCGGAGAAGTTTTTGCCAACCCCAGCACCACCAAAGGCTGTGGCAGTGACAAACGCAGCAGCACCATTACCACGACCAGAGGAACCTGCGGAGACGAAGAAGAATATAAATCAGGAGGCGACGAATTACATTGCTCGTGCCAGGAACAAGATCAGATGGTCTGGCTCTGGGGTTGGGAAAACACCACAGTCTTAACTGAGATAAGAGGATGTTTAGTAGAATTAATAGAAGAAAGAAAGAGTGGATATATATATATATATATATATTCACTTATATTTATATTATTAATTATGCATGTTGGTAGTTAAAGCTTATATATGCTTAGTGTGGGTTTAATTAAAGGAAATATTCCTTCTTCCTGAATGATATAGGATTGTTATTATGGACTTCATGCAGT
Source organism: Typha latifolia (assembly GCF_019914945.1). Lineage (NCBI taxonomy): Eukaryota > Viridiplantae > Streptophyta > Magnoliopsida > Poales > Typhaceae > Typha > Typha latifolia. The sequence goes on along the minus strand of NC_133087.1, from coordinate 2,932,063 downwards.
AGAAAGTTTCAGACTTTGAGATTGAAGATGGTCAACCCCTTTTTTTTAGTTCCTGCTCATCCATATGGAATAAGGATACGACTTTCTGGTGGTTTTTGTCTTCGACTTTTTGGGAAACCATTTGCAACTAGTAATATATATGCATATATACACTTTACATCTCTCTCAATTCTGCTGGCCAATTGATTCCTCCTACTTTTTAAGTAGCCAATTGTTAAACAACAAGGCAAGCAATGCTCAGCTTAAACCAAGGTGCTATCTTACCATCTTTATAAGAAATGACACCGAGAATAATAACAAAATAATGAAACGATAGAGATGCTAACGCACTAATATTTATGTACGTACGTTTGCTTTAGCTCATTGTGCTTCATACTTTAACCCACTTATAGCTTATTTTATACAAGGATTGGCTCATAAATATTTTATTTACGCACATTATTTGGTGAGTAGATGGTTAAAAACTCTATTAACAGGCGTGACAAAATAAATGAAAATAAAAAATAAACTTTTTTTTAAGCCAAAAATAAAATAAAAAATAAAAAAAATTAAACTTTTTTTTTTTTTTATCATTCATGAGTCCGAAGGCTAGATATGGGCTGGACAAAGGGCCAACCCTCCCTAGATACAGAGGCACTTTAGGCCCCACCGAGCTTTTAGCTATCTAGTCTAGGCTTCAAGCCATATGCGTCGCCGAACAATTACTTCCAAGCCGTTGCGTTGTCAAGCTGTTCTTCCAAGCTAACCGCACTGCTGAGCCATCAACTGAATCGAGCCAAGCCACCAAACTACCAACCACCAAACAATTTCTCTACAATATTATTTGGGGTTGGAGTTGAACTCGTGACCTCCTTGGTTATGAGTAAGATAACTACCACATTGTACGAATTAAACGGACGTGACAGTCTAATGACCACCACACCAACTACAGAGCTGATCCTCTGCAACCAGATTGTACGAATCTACCACATTCACGGCCATTTTCAGCCTGTCTCGCTCTGCCAAGTACCCCGACCCTATCGACAGGAAAGTTACAATCCCTTGATTTGACTTCCTATCCATCAGTTTTATAAGCTTTCCCCAATTCTTCCGCTTCCTTCTTCCTTCGACCTTCGACAACGCGGAGGAGATCGAATCGAGTAAGCATCGGAGATGTATACCTACGAGCGCGTGGGGAAGGATGGGTTGGACTTGGAGGCCGGTGGGTCTCTCTACCCCGGCCTCTCCCGCGGCGAGAGCGAGCTCCGGTGGGGCTTTGTCCGCAAGGTGTACGGCATCCTCACCGCGCAGCTCCTCCTCACCACGGCCGTCTCCGCCGCCACCGTCCTTTACGCTCCCATCAATACCCTCCTCGCCGGTAGCCCCGGTTTCGCCCTCGCCCTTGCGATACTCCCCTTCGTTTGTAAGATCTCTTTCTTCCTTCGATTTCTCAATCAATTGTTCTCTGTTGTTTTTCCCCTTCCTTTGGATTCGTAATTGTGGGAGATGCATGGAGGGGTTCGTACGGACTTCAGATGTTTCCTACTTAGAGCGAGATTGTAAGAAGGTGTTGGATTTGGAAAGTTTTACCTTACATCCTGATCATGATGAAAAGCAATTGAAGAAGATCTTTTTTTTTTCTTTCTTTCTTTTGTGCGGAAGATGGATCATGATTTTGTGGAAAAGTATACCTTTAACATTGCCTCTCACAACAGCCCCTGTCTTGGTTAGATAAGGCATCAAGTTTGGTCGTGGTCGAATATGATCGTATCAGATCCAGATCCATATCTTACCAATGTAGATAGTGGTTTCTTCACCCACCCATTTGTGTGGGTATCATGTTCGACTGCGCAATTTAGCTTCTCTTGACCTCTCTTTTTCCTGATTATGATCGATTGGATTAAATTCATCTCAATTAGGTTTATATTCAATTTGGGTGTAATTTTGGTTTGATTATACTGTTAGTGGAACATGAACATATTTTGCAGCTGATACATTGATACTTGTAAAGTTGTTATCTGTAAATGGTCCTTATAGTTCAACAAAGCATCAAATGATAATGGTGAGTTACTGACCTATTTTATTTTCTTTGGTAGTGTTGTGCCCGTTATATCACTATCAGCAAAGGCATCCCCTGAATTTTGTTTTTCTCGGATTATTTACTCTATGCCTTAGCCTAAGTGTTGGTGTGGCTTGCGCGAATACTCAAGGTTAGTTGTTTTGCTCTATTGGCACACTCGCAATCATTCTGGCAAATTAATTTATACCATTTGTGATATTTTGCAGGGAAAATTGTGCTTGAGGCATTGATTTTGACTTCTGCTGTCGTATCATCCTTGACTGCATATACCTTCTGGGCTTCAAAGAAGGGCAAGGACTTCAGCTTTCTTGGACCAGTTCTGTTTGCTGGTCTCGTTGTTCTTATCTTGACAAGCTTTATCCAGGTAAATGAGTCCTAAACCCAACAAGATATCATGGTTTGAGCTCAAAATGGAAATAAATGTGACATAGATTTTGATTTATTTTGTAGAAAGATTAGTTCCACAGATGCGTAAAAGCTTTGTCTTATGTGAATTATATAAACTGATTGTATGAGTTTGAACCATCTCTAGTGCAATAAGTTCTCATGTGAAATGAATGAATGTTGATAAGGTTGGTCCAGAAATTCATGGCAGGTGATGGTTTCTTGCTAGAACCTCAACAAAATTCATGCTATTTTCTTTTATAGAAATGGTTGGCAACTTCCTCTTTACATTATTAGGGTTTTCCTGTGAATCATCTAGTTAATCCTCACGGGGAGAAGAAAAGGTACTTGAATCCCTTTTTTAATAACATTTGACTCTTAGGCCATTTATTATCATTTTTATTTTATTTTATTTTCCAATAATATATTCTTAATTATAGTCTTGTGAAACAAATAATGCAAGTGAAAATTTTAGGAACTTCAGTATACGTGTTGTGAAATGGGGAAATGTCTGAGTTCCTTAGGTTATTGATTGTATATATATTAAAATATCTGCAATATTTCTTAATAAAACATGTATTTGATTCCATAGTGTGATTGTCACTGTCTAAATTGCTAAAGACTTGATTTGATCTCATTGGCTTTTCTAGATTTCTTCATCTGGATTTCCATCTTCATACCCACATATCGATGAATTGTGAATATTTTTCATATTTCCATATGACATATAATTATCAAAGGGAATTTTCCAGAATATATACTATTTTGATCCAAGATAGAAGTAAGCCTAATATTTCATAGATACAGCTACTTTCTTTCTGATTTTTAGTGAAAATGAAATGCGATGCTTTTCAGATGCATGTAGTATATTTCTTGGATACTCAGATGGGTATGAGTCTGACTATGCGTCATTAAAAAATAGCAATTATTTGAGGTTAGGTGGCCATAAAAGCCATCTATATGAGTATACACAGGTAGGAACTGGAAGACTGTTAGGTTTGAATTTTTGGATTAAATAGAGCAAAGAAATATATTGACAGGTTAAATCATCTGCTAAATTTAGGTAGAATGACATGTTTCTAGATACTATGATCTGAATCATTTAGTGCTCTTGACGGGAGCACTGTAGAACTCAAATCTCCTTAACTCAAACAAATACCATCTAGACTACTTGACCTGTTCAATCCAAAGCTAAAGGCTTGTTTCGTCTGCAGGAGTATTCTAGTCAAGTTGGATTCCATTTTTATTTGGTCACTTTTTCTTTTAAATATGGTCATGTTTGGGTTGGTATACTATAAGTTGATTGGATAGAGGCTGGCTCCTCCCATTTGAAGTACATTTTGTTATCTGACATGGAAGAATGCCTCCTCCCATTGGATGTATTCCTTACCTGTTTATTTAAACTTGTTCATGTTTGACTTGTGCTGACTGTCATGCTTGTGGATGATGTTTAACTGCAGATATTTTTCCCACTCGGTCCTTCATCAGTTGCCCTCTTTGGTGGACTTGGGGCTCTGATTTTCTCTGGCTTCCTTGTCTATGACACTGACAATTTAATAAAGCGCTACAACTATGATGAGTACATTTGGGCATCCGTTGTACTTTACCTCGACGTCCTCAACCTGTTTCTTTCTCTTCTGAACATGCTTAGGAGCATGCAGTCCGACAATTAGAGGATCCCCTCACTAGCTATTTTGATACTCGTTGCATCTGATGATAACAATATCAGTTTTATAAAGTTTGTGGAAATGATTTTATTATGGTATGCTATATCAAACTCTTGTCTCTTTTTTGTGTAATTTCAAGTATTGAAACATATTGTACCTGGAGGATTTTTGCCAAATACAAATCCGTCAGAATTTTCTTTTGCATGATCATACCTTTTCAATGTTCCTTTCTTTTTGTATCCTCTGAGAAACAGACATCACAGTGAGCAAGGCTCCTGCCATTAGAAAGGCTACATCCGGTATATGAAACCATGGAACTCGAAGTAGGTGCAATTTGTAACAATTCAGACTTTAAATAGAGGATGCCATGAGCATGGCCTTAAAGCTTTAGTGAATATTTGATAGCATCTAATGAGGATTTTATGAGCATGGGTGCTGTTTGGCCATTTGATGACTGTTGCTAGATTAGTCGGATACATCTAATGCTATTGCTAGATCACTCTTTTCCGGTGTCTGAGAAGAACCTAATAAGTATTCCGATGTCTTGGGATAACTCACAGGAAAGAACTAATTGGCTAATTCCATTTTATTTCCCAATCTTTGTCCTTCATAATTGTAGCTTATTCATGATGGCTACCTTTAGAGTAAGTCTTGATATTACTTAGGAAGCTTGAAACAGATCTTAGACATAATCTCGAATTGTCCATGCTAAGCTACAAATCTACATTACTTGACAGGTATTTCCTTATTCATACCAGATTCATTGCCCTGAACATGACGCGACCCAAATAATGCTTAAGTTTAGTCTTTTCTAGCTTGTTACCGCCCACCACCAGCTCCGTCCTCAGTCGGGCTCTAGCCGGGCCAGGCCGTGCCGTGTTAGTAGAGCAGGCTCAGGCCAATCTCTTTTTTCCTTTTAATCAGGTCCAAGGTCTCTGAGGTTTGGCTTTCTCACAGCACTGGGGCACAAGAAAAAGGACAAGAAAAGGGGACTTAAAAAAAAACCTATGTAAATAATTAAAATAGTCTTTTCTAGCTCGTTACCGCCTACCAGCTTGGTCCTCAATCCATGCCGTGTTAGTAGAGCAGGCTCAGGCCAATCTTTGGTGGTTTTTTTTTCTTTTTCCTTTTTAATCAGGTCTAAGGTCTCTGAGTTTGGCTTTCTCTCAGCACTGGGGCACAAGAAAAGGGGACAAGAAAAAACTATGTAAAGAATCAAATTATAGTAGTGGGATATCATTGCAGGAGACACACCTACAAAAGTTCGCCAGGGTGACCTGATGTTAGTTAATTGCAGCTAATGTGGCTCTAACAAAGTTGCACCAGATGTATGGTAGCCATTGCTACCTCTTCCACTGTCATTCTGCCAAGCTTTTCGTGGGCTCGTGTCCCCCACTGCCCCAGTGAAAGGAGGGGACCAAGTCCTCCTGCATGCAAGTTCACTTGAATAAGAGCAGTACTGGGAGATCTCCTTTGATGATTGGATGTTGGAAGGAGGAGGAACGTATCCGATTCTGATGCCATTGCCAAAGCTAACAAAAGCCAACAAACAGTGAGTGATCCATTGGCTTAGATTTGCAGTGTACTTATCATTCCCCCATGAGCTGTTTTCAGTTACTCTACACCATCCAAATCTCTTTTTAAAGGTTAGAAAGGAGCTCCTCACTCTTTAGTGTAAAAGATTTGCTATGTGACTAAAGTTAAAGAGATTAACTTATTACCCATATGGCGACAAACGAGTGTTTATTAACTAAAAGTACTACTAAAGTGTAAAATAAAAGGGAATAGATTCTTGTTAGTTAGCCTTTTTTTTTTTTAAAGTAGGGTTTCATGTACATGATAGAACTGAGGAACCAAAAGTAGAAAGTTTTAGATGGAGGAAAGGAAGAGATTCTTTCTTTGGGTACTTTTCTATGAGCCTATTTATGCTTCTATGGTAAAGATAGTAAACTAAGAAGCACTACCCATTTTTCTTTTTTTGAAAAAAAAATCTCATTTGGATTTGTTAGTAGATCCAATTGAGTGCCTTAGTTTATACTGTTGATCTACTAAGCATGACTTTATTAAAGCATTTCAATCGCCATATTAGGAAGTTTGATGCTGATTGAGATGGAATCCAATGGTGATTAACAATTGGAGTAACATGATCTACAACGAGTTGGTGAGCTCCAAAATATTCAAAACTGCTCCACTTATCTTAGATAAATATCAAGTTGCAGTGAAGGTCACATATAAAAGTTTCCATACAAGAAATTAACATATGGAATTCTTGTTAGATTACATTGGAACGCTACAAGTTGAAGCTCATGACTAACTTTTATAAACATCTCTTTGTTATAAATTATGAAGACAGATGTAATCAGAGATGTCATCTCTTAAAAAACTTCTCCTTAAAGTAGTAGAGGTGGGCCTCACAAGTCAACTTAGTGACCCAAAAGCTATATATTGTAGACACTAGTGTCAATTTCATAACTTGAGAATCTCATGATCTAAATTTCTTTTGTACCTTTAGGGGAAGATTACAAGGGTGCCATAATTGGCAAGGCAACTTAATCCATCTCATTTAATCTGCATGCAGTTGGACACTAACATTACATATATAATCAATGTTAGTTATGCCCAAAAAGTTACTAAGTTATTAATCCTACTTAGAAGAAAAGCCAACAGTGCTCTTACAAACCAAAAGCACTGTGGATATCCATCAAGACTCACATGGCCTGCTCTAGTGCTGAAACTCTTTTAATCTCCACCACTGGGTGAGCTCTTACCTCCTCAACTCTCTAGTCTATTTTCCCAGAAAAGTGAAGCAGAGGGACCATGAGAATCACTCACTTTCCCTTTCTTTTTTTCTCTATCCCACTATTAGTCTTTGGAAGTGGGACTATTCAAGAAAGCCCAAAAAGGGGAGTCCCACTTTCTTAATTCCTCTCATTCAGGTTCTTCCATTTCCTGTGAGTTTTTCTCTTTTGTCTCATGCCCTTCAGCACACCTCTCATTCAGGTTCATATATCTACCTCCAACGCAACATCTACCCTACTAGTTTTGAAGACTATAATGGAAGAGTGGACCTTGGCTTTCCTCAAGGACATTGGCTATGATTACTTTGCCCTAGTGCACTAAAAGAGAATCTCAACTCAAGTGAAGATTTTGAAAAGTAAACTATTATTAGGTAAACAGTGACACAACCGGCCCTAACAGTTTGCTCCGCTAGGGTTTCAGGATTTTCTTCTTCCCTCTAGCCAAGAGTCTTTTTCAGTTTTTCCTCTTCCACCTTTCCTTGCCTAGTGGCCGGGGAAGGGAGGGGCTTCTCCCCTCACTAGGGAAATTATTTTCTTATTTTGCTCCTCTCTCCTTTCTCTTTTTCTCTCACTTCCTTCTCTTCTATCATCTAGTTGTCTATCGACTATAACCAAATCTGTACTCTTCAACCTCCGCACTCTCTCTACCCTAATTGCCACTAGCTTCTCTTTCTTCATGCTTCATGCTCATTGCCCCCAGCCTCTTCGAGGTTGTCGGCACTATCCCATGTGAGGGTTATTTCCAGCAACCTAGCTAGTGGGCTCAATTTGATTGCTTGCCAAGTTTTACCAACTTATCCTAAACCCCGACCCTCCTCCCTCCTCCTCTGTCGTCTCCATCCCCTCTTGATGGTGTAGTTGTGGTCTTTGCCATCCTTCTTCACCATTGCATCTTGTCTCTTCCACTGGTTTGAGTTGCCTTCATCGCCCCCTCACTTTACCATTTCTAGTGGGGTCTTTTTTGGGTGGTGGTCATTCAAAACCCCCTTCGGCTCCCCATTATCGTTGTTGCCTTGTACCATGATCGGGTGTTTGTAGGCTTGGTTGTGTTGTATATTGGATTCGCCTCAAGTCGTCGGTCTTTCCCCATTTTTATCTCTTTGTTTACTTGTTTATTTTTTTTAGGTTCTGTTGCGGTGATTCAAGGTGTTGTAGGTTTGTAGCATCGAGTATGTTGTGATTTTGATGGAGCTACATGACGTCGACTCTCTATTATCTGTCTTCTTTCAAGCCTCTTGGTGTGCTTCTCTATTATATGTCATTGATGACCTAGAGTTGGGCATGTTTTCAAGATCATCGTCATTTTCTTCTCCCTTTATATTTATATAAGTGCTTGTATTTAGTGTTATTTATTTAATATTATGCTTCTTTATTGTTTAGTTTGTGTTCAGCTAAGTTTGAGATTTGTATTTAGAGTTGTTGTCTTTTCTCTCCTTTTTTTATATATTAAATTATAATAATTAGCTTAAATCTCAATGGAATATCAATCTATGGACTTTCCATAAAATTAAAGAAAAAAAAAACTCAATCTATGGAGGGTTAAAAGAAAAAAAGTTTTTGATCTATACTTTCAATCAACACCTCTGGCAACTTTACAAAAGGCATGTGTATATTATTACCTAATAGCTTAAGTTTTTAAACCAACTGTGGCACACAAAGAGTACCTAAATAAAGTGAAAGGTGGACTAATTTGGAGGCAAACAAGAAGAATAAAAAGCATGTGAAAGTTTTAAGAAGCTCTCACAATAATGGAATCCAAAGCTACTTGTCTATAGTCCAGTATATGAATCTTTGAATGCACCTACTACGAATAACACAACCATATATTCTTAATTCTTTTTGACTAAAACCCACATCAAAATACGCTGCCTGTACCTGGGTTGACCACAATCCAACGGTTAAGACATAGAGTTGACCTATCTTGGTTGACCTGAAAGCTTAGTCATTAATTAAAGTTGGAAAGATATGCAAATCCCTGTCTGTTCCCCTTCGAATCCAAGATGACCAACAACCGCCAAATGCAATACGATAAAGAGTACAGCAATCAAATATTTTGTCCATTACGCAGCTATATATCTAGCATGCTTAGATCCGATTTTAATTGCAAACCTGTCGTGTTGAGTTACTCTAGGACTCTTGGCTAATTCTATCATAGATATTTTTCTTTATTATTTTTAAAATAAATTTTTTATTTTTAACAATAGTTATTCTTAGATTCACTTTTATTCTAAATTAAGAGTGTTATAATTATATTTAATATTTTATTCTTTACGAAATTATTTTTAACGTCATTTGATTTAATATAAAATAGATTGATAGAATAAATTTTAAGAGCAAATTAATAAATACGTTGATGTACCGTATAAATAATGTTTGTATTCTAGAATGAGATTATTAGGATGACGTTTAGCTAACCTTTCTTTCAATCACCGTCTAGTTCAAAGACAAACGTGACGATTACTTCCAATCCCGAATTCAAATTCCAAAAGCAACAAATTTAATTATAACACTATTCTAAAAGGCAAAAACACAACAAACAAAAAAAAAATTCATTGAAACTTTTCTTACACGGTTATTTTCAACCCATTTAAGTTTTTTTTTTTTTTTTTGGAAAGAAAAAACCCCCATAATCTCTATATATAATTCCAAGACTACTACCATGAGCATAAAGGCATCAACATCCGTATGATGTGTTCAGTATTGTAATATATTTAACTAGGAACAAGGTTGAACAGTTATTAGTTCATCATGGCATGGGAATGTACACCCATCCATCTTCCCTTCGAAAACTCTCTTCCTTTCCGTTAGGGTGAGGACGGATACGGCGTCGTTTTCCGTCGCTTTGGCTTTCTTTCTTCTGTGGCATGGGGCTCCCACGCCAACGACTTTGATTCATCCAGTGATTAATTAATAACCGCCGTGTGATGGAGATCGGTCGCCCAATGGCTCTCCATCGTGTATGTGTGTGTATATCTAATTGGATACTACCACTATGTTCTCACCGTGACATGCGTCATAATTCCACAAGCGTTGTATCATTAATCTCGTTAAATTTCAAATAACACCTTACGTTTTTGGTAGTCTTGTCGCTTTTGTGAATAAGACCAGTTTTGTAATCTGCCCTATCGTTTTCGCATATAATTATTTCATTTTGATTAATAGCCTTACTATTATTTTGTCCCTAACTTATTACTTTTTCTCTGAGAACTAATGACACGCAGATTTTAATTTTAATTTTTTTAACTATAACTCGTGTTCATATTGACTCCTTTGTTTTGTTTTTGTTTTTTTAAATTTGCATTCGACACCCTATATTTTTAATATTTATAAATTAAACTATGTAATTTATGAAATATGCACAGAAAATACTATGTGATAGATATGATTTACTTAGCGATATTCATTAGAGATAGAATTATAAATAATTAGATAAACTTTTCAACAGCATCAAAAATAATATCGACTGAATTTTAAATTATAGAGAAATTTGAATTCAATCTTAAATGGACACAGAGACACAAAAGAAACATAAATATATTTTTATCATAAAATATAAATTATAGGAAGAACGAAGTAAATTTAGGCCTAACCTTTTCCTATTTTTTTTTTTTAACGTTACTTAAACTTTCTAAACTATCTAATGTAAACAATAAAAGTTAAATAACTATTTTACCTTTATTTTAAAATAAGAGTAAAATGGTATCTAAGGGGCCTACATTTATATGATTTAAAAATAATTAATCAAACAAACATAAACATCTAGCTTGTGTAACCTCGGGCAAGATTCATGTGACTTGTAGTAAGTCGTGAGTTGGAAAATCACCGTGTGATTAGTATTCCAAGATCCCTCAAATACTTTGACCGACCAATTACATTTACATCTACTTACTTCCAAGATTGCAGGAAAATTGTTCACATCACGGATTTTCTATCGCGAGTAGGCAAACTCGCCTATCAAACGTATTAAAAGAACCTAAAAATCAAAAACAAAGAGTACACAGGGACAGGGGAAAAGAAAATAAATTTGAGAAGAAGAGAAGGAAAAGACGAGCACGTAATTACTGTGTGAACGCAACCCGTTGGAATCTAATCATACGTCGATACTGGTCTTTTAGTTTTCAACTGCCACATGCGCAATGCTGACGTGGACCGGTCATACGAGCTAAGTTATATCTATAGATATTATACGAGGGCCACATATCGAGGAATGTCTTTGATCTCTTTACATGGATGGATGGATGGATTGGTATAAATAAATGCGTCATCATGCTTGCAGTTGTAGCCAATTTGACGATATCTCAGAGCCAATGTTGATCTTTGGAGGCAACGAAAAGATTGAATAAAAAACTATAACAAACTAATTAAAGGCCAACTAGGAATGGAATTAGTTCTTCCTGTTAATTGTTATTCTCCAATTTGAATAGCCCCGTGATGGTAGCTTTGACAATTGAAGGAAAAATAAAAGAAACATAAAGAAAACTATTTGTTTAGAGGCATCAAATCACCCTTTCAAAAATGTCTCACGTCTAACTCCTAAAAATATTATTGACTACTTGTGATGCATCTCTATCTCTAGCTGTATTAATTTGAGGCCATTTTGTATATAGAACTCGAAGCAAAATTTGAACAAGGGAAGGCTCTTCTTAATAATGCATGTGTGAGCAGAATATTGTCTACGTAATCTACCCCCAAATTGATACTTAAAAGAGCCACCAAGAGAATGACGACACTTGGCGTCTCCGAGGTGGCCCCCCCCTCTGTGTTAAATAGGCGGTGGGCCCCGTTTATCCCCTCCCCCTCGGTCAACTAATTTTGCATTGAGAGGCGGAAAGTGTATTAGCTCTTGCGACGTGCTGGATGACGCCATGCCCCACGGGAACACCAGAACAGACGCAGCGCATCCTTGCGGGCATTTCGATAAATATTTCCCTCTTTTCTTATTTCTTTTATTTCATTTTAAAATTAGCTAGATGCTTTAGTTCGGGTTAACATATTATCGACCGCATTATTCTTCTTAACCTATGCCCACCAACCACTATTTAATCATGGAAGTTTGCATATTCCACCCTACAGTTTAGCATATTTATGGTTTGATCCTATGTTTTAGTACTAAAATACAGGGTTTATAACGTAAAGTAGCCAAGTAGAGTGGCATTTGGCAAATCTCTCCTCCCTCCCTTAGGAAAATCTAGACCGTTGGGTCCTACCCCTCTGATATGGACGGTCCAAAGGGGCGAGCGGTTAAACTGCCTGGCCCAGTAAACGGACGGCTGCGATCGGTTGAGAGGGACAACATACCACGTGGATCGCAAAGCGATATGCCGTATATTCCCCTATTCGCCTCTTGGTAGAGCGTGATCAGGTAACCTCCCCGTGAGCCGGTGACTCGATCGTATCTACGCTCTGTCTTTAAACGAGGATCCACTGCATTCCCTCTCGTATCTGCGATTTCTCCTCCCGTGCTATCCTTCCGCCACGTCATCTATTCTGCGATACACGTCCACGGGACCTGTATTTATAGGCGGCCAGAAGAGGCTCTCAGCTCTTCGCTTTCGGAAAAGAAAAACGAATCGAAACTAGAGAAGAAATTTCAGATACGTGATTTCAGAAGAAATTTTTTTTCCGATACGGTCTTCTGGTAGTATCGGCAGTCGGCGCGAGTGGTACGAAAAGATTCGAGACGATACAATACCTGTGAGGGCTTCAGGCGTGATGTCGACGGCGGTGCCTGGGGCGGCTACTCCGGCGGCGGCGGCAGCCGCCGCGATGCCGGACGTGTTCGCGAGGGACGCGATCATCTCCTGGTTCCGCGGCGAGTTTGCGGCGGCGAACGCGATCATCGACGCGCTCTGCGGCCATCTCGTCCAGATCGACGGCGACGGTGGCGGCGCGGAGTACCAGGAGGCCTTCGCCGCCCTCCACCGGCGGCGGATGAACTGGTTCCCGGTTCTCCATATGCAGAAGTTCTTCTCCATCGCCGACGTGGCGACCGAGCTCCGCCGCGTCGCCGCCTCCCGTGCGGAGGCGGCGGCTGTGTCCGCCATCTATTTCCCGGAGGAGACGGTTGAGATCGAGAAGGGTGCGGAGCAGGAAGAGGTCGAGGAGATCAAAACCTCTCCGATGGAAGAGGAGACTGACGGAGCCGTTGACGGAGTTAGAGTTTCCGTTGTTGAGGAAGCGGACGAGGGAGATTCTTCGGGCGATTCGTCGGATCGCAAAGCTACGGACGAAGAAGGCGGGGCTGACAGACGTGAGTATTATTAAATTCCCAAATCTCCCTACTTTTTGATGCTCACCTAATTTTCTATTTTATCTTATTCCGTTATTAATTAATTCGTAAAATTTCGAAATTTATGGATCTGGTCTGTGTTTTTAGACTTGTTCAGTTGAAACGAACCTCCTCGGTAGCACCTGAAGCCAGAGTAGACTCTTCATTCAACACCCGGCACTGGACGGATCCCGTCACCGAACAGATCGGACCGCTCTGAATGCCTTACATTTACTTGTTTGTTTACTTTCGTCCATCCTAGCCGTCAATACTCAGGCGAGTCCGTGACCGGAGTCACGGACAGCTGATGTTTCCCATAACGTCCGAGTTGGGGATAAAATAGGTGATAAATGCTTCCCACTTTATGTAGCATTTGCACTCCGCCTTCTCAAACGAGGGGTACATGCAGAGACAAGATGGGGGGTGTTGATAGAAAGTTTCTTAATATAAAACATAAACGTGCCCTAAGGACGAATTTTCGATTTGTCCTGTTGGATTAAGGTAATTTTACCACTTATCGTCGTGTACCTCGAGGCGTCCACATGTCGCTTCCTGTTAGGGTACGATCCAGGGACCGGAAGAACTTCGGAAGCTCTGGTCCGGCGTGGGAGTGCGTGGGAGTCAGTCATAGGAGTTTGGTTATGCCGTCTAAAATCCGCCGCCTGATCAACATCAGACGGGTCAGAGCACAGACGAGGTGGTGGGCCACGTGTTGCGGTGGAATATTGGGTGGGTAGGTGACTCATGGGGCGGTCCTGGACCGGCACGAGTCGGGTCTATGTTAGTTGAGGGGGGTGAGGGGATCAAACCCATCGCCGCCCATATGGCTAAATGAGTGGGCCAGGTGGAGCGGCGGGTGATCGGCTGTTCGATGTCGAGCAGCGAGCTGTCGACTTAGTTGACCGTGACTATGGTTTGGACCCCACATGAGCGTAGTTTAATATTGGGTAGCTGGGGATGAAAGTAGTCTCACACTTCTCGAAGGAAACTTCCGTCCCTGTGAGTTAAATAGGTCTAGTTATGCTAGCTATAGGTTGGAACGATGCTATCTATGCAAATTATACACATAAATACTTTATCTCACTATATTTCGATTCTTTAAATAAAGCATCTCTTTTATAGTATCTGTTTCATTTAAATATGATGCTTGGAGTCGCGAAATAGATTAATATTTAAGCTAGAATTTATGACAGTTTTTGTACGGATTCACTGGTCCACTTAGTCACATTCATACTATATATTATCAAATTAATGATGCTACCATTTGAATGTTTTGAGCACGGCAGTCTTTAATGTCAAACTCTGTTTCCAGTGTCACCCCACGGCATCATTGTGTCACTATTAGAAAACATTAATCAGTTCAGGCTGCTGAATTTAGACATGTTGTTCATAAAGAGTCAAACACATATGTTGATAATTTTCTGATTGTCATTTTAAATTGAGAGTAATTATCCTTAGTTGTCTTTGCATGTAGGCTCCCAAGGAGAACAGAACCTCTTGGAAAATGTTCAAATATGTTCTGACCATGAGGATTGCATGGCACGTCCTGAGAGGATCAAAACCTTGAAAGGTTTTGTAGCCAAGGAGTCTGTGAAAGGGCATATGGCGAGTTCCATCTTTACATCATTCGTCATTCGGCACACTCTGTATTGAGATGCAGTAGATGATGCCGTAGGAAATAGTTGTTTGATTATTTGCCTTTTAGATTATGGTAAATCATGATTTAATTGTTCCCTTATTTGTAATCTGTGTTCAGGTTAATGTTGTAAAAGGTTTGAAGGTGTACGAGGATATCTTCACAGATTCAGAGCTACTGAGGCTTTCTGAATTCATAAGTGAGTTACGTCAGGCCGGAAGAAGGGGAGAACTTTCAGGTAAGCTAATCCTCATCGACAGTTGTTTCTCATCTGTTGAATTTAAATTCCTTTATTATGGTGCAAAGTTAATATGTTTGGCTGAATTTAGAAAAGTACAAGCCACATAGAAAAACTGGGAAGCTGTGTCTGTAGGTTGTGTAAAGTTGAAACAGAATGAGGAGACTTGAGAGCCTGTTAGTTTTCTTTATTGATTGAAAATAAAGAAATAAATGAAGAAGAAAATAAGTTTCTGAAAGAAAGCCAAGTTGACTGATATATTAGCCGTAAATGAAGAAAAATATTTCCTTTTCCAATCGGCTAGAGATAAGAGGTTCAAAATTAAAGTAAGATATAATTATCTACAACGTAACGTATCCTAGATCAGGAACAAGTAATAAAGCAGTTGAAATCTAAAATTCCTATTTCCTTATATTCACTGAGCGCTTATAAGAAGGAACAAAGGAATGTGCTGGAAAAATTGAGAGGATTCATGAAATCATCATGCAAAGTAGATCAATTCTACACGACAAAATATTTAGATTTTTGTGTGTTTTGAGAAGTTCTGGTAAATGTTTGATTCAATCAAAAGTTCCTTTTATTTTAACACACATGTTTCATGAATAAATAAGTATTTACTAATCATAATGAGGTCATCATAGTCTATGCACTTAGAAGAAATAGAAAGAATACTCGTGCATGTGCTTGCTTTAAGGACAATCAGTCACATGCTTTTATCGAATGCTAAAAGCTTTCTATTTCTGCATTTAGGTGAGACCTTCATTTTCTTCAACAAGCAGATGAAGGGAAACAAGAGAGAGATCATTCAGCTAGGTGTTCCATTATTTCAGCCGACAAGCGAGGAGGCAACAAGTAATTCCTTAATGATATGACTGAGTTCTTCTTTTATCTTCTGCTTCAGAGCTTGAAGTCCTAAACATTATCATGATACATATCAATCATAACTACTGCTTTAAGAGTTCAGTAAACATTACTGATATGACTGACTTTTTCCTGTAAGCTCTTGCATTCAGGTCATAAACAGTATCATGGTGCAATTAGATTTTCTAGGTCAACATTAATTGCTTATGACCAAGAAATCCTCTACTTTTGTTTTCTTTTTTTGTTATCTTTGCAAAAGTATTACTTTTGATGTTTTAAAACAATACATATAAAATATGGCAACTGCTGAAAGAGGGCTATGAAAATATCTGATCCTTAATACATTTATTTGGAACTTCTGAGGGGCATCAAACTTGAGTGCTTTTATCTGCATTCAAGAATGAATGCGTGCCCTCTGTGCATATGCCATCTCCTATTATGTTGAAAATTTCACTAGTATATGCTCCAATAGTCTTTATTTTCTGTTAGTACTTTCCAATGTTCATTATTCTTAATTTGCATTCACCTTGTCTAATATGTAGCATTGATCTTTGTCTATCTAGAAGATGGCTAGTAGTTCTTATAATATCTATCTAAACATGTTGCTTCGCTTCCCTTCACAGATGAATGTTCTCAAGTAAGAATCTTTTTCCTGTTCTGCAGGTAGCATTGAACCAATGCCCTTGGTTCTACAGGCCGTCATCGATCACCTAGTCCAATGGCGTTTAATACCAGAGAGCAGAAAACCAAACAGCTGCATCATCAATTTCTTCGACGAGGTGTGCTTTTGTGTGAAAGGAAGGATAAGAGTCTCTGGAAAACTATAATTCTGAACAAATATACGCTTCTTTTGCAGGACGAATATTCGCACCCATACTTCAAACCACCACACCTGGACAACCCCATATCCACTCTTCTCCTCTCTGAAACTAATATGGCTTTTGGAAGGGCTCTTGTCAGTGATCACAGTGGAAATTATAAGGGCCCCCTCACACTTTCTTTGAAGGAAGGGTACGTGCTCACTTCTTTGTTCCTTTTAACTCAGCAAAACACACAGGAATCGTATGTCAAACCCATCATGCTCAAATAACTAGTGAACTATAATCGAATTAATTCTTGCTTTGATCTTTACTTCCAGGTCCTTCCTAGTTATGCGTGGGAACAGTGCTGACATGGCGAGGCATGTCGTATGCCCATCCTCCAATAGGAGGGTCAGCATCACATTTGTGAAGGTTAGACCTGCCATCAGCCAATCTGATTCATCTCCTCTACCTTCTCCGACGAAGGCCATGACGATCTGGCAACCTGAGACACCAACGGCACAAAAGGTCTCAAGTGGTGGCGTGATCGGCTACGGACCCCATGCGATGATCCCTACTGCATGGGGAATGGCCCTCCGTGCTCCTCTCGTCATGCTAGCGCCGGCGAGGCCCATGGTGATGAGCCCCAGTCGAAAAATGGCGCGGAGCGGCACTGGCGTCTTCTTACCTTGGACTGTTGGCCCCAAGAAGTACATCAAGCATCTTCCACCTCGTATTCAGAAGAGGAGGTTTCCCTCATTGCCATCCCCAGTAGAAGTGCAAGGCTAGGAGTATCTAATTTATCGGCTAAGTCGTTTGTTTTGTTTTTGAGTCATCTCTGAAACAGAAGGACGTAGGTTTTGTGTGTTTCCTTCGAAGATGAGCCTGAGCCATCGGTATGAAAGCTACAGAGCTTTGGGTTCATCCATGTCGGTATTTAGGAGGTTGGTCTGTCATGTCTTGTAGTGATGTGCAGTGAATCAAAAGTTATGGAGAGAGAGTTTGTTGCTAAAGCAGTTCTTTCCGTTATGCAGTTAAGTTTTTCTTTTTCTTTTTTTTTTCTTTCTTTCACCTTTTCCTTTAGGTTGAAAAGATAGCTGCCATGGGTAAAGACATAGGATAGAAGAGCTAGGGACTTTTAAGAGTTTCCTTCAGTAAAGAACAGAGTTTTGTAATGTTCATGCTAAAAGCTTTATCCATAGTTTCTGAACGGCGCCGACAATAATGTGTTTATTTTCCCAATTTTGATGCTCGAGTACAGCACTAGTTTAGCTCAATCACAGGACAGACAGATACGAGGGAAGCTCAAGATAGACTTTTGATGTCGGTCGTTTGAACTTAAATCTATGCACAATTGCTTGCAAATTGTGGTGCCTGTATCCAATGTACTGATTAGTGATGTGCAGTTTTCTCATGCAACTGGAGAGAAAGCCTTCATAAGATTTTATGAAAAATACTCTGGTTTTTTTTTTCTATGGCGATGTAAATGTAATAGAAAAAAAAATTCTGGGGTAGAGATATAAAAAAGACAAATGTAAGCAGATGAGAAAACCCCCTAAAAACTAAAGAGACATGAAAATTCTCAGACAAAAATCACTAACTCTGCTGTAGATAAAATAGTACAAGCTAACAGATATTAATGCTTCACCGCGAGCTATGACAATTTAACAACAAAATACAAATGATAGTAAAAAATATTAATAGAAAAAGAAATGAAAGAAAAAAGAATTACATGCTTATTTTGAACAAACAAAGGAGGGGACTCCCAGGAGTTGCAGACTAGCTATCGTTACTATATATTAAATTCATTGCAAACCAAACTTCAAACCTACTGACATGGGACCTCTGTTTAGAAGTTCTCACAGCTCACAAAACAACAACATATTATCCATTTTATTGTATATAAATAACTTCTCCTGGAAAATCTAATCATATAACAGTTCCTAACACTGAAGAATAATATCTGCTATCACATATTCATTTAGCACATCAACTGATCAGGGGTTCTCTTTCATTTACCTTCAGATCAACTTCTGAAACACTTCTATCCAGGCAATATGTCCAAATGCTTAATCAACTAATTTGGTTAAAGTTTTAGGAACCGCGATAATTATGAGAAGAGTACAAGGATGAGTAGCTAGACATTGATACATAATACTCTTATCAATTGCCAAGATCAAGATCGTCAATCTTCATTCCAACAATACCCACTCATATGACCATGAAAAGTAGATAGGCACAAAGTATTAAATGAAGGAAAAGAATAGGAGTCACAGCTATCAGCATTCACATCAAAAGATTTAAACCATAACCTTTTGATAAGATTAGCTCTGTAGGTACCAAATTCTTTTCCTTGTTGTGTTAAATTGCAAGAGTCCTTACTTTGAACAATATAATTAGATCTAGCATAGCAAAAAACAAATGTTTCAATAGAGGTACGGGAAACGGTTGGGGGCAATGAAGTAGGTGAAGTGGTTGGATTTTGCGAGCTGTTCCAACCACTGCTGGATGTGATTCCAAGAGCCGAACGAGAATAACATACCTGCTGATACATTCCCCTCAATGTGAAGTTAAACAGATACATAAATATAAATACATCAATATTGATCCTTTATGCCATTCTTATTTTAATCATGGTTATATATCCATACATCAATGCTCATTGTTATTGATACTTTGCTCCATTCAAATCTAAATAAAGGTTTTATCATCCATCAAAAGGAAATCTTTAAATCTTTAATATCCCTCACAAATTGCATATTTGAAGTTGCAATTTCTCTTTTCAAAATATTTATATAAAGTTTGAACTCAATTTAGCTCTATAGGTGACATAGTAGATTGGATAAAATTATGATAGTTCTTACTCTAGTTGTTAAATTCGATCATATGGTGGCAAGTGAAGACATGCTAACTATCATAGGGCATAATAAGCCAAAACCAAGAAAAATGCTAGTCTTTATACCACTCTTGCACTCCCTCCTCCTAAAGATGTAGTTAAAAGGAAAACTTCCTAGGACGAAATATAATGTAAGAAACTATTTACCATTATGAAGCTCCTCCAAGAAAGTTAAAACTGATTTACGGAACATTTACCAGATGAATTCAGATGATTCGAACATCAAGAGACTGCTCATCCAAATTTCAATATTGTAATTGTTCTCAACAGTCAACATTAGCTACTACAACACCAAAAACCTGGTTATAATACAGCTGTAAAATGGTAATATTCACAGACGGATATGCAGTGGATCAAACATGTATGATGCTAATTAACATTACATGCAGCGATGCTGGTACTAACAGTTCTAGATTAATGAGTTGAATACCAAAGGGAAGTGTTATAACCAAAATGTTTCAAACTTGAGCTAATAAATAAAAGAAAATGATGCAACATTGTTTCCGACAAGTATGGCCATCATTAGAAGGGTCATTCTTCTGGTATTCAAATGGAAAGCTTGCAGCCCAAACAGACCTAGAAGACATCAGAGTACCAATATAACAAAATGAAATTAGAGAACAATTTTATCAACATGAGAGATCATTAATGAATAACTACTTGCAAATCTATCAGTAACAAGTATGGCTGTCAAGGGGTTATATACATAATGCAGAAAAAATGAAAAAAAAAACAACAGACACCTCGCGCCGAAGAATTAGTTCACAAAATGAAGGCCATATACTGAACCCTAATATTGATGGTTAGATAGGCATACAGTGAATCAAACATCTTAGGCTGGGGAATTTCAAAATGAATCAGAGTTTAAGCAGAAGAATCCATATATAAGCACAAGAAACTCAAGCTACTTCATCAGAGAAAAAGAAAAGGATATGAAGAATTGACAGAATAAATAAATTAATATCAAGAACCACAGTAAAGAAGATTAGATTGGACAAACAGTTATCTGCAATTTGAATCTCTTAATCTATCTATAACTATTCACATGGAAATGAACAGCATGTCTGAATCAACGCTTATTGCACCATTCACTCGAAAAAAGAAGAAACAGAAAGCCGAAATAGATTTAACTTAATCTGAATGACCAATATAACCATATTCTTAAACTAAAGTTTGGGAGGCTCATCATCTTCTTCGACGTCCCAAGTCAAATCCTCGTCATCCTCTGCAGTGTTTAACCTTTTGCGCAGATCCACACTGAATGGAAGGCTAATAGAACTTGTACCACCCAATTTCTTCTCATCATGCTCCCCCAAATCCTCAATCTCATCCCACTCTATATTGTCTTCCTCAGGCATAGACGACTGGATTGATATCACGGAGAAATCACTATCCTCGCTGTTTGATTCAGCATTCTCAGATTTTCCTGCTGTTGATGGCATTTCATTATCAGCTTCTGCACCTGAACTTCCCAATTTATCAACTTGAAGCACATCAGTAGACTTGCTTGCAACTTCTTCTTCTGCTCCCTCTTTGATTTCTACTTCTTTTCCCTTTTGTTTATTTTCTTTAACTATTTCTACTTCTCCATTCTCCCCCAAACTTCCTTCTTTCTTCTCTTCCTTAATCAAATCCTCCTCATTGTCATCGACCTCCCAGCTTAATTCTTCCTCCTCCTCTTCCTTCGAAATCACCCTTTTCACAAGCTCTGCGCGAGTATCCTCCACCTGCTTCAGCTTATAAACCCTATAAAAGTACCTACACCAAAATGTCTCATAATCCACTTCTCCGGGCACGAGCTTCTCATGAAATTCCTCCAAATTCCCATCATCATACAGCAACAACTCGATATCCTCCTCTTTATCAGCCAATTCAAATCCAGATCTCCACTTCTTGAAATCCTCAGCATCCTCCGGCTCCTCCGAGAACGTGCTTCGATCGGATTGGATCGCCAGGACCTGCGCCTCGAATCGGCTGTACCGCCTCCCAGGGGCGGAGGAGGAAGAGGCATCGAGATCGGAAGCGTCGGAAGGATCGACGGCAAGCAAGGCCTCCTTCCCCTGGGCGATGATCTCGGCCGTCCCTTGCCACACTGAGCCGCCGAGATCGTCGAAGGCTTGCCCCACGGACTCGAGCGACGCCTGGGCGACGGAGACCCCGGACTCGAGGGACACCGGGAGGCTGTGGACGGCGCGGGTGGCGGCATCGCGGATCGCCACCGTCTCCTTCTTAAGACCCGATCCGAACTCGACCAGATCCCGGCGGTAGCCCTCGATCACCGACTCGGATTTCGTCGTGAAGTTCCTCACGAGACCTCCCAAGACCCACCCGCCGCCGCCAGATGAAGAAGACGCGCTAGGGTTCCCAGCAGTCTCCGGCCCCGACTCCTCTCCGTTAGCCGCAGCAGCCTCGGAAGCGAGGGAGAGGACGGGGTTGAAGAAATCCATCCGGCGATCGGAGTTGCGGTACGAATTCGAACGGATAAAAAAAAAAAAAGAAGAGTCGAGATGGGAATCCCAACCCGAGTCGGGACCGGATAACGGTTTGGATTTAACGATTCGTTTATTATTCTTATTATTATTATTACTATTTTTTGGGAAGGCCGGTTGGCGCGTATGTAAATCCTAGACTAATACAACTATTGCAGTCTAATACACAGGATAAGAGTGAGAATAGGGCTTGTTAGCTAATCAGAGGGTTAATACTAGCAAATCACAACTCTTCCTGCCGAGTTGGTTGAACCTCCTGCAAGTTGACCCCATATGTAGTATACTTGGGTTACAACTAACAAGTGGCTAAAATGCCATTTGTCCACCTAGATGTGCTCATATCAAAGTCAAGGAGTTTCAACTGCCGGTGGAAAGGGTGGGATTCGTGGGAAGGAGGTTAGCAGAAGCGTAATATGCTCTCTACAGCAGGGTGCTTAATTCTCTTGAATTCAACTCTTCTTGCTACGCCCACATACTGACTTAGTTGTACATAGATTCCACGACACTATTTTGGAAGAGATCAACAAGAAGGCGAGGTCCTTTTTATGGGGATAGAGGAAATGGATGAAGTTTGCACTTGCTCAATTGGGAGGTAGTCATTGGCACTAAGGCTGCTGGTGGTCTAGCAGTTAGGCATCTCAACCTCACCCGTACAGCCTTAATGGCCAATTAAGTTGGTGTTCAAGGTGCTTAACAACAGGGAGAGCTCGTGGGTCAAGCTAATTAAGACCAAGTTTACGCAGACGGCTTGCAACCTAAAGATGGGTTGTCGTAAGCTGATTGGCAATGGAGAGTCTACAAGTGCTGTGCTTGAACCTTGGATGTCAAATATTCCTTGGTGCCGAGAGGCAAGCGCGCACCTTGCACCTCAAATTTATGGATGAAAGTCTAAAGGTTGCAGATCTCAGGGAAGGAAATACTTGGCAACTAGATTGTATTAGCAGGCTCGCTGGTTGGAAAATGGCCTTTTCCATTGCCTCCCTCCCCGTGGGTGATCACTGGATCGGGTGGCTTCACTCGACGGGAGTGCCGCAAGCAAAATCTGTCTATGCGTACCTTCAGTCGGAGGACCCAATGCCTTGGGATGGTTAGAGGACCATGTGGAGACTTTCTGTGGCACCTCGAATCAAAACATTTTGTTGGAAGTTGGCTTAGAAATGGTAAACGACAAGGACCTACTTGCATGGCCTTAGGATTGGACAAGACATGCTATGTACTCTTTGTGGCCTCCATACTAAAACCACGAAGCACCTCCTTTTTGCCTGCAGAGTGCAGATACAGTCTTGAGGTGTGGGAGTTGATTGGCAAGGAAAACCCAACTATAGGTCATATTGTTGATAGGATTAGCCAAGACCAGCTAACCGTTAGATGGTTAACTGACAAGAGTAAGGATGTCGCTTGTAAGGTCTTGATTGCTTCGACATTGTGAGGCATATGGAAACAAAGAAATATGAAGGCATTTGGTGGGGACGTTGAGCCCACGAGAACGGTAGTGAGAAAGGCCATGCAGTTGGTTGCGGAGTATGTCAATAAGAGCAATCTGACAGTCAAGCCTAACAAAAGAGAGCAGATTAGACGAGCCAAGTCAGAACAAAGTTGGATTAAATTGAATACCGATGGTTCTTTTAGTAGGGGAACCAACCAGAGTGGAGCAGGTGCAGTTCTACGTGATGGATCTAGCTCCTTGGTTGCAGTGGCATCGGGACCGAAAGCTTGGGCAATGAGGATGTGACTCAATATGCTAGACGATAATACAAGCGTCATAGTGGAGACAGACTCACTAGAGCTTGCTAGAACACTAAGAGAGAACATATGTCCATGGCATATTAGGAATCTAGTTAATGATTGTCTGACTAGCATTCGAAGATTTAATAAATGATAAAGTTTGTCACATTTTTAGGGAAAGTAATTGGGTGGCTAACTGGTAGCTAACCAAGGTAGATTTGTATCTCGAAATTTTGTAAAGAGGCAGGGAGACCTCCTTCCCTCATAAGTCTGTAATCTTTTAAGCTTAGATGCCTCTGGTTTATAGAGGTGGTCGGCTATAGCTAAAGACAGGTCCAGAGAGTGAGAATAGGGTGAGGACATTTTGGCATAGGTTTCACAATTATCTGCAGTAGACAACATCATATAGAAAATAAAAATATTAAGCCAAAAGTGATTATAAAAATATAATAATACAACATGATCTAAGTGGGTTTGCAAATGTAAAGGCCACAAATCAGCCTACGGCTCTGACATAATCCAACAATTCAAGGCTCACAAGTCTATGACCCCTAAGGGCAAGAGATAAACAACAATACTAGTTTGGAAAGATTGAAGGAGGAAGAGAAGGATGAGAATAATGATGAGAAGAAAATGACCGAAAGGAAATAGAGAAATCCTCTCTCTAAGAGGAAGAAATGTGTCTCCCCCTTCCTAGCAAGGTTGCTAAAGGGAGAGAGGGGAGAACCACCTATGACGGTGCTGGCGTCCGCAAAGAAAATGTCGGCGGAAATTTTTTTACCCTTACCCTAAACTTTAGCATCGCTCTTTTCCTTTGGGCGTCAGAAACTATCCATTGAATCAAGCTTGAATTCAACTTTAATTGTATAATATGTCATATAACTAGCTACATATATAACTTGCATATGATAATTTATGAATGTAAAATGTAATATAAACCTAATAGAACAAGTGTTTGAGATATTTTTAATAATTTAGAAGGAATATGTAGCATAAAAAAAATTCAAAGAAGGTATATAACGATACTTTACAAGGCGTAAAAATAATTGAACATAATAAATATAAATCGAGCCTTATTATGTATGATTTTTTGTTAGACACATATTAGGTTTAATGTACTTTTGATTTATGCGAAGGTCACTTGTGTCGTAACACATGTTTTGGGTTCGTATCGTTAAAAATATTGCTTGATAATATCTTAGGTTAGGCTTGTTATATATACTTAGGTACCGTGAACATATAAAGTATGACAAAATAAGTTGGATGAATCATGAATGTAGTAATCCAAGAGCTTTGTTTACCACCTTAATTAATTCTCATTAATCAGTTCCTAATTAAATAATATTTATAAGGTGTTCTCTATAAATATTTTATAAAAGTAAGGTCTGATTTACAAATATATAAATTATAATAGTAAACATACCAATAAATAAGCAGAGGTAGCATATATTAGTAACGTATACCAAAATAATAAATGTGACAATATTTTTCATCAATTAGGGGGCTATATTTATAAATATAAAATACTAATTTAAGTGTTTTTGTTTATAATATTTTCTCACATCCCCATATTTTGTAAAATATTTGTAGAATGCACTCTACGATTATGGAAGTTAATTATGCTGCTACTAACGCCATCGAGATGACATAATGAAAGAAATATTATATCAATATTAATATCTTGTCTGCTAGATGGAATTGAAACCTGCTATCAACCTTTCTACCTCACAATTAGGGTTGTTAAAACAATTAAACCGGCTCGAGTTTAGCCAAGCTTGATTAATTAAATTAAGCTCGAAATTAATTTCAACATGAGCTTCAGCACAAGCCGACAAAGTAATTATGTAGATATAAAATTAATTATAAATGATAATATATATGGGTTGATAATTTTTTGGGTAAGCAGGGAGCTTAAACTGAAAATAAATAGCTCGAATCTGTGATATATACAGAATTTTTAGGGTGTTATTTATAAATAGGGAGTTTTTTTTTTTCTTTAATCTCAATTCGGATTCGGATTTTGCAATACAGCAGTTATACTAGTAGGACTCGGACTATAATAACTATAAATATATATCTTCTAATCCTCCTCCAAATCTCGTCCCAATTTCCCCTCCGTCGATAAGAAGATTGAAGGGTTTGCACATTCCAGGCATGCCGACCTCCCTGAGATTGACGAAAGGCGCCAAAGTCGAGGTCTTCACAAGGAAGGAGGTCGTCTCCGGCTCCTGGCTGCGCGCGACGATCCTCTCCGGCAACGGCCACACGTACCGCATCCGGTACGACGACTACTCACCGGGCATGCCGCGGTCGTACGACCGCGTGCCGAGGAAGGTCGTGAGGCTTCTTCCACCACCTCCTCCTCCACCGAAAGGGCTGCTCTTGAGGATCAAGATACCGCCGAAGGCGGCGGAGCAAGTCTTCCATGAGGTTCCAGAGATGGACGACGACGACGACATCGCTTCGGTGGATAGCAATAGCCCGCATCATCGGGCTACAGGGAATGGAGAGAGGAGATGGAGTCACCGGGATGATCTTGAGATGTACCGAACGTATGTGAGGAGTCTGTACGAGGCGGGGCCGAGCATCCCATGGGAGGAGTATATATGCATGATAAATATCGGAGAGTTTCTCGAAATAACCCTAGAGGAGCACAGGGCGCTGCTGCACGAGCTGATGAGATCTCGCCGGGCGTCTGATGTCCGTAGCAGCGCGTAGATACTGGGATCCAGGATGCTACTTATACATCTCTTTGCTTCCTTAATCCTTTCATCTCCTCATCGATCACCATCGCTCTTTTATTTTTGTTAGTTTGCATCACATGTTAATGTTGTTCGATCGTCACTGTTGTTGATATATATATATATATATATATATATATATATATATATATATGCATGATTAATTAACTGTAGCATGTAAATCCTTAGGGTTTCTTGAGTTCTTGGATGTCCGTCCTTTCATTTGGTTGAGACTTTGATGTACTTCCAGTGTCATACGTATCTTTCGATTATAAATATATATAAAAAAAAACTATTGGTTCAGTCCAGATGCACTTCTTATTGACCCAAGATATCATCAAACGATATTATTTTAATGATACGTACCGAAATATTACTAAACAAAAGGACCTTAATTCGTGGTTTAACAAATACGCATGTATATATCCATGCAGGAAAAACCAACGGCCTCTTAATCAACGTGACACTTATAATTGCTTTGAAAGTGAACTTATGGATCGGGAGAATAGGAGAGAAGAGAACAGATAGAATATATTCTTGTTTGTTTGGATTGAATTTTTAGGAGATAAAAAGAGAGAGAAAAATAGCCTTTAACTGCTTCTTTTTTTCTCTAAAAGTGGAGAGAAAGAAAGAAAGAAGAAAAAACATACTCCTTTTATATTTTAATATTTAAAATAGGCACGCTATTCTAATATACTATTTATCTAAATCTCTTAATTCTAATAATAAATCTAAAAAAATGATTAAATATTAGATATTATAGCTTGTATGTATTTGTTTTATCATAAATTTATTTATTTAAAACAGTAATATTATGAATCTTATAGGTTATGATAATTTAATTAATAATTAAATATTAGATGAAGAGTATAATCGTAAATATTTTTTTTCTTAAATCGAAAAGAGTAAACTTATTTCTCTCTTATCTTCTCAAATAATACAGGAGAAAGATTTTTCTTCTCTTTTCTTCTCTCCTATTCTCTCAATTCAAATAGAATATTAATTATTATCTTTTATATATCACTACAATAATGATGAAAATATATATTTAAAACCCAACTAAACTTTTCAATTTATAAGGGTTTATACACTACGGTTTAAATATTTGTAAATCACATCTTATATTTTAAATTTGCTTAATAGCATAACAGAAAACCAAAATATTTTATGAATTTTTTTTATTTTCTTTTTTAGTATTTCTTTGGCCACTAATCTCATACCTAGAGGATGAAAGAGACATAGCATGCGGAAAATCCAAGTGAGGCATTTGCTCTCAACTTCACTATTCGTTTGAATCTCCCAACTCAATCGTATCTTGTAGAAATGATCGCAAAATTCTGGACCAAAAATTAAACAAGAAGTTTAATTAAATTTCTTAATTAGAAGAAGTAAGGTGTTATTATAAATATTAAAAATATATGGTATAAATGATATACACATGGAGGACTCGTCCCACTTCCCTAATTTATTGTTTCTTTCCCACGATGCCTATTACAAACCCAACTAGTAACATTCGGTCCTACTCTAATAATAATAATAATAATAATAATAATAATAAAATAAGAAGATAGATTTCCATATAATAAAAGATAACTCTCCCTCATGCTCTCCTAGCGTTGACCAATCTAAGTTCCTCCTTCCGCTGACTTCCATAACTAGCTCTATGAGTCCCATCCTTCTCTTCCTCTCTCCTCACTGGCCTCCATCCTCCTCTCCTCCTTCTCGATCTCTTGGCCTTCCATTCTTTTCTTTCTATTTGAAGGAAAGCTTTAAATCGTCAACTTTCTCCTCTTCCCACTTGCTTCTTCTCTTTCCGGAGATTATAAAGATCATTCTTCTAGCGCGGGGGACGAAGACCTATAAAGATCATAAGGAGCCCAGAGATGATCCACGATGCATGGCTTCCTAGAATCCAATCTCAACCAAGGCTTCCCCTTTCCACTCCAATGCAAGAGACTAATGGGTCCGGGATGGAGACTCCGACATTTCCCTTCGATGTTATCTCCTCCCAATCCGTGCTGGTTCCATCTGTGATCCACCGCCTTTATGTTCCCGGCGAGCACCAGCAAGAACGGCGGCAGTGAGCCAAGGTGGTATATCCTCTTCATCTTCTGCACTCCCATCCACTCCTCCACTATCTTCGTGTACCCTCCTTCTCTCCACTTCTCCACGTCCATTACCATCACCCCGGTGTTGAAGTAGCACGGTCGGCGCCCCTCGAAAGCCGCAGCGAGGGACCCGTCCGACCAGAAGGCATCGGTGAAGTACTTGGTGAAGTTGGCGTGGCAGTACTCGGGGGCGGCGACGACGCGGGAGTCGAGGTCGACCTCCCAGAGGCGGCGGATGTCGTCGACTACGACGACGTCGGAGTCGAGATAGATGACGCGAGCGACGTCGGCGGGGAGGAGGTCGGCGAGGTAGATGCGGGCGTAGTTAAGAGGCTGGTCGAGGGCGTGGCGTACTGAGCGGGAGATGCGGCCGCGGACGCGGGCGGCATCGAAGCGGTAGACGCGGGAGTCGAGGTAGGGGAAGGCGGCGCGGATGGCGGCGAGGAGGTCGGGGTCGGGGCGCGCGGCGAGGAAGTGGAACTGGACGTCCTCCGGGCAGGCGGTGTGTTGGAGTATGGAGAGGACGGCGGCCATGGTGCCCCGGAGGTAGTTGGCGTCGAGGGTCATGGCGATGTCGACGCGGGAGGACGGGAGGCAGTCGTCGCCGTTGCGGAACGCCGGTGCCTCGCGGAAGGCCGGGAATGATTGGGGCGGGCGGCGGATGACGTCGACGCGGATGCCGGATACTGCAACTGCGTAATTATCAAGAAGAATACTCATGAGCAAGAAGAAGAACAAAGGCAGTGCTTTTATAAACGATGACGAGGAGGAGGAGAGGGACAGGGACAGGGACAGGAGGCCGCCATTGTGGAGGTAAGAGATAGAGGCCATCCTGCTCCTGTGTTTTAGTGGATGGAAAGGACTCAAAAGAAGTAGAGGAGGAACAGGAGGAGTAGTTCAGGAGAAAGGGAAGGCATCAATATTGGAGCGGTGATGATGGAGTCTTCTTACCTTGTCGGTGGAGAGGATGTTTAGGAATTAATTAGATGTGAGGAGGAGACTATTAGGAGGATGGATTAAAGTTGAGTAAATCGGTAGGATCGAGAGGAAGGGAGGAAAGAGCGGGATGGTAATGATTAATTTGCTAATTATTGTTGTTATTATTAGGCATATCCAGGGGAGAAGAGTTTGTGATTGATATAATGCAATGGTATTCATCTGGGAGGTGGGTTGGGAAGCCGCGTTGACGACAGTGAGAGGGAGATAGATTACGGGAGAGTTTAGATCCCAAAGTTAGGTGGTGTTCTTCGTGTCGGTGGCGATCTACGTGATCAGAAGGAAATGAGAGGGATCAGATCTAATGAGTGGGTATGTAGGTTCCTACACCTATCATCTATGATATCGACAAGTCCCAATTAACAACGTGATGTTGAATTTAAAAAAAAAAGAAAAGAAATAAAAAGAAGGAATTAAAAGCGTGATCCAATCATCAGCACCACCATGTGTACATATCATCAAACCGTGTGATTCCAGCTCTTTTCCACCTGTAGTTGCCATGTTCGTAAAGGCATAGTTTGATATATGTATTTTTTTTATGTATTTATCTACGAAAGCTTCAATGGTAGAATGATCTTCTTTCACAAGATTTGTAGTATCTTATTATTGCCACGACACTATGAACGATTTGTATGCCAAGGCATAGAAAAGCAGTTCAATTTTCATTAACTCGGCTCATTCATTAGAAAGGATCCGAAGGATCATTGCAAACTTGACAACGCAATGCGACAGAAGACCCTATTAGCATATTCACCGATATAAGATGGCAACAATAATTACATTAGAAAAGAAGAGAGGTTACAAATTCTAAACTTATAATAATCAGCAGTCAATTTTGAATCCCTGTATTACATAGAAACAAAAATAGCAACAGACAAGAAGTTAAAACACTCCTTGTAATAAAACTGCGTGCCTGACTTCAATTATTCTCAATATGAAGTTGTCAGAATGGATAATAAGGCCGAAAGTGCAATTCAATGGTTCTTTCCGCAGCTTTAGCAACTTGGAAACAACAAAAAAGAAAAGGCAAAATGAAGAGGCGAAATCAAAGATAATTTGGTGGAAAAAACAGCAACCTCAGTGAAGAGAAAATGAGAGACTATATTGTTTGAGAACTTAATACATCAATGTTAATGATGACAAAATTGTCCCAACCTGGAATAGGGGAGCAAAGTCATAGAAGTAGCACAAACTTAACCAACAGCTCCACGATCTCGAAAATTTAATGTGCAACATAATGCCGTCACTGTTAGAATTAACATTCAATAATGAAAACCAAAATTAAAATACAAAAAATTATAAATGTTTCTTCTCTATAGCAGATGCTGTCTTCTTTTGCCTACTCTTCCATGCTGGCATCCTACCTGGGAAGGCCCATCTCAATAGCCTCTCCCATCCATAGCAACACAGAAACATAAGCATAGCCCATAGCAGCAGTTTTCCCCTCATCCCCTCAGGCAAGGGCTCAAGCTTCAACCAGTCATTCAGATCCCTAAACATGTCAGAGGTGATCACTGTGAAGAAACCTACTGCCGCAAACAACGCATACTTGAAAGGCTTGTTTTCTGATATGCTTTGGTTAAATGGGTGGCCCATGTAATTGACAGCAAAGGTGGCCACTTGAATCATCATGTTCACCATATACGAGACTGTGTTTACAAGGTTTGGATGGAATTCTGAATCTGGCTCGATACACTCTTCTGGCATGTATTTAGCAGCTTCATTAACAGCTGAAATCAGGAAAAATAAATGCATTGCAAATTGACCAAGAAGGGAAAGAAAGACGTAAGCACAGAATATATTCGGATGAGGTCGTTCTGTGGACAGTGTCTGCAGTGGTCGAGCATGGGAAATGAAGAGGAAGAAAGCTGCAGTAAAGACACCACTGATGGTAGCCTGCACATCTCCTAGTTTGACACCATCCAAGTACATTACACTGAGAACATATGCCGTTGCAAGACAGTTGAGGCCAAGAATCTTGAACATTTGGAGTGTAGTCACTAGGGTACTCCGGCCTTGCCGAATGATATCAAGAGTGGGAGCCACAGAGGCATGCTTTGCTGTGAAAGGCGAGGCCATTGAGGCATCACCAAGCTTCACGATTGGTGGGCCACGGCCATCACCTTCATCATTCATCTCATCCAACATCTTCTTCAGCTTCTGACGCTGCCTCTCAGCTGCAGTTAGATGGCGGTTGCTTGATGACCCAGTGGAACTATTTGGAGGTGCAGCTGAAGGAGATGCTTCAGTACCAGGCTTCTGCTTTTTTGATTTTCCAGGTTTATTTTCAGTTTTTGAGTCTGTTGTATCGCCTGGTTGTGCAGGTGGTACGGCATTTAAAAGAGCAATGCCAACGTGAGCCTAAAAATTGGGAAAATATTTCACTGGTAAGATAAGTTTATAAAATAGAAATGAAGATAGAAATCATCTCATTTTACTGGATCAGGGATAAACAAATGAATCATCTCAGAAATGAAGAGATTGTGACCACTGAAAAAAAATGGATGTTCTGAATAAGAATATCAAACAGGAAATCTCACACCAGCAGCAGAATAAGCAGCTTAAATAGGTATATTAAGACCACCAACAAACAACATTTCAAGCTCCATTATTAAGTCATTACACTGAGTGACAGAGGAACCAAGTGTCTCCTATAAAATTACCAGGTAAAAGCTGAAGCACATGGGTGCATTTCCCACTGGTACCACAAAGCATCATAAATACCCCTATAAAAGATATCTTGAAAAAAAAAACTACAATCATAACATGATCTGAAAATGTGATTCTTGAATAGATTGGGAACCTAAAATTCTGCATCGAGAACCATAAAAGATATAGAAACCACAATTCTTCTGCTTTCTGGTTTTGTTTTTCTGATATTTGGATGACAAACAAAGGCTCAAATCCATTGAATTAAAAAAAAACAGCAAAAAAAAGAGAGTGAAAGATATACCTCAATAATCTAAACCACACACCTGGGATAAGAATAGTGGCAACTAGATCATACGTGATCAACCACCGCAGATAGAACTTAAGGTAAATTATCAACCATTGCAGTTTGAACTTCAGCATAATTATCAAGCATTGCAGATCATCCATTGTAAGATCAACCATTGCAGATCAACCATGGTAAAATCCCATGTTTAAATGCTTAATAAAATATACAAGCTAGAATATACCTGCTTTAGCGCACCAACATCATTTGTTCCGTCCCCACACATCAATGTCATCCTTCCAACTGTTTTAAATGTAGTCATGATAAGTTCTTTTTGTTCAGGAGCAACACGTGCAAAGACCTGAGAAAATGATACTCGTGAAAAC
This sequence comes from Typha latifolia, assembly GCF_019914945.1. Classification (NCBI taxonomy): domain Eukaryota; kingdom Viridiplantae; phylum Streptophyta; class Magnoliopsida; order Poales; family Typhaceae; genus Typha; species Typha latifolia. The sequence goes on along the minus strand of NC_133087.1, from coordinate 2,899,076 downwards.
TCACAACCAACAGGAATCATTTTGCATTTGCATAAGAAATATAAAGTGTTCCAGCTAACCTTCACATACGGAATGACCTGCAGAAGAGCCTCAGTCCTTTGTAGCATTTCAAAGCAGTCTCCACCAATGCAAAGGTCATGCAATTCGGACAACTCTTCTACCTCTTTGGAGCTATAACAATTAGAAATATAAAGCATTGAAATAAGAGAGAATTCAAAATAAAAACATGGTCATAGTCCAACAAGTATGGCTGAATTGAAATGCAATTAGACATTCAAACAGTAAAATGCATGCACAAACCATAATTCTATGATTTATTTCAAGGAAAAAATAGCTAAAATCTCCAAAAATCACCATAAGACTTACCTGTATGCGGTTGTCTCAGATTCATCAGGTGAAACCCACTCGAAAACTTCACTAGTCTTGCGCACCAAAATCAAAGCAGATTTTGAAATTATATGAACTTGGCTAGCGACGTGGCAAGCAGTCAAAGCTTGGTCACCAGTAATCATAACCTATTATCATAATAATTGTCAAGATACACCTTGACTGCATGCCAATAATAAAAGGCTATAACTTTAGTGATAATACCTAAAAATTTCAGATAAACAAGAAACTAGCAAGCTTCCAAACCAAGCTACAAAAGATGAACTTTAACCACAGAACTCTGTAAGCCAATATATATACCTAAATCTAAGCTAAATTGATAAACTACTGCTTCTGTATAGTAGTTTACTATAAAATGAACAACAAAGCCAAATGAAAACCCAAAAAATGTCACTAAGCAAACTTTTTTTCTTGTTGGAGAAGCCCTAGCTAGTGCTCAGAAGGGAGAACGACATCCGTCTACCAGTAGCTAGGAATCCGGCTGAATTATGTAACTCTATATCATTTTCATTTAGCAGAAGAATATTTCCAGTGTTGCAAGAAGAGCTTGTGGTATACGGGGGTGTCAAGCCACAGAATAGTGCATGCGGGGTAGGTGGGTGCATTTTTGGGTGCATATATATTCTATCAACAAGACTACCAACGCATAACTTGAAAAATAAATTCAAGCTAGAACTAGAAAGATGAAAGTTTGTCAGATAACAAATCTATAATATGATATCCAAGTTCTTAACTAGTCAGTGAATTTCAATATTTCATGTTTAACTTGCCTATATATATATATATATCTAGGTGGCAAACTGGCAATAGAATGCTTTGCTCATGTACACTGGAGGAAGCAGATTATAAGAAGCTATCAGAAGACCATTACCACATATGCAAGTGCATGCATCACCTTTTAAAACGTTGAATATCTCATTAACAATCAATTACCGAACTTATTTTCCTATATTTTGAATAAATAGGATTATAGTATCAGAACTCAATGAAATATGATGGACCTAATTATGTGTAAGCAACTTAAAGAAAAAAAATACTAACATTAGGCAAGAATTTAGGATATCCTAATTCTCATCCCCATAATGCCAATACCATGACAATGGAAGACCTACCAAGTCATGAGATGATCCTTTCAGTTCATGCAAGACAGAACCAGAATCAGGCCTGATAGGACAGTTAAAGACCTGCAGAATTGAAATAAGTTCAAGCATCAACACAAAATTCAAAGAGATAAATTTTAGCAGCTGAAATTTTTTTTGACAAGTACAAAGAATGAAAATGAAAGAAAAAAAAGCAAACTAAAAATGCCAATGAGGGCTTCATTACCGCAAAACCAGCAAAAAATAAGCCATTCTCCACCAAATCTCTGTCCAAGCTTCTAGCTTCACTAACCTGATGTGCCAACACCTAAAGTCAAACTATGCCAATGTGCACAAAAGAAAAAAATTGAAACCAAGTATAACAGAAAATCAGAAAGCCAAAATAACAACTTTCATCCTTATATTTTTATGAAAATGATATGTGACCTGATATTACAAGGACAAAGACAAGAAAGTACAAAACACACACCAAATGGAACTGCTGCTGCAATGCTAGTCTGAGATCAAAGTACTCTCCATGCATGTTTGCACCATAAATTATGTAGCTTATTTAAACATCAAATCCTAACTAATATCCTTCATGATGTGGTAATACAGTCAAGAAAATCAATGAGGAATGTGACTAAAAAAACAATGGTGACCGACCCATAGGATAGGACAGTCACAGTACCACAGTAAATTAAATCAAAAGAACCAGTCATGAAAATATTCCAACATTTAAAAAAAAAATCAAGATTCAAGAACTCCATAATGGATGTTGAAACTTGAAAGTTCAATTCACATTTAGAATGACTTAAATTGTAGAAGTTTCTTGAGTTATGATTACCAAATAACACTAATATACTACATTAAGAAGCTAGTCGCCTTTATTGCTCAGGAAAAAGTCTCTGAAGTTGAACACTAAAAGATAAGAAAAAAAGAAAAGGAAATTCATGAGATGTTGGCCCCTCTTACTGTTGGCTCAAAAGCATAGATTTGCAACTGAAGCATCAAGTTAGGACAGCCTCTTGTAATCAATCTTGCGGGGTGAATATCTGAAAACAGGGGTTTTGGTCGCCTGTGAATGACGTCCTATAGGGCATCACATATCTCATGTTTATCTATGCGTCATTTTATGATGTGCATTGTCATACTAAGAGTGATGGCAGAGTGACTGAAAATTCGAAACTCAAAGCCCGAGCATCAATAGGATGAACTAAACTCTTGAAGACCTCATCCCTAAATCTTTGATTCCTCCTAGACTCGTACAGGAACCCGCCACCCCACGGAAGTCAAAGAGTTCGACTCCTTCACAATCAGGTGTCTAATGCAGTCCCTTTGTTATCTGTCTTATCATCTTCTCCACTCCGTTCCTGTGGTGTTCCATTGGTGTGACGTCTACCCTATCGGAAAAGGAGAGCCCCCTCTTATCCTCCCCATTAGAGCTGATCAAATGGCTCAGCCCACCCATGCACGATTCAAACCCGGTTTGGGCCCGGCCTGACCCAAGCCCGAATTGGCAATAGGCGGCATTTGCCCGCCCGGCCCAACCCGGCCTAGAAGCTCGCTGCCCTCTCTCTCTCTCTCTCTCTCTCTCTCTCTCTCTCTCTCTCTCTCTCTCTCTAAATCCTAAAGCACAAAAATAAAAGAAGCCGAGGGCTAAAATGAAAAACTAAAAACTAATAGAAGAGAAGAGAAATCCTCTTCTTCTTTTCATGGCTCATCATCGCTCTAGAAATCACTCACCTCCGCCATTGTGAGCAAGATGAAGAAAGCGAAGGCCAATGCTAGATCATTCATGGCCTTCTTGCTCCTCTCCTCTGCCTCCATGGCAAGCTTGAGCTCCGATTTGAGCAATCCAATGTAATCTTGATTGGGAGCTACGTTTGATGTGGCCTCTGAAATTTTGATGCACTCTCGAAGAGACCTTATCTCAAACTTGGCCTCTTCAAGTAAGATCTTGGTTTGCGTGGTGAGTAACTCAAGCATCTTCTTCCTAGATCCCATCGCCTTCTTCAATTCACCCTCTAAAATCTTCACTTTAGTTTTGCCGTTTGTTGAATTCTCTTTTTTTAGCTGAACCAATTGGTATTGCATGTTTGAAGCTTCCAAAGCCACGATAAATGATCCAAAAAGAACACAAAGGGAGGCTCAAGATCATGATGAAGTGTTGGGAGGGTTTCAGAGCAAATAGACTTATAAATTTGGAGCAGTAACTTTGCTATGAATCTTGCCAAACCAAACCATTAAACCCTGCTCGTCCGAACCACTCGCGAGGGGGCTGGCTAACGGAGCGCTCAACCCGATTGGCCCGGCCCGACTCGTCGATGATCACCTCTATCCCCTAGTGGTCAAAGTTGCAACAACGACCGGATTTAACAAGAAAATAGATCGATCATGGGGAAGGATACTTCAAACCATCTCATTCTTAAATTATTGACAAAGATTTCATTGATATTTCTCTTCAGACACAAACAGGATGCAATCGCCTTTTCCTATAGCTGATGTCCAACGAACAATGACGATTGGATAGTCTTTATCATCTCTTTTCAGTTAACAAATGTGGAAGATACTCGAAGCCATCTCATTATTGAATAACCAACAAAGATTTGACATATATTAGTTCAAAGTTAAAATAAAAGGTGGATGACAATATTGTATTGCATATAATTGATGCTAACCTATTACAAGGGAGAATGGAGTTTGTATTTCATTTAGCATCTCTCTTCAGTTAATATGCCTTCCTAATTGCAGGATTTTGATTAGCATGCAGCTTGTTACAAGTTTTTCCACCTCACTTTATCTAAGTTGTTTATTCTCCAGAAGGCAAAATGGTGATACTGATATACAACTGTCAATTAGACAAAAGTCCAGCTTGTTATCCATTAGAAGCAATAACTGCTCATCATTCTACAATTTCATAAACAGGAAATGGAAAACTTGCAAAAACATATGTCTCAACATAAAACAAATAACATCAGAAGCCAACTTACAGACATCTCTGGAAGTGGCTTGTATGCCAGAGCCAAAACACGAGACCCTTGCCGTGTATATTTCTTGTAGGTCTCCACATATGTTGAAGGCAGTTCTACCAGTCTTTCTTGAATGGTTTCTGGTGCACCCTGTAAAAAACTAGATTTGTTACTCACTAGAAGTTGGATCTCAAATGAAGAGTACCCAGCTAAGAAGTAAAAGGGGCAAAAGAGAAAAAAATAAAAATGTTTCCAAGTGAAAGGTTTGAAAAATAATATCGAATAACAGTTGTGTTAGTGTGCAAATCTGAGTCCGAATCTAGTCTGGGTTTCAGCTCAATAATATTTAGATGTCCGGTCCATGACAGGTTTGTGGTTTCAGGTAAAGATGATGTTCAAAAAGACCCAACACGTTCATGCAGTACACAAAGTAGGTCCAACATTTCAGAGAGAGAGAGAGAGAGAGAGAGAGAGAGAGAGAGAGGAAACCAGCATGTCATTTAATAAGAGTTAGTATTTTAGGAAGTCATAGAGCTAAAAAATAGGCAATCTTCCAATTGACGGAGAAATTCCAAGGGACGTTGCAAAGTAAAAAGTGCAGATAATGAAGATACCACCAAAGACCAAAGTAGACTCGTCAAAAGATAACAAAAAGCGACATGTATCGCAAGATATCAAAAGTGGTAATGTAGAAAAGCAAGATTTACACAATGCTGCCACAGCCAACCTTCACAAATGCTAAAAATTTCTCCTGAACACGGACAATAACAGCCATTCTTTTCAAGTGAGATGCAAAATGATATCTATGTACAATCTGCACTGCTTGACCACCTGACCTGGTATCCAAGAGAATTAAGATAAATATGTAAGTCAAGCAAAGAAGGATAAAAAGATGATTCAGGTGCATATTACTGCAGCCCACATTTGGCTCCTTTTCCAACTCAGGAATAGCTATAAATAGAAAAAGTGATTGTTGTAATTTATATAGCCTTAATACAAATAGACCGATTAACTTAATTGTCAGGACCATAAAATTGATAATGAATTTCCATTTATTTCTTGAATGACAGACCGGCTAAGAGTCCTAGATCTACATTTTAGAAATAAAAATAACAAACCTACCTGCCAGAAAACATGGAAGTCCAACTCGTATGGGCATAATAATCAGGAAAGGGAAGTACCATCAGGCTTAAAAATTGACAATTGCTTCACATTCACCATTCTTAAGAACAGCTTGAATTTTATTGTTTAATTCACCCAAGAGCCATACACTCATAGAGCAGAACTACCCTTTTCCATTAAAAAAATAAATCTTCTGATGTTTAAGCACATATCTAATATTTAAGAATGCATAACGGTTTCTACTAGATAACTTTGTTAACTTTGCTTTGGTTAGATAAAAATTTCAGTTACATTTGTTTAGCAAGATGCAGCTCACTTTTTAGGCATAGCCTTCTCATCGGAAGTATATATCCAGTCTATTCCTTTCAGTGCCGCCTTTTCAAGAGGATCACCAACCTACAGAAAAAGGAAAATATACGAACATTAGCAGAACCTATTTTCCAATCAATTTCAATTATTAATTCGCCACGATATAGCATCAGCAATAACTGAAAAATTCAAGAATGACAAAGTAATGTACCAGCTTATTGTCCACAAATACTAACGCATGACATGCAGCTAGAATTTCAACAGTTTGCCCAGGCAATTTAGTTGTATCAGATACTAAATTTGCATCATCATCAAAGCCAACAACACCTTGGAACTCCTGTAATACCCAACATATCCTGGTTAGAATAATTGCAATAAAGGAATTAATCCTTAAAACAACACCTTCTCTCATACCATATCATCAGATGTGAGAGTTCCGGTTTTATCAAAGCAACAAATGTCAACCTGCAGCACAAAATTTGTTAAAACTATTAAGCATTTTTAATTAATATTATCATGCAAAAGCCCAATGGTACTTCTTACTGACCTTCCCAGCAAAGGGTATTCTGAATGGTTCTGTGCAGAAAATACCACGGCGTGCTAATGCAATTAAAGATGTATTGACAGCTATCGATAGTTCCATTGGAAGTTCAGGGGGTATCACAGATGTGATAATCAATGAACAACTCAAAAAGAGTTTGTATTTGCTCCTAGTTGGATCCTCTAATCCCTAATAGTAGACAAGTAAATTGTTAAGGAAATGCTTAAGGATACATGATAGCATAAAAGCAAGGCAAAAGCCATGGCAACAACTGAGAACAGAATGCATTACCTTCTTGAGCACATAGCCTGCAGCAATGATGGCAAAGAAGACTAAGAAGAGAATAAATAAACCACTTTCCCAGCTATTCGCAGTTACCTAATTCACCAATAAACAAGTACCTCATTAAATCTGTGACCTAAACTTATCATTCCACTATCATATCTTGACTAAATACTAGAAGTTACCCTCTCAGTAGAAAATAAGATTGTTCTCATTAATTTTCCTTGGCTTGTCTCAAATCCCGTTCTCAGCACAAAAGCCAAGCATCCACCATCTTGAGTTTTCAAATGAAATGACTAGATTTTAAGAGTAAAAAGTTAGAGATTCCAAATAGTCCAAAGATAATTCTATTAAAGACATATCATCATACTTTATCTGGAGTATGCTGCAATATCTTTGTTCCACCAAATAAAATGTGATTCTTATCTCGCTTAATAGATAATCTATCCTCCGAAAGTTTACCAGTAACTGGAACCTGTATAAACAAATGCATGTTAGAACAAAACAAAGTTTGAAAAAGGATCAGCATACCCTCATTAGACAGCCAAAAAATAAAAGGAAAAAATATGCAGCTTACAGACCACATAAAGGAGAGGAGGTGAACCAAATATGGTGCACTGAATATTGTTGCACACCTCATTACTTTAGATAGAAGAAATTAAATTAGATAAAATGATGCAGAAAGTTCTTCTAGATACCCACATTTTCCTTATTTTCCATCCCTCTCTCCACTATTTATGTAAGCATCATTTAATAATAAAGCAATATAAAAGGTACTGATGATACAATGAATCATTACATGAATTTCTGCACAAACTCCAAGACAACTTCAATTGACAACCTCTCAATAAGAAAACTTGATGCAACTTTATGCAACAGCACCAATATCTACTAGCATTGCTTGTACAGCTGTAGCTCCCTCATATAAAAGTACATTTGTAGATAATAAATGCAAATATAACAAAGTAACCTTATAGGCAAGGAAGACTATAAAAATCAAAACAACCTTTGCCATCATGAAAACCAATAATATAAAATTTCACTAACATAAAAATAAGTAGTTGGAAAAGACAACCTTCCATTGCGGAGTAGACTCGCCTGTCAGAATGGCTTCATTCACTATTGCACTTCCAGCTAATAAGAGCATGTCTGCTGGTACAGATTTATCTTCACCGCCAGAAGAGCGCCCTATGGACACGATATCTCCAGGAAGAAGTTCTGTACCCTGGAGCTTTACCCATCTGTTAAGAATATATTAGTTTTTATTACCTCATTGAAAACATAAAAATCACCAACACAAGAAACTAACCAACTTACTTTCCACCACGGTGAACCATCAAAGTCTGATTATCAACTCTTACACGTCTAAGTTCAGTTAACGTCTTCAACCTACTCTTGGCCATAGTCGACTCAAAAAGGAACAGCATGAAAAGTGTGAACAAACTATAGTACCAGTATTCATCCAAGCACCAAAGGCCAACACAGAAGACCTAGATAGGAAGCAAAAGCTCATAAGTAGGCAAAGTGAACTTTATGAACTGCTAGAGTCTAGAAATAGACTTCAAAAGATTACCAACCTGAAACACAAAAAAGGGTTCCATACAGTGTTCCTTCATTAGCTTTTGAAATGTTGGTTGTGGGTACTCAAATCTGCAGATAAATTAAGTCAGCAACAAGTGAACTGACTAAATATATTGGAAGATTATTTTGGGCCACTTGTTTATCAACAAATATGTGGAATAAACCTGAACTCAGGGTTAACAACACCAATTGATTCACAAAACATATGGAACGTGAACAAAATCACAAAAGGAATGGGAGGGCAACGAGTTGTTCTTTTATCAGATTGGGAAAAGAAATATGAAAAGAATTTCTAAAATGCATGTAGACAGAAGTGAAACTGTTGAAAAATCCCAGCTTTATAACTAACTTTGAGATCACTCCAAGGTGAGCTTCTGTAAGAAAAACTTATCCATTCAAACAAGTGCTTAAGTTAGTAAGCTTGCTTTATAAGAAAGTTTAATGTCTGACAAGTGCTTTGTCATTGTAAAGCAGGTGTCAATTTAGCTTGTTGTTCATAAACAGCAGACTCGAAATTTTTGAAAAATTTGTTTGAGACCCACAAGCTTGTTTACGAAAGAAGACAATTTTAGTACCAAAGTATTACAAGCCTAGTTCATGTTTTTCAGCTTGAAACTTATAATAGCAAAACCACATAATAAGCATCACGTCAGATAATGCCTAGCCAAGAATTCGCTACAAGTATTCCAGTGAGCTATCCCGCGGTGAACAAAAATATGGATACCACTGTGAATAACGTGGGTGTTTTCTTCTATATTGAACTCCACGCACAGTAATTAACTAGCTATCCAACTGAAGTTTTCTATTCCAGATAGGACAATTATGATCATGGTTGTCAGATGAAGACTGACGAACAGTAAGGATCAAAAGAACAGGGCATATGTATCTTAACTCTGCAGCAAACAAGAAGTACAATTCATCAAAAATTAGCAAATACTAGAAGATATATCCTAGGAATGCGTTCACTGGCCATTTTTCATCAGCTATATAAGAAATAGCCACATTCCAAGATAGACTAATGTCGGATCCTCCTTCTAGATATCAAGTTCTCTTTCCGTAGACATAGTAGATCATGTGATCCAATAAAAATCATATTCCTTCTCACAGTGTTTTCAGGTGTTGCTTGCGGTCAAATAATTCTAAAAACGGTCATAATGAAACTTACACATTTCTTCCCCACTTATCTGTGGCAGAGATTACTTTAGCTTCTGATCCATGACCACTGTTCCTGAGATAATAAGAAAAGGGTTGCTTTGTAGGGTAAAGGAGTTTGCTGAAGGTCTCCCTTTCTGGCGAAAATATGAAACTTTGCTTTCTAAAATCAAAATATATTTCCTCGACAGTCCCAGATGAAGATGCTGATGAACCTGCAACCTACATTAGAGAGAAAATTTTCATTTCAGGCAAATTCAGTATTGTCTACATTTGAAAATTATTTCAAATTGTCTACATGATGATCTGAAAAAAGAGTAAAAGACGTTCAAAGACTTTTTCATAGTAAAGGATTATTAAACAGTTCTTCTGTCACATGAAATCCATTGAAAAGTCACCAAGAATTATGTAGGGCTCCCTTTTCACACTTGACAATAGTTTTATGTTGACCATCAAGCTAGCTAATATAATCTTCCTCCTTTGTCAGGGGTTAAAACTAGATGTTAAAAGATTTAAATAAATGGCATGGCATTACTAGAAAATAGAAATAAGTTTATTTTTCGCTTCATTTTTCTCAGGAAAAGGAGACCATCTATCTATCTATCTATCTATCTATCTATATATATATATATATATATATAATTACTAAGTGACTTGAAAAAAGTGGCATGAGCTCTGAATAGAAGCATTATATATATGCAATCATAATTTTTAAAGGATCCTACTTCTATACAAAGTGTAGTAGTGCGTTAATGGCAGAATACATGCCGCCAGCATGATTGTGTTCCAACACAAGGCACCCGACATGGCCTGGCATGATGCATACAATTGTTAATGTGGACCTTTATTCTAACAGAACATATGAATATGTTTATACATCAGCAATACCTCTTCTTTGCAAATTTAGAATTCATGCACAATTACATAATTTTGATATTAAGAGTGATCAAAAGATGTTCTAAGTTCCTTCCAACTAAGAAATATGGCACAAAAATATGTCCTTCCAAATACAGGAAGAACTCCAACATCTAGAAATAATTATAATTTGTGCCTTTTACAATGTGGCTTGCCTAGTTATTACGGAAGGTGAAACTAGATACACGTTATCAGCTCGACACTTACAATCGTCCGAATGTTCAGCGGAACAATCTCTTTTGATCCAGAAAATTTAGCAGGAATTATCTTGCAAGCGTTTGCAGAATGGATGTCTTTCACCTGCCAATCAGAGTTTAATCAATCAGAATCGAAAGGTCAAAATGTTACATCCAATATTGAATCACAACAACTGTTTCACACTACTGAATTGTTTAAACTCAAAATGCATCAAACTTTGTCAGATTAACTAAATATCGATTTTTTTGTCCAACAAGATCCCTCATTTATCACGAACGAGCCCCGCATACCTTACTGAACTGCACGAAGCATCTGAAGTCCACCGACCAGCCCGTGAAGAGCAACACGAGGATGTGCGTAACCGCGATGCCGCCGAGAACGATCGAAGCATCCGTGAAGTCGATGCTCGGCACCACAACGAAGAGCCAAAGGGAGTAAAGGATCGCGAACGGCCACACGTCCAAGCGCCAGGGCCAATGCCGCCTCCTAAGCAAGTCAACTCCTTGCACCACTTTGCCGTCCACCTCGTATCTCGTCATTCTTCTTCTTCCCCTCCTAAACCACCGAAATCCACTTACAGCCTAAATCTTGACAATAAATAGGAAAAGATATCGAGATCCCAGGGGCACAGAGTTAGGGTTTTCAGATCAAAGAAGAGGAGGAAAGAAATCTACCCACGGATCGGCTACCCACCGGATCGAAGGGAGATGAGTCGGCGTTTTAGGTTTAGTCGCTTCGGAGTTCTCAATCGTACGTAGACATGGAGGGACTCGTTGCCGCGGAGGAAAGTCGCCGGGGGGCTTCTATTTTCCTTTCTCGTTGCCCAGTGAGATCTCTTCGTTTTCTCTCTTTTCGTTTGCACGTATCTTGATGAACGAAAGTTGTAGGATACCGTAGGATATCGCGCGGCTGCTTGCGGATAACGCATCGACGAATCGCCTTTGATTTAAGGCCCTAACCAAGAGACCTCGAGGGCTCGAGAGATTCCTAGTGGACTCGGCCCATTAGCTATTTAGTATTCGTATATTGGATATTTGTTATTGGATTTGGATATTGGATATTGGATACTGGATATTAAATATATTTTTTAGACCAAGATTGGATATTGGATATTCGATATTCGATATTGGATATTCGACAAAATTCTCAAAGACCATTTCAAAATCATCCCTGGAATAAAATTGATCATATTTATTTTAAAACTTTTAGATATTAAAAGAAGATGAGTTAAAATAAATATAAGGTGTTAAATATATATTGATCTTACAAAAGTTAGGTTTCTTCTCTTGAAAGGTGATTAGTTAAACTTAAAATTCTCTATAAATTTTTCTATAAATATATATTAATATTCTGAGTAACCAACCCTAAGCAGCTACCATTCTTGACGTGCCCCTAATCCTATCTTAATTAAGGACGAAAACTCTCACTTCATTAATCATCCAGATGGTTCTAAAATTACTCCCCAAACTTTATGTCATATAATTCATTGAATAATTACTCTGAATTAAACTACATATTATTGAGACCTATTCCAATCGTACTGTTGAGCCGTCAACTAAATTAAGTCATTGAGTCAATTAAAATCCATCGTATGACTTTAATAATAAGAAAGAGTACTTATCAACTCTACTATAGTTTATTAGTTTTGATCCTTAAATTTTAATATCAATACTCAAAAGTCATTTAAATAGCATCCTAGTTCCTATACTTTTTTATTTTCCTTTATTTTATTTTTTATTTATTTTTTTGCTATGGAAGATAATTTATCTACATTCTCTCGACACTGCATCATTTCTCCGCCCTAACGTAGATGAAGGCCAATTTCGCGTGCTTCATCGCCAAAAATTTGTTGTCTGATACCAAAAAGAGCTTTTGCTCATAGCAATGAAGGTTCTTCTCTTCTCCTCCCATCCCAAATCCCCCATCCTAACTTTCCCCTTCCTCACCCACCCAAAACCCTTCTCCAAAATCCTCGCTTCCAGCTCCACCAATCTCCTCCTCCCGAGAGCGCACACCACCTGTTCGACCACAAGACCAGTATCTCCACCCCATCGATCCCGCAAAACCCACTTCAAAAGCTCCTCCCCCTCCCCCTCCTCCTCCTCTTCCCTCTACGCTCGCCCCAGCCTTCTCGAGATGAAGAGGGACCGCGCCGCCAACCGCGCAAAAGTCTACGACTTCCTCCGCGGCCTCGGCGTCGTCCCCGACGAGCTAGACGGCCTCGAGCTCCCCGTCACCGTCGACGTCATGCGCGAGCGCGTCGACTTCCTCCACTCCCTCGGCCTCACCGTCGACGACATCAACGCCTACCCTCTCGTCCTCGGTTGCAGCGTCAAGAAGAACATGGTGCCGGTCCTCGACTACCTGGGCAAATTGGGCGTCCGCAAGTCCACGCTCACGGAGTTCCTGCGCCGGTACCCGCAGGTCCTTCACGCGAGCGTGGTGGTTGATCTGGCCCCCGTCGTGAAGTACTTGCAAGGCTTGGACGTTAAGCCCAAGGACGTTCCTCGCGTTTTAGAGAAGTACCCAGAGGTTCTCGGGTTCAAGTTGGAGGGGACTATGAGCACATCAGTGGCTTATTTAGTAGGAATTGGAGTGGCTAGAAGAGAAATTGGCAGTGTTCTTACTCGTTATCCAGATATACTGGGAATGCGGGTGGGGAGAGTAATCAAGCCTTTCACAGAATACCTTGAGACAGTGGGGTTGCCGAGGTTGGCCTTGGCTAGATTGATAGAGATGAAGCCATACATCCTTGGATTTAGCTTGGAAGACCAAGTGAAGCCTAATGTGGAGGCTCTCATCGATTTCGGAGTTAGGAAAGAGTCAGTAGGTTCCGTGGTAGCGCAGTACCCAGATATTTTGGGAATTGAATTGAAGGCTAAGCTTATTGCACAGCAGAGCTTGTTCGAGTCAAATATTTTGGTCAATCGTGATGAATTCGGAAGAGTGATTGAGAAGATGCCTCAAGCTGTCAGCCTCAGCCGCTCGGCCGTAGTAAAGCATGTTGATTTCCTCAAAAGATGTGGCTTTTTGTTGAAGCAAGTGAGTAGGATGGTTACGGGCTGCCCACAACTGCTTGCTTTGAATCTGGATATTATGAAGATGAGCTTTGAGTATTTTCAGACTGAAATGGACAGGGATTTGGAAGAATTGGTTGAGTTTCCGGCTTTCTTTACGTATGGGCTCGAATCCACTATAAGACCCAGGCATCAGTTGATATCACAAAAAGGTTTGAAATGCTCTCTAGGATGGATGCTCAATTGTAGTGACGCTAAATTTGAAGAGCGGATGAGGTACGACTCAATTGGAATTGAGGAAATGGAGACAGAGCCATCATTTGACATGAAAAATTTGCTAAAACCAAGGGAAGAAGATGACTCCGGATCTGAATATGATGAAGACACTGAGGATGAAGATAGTGATGATGATTATGTCTGACGCTTCATTATCATGAGTATTAGCTTCAACACAAGAAGATCACACAGTAACTTAGTTTTGCATAATATTGTGATACATACAGCTAAGTATTTGTTCCAAAAATTCATCTTTGTGGCCTGAATGCTGATTAACATGGTGCAGAAGTATTTTTGATGTCAAAACTCAAGGTAATCTCATTAATCACTAAAAATTGTTGTCTACCTGAATCTTTATAGATAAGGCAATCTTAAACTTATGTGTTAATGGCTAATTTGCATGGCATTGTTGTACACAAAGGTCAAAGCAAGCCTTGAGACTGACATATGTATCGTTGTAAGTGCCCATTTTCAATTCTCTCCACTATTTAACATGATTCCTTTTAAAAGGCCACTTCTGCAGATGCATTTCAATATTCATCTGAGCTGGATTGTGTACATTCGCCACTGCTAAACCTTTCTACTACCACATCTGTTTGGTGGTGTTGTTTGAGACTTGCCTTGCAGCAATTACATCAATGTCCATCAGTAGTGGCTGCATACATAGTTCATTCATCTCTTTATGTGTTTATATACAATCTGGTTGAGTGAATTCTAAGGCCTTGTTTGGTTTGAGGCTAAGCTCCGAATTCAACTAGTCAATTTTATTTTTAGTTTTAATTTTTTTAAAAGTAAACTTGTTTAGATATGAAAAAATAAAAAAATATTTAATTACTAAACCAGTTTATGAGTCTCTAAACTCAAAATGAATAAGGCCTAATGTAATAGGCATCTTTAGCTGAGCAGATTTCTTTAGGAATGTAACTTCACATTGGTTGAGCCTACATAGAGCTTCAGCCTGATTTTATGAATGGTTCATCTAACAGTAAATTTGATTAACCCTATGCATAATTTTCTTGCATTAATTTTCAGTATGTGCAGAAGCGGAAAAGAAGCCTACCAACAAAACTTTTTTCTTTTTGTTTCCTCTTTTGCGTAGTGTCTCCCTATCGTCGTTTTTCCCAATGTTGTTCTCTGTAATGGAATACACTTTTACTCTTAAACAGGGTTCCTCATCATTCAGGCTGCAGCTTGACCATTGTTTCATGATCTCTTCAGAGTTCCTGACTTCCTGCAATCCTCAAAGGAAATATATTGTTGGCTGTATTCAGAGGGTAGCATGTTTTAGCCTATTATTTATCTTCCTCTGTTATGCTACAATGAAACCAAATTACAGGCATGGAATCATAGAGGTTGGATTTATTCTTTGGTTTACTCTACTTGAGTTGTTCTGTGGAAGATTGATTCAGTATTTATCTCCACGGTATCTAAAGGCTTGCACTTGACCGTGAAATACTTTGCATGAGAAAATATGCTATGTATTTCCATTGAATTGATACAGTTTTTATTTTATTTTTATGTTCTTTCGTTTTACTCGCAAAGTCTAAATTCAACAGCTACAAATGAAACTATTTAAAAACAAATTTCTTTTCAAATCAAAGATTGCGACTTTACAATCCGCAGTGACTACATCGTATGCACAGCTGAGACTATTCCATCAACATCCGACAACACTCTCGTGCCAAAGCGGCGAGCTCCTCGCCGGCGGCGACGAGCCCACGCACACCTCCAACCTCGCCCGGAACCTCGGGTCGCTGGGCCTCAACAGCGCCGGAAGTGAGAGCCGCACGCCCTTCTCCTCGCAGGCGAGATGCCTCGGTCGAATCCTCTCGTCGAGACTAAACGACAGGTACTGTGGGAACTCCTTGAGCTCGTTGAGTCCCCTCCTCATTTCCCTTATCAAAAAAGCGACCTTGGGCTCCAGGTTCTTCTCGATGCTGTAGCAGAACAGTTGGGGAAACCTCCTCGCCATCGCCCTGGCCTCCCTCGGCTGGAGTCCCGCCTTCTCCAAAAACTCGAGCCGCGGCAGGAATTTGTCTTCGACGCTGCAGGAGAGGAGGGGGGCGTGTGGGGCAATCGGGGAGACGCCTAGGGTTTGGAGGAAGTAGAGGGTGGGGCGCAGGCGTTGGGAGACAGAGGAAACGAGGAGGCGGGGGCGGCGGCGGAGAACGCGGGGGAGGTCGGCGGCGGGGACGCGGGCCTCGCGGAGGAGGAAAGAGAGAGTTAGGGAGAGGGAGGACGGGGAGGCGGCGAGGAGCTCGGGGCACATGCCGGCGGCGCGGCGGACGTCGGCGGCCGAGAGACCGAGGGAGAGGAGGAGGGCGACGGCGGCGCGGAGGGTGGGGAACGGGGCGGCGGCCAGTGTAGGGTGGGCGGCGGCGGAGGAGGAGAGGTCGATGCCGAGGGAGTCGAGGAAGAGGAGCTTCTCGTGGAAGGAAGAAGAGGAGGAGGAAGAGAGGGGCAATTTGGGAAGGATGGGGGATTTGGGGGCCTTTCGGGAAGAGGGATAGTAGTAGTTATAGTACTGCCACTACTAGTCTGGAGCTTGGATGAAATTTTGAGGAGACGAGGGGCACTTCGGGACAGGGAAGGGATTCGATAGGAGGGACGGCGGAGGAGGGAGGTGGTGGAGGTGGAGGGGCAAAATTGGAAGACTTCTTCCATGGGGGGGGGGGGGAGATACAGATACTACATTCTATCGAAAGTGGGAAGAGGGAAAGAGAAAATAACAAAGGGGCTTTTAGGGAAATTGGAGGAGATAAGGAAAGAAAGAAGATGGTAGGGAAATCTAGAAGGGGATTGGACAACGGCACGGATGGGTCAGAGTCGAATGGGCCACATTACATACTCTATTTTTACAATATTCATTTAAGTAATTCAATAATAATAATAATAAATAAAGTGAGAAATTCTCTGACCATAATTTTGTTGAGCAAGTGGAAATTCCACAGCCATAAGCCACAGGAACAGTGCCTTCCTTTGTGGGCCTCCCTTAACATGGCATGACATTTTCAATTTTTTCTCCAGAAAATCCTTGGTTTCTTTAGATTATCCTTTTTTCCTAAAAGATGTAGGATTTTTGAGTTGGATCATGAACATATTGATATGTTCAAATTTTTTACCATTCGAATTGAGAAAGATTTCCTGCTATCTTAGTTTGAGGGGGTTAATTAGTAGTTTTAGCAGCGTTTTAAATTATAGATTCTTTTTTGAATTTCTTTTAACATTTCTTTTAACATTTTAGTGTGCAAGGGCTCGTTGGCTATAAGACTGGGTAATAAGGTCGGTTTCCCTCAATGATGAGTTTGAATAATTTGCCAATCCTCATACAAAAGTAGGTCATAATGGGTTATATTTGAAACTTCGACAATCCTAAACTGAGTTCGTATGGATTGGTCGGGTATATTATTTGATATGTGCTAACAGATTAATCCTGTGCACTCTGTGATTTTTATCACATTAGTTTAATTCTAAACATTCTTTTCTTTTCTTTTGACGCAATTAGAATTATTCTTGGACAAATTTGCCTCTCAAATTTGTAAGCAAAATGAGAATTTGGTTCATTCTAACACAGAAAAAAAGTTATAATTATAAACTCAAGACGGCCAATATTCTATATTTCCATCTTCGTTCCATATTATTCTTGTTGGTTTCACATCTCCCCCGCTTCCGTCTCCTCCTCGTAGTCCTTCTCAAACCGACGACGACGAGGGTCTCTCTCGAACTCTTTCTTGGTCCCGGAAAGTAAGTATGTCGCTCTCCTTCTTCCCCCTTCATAGATTTTCCATAACATACGAAGAACAAATGCGGAGTAATAATTTTGGCGCTTTCCGAGTAGGATCTTCCAAGCTAATTCAATCAAATGTTTCGACCTAATCACCGTTTTCTTAGACAATAAAATTGACCTTTACATTAGATAGCGTCCCATACAAGTTACCCGATTAAGGGGTCTGTGTTTGCCCGCTTTTAGAAACGCTGCTGCAATGCAATCCAAGCAAAGATTTGAAGTACAATGCTGTTGTTTGGAGCAATTTGACATACATCTTACGTGCCATGGAAAATTTGATAAAGCCCTAATCGATAGTGCCCTGATAAGAGGGGAATCGAGGAGACCCGGAAGATTCTAGGAGAAATTAGTGACTTGTGAGGTGTATCCTTCCAATTTGAGTTGGAGACACAGCTCATTGCGTTTTGGCTTCATATCGGGATCAGTGAACTGCCCTAGTTGTAGTCATAGAAATAGATGTTTTGTTGTCCTCATACAGATCTTGCCCCAAGAGGCTTTAGAAGCAGGCAACAAAATGACCCAGAGTACTCCCTTGCTTGTTAGCGCACAGAAAGCTCAGGTTATTTGTTTTACGAATAGGTATAATGCATTCTTCAAATTGAGCTGAATGAAGGAGTGCAATGGCTTTTAGAGAAGTATGCAAGATATATGGATTTTCAAAATCAGCATCAGTGTTTTTGCATCAGTGTTTTTGCTTATAAGGGCTCTCTGTTCACAAAAGATTCAGTAGTTGACAATGGAGAAAAGTTTCTTTATTTTCCTTAAAGAAACAAAGGCGAAGGAGGCATTGTTTTTAACTAGTTTTGATCAATGATTAAACTGTGGAATGGATAATGTGGACCCAATCTTGCACCTTAAAGATGATCTTATGATCATTCTAGCTGATCCTGGTGCCCTAAGATCCATCTCGTCATCTAAACTAATAATGATACACACTAAGACAAGTTTTAGGTCGCGACCTCTTTGTTGTTTCTACCATTCAGAGCTTCAGACCTGCAATGGTGATGTAAATAATGATGTTGACATGCATCATTTTCTAAGCTGGTGTGGTAATTCTACATACTTTGTTTTGGGTTTAATGAGACGTCTTTTCCTCTTTGGCAAAGATATTTAATGTAATATGACCAAGGACTTGCATGGTTGGAATGGTTTTATACTATTTATTTACTTAGGCTATTTTCATTTTCATTTAGTTTCATTGTCTTGGGTTTGAAAGATATAGACCAGTATCTTATGAGTTATGAGAATCTAATCCCTTATAATTTTTGTCATTAGATTGACATTACCAAGAATGAGAATTTTTTTTAAAGATATAGTCAGGCAGTCATTACAGTGAAGTATGATTTATCTGTTCAGTTTTTCATTTGCATTTGTGGGCGTCTACTATTGGACAACCATCTTATTGTTATCTTTTCTCTCTTCTTATTATACCTAAATCTTGATCTTGGGTTGCTTGTTGCTGAAAGAGTTTATTGCAGAACTCACAGTTAGCATGAAAATATCAAACATACTCTGGACTAGCATTTGCATTTTATTTTAACATTATTCCAGTGTTTGATATTTGATACCAAAAGTTCATGACTGTTAGTCAATGGATACCATGTAATATGTAATCTATGAGAGAGACAGAAGAAGAAAAAATATTCATGAAATAATGTTTGATTTATTTTATTCTTTCTTGTATCTAGCTCTTGGCAAGTCATGTTCCTTAGTTACATTGGTTTTAATGATCTCTAGCTATTTGTCAAGATTACAGAGCTGTACATGTTTTGCATGAATTGTTTCTAATTCCTTACCTTTTACTTTTTATGACTATTCCTGTAGTGGGTCCTGTTGCCACTGTACTCTTTGGTATCATGTCTTCTAATAAGAGATTGTCTCATTTCTAGGTAGTAGGATTTAAGAAGTATTGGATTCTGATATGGAGCCTGTGGCACAAGATTTTCAACCCAGAACATTCTCGATCAAACTGTGGCCCCCCAGTGGAAGTACAAGACTGATGCTTGTGGAGAGAATGACTAAGAACTTTTCTACTGAGTCTATATTTTCAAGAAAGTATGGCCTTCTGAGCAAGGAAGAGGCTAGTGAAAATGCTAAACGCATCGAGGAAGTTTGCTTTGCTTCTGCAAATGAGCATTTCATGAAAGAACCTGATGGGGATGGAAGCTCTGCTGTTCAGCTGTATGCCAAGGAAATTAGCAAGCTTATGCTGGAGGTTCTGAAAAGAGGGCCGATGCCTGAAAAGGATAGAGAAGCAGCTGTAATTGAAAAGCCCCTTTTGCCTGGTAATACTGTGTTTGATATTTCAGGTGGTCGTCGGGCTTTTATTGATGCTGAGGAAGCACAGGAACTTTTAAGTCCACTGGCGGAGCAAGGGAACTCTTACACCAGGATTTGTTTCAGCAACAGGAGCTTTGGCATTGATGCAGCCTGTATTGCTGAACCTATTCTTGCATCGCTTAAGAAGCAGCTGACTGAGGTAGATCTCTCGGATTTTGTTGCTGGGAGACCTGAGGATGAAGCTCTTGAAGTTATGCGGATATTCTCATCAGCATTAGAAGGCTGTATACTGAAGTACCTAAACCTCTCTGACAATGCTTTAGGTGAGAAGGGTGTCAGGGCATTCAATGCACTCTTAAAGTCACAAAATAGCTTGGAAGAGCTTTATTTGATGAATGATGGTATATCTGAGGAAGCTGCAAAAGCATTGTGTGAGCTCATCCCATCTACTGAGAAGCTTAAGATCCTCCATTTCCATAATAACATGACAGGAGATGAAGGTGCAATTGCAATTTCTGAGCTACTGAGACATTCACCTCTTCTAGAGGATTTCAGGTGCTCATCAACAAGGGTGGGTTCAGATGGTGGAATCCCATTGGCCAAGGCTTTAGAAACTTGTAGTCATTTGAAGAAGCTTGATCTCCGAGACAATATATTTGGTGTGGAAGCTGGGATAGCCCTGAGTAAATCTCTTGAAAAACTTGTCGGTATTACTGAAATCTATCTCAGCTATCTGAATCTGGAAGACGAGGGAACCATAGCAGTTGCCAATGCTCTGAAACAGTCTGTTCCTCACCTGGAAGTTCTTGACATTGCTGGAAATGATATAACTATTAAATCTGTCCCGGCACTGGCAGACTGTGTGGCTACAATGCAGTCAATTAAGAAACTGAGCTTGTCAGAGAATGAACTGAAGGATGAGGGTGCAATTCTGATTGGCAAAGCACTTGAGCAGAGTCATACACATCTCAAGGAACTTGATTTGAGCATTAACATGATAAGAAGAGCTGGGGCTAGATGCTTGGCTCAAGCAGTCTCAAACAAGCCTGACTTTACACTTTTGAACATCAATGGAAATGCCATCTCGGATGAAGGAATTGATGAGGTAAAGGAGATTCTGAAAGCCGGTTTGAATTCTGCAGATGTGCTTGGGCCATTGGATGAGAATGATGTAGAGGGGGAAGGTGAAGAGGAAGAGGAGGGAGAAGGGGAGGAGGGCACTGCTGAAGGCGATGAGGATGAACTGGAATCAAAACTCCAGCATCTCAAAGTTGAGCAGGACTAGGCAATCTATTATGTTCAACTTGTTTCACTATTTACTTTCAAGTCGCTTTTCAGACATTCTGGCTCTGTTTTGTTGAGCTGAGCTGATCCTCCCATTATTACTTACTATTAAGTTATTTTTGTTTCCTTCTTGCTAGTTCGTTAGCTGGATAGACTGAAAACCTTTTAGTGTGCTTTCACACTGGATTGAATTATTTTGTGGTTCACTATGGAAATTGAACTTATTTGGAGTTTGTTGCTTTGGATGATTGGAGTCAGTGTTAAGAAGTAACTAGCAAACTGGTGGTTGACATGCTTATCTACTCATTTCTTTAGCAAACTGACTGATTCCACTGTCGATCCTTGATTCCAAGAAAACAATTTGATACCACGAATTTTGGTCTTATTATTTATTGTTGACATATTTGCTAATTGGTTCTTTTTTCATGCACGCTTGCAGAAAAGCACCAGCTAGATCATGACGAATCTCAGTACAATTATTTTCTTTAATATAGTGATAAAATATAGACAGTAAAAGACAAATATGTCTATTATAAAATGGAGAACTAAGCCCTTATGATGCACATCTCACAATTATGCCCTTGGCTACTCTAGCCAAGGTTAGCCAATTATATCACTAAACCTTGTTTGAACAATTTGGCGTTCCTATCTCTGGCATATATAATCTGCTTGAAACAAAGATCAGAGTTGTAAATCCCTAAAAATATACCAGAAACAAAAAGGTATTACAAAGTGCTCTCAGATAATAACTAGTTAGCCTTTTTGTATCTTCTCCCTTTGCAGCCAAAAAATCAAGGCGTACAGCAAATAAACTTATAAAGACTACAGGAAAATACATTGACAATGTGTTTCCGATCAACCTCATTTCAAGGAAACATGCCCACATAAACAACAAGATTGGCACGGCCCAGTATTACACGTGTTAAAAGGAAAAAAAAACAGAGAGAGAGAGAGAGAGAGAGAGAGAGAGAGAGAGAGAGAGAGAGAGAGAGAGAGAGAGAGAGAGAGAGAGAGAGAGAGAGAGGAATACAAATATGATTCAAAAATAAATAGCAAGCTTTTCATCAATCTTGTCCTGCAATTGGTTACACTGCTCCAATAAGAAGGTCAACCTGTCATTCTTTCTAAACAGAGGGGCCATCATCTGCTCATTTCTATTAATAGTTGGGGGCACATCCTCAGTAAAGTTACTATTATCAAGATTCTCAACATGTCCCTTGCCATAAGTGTCCTTAGGACGGCCTTTTTCGAAGACACCCTCAGGATGTAAAGTTTCAGGCAAAGCTGTCGATGAAGAGCACTGCGTAAATGGAAGACTGCAACTGATTTCAACAACTTCGTCAAAAGAAAGATTATCAGAAACTGGATTTATCAGTTGATGACCTTCATAACTTAATTTGTTGTTCCGATCCTTCCTGCCAGAATTGAATGTCATTGTGGCATCGGCTCTGCAAGTTAACTCCTTTGCAGAAGTCCTATGAAGATGTTGCTCCAGCACGTAAGCAACTGAGCATTCTACAGCTGTCAACTTCGTTAGCCTCCAGTTGTAAATACGGCGGAATATTGTCACCCATCTCGGAATGATGTAATAATGTGAACCACGAAGCTCAAGGTTAACACCCTTCTGTACCATTAACCTTGCCTCACTTGCCGCTAGGTCTGAATTCAACAAATAACTTGATTGAGTCATGTAGCTTATTAAGCATTCTTCAAGGGCCAACTTCTGATTTTTAATCTGCTTGCCCATGTGAGAGCCATGCTTCAGCCAAGAAATATCACTGTGAAAACTAGGAAGTTTGCAGCTTCTTATTGCTGCAATTAGTGGTTCGATTATCATAGGTGAGCTCCAATCGCTGTTTGGTAAGAACTTCTCCGCATATATGCGTTCGAAGCTTGACTTCTCAAGAAGATCAATCTCATGAGTTGGCCAACTGTTTGGATTCCCGGATGCTGCAGAAAGAATTTCCTCTACCAGACAGTCGAGGGCATCATTGAAAGCTGAGATACAATTGTCTGGCCCCACTTCAAAGGCATTACAAGTATCAAGTACCTCAAGTGAAGATCTCAAGTAGCTTAAGGCCAGATCACGAGTCTTCACTAGAGTGAGAACAGGCTGCACTGGTGAATGATCTGCTAGCCATTGTAGTCCCTCTCTCAATTTGTTGTCATCAAAGAAATTGTTCACGTGATCATCAGGACTGTTACCAACTAGAAAAACTACAGATAACGGGTTTATTTTTGTTTTGTCTGTGTCATGAAGGCCAAGTCTGTTGATTATATTCTGTGAAGCATCAGCATCCTCTTCCATGTATGCATCACTACTTACTATAAGAAGAGGCAATTTTGATCCAGAAGGTAAAGACGTTAAAAGATTGTGAAGTCGTATCCTCTGAACTTCCCATGGAATGCTTTCTGATACTAGAAACATTATACAGCTTGTGCCAGAAATACTATCTTTCTCAGAAACTTGCTGGACACTGTCAAACGTTGTGTCCCTAATGACAGACAGACAGCAAGTATTAGATGGATTTATCTGAGAACAGATCCATTTCTTCCATATGGATAAGTGGGACAATGAGACCAGTGGTTCATTTTGTTCTTTACCAGGACCGGTTATCTTTGAGAGCAACCATCTTGAAGCCAAATGATTGGTTTGACCTTCTGTGACGCTTGGCTGCACAACGATAAGCAGCTTCCAGCAAATACAGTTGGCATCAGGATTTCTCTCACTTATAATTGGTGACACCAATTCTGAAATATTCAACCTTGACCATGACTTCCCTTGTCTGCTATATCTCTCTTTAGCAATGTAGTCAATATTCAATTCCCCAGGAGAATGCTTTGGTGCCTTTATCAACTGATAGTAAAATAACCATCTATGTTTAGTAAATAGATATCACTATAAAAATTAAAAACAAGTGACATGTCTATAGGGTAACTTACTGATGCACTCTGCCGAACAGGTGGTCCTAGTGAGAGAGAACTCAATGCTGCGGTAGCAAGAAAATCCTTCTGCTCACGCATTGACCTTTTCTCAGCGGCTCGCTGCTTCCATTTGCTGGAAATAAGGGACAACTCAAAATTGTTAGGATTTGTCTGTGAAACACCTAAATTTATTACAAAATGGGAAACAGTGGTGAACCTTAAGATCAGTTTTAGCTTTTCGCTGGCAACTTCATTCTCCTTATTGACTAAAA
This sequence comes from Typha latifolia, assembly GCF_019914945.1. Taxonomy (NCBI): domain Eukaryota; kingdom Viridiplantae; phylum Streptophyta; class Magnoliopsida; order Poales; family Typhaceae; genus Typha; species Typha latifolia. The sequence goes on along the minus strand of NC_133087.1, from coordinate 2,874,697 downwards.
CAATTGATGTTCCATCATTTGAAACAATATCCATCTGAGTTTTTGAATCTTCATAAGTGCCCTCAGAGTTGGAACTTCCAGATGGTCCAACGTGATCCAGGTTGACTCCCAAATTTGGTAAAATTCTTTGATTCATGGGAGTATCATTAAATGATTCAACCACCTCTCCATATTCAGCTTGCTCTTCATGGCTGCATACTGAGTCATCTAAAGATACGGCAGTAGGACCTGGGAGTGGACAAAAGGCCTCTGCCACTGCAGTTGCTGATGGTACTTCTATAGGAAGTTGTTGAGGGTGAGAGTGAATTATAAGATCTGAGTCTTCTTGATTATCAAACATTTGCTCATCAAGCACATCAGTCCTGACTTCTGTTCTTGATGCTCCTTTCTTCTGATCAAGCACATCTACTACCTCTGGAATAATATCTATTTTTCCAGTGAATTCAGAAGCAATAGGACCAGAGTAAGCATCATCAATAATTCTTCGCGACTTCTTCAGGTGAACAAGTTGGGAACACTTTGTTGGGAAGTCACTATCATTGTTAATAAAGAGACCCTCTTTGACTAAGTACAGCTCTTCATATTTCTTTAAAACAAACCCATGATATTCCAGAAGACTTCCTATGTCCTCCCCCTGAAATAGGGAAAGAAGTTGTTAGGGAGGACCAAAGATTTTCAGATATGATGATCAATAAGAAGACGCAAAATATCACCTACCTCCATGCCGAGCCACTTTACAATGTGTTTAATAGGGATTCCTTGATTATTCTGAAGACCGCTGTGAAGAGAAGCAAGTGCTTGTGTTCTCAACTGAATAAGGAAGTTTCGGTTAATCTCATGAGCACAATAGAGTACAAACAACAGAAAATAAGAACCAAAAAGATAGCAATAGATTATGGAGTAACTGACTTATCTCCACCTTGCGTTTGATCCCAAAGATAAGATGTTTATTTTAGGAATAGGTGTGTCCACATGTCATTAACACTATCTAGACAGCTTCTTTCCAGCTAGATGTAAATCAATGAATCTAAGGACGAGACTAATAAAGTCAACACAGTATCAATCTCATAGTGGTCTGACTGATTACATAATCACTTTTATGTTGATGATCTTCTACAGGGATGTAGGTATTACAGTTGCTGAGTTGCTGATAATTACTATGATAGATGACACTACAATGTCGACAAGTTGTAAGTCAAGTTTTAAAAAATAAGAACACAAAATCAAATGGGGTAGTGCTACATTGGAAAATCACTGAGATCATCTCCGGGAGCACCACATGTGCTCTTGGTGCCCATTTAAGTTTGCCTCAACTTACATTAACATAAATAAGTCGAATATTACTATAGAAGAATTAAAATACCTAACAAGAGAATATACTTTTAAATGATGTTTAGAGAAGTTTCTTAAATTACTTTATTTGTACAACTTTTGTAGATCCCTATAATATTTGTTAATTTATTGAAACTGTGAGACTGAGTACAACTGAAACTAAGGGAATCAGTGAAATAAAACACTGCGGGGCTTTGATAGATTGAAAACAAGACCAAGTTAAAACTTATCTTTTTGTTCTATTACTAAATTTCATATCTAGAAGTCCAGTTCGTCTATGCTAAAGTTGCAGAGAAGATTATTCTTAGCTAAGTATGGTTCACTCTACTATCAAGCCCCACAAATTATCACACCTATGATGGATTAAGTCCTTTACTTTCTTTGGCATAGCAGATCTGCAGACATTCTTTTGTAGATTAATTTCGTCTTCTAGAAGGAAAGTGTAACTCATATAAATCTTAGGTATTCTCCCAATGGCTAGTAAGTGTCAAAACATAAGAACATCACCAAAATAAAAGAGAGGGAAAAGGACAATAAAAATATTACATACTTTTGCAAAGTGAGCATGCATCAGGCATGCCTGCAGGTAACTTGCTTTCCTTGCAAGGCGAAAGAAGGAAATGTAGTTGCTGATCCTACAAGCCCTGAAATATAAAAGCCATTAGATAAAGGAGAAAATCATAAGGTATAATTGACAGCAATTGCAAGTATAATATTAACCAACAGAGACTAGAATGGTTACCTTGCCACCTCTCGAGCAAATGAGATTTCTGGACTGCATCTTAGCTCCGAAGACATTTTAGCAAGATCAAGTGAGAGCTCCGCAGGTTCTACCTAGAACAGAAGATAGATTAGGCTAATAATTTAAATCAACAAAAACAACTAGGCCAACATGAAAGATAAAACCTTGTAGCCAGGATGCTTGTCTAACTTGAGAAGCGCATAATAACCCCGAAACTCTTTTTCTGTAGGCACAACTATACCCTTCTTCCTGTGATCATCGTACATTTGAAACAATTCAACTGATGTTTTGTTCATTTGCTCTATGTTGAGGTGCGCATCAAACCCCTCTGAGAAGCCCTCTCCTTTGTTGTACTCACATAATTCATGCATTGCAATGATATGAAGTCTTATCTGGTAGCAGAAAAGAACCGTTACATATCTCATGATGACAGGATATCCAAAAGTGTAAATAACTCTACAAGGTTTGTGCTACCATTTGTTCAAGCATGGCTATAGCCTCTTGATTGAAAATGTGCTGCATCCTGAGGTCCATTCTTACAGCTCTCATTCTATCCCACAGGAAATTGTATATACTCAGAAAATTGTCACCATAAGGTTGATCCAGCAAACCAAGAAGATAATCAACTGTCCTCTGCAAGACTGGGAGAGGTCTTATCAAGTCAGCTTCTCGCTCAGCCGTCCTATTATACTGTATGAATCAGATAAGAACTTCGATCATGCTTCCTGTTATAGGTGATGCAAGATAATCTCAGAATCAATCCTATCATGCAGACATCAGATTAAGGATACTCATCGAGTACCTTTTTAACAGCCAAAAACTTGGTCGTTTGGTTTCTTTCTCCATCCAATCTCTCATACTTGTCGAGATCACCTTTTCTTTCACGCTCCTCCCTCTCAGTTTCTGAAGCATGAAAATAAGTTCAACTTAGTGCAGTTCTTCCTGAGGTACTCAAGTAAGAGATAAAAATGAAAATCTGGCTAACCTGGGCATTGTAATATTATGAGTACAAGATTTGTTTACAAAAGCATTAAAACATGTGAAACGAAATTAAAAGCTTTAAATAAACCTGGACACATATCAGGGCAGAGCCCGACCACAGCTGCAGATGATTTTGAAACTTCAAAGTCAGGCAAAGTGCCTCTGTTGGCTCCTTCAGCTTGTTCCACTTCATTCCTTTGTACCAGAGAATCCCGATTCTGTTTATTTGATAGAGTGTGCTTCCCACCATCATGCGCACTCTCAATTGGTCTGCTTAGTTCAACGTGAAAGCGGGCCAAGCGTTTTGCCTTCGCTTGCTTTTCTCTGCACTTAAATTCATGTTAATGAAAATGATTGACCGCTCTGAAGCAAGAGATTACACTAGAATTTCTAAATGATAGTTGAATAGTAAATCAATATGCAAATACCTCTCAGAGTCAAGGTCAGCAGATGGCATCCCTAATTCTTCGGTAAAACGTAAAGGAGGAGACCTAGCCCTTTTAGGGGCACTAAGATGTGCAGCTTTGGGTGGTGAAGGAGTTTTTGTACGACGAGCATCTGCATAAGGCCCTACGGGATGAAAGCTCTGATGAGGCAGCATGTGAGCATTGTTAACAGAAGATTGACTTTGACTGCCCAATCTAGGTGGGGATACATGAGGCCTGAAATATTGTTTCAACATAACTGGTCCATTAAGAAGGGAAAAGGTAAATATGCAAAAACAGACAAAAGAGTGATGAATTTAAAACAGCAATAATGACAAGAAAATAGATTTCATAAAAACAGAAATGCAAGTACAACTTGCACTCAGTACTTCTACAAAATTATTACCTGCTACAGGATCTGCGTCTAATTGATGCTAAGACATGCAATGGACAGTTGAAGGGATAGAAGGCAATAATATATAAATAAATAAACCTTGAATCAGCGAACTTACTTTGGATCTTCATGGGGCGAAGCAAGATTCTGGATTGCATAAATGCTTCCAAAAGCTGAAGGTGGTGATCTGATTGTATTAGAAGTTTCAACATTTCCATTTCCAAGCCACATGTCTGAATAGTTTACCAACCTATAAATTGGAAGAAAGACCAGTGTTTACACATCTAATTGTCAGTAAGAAGAAAGTACCATTGTTAGCTTATGTTGGACGTCAGGTTGAGAAAGAGAAGTATGCATGAGACAATCAATAGTTTAACATTCAAAATTAAACTAACAAAGAAATATACTTTGCAACCTGAAATACACCGCGACATTCATCCCACCAGCATTAAGTTAGTTTATCCAAACAAGAGGTTTAGAAGAACTCATCTCAGTAGCAAACACAGTACTTGGACCACCCAACAATGTGGCACTTACATATACCTGAAGTCCAAGGTGTCACCATGAAAATTCACATGCAATCAGCGTTATCTTGTTATTTCTACTGAGCAAATGTGTACCACAAAGCTAACAAGAATCATCCAAACTCTTGAAACAACTTAGGATAAGTGACAGGGCTATAACTCCAATAGTTAAATAATAATCAGGTTTCACCAATCATCCAGTATAAACTCCAGACAGATTACAACCTACCAAAGAGCAGTAATTCAACAGGGAAAATAAAATACAGAAACCTATCATTTTTCTAAAACCCTAATTCATCAGTATGAATAATAGACCTAGTAGGAGCTCATCCTTCAAAAGAACTACTAAATTGAATCTGAAATAAGACATTTCAAAGGAAGAAGTGGAAAAAATAACAATATTTTGCATGGTAAGGGTAATGCGGTATAGTTCACTGTGGAATTGACAAGAACCATTTACTTTGCAAGTTTGCAAGTTTGCATTCAATTGAACTTCAATTACAACAAACGAACTAATTTGATGATTTTCAGTATAACACATGATAAAAATAAATAACAGAAATTGCACACGAGGCAAACTTACCTTCTACCATTGGCCTCAATCTGTTGATAGTTCTCAGGAGAGTCAACATCATGATAAGAAAGTGCAGGTGACCTAGCCCCTTTTGTAAAATCCTGACTCAAAGGTTTCATTGGCAACTTGGTCTCATAATGTTGCCCATCGGCCGAAGTTACAACTGGACTAAGCTTTTTGTTATTTGCAGGATGCCCAAGGTTAAGTGATTGCTTTGGTTGATAAGCCAAACTAGCTGGGAAGACATCAATCCTGCAGGAAAAGAATAACCATATGAGAATCAACTGTTCTATCAATGAAACGGAAAATCTATAGAGATGACTGATAAAATCCAATAAATTAATTGCAAAGAATCCAACATCGCAGGCCAGTATAGTTGCAGTTTGTCTAGAGCTTGTTTCATGCTAAAATCAAAGATAAATAAGTAATTATCTAGACTACAAGTGGAGCAGTTCTTTAGATGTTAGTTAGGTTCAACTTTCAGGGTACAAATTGGGAACTGAACTAACAGGTCTAACTCTAGTGGCTTCAATTTTGACTCAGATAATTCTACCTAACCCATTCCCCAGTATGTCAGTTAGCAGGAACCCTATGTTGATTAGTTGATCTGATAGAATAGAAATGCCATAGTTTTAACTTCACTTTTTCTTTGATAAGCATGCCAGACCTCTTGACGGTTATACCTTTTTCCAACATAATAAGTTAAAACGCATTATTCAGACCAACCGAGACTTAATCCTGAACCTGGAAGCCTTGAAATCTCTTTCTTCATCAGAAATTGATCAAGAAATTTGACTCTTCAAATCCTACGGTACATGCTATCTGACCTAACAAAGTGAAGAATATGTTCAACTAAAACTAACATATTAGAACCTTAAGAATCTTGCAAATTTCTTTCTTTCCCTTAATCCAATCGGACTTGTAACATTAACTTCAAATTTAAACCCTATACTCATGGAGTTTGCCAATAACTATTGATATGCTTCAAGTACAGGAGATTCAAACTCGTCCGAACATCATAAATCAAGCTAATTTCTAGCTGTGAAACAATCTAATTCAACTCAAGAACAGGGAGAATATTAAAGATATTACCTTTCAGACTGAAGTAGCGTTTGCTGCTGCCGCCCGACGCTGGGATCTTTCCCCCTGTCAGGATCGTTCAAATAATTTGGCGGCGACGGCGAAGGGGAGACGCTTCTAAACACGTCACGGGGTCCAGGGTGGCCCGCAGGGCCCGCGGTTACTCCGAAACCCTTGAATTCCATCTTATCAAGACGAACATAACCCAAGATAACCCACCTTCTAGTGTTGGGTTTTACCGTTCAAGAAACCCTAACTCCAACTCTCCCCAAGAGTAGCAAAGGGTTACGATCCAGCAGCCCCCACCTCATCAGCTTAGGAGAGAGGAGAGAATGGCGGAAGACGGCTGATGGTCACCGTCGAGATCGAGAGGAGGAGGAAGTCTGAGAAGGTGGAGCTCAGCTCGAAGGCGGCCTAAAAACCGGAGATCGTCGAATGCGAAAATAGAAAAGGAGCGTTTTTGGATGCGGATCCGAAGGTGGAGCTCACCCCGTCAAATCTATTTTTTACTGCGGATATCACTTTATTATCCTATTGTCCTTATCTACAAATTTATCCTCCAAATTTTGTAGTTATTTTACACATATACCCAGTCTTCACTCTTCAACAATATAATTGCACTAATAAATCTATAATCACATAATATAAGGGTAGTATGAAATTTAGAAACTATCCTCATGCTTGCTAAGTTTTTTTAGTTTAATAAGTTTGAAAACTGGATTCAATTTGGAAATAAAAAGGATTAAACGGAGAACTACAGCGTAAAAAAAATATTTTTTTTATTTTAAAAATTATTGAAATATTATTTATTCTATTATTAGCTACCTGTTAGGGTAAAATTAATTCCTATGAATAATAATAATAATAATAATAATTGTAATAATTGTAATAAATTTTCATATAAAAGGCATGCATAGCACGTGCTGCATTTTATTATAAATAAAGTAACGAAATCTCCAATTGATATAAGATAGCTTCTATTCAAAGGTTAGAATTTAGAGAGAGAGCCCCAAGAAGGAAAGGATATGGGTGTCCAACAACTGCTGAGGAATGCGTCCAACCCTCCTCCTAAGCCACTAACAGCTATCTTTCCCCGTTCCGCTTCCACCCCTATCCAAATCCCAGTCAAATCCTTTGCCAATAAATTACCCCTTTGTTCCCATCTAAAAAACCGATCTTTTATTGGTACGACTCTTTCCAAGTTCGCATCTTTCCCAGGTTGTAGGCTTGGAATTGGGACTCGGGTTGGTGGGTTCTCGCATCCGAGCAGGAGGGTGACCGTGTCAATGGCGTCGTCGGGATCCGTGCCCAAGTCCGAGGAGGAGTGGAGAGCGGTGCTCTCGCCGGAGCAGTTCCGAATCCTTCGGATGAAGGGCACGGAGTAAGATTAGATGCGTTTGCTTGAATTTCCTACATTTATTTTATGTTTTGATGCTTTATTTTAGTTTATAGAATTTTGTTGTTTTATTTGCTCTTACTTGCTGGCCGTGTGGAAATCGATGTGACTGATTTATTTGCTGATTACTTGGGCCTTCAAGGGGTCATCTTATATGATCTTCTCTGATATATGAATCACACTGGGAGAAATGGATTCTCGCAATTTGACTACCAAAATTTACCTTTTTATCATTCCTCACTTGTTTATTTAAGAGTCCCGCATTCATCTGATATTACCTTTTATCAATTATTTCATATTTCTTGAATGGAAAGTGTTTGTTGATCGTGGATGAAACTGATCAGTTACTTTATTCAAAGGTGCATGGGAGACCATGTTAAGAAAACCTTAGAAAGATATTATCCAACTGATTGAGATTGAAAATATGCATAAGTTTAGTTTGAGATGCAAAGGGATCTGTGTTTATCACTCCTCGGCCTTCTTTTTATCTTGACACATAGTTCGCAGGTCTTACATTATTGTATGATTCTGAATTGCTTGAGTATTGTGAAATGTCTGATTACTCTGATCATTCATCTGAGATTACTTGAATATAATTTACATCATATTTTCCTGAATTACAAGCAAGATGCATGGAGATGTTAACGCATGATATAATGACATTAATACATTATCTAAGTTATAGAGAAGGAAAATTGGATATCTGAAGCTTGAGCTGCATAAAATCTGTGCTTCTGAGAAGTGGTCTGTTGAACTCACCCTTATCCTCACCTTCCGCATATCATTTGGTTGTTGTTAATTTGTTATCAGTTGATGCCCAAAACGGATTATATATGACATCAAGTATGAAAATAGTGTGCAATTTTTTCAGGTATCCAGGAACTGGTCAATACGATAAGTTCTATGCTGACGGAATATATGAGTGTGCTGGTTGCGGCACACCTCTTTACAAGTCCACTACTAAGTTCAATTCTGGATGTGGCTGGCCAGCATTCTATGAGGGTCTACCTGGCGCCATAAATTGCACAGTATGTTTTTTTTTCATCTTCTTTTCGTTCATAAATAATTTATTATCTTATGTGTTCTTCCTGTTCTCCATTCATAGTCATGATAACTCTGGCATGTCTCATTTATAATGTCAGATGGATCCTGATGGAAGGAGAGTAGAAATCACTTGTGCAGCTTGTGGGGGGCACTTGGGCCATGTCTTCAAAGGAGAGGGATTTAAAACACCTACTGATGAACGCCACTGTGTCAACAGCATTTCTCTCAAGTTTACTCCTGCTTCCTCAACTTCTTGATCTGCTCTTTTAGGCTTGTTCCATATGATGCTATCTTGTGCAAATAGTGAGTAGACCTGTGAAAAATGTTGTTGTCGCTTTTGTCCAATGAATTAGAATTTATATATGGTGACCATTTATGTACTTTAGCTGTTTCTTTCTGATGATTGTTAATAACATGAATCCTTGTGACTGAAGGACATCTGATGTTGAACTTAAGCAATAGAAGGCGAGTCATGCTAATGTTGATGATACCATAGAAGAAGCAAATTAAGCTAGATAATGCATATGGCAAACATAATCTGCGTACATTATCGTTCTTTCTACTGATCCTGAGACTAGTAGCTACTATTTGGTTTCAGAGATAGGGAAGTTGCTTTTTTGTTCTTTCTGTCTGCAAGTTAAATACCTCTGCTAATTGGTAGTTCTGCGCAGATTTTACACTACCAGTTATGCTTGGTGATCAACATCCATATTTAAGCCATAATCTCTTCAAATATCTCACACATGATGCGTTTCCATGGATACAGAAAGCTTCTTTAAGCAACGACCAACTTCACAACAATTATATGCTCATATGAGTTGCCAAGTTTTTGGCCTTATAAAGCCAAATATCATTTAGGAGAGACAGAAATTTCACTAGGGAGAAAATTTCGAGATGGCGTCACAAAAATATGCTTGTAACCAGATGCTCTTTTTTGTCAATAAAAATCTAAGAGAACATTGTAATAGCAAACAAATGCAACTAAAGAAGCAACATTTGCCATTGTAGGGAAGAAAACAAATTATTGTCTCGCCAATGAATAAAAGCTAAATTGTAAAATGGATATCTATTGCAACCACTTCCCACTTCCCACTTCCCAGGTTCTGCAGCTGCACCAGTGATTTTCACTTTTCTGGGCTTTCATTCCTCCTTGCATGGCAGGCTTTTAGAGCTTGAACAACTGGTTATACAAAAACGTCAAACAGATGTGTTTAATAAAAAGTAATAGATAATGCCATACAAGAACATAAATTTCTATCCCACCATTATAAGATTTCCTAGATAAAATAGCAGATAAGTTGAAAACTATTAATACTTCTTTGCAAGGATAAATTTAAAAATTACCATATGAATGGTAACCATTCTAATGTACATAAAGGTCAGGAACTAACAAGCTAGATCAATAAAAGCACTTGTATATTCATACACCTCATAATAATAAGTAACATCACAGGCCATTTGATCAGGGTTAAATATATCCAGAAGCAGAACAGATTGATATTTCTGCTTCCAGTCTAAAATTCGGATAATTGAAAGAAGTATCAGACACATGTATGAAGCATATGAGTATTATATCCTACACATATACCATGGCTAGCAGCATATTAAAGTGTTCGTGATTCATAGCTATATAAGTCATTTTTTAATGAGAAACAGCACTTATTTGTAGTAGCAGTTGCACAAAACTTCTTTTGGTGGCTTTTCAGATCGATTCAGAGTGATTCCAGCATAACAAATTGATACTCGTGATTGCAACAAATGCATATATCAAATGATATTCTCCTCAATATTCACCCTACTTGATGTTTATAATGAACCAAAGACGAAAAAGATGGAAGAAATAACACGTTTGCAATCTTGACTTTCTAATGTAAGTTTTGTTAATATTCCATGGAACATTTCAAGCCAGACAATTAGAAACAGGACAAATGCTCGAAGAGTGTACAGGCTATCCAATAGACAGCTAAATTTTGTTGTCTATAATTGTTGATGATCTTAAGACATTTAGATACAAAATCCATTCAACACAGTAATTTGCAACTTTGTCAATCTTTTGAGTAAGAGGATCATTAATGAATTTTAGGTCATGAACATTCTTATGAAATACTCTTCAAATCTTATACCAAATCCATAATCCATTTTTTGTGAAGACAAATGATGTTACAACATCCTTTCATTTGTTGGTAAGCATGATGAATACATGCTACAATCCTACAACCACAGCTTTCTTATAATTATGCAATATCATTATCATGAAGAAGAAAATTGACGCTAAGTTTTGTTTCGAGTAACTTTCTTTTTTAACAAGAATACTCTTTTACTCTATATCTATAAGAATTCTGCTTCACTTGTTTCAAATCTGTAAACATTAAGCTCTTATTTTCACAGAAAAGAGAAAAATCATCTTAGATTCGTACTTGGTTGGCAGGCCTTCCAGTTCCTGTTGGTCTCCGCGAGGCAATCCTGAGAAGATGAAGAAAAGAAAACGTAAATCCACCAATACGTGTTGTGATTGAGATGAAGGGAACGAGAAAGAGAAGGGCTTGGATTGGAGAAATAGGAAAGGGAATGAGGAAAGGGAAAGAGGTATCGTTGCCTGTAAAGAGAGATAGATGGCAGAGCACTCCTTGAGCTGCTTCACGTTCTCGTCCTCCTCGTCGGCGTCGGTCTGATGAAGAGGTGGAGGAAGAATAGGAGGAGGAGGCGACGAGGATTGCTGCTGCGGCGCGTCGCTGGTGTTCGATGAAATGCCCATTACTTCGCTTGTTTTTTCCCCTCGAGTTGACATTTGACAACACAAACTTCCAGTTTTGACTGTGCGTTATGTTCAAGCCGGACTAATACGAAGTAGCGGCAAAATTCTCTTTCTTTCTTTCTTTCTTTCTTTCTTTCTTTGTTTTTTTTCGTTTTTTTTTTTGGCACAATTGTTGGATTGAGATGATAAACAGTGAAGGCTGCTTTAAATTTATCAAGCTAATGTGGTTTATCAAGTCAATCTGAGTTAGCAAGTTGAAACAAAAATCAAATACAAGAAGTGGACTGATTTTTGAGCTGATATTTGTCATCAAGTAATAAAATTTTCTTTACATTTGAAACAAAATGAGATCTATGTTCAAAATAAGTTCCTAACCAAATTTCACATCATACTTTCAGTTTCCCTTCCAAGACAAATTGCCACAAGCTTTTCACTCGTCTGACAGTAAATCTCGCACATTCAAAAGTTCTCATCTTACAAATTTATCTGCAACTTTATTAGTCTAAGCTGACTCTTTCAGGATCAGACTTCAGGTAATGCTGTTCGCAGAAAGTTTATAGGTATAGAACCCTTCATCAATCCAATTCATTGAAGAGCTCCGTGAAGATTAAACTAACCGTCGGAACTCAACACTAATCCGACTTTTGAAGCCACCCGAGCTGCAAAGAGTGAAATATTTCAGCATGAGTTTTAACGGACAGGAGATAAACTTGAAACTTGCACGCACATAAAGGAACAAAGAAATACCTTCCAGGCATACATCATGAAGAAAGCAATTGTATCTGCAGACCAAACAACTGAGAAAGATTTCCAGAAGAATGGAATCAAAACATTGAGAAGAGGGATAACAAGAAAGAGGTAGTTCAGTGCCTCTTTCTCATTCTTTGAGCAGTCACGCGCTCGAAGAGAAGGTATGGCTGAAAAATATTATACTTTTAGTGAAGAGTAATATGTTCATCCTAAATAACACTGCATTCTCAGCTGCAGCTTGTAATTAACTTAGTCATGTTACATACTGAGGATACTTAGATATGCAGTTCGATTAACTGAATCATGACCATGTGACAAGTGGATACAAGATGTAGAGCATTAAAAGATATATTTTTCTCTACTATGATGCTTTTGAAATTTATCTCAAACAGTATTCTTTCACTATAGATCTCTCAACGAATAAAGCATGTATATTACTAAAACTAACATTAATTTTAATAGTTTGAGAAGTTCAGCGAAATTGTCCTAGAAGTTACTGCATGGCTTATCTTAAACTTCTGTTGGGCATGTAATAGAAGTATCCATTTGAAACTAGTAGTGCAATTAAATGGAGGAATAAATAAGAAGCAATTGAATTACAGTTTAGCTGAAGTCTACAATTTTTGAACTTCTCCAATATCCAAATGTCAAATACTTTCTAGATTCTAGAGTCTTCTAGGTTAAGGTCTTTAACAATTTCGATGACATATGAATAGAATCTAGAGGAAGGAATTGAGTTACAGTTGATTCTGTTTATATTTTATCCCTTCAATAGATAGCTTTAAAACAAGGAACTAAGAAAGCTTTTTCACCTCTTCTTATCTAAAGATAAATGTTCTGCAATTTTGAAAACCAAAAGGTCACTTACTGAACATCCAAATAGACCACATCCCCATTAATCTCCAGATATCTGGTTCATTTGAAGGGAATATAAGATTAAAGGAGAGAGCTCCACCAAGTAACATTGAAGCATAGCCTTGAACCTCAAAAACAGTGTATAGAGCAGTTCCAGGTACAGCAGGGTTCTTTGAGGCCGTGGAAGCCCTTGGTGCAAAGGTTGCGGCAGTCTTTTGAACAACCTGTTGATGATGATTAGTCCTGGAGGCATATAAACGTATATATTCAGAGAGTAATGAAGAAATACCTCAAGCGAAATAACACAAGAGGGTAAATATTATAAGGAAGTGTTCATACAAGTATCTATATCATAGTGCATATAACTGATGTGCATCTAAGATTTTCAACCAATGAATATTGAACATGTTGGGTTGAACATATGCAACCTCCTTAAATTCATAGAATGAATAACAGAAGAAACATCTATACACTGTACCATTCCTAATCTATTATAAGCTGTTATATAAACCGAGGTGCAAAGATCATGGATGAGTATGAAGTCAGAGGGGAAATAACACTGTTAACTGAATCGAGGGTAACATTTCAGCTAAATTGGGGGAAAGGGACCACGGTATTTTTCTGACAGGGTACAGGAATTATAACACTATTAGCTGAATCACCACTCACCAGTCATGGAGCACACTCATGATGACTCGGATAAACCAATGAACTAGATTATGACAACAAGTAACGGAGGAAACTTGATTCCACCAGAACAAGCAACTCAAGCCACAGGAGGAACACCCAGAACTCAGGAGATCAATGAAATTGTGCTCAGTAATGAAAATCACAAGACAAATATGTTGATTATACTATGGAAAGCAGAAGGCTTTTCATAATAATTATTAAATCGGATATCCTAGATTCATGGGCAACCTAACAAACCAAGTAGAACTTATTGTATTTCTTGATCATTATTGACAATATATCAAAACCAAAACAGATGCAGGCTTCAAAAAATAAAAATAAAAGAAATCCTCTAGAACACCACATAAGACACAAATAAGATAATAAAACCAAATGACCAGTACAGGGAAATTCCCCAAATGGGTATCTCGTACAAGTTACAACCTATGATAGATGAACAGTTGTAAGAAAAATCCAAACAAACTGTAGAGAGAATTGAACCTAAAAAAGCAGTGCAGCTCACCTTCTTAATGTCCTTATCAATGTCTGGAACAACAGAGGGCGGAGGAGGTGGTGGTTTGCTGCTGCCTTCTCCCTCTTCGTCTTCTCCTGTGCTTCCACTCATTGTAGAAGTATCCAAACCTTCGGATTGTGCCCTAGCCCTCAGCTTTCTTGGACGGATAAGGGTGGAATAGTAGGAGCTTGTCCTGACAGAGGGTAAAATGAAAAAATCTTTTGAAATTGTAGAGCTGCAGGGAGTTAACGGATACATTTTTCCTTTTTTGCGCTGGCGATGGAGGGGAGGACAAGGTGGGTGATGGGAGAGATGGATGGCCTTAATACACCTCATCCCTTCTTCATGATAACCTCACGCCATTATCCTGTAAAATCTACACCGCCCAAAGAATAGATTTTTTTCTCAACTATTATTTTAGCACTTATGAGTATATATTCAAATTAAATTTCTTTTATCATATTTGATCTTACAACGTGTCAAATTTAAATATACCTATTAGAGAAAAAATTATAGAGGATTATGTAAGCTTTTCAATGTATTTAAAATAATATCGATAAGATTTCATATAATAAAGACATACATATGTCTAATATATTTGTTAATCTAAAATTTAATTATTAGTATTTTAAATATATTAAAATTTTATTTAATTTTGTCATAAAAGTTTATTTAATTTTGTCCAACGAGGATCTTCAAATTAGACCCCTAGTTGTATTAAACATGTTAATAGAAGTAATTATTATAATTTAGTCTAAACTATAAGGAATAAATTGACATAAATAAAACTTTAATGAGTGAAATGAATTTAGCTAACCAAGAGGTTAAAACTTAATTATCTCTTTTATTTAGATTCTTTTTTTTTTTGGGTCAAATAAATGGTAATACAGAAACTCATCATAGAACGAGCTAGCTAGCTAATCGGTGAATTTGTATGCTTCAGCATTAATGTGAGTAGGCAAAGAGGAAGAACTTAGCTACATGATTTTCAAATAATTTGGTAGTTAATTTAAGATTAACAATCTTAATAAAACCAACATAATTATAGAAATCCCATATTAATAGTTTACCATGGGCTCTTAATCATTTCGAAGTAACTGGGATCCTAATAATATAATTTCATTTTTAAAGAGAGACCAACTTAACTAGTAAAATGGAGAACAGAACCAATATGTCCAAAATCTTTAAAGCAAAAAATCCAATTTAAAAGAACATATGTAACCTGATGGATGAGGAAACTGAGCTTAGGGATATCACAACAATGTACACTTTGAATTTATAGTTTTGATAGGAGAGCCACAAAAATAAGATTGAAATATAAAGCCACTACTAACAAAAGACTGACAGTGGTTGCTATAATTACAACATGGTAGGAGACCCATGGAAATGTAAGTCTAAGATTTGCTCTTACCAACAGGCCAAGAAAATAGGATAACTAGACCATGCAATCTAAACAATCACCAGGCTTCTTCTGATGTGCCATTGCAGAAGAGAGATGAGTGCTGACCACGATGATCAAATTTGCACTGAAGAGCGTATGATTTAAGACCGTCAAATCATCAAGAACAAGGCTCCTCCCAATGAAAGTGAAACACTTCTTTCATTTTTCTTTCCATTTAGCCTTCAACTGTCATCTGGACTTGCTGTCTTTGGCTTCTTATTCCTCGCCGAAGCTTTCCACTCTGAATTGCTAGAAACTGTATCTTCCATAACCTTGGGCGGCGTAAAACTAAAGCTTGAAATAGGCAAAGTACCTCTATATTCAGGATGTGCTTCTAAAAACTTCTCCACATCACCTATACCCCTGACTTTCTTCCCATTAGGCATGATGTAATAGGTATCCATTTTAGATAAATCCTTCCGCATTATAAGCATTCTTTCAGTATTGGGGGGAGTCTTTGGTAAGTTTGGTTTATCGACGACCCATATCCGACTGCTATCATACTCTATATCACCAGGATCATCACAAGAAAATTTTGGTTTTTTGTCGCAGAACCAGGGGTCCTCAATGAAGTTCTCTCTGATAGTCTCAAACTCTTCTTTGGTCGGAATCAACCTCCATTTGAAACATTTACCACATTGTACTGCATATGCACCAATAGAATCTTTGGTACGTTTTTTCTGTGATGAAGAATGCATAGTTAGGTATGTTACTTATTCCTACACTTCTGCATTTCATCATAGAAAAGAGTTCCAATAGTAAAATGCACAAAAGCAATTTGGTAGCTTGAGAGATCCTTAAATGCACAAAACTAATGTTTGAATACAAGAATACAAGACACTTGTATAATAGAAAAGGAAATAATCTAATTATCATCACAGAGAAAAGCAAAATAGAAGAAAGGATTATGTCAACATGTGAAATATTTACGAACAAGCTCATAAAAGAAAGGAAGCAAAATTTTGATACAAAACTGTGCAGTAGTGTTTAGGTGAATACAGATATATTTCAAAGAAGAAAGAAAACACACCAAGAGAAAAAAAGAAAAGGAGAAAGTGAAAGGTTCGAATAAAGGAAAGAATTCAATAAAAACCACCCAAATATAGAGGAATATCACGCAAACCTCTTTCAGAGACCAATCAAATAATGGATCTTACTGAGTAGCAAAAATTATCATATTAGTCAAGATTTTTGAAGTAGATTTCCTCACTGTATAGTTCTAGGCACTTTTATTTCAAATGAATCATTTCAAAAGAGACGCTATAACAGCCATTCTATTAGATTGTCTTTCCCTGAACCAAACTTAACAACATTTCATATTGCTATTACCATTCTCCATATATAGCACATAAACTTTGGACAGCACAGATATAAACCTTTTTCTTTTCTTTAGTAGTTAATACAAGAGGTTCACAGAAGAAGGCCAAAAAACCAGCCAAAATTTGCTAATGTTGTACTTGTTCACGAAACAGTCATGGCAAATTTGGTTTTCCCTGTTATCCTGCCTAGGCTCTAAAAGCGCCCGGAGAGAGTTGTTCCAGCCAATACCAGTAATCTGGTATAATCCTAGAACAGTTATTTTACCTCCTTGTTAGGACAAAGCGGACCATATCTTTAGCCCCAGGCATATATGCTGAAAGAGATTTTGGGGATGGATGGTACTAATCAGCTGAACAAGTGAAAAATATAACTTCTAGCACACATCATTGGCTTGACCATTGAGGATGAGTAGCAAGATTTATATTCCTGTCCAATTTTTTTAATTTCTCGCTGTGATCGTCCTGACTTAAGACTCTTAATACAAGAGAGAAAAACTTAAGCTGCTAGTTATGGGGCTAAAACAACTATTGACATTGTGCCTTTGATGGTTATAAACTAATTTCGCACTAAGTTAATCCACTGCAGTCCCCTCCATAAACCCTTACACTATTCAGGTTGTTACATGAGCAAACCAAGACTCTCCGGAATATGACAATATATGTCAAAACGGATTTAAAACTTACTGAGATGTAAAGAGTGCATTTTGGAACATGAGACGAATGAATGCATGCATATCTGAATGGCCAATAAGTATCTAGTACAGACGGTCAGCTACAATTGTGACTTAGGGTGCATCAGAAGCTCATTGATAAATCAGGATAAAAGGGAGATGTGACTTAGGTGGTTATATTTGCTGGTTTTAATGACTTATCAAACAAGTGAAACACATACCTGCCACTTACGGTACTTACCACCAAGAACTTCATTATTGCTAAGTAGTTGCAATAGGGAGTTAAGGAGAGCCATAATTACAAAATCTAAAAGTAAGCCATCAGGGTCAAAAGTGGGCAGATATAATCATGCGTAAATAGTCTTAGAAAGATGAAAGGACTATAGTCCACAAGTTCAGTTTTTTTCCTTTTCGATTCTTTCTTCTTATTTTGTTATGTCTATAAAAGAAGATATAATCAAAGAACTATGTTGGTACTCCTTGTTCTGCTTTGGCCACTTTACTAAAGAAGAAGAATAACGAAGGAATAAAATTCAAGATACCTTGTTATTGCTCAATTTCCAATAGGAAAAAAGGAGAACAATGCCACCTTCTAAGAAAAATTCAACAGCTAAGAGAAGAGAGTGAAGAGGAGAGGCAACTGAGAAGGACAACTAGTAAAGATTATTCTCTTACTGTTCGAGATCAACATTTGCCGATATGCTTCTTTCCTATATTTCACACTATAGACCCCAAGATCTTCCAGACTTTGATTGGATTATCTACAACTACTTCCAGAGACCACCAAGCCCGTATGGCTCTTTATAGCTTCAAACGCGCGGCCAGAATATACTTAAGAAAGAAGCAATCAACAGCAAAGGAATCATTACAGATGCGAAGAAACTAATGAAATCCAACGACCACTCCGAGTAAAATCAAGAAATAAATCGAGAATTTTTTCCATTTCCTGCAAATGTTATTTATTGGGGAAGAGGAGAGGGAGGAGGAGGAGAAATATTGAAAGGCGTACCTCCATGGATTTCCAGCGATGTTTGATTCGGCTGCGGAGATTTGCTAAAACCCACGCCCTTTATAGAGACCAACCTCTAGCATTTTGGCAGGACCCATCTTGGATCGTTCAAATCGATGTGGAGTTTTCTTTCGGGCCAAACCAAATCTAATGATTTGATCCAGATCCACAAATTAAGTATTTATTCACTGAGCGACCTATTCGAGGTCTTCTTCCTCTTCGAGCTAGGGCTAGGGCATCCGTATAGGATGTGATGTCACCTTCACCAACGGAGCAGAGCTCTCTCGGCACCCCGACCAGGTCGGTTGTGACTGAAAGTTACTAGGAGGGGTGTTGTGTAGGCACCCATCATGCCACGAGCTCAGAAATGAGCTAAGCCGAGCTGATCTTTTAGACTCAAACCTCATAATTGAGCCGAGCCGAATGGATTTAGCCTTGCTCGCTAGTTCTCGGATCAATTAGACTCGATATAATATATATATAGTAATTCAAGTTAGATGCAATATAATATATTTAAATGAGTAATTAGGCTTTTATGTTAATTATTTGTTTTACTCATCTTTTGTCTCATTTAAAGTACACATTCTTATTCTTAGAATAATGAATATAAAATTATAAAACACAAGAACAACATTTAATGTTGCGAGTGATAATAACTTTCTCTACTAAAATAAGTCCAAGAGCGCTACAGTCATTTTACAGACACTAGTGAAATTATAAAGTAAATATAGAATGGGAATGGATGTAAAGAGAAAAGGTAACATTAGTTTACGTTGCAAATCACCCAAATATATAGGGTGGTTAATATAAATATCTTCGAAAATTAAAGGAAAAATTATCTCAGGTCCGGTCTAATCCGGTCCAGATAAGGTGGGAGGCATCGGCGGCGCATGTGAACGGCAGGAAGCCACGTGGCGACATTCTACTGAACGAATCAGTATATCCCAAGTCGTAAGTAAACCGTGGGTCCCCCACGAGGTCACCTTTTTGGGTGCCCAATAATTCCCCCTCCCATTTTAATTTCTCCTCTCCACTCTCTTCCCCTCCTCCTATGGAGATCACAAAAAACGCAGGGACCAAAGAAGGCGAAGATAAGAGCCTAACATCTTAATTTTCCAAATATACCCTCACACAAGGGCCATAGGTGGCCCTTCCACGCTCTCAAAATCAGCCGTCATTTTCAAATAAGAGAAGGGCAAATACGTAATATACGATTAATATTCTCCTCAATATTACTAGTTTCGTTCAATATGCTCGACGCCCAAAAGTCCCTCTTGCCTCCTCCCCTGTTCCTAAGATCTTGTACGAATATAATATATATATATATATATACAAAAAGTTAGGGGGGGAAACGAAAAAAAGTACACACCAAGGAAGAGAAGAAGCTCCAATCGACACGCTCTTCCTTGAGGTATAGTGATGAATTTCTGTTCTTCTCTTCTTCCATTTTCTTTCTATGTTGATTGCATTGGATGGAGTTGGAATAATATCTAAATTATGTCTACTTTGGATCTTCCAATGTAAGGAGAGATGGCTTCAACTACAAAAGGCGTGTATATACCTTCGGGAAAAGAAATCTACGTACAAAGGATTGTCTCAAAGGAGAAGTATCTTGTAGAAGAGCTCGGTGGGCTTAGAATTAAGAAGGGATGGAAGGGTCGAGCTCGACCACCGGTTCGGATGGTTAGGGTTGACGGTAGGCAAATGCATAAGCTTGATCAAATTGATTTTGAGCCAAGTGCAGATCGAAGTCAAAGTTGTCCTCCTCTTAAAGCGGTCATTGCACCAATACCTACTACAAAAAAGGTACCTCTCTTTATTCGTTATAATTATGCAATATTAAGAGCATGCTAATTAATTATAGATTTTCCTTCTTCCTTTTAATCCTAGATTGATAGGGTGAGCTCAAATTAATCCGCATGAGATTAGCATGCGCAAGCTAAAGAACAAGCCAATTTGGTCAAAGATTATGTGGGATAAATTTTCCTCAATTTTATTAGAACTTAATGGAGCCCAAACAGGACAGAGATAAGAAGATTCCAAAATAGCAGACAAATATATTTGTGATGATTCATGAGATGAAATCTGATGTTCCCTTGCCTAATTTATTGGGAAGAAAACAGAATCAAAACATCTCTAAGATAGAGATGGCTAACTAATAGGCAACTAGTTAGGCATTAAGATGAACACAATTAGCGCACATAATGCAACATAATGAACATTTAAGAGAGCAACATCAAATACTCATTTGCATATAGATAATTTCATTTCAAATCGATCCTTGCAAAGCCTACAAACATTTTTGCATGGAAAGGCCACTATATTTCAATCAAACCGGCCTAGATGATAAATTATATGGCTATATTATATATCGACCAAAATATAAAACCTCTACTTGCCCCGGATGCAAGTAAACATATAATTAACATAGATCTGTCCTAATATAGTCATTAATAAAATGCTAATTTTATAAGTATTATATATATATAAAAATTAGTGAGTTAAAATGTTAATCTTAGCAGCTATTTATATATATAAATCGCTGAACTTATTAATAATTTATTTAAATTTTTTTTAAATAAAATACTAATATATTTAACTAGGTCTATCTTAATTATTTTTTTTCCTTTTATCAACGTCTTAGAAGACGCTAAACTCACAGACACTTCTCTTTAAAAACAGTAGAATAGATATGTTCAGTATTGAATCTAAAAAAGGGTCTATTTTGGTATAATAAAATTTAGAAGAGGGTAATTTGGTCAGTACACTATAACACCATGCCAATATTTGCACCGAATTTTATTGGCACTGGAATGCGAGCCATAGATTTCTCTCTTTTGTGGCATCAAGGTCCAAAATATCGTTTCCCCACAGTCCTAGATTGAACTCCTATTGGCAGCATTAGGATACATTTTGTTTTATTTCCTCACATGCTTCTGGATCTTATATTCCTTCTTTCCTCCAAATAAATCCCCGTTTCAAGAACGAGTAGGAGTAGAAATTTCACACCTAATATCACTAGCCTGTATGTTATACTATTGCTATCCTCCTGTGATTGCTTTCAAAGGTTTCACAAGTAATACTACCTCCTACTACCTCCCCCGCCTATATTTATTTATAATACTTTTTATGTTAAAATATGTCGCCCACTATTTAGAAAGTAAGTTTATTGATTTAGTGTATGCTGATTTATGTAGGTCGATCTGAGTCTGTTATTAGATACATGCTAACAATATCAATAGTGTCATCAAATATTAAATTTATACGTCACTTTGCATATCCTTTTTTTTTCTCTTAGAAAATTTTTTTTTGGAGATTAATTATGAAAAGGTGTACATAGATGGGTTAACCAACACCATCCATGATGATAGAAATTTTTTGCCCTCAGTCCATTGAACATCTTGACGAATTAAACTTTTTTTTTAATATATTAAGGGAGAAAAGAGAGAGAGTATGAAAGGAATCCGAATCGGAATCCATGGGTGGTGAAATAAAGAAAATGATAGACAAAATATCAATTAAAATAAAGAAGATTTTTAGCAAGCAGCCAAGCTTGCTACCAAGCAAAAAAACAAAATGAGCAACAAACACAAGCAACATGCATGATATTTAAGCGGTCACGGGGATAAATAATTTTTTAATAATCACTTGGTCACTGACATGCAATATACTCTCATTTCTCCATAGTTTATATATGTATATATATTTGACACGCTAGATGATGATTAGGGTTATAGAAACTGTCACACTCCACTACAGTGACTTTGGGTCACTTCTGATTTATTTTTAATGAGATTTTTACATAATTATCACTAATTTTTTTAAATATCAGAATTACTGTTATAAAAGTTCTCTTTCAATTGTCAATATAATTAATTTTTAACGTACATTTTTTAAAGTAAATAAGTATACATTAATAACTAAAATATTCTTATTTTTTATATAAAAATCTCTTTCTTAGTTCATGCATGTTGCAAAGTTCCACTTGTGTCTTTGGTTGGAAACCATCATATTTTTTATGCTAATTAGTAAATAATCAGGAGTTAGATGAAAAATAGGTAGCAATTATATTAAGGTAATGCAGCCAACTAAAGGTTTGGAGTTTGGATAGTCGACACACTGCCCACTCTGTCTCGAGAAAGTTGAGCATTTAAAATATATATTTATTGATTTTATTAGCTAAAAAAAATCCAAAGTGTGAGTAATTTGAAGGGCAGTAATATAATTGTCACACCTAAATCTTCTCATGCTGGTCTTGATTTTGGACTAAACTTTAGGATAATCCCAAGTGGCAAAGATAACATCCTGTGGTAATTATTGTTGAAAGAAATTCAATAACAATCACTATCATCCTCTCCATTTATGCAGTAAGATTGCAGATTCTGTATTAATATTAAGAACCTCGTGCACTTTGAACACTCTAATTAGTTGAATAATTTACTCATCTAAGTTGATTTACTATTATGAATATATTTTTTTAAACTGTATATACCACTAGTCTGCTTCATTTCGCCCACAGTTTTCAAGGATCCAAGTGCTCCAATGAATGGTCTTGCCTGTGACTTGGAGCTCATCCCTTTTTCCTCTCTTAGATTTGGGTTGTATCATCATCTCGATGACAGTTTGGTCGGATTTTA
Organism: Typha latifolia; assembly: GCF_019914945.1. Lineage (NCBI taxonomy): Eukaryota > Viridiplantae > Streptophyta > Magnoliopsida > Poales > Typhaceae > Typha > Typha latifolia. The sequence continues at coordinate 2,851,585 of NC_133087.1, read as the reverse complement.
TTTGCGACAACTTGGCTCAAATCTTTAGGGCTATTTATCTTGGATTTGTTTTCAGATTATTCTTTTTTCCTTTTAGAAAGTTTTCCTCAGAAAGGTACCAGTGATGAAATAAATATCTCTTCTATGAGTAACCTCTAAATGTTAGTCTCATTTTCTATGACATATCTGCCACTTAAAAGGTATAGGTTGTCAAAACTATGTCTAAATCATTCAAAGAACTTCAATAATTGGATTGTAAATACTTAGATAATTAGAAATATTATATAAACAAAAGCCATTTTGTTTTTTTGGGTACAAATTTGTCATATGGATAAAGATGAGGATTTTCTCTCTATTTATTTATTTTATTTTATTTTTTTTCAAAAAAATGGTCATTCGCGTAGTGTAACGCCGTTAGATCTAGCGGAAAACCAGGGGTTCGCAGAAGCTCTCTCAAAGTGCCCGCAGTTTTAACTCGTAGGTGGGTCCCAGGAACGGGATGAGGGGACCCACCTAAATCCACGTCGACAGGTAAAGCCTCGGGGGCTCTGCCACACGACTCGTGTGGGTACTTCCTGCCTACGCGTCCCTCCATCCCTGCGCTTAGTTTTATCTCGGAATACGCCAAAAATTCCTATTTATTATCCAACTCATCTCCATCCCATTTACGTGTATGTGACCCATCAAAGAGTTATCCTACCCCTTGTCCCTATCATCACGTCTCCCCTCTCATGGTAATCCCCCCTATAAATAGACACCACTCCACCCTCTCGCTCATCACACAGTCACATAATCTTTGTTGTTGTTGTTGTTGTTCTTCTTCTTCTTCTTCTTCTTGTTCTCCTTGTTATTGTACTAATGGCTCCAGCTGCCCATGTTGTTCGACACCAGAGAGTCTTCACCTTCGGCAAGGGGAAGAGCGAGGGCAACAAAGGCATGAAAGCTCTGGTGAGCGATTCCTACTTATTTGTTCAATAGCAGTATGGTGTAGCAGAAGGGGTGCGATATATATATATATACACACACATATATAACTCTTATCTGGAATTGTAACAGTTGGGGGGGAAAGGGGCGAACCTGGCGGAGATGGCGAGCATCGGGCTATCGGTGCCGCCGGGGCTGACGGTGTCGACGGAGGCGTGCCAGCAGTACCAGGAGAATGGCCTCAAGCTACCCCCAGGCCTATGGGAGGAGATTCTGGAAGGCCTCCTCTGGGTGGAGGAGGAAATGGGAGCTAAACTTGGAAACGCAGAGAAGCCGCTTCTCGTGTCCGTCCGATCCGGTGCTGCGGTACGCGACAGTATGATCATCAGTTTATTTATTTATTTATTATTACTATTTTGTAAGGATGTTATTTGATAGTATTTGATGTACGTGCACGTAGGTGTCCATGCCTGGGATGATGGATACGGTGCTAAATCTGGGACTCAATGATGAGGTGGTGATGGGGTTGGCGGCGAAGAGCGGGGAGAGGTTTGCATACGACTCGTACCGCCGCTTTTTGGATATGTTCGGGGACGTGGTCAGTACTTTGACTCGGATCTTCCGTTATTATTATGGTGTTCTATTTTTATACGCGGGCTCCACTTGACTCGGATAAGAGGATTATTTATTTTGTATTTTTGCGAATACACCCCTTTCTAATCAGATATTTGTTTTTAGGTTATGAGTATCCCCCACGCGCTATTCGAGGAGAAGCTCGAAGCCCTCAAAGCGGCCAAAGGCGTGCGCCAGGACACCGAGCTCACCTCCGCCGACCTCAAGGAGTTGGTCGCCCAATACAAGAATGTCTACCTCGAAGCCAAAGGCGAGCAATTCCCTTCAGGTGATTAATCTTTCCATCTCCTTCGACCCAATCCTTTTACGCCATTTTAGGAACTTAGATTGTGTTGTGATTTTTGAACTGTGTTTGTAGATCCAAAGAAGCAGCTGCACTTGGCGGTCTTGGCGGTGTTTGATTCCTGGGATAGTCCCAGGGCGAAGAAGTATAGGAGCATCAACCAGATCACTGGGCTCAAGGGAACTGCGGTCAATGTGCAGTGCATGGTGTTCGGCAACATGGGCGATTCCTCCGGGACCGGCGTGCTCTTTACTAGGAACCCTAGCACCGGCGAGAAGAAGCTTTACGGGGAGTTCCTCATCAATGCGCAGGTATTGGAAGCAATTTTCTGGATTCAAATTAGTAAACGAACGAACTTTATACGATCCTAAATGTGTTCACAACTTCACATTTCCAAAATTATGCCAATCCAAGTGGGTTTTCCATGTTATGCTTGGCAAAATTTTGATTTTTTTTTCTATTATCGAGGAGACTAGAATTTGTATATGTATTAATTAAGTAAAACTAAGTGATTGTACATATCTCTGCAATGATGACAGGGTGAGGATGTAGTTGCTGGAATAAGAACTCCGCAGGATATAGAGAGAATGAAGGACTGCATGCCAGAGGCTTATGCCGAGCTTGTCGAGAATTGCAACATATTGGAGCGGCATTATAAGGATATGATGGTATGACCAATTCTTTTCTAACATATAATAGTAGTGTTGATTAGGAATACAGCTGATACTTTTGAAGTCATTTTCATTGCACTTATCGCCTCATCAAATTCTGATTTACTTAAGATGAATATTAGTAACTTTGAATCTGGGGCCATTTATTGTTCACAGAGCTTGAAATTAATTGATCTTTCTCCTATAAATGCAGGATATTGAATTTACTGTTCAAGAAAATAGGCTTTGGATGCTTCAGTGCAGAACAGGAAAGCGTACCGGCAAAGGTGCTGTAAAGATTGCAGTGGACATGGTCGAGGAGGGCCTTGTTGATACTCGTTCTGCTATTAAAATGGTAGAACCAGGGCATCTGGACCAACTTCTTCATCCACAGGTATCAGTTAGATTTACTCGTAGACACTCATTGTTATTTATAGATCACTGTGTTAGATATCTGGCTGATTTTTACTATCTCCATCCTTAACAGTTTGAAGATCCCTCTGCATACAAAGACAAAGTGATTGCTACAGGCTTGCCAGCATCACCGGGTGCTGCAGTAGGTCAAGTTGTCTTCACTGCTGAGGACGCTGAAGCATGGCACACCCAAGGGAAGGCTGTAATTTTGGTAAGAAAGTCATCCTCTTGGTATAAGATCATATAGCCAACATTATGTTACCGGCAGGCTGTTTCTAGAATTCTAGGTAATCTGCAATTATAGGAGAGTGTTATTTTGAATTATTCCACCTTGGTCATCATCCTATGTGAAGTGTGCCACAATGAACCTATTAAGATGTTTTCTAGGTGATTATGATACATGGCTTTTAATTGAACCCTTCCTTAATCTTGGAGCCTTGTGGACTTAAATGTTTGATCTAGTGTAATTCTCTATAAGAAAGGTTAGAGTTAGATTATGAATATAATGAAGATGAAGATGAAGATTACAGATCAGACTTCTGTAATTGTTGTTGATTTAGGTTGTTATTGCATAAGAGTAGAATAAAGCAATTGTGCATACTTGATTTTACTGCCTGGTGGTCATAAAAGATGCATGTAACTCGATGAAAATTACATATGCTCAACTTTGTTGACCTTGTTATTCTCTCATGTTTTACGTTTATCATGGTTTGCATATATGCAGGTGAGGACGGAGACCAGTCCGGAGGATGTTGGTGGCATGCATGCAGCCACCGGTATTCTGACAGCAAGAGGTGGCATGACTTCTCATGCGGCTGTTGTAGCTCGTGGATGGGGAAAATGTTGTGTATCTGGCTGCTCTGATATCCGCGTGAATGATGCAGACAAGGTGACTACTTAGATCAACTGCTTTCCAATGTGGTGAAGTTTTAGCATGTTACACTTAACTAATTTCATAATATTGAACTTCTATTGATTGTTAACAGTCGCAATTATGATTCTTTCTTATTTAGCAATGAGTTACTATAAGTAATAAACTTTGTGTCACTTTTTTGTTGCAAGATTTTTTTGGTTTTTGATATTCTTTATTTATTTTTTTGGCATTTTAGGTAGTTGTTGTTGGAGACAAGATTTTACAGGAAGGTGACTGGCTATCACTGAATGGATCAACTGGAGAAGTTATTTTGGGAAAGCAGCCACTTTGTCCACCAGCTCTCAGTGGTGACTTGGGAGCTTTCATGGCTTGGGTGGACGGGATTAGGCAGATAAAGGTACCAATTTTATGGGCAAACAAACTTTTCTTGCCTTCTGGCCAACACAAAACTTGGAACTCTTATGATTTAAAAGCAATATTTACTACAGCCTCTTTTTATAAACTTATCAAATATTGTAAATATTTGTTTTATTTTTTTCAATTAGTTTCATTGCCTTTTACAAATCATAGTGTGTCCAATATGAGAAGAATTGGATATCGTCAGTTTTGTTTGGTTTGCGCAAATGCTTTTTGTCATTCACAAAAGTGGAAGTGCTCATTGTGAATGGTCAATATGCTAGGTCATGGCAAATGCAGACACACCTGCAGATGCATTGGCTGCAAGAAATAATGGTGCTGAAGGAATTGGACTTTGTAGGACAGAACACATGGTGAGTTTAATATTTTCTCTTTGTCTATCTTTTTTAATGGTCCTGGAAAATTTATATCACATCACTGATCGACTGCTCTGGTGTAAAACACAGATAATATTGGTTACTAACCATTTGTATCTGCTAAGCTACAATGAAGATAAATGTTCCTCATTAAATGATAATAATTGTATATGGAAAAGAAGACTAAATTATCTAATCTGTACTGTTGTAAATTTTAATGCTTCAAGAGATGTTAAGCACTCAGAAGCTTGTTTTGACTTTATACAATGCTAGTCACTAATAATCTTCAATTTGCATTTTGGCATGCATAATGTCTCAGTTCTTTGCTTCCGACGAAAGGATAAAGGCTGTAAGAAAGATGATAATGGCACCAACTCTTGAACAGAGGCAAAAAGCATTGGATCTCCTCTTGCCCTACCAGAGATCTGATTTTGAAGGCATTTTCCGTGCCATGGATGGTATGAGTTTTCTTCACTCAGAGATGTTAATTATCTCATCAGCTTCATGATATTATGGAACTTTAAAAGAAACGATATAGTAGGCTATCATAGAGTTGTGATTGGCATGTTGGTATAGATATAGAAGGCATCTATCATGGAGTGGTGATTGGCATGCTGGTATAGATATAGAAGGCATCGATATTGCTTGACTATTACTGATTGCATGTGCATTTGCAATCTGACGGAGAATTTGTAATAGTCAGACCTGATAGTTGAGGAATTCCCTGGATCTAATGATGCTCTTAAAGCATTTAAGTGTTAAATAAAACATTTCTCATCATATTGTTCCCATGACAACTGGTTTTTTTTACTTCTCCTAGGGGTTTCTCAGGAAGCATTTATTTTGATTTTTGATCTCCTTAAATGTTTATATTTCAGGACTTCCAGTGACTATCCGGTTGTTAGATCCTCCTCTTCACGAGTTCCTTCCAGAAGGTAACATTGATGACATCGTACGTGAATTATCTTCAGACACTGGCACAACCGAAGAGGAAGTCTTTGCAAGAGTTGAGAAGCTCTCCGAAGTAAATCCAATGCTTGGTTTCCGCGGCTGCAGGTTGGACTTACTTTGCCAATCTTCTTGCCTGTAATCTACCTATTAAAATTTTGTTTGGCACTCTTTACTCTTTGATTGATTATTATTTCCTCTCCTTATATTGTCTTAGAAATCTACTCCAGAAAATTGATAGTACATATCTATAGTTCAAACCTTTGCTTTTTGTTAAATTTTTTTTTTGTGATTACAGCACTATTTCTCTCATTTGGTGAAGATGTACTTTCTGAAAGATCATATTTGTTTTATGTTGAGAATATCTATCCCATCATTTATTTACGGTGTATTAATGGCACGATCTTGTGATTTTAGGCTCGGAATATCATACCCGGAATTAACAGAAATGCAAGCGCGTGCTATTTTTGAAGCTGCTATTTCTATGATCAACCAAGGTGTTAAAGTTTTTCCAGAAATAATGGTACCTCTCGTGGGAACACCTCAGGCATGTCCCTTGTCCTATCTTTCACTCTGTTCTCATTCTAAGCATTATTTCATTTTCAGCTGCACATTTGTAATAATCCAGTGACAGTGCTTGGGTGACCTACTATTCATTATTACAAGAGTAAACTACAGTGGAAGTAAAATACCATCTAAAATTTTAAAGAATGATCCATTTGTGAAGTGAAAATAACAGAAATGTGAAAATTTGCTCCATATCCAGTTGTGAAGTCTCATATCATATCAATTTTGAATGGTTTAATTCTCCAGTTGCATGGTGTCCCCTGTTTTGCACCTCTTTCCATCTTTCAATGATCGACATCTTGGACTTGCAGGAACTAGGGCATCAAATGAGTCTGATACGCAAAATCGCAGAAAAAGTGTTTGCTGCCATGGGCACTTCTATTAACTATAAAGTTGGGACCATGATTGAAATTCCTAGGGCTGCCTTAGTAGCAGATGAGGTGAGTTGCAAACTTAGCTCTCTCGATTTTTCAGGATATTATTTGACGTCTAATATAGTAACCAAAATTTACATGCATGATTAACTTGTTCATACTTATACCAAGGTCTACTTCATTATACTCTTAAGTCACATATGAGTATGACCATAAACAATACATCCTAGAAGAAATCATTATACCAGATATAGTACCTACCACTCATTTGCTTCTGTTAGGCTTGCAGTCATCATCCTTAAATTTGGACAGGACAAGTATGATTGCCAATTATTCTCCCATATCAATATTGATTTTTTAGACTCTCTCCTTATTCAAACTCTTTATTGTGATTGGCAGATTGCAGAGCAAGCAGAGTTCTTCTCTTTTGGGACAAATGATCTCACACAGATGACATTTGGTTATAGTAGAGATGATGTTGGCAAGTTTCTCCCAATCTACCTAGCCCAGGGTATCCTGCAAAATGATCCTTTCGAGGTAACATTATATGTAATTATTTATCAGTAAGAAAGATTCACGTTATTTTGTTGGGACACTATATCTTACTACAGTTGGAGTTGTGAATTCTGATAGAGTGCTCGTATGCCAGGTGCTTGATCAGAAGGGGGTCGGCGAGCTGATTAAGATCGCAACCGAAAGAGGCCGCAGGGCTCGGCCTGATTTAAAGGTTAGCAACATAAGAAGTACACAGTGGATGTGTCTGGAAATCTGAACGCATTCGTCTAATACCAGTTTTCAGATAGAGAGACTAACATCGCTCTGAATTCTTGGACAGGTGGGAATTTGTGGTGAGCATGGGGGTGAACCTTCTTCAGTTGCCTTCTTCGCAAAGGCCGGATTAGACTACGTTTCATGCTCCCCATTCAGGTATATCATCAGAATCTTTTCTTTTTTTTCTAAATTAAGTAATACATAAGATTCATACTATACCACCACCAACATACTCTAGAGGAAATGATCTACCCTACAAACAAAATTTTTTATTATCATTTGCAGGGTTCCTATCGCTCGGTTAGCGGCTGCTCAAGTGGTTGTTTAGAGCAAACTTTATTTCGGGCATCAGATCGACATCTGAGCGTTTGTTCTTCGCGGAATAATTAATGCATCGCAGTGGAATAATAGCTCCCTTCTGTGTCCTGTGCTATCTCTCACTTAAGTATATGTAAAATTATCTGTAATGCAGAGATACACTGGATACTTTTAGAGGTGGCTCTTGTGATCTTTCTTTTGGTGCCCCTTTTGTTATCTGAGGAAGACCAGTGTCTCAATATGAAAAAATGAAAAAAAAAAAAAAAGAATTTGCAGTTCTTCAGTTTGGAAACAATTTTGTCAAGCATTTTATCTTCTTTTCTTTCTCACTTTATCCTTCTAGTTTTATAATTGTCATGTCAGCTACTTATTCCAAAGGCTAGTCTTTTTTTAATTCATCATTCAATCTCCATTTAGAGAGAGAGAGAGAGAGAGAGAGAGAGAGAGAGAGAGAGGGAGGGGAGAGATGGAAAACAAAAAGTGAGATCCTGAATTGCCCATCTGCTTGTCTTCATGTCTTGTTCGTTATTATTCCTCCCATGTACACCCAAAATCCAGCAAGCTGACACCATTGCACTCGTCCTAAATAGCAGATTAGTTTAATGACGATGGTGCCCACTATAGTTAACTCTACTTTTCTAATTGCATGGCATCAATCAAAGTCACACTAAGGTCAGCCTTTCCAAAAGAACAACTCTCCATCCCTACTTTCACCTTTTGAGCACAAAGCCCAAAGGTGATTCTCTAACCCCCTTTCTATTTCTTCAACGAATCCTGGCTAAGATTAAGGTTAAGAAAGAGACCAATACTTTTGGTTAATCCAATTGGGAACAGTGGGTGGGTGGGTCTTTTAGCAACAACTTTGTCACAAAGGTAAAGAAGCAGTGGAAAATTTTGGTGAAGACCTCTCCTCGGTGTATGCAAAGCATTAAGTTTTATATATATATTTTTATAACCTCTAAACTTAAACAATTTAATAATCTAGTAAAATTTGAGCACATAACTTCTGTCGTAAAAATTCAGGAACTCATATTTTAATATTACGTTAAATACGCAACTCTCACATAGCATTCGAGAAAGCAAGGACAAGACAAATGGGTCCACAAGTCCAAACATAATTTAAAGACATGGCTTCTTATGGTGAGCTGTATCTCCTTGTATAATTGCCTCAGTTAGCATAGTTTGAAGCTGAATCCTACTTTGCATTTATAATTATTGCTTGGAGTAGTTGAAAATGCCAGTTGTTTTCTTCCCCCAAAAGCAGTCCCCTCTTGACCCACTCAGTGGCCAACTGGGAGGGGGGGCAGTTGAGAGGGTTTCTCTATCCTCTCTCCTCTCCTCTCCTCTCCTCTCCTCTCATCTACTACGTCCACGTGTCAGTCACCCTTAGGAGAGGGCGTACTAAGTCTTCCTCGGCTAACTAAACCAAAACTAAACTATAACTAATCGCTTTCTTCTCTCTCATGTCATCGTCAGAGTGGAGGGAGAATAACAAGTCGTAGATAGCTTAGCTTAGCTATCTATGATCACTCCCAAGCAATAGCCAGAGTTACCAAAAGTCTCCAATTCGATGCTCAAGATGGCCAAGCTCGCCCTCCGCCGCATCTTCTCAAGTCTCCGGTGGCCGGCCCGCCGCCGCTCGAAGCCGAAGGTAGTCGTGCAAAGATTTGGGAGGAGTACGAAAGCGAAGGATGCGTTCGATGTGAGAGACGACGACAGCGGAAGGCCGATCCGGATCGCGACGTTCAACGCCGCCATGTTCTCGATGGCGCCCGCGGTGTCGGAGACTGGTCGGCCAGCGACCGCCGGCGGAGGACAGGAGCACGATATCCGATGCAAGACGGCGAACGACCGCCCGAAGAGCATTCTGAAGCAGCAGAGCTTGTCGAGGTCTAAATTACGCGTGTCGATAAATCTCCCGGACAACGAGATCTCGGTGGAGAGAAGCAAGCAGATGGGTTCTGGGAGCAGGGCTTGGAAGGGGAAAGCGCCCATTAGCCATAGCTTCAGCCTGCCGAGAGCAGCGAGGGAGAAGGAGAGCGTGCGAGGGAGCGATAGGAGCGTGTTGGATGTGCTGAGAGAGGTGGAGGCGGATGTCATCGCGTTGCAGAATGTGAAGGCGGAGGAGGAGAAGGGGATGCGGCCGCTGTCGGAGTTGGCGGAGGGGCTCGGAATGAAGTACGTCTTCGCCGAGAGCTGGGCGCCGGAGTACGGCGATGCCATCCTATCCAAGTTCCCGATCAAGCATTGGAATGTCCAGAAAATCTTCGACGACACCGATTTCAGGTTTGTTCCTCTTCCCGGTTTAACCGCTGAATAATAAAAGAGAAAAAAAAACTAACAAGGAAAAAAAATCGTGATAAAGATCCGAGTTATTACGGTTACTCATCACAACTCTGCTAGTAATTCTTGGCGATAAATAATTGCAATCTTTTTCTTGATTTAGAGTTTTAGTACTGAAATTAGGGAGATTGATGATCACATTAAGGAGTCACTTAGTGGCAGCCAGCCCAAGCAGGAGTCTTTGGATATTCTTACAGTACTCTAAGACAGACAAGCACAAGTACTGTACAGCAATCACTAAGAAAAGGATTAGGTAAATTAGTACAATAATTTAGCATTATTAGTAAATAATTTGTCTAGCAACCTAGAACTTCATCAAAGAGTTATACTGTACTGAAGAAGTATCCATTTATTTAAATGTCAACTGGCTCCATTTGTTCACTTGTCAGTGTAACTTGCAAGCAGGAATGTGTTGAAAGCCACAATTGAGGTCCCTAAGGTTGGAGAAATAAACTTCCACTGTACTCATCTGGATCACCTTGATGAGAACTGGAGATTGAAACAGATCAATTCGATTCTCCGATCTAGCGACACACCGCATATTTTAGCCGGAGGATTAAACTCTCTTGATGAAACTGACTACTCTGTAGAGAGATGGGAAGATATTGTTAAGGTAAACAGGTTGCCAAATCTTTGGTTATATATTTGATTATTCTTCTCTTGGGCCTATTTTTCTGATAAAGTTTTGGTAATGATGCCTCATAGTACTATCAAGAGATTGGAAAGCCAACACCAAAGGTGGAGGTAATGAAGTACTTGAAGGGAAAGCAGTATGTGGATGCCAAGAACTTTGCAGGGGAATGTGAAGCTGTTGTTGTAGTTGCCAAAGGGCAAGGTAATGATACCCTCAATCAATTAAATATCTGTGGTAAAGAATCTACTAATCATTACCTAATCTTTCTATAATCAAGTGCAGATGTGCAAGGGACATGCAAGTATGGCACAAGAGTAGACTACATACTAGCTTCACCAAATTTACCCTATAAATTTGTCCCTGGCTCTTATGGAGTCTTCTCATCAAAGGGCACTTCAGATCATCACATTGTAAAAGTTGACGTAGCGATGGCTAACGCCGACAAAGCTGACACCGGTCACCGCCGCGATCCGAAACCGCGAGTTGTAAAGATAGATAAGGCTTCATCCAAAGGGATATGGGGGAGCTAACTAAGAGTTGTGTATGTGCTTGGTTTCCTTTGCTTGTTCATAGGTTAGGATTTCTTTACATGATTTAAAAATAGTGTGTGTAGTGATAGGAATTTGCTAACAGAGAGAGAGAGAGAGAGAGAGAACTACATGTACATTTGTTCTCCTTTGGTTGCCGTTGTTCTTTTGTATTTAGAATGCAAAGACATGAATCTTTGGGTGGTGATCAACAAGATAAAGATAGTTTATGAATACATTGACGGCCTGTTTGGATGCTCTGAATTTGATTGGACAAACTCTATACATTTTCCTTAAGAATTATTTAATTCAGGTATGATGTTTGAGTAATTAATATGGATTCATCATCCTCGGACCCACAATTCAACTGCCATACGCTTGCTACCAATGGTGTCGTCAAGTCATGACCGAGTGAATCAAATCCTAGCGACTAAGCAGTTTGTGAAAATGGCTTTTATAGAGCAACTTCTAATAACACTCCATGGAAGAAGGAAAATATATTGTATTGTTAGGGAGAGAGAGAGAGAGAGAGAGAGAGAGCCACAGAGGGTTCGGAAGAAATGGGCCTTCTTAATTTTGAAAAAGTTTTCTAAATAAAAATAACACCAGCCCCAAAGTCATGTAATTTGGCTTATTGCTAGAGTATTTTGAAACTCTAATAACCATCCCAAATACTATTTTGAATTTTTTTTTAAAATCTGGAAAATAGATTTTCCTCAAATTCTTAGTAATTGAGGGTTGCCAAGGCCTGAGTGATTTTATTCTCAAAGGAATGTATGCAATATTGGGTCAAGATTATGTACTTTAATCTAATTTCGAGCCCTAAAAAACTTACCAAAACCTTCGGAAAAAAGTGACCGATAAATGACGCCACCCGCGCGCACGAGTTCACACGGTGACCCTTATCCCTCTCTCACCGCCCTCTGACTTGCTCCGCCTCACGCGGTCGTCACAAAGCGGTGACTCCACCACATCGGCATATCGTTACCGTTCACCGCATCTTGACACCTCGTCATCCTTCCCACTTCCCACCTCTCCTTCTCCTCCTCCATCTCCATCTCCGTCTCCTCTTTCCCTTCTTCCATCTCATCGTCTTTTGCCACCTTTTCCGCCTCGAGATTCGCGCTCCCGTTGCGTCCGATGAGCTCCAATCTGAGCCGACCGTCATGGCGGGAGGCGTGGAATATCTCCGGCCGCTCCATCCGCACCTCAGTGAGCCGGACCCGTCCGTCCTCCTTGACGACCCGGAAGAAAAGGCTCCGCCGCCCGACGAGCCACGGCAGAGGCGGCGGAAATCTCTTCGCATCCGCCTTCGCCGCCTCCCTCCGCCGACGCGGCTGTCCCCACTCTCTCTTCTCCTCCTCCGCCGCCGCCGCCACCTTCTCCTCCATCTCTGCCTCCTCCACCGCCTCCCCGTCGCAGCTCTCCGATCCGATGCTCTCCGTGCAGTGATCCCCGTGGTCGGGGTGGAGGAGGCCGCGGGATCCGGCGTCGACCCGCGCCGCCGGCGGAGACGCAGTGGGGCCCACGACGGCGGACTCCACCACGTGGGGCGGCTTCGGCGGGTCGCCAGCTAGGAGGCGGAGTAGCCCGCCGTCCGGCAGGGGAATATTCCTGCAGCGGTAGGATGGATCCCGGCGATCGTCGGGGTCGGAAAACCCTAGCAACGTATGAAGACTCTTCCGAAGGCTCAGCATAGCTTTTTATTGTAATATTTACTTTTTTCAAAAAAGTACCTTTGCTTTGCCGGAATTAGAAATAGATTAGGGGAGGGGTGGGGGGGGCTTTATAGTGGGACAAGGAAGGATAGTAAACAAGGCTTGATGGTAATAGTTTCTATTTTGGGTGGTATGGAGAGAGTTGTTATCTTTTCGAGCACGTCAAGAATAAGAACGGAGCTAATCGAGCTTTTGCTGTTAATAACGTGGCCAGTTGCTGACGTGTCTATGATAATAATCGAAGTATATTTTGCTACAAATTATTTGGATATAGGTTTGCTTGGTTCTAACTATTCCACGTTTCAAAAATATATAATAGCTCGTAAAAGAGTTTGCCAAACTTGAACTCTATTTTAGAAAAAAAAAAAAAAGAGAGTTTGAGTCTTTTTTTTTTCTTTTAAAAAAAAAATCGATACCTTGGTTGACTTCCACCTTGGCTTGCGGAGGGAACTCCAGCTATGAAACTAGGTCAGAAATCATGCAACTTGTGATGCCCTCAGTTTCTCGAGAAGAAAAGAACATTGGCGGCCATGCTTTTTGCCGAGAGAGAAGTAGGTTGGCTACAGTCTACAGCGAACTTTAGTCTGTCTCTATTGATTGCTTCCTCTAAGAGACTTGAATGCATACTTCCAAGCTATTGAATTATTAAGCGAAAAGGAGTAGAATGGAGACAGTGGACAGGTCATTATCCAAGAGGTTAGTGCAGGTGCCAGTTTGGCAATGGAAATTTTGCAAATTGCCACTTGTATTACAAGCTTTATAGCGAAAATGTCCTTTATATATATATATATATATATCTTCTCTTCTGCTCACATAAAAGGAATATTCCTAGTTCCTACTAGGCTTTAAATAGCCTTATTTTAAGGTACTGGGGCACCTATTGCCATGAGAGTTGGGCGCTTGTCTGGGCCTCTGTTCATAGGTTCCAGACAAGATACCTTAGAATCTAAAAGATTTCTTCTCATAATAATATTTTTTATACCTAATATAATAAGTAAATAACCACTTATTTTTAATATTAGTTTGCTAATATATAATTCTCTCTCCTCTATTTTTTCATCCAATATTTTTATATATTACTTCAGCCAACTATTATTTTGTTAAATTATTATTTCATCTTTATATTAAATTAAATATAATTATTACAACTTATACAAATCTATAAAAAACACAGTAATAATTTACACTGATATAATCTCTTTTATATAAGTATATAAAATGAGCATAGCTATATCGAGACAAAACTTATTGTGCAATTGACTATATGAAATTATGCACCAGTCCCTCCAAAACTGAAACCAGTGTAAGTATTACCACAAATATAATTAAATTGAGTTGGTTACTACAGTAGATACAGAGACCACAAACAAATGTTTAGAGCATGGAAGAATTAAAGCACATGTTCTGCTTTGTAGTTTCCGAGAGTTCCAAAACTGCATCAAGCTTTCTAAACTAACAAGTACAAATTTATGATTCATACAAGGCCGCAAGAGGGTCTACCTCACAGAAATAGCACCTAGGAGCTTTCATTATTACTGCCACAGAGTAAGGAAGTTGAAGATTGAAATAACTTATGCAAGCCTTTATGCAGCTGCAGCTGCAGCTCCTTTTCTGCTCGTTCCTTGATCCTCCTCTCAAGCTCTGACCTAAAATGCCTGATCAGCCCCTGCACAGGCCATGCAGCAGCATCCCCCAGGGCACATATGGTGTGCCCTTCGATCTGCTTTGTGACCTCCTGAAGCATATCGATCTCCTCGAGCTTCGCATTACCCACCTTCAGCCTCTCCATGATCATCCAAAGCCATCTAGTCCCCTCACTCTCATGCTTATAGAAGTAAGACAGCCTTTCTATTGCATCGATGGCATCGGTGGACTTATCCATCACAATCACGGCCGCTGTGCCAAGTCCAGATTGAACAGCCTTAAGGGCATCATAGTCCATGAGGACATCATCGCAGATGTGCTTTGGCAGGAGAGGAACAGATGAACCCCCAGGTATAACAGCAAGCAGGTTATCCCACCCTCCTCTGACACCTCCACAATGCCTCTCTATCAGCTCCTTCAGTGGAATGCTCATCTCCTCTTCCACAGTGCAAGGTTTGTTCACATGACCAGACACACAGAACAGTTTTGTACCTGAATTATTTTTCCGGCCAAAGCTTGCAAACCATTCAGGTCCTCTCCTAAGAATTGTGGGAGAAACAGCAACAGTTTCCACATTTGTGACAGTCGTTGGACAGCCATATAGACCAGCATTAGCCGGAAAAGGTGGCTTAAGTCTTGGTTTCCCCTGCTTGCCTTCAAGGCTCTCCAACAAAGCTGTCTCTTCACCGCAAATATAAGCACCAGCACCAAAATGTATATGTACATCAAAATCATAACCTGATCCACAAGCATTTCTTCCTAGCATTCCTGCTTCATATGCCTCTTTTCTTAGCCTTTTCAAGGGCTCGACACTCATTTACATACTCCCCTCTTATATAGATATAAGTCCTGCAATCAAGCACCCCTCAAGTAGTTTGTGTCGGTCATGACACATGATCTCTCTGTCTTTACATGTTCCAGGTTTACTCTCATCAGCATTAACAACAAGATACGAAGGTCGTCCATCTGATACCTTTGGCATGAAAGACCATTTGAGGCCTGATGGGAAGCCAGCTCCTCCACGACATCAGAGACCAGATTTCTTCATTTCATTGACAATCCAGTCTGATCCCTTAACCACCAAATCCTTTGTTCTATACCAGTCACCCCGCTTCATTGCACCTTTGAGGAAAGGGTCATGAATGCCATATAAGTTGGTAAAAATGCGGTCTTCATCTTTAAGGCCACCAAAGCGGGTCTTCTCCAGAGGCGGAGGAGGCTGCGGAGAACTAGATGTTGTTGCAGCTTGAGTGCTGAATGACCTTAGTGCAGAATCCAACCATCCACCATTTAAGCGATGAACCAGCTGTACCCTTGGTTGGGAGAAAAGGTTCTTCAAATGTCCCCGAGAAGAAGTAAACAAATAACTTTAATTAAGAAAATCCTAATTATATAAACTTGTCAACTTGTATAACTACTCAATCAATAAATATAATATTTCTGCTTGGTACATTACAATATGTCCTGTTGCATAACATTATCAGAAAGATAGACAGGCCAAGATGTGGATTAATTTCCACGGGTATGCTAAAATAGCTGAGAATAAAAGGCAGTAAACTATAATAGGACATGGCGACAGTTAAAGTACAATAAACCTTATTTCATAACATACACCATATATGCAGAAACATAGAACGCAGTGAGCATTTCAAGAATTGTGATGATCTTTATCCTCAAAACAAACTATTAAAGGAGCTCAAACCAACTATAGAAGTTGCAACAAATAGATCTCTCAAAACCTTTTATCATATATATATATATATATATATATATATATTATTCATCTCATGCTTAATCAATCACGCAATAAAAACCATTGACGAACAGACGAAAGGTAATGGTAAAGGAAGAGCACTACCAATATAATCACAGAGAAAGCTAATCAAATGAGCTGATAAGGACTAAGGAGTTGAGCTAAATTGCATTTATAGGTTACAAGTATTTACATAATTAAACTATGCAAGGGTGTTATATGTGCAACAAGAATCTTTTCTTCTTTGTTTTAAAAATCACAAAAGTTTCAGAACTAAAAGCAACTTCATTCTTTGTTTTGCTAAAAAAATTCTTTCAGTCTGTGGGGACACTAGATGGGTGAAAATAAGAAAGGAATTATCTGTCCAAGCCGATATCCATATCCAAGATTATCCAGATAAAGTCACGTTTATCCAGCTTGAGTCAAATTTATCCTCAGAAAACATGATCAGCGGTATCCTCCTCCTTATATGAGAAAGTAAAATGGCCAACATATTATTCCACCAATATCTCATCCTTTATTCTATGAACGCTACTAAACTCGCCCTAGTTTACGGCACTAACCAAGATCAAATCAACGTCTAGAGAAAACCTAATTTCCAACTCCAATCCTCTCATTCTAAACAAAGAGGAAAGAACATTGAACTACTCCGAAGGAAGAAGGGGAACGTGGGTATAATTACCTCGGTTGGGTCGACATGCTCAACCTCGTCGGAGAAGAAGGTGACCCGGAGGAAAAGATCGCCAGCGGAGAGCGCCACCCGCGAGGGCGGCGGTGCTCCGATCCCAGTCCTCAGGTGCTTCAGGAGAGCGCCCGCCATTGGAGAGCAGAGAGAGAGAGAGAGAGAGAGAGAGAGATTTCTCTTTTATCTCCTCCGAAGCGAAGGCAACCTGAAGTGCGGCATGGCAAAATGGTACCCATGGGAGCTCTGCACGTGCTGCGTAGGTGCTTCGGGTTGGAGGGGAAAGCGGGTCGGATTCAAAAATTGTCCATCCAATTGTAAGTTACAAAGCTACCATTATGATTTATGAAGCATTTTTATATTAGACAAAAGTACTCAAATCTAATGAAATTTAACACCATATTGATGCGTCTTGGAGTTGTTCGTAGGTATCCATCATACGAAGTTCTTTTCTCTTTTCTTTTCTTTTCTTTTTTTTTCTTCTGAGAAAAGACAAATGCATATATCTGCAGACAGTGTTGAAGAATCTGACAATACTAAAAGAAAGTCAACATTTCAAAAAAACATATTAAAAGAAAGTTTATTTATTTACAGTTTAAAGCTGACAATATTGCATATCCCATTACACCAAATTAGGTTGCGAATTATACATAATATACATATAATTGCAGTCATTCTGCAGTGTTTCAGCAAACTTTTCTTGTGTAGCAAAAGATTTCCTGCAGAATTACATTGTTCTGCTATTGTGGAACTCTCTCTCCATTGCAGTAACAATGTGACAAACCATCAGCTTACCACATCCTCTCTGGCATATCAACTAGCTCAATGCATGAAGCATCAAGTTCTCCTTGCCTCCTTGGAGAAAATTTACATGGCAACTGACATGTACAAACTCAAATCCTGCGGAAGAGAACTTGTGCGCCATACTGCGGTTGAAGGGTCATCAGTAGCATGGGAGCGTGAACATAAGAAGATGAGACATCAAACTCGAAACGCTGCAGAATCATGGAAAGAGCTACTTTGCTCTCAACAAGTGCCAGGTTTTGGCCGACACAAATGGTAGGCCCAATACCAAAGGGAAAGAATGCGCCAAGATGATGCCCCTTGCCGTCTGCGAATCTCAATGGATTGAACTCATTAGCATCAGCACCCCATACTTCGACATCATGGTGTATGGCTAGAGTAGGCATGTAGATGTGCGTGCCAGCTGGTACGTCGAGGGAGCCTAGCTTGACATCCCTGGTGGTTATTCTATTAAGTGCCACTGCTGGAGGATACAATCTGAGAGTTTCCTTCACCACCATGTTTACCTGTGTTGATGTTGGTAGAGATATATTATCTGAATAATTAGCCAAGAAATATATTGCTAAAGATCACATAAACAGGATAGCTGTCTATGTGGCAAGGATGATTTATCATTGTGCTCTCAATCAAGAATGCAATATCTGCTACGCCATTGTCTAGACTCAGGTATCTTTTTGAATCAAAGGAGAAAAAAACATGCAATCCTTTAATGACCCATTCAAGGAAGTCATCACCTTAATCAAATTCTTAAGAGTATACACATGAAGTAATACCCATAAGACCCTAACATCTAGCATCTAGGTTAAAGTCTATCGAGGGAATCATTCACTAGCTTGTGCACAAAGAGCACTATTTGGATATTATACTTTCGTATATAAACCGGAAAGCTTAAACTTACAATTTTGAGATTGCCCAGATCTTCAGCATTAGGATGCTCACTGTGACCACAAACATAGGTGACTTCCTCACGCGCCTTGTTCTGCCAATCTTGATGTAATGCTAGAAGAAGTATTACCCATGTCAAAAAGTTAGCTGTTGTTTCCTTGCCAGCAAAGTAAAATGTCTTGCACTCATCAATGATTTCTTCAATTCCCATTTTCTCTTCACTGCCACTTCTATTTTCTGATATCATTAGACCAAGCAAATTTTTTGAATTCTCACAATCGTTTTTGTTAACCTCAATCAGTTTCTGTAAAGAACTTCGAATTTCCTTATTCAGTCTCCATCTCTTTTTGTTCTTCTTTGTTGGCAAAAACCTGCAATTGAAAGATAACCATATCATCTTATCCTATTCTGCCATATTATTTTTATTTATACAAACATGTTTTGTTATCCATACTAAATCTTTTTTAGGCATTGATGCGCTACCATTAGACAAATGTTTGTTAATATTTCATTCTATCATTTCCATGAACTAGAAAATGCTTCAGATGGTTAATTACAAGATGTCTGACATGAGAATACCGCGTAATTTAAGTTCACTCCTCGAACTCTAAAATCAACGGTTTTGTAATGAATATAATACGACAATGAGATTGACATGGCGTTTTGAAAGTTAAGGGCAAAGATGGATTAGTCTGAACCCTCTGTCGTTTACCCTACATAAAGCACATAGAGAGACTCACCTGAACCCTGGAATGTACACGGTTCGTAGTGCAAGAGAAACTAACAGCGTTTGCTCATCTTGCAATTGAAAGATCCGCTTCCCTTCCTCGTAGCTACTTCCGAAGGCCACTCGAGAAATGACATCTGCACTGAAGGTATGGAACTCCTTATGCACATCAATCTCAAACTCAGAGCTACTCCCACCTTGCACTTCCCATTTCTCCAACATAGACAATGTGCTCGTAGCAATTGCAGGTACCCAACACTACAGCAAACAGTTAATCTTCAAACTTATATGAACCCTAATCTAATTTACCAAGAACAAATGCCAGTTTATATCACCCTACTATTAATTGGCTAAATTTTTAACTTTTTGTCCAGATATCCAGATAAATCAACAAAACAAGAGTCAAGAGCACAAGAAAATAGATAGAAGCGAGGGGGGTCAAAGGGATGGATTCGACCTCCTTACCTTGATTCGCTCCATGTTAAAAGCCGGCGCGATCACTCTCCTATGGTGGGCCCACTTCTTCCCCTTGAGCCCGACCAGCCCTTCTCCGAACAGCTGCCTCGATGTAGGGTTGAACCCGACCTTCTCGAACGACCCGGTCGAATCTACCAGCACCGCCCGGACGAGATCCGGCTCCGCCACCGCAAGCCGCGGCCTGATCCCGAACCAGTACAGGAAACACCGCCCGAACTGCGCCGACCACTCGCCATAGTGGGGGATGACGCGGCGGACGACGTCGTGGTGGAAGGAGGGCAAGGGGGCGCACTGGGCCCGTGCGATGACGGCGCGGATGTCGGCAGCGTTGCCGGAGAGGAGTCGGCGGGGCGGGCCGTGGATGTTTTGGCGGCGGAAGTGTAGGCGGGTGCGGTGGGGGAGGAGGAGGAGGCGGAACAGCAGGTAGAAGGGGAGGATGACGAGGAGGAAGAAGAAGAGATAGATGAGAGCCATGTTCAAGTTTTGAGCAAAAGTGGTAGTAGAGAAGACTGATGTCTATTCTTTAAATTTAAATAGACGAAGCATCGTCTTCTCCATATATAGCTTTTTTTTATTATAAACGATTAAAGTTACTATATTTATTGTAAAATTTAGAAATTAGAAGGTCGTGAGCTAATTTAAGTGAGAGAGAAAATTTTATATAGTATTCACAACAAGTCCAGAAATATATTCTCATTCACAACTATTTCATTTCCTTCTCTAATTTATCCCACCTCCCCATCATCCCCGTTTCCCTGCAGGAAACGAATCGACGAGTAGATGCCCCCCATTCACTTTCTCTCATTCCAGGGCCCTCTCTCTCTCTCTCTCATTCCAGGCGAAGCAATCGCCTGAGACCTTTCGTCTTCGAATCGTCCACTCCCATCTCCTTCCTCCTCCTCGGGAAGCTCGGCAGCGGCAGCGCCCTCGGCGACGGCGAGAGCGTGAATCCCACTCCGGCGAACGCGTCGCCGCACCTCACCGGCCGTAGCCTCACCTCCTTGGGGATCGCGTCCGGGTCCGGCCCCAGCCTCGCTGACCCGAACACGGCGACCTCCCATGAGTCGGCGCTTGCTTCCCTCTTCTTCCTCCCCGTCATCACCGAGTCCAGCGACTCCCCATGCTTGAGGATAGTGACCTGCCCCATCACCATATGCTTGCCCTTCGCTAATTTCGGAGATCCCTCCTTCCTCTTCCTCGGCTTCGGGTACGATTGCTGCCCCCACGATCTGCTAGAGTTAGGGCTCCTGTTAGGCTTGTTGAAGGCCCGCATGAGGCAGTCCTGTGGACGTAGTAACTCCGTCCCCATGGCGATCGCCGTGGGGACTCGAGATCTGACGAGATCTATAGAAGCGGAGAGAGAGAGAGGAAGCCTTTCCCCCTTCCCTTCGTCTTCGTTTGCTTTCGCGATAATTTACGTGGTGGGGAGGGTTGGGGGAAGTTATGGTGGTGGATTTCACCCACCATTGCTTTAAGGAGAGGTTGGGGACCCGGGGAAAGGGACGATCGGGCCCGACGGTGAAATGGATGGAGACACGTGGGCGGTAACGTACAGTTGGTTGGGCCCGATCCGCGTCAGCCTTGTCGGGCGTGATCCTCGCGTTCTTATCCGTAACGCCGTTATTCCCGTGGTGCGCATTCACGGAGTCGCGCGCATAAAGTGTTTCGTGCGACCGTGGATCAACTTAGATAGATTAAATAATACTAAATAAAATTAATCAAAATACCGATTGTTGAACCGAAACCACTAGTTATATTTTTAAATTATAAATATAAATTAGTGTTTCACTTATCTCTTTTAATTATCTATTTTTTATAAAAGATAAAAATAATAATAAATTAGTAAAAAATCAGCACTTTTAATATTAGGGAAACAATTATAAGAATAAATAATAAAAAAAATACTTAAATTATATTTACTTATTGGTAAATCTAGTCATATATATATATATAATGTCTTATATACTTATCTATTTATTAGTAGATAATAACTAATTGGTTAGTATTAAATCATTGCTCTTTGCATAAATGAGCAAATAACTATTAACGAAAATGAAATAGATTATGCTTTTCCACTGACGCCTCTCCTTGTGAGACACTTTGCCTTTTTATTAATAGATTATGAGCTTGTTAATTATAGACAAAATAAAAGGGCTAATTCTTTTTAATACATTTAGATTGGCCAACTCGATTAATTTTTTTAAAAATATTTCAGACCTAAGGAGAAAACAAATCTATAACTTATTTGACTTGTCATAACCTAACGCTATGTCTGCTTTAAGTTTAAGATTCTTAAATTGATTCAGTAACTAAATATTTTTTTATCTTTTCTATATCTAATCAAATTTGAAGTTTAATCTCAAACCAAACAAGTCTAATAGAACATGACTACTGAGGCTACAGTAGTGGTGGTGGCGGTGGCCTCTGAGACACTTGCTATTCTCTATGTATATATTCTTCCCTGGTATCAATTGATGCTTATTGATTTAAACAAGGGGCTTAATTTAAATGCTCAAGGATGCGCTTTCTTCTCCTCGAGGCGAAACGTGTGCTACCATTGATTAATTCAATCTTCATTCAGACTTGCAAGTTACTGCTAATAATTAATGCGCCTTTGCTTGGGAATCTGGCAACATTGCCATGATTCCTATATGTACTTTATAGCATCGTACGTACTTAATTATTCATATATGTACTTGATCACATGCTTACTTTAATGTACTTCTTGAAGAAAACAGCGATGGTACTCTACTTGCATTGATATAAATATACATGATAAAAATAGTATTTTGTGAATATTGACTCATTTTACCCTGCTATTGCAGGTGTCTGTCTGACAAGCAAATAAGCAACCAAGTATTGAACCTATTAAATCCCATTCTTGTCAATGCAATAATTGTTATTAGGGATCTTTAAATTATTGCCTTTGAAATTATTGGACACTTTGCAAAGATGCGATCATGATTAAATATCTATGGATTGTCTGCTGCTAATTAGTCTCTGCATCCTAGATGATGACTCTCTACTGTATCACCTGTACTGAGTTACCTACTATTCCATCTGCTAAAATTAATTTTGTTCTCATGCCTGCCAAGGCATAATTTTTTGGAGAAATATTACAAACTGATGCTAGCATCCATTGCAATACATCATTTAGGATGGTGAAAAAAGAATGAGCATGTCCAGACCAGAAACAACTTGGATCTACAGCTGCATTATTGGTGATTGAGGAAACTACATATGTCAAAATTAGGATTTTTCCGCTGTGAAGGAATTCATAGAAGCTTGTATCTCTTCTAGAGTCCTCCCTTTAGTCTCTGGCACCAGCCTCTCCACAAACACAATGGTAAGACCACAAATGCATGCGAACATAAAGAAGGTACCTGTAGAAGTAAAAGATGTTCTTGCTTAAAGTCTAATGTGGAAACAAGAGACCGAGTGCTAATTAGTCCATAAAATAAAGGCTTCTTTTACCTTCAGAGCTCCACAGCATAAGAAAGTTGAAAGCATATGAAACTATCCAGGATCCAAGCCAGCTGACTAAGGTCACAAGGCTTCCTGCCGGACCTTTCACGTTTATGGGAAATATCTGAACACAATATTATAGGGTCACCAAAAACCTAACCAGATATTGTTTTCTCCATCTATTCTAATTCACTTTGTGTATATAAAGTACCTCAGACATTATAACCCATGGTATTCCCCCCATACCCAATGAGAAGGATCCTGTGTACACCTGGTCTCGAAAGTAATTGAGACAAGCAAAATCAAAGAAGTGTTGAACATTAAAATTTGAAGAGGAGAAATGCATGCTCGTACAAGAATAATTTACCAGAATGCCGGACAAAGCCAGCACAGTGTTCAGCTGCTTAAGCCATTCTACTTCCTGTTCCAGAAAAGAAAATTAATAACTCGTGTTGAATGTTGCCTTAAATATTAGTTTTAAAAACCTTTGATAGGAATGACATTCCAATTTTTTGTTAGAAACCTTTGATAGGAATGACATCCCAACTAGGAAACAACCCAAGCATGTCCCCGCTGCAGATACCTGGTATTCCAACGGCTGCTTAGACTAACTATGAGAGTGCTTAATTGTCAATAATACTTGATCAAGTTACTGATACATTTCTACCATCAAAAGGGGCCTTCTTCCAGCTTTGTCCATTAAAAGCACCCCTAATGTCGTCATTGGTATCTGCAAAGCTCACAATCATTTACATATACTCCATAATTGAAGAAACAAATTAGAATTATGCAGAGTTTAAGTACCTGAACTGCAACCATTGCTATCATTCCAGAGTTGCCTGACGAGAAACCTGAATATATATGGTAGATGATTAAGCCATCCTAACCAACTCAGACAAGTTATAGTAAAATTCTTATCTTATTACCTGCTGAAACAAATATCTCACTTGCATAAAAGCAGATTGCATTAACTCCTCCAAATTGCTGAAGTACCATCAATCCAACCCCAACCTGTTAATTAAACAAGTTGATGAATCAGAGATATTGGGTAAATGAAGCACTTAGTACTGTGCCATAGAAACCGTAGAATGCTTACAATAACAGAATGAAGGTATTTCTTCTGAAACAACTCCAACACACTGGCCTGTGGGAGGTGGAGAAGGTTCTCGGTGAATTCCTGCATAAATAGCAAGAGCTCACTCATATCTCACAGAAACTATTTCATAGGTAATGAACTGAGTCATGAAAATAGCCTCTGTACTTTGATTTCCTCTGCTTCTTCAAGAATATCGCTATTCTTTCCCCTTAGCCTCTGTAATGTTGCTTCAAACTCGTGATCATGACCAGATTTAGCCTGAATTACTGAAATTGATTAGGCTTTTATTGGGTAGTGAAAGATTCTATTATTTTAATAATCTTATAATTTATAAAACAGTTTCATTCATTTTCAATCCCCCAGTGATGTCAGTACTTAGAAGACACAAGGTTTTAGTGAATACTCTTCATAGGAGACTGAATCACCCAACTGTAGCGATAGACTGTCGTGTCTGTAAATCAATATTGATCATGTTGGTACATAGAGATGAAGCTCAAAATTTCTCTCTGTCTTGCTGTTTTACATATGGTCCCATACAAGATGGTATATGCAAAATTGCAAATAAGTTAATTGAAGACCTAAAATGTTGGGAAACATTTATAAAAAATCTTAGAAGTGAAGGCTCAATTTTCATGTACCTGAAATTATAACATAGTGAAAGATTAGGATACATTTATGCTACTTAAGTTAGACATAGTTATCCCCTCTCTTTATTCAAATTATCCACAAGTTGCACCTTTGGGATCACCATGGCTGCAAATGTCTACAAACCCAGAAACTAGTCGTTTCCTGTCATTCTCCTCATATATTAGATGTGCCAACAGGTTATTTCCCTAATTTCAAACATTCAAAGAAACCATTTATTCTAGTAATAACTCATTCAATTATCTTTTTCAACAGAAGGCATCCTAAATGCAACCTAACCATATGATTTCTAAATGATTGCTAATATTTGCACATACAAAATAAGAAAGAAGACCATCCATTATTTGATAAAGTTGCATCATCTAGATAGTTGATATTCTCCCTGCCAAAATAAATAATATATAGCAATTTAAAAGCCAATCACGTTCTACAAAGTAAGCAGTATAAAAACGGCTTACCAGCCACCTAGGAGATTCTGGAATTAAAAGAAGGCCCACTAATTGTAGTAAACAGGGAGCAACTCCTGCAAACCAAAATATTTTAAATCACCAACTTGGCATGAGATATAAAAAAAATGAAAATGCTCTTTCTTATAAGATTACATTAAAGTGATGTCCCTTTCAGATGGGCAGTAAGTACTGCATGGGGGAAAGCACCCTACATTTGGTTGGAATCACAAAATAATGAATTCATAATCTAAGAGTGTCCCGGAGTTGATGCCATACAAGCAAGAGGGACACTGGAACGCCCCTCTAATCGATATGAAACTATTTAATCCTTAAATCAATATAAAATTATATAAAACATCACAAATGGCCCCTCTAATATGTTAGTCTGGCTCCATTCCTATATAAAGATGAAGTTAAGTTAATTTCTGTTGCATCAACAATTTAACATTTCATTTTGGTATCATAAAAACACACGTATTTGTAACATAATGGGACCTATTCAAAATAAAAAGTATGTATAAGAGTATAAGAAGAGATTATCTACACGAGAGTTAACATTTGGCACATGATACAAAAGATATTGATGTACCATACCAACCAATTCTAATGAAATAATTACCTATTATTGCCAAGGCACGCCAGCTCAAAATAGTTCCTAACACATATGCAAGGGATCCTCCACAGCATATCATTAACTGCATCACAGTTAAAAGTCATTCACACAACTGCCTTTCTCAAATCCATGCTTCCAATTTTGTGCACACCTGGTTTACTGTCGCAAATCCTCCTCTTAGATTCTTTGGTGTTATCTCCGATATGTACACAGGAACCTGTTGAACATTTGATATAAATTATTTATCACCTTATATAACAAACAGAATAATTATTAGGTTTTTTTTCCATACTTGTTCCTATATACCAAACAATATTACTACTCTCACTAGTCACTAGTACTTTCCTTGGCTATGTGGATTTGATCATGTTGACATACTGGTAAATACAAAAAATATTTTCAGGACTTTATAGACCTATCAAGACACAAAATTTTAAGTGCTGCTACGTTGCTGCACTTACTACATAAGAAAGAAGACCTATACCACATCCAGTTGAAAGCCTTCCGAGATCAAGCCACCAAGAATCCTGTAAGCATAGATGATCAAATTCCATTTACAAAGAAAAATGATGGCTATTTGCAATGAAAGCTTATAAGAACATGCTGGTAACTTAGGGCACAAAAAAACAACATCTGGCTAATTTTGATTACAACCATCCCCTACCCAACATACATCGATTAGAAAAGGAAAAGAGGAAAGTTCTAATCAAATCAATGGAAATATAGCAAGCCAAGCTAGCAGAGGAGTAAAAACACCTTTGACAAGAGTATAGAAAGCCATCCCACACTGCACAAAAGGTCCGATATTGCCATTGCCTGCATAGAGACCAATTAAGTAAGAACAGCAGGTTCATGATAAAATATTAAGATGTTTGTCAGGTTCATAATGCTTACACATCTTCGACCAATTCGATCTGCTATTGGTCCACTTACTATGGCACCTATCATTGCTCCAATTGTTAATATGGAGCCAAAGAAAGAATACTGCACCCAAAAGAAAAATGATGAAAGCCGCTAATTTTTAACATCATAGAGTCTGGAAAAAAAAAGATGCTCTTTTCTTTTCTTTTCTTTTCTTTTCTTCAGATACACGGTAGTGGTCAGGTATTCCAATAGGTTCTGGCAAATCATCAAACAGTTCCATAAGGCTTCTTTAACATAGGGAGTTGTTTTCATCTCTGAAGCCCAAACAACAATTGTCATGAATAAATTGAATATGTATATTTGCCACCTTAAATAAGTTATGATATGAGGTGAATAGTGAATAGAGTGTCAGTTTACCTTATAGTACACAAAAGAGTCCTTATTATGTATCCACTTAAGTCCTTGTACTAATTAATAGCAGTAAGTATTCCACTTAAAATCATGGTACAGTAGGATTATAATTTATAAGGTAACAACAACAGAGGTAAAGGACCTCTCTTGGTACTTTCCTGTTAAACCCAAAGGTGCCTCAAAGGGTAGCTGCATGGTAAACATATGCATTAATTTATGTCTATGGGCCCATAAAGAACATTAACAGAATCAAACTCATCAGAATGGCTGGTTGAACATCTATGATTGAAAACAAGATGCTGCGGTGGAAATTTGCATTGTATTCATACCTCCGCTAAGGAAAGGTCGAGGTCACGCATAATACCAGATTGTGATGGCGAAGAATATCCCACCTGTATAAAAATAATAATAATAATTACAAATAAGGCATCCGCTTGCTTATTTATTGGGCATGAATAAATTTCGCACCGAATCTTAGAAAAAGAAGCAAGAGATTAAAATAGAAAAGGCTTTAAATTTACCTACCGATATCCCGAACTCGAAGGAACCGGCGACGGCGACGGCGGTGCTCGCGACCACCACCAGCATGGAAGAATCGAACAAAGACGGCTCCCTCCTCTCCATCAAAGGCCTTGCCGTCTCTCCTCTTCCTCCTCCGTCGACCTCCATCGCTACCGCTTCTTCCCTTTTTCTTGGCTCTTCGCGAGAGATAGCTAGCGGATCGAAGAGAGTATATCACGAGGGAGGATTTGGGAGCAAGAGATCGGTGTTAATACTTGGTTTTGCCATCCAACAGAGCCAGCCATGGCGTCTCTCCTTTCGTCGGCTTCTGCGATTGCTCGCTTTTACTCTTCCGACAACAACGACAGCGCGAGAGTGACTCCGGTCTTCGTTTAATTTATTTTTTAATTAGGGATTACTCTTTTCACTTCACACCCTAGAGTATGTGCATTTTTCACATCTTCTTCTTTCCAGTAAATCATAGGAAATCCTCCATCCCTTCGAGGGACGACTTTTGAGGATCTAACGATAAATTTAAGGATAGTTTCGGGTAGAAAATAAATGCTGGGATTGAATATAAAATAATTAAAAGCTACGTAATTATACACATTACTGAGCATGAAGCATAATAAGAAGAATTTTGAAGAGTTTGTGAAACAACCAACCATTTCCATTCTCCCCCCTCGTACTTTCTTCCTATCATTTAACAATTAACATGCATGGACAAGACAACATATCTAAGGGAGATTTTAAGTCATCAGAACTCCCACAAAAGGAAAAGCAACAATGGATTGGATTCTTCTAACTTCATTTGCAATAATTCAACGACGCTTGTATCTCTTCCAGCGTTCGCCCTTTAGTTTCTGGTACTACTCTTGCCACAAATAGAACAGTTAATGCATTGGCTGCAGAGAAGATGAAGAAGGTACCTGAAAACCAGAGGAAACGCAGAATAAGAATGCTAATTAATGTTTTGTATATATTTATTCTTGCATATTGCTTAATACTTTATAATTTATTCAATCTCTACCTGAAGAACTCCAACTCATGAGGAAGTTGAAAGCATAGGAGATTGCGAAGGAACCAGACCAATTCACTAGAGTCACTAAGCTTCCACCGATTGCTTTTATATCGATTGAAAATATCTGTAAGCAAACAAAAAATAAATAAATAGATTCTAAAATTTTGTTCTTCGTGATATATTTCTGTGAACTTATGATTTTTGATTTAAGGTTCTTCTCATACCTCAGACATAATAACCCAAGGAACAGCTCCCATTCCTATCGAGAATGCCGCAATATACACCTATGTCACAAAGCAAATGGAAGATAAAAAAGTTAAATTTTTTTATTATCAGCTCTGACATTCGCATGCATCTACTTCTCCGTTGCATGTAAATAATTCAGGCCAACTTTGCGACGCGTATTTCCGGAAGAAGCATCGTCACAAATTCGATATTTGAGAATAATTGGCAAGATTGGAAAGCTAACTAGTAAATCTCAGCCAATTCAAGAAAGATCTTGAGGTAAAGACTAATGTATTCAGATAAGTTTCTTACTAATATGCCAGAAAGAGCTAGCGTCGGGATCCATTCTGCACACAATCCTTGTCCCTGTTAAGAGATCAAGATATTGTTAAACAAGAACATAGTACTTGTTTCCTACATGATCGACCGCATCACGATTACCTTCAGATAGAATGATGTTGCAGTCAGAAGGGTACCGATAAATGTTCCTGATGCAGAAACCTGCAGAAAAAAGAATCTCAAATTTAGTCCAAGTCCTCAAAGTTGTATGGTGTTTTTAGGCATGAAAATTCTTCACTCTTTACCATCAAAAGAGGTCTTCTTCCACTCTTATCCATTAGAATAGCTCCTAATACTGTGATGGGTACCTGAACAATTGCTTCTCTGATGACAAACTTGAACAAAGTTACTATGAAACATAAAATAAATTATAAGATCAGAAACCTGAATGGAGGCCATCAAAATAGTTCCGAGATTTCCTGAAGAAAATCCTACAGATGTATTTTGACTAGTGAGTACATGTATTCCTTTTTCGATTGTAATAGGAAAGACTTCATGAAGAGAATTTGGCGTTATAGATTTACCTGCAGATATAAATATCTCACTGGCATAGAATCCAACACCATTTATCCCTCCAATTTGTTGAAAGACCATTAGGCCCACCCCAACCTGAATACGACAATCCATTTCATCAATTAATGGTCTAATTATTGGAAGAAAGAGAAGATAAAACTTAGTGTAATAAAATCTATCAGCCAGTTAAAGTGAAGTGGTTGCTTACGATGACTGCGTTAATGTATCTCCTCTGAAAAAGATCTTGAATCCTAGCCTTAGGAAGACTATGAAGAGTTTCGGTGTACTCCTGCAGCGCAAAATCAATTTGATATTCCTTTCATATTCAAAGGTTAAATCATAAGCAATAAATTTGTGAGCTTTAGGTCTAGAAACTAACTTGAATCTCTGTTGCTTCTTTGGAGATATCAGCATTTTTGCCTCGAAGACTTTGCAGTGCAACTTGAAACTCTTTTTGGTTGCCAACTTTTGCCTGATGATGTAGCATGCACCGATATATAGTTTGAATTTTATTGTAAAGAGTAGAGAGTTAAGTAGTGCAATTGCTATTGTACCAGCCATCTTGGAGACTCTGGAATAAAGAAGAGGCCCACAAGCAGAAGAATGCATGGAATTAATCCTGCAACAAGAATATAAGTATTAGATCTATCTAACCAGTTCTTTTTAAGAGGCAATTTTCTCTTCCTTTTCCTTTAAATTTCCATTCATTTATAATTTAGATATACACAAGGATAAGGAGTACTCACCAACTAGTACCAAGGAACGCCAGGTTACAAATGTGCCAACTATGAAAGCAACTGAATCTCCTCCACAGATCAGTAGCTGCAAAATGATATGAAAAAAAAGGAGTCAAACTAGCAGCTTATTTTTCTATCTTTCAATCGACATCATCTAGGTTCAAACTATGCCTGGTTTAAGGTCGTCAGTCCTCCTCGCAGATTCTTCGGTGATATTTCAGCTATGAAGATGGGCACCTGTAATATAGGAAAAATATTAAGTATATTGATGTTAATAGGTAGGAATAACCTACATTGACGCAAGTTAGTTAATTAATGTTGAGGTTTTCCTTAACAATTGGACTGTTTAAGAGAAACATACCACATAAGAAAGAACTCCAATGCCATAGCCTGATAACACTCTCCCAATATAAAGCATTGTAGCATCCTTTGCATTGAGAAACAAAAAATTAGATCACTGCTGAAGATATAAGGCAAAAAAGATACTAAAACGAATTATGATTTAAACAACATACCTTTGCAAAGTAAATGGCAAACCATCCAGCAATGCAGATAAGAGCAGATACTCCCATTGCCTGTTATCGTGAATGTTTGTAAGAATTAACAAGAAAAAAAGAAAACGAAAGGAATGTAACAGTTGGAATATCATCATAATTTCGTAAATATTCCTTACTTTCTTACGTCCAATATAGTCAGCAACACGGCCACTTGTTACCGCCCCAATCATTGCGCCAATGGTCAATATTGAACCAAAAATTGAATACTGCAAGATTGACACAGTGCTGAATAGTTCATATAAACATCTAGGAATAAGGAAAATACAAGAAAAGCAATGAAATGGAATGCTAGAATATATATGCAAGAAGTAAGAACAAAGGAGTGCTAGTTTTTTTCTTCTCATTTTGTTTCTTTCTTCAGTAAGTTTCCCTTCCTTCTGGAGAGAATTAACTATTATACAAAAGGAGATGATCATTGATCCACAGGAACTAACCTCAGATAGAGACAATCCAATATCATTTATTATCTCTGATTGCGTTGGTGCAGAATAACCAACCTGCAAAAATTTCAGTGGCAGATCAAGAAAAAAATTCATATTTTTCGTAAATAAATGGCCTAATTTTGAACATGGCTAAAATTTTGATTGTGATAGTTTCGTACATCAAACAATAGATTCCTGGGCATCTTTCCACTGAGGTGGACTCCTACAAGTAACTTCCTCCAAACCCCAATAATTAATTGGGGTAGGACAAGCAAAATTGTAAACCGCAAGCTTGATGCTATCCAATAATTGTTTGTCTCTTATACTTCTCCAAATTTATCCAAACTTGAGAACGTGAGATTAAGCAAACCAAAGCAGAACTAATCAAGAAACTTACACATGAACCAAACTCAAATGAACCACACACTGCTACTGCAGTGCTAAGCAAAACCATCGATATTGAGCCTTGGCTACCGGTGCAGGACTCCTCATTTCTCTTGTGCTGCATCAGAGGTTCTCTGACCGCACTTTGGCTGGCATTAGCCCCAGTACTCTCCAAATCTTCCAGGGTTGCCATCTCTCTTCTGTAAGGTACAATGGCCTAATTACCAAAACGGAGGAAGGGGAGAGTAGTACTATTGATGAAAGAGAAGAAGGACTTCTCTTCATAGTTGCACATTTACTTTGCATCCTTATATAGAAGGAAGCAATGATAGGTCTATCATTAGCCATGGCAAAAAAAGGACCATGTGGGTCAGTAGCTGTAACTGGGGCCTTGGCCAACGCAACCTTAGATCATAGCTATACCAAGTTTCAAAAAATCCAGGTATAGAAGCCAATTGATGGAGATTGGATAGAGACAGAGAATCTAATGATGTGATCTCAATATTGATCATCCTTGCACCAACTGTGATTGTACTAGTCATCCTTCTGCATGCCACCACTTAGTTCTCAGTTATTTTTTACATGTAAAGTTACCAAAAGAAATATATATCAATCAAGTAATGTGAATAGTTAGTTTTCTTCCTTCAGACTTCAGTCTTTGGATTCATCTTAGAACAAACAAGATCACCAACTTCTCCTCCAATGAGATTGAATTTTGTAATCCAAAGATTTGTGTTTCCAGACACCCCATATGATCTGATGTGGAAGTAATGGCAGCATCTGGTGAGAAACTATTAACAATTGGAGATCTTCAATTATGCACGAGGAGAGGCCTTAATTAAAGTAATACACATAGGGACTGGAAGCAGCTAAGAAGGTCATGAGGCATGTTCAAAGATGATTAATTACAAGTTTATAATTGGTCTCTCTTGGACTTGATCTTTCCTAGAGATCTGGGCCATGATATCCAGAATGGATCTCACATGCCTATCTAGTGGGCTTCAGTTAAAAAGAAGAAGAGAGACTTAGAAAAGGAGTTGGTGGGCTACAAGTCTACTAGTATTTGGTTCAAAACTTAAATACAGAATTAGATGTATTTCGCCACTTTAGCAAAACTATTAAATGACGGACGACTTCATTCAAATATGAGTCGTTTATCAGATTAGCGACTTATATAAAAATTTAAAAATTATTAAAAATATTATCTAAGTTTTAAGAAAATCTTTTATATAAAATTTATTTTTTAATTCAGTAATTTATATTTAAAAGTCAATTCAAAGATAGTTATTTGTGTTGAAATTTCTCTTCCCGAGTCTTAGCAATTTTCTTAGCCGTTTTAAATTTTCATATAAGACATTGACTCGGGTAGACAATTTATTTTGCAGCTCACATGTTGGATTAGTATAAACAGATATAAAAAGCCCTGCGTGACATAAAGTTTCACGACATCAAAATTATTATATTTCCTCTAATTCCCAAATTACTATAAAACTATATCACATGTAGCTTGTCAGCATTTTGCCACGTGGCAAGACCTCACTCATGCATTTGTAGAAATGATCACCACCATACATACTGAGATCCATCTCTATCCCATTCTCTGTCTATTACCTTCCAATTCCGTGCCACTCGCATCCCAATCCTTGCCAAAATATTTCTTTTTGTTCATTAAAAAAAATAATTCCCTGAAGAAAATGATTTTTTTTTGCATATCACCACCTCCGTTTTAGTGGTCTTGCAAAACACCTCTTCTTTTTTTTTGCAAATCAACACCTCCTATTAAATAGTTTTTTTAGTGGATCCTATTAAATAGTTAAGAAGTATTAATTTTTTTATTAAAAAATATTTGGAACTGGGTTTCTCGGCTTACTCTATTTGCAAAGAGATAAAATGAGGCTTTTTGACATAAGGATAAAATATAGGTAGTGATCTGCAAAGAAATCGTTAAGAAAAATGAACGATAAAAGAGAGCAAGAAAAGTATTAGACGAACCAAAGACTGAGCAGAGAGAGAGAGAGAGAGAGAGAGAGAGAGAGAGAGAGGAATTGGATTGGGTGGGGGAGATGGCAGCACGAGAGCAATCCGACTTCGATCTCCCGGAGGAGGTGCTGTCGGTTTTGCCCTCCGACCCCTTTGAGCAGCTCGACGTGGCGCGAAAGATCACCTCCATCGCGCTCGCCACCCGCGTATCCAAGCTCGAGTCGGAGACCTCCCTGCTCCGGCAGCGACTCGCTGAGAAGGACGACCTCGTTGCCGAGTTGCGAGCACAGCTCGAGACCCTCGACGCCTCCGTCGGCGACCTTTCTAACCAGCTCGCCCGCACCGAGGAGGAAAAGGTCCCTCCTTTTCCCTCTCTTCAAGTCTTTATGCGAGTCCACGAATTCTATTTACAAGATAGTTATTTTCTTCTTTCTTTTGGTGATTATTGATGTAGGAGACACTACTGAATGAGAATGCTTCGCTTTCCAATACCATCAAGAAGCTTAACAGAGATGTTTCCAAGGTACGAATTATTGAGTTCTATGTTGGTTTTGGAGTGAGGATTACCCTTTCACAATTTCGTTTAATTCGTCCAATTTAGTGCTTGTGAGATAGTTTTTTTATTTTCTTGATTTATTCAAGTCTTAAAATATTTGGACAAGTTAACTTCTGAATATATCTTATAATGTGCGTCCTGACCTGACTACGATATCAAATTGATCAATGTGCTGAATTAGAACTGAAGGTTGAGTTCCTTGTCTAAGTGAATTACTACCCTTTACTGGACTAAGATAGTTTGAACTTAGAGATGGCACTAACTCAATTAAGAGAGGGAAGGAAGTGAATTGTGGATACGTAGTAATGAAGATGTGAAGAAGGTAGAGAGAGATCGATGGTGGAAAAGCAGGTTTGACCCTATTTTTCTCTCCTAAATTTTCTTATAAGAATCATTATGATAAAGAAATAACATTTCAGGCTTTCGACTTTTTCTTCTCTCCGAACAAATTAAGCACTTCCTATTCTCCTCTTATTGCTCTTCCAAGTTAAGAAAAAGGAGAATTTTCTCAAATATTATATGATTATTCATGAAATTTCTTGAGAAGAAGATTCAACTCGTACATCAACTTTATCTCTTGCTAGCTTGCCAAGTCCTTCACAGTTTTGGGGGGGGCAAAAACTTTTCCAAATGAGTAAAGAAAAATCTAAAGCAACTTCAGGCACTAAACAACCTCACGTCGTGTTGATTTTGTGGAATAGAAGACTAAGGTTATCCATTTTTGATAAATCACCTTGAGGCAGCCTTTTAACACCTCAAATGCTATTGGGCCGAACTGTAAATGCAGCCTCTGAAAATTTAAGCATTTTGTTCATACTTGAATATGCTAGATCTTGCTCAAGGATCCTACCGAACAGGTCCACAAATGTCTAGCTCTTGGCCAGCCTTATTATCCTCCTAGATCATGGCTAAATTGGACATCCATGGGTGTGCTAGATCTAGCCATTTCGATATCCATTACTTGCAAAATTATAGTAAAATGTCAAAAATTAACTGATTGTCTACTATGCACATTTAACGAAAAGGCAACTGTGTTACTGTATCTTATTCAGAGTAATCACATAACACAAAAGAGGTTGATTGTTTTCTACTTAGGATCTCGCCTCTTCAGCATCCCTTATGCATCTTTTTGGCGATGTTGTGTTTGTAGATAATGGTCTATGTTGATCACATGAGAGGTTGATTGTTTCTATCTATGATCTCACCTCTTTAGCATCATTTTTGCATCTTTTTGGGATATTGTATTTGTAGATAGTGGTCTATTTCATTATTTGTTTAGCCAATTCAGTTCAATAACTTGCTTAATATGCTTTTGATTGTTTGAATGTTGTTGGCTTCTGCAGTTGGAAGTTTTCAAAAAGACACTCATGCAATCACTTCAGGAAGAAGAAGAACGCCCTGTAAGTGATTGTTTCTCAGAAATATCTTATGATCAATAAGCCATTTCGCCAATTTAAGCTTAACTTAATGAAATATAATCTGGCTATCAAGTTTCTGCCCGCTTGTGTCAAACATGCATGTACTCTTTTAAGTAAAAATTACTGTTATGCTAAATTATGCTTCTGTAGCAAGTAGGAGCTCCCAGGGTAAAGATGACGGACTCTGGTAGTTTCTCAAGTGGATCACTCATTGGAGGTACTCTACTAAAAAGTTAATACTTCTAGTCCTGGTCTTCTTTGATGATCATATATATATTTTTAGGTTTATACTAATTGATAAATTTTGTCAGAAGAGGATGCTGGACTTCCTGCTCTTAAATCGCCTTCCCCACAGATTCAGCTATCAGAAGCTGGGAGTGCAATTTCGGAGGACAGTGGTTCTGGTGAAACAAATGGTACATAATTTCTGGATCACCTTCAATTATTTTATTAGGATTAGATGTTCTAGTTTTAAAAATGCATTGATCACTGATAGTTCTCTCATTTCCTTTTGAAGGTCCCAAGGAAAGCAGACCTCGTGGCATTTTAATATCATATGGTGGCACGCCAAGACTCACTCCTCCAGACTCTCCTCCAAGGGCTATT
Source organism: Typha latifolia (assembly GCF_019914945.1). Taxonomy (NCBI): domain Eukaryota; kingdom Viridiplantae; phylum Streptophyta; class Magnoliopsida; order Poales; family Typhaceae; genus Typha; species Typha latifolia. The sequence continues at coordinate 2,815,081 of NC_133087.1, read as the reverse complement.
GCATCAGGATCGCCACCAAGACCATCTAAGCCAATCTCCCCTAGAAGGCATTCTATCTCATTCTCAGCCACAAGGAACATGTTTGATGAGAGGTCATCCATATATTCTTCCTTCCCATCAAGTCATCATAGCTCGATGACCTCTCCTTTTGAGACAGGAAGCCAAACAGGTTAGCTTTGGAATCGTGTAGATGTCTTCATGCCAACCAGTTTCCTTATGGTGCAACATTGTAGGCTGAGCCTGCTTCTTTTTCAATTGAAATTTGCTCTATTATGAGGTCATCAAGGAGAGAACTTGTGATAATATATTTTAACACAGGTTTTTATGCTACAGATACTAGATCATCTAACCATGTTAGTCAGTCTTTTATAGAAGAGCAATGCAATATTCTCCATTGTATGCTTTAGTGTATGTTTCCTATAGTGTAATAAAACAAGTAGGTGTTAGGCATTTATTATATTAGAATGATACATCCTGACGTTCACCTAATCTTGCTGCTTTCTTCTTTGATCATCTGCACCATGTGATCCCTTTTTTTATTCTATGTATTCACCCTGTTTCAGGGCGAACAAAAGTTGACGGGAAAGAGTTCTTTCGGCAAGTCAGGTACATATGAAAGACCTACTGCATCACGAACATTGCATAATCTGAAACTTTTGCCGAAAATGCCTTTAAAGATGGGCTACTCATTGAACAAATAGCTGAGTAACAGCTTTTTTATATATGAGGTAGGCTGATGATGATTCTCTCGTTCGACTTTCTATCCATGCAGGAGCCGCTTGTCTTATGAGCAGTTCAGTGCTTTTCTAGCCAATGTCAAAGAATTGAACGCGCACAAGCAAACTAGAGAGGTAGAATAAGTGAACCATTATCTTTTTTCATTAATACACTAAAGCTAACTTGTGGCATTTTCCAGGAAGCACTACATAAAGCTGATGAGATCTTTGGTCCAGACAACAAAGATCTCTACACCATTTTTGAGAGTTTGATCACCCGTAATCTCCATTAATCATGAAGCCAAGCTATTTATTGTTTGTAAAGTTGGACACCAATAAGTTACTTCATATTCATTACGGCATGTACGCATCTGTAATTAACTGTTAATCCTATACAGTTACATCATTAGGCAGTGGAATGTAGATTCACGAGACTCTCATCTACAATTCTTTTAAGGGACATTGAAGAATTTGTATAAGAGTTAGTTAAAATGCTTGATTTCTTCGTCACCTGCATCATTGAATGACTGGTTAAAACTTATGCTCCAGCTCACAAAACTTCTTTTAAAAGAATGACTCAACTGAAACTCCTATCAGTTTATAGTCCAAGGAAGACAAGATATATGATAATATGACGGTAGCAAATTCTATTTTGACAAATACGTTAATACCCCATTCTAATTCTTAATCCGGCAGTCAATATAATCACTCATTTAATTACAGATTTAAGGACCAAAAAATCATGGTGAAATAGTTATATATACACGTTCCCTTTTCTGAAACATCTTCTTTATCCGTTTAAATATTAATAAAACTACTTTAAACCTCTCTCTCTCTCTCTCTCTATTCCCCATAAATTTCCTTGGTCCCATGATATAGTTAAAGACCAAATTTATTAATATTATTATTTAAAAAAGTACAATCCAAACCAAATATATTTAATTCAAAATAATATCCGCAATAAAATATTTCTTTACTACAAAATCTCCTTATATGCTATGAGATTCATTAACGGTTAAATTTATATTTCATACCAAACAACCAGATAGAAATGAGCGTATGGAAGAAAAGCTCTTTATTTTTACATAGAGAGACTGGAAATCTTTCACCGGAGAGTAGTGGATAAAATTCGTCGTTGTCATCATAAATTAATACGACTATATTACAGATAGATTTATATAAAAATGATTACCAGTTCGTAATCATTACAGAGTAGCGAGGTTAGTTGACCTACTTCCTACACCAAGCTCAATGAAATCTCTCACATCCAACCCATCCCGGCCCAAAACAAACAACACATCTCTGCCAAAACAACGATCACGAAGAGTGATTTGTTAGTACATTTACAACCCTGGAGTTACCAAACCGTCACCTAGGAATTCCACCGAGCACCTTCACGGCATATTGGCTGGCATCTCCTCCATCCCCCCATGTACACAGATGTATCACGAAGAGTCATTTGTTATTACATTTACAACCCTGGAGTTACCAAACCGTCACCCAGGAATTCCACCGAGCACCTTCACGGCATATTGGCTGGCATCTCCTCCACCCCCCCCATGTATTATGGACTATGGATTGAAGACTACTCTACTGCTACTATTTTGCAAATAAAACCACTCAACAAGTCGGGCTCTCATTTTAAACCCATGTCGGCACGCGAGACCACGACCATGCAAATCCTCGATCCCACAAACTCTAAGGGCACCCCTCCACAAACCCCCCCCAAAGCACATCCAGGCCGTCCATCTTCCCCAACCGGCCCCACCGACAAATCCGAACCGCCCGATCGTTGAAATCCCTTAGAATACCCGGATCCGATATAAGGATGGACGTGGGATAGAATTCGTTGGATATCCAAACAAACTCCGGAATAAGGTAGGAAGGGGGAATAGGGAAGCTCGGCGAGGGATCTAAACTTCATATTCTATTGCGTGCAAGCTCCTCCGAATTTTCTTGTTTTTTTAAAAGCGCTTCGTGTGAGATATCCCCGCGTAGGTTATCGGACCTTTATCCTATAACTTATCCTACACCCTCGCGGATATCCGCGGATAAGAGTAGGACCGTAGGAGGGGTTGGTTGGGGGAGGGGCTAACGTGCGCCGGAGGAGTAGGGGAAACGATTTGTTTTGGATTATTTAAAGAGGACGGGGAGAGGGGACAGAGAGGGAGAGGAACACGAAAGCAACAGCGAGAGAGAGAGAGAGAGAGAAGGAAAGGGGAAGCGAAAGAGGTAAAGGAGAGGAGTTGGGGGGGTTGGTTTTTTTATTTACTAGTTTTTTGTTTAGGGTTAATAGAATTGGAGATGGCCGTGAAGTCAAAGGGTGGAAGTTGACGGAGATAGATCTTGGAGGCGGCAGCGATCGGTGGGTCTCGGATGGTATTGGGCATCGCCGGAGGCGGCGGAGATCGGAGATGGGCGGTGGTGTGGAGGTGGCCGGAGGAGCTTGGTAGAGACAGCGGCGGCGAAGGAGGAGGAGGAGGGAGGAGGTGGTGGAATCCGGCGAAAAGGAAGGAGGAAGAGGGATGAAGAGGGGAAAGGGGAGGAACGGGTTGCTGCCCAACTCGCTTCGGATCATATCGTCGTGCTTGAAGACGGTGTCGTCGAACGCTGGGTCGGTCGCGTCAACTGTGCGATCGGCCGGGGCATCGGTCGCTGCGTCTATTGCGTTGCCCGCAGAGGATGAGAAGGACCAGGTTCGGATGTTGGACTTCTCTTCATGAACCTCTTTTCTTAGGATAATTGTTTGAATTTTGGGAAGAAAGTTGATGTTTTGACATGCGGATCTTACGGGATTTAGGTTTGCCCAATCTTTTTAGTTATGATAGAGTTGCGTGAGGGGAATTTGATGAAAATGGCTTTCGTGTGTCAATCTTCTTCTTGATGCTTGATTACAAAGTCAAGTTAGGAGAAGCAACGATAGATTTTTACTAATTGATTCAGGCATTGATGTTACCTATTTGCTGCTATGGCTTCTATGCGTTTAAATTTTGGTCGGCTGGTGGGGCGGTGTGGTTAAAAAGTTTGTTCTTGATGCATTTTCTATCCAAAGTCATCTGTCCAAGGTCTTTTCTTCTCCCAAAAGGACATCTTCCTTTTTTCTTTCGCCCAAGTTTAGGAAATCGTATGAAGTTATTTTATATTTCAGGAGTTCAGGCTGTGCGGAAATAAGTTAGGTGCTTGTTCTCACCATATTGACTTTGATTCCTTTTTTCCTCTACCTTTCCAGTGCTCCTATATTAAAGAATTTGAGGCCTCTTTGTTATTTTCGATTGGAAACTTTGATTGCTAAGTTTGAAAATCAAGATGATTCTATAAGTTGACGAGATTTTCGTTCTAGGTTAATATCTCATGTTCCTTTCATATTACTGCTCTATTAAGAAGAGCCTTTCTATTTATTATATTTTATCACATTTGCCACAGTACTAACTTACAGTTTGCAAATTTCCTATGTAGTTTTTTTTACCCTTTGGCCGTGGCTCCTGACTTTTGACCAAAACAACGTTAGGGAGTTTATCTCCATTTATCAAATGCTTTTGGTTCTTTCTTACGTATAAGTAGATAACAGAATTAAAAAAAAAACAGCGATGTGTAACTTTCTCGTAGTGCTTTAAGAAACAGCATTTGTTGCAGATCTAGGTGACACTGGTTTTGCAGGCTGTAACAGACAATATATATCCTGAGTTATCATGGATTGCTTTTTTGTCCTGAACTTCCAGTGTTGAAGTTGCTGAATGGGTTAGTGAGTATCTAGTGTACCTCATGGCGGATTTATGGGTGAAGAACTCTAAAAATTTACTTGTTAAGTACAGACTCTAGAAGACCCTTATATGTTTAGATGCTGTTGTTGTATGGAAGCTGAAAGTTCAAGTGCACTGGGAGGGATTACCAGTTTTACCTTGATTGGTACATCGTATTAGAACAATTCATGTTACAAACATTGGCACATCAGTTTATAATTAAGGTTCCGACACTCGATATCCGGATCGGAATTGGCTGTCAAAAAATAATATTTATTGGCTATATCGGTCGCATTAACCATCTGTACCAGATTGACTTATAATTACATAAAATTTTAAATATTATTTAAACATAGAATAAAAAATAAGAAAATAATAAGTAATTTAAATATGAAGTCTAAAAACTAAAAAAATGTATTAACTTACTCAAAACTTTGATTTTTTTGCCTTTTCTTATCTCCCCTTCTCTTTCCCTCTCTTTTATCGTCGCTCATCAATTTATTTCTTTTTTTTTAGTTTTTCTCTCTCTCCTCTTTTGCTTCTATTTTGCTCACCCTCTTTCTCTCTCTCTCGATCTCTCTCTTCCGAAAGGCAATCTTTTTCTTCTCTCCTTTTTTCCCTCTCTCTCTCTCCACAATCTGTCATCTCTCTCATCTCTCTCACTCTAGAGAGAGAGTAAAAAAACAAAAAAAATACTAACTTGAGATCTTCGGAGGTCAAGATGGCCTGATCTTGGTCGGTGGATGTCGCCGAACGTTGAGATCGTCGGGATCTATCGTGGGTTCCACTGGTGGGGAGAAGAAGAAGAAGAGATTCAGGTTGGATCCTTCGCAAATCTAACCCAAATATATATTCTCGGACCCATATCGGGCAGAATCGACCTATCCAACCAATACCTAGCCGAACCAGTCTAAAGGTTGGTTTCGATTATGGATTGGGATCGGCTGAAATTCAGAAGCATGCTCATAATGCATTTTCACCATACATCTTGGTCGTGATTAATTGTTATATTTTTTTGTAGAAGCAATGCCCTCCCACTAATGAGTCTGAAACTATGGAGGCAAATCCATTTACAATGACACGTAACTTTGTTAGATGGATCATAAGTGCTTTGAAATGATATAGGGTGCAATTTAGTTTTGATGAATTTGTGGATCTTACTAGGGAATCAATGTAATTTGAAATACTACCTACCATCAATTAGGTTTTAGCAAGTACAATTTCTATCAATAAGGATCAGACCTCACATAATAAGTTCTGGTAACTTGCTGATATGGAAAATTCCCATTATATAGGAATTCTTTTCAATATACAGTAACATCAACCAAAGTTACTGCAGTAAACATTTAAAAGTAAAAGTATTTTCTACTCATGTATATTGTAGAATGCATTGAGATTTATCTTCCTTTTTTCTTCTTTTTTTACAAAACATAACAAATGACAACTCCATTATTTCATGCGCCTCTATATCTTGATTCTTGTTTTCCTGAAATGGAAATGAAAAACTTTACGGATTTGATTTTTGCTTGTTTTTTATTTCAGACAACACTTGCAGACAGTTCTACCCTTTCTTCTTAGAAGGGAAAGGAAATAAATTCCACTAGTCATACTTTGTTAATTTCAAGAAGCATAATTTGGAAGTCTTGTAGTAGTACGTCTAAAAGTCTATTAGCTTAGGAATCTAATAACATATTTGATGTTGTGTGATCTTTTCTTTGCTGGAATAATTTTTGAAGTAATTGCGGCAGAAACTTGAGAAGTCATAGTTAATGGGCTCTTGTCTAATGAAGTTCAACATCACCTAGCTCTACATGTGATTTGATTTTGGGATGAATGACTTATGCTTGCTTGGTGATTGAATTTTAGTCCAAGTATGTAAAGCAAGTGGCATTCATGCCATTTGGTTAGCATTCTATCTATATTCTAAGGATATGGATCTGACATGGATGAAACCAGTTCTAGTCAAATAACATAGTTAACCTTTTATTCCAAAGTGTCAGCTTAGGCCTGCCATGTTGTTCTATGTGTTCTATCTAAGGGTTTTTGAGTTAGCTAACCGGAGAGACTGTTAAACTTCAACTTGCTTATCCAGATGCATGTGGAATAAAAATTTGATACTCTTGCTGAGGCTATATTCTGTATTGAAATGTCTCCTGAACAGGTACTATGGACCGGCTTTGACAAGTTAGAACTTGGTCCATCATCATTCAAGCATGTTTTACTTGTTGGTTATTCCAATGGATTTCAAGTGCTTGATGTTGAGGATGCCTCCAATGTCTGTGAATTGGTCTCCAAGCGTGATGGTCCGGTTACATTTTTACAGATGCAGCCTATTCCGGCTAAATCTGAGAGTACTGAAGGATTCAGGGCATCACATCCCATGCTTCTGGTTGTTGCTGGCGATGAAACAAATGGCTCCGGTATGGTTCAAGGCGGTCGTTTGAGTGCTTTGATCAGAGAGACAAATAGCGAGCCTCAGACAGGAAACTGCATTTCCACTCCCACTGTTGTTCGATTCTACTCACTGAAATCTCACAGTTATGTTCATGTTCTTCGGTTCCGGTCTGCTGTATATATTGTCCGATGTAGTCCTCGAATAGTTGCTGTAGCTCTTGCAGCACAGGTAAGCCTTATTCTAAAAAGAATAAGCTTATTGTTATGTACAGTGAGAATCATTCTATCTACTTGTAAGTGATTCACCAAAAAATTGGCTATCCCTAATAGGTTTCGTTTTCCTGTGTGACAGATATACTGCTTTGATGCGGTTACTCTTGAGAATAAGTTCAGTGTGCTGACCTACCCTTTGCAAGGTGCTTCTGGGGTTAACATTGGATATGGTCCGATGGCTGTAGGTCCAAGGTGGTTAGCTTATGCCTCCAATAACCCTTTATTGTCAAGCACGGGTCGTCTTAGTCCACAGAACCTTACTCCCTCTCCAGGGGTAAGCCCGTCAACTTCACCTGGCAGCGGGAATTTAGTTGCTCGATATGCAATGGAGTCCAGTAAACAATTGGCTGCTGGAATACTCAATCTTGGAGACATGGGATACAAAACACTGTCAAAATATTGTCATGAACTTCTACCTGATGGTTCTAGCTCTCCCTTGTCATCAAATTCAAGCAGGCGACTTGGAAGACTCCCATCAGCTGTACACCCAAGTGAAGTTGATAATGCAGGAATGGTCAGTATATGATTTATTATGTTATCGATGCATTATGTTAGCTCTTTCTTTCTTTCTCTCTCTCTCTCTCTCTCTCTCTCTCTCTCTCTCTCTCTCTCCACACCCCACCTATAAAACACACACACACAGAGGCAAACTCCCAGTAAATATGTTGGGTATTTCTCAATTCTCATTGGATCTCTTTTCTTTTTTTGATAGGATTAATGACTTTTTATGCTTTTCTGCAGGTTGTCATCAAGGATTTCATTTCAAAGGATGTGATCTCTCAGTTTAGAGCTCACACCAGTCCAATATCTGCTCTCTGTTTTGATCCTAGTGGCACTGTTTTGGTTACAGCTTCTGTACATGGGCACAATATAAATGTATTTAGGATTATGCCAACATGCATAACAAATGGTTCTAACTCGACTCATTATGATTGGACATCGTCTCATGTCCACCTTTACAAGCTGTATCGTGGACTAACAGCAGCTGTAGGAATCTAGCTCACTTGTTTGCATGAACTACTATAACCTAATTTTTACATGCTTTACTGTTTTCTCTTTCTGGTTGCAGGTCATACAGGACATCTGCTTTAGTCATTATAGTCAGTGGGTAGCAATAGTTTCATCCAGAGGTACATGCCATATTTTTGCATTATCTCCTTTTGGTGGTGATGCTAGCCTTCAGTCACAAAATCCTCATAGTGATGGGCCATCACTTACACCCAATCTTTCAAGGCCATGGTGGTCGAATTCGTCTTTTCTTATGGATCAACAGTTTCACGCACCTCCTCCTCCTCCTCCTACCTCACTTTCTGTAGTTAGTAGGATAAAGAATGGTAATTCTGGTTGGCTAAATACTGTAAGCAACGTCGCTGCTTCTGCAACTGGAAAAATATCCATTCCATCTGGTGCTATTGCTGCTGTTTTCCATAATTCAATATACAGTGATACTTTACCTATTATCTCAAAAGCCAATTCGCTGGAGCATCTTTTAGTTTATTCTCCATCTGGTCATGTTATTCAGCATGAACTTCTGCCTTCCTCGGGTAATGAGTCAGCTGATAGTACTTCAAGAGCTGGATCGAGCCCTCTTTTGCAACTTCAAGATGATGAGTTGCATGTAAATGCTGAACCAGTTCAGTGGTGGGATGTATGCAGAAGATCAAATTGGCCAGAAAGAGATGAAAACATTTCAAATATTGTTTCCAACAATCAACAAATGAAAGCCATGAATACTTCTGATTTTGAAGATAATGAGACTTCAACTACATCATCTAGCAACAGTATTGCCGGAAAAGAGTCCACAAAAGGTCATGAGAGACCATCCTGGTATCTTTCTAATGCCGAAGTTAATGTAAGCTCAGGGAGGATTCCAATATGGCAGAAATCCAAGGTATCTTGTTTTTTCCCCCTCCATCTGGGAGTTATTTTTATGCAATTAATTGGAATTAAGCGTGCCTTTTGTATTGTTCTAGATTTGTTTCTATGTGATGAATCCATCAACGGATACTGGAAGGTCTGTTTTTGATACTGGTGGAGAACTTGAAATTGAAAAATTACCCCTTTATGAAGTTGAAATAAGGCGAAGGGGTTTACTGCCTGTTTTTGAGCAGTTTCACTGTTCACAGCAAGACTGGAATGATAGGTAATGATTGTTACATCTTTTTTTAAATACCTGTTTATACTATTTAATTTAACAAGTGCTCTATGTTGGTTGGTGTTTGATAGGATTCAAGCTTAGTTCAATTATACTTTTGCCATCTTTTTCTCATCAAAATCTGTAACATAATTGCATGCAATCCAAAATCGTAAGTATCTTCATCAGGGTAAACTCAGATGCCTTGCTGCATGATTCATTCTCTGTCCTAGTTGTTTTTATATGTTGAAATGCCCTCTTAGAGGTAAACAAATTCTCTTGTGATATGCATGCTAGCAATGCCTAGTTGAATTTTCTGATTAATGTTAACCAAAGACCATAATTATCTCATAACTGCTGAACATACAAGTTATTTGCCATTCATTTGCTATTTATAGTTATTGCCTCTTATGGTGAGTAGTTTTACTCGGACACCCAAGATCATTGTTGGTATGTATTCTGTTTTAGGTACATGCCACATAAAAAAAATTAGTAGACTATCGAATTTCCTAAAGTTGACCTTTTAATATTATGTTGATAGTTAGTTCATCAAATAGTGAATAATTAAAATATACCAGTTGCTATGACTTGAGAAAGGTGTGGTATATATTTCAAAACAATTAATGCCCTTTTCATAAATAAACAAAATGGGAATGTTATAGTGCTAAATAAAGTTTGTCATGTTGGAACTATGTGCGCAGGTTGTTTGCTATCATGAGATCTTACACCTTGAAATTTCTCATGCTTTTTCAAATTTAACCACTTAGTGTTGGTCTCTCTAGATATCTCTCGAGTACTCAATATTTTGCATTATTGATGCTGACGTTATGCTGTGGATGCTGATATAATAAATGGGTCATTTGTAGATATATGTATATGGATATAGTCTTATTATAGTTGGTACCTTTCTTTGGTGCTATTGTGTATAACATCAAACATTACTGTTAATGCAGAGCTATTTCTGGAGGAGGATTTCAGACGTTATCTTCAGAGAGTGACCAAACTCAATATAGGTTCACAAAGGACAACAATATGTGTCAGTCTAAGCCTGTGCCTCTTGCATCTAATTTAGTCAACGGTAAGAAGGATATTAGATAACAATGTGCTATTTGAAGCTTGATATACTGACACCTTCTCTATGTCTCGATGTGTTACTAGGATCAAGAAATGCTGAAAGTGTGCAGGAGTTAGATGGACAGTTGATGACAGGTCCTTTTCAGCCTGTTAGCTTGCACTCATTGGAGAGGTCTAAGAGATCAAATTTAGCAGTCCATTCTGAAATAGATAATGGAAGCATAGGATCGATAGTCACATTATCACAAACTGATGCATCTGGTACAGTGCCCTGTGCCCCATCGCACTCTAAATTACCTAACAGCTACCCACTCATTGATGGGCCCATCATTAATGGACTGCATTCTACTGTAAGTAGCTTATCATGTGGGCTAACGACAGATAAGCCCTCCCCCAACAATGATGCGAGCAGTGAATTCTCAAACACATGTGTCACCAACATTAGTTCTGAGCAGACTGAAACTTCTGATTCTCACAATTCGTTGGAGTTTACCCAATATTTCCATGAGGGCTATTGTAAAATATCTGAGCTCGATGACTGCCGTGAGTTAACTGAAGCTGTTACAGATGCAGACAGCATCAGCAGCCACTGTGAGAGAGAAAAGCCCGAGGAAGACGGGGACAATGATGACATGCTTGGAGGTGTATTTGCTTTTAGCGAAGAAGGTACAAATCTCAAGACTCGTATTCTTGAAACACCGTCTTGATGGTTTAAATGTTAAATTGTTTCTCCTGGACCTGTAACAGGTTAAATGTACTCGGTCCACTACGAAAAATATAAATAGATGGAACGCAGTCAAACATTTCGACCGTAAATGTTGTCAAAAATAGTGGCTCTATAGTAGAATATCATTTGGAATAAAGTTATTCTGGAGGAGCTCTATGGCCTACAGTTTAAGTGATAAACTCCTGCAATTGCTTCTGAGTTTCACTCTTATCTGGTATTCGAAAGTAAAATGTCTGAGCAACTAATTCAAGGAATCCTACAGTTCGTTGTATGAAGCTGTTGACGTCGAAGCTGCTAATCCTGCAGAATTACTGCTCTTGTACATTCTGTAGATTTGTAATTTGTGAAATACCGGTGGAATGATTTAGAACTCTTGGTAGAAGGTGATTGTTTGTTCATTTCCCCAACCTTGAGATGAACTCTTCATGTTTAGTTGTACATAAAGTACTGTTCAGAAGAATGCTGATTCATGGTGATATATTTGTAACAATATGAGTGAATGAATTTGATTTTAAAGATGTGTTGTTTCATGTGTTAATGTCCGGGATTTATTTAGCTTCCTTTGTAGTCTTTCAGGAAAAGTATGAAACTGTGGTACGGGAAAATATGAACAGTGGTATTGTGAATAGGCCGGAATAAAAATAGACTAACATGTTTTTTTTTTGGGTTTACAACAACTAATTAGAAAAGTAATTTTAATTAGTGAAAGTCGTTTATTAGTTTTTCTCATCTTCACATTTATTTGATAGATAAAAAAATTTAGGAAGACAATTTTGGTAGAACGTATTGTTCCTCCCAAAAAATATCAATTAACTTCTTGACTGCAATAAAGGAAATCAATTTTTTTTACAAAAAATAATCTTATAAATTAGCCTTCCTATTATAAAATCTTCTGTTAAAATCGAGACTAAAAACTGCAGTACATCACTAGAAAAACTCCTCCTAAAATACAACCATAGCCTATGATTGTAAGTGTGAGTAACTTTATAATTTTGATTATTAAGTTAGTGTTTGATATCAATCCAAATCTTACCAAGGCTTGCATCCTTTAACTTAGAATAAAGCATCACAGACAGTCATTGCTTTAACAATCAGGATGGATTTGAAGGACAGCAACATCTGCACCCCTAACTTCATTTCATCTCTTCGATATTAATCTCAAATCACTCAGGAGGTGATGGCTCCCATTAGCCTAATGAATGTTTTGGAGGAAGTAGTAGGTTTGGGTTTGGTAGGACCGACAAGAAGGAGCTCCAATGTATTCGAAGGTCCAAACCTTTTTCAAGTGTTTCCTTTCACTATTAAAGGAGACCTTGTTCCTGTGATAGCCTACTACTTGTATGACAAGATCTTATGTAACAACTTAATCAAAGAGACCTACCAACTTAATATTGGGGCGGTGTAATTAAACACCACTCTCGGTGAGCTATATATAGTATGCACCAATCATGGGAGAGAAGCCTTGATTATGGTTGTGTACTTTGTGTCTGGGTGTGTGTGTGTGTGTGTGTTTTCTTAGATAAGATTATGACTGTGTTTCACAAAAGGACAAACTGGATAAAATCACTCGTTAGTGGACTGTAATAAACCCTCCAATTTCCAACCTTAGTAAGAGTGTCCAGCCAACCCGAATGGCCTAATGTGGACAGCACTAACAGCCAACGGCAAAAATCCAGCAAGCTTGACCAGATTCTGCCACATTATTATAAGTTAGCTGTTACCCTGTTTGTGTGTGTGTGTGTGTGTGTGTGTGTGTGTGTGTGTGTGTGTGTGTGTGTGTGTGTGTGTGTTTTAGAGAGAGAGAGAGAGAGAGAGAGAGAGAGAGAGATTAGACGTTATGTATACATAGTAATAATGGCTAGGAGGAGTAGAGACCTTTTAGAGGTGACAGAAGAGGAAGGCTAATTTATCACAGACAATTAAGGTAATTTATAGCCAGTTCAAAAGGAAGCAAGCAAAGTAAAGTGTGCTGCTCCTGTGAGCAATAAATCCTCCCCTGTTACAGTTCCCATATTTTCTATTGCTTTGACCCTCTCAAATATCCTCCCAAGATATTCATCTCTTCCTTCTAACTAGAGATTGTGAGAGGCTTTTTGGGTTGGAGACCGCAGGAGGGTTCAAAATGGAGGTGAGCCGCTTGCAGAGGAGGTATATTGATCTCATATCAACCCTCTTTCGTGAGGTATGTAAGGCTAAAAAATTCTTATTTTCTTTGCTTTCAACTTTTATGGCCTCTTTTATGAGCTCAGATTTGATTGTGTCTTTGTTGTTCTCTGTTGATTGAAGGGAATTCTTGATACCCAGTTCACACAGCTGCAGCAACTGCAAGATGAGAGCAATCCTGACTTTGTCTTTGAGGTTGCCTCTCTTTTTTTTGGAGATTCTGAGAAACTACTCAATGAACTGAGCAGGACCCTGTGAGTAATCTGATCTCTCTCTCTCTCTCTCTCTCTCTCTCTCTCTCTCTCTCTCTCCCTGTCTCTCTCTCTCTCTCTCTCTGTGTGTGTGTGGTGTGTTTGTTGCATTCATCTCATATGGTATGATCTTGGGCTTCCTTCTATTTGGTGTATCTGTAAAGGGATCAGCATGTTGTGGATTTCAACAAAATTGATGCCCAAGTCCACCAGCTCAAAGGAAGCAGTGCCAGGTTATTAGGAATAACATTGCCATTTTTCTATGTGATCTTGTTTCTCATAATCTTTTCAAATTTGTTTTAATGGTACCAATCTTTGACATAAGCAATGCAATACTTGGCATATAAGAAACAGTGTAGGTGCACATAGAGTTACAAATGTCTGCTTAACCTTCCGCAGCTGCTGCAATGAGAGTAACGTAGAAGGGTAAACTCTGGAATCTTGAAGTTAAAGTCTTATTAATCAACCTATTAATACTATTAACTACTACTAATAGACAAGCAAACAACACTTGTGCAGATGTCTCAATTGCCTCCAGCAACTTAAACAAGAGTATTACCTTGTGAAGAGCAAGCTTGAAGCTCTATTCAGGGTATGAGAGAATCTTCCATTAAATCTCTCTTCATCTACAAACTTTGCCCCTCTAAATCTGGTTCAGTTTTTTTTTTTTCTTCTGGATGTATTGCAGCTGGAGCAGCAGATTCTTGCAGCTGGTGGGTCAGTTCCAATTATGTAGTGATGGTAATTGCAATTAAAAAAAGAGGGTGTTTTCTTCCTTTTTGCCGACTAATCATGAAGCCTTTCACTTTGTCCACATGATGTGAGACCTAACAGACTAAGGAGCTTCTTTTCAATGTTGGTTCTCTATGCTTTTTTGTTGCTTTTTTGTGTTCAGTTCCATATCTGATCTACAGAATTAGTGACTGTGAATTTTTCAACTACCTAGTTTGCAACTGTGTGCTTTGGTAGTGCTAACTTCTGGCTCTTTGATTGTTCACAAGATGTGATACAAGGCTTCTTGCTCTCAACTTCTTTTTATCAGTCCACTGTATGCAAACACAGATAGCAGTCATATGAGTCCAATAAGGCTGAAAAGAGATCCCATTTGTTAGTTTGCAACTTTAATAAACTCAGTGCTCTGGATTTCATTTTTATAATTGAATCTCTTGGTTTAGTTAAACCACACCAATCATTTCTCTAAAATTGTTTAGTACAAGGAGTAATCTTTACAAAAGATACAAACCATAGGAGCTCTTTATAAAATTCCTAACCACTGGAGATGATTCGGTATTTATCCTTTTCGCATTTGGCAGTTACCAGAAATTAGAATATGTGTGTGTCTGGAATTTATGCACTTTCACCCACACGACCAAACAAACTCTAGGTGATGCAAGCAAGTGCTTGCTTCCTTAATGGCTAAATAATTTGTCAATGGCAATTTGGTAACTTGCTGCCTATGATTAAATTTAACATTAATGCCATGTATTCTTTTGTCTATTTTTGAGAAAATGTGGGGCTTGATTTGGTAATAGTGAATGCATAGTTGAAATCATTATATTGCAACAATGTAGATGTGTTAACTAGAAATTTGTTTTCCTCTTTCTCTATTGCATCTGAATTTCTGAAGCTTATTGACACTACTTGCTTCTATAAATCATGTTAATCACCATAACACTTGTTCAGCATAGCAAGCAATTGACAAGATAAGAAGGATATTCTTCATCAGTTCTTCGATAATGCAAGGAACTTTGATTAGGATTTGTTGATACACCCTCATGCTTACGAAGAACTCTGCGGGATAACGGTGTTTAGTGGAAACCATTAAGTTCTTACTTCTCTCAAGAAAAGGAAAAAAAAAAACTCCACTGTGAGAATGCTTAATGATAATTCTGCATTGTTTCAAATGAAATGAAGCACTATTCACTCTGGCATCACATCCATGAGAATTATTTGGTTCATGCATAATCACCTTGTGCAGTTAAATCGACAATGAAGTTTACAAAATGAAACTGGACAGGGAAAAAAAATAATGCTTACCTGGTATATTGATCGATCAAAGATTCTTTAGGTCCAATTAGCGCGCCGAGGGCCAAGAATGAGACTGGAAATTGTAGGGTAACATAGCATGGAATAGAAGTCAAGAAAATGATCTCTTATTTTGATTGCAATCAGTTAGTATGCAACTGAACAACAATGAGAACAATAGGCAACTTCTTATTATGCCTTATTCAGGCACTTGTACTCCACATCTTCTTCTGTTCATCAAAACTTGCAATGACAGCAGACTGTTTCCTGTTACCTAGTAAATTTGCAAAATGAGTGTAATAGGCTCGACTACTAAAATCATCTAATATCTTCACCAAACTTCCGTTTGCCTGATTGATGGAAATCTGACCATCTTTTCTTCTATCATTACTGGCGACGACAGTAATTGGTTTTAATTGCATTTCTGGTTTAAGATTTGAATCCTGAACCAAGAGTACTGCACCAAGGAGTTCTCCCAAAAATATGTCCTGGAAATGCGCAGAGTTGGTGGTCAATAAATGATAAACTAAAGATGGAAGTTTAAAAAAGAAGAAGTAGAATTAAATATCTTCAACCTTAAAAATCTTTAGATTACTTCTATTTGCAATTGAAACACATAAGAAGCTTGTTTTGCATGCAAATTATAGCAAGTAAATGCTGGAAACTATATTGCCTACCATATGGTGGTACAATTGGTGCTTTGTTTGCAGTTTGTGCAACAATGTCAGTAAGCGATATGCAAAACTGGATTCAGGAGTCTTGCGACTAAGCTTTAGAGTTTGGCGAATCGCCCTAAATGAAGTCGCTTTACGCTGAGCACTAAGAGGAATGAGGGTGATATCTAGATCAGATTCTAGGACTGTCTTTGCCGCCAGGGGATCAAGGAAGAAGTTGAACTCAGCATACTCGTTGGATGGAACGGTAAACACGTTTCCTTTTTCACCATGTCTGTCGATGAGATGGCCACCAACTATATAAACCTTCTGCAGTCAAAGAAAACAAAGTGAATATATTGAAACAATTACACTAACATCAACTGAGAATGAGGAGGTAACCGACCTCTATCATTGAACTGGAATTCTTATCTGAGAGAACGATATTGGCCAAGTTAGTAAGTGGCCCATTTGTTAGGACAGTTATCTTGTCAGTAGGATTGATTTTCGCCACAATGGATTGCCATACTTCGAATGCCAATGGCTGCCTTAGTTCAGGATGATCAGTATCTCTTGGGGCTCCAAATTTCACTGAATTTTCACCTGTATACCTGCTCAGAAATTGTAGTAGTTTGTTATAACATCGTCGTACTCATATACCAGCAAAAGCAAATCAAAATAATTTGCTTTACTTGGAAAGGGTCAGGATGGATGGAGTAACTAAAATTTTGCTGATGGAGCTACTCTTTGAAGCTCAAAAAAAAAAACAGAGGACAGGATTTCATTTCAAACAAGTGGCAGAATTAAAGTATTGAATGTCAAATAGTAACAGAACACTGTTTTGCATTACAAAAAAAGGTGCTTTAGAACTTATTCAATTCATACTAATAATTGATATGCAAACTCAAGTTGCATCCCTAGAATATTCCTAGACACTTATCTCTAAAATATAACAAATCATAAAACACTAAAAAGACAAATGAAAGATCACTGATCATCATTTTAGTATATCTTTGGACAAGAGGTTCTACAAGAATCCAAGACTGGAATTTTGAAACAAAAAGAAAAACAACCATTAGAACTGTTACTTTCTGGAAAAACAAGATATATATATAAATTAGATGTAACAGCATGTACATGCATCAACTCCAGAATCTTAATAAATCGATCAAGGAACAACATGATAACATGTGGACATTTTCTTCTTACTATGGCTACAAAAGTTATTGAAGAAGATATACCTTCTAGGGCTTCTAGGCAAAGTCCGCGCGAGTCCATAAAGTGTGTCGGAGTCGAGGAGTCCACCACTACCTTGTGGAATAGCATTAACATACTTGCAGCCTAAAGATGGAGTGCCAAGTGCAGTAAAACTCCCAAGGCCGACTGGAATATCATCGCGGCCCATCATATGCAGAATGTCGTAAATGATATCTATTGTTGCAGCATTAGCCCAACCATTGCCACTGACCAGTATTCCCTACAGAAGAACAGAAGTGTATCGTAAAATTGACCTGATTCATAACGATTTTGATATGAGATATCAAACTGGAAAGCCTCTACCTTGAGATCTATTATTTCCACAGGTGCTTTTAGTAGGTATATGAGGGCGAGAAAGTCCCCAGCACTCATATCCATGTCAAAGACAACAGGCTTTCCCCTAGTTGCTTTCGTCAAATCAGGTTTGTAGAGAATCTCCCTGTAATATCGAAACTGTGTAGAAAGGTTAAAACGCCCAGACTGTGAAGGGAGATTTAAAACCTGCATCCATCAGTGAGAAAGTTGAGAAAATGGTCAAATAATAGAAATAGAAAAAGAAGATTCCGTAAATTGTAATCCTTCATAAAGGGACTCATGCATCTAAGATCAAAACTGAAGCATGGCATTATAAAGATGTCACTAAATGTAAGGTACAGAGGTACACACTTTACGAAATTTAAACATCTAATTTTTTTGACTAATTACTTCCAACTTTCAGATACAAAAAAGTTCGTCAGAGTTGGAGTATGCTGGTTTGATAATATGCTTGTGATGCTCTACCAGTTGAGAATAGATTGTTTTGCAGGTTTAGTATGTCTTCAAGTCCCTTGTTAAACCTCAAGAATAGACTGTTCCTCATAAACCAGACACAATCATATTCTCCTATTTCCACATAATATGGTTGTAAAGGGCAGTTATACTATAGGCACATCAGCAACTAGAAGCTTGTAGGCAGGTTTACAGAAATAAAGGAAAATCAAAACTTTTACCTCCAGAAAGTTTTTGAAAAATTCTCTATCAAGTGGGCTGTAAACATCTTCGTTAGATTTTGCTTTACTTGCAACAAGAACATGAACTGCTTCTGGACCTGATACTTCCTTTGTGTATGCATCCTGGTTGCAAGATTATAATTTGAATTATCGTCAATAAAATATTATTACAAAATTAACAGATACAAATAGGTAGATATCTTATGAGATAATATTTAGGTGGTTTTTATTATTGCATGTTGACTTAGTTTCTTCGCAAAATAATTTTGATTCCTCATAAAGTCGTCATGTTCTCAAAAGGTTTGACATTTACCCATGAGATGCAAGATTTAATCTAGTTACTCTAAAGATACAAAAGTACCTCACATTTTCCTTTCTTGCCTTCCTTCACAAAGCAAAACGGATCCTGAAGCCCAGTTTGAACATGACCGCTATGTACTCCATCAATTTGTAAATTGAACTTCGGAATTGCACGTCCGTCAAAAAATGGGTTCGAGCCGTCGTGTATACCATATGGCTTGTTAGAGGTAACTACTGTTATGTTCAAGTATTCCATCTCAGCAAATTCATTTTCACCCTGATGATCATGGCCATTGCGCATGATTGAGAGGGCTACACCAGACATAAAAGAGTCCCACATGAAATAGCTCTGTATTAGATCAAAGTAACAAAATCAGTCATCAATAAAAGTATTATGATAGCAAAAGGAACTACACTAAAGCGGCAATGATTTGCACTTAGGTAAGCTTATGCATATTTGAGGAAGTCATCTAAAGATTTACCGTATAGAATTGATTATCGAACCAAGTATCACGGGTAATTTTCAATGACTGGAAGCAGTATTGTGCCTCATATGTGTGCTGTTGTTCTTGGAACGCCATAAAGAATTCCTTGTTTATGGGGATTGTATTGGTTGCATCAAGTGGGACAAGGGTTATCGGAATGCCTGAATGGAATACCTTTACGAAACAGAATAGATATCAGACAAGTCCAAATCCTTTTCTGCAGTAAGTAGAACAGCAATGCTGACTCAACTACTATATGTAGTTTGCAGTAGCACAGGAAGAATCAACAACATTTAAATAGAAAACTGAAAGCTGAGGGTATAAAAGCCAAGGGCAGATCTGTATCGGTGAATAGAACTTGATTACTCCATTTATGATTTATTTGTGGACATGGTGTGTATATATTATAAGTGCAAGTATAGATTTACAGTGTAATCCTATTCATATACCTGATAGGCAGCAAATGGATCTCCAAATATGTTGAACTCTGCATACGGATTGCTAGTATATCCAGTAAACATGTTACCATGATCACCGCATTGTCCAGGCGTGCAAGAAGTGGTAGCATTCTTGGGACAGCAACCTGTAGGGTTTTTCGATCTTACTCCGCCACCCATAACATAAATATGCTCAACATTTCCTTTTAACTGTGGATTAGTCATAAGAAAAAGAGCAAAATTTGTGTGTGATCCAATGATGAAAACAGTAGTAGGGCCTGCAGATATTGTGTCTATTATCACTTGTTGTGCTGTGGGTTGCTGAAGAGGGATATATCTCCGATTGCCCTGTTTCCCATGGACAAAGCACTACTGATCATATGACTGAAGATTCTAAAAGATGTAAAGCATAATGCACCTAAAAGAAACTGAGGATGTACCAATAATTCACACAAATATGGACTTTGGGTGAAAAAAGAATGTCTTGCTTCAGGATTTGAATTCTAGTCATGTCTAGTGCGATATAAACAAATCAAAGAGGAAAAGAAGAAATCCCATACAAACTATAGAATTGAGACACACCGGAAAATAGTTTTATCTGCTAGATAACTGGTTGACCCAAAAAAGATTAAACTGTTATCTAAACCAACAATATGTGGCATTGCTTAATTTCTTAGCGGAAGACTTGAAGTATTTCACTATTTCTCAGTACCGGAGCTCTCGAATCTATTGATAGTTCTTATCTTGAAAACAAACACATCCAGAGAATATTTATCACCACACAATATCTAGAACTCTATACCTGTGGAAGAAAGCTTCTTCGAATTCCATAATTAGTGTCAATATCCAATCGCCCACCAGAACCTATTGGAATCGCTTGTCTATATCTGCAATCCGCTGCTGTTGACATTCCCTACAAGATATTAAGGTATTAGCATTGAAAGTTCTAAACAGAAATCAAACAAGTTATAAGTACATTCAAAAAATATATAAACTAGGGCAATTTGAATTAGAAAATCCATTTGAATTTAAGTCTCTAAAATTATAGATAGTTTTCTATACCTGCTCAATGAGAGGATGATATCCACCAACATTTGGGTATATAATACCATCATCTGATATTCCACCATCCCCTCCAACTCCAACAGGGATGTCATCGCGATTCATCATGTATAAAATATCATATAACTGATTAACAGCATGCCCAGCATCGGTCCATGCATTGGCATTAATAGTAACTGCCTGTCATCAAGTGAGATTGCAATTTTTATTGAAGTGCTTCGTTGAATTCAAAAAAGCATTAAAAACATAAAAACAAAACCAAAACCAAAACCTTGAGATCAAACTCTGATCGGTTCTGCTTCAAGAGATACAGAAGGGCAAAGAAATCGTCCGTATCAACATCAGTGTCCAAAAGAATCCGCCGCGGCTCTTTGGCCTCGGCGACGAAGAATCCCAACACCATCACAAGAACCCACCATTGCAACCCCCTCCTCCTCATCATCATCTTCGTCATAGAACAGGAATACTTACAGAGAGGCAGAGAGGACTGTGGATAGGTGTGGAAAGTTGCAGTTATATGATACCCACAAAAAGAAAAACACAACCACATTGATCAGAGAGAGAGAGATATATTAATGGCAGGAAGAATAAAGAAGTAATTGAGTATAAGTCCATGACTCCGATCCAGTTTTGTCGGCTCGACTAAACCGCGACGACCTTGGGGAAGATTCGCTACTCCCGATTACTACTAGGTTGAGGCTTATCATGACGTTGTCAACGTAATGAGGGGTTGAGGCGCCAAAAGAGTCCTTTGCGGTTGGTGGGATAGCTTATTTTAGACGCATTAAATATTGAGTCGCCCTCCAATTACACTTCTTTTTTGACCCGCCATACTCAGAAATCTAACCCCCTCCTTGTTCGCCAAAGAATACATATCAATACTAATATAACTAGTCTAATATCTTATATTAATAATATAAACTATTATAATGATTAGTTACATTATTATATTAATATATAATATTTATATTTGATGTGACGTAAAATTTGAAAGAAAAGGAAAGAAGACTTATACTAAACTAAATTTGTTATTATTCGATAATTGAGTGAGGAGCTTTTGGACAAACTTATATTTTGTTCATTCAAATAGATTACATCTCAAACTAACTCTATGGCACTATAGCATCAAACGCTGATAAGTTTAACATTTTAACTTTAGATAAAAATATCAAAATTTTATTTTATAAAATACTTAATTATAGAGTGCTTTACGTTTATAAAATACCGAAGAAGAGTTGAGCCGTTTTATGTTTAGAAAAGGGTGAAAAGTTATAAATTATTTTTCAAAGTATCTCCCTATGCAAACTTTTTCCAAATTAGTATGATAATAGAATTATTATCTCAAACAATAATTTTTTGTGGATTAATTAATTTTCTAATACATTAGAAAAACTATTAGAAAAGTTATTAGAAGACAATTTTTTTTCACCATTTTTTCTATATAAAACGCTTTCAGAGAGAAGATTTGTATATAAATAGCTTCCAAGAATATATAAATCGCTTTCAAGAAAGCGATTTATACAGGAAAGTGATTTATACCTTATAATTTCTTATTAGAAAAGTTTGGTAGAGCCATTGTCTTATTTTATAATTTCTGAGCCTAGTTGGTTGAGGATAATTACTACATCATTCTATCTTATAGATTTTTTTTCATATCTTCATAATAACATATTTTATAATTAAAATGAATAATTCAATGTAAAAAAAATTTCTTTCTTACCCACTGTAAAGTTATGATAATCTAAACTTTTTTAAATTTTACTCTATTAAAAAAACTAATTAATTATTAAAAATCAATGTCCGACTGCGCTGTTGTAATAGTTTAGAAAATAGTTTTCGACAGTATTCTACTTCCAAAAATATTTTCAACTTTTAGTAGCAGTTTGGTAAAAAACTCTTATCTAAACCACTCCTTACTGTACCATATGGAATGAGTTATGGCGACGTCAAAGTAGAACCTTCTTCTTGGTCAGAAAATATACAAACGAGAGAAAACAAGAAGGACGAGAAGAGAGCCAAAAGTTTGTGTCACCAATGGCATATAGAGCAATTAAATTTGGTTGTGTGTATATATTAGACTTTTTCTTTTAACACAATCTCTGGAGTCATTCTAAACTTTCTCAGCCGTTCATATTTATTAAGGGGGTTTATTTTTAAACCAGTTTAGTACACTAAATTAGTTTAGTATATCCGTGAATTTAAGTTTTGGATAGAAAAGGGTGAGATGTCAAAGATTCCTTTTGTACGATATTTTGTTTTCTTCCCACACCCCCCACCCCACTTATTTTGTCTTTCTTTAGCTTTATTTATGGCTTCACACATCAGCCAACAAAGTTCCAGTCAATGTCCTCTTTAAAATTCCTTCAGTCTTTCTTTTTTGTAGTTTTATTCATTCTAACTAAGTTTTATAAATTTAATACACACGAGAAAAGATAGATACTCTAGAAATAACCCCACTATTGGGGCAACAAGGAAAAAATATAAACATCAAGCCTGGAGAATCGTATAAGATCTAAATAAAATAACATCCAAAATATACAAATATAATAGTCAGCAAAAGATCCAAGAAGACAACATTTTGCCCCCAATCGTTGTAGAGATTTCGCCTTTATACAAAAGATTTAAAGCACAACTGCTTCCTGCTGCACCTCTAGTTTCAAGAAAAAGAAAGAATGAAAACTGCATCCTGCACCTCATTAGCTAGATGTTATACTTGGCCTCTATTAGATTGACAAGAGAAGAAAGTCATAACTTTATGAAGCTGCTTTAATGAGGAAAATGAAATTGAAAGTGAATTATTCATTTCTCAATACATATTGCACCCAGACAATAATTACCATAACTAATTACCTCATCAAACACTTCTAAATAATTATGCTAAACCCTACAAACTTATGACTCCTTCCTTGCACTCTCAACCGAGTCACTCCCATGAATAATATTCCTGCACAAGAATCAAATGAGCACTAAATCAAAGTATTACAAAATGTTGCCATGTAGTTTTGCCTAAATTTAAATTACCCACCTAAAATTCTCTGTCTACCGTTATACGCCCCCCTATTGTTTAGAGTAATATAAAACTATTAACTTTCCGTAAAAAAAATCAAAAAAGGAATTTTTTTTAATATTACAATGTCAAAATTGTCCTTCTCCTTTTATTAATTTTACTCATCGTATCATAGTCTTCAAATTAATAATAAAATGCACTGTTAACCTCTTATACCTTCTCTTATCTAAAGATTACAAGCCTCAGTTCTAGTTATTATCTAACTATCACAATGTGCATCCTTTTAAATATATGATTATTAAATACAAAATTTCACTCATCCTAAAAATATAGTAGAAGATTTATATTTACTCGAGCAATAAAATTATTAATATCACAGGGGTATTATGATAATATATACTTTCTTTGTTAAGTTTAGATGAATTTTTTAACAGTTTCATATCAATCTAAATTACAAGGCAACAAAGTAATACAATTATAAAACTTTAAGGAAATAATTTAATTTTAGAGATAGCCACAGGAGAAAAATTGCTATTGTGCTCTTACCTCCACCATTTCATCAACCAAACATGACCTCCAGGCTGCAACTCTCCAGTTAATGAACAAATTTAGTCAAAATAAGAATCATCCTATTTGTGTGTGTGTGGATAAGATGCAGAACAAGGAGACCATGTGATCTTGTCAACGAGAGGCGTCCACCTTGGTGTGTGTGGATAAGGCAGAAACAATCATCAATCCACTATAGATGTGGCCTGAGCTCCAGCCCAGCACTGGGACACTAACCTCTTCATTGTACCAGATAAAAGCAAAAGAAATTATTTCACTTATAAAGGACTCTCTCTAACTATTAGCCATTTTCTTAAAGTACACTTTTTAAGCTGTTTTAGATATATGCAGAACTTCTAAACTATTAAAAATACTTTATACTCCTGACACCGTTAATGAAAAAAAAAATCATTCTAACACAGGTATAAAGAGTATATTAGTATTTTTTTTTTCTTTAAAAGAGATTTCTAATAGTTTAAAATGCCTATTTGTATCAAAAAATTATTTAAGGGTGTATATAAAAATGATCAATTGTTTAGGACAGTGATCCAATCGAGATGCGTACTATTTGCATTTATGACCCCCACCAGATCTCATTAGCTTGAGTCCTGTGATACGTAAGCACCCAAAACTTCGTATTATCTGCAATAGAATATGCAAGCAAATAAGGCCAACAAAATTAAAAATAGAAAATAAAACTTTTTCCTTATGTACAACATGTTTCCATAGATATTTAACTTTGCAACTAGATTATCAACCAATGACTAGA
This sequence comes from Typha latifolia, assembly GCF_019914945.1. NCBI lineage: Eukaryota > Viridiplantae > Streptophyta > Magnoliopsida > Poales > Typhaceae > Typha > Typha latifolia. The sequence goes on along the minus strand of NC_133087.1, from coordinate 2,790,079 downwards.
GAACACACAAGTTTTTGCTCAAAGAAGCATACGGGACCATTAATAGTATTTCTTGCATTTGATGGGATCCTTTACCTGGCGTACACGACAAAGCCCAAGAACCATATCGTCTATCAACAATCATCTTTTGGCTTTATTAAAAAAACAATTAAAAAAAACAATCATCTTTTGGCTTTATGAAATGATTGGGTTTCTTCTACTTTCTCCCACGCCACTTTCTATGTTGGGAGGGCTCTTTTATGGGCTCATTGGTGTTTTAACCCAATGATCATCACCTAAGAAAGAAACCGCCTAAAAGATAACTGACTTTACTTTCTGGTAGAAAGAATCAACAAAGGCCTTTCGGCAAGTTGGATAAGAAAGATGCTGATGATTGATAAGGATTTTTCCTTTTTCTTTTTTAAGAGAAGTGGTGTTTTAGTTAAACCAAAATCTGCGGAGAAGACTGGGCAGATAGCACTAGTAGCCTGATTTGGCTCACAAGTCACAATGGAATTGAACTCACAAGTGAGTAGTTTCATTTAGCTAGCTTGGAAAATAGCATATCTCTAATACTAAACACATTCAGAGTTGGATAAATAAGCAATCTAATTCGATAAAGTTACTGATAGAAACACTTCCTAGGGAAAGTAGGGTTCTTTTTATTTATGAATTAAACTAATTTAGGTGCTCAAAGGAAATTGTGCATACATGCAAGCAGTTTCATCAGAATTCCTAAATCATCTTCTCCTCTATTTAGATGCTTTCAACACATAAACAGGTACCATAGCTACCATAGCAGAACCTAATTAATTACATATCAATCACTCTAGATACTCTTTACCTATGATGCCATTCAGGACAAGCAGAATGCCTGAAGATAATAATGGTAATGCGAAATTGAGTTTTATCATAAAACACCGAGAAATCGAGATCCCAAATACCAAAATTTTCACAAACTTCTCAAAGAATTAAATTTTCCAGCTACAGGTGAGCACAACTATTCCATGGACAGATTGAGCACACCATTTATATATCTTGAAATACAAACCCAATTCCTAGTAAATCAGTTAAACATCAGTTTGCTTTCGTTAGCCGTGGCCCATGCAAGCAAGACATGCCTGAACACAGTTCTAATCTAGCTTAGGGTTTTCTTGAATTGAAGTTATCTTCTCACCATATTAAGACTAAAAATTCTAGTTTTTGACAATCAGCTGAACTATGCTTTTATCCTATGGGAGATAATGTTGATTATGTCATTATAAAGCATGTGTCGACAGGATCTAGGACTGCCATCTGTAGACAAGAAAAAGAGAGGCAGTCTTAATTCCCACCTTAGCTTTCCTAAAGGAAGCATTTGGTCCCATCCTAAAAAAGGAGTGGCTAGCTCTAGATCTGCTGAAAATAGGACACAAAAGTTTGAAAAGTGATCCTACAACAAACGAATAACTATTTAACTCAACTAGTGCCTAATACTAAAATAATTCTCGTCACTTTTAAATATGTTGAACATCTTGCATGAACGATTATTGTGTTTCATGAAAAAATAAAGGTTCTTATTAATTATCTTTCTTAGAATGGTTTATGGTAATGAAGTATATATAAAGAAAAAAGCTTTGCATATTGCTATAATTCTATGAAAATTTTATTTAAACCTTGTGTATCAATCCTTCTTGTTACACGGTTCATCCTATCAGCCCATCAATATCGTGTAAGACTGAACCCACTCCTCATATCTGTGGTCATGCTTGATAGACATCGAAAATATAGACAAGCTTTTTATACACAAACAAAAGTCAAAAAGATATAATCCCTAGATCCTACGAGTATCCTAATGTTGAGAGGACTACCAAGCACCATGAGAAATTCCACATGCCAAATGACAGATGCATGACAAACTTATTGATAGATGAAATAAACCAAAGAGGTAATAGCTTTATGCGAACTTCTTAATCTCGCTAAAGTTGGAATCCCATTTGTACGAAGCTATTTCCCCCCAATGATACAAGTTGAGCATGGACATATATGCTAGCATATTAATAAACTTATGATTTTTCATGTTGATCCATTGATTGGCAATGTTCTATGACTACAATTACATACAGGAAAAGGATGTTACCTGGAGCAGTTCCAGCACAAGAAATTTAATTAGTAATCTCGAACAACAAATTCTCAATATGAATGCTGTGATTCAAAACATAGCATATTGTGCTTGTTCCTCTTAATGATTAGTTGTATAGAAAATGTTTTACCTAAGTAAAGGAAACTTCAAATAAAATTTGGATTTCAGGTGAAAACGATCATATTTATCAAGAGTGCTTGATATTTCCTCTATAGATAGAGGGATCCATGTCAACAGTAAAATACAAATAGACTATAAGTATGTGTACCACTCATGGTTTGAAGTTTCAGTTCCAATTTCGATTTCGGCTCCATTAAAAGACTAAATATTTCAGTCAATTTCAGTTCTAGTTTCTTTGTGTCAAATTTTGACTTTCTTTAATAAATAGTCTTATTTATCTTATTTTTCAATGCATTACAAAAGACCTAATAGCATAAAAGCAATGAGGTTTTTAGTTAGGTAAATTTAATTCATGTCCAAATCCAGCTCAAAATCTAAAACATACTTTCAAAAATATTGTTATAAGGACAGTTTCAGTTGGATGCCAGTTTTGCAGGAAGTTTTTGTTCGGATAGGACCGAAACGTAAAATATTTCAGTGAAACATCTCGGTTTCAGACAGAACGTCAAACCATGGTCCCACTCATTATGTGTAATGCTAACTCAAATCATGCAAAATGTTAAGAATGTTCCACAGATCAAATTATTAATTAGTTAAAGCAAACCAAGAGACCTGCTGAGGATAAAATGTTAATTAATTAATTTAGTTATCATCGCATCTAAGCATCTATTTGAATCTATGCACCAATCGGTCACACATAATGAGCAGATAAATGAGATGACCATTTTATTAAGATTATAACCACACCTTGATTTTTTTGTGGAACAGAAATTTCTAATTCCGTAAACAACAAACATAGAAAAAAGTCTATAGAGTAACTTTCTTAGACTGCTAATATGCTCAATCTCTTCTTTTTTGTTTCTCACTAGTATGAAACACTAACGTCAGAAGCCACAACCATTGAAATAGAGCTAAATTTAGGCCATTTCATAGATTCCTAACTTGCAACTAATACTTTAGTGGATTTCTACTAACACAAATGGAGTTGTAAATCTGCACAAGATGTGAAATTGCAGATATTTCTGCATCTTTTTCCCCCTTTTCATCAATGAAAAATCTCTCTGTTTCCCGGCATTGAGAGACGACACCTCAGATTAGGCACTCCAGCAAACATTTTTCCTCGGCAATAATTCCTAACTCACAAACGATTTATTAAACCACCAGTTTGACACATCAAACGAGAGTACAATTAAGAACGAATCAACTATCAAAATAACATCTGAAAGAATAAAGCACGTATTCTAAGCGCTACATTACAATTGCGAAAGAGAAGAAAAATAAAAGTGACACAAAACCTGGTCACTTCCTCAGGATCCGACGAGTGGCAGCGACGGCCGCCTTCGGATCGCTAACGGATCCCGAGTCAGACTCGTCGTGGATCCATCCCACGGATTTCTGCGCCTCAAGGACGAACTGCGAGATCCCTGAAACATAGATGGGCAAATCATTGTGAGATCGGAAGAAAGAAGAGATGGAAGGAGAGAGAAGGGAAAAGATTTGAGCGGATTCTAGAACCTTCTTGGACGGTTTGGCGCTTCTCGCGGATCTCGTGGATGGTGGCGGAGAGCTTCCAGTAGAGGGGTCGGCCAACGTAGAACGCGAGGAGGAGGAGAGCGACCGCGACGGCGAGGCGGAGAGAAACCCTGGCAGCGGTGGAAGCCATGACCGAGCTCGCTGACTTGTATGGGGGGGACGAGAGTGGAGCTTCGAGATGGGCGGTGCCAAAGAAGGCGAAGTTAGTCGGTGCGACGGTGCCACTGATCGCCCGAGTCTCGCTACGTAACGCTTAAATTGTTTCTTTCGTGAATAAGAAAATATAAAAACAATGAAAATAATACCAACATTGTTGAGGCCCAAAGCCAGCCCGATATTTTGGGTGAGGCATGGCCCGGTCCAACCAAGACCCAACCCCAATTCCCGAACCTATTCCTCATGGCGTCTCACATCTAACCATCCAAAAGTACCGACCGTAGGCATCTCTCACTCCGCCGCCGCCCAAGGTCTCCGCCATGGGGAGGTCGCGGCTGCTGCTGCTTCTACTGCGGCGCCGCCACTCCTACCACCACTCCTTCTGCCTCCTTCCATCCCTCAAAACTCTAACCAACTCCTCTTCCCTTCTTCGCCGCTTCTCCACCACCACGTCCTCTGGCCCATCCTCCCGCCTCCGTCTCCTCTTCGAGAACCCTGCAACCCCCGCTTCATCCGCTGAAACCGAAGACGACGACTCCGTCCTCTCTGAAGTCTCCGCCCTCGCCGGCGACCTCCTCGCCGCCTCCGACCCCTCCGATCTCGCCCCCATCCTCGAATCTCGAGGCGCGGCGGTGCTCCTCCGCCGCTCCCCCGATGGCTCCGCCTCCCTCCTCCTCCTCTCCCTCCTCAAACCCCGCCCCCTCCTCGCCCTCGAGGTCTTCAGCTGGAGGCGGAAGCTCGCGGACTCGGAGATCCCGTTACTTCCCGAGGAGTACGCCAAGGCCATCACTTTCGCTGGCCGCGCTCGTGACGTCGACCTCGCCGCCGACCTCTTCGCCGAGTCGATCTCCGCCTTCGCCGAGCCCTGCCTCTACAACGCCCTCATGTCCGCTTACATGTACAACGGCCTCACCAAGAAGTGCGTCACCGTGTTCGACGACCTCCGGTGCGACCCCCGCTGCGCGCCTACCATCGTCACCTACAACATCCTCCTCTCCCTCTTCGGGCGCTCCCTCCTCATCAACCACATGGAGGCCGTACTCCGCGGGGTCGACGAGGCCGGGATCCCGCGCACCCTCGAGACCTACAACACGGTGATCGCCGCGTATGTGACCGCGTGGACATGGGACCGGATGGAGCAGGCATTCAAGGCGATGGAGGACGGACCAGTGAAGCCGGACGTGAGCACGCATTTGCTTATGCTGCGCGGATACGCGCATTCTGGTAATTTGGAGAAAATGGAGAAGGCGTATGAGCTGGTGCGAGAGCATGTCAATGATCGAGAGGCGCCTTTGATAAGGGCAATGATTTGTGCCTACTGCAAGAGCTCCGATGCCGATAGGGTCCGGAAAATTGAGAGATTGATGGAGTACATTAGCGATGACGAATACAGGCCATGGCTCAATGTGCTTCTGATCAAGGTCTATGCACAGGATGGTTTGGTAGAGAAGATGGAGAGGCTTATAAGCGAAGCACTTCAGCGGAGCACCACAGTTACTACTGTGGGTGTGATGCGTTCTATTATCTCGAGTTACTTCCGGTGCGCTGCGGTGGACCGGCTTGCAGGGTTCATCAGACAGGCGGAATATGCCGGGTGGAGGCTGTGTCGATCGCTGTATCATTGCAAAATGGTGATGTATGGACAGCAGAACAGATTGGCAGAAATGCATGGTGTCCTGGATGAGATGGAAAATTATAGATTTGAAAGAACAAAGAAGACATTTTTGATCATGCACAAGGCGTATTTGAATGTTGGGCGGAGGATAGAAGCTGAGACGATTCGTGGGATGATGTGGAAGCATGGATTTGCAAGCGATGAGGATTGTTTCATTTCTTAACATGCAAAATGGAGAAGCCCTGCGGATGTGATAATATATCTTTGTGTTCAGTTGGCAGGAATCCTAATGAGATAACTCAGGTAATTTTATTCATAAAATATTTTAACATATGTTGTTTTTTCATTTGCAATCTATTGCTGAAGTGGATAGATGTAGCTACCGAGTATGTCGTTCTTATGGCTTGAGAAAGCCATAATAGTCTTGTCAGTATTCTCTGCTCTTCTACATATCTTCGATCTTCTTTTTCATATTTGCAAGGGAAAATACTGGAATAGAATGAGTATCTCCTTCTTGCTTAATTGTATATTTCTCCAATACCTGTTAAGCTTGATAATTTAATCCTGACACTGATTTTTCTTTTGATTATTAAGTCGTAATGCTCTGGTAGGAATGAAGATGTTCAAAGACACTTTGATTTCCTTTTCCTCGCACAGATATCTTCTTCAAAATGCACAACCTTCTGTATTTTTTTTCACCCTGTTTTATTCATAAAGTTGCATTGGACACACACTTTCTTTGTCCTCCTGTTCTTTGTTTTGGATAGCTTGGTCTAGGAGGAACCTTGCTTCCTTTCATCGCCCCACCCTTCCTCTATCAGTGGGTGGCATTACAGAAAAACTTCTTTTTCCTCCTCTATTTTGGTCAATTAGCATTGTCTGTCACTTCCCCTTCTCATTTTGTTTTCATCACTTTTCGCTTCCCCTTCTCATTTCTATTATCCTTGTGGCCACAATATGCATCTCTAGGGCTATGTTTGACTACTCCCTCAGGGTAAGGAGGATTAGTCATCCACTCATCCCTAGGCTGCTTATCTTTTAGGAATACACATCAGTAAGATTCTTAGTCCCACAGCCCTTTCATCATCAGATATTTGTTTTAGTCTGGACTAGCCATGGGATAAGCAAATGAAGTCGGGGACTTCTCATATGGTGTTGCTTCTAAACAAGAAAATTAGCCGTGCAAGAACTCATAGAAAGACCTTTGAAAGTTTCTAACTGAAACTACGAAAGCATAATACCCTTGGTTGTCATTTACAAAATGATCCGAAAAATCAGAAAGCATCAAATTGCATTTGCAATTCATTGGAAACCAGAGATGTTTTTTTGATAAAATTGGAAAATAGAGATTGCTTGGCAATAATTTCATTGATTGTTCTCTAGTGAGATGACTCTTTTAATCTTGATGAAGTTTAGCCTAGCACCATGACAAGAATTGATTATTTATAGTGTTCCTTGATTATCTTATAATGTGAGTGAAATTATGTTCAAACTTCAAACATGTTGTCAATCTCCTGTGGTGACAAATGCAGTAGCAGAACTTTTGACAAAGTTATATCCTATCTTTATGCTGGAAATTACATAAAAGCTATTTTTCTACTATTGTACCTCTTGATAAAGAAAGTATTCACTTACAGGTTTTAGGATTTCATGATCCACTTGGAGCACAAAGCAAATATGTCTTCATAGATGATGAAGAATGTTACCGGACTTCAAGCTAGACTCTTGGCAAAGAAGATGAGTTTTGTTCACTCCTGTTATCCGCACACAGAGGTTGATATGACTTGACAAGCTGGAGTTTGACTAATGCCAATAACTTTTGGTGAAATTTTCCCATACAAAGATGCTGACTAGAGTCAAGAGACGTTGTTCTAGATGCTGTAGAACCTAATAAAGCTAGTTATGAGAATTTTGGGGAGGTCCTCTTGCAAAATGCAGAAAACTGCATCAGCCAAAATCTTTAGATCTTGCTGAAGTGCAAAAGCTTATGTAACATCGTGGTGCAATAATACACCATCAAAAAAGTGCAACGCTAACTTATAATGAAATATTCAAGAATTAGAGCTCCTGATTGTATCATCTAATAGCAGATGACATGAAACAGAGAACGAGGCTCAAGAGAACCAAGAAGAAATGCAGTTGTTATAGGCTTTATTGTAATATTAGATGCAATGCTTCCTCAATATTGGTCTCATTTTTTTGTGTAATGCATATGGTTCAAATATTTACCCCTTGATTTCAATTTCTGAGATCGACTTTCGCACTTCTTCTTCTTCTTTTTTTTCTTTTTATTCTTATCAAATGTTTACAATTTCATATCGAGAAATGGGCATGTTATAATAGGTTATATGTTGATAATACTTTGTTCTGAAAGTTTTCTTGCCTTCTGTCAGAATTTTGCCATGAATATATGATACTTAGATCGATTCCCTTCTACCTTTCAGTTAACTTCTTTTGGGCTGGGCCCAAAACGTTTGGGCTTAGAGGCTAACCTTTTTTTCTACGAGAGCTGAGGTCGGAAACAATAACCCGTGGCTCGCGATGGATTCGTCGCTCCAGGTCAGGTCTGGCTCCTCATGGTCAGGCCGCGGCATCTGCTGCTCCTGAGGCGCTGCTTCTCCTTCCTCCGCCTCCCTGAAACCCTAGCTCTCTCCTCCCCTTCCCTTCTCCGCCACTCCTCCTCCTCCTCCTCCGACGGTTCCTTATCGGATCTCCGCGACCTCATCCACTTACTCCCCAAGAAACCTTCCTCCTCCTCGTCCGATAGTGTTGCATGCGGACGCTCCACCGCCGACCACCTCCTCTCAGCCGTATCCTCCCTAGCTGGGGATCTCTTCGCCGCCCCCGAGCCGTCCGATCCCTCCCCCATCCTCGAATCCCGAGGCGCCGCCACCTTCCTCCGCCTCTCCCCCGACGGTTCCGCCTCCCTCCACCTCCTCTCCCTCCTCAAATCCCGCCCTCTCCTCGCCCTCGAGGTCCTCCTCCTCTTCTCTCTTCATCTAAAGGTGATGCTTTGGAAACTCTTGGAAGCTCTCTCACTCTGCTTCTCCCTATAGGTTTTCAGCTGGAGAAGGAACCTCGCACACTCTGGGATCCCGCTTCATCCGGAGGAGTTCGCCGCTGCCATCGCCCTCGCCGGCCGTGCCCGCAACATCTCCCTTGCCACGGACCTCTTCAACGAAGCCATCGTGGACGCTCCCAAGACCTGCCTATATAACGCCCTCATGACCGCTTACATGTACAACGGCCACATTTTGAAGACGATCGCTGTGTTCGACGATCTGGAGCGGGATACCAGTTGCCAACCCACCATCGTCTCCTATAATATCCTCCTCTCACTCTATGGCCGCCACACGCTGGTAGACAAAATGGAGTCCGTCCTCCATGCCGTAGATGAGTCCGGGATCCGGCGAACTGTTGACACATACAACATTGTGATCACTGGTTATATGATTGGTAGGATGTGGGATAGGATGGAGAATACGTTTAGAGAGATGGAGGAGGGCACCGTGAAGCCAGAAGTGAGCACCCGCCTTCTTATGCTGCGTGGGTATGCTTTTGCTGGCAATTTGGAGAAGATGGAGAGAGTGTATGAAACGGTGCGAGAGGAGGTTAAGAGCCGCGAAAGGGCATTGATCCGAGTGATGATATGTGCATATTGCAAGAGTAGAGATCCTGATAGGATTCTGAAGATTGAGGAACTGAGTAAGTTGATGAAGGAAGAGGAATACAGGCCGTGGCTCCATGTGCTTCTAATCAGGGTTTATGCACAAGAGGGTATGGTGGACATGATGGAACAACTTATATTTCAGGCATTTCAAAGGAAAACGGAGGTCACAACATTGCGTGTCGTGCGGTCGATCTTAGCAACGTATTTCCAGCTTAATGCAGTTGACCGGCTTGGTAGGTTCATTAGGCAGGCGGAGGAAGCTGGGTGGAGGCTATGCCGAGATTTATATCATTGCAAGATGGTGCTTCATTCACGGCAGAATCAGTTGGTGGAGATGCATGGTGTTCTTGATGAGATGGAGAATTATATGGTTGGTCGGGATAAACGAACACTCCTGATCATGTATAAGGCATATTGCAATGCTGGAAGGAGGTTGGAAGCAGAGACGGTGCTTGGAATGATGTGGAAGCATGGGTTCACTTTTCCCCAGGATGCTTTCATTTCCTAACTTCTGAGTGAAGACTGCTATTTGGGATTTTCCATAGTACCTTCTATCTGCCTGAAGGGGCAACCAAATGTTCCCTTTGCAAAAGGAACATTCACACGGTGAGTTCCTAGCATATATTTCAACTTGAGTTCTTTAGATTGCTGTCTTTTCAATTTGAAACTCCATAGCTATATACCATTGCAGAAGTGAAGAAAACTAAGGCTCATAAGTATGCTGACATGAACTATCGAATTTGAACTCTACATACCTCATATATATATATCAATATAATTTATTTTATACAATTCCCTTTTTAGTATGTGGCAAGTTTTACCACCTATTTTATATTCTTTTATTTTCCTGTAACATGCTTATGGAGAGAGATACCAAAAAGAATTACTAGTGTGAGAATTGATAGAAAATAAGAAAATGACATTGTTTTGGTTGATTTTGGTCAGCATATAGAATTAGTTTACAAGCATTCCTCAAGGATACATTATGTTCGAATTAGAATCCAGCTTCTCATTTGGATCTTCAAGTTGTCGGTTCTCTGAATGGCCTCACAGTACGGGGGGTCCACTGAGCACATCTATTGTGTAAGAAGCCTCACCAGGGGCCAGCAGTGTGACCGGAGGGCTAACTATTTTAGTGGAGACTGATCGTAGTGATTTGTTAATAAGTTTTTTTGCCGGGACTTCCCTTTTCCTATAAAACAGATGTCATTGTGATAAGTGGTTTCCTTTTACTTAGCCTGTTACATATATCATGGGGAATACAATTTCTTCTCTGTTCAATATAAACATGAATACTTTCCATAAGGAAGTCAGATAGTCTGGGAAAAGTGCACTAGTCTAATTTATAGGTTTCTATAAGTATATGTGCACTAGTCTAATTTTCATCTTCACCTGTGTTACATAGCTACCAAGAGATTTGCTTTGCATATGTGGTTTGCATGAGTTTTGCTGTATCAAAACAGAAACGCCAAAATGCTGAAGTTTACGTCTCTTTTCTCAGTGAATTTTGGAAGAAGCTTTTGAGGCCTGCTATTTTCAAGGATCTTCTGATTTCTTTTGGCTGTTGCCTCGCCTATTGAATACAGATGAGTGGCCCAGAAGGTTGATCAAATAAGAAAGGTAGCTAACAGCTTTGAGCATGATAACGCTGTTTGTTGCAACAGCAGGACAGAAGTTTGTTTCCATTGAAATCAAGCAAAGTTACCCAAAAGCATAAAGAGTAGCAGCTATCAGGAAGCAACAGCAGATTTATGGACAACAGACAGCCCTCTATGTCGTTCCGAAAATGTCAATATCTAGTGCTTTTGCCACATCACAGCTTTCCTGAAATGTCAGCACTGCAGTTTGATGTCCAAGTTCTCTCTCGTTCTCCAAAATTACAGTAAGAATGGGGATGGATCTATGGATCTTTCCCTGGCTTATGGTTGTTGCATCCACTACGGAAACATATACTACCTAGCTGATAAGTAGCTTAACAATCTGTGTACTATTATTGGTAATAACATACAAGACCTTTTGTTTGCTGCGATGAGACACATATCAAGAATGCTGGTAAAGAGTTGCCAGTTGTATGAATTCAGCTATGTTTACTTGAGCTCAATTATTTCTTCCTTATTTGTTGTTTTGTATGCATAAAAATATAACTTCTCATCCAGAGAACATTGTTAAGTCTGAATGCTGAATACTTGTATCTTGTCAAAAAAAAAATTAAAAAAGGTGAGAACTTAATAGGATTTCATTAAATACTGATGTTGATGGGATTCGAATTTTGGTACTCATGAACATTAATTTTTATATCCCATTGGCTCTTATCTTACAGAAATAAATGGCCAGAAAGGTGCATATAGTCTTTTCCACTGAGAATTTATTAGGTACTTCATTTTTCTTTAAAATTTTTTGGAACAATTAGAAATTTGATATTTATAGCAAAAAAGAGAACCTTTGTTGTTAACCGTTTCTTCTTTTCTTCTTGGAGAAAACTTGTAGGCGAGATTTATTATTAAATCCAATCATATATTTCAACTCCAATACACAGAGAAAATAAAAAAGGAAAAGATAGTTTAAATAAGTAACGAAAATAATAGAACAATATAAAACCAAAATTAAAAAAAAAATACAATATATTAAGCCAAAATAGCACATCGAAAATAAAGCGAAAAAATAATGCACCAAGCTGCTACACCAACAAATACTCTGTTTATCTTTCTACACTTCCTCGTATGCCCAGGATATTTTATTTTCCTTCTTCTTCTAGGAAGACCCAAGAGATCATCACAATCACATTATTCCACACTAGTATTCCAACTGTTGGATAATTTGGCAGCTAGTCAACCACTGCCAAGTACCGCCAAGTGCAGGGACTTCCTGCACTCCGAGCTGCAGACAATCTCCTTCCATCACCAAGTACTTCTTCTCACTGGCATCTCTCGTCTTAATCTATATATGCACTTGCATAACCAAACAAAATTGCAAGAAGGATCGGAAGTCCTTCCTTTCTTGTCAGAGATCATTAAGGAAATATGAGTACCAACTTGTAAGAAAAGCGTTCCACATTTCTTCCATTATTTAGATTGCACTGTTCATCGTTTCATTCGTTCACTGTTCTTGTTGCTGGAATCCAAATCGTTGCTAATTTCTCTCAGACGTCGTTAATGGAATGGTTTGTATTGGGAAAAAAAAAAAAAAAAAAAATATATATATATATATACACACGTAGATGCATCTTGCAGTAATTTGATTGAGAAATAAATAGAGTTGAAAGGAGAAAATAGTTGAAGTTGGGCATTCTTATTCTATATTTGATCCTTTCAACAAAAAAAAAAGTTCACGAATCGTAGGACATTTCAATAATCCTTACCTAATATCTACTGTTTCTAAAAATCACTTCCTTTCAATTCTTAAGCTAGCTGTGGACTTTTCACACGCAATCCTCTCAAAATTTTCATATAGTTCTATGATTTAATGCATATATATATATATTTATTTTATTTTATTTTTTTGTTGCCGTGGACTATGTATTGACGATCGACTTTATTTAATCGAAAGGGAGAATCAAAAGAACAATTAGAAAAGACTTTTCAGACGAAACTTGCTTCAATAATTGAATCCAAAATTTGACCTAATCGAACTAGAGCGAAAATCAAACTGATGATATATGAGAAGCAGGAAAGGCAAGACATGCTTGATGCGACATTCAACCTTTTTCTTTGAAAACCCTTTTACTGCTTTGCCGAGATGATTTCTCCAATCGCTCCGGTTGTGTTTTGAACTCACCAACCACATCTAGATGAATGAATACACCAATCATTGAACACCATTACTCCCATCAGTCTCTTCTCCTTTTGTTTCCTTATCACCACTTACCGGTTCAAAAGATTAATGAACTAACCATGGGTCAAATAAAGTAGGAAGAAAGCATAGTAAATTAGCGTCACAAAAGTAAACTAGTTTGTATGTGAATGGGCGCCAATCTTCTAATCTTGATGCTTATACTTCCAATGAGAAAACTGACAAAGACTTGGCATGAGGAGATGCACCAACGAAGAAGGCCTGCATGACTTCACTAACGACATAAGAAGTCCGGAGCAAAGGACAAAGCAACGCCTCGTGCTTTGTTGTTATCACCATTAATTATTATAAGCAGAGGTACCCATTAATTTTCTAAGCAAGGAGCATAGACTAAGGTGTCTGAGGGCATTAAAACTATGACGAAGTGATCGGCTACCACCACTGGAGGAGAAGGCAAGGCCAAAGGCTAAGAAGAAATCAAAGGGAGGAAGAGGAGGCTGCTTCCACGTCCACATCGGGCCAAAGCTGTGGATGGCATTTAATAGCAATGTAAAGCCACGCTCACGTTGTCCTAATATGGCACAGGAGCATTAAATTCCAAAGGGTAGGTGGATTTCTCATCAGAAGAAGCTGAGCAAAAACCAAAACTCCCTCACCCCCCATGTGTTTGTCTTGAAGCATCACCCAGGAGAGAACCAACTAATTGGACAAAGATTAATGATATTGTTCATCAATATATAATAGATCCGAATAATAGCTTCATTGCATTGCATTTTTTTTTAACATTAATGATCCCAGAGTATATATATATAGTTCGGAAGTTATGAGATGTTCACTAATATTGCTGCAAATTAATACAATTACAAACATGAGACAGAAACAATCCATGCCTACCAACTCCAAACAAGAGTCCTGAATCTTTCCTTCCCAATGCTTACTATACAGATGGTAGTGTTAAGAGTGATACATTTTGGAGAGAGGTACATCAAAAAAGGAAAAGAAAAAAAAAGGAAAAAAAAAAAGGAAGAAAACCTCGTTGAGATCATGGAAATGGATGCAGCATCAGTGGAAGGATCAAAAATAGCAGCTGGAGAACAAAGTTACCTATGGTCAGAATTGTTGCTGTCATTAAGCTGGCGAATTTTATGTGCCAACAATTCATGCCAAACCAAACAACTCCTACCAGGAATGACACTCTGACTTCCTGCAGACACTGATATCATTATGCAAATCAATACCAGGAGTGTAATCAACCGGCGGCAGAACCAGAGGAAAGCACAAGGGGGAAATCAGATCTCAGCAGCAGCTGCAAGTGTATCACAAAGTCTGCCGCTAAGAAACAAGCCTCAAGCAGTATAAGGTCAAGCTTATGATATATATATATAGATATATATATATATAGATATATATATATATATAGTTGTATCTCTGTAGTAAGCTATGGAGTAGTGCTGTATACTTTGCTAACAGTTAGAACTGACAAAGTTCTTAATCTCCTCCATGACTTCATGGAAATGGTCAGTGTTGGGCAACAAATAGAATCCAATTGTGGCCTGCTCGCGGTAGACGAGCTTCACATCCTGTCCGGCGTTCTTAAGCCCTTCAGCATACCCGAGCTGCCAATCGCTGGTGAGATCCAATCCCGACACAATCACGAGGCTCTTTGGAAACGGTAGCCCGTCGAGCTTCGGGCTATTTGGACCGAAGGGATTGCAAGCAGGGTGATCCCTATCTGCGCCCTCGGGAAGGAAGGCCTTCCAATACCAATCCCTGTCCTGAACTGTGACGAAATACTTCCCGTCTAGTCTCCTCTCGGACTCGGTCCGATGGTTGCCACCAAACATCGCATTGAGGAGAATATTCCCTGTGATCTCAATCCCAGACTCACCGGCCCTTACGGCCACATGGTGTGCTATGTTCCCTCCGGAGCTGTCTCCACAAAGGAACACACGTAGCTTCTCATCCTTCCCGCTGTGGAGCCATGGCTCGTTAGAGGCCCACTTGAGCACAGCCCAGCCGTCGTCATAGGCACAGGGGTACCGGTGCTCAGGCGATCGGCGGTAATTGACAGAAATGACAACAGCACCACAGAGGGACACAAACCGACGGCAGAGAGAATCATATATCGCAGTGTTGGATGACGAATGCGCAAAGCTGCCTCCGTGGAAGAAGATTATGACCGGGAAGGGGTCAGGGGACGGTGGCCGGCTGAGGTCAGCGAGAATTGGGGCAGACGCCGGGCCATCGGGCGGCTCAGCAGGGGCAGGACAGTAGATGCGAGCGAGGAGATTGGTGGGGCGGTCGATGAGGAGGTCAAAGGAGATGACGCCGTTGACGGGGGACGCATTGGCGGGCACGCGGCGATCGAGGAATTCGGCGAGGTGGCGGTCGAAGGTGCCATCGGGGCGGCGGAGCATGTTGTAGGCCACCTTGAAGTTGGAGATGAGGACCCATGTGTTGAGGGGAACCGCCATCTGTAGGCCCAAAACAAGAAATGGTGATTAAGAGGGGGGGAGGGGAGAGCTTCATGTCAAATTCCTTTGGATCGAATCTCCTCTGTTTCTATCTATATGCGGGAAAACAATCAGCATGAGAATGTTGGATTCAACTTTGGTTCGTTTTTCTTCCCAAAGAATGGAATTTGACAGTGAGACGATAACAATGCAGAGATTTAATAAATAAATAAAAAGTTCATTTTTTTGTTGGGTTTTTCTTTTTGCCCTCTTCTATCCGTTTTACTACCTACCTTCTTAACTTCTCCAGTACCCACCGAGTGTTAAACATTCTTTTTCCTACAATAAGAACTCAATCACACGAGAAAAAAAAAAAAACAGAGAAATGGAGAAGAACTTAGAGGAATATCAAAAGCGGGCGGGGGGGGCAAGTCCAAAGAACCCAATATATCCAATTTTTTAAACAAATCAAAGGGCAACGTTAAAACTCACACCAAGAACCCTAAAACATCCGGAAAAGTTGCGTCAAATCTCGTAGTGATAAAGAGGAGGAGTTAGAAGAAGAATTAAAGGCGAATACCTTGCTCTCGTTTGCGTTGACCTCGTTGTCGCCGGCCATGGTACAACTATTCTCCAGTACGAGGAAAGGATTAAGGAGGAGAGAAGCAAAAGCGCAGAAAGGTCCCTCCTTTTCTCACGACATAGATTTCTAACTCGTCCTCTTCGGCAAACGCCTCTTCATCTCACGAGCCCACTTCTATTTCTTCGAGTTATATCCCAATCCAGGCAAACAGGAGGCACCTTTCGAGGTCCAAACACAGAGAAAGCCAAGAAGGAGAGACAGAGAGAAATAGAAGGAAAGGCAGAGAGAGAAAGAGAGAGAGATGCGAGAGATGACTGGAGAGGATGGTATTTGGAGGGCAAAGGGGAAGGAGGAGAAGGTTGAAGAGAGCACGCGAGCCCAGAGAGAGAGAGAGAGAGAGAGAGAGAGAGAGAGAGAGAGAGAGAGAGGAGTCAAACGCAAAAAGACAGAAATCAAGAGAGAGAGTAGAGACGAAGGAGACGATAAATTGGGCCGGCTTGGAAAAAAAAAAAAAGTGGGTCCCAACCATCACCTCTTTCTTAATTCCCTAAAGTTTTTAGCGATAATTAATCTAAATCTCATCTCTATTTTTGTAGCGATAAAAGATTAACAATATTTTAATATCATTTTCGGGGACTTATTTGTAAATACCGATAAAGAAGGATCGGAAAGGGCAAAGTTCGGGGAGGTAGGAGACAAAAGTTTGCTGCGTGAAGAGGACGCGAACACGCTCGCTCGACGACAAAAGAACGGCGCCCCGCCCACCTCGTTGAACGATATAAAGCAAAAAAATAAATATAAAAAACTATATATACCATAAACCCCCCCACTATCTATTTTATTTATTATTTTTTTCCTCTCTTAATAGTTAATACGACTTTACTTTGCAATTAAGCCCCGGAGACTACTTTTATTTGTCTCCTAGTGGGAAGATTTGGCGTTCTGACCCTTGTCCTTGGGATTGGATTGGATGGGTGACTACATCTCCACCCAGAATACGGTATACGGACGTCCCCTCTGAGCTCCTATGCGATCCCTGTGTACGCACCTCTGATTAGTACGGTCGCTTGGTTTTCTTTTGCTGCTGTGTACCCACCGCTGGATTGGTACGGGTACTTAGGTTAATCAAAAGCAACAGTCTCCATTTTCCTTTTCTTTTCTTTTTTCCCCTTTTTATTTTATTTTTGACTCTAAATCAATATAGAAAGCTATTTTTTTAATTAAAAAAAATCTTAAATACTTGGTGCCAATCATATTGGTATTCTACTTGCTTCTGGACCAAATTAGGTTGGAAGCACATAGAAATATTTTAGCATTTTATATCAGATATAAAATATTATAAATATAAAATACCAATCTATTGATAATTTACAACTCACATAAAACATTCGATGAATGCAACATAATTCTTTTCTGAATTATAACATGGCAGTTTACATGTCCAGTTATTACTAACACAAACATTATTATTTTACAAAAAAAAAAAAATGAGGCACTCACCTAGAAGTCCAACAAAAACACCTAAAAATGATGCAGGTTGTGCTGTCAGGGGAAAACACTGGTGATGCCAAATGTGTAATGGTTGTTAAGCATGAGCTCTAGGTGCTCAACTTTCCAATATTGTTGGTTGACATTTTGTTGCACCTCATGGGAGGTAGGACCAAATTGGATCAATAATTGTTCAACTTTGAAGGCAAGTCTTTGTAGTACAAATAGAAAGCCAAGTAAAGTGTAGAGCTAAGCCATCATCATACAAATATAACCCATGTAATGTCCAAAACTCCTACTATTCCCTATATATCTGGAAGTCAAACCAAGCAAATGTTTCTGATTGCATTCCAGTCCATATCCATTATCCTACATCTATCTCTTTCCCTCTCAACTCTCAACTCTCTCTCTCTCTCTCTCTCTCTCTCTCTCTCTCTCTCTCTCTCTCTCTCTCTCTCTCTCTCTCTCTCTCTTTCTCTTTCTCATTCCAGTGGAGTGGATGAAGCCTAAAGAGACAAATAGGACCACTCACCCAAGTCAACCGTTCAAACTATCTCAATTCAATGGGCTCACATGGAATATGGATACTAATAGTAGTTGGTGGGTGATACTGTAGAAGCTTCAGGTTTTGACCGGACTAATTCTCCCGCATATACTTTAAAATTTATATGCGAATTTATTTTATTTTTTAAAACAAATTAAATTTCTTATATTGTGTCCGAGATTTTATGTATAAATTGTTTATTTAAATTTTAAGGTGAAAAAAGAAAAGTTTGAAACTTGGGAATTAGGATTTAGGATGGAGGAATTTGGTAAAAGAGAAAGAGAGAGAGAAAGGAAAAGAAATGGGCTTAAGTTTATTGGTATCGTGATCTTCCAGTGAGAGGTCGAAACGTGTTGAGTAGGAAGAGGAGGGAGGGGGAAGAGGGAATAGGAGATTCTTCCAGTGAGAGGTCGAAACGTGTCCACTTCTCTCCCCACCTTGCTGCCCCTCTGACCTTTTAGGTCCCTCTCTTTTGGCCTCTTTTGCTGGCACCAGTAAAGTTGGTGTGCTTTTATTTATTTTGGTGTTTCTTGGACGGCAGGGGATTATAAAATTAGCCCGATTCACATTGCGGGAGGTTTAATTTAATCAAACTACTGTTTCAATTGGTCTCTCCTCTTTTATTAGGGTTGTGACTTGCATTTAAAGATTTACTTGGTCGACGTTAACTAAATTAAAAGGAAATTCCTCAACAATGTTTAGATTGAGAAACAGAATTCAAACTCTAAGTTTCTCTTCTTTTTTCCAAAAAATATTTACTTATTTTAAACTTTGAGATAGGTCGAATTTGAGCACATCTATTATGAACCTCAGCTAGGTCTAATTTCCAAATCGGTTGGGTTAGAATTTAAGAGAATTAGAGGATATAGTTAGTCTGAGCAAGGTCTAATTAATGGTCAGGGATTAGGTTGAGACCTTCATCAAATGGGCTTTTGATTGGTTTAAGGCCCGCTTATGACCCCACAGGGGTGTTGTACTTGACCGACATAGTATACATAGAACTATAGCAAAATTTTATCTACTGCCTGTAATGGCTTGGAAGGGCATCAATCATCTACTGCTACCTAAATAGCCAATGCCTTTTGCCAATAGCCCAAGTTATATTGACAGGATTTGTTGGCTTTTTTTCTTTGACAATAGAATTTGGAGTAGTTTTCTTTAAAAAAATTTTACTGAAATTAATGGGCATAAACCCACAGGGAGAAGAAGCGAGAGATGGATTATGTCAGACCTTAGTAGTAGATTTGGTACAAATGGCAGGGCAGCTCGAGATACATGTGGAAAATGCCAACCTTATTTCTTTTTCTTAAGGAAAAAAGTATTATCATTTTTTAAGAAATTAATTATTATATTAATCATATGTTGATCAAAGAAATCCTTAATTTCAAAATAAAATTGGAGTATCGAGAGTGTAAATAATAATAATAATTTCACTGTAATAAATACTCAGTTTCATGAAGTAGTTGGATTAGAAAGGAAATAAGAATAACTATTCTCAACTAAGAGCCCAATCTCCTTCTAATATATATATTTATAAATTTTGTTACATAATTTTCATTAAAAACTATTAAAATATCATATGTGCCGTTACATTCTTATCAGAATTATTATTAAAATCTTTCAATTCTTTGAGAATTGTGTCAGATTATTATTAAAGTTAAAATACTGCCTCTTTTTAAATTTAAAATGTAAAAAAATTATTAATAATTTTTTATCTCCCATTATAAAGATATTTTTTCCATTGTACTGTAGATAACCTTTAAATTATTTTAAATAATTTATGCAATGACAAACTAGTTATTTTTTTAAAAAAAAAATCTACCTTATATTTTAGTTATAATCTTCTTGACACTAGATTTAGGATATTAAAAAAATTATTTTTATATAAGATCCATCTAAAATAAGTTCGTATTTGATGAAGAAATTAAAGATTCGTAGGACCCAAGCTAACGAAAGATGAATGAGGGAAGCGGACAAAAGCAACGTACAAATAAGAACAAAGGATGATTCAAAAGTTCCAGTCATAATAAAGTCGACTCTCTCTATCTATCTCTCTCTCTCTCTCTCCCACCTTCAATTCCATGTTTATCCACGTCCATCGCGCGAATAAGTCCCGGGGATTATCCCGCCCTCGGATAAGCGCTCCTAATCGGAGGCAGGGGGGACGGGAAGGACAAGTGGCGGTACCACTGACAGGATGAAGGATTTATTCTCTCTTTTTTCTTTTCTTTTTCTGGTTATCGGTGTGTATTCATCCCGGTGGCGGTGGCGCAATTCGCAGGATAACTCGCCGCTATCTTGTCCGATAGCGGGCTTGGGTACACACTATTTGACGACAAGGGGTGGGTGTGAGCCCCACGTGGCCCGCTCATTGGCCGGGTTAAAAATCTAAAGGCGATATGGCAGGAGGCTTTGTCCTCTTGCGACACGTTGCAGCAAATGTGATGCATGCCAGGAGCTTTTTAATAATCCTGTCCCCGTTGCAAGAATTGGTCCCTTATCCCGCACTTTTATCCGCCTGTCTGTAGGCGATGTAGCTCATCCCATTTCCCCATGTCACCGAGGAGAGGGTACATTAGATAGAACACAAACCTCAAGTACGAAAAATTACCATTAACGCCATCTATTTTTATTATTTAATATAAGATATTATTTTAAATAAAGTGGAAGCTTAATGTATAAATAATATACACAGGGGAGAGAGAGAGAGAGAGAGAGAGAATATTTGGTGCTCTAGAGTAGGTCTAAAATTTTGTGGTCATTTGAACCCCCCAAAAGGAAAAAAAAAAAGGCCCTTGGCTTTAATTAATGAAACATTGTAGAAGATAACAGATAAGACTAACTGTTCTGAAAGAATAAAGAACCCTTTTATCCACTAGCATACTCTAATTTATCCGGCAACCTAATGGGGCCTTTTGAAGAGTTATTCTTGTATACCTTATTCAACCACCCCACCCCCCCTTTCCTTTATCTGCTAATGACAGTGATAATTGACTGGCAAAAGAACAAACACATGATGGACACAACGTGCCATTACCTATTCTCCCCGCCCGGCTCACCAATCCACGCAAACCTTGAACTATTATTCGTTGTTATCTGGCTTAAAAGTCCACCTTCAGTTTGCACTGCTGTCCTTTCTTTTGTTCTCTCCTGACTCCCCTTTATTTTATTTTTATTTTTTCCTTCTCTTCCTCCTTCTTCTTCCTTCTTCTTGACTACCATTTAAGTCCAGTACCACTGCTCATGCTCATAGACAGTGGACATTGCCCATTGTTTTCTGGTACCAACGCTACTATATCTACATAAACCAACTGGCTGCTATTGAATTCTTTCTCTTTGTTATACTGCATGACAATAGAAGAGAGAGACCAAACAACATGTGCAAAAGGTATATACTGCACCTTTCTTTAGTTGTAACAAGACGAGATCAGACAATTAGGCACCTTTCTGGGATCTCTTGGAGTGGGCCCATTTAATCCATTCCCTTGCTACTGTGGGCCCATTTCAATATATATATATATATATATATTTATTATTATTTATTTAATTTCTTTTCATGGATGATGGATGTGAGCCTGTGCTCCTTGGAATTGGGCCATTTGTATGGGCTATTTGAGTTCTATTAGGTACCCAAATGTGGCCCACTTATAGATTAATCATGTATCTAAAACCCAAAATAGATTCGACTACGAGGGAGGTGGAGACGATGACGAAAAGTCACTTCCTATCCTCCCTCTTCCGCCGCCGGAGCCACTTCTCCTACTCCTCCTCCACCCACTTCCTTCCTTTCACTTCCCCTCATCTCACGAGATCACTCTCCTCCACAACGGAAGATCCGCCCCAAAACCCGGAAGTGACAGCTCGCGAAATTCTGAAAACGATCCTTCGCCGGCCACGTTGGGAATCCACTCTCCTCTCCGACTTCCCAGAATCCACTCTCCTCCATCCCGCTTGCCGCCGTCTCGTCCTCCAATCACTCTCCTCCGCCCACCCCCTCCTCTCTATCCGCTACCTCCTGTTCCTCTCCTCCCACTTCCCCAATCCCAACCCCACTTCCTCTTTAGCCGATCCCGCCACATCCTCCCTCCTCCTTTCCTCTCTCTCCCGCTCCCGCTTCTGGAAACCCGCCCTCCTCCTCCTCCAATCGAATCCTCCTCTTTGCGTCCCGAATCAACCCGATCTCCATTCCTTCTTCTTCCTCCTCCTCCGCCGGGACCACGACCTCCTCGACGAAGCCCTCGACGCCATCTCTCACCTCCATATCCATTCCAACTTCTCCCTTTCCCTGCCCGCTTGGAATTACGCTCTCCGCGCATCCCTTAAATCCGGTCGGACCGACCTTGTCTGGCGCGCGTACGAGATCATGATGAAATCCGGCGTCGCCGGAAACGCCCCCACAGCCGGCTACCTCATTCGCGCCTTCTGCAAGGAAGGAAGGCTGCAAGAGGCATATATGCTTCTCCGCGACGCTGCGAGGAATGGCATCTTGCCCAACGTCGTTGCGATCAACGCGTTGATCTCCGGGTTCTCGCGGGATGGAAATTACGGTAAGGTATCTGAACTTCTCCATCTCATGATCGCCGGCGGACGAATGCCGGATGTGTTCACTTACCAAAGTGTGATCCATGGACTCTGCCAAATTGGCATGGCGGAGGAGGGGTTTAGGATTTTTAATGAGATTAAGGTCAGGGGTTATGCGCCAGGGGTTGTTCCTTATACTACTATGATTGATGGATTTTGCAAGATGGGCAGGATGGATGATGCTTGGGAGCTCTGGGAGGAGATGATGGCAAAGGGAATGGAGCCGAATGAGTACACCTACAATGCCATTGTTGATGCATATTGCAAGGCCGGCGACATGGAGCGTGCCAGGAAGATGTATGAGGAAATGCGTGACAAGGGATTCAAAGAGAGCACCGTGAGTTGCAACACGATGATTTCTGGATTTTGCTTGCACGGAATGATGGGCGATGCTGTCAAGATGTTTAAGGAAATACCTGCAAAGGGCTTTGGGTGTGATGTGATTACCTACAATACATTGATTCAGGGGTTTTGCAAGGTTGGGAGGAGAGAGGAGGCGATGGAGCTTTACCGTGAGCTTCTTTCAGTTGGGCTGGAGCCAAGTGTTTCGACTTACACTCCTCTGATCGAAGCAATGTGTGAAGAGGGCAATGTGATAGAGGCGACTGAATTGAAGAGATCAATGGAAGCCAGGGGTTTGGAACCTTTGGTTTGCACGAATGATTACGTTATTACAGGGTTCTGCAAGTTGGGCAAGGTTGAAGAAGGAATGACCTGGTTGCTATATATGTTAGGGAATAATCTGAAACCAAAAGGGAAGACAGTTCACACTTTGGTAGAATCACTTTGTTCACATGGTCGGGTGGATGATGCTTTGCTGGTGGTAAATGCTATGTTTGAAATTGGCTACCTTCTAGGAAGTTCAGTTTGTTCTATGGTCGTTAATAAACTTTGCCCTCAGAATCATCACCATGCTGATGAGATTTTGGAGGAGATCTTGGTGAGAAATTAGTTGCATTGTCCAGCCTATCCAATCAAGATTGATGCTCTAATCTGTAGCAATGTCATTGCACTTTGCAAGGTCGTCTCAAGACTTCCTATTGATGAATATTGGCCAAAAGTTGAAGTCGGAGCATTAATGTAAGCTGCTGAGGCAGGTTTAACATCAAGAGGAGCCACTTATCATTCTTTACCTTCTTGTGTATGCTTGTGCGCATGCAAGGGTAACCTTCAGATGGAGAATCCTTTCACTATTGAAGCCAGAAGCTGAGATTGTGACCTTGTTATCCAATCATCACTCAGAATCCATGTGCACCAGCATGAGAGTGGTGCCAGATTATGTGGAGGGTGTTAGTAAGACATAAATCAACTAACTATGCCAAAATCTTACTAGAGTTGGTGGTGATGATCCTATTTCATCTAAAAATTAAGTTTTGAAGGCTGTCTGAATTTGGATTTCAGGCCCTGCTCTTGTTCAGCATGTTAGCAATTAGTCTCATCCTTGATCTTCTAATGGAATTCTTATTCTCTTCTAGTAAAAATCAGGTGTGTTTTTCCGTCCTATTTCTTTCCTCTTATTTAATTTTATTGAGTTTTTCACTTCTGATGCATTACCGTTACTGTTAGCAATGTAATTAAATTTCCCATGCTTGATCCTTGTTGTGTCATACTTATAGGGAAGCTGAGAAGCTCTAGAGAGTACGGAATGTTTAAGTGAGAGGATTTTTGATATCCTGTTCATTAGCTATTTAGCTTATGATATAATACTTGCTCAATTGTTAACTTGAATTGTCGCTTTCTAGTTTCTAGTTTTCTTTTATCGAAAACAAGGAAGGCTCTAGCAAAGATATAAGAGAAATTCTGTTTTGAACTTTTGATCTCAGAGTTTGTTGCATGGTTTCAACACAGTATTTGTTGTCATAATAGGATAGTCTACTGTGTGATCTGGATAACTGGGTCTTCCATGAACTTAACCTTCTAGTAAATGCTACTTCGTGCACTAAAATTGGTGACTATCCTTGTTGCTGACAAACTCACTGAAACAGACACATAATAGAATAAGAAATAATTAATGTTCTGTGAGGTAAATCATCAAATAAAATATGACATTACCAAGAAAAGCACACTTTAGATACTGCTGCTCCTAGGTCCCAAAATATGGTTAGGATATTCCTTATCATAAGGAAAATGAGCCTTCATTTGTAGACCCCTTCTTCTCTGTTCCTATTTTCTCTACATGGAAAACTCTTATGTAGCTCGGCTGTGGAGCAGTTTGCTCAATACACAAAGTAATGATCATAGATAGGGTATGAAAGCATTTAATACTAAGTACATAATTACACACGCTTTCAAGTTTCTCACATGTCACACCTGTAGCTTTCTAGTAGTCAATTACAGTAGATTTGTTTAGTTATCCTTACATATCTAACCATATCAACTGCACACAAACAGAATAAAAGGAGGAAAGTATAAAAAGAAGGAAATGACCCTGAGCAGCTGGAGAAGGAAAATGACTTGGGTACTGTCTTAGTGTCTTTTGTATAGGTTTGTTTTCATGTGATTCTGAACCATTTCCACTGGGTTTTTGTCTGACTACCATGTTTTATTTGACATGCAGAGCATTTAGTGAAATTTCGCAAACAATATAACCTCTAGATAAAATCATAAAGGGAATGAGAGGAATTACTGGCTACCTGTGAATTCCAAAGTACCACTACTAGAACTGGATATTTATTTGTTGGCTATTTTTCTTTTTCACTTGTTGTCTATTGTTGATAGTCTGATAGAGCGAGCTATATGCTCTACTGTTGCTACCATCAAATTTTTATACTCTCTACATTATGTTATTGGTTCTTTAAGGTAAACCCATATTGGTGAGTTTCTATCTATCATCTTCTCTTTCTATGTTCATGGTGGTTTTTCACCTTATTTCTATGGTCTGTTTAGAATTAACCTATAAGATGGAAATATAAAACATCTATACATTGTGCAAAGTCCTCTAATATCGGGTCACCAAATAATACTCTCCATGAGGAATTTTTACTGGATGAAAAATATAGCAAAGCCAGTATCATACGTGCTACCTCATCAAATTAAAAAGGCCATGGCCCATGAATTAATGATCCTCAAAATTACCGTGTAATGTGAGCTTGTTCTTATTCTGGAGATCAAAATTTTCAATACAAGTGCACCACTTTAGATCGTCAAAATCCGAATTGGTTAGAGTGTTCGCATCCACAACAGGTGGGTAGGAAGAAACAACTTAATTGAACTAACGTTCATCTTTTCTGAATATATATAAAATTATAAAGATATGAAACGAGTTATAAACTTTTTTATTTTCATTTTTTTATGTTATCGTTGAGTGACGAATAGAGACAAGAACGATGTTGCCAGGAATCGGTCTTGGAGGTGTTCAAAGCTAAAAAGTTGTTTTCTGAGAGCAACTCTAATCAGGCTCTAAATTTTGAGCTTCAATAGGGCTCTAAAATTAGTTCCAAATTTGGAGTTAGTAATAGTGGGGCTCCAAATTTGGAGCCCCACCGTGAAAATAGAACCCGGCTCTATTTATCATTTCAATCTTTTTAAATATCAAAATTGTCCAATAATTATTACATTCAATAATTTTAATTTCATTTGTATACTTTATTAAATAATTTAGTTAGTTAAACTGAGTATATAATTAGTTTTACTAATCAGTTTTTAACAAAAATAATATTATTGGAAAGGTCTAGACCTTTAAAATGAGTCTAATATTAAATTATTTTTGAGTTAATTTAAATTTTAAAATTTTTATTATTTATAAAAATAAGCCTAATAAATTGTGTCCTAAAATATAATTACTTAAAATTATTCTCAATATAAATATTAATTATTAAAATATATTAGATATGAAATACATTAAACATGAAATACATTAAAAATGAAACCGGAACATCTATTGTTTTTATTATGTTTGGTTAAGTTCTGTTTATTTTATGTAATATAATTTTGATATTTTTAGTTAATGACATGTAAAGTTTATTTCAATGTTTATTTCGTGTAATGTAATTTCGATGCGTTTAATTAAAAAAATTAATAATTTAAAATTACTTCTGAAACTATTAAATATTAGTCTTATTTTAAAGATCTTAATGAGAGTTTTCTAACAACATATTTTTTATTAAAAAATAATAACATTAAAACAACTTATTAAATAATTTAAAATAAATTAATATAATAATATATATTATATTATTATTTTAATATATATGGCTCTTGCTCCATTTTTTGCTCTATATTTAGAGATTCTTAATTACAAACCTTTTTTGACTCGGTATTTTAAGTATTTTATAATGCAAAATAAAATTGTCCCCTAAAAATTAATTAAAGAAGCGTGAAAATGCTACATCAATCCCTAATTAAATCATTTATTATAGCAATTAGTCTTAGTCTTTGTCTTCCACTCGTCCTCGCTAGATTGATTGCCTCCATTAGGATGGATCGTCTGGTGCGCGTCGACGTGGAGGAGGTGGAGATCTACTACCGTCCATCCGAGCGCTGCTGCTGCTCCTCCGCCGCGTTCCGCGTTATCAACCTCATGCACACCATGCATGTCGCCATCCACCTCTCCGTCGCCACCAACCCCGACGCCTTCTCCTTCTCCCCTTCCTCTGTCTCCATCCTCCCTCCTCTCTCCTCCGCTTCCTTCTCCCTCTCCCTCTCCCTTCTCCTCCCCTCTTCTTCTCCGCCTCCGATCTCCGACTCCCTCCTAGTCCGCTCCGCCCTCCTCCCCACCGGAAAGGCCGACTCTGCCGCCCTCCTCCGCCTATTCTCCCTCCCCGCCGTAGGAACTTCGGTCTTTCGCGATGCTTCTGTCCCTATCGCCCTCGTTGGCCCTCACTTCTTGGGTGCTTTCCTCTCTCTGACTTCTTCTAGTCCGACGGAAGATTCGTTGGCAACGGAGTCCATCATTTCTAAGGCCGCTTCCGCCTGCTCTCCCTCCGATTTATCCGATCTCCTACTCTGCGCCGCCGCCGATGGTAACCCCCGCTTCGTCTCCGCCCTCCTCGCAGCCGGCGCCGATCTCGGTTCCCGCTCCGCCGACGGCAAATCCGCCCTATCCCTCGCCGCCGCCTCCGGCAGCGCAGACGTGGTCGCGTCCCTCCTCTTCGCCGGAGCCGTAATTGTCTCCGCCACAGATCCCGGCGGCCGGACGGTTGTCCACGCGGCCGCAGCCGGAGGGAACGCCGAGGCGCTCCACCTATGCCTCTCCGCCGGGGGAGATCCCGACCGCGCCGACGAGCTCGGCTGGACGCCGCTCCACTGCGCCGCCGCAGCCGGATCCCTCGCCGCCGTCGAGGTCCTCCTCAGCTGGTCGGCGTACGACCCTAGGCTCGCGCGCATCAGGGACGGGAGGAAGACGCCGTTCGATGTGGCGTTGGAAGGAGGCCACGGACACCTCTACCGCGCGCTCCGGCCTGGGGACGAGCTCCACCGGGCGGCTCGCGGCGGGGATGCTGAGGGAGTGCGGCGGCTCCTCCAGCGAGGGGAGGCGGTGGACGGTGGCGAGCAGAACGGGTGGACGGCGCTGCACGTGGCGGCGATGAAGGGGAGGGTGGAAGCGGCGAATGCTCTTATAGCGAATGGCGCACGTGTGGACGCGGTGGACCATAGGGGGTACACGCCGCTAAAGTGCGCCATGGAGGCAGGAAACGCCGACGTGGCGCTCAGCCTCCTGGCGCACGGGGCACGTGCGGGGATGAAGCCATCGAAGGGTGCCAGGCTTGCCGTTTTGGAGGTCTCCCCTTCTTTTCCAATCTAAACCCCCTCTCTGTAACGAAATAACAATTCGGAGGACGACATGGAAATGCCTTCGTGCTACGAGCAGAGCCCCAAGACCCAATCAATTTGTGATGTTTACCAAGGGCCCGGTAGATGTGCTTGTGATTTAAATTTAATTTGAGCTTGACGAGCAGTGTTGGGCTTCAAGCTTGATGTGATTATTGTCCAATAATAGACCGAGAGTTGCTCTCTACTAGACATGGAGGCGGCTAAATTTTTTAGCTCGTTTAAAGCAAACTAGTCAGTATTTATCATCAAAATTAAACGAGTAGTTTAATTACGAAATCCCACTGTGTCGAGTGAATTTAGGTTGTAAGTGTGGAATACTTGTTCTCAACAAAATCTGGGAAAACCAAAACAATATCTTCCAGTCTCAAAAGCATTTAATAAACCCCGAAACTTTTCAAAGAATTTGGATGTGTCATTCTAAATTACATATTAGTTATTACCCTTGTCATGATTGACAGTTACATCATTGATAAAGAGCAGCGGAGGCATCAATATTTACTAACTAATTCGAACTTCCCTTGATCTACGGTAACCTAAAAACTGCTGCTTTCTAGGCCTGCTTGCAATACAACTGAAGAACTTGTCAAGCCCCAGGGCATTCAATTCTGATATGATACAAGAATCAGCAACAACAGGGAATGTCTGCTCTTTTCTCAAAAAGAAAACAAAAGAGAAAAAGGGAATGTCTGCTCAGTTCCTACTGTGTAGAGTCACCAAACAAACACCTCCTCATTGTAACTGCAAATACCCCAGCCTTGTGAGGATGGAGGAGAATGATGCATGCCGTAAAGCACATAACGACACTGACCATCAGAACCACAGCAATGCGTGTTCTCATGACACTGTTGGGAAAAGAAAGATCCCATGATCGACCATGCCATTTGACACCAGGCCGTGGATAGCAACATTGTCTGTGTGTAACATCTTTGGTTACAAGAGGGATATTATCGTCCACTTGAAGTGCTGTAGTAGAACACAAATCATCTTCATTTCTCGCCCCTTCCTCCTGCAAAGGAATCAACATATTTCTTCTGTTATTCACCGCTGCAGTTGTGGATAACTAAAAACAACAAAACGACATGATCATATTATGACAACTATCTTGAACTTCAGATTCAGAATCAACCAAGTAGTTGTATTGAAGTATGCCTATGACTGCATAACAGAGGAATTGAATAGAATATTATAATCATTTTCAATTAAAAGTATCAACATTTTCTCCTCACATAGGTTGGTATCAGTAATTGCATATAGAAGATCAAACAACTTTCGTGATGCTAGAATCAAAATATTGCAGCTCAGTATCCACAGGCTATGCTCATTTGCACATCTACTAGGGCTCCTCAAGAAAATTCAAATGTATTACCTAAGTAGACGCAATATGAACTGGAAGTTTGAAACGAATTCACATTAATGCACCACAAGTCACTGGATGATTTATCATTATAAAATGCAAGGACAGAATAAAAGGTGTAAAAGCAAATAATAGGTTCACCAGAACAATATTATAATGCAAGTGATAGTTATCTTAGGTAATAATCTGCAACAACTCTCATATAACTATAACAGGGACAGTTATTTTAGGTAATAATCTGCAATGACACTCTCATAGAACTATAACAGTGACCCTATTTAATTGCGCAAACTACATTAAGTATGCAGTTTGTTCACAATAAATGGCAATACCATGATTTTATATGAGAGAAGAGATGCTACTGAAACTACTTTTAACCGAAACAGATGACCATATTGACTTCAACAACAGAGTAACATTCAGTATACAGGGATGATAGAAAAGTTTGACACCAGATATATGTATGACAGACTTACTTGATGTAGAGAGGGCAAGCATAATGGGTAAAGATTGCCCTTAAAATTGTTCTGTGGAATGAGAGTTCCATGGATGGAGTTCATTGAATCTAGTCCTGGTATAGCATCCTGTAGGGTTCTGTAACATATGCTTTTCTTGGCATCGTTTACATACCCTACAAATAGCTCCATATCAGCATCATGTCTCAGCCTGTCCAGATTAGAAAAGATATCCCTGCCTATTTGATTTTCCAAAGAACGCAGCATAATTTCCAGAATGCTGACACACTTATTCTGTACTAAGAACCTTAATAAACAAGTTAATCTCTGGGTATTTGTCGAACTCAAAATGTTTTTGCTTTCACCCAGATGAGGCTGCTTTATTGACCATGCAATGTCCAACAGTAGTTCTGACATTGCAGTTCGTTTTGATCTGGTGAGTTCACAAAAATCTGGAATAGCACCAGTAACTGCATGTCCAGATAAGTTATTTCCATGGGAAGGTCCAATGAGTGCCTCCTCTATCCTCTCTAGTTCAGAACAAATATGCTTGCTACCAAAAAGGACAGGCACAAAGTTTGATATCCCAGACATGTTTTCAACCTGCAAAAGAGGCTAGACTTGGTAAGTTCCACAAACATATCCATAAGAATTCCAATGGCAATTTAATTGAGGTATAACTGTTCTTTTCCTATAAAAGTAGCATACTACTGAGATTTTAGGAGAAAAATTCAAAATAACTTCTGCAACAGAGAAACAAAAAGGCCGTGAAGCAATAAAAGAACACAATTATAGAATAAAGAGACATAGAGGAGAGGGGGGTTGGATTTGAGCAATTGTTCAGTTGCTACATAGGTAACTGAAAGCAAGAAAAGGACCAGATGAGAAATGGTACATATTTACATCAAACAAATATTTTCACTAACCTCGATGAAAACAGGGCCAAAATCTTTTGCCTCTGAATTGGCTATATTTATTGTGAACATTTCATGCTCAGAAACATCCGCAGAGTCCCCTCCATTTTCATCATATGACCTCTTCCCACAAGTATCCACACGACAACAATTGTGCTTCAAGTACTTTCCATTAAATGACACAAGAGACCTGCCATAACAGACATAAACCCATTAAGCTTGAAATGCCTTTACTTCAGAGAAATTCAACATAAAAAAGAACTAAAATAAATGTCAACCTATGGAACAAAAGAGTCCATTTCCATCATAGTCTATATCCTCACAAACAACCTCAAGCATAAAAAAGTAATTCCGAGAAACATCATCAATGGGTGGGTGCTTTCACGTGATGTAATTCAAACTACATGTTGTTTAGATATGGCAATAATGTATTCTCATCAGTCGTTTGTCAGCACTTCCTGGAGTGAATTTTATAGCCGAAATATACATCTAACTTGAAAGTTTTAAAGAGAGGAAATAGGGGGATGTTGCTGAAAGGAACCAACGTATTAAAGGGATTTTTATGCTCTGCTCCCCCTTGGCAGAGTCCTTTTAAAGAGATATTGAAGGTACCTTTCCTATAAAGGTAAAGCCTGTCCCAAAGGCCATTCCTTGCTCCTCTAAGAGTTTCAGATCGGCTGAAAAAGAGTTCAAATCAAGAGGATTGAGACAAGATCAGGGTTCATCTCTCTCTCTCTCCTCCCTCTGTGTGTGTGTGTGCGTGTGCGCGCGCCGCTTAAAGCCACCACTGCTTGCCGCCGCTAGAGAGAGGAGATGATCTAGAGAGGGAGAGAAGGATGGATTTGAGGATTAGGGCTCAGATTGAGAGAAAAGGAGAGAATGATGAATTTGATTTATTTTTAATTGATTTGTCCTCTCTCACCCATAAGGAGCAGATCTTTTCCGCTATGCTATAGTGGGCCCCTGGCCCACCAGCCATGCACTGGCAAAATTCCAGGTTTTGGGGGCGGCTACTAAGGAGGTAGATCCCGGTAACTTTCAAAGCACTGAAAGGAATGATCAAAGCAGCAAAGAACATATTAATACATGACAAAACAATCCCTTCATATCAACTACACAAGACTTTTAAACACCTAAATGATTTATGATTACCATGATTTAGAAAACAAGCACATGAAACATTTTTTTGGACCACAACTACAAATCTTTCTCCCAATATTATTCTCTTCGGCTAGTTATACTTTTCCTCCATCCAAGATCCAAATTAATAAGTACAGAATATCATATCTACTTCTTTAAGTTTGTCAAAGTAAATCTTTGCACGGATATTTTTGGATCATCTTATACAATCTCATTTAGTGCCAACTAACTTATGATGAAGTTTCAAGTATTTCAACTCTTGGACTGGTAGTATCAAAACTAAACGATGGCAAGCGTGATCCTCTATCATCTAAAATAAATAACAACCTACTTAAGTACATTTAGAGTAAGATGGAAAAACTTGATATCTATAATTTTCCAAGATTGTTATTAAATCATATAGCATAAGTTGTAAATTTACAAATACATACCGAAATTTAGGCTGATCAAGATAACTGCCACAAAGAACAAACTTGATAGGTTTTCCAACTTCAAAATAGGAAGGGTGGACATAATGAAGCTTAGGAGCCTGTACCTCCATTTTGATGTTCATCAATAATGTTCCATCTAAATATAAATAAAAAGGACCAAAATTAATCATCGCATGTCTCATTTCTTAATCCCCAAGAAAAAGAAATAAAGAGGGTAGTAAAAATGCTTCAACCTTCAAATGCAATTGGAAAAGAAACTTGTATCATATGCATCATGTATGTTGGTATTCCATGATAGCAGATGACAACAACTATTTGGGATTGCCAAGGCTAGCAATATAATTACTTTTTCTCCGGTAATAGCGGAACAAGAGGTAAAATTTCTATCCCTATTTAAACAACTCTAATGAGAGTTTCTAAGTGTTCATAATATCATCTGTCTATGATCACCTCATAAAAGGATAAAGCATCAAGACCAATAATACTTCAATTTCTTTAAACAAAAATAGAAAGTAAAATCACTATAATAACAAAGAACCTTGGGTTAATATAAGACTCTCAAGACTTGACTTACATTTATGAAACCCCATGAACATGGACAAGAATATGGAATATGAACATTGGATAATATAGATACACTGACATGTCAAACTTAAAATACAAAGAAACAATGTTGTAGAATAAACATATAAAGTTATGAATAGTTAAATTAGAGGAAGTATGCTAAAAGAAAGTAGGTGATTCCAAACCAACAACTTTTGATTTTTGGATATAATGTCCTCTTAATTTGCCAATAGAGATCATAAATTTTCAGATAATTAAGTCAAGATCATTTGGAAATGGCAAAATAAGCAAGCATAAATATCAATTTTCTCAACAAAGTTAATTGTAACAGATGCTAACAGAAACTAGGTGCCATCAAAAGAAAAACACAATTTGATGAGATAAGAGAAGATAGCAAGTAAATTTATGGTTACCTAGTTGTTAACTTGTTACTGCTTCAGAAACAAAGAAAAATATCAAAAGGCTGAATTAAAGAAAGAAAACAGAGTAAGAAGAAGATAAAATGGTAATAATATTTGTTAGAACGAACCTTTCAAAATCTGAACGATCATATTACTCAGGTAGATGAGAAAGGTCCCTCTTCCAGACAACAAACTATCAGGTGCATTAAGCAAGTCTCTGACAAGATGAGCTGCATCTGAAGATAACTGTGAAAAGCAAATATAAAATGTAATTATTACAAGAAACAGAAAGTTGTGCTTTGCTTTTATACAATACACAAAAGAGAAAAAAAAAGATCTGGCAATAGCAGAAATGACTTCAGTTCACCCAACTAAGAAGAGATACAGAGTTGTACTGCTTTACATAAGCCTTTCATAGTTTCAGCATGTAATTCAAATGAACTGGTATGCATTACACAGTCCTCACTTGTATATCACATAGGCATTTACACATTTAATTATATATCACCATACATCACTCTAAATCAATCTGTCGGGCAAAATTTTGATCTGTAGGATGAAGGAAACAAACAGTTCAATTAACTGGCTGTGAATGTGTTGAGTGACCCTAAACAATCTTGCAAGAATTGAAATATGAATCAAATAAATCCTACCATCAGCGCGAAGCAATATGGTTTCATCGTCCTAGTATGTCAATAATACAAAAACACTTCAATGTAACTTGAGCTCTAAATGGTAACAGCACCATCTGAAACCCAATTCAAATATTCCATCTACCATCTGAAATCCTGAACCCCAATTCAATGCACATTGCAATTGCAATCTTTAAAAGTTTCATGTCAATGATACCAAAAATAAAGTACTGAAGACCTGCAAAAATACCCAACGCACCAACCAGAGAACAACATTTCAATTGAATTAAAATGCAGATTATATCTTACGTGCCTTATCCCACATAAACTGAGGCATCGCAATGAACACAGTCAAGATGGTACATCCGGGACGAATATAGCCCTCCAACTCAACAGGCATGCTAGCCAACCATTCAAATATCTACAAGTCGATATAACATACTTAGATGCTTTATGAAGTGGTTCATCAAAAAAGTTGGCAACTATATTTGACACAACTTAAAAGTAATTTAAAGAGATACTTGGTGCCGCAGACGCCTTGGAAATTCTGCAGGGTTCCAATCGTACAGCTTGAATGAAATACGCCCTGTGGGGCACTAGAATAAACAAATGTACCATTACAATCACCGCAGAAAGGTCAGGAATAGGACACAAAACTATATTAGATCACTATGAAAGTGTTCATTATAGTTGCAAAAGTAAAGTTAAGCAACTAGTTGAGACAAAAGAAATAATTAGTCTACCAGAGATGAATAAGTGCTCTTGTTGTCACCAAATGTAGAAGAAAATGAAGGCTTGGAATTCTCTGCTTTTCCATCTACACAAGCTTCAGCAGAGGCTGCAAAAGATACAACACTGTTGCTTTGGTCATTCTGCAAGCTGGGCAGGGAGCAGTCAGGAGATTCCTGTCCATCTTCAGACCCCAATGGTGCTTCTCTGCCCAAAATCTTGTTGCTAAGTATTGTATCAACTTTCTCGCATGCAAATCCAAATGGATCCTCTGCATGTACTAAAGAGCAAATGACAAAGTAAGAAGATATCAGAGGCCAAAATGCACTGTGAAAATCTCAGGAGCTAAGATATGAAGCACAAACATACAAGGAACTATATGTTTTAAGAAATAAATCAAGTATTGCAATCTTTAGCAAATTGAAGAAACTACTAAAAAAACTGCTGACATAATCAGAAAAGTTTCCAAAGAACATCTCGAATGGCCTTCAGACTATGTTTCTTGTACATGACTTCCAGATATAGTTATAAAGGAAAATGAAATACATGAAAAATTATTTTCAATTTCCTAGATCCCTTAAATGGGGACAATTTTTCTGCATAATATTCAAAAATGTCTTGTCATCTCCTCTACTATTTAGGACCTAAATATAATCAGAGATCAATTGCCTAGAAGAGTAAAATGTACTAAGTTCTCAGACTTGAAACCACAATTTACAGAGAAAAGCATTAATGCTCAAAACTTAATTTACCTTCCCTTGGTTCTTTATCACAGTCGACATCAGCTAGGAAATCTACTTGAGCTTCCATTTCATTCTCTGGTGTGCTTCTAGAATCAGCAGGCCGCCGCCTCCTCCTTTTGTTGTGCCGCTCTAGTTTTCTCCTACAACTACGCTTGCCTTCATCAAAATCTGGCAGTATGTGGAACCTGAAGTATAAACAGAAAGAAAAATAGAATCAGGGATTCATGGTAATGTGTCAAATTTAGCATTGATGCAATTACACAATTGTAAAGATACAAATTCTAGAACATATTTTACTGATAAAACAGTCATCTTAAGTTTCATAATCAGAAAAAATATGTTTCGCATAAAACAGTAGAAGTTTGCCCACTTATTCAAGGTGCCTTAACATCTGAAAGGAGCTTACTGACCAAAAGACAAAATTGTCTCATTATGTAGTAGTATTATCAATGATTTATCTCCATAAGGAATTAATTTTAAGGAATACTTAACTACTTCTTTGAGCACTCGTAGACAGTTTGCAATTAATTGAAAGTCACAGTTGTCTAATAACTGAAATGATATCAAGTAGTCAACTAAACAAGCAACCAGAATTAGTGGATAAGTCACTCAAATGTTCCTAAATTAAGATTTGACTGGTCGTGGAACATACTATCTAAAACCTAACCATGTTGTTTAATTTAAGATGAACAGCTTAATTTTGTGTTAAACGTCTCTTGTGTGCCTTCAAAATTGAACCCTTCATTATCTACACAATTTATAACTTGTATTGGAAAGTGCAAGAGAGTTCAATTTCAATTTTATGCATAAACCAAATTGTTTTCTCTGTATCAACAAATCAACCATCCACCATTTCATTTTAGTGAAAGATTCATCTACCAAGATCCTTTTGCAATTAGTACATTAATTGACAGGCACACATGAAAAGTGCAAAACGAAATACTAATTTCATTTAATGTAATATTAAGGAACAAGGATGCTCTAACATCTGACTGAGACGCTTTTTTTTTCCTTCATACTAAGAGGTTATTGAATCTCACTGACAATGTTGGGAACAATCAAAATCTAACCAAGCTATAAGATTTATTAAGAAGTGATTATCTTACTTTCCACACTGCTGGCAATACCGCTTGTGCTCCCCATCGAGCACCACGGACGACGCATTGGCACACCGGAGACAAACCCTATGCCTCTTGTGATACCCTTTCAGTTCCCTGATATCCGCCTCGCACCCCGGAACCTGGCACCTCAAGGCTCCCGCCGACGCTCCATTGCTCCTCACCCGCTTCCTAGCCCCGGCCACTATCTCTGCCACCTCCTCCTCCTCCACCTCCTTCTCGTCCATCTCGGGGCACGAGCAGGGAACCCTCCCCGCCAAATAATTAGGGCATATTAACCTCGGATCCCTCTTCCGCACCCGGCTGGCCGGCTCCGTCGCCGGCGACGGCTGCGACTCTTGCTCTGGCTCCGGCAGCGAGAGCAAAGGCTGCTCCGCAGGCATCGTCGACGCAGGAGGTGGCTCCGATAGGGCCTCGTCAGGACTGCCCCAGGGGAGGATCAAGGGATCCTCCTCGTTGCTGACAGAGAAATCGAGAAGGCTGTCCCAATCCCAGAGCGCCGTCGATCCATCGGCGGCGACGGAGGGAGTGAACTCCATTTCTCGAAACCCTGATCCCAACACTATTCGGAGGGAACGGATTCAGATCCGTAATAAGACAAGATAGGGAAGGAGAAGAAATCGGTATAACGCAGAGGGTGGTTGGTGGAAGGAAGAAGAGAGGAGAGGAGAGCGGTTGCGGGTGAGAGTGGGAATCTTGACGCAAAGTAGCCCGCAGTTGGTGGTGATGTCGCAAGTGGGACCCACGTCCCTCGACATCCACGGGATCGGGAATATTCGCTGTTTGGATCA
This sequence comes from Typha latifolia, assembly GCF_019914945.1. NCBI lineage: Eukaryota > Viridiplantae > Streptophyta > Magnoliopsida > Poales > Typhaceae > Typha > Typha latifolia. The sequence continues at coordinate 2,752,402 of NC_133087.1, read as the reverse complement.
TAACAGCCGATACACGATTTGTTCCATCTCAACCGTCCATCTATATTTGGACGGCGATCATTGGGCGATAGAGCGTGGTCGACACGCGATTCGGTGAATCGCCAATTTTGGTGGGACATCCATGTCGACATTTTTTAGCTAAGATATTGGATTATTGGATAGTCGCTTGGCGTAAGGTAACGGCGACCGTTCTTTACAAGGTTAGCATTTGAGGCTTATACATAGATAACATTTTGTATAATCCTCTTATTTTGGATAATATTTTCTGGGGACATTCATTATTTCATAAGTACATACTAATAAAAAACAAAATTCTTGGTTCGAAGGTGAATTTTATTTTAAGTTCAGGAAATGTATAAATAATAAAAAAAATTATCAGAAAAAATAATAATTTAGGAGATCTAAGTAAAATATATTATTATTATAATTATGAACCCTGTTCTTGTGGATATAACAGTGCTTATCACAGACAATATCATGATTCATCCTCCTCTTTTTTATAATATTTATGAGAGTTAGGTAGTCAATCTGGATGATAAAGATTTATCTAGGACTCCCCACCTACATAGCCTTACCCAAACAAGTATCCCCCCCTTCTTCAAGAATTAGAATGCAAGAAATGACCCCCCAGCACACGCACAATTTACACTCATTCACAAGCCTGGCAAGCCAAACATACACTTCTGGAGTCTGGTGGTTGCCATTTGACCCAAATGGATGCAGACCAAGCAGCAGAATACATGTTGACCTCCTCATGCTCCTAGTATTTATTAGTTGGTAAATCCCACTCCAACAATTTAGCTACATCAAATCTACCCTTTTGAAAACTCTGATATAGCAAGTGGAACAACTGCATAACAGTAGAAATCCAACATTCAGTGTTTGCAAAACATGAGACATTGCCAAGCCTGCACCCTTGTTGTTGACAAGTAGTCAGTGTTTCTAAGAGAAATTTCAAGCAAATATATTCTGCACTTCCAAGCATTTCATAAACACACACACACACACACACAGATAAACATCAAGAAATGAAGGAATCAACCACACATTCTTGGACATGTTGCAAGTCCAAAATAATTGGACCAAACAAATACAAAGTCATAATCATGAACAGTATCACTACTTCTGATCCACAAGAACTCCATTAAGTATCCAATTAAAATGTAGTTACATGCTTATGTGATATAACCCTTATCAGATTACATCTTGAATTTACCATGAGAAGCAAAATATTATAATTGCAGGAATGCCTTGCAACCCATAACATAAAATCTCAATCCAAATAAGCAATTACACTATACAAACTCTCCAACAGCAATCCAGTATAATCAATAAAAACAATTGTTTTCGAACAATCCCAATGGTCCCAAATGCATGACCACAAACACAAGCAACAGCAAACATGAGTACTAGACAAACTTTCCTTTCAAGAAAAAAAGCATCAATAGTAATCCAAAAGTAGCTTATGAACACCAAACCAACTAGCAAGTGGGAAAAATAACGCACTAATTTACATTTCATATAGACCAGTAAGCTTTACAAAAAAAAAGCCTAATAGTGGATAACAGTTCTATCTCACCTCCTTCATGAATAGCTAACAATAAGAACAACTAGTTCCGAACAGAAGAAAATTCCAGCTTTGACTTGCACAAAGATGATAATAAATCATTAACTTGGCCATCAAGTGGCGCAAACGTACTAATGAGCATGAGAAATTCATCCAAAGCATCAAACTTTAGCATCAAAATGGATAAGACCATTGAACAAAATAAAACTAATTTCATGGCCACAATTACTGAGTTACTAACCATAACTTCTACAACCAGCATGTTACTACAAGTGAAACAACAAATCTCTGGAAGAACTACTGTAAGATTAGAGAAAACATGTAAAGATAACAACTTTAGACCTAGAATATACAACAAAAGCAAGGAAAGCAATCTTTATCAAGCCAAAAGGAATAGAAACTAACATGAATATAATCAGATTCTTACTATATTAACAGAGAAACATCATCACTACATGAAGTATCTCCACTACATCAAAAGCAAACCCTATCCATCACCTAAACCAAAAGAGCACTTCTAAAACTCCTGCGAGGCTGACCCAATCTCTCCCTTCCCCTTCCCCTGCTTCTTGGGCAACAGGGTTTGATGGATATTAGGCAAAACACCACCATTCGCAATCGTCACCGTCCCTAAAAGCTTACTGAGCTCCTCGTCATTCCTCACCGCCAGCTGTATGTGCCTCGGCACGATTCTATTCTTCTTGTTATCCCTCGCCGCGTTCCCCGCCAACTCTAACACCTGGAACAAGTACCAAAGCGCATCAAAACGACGGAATCAAGAGATTAAAGATTAAGAAAACTTATCGCGACGGGGAGGCGAGAAGAGACTTCGGCGGCGAGATACTCGAGGACGGCGGAGAGGTAGACGGGAGCGCCAGCGCCGACGCGCTCGGCGTACTTGCCAGCCTTGAGGAAGCGGGCTATTCTGCCGACGGGGAACTGGAGACCGGCCTTCTGTGATCGGGAGACGGACTTGGAGGACTTGGGCTTTCCTCTCCCGCCCTTGGTCGAAGCCGCGGAGCTCATCGCTGCTGTAACGGCACCTCGGACTCGATCTTCCCCTCTTGCTTCGCTTTGGTTTCTGCGTTCGTTCGCCTCGGGCGGTTTGCCTGATCGGAGGAGAAGCCAAGAAAGGGAAGGGTAGCGCAGGCCGGAGGGTGAATATGAAAGGGAGGAGAGACTGACTATGATTGGTTAGGAATGGATTCGCGGATCGCCAGCGTGGAAGGCTCTTTCGTTCTTTCCGTCCTTTCTCCAGAAGTTTGCTCGGGTCCATAATACAATTAAAATATATAAAAAGTAAAATAATGAGAGAGAGAGAGAGAGACTCTTAACAATAACAAAATTTAATTCATGAAATAACAACGGTGCCTGCATAAATACTATATATATACATCCCTTATCCGACCGAATTTTTTCTAAAAGACTATCAAGATCGAGATCCGAGCATTTTATTAAATGGCTAGGTGGAGTAGATAAAAATTTTCTATCCCTATTCCTCGTTTGAAGAGTATTCTCATTGTCGCCTCCTTTCCTCCGATCAAAGCTCCGACTCTCTCGCTCGATTCTTTTATATCCCTAAATATAAAATATTATTTGTATTTTTTAAGTTGATAAGTGTAGTAAAAATCAGTCCTGAACTCAGCTCAAAGGACCTTTGGTTTCGGTGCATCTCAAGCCAAGGCCCAACTCGGCCCAACGTCGGCCTGCAATTGGCTCTATGATTTGAGCTCGAACTAGGCCCACATGGGAAGAGTTCATCTCTACGCTATCACCAGTTGGGCCCTGGGGGCCTGTCCCAGTCTCACAGGAAAAGTTAAAGTTGTAGGAAAAGTCAAGATGACGCAGGCTGAGAGTATGCCCCTAGATTTCTACTAGATTTGCTACTACTGCAGATGAATTCTAAGACTTTTCCAGAATTCTAATACGATAATTAATCTTTAACAGACATCATATTCTTTTTTTCTTTCTCTCTCTCTCTCTCTTTTCTCCCTCAGTTTATTGTATATTTTAATAGAAAAATTAAACGGACAACGATGTATATATATATATATATATAATTTGGGACATGATTGGCATTTTATGTAACAACGAGGGTGCATGAGGCAAACCAATCATAATTTAACTTGTGATTACGCCTTGGAAATTGAAGAGAATGTGTGGGTGTGCCCACATGTCGGCGTTGTATTAGAGCAATTAGGCTTTCGATCGTCGTTTTCTCCCTTGTTTGTCCGTCCCCATGCACTCACTCCCTATTCCCTCGTGGAACCGAATAGTCACCACGTCAACCCCGGCCCACATTATTATACGTATATATATATATATATATATATATATATATCCTCTCACCTCCAGTGAGCTTATCCTCTAAGATCATGAACTGAATCCAATCTAGAGATCTACCTTCAATACACTCCAAATTACGTACAAATATAGACTCTGGCATATATGTAGTTGAAGTTTTCATCAACACTAGAAGGTATAAATGTATCCCATATATGGAGCTTCATACTTTATACTTTGGAAGCAATCACACTTCACTACTTCAGTGAAAGATGTGAAAAATAAAAAAAATAAAAGGAAGCTTAAAGGCCATAGCAGATCTTGCGGGTGATCTACTTGCGGTAAAATTTGGCAGCAAGCAAGCAATCAAGCTACAGATGACCTACAAGGACAATGATGGCTACCAAAAAATTAAAGCGAAAGGAGAATAAATTAAGATGAAAACCAAACGAAGAAGTATTAAAGCAAAAGAACGTGATTTGACCTGTCCTGGTCATGCATATATAAGCCCCGAATTAATTAATGGGCTTAGTCTTAACATGGTATAATTAATTAAACTTGCCTTTATTACTTCATCAGTTATGAGTACAAAAGTAGAACAATCTCATCTACTTGAGCTTATTAATTACGTCAATTCACTCCCATGCAACTTCACTAATTAATCGCCATCGTACGTACCTCTAGCCAACGAGAAACCAACAAGAAGAAGAAGAACAAATCCAAGCACATAAATCTCACCATATCCTCTCAATTACCTTTCTTCCTCCTCCTCCTCCACTGCCCATCCTAATCATCCCCCTCCACACCCTCCCCATCTCCGCCACGGCGTCCTCCGCCGGCAACTCGAACCTGCAACAAGGGCAAGTGTTACTCTTCCTCAACCACCCCAAAGCGCACTTCCAATGGAAGTGATGCCGGCACGGCAGCTCGCACACGTCTCTCCCTCTCTCCATCTCCTCCTTGCAGACGGCGCACTCCTTCCCTCCTCCCTCGCTCTCCACCGACGGCAGCCCCACCACTGCCGCTGTGGAAGCCTTCCCCCCGGACGCCACCTCCAGAAACCGCTCGCACTTGGCGGCGACGTCGACGTAGTGGCTGACGACGGCCCAGCTCGTAAAGCCGAGGCCAGAGGGGGTGAGGGTGGAATCGAGGAGGTGGTTTTTCACCCTGGAGTGCCAATCGAGGTGGGAATTGGTGGTGGGGTCATAGGAGTCGCACATAGCGAAGAGGAGGAGGGCCGCGTCGAGGTCAGGGAGGCGGAGACGGTGGGGGAGGGGGGAGGAGAGGGAGGGGAAGAGGAGTTGGAGGTGGCGGAGGAGGAGGCGGGAGAGGAGGAGGGCTTTTTGGGGAAGGGATAGGGTGTGGAGGTGGGAGATGGCGAGGGAGAAGTGGGGAGGGGAGAGGAGGAGGAAGGCGAGGCGGGAGCGGAGGAGGCGGAGGTCGGAGGAGAGGGAGAGGACGAGGTCGGAGAAGGCGCGATGGGGGAGGGAGAGGAGGGCGGACATGATCGACTCAGAGGCGGAGGAGGAGGAGGAGGAGGAGGAGGAGGAGACTTCTCCCATTGAGATTGGGATTGGAATGTGGAAAGGAGTGTTTTGGGAAAATTTCTAGGAGTTTTTGGGAGGAGTGGTGATGACTTGTGACTACTAGCGAGGAGGAGGTAGAGAGACCGAAAGTGTACTTGGGATTCGAGGGAATGACAGATGGGTCCCGTGCCATCTGTCTTGTTAGTTTATGATAGTATTATGTTTGAAACTTCCATTTTACACCTTATCCTATGTGTTTATTACGATTCACACCTTGATAGGGCATTGTTTGTGATTTGATGAAGTTGTCGGAGTCGAGTTAGAAATACGGAAATAGTCAAAAAGATATAATGTAAACCGCAATAAACACGTTTGTCAGGTTGCAAAATGAAAAATGCCTCCTATTGTCATGATCCAATTATGATCATATACGTCCTTCTTTACCGTTAACCATTGGTCCATTGCATATTATTCTCTCTTTTTTCTCTTTGTGTGTGGAAGAAAGCTCGTAGAACGATGATATCATTAAGGTTTAAATATCCAATTATAACTTAACACATAAGACCAAAAAGAATAGATAGAGCAACAGAATAATTCTGGACGCAAGCCCACACTTACGCCGAGAAACAGACCGAACAACACTGGAGTCTAAAGAAATTCTAAAAGTAACAAGTACTCATATGCAATCAAAAGTAGAAGAGGTAGAATAATAACTTTGGAAACAAAAAAAAATAAGTTTAATAAGAGACTCGAAATGCTGAAAGCTCTTCAATTGATCTGGACGTGGCAAAAACATAAACTTAATTAATTAGATTCGAGTCTAAGCTCTTTTGACATCACTTGAAGATCAAACACACAAAAATTTAAATAAAAAAATAAAGGGAACTCAAGCTTCGTAAGTGTAGAGAAAATTTTCCTCTCTTTGCTTAGCCACTTGGAGGAAATTTAAATGCTATTTTTTTTCAAACAGATTCAATGCTTTTAGGCTCTGTTTGACAACAACTTAATCCCAAATTTTAATGTCATAAAAAAATGTTGAACTAAAAAAGTGATAAACTCTTTAACTTAGTCCCTCACTCTTTTATCGCAAAAGAAAAATGACCAATTTGTTCTTGGTAATATATTAGAACGACCAATCTCTATCCAGTGTAAATTTAGGCACGCACATTGTTATTTAATTATAATATACTTAGTAATATATTAAATTATATTTAAGTAAAAATATTTTAATGTAGAATGTTTATCTATGGTGTTATTTATGATGACATTTATATGTTGTATAAATTATGGTGAATTAGATTAAATTAAACTTTTGGCAAAGAATTTTAAATTAATCATGAGAAGATTATATAATAGTTATAAAATGAAAATAATTATTTAATTTAAACCTATTTTCCATACATATACATATATATATAGGTAAATACTAGAAAAAGAGTAATAATATAATTTGATCATTTTTATCTCTTATTCCAACTATGGACTGTCAGTCTATCGCAACCCAAACACCATTATTATCCAATACTTATCTCAATTTCTCCAACCAAATATCTAAAAATAATATGATAAAACCTCTAGTTATTCCAAGATAAATCCTCATTTTATCTCGATTCTATTTTTTTTTTCTTATCCTGGCCCTTTATTGTTCTATAATCTAGGTCAACCTCGCTACGAACCGTGGATCATATAAACAGAAGTGCAGTGCTGTTAGCTAATAATCTAATAACAAAATTTACATTGAGTCTTTACAGAGCTAAGTGGATGAAGACAGACTCCCTCCTGCCACTCTACTAGTCCAACGTTCCTATGACATGATCTTAAGAGCTTCCCTGGTCTGCCCAAGGATGTTAAACACAGTTGCTGCAACATGAGACGGTGTTAAGCCAGCCTCAGCTAATTGATCAGCAGGCGATCCATGTTCGATGTATCGATCTGGAAGTACCAAGGGCCTCCACTGTACCAGAGAAGTTATAAATCAATGTTACTAACACTGCACCAAAGAAAAGGGAGAAAAAAGAATCATATCATAAATTAATTTGTGAAGGGAGGGATGCTCTACCTTGACTGTACCATCAAGGAGACCATCAAGGGCCAAGAACTGAGCAACATGAGAACCAAATCCACCAATAGATCCTTCTTCCACTGTGATCAGGACTTCATGTGATTTAGCTAATCTTCTGATAAGAGCTTGATCCAAGGGCTTGCAGAATCTTGCATCGGCCACAGTAACTTTAAGACCATGTTGTTCCAGAAGAGAAGCTGCGGCCAAGCAGCTTTGAACAGCAGCTCCATATCCCAAAAGAGCCACCCTTTCACCCTCGATTAGTAGCCTGCCTTTTCCTACCTGCAAATGCTTGCTGGTTGTAATTTTTCCGAAGATATGTAGACACAAAAGCTAAGTAGAAATAATGGAATTATGTGCGTACCTCAAGTGGAATCCCCTTGTTCCCTGGGGGCAAGGGGACACCAATACCATTCCCTCTGGGATAACGGAAACAAGAAGGCCGATCATCGATGGCTGCTGCAGTAGCAACCATATGAAAGAGTTCAGCTTCGTCTGAAGGGGCCATGACAACCATATTAGGGAGACAAGCCATGTATGTGACATCAAATGATCCACAGTGAGTTGGTCCATCAGCGCCAACAAGCCCTGCTCGATCCATCGCAAATCTCACCGGGAGATTTTGCAAGTCCACATCATGAATTACCTGCATGGATTTAATCAAAATTTTCACTCATACTTCAATAAGCGCATTGGCAAGGTTGGATAAAGTTGCACAAACAAAGAATTCAGATAAACAGTGCGCAAAAATAGCATGGTGGAGAAAATGACATGCCTGATCATAAGCCCTTTGTAAGAATGAAGAATAAATTGCGCAGAATGGCTTAAGACCCTCACAAGCTAGACCAGCTGCAAATGTGACAGCATGCTGCTCAGCAATTCCAACATCAAAGCACCGTGTTGGAAAGCGGCGGAGAAAGTAATTTAGCCCGGTTCCTCCTCCCATTGCTGCATGAATTGCAACAATATCTTTGTCCACCTCTGCCTCAGCTACTAAAGCTTCAGCAAAGTAATTTGTATAAGATTGAGTTTTAGCAGGGGACTTGAATTGCTTCCCAGTTGCTGGATCAAACTTGGTGACACCTGCGTATAAGAGGTATTACTATAAAGCTACTGGAATTCCTCATCATCAGCAAAACCATTCCTCATGCTCAAATAATGAGTTTACAGTATATTATAAGCTTTGTGTACTTACCATGATACTTATCTGCTGCTCTCTCAGCATACGGATATCCTCGACCTTTCTCAGTTACAACATGGATAAGAACTGGACCTGTTGTCTTTGTGCTCTTGACCTCCTTAAGAATTGCAACAAGGTCATCAATGTTGTGACCATCCACTGGGCCAATGTAGTAAAGACCAAGCTCTTCAAACAAGGTCGAACCCGATCCACTGATCATTCCTCGAGCATATTCGTCAACTTTTGCAGCCAGTTCATGCATTGACCCACCGATTTGCTTAGTCATTCCCTAAAACACTTCAAAAAATCTGATTCAGATTTTGCCCAACCAGATGAGACAGGAAGGTAGGAATTAATGGACCTTTTGAATTCTACAGCCAAATGCATTTCCATAATTTGCCTTACCCAGTAGATTATAAAGGTGATATTTATTAGGTGAAAAGAGTTGATGTTCATAAAGAAGGTCTAAGAAAATGAGTTGAAGAAACTTGTGATTTAATTTTTGGCAATATACGGAAACCAACAAAATGAAAAATTGGCACATAATTCCAGTACTATAGAATCAAAACATTTTCCTACTGAGAATCATCTATTTTCTTAAGCACGAAAAGTAGAAAAGGATTATTATTCCTATAATCTGCCTTCTATATATATATGTATATTAGAGAAAACCCTTAATTGAAACATTAAACATCACATCGTCGGAAGCAGATCATCAAGAAAATAAGAAAGCTATCCTTCATAACAAGCTAATGACTATAAATATTACCTTTGCTACCTCCCTCAGTTCTCGTAGAGGCCTGCTGGACTGCAATTTACTGAGGGCACTGCTCAATGCTCCAACTGGTGGAACAGGCCCATCAAGAGTTGCTGTGGGCAGAGAAACCTGTTTGTTATCATTCAGTATGACAATCATATCAGAGTCGAGATACCCAGCATTATTCATAGCTTCATAAGCTTGCCCAGCAGTCATGGCTCCATCTCCTATCACTGCAATCACATTGTTTTTTCTGCCCTTGAGGTCCCTTCCGACAGCCATCCCTGCTCAGCATGAGGCAAATGAAGAAATAATAATATCAATATCCAGCAATTTCAAGAATGGCATGTAGAAAATCATGCCAGCATAATTGGTTCTGATTTTTTCTTTAACATTTTCTGTTTGAGTGCATAAAGAGAGGAGAATAGGAAAGCAATGTTACCAAGAGCTGCTGAAATACTGGTGGAACTGTGACCGGTACCAAAGCTATCATGCTCACTCTCAGAGCGCTTGGTAAATCCAGACAAGCCATTGGTCTGCCTCATTGTTGGCATCATATCCCTTCTTCCTGTCAAGATTTTGTGTGGATATGACTGCAAAAAATTCAAATGCAATTCTTTGTTACAGTTCCGTTACATAATTGTGCAAATCTTGTAAGCAGATAGATATAAAGTTCAGTAAGGGCAGACTGTTACTTTCTATCATTATAGCATAGCCTAAAATAGTCATCTTTATTCTCTGTCAATAATAATGTAGTTTGTTGATGCAGGAAACATATTGTGGGAAAAGGGAGAGAGCAGAACCTGGTGGCCAACATCCCATAATATCTTGTCTTTTGGGGTATTAAAAACATAGTGGAGGGCCACAGTTAACTCAACCACACCAAGGCTTGATCCAAGGTGTCCTCCAGTCTTCGACACATGGAAGATGACATCAGATCGGAGCTCATCAGCGAGTTGCTTAAGTTCCTGCATATATTCAAATGGGCACACTTAGTGTTGGCACCGCCAAGCTCATTAGTTTATAGCATCGCCCCTCGTAAGCATTTCAGGGAACATCTGAAAGGCAGTTTCTTGCACTCTTCAGTTTACCTTAACTGAGAGGTTCTTCATATGGATTGGATAGTTGATTGTGTCCAAGAGAGGAGTTGGCGGTCTCTGTGCATGATATTCTCCTGCCTCTGACAGCGATGCACAAACACATGACTTTCTCCTAGGCTGCCAAACCAGAACCCAGAAAAATGTCATTTTTTTTCTTCCTACTGAAAACTTACAAATATCTAAATCTAGATCACTCCAAACACATTAAGGAATGGTAATTAAGTTACAAGATCATTCTAAGATTCCACCTAAACAGCATAAAGCGATGATGATTATAATCTACTACAAAGAAGACAGGCAGAGAGACATAACCTTGGAAAGCCCATTTTGATGCTTATGGGATTGGAAGTCAACCCCAGCAAGCAATTGGGTAGAGATTACCGTGCCCTTCTGTTGATGTGAAGCTGGTGCTCCAACAAAATGGTTAGGGAAAGAGAATGTGGAGAGAGCCATGGCAAGAGGTTTCCAAGTCCAGGAGTGGGAGGGAGGAAGAAGGAAGTTAGAGGGCAGCGTGTGTCTAAGGGCTCTATAAATATTGGAGCAAAGGAAAACAAGAGAGCACTGGGAAGTGGTTCCATTGAGTGGCTGCTATTAATTTTGTGTAACGCTTTGGACCCCAACTTGGATGCTTCCCCTGCCCATTTCCTACTATCACCTTGCTGCCCCTCCATCCAACCTTGAACACATGGGCAGGTATTGCCACTCTCCCTCCTCATTGGGCCACATCATCAAAGATGAAGAAAGGATAAGGTGCTTTTGATAAAATCTAGAGAGAAATGGAAAGGGTATTAGGAAAATATGAAAGAATACTAACTGTAATGGGCTTTTTGGGCCTTGGAAGATCTTTCTTCTTATCTTCCTTCATTTTATCGTCTGAAACTTTTCCTTGTCAAATTAATTGGCGTATTCTCTCTATCGTATCTTCCTCTCTCTTTTTTTTCCCTTTTTTTTTAAAGAAAATATCTTGTATTTCCATTTATGAAGGATCTTGTTTTTAAGAAAGAAGAAATAAATTATGGGCAATACTTTCCCATGAATTGAATCCACAACACAAGTGTTGTGAGGAAGCAAGATATATCACAATTCACAAAAAGATATAACGCACTGAATAATAATAATAATATAATAATATATATATACCATCATAGTGCACTAAATCCTAATAAGATTAAGGGTATTCATAGCCAATTAGGATGAAAACGAAATAGACGTAAGAGAATTGGCATGTATACGTGGAAGATCCAAATCCAATAGATTCAGACAAAATAAGTAGAAAAAAAATATCAAAAAAAGATAAGAAAAAGAAGCAAAGACTAAACCAGTCAAATGCGTGTCACCTGCACGTACAACAAAGGGAAAAAAAGGGATCGATGCACCGACGACACCCCGACAGGGAGGAGTAATTGGACGACGATGGTGTCTTAAGTCTCTTAAAAGAACCACTAATTAATTAAGTCAAGTTATGGGTCTGGGTCTAGCACGTTAGACGTCTGTAACTGCGAAGTGGGACGGTCGAATGTGCTCTCGACGTGCAAGCACAGGAATTGTTTGGGTTTGGACTTTGGACCACCCACTAAGGAACCAATTCATTCGACGCCACGTCTCCTTGCCTTCCACCCACCACACTCTCTAAACAACATCAGGTGTCAGTGTTGGGGTACATTGAAGAAAAATTAACGTTGCAGAGTTAAGTAGAGTTTAAAGAAATATGGCAAGTTCGTTAGGAGTTTCCAATGGTATCTCGTGCTAAGATTATCTTGTCCCCCCGCTGGAGATTCCACTAATGAAGTGGAGAGCACATGCATGAATGTGATCGAATCCTATTCATTTGAAAAGCTTAAGTGCACACTCACGAAGGGCGTATCTAGAAATAAAACGCTGTGCTGAAAGAAACAGTAATACTTAGCGAGTTAGCAACGTTGGCATCACCATATCTTCCTCCTGATGAGAATAAGAAGAAAAACGCGTAATCCACTAAAAGGAAGGTAGAGAGAGAGAGAGAGAGAGACCATGAAACTTTTCAACCAACACAGGAAGACAGCCAACAAAGGAAATCGATCTCGTTCAAATTTCATTTTCTTTTTCATTCTAAGACCCCCTTTCTTACAGGGGAGGTAACGAACTTTCTAGAAGCCCTAAGGAGATCCTTGGCTGTAAAGGGGGAAGTCCACTCATGAGACCCAGCCAAGGATGAGGAATCTGTTCCAAAGCTACTACTACCATCTTGCAGCCCTGGAACGCGGACACCTCCACTCACAGCCGGACTCGCAGTTTTCCCGCCCATGAACATGGTTGACCATGTGTCGCATAGCAAATCACGATTCATAGACGGCTTCAACAGTGTTAAGTCTAGGCTCCAATCTATGGAGGTGTAGTCAAATGGCATCAATCCACTGGAATTCCAATCGACGGGCGATGACACTGATAAGCCTGAAGAGCCACGTTGTGTGAACAGCCCAAGTGATGACGGCGCAGCAAGTGAAGACAGTGGATTTCCTGCAGAAGGCCATGAGCCACCCCACCTGGTTGCAGCAGGCTCTATGGGATTTGAGACAATTGTTTGGAAGTGGCTTTGCGGGACAAGTTTATGTGCGACTGTAGAACTATTTAAGCCCAAATTTGGAAAATTGGGCAATGTCCCGATCCGCCTCTTTGCTTCATAGCTAGATATTCCATTCAAATACCATCCTGTGGATGATGGTGGCGAGGCACTAAAACTGTGGCTTGTGGACGGGAGGTTCTGCTTGGCATTTATGGATTGTGGACGCTGCATTACAACAATCGGCTGCATGTTAGTCTTAACTTCACTCCCTGTCACCACATGCTGTGCTTCTGGCTTCATCAGATGTGCTGCTAAAGGAGATAACAAGGACTCTGAAACCATTGGAGTGGAACTGCCACTCGACCGCCTCTGCTCTAGGGTTCCAGTGACTTGCTGTCTCCCCAAGTCTGGCTTAAGTGGTTCTCTCCTTAAAGCTTGCGTATTTTTATTTCCCAAATCCTGAGATGCAGTTCCATTTGGTGAAGACTTCTTGTAGTCAAAATCTCTTTCTTCTCTTCTCTGATGTTGGGTCCCAATAGAAACAGTTGCCTTCACATGAGCTCTTGCGGTTGGGTTTTCAGCAGTCGCGACCACCTTGTTATTAAAAGAACCTGGATCACCTGATTCTTCCAACTTTGGTAATGTAGCTGCTTGTTCTTGTTTTAGTGCCTTCAAGGCCTCTTCAGCCTTGATCAAATCACCCTCAGTTGCAACAACAGCTCTTTCAACCTCTTGTTTTGTGCACTTGAATCTAAACTCCATGTCCACAATCTTTGCAATCTCATCAGCTATATCAATTTTCAAGTTCACTCCAGATGGCACATTCTGTACAACCTGCTGCTTATTATCCTCGCCGCTTTCAAAGAGCCATGCAACAGCCTCCTCAAGACGGCCCTCATTCTGTATAAGAGCCATAGTTGCCTGCTCCGAGGTGAAACCCATTGCTACAAGCTGCTGAGAAAGTGCCTCCAGTTTCCTAGACATGAGATACCCTCGGCAACGATCATGTAACTCCTGTGCACGTTTCTCCTTCTGGCGCTGGTGCTTCCTTTCATTTTTTTGCCGAATCTTATCACGCTTATCGGTATCACTACCTGGAACAGATTCAACTTGAGGTCCAGTGCTACTTGTCTTCTCTTTCTGATCTTCTGACTCACCAGAGCAACTATCATTGTTGGAAGCACAGTCAAACTCCCCTGCTGTACCAAGCGAACTACCAGAATGCTCCTCTGTCTCATCTATACTTCTAAATCTGCCAGTGTTCTGGGTAGCTAGCGAAGAGACAGGTGTAGTTTCAAATGTATGGAATGTACCAGAAACTGGATTATATGCACTTGCAGGTGCACCACTTCCAACATTAGCGGGAATTGATGATGGTTTTAAAGCAATCTTAGGTTGTTCTTTTGTTACAGCCTTTGCAGCTGACCTGTCCTTGGATTTGGATTTGGCTGCTGGAGACATTTCAAAAAACTGTTATCACAGTAGTCTACCTGAAAATTGAACAGTGCAAACCCAATACTTAAGAGTCCAGGACAACCATTAAATAATCACAGACACAAAAGGCACAAATTTTATTATCAAGACATCTACACAGTCACAATCACTAAAGGAAGAACCAACCAGGAGAAAGGGACTGGTTTTATGCAATTTGCAGGAGTTCTATCATCTATGCATGTTCAATTCCTTTTCCCAGCCAAATTTTTTTAATCGTAATACGTGCACAGATTTTCAATTTTGATGAAAGTAGAGTGAGACATGAATTGAAGGGATTCAGTAGTCAAATACAAATGCTCAGTGCATCTAGTGACTTTTTTTAAAGGAAAAATTCAAGCCACATTCATCTGGTTGAAGCAAGCAGATACATGTGGAGAAAAGGTTAACAGCCAAAATTATGGGTACAATCTGACAATGTAAATAAAGATTATAATCAAGACCGTGGAATATTTGAATTGATACAATTAAAACCAGTTACGTAACAAGAAAAATGCAAGTTTTACAAAGAAACTCAGGCATCAATGTGCATGCAACATATATTTTGATGAGTGTCTATTTAACAATTAAAAGCTTTTTGTCCAAAACCTATACTTTCTAACTACATATCAGGTTATCCTGATAAATATAACTTCCAAAATGGATCGGAGACCAAGAAAAGAGATCCAGTAAACCAGCGTACTGAACTTCTAATGTTAAAATCTTGGATCAAACTTTCCGCCTGTACTGAACAGTGAAAATTCACCCCTCAGGTCATTCTGGAGCAGGGAAAAGGGAGAAGAATGGAAGAATGACAAGTTCATCGGTATCAAACACTTGCAAGAATTTTGGAGTTCAGATAAAGATATGTATGGTTATGAAATCATGCCAAAGAAGATATGGTGGATTGACTGGTCGCCGATTACCAAACAGGTTGTAAATGAACTTGTGGTCAAGCTTAGATCTGGATTTCTACAACAATGCATATGCTAATGTAGATGTCCAAAAGACCGAGAAAAAAATCAGGGAAAATTAGCCATCTATCTGCCATACCATCAAACAATTAGCAAATGACCAAGGAAAAATGGCATGAAAGTGTCCAAGAAGCAAGGATGCACAAAGATTGGGGTCTCAATATTTTTATTGGGCCTCCATGATAGTGCATGAATAGAGAAACCAAACAGGCAATTGACACAGGATCCAAAACAATTTGGTCATGAGCAAATGCACATGCCATAGCAAAAGATAGATTGTGTAATGTAAGAGATGACACATGTGATGCATAGAAGTTGTCATGCAATGCTTAGCTTGATGCAACTTTGGCACTAAGGTGCCCAATAGCAAAGGACAATATGCAAGAAGACTTACCTATCCCTTAATTGAAAGAGAACTTTGATTAAACACAAAATAAATATACCGCACATTGTGAAAAGCCTATTCCAACTATGAAACATTGATACAGCATTTACCCTCCCATACACATACCGGATTCAGCCAGCTCCAATACACATTCGAAAACATATCATATATGGCTACCAAGTATCCAACTTAAATAAATATGAATTAATTATGGATACTGTGAGAATATGGCTTAACATGATGGGATATGGCTGAGGGATACAATAATATAAAGATTCACTCATTACATGTTTAATGGGTTATGTTGGTCTCTTTTGCGTCACCATTGTTAAGGAGATAATCTTGCCTCTCAGTGGAGGTTTCGAAGGTGAAGGCTGATGTTGGAAAGCAACCGATACAAAGCAGTCACATAATGTTGTGACTTACAGTGAATGCTAGATTTGTTATTCCATTGGTTCTATGCCAAGTGATTTGTTATTTCCTCTGTGCCTTATAGTGAATGCTAGATTTGACTCTCAGTTTATAAGAACAGAATACATTCAACCATGTAAAACAGTGCAAGATCGAAGGACCAGGAGATCAAAAGTCATGCATCTATATACCCGGGTAATGGCCAAATCTCTAGTAGCAAATGAACCAACAATTTCGAAACATGTATATACAACCAATAGTATTCCATAAGTCTAAGAAGCTATGACTCGCTGAATTCTGACCTCAAACACCAAGATTAATCACTGCAAAAACGTATTCTTGCTTATCCAATATACCAAAGATCTTTAACGGACCTTCAAGTATACCCTCAGACCAAACATCTAATCCTAACGAATCCACACTGCACGCCCACACAACACGGCATCAAACCTATAACAGATCGGCGAACCCCAAAAGCTCCAAATCCAAACCTTACCCAAGATCCCCACCAAATCAACCCGAGGACGACCTACCGTACCAAAATTAGATCAAAACTAACACAAAGAACACGAATCCCCCGAACCAAAGAGCAACATCGCGTGATCGAAGAGGAAAGGTAGGGCAATGCGAAAGCTAACCTGGAATCGACGAATCCGATCGGAACGAAGCGGCGGCAGAGGGTCTTTGGATCGATCGGAAGGGATTTAGGGTTTTGGAATCGGAGGCGGGAAGGGACACGGGCGACGCGATCTCTCTCTCTTTCGATTCTTCTACCGTCCTCTCCCTTTCTCTCTCCACTACGGACTCGAGGTGAGTAATTAGTCGGATTCAAGGTAAAGTTTGGAATCCAGTTGTCTATAAATATGGATCTCGGGGTCTTATTGGAATACGAACCAGAAGGCGAATGTGGTTGAACGTGAACTCTTACGATCGCGTCTGTTGCGATCTCCTTTAAAATTATATATATATATATAGGTAAATACTCTTTAACAAATTAGAGATTAGAACATAAATCGTCTATCAATATGTATATCTAACTATTCCATCTATGAGTATTCAAAATCGATCAATGAGAAGGCGATCAAATTTTTATGCACATTATCTGCCATCCAACATGACATCAACGTAGATTACAACTTACTTACTCTTGTAAATATGTTTGAAACACACATAATTGAATATATTGTTTGGCCAGTATAATTACATTGGTCAAAAGCTCTAATTACGGTCCTTTTGGCCGCTTTGATGCAAAGGAGAGCATCAACATTTAGATCTTGTATATTTTAGACCATTATAATTTTCCCCAAAATTATGTACATGAGAATCATACAATTAGATCAAATTTGATTAAGATTGTCAAATGCTCGTGTTATATGTAAAGTTTTATTTATACTCATATAATTAATAAATTGTGTTTTAAAATAAAATTTTATTTATGCAACGTATCTAAATTTTATGTATAAATATCTTCCAGCAAACTATGAGATATTTGATAAAAAATATTAATGTTAAAGAATTTATATATACAGGTGATTTGAAGATGTAAATTAAAAAAATTTAGGTTTTAATAATTTGCTCGAACAACTTTACGAATGATATCGGGGAATTTTCACTAATTACATTATTCTTTGAAATATTGTTACAGATCTTTTTGTCATATTCTTAAGAGATATTTATAATATCTTAGAGAATATTTGAAGAGGTATATTGTTTCTAAGAGAATCTCATAAAAAATATTTAAAAGAATATTATATTTTTATCTCTAAAAGATATATATAAAAAAGTTTTAATCTAAACTGGAAAGCCGTTTATCATTATCTTTATATCATCTTTTGGAAGCCATAAGGTATTACCTCTCAATTTTAGACTAAAAATTATTTTTATCTTAATGCATCTACATTAGATCTAGAAGAACTATGTCTCAATAATTATAGAGACAAAGAGGTTAATCTCAAATGTGCTAAAGTTCAGAAATCTACTACGGAAAGCTGCGTATCACGAGATCTAGCGAGCAAGTCGTGCAGATCGATAGGTAATTAATAAGCTTCTTATTAACTAATATAAGTTTTAATGATCAGTTTTAATTTTGAGTTTAGATCGGTATTTGAGATTTATTTTTCACGCTCTATTAATCCGTATTTTATTATTAAATAAAAGCATATGATAGAGAGTATATATTACATTATTTTCTAATTAGTATCATCATAACATGCATAAAGATTTAAGATTTTTTGTACTGTTGATGCATAAATGAACCCGTATGATTATTTTAATAAAAGAATTATAACCTTTTATTCCGTGCAAGTGGAAGCCTGCTTTTCTACTAGGTTGGTCCAGCCGAGTTCAAATTCGTGTGCTATATTATTTAATAACTTCAAGGACTATTTCGTGGTTGCCAATTCCAAATTGAATTAATTGAATTTCCCAATAAATTTTTTAAAAATAATCTTATGAATAATACGAGTAATTATGCAAAATTCCCTCCTAAATTATTGTCCACGTTGATTGGTTGGATTTTTAACACCCATTTGAGGAGCTTTCTTCCACAAGAAATCAATAACCATACTATAATCCAAAAGCTTATAAGTCATTAGATGACAAATTAATAATATAAAAAAGAAAAATAAAGTCGACACCAACTTTTTGTGTATGTATTTTATTTGGATACATGAAAGCTATGAAAACAGAGCTTGTCTTTTCTCCGTGAAATTCTATGCTTTCTTCCATTTGGTTCCTTTTCTCTTGAAGTGAACTATAACTCCGCCAACTTGATGCAGTGGTGGGCGAGCTTACGAAGCCTTTGTCTGTTTGTGACCAGGTCGGCATTCTTTCTGTTCGCTTTCTCCAAAATATTATGAGCATCTCATTCGTTTCTCTCTTTACTGACAGATTATTCTCTTTTAAGGAGATAGTTTTTGGTTAAATCTCAATCGGGTTCAGTTGTTTTATTGGGAATATGTTGATTTCTTAACTCTTTGTAATATATTTCCCAACTCTTGCGGTTGTATCTGATTTTGAGATGCGGTAGAACACGCTTGAAAATTTCAAGATGCTGTAGAAAACGTAAGATAAGATTTATTTAGAAAGAAGCTTATCCTTGATCTCAACAATCCTATTTCACATACAATCAGATTCTATGGCTTATTCTGATTAACCTCAAGGACTAGTAAACATTCTACAGTTTTGAAGCAAATATGTTACTTTATGTAGACTTTGGTGGATTGCTACCTTACAGAATTTTCATGTGTTAATGTATAATAGTGATCCAGATAAGCATAGTTTTTGGAGTTAGATTATTTTTATTGTTTAAGTATGTAGTCTCTTGATAATTTTAGCTTTCTCTTGCTTTGTTTGGAAATTCGATCTCTTGTTTCCCAATGTTCGGTTATTTTACTATGTGTTAATCAAGTATTGTAGTTCATTTTCTCTCGCACATAGAGTTAGCATTTTCATTGTACTTTTGTCTTCTCCACAGCTCGAAATGGAATCTCTCGACTGTAATGAGAACAGTAAGTCTCAAGTTCTTCAGCAAAAATATATCTTGGGGAAGAAACTTGGTATCGGATCATTTGGTAAAGTGAAACTAGCACAACATATTTTGACTGGGAAGAGGGTTGCCATTAAAATTCTAAATCTCCAAAGGTTGAATGAAGTCGAAGTAAAAAGAGGTAAACTATTGGGATCCTTAATCTCCAAAATATGTAACATGATGTTTACAAGATGTAATTGATCTCCCTTTTCACTTTCAGTCAGATGTGAGATTGAAATAATGGGAAGGCTTTCACATCCTAACATCGTTCGCCTTTACGAGGTTATAGAAACAAAATCGAAAATATATCTTGTAATGGAGTATATGAGTTGTGGAGAATTATATGATTATATAACTGAAAGGGGCCGACTTACGGAGGACGAGGCTCGCTATATATTTCAGCAGGTAATCAGCATTTTTATTTTATTTTCATTAAGAGTAGTTTGTATTATTTTAGATTGTAGGAGTTGACTTACAAGCTCTATAGTTTATACAATGAACTTTATAGCTATTCATATCAATACCCTGTTTGTGGTCTTGGAAGTTGGAACTAATGTTTGTAAGCATGTACTGATTCTATATGTTCTTTGCATGGCACATACAGCTTTTGTCACAGATCACCTCTCAATTATTACACTTCACTCATAGAGCTGAAGAATTATCTTTTTGGTCTAAATCATCTTGTTCAAATTCTGGTTTCTTAAAATCTGAAAACTTTCCTTTCATTGAAATAGATTATAGCTGGTGTTGAATTTTGCCACCTAAACAAAGTTGCTCATCGAGATCTGAAGCTAGAGAATCTACTAGTGAATTCCAAATGCAGGGTTAAACTTGCAGACTTTGGCTTAAGCAATATAATGCGTGATGGTTATTTTCTTAAGACATGCTGTGGAAGCCCAAATTATGCTGCTCCTGAGGTAGAAACAGACCTGTACAAGATAGTCATACACTTATCATTCTAGGTTTGTTATGCAATTGTCTTACTTGATGATATCCACACTTCCAGGTCATCTCAGGTAATCTGTATGTTGGCTCTCAGGTTGATGTATGGAGTAGTGGGATCATCTTATATGTTCTTCTTTGTGGAAGGCTTCCTTTTGATGCGGATAACTTTCCCAATTTATTCAAGCAAATAAAGGTACAGAACATGAGATAGATATACCCTTATTGGTTTCTTTGACATGATATCTCTTTGTTCATTATCAACTGAATGGAAGTGGATAACAGGAAGGACTTTACACTATTCCACATCATGTATCACCGTTAGCAAGGGATTTAATTATCCGGATCCTTGTTGTCAATCCAATAGAACGGATTACCATTCCACAAATCCGTGAACATCCTTGGTTTCAGTTTAATCTTCCACAGTGCTTAACTGTCCCAGCTGAAGTAATGGAAAACATATCAAAGAAGGTATATATGCTGCTCTACTTATTCTTCCTTCTGCTTGTGAGGTGGATCTTTCAATAGTTGATCTGAGGCATTTATGTTATCAACTAAAAATTCTAATATCCAAGTCTGTTCCAATCTTACTTCAAAAGACATAATGGCTTTTCCGTTGGTCTAGATACTTCAATAATACAATAATTAATTAAGTTCAAATAGGTTGACGAAGATGTACTGCAAGGTGTGATTAGCCATGGCTTCGATCATTTTCATGTTATCAAATCCCTAAGGAATAGAATCCAAAATGAGGTATTATGAACTTCACTTTCTTATGGTTCTTGTTTTCACTGTATATGTTTATTTTAGATGAAATCTTGTCTCCTGCAGGCAACAGTGACTTATTACTTACTACTGGACGAAAAGATTCACGCTTTCGGAGATTATGATTATTATAGTTGCCAAAATGGATATGTAAGATCTTCTACAGAATATGTGGCCTCAATGTCTTTTCATTGACATTTCAGTTTAGCACATTCTTTCTTTCAAAACTAAAATTGAAAGACTACTTCTTTTAGGCTATTCTATCTAGATATAGTTACACCTGCAAAAGAAAAATCAGTGAAACTCTACACATGTTTGATAGGGTAGAAATTCGCCATCTTGATCTTTGGTAGATGCTAGATATGATAAAAGGTGTTTGTAAGACTGGTAGTTGTAGATTGAATGTGTGCCAAAAACTATGTTTAGACAAAATGAAAATACCCAACCTACACTAATCAAATATATGCTACTTGCTGAGCTTATTAAGATACAACTCAATTTTTACAGTATAAAGATATAATGAGAAATAAATTCAGGCATTAGTAGTACTCTCATAGCGAAAGGCACTGTCCTTTCTTATACACCATCTGTTATGCACATGCAGTACCCTTTATTTCCTTCTTTCATGAATCTCTTTGTCAAATTGTTAATAACTTCATATTGTATTAAACTTATCAGGATTGTAACACTTCAAGAAGCCATCGATTAGGAGGACCAGCTAAGATAACCTGGAATAATCTGCAGCAGTGGCAGCGACATCTTTACATGTGGGACGGAGCAGTATCACAGAAGATGCAAATTCCTGTCAAACATAAATGGTCAGCTGGAGTGCAGGTTATATTCTCCTACTAAATCCCAATTTATTCAAAATACATCCTTTTGCCGAAATGGCAGGAGTAATCCATATCTTGATAGTTGGTCGTCAAGTGATTGGCTACAGTACTACATTAATGCCTAAAGACTAATTGAATTGACTCTGACAGTCATCAGCTGATCCAAGGGGCATTATTACTGAGGTTTTGAGAGCCTTTCAGATCCTAAATGTGTGCTGGGAGAAAATTGGGGACTACAATATGAAGTGTAGGTGGCTCCATAATGCAGGTAGCAGCCCTCAAACTAAACTCTCCTTGGATATGAATCAAACCCCTAGCAGTAGTGAAGATGCTCTCAGTGATGTTGCTGATGCTGATTTAAAGTCAGGAAACAATCTTGAATTTGAAGTTCAGGTAAGGAATTTTGTGTGGCCATATACTTCACTTCATTGTTTGATTTATTTATGAAGCTTTACTCAAGTTACATTCATATGCTTCTCTTGAGAAAAGCTTTATGCTGAGCTACCCAATGGCAATCTTCTTTTCTTTTTTGGGCTTAGTATCAGTTCTCATAGCAGATCGATGGCAGTTGCGAAAATAATAACTGGGCTATAAAAGCATCTGGGAGTATGATATTTTGAAAAGATAAATTAATCAAATAAGAAAGGATTAGGATTCTGAAAACCAAAGGATTCTATTACAGACTCATCTTGTGTCTTCCTCATTATAAATTTACAACGAGTCATAAGACTCAATCATATTTGCTCACCTTATAATCTCTTTCCTTTTTTATTTTCTAAAGGATAAGAGCTGTCTATGTTCTTACATGTTCACTATTTCTTTGGCAGCTTTACAAGGCTCCTCAAAAGCTATACCTTCTTGACTTGCAGAGAGTCCGCGGCCCACCGATTCTTTTCCTAGAATTTTGTCACTCATTCCTTTGTCAGCTTCACCTTCTGTGATCCATTCCTCTTATGTTAAAGACTTAACCGGCATTTTGGGACCAAAGATTTTTGTCATCGTTAGTTTTTACTTGATTCTAAACTATCGCAGCAGTTTTGTATACACTCGTTTGAATATCTTATACCATTTTGTATGATATACTCTTTGCTGTCTATACTTCATTACTACTAGTCTTCTTGTTTTGATATACTTTCCCAGCTATGGTATTGAGAGGCGTTCTAAGACTCTCTCATTCATCACATATTTTATTTGATTATGAGTTTTACTAAAGATTATATTATATTAATTTATGATGAGAAAAGATTTGGATGCTTAGTCAAAGATGATTCTATTCCGAAAATAAAAATTATATTGCCATTACTGTTTTCTTCTTATCTTCAGATGAACAGTTTAAACGTGAGTACGACGAGAACAAAGCCGCCTCATTTATCACCTCTGTTATAATTAACTACAAATAATTTAAATAAAACTGAAATAATATAATTATAGGCCTTTTTTTTTTTTGTTAAGCAGAGCAAAAGTAGTTAAATCAAAATGAAATAATAAGATTCTCGTCTTCGTCTTCCCCTTCCCAATCTGAAATACTATCACAAGTTAATCCTACGGGTCAAAACCGTCGTTCAAACAAGCATACATCATAGATTCATAATGACCCTACCAGCCGTCGGATGTCTTCCTAGTGTACCGCCACGTGGCGCTTGACCCGCCGCTTCCGACGTTCCCGTGCCACACGTCGAGAGCTATAAAGATTTCTCCCTTGAGAATCGCGGCGGAGGTGGGTAGCATGGGTTTCATTTCATCTTATTCGGTTGCTTTTATTCTCGTGCTTGTCTCTGCTTCCTCGCTCGTCTCTTACACAGCGTTAGGGTTCTGGGGAGGAGAGGAAGGAGAAGAGGGCGGGATCACCATGGCAACCTTGGGAGGGATAAGAGAGAAGGAGGGGAACAAGAACAGCGCGGAGATCGAGGAGCTCGCCCGCTTCGCCGTCGACGAACACAACAAGAAAGAGGCGAGTTCTCCTCTTTAATTTCATCTGTTCCTTTCTCTTTGTTCCCGATTCCTTTTTGGATTTAACTTCCCGCTTGCTTGGCGATCGCGTGGTTTGATCCAAAACAGTATTTTAGTCTTACTGCGAAAAATTCCTCCTTTTGATAATTCTTAGCACATTTGTGTTCAATTTTCTCAGTAAAACTAAAACGTTGGAGGGGAAAAATGAGGAATTTTTTAGAGAGGTCTTGATTAGGTGTGTTCGTTGTTCTTGCATAGAATTCCCTGCTGGAGTTCGCGCGGGTGGTGAAGGCAAAAGAGCAGGTTGTTGCAGGCACTCTGCATCACCTTACCTTGGAGGCAATCGACGCAGGGAAGAAGAAGCTCTATGAAGCAAAGGTTTGGGTCAAGCCATGGCTGAACTCCAAGGAGCTCCAAGAATTTACTCACGCTGGTGGCTCCACCTCTGAGAGAGGTACTGCTAAACCTATCTGATCATATTTGGCGAAGAATTTACTTCAGTATGCACATTTTATAGTGAAATAGGTAATTATAGATAGGTTTCTGCACAGTAAGTAGGTAATCTCCGCGCTGTACTAAGACTATCAGAAAACAAGCTATAAAATAATCTTTTCTAGGTGGACGACGAATTGTGGTATGGCAATCAGAATTTGGTGAGATGGTCTAAATTACAAATTTTAATTTTTATTCGTACCAATCTAACAGAATCAGGTAACTCCTGACTCTTACAACAGCTTTAAGTAGTTAATCACTTGATACATCACTGAAGGAACCAATTGAGCAGGTTGCTTCATGCTGATAATTTAATATCAAGACCAAGATCGATCATGGTCATTTATTTATTAGTAGTACTCATGTTTGAGGAATTGCATAAAAATTGAATTCATGGTCGTTTATGTTTTTGAGCATAGAGCTAACTAAGAAAGATCAAGGTCTGCTTTCATCGAGCTAGACAGTTTAGTAGGTCAAGTTTTGAGAGCTCAGCCACGACAATAACCTCATCCTAAGAGTAGGTCTCCAGCCCCCTTGTAGATGGGAAATTACTGAACCTGATTTATATTTGTCTTCATAGTCATAAGTCATAAATGCTGAACAATTTCTGAAATGTAAGCGACTACCGTAGTACCGTGTCATAGCTCCTCCAAAGGTTGAAAACATCATTCTAAGACCAGCTGGTAATTCACCAGTAAACAAAATGTGCCCACTCTCCCGCTCAAACATAGCATTCTAGCATAACGAAGAAAAAGATGTTGCAATTTTTCACTGCGCATCTCACTTTTGTGAGATGCAACTTCAGTTACAAGAGACCATACCATTTCGATTATCCATTTTTGAGGCTCGTCTTTGTACCGTTTTATTCTGGTTCCCATTCTCATAATGAGCTGGCCATATGCCAGATGGGCATGAATCTGGATTACACCTTGTTCCTGCTAATGATCCTGTGGTCCAAGATGCAGCGTATCATGCTGTCAAAATCATTCAGCAGAGATCCAACTCACTGGTTCCATATGAACTGCTGGAAGTCCTCCATGCAAAGGCAGAGGTTGGCCCCTCTCCTTTTTGTTCGGTTTATGTTTGTTTTTCGCTCAATCTTCGTGATGGGGAAGATTATGCACTCTTCTTGATCTATTTGAAATTGTTGGGCCATGACAGTTCTCTTACATCCTTTTAATTCTGACTTCCCAGGTGATTGAAGACTTTGCCAAGTTTCACATGCTTCTTAAAGTAAAAAGGGGAAGCAAGGAGGAGAGATTTAAAGTAGAAGTACACAAGAACCGTGAAGGGACTTTAAACCTGAACTACATGCAGCAGGAGCATTTGGGTTCCGGCAGACAATAAGTTAGAATTTGGACTAGATAGTAGGATGCAGTGTCTTTAACACTGGTCTCTTGATTCATATATCTAACATAGTAGAATCGAGGACCTTGTATGGTGATATTATAAAGCTGTGGTAGTAGTAAACTCTTCTCCTCATAATACATTGGCACATTTTATGTTTCGTACTTCTTGGTGTGATCTATAAATGCTGCTCATCTTAGTGGCGGCCTTTTTTCTCTTTGATTTCTTGGTCTATATTCAGTTTTGATCCTCAACGAGACGTATTTGGTTACGTTAAGAGAAATTCAAGCCATTCTTCCATTTGATTATACCAAGAGAAATTTATTAAAAGCACTATGCGTTTTTTTATATTAAAAGCACTTATCCTTCATCATGTATTTTACTTTCAATGTTTTAAGAACACTCTTTGATAACAGTCTTTGAGTTAATATGTACCTAACAACAGCGGATAAAACTAAATAATATTTATAATATACAAATAAAAACATTAAAAAATATTTATTGTTCTAAAAGTTCAGGGAAAAAAGGACATATTCTAAGTTTTTGTAATTTAAAATTTTAAGTCTATTGGTTTATTTTATATATATATATATATATATATTTTAGCGTTAGGATATTTTAAGGTATTAAATAGTAAAAATGCTTTAGAATTCATTTTTACTTTATTTTGATAGCTAAACCTTTTTTTGGTTGTTGTTGCAAATGCTTCATAAATACCAAAAATATTAAATAAAAGCTATAGAAAGGACGAATTAGAAGACTCCTCTTGAGTCCTTGGTCCTGACTACTGCCAGGAGTTATATTGGTCCCAAGAAACCAGACCAAGCACGAGGAACAACACGGTCCTTTCTCACAACTGTCTCCAGACGACGCCACGTGTAATTGTATATATACTCCCTCAGTCCTCTTCCCAGAATGGGAAGCGGAGACAACGACGCGATTAATTCCCCTAAAATCCTCTTCGGTTTTGGCGCCTCTTCTTTTTTCAATTTAAACCTTCCCAAACCAACCATACCATCCGCTCTCTCTTTCTCGCTGTAAAATAAACCCTGGATGAGATCGATCCCCGAGGTGTAGGGCTCTCAGATCTCTTCGATGTCTCGTCTCCCATTTCAGTCCCCGCCTTGCGCTGCGGTCACCACCTGCGGATCTTTGCTACAAGAATTGCAAGTTCGGTTTTTCCCCCTTTCTTTCTTTCTAGGGTTTTTGATGTTTTATTCTGTTTCTTTGAGAATTGTAAGGAATTCATTCGAGATTTTCAGTATCTCGTTTGGAAGTTTCTTTTTGGTAGCTGTAATATTTCTCTTTATCCCATTTTAGTTTCTTGATGGTTACTCCGTAATTCTGCGGCGTTTGTTGTAGTTAACTGTCGCCTGCTAAGATTACAGATCATACTACTTCCTGTACTTTAACTTGATTTGTCTTGATTTGTTTACATCTATGGTTTTTATGTTAATTTTTAATCAAGAAGGACTAAAGATTTGAAATTTGTAAAGTTATAGGCATAATTCATGTTTCTTGTTAGCATTTAAATGATTTGAAGACATCATTTACCTTTGTGCGATAATTTTCTCTTCATTAGGGAAGTATTAGCACAATGAATCATCAACAGTCATTGATTGCATGAGAGTGTTTGAGAGGCTCCATAATTCTGCATTTGGCTGTGTGCACGGATGGTAACTGCAAAGATGAAATCTTTGTGCCATTTGTTTGTATCTATGACCTCTTCCTCCTTTAATCTGATTTTTGTCACTTTGTTGGTTGGGGTTCCATGTACTTGTGTTGTGCGTATTGGGATTGGGACTGCTAATTTGGGACTCTATCTATTTAGTGTTACTATTTTGGCTCATTGTATGCTGATGGCGATCACAATAATGATGGTAAATTTTCAATGCAGGATTTATGGGATGAAATAGGGGAAACTGACCTTGAAAGAGATAAGATGATATTACAGCTTGAACAGGAATGTCTCAGTGTTTACCGACGGAAAGTTGACCAAGCCAGAAAACACAAAGCAGATTTGCATCAAATTTTAGCCGAGGGTGAAGCGGAAGTATCTAATTTCATCTCCACACTTGGAGAACGGGAGTCCTTTTTCCGGGTCGGTGAATTTCTTATTTGCTATCTGTCATGTCTGCTGTTGACTTCATGCATCTTTATCTTCTGTTATATTTATGTATATTTTGTTTTTTTTCTTCATTTCAGTTGGAAAAGCCAAAAGGCACACTTAAAGAACAAGTGGCTGCAATAAAACCTTTGCTGGTGGACCTGAGGCAAAAGAGAGAAGAAAGGATCAGAGACTTTATGGATGTTCAATTTCAAATTGTCCACATATGTGCAGAAATTGCAGGTACCATTGACCAGGAAAGTTCTGTTACTCAAGTGGATGAACGAGACTTAACTCTAAAGAGACTGGCAGAACTGAAGTCTCAACTTAATGAGCTGCAAAATGATAAGGTGCAATCCTTCATGATAAAACAAATGTTTTGGGTGACAATTCAGGCCTAATCTTATTATATGTTGTCCTTAAAATTTCAGAATATGCGGCTGCAGAAGGTTAATGCACTTATCAAATCTATACATGAATTATCCATTTTGATGTCAGTTGACTTCAATAAGACGCTGTCTGAAGTTCATCCCAGTTTTGCTGATATGGCAGACAGCCATTCAAAGAGTATTAGCAATGACACACTTGCTAGACTTGCAGGAATTGTTCATGCACTAAATCAAGAAAAAAATCAGAGGCTACAAAAGGTGTGTCTAGAAGTGCCATAACCTTGCATTTATTTTATAATAGAATGCCCTTTACTAATACTAAGAGTTAAGTCAGATTACTTACAGATCTTGGTCGTATGATAGGTACAATTCTTCATCATAACAAGGAACTGAAATGACACAGAGCTCTAAAAGTACTTATATATTTCAAGCAAATTAACCTAAATTTTCACCTGAATTGTCTTCTATACGTGTATTTGTGCATAATGGTTCCAAAATCCTTCATTATTAATTGTCACATCCTTGTGCCTTTTTGTCATTCTTCCACACTTCTACCATCTTGTGTCCGTAATATGGAAATCCAGCACATTGGATGTGAGTGATTTGAAAGAGTCTCTCCTCTAGGAATCCAATTTCATATTTTCTTGCTGGTTGCTGAGCTACCTAGTGCATGTGTGCTACACATTTTTATCTGTCATGCTTTTGAGAAGTTGTTGCTCTTACTAGTTATGGTTATTAGCCATTTGAGTGTAGTAATTGTTTACTTTTTGTTGGACAGAAGTGTTAATTGTTAAAAAACATTTCCCTCATCATCAAGTTATTATGTTCTTTGTAGCTTCAAGATCTTGGGAGTACACTTATTGAGTTATGGAACCTCATGGACACACCAGTTGATGAACAGAAAAGGTTTGACCATGTAACTTGCTTGATTTCAGCATTGACTGATACAGTGTTGGGCCAAGGAACCCTCGCGCTTAATGTCATCGAGCAGGTAAATGTTTTCTCTTTTTATTTTATCCAAAAGATCTAAGTATTTCAATATTGGATATATGTAGTGTTGTCCATCACCGTGACATTTATGGCCTTCTTTCTATTGATAGGTTGAGCTTGAAGTCGATAAATTGAATATTCTGAAAGCTAGCAAAATGAAAGAACTCATATTGAAGAAACAACGTGAACTTGAAGAGATTTATAGAAATGTTCATATGGATGTAGAGGGTGATTCAGAACAGAAGATGCTTATCAACCTTATTGATTCAGGTCATTCTCAATTCCCTTTTTACCAATACTGATATTTCCTGAGTTCGGGGATTGCAGTACTTAGAATGTAACATCACGGGTTTGTTTAAAGGGAGGTCTACAATATAGACTACAGTATTGAGCTATTTCTTGTTTCTCATCTTTTTCTCCAGCTTCTTTCTTTCTTCAATGCTGTATTTATGATATGATGTACTAATGAATTGATCAGTTTGTGTTTGCTTGCTTTAATGTACCCTGTCTTGCTCTCATGCAAATATATGTGCGCATTTTTCTTTATATGAGATAAACCATTTCTTTTTGTCTTCCGACATTTTTATGCCTCAATATATGCAGATGTACTAAATTCTTCAGATTATCATGTTAAATGTATTCTTATAAACCATTTCTTTTTTATCATCTGAATTTTTCTGCCTCAAGATATGCAGATCCACTAAATTCTGCAGAATATCATGTTAAATGTATTCTGCCTAATGGTGACTTCTGATACTGCCAAGCATTGGAACATTATCAGCTACTTCATTCTTTTTAATAAGGAACAACTAATGATTGAGTTTGTTATGCATACTATTGAGGCAATAGGATTCTTTTAAAGTTACTTTGGTCAAACCAAGATCCATAGGACTAGTTTCTTGATTGTTGCACTGTGATACCTGATTTCTTGTATTACTTTTTATTGCATATGTGAACATAAAAGGATCCTTTAATTGCTATATAACTTGGCATAAATGATTTTATATTTTATGATTTACTATGTTAGAAACAGAGTATTAATGCGAGACACACTGCTCAACTGTACCTAATTTCATGGAATTCCCTATTGTACTTTTCCTCTTTGGGCAGAACATTATCAAATTTATCATAGATTAGTGCCAAGTTCTTTTTCCTATATTTTTTTTTTGTAAGATGTAACTTGCAAGTTGCAATTACCACTTCAGCCGTAGGATGTTCTTTAAAACTTGTTGACTTTGTAAACAAAAGGACTTATTGTTCGAGTAGGAAGATTTCGGTGCCGAATCAGTACGGCAGGTTAAGTCCAGCAATTAACCTTTGGAATTTCTTACAGGTAGAGTAGACCTCTCTGAGCTGCTTGCAGGTATGGACGGTCAGATTTCAAAGGCTAAAGAACAAGCCCTTAGCAGAAAGGACATTCTGGAAAAGGTTGAGAAATGGACATTGGCATGTGAGGAGGAGAGCTGGCTTGACGATTATGAGAGGGTATTATTAGCATGTCACACATTTAGTTGATTAAAATATGACTTTTTATTTAATTGAGTATTTATATGTCAGTTTTATTGACCTAGATAAGATAGTGTCTAGGTAGAATGACATAATAATCTTAGAATGTTCAAAGAGTTCTCATTTTATAATTTGAATGTTCAAAGAGTTCTCATTTTCAAATTTGCTGTTAGGATGAATCTCTTTATATCTGTTCTTTTCTCAATACCTAGAATGTTCTATTTTGTGTAGGATCAAAATCGTTATAGTGCTGGCCGAGGAGTGCATAAGAATCTGAAGCGTGCTGAGAAAGCTCGGATATTAATCGGCAAATTACCATGTGAGTTTGTAATCTTTCATTTCTCTTATGTAGCCTAAGAAAATATATATGGCTCTTGGGTATTGCGATGGTAGAAGCTAGTAATTCTATTTATGCTGTTGGTGAAAACGTTCACAGTTTAGAAAAGTTCAATTATATTCTGGATATACTGTCTCTCCTGGTTTTTATTTTATTTATTGTCATTTTGTAGCTCTGGTAGAGAATTTGATTGCAAAAGTCAAAGCTTGGGAGAAAGACAAAGGAGTTCCATTTATGTATGACAAGGTCAAATTCACCTGGTGGAACTCTTCTAATTAATAATAAATGTCAATATATTAGATTGATTAAAAATCAAAGACATACTTCTTTCAGGTAAGGTTGTTCGAGACCTTGGAAGAATACACACTGCTCAGACAGCAGAAAGAAGAAGATAAGAAACGATCACGGGTGGGTCCCCACTTTCTTCTCTATTTTCTTTCTTTCTTACATTTGTTAACGACCCTCTGACAGTGATCATTTTAATATTTTTTGGGTTACTAGTATCCTGGTGTTATATCTGTCTTTCATCTTATCTATTTGTACTTGCACGGTTGTGTTGAGTCTTGCTGTGAACAGGTTTATCATGTGTCAGTGGAAAAGAAAATAAGTTTCTATTCTGAAATGGGTTGATAAAAGGTCTGGCACGTTCAATGTGGAGAAACATTATGGGCAGACTGTTTAGCAGTATAGCCTAATGGAAGCCTTTTTGGTCTGAATCTTCGTTCACGTAATAGCTAGGAGTAGTGGTTTGATGCTCTTCATTTTGTTTAGTTGACTTGTAAATGGTTATGAAATTATGAAAAAACACAAGTTTCTCGTTGTTATTACAGCTAACCAAATGTTGCATAGTTCACTGCCCAGCTAATATCAACGTTTTGCAGGAGCAGAAGAGACTGCAGGAGCAATTCGCTGCAGAACAGGAAGCACTTTTTGGAACAAAGCCTAGCCCAATGCGGCAGGTTCCAGTGAAGAAGCCACTGGGTCAGAGTTCTAATGTCAACATGGCTGCTGGAACTCCAACTGGTCGTCGTATCTCGACGCCATCATCAAGGCATGGCATCTCATCATCTAGCAAGGAAAAAAAGGATACTGCAAAGGTAAGTGCGGCGATACCCGTGAACTATGTCGCCCTTCCAAAGGATAGTTCAGCCATTTTTTCCCCTTGAAAATACTAAGCATAATCTTTGTGCTAACGATTGAAGACCATTTTTGAAAACGTTTATGCTGCTCTTTAAAAATTTTTGCTACTTTTACATTTTTGTGAACTTATACAGCAAAGGTGTGATGGCTTCAGGCTTTAGCCTGAACGAAACCATCAGTGGACGTACTTGACCTTCAACTTGTTCTTATGCCAGTGTTTGTCCAATCTCTTTTACATTATAACTTGTCCTTAAACCTCTAAAAAACGTCTTTATGTTTCGTCTTGAGAAAAAAAATAAAAAAGTAACGTTTTAGTCTGCTGAGGTTGTGCTATTTAATGTCCAATTATTTGCCGAAAGTGTTCGACTCTCTGTGGTAGTAAGCAATTGCAAGCTCTCTGTCTCTCACTCACTCACTCACTTACTCACTAAGCCAAAAGGGCAATTTAATGTCAGTATCAACTCATTAGTGTTGTCCAAGGCCAGGTTGGTGTCAGGGGACAGAGCCAGGATTGTTGAGTATGGTGTGTAATCCACCAAGTACTTGCTGCTATCCATCATACCTACAGAGCAGCAGATACGTCTCTGGCTTCTTCCTCGCCTCGACTGTTCTCCTCGTAGAGAGTTTGGTAATGATAATGATAATGACATTGATACGAGTATATGGTTAATGGTCCCTCAAGTGATAAAGTTGAGGCTTGGTGATGCACTGCAAACAAAGGTTAGGTGGTGACTAAGTGAGCACAAACGAGCATGAGGTGTGGATGTTTCTTCGATATAGGTGGTGGTGGTATTGATCATTGGAAATATAAAACCAATAATTCATCCAGCCGAATAATATAATCTATGTCTAGTGGTTGACATATCCAGTCCCTTTCTGGGCTAAATGATGGGTTAATTAATATCAGAGATTATTTCATTTTATTTTATTTTTATATAGAATGCAATAGAACAACAACAGGTTCTTGGAATTAGAATACGATACCATGGACCACAAGATTGTTTTCCATGGCAATCTAAATCCCTGTCCCCTCAACACTCCCCCTTGTCAATTTGTTGGGGGCTTATGTCACCAAAGAGACTCCTCTCCAAATGGAGCAAGGCGAGTTTGGTGCGTCTGCACTCTGCTCCCCCTTTATAATGTTCTTATTGCTAATCCTACAAGAATAGCAACCAAATGAATCTGAAAAGAAATCCTTGCATGAAACTCTTGGGATCTGATTCCAGAGTAAGCTTTCTTTATCTGAGATTTAGTTAATGTTCCCTATGTGAGGTTTTAGAATTAAAAAAAAACATATAAATATAAAAAAATATCTCATTTTAAATGTGAGGAAAAGTGTTTGAATATAAAATATAAAAATAATTTTAGAATAAGTGTTTGGAGTAGTTGATGAGTTAATACTTACATATAAATTGTGGATGATAAAGAATCCAGCAACATTAAATTATTTATAACTACTGAACTTGATAGAGACTTATTATGTTTTGTGTATCACGATGACATTAAATTATTTGTAACTACTGAACTTGATAGAGACTTCTTATGTTTTGTGTAACATGATCTGCTTAATGGCCTACATAAGTTTCCTTCTTTTAAATCTCAGTTTAGATTAACAACTTGCAGAAGCCAACTAATCTTACAAAGAGTGTGTTACACTTCACTAGCAGCAGAATCCAAGGAGAATGCTTGAGAATTTAAGATGATGCTATTAATGTATTAGCATGCATCCAATAACATGCTCGGACTGACCTACATGAGATTAGCCATATTGAATCCCGATCCTTATGCAAGTGCTTAATATGATTATTAACTAATTTTGACGTGCGGAAAATTGTAGCTGCTTTAAATATATTAGTTTGGACAAAATAGATCGATTCTATCCATTTAATTGATAGAATAATACATCACCAAATATAACCAAACGGTGCAACTATCATAATTCAATTTTCTCAGATACTCTACATCCCTCGGACAACTTGAACAGCTAATAAGAATACTAACATGTAATCCACTGGGGATTGGAACCTACCAAACGGTATCAACTACCACATCAATCAACTCCCATGGTTGGAATTTAGAATGCCAAGCAGAGAATTTGGTATCTAGAAGAAGGTCTAATGCTCTTCCCATGAGAGTTTGACAAGTTGCCCACTTTAAGTTTGTTGGAAATGGAATCTCAAAGTCGAATTAGATCATTAAAAACGGGCGTCGGCTTAGGCTTACATGAATCTCTCTTTAAGAGTGCAAGTTCCTAAGGGTGGCCACTTTGGCTTCTTTATTCGGTATCCAGTGAGAAAGATTTAAGTATTCCATTCCACCATTGTTTTATTCTTGTAGCAAAATTTAACTGGAATTAATACTTACATGAATGGCCACTTCTTCTCAATATCTTTCACTTTGGTTTCACTAAGGCAGTAACTTGTGAATAGAAATGGAAACTAAGTGATTCAAACAAAGTTTCATAATTAATTATCCTTTTGTCCAGTTGAGAGAATTAGTAGATGTTTGCTTGCTTGAGAATTAGCACTAAATGAATAGGATAACGAATGAGAGGTCATAAAACTCTCAAGTTGCATTCCTTTTTAACTTCCAAATTACATCCTACTAGAGTACTAGAAAGCCCTTCACCTCAACATCAATAGTAGAAAAGAAAGAGAAAAAAAAGAGTAGAGATAAGAGTGAAAAAAGAGAAGGTGAAAAGGTGAAGAGTGAAAAAAAAAGGAAAGAAAAAGGAGCCCCCTTCTCCTCAGCCCCTGTACCCACACAGACTTCCTCCCTTACTCTGTTTTCTATCTCCCTCTCTTCTCACTTCCAAGCACTAGAAAACCAATGCAGTCTTTAAGGCTCCTCCTTGGCCTTCATGTGAATCTCTGGGGCAGCGATAGTAACTCCTACAACTTGGTCTGAGGAGGAGATCATCTTGTTGTTTGCTCTGGCCTTCTCCACTTCCACTATGTCCATGATCTTCACGTTTCCTTCTATGGTCTTGATGGCTAATGGCAACTCCAAGGCTCCACTCTCCTTCTCCTTGTTCTCCTTGTACTTCCCCCAGAGAACAGAGTAAAGGCCTGCTACAATGAGGACGGCCCCAAGTACACTGCATATCCAAGCAAGAATTTGATGGAAAACTTGTCAGCTAACATGCTTATTTCTTTCTTTCTTTCTTTCAAGATGAATATTTTGTTATGGAAGTCTTATTCTTACCCTCCCAAGTATATATTCTCAGCAAGGATGAAGGAGCCCATGATGGCCACTATGATCATCATCAGCGGGCTGAAAGCAGAGGCAAAGACTGGTCCTCTGCTTTGTATTACCAGCCCTTGTACATAGTAGGCAATGCTAGATGTCACAATTCCCTGTTCATCCAGACATAACCAGAACCTTGTCAGTAGCTAGCTATACATATATAAAAAGAGAGAGATGAGAGAGAGAGAGAGAGAGACTAACAGCATAAGCAGCAGCAAGAAGGTTCATGTCAAATCCTATGCTCCACACTGAGGGCTTATGCTCCATGACAAAGGTGACAACGATAGCTTGCAGGGTGCCAACAAAGCAAATCAATGAAGTGAGAGAAAGAGGAGCATCATACTTCTTCAGAGTTGCAGCCTATAAAACCAAGATAAAACACACTCAGTTAATTCAAACTCCATCCTCACTAGCTGCCACTAGTACAACACCAAACTTGGTCTACACTTTTTCACCTGGAGGATGAAGAGAGAAGCCCAAGCCAGAGTTGCTATGATGAGGCAGATGGAGCCCTTGAACCAGTCCTTGTCGGTCGTTTGCGGCACAACCGGAGCGCCGGCTTGGTGAGGATGCATGTGCTTGGTCCAGACCATCTCAAGTATTGGCCCCTTGTAAAGGGTCATCAACATAGCACCAGCCACTGTAACCAGAGTGCCCACCAACTTGGCTTGGCATCTCAACTTCTTCAGATGAAGCTTCTCCATCCTGAAGAGCACTGCCATTACAAAGGTCATAGCCGGCAACATGTTGCTCATCGCACAAGAAAAGGTCGGGGACGTGAACTTTAAGCCGGCGTAGTAGAAGTTCTGATCGATCACCGGTCTACAATATTTTAAGAGAGGAGAATTATAATAAATACCATCTCATTCCACGGAGAGATTGATTTATTGATTCCAAGGACTAACAAACTAACCCGAGAAGAGCAAGTACAAAGATCTGGACAAAGACCCAAAATGTCATCTTAGGCCTCACTTTCCTGTTATATATATATCGCCATTAGCATCAACGTACTTAGAAGTTAGAAGGCTTCATTGCATGCTATACAAATATAGTCTGATTTGCTATACCTCTCGAGGATTAGGGCGAAGGGGGCGATGGAGAGGGTCGCAAAGGCGTGGCGGTAGACGACGAGGACGTAGTGGCTCATGCCATGGTTGAGTGAGACCTTGGTGATTATATTCATGCCGGCATAACCGAATTGGAGAGAGATCATGGCTATGTATGGCTTGCACCTCTGTAGGAATTTGTTACCACTTCCGTGGGTCTCCATGGCCATCTTTTTACTACAAAAATAAAACGAGGACTTGGAGCTCGGAGAGAGGGGAGGAAGAACTCAAGAGGCTTGCCTGGTTGTGTTCTCTCCTAAGAAGGGGGGAAGGCCTTGGGCGCCAATTTATAACCGAAGCCAACGACTCCCACGAGGGCTTGTTGGGGAAGTAAATTAGTAAGTGTAAGCGTGTGAATGCTTTCTCGGCAATGTCAACCCACACCACACCTGGAATGGCGACATATTACACTGCACGGTGGTGTTTCTTTTTGCATTTACAACCTTATAAATAAATAGCTTTACATGGGGGGGGTAGATGCAAAAAGACTCCAAGCATTATCCGAGTCTGGAGGGAAGTGGGTCCCGCGCCTTTGGGGTAGTGAGTTGCCTCCGCGTGGCGGCAAATTGGAGTGGCGATGTGATAGGCAGCCATCCAAGGGTGCGTATTGTGCGAGCTGATGACACACCCCTCCCCGCCTCGGTGGGCCTCACCGAGGCACACTGTAGTGCGCGCCTCACACGTGTGGGGGCCGTCATCACCGGCCGTCCGTTGGCATCGGCATCTCGTGATGCGTATTTTTTCCCGGATCATCACGGGGTAGGGAAACCAGGCGTACTCGTTACACGTGGCGGAATAGTGGGCTCGTAGTGACCTGTGGCTTCACTACCAAAAGGCCTCCCTTAATTACCATCTCAGATATGTATTAAGGTTAATTATTCCGTTTGTCGTAGATCTTATTTTGCAAATTAACCCTTCCTTATCCAGGAATACCAATTAGATACTGCATTTTATCTCTCTCTCTCTCTCTCTCTCTTGAAGTTATTTTTATAGAGCATTGGATTTTTATGAATAAGTACATTTATACTCTATAAATTATTGTTTATATTGTAGAACCTTCTAAAATTGTCCTCTTTGGTTAGTTGTCTATACCATAAATTAAGACAATGCTTTCAGAAATTATATTTAAGAAGCATTCTTGTCCATGCCTACAACCTCATATACTGCACCATTTAGACTTATTTTTAAAGGTTGACAAAGGAGAATCTCCAAGATAAACATTACTCCCAGGAAATGCATTTGTTCTTATCCCCATCCGAGCTGCTTATTATCTTTGAATCTTTGTTGCATGAGACTGGAATAATAGCAACTCCGATAGCATCAAATGTTGGTGAACAACTTTCGCCAAGTGGTTTACTATAAGCAGCAACGAGATACTAAATACCAATTTGGATAGAGATTTGGGGTCAATTCGGCAACTTATTCTCCCATTTCAAAGAGCAAATTGCCGGATTCTTAATGCGAACATTTTCCAGGAACGAGGCTGCAAAGGGTTTAGTATTGGGCACAAAAGCTCATGGTCTGATGTCATTAGATACTTAATTAATTCCTGCATTAAAGCCCTCGAGAGAATATTAATTAGGACCATTGCACACTAATCCTTCGGGGTTACAAACTTAATTCGTTTGGCATGTGTATGTCTTTTTCGTGGAACAAAGTGAGAGAAGAATAAAGGAGATTAGTGGATTCCTACGTGAAAATAGTTTTAGGAATTAGGGTTTTAGAGAATCAAGTCCGTTGGGGCTGCGGTATCCAGACCTTGCCGGATCGATTCCCTCGGATAATATCTTGGTGGTGGAAACTAAGGTCAATCTCCTGATGGAGAGTTTATGCATTAAAAAAACATCAAGCTAGATTATTATTATTATTATTATTATTATTATTATTATTATTATTATTATTATTATTATTAGTTTGACATAAAAAATTGATGTCAACTTAGATTAAGACAATCCGGCTAACCGAGACGATCAAAGTGTCGAAAAGGAGTAGATTACAAAAGTTATAGGGGAGCTCCTCAATAGGCCGCAACATGCAAGCACGGCAAATCTTTTATTCGATTTCCTTCACTATAAATATGGGCGAACATAATACCTTCAAAACCCTCCAAAATATTAAAATATTTTAAAACTATCCCATTGACATTCAATGACTTTTTGTGTCTCTTTGCAAAAGATTTGGGTTAGAACCTCAAAGTCCTAACTCCATCACTACCTTTCAACAATCATAAGAGAGAGCAGTGCGCAATCTTAACTCCACTTCTTAGTCATCAAAATATATCCTTTAGGTATTAATTCCCAAGCAATGCCCACCCTTGCTTCATTCTTCGATCTCAAAATTGCATGGGCGCCCCCTGATATCCTTCCACCGACTAAGCCCCATTAGTGTTCATCTTGGTCTAGCTTGCCTCTGGCCA
This sequence comes from Typha latifolia, assembly GCF_019914945.1. Classification (NCBI taxonomy): domain Eukaryota; kingdom Viridiplantae; phylum Streptophyta; class Magnoliopsida; order Poales; family Typhaceae; genus Typha; species Typha latifolia. The sequence goes on along the minus strand of NC_133087.1, from coordinate 2,713,050 downwards.
CCGCGACTTGATCTAAAGAGAAGTTTGTTGAGGTAGCCTCATATTATCTACCCTACTATACTTCTTAACAAACCATAATGCTAGACATACCACCAGTTGTGGTTGTGCAGCCATCCCACCAAAAGCAACACTATTCCGTTGCTTCTAGATGCCCCATAATGTTGAAGCAATCACTCTCTTGGTCTCCAAATCTAACCGCCTATTCTAATGTTAGTTCACGCCCAATCAGGTTCAACTAACCTTTTCAACTAAATTTATGGAATGGTAGGCTAACATCAACCTGTGCCGACACTTCTCTACTATACCGACAACAAACACAAAGTGATCTAAACAGCCCATGAAGGCTACAACGATCGTCTACTCCAAGATTAAGATTGCCGAGACATGCCATCATCCGAATATGGTTGATTCCATACCACCTTCTAGTAGAACATACGCACCTAGGGAGCCGCCTTAATGCATCCATAGATTTTTTTTTCCTTTACCCAATTATCTTGAGCCTGCAAGAAAGAGAGAGAATTAAGCATGAAAAAAAGAGGTATATATATCGATCAAAAGAGGGGTATCTATATTTTATGGCATCCGTGCTTTAATCCACATGCAGTTGTTTGATTTGACAATTAATTTCATGCATCTTCTTATTCCAATATTTTTAGTCCAAGGATGTTGGACATTGCAAGTTGCTCTGACCTGACTCCATTAAATGGCGAAGAAATGGGAAGGATGAGGTTCCTTATTTGGGACTAAACATTATATATGCACAAAAAAAAACGAGGATAAATTCTTTTTACACTATTCCTCTCTCTCTCTCTCCCCCCGAGATTCTCTGTGTGAAATGAGCAGATAATTCCTACATCTGGGTCGGCAGACGATCTCTGGGTAAAACAAGAATTGGAAAACGACAAAGTAAGAATATGTATATATTTTTTAATTGTAATAATTTGGTTATGGAAAGTAGCAAGGAATCCACTTCCGCCCTTTTGTCTAACCCCAAACACTTCCAAAGTGGAATCTCTTCATATCAAAAATGTCTCCAGCTATGTACACACGGGGGGAGTTGGAACAAGAGCCCCAACCAAATCATGACACATAACCCCTTCCACTCCCTCCCTTTATTGGGCCCCATGGGAAGCCCACTAGCCCATTCTCCCTCTCCCAAAAATCCCATCCCTTCTCATCCTGTAGGACACTCAACCCTACAAGTGAGTCATTACCACCCACACACACACACACACACTCAAAAACCCTACTCCAATCTTCTCCTCCTTGCTGCAATGGCCTAAATGGCATTACCATCCTCCATAACACCATCATCGCCCTCGCGAAAACCCTACCGATAGATTCGACGACAACCGGATATACGCCGGCCATGCAGAAAGCTACGCTGTCGGGTTGACATCACCATGGAAGAAGAAAAAAGATTCGAATATTTATGGGTGCTTTGTTCCACAAGTGAAAGTAAAAAAAGAAAAGGCTCATAATGATTTATAGATATATTCGTTTTTTATACGTATAAATATATTTCCAAGAGGTTTGGATAATGGAAGAGCTCCAATTCGAAGACCCAAAAGGTAGACAGCAAGTAGGGTGGTGGAGCTCCAGTGACATGCTCCTATGTGTTCGACCTAATGTTTGCCAGCCACAAAGGAGTCGTCCTCGCTCCTCACTCCTCACTCCTCACTCATCTGGCCATGATGCTTCTCCATTACCAGCTTTGCTCAGATTGAGCTGAGTTCAATCACTTAATTCAAGATGCTGCATGAATATTAATTTTGCGACTTTTTTTTTTGTTTGTTTTTTGTTAAGGAAATATCGAGTGACTACTATCTTACTCGATTACAACTTGTTGTTAATTTTTATTATTAGAGTTTTAATGAAAGCTGATAATATCATTTTACTGTTGTTTTCAACTTAACTGGAATGATTTTTTTCATCTCATAAAGTTCAAAACAAAGTACCCTATTATTCATGCCCAACCATATAGACTAATTAAGCCTTTCTAATTCAATATGGCACTAGGTACGATCAAACCAATAGCCTAATTAATGACTAGTTATATATTATAACAACTTATAAAGAAACTTATGAGTGTTTCCATATTCCAATTATAGTGGCAATGAGACATCGTTAAGTTTTCAATTCTTTAAAACTAGATACTGATAAATTTTTACGATTATGATAAGAATTGCGCACGCTTAGCTAGAGATGATCATTCGCACGACACGTTACCGAGCTCTCTTACGCAACTTGAGCTTTAACTAATGGTGTATCTTTTAGGTTGTCTTCTTCTTTCTTCTTTTCCCTTTCCATGGCAACATAATATAGTATCAGTCTCATCCCTTCTCCCACAAATGCACGCTTTTGCAGACTAAAGAACCCCCACATTTGATCCATTTCGCTAACATTATTATGATCATGGAGCTGCATGACCACTTGTCCTCCCAAAAATCCAGAGAGGAGCCTTAAAGGATTCACTTTAATTTTGATGCACTTTGGGATGTCCTTTGAGCTAGACAAAATATATCAGTGCCTTTGATGGCTTTCCCCTCATGCTAAAGGATGTCTCTACATCTCCCTTGTAATATATATATATATATATATATATATATATATATATATATATATATCGCCATTGCCATCGCTAGCTAGCTAGCTGCTCACAATTGCTCACCCAAAGATTCAAACTACTTTGGTCAAAGATTCATCTCTCACAATACCAAAAGTGTGGATCTTTATGTTCAATCAATAGGCCACTCAACTGAGCTTTTGCTCCTCCTTTTACTTCCTCTTGCTTCATGGAGGAGGAAAATGAAATCTCCTTCTTTAATTAATTAAATCCTAAGCTTGGCCTCCATTGGGTCTCCATTAAGTGCACATAATTTTATTAACCCACATGCCATTTTTCTAATCTTAACTACTCTAATCATGCACCACTTTTTATCTTTTGTGAATGCCAAAAGGAAAACCCTAGCCTTTTCAAGACTGCTCTCTTTCCATTTGCAAGATTTTAACCTGTGTACGTACGTTGCCTATTAATTTCATATGTAAATAGGTTTGATCAATTCCAATGGTCCAAGTTTGCACAGTTGAAATCAGTCCAAACAACAATGGTATTAAAAAGAAGGGTGTTGGTTGATCAAAAGGCTCAATTTGCTTTCATTTAGTGCCTTGTTTCTGGACCTCAAAGTAATGCTTGTATAGGACACTTGAAACTCTACAACAAAACACATCGCACAATATATATTTTTGTATCATTAAACTCGATCGTGCACTAAAAGTACTTTATTAAAGGAAGAGAAGAAATGTCCAAAACTTTCCATGAATGCTGAATGCTTACTTCATATTTAAAGTGATTGAATCAAACATTAATTAATCTTAAGTTTTATGTGGCGCTTCTTTGGAGCAATTAATGGGATTTGATTATAATACGACACGAAGACGTTTTGATAATGATATAGAAAGAAGAAAAAAAAGTAGTAGTTACTAAATAATTTCTCTCTTCAAAAGCTTTTGGGGATGATCAAGCATAGCAGCATCATAAAAGAAGCATATGACACGCATGGTCTACCTAGCTAGGATGCATGCATAATATTAGCACGTAACATATATATATAAGTAGGAGAAACCATCCTATCAGGATTCGAATATTTTGACCATCTAGAAACTCTATTGTAAATAAAAGAGGGACGTTAGATATCTCATCATCGAATACTAGAAAAACTACCTATAATTTTATCTGGAATCTAGCCTAATAATAATAAGAAGAAGAAGAAGAAGAAGAAGAAGAAGAAGAAGAAGTGTGGAATCTGAGTTATTTGCACCAAAAAAAAAATCTTATATTTTAGTAATAATAAAAATTAGACTCTTGAAACTGAGTGTCTCATTTTTTTACACTAGATACACCTTTCTATAATTAATACAAATGCATATACTTTACATAAAAGATGTACAAACCTATTGTTTCAATTTTGAAAATTGAAGAGATTTTTATGCAAATGCCAGTGAAATCTTAAACACTTAACACTACTGTGATATAGATCAAATTGTAACTGTTTGTCAATCATTCACAAAGATATAAAATTACCCCCACAAATATACAGTTTGATTTGATGATAGCAGAAACAATTTTGTGTTTTAACGATTTACTTTTAAAAAAATATGTCAACAGTTATAAGAATAGCTTGGTCACTTGTACCATTAATTTTGAATTAAAAATCTAACGATTAATTTGATCTTGATTACAAGAGAATATAATACTTAAATTTGAAGTACAGGAGTGTAACTCAGAATCAGACTATAACTTGCCCTAAAAGAAACACCAAATTTGACTTGCAACATATCACCAGAACGAATCATATTTCCTGAAAAACGCCTGATGAGAATATCTTTTTATACCATCTCTATTAAAATTCCATACTGATCTCGTTTGCCTAATAATTTGATTCCTTTAGATTAACTTTTCAACAGAAACTTATACCTGACACGATATAAAATACTGCAAGATTAAGGAACATTCTTTTGTTTGCATACTAAGAATTGACACTATCTAGTGGAGTACACATATATAGAAGCCCTCTCCTTTGCATTAGGGGGCAAACAAATGGTATTTAGATAAACATGAAGCCTTAGTAGTGGTGAATGAATAGCCTAATGAGACATTAATTATCTTGCAAAAGCTACATGGCAAAGCAAACAGCTTTAAAAGCCCTCAGTGCATTTATAAAATATATAATGAAGCTAAGACTTGTCGTGCATAAGTATGGCATTTACATGTAGTCCATAGTGCACAACATCTATTATTTTAGTACCAAATATTCTGATCATGATATGTAACTGCAAGGATTCCATGCAATCTAATTGGGTATATGGAAGAAAGATATTGTATATCTATAACAATATATCTTCCCATGGCATGCAACCAACACCAAGAGTTTCAAATTCTATCTACTTGAGTCCATAAAGAAGTCTACAATTAATTAATTTAAAAGGTAAAAAAAACCTTAGGGTTACTCTTTCTCCTCCATTGGCAAATATTAGCTTTTTTAATTGCTGAGAATAAGCGGACAGATGCTGATTAAGATAGGCATATATTCCCACACCTCATGGATCACAATTTGGAGATAAAGTGACTCCTGATTCAGTGTTAATGTTTTATTTGAGCTAAGTTCTTGCAAGAAATGCATTGTCCTCTAATTACCTTCTGCGTTCTAAAACCCAATCAAATCATCTGTCTAACGTCTTGGTAAATCATAATCCAGTAGCAAGAAAACAATTCCTGAGACAGCAAGATGAGGCCAAGTACATACATTACACCATTTAAAGAACATTTATTTGCATATCTAACACATCAGAACGTAGAAGTGTAATTAATACACTCCAACACTGGAGGGCTTGTGTATACATCCAACAGAAGTTGCAGACTTGCATATATAACTCAGTAACCGCTGAAACATTTTTTTTTACATATAAGGTCATATATTCAGAAGACATCGCCCATATGGAAGCGCACATATCATTTCTTTAGGGGTATGTGCACAATTTTACAGGCTCTGAAGGGTATGCATGCAAGGTAGCATCTGTATAAATCAAAACAATCTTGACGTCTAAATATCGGTCAGATCATATTCATCTCCTACCTTAAGAAGGGGCAATACATGTAATTTTTGTTGTAACTGCTTCTGGACAGTCACATGTACAAGACAGTTGACTGTGAATAATAAAAGGTGACAAACTAACATATTCAGTCGGTTAGACAGCATAATCGGCAAGCAAGAACTGCTGGTTGCAGAAATTGGTAAGATAAAGTTACAAGAAGAGAAATGTATAAGGTCATGGTAAATTCTACTACAGAATGTCATGACAAAATTTTATCAACTTTCTTCTGTTGTTAGCAGATTGATTTTTTTTCCCCTATAAGTGAGCAATGTTAGAACAAATGGAACACCAACCCTTATGAAAAGCAATTTATAACTATCAGACTGGTTAACATCTACACACAGCCACGACACAACATGAAGAAGATGTTAACTATAATAATCAACGTGGTTAAGAAAATGGTCATACTGTGTTTCATTAAGTGTCTTCAAGACATCCTTCCAGTTAATGACCTGCTCTGAAAGTGGTCTCGTGTGAATTTTCACTTGATGACTAACTAACTTTCTAATAGGAAGCCTTAGAAATTCTTGAACGCGAGATAAAGCCTGCAAAGAAATCACAACTAAATCAGACATGAAAGTAAGGCAATGTGTGCACAAGATGGTTAGTAATTAAAGCTTGCACTTACATCTTGATTGTTGATGATGTCTTCATAATACAAAATTATGTGCCGGATGCTGCTGTAATATTGTAAACAATCTGCAATAGCTTTTTCGGCATCGCTGAGGTTTGAAATTAGAGTTGCAGTGTTGATAATGGGCCTGAATCGTGCCAATATCTCAGCCTGTGCAGACCAATACAAATCAGCAAAACAATACAGTCCAACAATACATACCTACTGGCAGATCCGCAACATGATGAATATAACCTACTGTAGATACCAGGACTAGAAAATAAAAACAAACGGCAGAATTCCAAGTGCTAGAGATAGTTAATTGTAAAGTTAATGATGAAACACATGAACGAAACAGCAAATTTCGTGCCATGTGGGAAATTTATTTTCATAAACATATGCACAAGTTATCATACTGTAAATTCTTATATGAGAGGGTTTTCAGCCTTATTAAATGCTGGAAAGAGGATATAGCTGGAAACATGAAGATTCAGCTTATTGTGAGAAAGATTTTAGGATGGATGACAGCGGAGGAACAAGCAAGTGAGAGACAGAGACCGACCTCCTCTCTAGAGTGGACGTGTGCCTTGTGAGTGCCATTCAACTGCTTTTCTTGTCTATCATAATCATTAGCTAACACTGAGATGAATCTCCGCAAAAGATTCCTTCGAAAAAGAAATATCAGAGAAACACCCTTTGCTTTGAAGTAAGTAAGTATTTCCTTTTGGTGATCCATTAGTCCCTGAAATCACAAAAAGCAAATAAGTTGACTAATCGAGTCATCTTAGATAATAATTTTTAATTTAAATAAGAAAAATCTATTGAAAACACTTTGCCTTTTACTTTTATTATTGTTTAGACCCTACCATATGGATATTTATTATTCAATCTTTACATTTTGCCTAAAATTATTCAAAAACACCTTAGGTTAATTTTATCCTGACAGTAGTTAAAGAACTAGAGAATATTTCATTATTTTTTAAAATAAAAAATAAAATAACTAAAATGTCCCTCATTTGACTTTAAAATATAGTCCTCCGTGCAATTTTACCTTAACCTATAAAGCACGGATATTATGGTCATTTTGCACCTATAGTTATCTTAACTCATCTGTAAGTAATTGATAGTCAACATTAGGCAAGATGCATGAGCCGAATGATAAGATCTATATGATAGGATGTAAATAATAATAAAAACAGAAGGCAAAGTGTTTTTGATAGATTTCTCTTTAAATAATTATCCAAGTCAACAGTCACCTTCAATGCAGCTACAAATTAAGTCTACTATTCTTAGTTGTTTGGCTTATTAATCATAACACATCATTTTCAATATTCAAGTAAATGTATTAAAATGTTCAGAAAAAATATAATATTTTGAGCCAAGATAATCAATTCAATGTCATGATCAAAAAGCATTGAGATCTAATATGACTGAGTACCTTAAGATCCCATAGAATAAACAAATAAAAACTTTATCTAGAGGTTCTTCATCGAGTACAATGTCATCCTGCTCCTCAATCGCAAGAATGTAAAGTTGTAAACTAAGCTAGAAATTATAAAATAGGTGCTCTTTAAATTGTCCAAAAATGCCAGCAAGAATACAAGCCTCCACAAGTTACCATGTTTCTCCGAGGTTCAGCTCCTCTGGAAATGATGAAGACCTAATATGATTATTTATATTTTATAGGATAACTTATCAGCAGTAGCTGCCAGAATTCTGAACCTAGACCAGAACTTCAACTAGACAAATGAGAACAACACATATAGAACACTCATCTATACAACGCAGCCACATTATGCAGAAAATTTGTAGGTGGGAAGCACAAATACAGCACAAAAGCATTCAAGTGAAAGCATGATATCTGCTATGCACAGAAGATGTTCTATAAAATGGTACACTCAGACTGCTGTTTTTAATGGTCGGTGCCAAAACCCAAAACAATAAATCTAGACACTGTTCAAGTTGACCTCCCGCTCCCTCATTAAATGAAAAAAAAAAGAATAAAAAGAGCCGAAAAGCTTTTTATAAACTTCTACTCTGAGTAGAATACTGGACAAAGGGATCAAGAAACAACCTGGAATTTGCAATAAGCACCACCACCCTACCTAGACCTGTCAAAATAGTAAATCCAGCTCGAGCTCGACTCGATCAAGCTTGGCTAAAAAATAAGCTGAGTTGAGCTTGATTTTCAAATTAGGCTCGAAAATATTTTTGAGTCAAGCTTGATCATGTGCTAACTTGATCAAGTAGCCTCGAAAAAGCTTAAAATAATTATAATATATATATATATATTATGAGTAATACTTTCTATACTATAATATACTTCTGTTATATTCTAAAATTTGCTTAAGTGGATTGCTACATACTCTGATCTAGATATTTCTTGTAGAGTTTAAATCAGAATTCTGATTCTACCATATCTTTTCCAAATACCTGGATATTTCTATTAGTTTATATTTGTAATATTTTTATTTTTATAGTTGAACTAAGCTTTATTTTAAGCTTGAGAGAAGCATAAATCAAGCTTAATTTAATTCAAGCTTGATCAAGCTCAAAATTTGACTTGAATTGATTAAGATTTAAAATTACTTATTGATTGGCTCATTTAGGCTCAAAATTATTTTCAATTCAAACTTTGATCAGAGCTAAGCATGATCAAGCTCGGCTCGATTATACCCCTAACCGTATCCGGAGATGATAATGAATATGATCATGACGCAGCCAAAGAGATAAAGAACAAACCTGATTTAGCATCCATTTTAAACCAAAAGCAGCTACACATTCGTTTTTTGCTGCACTGCTTAACCAATCCAAGTTGTAGACGGTGTCCAAGGTCTTCATAATAGATGAGGAATCAGCTCGTCTTGCTTTAATAGAAAAAATTTCACCATTTGAGCTAACATTAGGATGGCTGTTCAGCAAAGTTTCAAACCATCCACTTCCAGATCTTTGCATAGACACAATAACAAAGTACAGGACAGGAGTACATGAGCATTCACCCCTAAGAAAAACAGCAGCATCATTCAGAAAATGAAAGCAACTAGTATGAAGTGCCACTACTATAAGGGTTAAAAGGTCACCTATTATAAGTCCTCGGTTGCGGAAAGTGCATATACTGTATCTCCTCAGGTCGGATATTATGAGGACATAAATTTTCTGCTTTTCTAATAGTGAATAGTGCATCCCTGGCATTCTTTTCTACAGTAATCTGATTCATACAGAGATAGCATATGTATAAAGCTACTAATGAGACAAAGAAGACAAGTATCACTCTCAGTGGAAGCAATGAACACTTAGATGTCTTCAATGAATATTCGCTCTGCAAATATAACAGCAACGCTCAGGTATACTTCAATCACTGGAAAAATATCTGACAGAAAAGATTTAAGCATTTGATTGTAGTACCATGATTTCTATATCACCAAGCACCGATTATGTAACCCATTTTCTCAATATCTGGCTTGTTGACAATATAACGACATCTACGATCTTCATGATTTCAGCAGTCTAGTTTCAATGAGTGCATTATGCTGCACGACCAGGTTAGATCCTTGTGCATTATACTGTCAATGAGAAGAATTCCTAACAATTAGCTAATTATTCAAAAATCATAAATTTTAAGCAAAGATACCCCTAAAAAAAGTAAAGTTTTAATGCAAAGACAGCTAATCAATCTTAATGCTCAATACAAACTTGCAGCATAAAAAAGAAGCCTAGAATACTTATAACAAAAAGGAAAAGTGAAAGAGAAAATTAAATATCTTTTCCGACAAGGCACAACAATCCTAGAAAAGAAAAGAAACGCTAACTAATGTCTGTATCATATTCAACTGTTCTAACTTCCCTAAATTTTCCTAACTAGCTCTTATCCAATGATATCCTTTTATGCATGAGGTAATCTCCCTAAGGCAATTTATATTTATCCTTCTGATCGCTAGCCTCGAAAATACCAGATGCAAAAACGAGCACATACAAAGTTTTTTTTTTAAAAAAAACTACACCTCGAACAAGTAGGAGAAAAGAATCGAGGAGACAACAATGCAAGAATCTCCGGTTTAAACAGCTCAAACAATGCTCCAGAATCAAACTAGACAGTTAATTAGTTACTCAAAAATCTTCCAACAATCAGCCCAAACGAGATCCAGCTTAAGAAGTTAGAATCTATGCTCCCAAATTGGGTTGGAAGAATGTTGGATATAAATTATTTACCTGATTCAAGGGAGGGAAAGCGAACTCTTATCTCCAGCTACAAGTAAGAGATGGAAGAAGAGGGAGCTCTGAGCTCGAAGCGAGAAAGATTTGAGAACTGAGAGAGAGAGAGAGAGAGAGAGAGAGAGAGAGAGAGAAAGAGCAAAAGAGGGGTTTGGCAGAGAGAGAGAGAGAGAAAAGAGGAGGGTAGAGTCACGTGCTCCGACCGTGAGGGTTTTAGTTGGACCTTTCAAAGCCAAAACGCGGCTGGCTTCGGGTTTCGAATTAAATTTGAATTTATATTTGGAATTCCAAGGGGTGAGGGAGTAGCTGGATAAGCAAGCATAAAGTTTTATATAAAAAAAATCCACAGGCTTGGTCGCATACGAATGAGTCGACGATAAAATAGAATTACTTAGCTTGTGCCAAAAATATTATAAATATTGTTGCTTGCGCCAAGAATTTAATTGCTTTTCAGATTTCAACTTTCTTTTGTTATCCTGAAAAACTTATCCTAAAACTTACGTGAATATTTAAGTATACTCTTATATTAATTGAAAAACATAAAGAATACTATAAGAGATGAAATTTTAAAAATAAAGTATGAAAAGGATAATCACAAACACAAAAAAAATTATATGAAAAAACTCAAAATAAAAAATAAAAAACAGATTCAAGCTTCAGATCAAAACTAATCACTAAAACCTATAACAGTTAACAAGAAGTTTATAGATCACTCACTGATTCCCACAACTCAATCACGTACCAACCTTGCTCACTAGACTTCGTGACACATTGTTTCCGATGATAGGTTTCCAAACCTCAGTGACCCTCAAGATATAGTTTTTTTCATATTAAATGTAAATGCGTTGAGATGAGAACGATTTGGTACGTTCCGTCTAAAACTAAGAATTAATCTTCAATAGCCTCCAAAATGTGATCTAAATATTATGAACGGAGGCTTCTCTAAAAGATGATATCTAATTTAATACTTGACTTATTAAATTAAAAATATTTATATACCTTTTAGAGATAAGATAATTATCTTTTAGAGATAAAATAAATATCTCTTAGATATAAAATAAATACCTCTTAGAAATAAAATAAATATCTTTGTAAAGATTGTCCACCGATTCAAAATTAAAAATATCTCTTAAAAATAAAGTCAAATCTAAGTCAAATCAGGTTCACATAACTCTAAAAATTGTAAATTACGCCGGTGCGTTCGAACGCAGCTCAATTATATTCTAATATAATGGCTTGAAGTGTGAACACATTATAAACGACTAAATATGAACCTCTATCTGTGTGAACACCACCTCTATATGTGTGACTTCCTGCAAAGTGTATTTAAACGACCAAAACAAACTCTCTGTATATACAAACACGGTGAGAATGACTGCAAGTTGCATTCAAACAGGCCCGGAGTGAGTTCAAACGTCTTGTTCAAACAACAAATTAAACAATTAAATGCAAAAGTGTCTATTCCTGTGGTTTTAGATAAACTTTCATACTTCTTTGACCATCATGACATTGTTTAAACATTTCGATAACAATTCTAAAATTATTTCGAATACTCAGATTTCAAAATTAATCTTTCACTTTAATATTCTCCATTAAATATCTCATATTTTATGCATATACTCGTACATAAAATCTATACACATTACATAAATATAAATAAACCTAACACTAATATTTTAAATAAGTCTATTTTTAGAAATTCATTATTTAGAATAAGAGGTCAATTTTTTTAAGTGCACACACATACTCTCTCAAATAATTTTGAAAGTCATTTAAATATATATTTATTCTAAAAAATTTTGAAATAATTTTTTTGAAAAGCTTTTTTAAATGAAGTAAGAAACTCAGATTTGTTATGAAACTATTAAAATAAAAGGCATTAATCTATTCACGTTAATATCTTCAATGTAGAATTTAACAAGAACTGAGGCCAAATACAATATACAATGGAGCGATCTAATCTTATAAATAAGAGTGCGTGAAAATTACTTATCGCTATTTGTTTTCTAAAAAAAGGAACAACTATATCAATGAACTTCTCAAAACAAACCAGCTGGCTCCAAACTTTGAGCCTGAGGCATTAATATATATCTAAATTTAATTTTAAGTCGAACCTAAATCGTAAAGCTATCTCACTCAAACTCCATTCAACAAACTTAAATTAATTATATATATTTATATATCACGAGTAGTGAGTAGTTAATAAGCGGATAAAATGGATTTAACTCCGCCCACACACCAAAGGAAAAAGAAAAGAAAAGAAAAAGGAACAAAAGGATAGCGGTTCAAAACAAGAAGCGCGCCACACCGTTGCTACCCTCCAATTCTAAAATGGCCACACCCATTCCTCCCCTGCTATCCCAAAACACCCCCAATAACTACCCGACCTCCTCCTCCGCCTCTCTTATCTCCCTCTACTTCCGTCTTCTCTCCTCCTCCACCTCCCTCCTCCACCTCCGCCACCTCCACGCCCGCCTCCTTCGGTCCCACATTTTCTTCTCCTCCTCCCTCCTCTCCTCCACCCTCCTCCTCTCCTACTCCCGCCTCCGCCGCCTCCTGCCCACCTCCCTCGCCGTCTTCCACCACATCCCCTTCCCCAACTCCTACTCCTTCAACACCCTCATCGCTGAGCTCTTCAAATCCTCCCTCCCGCACCTCGCCTTGCGCTTCTTCGCCAAGATGCACTCCTCTCATGTCCCCGTCGACGAATTCACGCTCCCGCCCATCCTTCGTTCCTGCGCGTTGATTGGCTCTTCTACATCAGGTAAAATGGTCCATGGAATGAGTGTGAGACTTGGTTTGGATAGGAATCTCTTTGTTGCGTCCACTTTGGTAATGTGTTATGCTGGATCGTCAGAGATTTGCTATGCACGCCAACTGTTTGATGAATTGGGTGAAAGAGATGCCGTTCTCTGGACGTCAATGCTGTCGGGTTATGCACAGAATCAGGAGCCGGAGTCCGCTTTGTGGTTCTTTAGGGAGATGGTGAGGGAGGGAGTTTTGCTTGATGGGGTTGTCATGGTGAGCTTGCTGCTGGCTTGTGGGCAGTTGGGTTGGCTCAGGCACGGGAGGAGCGTACATGCTTGCACTGTAAGAAGGTGCCCGAGATTTCCGTTGTCACTGGGGAATGCTCTTGTAGATATGTATGTTAAATGCGGAGTGCTTGGCTGTGCTGAGAGGGTATTTCGTAGAATGCTGCGTAAAGATGTCATCTCATGGAGTTCTTTGATTGTTGGACATGGTTTGAGTGGGAATGTGGATGTTGCATTGAAACTTTTCGAGGAGATGACCGCAGAAAGGACAGAGCCGAACTCGGTTACTTTTCTTGGAGTGTTATCTGCCTGTGGGCACGCGGGCATGGTGGATGAGGCAGGGGAAGTTTTTGATAGGATGAACAAGTGTGGCGTAAAACCTGAGTTAAAGCACTACTCTTGTATGGCTGATGCATTGGGTAGGGCAGGGCGACTTGCAGAGGCAGAGAGATTCATAGAGGAAATGCCTATTGAGCCCGATGAGGCCATCCTAGGAGCCTTATTGGCAGCTTGCCGAGTGTATGGGGATGTGGAAGTAGGGGAAAGGGTTTCAAAGAGGTTGATGGGGATGTGTCCTGGGAAGAGTGGATACTACTTGAGCTTGGCTAACATGTATTCAGATGTTGGCCGGTTTGACGATGCAGAAAGAGTAAGGGATTTTATGAAGCAGACAAATGTTGCCAAGCTTCCTGGAAGGAGCTCGATTGAATCAGATGGTTTTCAATCTATACCAAATGCCACATAGATTCTAGACTCAATATCACATTTCAAGCTATATTCCTTCAGTGACCTCATCATTTTCTTCTAGCTCAACATGGATAGGACATAGGAGATGGTCTCACACGATTGTTCTATTTTGGCTAGGAAGTAAAGAGATTGAGTGAGATCCAGAAACCCTCATTCTACTCAGACTTAAGTCACTAACATTTTGATATCCAGATACGACCTACTTTAGTTATGCTCTGTTTACTAACTTTTAGAGCATAAAGTGATCAACACCAAAGTGTGCAACCTGTGTTACCAATACAACTAAGAGGATGTTATTGCAGACAGAAGTCAAGTCCTGCAGCGAGTTAGATCTGTGCTCACACTAGAAGCAATCCGTTCATATGGTCCCAATGGTTAATAATGGGAAGCTGGATATTGCACCACTACTTATCTACTAGTAAGTATCAAAAGTTTCTGATAATCATTATTTCCAATATGGTTACTGTATTCTGATTAGAATTCTCTTTATAAAATCAAGTATTAGGACCTGTCCTCATTCTTTGACAATAATGTGTTGCTTTTCATGTTGTAGCTATGTGTATTCAATGCATGATCAACAATTGGGAATCAGAGGCCACCCTCCACTGCAGGTACAATAACAAAGAAGCTTCCTTTTGTTTCTCTGTATAGCAATATTAGCCTTTTCTATAAAATCATTATTAGTTATAGCATGTCTTCATTAATATATATATATATATATATATCTTCTGTATTCACAAGGCAACCATGACCCAGTTCGACGTGAGAAGAGTATAATGAAAAAAAAGGTTATCACATGTTGCAATCTCTAGAATAAAAGAAAGGTTAGCCGGTAATGTTTAGTTCTACGTTAGCAAAGGGAAAAACCCTTGCGGGTCCAAAGCAAGAAAGGAAACAGCATACCCATCAAAAGAAAAAGAGTCGAACCAACCTCCAAACTTTTAGCTAGCTAGCAAGAATATTAGATACTAGTGAAGACACAATAATCTAGATTATGCTTGTATAGACTATTGTTACTAGAGGATTCGACACCTAAGATAAATTTTGAGTGTACATACATGTAAGCATATATCTCCATTGCTAATATATATATATATATATATATCTGCATGGTTTTGTAACGGTATTGCATGCATGTCTGCAAATGCTTAATTCATTATTCATCCATGTGATTTCATATATATATTTTATCTAGAAATCTTATTTGAACTGCTATTTTGTAAGACAGTTCACCAGAAAATTTTCATCAAATCTTGTCCATACACCTATCCTTGACGCTCACGGGCAGCCCACCCTTCATCCTAAGCGTCAACGACATCACTTTCTCAGGAGAGGTGTCCTTATCCTGCACTTCAATCACGAACCTCTCCAAAATGGACGCCACGATGGACTTCATCTGTATGTAGGCCATCTCCTTCCCCAAACACATCCTGGGCCCGGCGTGGAACGCCGGAAACCTAAACGGCGACTCCTGACGGAAGTGCCCGTCCTCCGTTAGCCACCGTTCGGGTTTGTACTCCTCGCAGTCCTCTCCCCAGATTGCCTTCATCCTCCCCATCCCGTACGAGTTGTACGACACGAACCACCCTTTCTTCACGGCCGTGCCATCTGGCAACACGTCGTCCTCCTTCGCCTCTGTCGAGTTAACGGGTACGGGCGGGTAGAGCCGCATCGACTCCGATATCGCCGCGTGCAGGTACTGCATCTCCTTCAGCTCCTCGAAGTCGAAGGACGGCTCATCCTTGTCGGAGCTCCGTTTTCGGGTTCTCATTAATCGGATCTCCTCTAATATCCGCTCTTCCACGTCGGGTCTGGAGGCCAAGATCCAGAAGAACCACGTCAGCGCCGAGGAGGTCGTCTCGCGCCCGGCGAGGAGGAAGCTGATGACGATGTCGCGGAGGAATTCCTCGGAGTAATGCTCCCTCTCGTCGGCGATGAATCGGGACAAGAGGTCGTCCTTCTCGGCGACTTTACGGATCTCCTTCTTCCGCGACCGTATGATTCGGAGCGAGAAGTCATGGACGGTTGAGATGGATTCCCGGAGCCGTCTCTCGGATCCGACTCCGAGGAGCTTCTTGAGCCTCCAGAGACTGGGGATGGCGTAGCGGAAGCGCCCCGCGCTGAGATTCGCTGCGTCCTTGAACGCTTCCGCGAATCCGGAGGAGAAATCGACGTCTGAATCCTCGTCTTCTTGGCCGAGGCAGGCGGGGTCGAGGTCAAACGCAACCTTGCACACGTTGTCGAACGCGAAGCGTTCAAGTACGTCTTGGAGATCGAGGAGTTGGGATTTGGTGCAAGCGGTCTGGAGTAATGGGAGGAGGCGGGATAGGATCTCGTGCTGGACGCAGCGCACGACGAAGGAGCGGAGTGAGCGGGTGTTGAATTCGAAGCTGGCGGTCTTGCGCTGGAGGCGCCACGTGTTGCCGTCGGAGTTGAATATGCCGCGGCCGAGGAAGTCGTGGAGGTTGGAGACGAAGCGGGCGCCCTTGGGGTAGTTGTCGAAGCGGACGCGGAGCACGTGCTCGACGTTAGCCGGGTTGGCGGTGATAACGCCGCGCACGCCGCCGGGTCGGTATAAGACGAAGGTGTTGTTCGGGGAGGCGGCGAGGGAGGAGGCGATCCAGTCGGCTAAGCGGCGGCGGTTGGCGAGAAACTGGGGTAGGTGACCGAGGAGAGGGTAGGGGCGGGGGCTTGAGAAGTTATTTTTCCAGCATTTGGAGAGGAGGTAGAGGGAGGAGAGGAGGAAGAGGAGGAAGGCGGAGTAAGAGGAGATAGGAAGATCTTCCGTTGCCATGGGTGAATGTATATTTGGAGCATAAGATTTCTGGTATTTATGCTCACAATCGCCACAACCTCCTCTTGACTTATGTTCACATGATGTCAGCTGCAGAGATTTTTGTGCTATAGACGGTATTAATCCAGTCCATGTCCAAGTATATGAGTGGATATCATATTGTTTTATTCCCTTAAGAAAAGATATTATTTCTACCAGGTTGGGCTAATTATGCTGGGAAGTCCTCGCTTGTTCTCTTGAGGCCAGATTATCTCCTAGATTTTTGTATTCGAATTTTATACGACTCTTCTCTTCTAGCAAGATAACTAATTGGATAGAATAAAAATTTCTAAGTATAACGTAATATTTTTTTTTTTAAAACAAAATATGAGCCATTACATTAGTATTTTTTTTTGGACAAAATACATTAGATAAAATTTTTCTAACTTAATATTTCAAAACAAAAAAAAACGAAGTACGAGCCATTACATTAGTATATTCTTTTTACTGAGAAAACAATTGCAACTAGATCTTTTTACAAATTAGAATGCATTTCGCAGCCATTTATAAATGGAGTATATTAGTGCTTGCACTATCATTATATAGTATAATAGGATAAAATAATATTAGGTCAAAATACAGAATGATAAAGTGCATTCGACGCAAGTAGATTTCCTCGGCATTCATACAACTAGCATCATTTTCTTGGTAAGGACATAGCAACGGTACTCTTACCACTACTGGACAATGTCACATCAATAATTAAGCACCTTAATTAGTTTGTAAACAGAAACTATGGAATATCAGGTCATCGAGAAAGTCTACCGTCCGACCTCACCAGTCTCAAAATCAAATCCAACCAATTAAAGCTACTACGGTCTATTTGAACTTGATTAGACGAACAAGTCTAATTAATTTGTTCAGGTCTTCATTTTTTCCGTCTTCTCATTGACTATCACTCGACATTCGAAAAGCAAAAGAAATATAAATATAGCTCTCCATAAAGTCCTGATGGCTGTAGGTTTGAGTGGGCCATACAGAATCGGGTGGCAAGTCGGCTTAGTCGGATTCGTTTACAGTAATGATAGTGCAAGCACTATTATGATCCATTTATTACGTCGGTCAAAATTTTTAAACATTAATATTATCTTATTTATTAAATGGGTTACATGGATTATAAATAAAAGTGACACGAGTTATTTAAATTTATATAAATTATTTGTGTTATAAACGAGTTTATTCATATTACAAATAAAAAAAATTTATCTTATGTTATAAACAGATTATTCAAGACATAATCAAGTTATTATATCATAAATAAATTATCTTATTATAAATGGGTTAGCGAATTAAGTCATAAAAGAGTTAAATTGGTTGAGATAATAAACTAAATGAACAAGATTTATTTATTAATCGGATTAGGTGAGTTGAACCGAACCTAATTAGACTAAATTTAAACTTATTTAAAAGATAGGCTATTATATTGGGTTAACTTTGACCACTTTTAAGACCGTTGCCTTTTTCTTACTAAGAGACCAGAGTGTCAAATACTCCAACGAAAATTCCAATTTGACATATCCTGAGAAACGACTTCTAGTTAGCTTGGTTTGACCTGAGGAGCATCGCTGCTTTGAGTCGAGACATGCTGACCGCTGCCTTTGCTTACTAAAGAGACTAGAGCGTCAAACACTCCAGTAGCGAAAATTCCAAGTATGCAGATTTAGACAAACGACTTCTATTTAGCTTATTTTCGACCTGAGAGGGATCACTGCTCAACCATGGAGATTTTCACACCTTGCATGGTAAAACTGAGAGTATTAATCGGAATCCCATTAAATGGGCCTTTGGATATATGAGGAGTGTATAGTTTAAAGTGTAAAGAGAAGCCTGAAACTGGAAGCTGGGCTGAGAGCTACTGTCTAAGTAATGAGGTCATGGTTGTCTACTTAAGCTAGCTTATAACACTCACATGCATGTCAATGGTTGCTAATCCCCGATGTCGATGTATTGGTTTTCTTTTTCACCTATTTCTTTGTGTCTTGTTTCTTTTGATGATAGATTGATGAGTACCTGTTACCCTTATGAGGTGCACTCCAATGGTAGGTGCTTGATGTCTCAGTTCATTTATACAATCAGATAACTTCCTCAGTACTCTTTGCTTGTTATAATTTTTCTTTTCAGCTACTACTACTTTGCTGTTTGTATGTAAAAGAAAGGATTGAAGAACCTAAGTTCGTTTAATTACTAAACTAGTTTGCTCTTTAACTTATCTTGCACGGCATCAAGGACCTTAGACTAAATCATGATTGATGGTCCATATATGTCGTTGTCTTTAGTTTCTTAATTTTAACAGTACTTGTCATAATCCAAGACCTAAAATTTTACAAACCTTAGCAAAGACTGAAGTCCAGAAGAAAATTGGCATTAATTTTCATCCATAAGAGCTTGGTTTGTTTGAGCTAGTTGCAATATTTAAAGTATAATGGACTCCTATGGATGTCATATATTTACCACAGCAGACAAAGTTGTTTGTTCTCGATGCCATTATTAAATGGAGAATACAGGTTTGGCATTTGCAATACTTCCAGATCACTGGTGAATTGGCAGAATATGTGATGAATATTTCATGGCACTTTGTGTGGAGAATATAAGTTTACATATGTATAATGGTACAGTATTATTCTGGTTAAAATATAAAGAATGATGAGATTGCTCGTTTTTCTATTTTTCCAATGACATTTGGTTGATGCTTTATTGTTGCCTTACCTTTACTCTGCTTTTATTTAAATTGGTTTGCCATATTCAGTGAAAGGTTTGATGAAGGCTTCATTCAGGATATATATATATATATATATATATATATATATATATATATATATATATATATATATATATATAAGATTCAGTGGAGCCAAGCAAACCAATTAAATAAAGTAACAAAGATTTAAGACCTAAGAAAATCTTCTAATGAATGATGTCTTCTTGGAAATTTGAACTTGAAATGGTTTAGCTGATTCACAGTCACCTTCAATATATTGTCCTTTTGGAACTTTAGGCTTCAACGTTGGTGAAATTTATAGATCACATTATTATTATTATTATTATATTTCAAATAAGGGTACTCGAAGATATATATATATATATATCTAAATTACGCAGTGTTTTTTAACCAACCTATTAGTACTGGATTCCGTGTAATTTTATTTAATACCTAGGTTCAAGTACACAGTAGAAAGATAGCTTCACTTTCTTTTAGATATATTTATCTACTGTTAACTATCTACACACCTATACCAACCTTCCTCCAGACTTGGCAACTCCTAACAACTCCACTTCTCTTCCACTACCATCCTTTTCAATTCCCTTTGTTCCATTCTCAACCCCACCAGCCACTTCCAATGGCTTAAAAGTATAAAAAGCTGCACATATAACATAGTACACAAGATTGAATACCTGGATCCCAGTCACAAGCCAGTAGTAGTAATCCAACTTCCCTCTGTTGATATTATCCTGAAGCCAGTCCCCCTTCTTCTTAGTATAATCATGCACCATCGTCACCAGCAACGTCCCGCCGTAGTTTCCGATCGATATCGACAGCCAGAACAAGGCTGCGGCGGTGCTCCGCATGCTCTCCGGCGCCTGGTCGTAGAGGAACTCCATATGACCGACAGACATGAAGGCTTCTGCTATCCCATGGATGGCATACTGTGGCACTAACCAGAATACACTGAAGGGGATGACTGCATTAGTGCTATCTAAAAGTCCATGCTCAGCGGCGACCGCCTTCCTTCTTATCTCGACGAGGGCGGCCGCCACGTTGGCCGAGACGGCAATGGCGAGGCCGATGCCCATGCGCTGGAGGTAGGTGATGCCGGATGGGTTTCCGGTGAACCGGCGGGCGACGGGCACGAACACGCGGTCGTAGAAGGCTAAGCTGAGGAGCATGGACAGGACGGAGAAGATCGAGAGGGTGGCCGGAGGGATCTGGAAATGCGGCGAGAGGTGGCGGTCCATGGTGCGCGCTTGCTGGATCGTGAACGTGTAGTTGTGCGAGGCCGACGTGACGAGGAGGATCCCGGCGGCCCAGATCGGCAGCATTCTGATGATCGATTTCAGCTCCTCGACGCGGTGGACCGTCGACAGCCTCCACAGCCCCGGCCGGCCGGATTCCAGCATGTCGGCATCTGTCACTATGGCGGCTCGATCCAAGAACCTAAGTATACACAACATAACATTGTACTACATTTAGCGGCGACTAGAAAAAAAAAACACTTATAGTCTATGTTTCATAAAGTTTTAAATAAAATAAAAAATAAAAAATATTGCCACTAAACTAATAGTTCTGATGGTGTAGGCTTACACTAGTTGGTTGGTATGGAGAAGTCTCCCAGTAGTGGAAATATCAATGTCCAGCTCCTTATTCTCGTATAGAAAACTTGGATCATCAGGTTTGACCACATTCCTCTTCCTAAAGGCAGCAACTATGACTTGAGTCAACCTGGTCAAAGGGCTACCACCTGGCTTCATCTTAATGTACAAAGGGTAGCCAAACACAAAGGCTATCACAGAGATGCACATAGCAATGGTTGGAATTCCGAATCCCCAACCCCACCCCACATTCTCTTGTATGTAGACCACCACAGTCAACGCCAAGACCACAGCTAAACCCATGCTAAAGAAGTAGAGATTAAAAAAGCTCCATTTCTGCGTGCCCCCCGCCGGCCGCGGCCCGTGCAGATCGAACTGGTCAGCGCCGAAGGCGACAACGCATGGCCGGATGCCGCCGGAACCGATCGACGTCAAAAGCAGCGATAGGTATAGGACTAGGAGTTGCCACGTGGAGGCTTGATGACATTGGGTTTGTGGCGGGGAGCATGGCGGCGGCCGGAGAGCCGGGAGGAGGGCAGACACGGTGAGGCTGATCATGCCGAACTGGTAGATAATTGAGCCGACGGTTATCGTCCAGAAGCGGCCGGCGAAGGAGTCAGCTATAATGGCGCCGATGATCGGCGTCAGGCTCGACGTGCCGCCGAAGTTGGTGAGGGTATTTGAGGCCTCGACTAGAGGGAGGTGGAGCTGCTGAGTTAAGTAGGTGATCATGTTGGCATTGAAGCCAGTGGTCGCGAATCTGTCGCATACTTCATTTGCTGCATGCAGAGCGAGCGAGAGAGAGAGAGAGAAACTTTAAGTGTTTGATGAAATGACAAAAGAGAGAAAATAAAAAAGGAATTCTTTTAGATGGTAAAGTTTAGGTTCTTCATTGGTGATTGCATAAATGAGTCAGTCTGAGACAACCAATGAGACATGGCTTGGCATTCAGTCATGGAGTTAATAGAGAAAGAAACCCAAACATATATACATCCAGCTAGTAAAATATTTCTTCCTGGCTTTGTTTTGATGGTCGATTATATCAAAGAAACCCACTCACTTACTCTTATTTAAAAAGAAAAATTTCCAGATAGATTTACATCCATATAATCGATTAAAAGTTTCAATTTCCGATTACTATTTGCAACAAGAGACTCACCAAGGCAAGGCTTTCTTTTACTTCTTCCCAGAGAAAGAAAGCTAGACAAATAAAGACCTTGATGAACTTGGAAAATGTTCTTGTTCAAAATAACAAGGAAATAAAAGATTCCCACTTGGCATAGCTTATTCTTTAAAAAAAGATTGAGGTAAATTATCAATATTCCTAGTTGATTACAGTTTGATGTAATCCCATCATGATCAGCACCAGATCTATAAAATGACTAGATAAATATTCCTCCAGATAGAATCTTATGAAACCCAGAAGAAAAATTAACATACAATGCTAAAAAAAAAATAACGTGAGTATGGTTAATATCTCTCACCTAGTATGAATGGCATGGTCTTGAAACCACCCTGCTTCCCCTCCCTCTCTCTTCCATCCTCAGCCATTGCTCTGAGCTGGATGCTTCCAAGTTTAACTCACCAATGGCGAATAAGAGGAGATCAAATAATAGAGTCACGAGTTAGGGGAGGACCAATGCCCACTATCCTGCATTCCATGTGAGGGCCGGGGTATATATATATACATATTATATATATATATTTATATATATGTATGTATATATAATATTTAAGGTACGTAGCAAATTCGTGAGTTCTAATCTGCAGAGGATCCCATAAAGAGAAGGATACAAATGAAATTAATCATAGTGATGTCTCTTTCTGAGGATCATATGTCTCATATCATATGCGTCATGCCTGTCGTAAACTTGTCAGACAAAAAAAAAAAAAAAACCCTAAAGACGCGACGCCGGCTAGAAACACTCTCTAGCTGAGTGTCTCAGTCCAACTTTAACGGCTACTCTTTCAAAGTGACAAAAGTTTGGATGTTTACACGTTTTGATCACAGAGTAGTCCCCCAGCTAAAAAGCCCAGCCACGTGCATCTCCTTCTTCTTCTTGGCATTTGGAATCTTGCAGCCTGTTAGGGTTTAGAGCTAGAGATGATGCCCACGTTGGCACTTGCGGGTGAAAACGGGTAGGATAAATCCAATTCATGTGGGTTGAGATTTTTCTACTACGAATAGCATCTGAACTAAGATTATGGTAAGACTATTTTTCATATTTTTACAATAATATCTGATATATTTTTTTGGTATACGTTTACTAATAATGCTATAGATTTCAGTAATATTATAAGTTCTTGTAGATTTAAAATACAAATGATGATATATCTGAATATAGTAATTAAGTGCACCATTCGGACTCGTATATTATTATATTGGCAGATCAATCGACGTGGGTTCTTTTGGTGCACAAACGGCAAGCAGAGTAGGAAAAGGACTCCACTTTTTGATGCACGGCGGCCAACTTCACCATGTGTTGGCTTTGAGATCGATCATGGCGGTGGTGGTGGTGGTGGTGGAGGTGGAGATGGAGGTGGGAGAGGACAATGCATGCCACAGTGGTGGTGTCATTTTCATGTGGTATTGCCTTTCTCCTTTAAGGAACAGTTTGGTGATTAATTGTTGTTTGCTTGCTTTGGGAAGGAGATGCTTTATTTTGGACTTGTCCTGTTAACCTGATCAATAGTGTTTTGATTCGGATTGCCAACTTTACACATCAGTTCACATTGATATGAGTGAAACGTAAACACGTAAAAATGTAGAAATCTCACAAAATAAATTTTTAATACAATTTTTCGATTTGGCGAACTTACCTCTGTGTATTTGGATCTATAGGAGCAATTACATATTCTAGTATGGACCAAAAAGAAATGTAGTCTGTAAGTTTAAAATGTATACAAGTAAGTTAAAACAACGGGATCATACTGCAAGGGATGAACTATAATTTACCCTAATTTTTCTTTTAGTTGGATAAACTCTTTTGCTTGTTCACAAGTGGGAATGGCCCCACATCAAGCCTTTGTTCTCCTCCACTAGATCACTCCCAGAAGATAAGGTAAAAGAGTTTCCCAAGCTTCCAACATAATGTGTGGTTATGTCTTGAAGAATTTATTGAATGGGAATACTAGAGCACATGGTGGTTAGCTAGTGAGGTCCCATCCATTTAGAATGGGTTGGGTCTCTCTGTCCATCATTTAATAGTCTTAAGACAAAATTTTTAAGTATTAGAGAAAGATAGTTTTTATATTTTATATTATAACTCTCTCTTTTTGTTTCTTTTATATTCTACCTTCACCCTAAACCTAACTTTAGACTTCTTAAT
Source organism: Typha latifolia (assembly GCF_019914945.1). Lineage (NCBI taxonomy): Eukaryota > Viridiplantae > Streptophyta > Magnoliopsida > Poales > Typhaceae > Typha > Typha latifolia. The sequence continues at coordinate 2,688,321 of NC_133087.1, read as the reverse complement.
ATAACAATAGGGGCATAAGGTGTCTTCTCATAAAATCTGAAAGAAAAAAAAAATGTTTACAGTTTACACTGGTATAAGGATGAACTAATATAAGGATAAAGATGAACTAATATAAGGATGGTTTCCTTTTCTTTCTAAACAAATGATAGTTAGGTACTCTCTCTCTCTCAACAACAATTGAGTCCAGAAGCTGTTGGCTTTGGCTCCACACTATGAGATGATAAATTAATTTACTCAAAAACTTGTCCATTTTCTTAGAGCAATTTATGACACATTTAAGAGATTAGCAATCTGTCATATTCTGAAGAAAAAGAATCTGATTATTTGGATACGCATTTGTTCCTTTCTCTTAGTACCAATATTTAGTAATTAGCATTAGCACTCCTCATGATGGTGCCATATTAAGATAGAAGTATTAGTATACACTTCTTCCTGCTGAGAAAGCAGTTATACGTCACTATCTTTGTGACAGCAAAGATATAACACAACAATAGCAGCAGTAATAGCTAGCTTCCAGAGGTTTCTCTCTCAAATAAATAAATAAATAAATATATAAGACTACACAATAGAAAAATCATACAATAATGTTGTAACAAAATATTTACTCAAGCTAGTGTCCTTTCTTCCATTTAGCAAAAGGTTTGTTGCATACTTTGCTCCACCTCACGTTTAGACCCATTTGGAGATCAAAATTCCAAAGGTTTTTCCAATACTACTACTACAAATTAGAAATCTAAATTTCCTTGAAGATCATAGCATCTTTGATTTTATTACAAGGAAACAATTAAGCCCTCCATTTCCTAGGTTAAGATTTTTAATGAGATATCCTCAATATTTCACAAAACCTGTTTGTTTCTGTACTTTACCTAGTATGGACTCTATATCTCCATGGTAGAGAGAGAGGCTCTTGGCTAATGCAAAACCACAATACATGCCGTCAACAGCAGCACTTACAATTCCGCCTGCATAACCTGCACCTTCACCTATTGGATACAACCCTTTCAATGATGTGCTCTCGTAGGTCTCTGCATGGCGTAAAATCTGCAGAGGTGAACTCGTCCTAGTCTGCAGAAGAGTCCACAAACAAGGATTTTTCAGGAAAAAATGAGATAAGAAAGGAATAGTACTAAATTGTGCGGCATGTATATATATATATATAGGCACAAGCAAGTGTCTCAGCAATGAAGATTCCAATTTTATCAGCTGGCTAAGGCCGCGGCTATAAATATGAAAAAGTAACCAAATTAACTTATCAATAAGATATTATGCTCTACATAAGATTAACACTTTTAACAATGTCTTAATTATTCACTAGCAATCAGGGAGCTTGTTAAGGAGAACCTAGTCAGTGACCAAAATTCAGGAATAAATGGATGTAGAGAAGTTAAAGATCATGGGTGTACATATAATTTTTCATTTATTATAGTTCTTATTTTTCTGTTTTGAGAGACAAGTGGTGCACAGATAATAATATTACCTCTACACCGTGAAGTAGGGCCTCCTTGGAAATAAAGCCCGGCAGCTGACAAGTTTCATAAAATCAAAAAATTAAATGTGTACCTAACTGGTTTCCGAAGAGATTGCGCCTTGAATGCCAAGATGAGTAAAAGGAAAGCACACAGTGTACAAACCTCTTTGTCGAACATTACGATTGACTGTTGTAAAGCTTCTGTTATGTGAGGAGGGAAAAGCTCATGGAGGTTTGATGCTCGTACCCCCAACCTGTAGCTTGATGGTGGTAGGGACATAACTGGAAAAAGCACAGTCAGTTTTCATGTAGTTATGACTCATCATCTAAGCAATCGAAAGTGATACCTGATAATTTGTTATCAAGGAAATCAGTGACGCATTGTCCAGGGACAACAAAATTTCCTCCCCCCATTACAGCTGCTCTTCTTTCAAATTCCCTCTGAACAAATTCAAATAATAATCATGTTATACCAGAAACAGAATGAAAGAAATAAAAAGTAAGATAATCCAACTAGTTACTTGAAATGAGATTCTAGAATGGCATAGCTACTATATCAGAAAATATAAATAAAGGTACTGAAAATAATTTTGGTACTTCAATATTTATAAAACTTTCATGGTTCTATAACTTTCAATATTGAGATAGATTATACATCTATATGAACATCTCTGTTGACAGAAGATTAATCTGATGGTTCTGGATAGTTACAGTCTTTCTGGATAGTTACAGTCAGTGCCAGTCAGGGTGATGATTTTCTACCATCATATATGGTATCACACATGGTATCACAAAATTTACAACATTGTTGAATGAAGATTTTTAATATCTTACAAATGACACTTTGTTAAAAGTACCTGAAATTCAACACCAGCAAGAGGACCATGAGACTGAAAGGAAACAAAATCCTTTGAGGAGACAGTCACCACAAGAGCTGAATTTGCCCACCTCGATGCACGCCGAGAGAATGACATGCCATTGATACAGAGTTCTGATGGACTTGTACTAGTTAAAACAACCTGCCATCAATCCATCATGCACTTCAACAAAGTCATTCACTTGGCATAGCTGACAAAAACACAGACAAAAGATAAGCACATAATCTACCTGTCCACCAGGACACATGCAAAAGGAGTAACAGCTCCTATTCAGTTCTTGTGAATCAGAGAGAGTGCCGTTGCTCCCTTCGCTAACATACTTCACTATTTTGTAATCAGCAACAGGTATTCTACCACGCCCATTGCGAATTTCAGCAGCCAATGCAGAGTACTAGCAATTTACATTATGCAAAAAAAAAAAAAAAAATTAATCTGTTTGTAAAGTTGCCACACTTAAGATTCCAAATAAATTCAATAACAATGTCATTGCCTATCCTAATGAGGCATAACAGACCAAACCTGATAAATTTCATCTTTAGGAGTATAGTAACATCACCACAAAATTGTTTAAAATAACTCAGTAGAAAGTAAAACAATGATCATGATCCCAAAAACTAACTGAGGATTTATCCTATAACTAGTATTTCTAGAGAGTTTATGGTGAATAGAGATGAATCTTTGCTTCTTGGAACTGGACTTGTGATTTAAGTACTTGCTCTCTTTTTTTCCATTTCTTCTTCTTCTTTTTCTTTTCTTTTTTTCTTTGGAGAGAAGATTAAATACTTGATCTTAAACATGCATTTCATAGATAAGTAGAAGTGTTGCCAAGCAACTATGAGAAATCATTACATAAAGGTCATCCAGAAATCAGCTGAGAAACAACAAAAGTACTTAACTTACTTGGATGCTATTTATCAATTCTTGGGGGTGCTCAATTCGTAGGCCAACCTGCAAACACATGCTGAGCAATGAGCATATAGACAAGAGAACAAATAATAAAGCAGCAACTAGATTCTTCTCAATGTCACTTAAAAGAGATGAGATAGGATCAATGAAATTACTCAGTGATAAAAGAACTAACTATAACTCTTGAGACATAATAACATACATTTTAAGCTGTGTAGATCATATCGCTTACAGACTTTTTCTAAAAAGATGATAATTACATTTAGTCCTCCTGAACTGTAATAGTTTTTCATATACGCCGCTAAGCTTTTTTTATTATCCACATTGAATCTTTGAACTAAAAAAGTATTTACACAGATCCCTCAGCTAAGAAAAATAAAAAGTAGGTCAGGAGATCTATATGGTTAAAAAAAAGTTCAGGAGATGTACGTAGACAAAAATGATATTCCAAGGGGACTAAGAATAATTCATCTCCAAAAAAAACCCCAACTATCTGGGATCAACTACAGGAATCCCATCCACCATTCAGATCTATTTTGACCAAGGTACTCTTACTGAACATTATATTTCAGTTGTGTTGATCTTATGTAGCGCAACATGTTCTCTCCCTGAGACATGTGCAAAGTACAAACCGCCTTAAACATTATTCTGCTAGTTCCTTCAATCAGAGTTGCCCCTACAAGCAGTCTTTTCTTTCTCCATATGCTAAAGTAGCACCAATCATTTCATCTTAACTTCATCATCCAATCAATCTTGAGCTGCTCAATATATCCTTACAACAATTATTTAGGTTTTGAAAATTCTGAGATCTAGAATTTATATGAATATTGATAAGAAGATCTAGAACTAAAATTTGACATACTAAAAGGAACATCTAAGGATTTCTAGCTTCAAACCAAGCAAAGAAAGTATATTTCCAGGAGTAGCACAAAATCTTGCCAAATTTTTAAGCCATCAGATGTATCAATTGTAACTGTAATCAGCAGCTAGTGGGATAAGTTGTTGAGATAATGAATGCAGCAAACTAACAAAATAATTTGAGATCTTACAGAAAAATCCTTGGGGACAATATCTGTATCATACTGAAGTAGCATACGGTATACATCTCTCGCTGAATGACCTACTGCTAGAACAACTGCGTCATATAACAATCTCTGGTTATCAGAACCTGGTTCCTGTGTTGCATCGGAAACTACAACCCCCAAAACCTGTCCATTTTCAACAATAAGATCATCCACCCTAGTGCCAAACTTTATAACTACCTGCATGGTGAAACCAATAGAACAGAAAAAGATAAGCATAAAAAAGGCAAGACACAAAGCACCACATTATACTTTAATGAAGAGATAGAAAATGATACCCACACCCAAGTCCTTTAGATGCTGGCGGAAGTTGCGTAGCAGTGGGACTAATCTATCCGTTCCCAAGTGAGGTTTTCCATCAACTAAAATATTTGGTGGGGCTCCAAAGTGAACTAAAGTTTTCATAACCTGAAACGAGGGAGTAAACATGCTCAACAGCTTATATATTAAGCATCATAAATATTTGGCTAACTCCAATTTGCAACATAAAAGGTGATTAAACAAGAGATAATTAGTAGTTTTCCCTTTAGCAAGAATATGGTTGATCAGCAGTAAGAATGGAACACTACCACGGATAACTTTAACAACAGGACAATATATTCAGCTGAGCAGAATTTTAATACTTTCAACTGGTAAGTGATTACTTCTTTGAAAGGATCAAATTTGTCACCCAAAAAAAAATCTATTAGGTTCAGAAATAAATGCCTATAGGGGCCAATGAATGTAAATAAGTGGTTCTTAGCTTACAGTACCTTCAAAGATCTTAGTAAACTAAGGGTATTACAGCCCCATCGTTGTTCTTCTTGACAAAGAAAGAGCAGAGATAAAAGATCATTGTAGCATGCTGTTTTACAGGATGAGAGTAGAATCCCACATAGAGATGTTGTTTTTGAGAAAATATAGTTATTGTGGTCAAAATATGGACTTCTGGGAAATTCCACACTCCAGCTAATTATCTAAGAATATTTTCCATCTATATATACCTAATTGACATGACAGTGGTAAAGCATGCAGTTATACTAACTTATTAAGTAGCTTTATGAGGAAACTACTATAACATGAGGATGAGAGATTACAAAGGAAGTGATTTAGGAAAATAAGTTAAACATATATTTTCAGCAAAAGCCAATAGACAGGATAAATATCAAAATAAGAAGAAAAGGATATTCTCACAGCCTGAACACTATCGCTGTTCCTTCCAATTCTTGTCACCAGCTTACCGTCACTCCATGTACCTGCACCACCCTGCTATGGTTAAGGACTTCCATAAATAATGAAACACATGTGACATGATGTAATCTATCAGAGAACAACCTTCAAATACACAACTGGTTACAGCATTTAAACAACAACGAACAATCAAATAAAATTAAGTAGAAACCAAGATCAGTTTCACCAAAAGTTAAATCCTAAGTCTGGACCAGTCCATAGAATTTCAAAATTTAGGAATAGAGATGGTTAATTCTAGTATAATGTATAATTAACACTTAACTATATTGCAATGGAAAGGAAGCATACAAAGTATAGTTAAATGGAAGTAGCATAGTGTCATAATCGCATGGTAAACAAGTTGAGAAAAGAAGAGATGAGCAAGTTCAATGATCAACATAGATAATTGGAAGAAAACCAGGAAATCAAGATATTGAAATGGTTCATCCAACACTACAATAATAAGGATGAAATCAAATATTAGGAGATTCCATGGTACATGTAAAGATCTGAATTGAGAGCATACCTCCCCAAAGCAAAAATTACTTTCTGTTTTAAGAATTTGTCTAACAACCAGTGCGCCGATGTCACGCCCTCTCTGCTCAACTGCCTGACCCCTTTCTATCAAGGTAACCTCTGCACCAAGTTCCCCAAGCACAAGGGAAGCAAACAAGCCTGATGGTCCACTGCCTACAACTGCGACCTTTGGCTTTTTAGAATGCAGAGATTTGTAGCTATCTTTTCTGACAATGTCATCTATCTTTTGCAGTTCAACACCACTGATCTGCTCATTCTCATGAAAAATGCTGATCAAATCAGCAGGTGGCTTTAAGTTAGGCATGTACTCTACGAGTCCAAGTTTTGGTTCTAATCTAGAGATGAAGTCCCATGTTCTAGGTTCCAGATTTAGAAGTTCCTTTACATCCATGTCCACAGTATAAACAAATTCAGGTTCCTTCAACACCTACACAAACATCGGTTAGAAGGTTACACATATAAGACCAATCAGCACGAGACTTTTTCATTATATCCTCATTATCCCTCATTTAAACAGGAGTGTAAATAGTAAATAATACTTATAGACCCATAATTAAACAAATAAAAGCACAAAAAGCTAAAAAACTAGAGTAACACTAGTTAATTGTACTTAAATATAAGATGAATTTGATTCGCCCAAAAGGCCAGTTAAGCCTTCTATCCTAATCCTCAAGTTTTGGTTACTAAAGTACATTTATTAATCAAACTTCTACTGCCGCGAACCACACCAATTTATGAACAAATTACAACATAGGTTTTATTTCCACAAAGCTGACCTTTCTTGCATCAAAGGACTTCCGCACAACAGAGAAGGCTTCGAGAGGTAGCATAGAAGGAACCTGCGGCAGGAAATATCATATTTTTAAAATTATGAGGAGCACATAACAAGTGTCAGTCAGACAATCAAGAGAAACATAAATATTGAACACTAAATGCAGAATGATCAAAATGAGACCTGAAGTACTAGAATGGATATTGTCAACTATCAGAAGCAGCAGCAATAGATAAGAAACAAGAATTAAAAAGATAATGGATAAGATGACCTCCGAGACAACTGTCTGCAACTCGCAACCAAAATTCGATTCAAGACAGTATCTTTTTCCAATAGTTCTACACTTGTACTAATTTCCATCATAACCCAAAAAAATACTGAGAATCCTTCATCATTACCGGAAATTCGAGCACTTTGGCAATTGCTTCGAGCAGAGGTAGGGAGACGGCGACGGAATCTTTGCCGGGGTCCTTATGCGCGGGGACGCCGAGCTTGGAGAGTCTCCAGAACCCGTCCTCGCGGTTCGCGACCTCGGTTTTGAGTTGGGTCTTGCTCGCCCTCTCGAGCTTCTTCTTCTCCGATGGGTACCGCTGCTTCCCCGTCCGCTTCGCACAGCGAATCTCTAGGGCTCTACGAGGTGAGAACGAGGGCTTCTTAGCAAGAAATCTAGGTTTGGATTTATGGTTCAGGTTTGGACAAGGACAGAATGATAAAGGCGGGAAGTTCTTGGTGGCCAGCGCCATGGGAAGAGGAGCAGGAGGGGGAGCGGGAGCGGCAGTGTTAGCTTCGGATAACGCTTGCTCCGCTTTAGAATAGAGACTATTATTATATGTCGCTCGTATAGTCGTATTCCATTCGAATTAGGTGTTTAGGTCAACTACGCGCCAGCATCGAGCAATAGCTCAGATGCTATCAGATTTAATAATATACATATTAGCATACAAGCTTTTAAATGATTAATATATATATATATTTGTGGGTATAGTATTGAAAAGATAAGCCTTAAAAATGTTGTAGCATTTTCACAATTTCGATGATCCGTCTTACATGCAGCAGCATCCAGTCGTTCAACAACCTAAAGACGCTATTGAGAATACCTGACTTCCTGCCACTGCGAAAACATCCTCACCAATTGAAAAAAGAAAAAGAAAACATCCTAACCATCAAGAATTTAACTATAATTTTAACAAATAATATATATATATATATATATATAGCTATAGCTATAACTATTACTATTTCTTTTTGTTTAAATAAAATGCATTAAAAAGAAATCCAAAGGCTCAAATTACATTTTAATACATTAGGAGTATAACATCCCAACATCTAAATTCAAATTTCAACACCATCGGTTAATTGAAACACCATTAAATTTCCACTTCCCACACCCACATCCACGCCTACATCCACCCCCAAATCACTACCTAAAATCAACTGAAATTCAGGAACCGTCCCAAATAGGGGTGAGCATCAATAACTTGTAGTCAGCTTAAAGATATAAAACTTTGATAAGTACAGATACAGACCCTTGGCAAAGACTTTTAAAAGTCTACTGGGAAAATGGTAGCAGACATGTATCTATACATATGTTAGCTTTAGGAGATAAAAGTCGCCTAACATTAACCACACTGAACTAACCATTTTACTGTAGCATTCCGTCCTAGACCAAAACCCTGGTGTACTCTCTCATCTGAATTAATCCACTAGATGAGGACCAGGAGTTTTAAATGGAAGACCACAAGAGTAAGTGACATACTTAACACTATCCAGAAGCACAACAACAAAGATCCGTGAGAGGGACTTCTGAGAGATCCTTGCATCACCGTCACCATCACCAGCGTCCCTTGGATCAGCCAAGACAGAGACTACTATCTGCGAAATTGGTTTGTTGACATGGAAGTTGCTGCTTTCAGAAGGCTTACCAAGTTGTTCTGTGTTATTGATTGTAGTTCCAGTTAGTGGGATTGGCCCATTAGGCATAATCCTCCTGTTTCTCCTCTTCCCTGGAAGAGCAGATGGAGGGAGATTCTCAGTGGCATTGACAACTGGAGTAGAATTAACAACTGAAGTAGCCGGGATAATGCCACTTGTATGAGCGGCTGGAGAAATATCAAGCTGAAACACCTCAGTGCACATTCCAGAACTTAAAACAGGGCCTGTCAAAAATTCATGAAGAAAAATAAGAACTTCAGATACAAATTTCCAACGATTGAAGAATGGAAAGGAAGATGAGTAACGTCACTACAAGTTTCATTTCTTCAAAAACAAAATTAAGCTAGCTTTGCACCATGAAATACTTGCAGCATAATGCGCAAGCATCATCTATTGAAGCAACAGTTGGTGGGTGTAGAACTCAAGGATTAGTTATTTAGTTCTTTTAAATTTGCAAATGGAAGCAACACATAATGCAACAGATATAAACTTCCCCAAATAAAGCTTTCTTTATCCATTGGATAACGTATAGACTAGTCCATCATTACACAAGTCATTGACAGACTTTTGATGCATTGCAGAGAAATCACACATGCCACAGAAAGTAAATGAACACAACTAGGTGTTTCGAAGTAAGAACTAATACAGAGAGACATGGATCTGCATATACTTTTTAGGCATAAACAGCATTCCTTTAAGGCAATTATAAATCTCTACAAATATCTGCAAGGAAATATACTTTGTTATCCTCTCATGAATTGCACAAAATATATCATTTGAACTAGCTGTGCTGACAAAGAACATCTACCAACAGTGTTATATAAATATATCAGCATAACTTGATTTTTCCATCCCAACAAAGATGAATAAATTGGTCCACCTTGAAATCAGCTGAAAACCTAAAAAGCAAGAGAACAGTAAAACAACAATTGTAGTGGTACAGTAGCAGGGATATTCTATCTAGGGTGTTGAATCCAGGTTTGAATCTCCTCAAAACCTTTCCGACTCCTAAACACTGTCCTTCAAGCTACTCCTTCCAACACCTGCTCCCCGCTTCAGCACCTGCTCCAGCTCATACCCAAGCAATTGATATTCAAGCTCAAAAGTATCCAAGTTCACAGAGACGAAACGATAATGTCTCCATGACTCCCTAAACAATTGCTTGTTTTATACTAAGAAAACATCCATGATGATAATAACCAGGTCAAATCACCTTATTCTAAAAAAAGAGAAGAAAAGTCATTTGTATGCTTGTCTAAGTTCTTCCACAAACTCTTCTATGTAAATCCTATTGAACTCCTATAATTTTATACAACAATTTTTTAAGGTAAAGCCAGCAGCAGTCCAAACCATACTTCGAAAGTAAGAGAATATAACCCAGGCAAACAGAAATGGTTTTGAAAATAACACAGGCCAGAATTACCTGCATAGCACACTAGACAACGAACTATAACCTATAATAATAAGTTTGCAGATATACACTCTGAGGCCAGCAGATTACTCTCTGGCTAGGGGAAGCTCCTAATGGAAAGAGTACTCTCATTAAAGCAGGGTCGGTACCAATAAAAGGACAAGAAGACACCCATTAGATAAGGTACCTCTAGTAATGTCCTGTACTAGATACTACTATTACAGTATAATCCACTTCTACACACTACAAAATTGACCATATTTGGGAATCAAGTGTTAACCACCTTAGCTTTCAACGTTCTACCAACCGCGAAAATTATTTTGCTATCCCTCATTGGTCAGCATTCACAATTCCAATATCCATCATATAATGGTTCTTTATCAATATGAGCTCACTCCACATGGATGATTAAGAGATATCTTATAGTATTGATCAGCATGCAAGATCTTCCACCCTCTCCTTACAAAACAGTAGTTGTATCACCCTTGCCAAAATCCTTAAGCACGATTAAACCTATGCATGCATTTGGATAATACTGCAATGCCTGAGTCTTCAGATACAACACTTGCAGCCTGCAGGATGGACCTCATACTAAGGAGGACCATATTCTTCATCAGTTCACTATGTTTGAGATTACATCTTGTTACACTTTGCATGTCAAATGTCTGCAACTACACAATAACTACTGTTCAAATATCAGAAATGCCCCACTCCTTACTGATCACTTTAATTATGTTTTACTTTATATAGGACTCCCTTCTGCTGAATCATGGCTGGACAAGGAATGAGGAATTAAACCTTGGAAATAAGGAAACAGATTTCTCTGTCTTAATATTACCCACTTTGTAATTGTTTTCTTCCTTTCTCCCAGAAACAACATTTTTTTACCATTAGAAATTGGAAACAAACGGATTAGCTAGGTTTTTTGTTAATATATAAAATACCAATAAATAGTCCTACAAATAAAGTACCTAGATTATTTATTGTATGCCATATTGAGATCTATAAGTACCATTATATTAGAAAGTTCAACTGTTCGATGGATCAATTTATTGTTAATTCATATGAATCTTACAAAATTACAATCAGCATAAAATTGTGCAAGCCCACATGACCTATACTATCAATTATTGCAGTTTCTATGCATAAATACATAAAACATTTATTCAAGAAGTGTCGGCCTCAAATATGAAATCAATCAATTTGTTTATAACTATGTCTGTTCTATTATAGCATTAGAATTGTTAAGTATGGCTAAGTCTAGCAATAAGATCATAAGGGATAAATTTCTGGTAGGTTCAAAAATAACAACAATTAACTTTATAAACAAAAGGTTAGATAACTGGAGCATGTATATACACCTATGCGTGAATAACTAATTTGCACTGCTTACCTGCCATTCCTTCATGGAACCATTGTGGTAATGGCTCATCAGTAAAAGATGATTTTATATGGTCCCTGTAAGCATCCTCAGAAGCAGAAGCTAGAGCTCTTAGACGCTCAGCTGAGCTCCTATATGGTTTAGAATGCTGATTCACCTCCTTTTCAGATTCCGAGGCAGCCAACTTGGATGTGACATAGCGAGCAACTGCCAAACTAGTCTCCTTACTTTCTTTGCCCAAGGACTGTCTGACCTGATCCCTAGATGCTCTATGTGCAATAGCTCTCTCACTAGCAAGAACAGAATTGATTATCAAATTACCATTGATCTTGACATGCTTTCCATTTCTTGGCACATATAATAGAGCAGGCAGAGTCTCAGTTGCATTAGTGGAGAAAACAGACTCACCATCCTGTCCCAGATTCATTCCTGAATGACATTTTCTACCAGTAATCCTATCAATACCACCTTCCGCAAGGCCCATTTTCCCATTGCAAAGTCTAGTCTCATCAGTGCTATTCGAACCACTACCCCGACCACTTACTGTCAATACCCTCCCATGATATTGATCCAAGATCCTACCTTTGTCAGTACCAAATTCATCAAATTCTGTCTCTCTGCCCCCTCCAAATTTACGATTTACTCCACGAATTACAGGTCCAACCACCATCAGAACCAATACCAACCCCAAAATGCTAATACTGGCAACCTTCTTGGTCTTACTCCCTCCTCCCTTTTTGCTCTCTGACTTCTTAGCCTTTGGAGCCGGCACAGGCTGCTGCGGCTTTAATCTAGGTATAGGAACCAGAGGAACCTGAGACCCTTGCGGCCTCAAAGCATACCCGGGAATCCATGGGAAATGCATGGGCTGTATCACACCCGGTGGCGGAGGATACACACCCGGGGGCAGACAATTGGCACCGCTTCCACCCAGCTGCTGCCTTAGGCTCGCGTTTTCTGCCATGATGTATGAGATCTTAGTGTTGAGTTCGTTGATTGTCGAGTTCAGAGCCTTCACCTTGTCCTCCAGCTCCTCAATGTAGTGTTTCTTCCTCTGCCTAGATAGCTGCGCGCTCTCCCGATTCCTCATAAGCCGGGCCTTCCGCTTCTCATCCTCCTCACCCCCCGCGGTAAAGACGCACGAGGACGAGACCGCATTCCCCTCCTCGGACCGCAGGAACTTGCTGACCCTAGGGCTAGGGTTAGGGTTACCGTCTAAGATATCTTCATCTTTCTGCTTCTTCCTCTTCGAGCACCAATTACCCTTCTCCGCCTCCTCTTGCTTCACCTCGCCGGTGACGGCCGACGCCTCCGAGCATCCGCCGGATTCCGGCGAGTCCGGGGAAACGACAGCGTCATGGCTCCCGGATACCGGAAGGGAGGAGGAGGACGAGACCCCCGACCCCTCGTTAAAATCCTGCGCCGGGTAATCCGGGACGGAGAGGAAATCGTCGACGGAGAAGTCGACGTCGATGTCCAAGTCGTCGAAGAGAGCATCCGCATCGTAGTCGGAAGGGATCGGGAGATTACCGGAGAAGAGGTCGGGATCGAAGAGATCTGGATTGAGGGACTCGAGCTCGGGGTTATGGCTGTGGTTGTGAAGATCGAAGGGGCAGGGATCGATCAGGGTTGAATCCGCCATGGCAATTTAGGCTAGGGTTTTGGCATCGGAAAGACTTGAGAGGAATGCGAAGAAGGCGGGGGTGGAAATAGTACGCGAGGTCTCGGGTGTGACGTGCGGGTGAGTAGCGCACATACACGCGGGTTCGGGAAGCTTCGGGCTACCGTTATAGTTTTTTTTGGTTGTTTAGACTCCTTTTCTTCTTCTTTTTTTCCGTTTACCCTTTAAAAGAACGGTTGGGATACGTTTGGAATTTGGATGACTCACTCGGTGTTACTTTTTGATGCGTAGAAGCAACAAAAGAGAGGGTGGATTTTGCAATCTGAGCCTAAAAAATGCATTAATTCCTTCCACGCCCTCAGCAGTCCATAGAATAGATTCAATACGAAGTTTTAATTGCTTATTATATTGTATGATTGGCAACCTCATGATGATTAATGAAACTAACGTCTTTTGATTTCAATGGGCCGGCCCGTTACATATTGGGCCCTACTCTAAATATCTCATAGGGCCTCTCTGCAAAGCTTTTATGTTTAAAAGCAAAAAAGGTCTTCATATTATTACGTCTGGTTGGGCTTAATTCTTTATATTTTCATGAGCTTATAGATTAATGAGAAGTTATATGTTAAACCACCTTATTATCTAAGAAATTATCACAACGAACCTAAATTATGTGCATCAACTTCAAGTTCAAATGTTTATAAAGTAAAATTGAAATCAACTTTTTTAATTTATTTTCTAAAATTTTATAAGTTTCTTTTTAGTCCCCGAAATATCTGGCACGGTGAGAACCGACACGTTTCTTCCCACTTCAGGCCAATCCACCTGAGAAATGCACATATCTCCCCCATTCGTAGGTGGACGGCTGAGATCTTCCCACGAGGACGAAATAAATCGCCAGAGCCTTCTCCTCCTCGAACCCTTTCAATCCAAAGAGGAGAAAGGCGAGGGTGGGAGGGAAAACCAAACCCCTCTCCTCTCCTCTCCTCTCCTCTCCTCTCCTCTCGATCTCGAGGCGGAGATAGTAGCAGCGATGGACTCCGTGCAGAGCCCGGTATCCTGCGCCTCGACGCACGATAGTGGCGCACCGAAGGAGGTGAAGGCGAAGGAGGCGGAGGCGGAGGCGGAGGCGTGGCAATCCCGGGTGGATCCATTCCTCGTGGAGGCCCTCGAGAACCCTCGACATAGGCTCATCGGTAGACCCCCTATTCTTGATTTGTGTTTCCTTTCGGATTCTTGTTGTGCGATCTCTGGATTGGATCTCGAAGGAATTCTGCTGATCAGGTTTGCAGTTAAGAAGGTTTTGATGCGGGGGGAGATGGTTTTTGTTTCTTTCCTTCTTTTTTGTGTAATTGGGATGTTGAACTTGAATTTGATGTTTTGAGGAGAAATTGGTGGTGTGGATTTGGTCGCTGGGACTTGATGCGGTTTTGGTTGGGTATTTAATTATCTCTCTCATTCTCGATAGATCTGTTTTCTTGTTTGATTGCTTAATAATTGTTCAGTTTAGTCATGCAATCTTGTTTATATTTAGGTCACTAATTTCTTCATGTGATGAGGTGGTGCAAGTTTAAGATGAAAATTATCTGGCGCGTCTAGTGGTGATAGTGCTTAGCCCGGTTGCTAGTGGTTGTGGCAATTAAAGAAACATAAATCTATCAAAAAGAAGGAAACTTGGCTGCTTTCAGTTTGCTAAAATATGGTCATACATTAGTGCCTCTTCCGGCTTTGATAGCGAATGCAAAATTGTCTTATCTGATTCCTGACTCCAGCTCTCATATTCCTTAACAATGTTAATTTGTAGCAGAGAGCAATTAAAGATATCGGTCATTCTATGACTTCTTAATGTATCATTTACATGAGGTCTTGGAATGCCAACAAGATTTGTAGGTTCCTTTATATCTTCATATTGTTATATAGAGGACACAATAAGCACTTGCTACTTCAATTTGATGGCAAAGTGATTGAAGAACCTATAGACTTCTCAAATTTTATCATACATTAAATTGCAAGTTGACAAGGACTTTGTGGGTTAGCCTTGTTCATTTGTTTAAGTACGTTGCAGGTGATCGGTTTATTTTCATTACTTGTATGATGCTTATGTTAATGAACAACTTTAGATTCTTGTATTCAAGAAGAAAGAATTGGATAGGTGTTGATTTCTGCTAAAAATGTAGAAAAGATTTGTCACATTTTCTTGATCAATGATTTTATATCTATGAGCTTCTTTTTCGTGTTTAGTATTGGTTCTTGGTTAATGGTAATTAACTATTGGCTTTGTATAAAAGGATCGGCGAGAATCCTGTTTACTAAACTTTTTAAGGGGCATATTGCTTTCTTTCTTGTGTTTCTTGGTTGTGTTCTGAACTTCTGGTTTTGGTTTTCAGTACTATTTTCAGAATAATCCTCGTTAAAACTTAATATTTTATAGTATTGTGCATGTCTGTTTTAAAAGAAATTAGTTAGAAGGATATATTAACTATGGCTAAAATTTTGAGAGTCCTGTAAACAGTAGGTGCTCTTCTGGCGATTAATTTATATTCCCTCGAAAAAAAAATGTAGATGAAGAATTTCCTTTGGAATTGGTATGCTGGAAAAATAACCAAATATATTAGCTACTGTTCAGTTCTAGAATTTAGTGTACTTGAGAATCAAGTTTATTCAAATCAATCTTGAACCAGCAGTAAAGCCTCTTTTAGACAAGTACCGCCTATTTTTGGCTAAGTCATTCAATCATAATTTGGATTTTTTTAAGATGAACTTTCACCACAATTATATATTTATACACCAAAATAAAATTTTTGGTCCATGGACACGATAAGGAGGTTTATCCTGATTAGACTGGTTCATATCCTATTTCAAATATTACTGTTTGGTTGGAGGGTGTTACTAAGTCATGTGATGGTTAATAGGGAGTAGGGACAAAATGGACAGGAGAAAGGGTAGAGGCAATCGACATCTTTTAGGCTAATTCCAAATAATAATCACATTTGCTTATCTCTTATCCCACCTCAAATGGGAATTAGGGAAGTTGAGATAACACTCCCTTGTCACAACTTCGATCGAAATTATCATTTTGGATCCGATTTGTTGTTTGGTAGAACATTATGTTGATAAAAAAACACCCAAAAGGCAGCTAAGTTTAAGGTTTGCATATGATTTGTCAACTTATCTTAAAATTTTATCACCTTTCTTTATCCTTTATGCCCTATGCCTCCCAGGCAGGTAAGAAAGTTAAGAAACACCTCCATGTCACAACTTTGACCAAAATTATCATTTTGAGTCCAATTCATGCTTGGTGAAATTTTGTGACAAAAAGGAGTTTACCTTGGGATAACTTCCTCATATCACATATCCAAATGGAGCATTATATTAAGGTTAACCTACTATTTGTCATATGCTCTTTCTTACTATTTATGATGTCAAATTTCATTGGAGCTGATTTTAAATGTTTGTTTGAAGGCATGATAATTTATTTGTCCTGAAGGATTTCAAGGGAATATTTAAATGATATAAAAGAGTAAGCATGCCTTTTTAATTATTCTATCGCTTGAAAATAATGCCTTAATATCTTTATCTTGTAGTGTTGCGGATGGAGTTGGATATACAGAAATTCATGCAGAACTCTGATCTGCATGAATTTGAATTCCAGCATTTTCCAACCTCCTACCTTCGGTGTGCTGCTCATCGTGTTGCACAGCATTATGGTTTAGAGACAATGGCAGCAGGTAGCATAGTTGATGGTTCATGCAGCAAAATAATTGCAAGAAAAACATCTGAAAGCAGGTCTCCGGCTATTTCTTTATCAGAAATTCCTAGTAAACTTACTGAAAGTGAGACAGCAGAGCACTTGAAGGTCGTTATTCGTCAAAGACCCAGCAAAGCTTCCCAAAGTGACGCACTTGATGTAGAAACCAAGAAAAGTCTCATGAAAACTGTCGAAGAGAGGAAGGAGGAATATGATAAAGCACGGGCTCGCATTTTCAGTGATTCCAATATTACTGACATAGAATGCCCATTTCCTACAACTACAGCCGATAAAAGGCACTTGTGGTTGGGCAAGGACGAAATTGCAAGATGCAAACATCTCGTTGAAGAGAGCGAGAAGATCAACACAAAGGATAGTCCTCCTAGAGTTGCTGTTTTTAGAGACAGGGAAAAGGATCGCTATGATCCAGATTATGATCGAAGTTATGAAAGGTATCGGCTTATTGGGTCTATCATTCAGATTTCCATTGCAAAACTTGATCTGCATCCAATTGCTTCTGTTAATTTAAGAATGCAGATAACCACTTGAACTCTTTTACAGGTATGTTAGCAGTGTCGTGCCTGGCCATAACTACAACCTGGGGACATTTAATGCCCTTCAGCCTCCAATGTTGCAATATGAGGCAGGTTATCTTCAGTCTGGTAACTTCCCAAGAAATCAAGCTACTTTGAACTATCGACCATCTGACACAACTATGAGCCCCGTTAGTGGTGTTGGTTGCCAACAAACTTTCAGGAATGCTGTCTATGTGCAATGGCCCATGCCTTGGATGATGCACCCACACTGCTATCACAATCTCACGCAAACCATCCAGGTAGGCATATGTATCCATCTAGTGTCGTCTGGAGTTTTAACAGAGTTGAACTGTAGTTTCCCATTATCTCAGTGAATTTAGGTTGGAAATGGTTCAGTAGACGGACAACTCTTTACAAAAACTGTTTTCTTTTGGTGAATACCAATTTGTGGCTGTGGATGGGTCAAAACAGATCTAGTTAATTAAGCTATATTGTGTCAAATTTAGTTAATTAAGCTGTATTGTGTTGTGACCACTACACAGCCTCTCAATATGACAGCCCTAGCTGTCATTTACCAGGATTTGAATTATTCGTTGTTCTTGTGCAGGTTCCATTCTACCAGAGCTTTGATCACTTGCAAAATGGCTAGAAGAGACTTCTGGATGCATGACATATGTTACTTTCAAGTGTGTTCAGCTAGGAAAGATGTTCTGGATTTCTAAACTCTTGTTCAATTGTAGGCACTTTGTTGTAGCATTGACTTCATAAACTTTGGATGTTTTTTTAGCATATTATGTTGTTTCTGGTGTATTCTATTTTCATTGGGACTATTGGTTACCTAAGTGTTATGTTTCTAAATAAGAGGTAAAGATTGAGAGAGAGATTCTTTCTTTCTTTCTTTTAAGAAAAAAAAAAGAGTCTTATATTAGATTAAGAACCATCCAGACGCCAAGAGCTCAAGTGTGGATATACTTACAAATTTTGCATTTAAAGAAATATTGAATAAGAAGAAAAATGTCATCCACAGGGTGTTGTGTTTGTAAGGAGGGAGTCGGTCTCTATCGACACCTGACAGATTAGAATTGTGGCAAATAAAAAGAAAGGAAAGGAGCAGCGCTAGACGGAGAATCCATCAATTTTCACCTTTTATCCACCCGGTAAAAGAGAGATTACCGGGCGCTTTCATATGGTGAGAGTTAGGCACAGAGTTAATTCATAAGTTAGGCACAGAGTTAATTCTCAAACCTTATTTCGGATTTATAGCTGATGATGGCCTTACTCCTTGGGCGCTTTCATATGGAGAGAGTATTTAACCTACCCTATCCCCCAAATAAAGGATCTACAAAATTATAGGCTATCTTGGAATTTGCTCATTATTGAGTAAATGCATAATTGCAGACCCATCAAAAGGATGCCAGGTGCGTGCACCAGGCGAAGCATTTGTTGCTTCTATCAAAGTAACATCTTCGTACTTCGCCTGACGTAATTGATAGATTCTCCACCAGAAGGGATTAGCAAGCATTTCATCAAAAAAAAGATTGGCCAATTGGCCCACATCAATCCATATCCACAAACACTGTTACCGACTGTGATGTGGCCTCACGCTTCATCATGCAGGAGATATTTCTCATTTCCTTCCCCTTTCCTGTGTCTCTCTTGTCTATATTCATATTTTCTCCCAATAACAGAGCCAAAAATAAATAAATAAAGGTTCTGTTACCATGGATGACTAACAAGAATATATGTTACAAAATGACAAAATTCAGAAGAAGAAAAATAATAATAATAATAACAACAACAACAATAACCTTTAGGTAGAGGGGTAAAAGATTTCATCTAGTACACCACATCGCGGGAACTAGCAACAATAACAAGGTATTGCATGTGATGTGCACACCTTGTGCTGAATTACTGGTCTGTGCCCACGCCAGCTAGAGGAAGGATACAATAAACACATCATGCCTTTAATCTGATTGCCCTTCACTCGATTAGCGACGAAATACAATCACATGCAATAGATCTCGTACTTATTCAGCCTAACGTCTAGATGATATAACTATGTCTAACAAAAAGAGAGATACACGTTCAAGGTGCATCCTCGTTCAGGCTACACCATACTTTTTTCTAACATTTAAATGATATATTCAAAAACTTTTACCCTAGGAGATCAACGTGCAATCAATAGTCAAATACAAAAACTAAAGCATAAAAAGGCCATCTCATACACAGATATATACCTAGATAAAAGAAGATCTTAATTCAAATTGAAACTAATTATTGATAACCACAATAGTTACAAGATTGACCTACAAACTAGTGTCTTGCTCACTCAAATCGACCTATGGTTCATTGCTTTTCGCAATTAATTTTTAACATTCAAAATTGATCGTTCAATCTCAATCATTCTTGAAACATGGTTCTTTCACATTAAATGTAGATATAATAAATAATTCAATATGTTCTATCCAAAGTGGCTGGTTGTTATCCAAAAATCTTTCTAAGGATAATCAAAACGGTCGCTTAGGGTTAGGTTAAAACTATCTTAAATAGCTCTTCCAAACAAGGTATTGCAACAGTGCTCATACATGAAACTAGACTATTTTTATAAACAAAAACATATTTTGATTATATTATCAATTACAACAAAACAAAAAATCTTGTAATCTCCCATTTTGACAATTTGTGATAAAATAATATTTTTCTATATAAAGTCTAAACCAACAATCACAAGATCCTAATAGAGCATTACACAAGTATTTAGTGAAATCAAAATAAAACCAAAACTTCATCACTAATACCATATGAAATACATGTGTGGCTAATCATAATAAATGAAACATACTTATATTAAAAAAAACATACTAGCATGTAAGATACGAAGTCATGATAAAACAAAAATTCAAGTCATATCACTCCTTTCCAAGTCTATTTTTTCTACAATAATCAAATTAAGAATATATTATTTTTTTCTATGTGTCCTCATTATCCTTATACAAATTATTCATACAACGTCAACTTACTTTCAAACTAGATATGCTCATCCAAAAGTTGCATCACAGATTTTTTGTTCTCATTTAAAATAAAAATAAGAGAAATAAGAAACATCAAAACCAACTAATCCAAAAATAATCATAAACAAAGATAAAACAAATAACTAACAAGAATACCCAGTAACATTCTGTTAGGGCATGCATATAAATGGGTAAAATTCCCCCACTAAGGAATCAATTAATAACACCGTCCCGAAGAGGTGCCGAAAAATCAAGACTTTTGCAAAAATTCACAATACAGCCTAATGTGCTCTTGAAATTGTCTTTTCTTTCGAATATCTTGCTGACTATCTCTCTACACTAGTGATAACACTCAAATATGAAATCTAAACTCTTTTGCAAATTCAACATATTTTGATTACCTTGCTAATTACAAAAACCACGGATATAATTATGGCTAACAAAAGAGATACAAGTTTAGCTTGTAACTCAAAATAAATTACAGCAGAAATGTAAAAAATGCCAATCCAACAATTCAATTGCCAAAGGGAAAGAAAATAACTGAAAGGAAAGCTAAATGCTGTTGCTAGGCCACAATAAATTGATCAGGACATCAGTGGACAAGACACTCTTTCTATCTACCATTAACTTCTGATAAGCTGATCTGTTATACATGCTAAAGAAACTTCAATGAGCTTTGATTTGTTGTTGTCTGTAAGGAGATGTGCTAGATTACCTTTAAAATGGCTCTACTGCTAGATAGAAAGAAAGAGAATAGAAATGTTATTCTAGTTAATGACTAACTTTCCAAACTTCACTAATAACCCAGTTCTTCAGATAAGAAAATAAGAACAGCCAAGAATACTCGCAATATGCTAAACTAACAAAAGAAAAAAAATTCAAGAAAGAAGAAAAGATTCAGCTTAGCTGAATTAATGTAGCAACTTATTATAACTTGTTACTAGACACCAAAATGGACCATATAACACAGAATTTTTACTGTTTGTAACCTGATAAAGACTACATTACTTCTGTTCTGCACATATCTTTAGCACCCCTAACTGCAACTTCTCTAGAAATCAAAAGTTAGTTGACCTTATTCCCTGCTTACGCTCATTAGCATGAGCAATCAATAAACATAATGCCATGACTTTCTCATTCATTGGACATCACTCAGTACACAAAATCAACTGTTTGAATGGAAGATGAATTCCACAATAATTTAAATCTTGCTCGTCTACCCTTTCAAGGATTGACTCACCATGTGTTTAACTGCAATCACTTGCAGAGTGATGGTAAACTGGATGTGCAACACATCGGACAAAATATTGAAGCTCACACTAATCCTTTACCTGCTAAGTTCAACTATTTTCCAGCTTATAACAGGAGTTTTTTGCCCACAAAAACAATGGAATGTTAACTGTGTTAGCAAAATAATTAACTTCATACTCCTAATTTGTGCCTAAGAGCGACCAGATGACCAAAAGCTACATAGCACAATCAAGAATTGCATCATTCTTTTCTTCGAGCTACCATCAGAACTTATTGACAGAAAGTAATCAAGTTCATAAACGATGAAGTTGAAGCATGAACTGTATAAAGGGACGTAGTTTAAGATAGTAAAACTACATATTTTAATCAAGAGCAACCTGACTGGCCAAAAATTGTGCATAAGAGCAAAAAGCTACATATTAGAATCAAGACTTGCATCATCAACTCTTTGAGCTAGCAGCATACTATATTGGGAGAAAGTAATCAACTAAGAAAACCGAAGTAGAAGCATTAGCTGTATGGAGAGTGCAGTTTAAGAAGGAAATAAGATACATCAGTCATAACCATTGCACTAGATTGCAGCCCCAATACAACATAGTGCAGAAGTGATTCCCAAAGAGACTTAACAATTCAAACAATAGAAAGAAGTCAGCATAATATATTTGATCATGAGTTAAAGTTCAAACTGTAGAGACTATCTGGTAATATTATAAAACAAAACCTATAATTTTTGACACAATGAAAAATTTAAGATGGATGAAAGGGTCAACTAAAACTCAGAAGAACATATTCTCTCCATATGCTATCTGCTGCTAGTGCACCTATATTATCTTATAACCAATATAGTGTTCATACATTTCAGGTATATTAGTTAACAGTTATCTGGAGTTGAGGATAATTTGCAGCCTTTCCTGAGCAATTGCTTCACAAATCTGTCATTAGCAATAGTATTTGGACAATAACATCATAATTTAAGCACATATAAAATGGGCAACTATTATAATTAGTTTTAGGGAATCAAAATTTTGCTCCTAACCTATATTTAATTTTCACTGATCAGCAGGAACTGTGGCAGAAAATAAACAGAGAAGTCATGGGGAGCTCAGAAATTGTACAGTACGCATGAAATTCTGATGGGAATTATATTATATTGACATAATTCAACAATGCCTTCATCTACATAAAACAGAAGTTTTAAGTCATTTAGTTTAACAATGACTACTACAACAAGAAACCACTCTAATCAAGTCGCTCTTCACAACATAATGTAAATAAGTAGGAAGAAAAAGAACTAAAATAAGCTAAAAATCTCTACAAATCTCTCATACAAGATCTCCTTGTTGCTGAAGCACAGGCTTAAAAATTTGAAACACAAGCGCAACTTACCATGGGAATATTCTTGAATTCCTCCATCTTTCTACCGATTATTTGGTGATATTACCAACCTCCATACCCGACCTCCATGTTCACCCACAACTCAACTTAGTCACAGTTGACACCAACAACTAGTCCAGTACCATGAAATGAGCAGAACCCACTGAATTAGAAGAAAGGAAATCCTCCAGAACAAAGATGACCAATTAATTACAATAGTATGCAAGCTAATTTCCAGAGGCAACGAGCTACTCAGAATTGAATTAGATGCTGAAAGAAAAACTAGAGGGGATAAAATCATATACCTGAACTAGTCATCCCCTGTGGGGAAAAGAGTTAGAACCCTCCTTCCACCCTCTCCTCCCCTACCGCCAGACTCCAAATCATCGGCATACGTAGGCTGCATCTGTGGTGGGGTCACCAGCCCACCCACTGGCGGACCGACCATCCGATGCATCCCCGGCAAAGGCACCGACCGGCTCAAGAATCCATGGTCAAACCCCACGGCGCCGTTGCCGGCCGGCGACCCTCCGAATTGCCCTAATTGTCTCTGATGGTGATACAGCTGCTGCTGCTGCTGCTGCATTGCCGCGGCCGCCGCACCGATCTGCTGGTGGTGCTGCAACGCCGCCACTGGCACGAACGGCATGTATGGCTCTGATCCCCCGGCCCCGCGCCCGGAGAGGAAATGGTGCGGCACCGGCCCGGAGGCGAACAGCTGCTCGGTGGCGGCGTCTCCGGCGGCGGCGGCGCCTCCGCCACCGGAGGAGCTGAGACCCTGCATCCGTTTAAGGTAAAGGCGGTACTTCTGGAGGTGGCTGGCGACGTTTTCTCGGGTAAGACCGTCGACGCTCATGAGCTGCATTATAGTCTTGGGGACGGCGTTCTTGATCCCAAGGTGTGCGACGGCGTCGACGAAACGCTTGTGTAGCTGCGGCGTCCACACCAACCGCGGCCGCTTCAGGGTCCTCGCCGGCTCGCCGCCGGATCCTGCGCCACCTCCTCCGGTGAGGTCGCCGGAGTCGAAGTCCGGCGGAGGCGGCGGAGGAGGGGGTTGATGGTGGTGGTTATGGTGGCTGTGGTGCGGCGAGGGATCGGCGGGGCTAGGGTTAGGGTTAGGGTTTGGGATGTCGAAGGCAAGGGCGAGGTCGGGGGTGATGAGGGTTTGGGAAAGAGGGGTGAGCTCCTCGGGTGTCGGCAGCTGCTCCTCCCACCGCGCGAACCAGTTCGGCTCCTCCTCTTCCCTCATCCTCCTCCTCCTCCTCCTCCTCTATTCCTCCACTATTCCACTTCTCTATTCCGACTTTTCCCTCACTAGAATAACTTTTGAGATGGTGCTGGTGGTAGTGGCGGTAGTGGTGGTGAGTTAGTGAGAGAGAGAAGAAGAGGGGAGAGGGATTCGAGGTGGATCGTTCTCTTTTTTGTTTTGGTCTCTTCTGCTCTCTCTCTCTCTCTCTCTCTCTCTCTCTCTCTCTCTCTCTCTCAATAGCTTCACTTCTCTCATTAGTTGCTTCGTTTGTTTGTTCTTCTTTTACATATCACCGCCTACATTTTACTATTATTACAAAACATATCTTCCTTTTCGCGACATATTCGTAAACCCCCTACTCCTATTCCCGCAATAATCCTAAAGCACAGGCGGCGACTTGCAAAAACGAACCCCTTATTTTGTTCGCTTGCTGGGAAGTTATTCTTTGCTTTCTGGGAGACCGAGTTCATGAGCGGGGCAATTTTATTCCGTCTTTTGGGGGCAAGGGAGTGGTTGTAGCTTGCAAGAGTCGAGCAGATCTCGCGGCTTCGCACAAAAACCCCTCGGAATTGGACACAATTACGAGTTCAGGACTCCCGTGGGTTCGAGATCTGGCTGGAGTTGGCTTGTCCTCATGTGGGCTGTCCTGGAATAGAAAACGTGACGCTCGTTAGAAGGATGTGGGACAGTTGTAAGACGAAAGAGATTGGGATAGTTTTATCCCCATCGTTATCATCAATAATTGAGCCCAAACCAGGATTAAAATAATTAAATAAAAAGTGTTTATGATGCAAAGATTTTATCTTCCGAATAGGATAAGTGTCTTATTCGCCCTAACCAAGATGGATTACTTGTAGATTAACTTTTTTTCGCTCCTTAAACGGAGTTAGATTTGGTCGGTGGAATAATCCCTGGTCCATTGACCAAACCACCCCTATTTGAATAGTTACCTGTACCGTAATCTTTTCATTTATTAATTAAACTACTCATTAAAGGAATGACACTCCTTCGGTGGGGCCCAATTAATTTCCTTTCTGAAATAATCAAATAACCAAAAAAAATATATCAAACTAGTTATTCTTCTCATAATCCTAGTGGCACTTCCGTCAATAAAACCATTTCCAGGGGCAGTAAGGACAGCACAGACATTTATGAGATTTTGGGCACTATCCCTGGAATCTAGGGAGACAACCGGAATTAGTTGTGCCCACACATCCTTTCGACTTCTCGGAATTGGGCGATCCGAGGTGCGGAAACAACCAAAATTACCAATCTACCCTCACTCACCGCCCCCTCCCCTCCCTTATTCTCACCCCGGGGATTTATACTCGAATAAGGTAGGTCAGGTTCGATATATTTATCGGTCAACAGTTGGGTCCACCAAGTAAGCCTTATCCCAGGGTTAGGAGAATATTATAACATTATATGCATCTTTGTTTATTTTTATGATGTGAAAGGATCTTTTCCCTAGTGGTCCATAGTTTAATGAAAAGCTGATGCAATTTTCTTATGTTCTCAAGAATAATACATACATACACTGGACTGCAAGTCTTTCAAACTAATATATAATCCTTCGAATCTTATTGGTATTTATTTATTAAGATTATCCGAGGATGGTGCAAAAGCTCTGTTGTCTAATACTCTTATTTTATAATTGCAAAACTATATACTCTTAATTATTATGTGAACTGATGACATATAACAAAGTTTTATCAGTTGCCATATACAAAAAGGCTTTTTTTCAAATGAATCATGTATCACATCAAGCAATTAAGTGGATTGGAGAAGGGCAACTGGCCAGATATGATGCCCATCCAATAGTGAGGGAGAGATTGATCATAAATTCATAACCCCCAATTCTATGTGACCTTTTTTTCTAGCATAGCAACCCAATAGTATGGAGAGATGATTTAAATTAATTTGCTAAAATTAAATGCAAGGGGGAGATAGCTTTAAGAAGATAGCATGGAGTTCATCTAATCTCATGGGATAAGATTAGTGCTTGTAATTAAAGTAGTCGTCAAAGGAGGCTTTCATAACAAGTGAAATTTCCCACCGACTGCGACGAATAATCCCCTCAACTTCCTCATATCCTCATACTGCAGTCTTCCTTGCTATAAACAAGCTGTCTCAATCTTCTAGTCCAGCAATTAGAACTTACAAAGATGTCACAAACTTAAATATCTAGATTTGTTCAGCTATTTTGATATCTCTAATGTCTCACTGATAGAGAGAAGTATGGGGTTGCAAATCTAGGTGCTAATTTATATATACTTTAATTCTAGGGTCATGGTCATATAATTGTATAATCCCACAATTATGAAATCTACCTACTCCCCATTAAGAGCCAAGACGATAAGTTTGATATAAAATGTGCTCATAAATATAGTTTAATTTATCACTTATTAACTGTCCCTTTCAAATTATCCCTATAGTTATGCCTAAAATTAAAATTTGTATGAATTTTTATTTGTATCATCTATAGACCATTCAATTTTTGTTCATTCAAACTAACTAAAAGTGTAAATTCCCATCGTACCCTTATGTTATTGATACTTTTATTGTTTAAGCAAATATGAATTTTTATCTATATTTTAAAGATGATTGAAATTTGTTCTTTCATGATTATATATTTAAAGAGAGGTACATCATAATAATTAGATAATAACTAAGTTTCGAAGCTTGTAATATTAGATTAGAGAAGATGGAATAAGCTGAAAATATATTTTGGTTTGAATTTTAAATAATATGATGAGTAAATTTAATAGAATAAGGCAATTTTATATTCAGAATGGGGTGAAATTTTAATTTAATTTTAAAAAATAATAATTTAATTTAATAGTTTCATATTAATTTAAGCTAAGTGGGTGGAAAATGATACAAATGAATGTTCAACAATGATAGTTTGATTCTAGGCATAATTATACACAGAAAATTTGTAATTTACCCCAAAAAATTCTCTTCAACTTCACATTTTCTAATTTAAATTATTAAATGACTATCTTACCCTTGGTTTTTTTTTAATTTTATTTTAATATAATAAGAGCACAACAGTTCTCCGAATGCATAAATTAACTGAGGGATTCACACAAGAAGATAAATAAGGGGGTCTAATTACTGAAAGCCCAATTCATTGAGATCAAATTACAAATGAGCCCAGCCCAAATCAGGGAGTCTCTGTTATGAGCTAGATTGGGCCGAAGGCTAACAGGGTAATTAGGGCCCAGGCCCATTTAATCTAACGAAGTGAAAGCGCGCACAACGCTGAGCTCGTCCCAGTGTTGGAGAAGAGGCGACGAGCCATGGCGGTGGAGACGAAGGAAGAGGAGAAGCCCAAGAAGACGGCGGCTAGATCTCGACTCATCGTTCGCGTCGGTGCATTCCTCGTCTCTCACAGTGTGCTCGTCAGGTACTGATTCTATCTCCGCCTTCGGACTTGTATCCTTTATTGCTTGGGATCTGAGACTAGGGTTTCTTTGCGTGCTATTGTTTTGACTCATTGTTCTTCGCAAATTGTTGGAATAACTAGCGTGGTGTGCTGCGTCGCGGGGTTTGTAGCTCTTCTCCTGCTTCCCCTCTTGGCCAAGAATACTTACATCTCCGAGAATGCTCTCATGCCAGGTTACTTCTCAAAGTTTTTCTATTTTTGCGTTTGGTTCGGTTTCTATAGCGTTATTCTGTAGGATTTGCAATTATCAGTTCTGCATTTAATTTCGACTAGAAATTTGTAAGAGTGCACCGCACCCAAAAGCAGTCTATTGTGTTCCTCTAGAGTACTTTGGATTATAGCTCTATAAAAATCTAAGCTCAACTTCGATATGGAATTAGATTCTCAGCGATACAGAAACAATTTTAATGAAAGGAACCACTTTCTCTTTGCATAGTCTAGCATGGTCAGCTTATGGGAGTCTTTAGTTTACAATATTTTACCTGGAATGGAAGTCATTTGGCTATTTTCTTTCCATTTTGGCTAATATGACTCTTTCTGAAATGATCTACTTTGATGGAAGTATAGGAGTACTTTACGATTTTTTAAATTATGCAATCTTAGTCCTGGAGTGTCTGTAATTGCCTAAGGCCAAGAACTTCCTGGCAATCTTCATTTGTGTGAAATTTGACCAAGTGAAAGTTCTGCTAACAGGGTCAGCTACCCCAGCATTTTCAGCTCAGGATGTCATGGAAGCTAACCAGTTTGTTAGGGATATCATTAGCAAACAAACTGAGAAAGAAGGAGCTGGAATGTATGTTTACTGGACTCCTGTTTGTCTTTCTTTATGCATGAACTTTTTTCAGATGTTACTTGTTAGTCACGATGTAAATTGTATGTCGTCTCTCTCTCTCTCTCACCCTCCCTCCCTCTCTTTTCTGGTTCCTGTGTAACTTTGCTAGTTTCATTATGACAAGATGTTCCCTCTTGATGCTCCTTTGGTTTTGTGGTTTAGATTTTAGGATGTTGAGTCATCCAGATCTGTTACAGAAGATGAGCATCTCCAAAATGATGTCAGCATACCTGCCTTCATTGGCTCTCTTCCATTTGCCTGATTTTAACAGAAAATTTCCATTTTCTTTTCTTAATCTAATAATGCACACTATTGCTCGCTTCTTAATCCAAATTGACTCATGTACTTGCTTGTTGCCAGAAGTATATTATCTCAAGTTATAGTGCTTTCAAAAAATTTGAACTCCAGATTCTTGTTAGCGTTAAGGGATGAAGAATCTTTTAAATATTGGAAAATTTTGCATTTATCACCCTATTTTTTTATTAGATGAGTCATTTATCACCCTATAGTTTCAGCAAATTTGTTGTCCAAATCATGCCTTG
This sequence comes from Typha latifolia, assembly GCF_019914945.1. Classification (NCBI taxonomy): domain Eukaryota; kingdom Viridiplantae; phylum Streptophyta; class Magnoliopsida; order Poales; family Typhaceae; genus Typha; species Typha latifolia. Next base: position 2,659,133 of record NC_133087.1, on the reverse strand, counting down.
TAACTTCTTCTAAATCGACTGGCTCATGTTTGGATACTGATTAAGAAATTATGCTTCTCTAGGTGAGCAAACTGGTATAGGCATTTCATTCTTGGCAAACTACAATACATTTCTTTGTTTGGGATTAGATTTGTGTTTTGTGATTTTATCCTAATTTTTTGTTTTTAACAAGTTATCTATAAGATAGCTGTGGATCTTAATATTTGTGAATATAACAGAGAAGTACCAAAATTCATTGGGCAGCGAATGGCAGATGTCGGTGCTGAAGTATATAACCACAAGTTCCTGCCTCACATTAATTATTTCCACCCTCTGTATTTCTTCTCACCCATGCCTAATACTGGGATAACAGAAAATAACAAAAGCTCCAGATCCTTTGGTGTGAATTCTGTTGGCATTATACGAGCCCCTCGTGGTGATGGAAAAGAAGCGATTGTCTTGGTGAGTCCCTACAATTCACAGAAGATTGAACCAACTGAAGCATTATCGCTCGGCCTTGCTTTCTCTATTTTCTCCCTTCTTAGTCGAGCTGCATGGTTGGCAAAAGATATTGTGTGGCTAGCTGCTGATTCACGATTTGGAGAGTATACCTCAGTTTCTTCGTGGTTGAATGACTATCATAATCCTACTTTTGGGCTTAATTCAGGAAATTTGGATACCAGCGTGTGCTATCCAAGTGTTACTGATGATCACTGGGATCACATTACAGTAAAGGAGAAAGATACTAAAGTTTTTAAACGTGCTGGAACTATGGGTGCCGCTGTTGTATTTAAGGTAACAGATAATAAAGAAAAGGATGGAAGAGAGGGCCTTACCATCTTTGCAGAAGCATCTAATGGCCAAATGCCAAATTTAGACCTTCTCAACATTGTGCATTATTTGGCAGTTCATAGACAAGGTATGCGTGTAAAAATTGGGATAATTGGTACCTTACTGAATTCTTCATGGCTCAAGTTTGCTGGTGAAATACTGGAACGCTTTGGCAGATTTGCTAAAAGTTTAAATCCAAAATGGAAGTTGGATGTTACTAGTGCTGAGTATGTTGAAGGAACTGCTACCCTTGCAAGCTCTATGTATTATCAGGTGATTGAGATGTCAGATGCTATATGTTACTATGTGAAATTATTTGGTTCTTTTATCAAGCTTATCTGTTGTGCTTTTCATTGCTTTCAGGCTCTTGGTGTCCCCACTGGGCCACATGGTGCTTTTCGTGACTACCAGGTCGATGCGGTCACTCTTGAGCTTTCACCCAAATTTTATCCAAAAAATGAGAATGCCCAATCTGCATTCCTTTTAAGGAGTGGCAGGTTTGTGTCCATTCACTTCTTATTTCTTATGTTTTTGTTGTACGAGACTTTATAGTTGGAATCCCTATGGGATTAAACACTATCTAAGGCACTAGGAAGTAGGCACTAAGTACACACTTAAAGAAGCAAGGCGCCTGGTACCAAAATGGCACTTGTATGCAGCAAGGTGCTGACTAGCAAATGAAATAGAATTGATGGTACCTGTGTTTCAATAAAATAACACAAAGATTAACCGATCAATGACAAGAGTTTCAGTTTTTTAATTTTTTGAAGTACCAAGTAATAAAAATTTTGAAAAGTTTCATCAATAAGAAGTTATATACTAATATTAAGATAACATTAATCGATGAAATTCGGCATTAGATATCGCCTGAGAAATTTGGTCAATTCTGGATCATTTTTGTAGGTGGTCCTGCCACTCCTAGTCAGGAATGGCTGGTCTGCCATTTGTAGTTGTCCAAACTCCAAACTAAGATCCACTGCAATAAACCAGTAGGCCTTAGGTATATAGCATAACAAATAGTCTTGCTATGTAGGCATTCTATATTGCAGCAAAGACACTGGAATGTTCTTAGGCCTGTAAATACTCTGATAGCATCCATGAAAATGCTTTAATGCAGGTTGATTGAAGGAGTCGTGCGTTCAGTGAACAACCTCCTTGAGAAGTTCCATCAATCGTTTTTCCTCTACTTCCTAACAGCTCCAAACAAATTTGTTTCAGTTGGTGTATATATGATTGCATTTGCACTGCTTATTTCTCCCCTTCCCATCGTTGCTGCTGCTCTATTCTCTAGTACTAAAAAACAGGAAGTTCCAACAGATGACGGTGCTCAAGAATGCAGTGATACCAATACTGAAGAATCGGAGATTGCTTTTGGATCATGGAGATGGCTTCAAGCTGCAAAAGTAGTATTTATTATCCACCTATGGGCAGTGATTGTCTCATTGCTACCATATTACATCTCAAATGTTCCCAACTTGACATCCACAATCAGTATGTTGGTGTGGGTTGCATTATCCATCTTCACCCTTGCAGTTTTGTATCCTCTCTCTGGTTCCTCTTGTTCTCCCAGTGTTGACTGGGAACTTCTGAAGGCTGTGACAGTTGCTGCTGCATCTATTGGCTTGGGCCTTATGTCAATCATCAATTTCTCAACTGCTCAGATGGGAGCTATGCTTGTGGTTCCGATGTGCTTATTTTCAAGGCCTCTGAAGGCTGAGATGAAGATAAATATGTGCATTCGAGCGGCATTGCTATCTTGTAATGTAGCTTTGGCTGTGCTGGGATTCCCACCAATTGCACTGCTGATAGCAAGAGGTTTATCTGAAGGTTTTGCGAAGGTGAGCGTTGGAGATTTTTGGGAATGGATGGAGTTCCTATGGTCATGGAACAGTGCCACATATTTGTACCTTCTTCTCGTCCATCTTCCTTGTTGGCTTCTATGTATGCATGTATTATTTCACCCTTGTCGTGCAGGGGTTTTAAAGCATAAGCAGCAGTAGGCGGCTTCATGTACTAGATAAAACTTTAAATTAAGGATCATTTGTTAGACACAGGAAATTTTTGTCTTCTTTTTGTTTTCTTTTCCTAGCACATTGTGATAAATTTTATTGCATAGAGATGTCAGTGCAAAAGAGACCTTGCTCATGATTTTATAATTTATCCTAGATTTGATGATGAGTATCCTATCGAGATGTTCGAGAATTCCTTCCACTGCAACCAAATTAATTAGTACAACTTCCATCAATTATTTGAGTTCTAGAAATCGATTTCAGATTATCAGACATTAAATTTTATCGTTGTTATTTTAAAGTGATACAAATAAAATTAATTAGTACAACTTCCATCAATTGTTTTAGTTCTAGTATTCGATTTCAGATTCTCAGACATATAAAATTTTATCGTCATTATAGGAGTGGAAATGAATTAAGATCTAACTATATGGGTTAAATATTTTTTTTTCCAAATTCAAATATAAAGAATATTTATGCATTAATTTTAAGAAAGTGAGCATCTCATGTAGTCATGTTAAGTGCTTATGCTCTTCCTCGACAATTCCAATCCCCACAGGAGGAGTTCCCCCCCTTTAACCCCATGGCGTCCCCTACTAACCGACTCCTTCGATCCCTCCACCGTCTGATCTCAATCCAACAGCCCTTCTCCCCGCAACGCAGCCTCCCTCTTACCACCGCCGCGGCGGCGCCCCTCTCCTCCTCCCCGTCCACTTCAGACCGAGAAGAGAACAAGAAGAACACCGAGACCGACGATGCCATCTTCATAAAGCGCCCGATCTCGGCGTCGCCTGCGAATTCGATGGCGACTCGCGATGACACGTCGGTGACGATGCCGACTTCCTTCATGACGGGATCCATCGTAGGGAAGCGTTTCTACAAGGAGGCGACCACGCGGTTGGCCGACGACGGCAATGGATGGACGGTGATGCTCGATTACAGGACGCTAAAGACGCCGTCCAAAAGAGCGCTCAAGCTTCCAACCCTAGCTCTCGCGAAAGCAATCGCGGCGGAGTGGGAATACCAGGTTGGCTTCTCACTCTTTTGTTTTTGCTTGATTTCCTTGTTACAGTTCAGTTTTTTGTTCTTGATTCTTTATTGGATCGAGTTGGATTATGCGAAATTTCTCCTTTTCATCAAATGTTGTTTTAAAAAAATTGAACCTGTTTCGTTCTCTCTCTAGCTTCTTGTACAAATGTGGAATTGGCAGGTGTGTTGATTCTGGTTGCTTCAGTTGATGTTGGATGTCTTCAGTGAGTATGAATTGCCCATGTTTTGAATAAAAGAGAAGGCCATAGATAACCTAGGAAGTGAAGTACTTTCCCTATTTTGAAAAATTCTCTTGATATGGTGCTATACTGTTGTTTATTCAAAGATTGTTGATTGGTTTTATATGTGGGAATTGTTAAGGTAAGTCATCGTGCCATTAGCCCATTACCTTATCCTATAATTAGTAGCTAGTTTCTCTCTTACCTTGATAAGTTCTCTAATAGCATTGGGTTGATGATTCTGAAATTACTGACAGAATTATGGAGAAGGTCCATGAAAGAATTTATGGATTTTATGACCGAGTGAAGGGCTGGTAAACTCTGGTGTAAAGGTTACAGTAGTTGTTGGCTGGAATATTTTTTATTAATGCTTGGTCATTGGCATCAAAGAGAAGATGATGTGTTATAACACGTTATCTAAGATGAAACCGAGGAGAAAAAGAAAGAAGGACAAGAGAAGATGAAAATGAGAATCACCAATATGCTTTCATTAGTTCATTCAAGTGTGCTTTTTTTTCTTTCTCAATTTTCATTTCCTATCTTGGAAGAATATTAGAAGACTCAGATAACATATGGAAATCCTGAACATCCTTGGTCTTCCTAGGTCAATTATTGAGACATGACTCTTTTGGCATAATTGGATCTTTAATTTCAGCTCCAAGAGAGGCCACATCTTGACTATTCCTTGCTAGATTAAAATTAAAGCCCAAAATCCTGGCTTCAAATATCAGTACATTAACTTGGACTTGTTCCTTCTTATTTCAAGTTTAAATTATAATTACATAAAGTACAAATTTCAAGTTTTGAACTTGATTAAAACTCTAATAGTAGTATCCAAACTAGAATCACTATGTTGTGCTTGGATATCCGTCTTACAAACATTGATCAAGCAACTCTGCTAATCCTAAGTACGTCAGAAGGGATTGCCATGAGAGAACAAAGGAAGTCATGGTAGAGTCCACCCACACGACCTAGTAGCACCCTCAATAGGAAAAATAGTCTGGATGATCAGATAATTTTATATATGGAATGGACATACTTGGGGGGAGGGCACATTGTAGCAAAAGAGGAAAAAAAAGAGAAGTTTAGGAGGTGTAAGTGATATTTGGCTACAGGGATTCTATGTAATTATCCCTTATTTGTAATTCATAGAATTTCATGTGGAAGTATGTTTTATAGAGGGCATTGACCCAGTTTTTTGCCCCCTCCTTTTTTTTCTATTTAATCCTCTTTACCATTTATAGTGATATTCATATTGAGTTCTTTGTGTATGACAGCAAATAGATGGGATTCGACCTTTCACTATGCCTCTCATGAAGCTTGCTTCTACTGCACAAGATAGAGTCCCACTGACACGTGTAAAAGTAATCGAGAATTTAATGAAGAAGTTCCATCAAGATTTGGTATTCTGCCGCTCTCCTGGTGATAGTGATTTGACAAGAGGAGTCCTCAGTAAGTTTAATCCTCCTTGTGTTCTCCATTTTATCTGAGGCAAAGATTGATGATGCAAGCCATAAAGCAAAAGGAAGCAATCATATCAACACATTTTCATACAATGAATGAGCTTCAAAATGGTACTGGGTTGTTAAGTTACATTGTAAAATGTACCCAATGAGCTAACCCTTTTCCATTGCTTTTCACTTCTAGCTGTTGTGATTGACCATAGCCTGTGAGACTTGATAATCTTGATGATAGTCAATTTCTACATATAACTAAGTCGAGTTTTAATGTAAGGAAACAGCCATTTAGGCAGATGCAAAGTGTATGAATGAAAGATGGGAAAGTGGCAACTTCTGTTTTCTTGTTCAGTACCATAACCCCCGTTATAACTTGGTCCATAGGGAACCATTCAGTGTATCGACCTATGCACTAGACACATCTAATGTGTACATTTACTTATACTGGATGATTGTATTAATGTTAAGAGATGTCCATTATGTATGCATCTAATCTTGAACCCATCATATTCTTAGAAAAGTGTTGAGTTGTCATGATGCAGCAAATTTCCTTATAATGCTTGTTCTCTTGGATTTGTCCCTTCCTGATGTTTGATGATGATTCACAGAACAACAGGAAGAGAAGATTGATCCGATACTTGACTGGATACAATCTGAATTTGGATTTAAGCCAGTAGTGTACTCATGCTTTTTTGGGGGCAAGCAAGATAATGGCCTCACTAACGCAATCGAAAATGTTTTGAAGAAAACAAGTGATTATGAGTTAGCAGCAATTGATGCCATGGCTGCTGCAGCGCATTCGTTGGTGATTCCATTAGGAATTTTTCGAGGAAGGTTCGGTATTGAGGAGGCCATTGAATTGATCAGGCTTGAAGAAGATCTCCAGGTTCTTATTATGCCCTGAGTTTTCATTTTCTTTTGTTCGACTTCCCCTGTTTTGTCCCCTATCATTTATCATTTTCACTTGCTCTATTTTGTTTATTTGGTTAGATTGATCGATGGGGTTTGGTTGAAGGTGGTCATGATGTTGATATTGCTGATCTTAAGGTGCAAATCTCATCTGCTGCTGTTTTTCTTGGACTCTCACAGACACTCTGAAACCTATCTATCCACTTCTTTTGTTTCAAGGATGGCCCATGTGATATCTCAATTTTTAAGAGCTTTTAACTTAATTTCGAGTTATTTATTTGATAGCAAACTACTTAAATGTGATGTAGATTGTAATAAAACAAGGCTCTTTAGATGGATAAACTCATAGTAAGCAAACCAGAGGTCCTGGAAATTCAACTCAACATTTGGAACTGCCTCCTTTTGTAATCGAAGCAAAATGTTATGTTGTTGTGACATCTAACGAGAGTTATCTCAATGCTTTCCTTGACGAATAGCTTGATATCAGCTTTGTTGCTGTGTTCTCCTTTAACTACGAAGGACTACTTATTCCAGAATTTAATATGCAGTCAAAGTCTCTCATGTCTTGGGCTCTGCCTTCCATGCAGTCCAAGTTCTAAAAGGTCTGCTTCAAACTTCTGCTTGTAATGTTAGATGTTAGATTTGAGTCAACATCTGAATGCTTTCCTATACTTTTGTGTTGATCTCATTGCAGTGCTATCATCTGAACCACCAACCACGTCTCTGCTGTCCACCGACAAATGCTGTTCAACCTTGTTCCTCCTCCAGTCAACTCAAGGACAGTGGTAAGTGCCTATTACTGTGTATTGTTATTTATTAGGTACAAGAAGCCCATATAGTTTGGTCGGATAGAGATCATTCGATTGTGTAACCGCATCCATAATTACATAGTTTTATCCTTATACGGATAAAGATAGGGCTGCCAAAATAATCGAGCTGCGATTACACGTTTAGATTAAGTGTTATATGTTGGAATATCGGCCATTATTAGCTATACTTGAAAATAAGAAACATTTTTAGGATTTAGGGAGTCTAGGGTTTCTTCTTATATTTTAATATGTTTTTTGATTTTTTTAAGAAATATTTTAGTGACTTGTTAATCTAAGCTTTCCTTCGTTCTAAATAACTTTTTTTTTCTTATTTTTAAATTTTATTTTAGAATGACAATTAAACATCATAGTAATTCTATTCTAAAATATAAATATAATTAATCAAATTTATATTTTATATCACACTTACTAATTTACTCTTGAAATCTATCATATCAATTTACTGTATATCAAATTAAATAATATTTATCATAATTTTACAAAAAGAATAAAATACATATTTTCTATTTTTTCTACCTTATATCATCAAAAGTAGTTATTATATTATTATTTCAAAACATCAGTAAAAAGAAAATTAAGTTTTCTTAAAATAAATCTCTCATTGTTATAATAATAATAATAATAAATAAAAATTACTATTTTTATTTCAAACCATATTCCACGTACGAATGAGGCCAAAGCTCATCCTCCTCCTGTTCCTATGTATATATAAATATGCATTATATGTATATATATGTATATATATATATATATATATATATATGAAGCATAGGGAGCTACCGAGAGGTCTGTGTCATAAAATATTCTCTCCTTCCTTGGACTATAAGATTGACCATCGTAGATTATTGCGTCACTTGCCCTAGAGGCTAGAGCAGGTTAAAGAGGGACAAGGTTAGGTTAAGTCGTACCACCATGGCCATTAAGGCCATACCATGTCCCTTCCAACATGGCTACGTTCACCGTTGTTTCAATTTTTAACTCTACCTCTCTTGTGTCCTTATCCCTTTTCTATCCATCCATCTATCTATCTACCCATGTTATATATAGAGAGAGATAAGTCATAGGATGCATCTGCTTTTGTACTAGATTTAGGTTTATTTTTAAACCAGTTTAGTGAGCACTATATTAGCTTCATATTTAAACACCAGTTTAAGGTAAAGTAGGTTTAGTAATCTACTTAAACTTCTCTTCTCTTCCATTTACTAATATTTTAGATTTATTAGTAAAATTTAATAATTATTTTGCCCTTCAAAAAGTATTACTTTAATCAACTATTAATTTCTCTTCATCCACTATCTTTTAGTTGCTGACAAAATATTTATATCACATCAAGTATAATTATGATATTATTAAACCGGTTTATGACTAAATACTTATGAAATAAGAATAGCTAACCAGATTTAGAGTTACATCCAAACGTCAGATAACAGTGTAACTTGTCCTAGTTATTAGGAAAAAAATTTATATTTTATATATCTTGATTTCCCTCAATTTCTACGGTTCAAATTAAGTGCGCAAATTGTTCCTTACCTTTTCTATGTCATAAAGCAAATAGCTAATAGTTGCTGACGGTGATAAATTTAGAATATATGAGCATAAGTTAAAAAGGAGATAAATTGTAATTTACCCTCTATTTATTAGTTACCACTACCAAGCTTCTTCTTTTTTGACGTTTTTTACTTGTGAAGTGGTACACGTTACAGAAGAGCAGAGAGAGAGAGAGAGAGAGAGAGAGAGAGAGAGAGAGAGAGAGAGAGAGATGAACAAGAAACCAACCTGGTGGGATGTAAGATGTGAGAAGACGCGGGCAAGGGTGGGTGAGGGAATATCTATACGGATTCCATGCCCATTGGCATTACTGCCATGGATGTGACCACAAACACCCTTTCTGCGTGGATTTTGCGTGCATCTGGGACTCAAAACGAGCCCACTTTGGCTCCCATCAAGGCATAAAGGATAGTGACCCTTTCCTCTACGCAAAAGGTTAATTTTTTGTTTTTCTGATCATTTAATAAGAGTCTCTAATAAAGTCTTTACAAGTTTAGTATATATACTTTAAACTTCAAGCTACAAAGTGTTAGAGACATTCTTTTAATTAAGTTGTTCTTCTAAGCTAATTGTACTATCGAGCAATTAACTGAATTAAACCATTAAGTTAAGTTACTAAAGTATTAAATAATTTTTTTATAATAATTATTTAATATTAGAGTTGATTCTGATAAGAGTTCGTTAGTTTCTGAATACATCTCAATCTCATTTGTTTCATACAAACATATTATACTAGATGTCTTACAATTAATGGAGTGTAGATACACGCAATGGTCCCTTATCTTCTAGGACTTCATTCACAGTTTGTTTTGGGTTACTTCCCTTTGGATCTCATGAACTAGCACTTTTTAGGTTGGCCCATAGTGTCTGCCATTAGTTGATATTTTTCCTAGTCTAAATGATTCTTGAATAATCCATCTCTACTCCCTCCTTATCTTTTTCCGAGGAAAATGAGATCTTAATTATATTTTAATTAAACCAGTGCAACTAGATTTCAAACTCTACGGACCTTGTTCAATGTCTGACGCTGACTTTGCACCAAAAGAGGATTGATTACTGATGAAAGATTAGCCAGGGAGTTCTGAGCCTATTGACCAAACCTCTTCCTTTCTCCACAAGCTCCATGTCGACTGGTATAAGCTTTTAGCCAATTAGTCAAAGATACCCACAAAACTCTTTTGAGACTGTCATTGAGATTCACATCTTTTACTAATAAGTTAGCATTAATCTTAAGATGTGGAATCTTGTCCTCATGTACCTACACTGCAGGAATAATGGCTTTTACCTAGTCCCTTTTCCCCTAATAATTATGCACTTAATTAGCCACTTACACCTATTCACGTGTCACACCCTATATATTTACATTACCTCACCTCACCCTCTCTGTCTCCCTACACTAATAGATACATACATATATATATATATATATATATATATATATAATCACAAAATGGGACATGAAACATAGTGGCTTGGCTAACAAGTTTGTCTATCAACCTAGGGTTCCCCCAGCCGTTTTGGGACCCACCCACCTCCATGAAGGCTTATAATTAGGCCATCCACAAGCCAAGTTTAATCATCACTCCTAGCTAGTGATAGTCCTTCCTCTCTCTCCCTCTCCCAAGTCTTAGTCTTGTCTTCTTGACACCATCATGGAGCAATCGGCCTCTTCTCTCAAACTCTTCGGCTCATGGGCGAGCTCATACACTCATAGAGTCCAACTAGCCCTCAAGCTCAAAGGCCTTGAGTTTGACTACGTTGAGGAAGACCTCACAAACAAGAGCGAATCCCTTCTCCTCCACAACCCTATATACAAGAAGGTTCCTCTCCTCCTCCACCTCGGCCGTCCCATCGCCGAGTCCATCATCATCATCCAATACATCGACGACGTCTGGCCCGACCTCCCCATCTTGCCTGCCGATCCCTACGATCGCGCCGTCGCCCGCTTCTGGTGCCACTTCGCGGACGACAAGGTTCAATTCAACCAGCCTCTTCTGAAATAATAATGTAATGACTTTAAAAAAAAACCTTTTTTCTTGTGCTTCCAATGTAGCTGGGTCCGGCGGTCGGCGCGGTGTTCGGGTCGTCGGGCGACGAGCAAAAGGCGGCGGTCGTGCAAGTCCACGAGAATCTGAAGCTAATCGAGCACGAGCTCCGCGAAGGAACATTCAAGGGGAAGAGATTCTTCGGCGGGGATAAGATCGGGCTGTTGGACATCGTACTCGGCTGCGGCTCGTACTGGCTCGCCGTCTTCGAGGAGGTCACGGAGGTGAAGCTCGTCGACGCCGAGGCCTTCCCCCTCTTCCACGCGTGGCTTCGGGACTTCGAGGAGCAGAAGGAGGTCAAGGAGACGATCCCCGCCATTGATAAGCTGCTCGAGTACGCGCGGAGCATCAGAGAGATGATGCTGAGTCACAGCGTTGCTGCTGCTGCTGCTGCTTCTTCTACTACTACTACAAATATTGCAGTTGATAGTAGCAGTTAAGATGCGTTTGATTCTTAGTAGTTAATATGGTCATAGTTTTTTTAATTAGTACTATCTTGTGTTGTTGTGTTGTGTTGTGTGCTGTTTGTATTAGTAGTAGTATGGGTATGTGAGTCTTTTGTTTGAATTCAACGGTAAACAACTTTGCTATCTATAAATATTATAAGATGATGCTTGCTATAAATGTTGATTTGTTTTATGCTAGCTCTAGTTCCTATGTTTAGTGGTTGCATGGAAATTTTAGCTGGACCTTTATTTCCAAGGGTTTAATGACACTAGTTTATTAGTCGAGTTCTTTATCATCTATAAGATTTAAAACAAAAAATTGTAGGGCTTTAGGGTTTTAAAATCTCTACAATTTAGTCATCCTCATTGATGAGATCTACCTACCATTGTTGAAAGTCCAAGTCTGCCAAATGATCTAATTTGGAGTCTAATGGAGCAAAGTCTTCTGCACCACCAATAGGGCCAGTAAGAGGACACATAAAATAGTAAGGCCAGGTATGGATGGATGCATAGGTGGTCCTGATCATTCCTTTTGATTATGGATAGCAGAGAAGACACTCAAATTAAAGAGAAAAACAAATAAATAAAGGGGAAAAGTTTCTTTCTTTCCCCCCACTTGTAGGTTGGAGATGGAGGCCAAGGTTGGAGAAAGGGTATGGAAGTGGCTGGAGAGGAACATGACAATCTAATGGATAAAGTTAAGATGAATTGTTTTGTTTATTATCTTACTTAGTAAACAGCAAGACAAAACCTAAGATGAATTGCTTAGTTTAAAATGGGCCAATTGAGTGTTAGAGAAAAGTTTTTATGGTCCAAAGTGGGACATTATTGGGCTTGGATTATCTCTTTACTTTAAATTAGTGGATCTAACAATGATTGTCCACTATGTTTGTGGGCCAACTAGGGGTGATTATGGAAGTAAAACCATGGGAATGTTTGGCTGTCTGGCATAAGGTGGTATTTTTTCTTTGAATAAGCCCCTTTTAATCTATATATATATATATATATATATATATATATATATAGATTCAAACAAGTGTGAACCTTCCTCAGATAAATAAAAAATATGATGATAAACTCTCAGTTATTTTATCTCAGCTTCTAGTTGGGATAAATTTTTTTTTTTGAGATAGCCAAGTGAATTAGAGAATTTTATCTCTCTCAAACCCTTTTACCTAAACTTGGCCACCTTTATGGTAATGTAGTGCGCCGCATTTTGAAGTTCAATATTCAATTAAATTAGTTTTTGATAGGAAATTCAAAAATAAAAATAACTAGATAATTCATTATCTGTAAAAGAATATTCTGTATTAAGACAAGAAAAACGCAATAAGACCAATTTGATCATTTTTATCTGTTAACATAACTAACCATCATTCTTATCCTTTATTTTTATCCAATGCTTCATTATATTTATCATTTTTTTTCAACCAAACATAGCAAATAAAAATAAAAATTAGATAGCACCATCCTTTAATCCATTGATAAGTCCATGCTTATCCATATCCTTATTTTATTTTATTTTAAATCTCGCAACTAAACAGACCTATACAAGAATTGAGCCTAGAAATCGGCATAAATAGCATTGCCAAAAGGCCTGGCCCAATTCATAAGAGGCTCTTCTTTAATTTTAATTAAATATATGATGGGTTGGAGGAGTTGGGCACTTGGGCCTCACAAATGATCATCCAACCGGCTTCTCGAACAAATAAATGGAAGGAAAATTAATCCAAAGCATCGTACATTCTATCTTGACTAAACTTAGGCTTTGAATGATAATAAAGCTTAATGACAGGGTGTTTTTCATAAATTTCCCTTGAACGAATGATAAATATAACGCTAAACAATTTCAACCCATCAATCCTTCATCCATTGCACTGAACCAAAATGGAATCCTCTTCGACCTCCTCCATCCCCCACCTCGTCGCCATTCCCTACCCCGGCCGCGGCCACGTCAACCCCATGCTCCACCTCTGCCGTCGCCTCGCCTCCCGAGGTATCCACGTCACCTTCGTCCTCACCCGCGAGTGGCTCCGCCTCCTTTCTCCCTCTTCCACGATTCCCGACAACCTTCGCTTCCTCCCCATCCCCGACGTCCTCCCCTCCGAGCGCCACCGCGGCGTCGACCTCCCCGCGTTCGTCCGCGCCGTCCTCACCAAGATGGGGGAGCAGGTCGATGAGCTCCTCGGCCGGCTACGGCCCCCGGCCGATTTCGTGCTCGCCGACTCGCTCCTCCCCTGGGCGCCGGAGATAGGGAGGAGGAGGGGTCTGCCGGTGGCGGCGATCTTCCCGCAGGCGGCGACGGAGCTGCTCGCGCTTTACGAGCTCAGCAATATTGAAGCAGGTAGGCAGATCGTCGATCGTCTACACCCATGGCTGCACGAAATTTCGATCATGCATTTTGGTGCCTTAATGAGCCCCACGTTTCTTGATCCCATTGATTAACAGCAGCATAATGTAAGATCAACTAACTACGATAACCAATTTTACTTATTTAATATCTTCTACAACTTGATGCCATTAGGTAAGCTTTCTCTTTTGATGCCCACCAAACTATTTGTTTAAACACGATTGATTCAATATCAGTGACCTCTACTTTCTCTTTTCTTATTTAATAGCTAAAATTATATGATAATATTATATCAAACCAATAGAAAGTATCATTACTATGACCGAAAGTATTGAGAAATTTTAGTTTAAGAAGGAAAATATATTTTAGAATTGTCGAGTTTAAATTAAAGTTCCATAAATTATGCTCATATGATCAACGTTGCAATCATCGTTAATCCATGCTCTGCTCATATGAGTGATCCTTAAAAACTTTTGCAGGAGCTGGAGCAGCAAGTGATCTTCTAGACTACATTCCAAAAGATCTTCCAAATTCATCCTTAGATTCCTCAAGAGGCTGCATTCAAAGTTTCACAGACTCCATATCTTGGTCTTTCACAGCTCAAAGCCTCCTCTTCACCTCCTTCTACGAGCTCGAGAGCCACGCCATGGATTCCCTCCAATCCAAGATTCAAATCCCCGTCCACCCAATCGGCCCCTCCATCCCTTATAACTCACCAATATTAACTCATCCCTACACCAAATGGTTGGACTCCAAGCCCGTGAACTCAATCTTGTACGTCTCATTAGGCAGCTTCTTGCCCGTCCCCACGCCACAAATGGAAGAGCTGGCATTGGGACTGTCCGCAAGTGGCTCTCCCTTCTTGTGGGCAGTTCGCGAAGAGCACTCGCGAATCCAGGAGCTCATCGGAGATAAAGATGAAGGACTCATTGTGTCGTGGTGCGAACAGCTGTCTGTTTTACGGCATCCTTCCGTCGGGGGATTCTTGTCGCACTGCGGTTGGAATTCGACCTTAGAAGCGGTGCACGCCGGCGTACCGGTGATCGCCTTTCCTTTGATGTGGGATCAGTACCCGAACAGCAATATAATTGTGGATGATTGGGGAGTTGGTGTGAGGTTGAGGGATGGAGCGGATGATGGAGGAGTTGTGAGGAGGGAGGTGGTTGAGAGTGGTGTGAAGAGGGTGATGAAGGGAGAGGAGAGTGTGGAGATGAGAAGAAGGGCAGGCGAGCTGAAGAAGAAGTGCCATGCAGCAGTGGAAGAGAAGGGGTCTTCAGATGCTAACGTAGATAAGTTTGTTCAGGGTGTGATAAGTTGTGCACAAAGGGTGAGAGAGATAAGAGAGCGAGAGTGCATTGAAACCAATTAGTTGATAACATTGGCTATCTATATAGCATTAAAGCATAATGTGAGATTTCCTTCTTTAATTAGTGCGTAAACCCTACATAAATATATATAAATGGTTTGTGCACTACGAGGTATTCATCGAATTTATTCTATGTTTGTAGGTTGAACATGGACCAAAAGTGCTGAGATCCAAAAGAGAGTCAAGTTGATGCTAAAGGGATCCTCTGGACTAGAACTATTAGCTTAATTTTGACACTTTTGTTTGTCTTTTTAGTTTAATGGTTGTTGGAACCTTGTTTTGCTGCTATAGTTAATACTTGTGCAGATAGCAATGTTAGGTTTGGATGCATATTTCTAGAATTTTATATATTTGCTGCTTTATGCTGATGAGTTTCATAATGACACTGTCTCTGGGCGTACTACAAGATAGAGAAGTATTAAGTTATTATTCTGGAAGAAAAGAGAGTTATGGTTAAGAATAAAGAATCCCTATTCATAGATTAGAAATCCTTTATTATTTGTAGGCTATCTTGGAAATAAGCTTGTTGTCTCTTAACCAACATAATTACCAAAATACACTTAAAAAAAGAGAACACCGATACTTTGCTGAAGCATCAGAGCATTTTTATTTAGTATTTGACATTAATTCTTCTTCTTATTCACATTTAAACGACCAAGTTTTCTCTTGATCGAGATGATTAATGACCACAGTAGTACTCATAAAAGAAGAAGAGAACATCACGCTTTCCTGAAGCATCAATGGAGTTATCAGTATTTAGCCTTAATCCCTCTCTTTTTTTTTTCACATTTTAGCAAGCAAATTTTTTTTATCATGATTATAATTACTCCCTGTATTTAAATATTCCAAAAAATACATGAAAAATGAGAATAGCACTGAAAGCTACATCCGGCCGTCCGTTTTAAGAGTCATATAGATTTGGGGCACGATCGTAATTTTACTGTGACATAAACCCGAACCCCCCGACGGCCCGACTGCTCTCCTCCAGGCCCCAGCTCTCGTCTCTCTCTCTCTCTCAACAAAACCCCACCGATATCACTTTCTTTCTCTAGTTGGCTTCCTCGGCCCCTAGGTCAGATGGGAACTCTGCGAAAGGCCATCTACGCTGTTGGATTCTGGGTTCGCGAGACCGGCCAAGCCATCGATCGCCTCGGATGCCGCCTCCAGGGCAACTACTACTTCCATGAGCAGCGTAAGCACTAATCAATCCCCCAATATAGGATTCCTTCTCTTGCACTCGATTTCGCCTGATTTATTTTCAGTTATCTATCGAGATCAGATACCGAAAGAACCAATTTTGGATCGGTTTGTGCTACTTGCTCTTTGAGCTTTTAGTTAGAATCGCTTCGCCTAGAATTTGATCTCGTGCTCGTGCCCCTAAATGGTGATGCAATATATTTTTGAGATGCCTGATTAAGAAATGGAGTGCAAGATCGTATTTTGCAATGTATATGGATAATGGTCTCCTTTCTATTTAACACTAAGATATTTTATCACATCCACTGATCCACATAATCTATCTCCCATGAGTAGACAATAGAACGGCCTTTTCAGATACAAGATTATGCAATCCCTACATATCTAACCATGTACGGATCCATGATTGATTTATTATTCTTATATCTAGTAAGTGCGTATTTTTTCGCATATGGTGGCGAACTTCTAAAATTGTAAAGCAAATACTGTTGACATCTACTTAACGTCTGTCTTCGTATTTGCTTTTCTTTTCTTTTCTTTTTTGTTCTAAGTTCTGGAATCTTAGGAGATATTATTCTTTGATAGTTGGAATTTGGCCGTGCATTATGTTATAAATTTTATCTTCAGAAAGCCAGTTCAGAATTCAAGCAGATGGCTGATCTTCTTCTGTTAAATTATAATGTCAGTGTCAAGGCATCGGACACTAATGAACATCTTTGATAAAGTTCCCAATGTCCACAAAGATGCATTTGTGGCTCCTAGTGCATCAGTCATCGGAGATGTTCAAATTGGACAGGGCTCTTCAATTTGGTATGGTTGTGTTTTGAGAGGTACAGTTCTTGCTTAGAAATTGACCATGATCTATACATGCTCAACCTTATCTTAATGTATTCTATCTATTTCGTTCTTTCTTCACAAAAGGAATCATCATTGACTTGATCTGTTGGTTGACTAATGTGCATTAGTCTTCAGTTAAGAATAAGTTTGGTGACATCTAATTATAGATTTTGCATATATTGTTTTCATTTCCTCAGCTGATGATTATTCCTTCATTTGCCTGGAGAATCTTCATAGAATTTCTGATGCTGTAGGATTACACTGATCTGTTTTGTAATAAAATTTTAAAATCCTGCGAGTTTCAAAATTTCAGAAAATGGCTGTTTTGTTCTAAAGTGGAACTGCTCCACAGAAGAACATTCTTGAAGTTTACATCTTTGCTGATGTGTTTTTGTTTGCCCAAACTCCTCCCTCCTAATTCTTATTTGTGGATCTTGGTATCAGTAATAATTTCGTATCAATAATACTTTCTCCACCTTTTCAAGAATGTGACAATTGACACAATGACAGTTGGAACCTCTATGTTGTGCAAAAGATGAGTTTCAGTAATGTCTTGCAATTTGAATCTCTTGCGACATAATTGGAACGTGATATTATTCTTATGTGCCATTTCCTATTTAAAACTGCTGAAAATTTGATGTATTAGAACTTCTACTGAGATTTGGAGTTAAAGTCTTCAAATATGAAGGACAGGTTCCTTTAAGCTTTACTTTAAGTGTTTCTTTTCTAATATGAATTTTAAATTTTGGAAAAATATCTACATACATTTTTCTTTTAATATAAGACTTCCTGTTCATGCAAGTGTTCATGCAAACAGAAGAAGGCTAAGTCAATTGTGGCTTAAATTATTTTCTGATCTACAAATTTGTTATTAGTTTTGAGATTTTTCTTGTTATTTTTTGAATCTACTCATACATTTTGATATCCTTGATTCTAGCAATCTTTCCTTTGTTCAGTTTACTGTTGATTTGGTGATCTTAATTTGAAGTCTTTTTCATATTTTGATATTTGTCATTTGATTCTCTTTGTTGGTTATGACTATTCTAAGTTTTGATACTGGCTGGTGTCATACCAAAGGGTCCACCTGTTATTGTACTCAATCATACTTTTGTTGATCTTTTTTTGTAGGCCTTGCAGTTCGTCTTAGAGAATGGTCATAGACTCATATAATCTTCCACTATAAACGAACATAAAAGTAGTTTTTTTCTTCCTCCAAGCAGTTTTACTTTAATTTCAGGCATACTTTTTCTCCAGTAACGATTAACTTTTTAGATATCCAGAAACTTAACTCATGAATTGTCCGAAGTATGTATGCAACTGAAAAGTCGGCCTTGTATCATTAGGTTATTCAAAATTGACAATATTCAATAGGAACTCATTGTTTCTTCTAAACTATATAAAATTACTAAGTTGATTCTTTAGTACGTCCTAGACCAATGTATATCTTGTCTTATGATGCTGAAATATGGAAGCTGTACTGTGTGGAAAAAGGATAATCTTTCTTGTTCATAGTATAAGAGAACGAGATTCCTTTGTATGGGCAGTTGAATATTACCAGGTTACATAGTTCAAGGACTGACAGAGAAACGTTGGTGTTACTGATTGCCAGTTTTTTTTTTCTGTTGCGTTTTCAGGAATTTGTCTTTTTACCTAGTTGACAGTCATAAGATTTATTGAAAATGGTAATGAGTTATTGGTTATTTCATAACTTTTAGTCATACGACTCTTCTATTTGAGATTTTAATATTTTATCTGCTACCCTTTTCTGTTCGCATTTCTTCTTTAGTTGACATCTTCTCAACATTTTCTTCTATAGGCGATGTGAATAGTGTTCGAATCGGATCTGGGACTAATATACAGGACAATTCTCTTGTGCATGTAGCCAAGTCCAATCTAAGTGGAAAGGTTTTACCGACCATCATTGGGGACAATGTTACAGTAGGTAAATGTGCTTTGTAGTTTGCTCTAGTTATTGTTCCATAATGACTGATCATCATATCTGCCATATATTTACATTTTGTTTTTCATTTTCTATTTCCGCTATTTCCCACTTATTTTTTTCATAATTGATCCTCATACTGTTACTAATACTTACTAGGTCATGATTTGTGTGACTAATGACCTGTTTGGTTTTGACTTTTGAGATGGACACTAACCGTGAACCCCAGTGGGACTATGGGAGATTGTCGACACAATAGGAAATTACAACAGAACCTCATCAAACCAAGTTTATCATGTTTTATCTTAAATATTTATTTTCACTTCTTGAGTTGAAGGGTGAGCACCAGGATAAGGACCAATGATGAGAGATAATTTGTCCACAAGCTTATTTCACCTTCTCAACCTAACAGTAATATAAAGAAAACTCCAGACACCGTCTTATCACTTGTGATAACTATCCAACATGTGGGTTCATATATTATGTGCTGAACATTTGGAAGTAGGATAAATCATATCTAAATCATGGATGCATCTCATTCCTGTGGTGTTGACTGAACTGTCAGATTGCAGGTAGTTTATTTGGTTTGCCTTGGCAACTTAATTTGAAGGGTTCTTAATTTTTCTGAGATCTCAATTGACAGGTCACAGTGCTGTATTACATGGATGCACTGTGGAGGATGAATCTTTTATTGGTACAGGCGCAACCCTGCTGGATGGGGTTGTTGTGGAGAAAAACAGTATGGTTGCTGCTGGAGCTCTTGTGAGACAGAATACGAAGATCCCTTGTGGAGAGGTTGTTAGCTGGTGCTTTACTTAACCTTTTCATTTGAAGTATTTACTTATTCTAACTAAAGTAGCCAACTCAATAGCACATATCAAATAGTACTCAGAGAAACAAATGAATCCAAAAAGTGGTGAAAATAATTCTTCCAGAAGTTTTCTTTGATTTACTTGATTTTGAGAACATTTTCAAGGGGCATCTTAGCAGTCTTCATTGATTCTCCAGGCTACTTGTAAAGTTTTCTTGTAGTGGTGATATTGCAAGATGCCCTTCATAATTCGTTACTCATGATTTAGTCATCTAGGTTGAACGAAAAATGTTCGAAGTACCAATTGACCATACTTTGGAGAAGCACACATTTCCACTTTTACCATTTGTCACATTGAAAAACATTAACAATATCAACTATGATGGGCTTTCACTATATTTCATTCTATCTCTTTGTATTGATTAAAGGCTTTTGTGATAAAATCAGGTATGGGGTGGTAACCCTGCAAAGTTTATGCGAAAGCTGACTGAGGAAGAGATTGCTGCTTTCTTCTCCCAGTCTGCTACAAATTATTCCAATTTGGCTCTGGTGCATGCTGCTGAGAATGCGAAAACCTTCGATGAAGTCGAGTTTAAGAAGGTGTTGCACAAGAAATTTGCTCGTAGAGATGAAGAATACAATTCCATGCTTGGAGTCGTCCAGGAGGTCCCGCCCTCCTGAGCTGATTCTTCCCTGACAACATCCTACCGGACAATTCTTCCAAACCTTCTTACCAAGTATATTTTGATCTAAGGTAGTCTCCCCTCTTCACAAGACTGATGTGGGAAGCTGCTGTTTAATAGGGATGTTTATTGAATTCGGTAGTCTATTTCTACTTTTTGCCATCCCAATAATTTCTGGTCGAAGTTTATTCCAGGATCGGCCATGTACTTACATGATATCACATCAACCTCTTTCAGTCCTTCAGAGTTTAATAGGAATTACGTAAAGGTTATTGATGCCATCTTCGACAGCAATCAACATTAAAAAGTTCATACGCCTATATAACGGTGAAGTTATTCCTTTTAATACAGCTCAACAAATTCAAAATCTCAGATGCTGGTTAAATGATTCAGATTATTTGAGCTACAGTATAGGGTTCTCATCCATAATCTTTGAACTCTTTTCATCATGTCCAGTATAATTGTTGGGCTGGGGCCCATTAGAATCCCAGCACAATAAGGAACTATCCTGATCACATTTATGGATTATTATTCATTAATTAAGGAAAGAAATTCGTCACCTTCTCATGTATAAATTCAAATCTGTCATCAATCTTATTTTACGTTTAAAGAATCCTTTTTCCAACTGAGAAAAATTAATGCTAAATAGTTATTTGATGTTTTCGTTAAACATGTGCGTAATTAACCCTATCAAATATTATCAAATATAATCAAATGCTATAATTTAAATTTTAAGGTCGTCCTACTGTCCTAGTCATCGTCAATTCACCAGGAGACGTTTCTCGACGGATTTGATCAGAAGCTAGTCGTATGGGCCGTAACGGTCCGTTCCACGGAGGCGTAGCGTTGGATCCAAATATCGGACGATAATTGTCCGTGGGGCCACGTGACAGTTGTTGATTGGCATTCCCCGAATTCACGGCAAGCATTTAGCCATCAATGTCTGCTTCACACCACTCCAGCACAAGAGTAAGCCAGATCCCCTGCATCCCGGCTGCAAGACCTCATACTACATCCCAGACATTTGGCATCTTTTTTATTGGCTGAATTCTCTTGCAGCCAACCAAAAGGTACCAACTCGAACCTATTTAAGGTTAAGCATGCACAGTTTTTTTATATTAATTAATTTGGTATTAGTTAAACATGCCACGTTGGATACATGCCATCAGTTATTTAAGAATTGCAACCAGACATATATTAATGTACAGGGAGAGGCAATAGCAAATGCGCATTTGTCTAATTTATTTTAAGTATATTTACTTTTAAATGAATTAAATGGATTAAATAAACTTAGTCAAATAACCAAGTTTTTAAATCGATAACGTTTCATTAAGATATGTAGTCAACCCGGCTAAGAAAATAAATTGCCACCTCTTCCTGCAACTGAGGTTGCATACGATCCGATCGTCCATCAATGGATGGGCCACTGGGCCTTGATGCCTTGGTGGGCCCCTGCCCGAATCGGAAAGCAAAGATAACCTTTTGAGGACCGAAGCGTCTCTCTCATTCGAGTAATTTTAGGGTCCTTCGCTTTTGAAAAAAGTGACTGCGAGCGAAAAAATTTCAGAATTCTTTCCTTCTTACCACCAAATCCTCCCGTTCTTCTAGAACAAGAAGGAGGAGGCTAAAAAGGAGTCGCCATTTCTTTGATCTCGGTAAGCGTACTACTAGTTCTATTTGAAGTTAGGGTTCCTCTTCAGGTCAAGGTTTTTCGGTGAATTAATGTTGATTTTATCTCTATCTCTAGGTTTGTAGGGTTTTGGAGGTCTTTTAGCCTTTGGACATACAATGTCATAGATTTCATGCACAATTTGCATTTTATTTTTGTTAATTGCAGCAAATGATGATGTACTTGTTCGTATCCTGACTCCTACTTTCTTTTTTGAGGTTGATTCTTGCTTGTTTAAGTGATTTCTTTTAGAAAAAGATTATCTTTTGAGTTTCTGGAAAAGAATTCAGGAGTGTTGCTAAATGTGCTCTTTTAGTGAATTGTAGCAGATAATGGCGTTCCAGTTCGTATCTTAGTTTTGATCAAGAAAAGAGTTGTCTACAATTTTGGGTAGATGACAAGAACGACCAAGGCTAATGGAGACAGCAAGATGCAGAGGGAAGCAGTTCGTTTGGTCTCATCGCGCATCAACTTCTATTCTAATAAATTCCCAAGCTACAAGATTGGGGCTGAAAGTATAATAATCGAGCCCAAAAATGACTCGGAAGGGCAACCCCTTAAAGAGATTGTTGCAAAGGAGACCACAGAGCTGCTCGAGCGGCGGCAGCGTCCTTCTGTTCGTGACTTGACGAGGAAATTTGAGAAGGGTCTCAACACTGCTACCTGGTTGTCTGATGAGGTTTGTCACCCATCAATTCACAAAGTTTTTCTAAGAACTCTAAATATCATAGATGTTACGAATCCTCAATCAATTGAGTTTTTTGATGTGCGACTAGTAATCAGTTGAATAATTAAAGGCATTGTAGTGTGTTGTGTATTAACTTGAATACTGCTTGAAATCTCAGGTTAGTTGGAGACAGGTGGCTTTCTTGGAGCGAGATGTTCTTATCAAGAAACTTAGGGACATACTAGAGTTGCTGAGAGCACATGTAGTGGGTAGGAATAAGGATGAAGTTGAGGAGTCTATCACTATGGTTGGTTTCTTTTGTTATCTTTATCAATTATTCAATATTTCTTATTGTACTGCACTACTACTGCTTCATGTATTTATGTTCCTCCCATACATCTATGGATTTTTGAGATAGCTGTCTTAAAACTCATGAGATGGGAACTCTCCTCTTCTTGGAGTTGATTTGTTTTTGATAAATCACCATGCACGGGCACATGCAAGGGCCCAGAGGCCCCAGACTGAAAATATTCTGCAGCACAGGACTGTCATGAAGTTATGATTCTTGGTGGAAATATCAAACATATATCCATTCCATGCCCAGGGAGCAGCTCTATTAATCATGTGCCAATAACAGCAAATATTTTTTTTTTGTGAAGTATTCAGGTCTCATAGATGAGCATAAGTAAGGGAATAACTTATTCACCGACAGCAGCAAATTTGATTTTATTTAATCAAATGAATTTGTCTGTGCAATAGAGACTGATCAAATTGGAAATATCTTACATATTATTGATCTGCTTTGTTAGGTTTATATCAGCAAGATTTTTGACCTGACCAATCAGTCTTATGTCCTCCGAGTCGCACAGCATTTTAACCAAAAGAACAACGAGAAATTGAAATTAATTGTTCGATGTCTGCTCATTCTCCCCTCTTCAATTCCCAATGAACAACATGATCTTGACCTAGCAGTTGTTCAATTTGGTCGATCTCATACATAGTTTTTTAATTTGATTTTGGAAAGTATTCTGATGATACTAGTTGTCTTGTTACAGCACGCTAATCTTAAAGTGTTTCATTTCATTTATGGTAATTTTCATTTATAAATGCTTGTTTTTCTTCTTTCTAACAAGGCAGTCCTTTCTCTTCTTTCTCATTCTTCTTGCAGGTGGAATCTTTAGCAGTTCAGCTGTCCCAAAGGGAAGGAGAGTTGCTCCGGCAGAAATCAGAAGTAAAAAAGTTGGCGACTTCTCTTAAGCTGGTAGTGCTCAATGATTATTTTTAGTAAGACTTCATGCACATGCATATTAACCTTGTGTTAACAAAATGTGCAGCATTAGATGACTCATCTATGTGTCAAATCATATAAAATCTAATTGAGGAAGGATTTGCTAAGCAAGATAAATTATTTCTAGTTTTTCCTTGCCATTCTGTTAATAGATTTTGCCATTTAAGTCTCCTATAGATTTACCAAAACTCCTCCTTACCAAACTCTGTATCAGCATCTACTTGGCAGAGCTTCAAAAGCTTGACATTGAAGATCTTGAGGTAAATGGAAGCTGAAGAAGTTTAGTACCTTCAAAATGGGAAGCATGGAAGATTTTACACTAAGGAGCTTTATTTTGTTAGGTTCTGAAAATATTTTATGACTTTTATTCTCAATTGATATCTTAAATTCTTATTTTGGAATATAGCTCCTTATTTTAGAATAACAGTTAAACATCATAATAACTCAATTCTAGAATAACAGCTAAATATCGTAATAACCCAATTCTAGAATACAAACACTATTTATCAAAATTACATCTTATATCACATACTAACCCAATTATTAATTTACCTTTGATATTTATCTCATCAACCTACTCTATATCAAATAGAGTATTCATGGTAATTTTTTAAAAATAGAATTTTTTTAAATCTTTTTCTTCACTTTATACCACATCAAAAATAATTATTATACCCTTATTTTAGAATACAAGTAAACATAAGAATAATTATTTCTGAAATAAAGACCTTATTTTAAGAATAATAAAGAATAATATATATTCTAGAATTAATCTTATTCCTGAAATAAATGACGCTTTAGGTGTGTGCCATTATGTATGAATGAGATAATCCAGATGTTTGCTTGTGCATCGGATCAAAAGTCTTCACTAGATTATAGGCACAGTTATTAAATAAAAGCAATTGAATAATTTTAATCAAATATCTAAATTATATAATTTTGGTTTTGCTTAGACCTTTCTAATGGCACAAATAGAAACACTTGTTACACCAAAGATTATCTTACAAAATGCTACCTACAGTCAATATCCTAAATTTTTAGTTTAACATCTAAAATCAACATAATGTGAACAATTACTACTCATATGCAACCTTTTGCTGTTCCAAATCTGTTCTGAATTATAATTACCAGCAATTTCATGCTTTAGCTTTATCTTTCTGCTACTTCTGGTTTTAGGCTTCTGAAGATGCCAAAAGAATTGTTGAAGAAGAAAGGGCTAATGCTCATAAAGAGATTGAAAGAGCTCGGGAAGCAGTTCATAGAGTTGAACAAGTAATTCACGAGCAGGAAATGTTGCATGGACAAGCAGAGAAGCAGGTGCAAGATTTTAAAGATCAATTAACCTTGGATATTTCTGTTTGAAGACCTTTTGACAGCCTAAATTCTGTCACATACCATTTTTAACTTGCTATGCTTTCGCTTGTGTTTTTGTCCTTGTTCTATGCATTTCAAGTTTTCAACCTTAGTTATGTGACATGATTTTTCATTTTTCCAAAACTCAAAGGATGTGCAGAAATTCAGGACAGAAGTTCATGAAGCCCGAAGAATCAAGATGCTGCATTATCCTAGCAAGGTACATTTATAATGCTTAATTGTAGGGTGAAGCTGACAGTTTTACCTTCACTTAGTTTGTCTTCATGCCTCCATTTATTTGCACTTGGAATGTCGTTGTTTTGAGTGGCATATTTCACTTGACATATAACAATTTTTTTTTGTATTTTTGTTCCTAATGCAATTATTAATACCTTTTTAGGTAATGGACATGGATCATGAGATCCAAATATTACGTGATCAGCTCAAAGAGAGGTGCTTAAATTCTATTCATCTTCGCAAGGAGGTATATCTTATGACCAAGCTTTCTTTTGCTAAGTAAAACTCATAAATTTGCTGATTATCTAGATATACCAATTAGGCAATTATTTTCATGCTCTTTTTCCTATCTAGTTTTTACTGCCTTACTCTTTGCTTCTCATAGTTACTACTGTGTTTTTTCATCTGCTTTTGATACTTGTCATTCATGCGCCTATAAGGCTCTGAGCATTAAAAAAACTCTTTTCCTATACTATTGATCTTGTTATATTTTTAAGTTAATTTTATTTGTAGTTGCTTTTTGTAATGTCCAATGTGTCTCTATTCTTTCTTCTCTAATTGCTTTTTGAGATTTGCTATGTTATTTGAATCATTTATATTTTGATAAATATTTACTCACTTTCAAGTACATATTAACAGGAGATAGTAATCTATTTAGTAAAATATGCAAATTCTGACAACAATGAAATCTGTATGTGATTTTTTTTTTTTTTCTAAATCGTTTTTGCTTTTCTTCTTTTTTCAGTTGGCAATGACCAAAAAGAGTGAGGAAAATAAGAATAACTTGTATGAGTTTGAGGGTCTTGAAAGTTTAGGCTCATCTTTGCATATCATTCCTCGAACCAGTACAACTCCAGACATCTCAAAATTTTCAATCCAATGGTATCGTATGCAACCTCAAGGAAGCAAGAAAGAACTTATTACAGGTATATGAATTGTAATCATGTCTTTTATCTTTTCAGATATTGCTCTTTAACTATTTTAGTTAGATTGTTGACTCTAGTAAAATTTGTATACTAGTTTTGGTGTCTTCAACGTTGTTTGGAATCTGTCCTGTTAAGAATTAAGACTATACTTCAACTGATTAATCCTAATGGGGATAACCAAATTTGAAATAACTTACTATTTATCCTTTTGGTTTTAAATAAGAGTTAAAACAAAAACCGTCACCCTACTTTTCTCTATTGTTTACACAATTCAGTGGTTGTGGCAAATTAGTATAAGGACTTGATAAATGGACCGCTCTTCCTTCAGAATTGCACTCTGGTTGCAATATGGTTCAGATGTATGAAGATTATGAACCATATTATCCTCACTTTCTACCTTCACATTGCCAAGCTTTTGGTACGAGGTATAGCTTAGATGTGTCACTTTGTGTTTTCTTTTTGAGATGTACAAAACTACAAATATCACTTTACCTTTTGCATCAACTTGCATATCTTTATTTCAATGTCACAACTGTATTATAAGAAATGGAGAGGTCACGTGAGTTGTTAAATCGTACTAATGTAGAATAAGGGATTTCTCCACAGTGTGACTATGCACTTAAAGGCTTTTTTCTTTCCTGAAGTATGAAACTTCTCCTACTAATTTATTCTTTCCTCCACCATGCTTTACTTTGACTCAATGCCGTAGTAGTTGAGGAGTATATCCTCTAATGACAACAATCAGAAAGAAGCTAATTGCTGCAGCCATTGAATTTTATCTGACAATATTAATTAAAATCAGGGTGATGCAATTGCTTTCTATCAATACAGGCTCCAGTTTGTACCATATGTTAATGATTTGATTCCTCTTGGTAAAGTTTTAACAAACTTATAGCACTGCCAGAGTGCCAGCTTCATTATATTTTACTATGCTGACATGCTATTCCCTTAAGATATATTACTACTTGGATAACTTATTTTTACTATTGACAAGGATTTCTAACTTACTTTTTCTGTCTCGTATTAAGTGTACCTTGCTTGGACAAACACTGAATGTAATGTATAGGCTTTAGACTACTCTAGTTTTTATTTTGATCTTTTGTTCCTGAACTGGTTGAATGCAGGAGCAACAAAATCAGTGTATGCTCCAGAACCATTTGATGTGGGTTGGTTCTTGCAAGCTGAAGTTATTTTAGGTGATGATATTGTTAGAGTGACAACAACTGGCCCAATAGATCCTGGTTGGTTCATGTACCCTGCAATCTCAAGCAATTATCTCTTCTCATGATATCAGTATCAGACTAACTTGGTTTACTACACAGCTGCAGGATTGGGAAGTTATGTAGAAGCACTTGTGCGAAAACCTGAAACCGAGTTCAATGTATGCCTCATCTTGTTTCTGATGCGATGTATAATCAATGGGGAATCTTCTCGAATAAATAAATCGTAATAAATATTATCTATTATGGTACAAAATCACAATATCTCTATTAATTAGTGCGTACAATGGAGTGTACTTAGTCATCGCATGTTCAATCGTCTAACTAAGTTGCCTTCTCTATAATTGTGCCAAGGCTTGAATAATCGTCTTTGTGACATTCATATTTTTTAATATTTGGTCTATTTTAACTACCTACTTGTATTTACCTTATATGTGAAAGTTGATAATTACACTTTCAATGCTCTTAATAATGTATTTTGGGATGTCTCTCTTGTTGCTGCAGGTTGTTATTATTCAAGTGAACGGCAATGATCAACAATCTGATTCAATTCATGTGCTTAATGTTGGGAAACTAAGAATGAAACTTACTAGAGGCAAGGCAATAATTGCAAAGGAATTTTATTCCTCATCAATGCAGGTCGTTACCTAAGCTTGATATGGATGTTTTTTCTAGTCTGAACTCTGAAGTTCCTCAGTGATCAGTGAACTACATCAGACAATTAAAGATTTGATATGAATCTTTATTCTCATGCTATAATTGGATGAATGCTCCCAATTTACCATGAATCCAAATGATTATAATTTTTAAACATGGATAGTTTTCTTGAGCAAGGGTACCATTGGTTTTAGGCATCTTCTTGGTTTCTTATGCAAGTTTAGAAATACAGGTTGCCTCCTTATTGTCTTCATGCAAGTCCTTAAATCACATGTATCTCCTGGAAAGTTCTGTAAGCATCAATTGTCAAGTTCTAGATTCTCAATACAGAGAGTTTAAGCGCTTGGATGGCAGAAGATGCATTTCTTTGCAGAACAAAATATATTCCTTTTATAACCTGTCTCATGTTTGCAAGAAATAGTTAAATAAGGGATCTAAAGCCTTCATCAAGGATGCTCTGGCAACTGGCTGTGTCAATTCCAGGAATCCTGCCATTTCAGAGATGGAGTGTTTTAGGGTGTCAAAAACTATCTGACCCATGGTTTCAATTATTAGAAAATTTTGTGACAATTTGGGAAGTGTAGTAACAGCGTGTCAGGATTTTCATCAACAGCCTTGACTTGCAAAAGGTCTTATCACTAGTTGCATGAGGATCATCTACATTTTGGCACAATACTGCAAAGTTTCTTTGTGCTACTGCCTTCACTGGTGGTGCTATTGATCTACTCGTTTCACCAACTATTTTCTTGTGAATGTCCACCTTTTCTTTTCACTGGTGGTTCTATTGATCTACTTATATTAATATTTTGATGGTTCTGTGTGCTATCTTGGTTTTCCCTTTTACCTTCCATGTTTTCTACTTTGTTTCTTTCTAGTATCACATCCTTCAGATTGAGTAAATTTGTTTTTGTTCTTAGAATGTTTTCAGTGTTGGTTACAATCAGCCTGTGGTCATATGAAATGTTGGCTTGTTGAAAATTTGGAGGCAATATGGCTAACCTTATTTGGCTATCTTCAGCTATGTGGGGCTAGAGGTGGTGGAAATGCTGCAGCTCAAGCACTCTTTTGGCGAGCAAAGAAAGGCCTTCACTTCACATTAGCCTTTGAATCAGTGAGGGAGAGAAATGCAGCAGTCATGCTTGCACGAAGATTTGCTATTGATTGTAATGTAAGTCATTTTAACATATTTGTTGGTCCATATTGCATTTATGAACGTGTTGTTGATGTATATGCTAATCTTAAACCTCTGCTGTTTTATATATGAATTGCATATAACTTAAATCTCTGCCATGAGTCTTATATGTGAATTGTAAGCACTCCATTATAAAAAGATATGCATCTAGTATAAAAAATATTCATACTCATTTTAAAAGTTCAATTTTACTATTACCAAAATTTAAATACTTTTTTGTGCAAATAGCTGGAGATGCAGATATATTTATGTAGGAGCTGGTTTTGCAATAAGTCTCAACTCTCAAATGGAAGTGTTTGGTTTATTAGCAAAATAAAAGGCTGACCTACATCTTTCTCATGCGTTCTCTACTCTCATTTTTCTGAAATTGTATTGTCTCTTGATTGGTATCCTATTGGTTGAGACGCTTTGATTACCTTGCCAAAGATTGGGAGTTCCGCCAATGGAAGTGGTATAGTCTATTGGGAAGCCATAAGTTGCCACTACACATGCATGCAAACAAGGAATTCTTTT
Organism: Typha latifolia; assembly: GCF_019914945.1. Taxonomy (NCBI): domain Eukaryota; kingdom Viridiplantae; phylum Streptophyta; class Magnoliopsida; order Poales; family Typhaceae; genus Typha; species Typha latifolia. Next base: position 2,628,906 of record NC_133087.1, on the reverse strand, counting down.
TTCTTTTTCTATTTCAACTGGTACTAACGACTTGGTTTTGTGTCATTTGTACTTTTGTGCCAGATCGTTCTTGCTGGGCCATGTTACAGGACACCTGGGTGAAAATGATGAAGTATTTTGGTAGAGTTTTATACATGTCCATAACGGAGACACTGCGGCTCGTTAAGGAGAATTGATTTCAGCACTGAGCTTATATGAACTTTTGGTTCGTTTGTTTTTCTTATTCTTTCTGGTAAGCAACATCAGGGCATCCTTTTATTTGCCTTCTGATAAGGCTATACCAACTTTCCCCTATTTTATGATTTCAGAAGGTGTGCCAACTTTTAGATATCTACAATGTTTTTCCCCCCCCCATTTTGGTTCTATTGATGACCAATTTAACTCAGATGTTATTATTTGTATCATTCTAGCTGTTAGTAAGTCATTCTATTACTTACGGTACACATAACACGCTGTTTGGAACTTTTTGATCTGTGAAATTCAATTGGTTTGGAATAGTTAAGCGACATTATTTCAATTAATTTGAATGGATTCAGTGTATGAAATGAAATATAATGAGTACTTGCCACTCATAAGTTTTCTGAATCTCAAAACTTACTCTTATATTTATCACATTCTTATTGAACTGCATAGGTGAAATAAAACGAACTACTACCTCGTTCTGAGCAATAAAATTAGATAAATTTCGTTATATTCTAAACAGCGTAGCTTATCTGGAAAAATCAATTGAATTTCATCTAGATTTAGTTCCAAACGTATCCTACAGCATATTATTCTAATGAGTACATAATTTTAGCTTTTTTTTATGTGAATACTGAAATGGATATTTGGGTTCACTATATTGTTTTGATTAGGGTACTGGGATATTTATATATCCATATTTGTGATCCACATAGAAGTACAAACCATTTTTTTTCTGTTATTATTGTTCAAAATTTATTAACTATAATATATTCATAGGATACTTTATTTATTTATTTATTTGACAGTCATATCTAGTTTAAAAGAATAGTAATAGCTTTTATGTAAACTACGTATCTAGTATAAACAAAAATAGATACACTTAATTTTAAGAGTTAATCTTATTATTATTATTCAAATTCAAAGTTTTTTTTTTTTTTACAAATTGCTCCGGATATAAATATAACAATGGAGGAGGCTATTTGCAAAATAAATTCTTAGATCTTAATGATAACATGATAAAGCTCTTGAAATTAAATACATTAATTTCGATGTACATATTTGTATAATAAAATATAGATAATTTATATTAAAAAAATACAGACAAGAGCTTATTTTTTCTATTTCAAAATTTTATTAGTATTATTATTATTGTTTTGCAAATGCCCTAACTGAGGAGCCGGTTTTGCAATAAATCTCAACTCTCTGTTTTGCAATAATTCTCAACTCTTAGAAAAAAAAATCCCACAAATAAATAAAAGCGGCACTATTTCCTTCTTCCTCGATGCTACTTTGGCTCGTACTCTGTAACACTCCCATCTCCTACCCTTCTCGTGCAGCAAATCCCAGATGTATCTCGAAACCTAGCACTAACACTAACCCTCGATGAACCCGCGAAGGCGATCCTTCCTCCCCCTCCTCTTCCTCCTCTCCTTCGCCGCCATCGCCCTCTACTCCTTCCACTACTCCTCCTCCTCCTCCCTCAACCTCTCCCTCTCCCTCTCCCCACCAAACCCTAACCATAACCCCAATCCTAACCCGACATTCCTCATCAAGCTGCTCGCCTTCGACCGCATCGATTCCCTCCACCGATGCCTCCGCTCCCTCGCCGCCGCCGACTACGCCGCCGACCGGGTCGCCCTCCATGTATTCCTCGACCACTTCGTCCCCCCGGCTGATCCCGTCAATGGATCCGCCGTTCTAGATCGGAAGCTGGAGGAGTCGCGCCGGATCCTTGAACTCGTGGACGGCTTTCGCTGGACCCACGGGGAGAAGCTTGTGCACTATCGCACTGCCAATGCTGGGCTCCAGGCGCAGTGGCTGGAGGCGTGGTGGCCCAGTTCGGACGACGAGTTCGCCTTCGTGGTGGAGGACGATCTCGAGCTTTCGCCGCTCTACTATAAGTTCTTGAAAGGATTAGTTTTGAAGTATTACTATGATAGATCCAACTATAGCCCGTCAATATTTGGAGCATCATTGCAGCGGCCAAGGTTTGTCGCTGGTATGACTGCAATTGCCTTTTAATTTGTCTAAAGTTTGCCTTTTGGTGTATCTGTTTTATATGCTATAGTAAGCTCACTTCAGATCTTGGTAATTCTTAGAAGTTTACGGAGTGTGTTTCTCATTGGTTAAAATGATCTTGATTTTAGTTCTTTGAAGTAAGATACTTCTGCCAGCAATGCTGGAGAAAGGCCTCCTCATAAGGAACGATCCACGATTAGTTTGTAGGTGGGTGAAGTTGGTACAATAAGGCTCGACAATTATCAATTTGATGACCCTTGATGGTTTTAAAGAACAAGAAACTGGAAATATATAATTGAATTAAAAGATTATTAGAGAATTGGACTTTTTGTCGATTCAGAAGCACTGTTTGATTATTTCCAATATGACAGGAAATTTGATGATTAAAGATTTAGAGGTCTTAAAAGATATGGCTGCACCACTATGTCCCCTTTAGCAGTGTTATATCTTTATGATGCTATCCAAAATAAGATCTCCTTAAACTTTTTCAGGGAAATATCTTACTGAAAGAAATCCAGAGGATGAATTTGTAGATCTTGGCTCATTCCATTTCTATCAGACCAAATTTGTACCATATGTCAGGAGTTGCATGCTAACTATTACTTAGTCATTATTCATTACATCTCGAACGCTTAAATAACTTCTTGAAATATTCCTAGTATCTCACATTCGATTTCTCAGCTTATTAATTGTTGAAATCTTAATAATTTCGATACCAATCCAAAAGTTGAATCTGATTTACTCGCAAATCTGCGACAGACTAGAAATCATCTCATTTGTTCCCATGTAAAAGCTGTTCTTTTGATTGCTTTTTCATAATGCTTCTACATTTCTGCTCATCTATATGGTTTTATCCCTTATACATATAGTAGAGCTTCACCTTGCAGTATAGTTTGTATTCACCTATTGGACTGACACAATAGTGCTGGCACAATTTTTATTTTTAACCATTTGGCACTTTAATAAATAGGTAAACATGGGAACAAATTACAGGTGGACAATGAAACTCACCTTTTCTTATACCAGATGGTTGGCACATGGGGTCAGCTTCTCTTTCCAAAACAATGGAAAGAATTCCGTTTGTGGTATGATGTACACAAATCCAAAGGAATCAAACCAATTCTGCAAGGCATGGTAATCTACGTCTTTCAACCAGCAACAACCCATTTGAACACATGAGATATTCCCAAGAGTGACCTTTTGGTTTGTGGATTCCATGTGAATGCAGGAATTTGTCTTCGAAGTTGTGTCAAAGCTACATCATAAGCTTTTCACTTTTCTGCATATTGATTGGTGCTGTAACATTTATTTCATATCCCATCCCTTTTTCAGGTGACTACGGGATGGTACAAAAGAATGGGTGAAAGGATATGGACTCCATGGTTCATCAAATTTATCCATTCCCAAGGATACTACAACATTTATACAAACTTTCAGCAAGAAAGGGCCCTCAGCATATCTCATAGGGATGCAGGTGTGAACTACGGGAGAAAAGTTGGCCCTGATTCTAATTTACTGGACGGAAGTTCACTTGACTTCAACCTATGGGAGCTACAGCCTTTGAGGAATCTAAAATTGTATGATTTCTGCTTCAGAGAAGTGTTTCCTGGGAGAATTGTTAGGAGCTTCCACCAACTTGGTCCTGTGCTGGAGCCCTTGCAAGAACAGAAAACCATTATACTCATAAGCTTGTACAGGACAGAAAAGAGTTCTGCGAGAAACTTGATTTGCCATCTTGAAAAAGTTGGTATGCAGAACTACATTCTCATTAGTGACAACTCTGAATTTCTGATGGACCTCACTCGGAGAGGATACCCTGTGATTGATGCAAGTCAATTGATCTACACTATTAGAGGCTACACCTCATTAGGCTCTGAAAATTCCAGAAAGGAATTGGTGAAGGAGATATTGGTTAAGGCTAATGTGATAAAGTATTCTCTGGAGCTAGGATACAATATATGGCTGATTGAAGGGAATGTAATTCCAATTAGTGCTACGTTACCTGTGCCGTCAGATCAGTCTTATGACTTCTTTGCTGCACTAGATTCAGAGTTGTTGTTCATAAGGAGCTCTCAAACTTCTCTGAGCATTTGGGTTGATAGTTTTATTTTGAAGGCGGCAACTGAAGGCAACTCTGTATCCATGCAATACAGAAGTTTTATATACCTTATCGCTAAAGCTTTGGAAACCAAGGGTGCTTTAAGGTTGTGGAGATTGAACGAGTGGGCAATTGCTATCAACAACATGAACCCAACAACAGCTAATGAGAGTGGAAAGAATTTGGTTTTCTGGCCTCATGATATGGCTTGGACTTCTGTCCAGAGGGAGCTTCAAAGATTGGATTTGTGGTTAATAGATGTTGATTCTTCTTGTACTGCTGTCTTTTGCCACCAAAGATAGTAACACAGGCAATACTGTTTTTTTCTTCTTTTTTCTTCTTTTTTCTTGTATTAATGATGATTGAGATCTTTCCATTAATCATATGTTGCATATGGAGGCAATTTCTTTCCATCAAAGTTGCTGTTTACTCTTGTACTAATTTCGCGATGAAATTATTATGAATATTATCAAATATAACATCTAGGTTGCTTGTATGTTGAGTTTAAATTCATTGTCTTGTAGTACAAAATAAGTCACGCTCTTTTCGGTATTCTGCTTTCCGTTTTTAAACAACTTTGTATAATCTCATTAGGTCCTCTTGCAGATAATTCCTATAGCTCATTTTATCTTATTAACCTGATCAAATTGTTGACTAGTTGAACTATCTTGCTTTATAGTGCATCTTAGTTTTGTGTTGACTACCAGTGCTCCCATATAATGCTCCTCTAATTAGGTTGCTTTCTTTATAGAGGAGATGCAGCTCAATTATGAGGACTTTGTTCTGATAACCTTATACAGCAATATAAGGCAATGCAGAATATTGGGTGGCATTTCACCACCAAACCTTTACAGTTTACACACATGAAATAGACGGCAAAGTTCACATGAGTTTGGTGTACCATGATACTAGTTAGTTGTCCATTTATTGTTTCAACAATTTTGCCACTTGTAAGCAAGAACTTGTTAATTATAACATCACCATCAACCAGCAATTCTGAAAGATGCCTTCTAAGAGCAAGCAATGCAACCACCTTTTTGAGGGGGAAAAAAAAATAAAAATTCTATGTCTATTTTCCTATTGCTTTCGCTTTAAGGGAATCTATTAGTTTTCTTGCAATAATTGAATGTGTACTATGCAATCAAGTAACTGTCTCCTATGAGTAGTGTGCACAATCTAGTGAGCATCAAATAGCTGAATTAATTACAAACCAGTCAAGCCCACCAGCATTATGATATCTAAGGTGATCTTAGTTTGCCACCATCCATGTGGCATAATCGTCACATGAATCATCCTTAGATACCTATCCCATCCATCCATCCATCCATCATATGGTTTTTATATATAAAATCAAATGTAAGTAAATGATCAGCAAGGGTGTTATTGTAATTATACAAAGAATTGCCTTACTATCCTGTGACCCATAGACGATAAGCCAAAGCTTTTGCATGATTGCCACCCAAAAGACGTGGATCAGAGATGCTTAAATTATAAAACACGCAAAGGGTTTTGAGATGTGGATCTATGAACTAATCAAAAGCGGCTTTTAAATATTAATCTTAGTCCGGCTCGTAATCCCAAACTCGGGTTAGATTTGGGTTTGGGCGCTTAGGAGGGATTAAGGAGGCCGGCTTTGGCTGGCAAATCACGTGGTTTGCCAAGTCGGGGATGTCATGTGACCCGACCACTCACCACTGACCTTGCCGTTGAAGACTTGGCCTTTTTTTGTCCTTTCCTGTGCTGCTTCCCAAGTGACCCATGACCCCACCCACTCGTTCCATAGGACATGGACCCAACTCTCTAATGACCAAGATGCCCCTCTACGTGCTCTTCCAATATTACTGAATTACCCTTGCTTGGATTAACGGTGGGCTCTGAGTGATCGTATAAAACACTCTTAATTTATCTTTACACAAATATTTCTATTAAATATATCATTAAAGAAATAATATTCCCTGCCCCCCCTTTTGTGATGAGCATGAGCTAAATGCCGAAGCCTACAAATATATAGCAATGTTTCTATCGTACACCTAATGAAAAAATAATATATTGCTGTATATTCATGTGAGGGCAATTCCGTCATTTGGTATACCGATCATGGGCATTTACGTCACCAAATCTGAACATTTTTGAAAAAACAAAGCAGCGGTTCGCATTTAGGAAAGGTACATTTCCAGCCGTCTGATCACCTCATCAGACGGCATCCGACAGCCGATAAAGAAAAGGGAGGGAAAGTGAATTAGCCGTCCGATTTCCCCCTTTACCCCTCCATTCACCTATTTAAACCCTTCCTCTCTAGGGCTCTTCTCACTACTCTCTAACCCTTCTCTTCTCAGATCGAGCACTCCTCGATCTCCAGATCTCGCTTTTCTTCTCCGGCGATCTCTAATCCACTTCGGTAAGAATCACATTTTGAAGTACCTTGCTTAGATTTCTCCTATCTCGCTTCGATTGCGTTGAGTTTTCACTTTTCTGAGTTATTCCACGGTTTTGCCTCTCATTTGCATTGGGACACTCGATCTGATCTCTGGGGAGTTGGTTTCGTGTTCTGGAGAATTTATTTTGATTAGTGTTTGTAATGATTATTTCCAACTAGTTAACGACTGTGATCTACGTAATTTCGCATATATCGCCATTGATCTCCTTAAGATTTCCTATATTTTCAGGTTCTTCCACGGATCTCATTGTGATGCACTCTTTTATGATTTTTTTGAGAAGCTTTCAGATTTCGAGATGTTTGATTTGATCTTGATAACGTCAGAGATGTAAGTCTCACAGTATACCTCTCATTATGGTCGTAATGTTGGATTCGTTTCTTTGACCTCCCTTTTATTCCTTCTCGTGATTTTATGGATCAATATCAGTTGGTACTTGTTTGTTATGATCTGACTGTGCCTGAGACAGAGGATTTAGTTTGTGGTTGACTTTTATTAATTCGTTTGTTTGACCTCCCTTTAATGCCTTCTCGTGATTTTTTATGGATCCATATCAGTTGGCACTTGTATGTTATGATCTGACTGTCTCTGGGACAGTGGATTTAGTTTGTGGTTGACTTCTATTCGATTCTAAATTGGACTCTCTCGTTCTTGCTATTTGAGAAGAATTGTGCGTAGATCTAAGTTCTGATTGATCCCTACTTTCTCTTTCAGGTAGAGATGAGAGAAATCCTCCACGTCCAGGGTGGCCAGTGCGGTAACCAGATTGGATCCAAGTTCTGGGAAGTAGTTTGCGATGAGCACGGCATTGATCCCACGGGAAGGTACATTGGGACCTCTGATCTCCAACTGGAGCGTGTGAATGTGTACTACAATGAGGCCTCGTGCGGGAGGTTTGTTCCAAGGGCGGTGCTCATGGATCTGGAGCCTGGGACTATGGATAGTGTACGCACTGGGCCTTATGGCCAGATCTTTCGCCCGGACAACTTTGTTTTTGGCCAGTCCGGTGCTGGGAACAACTGGGCAAAGGGTCATTACACCGAGGGAGCTGAACTCATCGATTCGGTTCTTGATGTTGTTAGAAAGGAGGCTGAGAACTGTGACTGCCTCCAAGGTTGGCAACATTTTCTTTTGCTTTAATATGCTTTCCTTGATTTTATTGCCTTTGAGAGCTATATTTGTTGGTGTATCCGTGCTGATCCCGTTTGTAACAGTAGTTTTGGGTAATTAATATTTTTTTGCGCTGAGTTTATACTTTTTGTTTTTCATGATATATGTATAATTTGGATATGCCTAGTTTAATATTTATTCCCTGGCTAGAAGAAAAAATATGCTTGAAAGAAGATTTAGACATATATAATAAAGTAATATTCTTTTGATTTATATTTTTATGTTGAGTTTCGTGATTTTATGCCTTTATGCTTCTATTATGACTTCAATTACGTGGATTATCAGGAATTTTCTGTGAAATTATACTGCACACTTCTTTTTCCTTATTTCCTCCAGTTATGTAAGCTTACTCCTATTTGTCTGCTGATCAGGTTTTCAAGTATGTCACTCTCTTGGTGGAGGGACTGGATCTGGGATGGGAACACTTCTGATCTCAAAGATCAGAGAGGAGTACCCTGACCGGATGATGCTTACATTCTCTGTCTTCCCTTCGCCAAAGGTGTCTGACACTGTTGTTGAGCCGTACAATGCAACTCTTTCTGTGCATCAGTTGGTGGAGAATGCAGATGAATGCATGGTGTTGGACAACGAGGCCCTCTATGATATTTGCTTTCGTACTCTCAAGCTGACTACTCCTAGCTGTAAGTTAATATTTGTTTAATAGCACCATTCCTTTGATGACAACCTATTTCATCATTAAATATTGTGTAGTAGGTTTGAGCAAAAAAAAAAAAATTTGTGTAGTAGGCATCATAGCATCTTTTTTTTTGGTTAAAATATTTGTTTCAGTAAATTACATTGTCCAAAAATGCCTTGCAAGTTTTCTGGTAAAGTTTTCAAGATTTATTAAAAGTTTGAAGCTAAGAAATTGATAGATATCTTTTCTGCATCTCTATTCAGATGAACTGTTGATATTTTTAAAAAAATGCACTGAGTTATGGCGATCATTATACAGAAACAATTGCTGATAGGAATAGATGATCTATTAGCTTATTTAAAGCCGTTTTCTTGAGGTTTTAAATCCCGCAAAGATTTAAGGTAGTAATAGTAGTGGTAATTCTCTTGTTGACTGTTCATATGTTATTTGGATTGATATATTTGGTTGGATATAGCAGATTGTCATGGGATTATTAAGAATTTAACGTCTAGTTATATAATCCTATCTCAAACCTTAGATAAGTTGAGATGCTGGCCAAAATGAAAAACTACTTATATGATAGCATACAGCTATTTTAGCTAACCCCTGCCCTAGAAATGTTAGTTATTCTTTGAAGAGGTTCTTTCCCCATTTGCTGTGGGACATTGCCTTCATAATTATATGTAGTTGCAGGTTTGGTATCCAAGTCTATCAATTGCCTAAACCATCTGAGGGAGGCAAATTTGGTTGAATGTTACCCACAATTGTTTTAGTGGAGGACAGTATGGTTAATAGTTAATAAGTTTTGAGAAAGATGATTTATGATTTTGCTGTCATACAATTTTGTTAAGGACGGTTGATTTGTGTCTCTTGTAGTTTTCAAGGAAAGGAGTAGTACTTCAAACTTGTCTACAATTAAAACTGTGAAATTCTTCGTTAACATCTACTTGCTAAGTTTTCACTAATTGCCCTCTGCAACTCGTGCTTACTGTGAAACAGTTGGAGACCTGAACCACCTGATCTCTGCCACCATGAGTGGTGTAACATGCTGCCTTCGTTTCCCTGGCCAGCTGAACTCAGACCTCCGCAAGCTTGCTGTCAACCTGATCCCCTTCCCCCGCCTCCATTTCTTCATGGTCGGCTTTGCCCCTCTCACGTCACGTGGATCACAGCAATACCGTGCCCTCACTGTCCCTGAGCTAACCCAGCAGATGTGGGATGCCAAGAACATGATGTGTGCTGCTGATCCTCGCCATGGCCGCTATCTGACGGCCTCAGCCATGTTCCGTGGCAAGATGAGCACCAAAGAGGTTGATGAGCAGATGATCAATGTCCAGAACAAGAACTCTTCCTACTTCGTGGAGTGGATTCCCAACAATGTAAAATCCAGTGTCTGTGACATCCCCCCTAGGGGGCTGTCTATGGCATCCACATTCATCGGCAATTCCACGTCCATCCAAGAGATGTTCAGGAGAGTGAGCGAGCAGTTCACGGCAATGTTCAGGAGGAAGGCTTTCTTGCACTGGTACACTGGTGAGGGTATGGATGAAATGGAGTTCACTGAGGCGGAGAGCAACATGAACGACCTTGTTTCCGAGTACCAGCAGTACCAGGATGCCACTGCAGATGATGAGGGTGAGTACGAGGACGAAGAGGAAGAGGTGGGTGAGGAAATGTGAGTAATACTTCGAGCTGGTTAGTTTTCAGCAATTGGTGGTGTTGTAGTATTGCAAGTCAGAGCAAGCAGGTTATTTCTATTTTTTTTTCTTTTCATTATGCTTTTTAATCTATTCTCTATGAGCCGTATCAGCTTATCCTGTTATGTTGTTATCTGTACCTTGTCAGTATTCTACCCAAGTTGTTGCTACCAGATTGATATTTGTTAGGTAATATTCTGTCTTTCTGTTTCCTTTTTCGGAGTGAAACTGATGTATTTTGTATTTATGCCAGTATGTTTTTGGTTAATGCATCAAAGCACATGACTGCTGAAGAATTATTTGATGTCAATCAGAAAATTTGATTGTGATTCTAGATGATGATTTGGGAAATTATACTTTAGCCTCATGCGGTTTGATCAGGTTTTAATTTACTCCATTTGCTTCAAACTTAATCACTAGATCAGATTGTAAATGTTAATTGGGATGAAATAAGATTTAATAAAATCCTCGTAGAAATAGTAAAATGTTGTTTTTGGATAGAAAATCTAATGATTTGTAATTTGGTTGGGCCACGGGGTAGTTCTTGTGGTCATTTGATTCATGCACAGCTTAAAGGTACTCATTCATAAATAAGTTATCATTTTAATAGATTTTTACAAACAATTATTTATTTATTTTGCTCAGGTGGATATATTTTTGTAAGTTAGAAAAACGAATCATCATTGCACAGTAAGTTGGCAGTATTTATTTCTCGCTCATCTCATTCAGCTTCCCACAATCATTATGAGAGTATTTTAGTCATTATATTTTAAAATAATCATTTTATAACTAAATAATAGAATATGAATAAACTGATAAAGACATCTAATTGATATTTAAGAGATGAAAGTAAATTTATCTCTTAAAAAAATCCCTAACGCACGAGGCCTAACTATTTAAGAAGTGAAAATTTATACTAATAGTTTATTTCCTCCTAAGCACTGATCCGTCCTGTCTTATCTACACAACTGTAACATGGGAGTTAAAAGGGACTCTCATTTTGCTCCTACCTGTTTTTAAATGCTTCAAAATGAGTCCCCCCATGGCTTCATTCGAAGCCCAAATAAGTGCAAGCCCGTAACCTATATGGGCCCATATCTCTACCAAGTTCATTAAACTGTCTTCAATTTGGAAGACCCAGTATCGGATCCCAAATGCTAGCTACACTTACCTGTATGAACTGGCACTCAGACTTGGTTTCTTGTTCTTATGCCAACTTGCTTTATAATTCAATCAAATCTTTGGTGGTATCAGTAGAACTCAACCACTGTAGTCTACAGATGGTTGCCTTCCGTTAGAATATATATTAAATGCGTGAAAGAAAAGCAACCTTAGCTTTGTTTGCGTATATCAGTTTTGGTGTATAAACCAGCTCAAAAGATGCCAAGATTTTCTCTACTTAGTCTTCAACTCCTTAATTATTATCCAATAAGTTTACATCCAACCGAACCACCTCACCTACCACCCAACTCTATTAAAGCCAAATTGACTTCCCGAATGATGAGAACACGACGCACCACCAGAAATATATAAATAAAGAAACGGACACGGTCGCCTCTGACCCAACTCCGCTTCCCACTTTGCCTAAAATATTCACCGAACTTGAAATGACCTTCTGGAGTGCATTCGTCAGCTCTCAGCCGTCCAAATCAATATGAGACGCACCCATCGGACGCCCAGGAGAATCCCATGTCTTTGGCGTTGATGGCACGGCTACGTGGATATTAGTTTGACATTTTAATTTGCCGACATCATTTATTTTCCTCCAAGTGAACAACTTTAGGGACTTCTTTACTTTATGAACAACGTTATTTCTATAACAATTTTTCTCTTTGCTACTCATAAAATAAAATTTTTATTTCAGGAATAATTACTTTTGTGCTCGTTTGTATTCTAAAATAAGAGTATAATAATTATGTTAATATGATATAAAATAAAATAAAAAATATTTTTTTTATAAAATTATCATGAATATATTTTGATTTAATATAAAGTAGGTTGATGGGATCAATGGTAAATTAGTAATTGAATTAGTGTGTGATATAAGATATATTTTTTATATTTTAGGTATATGAATAATATAATGTTCAGCTGTTATTTTCAAAATAAAAAATTATTTTTAAATTGAACGAGACTTATACTGTTTAGTTATGTTCTTATCCCTTGGTGGACTCAAATTAGCTCATATATATATATATATATATGAAATAATGTAGAATATCTTCCTCTTATTCTTTATTTCAGCCGTACCTTTTGCCACAAGCCATACACCAATGCATCGTATTAAATTTGATGAATAACTTAGCATTAACTGAGTCATAGCTCGTGACAGAAAAAGATAAAAAAAAAAGGATTAGTTGAAGATTAAGGATAATTAAAAAAAATGGCGTGATTAAAGAACGCTCATAGGGAGTAATAGTATTAGCCTATAATATGCTACGAAGTTTGCTAGTTAATCAAACTGCTTTCATGTCCGAGGACCACGAAGGACTTGTATATGAATGTATTAATAATTATCTTTTGTTATTTTATTTTTGATAATTTAAGAGTTTATAGATTATAAGCTGGGCATTAAGACCAGTTCTCCTAGATAATTAGGTTGATCTATCGAGCTAACAATCTAATAATAACGAGTTGTTGCAAAAATTTAGACTCCCAACCTTTTTATTAGGGAGGTAGGACTTAATTACTGTGCTAATAGTTGGGCCTGAGTGATAATTCTTTTTTTAAGGATCTAAAATATATGATAGATTCCAAACCAACTCATCACTATTGCACTAATTTGTGGTTTGGAAGTTAACGACTTCACACTAAGACGTCGATCATTAATTTAGTTTTGGGGGCTCCTCTTTTTCGTTCATTTTAGACCATTATTCCCTACCTTTAGTTATCTTAATTAATTATTAAGTTCTAGGTAGGTGATAATTACAATATGCGTGCTAGATGACATAATATCATTAAGAACAATACGTTTATTATTATTATTATTATTGGTGTTTTGGCGTTAATATCAATAGCCCATTGTCAGTATAACGCCACAATTAACTAACTCAAAATGCCTTCAAGTTTTGCTGCAAGGCATCAAATTCTTGGTCATATATAGTGTTGTCAAAGTACAGGAGTTGGTAAAACAATGCTGACATATGAGATGACCACATATTGAATGCCTGTGAGTCACCCAAAGGATAACCAAGTTCTTGAGGGACTCATCAGCAAAAGTGGCAGAAAGAGTAGATTACTTATGCCTTCAAATTTATAGGATTTGCTCCTCAATAGTCAAGAGAGGAGCCACCTTTATGGGATTGCACCTTTGGCAATCAAATCTGGGAAGAAAGTTGCAGTGGTGGCAGCATAAGGGAAAAGGCATTGATCATACTCAAAGCAATCAGTAAAAGTATATATATATATATAGAGAGAGAGAGAGAGAGAGAGAGAGATCTCACACTTCAAGAAGGAAAAATAGTCAAAGAAAGGGGCTGGAAAGGAAAAGAGATTCCAGGTGAAGTAAAAGGGGGGATGGATGGAGATGAAGGTGGGACCCAAACTTCCTCATGCTGAAACCACCCTACGGCCATAAGTCCACCCTTCAGTAGTCCACTTTGATTATTCTTTCTCTTAAAAGGATATACTTATGCACCATTAATGGACAATTTGTTTGATTATTATTAATTTGCCTTCTGGATCCAACTATATATTCCATGTAGTAATGAGGTTTAGTTGTTTAGTCACTATTTGCCATTAGTGTTACAAATGTATCAAAATCATACATTACCAAGTTGAGGGGGAGAACACAAGAAAAAGAAAAGAAAAATACATTGGGTCTCAGCTAACATAAAAAAGCATCACTAGCTAAGCCAAAATGATAAAGGAAGGCCATGAAGAGAAAAGGTAGGTAGGTCATGTAGGGGAACATCCAACTGTCAACAAATGTATTTGGGAGTGACATTTATTGCAAAATAAGCTGGCAAGCATAAGTGTTGCAAAAAGGACACAGAGATCAGAGGGGAAGTGGTAATCAGATATGATGATGAATTATGACTACAAGTTTTCCATAGAAATGAACCAATCATTATTTATGATTGGGTTTAGCTTATAAACCACCTCTCAGAACGTCCTGATAGAATTGAACTCTTTTTTGAGTTCACAGGCTTATCTGCCTCCATCTTATCAACTTGTTGCTCTCATTCTTTCAAGATACCCCATCATCAAAGTATACATTAGAAGTCTGATTAGTATTGGCAACTGAAGAACTGAGCTCGTCAGTGGAATTGTAAATTGCAAAGCAGATCCTTTAACGTGACTCACGAGAATGCGTGGGCATTCTAAAAATTTTGCACTCCAGTTGGAAAAATCAGCATAACACACTATCGCCGCCCGTTTGCCCAACTCCTTATTTGGTTTTTAGGTTTCATATTGGGTAGTCTGTTGTGGTGCGCCTGTTTCGGTATGTCGTGCAGTTCCATTACTTGTATCGTTCGCTGCTTCTTTGCTGCATCAATATGAAGTAGGAAGCACAAATCAGATAATTTACTAGGTCTTACTGCAAACGTAACTAATGAATTTGTAATAAGGATTAAAGATAAAGAGAAGAACAGACCATTTTCTGCTTCCTGGTAACGTTCATGAAGCTTCCGCTTTGCTAATTCTAGCTTGGAGTCCTCGGAACAACTTGATTTCTAGAATAAAGGTTGAAAAATGCACCCATGAAGTCCATAAATACTAAGATCACTTCATATGCCACTACTACTAAAGTACTTACATCAGTCGGAATTGGGGGCTTTCTTTGGACCACAAGGGTTTCTTGCAGATGTTTAGGTCTCATCTCAGGGGATGGTTTTGGTGGTCTGCCAGGTCCAGAATCAGCATTTGCGGGCTTGCTCTGTTTGCTCGTGATAGAGTGGGATCTTGCTTGTCCATTTGAGGCTTCCTGTTGTTTCGTTTGTCTCATTACTGGCTCTTGGATCTTCACTTGTCCTCTCTCATCAGGATGAACTGATTGCCGAGGAGGCTGCAGCTTCCTCACTGGTTCATGGTTAACCAAAGGTTTTCTTGAGTTTTGCCGTTTATTATCGAAGTCCTCATTATTCCTAAAATCTACAGCCAAAAGTTCCCATGAGGAGCTTTAAGTTAATACACGTCAAATTGAAGAATGAAAACAATCAGAATATTGCAACTAGGGAACAAGAAACGCTAAGATGCTCACTTCCGTCATCATCCATTCCATCGAAGAACTGCAAATCAACCAATTTCAACAATGCATAGAAAGTGAAATCCAGTCAGTTCATTGAGGCATTGTGCTCAAAGCATGAATACAGTATGACAGAACTGCTTAATCCAATATACCTCGGAGAGCGGTATGGAAGTAGTCTGGGTCGCAAATAAAGCGACATCATCCAGAGGAGGGGAAGGGAGCCCTTCTTCCTCGTCAAGAACAGATGGATTGAGAGAGTCCGGAGAATTATCTATAATTTAAGACTATGATTAGCTATATTGTGAAGATTAAGGACCAGATAAAATACCAAACATGAGAAGAAGATGGAGTATGAAAAAAAAAATTTGCTTTCTTTACCTGCAATGGCAGCGGTTGCATTGACCCACTCATCAACTAAAATCTTCCACTCTCTGCAGCACAAAGCAAATCAAGTGTGATTAGTATCGAAAACACTCCAAATTCATACAGATAGAAAAATAGTAATTCTTCCTTAAAAGTACTCCCACATGACCAACAGGCATTAAACTTCAATGATAGAAATGAAAAGGCCTCTACTTCATAAGCTATGCCAAATAACCAAACTAATATACTGCTATAATATTTTGTGTTGAGATATAACAGTAACATTTGAGCACCAGGAAGTGAGATATAATATCAACAAAAACATAAAAGTATCACAATAAATATAAGCACGATTTGGTGTCTTCGATTCAATTAGAGACATGAAATTTGGAGTTCACAACCAACCCCTAGATAATAAAGAGCTGTGTATATTGCTTTCAACAAGAAAAAATCAATACATATATAAACTAAGCATGAGAAATGAAGAATATTTCAACGTAAATTAATAAGTTTACAAAACCAATATATGTGGATCCATCTTCAAGCCCTATTTGAGAAGGGCATCCGGAAGCTCTACAAAGGGTTCTTGTACTTGCAATAAAAGTAATTTTTCTAACTGTGCTAATGCTCTGAACTTGCAAGAAGAACATCAAACTTACTCTATAAGAGTGCGCACGAGGTGGCGAATTTGCTTGGAATTATGCTTCCGTAGGCCGTTAACAGCCCTTCCAATTTCAGTTGCCTAAGATATTTCACCAAGGGTGAAAAGTCATTAGCAACAAAAGAACCCTAAACTCACTCCTTCCTCTTCAACAAGCCTCTGCATTTTGATGAAGAGAAACAAAAAGATATCAATGAGTTATTCAACCACACCTTCAAGGTTTCTACGGAGAGCTCCATCAACTGCAGCCTCCTCAGTGACTCGAACAAGAAGCTATCCGACTGCAATTAAATTGCATCAGACTAATCATCCATGGACTAGAAAATTTAAAGCAGAACACCATCAAGAACTTGTTACAATTTCAGCGACCATATCAACTACTAACGCTTGAGCCATCTAACGTATCACAAAACTAGCAAAGAAAACGATAAGCAACCAAAAAAATCCAATCCTATACTAGAGGCTGCCACAAACCTGATCTTGCTTGTTAAAAAGGATCTCCTTGATCCTTAGAACTTCCCCAAAAGTTTGGTTTTCCTCCTCAATCTCCTCAGTGAGGGCCTCCGCCTCGTCGTAGCTGTAGTTGCTTACGACCCGGCGCAAGTCCTCAGGCCCGTCGTTGCTGCTATCAACCTTGCTCTCCTTCTCCACATCTCTCTTCACACTAGCAACTCCTTCCTCCCGTTCGGTGATGCGAAGCTCGACGCGATCGCACCCGAAACACCGCGGTAGGAGAGAGATATAAAGCTTTTCAGCAATCTGGTCTCTTCGGTTTCGGAATTCCTGGGGGCAATCGGATGATGCCACAAGGATAGCGTGGTCGATCACATCAAAGATGTCGGAATTGGCACTGTGGAAAAACTTCCTCCAGTAATCTAAAGATCCAGGAGGAGATGCCATGGCGGCGGCTGCGCCGGGAATAGGAACTCCAGCGAAAGCAACCAAAGGAATCAGAGGAAATCGGCCACAAGATCAAATATTGACTGTACTTCCTGGATTGAACACACAAAAATCCAAATGGGTATCGTCCGTTTCACCGATCGAGCACGGTTTCGATCGAACGTGAAAAAACCACGAGGTTGTTGGTTTTTCCCAACCCAAAAGATAGTCCTTTTTCTTTTCCCCTCTCCTTTCCTTCCGCCCCAATCGCACTCCTGCAATCTAAACTCCTTCCGATCGTCCACAGTTTCGATAAATCCTTCAAGAAATTTACGCCCAAAAGTATAATTAATCGGACTCGGAGAGGAAGCACGATTGTCCGAATGACCAAAACCCAACTCAGAAGCTAAACTCAGGTGAAAATTAACGCAGGAAACCGAAACCTCCCCTGTTGGAAAAGATAGGAAGGGAAGAAATCTCTTTCTCTATCAAACTCTCTATCTCCTCGGCTCTGCGGAATAAATTTTGTTCCTCTCTCTCTTCTCTCTCTTCTCTCTGAGTGCAAGAAAAGGAATCGACGCGAATATCTACGATAGATAGAGACCGGGTGCTAATCCGAATCCAATTTAACCCAACCCAAAATCCACAATTCCCACTTCTTTCTTTTTTAATCCCCCATTTAATTTATTTTTTGAGAAAATTAATCCCCCCTCAATAATTAAAGAAACTTTTCAAAGAAAGCACTCTTTTTTAACATAAAAAAAGAAGTCTTCTATTATTAAGTAATTAGAGAATACGAGAAGTCGAGAACTAGAAGAATCCATCAACTTCTCCATACGGTGGAATGGACGGCGATGGGGGGGCCAATTCATGGTTGTCTAATATGATAAGATCTTTGTGGATAGATACATGATGTCATGTCACCTAATTTTGTGCTCAATTTGGATCTCTGTCATTGTTTAAAGACAAGCACTGCTACATTTCGTTATCTGACGGCTCAACAGGGGATTCGATCGATTTATTTCCGAATCGGAGGGTTGTCCTGGTTCAATGTTCACGTTTTATAACTTCCCCCCCCCCTCCAAGAGTCCAAAATTATAAATGTGTCATCCTTCAGAGAAGTATTTCTTCTACTTTCAACTCGAGAAAAATCTAACGGACGACACTCCCGTACCTGTCGGGGCGCGGGGGATGTAAAACTCGCCGCGTAAATGGAACCGGTTGCGATCTGGTTACCGCGGGTGAGATTCGTGGACTTGATTTGGGGTGATGCGGAATAATGACCTGGACAAGCGAGAGGTTATCGGGGTTGCCATTACGCGTCTATTCTCACTATTCGCGGCTGGATAACAGCACGGAAACCAATTCTTGTTCATTGTTGTGAAGAAAATATTACGAGAATGCCACGTAGTTTTCCAGCGGCAGCAGCGGTTTGCGCAGCAGTTTTAATAACTCCTATGAGAATAAACATAAGAATATGAATTAGAGACTATAAAACGGATAGGATTGGGTTCCGTTTCGTCCTCTTGTTTCAAATAAAAGCTGGACAAAATAGCTTTGCAACTAATATGCCACTTTTTAACTGCCAACTCAATGTGGGAAAAAACTTGAAAAGTAAAAGTAAAAGGGAAAAAGTTTGGACCATGCTAAGCTTATTACACAATAGACTCCGTTTTGCAAAAGAATACATGACGGTAAGTTCCTGCTCGCTTAGAGGAAAATACGCGAAGTACACGTGCTCGAAAGGATACGTACGCGTGTTTCGCTCCCGCATTTGGACGTGCTACCACGTGACACGTGTAAGCTAGGTGGGCTGGTCTCCTGTTCTGTTTCTTTTATTATGGATCCTATGGAACAATTCCGTGGGCCCACACTGCCTAGAAGAGTCCAAGAAGGGATACAGATCTTAAAGAGTAATGCTATCATGCTTGGAGATTCGTGACATTTTGATTATTCTAATTCACTGGAGGGCCCGGGGGTTGGGGGGGAGATGGGATGTGAACAGATAAGGCTAAGCTCCATATCTTGCTGTCCTCTTTTTGATGACCTGGTGCAATTCCTGCTGCATGAAATTTCGTACACCTATAATCCATAACCTTTTGTTTCTTTTCTTTTTCAGGTTATAAGAGAGGATAGAGTTACATTATTATTATACCAAACCATGGAAGCATGGAAGGTGGTGGTCCTTTTTTTTTTTTGTGTGTCTCTACGCTCTTCATCCTTATCCTACTTGGGTGAAAGATGTATGAACGTGTGACATCAATGTAACCTGGCTATGCTGCAATGCGAGAGATCATTTTGAGTTTTATTCAGAGGACTACATAATGAGTGCACAATTCAAAGTTTTGGTTCCTATTTTACTTATCGAATTCAACCGTTGCGGAGCGGGTACTCCATTTGCCCGTCACCGCTGGATCCGCGTAACGTCCGCGTGCAGTCGCATATAGATGAAACCCCCAACGGTCACATAGTGCTCTCTATAAATATAGGAAACCCGTACTACTCGGATATACTTCTTCCTCCTCTTCCCTCCTTCCCATTCAAGTCGAATCTTCGGTCAGGGTTTTCGCGTCATCTCTTCTATTAGGGTTTTCTTTTCTTGATCTTTGATCGAGATCAAAGAAGAGGATCTTTATGAGAGAGAGAGAGAGAGAGAGAGAGAGTTTCCGCCAAGAAGAATTGGATGGCGCCTTCAAGATTCGGATCGGAGCAGTTGAAATTTGGAGCAGGATCCAGGATTTTGCGTTCATTTTCCGCCCGGGTTTGTTTACTGTTTTCGGTTATTGAATCTTTTTTGGTTCTGTAATTGTTCTTTGCCGTCTGCTGATTACCACATGCGATCCTGTTTACGTTCGTGAAGTTCTTGATTCGGTTCTTGGTTCTGGTTTGTTCTTGTTTTGATAGACTTCTGGTTTTTCCCTAATTGAAGATGGAAGAATTTGAGTGCGAATTCGTAGGAGGATTTGATGTTGCCATGACGGTTGAGTGCCCAATTTATGCAATTAAATCTCAAATATGTGGTTCTATATCAACCTTCATTTCTTCCCAAATTAAATCTGATCTGTTTAAGTGCCTATTCCAGAATTTGATATTGACATAACAGATATAGGCAAACCCTTTTCTTGGTAAATTTGATCTTCATAGTTAATGTTGCGTTCTTGAAGAATTGACTCATTCATCCTCTATCAACTTCCAAATCTTTGAACTCGTACATCATGCTTGACTTCCTATTTGATCATGCATTGGCCTATATAATTATGCTATAGAAGAATTTTAAATATGATATCTATTTTTTTCTCTTTCAGCATTTTTTAACTATAAACTGTTCTAATACTTTTAAGTATGTAAAACATAATTCTGATTAAGGTTTAAATTTCATAGGATTTCATGCATCCTTGAAGAAAATGAGTCATTATCTTCTCATCAATTTCCATGTCTATCAACTCAGAATCATGGTTTAACTTTGTAGCTAAAGGTGTTGCCAATATATGATATATCGGCTCAGACAAGCTAGCTACATCAAAACCTCAGTTACCTTTTGTCTTCCTTTACTTCAGTTATCTTGACTACAGATTGTTGAATATTAGAAGAATTCTTTTAAATACGTAGATCAAGTTCTGATCATGCCTATATTCATTAGTTCTTTTGTCTCTCTTCTATATTCATGTGAATATTTTTTATGATCTTCTGTGTTCTGACCAATATGTCGATAGTTTTTTAGTTTGGGTCGCATTTCAAAGCATAGCCCTGAGATAAATCAAGAACCATGTAAATCCGGTCACAGTGGGTAAGGAAACTGATCTATCAGATACTTTTGTTTCAATTAGGACATCTGAAATGGCTAATGGAAATGAATGAAAAGATGAAAGGAAAAAGGTAAAGAAAAATAGAAGAGGA
The DNA here is from genome assembly GCF_019914945.1 of Typha latifolia. NCBI lineage: Eukaryota > Viridiplantae > Streptophyta > Magnoliopsida > Poales > Typhaceae > Typha > Typha latifolia. The sequence continues at coordinate 2,607,676 of NC_133087.1, read as the reverse complement.
GAAGCTGTATACACATGCCGAAGGAGACTTAAATCCATGGAACGAGGAGAACAACAAAGGATAAAGAAAAATAATTGAGTAAATGATACATGAAGCTATGGCGATTTGGGGGGACATATGGTGATGGTGAAGTGTTAGTATGATTAAGAATGAATGAAGGACAAGTCTTAACATAGGGGACCTTGTTGGAGGATGGAGATGTTCATGAGGAATAGGAAGAAATTTGAAGATTAGAACATGAGGACAGTAGATTGCATATCTGAGTTTCTCTGGGATTTTAGACATTTGAAGATTACAACCAATGGGAGCATTTTCCAGTGTAAGAGGCTTAAGGTTTGATTCTATCATTACTATGAAGAAGTATAAAGATGAGGACAGTAAGAAGATGGAGTGAGCATGAGGATCCAGTTTCTAGTGCACTAGTAGCAAGAGCAAAAAAACTGGAAAAAGGATGGTAATGATATGCCTGAGTTTTAAAATTTTTGAATCGCAGAATTTTATATATCTTAATTTGATTCCATTGATATTGATGAGGACAGTAAGAAGATGGACCGAGCGTGAGGATCCAATTTCTAGTGTCATTAGTAGCAAGAGCAAGAAAACTGGAAAATGGATGGTTATGACTTATGATAGGACTAAGTTCTGAAATTCTTGAACTGCAGAAGTTTGTAAATCTTAAGTTGATTAAAATAGCAAACGGCTGTAGGTTTGTGTTGGGGATATTAAGGAATACATTGTAGAAAAATGCCATGGTGCTAAAGAAAAAGTAATAAGGGATATGGAATTGCTGAATTGGAAAATAGGAGGGTGTCATAAAGAGAAGTTTGCAAAGAGGGGATCAATACAATCGTTGATGCAAATATTGTAATGGACAAGAAAGACAGAGGATACCTGATATGGTGACCAGAGAATAAGCTAATTTTTCATATCTGCAATAAACAGAAAAGGCAGCAATATCTAGAAATTTGAGCAGTCTGGGGTCAAATAAAATGAAGATATGGAAGAATACCTGATGAATGATGATCTTCTGTTTATTATGTGATAACATGCTATATGAAGAATAGAGATGCAGAATTAAGAAAAAGTATGAGAGTGCTTGATTTTGAAGTTGTTAACAGATGCACCAAGATATGGAAGAATACCTGATGAATGATGATCTTCTGTTTATTATGTGATAACATGCTATATGAGGAATAGAGATGCAGAATTAAGAAAAAGTATGAGAGTGCTTGATTTTGAAGTTGTTAACAGATGCACCAAGTAGAAAAAAAGGATCCATACAGCCAAGAATAGTTGGGGAAGAAGGATTCAAATGGAACTGTTGTTTTTAATAGTTAAATTGAGAAGCTTCTGTCTCTATATATGAGAGACAAAAAAAGGAGGAAGTTTGGATATTAATAGTTCATTATGTGGGGGAGAAATTGGAAGGTGTGTCCCATGATATGAGAAATACAGGAAGGGCAACAGTTATATAGAATAGGACCTCTCCTGACAAGAACTATATGTAAAGCTGATTTTAATCATGGTCAATCTAATTAGTCATTCTTGTGTTTTGTAATTCAATTTAATTTTAACATTCTCCTTTTTCCTCATATTTTCTGTTTGAAATAGGGGTTAAATTCTTTGGTTATTGATTGACGCATGATAAAATACCCAACTAGATTTTCTCTGAAATAGAAAGTAATAGATGAAATTTCTCTGAACCTTCTCTTTTGATCTTGGATCTTGACAATTTAATAGTAAATATTATACACTTAAACTTCATCTCAAGATAAGTCCAAAAACCTTATCTTGACCTCTCTGTACTCACTATTTAAGGACCTCATTGCAAATTAGCACATCTCTGAGCTGATCAAAGCTATCTGCAGTGTTGATTTTGGCCCCAGTCGAAATAACTACACATTCTGGTGTTTCCGTTGTAATAAACATTGTCCTATTCCTTTACTGCTGTTGCAGTCTCTTGTTGCATTACCTAGAATTATGACTTTGATTTTGTCTCAGACATCATCATTTGGAAAAATGGTCTTTCATACGTTGTCCATTGGTAAATAGAGAAAGGATGCTGCTCAATCCAATTTCATCTTATGGTTCGTTACTTTATATTTAAAATGAAAAACCTTCATCTTGTCTTGATCTCTCTTTAGCTACTATGTAAGAACCTAGTTCCAAATCAGCATTTTTCAATACTGATCGCAGCTATCTTGTGTTGTTCTACTCAATCTTTTATGCCTTTTGGCTTCTATTATAATTCAAGACTATCCATTTTCTTTTATCCAGTCTCTTTTTGGTCATATAGAGCTAGGACCTTGAAATTGTCTCATATGTATCATCATTTTGGAAATATAGAAATAATGCTGCGAATTAAATGTCATTGGATGGTCATGACTTCAAGTTCTGATTCTAAAGTCTAAAACTTCATCTCATCTTGACCTCTATGTAGTTAGTGTACAAAAATCTAATTTCACATCATCCCTATTAATCTCAATCACAACTATGTAAAATGCTGATAGAGTGATATCCAATCTAATTAGGTTTATTTATCCCAAACACAACTATTTGTAAAATGCTTATTTTAGTCCATGTTAATCTAATTAGGCCTCTATGTGTTACTATTATATTTGCCACTGTCCTTCATCATTCAATCAGTTTAAATAATAAGATGTCCAATGTTCCCATTGAGAAATGGATGTATGAGTCATGCGGAATCCAGTGTTGGAAGGGAGAAGAGCTACAGGGACAAAGATGGGAGGATCAAGAAAAGAAAGTTGGGTATGGAAAACGAAAAGAAAGAAAGGAAAATGCAAGGATAAAAAAAAAGAAGAGGAGAAAGTTCAGTACATGCCTAGGGGAACTAAAATCTACGGAAGGAAGAGAAGGATAAAGGAAAAACAATTGGGTAAATGATACATGAATCTATGGAGAAATGGAGGAAATATTCACGAAAATCATTAACTAGATGCCTATAAACAATAAGACAATAAATTTGTATATGGAGAAAAGGTGGTATGGTTAAGAATGATAGAAGTACAAAGTCCAACATAGGTGACCCCATCAGAGTATGCCAAGATGGATGCTTATGAGGAATTGGAAGAATTGTGATTACAAAAGGCAGAATGTCTTTTGCAGATTTAGCCGACCCCTATTTGGATATTTATCCATTGCAATCAAGGGGGGCATTTTCTAGTGCAAGAGGCATGAAGTTTTGATACTGTCAAGGAGTAAAGGTGAGACAGTAGGAGATGGAGTGACCATGGGGATCCAGTTTTCTAGTGCCACAAGTACCAAGAGCAAGAAAACAGAAAAAAAGATGGTTATGATAGGCTTGAGTTTCTAAACTTTTGAATTGCAGAAAACAGAGAAAAGGATCCTCAATGATTAAAATAGAAAATAATTGTGGGGTTCAGTTTGGAACTTTTAGGGAAGACATTGCAGAAAATGTCAGGGTGCTAAAGAAAAAGTAGGAAGGGATATGAGATGGCTGAATTGAAAAATAGGAATGCATCATGGGAAGAATGTAGACAGAAAGTAATTGCAAGAGGGGATCAACAGGATAGACGATGCAAATGTTTTATTGTAGTGGATAAGAAAAGACCAATGTAGATATGAGGCAACAGTATCCAAAAGTACTTCAAGTTGTTCGAGGCAAAATAAAATGTAGGAATGGAAGGAATACCTTATGAAGAGTAGCTACTGTTTGTTATGTGATAACATGCTATATGAGGAATAAGGATGCAGAATTAAGAAAAAAGAGGGGATCAACAGGATAGGTGATGCAAATGTTTTGGGATATTGTAGTGGACAAGAAAAGACCAATGTAGATATGAGGCAACAGTATCCAAAAGTACTTCAAGTTGTTCGAGGCAAAATAAAATTTAGGAGTGGAAGGAATACTTGATGAAGAGTACCTACTGTTGGTTATGTGATAACATGCTATATGAGGAATAAGGATGCAGAATTAAGGAAAAAAGAATGAAAGTGCTTGACTTTGATGTAAAGTTGTCAACTGGTGTACCAAATAGAAATGGTTGGAGAATGTGTTGGGGAAGATAGATCTAAATAGAAATGTTGTTGTTATTAGTTGTTAAATAACTTAAATTGATAAACTCTGTATCTATATTTTAGAAAATGAGGAGGAAATTTGGATATTAATTGCTGACTATGTCTTAGTGTTGTGAATGGGAGAAGTTGGAATGTTTCACATGATTTCGGAAATATATGAACTGATAGGAAATGACAGTTGTTATATACAACTAGGACCTCTCTTGATGATTACTATCTTTAATGCTGATTTTAATCCTGGTCAATCTAATTAGGCATTCTTGTGTTTCTGTTGCAATTTAACATTCTCCATTTTCCTTTTATCTCTGATTGGAATAGGACTTGAGTTGTTTAGTTCTTGATAAGCGCATGATACAATAGCCAACTAGACTTTCTCTGAATAGAAGATAATAGATGAAATATTGCTAAATTTTTTTTCCTCTGATCACGGATTTGACCATTAAGTAGTAAATATTGCACATTTTAACATTTTAACTCCAGCTACATTATCTTAACCTCTCTACTCTCTATTTGAGAACCTCATTTCAATTTACCATGTTTCCATGCTGATTCTGATCCCAGTCAATATAATTCGGCATTTTTGTATTTCCATCATATTTAACCATTTTCTTCTTCCTTTGATGTTGTTAGTCTCCTGTTGCATTACCTAGAATTATGACTCTAAATTTTTCTCAGACATATCTTCATTTGACAAAATTATCTTAATACATTGTTCATCGATATATAAAGAAAGAATCCAGCTTGCTTCAGTTTCATCTTATTGTTCGTTACTTTAGATTCTTAGTAAAAGACCTACATCTCGTCTTGACATCTCTTTAGTTACTATGTAAGAACCTAGTTTCTCAGTCAGCACTTCTAAATCCTGATCTGGAATATTGATGTTAATCTGTTCAATTTAATTATGCTGCCTTCTTAGCTTCTATTGTAATTTAAGATTATCCTTTTTTTATCCTGTCTCTTTTTGGTCATCTAGAAATAGGACCTTGAATTTTTGTCTCATATGTATCTTCATTCTTGATTCTTGATACATTGGACTGTCATGAAATAAAGAAATACTGCATTATATTTCATCGCATGGTCATGACTTCAGATTTTAAAGTCAAAAACCTTCAGCTCATCTTGACCTCTATGTAATTACTTTAAAATCAGCCTTATTAATCCCGACCACAACTATGTAAAGTGCTGATTTTAATCCGTGCTAATCTAATTTAGGCCTTCTTGTATTTCTATTATAATCTGTCATTAGCCGCTTTCATCTTCCCTTCAGTATGAGTCATGAGGTATCCATAGTTGCCATTTAGGAATGGATGTATGAGCCATGCAATGGGAGAATAAAAAATCTAAGGAAGAGGTAGAACTGAGAAGGATAAAGGATAATAATTTGATAAATGATACATGTAGCTTTGGAGAAATGGTGAATTCACAAAATCCTAGAGTAGCTGCACAAACAACGAGAAATTGTATTTGTTGTGGAGAAAGGTGGGAAATGGTGTGTGTTGATATAGTTGAGAATGATAGAAGGACAAAATCCAACATATGTGAACTCATCAGAGAATGGATGTTCATGACAAATGGGAAGAAATGTGATTACAAAAGATAGAATGTGACTATGTGAGGAGGCTTTATTTAGCTTTGGCTGAGTGTTGGGATTTTGGACATTTAACCATTGCAATCAAGGGGAGCATTTTCTAGTGCAAGAGGCACAAGGTCTGATAGTATCTCGAAGTTAAAACAAGGAGAATAAGAAATGTGCAACTGTGAGGATCCAGCTTTTAGTGGCACAAGTAGCAAGTGCAAGGAAATTGAAAAATGGATAGTTATGAAAGGGCTGAGTTCTGAAAGTTCTGAATTGCAGAAGCCCATAAATCCTAAGTTGATTAAAATAGCAAATATCTGTATTTAAATAGGAAGGTGTAGAGAATAGTTTGCGAGAGTGGATCAATATATGATTCAAACGTTTTGGAATATTGTATTGACAAGAAAGATAAAGGAGGATAAGAGATATGGTGATGAGAGGACAAGCTGATTTTGCATGTCTACGAGAAACAGAAGAGACAGAAAAGACAGCAAAATTGTGTTTTGACATCAATTTTTTTGTCTTCTACCAACTTTTCTAATTCCTAGTACTCATGTCAGGGAGCATGTGTTCTGACATCAATTTGATCTGAAATTTTACTTCGACTATAAGGTCATACTCAAGGCTTTTGATGACTTTCATATTCACCATCTTTTTCTGAATGATACCTATCTGCCATGTTACGGTTTCGTGTCATTCAAAGCTTATGCACTAACTTGGTGTAATTCTGTTATCTTTATCCTGACTAGATCTGTTATCAACTGATTTCACTTCTCTGTGTAATGTTGTGACCTCAATTTTTCACCTCTATTTATTTCTCGATCCTTGATTCTATCTTGATGAATCTGTAGCTTTACCTCATAAATGATCCCAATTCCCAATTATGCTTTTCTGTTACATTGATCCCAATTATGCCTTTCTGCTATGTTGATCCTCATATCAGATCTTTTTATTCTTGATTTTTCTCTTCCTCATATCCCAATTAGGGAGTATTAGAATTTGATGAAAGAAGAGATGAGAGTTTATTTCAAGAATTTTATGGAGGGGACATGGAATTTTGTACATTAAATTATGCTAATGATCTGTCCGATACCAGGAAAAAAAAACTAGTCAGATGAGAAGTTGGAGGAAAGTAGACTCATCATCTACTGACTCTTATGGAGGGACATTGAAATTTTGGTACATTAAATTATGCTATGATCTGTCTAATATCGAAAAACTGTTGAGCTGAGAAGGTGGAAGAAAGTAGACTCATTGAGTCTTCTTAGTTGTAGTTACAAAATGATTAACTAAGATTAACAAATAGGCTACGAGGGTCATTGGAAAAATTATGGATGGCCTTATAATCCACACAGTGGATTTATTTAGGATAGTATGGTGAATGCACATGAGTTGTCATTATGAACAAAAAATAGAAGAAAGTCTGCTACTAATTGAACTTTGGAAAAGATTGTGATAATATGAGATGGGACTTCTTGGATTAATTCAATGTTTTTGGGAAGATGGTGAAGTTGAATTACAAAGGTGATATCTGCAGGATATACTGCTCTGATAGTCAATGAGAAGATGAGAATATTCAGAAGCAAAAAGGGATTAAGATGAGGAGATTATTAGTTGGGTAGCAGAACCTTGGAAGAAGCAAGGAGGGATGGAAAGATAAAATGGATTGGAGAAAATAGAGAAGTTACCATTTGGAAAGGGAAACAAATTCTTGGAGGAAGAATAACCTTTCGTAACTCCATACTCTATATTGACTTGTATACTACTATGCCAACTTGGATTAGAAAGAGAATCGATAATGTGAGATTTCCCATTGGAAGGAAAGAAATGCAAATAGGAGGTATATGCATTGGCAGATTTGATTATAGAATTAATGAAAGAGGAGTTTGGTGGCCGAGGGATTATAGATCCCTAGGACATGAATACTGCAGTTCTAGCCAAATTTGAAGGCTTCTAGATTCAAGTAATGAGATATGGGGAAACAATATGATGAAGTGGTGCTAGTTACAGAAGGTTGAGAAGATCAAACAGAGTATCTTCTATCTGGAATGGGATTCTGCAGACAAGGGTTGGATGGAGAAAGAAATTATGGATGTATAATTAGCATCACACTGTAGCAATTTCTGAAATCAATGTTTGTTCAAATTAAATGGGTGGAAGATGTCAAAGTAGAAAATGTATGTAGGAGGTTTATGGATTACTGCAGCTGCTATCAGGACCAGAGGTGAGCAAATAGGGGCAGAGATAAATGGAGATATGAGAAGAAAGAGGAAATATTTGAGGAATTGAAGTTCAATCTCTCAGAAGATACTACAGGATTGCAACATTGACCTTGAAACCTTCATAACAGTTTAAGGGCACTGCAGTTTTCATTCTAGTTTCTGTTTGTCCTATTTCCATTGCATATCACGTGTATCTATAGCCTTACAGTCCTAAGATCTTGAAACTATTGTCTATTAAGTTAAATCTTTTTCCTAAACCTGGCAGCATTAGTGTTCTGTATCCATATTATTACTTGATTATTTGGGCATCAAATTGATTAAAATCTTCCCCTGCCCATTTTCTGGAATTAAATCTCAACAACTATGGGATACTTTGCAACCTTTTGTTGTTCATACTTTTTTTTCTCTTTCCATGCTGACCTTTTTATGATGCACTTGATTTGTTCCTTCAGCCTAACAAAAGAACTAGTATTACCTTCTGCTTGCACATATATCTGAATGATGGTGCATGATTCACTATCTGCATTTATTATCTTGATTTCTATTTTGAGGGCTATATCACTTTTGTTACCTGAGTATAATCGTTCTCTTACTATGAGATCTATAATGAAAATCATATTTTCTCATATTCAAGATCATGGCCTATGTCAACTGAAATCTTAATGTTATTTCCCACCAATTCTAACAATCTTGTATTTATCTTCCAGAATTTGATTTTGACACAACCAAATCATGCAAGTTGTTTTCTTTATAATTTTAATCTTGACAGTTAGTTCTGTGGTAATTGAAGAGTTAACGGTGTAGTCTGGAATAAACTAAGTAATATTTTGACGAGCACCATGAGCGACTGGGAGGCGAACTGGTGGACAAATTGGCACTGCTAGGGTTCCCTATGTAACAACTTCTGATATAAGGATCATGGACGATTGTTTGCTACCATTGGTCGGGAAGGAAGATCTTAATCTCTTCAAGGAGCTCTGCGTCCATCATTTGACAGTAGGAAGGGGTTTTTACTTAGAGATTTCCCTACCATCCCTTCATCTTCCTGTAAACATAATGAAGAGTGGTGTTATGTGAAGAGGACGAAAGGGTTCTGAGCTCCAAAACCTTCCTCTCGATCCTTCAAGGAGGTTATGATCTCCAAGTTACACTCTTCATCTTCCTTTTGGGGCTCTTTCTGCTTGGAAATCTAGAAAAAGGAATCAGCTCCTATTCCTTCCTCCTCTGATCTGAGACCCCTCTGGCTTCCATCTGTCTTCCTCTTCTTTCAAAGAAAAGTGTTTGAAGTAACGTCACCCAGGCCTTTGCTAAATCCCACAAAGACGGTTGCTTTTAGTGTCACAAAGAAGGGCATCTTTGTTTCTCTTGCCCTGACAGAGGTTCTCTACTGAAATGAGCATTCTATTAGAGAAAGTATTAGTCTATTTGGGTTTGTAGAAGTTTTCGACATTGATTCCTTATGGACGAAAATCTTATTTCTTGTGAATCCCTTGAAGATATTCCACAGAACAATCGAGCCACCATTGTCGATCATTCTTTCTTTATTGAAGTTTTGGTGGCTCAAACATTCTGTTTCCCTAGATCAGCCTTTGCTCTTCACATTGAGAGTCCTTTTTTACTTCACATGATGCCTTCCTCCGAACCTCACTGAGTAGAACACCTACTTATCATCATACTTCAAAGCAAATGATATTGAGGAGTCGGTTAAATTCATAACTAGGTTGTTTCAACTCTCTAATAGGGACGACAAAATCAACAGTGCACATATCTCGTCATCAAATTTAATGTTGATTGAGTTCAATTGATTTGTGATAGCATTGAACTCATTCAAATGTTCTGCAACGATTTCACCTTCAGCCTTCTTCATGTTAAGCAACTTTTTCATTAGGAAGCTTTGTTCGACACCGACGATTTCTTGTATATTTTGGCCAATGTAATCATCAAACCTAAAATTGTAGATGAAGATCACCAATGTGGCGGGGAGAGGTGCACCATTCCAAGTGCTTTCTGATTTATAACTTTCTAATCTTCGTCGTTCATATCTTTCGGCTTTATGTCCTTTCCTTTTGAGTAGTAGATAAAGATCTTTGGTAAAGATAGTCTTCAATCTGCATCTTCCAAAATCCAAAGTTCATTCCACTGAACTTCTCAATTCTTAACTTTTTGTCCTTCATAGCTCCCACTCGATCTATAATCTTGCTCTGATATCAGTTGTTGGGAATATCACAAGAGTCTAGGTGAATGGAATACAAAGAAAAATACAAAAGCAATCACACAATGTGTGCTACGTCCACGGATATCTTGCTGGTTTCACTAAGTAAATCACGAGAAGAGAAAATACAATGGAGAAATCACTCTCAACCCAATTACCAACAAGTGAGCATACCTGGGTTGGTCCAAAGACATCTGTATGACCCAGTCCTAAGTTTTGTTATCGTGGTGCTCGTTATTGCCTTGTGAAGCTCACTTTCTTATGGTTTTCATAGATATAGTCTTTGCAGAATTCTAGATCCACTGACTTTAGATCTAGGAATGTTCATTGCATGATCTTTCCTTTCTTGCTCATGTGTCCAAATATGCAATGCCATAATGTTGTATCTGCACTAAACTTTGCAATTAAGATTGAACTCATGATGCCTTTTACTACCATAAACCCCTTTGTGATTTTTTATGAATCACTAGTGAAATGGGTTGTATGGCCTACAGTTGTTAATAGTCTGACAGTGAGATTTCTTTTAAGGGTTGGGGACATGCCTCACATTAATCAATTTCAAACCAAGCCTTTTATCGTATTGATCTAAACATCTCCTTTGCCAACAGTGCTGCAAAGTTCTCCATCTCCAAACCAGAACATGGAACCCTTACTGCCCCCGTCTAGGTATGGCTAGAACAGAAAACATTGGGTTTCAAGAACCGATCGACGACGGGAGCGAGAATCGAGTCAATTTCGAGGATTTCGATGAGGAAGACTATTGGTCTGAAGAGCTAGACTTTGAACCACGTCAAGCTGAGGTAGAAAGAAGGAGAAACCACCATAGAATGGGGTCAAAACCACCTCAGGTCAGACCTAGATGAGGATACGATCCAGATGACAATCATGGGATTCAAGGGCAAACGATGCAGCTAGATTTTTCAAAATTCAGTGACGGAGATCTAGTTGATTAGCTATATCGCGGAGCAATTCTTTAATTTTCAGAGGATCAAAAAGTTTTGCTTGCAAGCTTTCATCTTGAGGATTCAGCCCTACATTGGTACTGAGCCGCCATCACGCGTTGAAACTTGGATCGGTAGGAAATCTTTAGTTCCGGTCTCACTAAACAGTTTGCGGTAGCGGGCTATGAAGATTTTGATGCTTTTCTTACTAGATGGTTCAGCGAACCGCAGTGCTTGCATATCAAGAGGAGTTTGATAGAATTAGTGCTCGTTGTTTTCCACCATGATCTAATTCATTGCTGAAAAGCACATTTACAGAGTGAAATTCAAGCGGATGTTCAACCGCTTCGACCACGGACCTTGGAGGAGGCCTATGAAGATGCTATACTCATGGAAAAGAAGTATAGAGGACTTCAAAATCAGATGCAGACTGCTGGACCCAGCCGAGACACGAGGTACCCGGTGCGGCCAAACTTGATGACAGAGTTTTTTTGTCGAACCAAGGGTTGTTGCTGCAAATTCTGGACAGCGATCACCCCTATGGACCTTAGCGGATGTGAGGGGAGGCAATAGACCGGCTATTCATACTCTAACACTGACGCAGGTGGAGAGATGAGCAAAAGATCTATGTTTTCGTTGCGACGAGCAATTTACACTCGGTCACCGGTGTGCAAAGATGACTTAAAGTGTGATGTTAATAGATGGGCAAGAAGAGGCTGAGGAGAACATTGAAGATGATATAGGTGAGGAAGAATATCCAGAGGAGACATTGGAGGAGTGTGGAAGAAGAAGTGCAAGCTAAAATCTCAATGCATGCATACTCGGGAACTATCGCACCAAAGACGCTTCAAGTTAATGGCTTAGTTAAGAAGCATTGTGTATGCGTCCTCATCGATTCAAGGAGTAGGCATAATTTTTTGGATGAGCAATTGGTAAAGAAGATAGGATTGGAGGTGAAACCAACCATTAGATTTGAGGTGCCTATCGGCGACGGCAACAAGCTTCGGACCGACGGTTTGTGCCATTGGGTGGAGATACGAGTCCAAGGCCATAATTTGATCGTGGACTTAAATCCTCTGGCCCTTCGAGGTGCTGATTGTCCTAGGTACTCAGTGGCTCCAAAGCCTAGGACCGGTGACATTTAATTTCAGCCGTATGTGGATGATATTTCGATGAAACAGAAAAATGGTGCGACTCAACGGTGTTAAATCCCAACCGAGCCCGACTTTGCACACAATAATGGGGCTGCCAAGAGCCAAAGGATGGACCTACATGCTGCAATTAGACCCAACCTATGTCTCCTTGCGAAGGTAGAACACTGGAATTGATTAAATTATTGACTGAATTTTCTGGTTTGTTTGAAGAACCTAAAGGGCTGCCACTGAGGAGAAGTTCGGATCATTGTATTAAGATTGTGCCGGGGGCTGAGCCAGCTAACGTAAGACCTTATAGATACCTATCTGCATATTCAAAAAGAAGAAACTACAAAGTTGGTAGCGGAGATACTGGGTCAATGCATCATCCAACCAAGCCGAAGTGCCTACTCGTCGCCGGTCTTACTAGTACGAAAGAAAGACGGAGCTTAGCGGTTTTGCATCGACTACCGAGTCTTAAATGTCATTATAGTCAAAGACCGGTATTCAATACCGATAATAGAGGAGCTGCAAGATGAATTAAAAGGAGCATCTTACTTCAGCAAATTAGATCTACAAGCCGTCTATCACCAAATCAGAATTGATCCGGTCGATGTGCACAAAACAGCATTTAGAATCCATAATAGCCACTATGAGTTTCTGGTCATGTCCTTCGGATTGACCAATGCCCCAACAACCTTTCAAGGGTTAATGAATAAAGTATTTAGACCTCCCCTACGATGGTACGCATTGGTTTTCTTTGACGACATTTTAGTGTATGACAGGAATTTCGAGGAGCACTTGCAACTTCTATGCGAGGTGTTAAAAATCTTAGAGCGGTTAATGAATGAAATATTTAGATTTTAGACCTCTCCTATGACAGTATGTATTGGTTTTCTTTGACAACATTTTAGTGTACAATAGAAATTTCGAGGAGCACTTATGACATCTACGCGAGGTGTTAAAGATCTTGGTGGCTAATTGATTAAAGTGGAAGATGTCAAAATGCTTTTGATGGAACAAAAAGTGGAGTAGTATTCTTCAAATTCATTACCGCAATACTCTCCACTCTTGTTTGATCTCAAACACTTTAGCTTTAAATCTATTTCATTCTACAAACAAAGGTTTACACTTTTTCAAAGCATCAAATATATTAGATTTACTTTTCAGATGATAGACCTATAGTTTTCTTGTAGTATCGTTTATGAAGGTAACAAAATAGGAAGAACCACCAAGTGAGCATATTTAGGTTGGTCAAAAGACATCCGTATGAACTAACTCTAAATTTTGTGATCATGGCGCTCATCACTACGTAGTGAAGCTCACTTTCTTTTGCTTTTCATAGATACAATCTTTGTAGAACTCTAGACCCATCAACTTTAGATTTGGGAGCTTTCCATTGGAATGCATGATCTTCATTCCTTTCTTGCTCATGTGTCCAAGTCTACAATGCCACAATGTTGGGTGAGGAGATTTGCCCCCGAACTATTCCGAATATATTAACACCATCAAGGAGATCTTTAATCACCTTTCTTATTCACCTAACTCTGACTCCGTATCTTGGCATTTTACTGCAAACGGAATTTACAACTCCAAATCACTTTACTCAATTCTCATTGTTCGAGGGATGAATTCTCCTTTGAGACTTATTTGGAAGCTATTACTAACCTCCAAAGTAAAATATTCTCTTCAATGCCTGGGTATGACTAATATGGACATTTTTTGTTGTTTTTATGGTTTTGCTAAAGAATCGGTGGCTCACTCTTCCTCTTCCTCACTCTTCTGTTTTATTCGTTCTCTCCTTGATTTGCCACCTCCTCCTCCAATCAAGGACTACTGGAATCTTTGGAGAAAGCTGCATTGAAGAAAATCCTCGAAAATTGTGTGACTTACTTTTTGCTATCATTTGGTTGAAGATTTGGATAGAATAGAATAGCAGGACTTTGAGACTAATCTGGACGTTCTTTGTTGTTTTTGTGTCTCTGCTGAGGAATCGGTGGCTCTTTTCTTCTCACTATGCTCATCCTCTTCCTCACTCTTCTGTTTCATTTGTTCTCTCCTTGATTTGCCACCTCCTCTAATTAAAGACTATTGGGATCTTTGGAGAAAGCCGCATTAAAGAAAATCTTCGAAAATTGTGTGACTTTCTTTTTACTATCATTTGGTTGAAGATTTGGATAAAATAGAATGGCAGGATTTTTCGTTAAAAAGCCAAAACAGCTGAAGGCTGTTTTACCCAGCGATGGTCGTGCCACAGGCACAAACCGTGCCGACCACCGGCCGGCACGGCACGTGCCGCGGCACTTGCCGGCCGTGCCGTAAGAGAATGAGAGAAAGAGGTAAGGGATACTCACCTTTGCCATTGTAGTCGCCGTTGTCGCAGTTGCCGTCGCCATCGCTCGCCAATCGCCACTCGCCATGGCTGTCACTTCGTGTCCTAGCCCGGAGATCCGAACCCGCAACTTAAGTTTTTAACTCTCTCTCTCTCTCTCTCTCTCTCTCTCTCTCTCTCTCTCTCTCTCTCTCTCGATCTCGATCTCTCTCTCGATCTCTCTGTCTCAATCTCTCTTCTCTCTCGGGGGCTAAAAGTGGGCGGCGATCGGCGACGAGGTCGATGGTGAGCGGCGATGCAGTAGCTCGTGCCACGTGCCGGTACGCCATCAGCACGGCCATCCTTGGTTTTACTTTTACCTTTCTAAATCTTTGACATCAAGAAGATTTGCCTTATGTGGATGATTTTTTACCCTTTTAATAAAATTTCGTTAAATTTCTAATAAAATTTAGTTAAGGCTAGAGTTATTAGATATATATACTATTTATTTATCTTATTTTATGATGACCTTGTATAAATAGGGCTTTGCTCCCTCCATCATCAAGCAATGAGAAAACATTTTTCTCCCAAACTCTTTCTCTCTTCTCCCTCAACTCAATCTAGAGTCAAGGCTAATATTGTTACAGAGGCAAATCGACATTTTCTCTCTAAAATATGGTGTATTTTGGAATAAACTGACTCATTTGTTCTCTATCAATTTTTAATTTTTGAGCTCATGAATCAGGGCTTATTGCTCTCCATACCCATCGTGTGATGGGATGCCTTCTGGATCTTAATATATTGATTTATTGCTCCTCTTAAACCCTAAATTTCTGTAATCTAATTATCTCTT
Source organism: Typha latifolia (assembly GCF_019914945.1). NCBI lineage: Eukaryota > Viridiplantae > Streptophyta > Magnoliopsida > Poales > Typhaceae > Typha > Typha latifolia. Next base: position 2,592,369 of record NC_133087.1, on the reverse strand, counting down.
ATTGACTTCATCTAACAGAAAAGCAAGTTTAGAACGGTTATGATGTATTTGGACTATGATGCTAAATCCCCTTTTCGTTTGGTTCTTGTTTTTGAGCATCAAGAATCTAAATATTCTGAAAACTTGTTCTTGACATCTATGGTAAGTTCCTTGAATTTGTTCCAATTCTGCTATAAGCCTATATAGTGAATGAATTCTAACTGCTCCAAATTTCTTTATCTTACATTAAAAAGATTTTTTTAACTTTTGCAGGAAAACTGCCTACCTTTTGGTTAAAATTGCTGTTCTTTGCAGAATACACCATTTTTTTTATCATAATATATTGATTCATTCCTCCTCTTAAACCCTAAATTTCTGTAATCTAATTATCTCTTATTGACTTGATCTAACAGAAATGCAAGTTTAGGACGGTTATGCTGTATTTGAAATATGATGCAAATCCCCATTTTCCTTTGATTCCTGTTTTTGAGCATCAAGAATCTAAATATTCTGAAAACTTGTTCTTTGACAGTTATGGTAGCACCTTGAATTTGTTCCAGTGCTGCTTTATAAGCCTATATAGTGAATGATAGCGAATTCTAACTGTTCCAATTTTCTCTATCTTATATGATATTTTTCTTTTAGCTTTTGCAGGAAAACTGCCCACTTCTGGTTAGAACTGCTGTTCTTTGCAGAACATCGAAATCTGAAAATTTTGCCAAAAGTCTTTTTCGTTTATTTGCATGAAGCTTCACTTTAAGATGAATTGATAGAAATAAAAAATGTTTCTAAGAGCTCTGCTGTTAAAAAAAAAATTATTTTGCAGACCCACTTTCTGAAATTCATCCTTAGTGGCATATCCCATTTACCTATTGATCCATAATGTTATCTTCTTTTTGGCATTACATGTTATTAAACGATAACTTTTACACCTGAAAGTTCTAATACTCGTAGTTGATATATGATTTTAAAATAGCAATATATTGTCATTTTCAAACAAGATAGATATTCTTCACTTGCCTGTCTATCAAGCTTGAAGATAAATAGCCAATAATTTGGAGGTAGCCACAGGTCGAAAACTTAGCCCTTGCTTATTATATTGTAAGCATGATTTTGATGCTTTAGGATGATTATGTCTACTTTTCCGTGCATTCATATTTTATCTTACTCTTTTAGCCTGCTGTGGGTTTAAGTATGGTTTCTTAATATTGACATGATGCCATTTGTCTTAAAGTTATGCTGAATATTCGCAAAGATCTTTTTCTGGTGCTTCTAAGATAGAGAATTGTCATAAAATGAAATGTAGTCAGTTAAACCAAATATCGTTTCAGAGTTTTAACCTCTTCCAGAAGAGTGGTAATATCTCTAGAATGCATCTTATTTTTCACCTTCCATTTTTATCAGGTGTCAGCTTTTAGATGCTCTGTCATATGAAAAACCCCTTTGGTAAGTTATACCCTAATTAGTGATGGTCTTATATTCGGAGAACATATTATCCTTTGTTATTTTCAATCGTAACCAATGAATGGTAAACTTGTTCAAAGATAAATTCTCTTCTCCTGTTTGTTGTGAGAGCTTAGCAATTTTGATTTTATAAATGAAGTTCTCCAAATATGTAAAGAAATCTAAGACAATCGGGTATTATTTTCCCATTGTTGATCATAAAGACTTTTTACTGAGGTTGGCCCCTTGACCAACCGTCCTAGAAATGGAGGCCTGCAGGCTTACCAGTGAGCATACCCATGAATCTCCCAAAGGAGGGGACGCGGTGATCGAACCCGTGATCTCAATTTTAAGACATTGGCCTCAAAAATTGGTCATGTGTAGCCAAATAAAAAGATATTAGTAGTTCACGAATGACATCATGTATGAAATTTTGTGCATTGGATTCAGAAAACAACTATGCATGCTATCACTTCACTAGGCCGTGGTATTGGGCATTGTGTGCTGATTGATTTCTTTTATGCTATGCGTCTGTCATGTCGCCATCTAATGAGAATCTATTTCCAAATTGCATATTTTCTAAATTCACATCTCTTTTTCCTTTTTCCGGTATTTCACCATTCTGATCTCCGAGTTCACTTTCTCCACTTTATTCTCCTTTGGTTTGTTTTATAAACATCTTTTCTTATCTTGATGAGATGAGAAACTTCTTAGCATGCATAACGCGAGGAATTAAACCTTCTTTGAACCAATGTCACTAGGGTACCAACGGAAGAACAAATTGGCGGTAATATCTCCCCTCAAATAAATATGGCCCCATTTTTCTGAGAAAAATGAATAAAATAAATCAATAGGTGGTAATTCACTCTAGTTTTTGACCAAACTAGTTCTGTTTTAAACCCTTTTTTAAGTAAATAGGTTATCCTCGAAACGTAATATTGAAAGAGATATGTTTTACTGTAATTCTTTTAGATAGATTGTCAACAAGTTTAGTATTTATGTATCTAAATTAATAAAATAAATTGATAATCTTAACAGTGGTTTATGTATATAAAATACTAAACTTATCAATAATTTATTTAGGATTTTTCAGATGATGCATTGATAGATTCAACTAAGTACCTAATTTTTGGGAGGGTTGCCACGTAAGAAAAAGATGTTAAATAACATTTTTTAAATAAAATATTGATAATTTTATCGTTTACGGCTATAGTAAACCATATCTCTTTTTCTGATATTAAACTTAAAGAGGTGGATTTTTTTGGTAGGAAAAATGGCAAGTGTTCCTAGTTTTGCCAAAAGCTCTCCAATCTCTCATTGCCTCTTCTACTATTTGTCCTTACCTGACAGATCTCAGATCCTTTTAATGATTGGGCTTCATCTAATACTCTTAAAAAGAGCTTAATTTATGTTGCTTACGAAGAGAAGATGAGGAGGAGCATCTGGGGGAATAAAAATCATTGACAGATCGGGTGACGTGCCAGGTCTGCATTTGCCGGGTTGCTGTTGTGGGTCGTGAGCCTAGCTTCGGATACGCCGAGGTGACACCGCATCCACCTCGATCATGTGGCCAAAGGCTGTGGCGCCAATGATCCAGCTATCATCACGTGATCCGACGCGCGGCTACCGACACAGCTCTCTGTCTCACTCCACCACGTAGCGGCTCGGTGCGGTTACTATTCGCCTCACTACCTTGAAGCCCAGTCTCCACCACCAATCCACCATTTTGCCACTTTGGGCTTAATTGAGCTATTAGCATAATCCTATTTTTAATATTAATCTGAATCCATCACTGTTGTAGAAAGAATTATGTAAGCTCATATGGTCCAATCATCACCTGCCAGTTGCCACCAAGGATTCGCTCTTTGCATGTTGGATCACTATCATTCTTTCTTTCGTTCTTTCTTTTTCCTTACCAATCCACTTCCAAGCAGTGGCACTTGCAGTAATAAAGAGCTAATAGAAGGCTTATAAGTTGGCAACCTCTTTTTTTGCCCCCTCCTTGTACTAGTCCTTTTCCTTTGTTGTACCTCACCAAGCTAACTTCCCAAATCCTTCCCCAGTATCCCAGAAAGAATGAAGCAGAGCAGGTCCTGCAGAGGCATTCTTCCATTCCCAAACTTCACCTTGTACTTCTTCATCTCATGTTTCCTTCTTGTCCTCAGTTCTCCAGGCACCTATGCCTGGAAAAACTACACAGTTGGGGGATCCTTGGGCTGGTATGACATCATGCAGGAGCCCAAGGTGAACTACCAGAAGTGGGCTGATGGCAACAACTTCAGCCTTGGAGATTTCCTCAGTGAGTCATAAATTCCCCTCATCAGACCCAATTTTGGATCAACTCCTATTTTTGCCTCTTGGTTTTTTATTGGGTTCCCAATAGGGAAATAGCATGCTTGTTCTTCGGTTCTTTTTAGCTTCAGCAGTGGGGCACATTAAATTTGCCATGGTGTGGTGTTACCTTGGGCTCACCTTTACATCCTTTGTTATGTCCAATTCTAGAAACAATTCCACTTTTATTTCATACATTGGATTTTAACTGAAATTGGAGTTGGAAAGGAGCATTTATTCTGAACTGTATTTTTCCTTTTCCATGACAAACTTTCTGTGGATATTATTTTCTCCTGCTGTTTTTGTTAAATGGTATGTATATATTTTTTTTCATTATGGTAGTACAAGTATAGATATGGTTCATTGATCTAGTAGTGTATCCATTAATCATCTCAGGTGCATTCACCTGTACTTTTGGTTTGGTGGTGTTGCTGCTGGTAAATTAATATGCTATCTGTCATTCAAACTCTGAGGGACATTCACATGGACTAGATGGCCCAACAGATACAGTGTGTTGCATGAATCTTTATTTGTCATTGAGAAGATTCGATTGATAAAGGATGAGGAGCAACTGTGATCATCAGTCATTTAAAGTATCAGATCCTATTGCTTTTGTTTTTTGCTTTATACAATGAGATAAGACTAAATCAGCAAACACCCTATATTTGTGCTTCAGCTTTTGACCTGAACATCATCACTGCATGTACCTGAAAAGGAACATGTGTCTCTTATGAATCATGTCACAGTTTTGTACGAGCGACATTTGTCAATGTATAACACGTAGATGTGCTATATTTTTAATTTACACTTAGCAGCCGTTGTCACAGGATTATTCTGGTAGCTATTTATCACCACATTGTTACTAAAATCAGAATAGATTGGCTTTTGATGGACAAGTTGTAAGGATAGACACTAACTGCATTAATATGTTGATTTAGAATTTGATCTTCATACTCACAAAAGTGCATTGGCGATTATCCTCAAACCTTATTACCTCTGTGTAATGATATTTGATCGTAATACTGACAATTCTTCCTACTTGCTTCCACTTAGTCTTCAACACAGACAAGAACCACTCAGTAGTCCAGACATACAATGCTACAACATACAGATTGTGTAACGATGTGGACGATGACAAAGTGGTCGAATGGTCGGCCGGAGAGCCAGAGTTCAGCAAGGTGCCGGTGACCGTAGCAGTCCCATTACTTAAAGAAGGGACTACATACTTCTTTTCAGGTTATTACGACGGCGAGCAATGCCAGAATGGGCAACATTTCATGATCAATGTGACGCATGGCCAGGGCCTGCCTGAAAGCCTAAAGAGCCCATCGGAGGCGGCCCCGGCTCCCAACAGCGCAGATTACGTGAACGATGTGCCTGACACTGTAATCCCTTCCAATTTCAATAACCCAAATGACACTGCTGCTGTTCAGCCATCCACAGGGGCAGGTGAGGCTTTGGCCAGGTTGCTGAGGAGGGAAGCTGGTGTATTGAATTTGGCATTGGTGGTGCTGGGTGCCATGTTGGTCTTTGGTTAAATATAGACTTCTTTTATGTCATCACAATTTATTAATTTATTTTAAGCAGTTCCATTGAAGCTTGTATGCTGTTAAATATAGTTTTGGGAGACTTGATGCCCTCTTACTTGTATATGATAATTCTTCATATTTCGTTATGATAAAACGTTCTATTATGAGTTACTATGATTCAACTTATTATTGAACCAAACAACCGTAAAGTTTATTGTGGCTATATTTATGGAGCAAAAACATTCGTCCATTTATTTGATTCAGATTTGCTTTCTGCAGTCCTTGTTTCATTTTCTTTAGTTTGTAAATTTGTTTGTGTGAAATCACATTCACATACTATAGTGTCACGAATTTCCTTTGTTATCTACTAGGATCTCAGAAACCTGTAGGAATTTCTTGCAGCCTAGCCTTGCAGGGAATCCGCTCCCCCACCGTCACGCAACTTATGGCCTGCCACGTGTCTAAGACATCTCTTGTGGGGCCCATTGAACCAACGTACCGAGATACAGGGCTTCCTCGAGTTGGTTGGAAAGGTAAGAAATATTTAAACGAACTCATTGCCGCCAGGAAAATCTCTTCTTCTTTCTCCTCTCTATGTGATTCCTTTTGATTTGATAACTAGCAGTAAGATTAGCTTCGCCATCAGAAACCCATGGATGTTCCTTCGATTTCAAGCACGGAAGGTTCAGGAACAAGCAGACAGCAGAGAGGAGGTGAGCAAATCGATGGTGTTGGTTTAGGTTCTCTCTCTCTCTCTCTCTCTCTCCCTCTCCAAGATCATGGTTTTATTTATCATTTGTATGTTTAAGCTCCATTTCTTGGTTTTGCTTGACGTTGGATATAAAGAGGTTTCTTTACCTTGAGATAGTTAATGGGCAAGAAAGAAATACTAAAGAAGCATGAATTGGATGGCCTCAAGAAGATTAAGAAGAAACTAGTACTTGCCCTGCAATCGAGAAGAGGCCCTGGAAAGAACTTGGTTTTCCTTGAATGGTTTTGTTTCTTGCAGTTTATAAGATCAATGATGAAAGAGACTTGCCAAGAATGTCTTCAAGAAAAGCACCGGCTGAAAGGGAAAGGTTTCTTACGAGAAGAATTAGAAAATTTTGGTTTTCTTTTTTCCTGAATGGTATAGTTTACTAGGATTTCTTGAAGTTATAGCATCAATGAGTAGGGTTGTTTTCCATGATCTCATCACAATAAAGCGGAAATCCAGGACCATTTGGATTGTCATAACAAAGAACTGGTAATAATTTGATCATCATGAGGATCCTACTATCTGATCGTTGTAATATGAAAAAAAGAACCCTTATTGATCTTTATTCTTATACCAATTAATGAAGAACGAATCCACTTCCATTGTCTTGAGATGTTGGATTTAGTTCAGAAATTGGTGAGCTCCTAATTTCTAGTTCTCCTGAATTTTTGAAGCAGGGGAGGTGGAGGAGCAGCAGAGAAAAAAATGCTCTGCTCTGCCTATTGGTTACACTGCAAAATGTGATCATCATATCAAGGTTGTTCTCTATCCAGATACATTAGGATCAACAATCAACAATGCAGGATCTGGATCACTCGGAGACAATGCCAGAGAAAGTCAGAATCACATAACTTCCTCCTTGCGAATTCTGTTCCATTAATATTATTTTTTCCAGTCTTTAGTGTAGTGGTTCTCTTAGAATTCTTAGGCAAAGACAAAACAAATTGGCTCCAATGATTTGGTCTTTCTATAAAATTATCTGGTTTTCTTAGTGCTCTTCATTACAGTGTATAACTATCTTTATTTTCAGCTGAGAATATAAGAGAAGAATTCACAATTGAGATCTGAGCATTCACAAGAGATATATTCAGATAATGGAGTACCAGTCATAGTTTCACTTATTTAGTGATTTTAGACAAATTTTCTTTTATCTGAAGGTATGGATTTTAAGTCACGATACCATCTTACCTCATGGATTAATTTGATAGAAAGCTGGAGAGGAATGAAGTACTGCTCTCTGATTGCATTACATTTTATATGTTTTATATCTTGGTTGAACTAATTGTTGATTGCATGAATTTAGTCAATCCTTGAGTATATCCAGGAAATGACAAATATCACAGTTTTAGCAGAGTAAGGTATCGCCTTCATGGCTAATTATATTGCCTGAGATATTACGGTTTTGAAGGTACAAGGTATGCGTGGAACCTGGATAATATTACTTCAAGTACTGATACTGAAATCGAGTCGACTGAAAAATGGTACATCGTCAGTTCAATACTTCTGAAAGCAAACAGCCTGTACCTCTACGAGGTATAACATCTAAATGTTTTATTAAAGATTCTTGTTCATAATCTCGATTAAGTAACTAAATAACCCCCCCCCGCCACTCCTCTCTAGTGTTCTATAGATCCTCGTTGGCGAACAGAGGGTGATGTCGCGACCATACATATCAGAAGCTCAGGTATATCCTACATCTTAAATGCAATACTAGAGTTTTTCAATGTCAATTTCTTAGATGTTAACAGAATATAGGATTCTGCTTTTCTGATTATGTAGGGCTTGTTTTTCATAATATAAGTGCCTACTCAATCAAAGTACATTATCTTCTAACTACCTTTCTGATATAGCTCCCTAATACTCCAAACTTCTACATTTCCTTAACCAGAGGAACCTGCTTTCAAAAAGCTTCTAGAGTTCATTCATGGATGTTACGCACCTCGGACATCTTCCAATGTTAGTGAACTGTCTCAGGTTATGGTGGTCGCCAAGAGATTTCGGGTCTCTACCTGCTATGATATATGCGAAGCACTGCTAATCAGGAATTATGGTAGCCTGGAGCATCCTGAACTGTTGACCCTTCCACTATCAGTAGTCTTGCAGCTACTGCAAAGTAATGATCTTGAGGTAGAATCAGAAGATATAGTCTATCGATTTGCAACAGAATGGGGGAAAAAGAACCACTCAACTATCAGACGACGACGACTTGCTTTAAATATATACTTTCAACCCCTTATTCGTTTCCGTTACATGTCGAACGACATGCTGACAACGGCCTTAAGGGAAGGAGACACCAATTTCAGCTTCAATTCAATCTATAATGATGTCGCGAAGGCAAGGAGATACAAGACAAGTCCACCAGACTGGCTTTCAGGCAATGCAGGAGCACGACTTGCAGAGAGAGCCTACAAGCGTAAGCCTCTGAACATCTTGAAGAAGTCAAATCCGCGAGCATCCTGCAGAGTCCACCTCAGCTTTACACGATTAGAATGCACGAGGCTCGTTCGATCCTCACCAGCTTGCTCTGAGGAGTTTGAGTTCGACGAAGGACGCTTCTCTATAAGAGTTGCAAACACCTTGGCAGATACATATAGGTACTTTGGGCTTGCTCTGCAAATTGTGCGTTATCCGATGAAGGCTTCCTACAGTTGTACAGCTTCATCAAAGACAAAGGAAGGTGATCAGCATGTTGTGACACACACATGGGAGCTCAAGGTCCTGCCTCGAGTTCCAGATGCGTATGAGGACTTGTTCAGTATGTCATGGAAGGATTTCATCAGAGAGGACAGCCCCTTCTTTATTGACAACAAGCTTTACTTGGTAATAGAAATTGAGGCCATTGATCTACCTTGTGTTATTCTTGACCAATAGAAGTTGCCTCATTGTAAGATTCAGAACTGCAGCTTGAAATAACCATCTACAAGATGTGAAGAATCGCAGTTTGGTTTTCTTTTGAGTAATAAAGCAGCTCTTGTGGACATGAACAACGCAGGGAAGAGGAATAACCTGGGCACCAAGAGATGGCACATTGTTTAATTCAATGTGACTGGTCTCATAAAGATGGTATGTATGAGGATAACATTTACCCTCCATTCCTTGCTGAAAAGAGAACAGACGGACAAATGTATCTCATAAAGGGATCACAAAGGAGAACAAGTATCATAAATTGAAATAGCCGTGTATATATGACTGCTAGAGAACTCTAACGGAGTTTTGTTCATATCTTTTTTGATAGAAGATAAATTTTGAACTTGCATCTCATGACAGGCACGAATCCAACATATCTGGTTTCCTGAACCAGTTTTACGGCAAAATGACAACATAAAATATGAAAAATTCGCTGAGAAGATCTAATGGTGCACGACTCAAGCAATGTCTCCACCTAAACAAAATAGTGGCAGATACCGAGCCTCCTGTCTCCTTCTTGTATCAGTCATGAAGTGTACCCAGTATGTCATCATCCCTGAAGAGGTGATACCTAAACAAGAAAAATAGGAAAAAATAAAATAAAATAAAAGAGTTAGCAAATGAAGAGCCACAGCGAGCATGAAAGGTTTTCCGAGGATAGCCATAACTTTTCTATTCAAGTTGTTGATAGATCCTAGATATGGTATACTGTCTCGTGTTCATCAGTCTTGAAACAGTGCATAAGTATGTACATATGAAATTGAAGAGGAATAACTGAGCGTGTAAGAACATAACTTGCTTCATAGGTCTCCTAAAGAAAATCATTATGGAAGCTCTTCTATCCTTCATAGCAGTGTAATCAAGCCGAGCTCTGACCAAGCTTTAATTGAATCTAGATTTTATGACCAAGCTTTAATTGAAAATTATTTCAATTCGAGCCAATTTCAAACTCGAATCGAGCTCGAGCTTAAACGAACTGATCAATGATTAATTTCAAATAAAATTCTGAGCCTAATTAAGCTTGAATTAAATTAAGCTTGTCTTAGACTTAAATCAAGCTTAACATAAGGCCTAATTCAAAAATATAAACTAATAGAAATATCCACATATTTAGAAAAGATGTGATAGGATCAAAATTAAGAATTAAACTCTACAAGATCATAGTACATAATAATCCCTTTAAGTAATTTTAAAATATAATAAAAGTATAATATAGTATAAAAAGTGTTACCCATATTTTATATATATATATATATATATATATATATATATATATATATATATATATTATTTTGAGCCTTATCGAGCTGGCTCATGAAGCCCGGCTCAACTCATTTTTGAGCCAAGCTTGATTATTTTGACAGCTTTAATCCTTCATAGTTCAGAATATAGAATATTTTACCTTTCACCTGAAAGGAATTCAGAACATCTTCCTTTGTATTAGTAAAGAAAAAATATCTCAGTTAAATAAAGTTAATATAAAATTTATGTAAGACTTGAGATTAGATGACTCCGGAATTCTACATGGTAGGTATACTTCTAATTACATATTAATTCTATTACATATCCAATCTCACTACTGAGATAGAAAGGGAAAAAAAAAAACATGAAAAGAAAAGTACTGATATATGTTAGAACATACTCTTTTTCTCCAAGCTTTACTTCAGTCCCTCCATATTCAGGAAGAAGGACTACATCTCCTTCCTTCACAGAAACTGGGATTAGATTCCCATCTCTACTGCGTGCACCAGGGCCCACCGCGACAACTTTCCCAGAGTTTAGCTTAACAACATACACAAAAATAAATTGTAAATACAATAGCAGAGATACAACAGAGTGAATTTCTTTTATATAATACGGTCCGTCTAAATATATACTGCAAAGAAGATGGTTTGCTAATTCCATCAAATCAATTCTATGAGCAGAACAAGAACAAATACATAAGTTCCAGCTAATGGAAAACAGTGACGCAATTTGTTTTCGAGCCAACTTGACACACTTAGCCAAACAAGTTACATTGAGCTCTTCTAGAAATTGGCTCATTTATGAAATGGTTTATCTATCAAGCAAAAGGCTCATATTGTCGAGCATCAAGAAATTTTAAGCACTGGAGTTACCAATTTACAAGTAAAAGCAGATTCAACAGCAATTCAAACATAACATATATGTTTGTATTAAAAACAATACAAACGATAGATCATGACATAATTCCACACAACATGTAAAGGAAATAAAAACCAAATTAATAGCAAACATAACAGATCACATGACAAGATACTTATCTACATGCTGTGACATTATACCAAAAAGAGGAATATTTCATAAAACCAACTTCTTTATGTGTATTTCATTCTCAGAGCACTTAACAATAATTCACAAAGCTTAAACGTGATAAATAATCCAAGGCCATCATCAACAAAATGTTATTGAACAAAGCACAAAACTTTCCTACATGGAACGATCTTAAACATCATAAACTTCTCACCCAATCAAACAGTTACAAGAATTCATATCATATGACGTCTTCAAAATGGATGGATGAATTGGGGGGGATGGGCACTCTAAAATAATGATGTAAACCTTGGTGGTCTTCTCGGGAAGCAAGATTCCAGCATTGGTCTTGGAGGGAGGAACAATCTTCTCCACGAGAACACGGTTCAAGGAAGGAATGAGACGCTTAGCCATCGAATTCCACCGCGAGTAGAAGAGAGCACGCAGATTTCGGGAGGGGCTAGGGTTTAAAGGAGGGGTTTAGGACTTCGGGAGGTGAGTATAATTACAGATATATCCCTCCTATCGTTGGCTGGAAATTGCTCGACTTTCCAAGTGCGGAGAACTCTCTGGGGAGGGCAGCAGCTGGAATTATTGGAATTTAGAACTCCTTTCTTCCCCAATCTAGAAGCTTCAGGAACGAGGCTACGTTAGATGTTGTGGGCTTTAATCCTGGGCCTCCATCGCTGTTCCATTAGGCCCATGAACGTGGACCGGACACTAGCCTCGTAAATCGTGTAACTTCTCTCTCATACTACTTGAATAGCATTTTTAGTAAACAGAAATAGAAGGATAATGATATGCCCACAAAATAGAAAGTTTTTTTTTTTTTCAAAACCAAAATACTGTTGTTACACTAACAAAATTTTGGAATTCTACAATTTCTAAAGTTATCGAATACTAATACTTTCTTGCAGCTCAGTGTCACGTGAAAAATCACTGTCTAAGATAACAATTCTTAATAGATTTGTCAATTTTTCGATATAATAGAAGTCGCATGATAAATTGTTTATGTATTATTGTCCAAGAAAACAATTTATATTATAAATGAAATCTTAGATAATTTCTTGGATAAAAAATGAGACGGAGCCTAATGAATTGAGGTTTCCCATTGGGTGATTTATATAAATTATGTAAATCACTCTCCATGACAGTGATTTATTTGTAAAGAATAAAAAAAATTATAATAGAAAATTGATAAATCTATACATACAGTGATTTGCTACGTGATGCTGAATTGATAGAAAATAAAGTAGTTTTGGAATAAATTTCATCGTTGTAGTACTTTTGTAAATATTTTTAACTGTAATAATAATTTGATACAGACTCTAAAATATAATATAAAAATTTACATTTAATTACCTAACCTTTTCCGTATTTACGATTTACACTCTGCATTTTAAATAATTTACAAATCAGGCTCTACATTTTACTAAATATTTGCAAAAAACACCAACCGTTGAATTGTATTTTAATGTTTGTGTAGATAGAAATGCCAAGAAATTACCACTAGTTTTTCCATTACATTATGCTTATATAGCTGTCAACTAGAGTTGAAGTTTAAAAATCTCTCTCTCTCTCTCTCTCTCTCTCTCTCTCTCTCTCTCTCTCTCTCTCCCTCTAAGTCAAAAAAGTAGCTCTGAATTCAGAATCTAGAGAAGGTTCCCATAAAGACTAGGACATATTTAATCAAATATCAAGCAGCAGCACCACCCATGGCTATACATATTTATATATATATAGGACTCTTAATGCTAACCTTGACCAAAAGACATAATTTTTGCAGACATTAATGTGTCCCAAAGCCCAAAACATCACCCACCAATAAAATAATATGATCCCTTCCTCTTTCTCAGGGTCTAGAGTCCCTCACCTTCACCTACCACTCCTCATCAAGCTCTCAAACAATTTAGAGTACCCTATCATAAGACGAGTGCAGTAATATGTAAGTGGAGGTACTTTATAGAGATCATGGTTCAAAGGAAGGCACTCAACTGCTTGCTGGTCATATTGCTCATACTGCTGCAATGGAGCTCAAATGCTGATGGATTTGGTAGGTCTGGAAGATTGAGAGGTGGGTTTGGTTCTACTCATGATCTGGGCCCTGTTGAATCCACTGCTGTCTTTCAAAGAGAAGAAGAGCATAGAGAAGTAGGTGAAGCTTTTGATGATGAGAAGAGGACAGTCTACACAGGAGCTAATCCTCTGCATAACAGATAGAATTGCTTTTAAATTTTATTTTCCCCCCTTCTTTTCTCTTTCTCTTTTTTTTAGAGGTTATAAGTATTGAACAATGAGAGTGAGCAATGTAAATGGAAAAGTTTTTTGAAAGGTAATGAACCATCATCTTCTTTATGTTTCATCTATGTTCTTCTTTCTTTCTTCTTTCTTTCTTTCTTATTAGATATTTGGGAAAACAAATGATCAATAAGATCTAAGTCTGCTTCTGGTAAAAGATACATTGAAGAACTATCAGTGGAGTTGAGTTCTTGAAGAAAGAAAGGACTAGATCGTGCCTAGAAATTACTACCTCTCAAGAAAAAAGTGAAGGCTCGATTCTCTAGTTTGCTTTTGTCTTGGATTGTCTGTTGTCTGCTTGACTTTGCATTAATTGAGCTTTTGTTGCAGGTGGTACTCACTACTAGTGTAATGGTTTTAGCATTGATGCTGTGGTAGCCAGCCTTTCTTTATATGTTGTCCATTTTGACTTCCCAATAGTTAATACTATAGCTTTTCCCTTTCATATAACCTACTCTTTCTTTTAGTTTCAAATACGAATACGAACACGAATAATTACACCAGCTATTGGCTATTGCATGCCCATTTTCATAAAAGTTTTATTTATTTATTCTTTCAAAGCACATCAACTTTTTTAACTATAGAAAACCTCTGAAGCGTTACATGTGTTAATTATCCATTGGATTTTTATATTAGAATAAGTGTAATGTAATCAAGTTTAAACCTTACAGAGATCTATTATTCTTTCATGGGGTTTCCAAACTTTGTTGAGACGTGGAAAGAACTTTCTTACAAGGATGATTACATCGAGTGTAATGTGACTAGAGTTGTCCAACTTAAATATAAGGAGTTGAATTCATTATTCAGCCTATAATTTAGAGAATCTTAAATATACAAATAAAAAAAAGACATAATTTACTTTTTAATCTTTTGTATTTTCCTCCGAATAGGATTAATTTCCTGTAGGCCAAAGGTGTAAGAAATTAATTATATAGACATAGACTCTTGTAACCTGTTGGTTGGCTTAAAATGAAAGGATATTTCCTTCGTCTATGTGCAAATATATATATATATATATATATATATAAAACTTAAACAAATTGCAAATTGCCCCTCATGGCACTTATTACGGAAGGTGTATATGATCTTAGCAGTGTATTAAGTTCGTACGTACTTCATTCACCAAATTAAAAAAGGAAAAGGAAAAATAAAGAAATCCCTAAGAATTAACACAGGCAAACACTCCTTATACAAGTAGAAATACCTACAGTTTTCTACAAACAGCTGATATGATGGCAACACCAGTGAAAATGGACCACAACTGAACTAGTCACTTGATGCTGCAATAAAAGGGAAACAGCTGAATGTACGTCCATGAATGAAGACGTTTCTCCATAAGATAGGAGGAAATGTTAATGCATCATGAATATACTAGAAGAACAATGAGCAAAATTATTCGTATCGCTCTACGAATTTCTTGGTTGTACCATCTTAGAAGTTGTAAACTAGACAAATTGAAGGCCACTATCGAGGAAAAAGGCGAACAATCCCAATTATGAAAGCAGTTGAGTGCACCCCAAGTAGCATGCCTTTGCCCTTGCAGACCTTACATAGGACCTGGTTCAGATTGTAGCGAAATCCCCTTCCCAAAGGCAGCAATAAGAAGAGCTTCGGCTCGCCCTGGAGCAGAAGAAAGACAGAATCATTGTTGATAACTACAAATATTTGATATAATTATGACAAAATTTTTAAGTCTCAACTATTTATTGAACAGCTAGCTGCTAACAGTTTTTCACCATAATATAGATGACTAATCAATGAACATATGAAAAGACTGATCGGTAGCTAAAACCGGAGATGGAAGTAAAGAGCTGATAACATAATGCACTAAATCAAATAAATAAAAATGGATATCTGATGGCAGATGAACTATTCAATACTAATCTGTAGTGTAAAAACATCAGAGGTAATTTAAATTACATTAGGCTCCTGTAGGGAGTGTATGAAGTATATACCATGATCTTTCTTCCTCTTTAATGAAGATACCAAGTCTGGAAACAAGATGGAAGCAGCTTTTCTGCTATCGTCCTGCCAGTATTTAGCAGAGTAACATAAATACCAGTAATCAGCAAATTAACATAAATGCCTCATAGATATCAACAGGCAGGGATTCAAGGCAAGAAGAGTGCATCCCCAGAACAGTTAATTATATCCCAAACCTTCTTTTAAGGAAGTTGAAAAGGATATATTATATTCATGAGTCAAAAGCACATAGTTTTGCAGTTTTATAATGACTTACAGAGTAAGTGGACTCTTTGATAGAGATTATACTGCAAATTCAAATCTCAGGAAATTAAGGTGGTTGTAGATGCTATTGTGTACGTTATCTGATAATTCAAATTTGACATCATCTTATAAGCAGGCCCATTAAGAAAACATCAATCTAGAATTCCAGCTAACAATTGCATATATTGTAACTCCAGGAGTGATAAAAACATGAAGACCTCTGCAAGTTTCTATTGTACTGGAAATTTAAAAAAATAGCTGACTAATACAATAGGAGTTTTGTTTAAGACCCACAACTATATATAGGTACCATATCTCTTTAAAGAAAGCTGAACAATAGAAAATGACTTCTGCTTGAAACCAACAATTATATAAAAGTATATATCAACATATATCTATCTGTGAATATACGCACGTGCGCATGTGTGAATGTACATATATTCTCAAACTGCATAATCATAGTATTCTCGGGCAATAAAATTAACCGACAAAACTAAGAAGATGCTTTGATTAAAGTTTTCCTCAATATTTATATGTCTTCTTTTGTAAACTTAAATAATTAAAAATCATCTGTTCTTTGCCCTTAAGGAGTACAACTAAAGCAATTAGCAAAAAAAAGGTGACTGTAGCAGTTCTTTGATCCAATATCTACTTCCATAAGCATGTAGACAAATCTCTTAGCATGGAACATTGAAAAATCATAAATGCACTTCTTTATTAAAAGTTTAAAACTACAGCATGCTTTCAATAACATGCTGAATATCAAAACAAACTAACTACATAAATAGAAAAGGTCAGACCAACCTTACTCGAGGAACTCCGAGAGAGTTCAAAATGATTCTTCCATAAGTTAGATGGCACAGGCACAACTGAAAAACCAGATGCAACTAGAATACCAATCCACAATCCATATGTAAAGCCTCCACTCCACCAGCCCTTCAGTCAGAAAGTAAGAACCAAAATGATATTTCTAGGTTGAAGTACTACTAGAAAAAATGAAAATACATGCACTATTTATAACAACAATTGTCTTATCTATAAGTTTATAACTCATCTCCTGTTATGCATGATCTAACCGCCTCATTTTGTAGCAAAAATTGAGACCATACTACTATAATAATGCAAAATTTTGACAGTCAATGAGAGCAGGCAACACTAAAAACGACAACGATAATGAAAACCAAGTCGTGCGTCTCAACTACTTGAGGTCAGCTATATGGATCCTGAAGATGCTTATATATTTAACAAGAAGTTGAACAAATAACCTGTTTCCCATCTTGTGGGAAAGGGATTGACTGCTCAATATATGCTCTGGTTCCTGGAAGAAAAAAAAGATGGTTAATTAGCTGCAAATAAATCCACCACATGCTGTTAAAGACTTAAAGAAGACATCTTATTCAAGAAGATAAGACCTGTTAGAATCTCTAGAGAACCAAAGAAAACAACTGTAATGCCATTCGACAAAATATGTACTGGAAATTGCAGCTACGCACAGATATGCTTAAAATAAGATAAGATATACAGGATATGCAATGCCATAATAGCAACCGTGCAAAGAAAATGATAGTTAATTACTTGCCAAAAGTATCTGAAATATTAGACCGTAGTATGCTTACTGGAGATACATAACTATGAGAGAAAGGAAGAGTACTCAAGAACAATGGGAAATTTTTCCATGGAAATATCAAACTCCTCTGGCATGTTTGGAAGAAGGGATTCAACAAGCATTATTATGTTGCTTCGATATCAGAATGTACATGTCAAGCAGCATCTGCCATGCTCGTACAAAGCCGGAGAACAAGAAAATGTTGTATAAGAAAAAGACCTAAGCTTATAGTGACCATACCTCTAGGTTCATGTTAACCAAATAATTGGCTAGCATCTACATCTTCCAGCCAAATTCAGCACCTGCATAGGCCCACCTAAATGCCTAGATAGTGCTTAACACAATCTGGTTCATATTTACTCTCTAAAAGATAAGGATATTAAAGTGGTTGAATATGCTGCTCATCTCATAAAAAAAAACTAACAGATTCGTTATAGTGTCAGAAATTAGCAAATTGAAAGTTACATGAAAGCCTCCAGTGAATAGCATAACAATGCCTCCTCCATTATTAACTTGCACTAAAACAATGGAATAATATTTTCTTGATGAACAAATTCTAGCTGCACTAAATATAGCAGCCTTGGCCAAAAGAAATAGCTTCAATAAGGGAAGGAATGCTCAAAATAAAAGCATGGCCAGTCTAAGTTCTCTAAACAGAAGGAACGACATAAAACATAAGGCGAGATAGAGCTCTCAACATAAATCTTGGAATAGATAAAACCTTCATTTATAATAGCATTTCTTCCTCGTACCAAGTGGTGCACCAATACTACGAAGCAACTGAATGATGGACCTCACATCTAGGCGTCTTCGAACCCTTTTTCCAACCAATACTTGTAAGTGGGGTGTGTCGAATACCTACAACATCAATTTGTATATATAAAACTATAAGAAAAAAAATGGTCTATAATTACTAAAAGGTCGAATCCTCGATAGAAAAAAAAACACCGCCATCTGTGAAGCACAAATAACTTCATGTAAAATAATTTTAAGAAACAAACTATAGTAGGTGTTGCAGTAATCATAATCCATGTGGGCATCAATCAAATAAGTTAATGTCACATGGTTAGTATCAAGTTATTAAGGAACTAATGCAGTTCAAAAAGAAATTCTTTAATGCAAACATATAGAGTGAAGCATTGTCATAATTATATTCATGCTAATAGATGTAGCTATAAAGAAGCCATTCTGTTCTTCTTTAGAAGCTTCTTTAAAGGACCCAGAATGTCCACCCATTTTTCCTTTTTCCCTGACTTCAAATCAACCGACAATTACAATTAAAGTACAAAGGATCTTTCGATCAAGTTATTAAAAAAAAACAATCAATTTATATTGTCACTCATTTGCATCCAACAGTTGCTTAAAGGTACCAACAACTCGATAATACAACATGGAAGAGTTCAAATTTGAAAAATGCTAAAGATGAAAGCTTATAGAGCAAAACATTGCCAATATGTCTACTTTCTTCACCCAAGAAGAAAACGGAAACAAAACCAAGAAGCAACACCATTCATACCACACCACAATTAATACAAATAACCCAAGCCTCGATATTTACCTGAGCAGAACACCCAAAGGCCTCATTTTTCAGCAAAGCCAACGCTCCTTTAACATCCGGGTCGACTCCGATCACCCATCCGGAGCCCGAATCGTCACCTCCATCCCCCTCTTCCGGCGTCATGGTGGTCGGCGGCGGCGGAGGTGGCCGTTCTTTCTCGGGAAAGGGGAAAGAGAGGGAACCGAGCCAGTCCTCCTTGAGCTGGGACTCAGAAACCTTACCCCTAACCCTAACCTTCGTGGCTCCATTAACCGCGGCGGCAGTCTTACCACAGTGAACCGAGGTGTGGGTAGCTTTCGGGTGGACGGAAGGAGAAAGGAAGAAATAGAGATTGGTGGGATCGAAGCGGATTTTGGATCGGAAGGCGGAGGAGAGAGAGTTCATAAGAAGGGGAGATGGGCGGGAGAGGGCGTTTCCCCCGCTGTGGATGGTGGCCATTAGAGTGACACAAGATTGGAGGCACTTCTCTACTTATTTTGTCTACGAGTTCAAAATTTTCCTCAAATTTTTGGGCCGTACTGCAAAATGGAAACTTTTGGGCCATTTTTGCAAACATACTCTTTCTTGGGCCCAATAATGAGCCACAATCTAAATCATACATATATATATATAGCACCTTGTATAATATTTATTAAATATCCATCTCAATGTCTATGAGAAATTCTTACTGACCATTGGACTACAGTTCTCTGCTGGACCTCTAATTTGATCTCTTTGAAGATTGGTTAAGTTTCTCCTGGAACAAATTAGTTTGGCATTTGAATATTCCCAGTTGATTTCCTCTTCACATTTCCCTCAACTTTGGACCTAGAAAAATATTATAATTCCTTCCTCCTGTAGATCTTGGATAGAATTCTATGATGTCTCTTTCCTACCTAATAATGGAAGATCTTCTCTAGCTAAATGAAGTGTGACAAAGAACTACTATTTTTATCTGCAACTCCACATAGGAAACATGATCAAGCTTAATAGCGAATGTACTTACTTATCAAAAGTTGGCATACATCATAACTCATCAGAAAGATTAGTGGGTTAATGAAAGTGATGCAATCCTTCCCAATCTAATAGTTTACCTAAAGTTCAAGTATAAAAATGATCAAAACTAGGGTCAAAAGTGAAGCAAAAGTAAGTGAACTGAAAGGATGAGAAAATTTACTGGCCCAAAAGCAAAAGTAAAAGTTAAAGTCATATGACAACTTCCTTGATTTGAGGAGGTACAGACTGCCCTTTGCATTCTTTTATCTGCACTTTGTTAAGGCTGAGCAATAATTCCAAGCATCAAGTGAGGAATCGATAGACAATACAATGATTAATAATCCACATGAAGCCAAAAAGATATAAGATACACAATGAGGTACCAAGAAAATACTCTCATGTAATTTTTTAATGGCACAAGTGGGTCAAGAAGCTCTTTTATATAAGTTGAGTGGCAACTGTTTAAGAACTTACTAATAACCCAATTGTCTAATGTAAATGGCATTCTATGAAAATGGTCAAAGTTACTTATATATATATGAGTTGAGAGAATGAGAACAGGGAAGAGTTGTGATCACTCATGATATCTGATATTACTGTTAGCAAAACCTATATTCATAGTTAGAGTACCTCTCTATGTCCCAAAGGATGGATTTGGATAACAATCCAAACAAGCATTGGGCATGTGACATGACATCTTACTTGCATTAATGGCCTAGGATGTACAAATGATAAATCCCCTTAGCTAAAAAGCAAGACAAAATTTGTTCTTTCTCTTAAACAAACCAACATGGCCTAGTATTTTTAAAGGTACTGTCATTTCTAACCGAAGCTCGTATATGGAGCCAATATGGAGCAAAGAGCCTCGGCTCCATATTTATTAATATGTCATATTAGTGTTATTATTTTTCATAAAAAATATATAATTAGAAAACTCTCATCGAGATCTTTAAAATAAGACTAATATCTAATAGTTTCATAAGTAATTTTAAATTATTAATTTTTTAATTAAACACATCGAAATTATATTAAATGAAATAAATTAATTAAAAATATCACTAATTGAATACTTCTGGTACTAATTGAAGGATCATTGCTCGACATAAGAAGATCTAAGATAGAGAGACTTATTTTGAGCTTCGAAATAACTTATTGAACACTTATGGTAAGCACGGGAATGAAAGAATATAATTTCAAACGTAATCTTTATTTAATGTATTTCGTGTTTAATGTATTTTATATCTAATGTATTTTAATAATTAATATTTACATTGGAAAATACTTTTGAGTAGTTATATTTTAGGACACATTAATTTTAAATGATAATAATAATATTTATTTGATAAACAAATAAAATTTTAGAGTTATTTTATAAATAATAACAAATTTAAATTTAAATTAACTCAAAATTAATTTAATATTATACTCATTTTAAAGGTCTCGATGAGACATTTCCAACGGTACTGTTTTTTATTAAAAATTAATTAGTAAAATTAATTATATACTCAGTTTAACTAATTAAATTATTTAATAAATGGTACAGAGAGAATTAAAATGATTGAATGTAATATTTATTGGACAAATTTAAAATTTTAAAAACCTTAAAAAAAATAGAGCTGTGCTCCAATTTTTTGGTGGGGCACTATTGCTAGCTCCAAATTTGGAGCTAGCAATGGAGCCAGGTTGGAAAGAGTTAAGACTAGTGACTGGTGAGCCATCTCTACTTGGCCATGCTGTACAAATGTTGGAAGAAATATCCATGACTAGTACCAAAGAGTAGAATTGGAGTGAGGATTTCTGACCTAAAATTATCACTGGTGATAGGTTAGAGGCATAAAGAAGCAATGAAGGATTAGGAAAAAAATTAATTAAGGGTGGCTTGCAATGGCATCAAAGTTCCTCTACTCCATGTTACTCCATGTTCCCACACACTTCCCTTTTAAATTTGAACCAATTGCTTTAGTTAGGTTTTTTTAATTTTTGGGTGGTTGCTTCCTTTATCGGCTTTGTTCCCTAGAGAATTCCTAGTGTTACACCAATCTCTTGTTTCTCCTTTTCCCTATGATGCTAAACTCTTAATTGGCATTTGTTTATGTATACCAGGCTGACATATTCCAAACAATTCATGGCTTCCTAGACCTAGAGGAAAGCTGCATTTGGCTCATGTTGAATGATATTATCTTATTACTTGCTTAAAGGCCACATTGCCCAATGCCACCAATCAACAAGCACTATCTTCTACAATTGTTTAGTTACCCAAGAAAATTCCCCTCCTTCCTCAAGTTGGTAACCTAGTTTGAAATCAAATCTCTCTCTCTCTCTCTCTCTCTAAAGACTTCAATAATAATAATAATGGTAACAATGACATGACCACCTTGATCAGATTTCTGGTTCTTTTTAATGGGAGAGTGGGAGATCCACGAACAGATGAATAATGTGACAGTTAGCCTTTGGGATATAAGCAGTACATATACATGATCCAGAATACTTTGCACACATTCTGCACTGAATGTCTGGTTCAAGACATATGGAGCAATTAACTAGTAGTGGGTACTCCAACAATGCCAATGCCATCCACTTACAAGGAGCACAACTGCACAAGTAGCACTAGTCCTTATCTAGGACTACGGTTGTGCAATCTAGTTAAGTCTTCTCGCTTGTATGGTAGAAATAAATAGCTCTCTTCATCTCAGTAACTCCAGGTTGAGGACTTTTAACTCATGAATAGTAATCAAGGATTAATGCACCGACTGCACAAGTTTCAGTCTCTATCTAGTACTATGGTTGTGCAATCTTAATATCTTATTAGTCTTCCTTCTTTTGGTTAAGCTTCAGATGATTTCTTTTTGGAATTTGCTCTAGTTTAACTAGAAGTTAATTGGATTTTAATTTTTAATTATCCTAGAAGACTTTAAGCATGGACATACGGAGCAAGAGGTCATTTATTTAAGTTTTGGGCTGCCTCAACACCCAACTACCCGAAGGTTAATGGCTTGGTGGGCAAAGGAGGAATACATGATGATTGGACTTTACCCATAAAATGACTCTGATTGAGACTCCACATTGGCGTATTAAGCAGCAGTGGTTGCAGTTGCAGGCTCTTTACTCTCCTCACATGGAGAGTTGATGTAGTACTGGAGGAAACCACTCCTTTTGGATGACCAAGTAATAAAAGAGTGTAGACTAGTTCCTTATTTAAGGTGATCATAAAGATGGATTAATGACAAAGTTTAAGGTGTCATTTGTAAAAGCCAAGTCAACTTCCATTTGTGCTCGAGCACAAGCAAGCAAAGTGCAACAAAACTTTTTAATTCTTGGGGAGCTAAGAGGACAGGCTGTGAGTGAGACATCATCACAAACTCCCAGCATTAGATATGGTTTTCCCTCCTCTAATGACAAGGAACAAATGCCAACCTCCCCCTAAACTTCCCCACAAAGAAGAGATAAAAAGCAAAAGAAAGGGGATTCCTTTGCTTCCTTTCTTGCTCTCTTTCCTATCATTCTTTCCTCTTTGTTGAGCATCTTCCGCTTTGGGACAGATGCGCTTCCCACTCTCTCCATTTGGGTTTCGCTGAATTCGTTAGATTCTTCCCTTTTCCTCCTCATCACCTCCTGGCGTCGTCTCCTCCCTGGAAAATTTCTTCCTTTTCCCCTACCTCTTCTTCGAAGTTGGGATTTTTATTTCCTTTTTGGGGTCTTTTCGTCTCCAGTTTCCATCAAAAATTGATATTTTGAGTTGGGTACTATTCCTCTCCCTTTGGTTGGTGCATCTCGGTGTTCTACTCTTCCTGGGTCACCCAAGAATTCTTTTTTGGTTGTAGAAATTTTGAAACCATACCCCTTGCTGGGTTTTGGTTTCCATGGGTCTCTGCCATGGGAAGCAAATCCAAAGCCCTGAAATTGCTGAAGAAGATCATGCAACCCCCCAAATTGAGCAAATTGAGGAGCCCCTACCAAAACCAGAGACCCCAAAACAACCAAAGTTTCCCTTCTACGTCCCAAGCCCCCTCTTTGGCTCTTACAAGAGCTCGCCGGCCAATTCCAGCGTGAACTCAACGCCGCTACGATTCTTCAAGCGGCCGTTCCCTCCGCCTTCGCCGGCGAAGCACATTAAGGCTTTGCTCGCCCGGAGGCACGGGTCGGTGAAACCGAACGAGGCCTCGATCCCTGAAGGAAGCGAGGTTGAGTTGGCTCTGGATAAAAGCTTTGGGTTCTCAAAGCAGTTCTTTTCAAGGTATGAGCTTGGCGAGGAGCTTGGGCGCGGCCACTTCGGTTATACTTGCCGTGCGAAGGCCAAGAAAGGAGAATTGAAGGGCGACGAGGTGGCAGTCAAGGTCATTCCAAAATCAAAGGTTGGATTTTTCCCCCTTTTTAATGCTTCAATGTCAGATGGGGAAGATCTGTGTTTACTACCTCTACTTGATGCTTACCTTTTCCCTTTTCTAGAAGAATGCAACTTGTCATTTCGTTTTTTCTGGGTCATGCTAATTTTTTTTTGTGATATAATTTGGGAAAACTTTTCCATAATCTGCGGAAGTAATTATTCCCTTATGTAGATCTGTAACTCATTAGTTATCACTTGCACTCTGTTTCCATGCTTTACAATGATGTCGCTTAGGCTTGAATTTGGTTCTCACGAATAAAGTTTCATCAATTCTTGATTTCCTTCAGTCTTAGCTCTTCTTCTGCATTTATTTGCGTTGCCTTGTTTAGCTTATTTGGCTTGCTATAGGTTCTGCTGCCTTGCGCAAAGCTTTTCTTTTTCTCATTTATCTGATGTTTGCTTGATATAGTTACTTGTTATCTATCATGTTAGCTTGCTGGATTCTTGGAGGATTTATAGTGAAGTCCAACTTATTATGATATCACCTCTCCTTCTTAATAGTGACATAATAACCCCATCACATATGATCTATGCAGCTACTGGCAATTTTCAATCCAATTTTCCTAAATTAAGGTTACATGGGGACAGTATTTTCATGTTGTACTGGTCATAATTGGACTCTCGAGTTATTACTTGACACTGTTAAGTGCATCCAGATCATTCTGGTAGTCTTATTTATTAATCTTCCATGGGATGTTCTAGTATAATTATGTGATTATTCGTGGTGCCTTTTCTTAGTTTTCATCATCACAGCATAAAAAGTATTTGGTAGATGTGATTGCTGCACATAAATCTTTCCGTTATCTTTCATCTTCCATTATTTTGGTTCTGTATATAACAAAAATATAGCAGAAGTAAAATCTTCTTGCATTTTGCTTTTATTTGCTGTACCAACTATTCACTTAGTAGAGCATATCAATCTAAAAATGCCAATGTCATGGATATCATCTCATGGAAATGAATTACTATTGCAGATGACAACAGCTATTGCTATTGAAGATGTGAGAAGAGAAGTGAGAATATTGAGTTCTCTGACTGGACACAAGAATTTAGTGCAGTTTTATGATGCTTATGAGGATGAAGACAATGTATATATAGTTATGGAGTAAGTTCATATTGCATTCCTTTTTCTTCTCATAATGTTGATTCATGTATGGTCATGTGGCATCTACATGACAACATGTAGGCTATCATTCAGTTCGGAATTTTGAACATTCTCTAACTGAAATTCTCTGCTGGATGAAGGTAGTGGTTAAAATAACTTGTTATTTTTCATAGTTCCAGTAATACTAACCAAAAGTTTGCTGGTATTCTATGAAATGCTAAAATGTCCCTCATTTGTGAAAGTTGGAGTAGGATGCAGCTGAACTTGATAAAGAAGTAGGTAAAAGTGGGAATTTTTTTATCACTTTCTAAACATGAAATCACCCAGTTCTATGTGAACTTTCTAGATTAATTTGCATAACATGCTTTCGTTGCTTCTAATATTTAAGTGTCAGTAGTTTATTAACTGCATCGCTGCTTATAGTTATAATGTCATTCTCTCAGATTATGCGAAGGTGGTGAATTGTTGGACAGGATATTGGCAAGGTATCTTCAAATGTCTTGTAATATGTTAGTTATATTTCCAGTTTCTGTGCAAGACCACTATCTCTCTGTTCAACACTAGATCATCCCCTAATGATTAAATCACTCCCATAATTTATAGAGGCGGGAAGTACTCAGAAGAAGATGCAAAGGCTGTCATGGTTCAGATTTTGAGCGTTGTAGCTTTCTGTCATCTTCAAGGTGTTGTCCACAGAGATCTTAAGCCCGAGGTAGTAGCTTCGTCAAACTGAAAAGTGTGAATATTGTATAATTCATCTGATTCAAACTTCTTTCCGAAGTAAAATTTGACAGAGTTCATCTATACATTCCAAGTGCACTCTCTCAATACATGTCTTCCTGCCCTCCACCACACATGCTCTTCCACCTGGCATTGGTCTTTACTAAAAAATTTCTTGTTTAATAATCAAGAGCTTATCATTTTGTGGCTCAGAATTTTCTTTTTACGTCAAAGGATGAGAAATCTACCTTGAAGGCCATAGATTTTGGCTTGTCTGACTTTGTAAAGCCAGGTTAGTCTAACAAAGTCTTTCTCAGTAAGCTCATTCTTCTTCCTGTCATTATTTTATTTGACTAACCTTCTTGTATGTCATGTATCTTCACTTGAATTGTAGCAGATGAAAGACTGAACGACATTGTGGGAAGTGCATATTATGTTGCTCCTGAAGTTCTTCATAGATCTTATGGAACTGAGGCAGATATGTGGAGCATAGGTGTAATTACATATATTTTGCTCTGTGGAAGCCGCCCTTTCTGGGCTCGTACAGAATCCGGTATATTTCGAGCTGTTTTAAAGGCAGAACCAAGTTTTGAGGAAGCTCCATGGCCTTCTCTATCTGCTGAGGCTAAAGATTTTGTTAAGCAGCTTCTTAATAAGGATTATCGCAAGAGAATAACTGCTTCTCAGGCTCTAAGTATGTTTCCTTGTTGCTTTGCCATAGTTCAGTATATTGTCTAAATTGTTATTAAGTGAAATCTGATTTTTCTTAACACAGGTCATCCTTGGATTCGCGGTTCTCAAGAAGTCAAGGTTCCGTTGGATATGATAGTTTATAAGCTTATAAGAGCTTATATTTGTTCATCTTCTCTAAGAAAATCAGCCTTGAGGGTATGCTGATTCTTTATAGAATCAATAAATTAATATTTCTCATTATTATAGTTGGATAGTTTAGTCCTTTTACAGTTTCACATGTTCGCAATCACCCTAATCATTCTAGGTCAGTTTTTATGTAGGTACATATTTCACATGATTTTGTTAAATACAAGTATTGCTTTTATAGGTTCCATGCCCAATCGCAAGTCTGTAATTTACTCGAGGAAGAAAACTTCAACATGCTTGAAGTTTGTCATAGTGTATGCTTTAAAATTAGAAATTGTGCTTTAGTTCCAAGGAAGCATTGTCTATGCTAGAATTGCACTACTACATGAAGTACAACTGGTGTAACCTCTAATTAACTTGCTCATGCATGAGGAAGTTATTCTTGGCTGATAATCTGGCTCTATTTAAGGGTTGATATTATTACCACTGATGCTTAGAGCTTGTGACTTTGGACAAAAAAGCTTTTCCAATTTTCTTCATTTAGTTAAAATGATAAAAAGGTCAGGAATTTTATCATGTTCTCTGCTGTTACAGATCAATGAATAGCCCATTCAATTTCTCAGAATATGTGCTATATAAACTAGTGACAATCGGACCTCACAGTATAACATTGTAAGATGAACATATGTGTTTTGTCCTCAGTGAAAACATATATATGCTTTAAATCATCATTACCAGCTGCCGTGGAATCTAATGAAATTTGTTCCATATACTGGACAGTAAACATGGTTGATGTCATCATTAAGACTGGACAGTAAGCATGCACTTTTGAAGTTCGGTCGAGTGACATTACAGAGAGAAACTCAAATTATTGTGTAAGGGAAAATTTAATTTTGTCTCCTAATAGCAGATGAAACCAATAGTTGGAAAAAAGCTTGATGGTTATATTGGGCTATAGAAAAGGGAATTAAGATGACATCTTCTAGTGTGGGTTTGAGGAGGGGAAGATGTTTCTCATCTGAAACCCTCATTTCTAGATGTTTTTGATTCCGCGTTACCATGACAAAAAATAGCAGGCATTCCTAGTAGCACCCTTTAGTGTTTTTTTTTCCAGTGAAAAAGTAAGATAAAGACAACTCTAAGTAAACTAAATATATATACATCTAGGCATTTCATAACTTGAATATACTGGTCAGCATATGGGATAAAGCAACTGATTTGGATTCATATGATGTTAATTTTGCAGGCCCTTGCGAAGACTTTGACGCCCAGTCAATGCTTCTATCTGCGGGGTCAGTTTTCTTTGTTTGCACCAAACAAGAATGGCTACATCTCCTTACAGAACTTGAAGGCGGTTAGTAAATTATTTGCATGGTCCCGTCTTTTATATTCCTCTTTTTGTTCCATGTCCAACTAACAAAGTTGGCATCAACAGGCTTTGCTGAAAGACTCGACTGAGGCAATGAAGGATTCAAAGGTTCTTGATTTTGTTAACATGGTATGCTTCATCATAATACATTATGACTTTGAGATATACATCCTGACAAGATAAAAAGTAGTCATTTCTTCCCTCATGATGTTAGGTGAGCTCTCTCCAGTATAGGAAGTTAGACTTCGAAGAATTTGCTGCTTCAACTATAAGTGTATATCAGATGGAAGGATGGGACAATTGGGAGCGGCATGCTCGTTCTGCTTTTGAAATCTTTGAGAAAGACGGCAACCGCCCTATAACAATTGAGGAGCTTGCATCAGTATGATTTGCTCAAACTTCTTTCGAATTGCAAAATTAATCTATTAGTTACTTTTTTTTGTTTAGTCGTTTGCTCTTACTATGTACTAATAGTTTGTCTCTACCAGGAATTTGGGCTTAGCCTTTGCGTCCCTGTTCATGTTGTTCTCCAAGAGTGGATAAGACATTCTGATGGGAAACTTAGTTTCCATGGATTTGTGAAACTTCTACACGGCATTTCTTCACGGCCACCTCTAAAAGCCTAGCAGAATTAAATCTTTCATCTAGCACATATATATTGCCACTCTCACGGGCGAATTGCAATGCATTAACAAGGCGGATGTACAGATGAGGATAGTCGATGTCGGTTTGCGACGGTTTCCTTTTCTACTGTCAAGATATTAATAAAATCATACTCTTGTTACATGCAAATGAAGGAAATTTCGAGTCCTGTAGTTTTTCTTATGCTTCAGTTGAGAAATCTTTGTCAAGGAATTGCTGATAACCTACTCTTTCTATTTATCTGCTCGGTTTCTGATAGCTTGCTACATACAGCAAGGGAGCATTTGGTAGAATGGGCACAATTGCAACAGGCTTTGGGAATCCTATCCCATTGTCTTGGTGAGATCAGGGAGTTGAAATGGGACTCTAATGATTCAAGGACTCGATGTGTATACTAGAAAATAAGTTAAATTAGATGACTTCATCTTCTGTACACTAATTAAAGCTTTTTCAGTGTTGAATAAGATCATACTCAAGATTTAAAAATGTGTAGTAGTGACTCAATGTAACAATGCCCAGAGAAAATAAAAGCTTTCCCAGAGTGTATTCAATCAAGTTTGCACTATCTAGGTTGCTCAAAAGACTTTAAAAGGTCAAAAGTAGTGACTCAATGGAACAATCACAGGGAAAATAAAAACAAGTAAAAATATGGATGGAGATGCGGGGTATCGATCCCCGTACCTCTCGCATGCTAAGCGAGCGCTCTACCATCTGAGCTACATCCCCGTGTGATAGGAAGTCAATATTCAATTAAACTCATAAGGGCTTATAATTCGAAAAATTCTTTTATAACCCAAATAATTCATAAATTTAAAAATAATTTGTCACCCAATGACTGTGCAGAGCCTGTTTAATTAAAAAAAAAACTCATATTTATATTTAAAAATTCTAACTCGTTTAATAAATAGATTGTGTTCGTATTTACATTATCATAGCCTAACCCGATTTGCACTCCCGAGAGTATATTTATTATTAGATATCACTTAAAAGCTAATTAATTTTTTACACGCTGGCCCTGCTGCTTAAACATTATTCTTTTTGTCTCCCCGAAAAGGCTTAATATTAATTTCGCAGCACTTATATGTAAAAAATAAAAAAAATAAAAGTTGGTGAGAGACTTATCCAAAAGACTACATCCATCCAGTACTCTCCTTTTAGCCCAATCAGAAATGTCACATGGCCACATGGGCCCGGCCCACTTAAACGACTGTGATACGTAAAGTAAGCGAAGAGGAGAAAAGAAACGCATCTCTGTTTTCGCTACTCCTGCTCTCCTCTCCCATGGCGATGCCTCGAATCACGAGGAGCAAGCAAAAGCCTCGATCTCCGATCCTTCTCTTAGCCATCTCCGCCGCAGCCCTCGTGCTCTTCTGGGTCTTCTCCACCTCCTCGATTCCCACCTCGAATTTCTCGTTTTCCACCTCCGGAGGGATCAAATCGGCGGAGATGGACGCCTCGAATGTGTTAGAGAGGAAATACTTGTACTGGGGCGACAAGGTCGATTGCCCCGGGAAGCATTGCGATTCGTGCGCCGGGCTCGGGCATCAGGAGTCCAGCCTTCGCTGCGCCCTCGAGGAAGCGCTCTATCTTAAGAGGCAAGGAAATCTCTTTCTTTTCTTTTTATTTGAGAAAAAAAAAGTTTTTTGCTGTTAAAGTTCCTCTTTTGGGGGATTTTGCTTACTTCGTTCTGTTTAGATTGTAGTTAAACCCGGTGGCTTTGTAGATCTTCTTTGTAATTTTTCCTCAGACCACAGTTTTCTTTATTTTCTTTAATGCGATTTAATTACGCGTTGTTCCATTATTTTTACTGTGATTAGTTGCATGGATAACAATTTTAAGTTATAATCCGTTAGGATATTCAGAATTTTGGTAATGCTTAAGATTATTGTTTGGTTTCTTTTTTTGTGCCCAGAGTGTTTGTGATGCCTTCTCGGATGTGCCTTAACCCAATACATAATAAGAAGGGAATCCTTCAC
The DNA here is from genome assembly GCF_019914945.1 of Typha latifolia. NCBI lineage: Eukaryota > Viridiplantae > Streptophyta > Magnoliopsida > Poales > Typhaceae > Typha > Typha latifolia. The sequence goes on along the minus strand of NC_133087.1, from coordinate 2,561,474 downwards.
GAGGCTGGCAATGCAAGTTTAGAGGAAAGGTTTGCTCATTTAAAACAACATTCTGTAGTTGTCATTACAATTAGTTGTCTTCTGAAACTTATTTTATTACTTGTTGTTGTAAGAGAGTTTATTTTTCATGGGAAACCATTCATTAGTTGGCATGATATTGAAACTTTTATTTATGGCCGTTGTCGTCAATTTAAAGTTGGTCACTTTTATACTAATCTAATAAGCTCATCTCCTTATTTTTAATAAGAAGAATCAGAAAAACTGATCATGATTTTTGTGTTATTCTAGAGAAAACATCTGGTTAGTTGCATTACATATGCTTTGCAATGGCATTTGTTTCAGTTTCTTTCAAATGCAGAAGTTTCTCTTCATTTATATGTGTTCATGTTAGTCTGACTGAACATGTGGTTGTTATTACATGAATAGCATCGTCTAGTAGGCCATGTATGAGTAGGTATTTTGAATAGCTTGTGGATAAGTAGTTTAAACTGTTTGAAACTTGATTTTGACTCGCATACTTAGGTTTCATGTTAGGATAAAGAGCAACTTGAGGAGGCTTTGATGAAATTAATACAAGTTAACTGGTCAGCTACTGGATATGCACCTGCAATATCATTGTACCTACTTGTTTAGGATGCTCTTTTAATTATGTAGCTTAATTAACTAATATAGTGTTTGTACCCAAGTATACAAACTGTCCTTATTCCTATATATTGTTATTTTCCTCAAGACCATTTAATGAAGTATTTGTAGTTCTTTTACAGTTCCTATATATCCTATTTCAATTTCTTGACTGAGTAGTATTCATGAATGGTCATTCTAAATCTCTGATGCTGAGAAAGTTCGTTAATCCATTATGTCGAGCAGTTCGTATGTCTTCCAATATTTGTCCCTTGACTCGTTCATGCCATAACTGTGTTCAACTTGAAATCATATTAGCTTGAAGAAATATCTCAGATTTGCTACGACTTAGTTGTGTGGATCTTGAATGTTTGGAGATCATTGTTAAATTGATTAATGATATTTCACCTTGTTCTGAGTGTTGAAACTGATGTTAACATTCATATTTTTGGTAGATGGGAAGCTAATTCTTGCACAATGGACTCTTTGTATGATCTAGACCTCCTTTCACAAACAGTTCCTGTGATTTTGGATAACTCAAAGGTGTGGCATCAGATACTATTAACAAGTATGAAACTAGGAAAGAGGGGAATTGCCCATGTGGAAGGAGTTGGCAGAACTGATCTGAAAGAGAATAGCATGTACTCAAATGTTTTGTTGATAAATCACACTGCAAGTGCTCTGGCATGGTAAAATGTGATTAAAATTTTCTTGAGCACCTTATTTACTTCACCCATCTTAAAGTAACTGCTGCACTTTATTTCTCTTGTCTTTCTTAATGTCACAATGGATAATTTTTTTTTTCAATTTTCCTATGTGATATTTCATATTTGAAACTTCTAGTTGGTCTTGATCATAATAGCAATTCAGGTTTATGGAGTGCAAGGATCGAACAAATCGCAGTTCTGTTATGCTGTCATACTCTCTTCTACCGAGGATGGCAGCAAGAAGATTGAGAGATGCAGCAAATAAGGTATTGGTTCTTCAGAGTTTCTTTATTCTCTTAACTGTAAGTTGTCTTGCATAAATATTTAGAATTTCTGGACAAGTATGACAAGGACTCCTGAAGTTTATTTATATTAGCATCCTCAGTGCAATATGTCTTCAGGTATTTGACCTTCACTAACAATAAAGCAAAATACTCTATACAGATTAAAGAGTTACTTGGTGACTATGATGCTATTCATGTGCGACGAGGTGATAAGATTAAAACTAGAAAAGATAGATTTGGAGTTTTCCGGAGTCTTCATCCGCATCTTGACAGAGATACCCGCCCTCAATTCATAGAACAGAGAATTGCAAAATGGATTCCACCAGGACGAACTCTATTCATCGCTTCAAATGAGAGGACACCAGGTTTCTTTTCGCCTTTATCTGCCAGGTAAGATTTCAATCAAACTTAGTTCATGGTTGGTGCTAATTAAAACATCAGCTGAAATATATAGCTCTCATGAAGGGTCATTCATTTAGGTTCACTTTGACTTGCAAATTCTGTGAATTTAGATATGGCTGTATGCCAACTGGAGGTCATTTTATGGTTTCTCTGATCAATAAAGATTCCTTCTTTCTTATTGAAGATAGATGGATTATGCCTTTTGCCTTTCTCTTGTCCTCTTCCTTTTTTTTTTTCTTCTCTTTTTAGGAACCATTGCTGATGGAATTGCAAAATTTTCTACCTTTGACATTTTTGAAGGAACTTATGTCTCTTATGGTTTACTCTTCAGGTATAAATTGGTGTACTCGTCAAATTTCAGTAGTATATTAGACCCAGTGATCGAGAACAATTATGAGCTTTTCATGGTTGAAAGGTTAATAATGTTGGGCGCAAAAACTTTTGTGAAGACATTTAAAGAAGATGAGACTGATCTTGGCCTTACTGATGATCCGAAGAAGAATACAAAGATCTGGAAAATTCCTGTTTATACTGATGAAGGGAAGTGAACCTGAACGCTTTATATCCATGGCATGAATTTACAAAGGTTTGTGTAGTATTCTTGTGAAGAACACGAAGAAGGCTTTGCAGTATCTGAATCTGCATATAAGCTTCAAATCAACTGAAGGAATCGGATGGCTCATACAGTCAAACTATGTGGATTTGGGATTGCTGAGTAACTCTGTGCATTTGCGATTGCTGGTATTACTCATTCTTTCATTATAAAGGCAAGTTGCTTATGTATGGCTTGTAAGAGAAAAAAAAAAAAAAGAAGAAGGGCAGACTGGTGCGTGTTCAAAACAAGCATGATGAATCATGCACAGAAGAGCTTGCCAACCAGCATTGTGTTGTATTCTTGTATTACAAGATGCCATCTAAATTTTGAAATGATTAGAGAAAAGTGTGTTCTTTTCAGGATTTCTCAAGCTTGTATCTGCTGTTTTCTTCTTCTTCTTCTTCATTGGAAAATTTCCTGACATCTCCAACTGAAGAGGATGAGGCGAATAGTCTTTTTGCTACGATTTGTGGACACTAAGAAAGGAACAAAACAAAAACAAAAACAAAAACAAAATCAGCAAGTCAGTTTGAATTCAGAGGCTTTTCTTTTTAGATTTATTCCTCATCAAACTAGAAGAGTTCTGTGAAGCAGACTGCTTTCTATTCAGATAAGGTCCACAAGATATCCTGGGTCACGTCTCGATCTTTGATCGCTTATTCTTGGACATTGCCACTCTGTACCACATGCTTGCTTTTTCTATCTATTAATCTGGGCCAGGTGTATCACAGAGATGCGTGCAAGTTTAAGCTATGTTCGTTTTCTCCACCCAAAAAAAGAAAAAGAAAAGTTTTAGGCTAATATTCTGATGAGGAATAAGTTAGACGAAATTTAGTATATTTATTGAGATAATATAAAATTGCATCCATATATAAAACTAATAAGAAAAGTTATAGTTTTCATAACCCGACAAGATTTTGATAGGTAATATATATTACTCATATTTTACGGTTAGTGGGTGGTTCTATGATTCACCTGTCCGTAAAACAGAGGCTAAGAATGGGATTTCAGAGTGCCACGCGGGCCTCAGCTGGCCACTAAATCCCACGGCCGCCTTTAAAACCAAAGATCCTCTGACGCCACGTGGACCGATAGGGCAGCAGATTTAGACTCACCGCTAACTCCTCGTGAGTTGTGAGCCACATACGTGATACGTACATCCCGCTTGGACCCACCCAACCCTAATTTATAGAGCCGGGAGAAGTACTTCATCCCCTATCCAAGATAATACGCTTCTCATAGACCACAAGAGGTAAGAGCCCCCCAAAAGCCTTCTCTTAGCTTTCTTGAGATTTGCTCTTGGTGTTATAGGTGCTTGCTTGAGGTGTTAATTTTGTTGTGTTGGCTGTTGAATCTGTTGTTTGACTTGAAGTTTTTCTGGTGGGTTTTTAGGATTATGGGATCTTCTACTTCTTAATCCTTCTCTTTGTGTGTTCAAATCTAGATTTAGTTTGTGGGTTTTACTCTTCTACTGTTTGTTTATTGTTCTATCTCTCTAATTTCAAGAAGAAAAAGGAGAGGTTTTTATAGGTTTTGTGTGGTTTATGCAGACTTGACGTTTTGTTAGTAAACAGAAAAAGAAGAAGAAGAAGAAGAAGAAGAAATTGTTAATTTTTACATAGGGTTATTAAATTGATATGATGATGTCTTTGTTTGCTCTGGTTTATAATAGAGTTAAAGTTAGTTAAAAGGGAAATTTTTCCTTGTATCATATTGATTTTTCTTTAGGAAAAATGGTATAGAGAAATTGGATATCACGAATAATCATGAGGATTTTAAATTTATCAAGGATGAACATCTTTATATTGAAGAATTTATTATATGAGCTTGACCTCTTCAATGCTTTTGTTTGTATGTGCATGATCTTCTCTGGGTATCTTCAGGTCTTTAGAAAGTCCAAGAATGTTCTTGTAGTGATTCTTATCTGGTACTTATTGTGAAACGCCTATCTCCACTGCTCTTTATGAACACATAAAAATGGAATTTCCTTAGCTACAATAGAATTTTCCGTTTGCTTGTTCTAGTGTTACCAATGAATGCGAAGATGTCTGATGAAAATAAGAGCAGCGTCCTTAAGCGAAAGGCCACACTCAAGATGGAGCATGCAGTAAGGGACACTGCTGAAAAGTTAATAGGCTCACGGAGATCATGAATTAAGAAAGCTGATAGAGGGGGTTGAGTAACATAGATGAGTAAAGTACAGTTGATGTCCTTATAATCTTATAGAGTCCTGTCTGCACATGTCAAAGTTTCTGGAATCCTGGGATTGATCTTAATTTCAAAAGTTCTGAGGCCATCTCGTGTCCATTCTTGAGGATGCCATTATGTGCTATTTAATTAATTTAGATAAGTTGAATTAGATGGTCCAGAAAGTAGGATACCTAAACAAATAAATTCATCGCACAATGCGTATATTCAGAAATATGATTGAATTATATGTACTTATGATCATGGTTGTGTCGCTAGAGGGACTTTATTCTTGAAATAGGAACTTCCAATGATTTACAATTTACCATTTCCTTGTTGGAATAAATTTATTTATGGTTCGCTAACCATATCATGCTAGAAAATTTGATGAATCATTAACCATACAATTTTTTCCCCCACAGATTAACAGGATGGACTGGTATCTAGTGAAGGAAAGTGATGATCTTTTAGTTCCAAGTGATGGAGAAATTCTGGAGAATCTAAGCTGTGAGGATGGGTTTCCATTCCTAGATGATTGGTGTCCCTGGGTCGTCACTAGATCCAAAAGTCTTCAATCAACTGAAAAATGTTTTGGTAGATCCAGGCAAACTCCTATGGGAAATTTCAGATCCAATGGTCAAAGTGTATGTGTTGAAGATGGCGAAGGGACTCTATTTCCAGAGGGTGATGGATCTGGTACTTCAACTGAGTGGAGAGGATCTACATCACTTGATTTCTCTACAAGAAATTCAGAAAAATCCTTTGAAGGTCAGCCAGGCTGCCAGCTGCAGACCAACACGGAGCAGATAGATGACATTTTCTTGTACAAGCACAACTTGTGGATTCTTAGAGAACTTTTTTAATGCCTGTAGGAATAACTAGCTTTGTATGCATATTTCTATATTGCTTATGCATGCGAAAGTAATTCCTATTCTGTTCACCAATGTCATTTAGTTTTCCTTTGTTGTCTTCTGATGATATGATTTTGTATCTTCTGCAGGAATTCATCATTGGAAGAGGATGTAAGAAACATGGAGGACCCATTCGAGTCATTGCATATGTTCCCAGACTCCATGTACACGTCTTCATCATTTGACAACATACCGACCGCTATGGTTACAGATCCACAGAGCCATCTGGTGGATCTTGATAGAATTGGATTTTCAAATGATTTGGAAGCTTGGGGCTCTCCGTTGTTCACTAATGACCTATCAGAAAATCTGGAAAAGATAGAGGGGATTTCACCTTCCTGCATGATGCTAAATGAGTCTGAAATATCAGATAATTCATTTAGGGCCAAGGTTAGATATTTTGTTATTGGCGAACTGAGCAGCTCATATGGATGCATAATTTTTATAGCCTGCAGTTAACCAAGATTTGGTCTACTATAGAACTCTCGAGAAGTTTTTGAGTTATGGATGTAAATAATATAACTTGTCTAATCTAGTGTTAACATTGATTCCCTCGCATGGACAATTTAGTGATTTATTATATTTTCTTCTCATTAATATAGAACAACATACTTGCTGCAGGATAGAGTAAGTACAACTGGTGAGGATAGATTGGCTGCTGAATCGGACAATCCTAAATGCTTGGAGGCAATGGTGCTGCAGGAGCTTGAAGATATAATGATACAGGTAATTTGAGAGTGAATTCCCAAGCTGTTTTCTCCTCATCCATTTGATGGTTCTAAATGATGATACCTGAACAGATAAATAAGAAGACACGAATCTGCTTCCGAGATTCTTTGTATAGACTTGCCAACAACTCAAAACAACAGCGCAATACAAATGAAACTACAGCCACAAAAGTAAATAAAGAATCTTATTTTCCACAAAGGGAAGGTGAAAGTTCAAGGTACGTCATGCATAAATTTCGTTAAAAATTACTAATTTGAATCAGAAACTGTTAATCTCATCAGAAGATAATTTGCGTTTTCTATTATAATACCACTTGATTGATAAGCAAGTCTTAGCGCTTATCTATGATGTGTCTAGCTTATTTTTAGCAGTTCATAATAGGGAGATTTTTCATTTCTCAGACGCACATTTAGAAAGCAGTAAATATTCATATAATCTCAAACTTGATACCCTACTGTTTTAAGATGCATTGCATGCTGACATGGATGTGATAGGTTTGTCTCCAGCATTGTCCTGTCCTCATAGAACATCAACCACCACATCAGCTACAACTGGAACAGCAATACAGCCTAAAATTCTAAAATTGACTTTGTTCTCAACCTTTTTGTAACAGGTGGACCCTTGTTCACTTGTTACTGGGCCTTGACCTCCTGGTTCCATTATGACATTGCATCTCTTCTTAAGGATTCTTCTTCTCTCCTGAGGAAGGGCGATGTTCCAGTAAACATATGTAAGAATCATCTGAAACAATTTTTATTGCAAAGTAGTGACATATTTTTTACGTTGAGAACTTGAGATACTTCTCTTAACTTTATTTCACAATTTTGATTGAAAAGAACGCTCTGAAAACCCTGTAGTGAGGCATGAAATTATTTGCAGAAATCTAGGACCATATTATTATACCACACTGACAGAAGTTCATTGACCATTAAAGGCCAATCATTAAAGACCAATAATTGGTCTAATAGTTGTGGTCTACAGATTTTCTATGCAAAAAGACCAATCATAAAAGGAACTGGATCAGCTGATAAGCTGTTGTCAAGTTGACTAACAGAGATTATAAATCTCTCAACTCCTATAGAGCTGAGAGAACCTACTTGCGACGATATGAATACCATAGTTGAGTCAACTTTAGCCATAAGTTTGCTACTGTACAATAATTACGGTTGGTCTACTTTGGTGAATTGCGTCGAGTGTTTCGTGAAATTGAAATTTCTGATATTTGGTTTCAAACATTCTTTTGCTTGCACTAATTTGTTGTTTGTAGGGATGTAAAAACAACATATGGACATATGGTTCATATTATGCTACTGTATTTACATCCATTTTGTACCATCTCGACTTCATATTTCCTGATCCTATCAAATGTCAAGCATTTCACTTACTGGCTATCACATGCTTTATTTTCTCAAATCATGGTGTAGAACATTTGGTTAATCAAATTATTCTCGCTGATTACAGGCTAGAGAAAGCAGAACCCATGGAAGCAGATACCAATGTAATAGATAGAACCGTCGCAAAACTCATATTCAATCAACCATGTTCTGGTTCTCCAGACCATTCGAGTCCGTCAGCACATTGCAAGTATCAGGAAAATAGTGAGGCATCTGGATCATATAACTCTTCAGATCTGCCATGATAATCTACCCTATGCACCAACGTTTTTCTGCATTTTACTGAAAAAGGTGTTGCCTGATCAATCATGTGCTACTCGGATTGTGATCAGAAGGAATGACTAGTAGCAGAATCAAGATGCTTGTTGTTGAACGAGAAATTTGCCCATCGGGTTTGTTGACTTGTCAGTTTGGGGCAAATCAGCAACTCAAGAGTACGTTTTTTTTTGTTGTAAACTGAGTGTAACCAAAACGTCAGTACACGAGAAATAGTGACAATACTGTAAATGTTTATAATGCGAAGTTAAGCTACCATGATACCATATAAGATGTTCTTTATCAACATCGCTCTTTCTTTTAGTCTTATGAATGCATGCTTTCGTTACCAGCCAATTAGTTCTCTCTTCTGATTGAACTCCATATCTTTGGGATTTTGAATGGGGCATTATTTTCTCTAAAATTGCTGCCGTTTGCAAATAAGAAATTATTGGTTTTGGTATGGAGTGAAGATTAATTATACGGAGAACCGCAAGTTAGCCAAAGTTTTTAATTGCTGACACTTGTTATTCTAGTGTCAAACGGTCAAAAGTCCGAGTTGTAGATCCTATATCATCTGAACAGGGTGGTATCTCTGATTACAATGACTGGAAAGATCAACATAGAGATTCCAAGCACCCTTTTCTTTTCTTTTTTCCTCTTTTTTCTTCTTCTTCTTCTTCTGAGAGAGAGAGAGAGAGAGAGAGAGAGAGAGAGAGAGAGAGAGAGAGAGAGAGAGAGAGAGAGAGAGAGAGAGAGAGAGAGAGAGAGATTTTAAGCCTTCAAGTTGGACCGATTAGAAACAAGCCACCATCTAAAAGTGGGGATGAAGAAATTAAACAACTAGAATTAATCTTAAAAATGAAAGAACGAAAAACAGAAACCAATGAGTTACAGCAGGCTAGGCGGAAGATAATATGATTAATATCAAGAGCTTAATGAACATTCATTCATAAACGAGTCCCTAAACATAAGTTTATATTTAATAAATAAGCATGAAAAAATGGTCCTCAACCCTCCCAAAGATGTACACTGGTTGATGTTTGTCGGACACCACTATAACAGTCAAGCATCCCGGGTGTATGTTGCGAAATTTCCACAGCACAAGTTCCCCTGCCTGGAGAAATCTCAGTACAATATGGCTGCATCAGTTTGCTGTAACAAATGGCTCTTGAACTGCTAAAGCTCAAAAAGGAAGAGACCCATGTGGGAGAAATCATCTAATACAGTGAAAGGAAGGGCCACCGTAAGTCCACTGTTTTCTTCTGTTACCAATTCGCATAAGCCATCAATCATAATGCGTTCACAGTTTTCCGAGATTCATTATTGGGTTATCGAGATTGCGATTCAAGTAGGATGTTTGTGGCCATATTGATGTCATTTCTGGCACGCATGAGTGCCTGCCTAGCAGAATTGCTGTCAAAGCCCATTGATACCAACATAGCAATAGAAGATTCCGGGGGCTCAGGGGAAGGGACAGGGGCAGTGGCTGGATAATTTCTCTGAATCAAAAGCAAAGAAATAAGTTACCAAGGCTATTTTAAGATGTATTCAAATGCAAGAAATACATGAACTCGGTTCGCATCCATGTATTGTCTTCAATTTATTATGTATGGCATTATCTTAAACAAAGAAATATGGAGACAATATCGACAATTATGCCAATGAATATGTAGCAACGATATTCTTATGCTAACTCGTCTGCCAAGAGGTACATGGTACACTAAAACTAGATCTAGCTAGTTGAATTAGGCAAGGTTCTGTTGCCTTCATCTATAAGCATTTTCAAAAGTACATTATGATCATGCACCGATGTTATCAAAGATAACAATGAGGCCACCGATGTTGAGCACCAAAACTGCTAAAAGCAATGAGGCCACCGATGTTATCAAAGATAAAAGAGATTGGAAGGTATTTAATGTCACAATGAACCATAGCAAATAACTAAACCGACATGTATACAACAATGTAAAAAGACTTGCCTGCGCTGGACGGCTTGCATAAGGAGACATATTTCTCATAATATTCCCTCTTGATGTCATATAAGATGAACTTGGCGAAGAGGATGAGAAAAACCGTGAGAAAAATGATGCAATTGCTTTCGGGATCTGTAGATTAATCAACTATATAATTAATAAATTGATGGAAAAACTATTTTTAAGTAACCAAATATCATGAGAGATTTTTCTCTTTTCTTTCTTTGTCAATAAAATAAATGAGAAAAACAAACGATTAAAACTGTAAAATTATCTTCCCATGGACAATCCAGCATCATAATCAAATACATGGCCAATCAAACCTTACAGATTCTCTTCTATATATCATAGGGCCTCCATTGAAGCATGACCTGATGCATGAGTACCAACTATGATTGATGGGGTATGTGTATGACAATATTGGATGTTCAATTTACTTAATTAAAGAGGGTGTCCCAGTGCACATTGCCTCCTACATAAGGTCTCCAGAGGGGAGATGTTTGTAAACTCACCCTTGTTCCTGAGGAAGCTATTCCAAGACTTTACTCCATGACTTCCTAGATGCAAGGCAAGCCTTACCATTACACTAAATGATGCCCCCTGTGCTATTCAATAAATATTCTAAAATTAATACCATCAGTGAAACTCAATTTGCTAATCCTATTTACATTGGTACGATATATGGTTTTGTTGACTTACAAACCTTCTTACAAGTTACAAGAGGTTGCTCAAATATCAATAGGCAAAATAGGGTTTTATAAAAAGCCTAAAGAGCAGCAAAACAACATGGTATGCTATTTTCCTGTAGTGATAGTAAGGGATTCACAGTCATTTATGTAGTATCCCATGTTCCCTTAGGAGAATTAATTTTATGAACAATCAAGAGTTCTATGCAGTTAACCTAGCATCAGATTACTACTGAAGTCTACCGGCCAAGGCAACTGCAATTAAAACTAGTGCTTTTTAGTGCTATTTTAGTGCTTTACTTTCTCTTTTAGTCTTCCATCTAATATGCAAAATCAGATAACAATTAGGTTTTGAAAGCATGGCAGGTTATGATGAAAGTAAAAGGAATTATGGAAAGTTGCCAACAAGTAAAAGAAGGGTCTGCAAAGGCCACATTAGCATAAGAAATTAAAATACATAAATTCCTTATATATAATGCAGAACAGTTCGGAGAATAGGATATAATAACCTTTATCCTGCGGATGCCAAAAGCATTCAGACGATAGAGGAGACCAGCAAGTAAACCGCATATGCCAGGTAAAAGTGATCGCCTCCAAGATGACAGAAGAAGCTAGCGAAAGAGAAATTTTAATGAGGTTAGTAAGCATATAAGCTCCTTCAGATAATCTGAAACTTTATAGGTGACTTAACTTGAAGGCCTGCCACATATATGAATGATTTATTGCTGAAGTTCAGACCCAAAATGCGGAACCGTGATGTAACAGGAATATCAAAGTAAAAGGGTACAAATGAGGCAAATATAAGACCATAAGGTCCAGATGCAAGTGCGCTTAAGTTGAGATCTGCAGAAGAAAGAAAAACACCAAGAAATAACTGTTAGTATGAAAGGAAATAAGCTCAGAAAGTTGGCCGCTAGAAAAGTTGCTAGATTTGGAAATCAAATTTTAAAGAAAGTTAAGCAACAATATAGAATGATAAGGTAAAACTGCTAACAGGTACAAAGCAAGTTTGAGCAGGCAATTTGCACCCGCACCCATATCATATTAAGTATATGATATAAACATTTGGAAAGACCTCTAGCTTAGGCAAATAGATTCCAATGCAGCTGCCCAGGATGACTGCAATGGCAGCAACTGTCGGGTTACCACTGGTGCTGGCATGTACCCAATGACATTGCACCAGAAATACGGCAGCAACAGCAGCAAATGCAACTTGGGAGATGTAGAGTGGGGAGATTTTGTCTTTAGCAACATAGTAACTAAAACAAATAAGAAACTCTCATTCTGAAATAATTCTATTAGATATTATCAAGTTATATTGCTAGATTTTTTTAAGCATTTCGGGGAAGGAGCCAAATTATAAATTGTGATAAGAATAAGATAGGGTTCAAACCACAAAATTCCTTTAAGCTGTTTAGTGTAGGGTGTCATATGATAACCAGAATTCTATCACTATTAAAAGCTCAAATTGAAGCCACAACAGCTAGCAAGTCAATATTGGAACTAGAGAAATTGACAAAGTTGGAAGCTTTTGCGCCATTTTCTTTCCACATCTATAAAGCCACACAAAATTAGTCTTGCCCCTGAGTCTAGCTGCTCCACAATATTTCCTACAAAATATTCTACGATCTCAATGCTCTTTGTCACTGAATTCAAAGCTATAGGCCAAGCAGTTACACTGACTGCAAACTTTGTTTATAAGGATTTACGTGATTATTTAATAATTCACTAAATTCTATATGATAAAATTTTCATAGAGTATCTCTAATTGACATATCAAATTATAAGTATCCTTGATGCTTCAGCCTGTCAAAGACCTAGATAGCTGGAAACCATTAGCCCCTCATATTCAACAAGATACTGATGAAGCTCATTTTATGCTGAAACTTCAAACAATAATGGAGCTTAACAGAACTTCAAAACCTTGGTAAGATTTATGTAACAAATAGCATATAAGCTATGATTTACTAGGTGTCCTAAGGCCCTAGTAACCCAAGAAAACCCACTCTGCAGGTAAGCCTCTCATTGTTATGGAAAGACAAGTGAGCTCAAATTTAAATATGAGAGTTTGGGAATGTCAATGGTGAATTTAAGATGGTATGAACAACCTAAAACCATGTTGGCATTATCAGTGCTAAGTAAAAATGTATACTCATATCTTAGGAACTACTTAAACCACATTATTTCCCAAAATTTAATAATTAAAATGATTCTGCAACTCCTGTATATATAAATATTATATTGCTCCACTAGATTAAGTACCTTCTGTTTCTATGTAACACTATATAATACATTCGGAAAAGAATAAAAGCAGTCAACAAGCTTAGAAGGAGAACAGCTCAGATCCACTAGAGGTGTATCATTTGTCAATATAAGCTTGGTGAAGACTTTCAGTAATACTAATGTATTCATAACAAACAATGTGGAGGTTCTTATGAATTATGAATATTATTATTCTTTCAAATTGTACAGACAATCTTAAGAGTTTGATTATAAGAGACAGAAATTTCTTTTTAAAGAATAGCAAACATGATTTTACTTGAGCAGCATGCAAGTTAAAGCAGTCATTGTTCCCTAAATTATCAAGTTACTATGACACAATCTAGGAATCTGGTAAATATGCCTACCTTTAACAAGCATCAAAGCTAGGATCTCAAAGAGTGATGATAATACGACGGAAAATAGAATAAATACCTGCAAACATGGCAAGTATACAATAAGAAGTAAGTCCAGATGCGAATGAAATTAAAATTTTCACAAGAAATTAAATAATCTTCATGATGTTGTTAGTTGTGTAATCACATAAGTCTCCTAGTTGGATCTTTAAATTTATAAGGAACTATAGGTAAACAAATTATGTCAATAGTTTGCTGGAATATCTGTCCATATAAAGCCTAGTAGTGAGAAATACTTTTATAGTCCTTGTTGGTCATTACTTACTGTGTATTTATTGGAACCTATCTGTCTCTCAAATATCCTGAAGTAGTAGAGCAGGTATAGTCCAAACATCAACTCTGGTGTTGATGAGAAGGCAAATACTGATGCGAAGATTCTCCAAATTTGAAGGCCTTTTACAATGTCCTGCGACAGCCACAATAATTGCACAAATTCCATATTATTGATGATATAATATACTGCAGTAACTCTAACACAGAATGAGATGTGAAAGAGGTATACAAAAGTACCATGTACTAAACATGAATGAGGCTTATAAGGAATAACATCCTAAAAATGACAGTCAAAGTATGCAAGTGATGATGAGCTATTTAGCAGATCATCACTAATTTCCTGTCACATAATTATACACCTATCCATACTATTTAGCAGATCATTAGGAGCCCAACCCAAAATTCCTTATGTCTTTATATGTTCATATGCTATCTGCCTTAAACTATCATCAAAAGCTATATACCTTGTTCGTCTCCAGAGAAGCATTACAAAAGTTCTTATAAAAATGGAAAGTGCCTAGATGAAGGAGAAGACTAGCTTGTGAAGTATAGAGCAGTGAGGTCATTTTGACGCCTCCAATTGCAAATTCTCTTATTTTATTACACACAAAATATATGCATTTTAGAAAATAGTAATTATTGCTATTAACTTCAAAATGAGCACCCAAACATGGAGTGGTTGGATTGAGGATTATTTACCAGAAAACAGACAATATTGCTCAACTAGTTAACAACGTTGATTTATCTATCATTATTGCCTCTTCATGCATATCTGTCCATTTACATTTTTTTTTTATAATTTTACAAGAAAAATAAGATCTACCGAACATATATAAATTCTGTATTTCCTTCTAAGAAACAATTAATTTTCTTACGCAAGAAAGAAGCAAGTAATCAATGAAAACCAAAACAAAGGAGAACTACGATTGCAACTTCTTTATGATATAGAGGAATGTATTCTGACGGACATCTCATCACGAACTTGATACAAGGTGAAACAGCAAGATGCTTAAGAAATTTTGACCCAGCAAGATCAACCCGCAGTTTATATACTACTTCTCAAATCTCATATACAAAAGGTTGGGTAAATAGCACTTCTTGCTGAGTTGATTCTAAGCATATTCCTGCAATTGTCGCTCAACTACACATTCTAGGTCTTATCAGGAAGTCAACGGATGCATATGCAAGGCAACCCCGAGTGCCAATCACCAATCAACCAACTACCCAGAAGAGGAAATTAAAAAAAAAACATGCAAGAATCAAACCCACAAATAAAACCACAAAATCACGTCAAAATTACCAAACCTTGCAAGGGGAAAAGCGAGGAAAGGGCAGGGCACCTGATACGACAATCCAAGCCGATGAGAACGCCCTCGAACACCAAAGACGATCGTGAAGATAGAAGAAACAAGAACGGTGACTCTCGTGACCGGAGCATTCTCTATGTTTTTTTTTTTTTTGAGGCCAAAGTAAAAGATCGAGAAATAAGAGATTAAGTAAGCAAATTGTTCGGGAAAATAAACCCAAAAACTCGATATCTATTCCAATTAGATTCTTAGGAAAGAAGGGCTTACGGAATCCGGAAGGTCCGCCGTTCATCTCCGAAGGCGAAGGAATCACCCAAACGAAATCGCTTCGTTCTCCGCGATGAAGACCGAAGAAAATAAAGGTCGGTCTTTTTTTTTCCTTCTCTTGGTTCTCCTCCTCGCCCTTGTCAAAGCGTCGTCGGAGTAAAAGTATAAAATACCACTCAGTTAATATAGAGTGGTTGCTCTTATGTTTGGAAAATAATTTGCAAGAAAATTCCACTCTGGAATCACATTAGCAAACATGGACCGAAAGATATGTTACTTGTAAATAAGGGCTACTTTGAAATAAGGGCTACTTTGATGTGCACCTCTTTATAACTAGTGTGTATATCTTTGCTAATATAATTATAAAGTGAAACTAATTTACAGCACTGCCTCTAATTTGTTTTCGATGTTAAATTTTGCATGAAATTTTTGGATGATGTAATATTTAGATATACCACCATCTTAGTTAACCAAAATAATTAGAATTTTTAGATATTGTTCTTTCTGTATATTGACATCTTTCATCTATATAAACTTTTAAATATTTAATAAATTTAATTCCTACTACACGCAGACGAGCCAATATGTATGGACTCGAGTCGGATTCATTTAGACTCTTGGGTCGGCTCGGGCCAGATTTTGCCTCGATGTTGTCGGGTTAGACATGAACGGGCTTTGGGTTTACGGGCTTTTGGGTAACCCTATCTTATCTGAACTTTTAGGTCAAACTCGAACTCTATAGCATGCGAATGAGTCAGACTCAGAAACCGTCCAAATAATTTAGGCCTGGGCCTTCTAAAATTATTGGGTTTTTTCTGCATTTTATTATCACCTTGGGATCCAGGAAGAGATTCAGATTCTAAAGTCTAGTATTATATTGTATTTCTAAATCTAAGAACTTAGTAGTAGACGATGGAGAATCGAAAAGAGAGAACAGATTAAGAAGCTAGTGATAGAAAGGAAAATGGAGGAAAGATATATACAGAGGGAAGTGGATTTAAGAGAGGGAAGATGGTCGAAAGTTGGTTTTTGATCTAATTTTTCACATCCACTTTCTTTCAAGTTGCTAGTTCTCACTCTCTCTAACAATAAATTACAACCTAGTAGAAGCTGCAATGAATATTCATCAATTTAAGGTAAGCTGACAGGATCATTCACCTTGACCATGTTCAACACTCTGACATCTTTCAATCTTTTGGCCAATTACTTTTGCATCAATTGGATGTAGAAGCGTCTTCCTTTATTTGTCAGGTTCAATGAACAAGTCAGAGAGAAACTTAAATTAACAATAGATGCATACTGGCATACTGCAGAGAACCTAGTAAGCATTCAGTGAATCAAAGCGAATCATGTGGCTATAAACATTTATTTCCCCAAGTTTTTCCACGATATCTAGATATATAACATCTACATCAAGATCCAGGATCTGTTTATGAAAATTTCTAGGAATTATATTAATGTATGATTCATTCATCCTTCTTTGATCTCCTTCCTTGGTTACATATGAATCAGTCGATGAGTTAACTTTTAAGGATGAGAAGTGCAAGACAACCTTTAAATGCCAGAAGCAACTCAAGACTAGTAACAGAATAAAAGCTAAATATGTAATTTATATTTGATTGTTCTAGAGCTACAACAATGGGTAATTTGTTTTTGTTCTAAAAGCTACAACAATTAATGTTGTGTCGACCTGGAGTTTCGAGAACTGGCTATAGATTCTGAACAGCCAAAAGGAAAGACCAGGACATCTAGTTTTGCGCAGTTCAAAGGCTAGGCCATCTCCAGTGACTGAATTAATCTTTTTTTGATTCTAAATCTAGTAAATTCTCTAGCGAAATCGTCACAAAGTAGTAATAACTTTACAACAAATAGGTGCAGATACTCTTGAGATCTTCAGCAGAAGAAAGCATCGCAGTCTCTGACTTCACTGAAGCTGGAAATGAATTGGTGCAGGGATTTATTCCAAGATGTCAGTTGGCCACAGCTGCTTCCATTTGGATATTTCATCCTTGCTTTGTAGTTTCCTGATTCCTCCGTAAAATCCATCTGTTTCATTGCCTTCTTCATGGTGATCCTTCCGGTTGATCGATGCTCGTCTCCATCTCGAACCAGGTGTATACTGGTTGAACTCTAAGATAACCATATCTGCAGTTGCAGAGAGTAAAGTAGCTCGTTACGTAAAGTAAGGTGTTTTCATTACAATCATACACAACAGCAATCTGCAGATTTTGAAAGCAATATGAGCACTTTAAACAAGTTAGTTCTACAGTCAAAGCAATCTACTACCATGTTCTTATTTTGAAAGGTTTAGTTAGTTCTTGGTCCAATTTAGAAGGCCAGATTTTTAAATCCTCTATGCGAAAGCATGCTATATTTGCTTCTCAATTAAGTTAGGTAAAATAAGAAGAAGTGTAAATACTAACAGCAGTATCTAACTTAAAGGACAAGCAATAACTCCTCAGGAGGTCTAGCATATTACACTGCTTACACAATTCAACAATTATAGACTAAGAACTCAACCTAGAAACATTCAGTCTTTCTTACTTTATTATGGTATTCTAATTCCTCGTGTAAATCATAGATGGATGATGAATATTCTAACTTCCATGAGGTCTAAATACTAGTTACTAAAGTTGATTTTATTTCCGTATTTTTATCAAAGAAAAATCGGAACTTAGGCAGATATTCTCACCACTAAGATGACATCGGCAGAAATGCTCATTTCCATCACATGACTCTAGATGACCAACAATTCCATACCACCAACCTGTCAAAAACATAGTTGAAGCACTGATATATCATTACTACCCAGAAAAAATTTAACCACTTTCACTTTGATGATAATTCAATGAATCTATTTATGAATTCAGAAGACACTGGAAAAGATCAGTATAGGCAGGAAAAACGGCATAACAAATGACTTGCAAAAACCAATCAGAGAACTAGATAAGCCCATGATTCTTAAAAACACACCATATGGGAATTCCTTGTTTCTTCTCCATTGAATCTCGATATGATCGCCTGGGCAGAGCTCGTTTAAACAGTTAGAGATATGGAGATCATGTGCAGGAGTTTCAACTGGCGGTGCCCTTAACCTATCCCACTGCACTCCTTCCTCGATGACTATAGTCCGCCGCCCATGTGGTGGGTACCTAAAACATCAAATCATCAATATTTTCACTATAATGTCAGCAAAAAACTTACTTAATTCACCTGCCGTACAATAATCCTGCATTACTTTCATTCTTTTCATACAAGATAACAACTGTTGCAGATTTAGAATACCTTGCATGAAAGGTGTCAGTGTGGTTGTCATAACTAAGTTCAGCATCATAACAGGACAAGATAAATCCAACATGCCCATGCTGCAGAAAAAATATAAAATTCTTAGTAACATGGCACAAGTGAATCAAAAGTTAGATATCATAACTACTCAACAGCAATACCAAATCTTTGATTCCCATTTTGGGTCAGATAAGGTACTACAATCACTACCTTCTAATATTAGAATTAATGCGTACGACAAAAACGGTTACAATCAACTCCAGCATCCTAACATGACATCATAAATCATATATGTTACAGAACCTGTGTACCAAAATTACTACCTTCTAGGGTTAAGAGTAGAGTTCTTGTGTATAAGGAATTAATCATATCAGGGATGAACCAAAGTAGATATCAACAACTCAATTCATTGACCCCTTAACTTCCCAATTAATCGAAACGGACACAAACTATAACAGATAAAGTTCCTGAATCGAGATAATGAATTATAAACATAGCATAAGAACGTCGATACCTCACGGTTATAGACCTGGGCAGGGAACCAAAATTTGCCACTTTCCATGGACAAGTACCAGGACACGATGGAGTCATCAGGAGAAGAATCCCTTCGCTTCCTACCACTATCAATCTTAGACTTGATCCAAGACAGTGGCCAGACACAAGACAGAGCTCCAATCCACCTCTTTTGCTTTGCAATGCCTGGAATACTCCCCGGTGATTCATTTTTTGAAGCCAAATACAACTCCCACCCCTTGCGCGCCGCGCAACCGATCACCCTCCCCCACTTCTCCCTCATGTGTCTCTCCCAGAGATGATCACTCCTGCACCTTTCTCGCATCGCATTGCACACCACCGCCATGTTAAGCAATCCGGCCGGCGACAACTTCCCGAGAACGCACTCCAATGCCAATTCCGGCAAATCCAACACTGACATCTCCCCGGACTCCTCCACATTCTCCACCTTAGCACCACACCTCTTCTTCGACGACATTTTGGATAAGATACTAAAGACCCAAGTTGTAATTGCCTTGCAATTCCTCAAGGAGCGCACCAAATGAGACACGAGCTCTTCCCAGAACAAGATGGAGAAGAAGCTCGTGTCACTGGCCCATGGAGGCAGGGCTTGCAAAGGAAGCGACTTGGAGAAGAGAAGGAGGAAGGAGAAGAAGGATATAAGGAAGAAAAGCATCAGGCGATGGAAAAGAAGAGATTCTCCACAGTGGCTAATCGGATGCTCCACATAAAAGATTAAATAAAATTGCGGAAGACCCAAAATGCTTAAAGAAAGAAATCCTTTTCTCTTTTCTTTTGCTGATCAAACAAGGAATAATCTTGACGAGGGTGACGCGATGAAACCCACTAAAAGCTTCAGAGGAGGATCGAATCAAAGACTCAGGTCGGATTTAAAAACAAACAAAAAAATCCAAAAGCTCGGGGCAACAAGCGATTTTACCAGCAGGGACACTTGTTGCCCGGAGAGACCACCCAAGTTTTGGGCATAAAGGTGGCCCCTTTCTCCTCACATCAAGGCTAGACTCTCCCGTAGAAGAGAACCCAGAAGTGGGTTTGGATAACTCACGCCACCGAATCTGGATAAGGAGTGGGAAATGATTGCAAAATAAGCAAGTGGAAATGGGATGGATTAGGTGAATCCAACCACCCAGACCTGCAAGGAGATGTTAGAAGAACACAAGGCCAGAGGAGAGGAGGATGGGAGATCCCCTCTCCTCAAAGATCTTGCCCACCAACCTAATAAATCTTTAATCTCTCTCCCCCACCCCTGGGAGAGAGAGATATATGTAAAAGAATTTGTTTTTCTCTTTTTTAAAAAAAAAAGAGTAAAAGAATTCTAACCAATGGGTGGGTATTTATGGTTGGGAAATGTGGAGGGAGTTATCTTTTAGTCGTTTTTTCAGCTTTTAAACTTTCGTCTCGTGAGGTGGGAAATTATAGGGTGTCAAGGTCCACTCCCGAGAGAACACGTCTCCGTATCTAACTTCGACAAATCCAAAACTAGATTACAAAGAAATCGGACAGCCGGAAATTTATGGGAAAAGGTCGGCAAGCTGATCGCCTGCAGCTTCCATTGCAGGAACTCTCTTCCACCTGGTACTTGGCCGCATCTTATTGGCTACAGACGATCAGAAGAAGACTTTTTTTTTTTTTGCCGAAGGCATCATCAAACATTTCTCTCCCAATCATTCACAAGGCCTCTTAATTTGGGCATGTACAAGGGGTGAGAATTAAATTGAGGGATTTTAAGGCTTATCCAATGGAAATTCTACACGTTGCGATCGTGATCATTTATCTGAGTGTTTTTATATATTATAGGTATGGGCAACCATCGTTATTATCTTATCTTTAGTCTTTTTATACATATCCTTTTAGACCCATATCATTTACTAATTGTTGATGGCTCACTAACCATCATCATCATTTTGCTTATGTGAAATATAATTTACAAAATGATTCCATAAAAATTTGGAAGTAAATTTTTTTTTACCCTTTTATTGTTATCCATATTATTTTCTAATCTAAGGACTTGGGTGAAAAATTAAAAATTGATAAATTAATGGCTAAATGTTGAAAAGAAAATTATTCACATGAGTCTGTGAATTGGACAACAAATTTTAAATATAAGTCATCTGATTCAATAAATTATATGAAAATTTATTCTTTAATACTTAGTATTTTACTTAGTAATATTCAAATTTTTATATAAGTTGTTATTCTACGACTCAGTCATTTTGTTGATTCGAAAAACTCGTATAAATTTGTATTTAAGTTTCTCGGTGAATTAGTCTAATTAGAAAAAATGATAACAAGAAGTTTGATAGACTTTAAATAGTTCGAAAAAAATCTATTACAACGGTAGTAAAAGTTCTGGCGGTGGATAAGATATTTTTCATTAATTAGTATGGCCAATAAATTAATGCTTGGTTGGATTGCAATAAATACATATAGGTATTACAAATTTTATTACAAATTTTATAATCTCTCTCTCTCTCTCTCTCTCTCTCTCTCTCTCTCTCTCTCTCTCTCTCTCTCTCTCTCTCTCTCTCTCTCTCTCTATATATATATATATGACTCGCAATAAAGCAATGAGACAACACCAAAATGAGTTCTTTGTTGCTTTGTTAAACATGGAAGACATCTCCCATCTAATGAAAGCAAATAAATGAATAAAAAAACTTTGATGCTAGATAAGTTGTAGATTACCAATATCAACCTTGAATCTTTGTTTTGGTCCTATGTCAAGACATCTTTGTCTTCTTCTATAAATTTTTAGGTAACATTGCAGAGTATTTAATTAAACTCTAGTAGGAGATTAGAGTTAAAAAAGAAGATGAAGCAAATTAACATATATTACTCTTTAAGAATTGAGGTTTCATTACTTCATATTGCATGATTTGTTCTAAGAATCTTAAACTAACCATTATCTTTGATCCTCCAAATCTTGCATGCACTTTAAAAGGTTGACAAGACAAAATTAACAAGTTAAAAGAGATCAAACCCACTTAACCAAATAGTCACCATTATCTCTTCTAGTTGTCACCAAACCATGGGATGATGGAAATCTATAAGGTTGTAGTAGTGAAAAGATCAAATATATAATATATATGTATAGATAATATTGGTCATGGTTTCTAAAAGAGGATTAAAAGAGCCAATAACTTTTAGGATGTATGAGGTTAGTGCATTACACTTGCTAAGGAAACCAAAGTGGGCTTTCAACTATTAAATGATGTGAAATAGGGAACAAAAATTATTTTATTTATATATACTATTATTTTTTTTAAATGTGATGAAAGGATAAGGCCCATGTCATGGGGTTTGGAATGAGACCTTTTAAGCCAATTGCAAACTAGTGATCTAAGAGTGAGGTGGCAAGAGGGACACCTCCAAAAGTGGCTCCTTTATTGGTGCAAATGGATGAGATGAGTGAGGCCCACCAAGAGATATATAGTTGTGTGGAATAATATTTATTAGTAAAATTTGGTGGATTGGTAGTAGTTGATTAAAAAATATGTCATTTTCCTTATGTTGTACCATCAAACTTTATTGGAAGGGCTTCTCAAGGGTAGTTGGGAAACCATTGGAATCTAATCAATTTGCATATGCTTCAATCAATAAGTAGTTAGGAACCTTCTTTGTTCTCAACCCCCCTTAAATACATTGAAACATACCTAATTTGTGGTTTGACTATAATCTTTTACCACCTCCACTTATAAAATAAATTCTATATCGCTATAGTTATACTTATTTACTATACTTATAATAAACTTGTGTATGATATATAATAATTATATTTAATGTGATATAAAATTAAAATAATACTTTAGCAAATGAATAATTTTTTTTATAATGTTTGGACGAGGAGATGTAAGAGAAGAGAAAGAGAAATATATAGTTGTTAAAATAATAGTTGATTAAAGTGATGCATTTTAAAAGATAAAATAGTAATTAGTACATATAAAAATATTTAAATGAAAAAGAAGATGAGAGATAAATAGATATTACTATACTGATATTGAGAGAGATAATTATTTATATTTATTATACTAATATAATGAAGCTTATACTAGAAAAATATTTTTCTTAATTCTATTCTTCCCTCTCATAGATATGGATTGGTGCACTCATTTTACCTCTTTGCCCTTTTTGCCAAGGAACTATGGATTGGTGGCCCATGTAGGCTAGGGTTGCTTATCTTGATTGGGCTAAATGTATTTTGGCTATAGATATAAGAAGATCTAATCCAATTTAGATTGGGCCTCCACTTAATCACAGCAGACGAAATAAAATATATATATATATGATAAAATAAAATAAAAAGATTCATCTGACCTTAAACATTGGTTTTCCTTTCTACCTCTAACCCAACTATTTAAAAAAATAATATTAAAATTATTTTGCATCTATAGTTAATTTAACTCATCTAACATCTAACGTAATCGGAGTGTTTCTGAGATATTAAAAAAAGTAAAATATCCTTTACTACATTAATAATAATTAAGACAAAAATGTGAGGGCTATTTATAAAATGGTATTGAAGCATATGAATGACAGAGAGAAAGAGGTAGGAGTCCTCCATGGTTAGTTAGCTTCTTATTTATTTGTAGTAGTTTCTTGGAACCTTCATGCACATGAGCTCTGAACTCCACACACGTGTGCATGCACAATCTATGGATGATACGATACTCCCATGCACCCACATCAACATGCTCTGCTTTTATTTTTGTTTTCTTTCTAATGTAGAAAGATGTAAAAATATTCTCAGAATACAGGGATGGTGTATAAATGAGTGCTGGATTTAGTCATCTGCACCTCCTTAATTTCCTTCTCTTTTTCTTTCCTTGGGAGAAAAGAAGGGGAAAATGTAATCTCTAAAGCTTACTTTTGGGGTTGCTTTTTCTCCCTTTCCAATATCAATAGCTTGAATGTGCTTTAGTCATAAGCTTAGCCTTGCTTTGATCTAGTTAGCTAGCTAGGGAGATGACAGACGAATTATTATTTGCTACTCTAAAGGAGTCCTAGATTTCTTTAACGCCCATGAGAGACAATTATGCACACAGTTTTCCAATATGGCCTAGGAAGAGGAAGCCAAGATCCCTTCAATGACTCTGTTTCACTTCTTTTTCTTTCTTTTTTTTTTACTTCAATTATACTATGGAGATGTCTCCTTATCCTCTCTCTCTCTCTCTCTCTCTCTCTCTCTCTCTCTCTCTCTCTCTCTCTCTCTCTCTCTCTCTCTCTCTCTCTTCTTTTAAACTACTTTAAGTGATCAGTCAAAGGGAGATCTGGACCAGCAATGAAGCTCAGTGGGTCACATGTGGAAATAGAAAGCCAGAAAGGTCATGTGATGTATGCATAGCAATGTCTACTGCAAAACATATTTATATCTCATGCATTAAAGCAACTTGTCACATGTGGAATAGAATCTTCCACAATATTCTAGTTTCCATGAACAATTTCCACACCTCCATCTCTTAACATGGACATAGCTCATCTCACCTATTAACCCACTGTTAATTACATACACTAAACTAAAGATGAGCAAAGAAGATATTTGTTTCTTTCCATGTGGGTAGAAAGTTAGGAATGTTTGTTCTTTTTTTGTTTTCTTTGTTTAGGCAATAGAGGATAGTTATATTATCCCCTTAATATTTAACCTCTTCAATCTGCCATGGTACATTATTAACAAGGAAAGAGGAATAAAAACTAAGAAACAACTATATAGAGAAGCTATCAGCAAAGGTTTCAGCAGTATTTAAAGTGGCTCTGAAGGCCAAACCTACTAGTTTGTATAACTTTAATATCTTTGTCAAAATAGTACTGCTTCAAGAAACCACTAATAGAGTGTGCACATCTATCAATGTATAATAATGATGAGAGTCAGAGAGAGGGATCCACATGAGAATATTTTTAAGGAGTGTGATGAGAAGGATGCAAGCTTTTAATTGCTGCAAACTTGCAAATGGCTTTCTTGGTGTCCATGGAGTCTCATCGTCACAAGCCAATCCCTGCACCATTCCTAGCCAAGACATACCAACTAGTGGATGACCCCTGCACTGATCACATTGTCTCTTGGGGTGAGGAAGACACCACCTTTGTGGTTCGGAGACCCCTGGAGTTTGCTAGAGATCTCTTACCAAGCTACTTCAAGCACAACAACTTCTCAAGCTTTGTGAGGCAGCTCAACACCTATGTGATTACACTCTTCCCAGATTACTCCTCTTATGATGATCACCTTTGATATTGATTTGGAGTTAATGCTCGCTTCTTTTTGGCATCTCTGCAGGGGTTCAGGAAGACTGTAGCAGATAAATGGGAGTTTGCAAATGAGTACTTCAGGAAAGGAGCTAAGCATTTGCTCTCAGAAATCCACAGAAGGAAAGCATCTCAACCTTTTCAAAATTACAACTCACCACCACCACCACCTTATCATCATCATCACAGCAATGAGGAAGACTTCCTCTCGGCTCTGTCCGAAGAAAACCGGCGGCTCCGGCGGCGCAACTCCTTACTCTCGTCGGAGCTCACACAGATGAAGAAGCTATACCATGAGATCATCTACTTCCTCCAGAACCATGTAACTCCTATTGCCTCAGAGTACCAGGGAAGTGTTACACCTAGCACTTGTAAGTTACTTGAGTTGGGTCCTTCTCCTGAGTGTTACAAGAGTCATGAGCCATTAATGGAGGAATCCGATACTGGCACTGTTAAGCTCTTTGGCGTTGAACTCCATGGCAGGAAGGGTTGAGACCAAGTTTTCATATATTTGTCTTAAGTTTGTCATGTTTCTTCCCTCTGTATTTTGATGGCGACTTGGAAGTTAACCTATATTTATTACTATTCCTAAGTAATCAGAAACCGATGAGACATACTTCCAGTCTTCCATGAATGATTTGAAGACTTTAGTATCCAAGCCTTCAAACTTCGTGGATTATAAAACCTTAGATTCCAACCATCATGGAAGCATATGAAGCTAGCCATTTTTTCGTATGATGGGTGCTTGGATAGATGCGTTGGACAATCATTTCACTCCGTAGTTGTCATTTGTCAATCATTTGTATTGGAACAGAGGAAGTTTGGAGACTAAATATTAGCTTTTAGTGATTCATTTTCCTACAAAATATATTTTGCTTTCATCACATCCATTCACATATCATAGTTTTAATTTATATTAAAAATGATAAATGATAGATAAACAGAATATGATACTGAGACCATTTTACTCTACACATGAACAAGTAAGGGGGTTAATAATAAGGTTCAAACTCAAAAATCGAATAAAGCTAACAATATATAAAACTATATCAAGTTACCATCTCACCTAAAATATAATCTTTGTATGTCTTAATTATCATAAAATATGAAGCACCTACGGTAAAAGAAAGATGGGATTAGGCATGGAAAATTACTTTAATATCCCTTTTGTGTGCACATACGGGTTGTGTCAAATGGTGGATCCGACCCGCATCCACTCTTATATAGAGGGAGATTCGATCGTATCAGCCGAAAATATCTGGGTTTAGGGTTTTAACTTCTCTCTCTCTCTCTCTCTCTCTCTCTCTCTCTCCATGCTGGTGTGGAGAGGTAGGTTTTAGGGCTTCTCCATTTCCGCCCCTTCCTCTCTCGAAACATCATCTCTCTTAGCTTCGAAGCCACTTGAGAGCACTTGGAATCGCCATGTGGGCGCTTCGCAGAGCCGCAAATCCCTTGAGGTGGTGCTAATTCTTTCCATTTATTCGATTCGTGTTTTTTTTTGTTTGGAAAAGCATTTGATGCTTTCTATTGTATTTTTTGTTGAATTTGAAGTCAAAAACACCTTTAGTTTTGTTTTGGTAGCAGTTGTGCATCAATATATCTTTTCTAAGACGCAAAAGAACTGTATTTTGATAGTCTCGTCATTGTTATTTGTCATCTTCTTGGTGTTACGGTTGGAATTAGCTTAATGGCTGTATGATTGTGGTCAGTCGTGTAATGTTGGATCG
Source organism: Typha latifolia (assembly GCF_019914945.1). Lineage (NCBI taxonomy): Eukaryota > Viridiplantae > Streptophyta > Magnoliopsida > Poales > Typhaceae > Typha > Typha latifolia. The sequence goes on along the minus strand of NC_133087.1, from coordinate 2,534,422 downwards.
ATCAAAATTAAATGACATTTATCCTCTAACCGAGAAGAAGTCTGGTAATAGTCGCATAGTATTCCTATGCTCCAAAAGCTATCTTCTCCTGTTCTATGCTTAATTCTTGCATCGATCAGAAACCTTTTCGAACAATCATAGATAATATTAATGTTTAAAGAAAGCATCAGCCTCTAATTTCTTAGAGGTTAGACATGATGATTGTAAGTGTAAGTTGGATTGATCTCGAGTAAATTGATATTTTAATATTTGTGTAAAGCACCACTATTCTAGTGTAATTTAGAAGTAATGCTGAACATTGGTTCTTCCTTCTCATTATTGTCAGGAGCCACAGCCAACAAATGGTCGGAGCTCGTGCTTGTTGTGCCATGTCGGAAGTACTAAGTACCAACATAACTCATAGAGAAGAACATCATGAGAAGAAATGTGAGAGACTTAACATTTACCATCTGTCGAAGTCATTTTCCTGTGGGCTTGTCAGCCACTCCAGTTCTTTCTTGTCGATTAGGAAACTTTCTTTCCAGGCTGGTGCTAAATCTAGCGATAAGGAGGATGGCTTAGAGGATGGCTTCTCTGATCTTGAGGTACCTCCAGAAACTGATATTGTCAGAAATGTTGAAAATAAGGACGATAGTGAAAAGTTGTTGTCTGAAGGAGAAATATCTGAAGAAGACTTAGATGAAGCAGCTGATAGTTCTGTTGATTTGTTAGATGCTGAATCTGATCTGAAGTGTGAAAAGAAATCAAGTAAGAAGCAGGAAATCAATTCCCTTTTTAAAGTTCTGATGGATGCTCCTAGACATAATATGGCTGTAGCACTTGAGAAATGGGTTGGAGAAGGTAATGAGTTAGGACGTAGCGAATTCTATGGTGCAATTCTTAATCTTCGAAAGCGGAAGTCATATGCTAAGGCATTACAGGTATTTGCTTTTTTCTTATCGGCATTACTCTTAAAAGTATGTCAAATAATTATATATTCTCCGAAAATGCTAGAAATGTTCAGTTTACTGCATGTGTGTCTCAGAAGTATTATTTATTATTTATTAATGATTAGCAATTGATACATAACTTGGCTGCCATGTTTTCTTTAGCACCTGAGTCATGTATTGTTATTCTTTTCTATGTATAAAACTTGTAGTTTGTCTCTAGCAAATTGTTTGACATCATTCTGATATGATGCCATAACAGTTTTCTGTTATAATATGATACTTTATGTGAATGTTGGTGATAAAATTATGATTGTGCTAGTCCTTGTAATACCAAATGATATATGGCTGTGTGAACTAGTAGTTACTCTGTTATGAAACAGAAAATTATATTGCTTCGTATAGTAATAAATCATAATTGAAGATTGTTCACTAAGAACAAAAGGAGCTGCAGGTCTCATATGGTGTTCCTTAAGATTTATTTCTATTTTTTTATTCCATTCAAGTCACAATTTTCTGATACTAGTTATTTTGATTACATATTTATTTTATTAATTCAGACTGTCGAGTCTATGGATTGCTGATATCAATAGTTTCAGGCTTTCAGTTCTTTTTTTATCATGGAACAGTGATGTCCCCTTACCTGTCTAGGTGTTTGCAGGTAGTAGCCACCTTTTGGTTAATGATAAGGATAGCCAAGTTTTTATTGGAGAGTTACTTTTCTTTTACTTGTAGTATAATATGGTGGTTATCCTTACACAATCAAAGTGAGTTTTAGAAGTGCATACTTGCATGCATGTGTAAATAGTGAAGCATTTAGCATATATAATTTTGGATTAACCAGCAAATATAGTTGTGCCAGTTTTACCAGCAATTATTTTTACACCAATTGAGTTCTTCATATAAAGCAACACCTTTCACCAACTGTTGTTGTCAATCTTGAAGTACATTCTTTCACATGATTTTGCAGTTTATGGAATGGCTGGAAGCAACTAAACAGCTTGATTTTAACGAGCGTGATTATGCTTCTCGTCTAGACTTGGTTGCTAAAATCTATGGTCTTCAGAGGGCTGAAAATTACATTGAGAAGATTCCAGAGTCCTTAAGAGGTGAGGTTGTGTACAGGACACTTTTGGCTAATTGTGCTGTCACTGATGATGTTTCGAGAGCGCAGGAAGTCTTCAAGAAAATGAGGAATCTTGGCTTTCCAGTTACAGCCTTTGCTTGTAACCAGCTATTGTTGCTCTACAAAAGGTGTGACAGAAAGAAGATAGCTGATGTCCTCTTGATGATGGAAAAGGAAAATGTCAAGCCATCTATCTTCACATACAGGCTATTGGTGGATGTTAAAGGTTCTGCTAAAGATATATCAGGTATGGAACAGATCATGGAGACGATGAAGGCTGAAGGTATTGAGCCTGATTTAAGGATTCAAGCTCTGGTTGCAAGGCACTACATTCTTGCAGGCCACAAAGATAAAGCTGAGGCAACTTTGAAGGAGATGGAAGGTGACGACATTACTGAAAACCGTTTTGCTTGCAAATATCTTCTTCCTCTATATGCTTCTCTTGGTAAGGCAGATGAAGTGGGAAGGATTTGGAAAGTATGTGAGGAACATCCACGTTTGGAAGAGCATTTAGCTGTCATAGAGTCTTTTGGCAGCCTCGGTGAGATAGAAAGTGCAGAGAAAATGTTTGAAAACATGCTTAAAACATGGAAGAAGCTTTCTCCAAAGTACTACAATGTTTTGTTGAAAGTTTATGCAAAGAACAAGCTTCTTCATAAAGGGAAGGAACTTGTGAAACGAATGTCAGATAATGGCTGCATGATTGGTCCTATGACTTCGGATGCACTTGTTAAGCTCTATGTAGAGGCTGGAGAGGTGGAGAAAGCTGATTCTATAATGCACAAACTATCCCAGCAAAACCATTTCAAGCCTCTCTACACCACATGCATTACTCTGCTGGACATCTACGCGAGGAGGGGAGACATCCACAATTCTGAGAAGATATTTCAAAGTCTTAGGCAAAATGGGTACTCCGGGAGATTGAAGCAGTATCAGTCATTACTTCAGGCGTACATAAATGCCAAGACTCCTGCTTATGGATTTAGAGAGAGGATGAAGGCTGATAACATGTTCCCAAACAAGCATATGGCAGCACAACTGGCGACTGTTGATGCATTTAGGAAGACAGAGATTTCAGACTTGTTAGACTAGGGTATTTAATGCATTTAGCTTCATATGGTGTTGTTGTCCAAGTAATACTGGTTATTGGCACAAAAAATGACTCACTGAACACCACATCCTTGTAATAACGTTGTGCTGGAATCTAGCTTTTATGCTCTACAATCTATTTTAGGTATCAATTTGCAAGCTTGTGTTTCTACAATGGAGCTCATGTTGAAGTTGGAAATTTCAATTCAGCCTTTTCACCTCATGCATACTTGCTTGATGGGAAGAGTTAGCTTTATTATTAGTAAATAGGTCAACTTTAGGTGAATGTAAGACCCGAATCAATTTCCAACAAAAATTATAATTAAAAAAAATTATTTTACTTAAGCGAATCAATTTCTAACATCCCGCCAAAAGAAAGAACGTCTCAACCACTAATTCATCTAAAGTATCTATACATATATACATATTCTGAAATATAAACTCATAGTGCCACGATAGTGGGAAGATGCAACCTCGTATACTTACAAAAAGCCACTATTTGCTCTGGAAGGATGAATACAGCCACAAAATTGGGTATGTGCCTGCTACGTCCACGTTCAATGTATCTGAGGAATAGTTCAATTACACCTAGTGCGAAGTGGGAAGAAATAATAGAGCAGGACTATTTGAAGTACGTGAGTACGTCACCAAAAACCTAGGCTAGATACTTCTGAGGGATAATTACAATTAGATTCTTTAAATATTACTTATTTTTACATAGATCTTTTAATCATATAAAATATCGTTAGTTATCTGTTTATATTTTTGTGCCAAAGAAACTATTTTACTCGACGGGCTACTACCCTGGTGGGGCACATCTACTATTCTGCAACTTAGGGGTTCAAAAGGTTAATGAGGCGTTATGTTTTGAGAGCTCAGCTAAGGAGCCAAAAATGAGTCTCATAAGTTAGTTTTTCCCCGGATAGCCCATGCTAAGCGTTGTCTGTCCGAGCGAGCGGCTAATGTTCGAACGACGGGCGCCCACTACTAAGCAGTCTAAGGATGCTCGACTAAGGGCTCAAACCAAAAGCATCATAAACTATTCACTTCTGACACCAAGAACTATATTTCTTAAGAAAATTGAGTCAAAAAGTTCAAAGTCAACCGACAAGAAAGAAGGTAATTCTTATTTACCTACCCCTTGGTTTCAAGAGACCTCCTCTGCCACCGTGTTGTTTACTTACATGATAAATATAGTTTAGAAAGTTCGACTCCTTTAGACTAATTTGCCCCTTGGATTTGGATTTGGATTTGATGAGTGCAAGCAAGGGCAAGATTCTGTGGGGCCCACACCACTTTAACAATTCCGAATCAGAGAACCTATTGCTAAATCTAGAATAAAAAGAAGAGATTTTGGAAACTATACATCTTCCAATCTCTCTTCTTCAAGCCAAGGATGGGACTCCACGGGACCTCCAAGAAGCACCACAAGCACATCAACAACCCGTTCCCTTGTCCTCCCAAGACCCTACCTTTCATCCATGGAAGCCTCTCCTTCAACCCAAGCAAGCTCTCCCATGGTCAGGATTTCCAGATTGGGGAGGATTTCCAGTTAAGTTGGAGGTCTGAAAATGGTGGGCTTCTCTCAATTTCACACCAATCTCAGCCCAGTAGAAGCTTATGGTCTACAGTCCCAGGGGAGGCCTTCCTCTCTGCTGCAGCTGCCACAACTGAGGTGGAAGAGAGCAGAGGCTCCTTTGTCATCAAGGATGGTGACGTAGGTTTCATCTCTAAACACCAAACTATTGAGAAGATTGGAGTTTTTGATCGATCGGATCTTGAGAAAGAAGCAAAAGGTTATGATCTTCTATCTGGGTTCTTGCAATCAAGCAGCAAGGAGGATGTTTCTGAACAATTTAAGCAGACCCACTTACCATTCTTGATCATAACAGGATTGCTTACAAATCAAAAGTATCAATTTGGAAGGAATAAAAGGCCTTCTCTTTCAGCCAGGTACTGGATGCTGCTTGAGGAGAAGGGTAGTAGTCAAATCGGCTTCCACGTAAAGTTTGGAGAATATGATTGGAATTGTGATCCAAGAACCCCTTATAATCCTTCGAGAATCCTTCACAGCCTGAAGAGGAGGTTGATCAAACTGCGAAAGAAATGCTTCACGTGCTTCTCGAGACGGCGAAGTTTTACTGAACTGAATTCAGAAGATGGAAGAGATAAACACAACTTTAATGTGGAATTCAACAGGGTCTTCGTCACCTATTCAAGCTGCAGAGATGAGAGGTTTTATGGATTTGGAGAGCAGTTCAGCTACATGGAGTTTAAAGGGAAAAGAGTTCCAATACTTGTGCAAGAACAAGGCATTGGAAGAGGAGACCAACCTATTACCTTTGCAGCTAATCTTATCAGCTATAGGTAAAATAGTGTCAATTTTGCAAGATCTTGTATTGCAATTTGAATGTTAAGGTTACATAACTTTGTTCTTCTTGATCATTTGGGCAGGTCAGGGGGTGACTGGAGTACAACATATGCTCCCTCTCCATTCTACATGACCTCTAAGATGAGGTCTCTATACCTGGAAGGATACAACTATTCAGCTTTTGATCTAACAAAACATGACAGAGTACAAATACAGGTAACAAAATTTGTCCAGTTTTTTATAGTGACTATTATTCAACTTAAGAACTGTGTGCATTATGCTAACATTAGACCTTCATTTAGAGTTTACAACGCCAAATTTCTTTTCATCGTGGCTTGTATACAGATACATGGAAATTATGCTCAAGGGAGAATATTGAATGGAACCTCACCTGTAGAACTCATTCAAAGTTTCACAGAGACCATAGGGAGACCTCCAGTTCTTCCAAATTGGATACTATCTGGTGCAGTTATTGGAATGCAGGGAGGTACTGAAACTGTTTGCAGAGTTTGGGATCAATTGCAAGAATATGATGTTCCTATTTCAGCATTCTGGTTGCAGGTTTCTATTCTTAACCTTTACATTGTACACCAAAATTAACAGTTTTTATGATACTAGTGAAAAAACGATACTTTGTGTTGCCAAAACAAAAGATAAGCTGAACAACTTACACAAACTTATCAACTAGAAAGTGGTGGTCCAAAGAGTAATCCTAGTTCAGAAGACATACAAAATTCTGTCACATTCACATGAGCAGGATAACATGGATGTTTGCTTTAAATGGCATACAAATTTGTTACTCAATTTATTGTGTTCCTGTAGGATTGGGTAGGGCAGAGGAAAACAATTATTGGGTCTCAACTCTGGTGGAATTGGGAAGTGGATACCACGCATTACGATGGATGGAGGGAGCTAGTGGATGATCTTAGGAATCATAATATCAGGACTATGACATATTGCAACCCCTGCCTTGTTCCAGTATTCATCTTCCTTAGTTCATAATTTTGCCTGCATTGTGATACTTCTGAAACAAATTTACTAGAGCTACCAATTATTTGCAGACCTACGGAAAGCCAAACACAAAAAAGGACCTATTTGAGGAGGCAGAAAGATTAGGAATATTAGTTAAAGATCATAGTGAAGAAACATACATGATGCCCAATACAGCATTTGATGTAGGAATGCTGGATTTCACACATCCTTCTGCAAGCAGTTGGTTCAAGAAAGTATTGCAAGATATGGTGGACAGTGGGGTGAGAGGTTGGATGGCAGATTTTGGTGAAGGACTACCTTTAGATGCTAAGCTCCACTCAGGTTTCTACTAAAATTATTCCCACATTTAATTTGATTAAAAACCAATGAAACTTATATTGGATATACTCTTTAAATAGGTGAAGATCCAGTTGCTAGTCATAATCGATATCCGGAACTTTGGGCGAAGGTCAACAGGGAATTTGCTGATGAGTGGAAGTCAAATTGCCAGGGAAAGGAGAAGGAAGATCCAGAAGAGAGCTTGGTTTTCTTCATGAGGTCAGGTTTCAGAGATAGTTCCAGGTGGGCAATGTTGTTCTGGGAGGGTGATCAAATGGTAAGCTGGCAAAAGAATGATGGGATTAAGAGCAGTGTCACTGGCTTGCTTAGCAGTGGACTCTCTGGCTTCCCTTTTAACCACAGTGACATTGGAGGATACTGTGCAGTAGACCTGCCTATCATCAGGTACAAAAGAACGGAAGAACTCCTAAAGCGTTGGATGGAGCTAAATGCCTTTAGTGTGGTTTTTCGAACTCATGAAGTAAGCAACTCATTTAATGCATACAATTCTATCAAGCATTAGCATAAATAGAGTTGTTGAATGCTGCAGGGAAATAAGCCATCATCAAATTGCCAGTTCTACTCAAACAGTAGCACACTTACGCACTTTGCACGCTGTGCCAAGATATACAAGGCTTGGAAGTTCTATAGAGTTCAACTAGTGAAGGTAACTTCATAACAAACATAAGAACTAACAATTCTTGTAACTTTACTTTGACATTAGTGTTGGTTTTGTTCAGGAAGCAGCTGAGAAGGGTCTTCCAGTAGCTCGCCATCTCTTCCTCCACTACCCAGATGACAAAAATGTTCATAAGTTGACTTACCAACAGTTCTTAATTGGAACAGAGATGATGGTAGTTCCTGTGCTAGATAAAGGTAAGAAGGAAGTGAAAGCTTACTTCCCTTTATCAGAAGAATGTTCATGGCAACATATATGGACAGGAAAAGTATTCAGCAGGGCAATGAACAGTTTATGTGATAAAGGACAAGGTTATGAAGCTGAGGTTGAAGCCCCCATTGGCTACCCAGCAGTATTTGTAAAGCTTGGCTCTCCTGTTGGGGAAACATTTCTCAGGAACTTGAAAGAGCTTAACATTGTATGAACAAAATTAAGTAGACAAGATTTATAAATATCTTCAGCATATTTGTACATAATGTTAATGCTAATAGCAATGACATGGGAAAGCTTTTTTTTTTAATGATATCTGAAAGGAGTATTGTATCGGTAGGCACAGATCATTGGTATTGCTTTGGAACCTCACCAATTCAAATGTGTCATAAAAAATGAAGCAGCAAAAAAGAGTTGCAGTATAATGGTAGAAAACTGACGACCCTAAACATAGGTATCAATCAGTGACTTCCTCATTTCATCGACTAATGAGCTTGGCTGGGCTTCTCTCAATTTGAAAACACTTTCAACCACAGAGGGTTCTGTTGTGGTGGTGTCCGAACCACAGAAAGCTGTCCAATCGTTGACGGTCATACCAGCAGAAATAACCTCACTGCCTCTGTTCACTGTCCCAGCTACAAGAGGGACTTGGAGAAGTGTAGAAAGTTCATCAAGATCCTCAATCGACGTGTGAGGGTGAACCTGCTTCGGCATAAAACACAGAAAAATGGTTAAAAATAAGTTTAGCTTCATTATTCCAAATGACAGATAAAGCTTCATTAACTTACCAAGCCCCCTCTATTTGAAAAGGCACAATAACTACCAACTAGAATGTTCCCGGCAATTGTTTGTCTAAATACTTCCACTCCTAGAACATCTGCGATGAGTTCTTCAGTTTCCTGTGAGATGAACAAGAAGCAAGAAAGGATGAGTCCTCCAATTAGGTATTTCTGTGATAAAAAAAGGAAAACAATGCAGCATGCAGCTCCATACTACAGAAAATTAGATAAGTTACAACAAAGGATGCATGTATCCAATGCACACTGAACAAAAAAAGCTTTTGAAGGGTGGGAAAAACTCTGTATGTGCTCCACCATGTTCAGATAGTTCATTTGGTTATATGCAAAGGCATCAAAACAAAGTTCTCTTCAGCAACCCATATATGGTTAATAAAAGCCCCACATTCTATTTTTTCTGATGCCTCGAGTACTTACCTTGTCCAAATCAGGGTGTGTAAGAGCAACATGATCATTACAAGCAATGCAATTGCCTAGAGCACATAGCCTTTCCTCAATTCTCTGAACAACTACTTGATCGGGCAGACAATTCCTCAAATGTTGTAGCTCTAACAAAAGAAAGAAACAATAAGAGAACGAAACATAATCTGTGTCATTATGCATTAAAATAAGGTGTCATGCATGGCCATAATTATTAAAACAGAGAGAGCAATGAAACTTGAACAACTTTTCTTCCTTTCTCTTATATTGACCAGAATTCCTTTTCAAGGGCAACAAAGAATGCAAGCATTATAGATAATGAAACAATGAATCATCTAGTATTGAGAGAAATATATTACAGATAATATTTTACCTTGGTCAGTGGTGGTATGCGGCAAGAGAAGTCCATTCTTGTTTCCTAATCAAACACAAAGTAATAAAAACGCGAGATAACAGATAATAACATCTGTTAAAACTTCTACCTAAATGGTAAAATAAATCTCGCCAGCGCACAATCGGCCGATAATTCTGTTCCCTGTTACAGAGTTCTTGACGATCGGGATAACACCAGCAAGCTCGGCTTCAAAAGAACTGCACTTTACAGCAAAAGATGAATAAAAAAAAACATCAAAAACTTACAGAGACATCACATTGTTTGTGATAATTCGAGTCGTCAGTGTCTTCCAACAAAACCAACCTGTAGAAATTTTCTGATCCTCCAATTGCAACCAAACAGTACGCATTCGTCAGCTTCGAAAAGACACCAACTTCACAGGAATTCTCAAACTGAAGTCCTGCGGAGACCCACACCACAATGATATAAGATTACACAGATATGAACTACAGATTGCAACTTTCTTATCCTGGCTACAAGCAGGGGATGCAATTAGAATTTACGAGTAGCCATTAGCAAGATGTCCGGACAAAGTTCCTGATCACCTGCACATAAAATTTCAAGAAAAAGAGAATTACTTCAGGTGGCCTATTTCTACAAAAAGGATCAAAAGTGTCAGTAAGACGTTTTTCTTTTCGATGGAAAGAGAGGAGAAAGTTTGAACCTTTATAGCTCCTCGAACTGCGAATTCGAATGCAACTCGTTCTAGGGTTTTTCTCAGGGTTTTATAACTTTTATCGCTCTCTCGCACGTGTCACGTCGGGTTGCGGCTGTGAAAGAGATATGGGCTGGCCAGCCCAATTAGAAGAGGCCTAAAGCAAGGACCCTATTGCGTTAATGGCCCAAGGGTAGTTTAAATCGGATCCGTGGGGATCCGATACCATTAGTTTGAGAGGGTCTTAAGTAAAATAATTTTCATCTGTCGATAAATTAAAGAGCATATAAAAAACTAATTTTCATACTAATTATTTGATTTATTTAAATTTTAAAATAATTAACTAACTCGACTAACCTAACTCACGCGACGGGGGATCATAACGATAACCTACTTGAGAACCGGAGTTGGCTCGGGAGCGACAGATGTATTCTTGCTGCTGCTACCGCCTCTCTTCCTCTCTTATGGCATCCAAACCCCATCGCCTCCATCAAAGTACTAAAAAGAAATCTCTCTCTATATCTCTCTCTCTGTATCCATCTCTCTCTTGACTCCATTCTCTCTGCTTGCAGTTGCCGGGGCATCGTCGCTTCTGAGCTCCGCGAAGAAGCCGAGGACGATGTCAACAGACGCGGCCATGAAGGAGGAGTTCGCCAAGCACACCGATTATCTCAACCAACTTGTCCGCTTCTCTCTCCTTTTTCTCTTATTATGTTCGTTTTCTCTTTTAATTGAATGATTTGAAGTGGGTAATATAGCAAAAGGTTGCATCAATTAAGAGAAGAAGTAGAAGACCAACAATTTTAGGTTGATGATTGTGGTGCATTTTGTTGTGTTTGTTTGTTTCTTAGGGTAAATTTGGTCTTTTTATTTATTTAGCCTCTTTTCCGTTTCATTTGATGTGTTTAACGGTAAAGAGTATATATATATATATATATATATATATATAAAGTGGATGACTAGGATTTGTTCATGACATTTCTTGATTCTTCTTTAGAGATCATTCACAAAGCAGCAATTCAGTGATTCCCTGCACAAAGACTAGGATACTGTGCAGAGATAATCTCAATTAAGAAATGTGTAATTTTGAGTTGAAAATATTAAACCTGAATGCATTCTTGCTTCTCTTGTAGAACGACAAGAGGGAGAGAATTGTAAAGGCTAGTCGTGATGTCACGATGAACAGCAAAAAGGTCATATTTCAGGTGCATAGGTAAGCCAATCAATCTGTTGCTCTCGTTTCTTTGCCACTCCCTTTCACCTCTTCTATGCTTAGCAGTTTATGTTATCTTGTTACTTTTTTCTTCCTGCAGTGAGCATTCATTTACAAATATATCTCAATGAAGTGTTGAAAACCAAAACTACTTAACCAACCAATAATCTAATATCTTTAGTTTGATGGCAATCTAAACTAGTTTCCTATTATTTTCTAAATGGAAATCAGAACATAATCTATCAGTATCATAGAGAGGACCTGTTCTTCATCTTCTAATGGGTTCTATGTTCATGATGAACTATTGGCATCATGTAACTAATGCATCTTCTTGTCAGATTTTGTAAATTTCCTTTGACCGCATAGTTTGCACTTGCTGGTTGTTATGCTTTTTTATGGTTACTTATACTATTCTTCTCACCCCAGAATCAGCAAACATAATAAGGAAGAAGTTCTGGCAAAGGCAGAAAATGATCTTGCTTCTGTGACTGACCAGTATATGTCAAGACTAGTAAAAGAGTTGCGAGGAACTGACTTTTGGAAGCTCAGACGTGCTTATACCTTTGCAGTTAGGATCTTCAAGCCTCCTTTTATTCTGATATACTGTAAAAATTTACAACATCTAATAATCATTGCAGGTACAAGAGTATGTTGAGGCTGCAACACTCTGTAGATTTTGTAAGACTGGAACTCTTCTAAATCTAGCAGAGATTAATGCTTCTTTGCTTGGATTAAGTGACCACTCTGTTGAGCCACTACAGATAAATGTTCTTGACTACCTTCTCGGGGTAATTAGAAGTTTGCTTACTTTTAGGCTATCATGTTTAAACTTTATTTGCTATTCTCACACAGGAAAAAGTTTTTTTGTCTTTTTCTTTGTTGTATGGTGTAGCTTGCGGATTTGACTGGAGAACTAATGAGACTAGCCATAGGTCGAATATCAGATGGGGAAGTTGAATATGCGGAGAAGATATGTAGGTTTGTACGGGATATTTACAGGGAGTTAACCCTTTTGGTACCTCTAATGGATGACAATACTGAGATGAAGAAGAAAATGGAAGTCATGCTTCAGAGCGTTGTAAAGATTGAAAATGGTACTGTTATCTCCTCTTTTGAAATGCATGATTGAACAATTATCCAGTTGGTTATGACTGTCTTACCTTCCATATTTGCTTGTAAATCTGTGTCAAAACTGGCATAGATAAAACGGTAAATCATCCAGTCAAAAATTATCTCAACCATGGTAACTGATACTTGCATTCATCATCGATAGCTTAGAACTTTTAAATGCTCAAATAAGAAAAATGTCCCTAAACAAAATGGTTCTGCGTGAAGGTAGGTTCTCTTGCAACTTATATAGTTTTCATTGGAAAATGACTTGTAGTCGTACATAAAAATTAAAGCAGAGATAGAAGAAGGCCCATGAGGACCATGAAAAACTATGGAATTGAACAATGGAAAAGGAACTGCTGACCAAATATTGAGATTTAATGGGGTCTCGTGTATAGTTTCAGCTATCATTTTATTTATTCGTGAGTATATTTGCTCAATATTTGAATGCATTATTTGGACAGAATAGGAAATGCAAAATGTAGTAGAAGATAGCTTTAACAGTGGGGTGCTGCACAAATTAACGCTCTTCTGTTCTCGTAGCATATTAATGGTTTATATCTGATTTTATTTTAGTCTGACTTATTCTTGGTTGAAGCCTTGAAGATTGATTATAACTATTTCTACACCTTCAATCAGCCTTAATTGTGCATATATTTTCTGAATGACTTTATGGTAAACTGCATTGTCTTTTAATCTTCCATATAAGTATTTTTTACTGTCTGATGCTTACGATATCAACTTAGGACCTTCCTCGTTGATCCAACCTATTAGTAACTGTATCTTTTATACTGACATTAGCACCATCAAGCTCGTGATAATTGAGGTAAAATTTCATAGTTTTTAGTTTCACTGAACACATGTGTACTTAGGAGTAAGTGCATGACTATGATAGAATGATAACATCTCAAGTTGATAGTTCTGATTGAGATCTTCGAGCAAAAAGTTAGTAAGAACTGGATGGCTATATGCAGTTAGAAAATAAGAGCGAGCATTGAGAAATCTAAATGCATGTAATATATTATTCTGTGACTTTCTCTTTGTTAGCAACTCTGTTTTTTACTTAAAAGCTTTTGTTTGAAAAATCTTGAGGGATTTGTTTTCCTTTTATTTGCATATTAGCTTGCTTCAGCGTTCATGTTAGAGGATCAGAGTACAATCCTCTACTTGGATCCAGTTATCCAGATTACACCTTCTTGGGTATTCCAGACTGTGAATCATGAAGCGGTCAGGGTAAGACCACCTTTCTTCTCAGTAGGCAATGTATAAAGTTATTGTCAATTATTTAATTGCTGAATATGTCCTTTCAGAAGCGCTCTGCCTTGTACTACAGATCAAATCTGAGACTTTTCACTCATGTCACTGGCATCTTTTTGTGCAGGTGATAGATGCTAACAACAAGATTGTCAATCATCAAGCAACTGGCTAATTATTTACTCCTAGAGGATAAGAGGACACACATACTAAATTTTTTCTATAGGATTGTCACCAGAAGTTTCTTCTGTTGTAACTTTGTCTCGTTGTTCTGAGTGGAAAGCTATTGGTTGGAACTTGGAATTAATGTAAAAAGAATTTTACCCTAATGCACCCACCTAATAGAGGATTTGCTGTTTACTATTCAAAAATCTTTTCGGTTCTTGGCTTCTGCTTTCTGAAGCTCATTGCTTTCAATGTGTTTAACTCGTTGGATACTTTCTTCATGGTGTTTTGGGATATTTTGAAAATTCATATGCCCTGAGCAAGATGAATTTTAATCGTGTAATTGTTTGGTTAACAAAATTAGATGATCATATTTGCATTCTATCCGCAGTATCAGTTTTTTTTTTTTCCTTAGGTGATCAATTGGATGACTTTTTGTTATAAACATTTGGAGGTACTTGTTTTCCTTTTGTTGCATACTAGCTTTCTTCAGTTTTCATGTCAGAGGATCAGAATATATCCCTCTACTTGGAACCAGTCGTCCAGATTTCTTCTTGGGTGTTCCAGACTTTTGACTCATGAAGCTCTCCTGTAAGATCACCTTTCTCTCTGTAGGCAATACAGTAGAGTTGTCTGTCATACTTATCTTGCCATTGTAGTTCATGTTCTTTGGCAGAAGCAAAAGTGAGCACCTATTTACGTTTGACTCTTCTCTTGAATCTTTATGCAGAAGCAATACAAGCTGATCTCAGCTCCTCCCTCCTTAAAAAAGAAGAACAATGGGAGCTTGGCCCTATGCCCTGAAATGATGCACTCATAGATTACTTCTGTAGTTAAGTAATTTACGTGTTTGAGCCTACACTATTCTTAGTTTACAAGAATAAACAGCTAACGACAATTATTGATCCCAATTATTCGAGGAGCCTGGGATTTTAATCTGTTAGTAACTGCACTTGTGAAGGCGCATAGGCTATTGGAATAGTTACTTTGCTAGTAAGATCATAAGAAACTTCTTTAAGGTTTCTATGTGCTTGAATCCAGCAATATTAATTTCTCCTCCTCAGGTCCCAGACGATGCTGACAGTGAAGCATCATTGTAATTAAGAACCCCGTTACTCTCATGGGGGCCAAAAGCCGTGCTGCAGACTCATCGTTCCATTTCTTTCATTTCTTCAACTGCAAAGCTTGTTCCATATGGAACTTATAGAGAAATTAATACATTCCGACCTAACGCGATAACGAGTAACGAACAAATCAAGGTGGTAGATGTTGACTTATTCACAAGCTGTTCGGTTGTTGGAATTGGGTTGAATCCGGGGTAATGATTAGTTTATTGCTTAGTTTAATGAATCAAAGGTCTGAATTATATTAAAGTATTAATGGATGACCTTGACTCTTATAAAATATAAAGAGTAAAACATAATGGGGGCAGAGTCGCAGAGATGTATATAAAAATAAGTACTAATTTAAGAGATTTAAGCCATATTATTTAAAGTGTTGGTGATGGGACGTTTAGGTATCAATCTCTCTCTCCCATGACGTAGTCGTGCACGTTAGAATTCTCTCTCTCCCTCTCTCCCTCTCTCTCTTTTATCATCATCATACCAAACTTGCATCCCTCTACCGAACTTAGAAGCAAATGAACAAATAGCATCAATAAGATGTGCGGGAATCGACGTGAGAACGTGGGATCCCAACATCAAGTTGCCGAAGATATTCATGATAAAGTTCAAGTTTTTTTTTTTTTTAAAGAAGAAGGAAACTATTTTAGAAACTAAATCTGGTGATTACAAAAGTCTCCCCTAAATTGGTAGAGCAAAATATGTATAAGTGTAGAAGGGTAAGCTCATATTTTTGCTAGCAAGCTAATCTGCAGCTTGATTAGCTTGCTAATAAATATGTTTAACTTTATAATTATTAAAATTATTAGTTAAAATTTTGACGTTATTAATAATAAAGTCAATTGAGTAAGGCCGCATTTGACCATCCTTTGGAATGTTGATAAGAAGAGTAGAGTCAGTTTTAATCCACATATTAGATAAATTCCTTTAGGCAATACTCTACGGCAACTCTCTCTCTCGTTGCTATAGCCTCTGCCAATCATCTATAACTCTCGATCAACAAAAGATCACTGTTAAGTGAGGGAAGTTAATTGGGGTGGTTCATACTTTCGACAAATAATTGAGTTATATAATTATTTGTTAAAAAAATAATGCGGATAGGATGAGACACAGATAACTTCGTCTGAGTTTTAAATTATTTTGACTAGACTAGAGATGTGCTTGGAATAAATCATATTTGGTGCTATTATATTGTATTTTAGGTCTACAAAATATTTTAATTTTTTTTATTGAAATTGACGAAATTTTAATAATTATTAAGTTTAGGAGTTATCACACAAAAAAATAAGGAATTTTAAACAACAAAAACGAACAGCTAAGAAATAGAAAAACTAGAATTTATTTTAATATTATTATTATAAAAAATCATGGTATGAGAACTAGAATGGATAGAACTAAAAATTTCTCTCTCCTAATCAAACGGTGAGATTCATCTGTACTCTGTGCTCTGTTGGAAGATATGGAAGCTGCAGCAGCGCTGGATATTCTCTCCGCGAAATTTGATGTGATCCTCCACAGATTGCGCACCGACAAGCTCGAAGATTTGGCTTTCCAGTTCGAGGTCGAGAAGGAGATTGTGGAGATAAGTAGGCGGCTGGTAACAATCAGGTCGCTCGTTCAAGAGAAGGAGCGGAAAAGCGCAAGCGAGGAAGAAGCAAGAATTTGGCTTACAGAAGTTCAGCATGTTATCTATGAGGTAGAAGACTTGATCGATGAACTGGAGTCGGAAGGGCTAAATTCATCGTCACCATTGAATGAGGTGCGTGGCGCATCTTTCGTCGGAATTTCATATCGGTCTTACTTTGGAAATAGCATTTCCGGTAAAATTTTGGAGTTGTCTAAGAAGTTGGAAAGGTTAGGGGGAGTGAATAGCGGCGTTGTGATTCTTACACAGGGAGGGAGGGGAAGGCTTGAGCTACCTCCCTCGCCTTGTCCCCTTTCGGGTAGGGATTCGGCTGTCGTTGATCTCGTGAACAAATTGTTTGACGGGAGTAACCAAAATGACCACCAGGAGGTGGTCTCAGCTATGTTTTTGCCTATATTTGTCGTAGGACATGGGGGGTTAGGGAAGACAGCTCTGGTGAAGCATGTCTATGATCACAAACAAGTTCAAGATCATTTTAACCTAAGAATGTGGGTATCTGTATCTGCTTGTTTGGTCGAAAACAGCAATATCAGTGATGGCATCATTGAGTCGATCTCTCCTGATGAAGACCCCACACTTACAAATTTAAAACTAGCTGATGTAAATAACCTCAAGGAGATACTCAGAGGCAAAAGGTTCTTGCTGGTTCTGGATGATGTTTGGCATGATGAGCACTCCAACGAATGGGAACATTTCTTCTGCAGTTTGCTCGCTGGAGATCAAATGGGAAGTAAGTTACTCATTACCACTAGGAATTCTGATGTTGCAAAGATGCAAAGGTATGATCTTGATATACTGTCTCCTGACGATTCTTGGCGTTTATTCGAAAACTATTTTGGTGGAAACCGACTGTCTGACGATCTTAAAAAAGTGGGTCGGGAAATAGTTGAGTTGCTTGGTGGCTTCCCCCGAGCAATTCAAACAATTGCTAGTCTTCTAAGCCAGCAATTGGATGTTGGTTTCTGGGGGGAAATCCTAGAAACATGCCAAGCCCAAAGGGTTGGGAATAATGATATCACTGAACTTGCAATGAAAATAGCATATCAGCACTTGCCTCCTGATCTTAAGCAATGCCTTGTGTACTGTTCTTTGTTCCCTAGAGGCTATAAGCTTGTAAAGGCAAACATAATCCATACATGGGTTGCAGGGGGCTTCATACTCCCTGATGAAAAGAAAAAAGTAGAACATATAGCAAGCGAATACTTCGATCATTTGTTGTCCATGTCCTTTTTTCATAGTGTTGGGGGTAGATACATCATGCATGCTTCTGTACATAAACTGACACCACGTATACTAGTGAGTTCCTGTTCAAGACTTCATTGGTTAACAGAAATCCCCACATCAGCCATCCATCTATCACTGTTCTCCGAGAATCTGAAACCTTCAGAATTTAAGGACCTGGGCAGGTTCAGTTCGTTGCGGTCACTCATATTCTTGCGTCGAAACAAGTCTGCTTTTGATCATTTAACCGAAGAATTGCTGCTTGCATTGAAATCCTTGCGGGTACTTGACTTGAGCCACACTGATATCACAGAGCTACCAAATTCTGTTGGTGAGCTAAAGCATCTCCGGCTTCTGGATCTTTCCTACACTGAAATTCAGGGTCTGCCTGAGACAATGAGTCGTCTACACAAACTGGAGGTTTTGGGTCTATTAGAATGCCACATGATTTTTTCTTTGCCGGCGTGGGTGAAGAAGATGGCTAGTCTGCGGTATCTCAAAGCAAGTGCTGACTTAGTCCGGACGTTGGGACGAAACCGAAGATTTGCCATTCCTCCAGAGCCTGGAAGAATTCAACGCGCACTGAGATTGTGGATTTGGAGAACATGGAGAAGATTCAAGCCCGGCCCCGAGCTCAAAATGTTGAAAATACCTTCCTCGTCCTTCAACAATTTTCACCGGCTGAGCAAAACCTGAAATTAATTTGCAATCAAGGATACAGTCTACGGGTGAATACAGTTAGAGCACCATCCGGAGAGTATCCATTATGTAGAGTTACTTTGCCTCTTTTCCCAATGCGAAGTATAAGGCCTATCATCCTGAAACGGTCCATCTTCGACGCACTGCGACAACCAACAACTGTTGTGGCATGGCTCAGCGATAGCTACAATGATGCCCAATGTTCGGAAGCAGACTCCCATCCTGAGGAATTGGCACTGCGGTGGCGCACTACAGATATTATTAATTTGCCCTTGTTACTTTCACTGTGATCTGCATGGACTCCATCTTCCAGGAAAGCAATTTGCACTTACCCGTTGAAGATACCTCAGCCAGCTCCTCACCACCTGCTAAGCATCGGTGATATTATCGGATGGTCGGACGGAGCTTAGAGCAGTTCCAATATTGGATGTGTGGGGATAGCTTTAGCTACGCATCTATCCCCCATCTCTTTAGGGAAAGCCATCTTCATCGAGCATTGTCTGAATGCCCTGCCCTCCGCAGGGAAGCAATTGCACTCCACCTTGCTGTTAAAGAGGCCCTCAAGATAGCTGACGATAGAAGAATCTAGATTTTCAGTGATTGTCAAAGACTAGTCACAGTGATCAACCATTCTTCGCCAGAAATATGGAATTGGAACCTCACTCCTCTCATCTCAAAAATCTGTCTATTAAAGACTCTCTCTTCCTAAAGATTTGTTTCACCTGTCGAAATGACTACTTTACTGTCCATAGTCTACCTAAATTTACTTACCTTATCAAAAGTTGCAAAGACTGGATCAATCCGGCCTCATGTTAAACTTTTCGTGTAATCTAATCTCTCTTCTACGAAATGAATTAGTCAATGGACTATTTTTTTTTTTTATAAAAAAAAAACTTTCTGATTCGTTCTTTGTTCTTTCCTGTTACAAACTTCTCATCAAATGTACTTTCAAACATCGAACTCTCTTCCTAAAGAATTCACTGTTCTTTGTTCTTTCCTGTTACAAACTTCTCATCTAATGTAATTATGACTAATGTAATTAAAAAAATTTATTTTAGAATTTAAGAAAGCAAAATGGATCGCGTGTGGTTCTCCAATCGGTTTGCGTTTGCGAAATGAATATAGAGACAGAATTATAATTCAAGAATCCTAATAGAAAACCATTCAATTATGTCTAGATAAGCAAAACAATAACTTATTAAAATAAAGGAAACAAAGTGCAAGTCAAAAGGAATAAAAGTTACTGCAACAAAATTGTAGATAATTAGATGGGTTTTATAATATATCTAAAATAATATCGATTAAATTTTAAATAGTAAAGATATGATAAATTTATTATATATATAATATTTTGTCATCTAAAATTTTATGGGTACTATTTTAGATGTATTAGAAAGTCTATCTAATTCTTTACAATCTTGTTATTAATAAGAATGTTTAGATTCGACATTTGATATGGTCAAATACGATAAAAAAAAAAAGATAATGTATATTAAGTTAAAATTATACGAGGGTTTACAAAATTGAGCCAAATCACTGCATAATTAAAGTACAATTAACCTATAAATTTACCTATATAAATTGATATGGCTAAGATAATACTAATATAAAATAATTTTGCGAACACAGTGAATAACACTAAGTAAGCATTTAATTATTGCGAAATAACATGTTTACAACAATTATAATAATTTGAATTAATGCAAAATAAATAAACCAAAATATTAATAACCAAGGTATGATTGATTAAGCTTAATAATGATAACTCAATGATACTAGTACCATTAATGTGAATTATTTTGACACATATGATTAGGTCCAAATAGAATACTAAGAGAAAGTAATCAAACACTAATTACACTTAACCATATGACCAAAGAAAACAAATAATTGGGCTGGGTTTAATCTCGTATGGGCTTTGTGTTAGGCCGAAGTGGCCCAACACTATGCTTCCCCTTAGAGCAGAGGTTGAGTTCCATGGTTAATGGCCATTGGCTTCAGCGGAAGGAGGGAAGAGCGACCGGTAGGAGGGCACGCATAAGAACGGTGATGACGATCGGAAACCAAGCCGGAATTTGACGAGAAGAAAGGTCACACGATGAAGCTTCAATGAAAGGGTTTGGAGACCGATGAAATGTACCAAGGACACGGGGACTCGATATAATGATCCTCGGGTAGACGCGAGGTCGGCACAGGGTCGCCGGCCGACTAATTTTTCCGGGTAATGAGAATCGCAAAAAGGCAAAGCTAAGGACTAACTACAAAATAAAATTAAATGGTTGGAGGTAGTGGTGAGTCTGACAGAGGCCGGCGATGCTCCGACGTCGCGCAAACATTTGAGGAACACTCACTACGGAGGAAGAAGAAGACGAGGGAAGTGGAAAGATAGCAAGGAGGAAGATATGGCATAGAGAGAGTCAAGAAAGTGAGGAGTAGGCGAGGAGGTGCGGGATTAAGTCCATGTGGTGCCGACGATCTCGCTGAAGATACTTTTAAATTCCGGAGTTAGTTAGTTAATGGGATCGAACTTCGAAGCAGAATAGATAGGAGGGTTTAGGCATTTGTACGTAATAGTTTTCTATTATGCCAATATATTATATTATACAAGGAGTTGACCTTAACCGAAATATGCTACATGTTATGCCATCTTCATATGCCTTGTTACTGTTAATCTAACATAGGCCCTATTGTTGTGCAAATATTAATGGGTTGACCTCGACGTAATAGTTTTCTATTATGCCATCAACAATTCAACATCTACGTGCTAGTGTTACTGCAACCCGAGATTTGCGTGAAAGGTATCGTATTAAATGCAAATTTCTTTCTTTTATTTTGTTTTGTTCAAGGGACGTGGTGTCCATGTGGCTAGGTCAAATGCTGTTGGATCATTTCGCAAACATTTCAGGATGGTTTTAATAATCGAATGATTTTAGTAATTATTGGGCCAAAGCTAGGGATCGAATTAAGATCGAGAAAGGTTTTTTTCTTAGACTTTGTCTTCCTGTCTGTTTGTTGTTGCTTCCTTCCTTCCTTCCCATCTGTGCTTGTGAGGAAGAAGAGATATGGAGCCACTAACAATTGCAGTAGCAATTGGAGGATTCATAATACCATTCCTCAACACATTGTTCCAAAAGGCCTTAACCCGCATTCTTGAGAAGTGGCCGGAATCTGATGCTGCCGTTGGCGATCTGAAGGGGATCGGGATGACGCTTTTGAAGATCCAAGCGACAGTCAGCCGGATCGAGGCGAGGGAGGTGCATCACCAAGGTCTCATGCTGTGGCTGAAGGAGCTCAAGGATGCCGCTTATGAAGCTGACGACTTACTTGATGAAGTTGCGACCGTGCTCCGGGGAACTCTGCAGGTAAGCAACTCGGCCACTACTATTTCGCTCGGTAGCACACTCAGCAATAGAATGAAGTTAATTAGAGAGAGGCTAAATAGCGTGGCCAATGTATTGGGGGACTTCAAACTAGGAGAGCAAGACCAAGATGATAAACTGAACCACCCTTCTATGATCCCCAAGAGCCAACTGACAAGTTCTTTCATAAATGAATCGAGGATAATCGGTAGGGATGAAGACAAAGAGAGGATCGTCCAATTGTTGGTCTCATACAATGAATGCGCGGACAGGACTAATGCTTTTGTTCTTCCAGTCGTGGGCACTGGGGGGATAGGGAAGACTGCGATTGTTCAGATGGTATACAATGATGAGAGGATTAAACACTATTTCAATCGAAGGATTTGGGTCTGTGTGTCAAATGTCTTCGATGCAAGAAGGATCACGAAAGAGATCATAGAAGCTGCACACCCCGGTAAACCTTGCAAGGAATCCAACTGGAACATGCTTCAGATGAACCTGCAAAAGAGATTACAGTTCAAAAGGTTTCTGCTTGTGTTGGATGATGTCTGGACCGAGGACCAACTGCAATGGGAAAAACTGCTGGCACCTTTTGTCGATAAGAGAGAAGGAAGTAAGATTGTGGTAACAACGCGAAGTACAAGTGTCGCCAAACTCCAGGGGATGATGTCCCCCTATATCTTAGGCGGTTTGTCAGATGATGATTCCTGGGCCTTGTTCGCTAAACGTGGACTCATGGGAGTGGCATCACAAAGTATCAAGAAGTTGGAAGCTCGAAATAAGGAGATAGTAGGAAAGTTGAATGGGTCACCTTTGGCAGCCAAGACACTTGCTCGGCTCTTGAATGATAGAAGACAAGAGAACAATTGGAAAAGAATCTTACGAACTGAAATATGGCAACTGCAACAAAATGAGGGTGATATAATGCCAATTCTAAAACGAACTTACAATCACCTGCCCTCACACCTGAAGCCGTGCTTTGCCTTTTGTTCACTATTTCCAAAAGGGCATCGATATGATAAGAGCGACCTGGTCGTGATGTGGATGGCACAAGGTTTCACTCATTCAGCATATGGCAAAGGAATGGAGGATACAGGGAACGAGTACTTTGATGACTTAATTTTCAGGGGAATCTTGAACCATGAAAGGGGCAAATATGTGATGCCGGCCTTGATGAATGATCTTGCGCGGTACATCTCTGCGGATGAATGTAGCAGAACAGAATCTGGTGGTTCCTGGCAGTCGTATGGAAATATCCGCCATCTATCGCTAGCCTGTACGGATAAAGATATGCAAGAGCTCATAAATTCTGGGAATTTGAAGGGATTGCGCACCCTGCTCTTGGACTTGCAAGATACTCCCTCGGACAATACCCTTGCCGAGTTGATCAAAAACATGCCATCCTTGCGAGTTTTGGATTTGAGGAAGAATAACATCACACAGTTGCCAAATTCTATTAAGAAGTTAAAACACCTCCGCTACCTAAATCTTTCTGATAATCCTATTAAGGAGTTGCCTGATTCTGTTTGTGAATTGCACAACCTTCAAACTCTAGTACTCATTGGATGCAAATTCCTTTCGGAGCTGCCAGGAAGTATTTACAAATTGAGTAACTTAAGAAATCTCAAGGCCCATAAATCATTGACATCAAAGATACTCAAAATTGGACGCTTGACTTGCCTCCAGGATCTAGATGAATTCAAAGTTCGCAGCAACAATACGGTTGAAGAGTTGAAGGGAATGATTGAGCTTCGAGGATGCCTTTCCATTCAAAATCTTGAGAATGTCAAATCTGGAGATGAGGCCAAGAAAGCCATGTTAAAGACTAAGAGTCACCTTCAAACCTTGGTGTTGGAATGGTCTACAGGTCATACTTCCATTGGCAGTGAAAGATATTTGGGCGTACTAAATAATCTAGAACCCCATTCAGACCTCGGAGAGTTGAAGATTTTACGTTATGGTGGAGAGCATTCTTCAGAATGGATGATGAGTCAGAAGCTCCTGCATTTAGAAGTACTTCACCTATGTGATTGTCCCAGATGGGAACTCCTCCCGACTCTTGGCGAACTGAGATCGCTCAGGACTCTGGAAGTAAGAGGAATGGGCGGCGTGAAAAAGGTAGATCTGAATTTCTATGGAAAGAATGCGATGGAGAAGTTTCCATCACTAAGGGAGCTGCATTTATCTGACATGCCCAAATGGGAAGACTGATCGGTAGTCAGCAGTAATCCATCATTTCCTCGGCTCACCAAGCTGGTTATTGAGAACTGCCCCAAGTTGACGAAAATGCCTCCCCATGTTATTAACTACCAGGGTGTCACCGTACAGAGTGAGGAAATCTCATTGCCAGAACCTTCATCTTCTTACTTCATCAAAATATCTACGTGCCCTGAGTTAACGAGAATCTATGAAGGATTTCTGCGACCGCAAGTCCTGAAAACTATTGTCACACTGACAATCACTGCTTGCTCCAAACTTTGTGAACCGTTGCCAAGGGAGTGTTTCCAGGACTTCACCTCTCTCAATACCTTGGTGCTTGAAGACTGCCCTAAGCTCAGGCTCGGATCGGAGAACAGGATACCTTCATCCCTGAAAGATCTCAAAATCATATCTTGTCCTTCTCTTCTGAATAAGCAAGTCTGCATGGCGCTGGAAAACAGAGACTCGCCCTTGTCCTTTAAAATATCAAATAACTATTGGGACTCTGCATCCTTCTCTTCAGAAGTTCTGCCACATCTGACTGCGTTCCATTCCCTGCAAATCCGATGTTGTGATGAGCTCTCGTCTAGTGTCGCGATGGAGTACGAGGGTAGACCTCAAGGTCTTCCAAGCTTGGATTTAAGTATCAGGGGAAACTTCTTGTTGAGCATATCGACATGGTTCAGAAGTCTCAAATCTCTATCAAGGTTAATAATCTCTGGTGGTTCCAATGTGAATTTTCTGTTAAGCGAAGCAATGAGAAACCTGTCAGGGCTGAGGAAACTCACTCTAACAGAGTGTAAACAGCTGCAATCATTGGGCTTAGCGTCACTCAGCTCCCTGGAAATCTTGACAATTGAAAAATGTCCCAAGCTCAAATCTTTTGCACCTGCAGAAGAACTTTCTGGCTTGCAGGATCTTGCGATACGCGACTGTACTAATCTCGTCTCCTTGCCTGCAGACTTGATCAGAATTCGTTCTCTCAAATCCTTATACATCAGTCGATGCACAAGCTTGAGGGCCCTTCCTGAGAAAGGTGTTCCTTCAACATTAGAGTCTTTGACCATCAAAGGATGTCCCCAGTTGCGAAACCGATGTCACAAAGGGGGAGCTGATCGGCCAAAGATATCTCATGTTACAAACATAACCTTAGAATAAACGCTCGAGCATTTTTCACTACTACCGTATAATAATCCACTTGTTGTGATCTAGCCATTTATTGTCAAGTAGATGTGTTACAGCACAACTTTGAAGTGATGCTATGCACATGTAACTATATGTAAAATGGTTCCTTTTCTCTCATTTGGAAGCTTGATTTATGAACTGTTGTTGAAGCTTTCAATGAAATGCAGTAAGTGCAGAGTTTTGTTACAAATGCTGCTCGATGAAACTGAAGCGCATAGCATAGATTCTATCTCGATGCAAACAATCTCAATCTCAAGCTAGAGATAAAATAAATAAATAAATAAATAAAAAGGGTTAAATATGTTCTATCTCGGTACAAACAATCTCAATCTCATAGATTCTATCTCGGTGCAAATAATCTCAATCTCAAGCTTGAGATTAATAAATAAATAAAAAGAGTTAAATATATTTTATCCTATTTTACTTATGTCTAAAATTATTTTATCTCTGTACTTAAAAAAAAAGTCTTAAATAAGTTTATTAACTTATAATCAAAATAAGATAATTATTATTTCGTCGCTCGTTCTTGGTAAAAAGGAGATTTGAGATAAGGGTATTTTAGTTTATAAATATAAAAAATTGAGAAAAAAAATAATAATTCACTTTAATCATAAGTATAAAGATTAAACTTTTTAGCACATGGAGTAAAGTAATTATAGGCATATATATATATATATAAAATAAAATATATTTTTAATTGACGAATTAATATGGTATAACGGCCTATTAAAACGTTTTAACCTAAAAATAAAAAAAGTTATTTGAATATAAAATATAAAAGTCATTGTTCTCTGACAACTTAAGTTTTTAGATTAATCAATAAGTTAACCGTTGTTGAAGATATTTTAACTTTGGATTGGTTAATTTGGGATGGAAGAACTCATAATCTTATAATTGATTGGATTAGAACTTTAATTGATCATATTTGCTTGTTATTCTCTGGAACAGTTTCTCTTTCTTTATCCATTTTGAACAGCGGAGAAGTTGCTTCTTTCTTTCTTCGCAGTTTACATGGAATTATGCTTCTTCTTCTTTATTCAATATGCTGTTCAAAGTTGGAGAAGAAATAGCCTTCGGAAATCAGGTACCTTTTTAAGCTTCGCATCAATCTTTTCGCCTTTGATACATCTCATAGCCCAGTGAAGAAGATGATGCCTTTCTATATTACTGTTAAAGACGATGACGTCCATCAAAAGGTTGTCTAATAGCAGCATAGATTATTATAGATCTTTTTGACGCCCATCAAAAGGATAACTCTTTCATGGTTTCTTGGGATTTTTTGACTTGTGGTTTGGTTAATTCCTCTGTCCTAAGCAAGAAAAATTGTAATCTTATGACTTGTTGGATAACGCTTATTTGCTTGCTTTTCTCTCTATCAGTTTCTTGACTTTTCCTCAAGATGATCGACTCATGACTTGTTAGAACTTGTTTCCGTTAGAGGGTCATAATATATCCTTCTACTTGGATCCATTTGTCCAGATTACTTCTTGGGTACTTTGAATCATGAAGCACTGGAAGTAGATGCCAAAGTGAGCAATGTTGTCAGTCTTCACGCAGCTGGACATTGGTACATTCCTGGATAGTATTGCAAACTTATGAATTGTCTATCGAAAAAGCATGTACAGCAGCATCCTTCGGAGTAGAAACAGAGCAATGTATGCATATGATCATCATTAAGTTCAATCTCTTTCAAACCAAAACGTGCACTCCAGCTTCTCCCAGAGCATTTTAACTAATGCTTTCTATGAGGTAATCTTTTGATGACTCACACTTGGGCAACCTCGTTGACACCTTATGTGTGCACCTATGAGAATGATAAATCTCCGAAATGAAGACTAGGGGTTGTGAGGCAAATCACAGTAACGTTTAGATGGTCCTAAATCTGATGTACTGCATATAGAGATGCTTTACATACAGCATCTCTAAGTATGAAAAATAATCTATTTTAATAAAATAAAATTTGAAATATAATTAGTCTAGTTAATCACTCACAAAGTTATAGAGTTACTTTAATATATATAGTTTTTTTGAAAAAAAAGTATGTTTTGTGTCAAGGCCATTCAAAATTAAAATAATAATAGACAATTTTTACTGGAAACTAACGCATATATATTATTGGCCTGGTTTGTTTTGAATTTAGGGCTCCAGTATGAATTAGTACAGGAACTTTCAGTAATTAAATAATTTTTTATTTTTTTATATCTAATTAAATTTATTTAAAAAAAAATAAAATTAAAAAATTAAACTAACTAATAGTTAAGATTAAAAAGTACTGGGGCCCACGCGGTGTCTCACATAAGAGAAATCTATTGGCTGGCCAAGTCGGGATCCTCAAGTAATCTCCACTTTGTCGCTCGCGGATTATTAAATCAAAACAATTAAAAAAATAATAAATTATATTTTAAAATAAAACAATTATTCTTGAAAATAATTTAAATTTTTTTTTTCTTTTGGTAGTTGTGATGTTTTAGGCCATCTATTAGAGTTGTTTGTTGCTAATTACCTTGTAATATTTCGCTGTTAATTGTACACCTAATAGTCATACAATATTATTATTAAAATATGAAACATGTTAGTTGAGCCTTGCTGTTGGCATTTTTGCCAACCCTAATTTTTTTAACATTATAAATAAAAGTCTTCTATTTTTATTATATATAATTAAAATATCTTTTTTGTTAAAAAAAATATGCTGTCCATTTCAAATGATATTTTTATATTTCGTAAATTACCTTGATCTCACCCTTATAATATGCCCTTTGAAATCAAATAATATGGTTTTAGAATTATTGATATTATAAGATTTAACTTTGTACTACAAATAAATAAATTAACTAATTATAACTTTTTAGCAAATAAAGAGTTTTATTTATAAATAATGATAGGAGAGAGTTATATTTATAATATAGTTAGAATGTTGGGTGTTTATTAAATAATTTTTATCTCTTAATCAAATTAAGAGGTATATAAGATATTTTAGATACGTGACTAGATTTTATAAGTCATTTTTTTTACTTATCTATATAACTATTTTCTTAATAATAAAAATATCAATTTCTACTTATTTATTATTATTTTTATTTTTTATACAAGATAGATAGTTAAAAGAGAGAAATAAAATATAACTAATTTAGTCTTATAATTACTTCTGACTGTAGGGGGGAGAAATTGAATACTTCTTATTTAATCATTCATTCATTTTTTGTCTTGTTTAAAGATAGAAGTTAGATGGAAGGTACCTTTCCGAGTTCTCTGACATCGAGATCGAGAGGGTTGACAAAATTATCTCGACCTGTTTGGATTTGGCCTCCGGTGTTCTCTACGAAGATATGGAAGCAGCAGCTTTGATGGATTTTGTCGCTCCATTAGCCGATGCGATCCTTCACAGGTTGCGTTCCAAGGAGGTGGAAGATTTGGCGTGGGATTTCGAGGTGGAGAAGGACATCGAGAAGATAAGAATCCTGATAACCCGTGTCAGATCTGCCGTCCGAGAAGCGGAGCAGAAGAAAAGTGCAAGCGAGGACAAAGTCGCTAGAATTTGGCTGAAAAAAGTTCGAGATGCTCTTTACGAGGCAGCGGACCTGCTTGATGAACTGGAAGAGCTAAACGCATCAAACAGAGCGCGTAGTAGCTCTTCCTCTGTTGCTATTTCACATCAGTCTCTCTTTAGAAATAGCATTCCTGGTAAATTTGAGGAGCTGTCTAAGAAGTTCCAAACGATTGAGGAAGATAAGCGTGGTGTTGGTATGCCTACCCAAAAAGGAGTAAGAACTGAGTTCACCCCCAAGCCTTGCTCCTTCCTGGGTAGAGATCACGATGTCGAATATATGCTGAGCAACCTGCTGGATAAAAGTAGCGAACACGCCCAGGAGAAGCTTTTGATTGTAGGACGTGAGGGGTTAGGGAAGACTACTCTGGCGAACTATGTCTATGATAATCAAAAAGTTCAAGATCATTTTGACCTGAGGATGTGGGTATCTGTGTGTGCTAGTTTGGTCGAAAACAGCAATATTAGTGATGGCATCATTAAGTCGGTCTCTTGTCGGGAACACTCAAAACTTGCAAATCTGAAACTAGCTGAAGTAAACCTCCAGGAGACACTCAAAGGCAAAAGGTTCTTGCTGGTTCTGGATGATGTTTGGCATGAGCACTCCAACGTGTGGGAACAATTCTTCTGCAATTTGCTGGTCGGTGAAAGGGGAAGTAAGTTACTCATTACCACTAGGAACTCTAATGCTGCAGAGGCGATAGGTGTGATGCAAAGGTATGTTCATGATCTTGATCCTTTGTGGTCTGTCGATTCTTGGCGCTTATTCAAAGAGTATGTTGATGGAAACCGTATATTTGTCAACAAAAAACTTAAATCTGTGGGTTGGGAAATAGTTACGTTGCTTAGTGGTGTTCCCGGAGCAATTCAAACAATTGCTAGTCTTCTAAGCCAGCAATTGGATGTTGAGTTCTGGAAGGAAATCCTAGAAACATGCCAAGCACAAACGGGTGGGAATAATGATATCACTGGACTTGTAATGGCAATTACATATCAGCACCTGCCTCCTGATGTCAAACAATGCCTAGTCTACTGTTCTTTGTTCCCTAGAGGCTATAAGCTTGAAAAGCCAAACATAGTCCATGCATGGGTTGCAGGGGGCTTCATACTTCCTCATGAAGGGAGATCAGTCGACCATATAGCAAACCAATATTTCGATACTCTACTGTCCATGTCTTTTTTCCATTGTTTTGCGGATAAATACATCCTGAATGACTCTGTACATGAACTGGCACCACGAATAGTTGTGAGTTCCTGTTCAAGAGTTGATTGGTTATCAGAAATCCCCATCTCAACCAACCATCTATCCCTGTTTCCTGATAATCTGTGGCCTTCGGAATTGGAGGACCTGTGCAGATTCCGATGCTTGCGATCACTCGTATTCTTGCATCGAAACAAGTCTACTTTTGATCGTCTTACTGAAGAATTGTTGCCAGCATTGAAATCCTTGCGAGTGATCGACTTGAGTCACACTGATCTCAAAGGGCTACCCAGTTCTGTTGGTGAGCTAACGCATCTCCGGCTTCTGAATCTCTCATACACTAATATTCAGAGTCTGCCTGAGACACTGAGCCATCTACACAAACTTCAGGTGCTGGATCTAGTAGGATGTCACATGCTTTTTGCTTTGCCGGCAGGGGTGAACAGGATGACTAGCCTGAGGCATCTCAAAGCAAGTCCTTACTTGGTTTCTACAATAGATGGAATCGGGAATCTGGCATCCCTTCAGAGCTTGGAAGAATTCAAGGTGTACAAAAGGGAAGGGCACA
Organism: Typha latifolia; assembly: GCF_019914945.1. Taxonomy (NCBI): domain Eukaryota; kingdom Viridiplantae; phylum Streptophyta; class Magnoliopsida; order Poales; family Typhaceae; genus Typha; species Typha latifolia. The sequence goes on along the minus strand of NC_133087.1, from coordinate 2,503,960 downwards.
GGATAGTGGAACTGAAGGAAATGAACAAGCTTCAAGGCGGGCTTTGCATTCGAGATCTTGAAAATGTCAGCAGTGAGAAAGAGGCAAACGAAGCTCAACTGAGCCATAAGGTCTATCTTGAAATGTTAGAATTGCGGTGGAGTGAAGATCGTCATGCTGATACCACAAACGAGCCACTTGATCATGGGAAAATACTTGAAGGCCTCAGGCCGCCACCGAGCTTGAAGATGATCAGTATAAAAGGCTATAGCGGAAGCAAATCTCCCGCTTGGATGGGAAGCGGATCAAACTTCTCTAAATTGGAAACTGTTAGCCTTAAGAACTGCAGAAGATGGGATATCCTCCCGCCTCTCTGGGAAGCACCATGCCTTAAGTTCTTGGAGATCTATGGGCTGAAAAGAATGAGAAAGCTGAGTGATAGCCGAGATCATGAAGCTACATGGTTTCCATCTCTGGTAGAGCTGCGGCTACACGGCTTGTTTGAATGGGAGGAATGGTTTGGTGCCGAAGGCGGCTTCCCGTGTCTCCGTGTGCTGGAAATCATGGACTGCCCAAGGCTGAGGATTCTTCCTCAACTTCCATCGGCATTGAAAGAGCTGAGAATAGAGAGAGTGGGACTGACCACTCTTCAAGAAAGGAGGGATCCTAGCGACGCATTGGTGTGGCCGCGGCCCCTCTCTTCTATCTACATCTCTGATTGCGATCACTTGCAGTCTCTCGACATTAGAAGCTTCAAGAGCCTTACTCTTCGCAAATGCAAGGAGCTCAAAAAATTTCCAATATGGCGGCTTCACAATCTAGCCACTGTGGAATCTTTGATAGTAGAAGATTGTCCAAAACTGGTCGATCTAGATGCTGTTTCTCTGATGAAGGCATCGGCCAGCTCTGAATTTTGTAATAAAGGATTTATAGCCACTATGTCGTTCTGCACTGCATACCTCCAGGAGACATCGAGGACAGCCATCCATCTTTTAGTCAATACGTTGTTCTCGCATGACAGTGTACTGCATCTTGACAGCTGGCGAATGCATTTACCAGAGCATAAAATACCCAGAAAAGATGCTCTATTAGTACCTACTGCCTGTATGTTGCTCTACATCAACTTCCTCCATACTTATCCTGCAGAGCGGACAACTACTTTCAGTCTACTTATATCCTGTATGCTGTTCCTGTTCCTCCTTGGCCTCATGATTTATGTAGCGTGCGAACCTACTTTGCATCTTCACAGCTCGCGAATGCCTTCACCACCAGATCATGACAGTAGACTGCCGTCATCGATCAGAAATCTGGAAATAAGAGGAAGCCCTGGCGTCGTGAGGAAATGGCTCTTCGTCAACCTTCAAGCTCGTAAATCGCTTTCCTTTGTCATTATTAAGGACTACCCGGACATCGCATCCTTCAAGAAAGAAGCACTCCATCAATTGACAGCTCTTGCGGAGATGAGCATCTGCTACACCAATAGTAACCTCCTATCCTCTACATCTGCAGATGCCCAATGTTCCGGAGCAGCCATCTCCCTCAATTACGCAAGTTATAAAGCTTCAGACGGAGATCATTTTGCTTCGAGAATGGATGTGACCATCAGGGGGCAAGTAACGCAAGGTTCGATTTACAGGTCCATAGCCCAGATCCTAGAATGTATCAAATCTCTCAAGCATCTGGAAATAAGTGGCTGCCCAGACATGACATCACTTCCTGGTGATGAGCTGGTGAAATACCTGACAGTTCTTGAAAGCTTGACAGTTTCTAGCTGCTTCAGTCTTCGCTCATTTAATGTTCAAGCTCTTGCATTCACCCTCAAGAGCCTAGCGATCAAGAACTGCCCCAATCTCACATCCTTTACTGTGGAGCAAGAAGGCAAAGTTGGCGGTAGACCCTTTTCGGTACAAAATTTAGTCCTGCATGGCTGCACTAGTCTGCATGTCCTGCCGTCCAACATGAGGAGGCTCGAGTTCCTGGAAGTACTGCGTATAGAGAATTGCCCTCAGTTGCGTTGCTTGCCACAAAAAGGCCTTCCCATCTCCTTGAGAGAATTAGTGATCCAACAATCTCCCATGCTCACGAGTCGTTGCCAAAGAGAGAGTGGTCTGGACTGGCACAAGATAGCTTACATCCCAAACATATATATTGATTGATCAATAGTGTTATAGTGCGTTTAATATGGTTGTAGATTTAGTGTATAAAGGAAATTGCATCTGATCTGCCACTAATGTAGTCATTGCCATACCTACTCATAATAGTTGGTACACTAATTTTAAACATGATTCTGTTTTATATACATTCCTTGTATGGAATAGGAACTTTACTTTATCTCTTTCTATAAATTGTAATCTATAAATACTGTTATATGATCAATGGAAATGATAGAGTGAAATCTTATTCAAGATGTGAGTGCATACTTCCTCCTTATCGTGTGGGTAGAGTTGTTTCTAGTTTGCTGTGGAGTGTAGTTTTTCTGGAACAGCTAGCTTGTTTGTGTGCCTTCATCCATGCAGGGCTGTGTTTAATTGGTTTCATAATGAAACTGAGAGTCTGAGACTGTTGGTTTTGCTATATATATAAACGCATGATCTGTTGAAAGGTTATGGTATGAAAGCAAACTTAATTATAATCACTAATTGTCATGTTTTTGCTAATTTAATTACTTTTTGTCATTGGCCTGTTCGTGGAGTTTTTATTTTTTTTCTGTCTTGCCAGCGAGCTTCCTTTGTTCACTGAATATTGTGTATCATTATTTTTCTTAATTTGTCAAAGTTCTCCATGGCAATATTGAAAAACATGCCCTACTTTATCATTTTTTGCTAAAACAAATCCGTATCTTTTGCCATAAATATTTTTTCTTTAAAGTCAACTTAATTGAAAAAATAGGACTATTTCATTTTATTTAAAAAATATTTTTAAATTTTAAAGTCATCCTTCTCGTCTTATTTTGTATAAAAAGAGTAAGATGATGAGGATAACTATTAAATTATTAATTTATATAAAATAAAATATTCTTGTTCAGTTAGAGCTACGGAGGCGGAGAAATGGAGATAGACATACTCATCGAGCGGGCTGAGCCGGATTTGGGCTGGGCTAAAATATTTGTTCACGATCCGACCCACCAATCATTCGGGCTGGGCTAGAATATTTTAGCCTGTTACCGCCCACTAGCCCATTAGATATTGGGATTGGGTTAGATATAACGGGTTAAATATAAAAAATATTATATCTTATTAGGTCGAGTTTAATAGACTTATACGGAGATTTTTAGTTATTTGAATATACTTATATATTGATATATAGTTTACTAAATATCTAATATTAAACTAAAAAAATTATAGAAATATACAGACATTATGGATTGGACCATAGATGAGAGTAGTGGATCGGGCTTTTGGATCGAGCAGCGCAAGCAAAAGGCTTAGCCCATGCCGCCCACTACTATCTCAGGCTTGGGTTGATTAGCCCGATTAAAATTAGGTGGGTTGGGGCGTGATTTAGACAGATCGAGATTAATGATTATGTCTAAATGAACTTAGAGCTACCTGACTTCCTTTTTTATTTATGAGAAAAGAGTCATTTCTTATGAAAATTTTCTCACTCCTAGCAAATGCCAATCCTTCTCACTACTAGCAAATGCCAATCCAAACACTCACATAGAGAATATTTCCTTTCTCTGGATTTTCTAAGGAGAGCCAAATTATTACCAATTTCTATGGAAATTTTGGCTGGAGGCACGATTTTTTTTAGAGAAATTTATATTTAACGCCCTGTCTTTTAATCTATTTATAGTTTACACTTTTTATTTCTATGATTTGTAAATTAAGTCCCACGTTTTATCAAACATGTTAAATCTGTTAATTAAATTTAATTAAACTCTTAGATTAAATTAATTATACTAAGAAGATTATAAAAATACTCTCATCTAAGTTATACCTATGATTGCCAAAATAATTGAGAGTAAATATATTGATGCTTGGTATGCAATATTAGACTCGATATAAGCTTGATATGCTGAATAGCCTTCAAATAAATTTTGAGTTGAGCTTGATGAGGAGAACAATAATAATATATAATATGAATCTTGAGATTAAATATCTAAAGGCTAATAATATATATATAATTCATAATATGTTCAGAGACCCATCAGGAAAATAAAACTAAAAAATAAATCAAACCATATATGTTTTAGGAATAAAACCTAACCCACAATCACATTACAAATAGAGCGAGTGGGAGCGCTTGCCAGTATACCAGCTTTCATCTTCTGGAAATAAAGGAGTGGTCTGTGTGAATGGTTGTGCAGTAAACGGTTTATAGCTTCACTATTATTTCTCTTTTGTTTTGATTTGTTCTGTTTTACAAATAAATAAAATAAAATCTTAAAGCTTTTTGGTAGACCATTATAAAGATGTCTCCTTTTATTAAGCTTTCGATGGAGCCCCCCTTTAAGCTCACATTTATTCCTGCTCATATAGACTGGAAAGAATCATTGCGATCAGTACCAGAACTACTCTCTTAATTTCCTGCTCTTATTAGTATTTCCACACAGCATTTAGTAGTTGGTATGAGATGCTCACTCCAAAATGAGGAATCTATGCAACCCTACTTAGTCAATGCGAAAAACTGTGCTGAATAAGATAAAAAATTGTGTAGTTAATATGAGAACGCAGTAGAGGAGGGTACGAATATGTGTGCTTCAGTTTCTACTTATCCAAGCAGCATCTGCAATAACTGCATGTTAAAGTAGTTTGTGATGTTAAATCAAATAATGTTTAAAGATCTAAATAATATTAAATAGACAAGATTAAACGGATAAATAATAACTAATTTAATTGACTTTAAGGAAAATTAAAGTCTCAAGCTTCAGTAATTACTAATTACCTAAAGCAACTGACACTAAGTGGATCAATTCTTTTGCCACAAACTATAGAAAAGATAATTGAAAGAGGTAAAAGGGATTTGAAAGAAAAGATACTAAAAGTGAGACGAAATCTACTCCAAAAGCTCCTCCTCGGATTCTGTGCAAGTCTTTCACCTCTTCTTTCTTATTTTTCGCGATGATGCATGCAACACTTAGATATTAAGATATGAAAGTGGGGTATATATACCTTCTCCGAAAGTAGCCTCCAAGTCAGCCCAGCCCAAATACGTCGAGGTGTTTGAACTTAATGATGTTCACACCCTGGAACATATCAGACAGGAACACCGAGCCGATCGACGACAGTGCCAAAGAATTCCTTAAGGAGCAAATCACATTACAATTAGATTAATTGATTAGAGCAAAACTTAATGATTATTATGTGTGCTTGACTTTTTAAGGTAACTTTTCATCTTTTCTATGCTTTAAAAGTAATGACAATCTTTTGAGCTCTCCGATAGTTAGAAAAAGAAGAGTTATGTATTTTATTATATAGTAAAAGTCTTTTTTTTTCTACCAAATGAAAAGCAAGTAGAGTTGACCTCTCACCTTGTGCTAGTAAATTGGTAGAACAATATCTTCTGCTGAATTATGCACGGCGCCTTATGCTTATCCTAGAAGCAAGACCCGAAGGGAAGACTTTCAAGCGTGGACAATCACTGATTCGTACGCTGATAGAAGGGATGGTCTCCAAGTCTGCCGGCAATGACCGGAGATTGACGCAGTCTTGTATATCAAGCTTCTGCAAGCAAGAAAGCTGAGCCACTGCTTCTCTTCCATCTGAAAAGGAGTCGAGCTCTGGGCAAGACCAGATCTTCAAATTCTTAACACTGCGGAGTTCTTGCAGATAATGTGTGAAGGGAAAGCTGTTGTCGATTTCAAGATCAGTGAGCGAAGACGACGATAAGCCATCGGTCGAGGACAAATCAAGGAAGGGACAATCTTTAATCACCAATTTTTCCAGAGACTTTAGTGGCTGCAAGCTTAATGAATCCAGCCTCCGACACTCGATTAAAACAAGCTCCTTCAGCATTGATAGGTTTTCCAGCACATCAATTGACAGAAACTCCACATCTAAACCACCGTAGATAGTTAGCGTTGATAGAGAGGCGAGTTTCGGCAACCATTCTGATATGACAGCGTTATTGTGGGTTGACGGGTAGTTTGTCCCGTTTCTCATGGCCAAACATAGAATGAAGCCCTGCTGTTGAGGGATACTCTGGTACTTGATCGAGATGACACACGAGGGATCAAAGGGAGGGAGCTCATCACAATACTCAATTCGCAGTAGATGGCACACGGTCAGCTGTTGCAGAACCTCCGCAGAGAAGATTTCTAGGTCATCATAGCCATTGCTTATTGTGAAGGAGAAGGGCGAGCGTGATTGTTGCACCGCCTTGCAGAGTGGCTCGTTCAGCAGAGATGGGCAGGATATGATTTCGAGTACTTCCAGAGACGGCGGTATACTGCTGCTCTCTGACGTTAACCTGAGCTGCCGACAGTCCTTAAGTACCAAGGTTTTGAGAGAGGTGAAGTCTTGGAAGCACTCCTTGGGCAAGGCACCACCAGCATTGTTAAGTGCTGTCAGTCCTACTCGTTCCAAGGTTATTTCTCTCAGTGTAGATGGTAGGGAAGGCATTTCATTCAAATTGGAGCAGTTCTTCATAACCAGCTTGGCGAGGCAGGGGAATGATCTCGTGCTCCCTCCTGCTGACCAGACCTCCAACTCGGGCATGTCAGATAAATGCAGCTCCTTCAGTGATGGGAAATTCTCTTTCTCGCTGTCTTCATAGGCATCTTGGTCTATCCTCTTCACACCTTGCATCCTTCTTATCTCCAGCGTCTCGAGGAAGCGCAGTTTCCCAAGATTTTGTAGGGATTTCAATTTGGGACAATTGCATAGACGAACTACTACAATACGTGAGGGCATTGCATTCACCATCCATCCTGGAGAAGAAACACCGCCGTAACATGTAATGCTCAACTCCCTGAGGTCTTGATGCGGTTTGAGTTGTGTCAGCACCTCCAGATCTTGACGGCTTTCTCTTAAGGTAGGATTCCTTTGAGACCATTCGAACGCCAGGCTCTCAAGGTGACTCTTACTAGCTAGCATGGCTTGACTGGCCTCTGCTCCATCTTTGACAATCTCAAGATTTTGAATGGAAAGACGTCCTCGAAGCTCATTCATTCCCTTCAACTCCTCGATCTTATGGCTTTGGCTGATCTTAAATTCTTCTAATTCTTGGAGGGAAGCCATGCTCCCAATTTTGCATATTTTTGATTTCAATGATTTATCTGCCTTGAGATGTCTTAAGTAACTCAATTTGCAAATACTCTCTGGCAGCTCCAAAAGATACTCGCATCCGAGCAGTAACAGAGTTTGAAGGTTGTGCAGTTCACACACAGAACCGGGCAACTCCTTTATAGGATTATATGAAAGGTTTAGGTAGCGCAGATGTTTTGAGTGGTTAAAAGAGTCTGGCAGCTCTTGGATGTTACTCTGCCTCAGATCCAAAACTCGCAAGGAATGCAAGTTTTCGATCAACCCGCCAAGGATATTGTCCAAGCGAGTACTTTTCACATCGAAGATCATCAGGGTGCGCAAGCCTTTCAGAGTCCCAGAATTGATGAGCTCTCGCATATTTGGATTCCTACAACCCAGCGATAGATGGCGAATAGCTCCACAGAACTCCCACGAACCACCAGATTCTATTCTGCTACATTCATCCACCGATATGTACCGTGCAAGATCATTCAGCAAGTCAGGCATCACATATTTTTCTTCTTCATGATTTAAGATTCCCCTGCAAAGTAAGTCATGAAAATACTCATTCCCTGTATCTTCCATGCTTTTACCGTCGTTTGAATGAATGAAACCTTGTGACATCCAGATTCTGACAAGGTCGCTCTGATCAAATTGATAACCTTTTGGAAATATAGAACAGAAGGCGAAGCACTGCTTCAAATGTGAGGGTAGACGATTATAAGTTCGTCTTAGAGTTGGCATTATATCGCCGTCATTTTGTTGCAGCTGCCATATTTCAATTTGTGACATACTTTTCCGATTGTTTTCTACTGATGTTGAAGTAAAGAGCCGAGCAAGTGTCCTGACTGCCAAAGGTGAACCATGCGCCTTCTGAACTGTTTCCTCGTATAAATCTTTCAATTTCTGGGGGCTTTCTGGCAGCAATTCCATAAGTGCGTGATCCTCAAACAAGGACCAGGAATCCTTATGTGACAAGCCCTTCAAGAAATACCGGGGCATCATTCCCTTGAGCTTGGCGACGCCTGTGTCTCGCGTTGTCACTACAATCTTACTTCCTTCTCTCATATCAACAAATGGTGCTAGCAGTTTCTTCCATTGCTGTCGGTCATCGATCCACACATCATCTAATACGATCAAGAACCTGTTCGGCTGTAATCTCTCCTGTAGGTTCATCTGCAGCATGTTCAAATTGGAAGTCGTCACGGATGGCTTACCAGTGTTAGTAGCTTCGACAATCTCCTTTGTGATACTTCTTGCATCAAATACATTAGACACACAGATCCAAATCCTTAGATGGAAATACTGTTTAATCCTCTTGTCATTGTATACCAGCTGAACAAGTGCAGTCTTCCCAATCCCCCCTATGCCTACTACTGGAAGAACAAAACCATTTTTTCCCGGACACTTATCATATGAGGTCAACAAATCGATAATTCTTTCCTTATCTTTGTCTCTACCAATTACCCTCGATTCTTCTATAAAAGAACTCGTCAGTTGGTTCTTCGAGACCATCCAAGGGTAGTCCAGTTTATCATCTAGCTCTCCTAGTTTAAAGTCCCCCCATTCCTTGGCCACGCGATCTAGCGTGTTTCTAATATATTTGATTCTATCGGCAAGAATTTTATCAACGGAAACAGTACTGGGGTCGGCCGTGGTGCTCACCTGCAGAGTTCTCCGGACCACCGTCATAACTTCATCAAGTAGGTCGTCAGCTTCATAAGCTGCATCCTTGAGCTCCCTCAGCCACAGGAGGACACCCTGATCTGGCACCTGCCTCCCTTCCATCTGGCTGACCGCCGCTTGGATCTTCAGAACTGTCGTCCCGATCCCTTTCAGATCGCCGACGACAACATGAGATTCCAGCCACTTATCCATATTGTGGTTGAAGGCTTTCTGAAACAGTGTATTGAGGAATGGTATTACGAATCCTCCAATTGCTGCTGCAATTGCTAGTGGCTCCATCTCTCTAGATCTTCGTTCTCCCTCACAATCACAGATGCAAAGGAAGCAAACAACAAAGAAACTTGGAACTCTATTCCACAATCTCCCGCTGGCTCTCACCCGAGTTTTTGACTCCTAATAGTATTACTTATTTAGTGCAATTATTTTAAACCATCCACTCGATGATAGAAATGATCTCTCACAGCACATAATATTATTAATGATGACTAGTTCTGGGGTCAACGAGGAATACTCCTCCTGGTTTCTACGCAGTTTGGCGAAGCATATGAATCCAACTTGCTCCTGTTCCATATGATATGCAGTTATGCTATCTAGCTACACATCTTTACTTTGAGCATTCCAATACTAAAAATTAAATATTAAGAGTTGTGCCGAATCCGAACCGCTTGCAAACATTATATATATTTCACCGAAATCCAAAAAATTAAGAAAATTAAATTTATTCCAGTGGAAAAAATAAAAAGAGTAAATTTTGCAATAGTATTTGAATGCTTATCATAGAGTTTCTAAAAGTCTGTTAATGAGCCAAATTGGATGACCTCCCGGGAAAACTACAAGTCCACTTTGACCAGTCACGCGCTCACTCTCTCTTTTCCTATGTATTTAGAGAGAGTTATATTATTAGATAGGGGGTTTTGCGGCTTGAGAGTGCTATCTCCATCTTGCATTTCTTATTCTATAGCATATTTTTTTTAAAGCCTCGTTTATTTTAAGAATAATTTTAAAATAGGTATTTATTTTTATAATGGGGTTTTTTTTTTTAGGAATCGATATTCTTATGTTGACATGTATTATAGAATAATGATATAATAATTATCTTTGTTGTAATATGAACCGAAAGAAAAATTAAGAAAAAATATTTTAATTTTTATAGAATTATTATAAATACTATTTAATTTGATATAAAATAAATTGATAAAATAAATATTAATAGTAAATTAGTAATTAAGTTAATGTGTGATAGATAATATAATTTTAATGAATAATATTTATATTTTAGAATGAGATTATTATGATATTAATTATTATTTAGAATAAATAGTTATATTTTAGAATAAAAAAAAATTTATTCCTAAAGTGAGTATATGATTAATTGTCTTTGTCCATTGATATATCATATATACTACAAGCTACCACATGGGATGTGATTTAAATTTTTTTCTTATTTAAAATATGAAACTTATATATATATATATATATATATGTGTGTGTGTGTGTGTGTAAATCCTATTTCTTTGCTCTACTAAAATGTCTCTGACATAAGAGTGAGGGAGAATTATTGTTAGAATATGATATAAAAGTTATATTTTTTTAATAATTTAAATTTTTAGAGTAGTTAATGAGTTGCTTGTGGATCATTATATCTAAATTTAATAATTATGAGATGAGAATCTAGATAAGAATAATCTTTTATCTCAAGCTAAGATGAAAAAAAAAAACAAGCACAAGCTTGGCCGATTCAATAACAGCATAAGATTATAACTATGTTAAGGAAAACTCAAAAAGGGGGAAGTTGTTTGAATACTCTTCTAACAGGAACCAATGGTTTAGTTTAAAAGCAATAATTTACATTCATGACATAAAAAAAATAGTGTGTGTAAATTAGAAATAGACGAAAAGATCGGTGTTAAATTGGGTATATAGACTTGCTTTAGCATTCATGTTAGAGGATCAGAGTACATTTGTAACACCCCAAATAAAAAAATAAAAAAAAAATCCCGTGACGCACGCGTCACAGGCACCTGCCACCCTACCCCAGCGTCCTCCCGTCTTCCTTCTTCCCTTTCCCTTACCGTGCACGCCACCTTTCCCACCTCCTCTGTCTCCTTCTTCCCTCTCACCGCAGCCCTCCCACCTTCAGCCTCTCATCTTCTCCTCTACCTCACCTCTCTCCCTCTCTCGCGAATTGCCGGAGCCGGAGGCGACGAAGTACAGTTGCAGCATGTGACTTGCTTTAGCATGTACATTGCTCTACTTGGATCCAGTGATCCAGACTACTCCTTGGATCGCCCTCTTCTCAGTACAAAAGAAATAACTTTAATCTGATGCACCAAATAGATTACTTCTATTATGTTTCGGATTTGCTGTTGGGGAAATTTTGACGCTCTTGTTGATTGGTTAATTCAGATTTTCCGACTTATGATTATAATTTTATGATTGATTGGTTAAGATCTTCAGATGATAATATTTGCTTGCTGCCGAGAAGTTTCTCCAATCCTTCCTTTCTTCTCAGTTTACATACAATTATGCTGCTGCTTCTCCTCCTTCTTCTTTATTTCAATATGCTGTTCAAAGTTAGAGAAGAAATAGCCTTCGGAAATCAGGTACCTTTTAAGCTTCGCATCAATCTTTTCGCCTTTGAAACATCTCATAGCCCAGTGAAGAAGATGATGCCTTTCTATATTACTGTTAAAGACGATGACGTCCATCAAAAGGTTGACTAATAGTAACATATATTATTATAATAAATCCTGGATAATTATATACTGCATGTTTCTAGTTGAGAAAATTGGAAGAAATAATCTACAACTATGTCAGGCCACAACACAACAGATTCAGGACCAAGTCCCATCAACTAAAAGGAGAATCCAACATCATTTCCGACACTCACGGATGTCCGAACAAATAAAACAAAATCCAGAATCTCCATTGCAAATGCTACTATCTCCACAGTAATTCCATCAGGTAAAAACCTAGAAGGATTAATAAAATATTATTTTAGTAGTTTATTATGGTTCCATCTCACCTTTTCTCCTAAATAGTTCAAATGATTGACTTATGCGTCAAATCATTGCATATTCTTAGGTTATGTCAAACCCCAATTAAATTCTCGTCCATTTCATCGTGGAAATTTCCATTCGGAAGTCCTCTCAATATTCCAAGCACGTTTATTAAAAGTCTAAAAAAATATTTAAAAAAATTAGAGTAAACAACCACCTTTTTCTAACTGCCATTGATTGTACGGCGACGCAGTTGGCCCCCACAGGAGATCGCCTTCACCGCCCGATGCACGAAGCTCCTGCATAAAGGGCTAATGGATCACTTTGAGAGCAAAATATCTTCAAAGGAGAATTGTATTTAACACCGTATCTTTTAGGTTTATTATACTCTCATATTTTGTTGATAATGCCCAACAGATGTGGTAGTTAATAACTTCTTAGGGAAATTGATTAAAAGTATTATGTACTTCACTCTTATTATTATTTACACCTTATCTTATAAGTATTTATTATTCTACTCCTATCTTTTGGTTTTATTTTTAAAAAAACACTTTTAGATTAGCTTTTTTTTTTTTAATTGGCCCTAGTGTTCTTTACTTTTTCTTCTCTCTCTATTTTGCTCTTGGAGAAAAAGAAAAAAAAAATTGGGAGAGGAATGAGAGAGATATATGAGAAAGAAGTTCGAGGAAAAATATTAGAGCACTTATTTTGTTCTGTAAATATAATTGTTTATTAATCGGTTTGATGAAAATCTAACGGTCATTAAGGGTATAATAGGATTGCAACAAATTTTAAAAATATTATATGTTCAATAGGTAATTATTATTTTTTAAATATATTACTTTGCATATTATTTTTTTTTATAATTATATTATCTTAATAATTTATCGAGTAAAAAATATATATATCCTTAACTGAGAGTAATGTATATATATCATAATAAGGGTATTGATATATTTTTATAATTAACTTAATGAAAGTTTAATTAAATTTTATATATTTAATTATTTTATTATTATATATATATATTTCTCGTTAGTTTAAGATTAATTTAAATAAAATTTAATAAACGATTGAGATAGAGAATCATATTTAAATTAAAGTCTATCACCAAAGAATCAAATTTAAATACTTTAATATTAAATAATATTTTTAATAATTAAAACTTAATTATATTTATTACAATCATATTTAAGAGAGAGAAATCTTAACAGAAGAAAATAAGGTGTAATATAGGCACACATATTAAATCTTGTTGATTAAAATGTGATTTTTTTATGTAATATAGTTTTAGAACCGGTACCGAAAAATTGGTATAAGATTTGAAAACTGTATTAGATTAAATTATAATTTTTAGAGTGATATTAAAGTATTTGCCATTTTATAATAGTTTAAAGTACATAAAAATAACTTATCTTTGATTATATATATCTAAAATAACTATCTATTGAGAGGAGGCCCCGTAAATAATAGTCTTAAAACATAGTCACTCGTATGACAAGTAAACCGTTTCGGACTCGGGACTCACGCCCAAACTGATCCGCTCCAACCCATCTCGAACGAAACCCTCGTGTACCGCACGCATCCCTAGGGCGTTACTCTACTTTAGCAACCGCACGATGGAGCACGTGTCGATCTCTCTAGGGCCTTTGAAGGAAACCTCTCCCGTCACCGAAACCGCTTTGGTAGCAATCAGTAACTCCATCCACAACCCGAAACAGCAAGGACTCCTTCTACCTAATATGATAGTGCCACGTGTCTGTCGGAGTGAGAGTCGTAAGTGGTTTAGGTCTCGTCTTATAGCGAGGAGAGGGAGGCAAGCTGTCGCCTGGCCTCTTCCTTCCCCCTTCTTCCCCGATTCTCTCAAGCACATGTAAGAGCGCGAATTAAGCGATCGGATCGAACCGAGAAAAAATATTCGATTTTTACTATTTTCGTTCGATTTTAAGGTTTTTATCCCCTTGATTTTTCTTGGATTTTTTTTTTCCTATTTACTGATGACTTCTTGGGGTTTGATCTTCGGTGCGCAGGTCGAGTGATGGGGAGTGGTATCTGATCCGCATGTTGCAGGGCCGCGGCTTTCTTGGAGATCATGATTGACCAGGAAGGAAAAGGTTAGGCTTTTGTGTGTTTGATGTTAGATCTTTGGGGTTTTTTATGCATCGGTTATGTTAAAGATCGTATTTTTGATGGTAATATTGTTTGATCTCGGGATTTGTGCGAGTGGAAAGTGAGAATTGTGTGGTTCGAGTACTAGATTTAGTTGGTTTCTTGAATTGGGATACTTTTGTCCTGGATCAGTGTTAGGAGGCACTGCTGTGAGAGATTTCAGTGGGTTTTATCATTGAGATTGTTCTTTTATGGTTTATCTGGGTGTTTGGAACCTTTAGAAGGACGGGACTCAAGTTCGTGTATCGCATCCTTTGTGATTCTTCTTAGATTTCTCTACAATTTTGGCCAGCGGATGATTGTTCAAGTTGTACATAATGTTCTTGTGGTGGATTTGAAAGTATTTGATTCTTCTTGTGAAAAATTAGGAAATTTGGAGTATGGATAGTCTTGTCAAAAGTTTGGGATTCATTAACATGTAATTCTGGATGCTTCTCAATCTACAATGTGGTTCCTTGTGTAATGTGCTCGTTGACACATGATTAGACAACCTAGTTGCTGAGGAAAATACGTATTGTGAATCCCTGAGTAAGATTAATGTGTCTCATGGTATATTTCAATATAGAAGATGATACTAGGGATCATTATTTGTTTATAAATTCTCCTGGCAGATGGTTAAAACCAGGTGCCCTCATTGATGTGCTTGAATTTGGAATTTGGATCCATGTGTCATCATTAGCAGCATTGTAAAAATGTTGCCTGGCAGAATCACTGTCAGATGAGAAATATGTTTTTCTTCAATTGTATTCTGAAGTTCATTAATTTAACTCTTTGGTCGAAGGAAACTGCAATTTTGACAATTCTATGAAATCACTCATGAAGTTGAAGAATGACAGGATGCTACTGGAGAAAACACTTGGACACAGTGAAATACTATATGTGAATCTGGACTATATCTATTTCTATTTTTCTTGCATACCTAGTATTTTGTAGTTGTGTACAGTTTCCTTCCTTCTAATCTCATGAAATGTTTTACTAGTGAGATCAGATCTCTTATTGTTACTCTCAGAATGGAGAAATGTGCTATAACATAGTAATTCTACAGTTGACAGTGAGGTCATTTCCTGAAAGCACGAGGTCATCTCTTTGAGATTGTCTACAAGAGCAGTTGCTCTTGGTTTCAATTTTATCCTTTTTCAATTGTCAAATTTTCATCTTCTCAATTAACAATAAACTTTGAGCACATGTGTTGGCCTATACATAGTGATAGGAACTTGCAATTTTTTCCCCTTCACTGGTACTTCCTTATTGTACTGGTTGTCTTTGTTCAGCTTGGTTGAACCGCCAAAATGTCATTTGCTTTCAACATAGTTTACCTGCTTTTTCTATGGTCCTGTTAATTTTTTTCCTCTTTTTTCCTTACGTAAATTGTAATGCAGTAGAAAGTCGCCGCTATTGAATTCTTGGGTTATATCTATGCATGTCTGTAAATACTCTCCAAGCATATGCAATATGACCTTCTGAGTTTACTTTGATTCATATATAAATTATAGAGATAATTTTCTTTTCACCTTCTGAATTACACCATCTTCCACAATGATGTATTGAACTATTTTTGGTATACAAGAACTCTTATGAATTATCAAAAATATCTCACCCTTTTAACGTCGTAGACGAAATCAAGGAAATGACCAAATTGTCTCTTCATTTTGGTCAACATAAAATTCTCCCTTGAGTTGCACGTGCATATGAGAGATAAATATGTTATATTTTTGCTATATGATTATTATATGTGAAAATAATTAATATAAACCTAATGGAAGAGATGAGGTGAGGTATTTTTGATAGTTCAGAGGGTGATTATAGAAAATGATGATAATTCAGGAGGTGAAAAAAAATTATCCTCAGAATATGCTGATGTTCTTCTGTTTTATTTTCTTTATTGCATATCTTTGTCATACTATTTTATGTCAATTTGGTAACTTTTGCAATCTTTGTGATGGAGTTATATCGATGTGAACTGTACCTTCATGCTCTTAACATTTAACTAGCTGAAGCACCCTTGCATGTCTACTATATATTTTCCATGAGATCAAGTGCTAAGGGTGATTTGGCAAATCCAAGAACTGGCTCTATTACATGATTAGAGAACAGATGCTTTTTTGATAATTTCTTCATTATAAGGTGTCATTTAATGGCAATGCTAAGAATGCATGCAATGATGCATTCTATAAGATGTAGTATGTGTGAATATTAAATTGACATATCCCAAATGAAGATTTTGTATCATGATCTTCATTCGATTTGCCATTTCTTATATCATATTATTGGATGCAGAGAAAATGCAAGGAGACCGTGAGGCATCCCTAGGATGCCTCAAGACAAATTCTTCTCAGTTAATTTCCCAAGAAAGTCGGAATGCCATTAAAGGATTTCCTGAGGGCAAAGATGAAAAAATTGTCCATTCAGGTGATACTATCAAATCAGACAACTCAATGATCTCGGAGGTTTCTGCACCTCCAAATCAAGGCTACAGTAGGCCCTTCTACCGCCAAGAAGTTTTCCCATGGCCCTATTTTTATCCTGATAATCAAATGCTGTGGCCAAGCTATCCACATGCCTTTGAGAACAATTTTTATCCAATGAATCGGGATTATAATTTTCCTATCGACAACAGAGCTCAATATGTACCATTGAAGATGCTCTCTCAATGTCATCCCTATGATGTGCAACTTCAAGAATTTCACTATTTTGTGGTTATTGACTTTGAAGCAACCTGTGACAAGGACAGGAACCTACATCCGCAAGAGATAATTGAATTTCCATCCGTTTTAGTTAACAGCGCTACTGGACAACTGGAAGCCTCTTTTCAAACATATGTGCGTCCTGTCTACAATCAATCACTGACTGACTTTTGCAAGGAACTCACTGGCATCCAGCAGATTCAGGTTGTTATGATATACCTATCAAGTTTCATATTTGGTCTACTATATGATGTGGAGTAATAAGTATTGAGGTTTGTCACATTCTAGTAATGACTGTCCTTTTCAAACTAATTACTTTTCAGCACTACATTTTTTACTCTGGCATTTTGATTCAATAGGAGAAACAACAGAGATGTTTGTAAGATAGTGATTTTCACCTTTTAAACTGACTATTAAGTTGTGCACCAGGTTTTCCTGCAAATGAATTTTAGGAATTTAACCTGATTTTGAGTTAGAATGTAGTCTCACTAACTCTAAAGATATTGGGCTGATGGAATTACCTCTTGCCAAACCACACTATATTCAGTTCATTGCCCATTGGCCACTGATCAATTGCATGGGCTGGCTAAAACAGGATTCTGCTAAATTTAACATGCTAAGTGTTCTCACCAGTTATAGGTTATGAGATAATCCAAATTTTGGTGCTATCTTGATTGTGAAACAGGATCCAAAATACATGATGATTACCTTTCTTTAACTTCATAGAAAATTAGAATGCTTCTGCAGGAACACTTTCTCACAAATTGCAACTTAGAATTAGTTCATGCAGGATTTTGTTTCAATTTGACCTCTCTTGCGAGAAACATTAAAAGATAAGCTTTAAGGATGCATACTACAGCCTTCAAGTATTATTCAGACTATGATGAAACCAACAATGTAACTTATATCTCTGAAAAAGTGTCAAACCAGCTTTGCTGTGTCTATTTGTCCTAAAGAGTACAGAAATTTAGTGGAACTGCCCAAATCAGAGCTTGCATCAAAGGATTCATGTAGCTGGCCCCAGTTTATGGGGGGATATAAAGCCTTGTCATTGTTGCATTCTTAGCAGTATGTTAATAATATTCTCTCTTGCAGAGGCTCTCATCACTACTTATAGGTCCTTAGAAGAATGTTGATTATTAAAATTTAAAATATGTTGCCCCCAAGCATAGTTCATAAAAGATCCATCTATGGAATAATCTCCATGCTTCTTTTTAAGTTTTCTCTTCTATCGTATTGACCTTTGTTAACAAGATTGCAACCTCATGGTAGTTGACATTCTCTTCAATGGTTAAGGGACAATGATATTTGTCATGTCTAGTGGATTCATTTCTCTATAGGAAAAGAAACTGGTGCTTTAAATTATTAAATTAAGGCTACTTACTTTTCCAAAAATGAAACAAAATTGGCTTCCCATAGATCTGTGAATAGTTTTTCCAAATCAGCCGACATATTTCACAAATTTTAGTACCATCATACCAAAATTAGCTTCTAACCATCCACAAACTTCAACACTATCTTGTTTTGTAAAGGGCTTGCCACTGCATGAGGCTCCTTTAAATGTGTGGTATGGTGAGGGCATGATATAGGCAGTCCTTGCACCATTATTGGAGAGATTGTTTCCATGGTGCCTTGTTGTCACACAACTGACACCATTTTTTTAGTGTTAACTTATTTTAGTCACTTCACCTTTCTATATGAAGCTGAATAAATTTTCAATCAGGGCTTATTCTTTTAGGTCTCGTTTATTTTAGGAATAATATAAATTTCAGAATATGTATTCCTCTTTGTTATTCCCAAAATAAGTTTTTTTTATCTCAGGAATAACTATTTTCATATTTACTTGGGTTCACTTATACTCTAGAATAGATAATTATATTTGATGTGATATAAAGTGAAATAAAATATAGGAAAAATGTGTTTTTTTATAATATGAAAGTACCATGAATATGCTTTGATTTGATATAAAGTAGGTTGAGGAGAAAGATATCAAGATCAAATTAGTGATTGATTTAGTGTGTGATACTAGATGTAATTTTGATGAATAGTATTTGTACTCTAGAATGATGTTATTATGATGTTATTGTGATATTTATTTGTTATTCTAGAATAAAGAGTTATATTCCAGAATAAGAAAAAAGTTATTCCTAGAGCGAATGAGGTTTTACTTTTTTCGATTGATTACCTTTAGATAGTTTTGGCTTCACTTCGGTGTGCCTTTTCCTATGTATTTCACATGTCGGAATCATTTTGATGGTTGTTGGCAGCTTGGCGCTCTTGTTTGATGCTAGTTTATAGTGTCAAACATTTTAAACAATCTAATTGTTTGCAAGAAAAATTAATTGTTATACTTGCTTTTTTGAGTTTATGTTTTTTACATTTGTAATTAATATTTCTTACCATCCATTTATCTCACTGGTTAATAGGATTAAGCTGCTATTTTGGACCTTAGCATATTCTCATCTTTATTGCATTTAATAATTCTGGGTTTGATCTTTATTTCCACTCAATATTAGCTTAATCTAGTGACATATAGAACTAAACTTATAATCTAGTTTAAATGCTTTATGAGACAAATGTCCATGACTGCAAGTTAAATTAGCTTTTATATGTCCATCTTGTCAAGTTCGAGCTGAATAAGTTTTGGGTCAACATTGTAGACCTAGAAAGATGCAAAAATTTTGTTGTTAACCTGTTATGGCCTCAGGCCCCTTTGGGTTTGGTTTGTGCTTGGTCTAAAATTTAGAGGTTTAATCTTAGTTTTCTTATTTATTTTGTTCAATTTGCTTGGGTTGGCGAGAAGCTTGGAGTTCTGAGATCCTTGCTGGAAAGATGTACTTGTAACCAATGATGGTCGTGCCACTATTGGCACGGCACGCCCCGTCGTGCCAGTGGCACACCCCTTCATGCAAGTGGCACACGCATAAACACGCATTTAAAATATTTTTAATAAACTTTTTAGGATTTTTAAAGATATTTTTTGGTCTTCGATATATCAATCTTTAGTTTTTGGTTTAAATATATGTATTGTTTAAAACCTATATTATAATATTTTATCTTTAGATTATTTTTGTAAATGACATATTCTATTAAAGACAAAGCAACAGTTAAATATAAATATTATTCAACACATACTATGATTGAAGACATTTATTAAAACTAGTATTGATGATTGAACACTCCATAATATAATTGAACACATAATATTAATCCATAATAGTTTAATAATTAAAATTAATATCTAGTTGAATGTAAAATGATGAGGAGAATCAAATACTTTATATGTCAGCATAAGAATAACATGAGAATGTTGCATTAAATATTGTCGATATTCTTCAAAACTCATTCACTGATAGTATTGCTCATTATAATGTCTCACTTAATCTTTATACAAATAGAAATTTTATAATTCTCCTATGATATGATATGAATATTGAACATGCACGGGAATAAACGGCACTGGCACTGGCATATGCACAGACACACCATAAACATATGCAGATTGTAGATATAGAATATAATAATAGTGTTCTAGCTCTGGTGGGTGTGATTGATATGATGATAATTATGATGAACTTATCATTTTGTGAGTGCACCTCTCCTAATGTCTAGCTATTTAAAGACTCAAGTCCTCTGTAAAAGAATACCTCTCTGAGAAGGTTGTGTAATAGGAACGTATGTCTTATCTCTATTATCACCGTCACCAGACTTAGTCTCGTTATTATCACTATCACCATCACCATCACCATCACCATCACCATCACCATCACCATCACCATCACCATCACCATCACCATCACCATCACCATCACCATCACCATCACCATCATCATAATTATCATCTCTAGTCTCGTTATCATCAATTTTATTTAAGCCTTCTAAATGATCAATTGATCAGTTGATTTGATAATGACTGATGAAAATAGAAAAAAAAAAAAAAACCTCCCCACATAGCACAATGACTGGCACGGGGCTGTGCCGAACGACACACTATTGTACTATCTCGGCACGCCACTCGTGCCGGTTGGCATTTACTGGCATGAGGCGTGCCGACCGGCACAGCCATCCATGCTTGTAACTCAATTTAAGTCCCACATGCCACACTCATGAGTCAAAGGCATGATAGATTAGAGTATAGTTGTTCCTTATGGTTCGTAGAAGGCAAATACTGCTAATTATGGTGTATTATCATAATTACTATCACTATCATCATCATTATCATCTCTAGTCTCATTATCATCAATTTTATTTAAGCCTTCTAAATGATCAATTGATCAGTTGATTTGATAATGATTGATGAAAATAGGAAAAAAAATGCCTCCATATAGCACAATGACTAGCACGGGGCTGTGCCGAACGGCACACAGTTGTGTCATCCCGGCACGGCACTCGTGCCGGTCGGCACGAGGGTGTGCTACTGGCACACCCTGTGCCAAGTGCCGTGCAATTACTGGCACGGGACATGCCGACCGGTACAACCATCATGCTTGTAACTCAATTTAAGTCCCACAGGCCACACTCATGGGTTAAAGGCATGATAGATTAGAGTTGTTGTTCCTTATGGTTTGTAGAAGGCAAATGCTGCTAATTATGGTGTATTCTGTGCAGCCACAAGACATTTTTCGCTAGAGTATCGAGCTTATTGTGGTACTTGATAGGAACATGCCTAGAAAATGATAGCATCCATGCTTCCAAAATTAAATTGTTTCGGTTATATAAGTAGGTTTCATTATAAAACATGTATAAGTGTTTGATGGCCATAGTGAAACAAAGATAACACAGTTGTTCTGTTTTAGTATGCCTGCGCATGCAAATCATGTTATGCTGATATTGAGGACGCTTGCACTTTCAACATACTCTATATAAGGGCATGCCAACAAATGTCTGGTACTCCTGTACTTGCAAGTGAGTTTCAAAGCATCGACCAGCTCATCCCAATTCCTTCAACAGTGAAATTCCTGCTAGAAATAATGGATACATAGTCATGTAGGAATGTAAAACAATATACCTTCTAAGGCTTGTTTATGTAGCATAACCACAAAATAGGGATGGGGCTGTTGCGCTTGGTTGCATGCCAGCAAGAGATCAAGGAAAAGACCAAATAGAACTATTGAAGGGTTTGTAAGTTAAGTTCTAATAAAAGTTTGGATGGTTGAACCTAGATATATACATATGCTATATGCACTACTGCACTGCCAGTTTTAGAGAAAGGTAAGAATGTTGCACGAGCTAATAACTCTTTAGGTTTTGTTGTGGCACCTCGTCTCTTTTGGATGATGATAATATATTATGCAATAATGTGCATTTTTTTTTCTTCTTTTTGTCAAGTATCCTGCAGTATATCGTATTTTCTTTGTGTTGAAGGATAAGTAGCATTATGATGTTTCTTGTTGCTTTATCACCTCAGTGATGGTGCAAGACAAGTCTTAATATAAACCTTTCAAACCACGATTATGCAGTATTTAAGTTAGGATGTTGTTTTGCTTTATTGTTTCACTTATTTACAAGCACTTGATGTAATAAACTTGACGATAAGGAGCTGTATGAATCACCACTCTATGTGATGGAATTTTATATGATGAATCTAGAAGGATTTTTATTTAAGTCAGAACTTATGCTTTAGTAGATTAGACTTGCATTCATGGCAATGCAATTTTTTGGAAGTGGTCATCAAAGTGAAGATAGAAGTTGGGATTAATGAGTAAGAGTTAAAACTGTGGTTTTTTTCTTTTCTTGAGAGTAAATATTCTATAGAGGATTTTATCATAGATCCAAAGGATAATTGTAATGAGGCCAATTATATTGTAATTTATATGGTCTCTTATTGGGCTTTATCTTCCACTTATTTAGTATTTGATTGTTGTTTTTTTCTGGTACACTTCTTTAGTACATTTCAGTTGTTTTTCTTAATGTTCTGTTCTTTAAAGTTGCTTTGGGGCTTTTGTTGACTGGATTAGTTCTGTGTTTTGTATCTGGGTCGGTTCTGATCTATTAATAAACCTGTGGGGAGGTAGTAAGAGGACACGATAACACAGAATCCTGCACTAATCATAGATGGAGGAAAAAATCCACATAATAGACCCAAATATATGGGGCTAAAACTTAGGTTGCTTTTGTCATCAATGCTTATCAACAAATTCAAAACAGTCTACTGTTACTAGCTTCAGTTTTGTTTGAGGAATGCTATTTATTTTGACAAAGCCCTGTGTCAACTTGTAAAGTACTCTTCTTTTGCTTATTATTCTTTTGTTTATGCTGTTCTCACTTCCTTTCTGCTTATTCTTGGCAGATATAATCGATTAGTTGTTGTTTATGATTTAATGCTAATTAGTTAGTTTGCAGTCCTTCGCTATTGCATATTTGGCACATATTAGTTCGAGTCTAATTGCAATCTTGTCAGTGTCCATGCTACGAAGAAAATGGGATTTCAATTTTTTTTTCCTCTTTCTGTAGTAGTCTTTTGTAGCATACTGACGACAGGAAAGCATTTACAGTCAGGAAAGCATTTACATATTATTTCATGTACTTCCAGGTTAACAGAGGCGTCCCTCTAAGTGAAGCTCTTCTTATGCATGATAAGTGGTTGGAAGACAAAGGAATAAAACACACAAATTTTGCTGTGGTTACATGGGGTGATTGGGATTGTCGTACAATGTTGGACTCAGAATGCAGAATCAAAAGGATTAGAAAACCTCCCTACTTTAATAGGCAAGTGTTCTTTTTTCTTTTCTATCTTCGTTTGGTGTTAGTGTGCCATGAAATCTATTTGTGGCTGTCACCAGTTAGGTGTTGTTCTTTACATGTTGCATGTAGAGAGTCTCTTCTGTAATTTGTCTGGTTAGATCCTACATCTGAATGTGATCATATGATATCCAGCCCCTTAATTTGGTCCATCTCTGGCTTATCTCAGATAATAGTGCTATAATGGCATAATTCTCCAGAAGGGAGGTCAATTTGCTGCTTCATAGTGTTCAGGTTCAATTGATTCAACCTTCCTATGTTGCAATAATTATTGCTGTTAGATGAGCAGTTGACCTTGGACTTTCTTGGCCAGCAGCTTCATTTCCTATCTAAGTTCACCGCAAGACTGGATCATTTCTCACTTAAGCATCTGTTAGCTGTCCTATTTAAAGAACATCTGGTTATGCTAATTTTTCTTCTCAATGGTGAGCAGATGGATCAACTTAAAGGTCCCTTTCCAGAAGGCGTTCAGCATCAGGTGCGGTCTTAAAGATGCAGTTCAGCAGGCTGGTCTGGTATGGGAGGGTCGTCCCCACTGTGGCCTTGACGACGCCCGCAACACTGCCCGACTCCTTGTTCTCCTGATGCATCGGGGTGTCAAATTTGTCATCACCAATTCATTGATGAGTCAATCCACCAACTGTCCAGTAACGTATCAATCACCACCTGACTTTTCTTTGGACCCCAACCAGCAGCCACAGAAGCAGAATGGGCCTCCTGTCCAATTTCATCCATTTATGGATCCCACAGGAAAGGAGAGCCACATGTACTGCTTCTGTGGGGTGCTGAGCAGCCGCTGCGTGGTTCGCAAGCCTGGGCCTACCCAAGGCAGATGCTTCTTTGGGTGTGGCAATTGGACAGCTGCTAGGCGAGCCGTCTGTAACTATTTCGTGTGGGCGTGTCCCTGAGGGAACAAAGTTTGATTTTTCTGCTATCTGCAAATGAGTCATTCGCCTAGAAAGCTAAGAGATGAGTAATCAAAAACTTGAAGTCGTAGGTGCGTGCGTGGTCGTGCTTCGTATATATATGTGTAACTAGAGCTCTTTGCTCATATGCCAGTGGAAGGTTTCTAGGTAGTATCTAACCTGTGATACTGACTTCTGTTGATAGAAGAGAATGGGGATCAGATGCTGCTTAGGATACTTTATCTCTAAATAATCTTAAGTTATGGACTCTTTTAACATTCCCTAATGGAACTCTGTTGGAGGACTTGCTTTCTTGCAATTATATTTGCTGCTTAAATGAAATGATTGGTTTGAGTTGTCGTGAACTGGATTTTTGATGTTTAACCTATGTGGATCATCGAGTCAGCTGAATGTTTTTCAGTTATCATGCTATCATGTGTTTGTTCTCCGTATAAAAGATGTAAAGCACAAGAAATATACTATATCTGTCTGAAAAATCTAAATTAATGTTTAAATCTGTTGTTTTAATGTTTCTATGACCCAAGTATATTGCAGATGTGCAAGTTTGGGCTTGCCTTATCAAGTAGGAGCCTCGTTTTCTTAGAATGCCTTATTTGATCTTTGCCTTCTTTTTATTTTAGTAGAGACAGCAGGAGCTATCCAATCCCTATTTGATCTATAAAGTTGAAATAGTGCTTCCATAATATAGATGTGTGAAATGATATCTGCAGAGCAATCTTTACAAAATAATAACCAAATACCGGCGTATGATTTATTTGAGTAGAGAAGCCTCTTTGTATAATAATTAGTTTATTTATGATTCTTTGATCAATAGTAATCCTTGCTCTGTAAATATCAATTCCTCTTAAATATTATTGAAAACTATAAACACAGATGATTTCAACAATTCTGAAAGTTTCTGTGATTTTTTCTGATAGAATTCAATAGTTCCCACCTTCATTTTTTCACCTTGCATGACTTATTTTTCATTTTTTTTCTTTTGGAATTTTGGTGAGAAGAATGGGTCATTTGTCTTGTTGATTTACTCCATGTTAAATCCCTGGTTGCATGTTTTTGTACCAATTTGTTCTCCTGCTTGGAATATAAATTCAGCGTAATTGTCATAATCCATTTATTACATTCAGGAAAAGTATAACCAAACAACAAATAGCTTAAGTTTTGGAAAATACAAATGCACAGAGTAAAATTATCTCTAATGCATCTCCAATATTTCATATATAAAAGTTTCATATCTTAATTAGTAGCATTGATGGATGATACTGGAAAGTAGCATAAATAGTTGGATTCTAGCAAATCAAGCCATTGTACAGCAGTTAAGATAGCTCAGAAACTTCTGTTTTTTCTGCATAAAATGAGAAATAAAAGTTAGAAAAAAAATCTCTATTAAGGCAATAAGTTGTTGTTTTTATAATGGAGGCTCTGCATCTACCATTGCAGTATGAAGATAAGCAATGGTGCTATATGTATATCTTGCTCAGAGAATTTATATATCTTTATGAAAGGAACCAAGTCTTGCTGACAATGTTGCAATAATATTTTCAGTAGTTCTCATCGACTGGATGTATCATGAGAAAAAGTTTTCAAGTCTTTCAGACTTGCATACCTGCCCATATGAGATGGATGAGTAAATTATGTGTTATACTCAGAGATGAAGAAGAAAATAGTTTCTCTTTCTTGCTTAGGGCTCAAACCAATTTAGGTGTTATATTCAAACACATAAAATAGGCTCTTAAAAAGAATTACTTAAATCAACCATCATTTCAATCTTTTGTCTTAACTTTCTCCTCTTCTTATTCATCTACTTTAAAGAATATTTTGATAATTTAACATAAAATATACTCATGCCACAGCTAAACCGATCTACAGTAAAACATCATATTTTTCTGAACCAATTTAAACTACTTTACTCAAGTTTAAAAAATAAAAGTACCCAACGAGATTTAGAGTTAAGCTACGAGGTATTATATTGCATGAAATGAAAAAAGAAAAGAAAAAATTAACACAAGCAGTGCAGTAGATAGAAGATGAAATTATTTGATGAACAGAAACAACGCCGACAACATTTACCGTCACGCGATTATCTTCACGTCGCCGATGTGCCATGACTTTTGCTTCATTACCGACGGTCGATCGCCGCACTTCTCTCTTCTGCTGCTTCCTATTTGCACGAACCCGCGAGAAGATCCTGGAATAATCCGGTGCACCTCTCTTCTGATCCCAACCTCCAAACTGAGGAACAGACTTCCAGCCATTTTTCTGGGGATGAACCCAAACAGGAAGTAAAGAAAAGATCAAGAAGTTGGCACATTTTGAACGTAAATTTTGAGGAATTTTTTTATTCTTCTTCATAGACATCCTATGAAAAATGATAAGGGATAACAATGTGTGTTAACCTGTAAGTTGATTAAAAACCCAATAAAGTGACAGAAGAAGTTTGCACGGCAAAGAAATGAAACGAAATTAATCCGATTAGTTTGTTTGTAAATTACCTCTTTGTGGCTCTCCATGGTTGGATTCATGAAGAGGGAGAATCCTCATGCAAGTATATAAGGAGCTGCTAAATTAATGGATATAGGGTGGGGGTTTACTTTTCTCCCCATCTTCTATGGAGACCCACTTCTCTCTCATCTCTTGTTTTTTTTTTTTTCTGTTTCTTTTTCTATTTATGGTTCTTTTAAATTAGACCAAAATTATCCAAAATGTCACCTTGCTAATATTATTGCATTTTCGTCAAAAATATTTGGTCTCTTTCTATACAAAATATTAACCAGATTGGCAGCTATGTTAGCATTTCTAAAACCGTAAGAAAAAGATGTAGAAAAAAGAAGAAGAAGAAGAAGAAGAAGAAGAAGAAGATAATTGTCTCTCTGTCTCTCTTTCACAATAGCCTCCGCTGATAATTAGCCGATTGAAGATGTTAATGTTATATTTGCACCTAATGAAGTCCATATCCAGTTTACGCTGCCCTTTTACTTTGTCAAAGGGTTAGAGATTTGAGTGTTTTCTGCATCATCTCATTTGATAAAAAAAAAAAAAAAAAAAAAAAGAAGAAAGAAGAGAAAATGTGGGCTTGTTGTTTGAGCAGTACGAGTGGGAGCAACAATTGTCTCAAGAGTCTGATTTTGGTTTGAGCATTGGGTTGCCTACTAAAAGTTAGCTTGCAAATTAGTTTCAATCTCTCAGATATCATAGATTTTATACGACTGCTGCATTGCCTAATTTCTTATTTTAATGGTAGATAACAAACAGAACTGCCGAAATTTATCCGAGCTGGTGAGTCAAGGGAAACATACCAATTCACCTAGGAAAAGGAATCCTAGTTGTATTGCCAACTGCCAATTGCCAATAGCTAGTTATGGATCATATCATTATCATTTTTCTAAGTATTTATGTCTCACCTGGCCAACAAATTTTCCATTGTGATGCAATTGGTGGCTCTCTTGATTCTCATAGTTAATCCTGTACTTTTTCTTCTTTACTTGGTATATAAGGGTGTCTGACAGAGTTGCTTAATAAGACATTCATTGTTTTAAATCTGATGGATGTTTCAATAACTTGTATGGTATCAATGAATTATTATCTTCTGTTCAGATGTAGTTGGATCTTTATGATCATTTCAATGAGATCAAATATACAAACACATTAGAAAATAAAATCTTTTTAGTACATATCACCAGGATATTGGTGCTCCTCAATGCAGGTAAAAAGAAACACCAATTTGTTATCAATATAAAGCATTTGAAATTAACATCCATGTAATATTTCTTAGCACATCGTGCCAAAGGATGAAGGAAATTTTAAGTACATGGATTGTTCCTGACATACTTATGAAGAAAATGAAAATTATATCGCTATAACAGTTTATTGGCTTGCAGGTCCTGTCTCTCTGAATAGGCGACCTAGTATCAACCATATAATCAGATAGCAGTAGTAGAAACAAAATACAGTTGGAAATTTGTGCCTATTGAGACTATTCAATATGTTGGGATGGAGGAATCAGCTTTGAGAGCGTATGCGTGAATTCCCCCTGATACATTGAAAACGCTGTTGAATCCCTGCAGGATAAGGAACATTACTTAAGAAGTTTATTTGGTAAGTCATACTGTGCATTATTATTATTTTTTTCATGCCATACCACAACAGAATGCTAGCAAGAGTTTAATTATCTTATAATCCATATTAGCTGTCATAAAAGTACAGATTTCTTGTTCTTGATAACTATATGGTTTGTACGCCCAATTACAGGTCAATGGAAGTCAAGATTTTGTCAACAGTTTGGCTTATTTTCATGTGAGATATTTAACTCTGATCACAGAGCATACAATTTTCTGAAAATGAAGGGACGCAACACCGAAATGGACTTACTTTATCCTACCTTCATCTTTTGAACAGATGCATAAATCTCAAAAGAATTTTCATGCCCAAAACTGTAGGGCTGTCGATCCTTCCCAAGTTTAGAAATATAGGTTTTATGAAATCCAAAATCAGTATTTATAAAACAGTATTACCTGTGTTTGCAACCATTTAGCAACTTGCATCGATCGTACACCATGGTGACACTGGTAAAAGTGAATCAATACACATATAGTCAGGATGCAGATGAAAAGATGCAAGTAGATTACATGCCAACCTCCAATAAAATCTTATTATACTTGCTGTACCACTTAGACCATGGAGAATAAAAATGGTAGAAAGTTAAGATAATACGTAAAAAAAAAGATCATTCAGCAAGGTCATCTTCTGTGTTTGATTGATGAGGAATATTTTGCTTAACCAAATCCCTGCTACTCTCCATATGAAGTGGAGGTAACATTAATAATAATAAAGAAAAATAAAAGATTGAGAAAAGTTTCTTTGAAATTATCTACTTACCAAGACGTATGTGTCCTTCTTAGGATCAAACTCATCTGTTATTACAGATCCCCATGTTCCAAATTGACGAAGAGGAAGAACTTTAAAACCTGGCAGAGAAGCTTGAGCTCTACCATGCAAAAAGAAAACATAAATCGATAAGCATAATTCGGGGGTAGAAACAAACTTTAATGTTATAAGAATTTGCATTTCAAATCACAGAGAATTTCCACTTCAGATTGAGCATCATTAAAACATTTAGTATAATTAGATATAACGATAATGCACCAAATTCTAGTTGTGGTGCAGTATTACTTTAAAGTTGCCAATGAAGACAGCAGAATAAAGGATGATTGGGAAATTCAAAAGAATACCTTTTCCTATTAGAAAAGTAAACCGACACAGCCAGGATAACAGATTCAAGGTCAAGTTGGGTCCAGTCTGTATGAGAAAAGAAGGCTTACACTTCCTCAGGCTCTCGGACATCAATCAATTGAGCTTCCTCAACGAAACATGGATCTTGCATTTTCAAGTGAAGCTCTTCTGGTTCAATATCTTGGAGTATGGATTCTTCCCTGGTACTATAGAGTATTAGATAAAAGATTCACGGTGGACACTATATTCATGGTGGACGATTTTGAATGTTTACAATCAAAATAAGGAATGCAATGATTCTCTACCTCTCAGAAAGCACTTGTAAGAGATGCCATCCAAATTTAGTCTTGCAACGAACAACTTTATTCAAAGGTGCACTAAATGCAGCTTCCTCAAATTCTGGCACCTAATCAGATTTCATCAAGAAATTCTAACTCGTCAGTTGCTTTGGTTTTTCCCACATTCTATTTATCATTAATGTAACACAATGTATTGTAGATTTAAACCACTTATGACATAGTATGGCACTTGTTCTGAAGATATGACAAATAGGAATTATACAAAATCACATAACAAACCTGTGATAACTTAAAAGATATAAGAAATCTCAAAAAGCCATGCCTAAACGGTCGTTTGTATATTACAAAATGATTAATGGACTCCAGAAAGCATAGTCACTATATTTTTCTGTACGGATTATAATAATGAATAATAACTAATTGCTACATACCGTTTGGCCTCTTCGAATCCACCCAAGCATACCACCATTTTCCTTAGACGGACAAATAGAATATTCCACAGCCAAATCACTTAAATCAATTTCTGGAAAAATCAAGTAATCTGTAAGATATTTATCAGTATCCTATATATATGAGCATGAGCAGCCTGAGAAAAGAATCATTTTATGAATTTAAACATGTGTAATTATTAAAACTTAGTTATAAACATGTATGCAGCATATAGGTGTGTTATCTTGTCGGCGCTCAGTAACAACACAGCAGCAAGAAATTTCTGTTTTAAAAAGTTAATTTTGCACTTCCTGACATATGTTCCATGCAAATTCTCCCACTGCCATATGAAAAGCACATTGTCCCAAGCATCAAAAATGGTTGTAACATTACTGGATTTAGATAAAGTTTTATATTCTCAAGAAACACCAAAAGCAATTTTATCCCCAATCTAATCCTCCCTTACTCTCCTCCCTGACATTCATGCTTCCCACCTATATTTACTCTCTCTACCTTGTCTCCCATCCGTTTTAAGTGACAGACCTAGTCGCAGAATGTTTGTATAGATAGATGTTGACAATGAGAAGATTAATGAACTAAACATATTCATTTTCTCAGTTGGCCCTCACTTCCTTTTCAAAATATTCTTTGAATATATGACGGCATATCTATATGCCTAAACACCAGCAAGTTTTCTTCAGAAAATTAGTGCCCCTTTAATTATTGAATACTTGCATTAACATAATGGGACATTCATAGCAATGTCATTGGAAATGGAAAGCCATAATAAACAGAAGAAGTAAATTTACTGGGAATAATATGTTTAACCAAACAAACCTCCTGAGATGCGTTGCTGAAGTTCCACCAAAAGCTTAAGATTATCTTCACCGACAAGCAAATGCTGAACTAATACTTCTTTACCCTCTCTTCCACTACTTCCAGAACTAAACATAACTATACACAGAATAACAATTCAATCAAAACATCACGACAGACATGATTCCTGGAGCAGTTCCATGAATCAAATCAACTAAAAAGCAAAATCCAAATGTCAGAGAAAAATTACCGAGAAATTTCCAACCTCCCAAATTGTATGAGAAAACACAAAAACAAAAAGGTAACTCATTTATGGGCCAGGAAGGCTCCTCAGGGTGGAAAGCACCAACCTTTGCGTTGAAGCCTGGGGTTGCGCACCATGGATGGAGTCCACCTCAAGAAAGGGGAAGAAGAAGAGGATGGCGAAGAGATGGTTGAGTTGAGAGAGGGAAACAAAGGTGGCGCCTTGGCGAGTGAGCTGGGGAAGTGGGGATTGAAGGAGGAGAGAGCAGGAATTCTAAGGTTGGAGAAGAAGAAAGTGGGAGAAGAGAGGGAGGGGAAGTGGACTGCTCTAAACATGCCTTTCGCTATATCTTTTAGCTATCAGATCTCTATTGTTTCCCAAGAAAAGATTTTGTTGAGGAAAGTGGAATCTAAAAAAAAAAAAAAAGGCCTTTTTGCTTTTATACCCCTGTAAAATAACATATACCTACCTCTCTAAATTCCAACTTTGCATCTACGACCTTGAAAATCTTGATTTTGTGTTCACACCCCTTCAAAGCTCTTTACTAGGCCCAAAAGGCCTGAGTTTGATAAAGCCCATGGGCTTTATCAAAATGGGTTACATGCTTAAGAGAACTATATAGTATTATACCACACACACACACACATATTTGATAGGAAAATGCTATAAAAAAATTTCTAGCTTTGAATCAAGTTTAATTGTGGCTGATTTGTGTTTTTAACTTTGAATCAAGTTGCCTGCAAACAGTAGGCGTTGAAATGAGTAGATATATTGGAAAAAGAAGAATTTGGAATCACTCTCTTTTCATGAGACTTGACAATTAAGGCATTGAATTGTTAATAGGAGAAGGGTTGAATCTGCCAACAGATTGCAGCTTGGTCTTCTTCTAACTGTCACTGTAGAAGGCCAGTCCATGTTCAAATCTTGTGGGCTTAGTATCCAAACATTGTCTCTCTAGAAGATCTAGAGATTCTATTACTTGTATCATTATCCTCTCTCTTTTTTTCTTTTTCTTTTGGTCTTCTTCTTTTCTATGTGGAAGGTTTGGAAAACAACTTTTAGATGCCATAAGGGTCAATTGTCATCTCCGTGCTAAGAAAATGAGTAGATTTGAGCTCCCAGGTTAATTTTCAAATTGATTCTCTTCACACAATGTTTGTCCGTTAGGGTTCTGACCTTTTATTGAGACTGTTAGGAGTTAAAGGATTCTCTATCAATTTGCAAGTGGAACTTATTCGCAAATAGTGGAAGATTCATACGGCAAGCTAAACAAGGTTGAACCACTCAATGTTGACCAATATCCATCCAAATTAAACCTTTACTTTATAAGCAATCTATATTGACCAATTTCAGTTCTAACATATAACTTCCAAGTTTATGTATATATATATATATATATATTCATTTGCAATTGCTCAATTTTAATTAGCTTTGAAACAACTAACATCAGTTTCCCCTCATTGAAATCAAAATGGACCGACTGCTTCTAATCTAGCAGTTTAACCACCAAATAATTCAATCACCTTGCACTTTTATTCACCTCATAAGACTTGGATATGTGACTATTTCTATTATTACGTTTAGAGCTTATCTAGATACATGATAGATTATTTGCTGATCCTTTGGCTGAAAGTATTGGTCTATGGATATGAGAATATAATCCAATCCAATGAGATCTCAATAGATAATTAAAGAACATCACTATAACTTGGACATTAACTAGGAGGATTTGTGGTGGAGGAAAGTGAGTAGAAGTTGCATATATGACATATTACTTCTTTCTGCATCAAGCTAATGAAAGCTGGAGAGCAGAAATTCTAAGCTATTATTGACAAAGAGTGGAAAAAACATTGCAAAGGCTTAAGAGTCCACTTCAACTGTCTTTGTCATGCATTCAATGCTTTTGTATGTTTGCAGAAAGAGATATTTGACCGAGATAAAAGCATCAATCTTATTTATATAATGGTGTTTGGCTGTAAAAGTTCAGATAAAAATATTTTATATCGAGGACCAAAACTCCTTTTTTTTAATATAATTTATATGTATTTAAGGCTAGATGAGTTTATGCATGCACTATATTGGAGTAACCTGATATTAGAGTGAAAGAGGTGTTTGATTTGATGGATAGCTTTATCCCACTAGTGGTTCCATTAGGCAGTAGCTGACATGACCTGTCTCTAGTCAGTATCTTCCTGTGGCTTTGTGCAAGCCATAATCTTCTATTGCAGTCTCACTCCACTATGAATAATTTATAGCAGGAGAGAGAGAGAGAGAGAGAGAGAGAGAGAGTACATCGTAGAATCAAACTCAGTGTCTCAAACTAAAGCTAGTGTTTGTCGTTTATTTTTAGTTCGTATAAATTACTATGCTGTAACTATTTATAATAATAAAAATTAGAGATAAGATATAGGTATTGAGATCTTTCTCTCACAAGTTGAAAGTGAAGTTATAGTAGTACTCTTTGGAGAGTTTGAATCTGAGGTGCAATTGGCAATGGTGGCCATATATACAAGTGTACTGCCTAAGTAATTAATGACCCAATCCTAGGTAGAACTTGCTTGATTACTGCCCTCAATATCCAATGATCAAATTAAGAATGAGGATTTCTTATGCATGTGAGAAAACTAAGTTCTTGATGTATGAATAATATATAGTTGAGTGATCATCTAGCTGGATGAACATATTTTTCTACTTATCTCTGCATTTTATGCTAGATGATGTTGAAAGTTATCAAGGTATAGAAGAAACAAAGTACCTACATTTATATATATATATATATATATATATATTCTTGATTTAATGATCATATAGTCTACTTGGATTCATGCACACGTCCTGGCTATCAAAGACCAGTAACTGAGTTGATCATTAATAATGGGTTAGTGACCTACAACGAGTCTTAACTCTAGCCGTTTAATTCATCTGCAATATTAAGAATTTAATAGTGTTTCTATTAAATCAATACCACTAGGATACAAATTCATGAATAAGCAATGAGACCTTTTAACTAGGTAATATTATTTTTCAACTACATAATGACCCTCTCTGGCATAGATATCTATACAAGTGTGAGCTTAATAAGTATTTACTATCCAATATCAATGTACAACCACTGTCATTTAGTTTGACAAACAATTCAACTCTTAATAGATTTACAGCGTTAAACTAATGACGTCCACAATGCAGCATAAATATCGTAAGACAGACAATGTTTATAAGATTATAAAAAA
The DNA here is from genome assembly GCF_019914945.1 of Typha latifolia. Lineage (NCBI taxonomy): Eukaryota > Viridiplantae > Streptophyta > Magnoliopsida > Poales > Typhaceae > Typha > Typha latifolia. The sequence continues at coordinate 2,469,345 of NC_133087.1, read as the reverse complement.
TATTCCTATAAAAGATATGTTTAAGCTGGAATTAATTTAGTGGTAGTTGTTATGTATCTATCACTAGTAGCTCCATCGGTACCATCATTCCGAGCAAAATGCTGTTCACCTAATTAATGCTATATAGTAATTAAGGACGATGATGTCCAGCAATTATCAATATAATAATATATGCCCCAAACTTTGGTATAAAATTTTAATATTATATATATATATATATATATATATATTACTCGGAAACTTCCCTTTTGTTTTGATCTTTCCGTACGATAACGATGTGCTTGAAGGTAGGATACCGAAGAGATGAACACGTGGAGTTGGTAGGAGCCGAGCCGAGCCGAGCTGAGGGGACCAATCGCTCTCCAGATGGCGTCACTAGGGCCGCAGTAGCAACGTCATCGTCCGACCTAGTTTCCAGGAAGGCCACGTGGCATCATAATTGATGTAGTGATTGCGGCCTATCGATGCCAATCTATCTATTCCAGTCCACTTTCACCTTTTTGGGGGAAGGATGAAACCGACCTTAAATTACTCCCGCAAACAACGTCCCCAAGAATATGGAAGAGTTATCTTTAACTCTCACAAAAGAAAATTAGATAAATAAATAAATAGTTCCTAATATTTTGACGGTCTTCTTTTGAAAATTTTAAGGAGATTTATTTAGGATATTAGATAATAGACTACCAAACAGCATACTTCATTTTCTAGCATTCTCTATCAGTCTAAGATTTTAGATAAATTATGAGTTAATATATTATTTTATTTTATAAATATTTTTATATTCAAATATCAATACGCACCGTTTAATTTAATTAATACCATTTAAGTTTAAACTCCTTTCTCATTAAATAAACACAATTATACTTACAAACACCTTACAAATATTCTTAAACAACATGGTATTCTATTAACTTTTAAAATTTTAATTTCTCCATAATAATTATTATAATTAATACACACGATGATGGATGACAGGCTATTAGTTTTTATAGAATATGTAATTAGTGCTTATGTATAAGGCTTTATTTAGAATAAATATAGTATTAAAAAGAAGAGGTGTTGAAAATTATAGTTAGTATAACGTGACGTAAATAATTACCGCATGGATGAAGTTTTTGAGAATGAACTTATAACGTAAATAATTACGGCATGGATGACGTTTTCGAGAATGAACTTAAAGATAGCCTCTTTTTTTTACTAAATTTTTTAATTAAAAAGAAAAGGAAGAAGATTTCTACCATCTCAAATTATTTTTGGGGAGTAATAAAAATAAATGATTGGGTACCCATGAGAGCTCCTCAAGGCACCTTCTTCCTCTCTCTTACCTCCAATTATCTCTCCATATCCTTTTTAAAATCTTTCATTAATTATTTTAACCACATGCTCCCATTTTTTCTCCACCTTCTTTGCCTTCCAAGAAAGCACACAAGAAAAGAACTCCTCCTCCCCTTCTACAATATAAATCCCCTCTCCTTTCTCTATCCATCAATATATATCCATGGGCAAATCGCCTCCTTTGGCTTCTCACAGCCCCTCTTCTTCTCCTCCTTCTCACCATCGACTCCTAGAAATGGAAAAGCTTAGCGTCCATCAGAAGAACACCAAGCAGGCAGCCAAGTCCAAGAAGAAGCCCATCAAGGTGGTCTACATCTCCAACCCTATGAGGCTGACCTCCACCGCCGCCGATTTCCGCGCCACCGTGCAGAAGCTCACCGGCCGCGACTCAAACGTGGCCGAACTGGACGCCAGCGGATCCCCGATGATCGACTCAGCGGTCGGCGGTAATTCTCCGGCGGCCACCACTGGACCGGACTTGGGAGCGGGCCGCGGCGTGGACGGATATAGTAGCATCGGAGGGGAGACGTTTGAGATGTTTGACGAGGGTTTTGCACCTCAGTTGGTGGATAATTTCGCGGCGATGTATAATGTTTGTGAGATGTGGAAGTAATGCATTAGATGAGGCCTTGCAGTACGTGTATATGAATTACTACTTCTTTTTTGACCTTCATGGTATTGTATATGGTAGTAGCTAGTTTTAATGAACTACGCATGGAGCTTAAAGGTATATATATTCCTCTATCTCTTCTCTTTCATGTCTAGTTTCTGCATCACTAATCTCTCTTTTCATCATGAGCCTTTACATTGCTAAATTAGTAATCAAATAGACAGTAGTTCCTTGAGGGGCCTCTTTGGCTACTCAGTATAATTGAGCAAAAGAGTTTTCTATTTTTTTTTTATCACACGAGAAGAAATTAGTGTTGAATATGTAGTTGATACTACAATTTGGAGAGGAATGTGATGAGTATTTGGTGCTGATGTTACTTTCATATTGTACACTACTTGTACAAATACAACATCTCGAAATATATCCACTAATCCAAATTCTGCCCTGAAAATATTCACCTCTTGCGTAGTAATTTAGAAGCAAAGGACAGTGAGCAACTGCTCTATTAATTTTAGAAACTTTGCAGGTTGTAACATACTTCTATCCCTTTAATTTTTTTTTTCCCTATTGCATATATAAAATTTAGGAGAATTTTAATACATCAAACCAGATGATGGCCTGTTGACATCTCTTCTAATAGAGATGCTAAATTAATGGATCAGAAAAGAAGACCAAAAGGTTATGTAAGCTTGTGATCTGCAGAGATGATTGCTTTTTCGCATCTTAATCTTATAGTAAATTTTATCCTCAAAACAACAAACCTTGCTATAATTCCATGGATTTGGCTCACTTGAGGATTGTTAGCGGTGAACTTCATCGCCATTGCTGATTCGCTTGAATGCTAGTTGTTTTACATCTCAGCAGTTCTTTCAACATTTCCAATCAAATAATTTTTCTTCCAATCCTTACAAGAAGGGAAAAAAAAGTCAGATGAAATATTAGATGGAGAGATACATTCTAAGCTACCAGCAGGTTCTCGAAAGCATGGAAGTTTAAGCCAAGATAGACTACTTGGATGCATATATAATACGAACGTTATCTGCTAATCTAAAGATTAAAAAATTGATAATCAAGGTTTAACTGACAATTAGTGTTAACAGCTGGAGTAGCTCAGTTGGTTAGAGCGTGTGGCTGTTAACCACAAGGTCGAAGGTTCAACCCCTTCCTCTAGCGTGCTTTGTATTCTGATTAGTCATTCTGATTAATGTTTAATTATCTTTTATTTGGTAATAAATGAATCAAATAAGAGTTGGCTCGAAGTAAAACCCAGCTTGCTCATATTTGGCTTATTTTGCCACTCCTACCACCAACCATCAGTTGTTCATGATAAACTTTGCTTGAATTCTAACATTATTTGGTTACATGTCCATATAATCTCATACTACACAAATACATAATAGACATAGGAATGCTCAAGTCTACAATATATTGAGGTAATTAACACATCAGTTTCAAGTTTGAAGTTTTACTTTCCAGGTTCCTCACACCATCTCCATTAAATGGAAGAGCATCAAATATGCATTCACTGTAAGAAACAGTATGAACACAACTATCGATGGTATATATGGGAACTTTCTAATCCCTCACTTAGTTCCATATTACATGTTGTAAGTAATTGATAGCAACTATCAATTCATCAGTCTTAAAAGGCCATTTAGCAAATATATATTAACTCTCACTGGCTACTCTAAAAAGTTAAGTTATTAGAGCACAATCAATTTTACACTTTATATTCTAACACTTTTTCGTCACTCAAATACTAAGTTAACTACTCATAAACATTTATTCTATTACACAATATAGGTGGACAAATTTGACAAGCTCACCTGACCCTAATTGTAATGTAGTACCTCGATGGAGTTGCTTTGCAGAGAACAAACAAAGTTGATTAAAAGTGCTACTTAATATTCAAATGTCCAACCTCTATCTTTTCTCACTTTAGATTCCATACTTTGGAATGAGGGTGAGGGCATTTTGTCTTCAGAAAGTCACATATAAATGGTGCCTTTCTGACCTCTCTCCCACTTCCCTTTTGGCTTCAAAAGAAGCGTTGCATTGTTGGTGATGAGAGGAACAAATTCCATGGCATGTCTACCCAAAGAAAAAAGAAAAGAAAGAAAGAGAGAAAGAAAAGAAAAGGATTCCACTTTGTAGTGGAGTTGGTCACATTCCCTTGTGCTGGGTTTTATCATATACTATTAATATATCTACTCACTTTCCTATCTTAATTTAGCGGTTGGGGGGGTCATTTGTGTGAGAATAAAGTCTTAAGTGTCCATTGTCAAAAAAAAAAAAAAAAAAAAAAATCCAACAAACAACAAAGCATAAGAAAGCTGGAAGAATAAGAGAATATGTTGATATCCATAATATAATTGCATGGTGGTGGGAGTAAGTATTTGCAAAAGAGTCCTAGATGGGCATTGGAATGAGGGTTAAAGCTAGGTCGAGAAGAACCAATTACCACACTGTCTGTCTCCCTGATCAATTGCTTACAAGGAGAAAGTTAGAAGAAACCAGAGGAAAAGCAATGGATGAAGGAATCAAACCGACAAGTGCTTTGATAAGTGTGAAAAAATAAAAGAGAATTAGGAGGTGTTATCTTGGGAAGGGAAGGGGGGGGGGAAAAATATAATTTGGGTCGCACGGGTGGGTTGCTGAGTTTTTACTATAGATGGAGGAGCATCACGAGGGAGGAATTTGTAAGGCTTCTGAGATGAGAATTTATTAAAAATATGCTATATTTTATTTTTAGTCTAGTAAGGGCTATTTTGCATAATGTATGTACATATGCAGAAAAGCCCTTGGTAGAGTTCCATATTAATCTTTAGCAAATATGCTATTCTTGCGGCAAAGCGTCCTTATACCAGTCCTTGACGGCAGCAGTCAAAACATGTACTAGTGCTGTCTGCCAACAAATCAATTTGATTATTTTAACGCATATTCTCGTTCGTTTTCCCTGTACGAAACCATTTAACTTAAAACGTTAGCGCGAGAGCACTCTAACACCACTCTTTTTCCCCCAACTGCAAAGTTAAAAACCTCGGCTTTCCCCTTCTCATTTTACTCTCCTCAACTTTCCCTTTGTCTCTCCTCTTCTCTTCTCTTCTCTTCTTCTCCGAGGTCGAGTAGCTTCCTTGCAAACCCTAACCCTAGATCTCCGAAGGAGAGATGGCCGCCGGCGCCGTGGTGAGATCCCTAGCGGTGGCTTTGGCCTTTGCTTTGCTCGCGCTGCCGGCCTTGGTCTCGTCCAACACCGAGGGCGACGCGCTCCACGCGCTACGGAGGAGCCTGTCGGATCCCGACAACGTGCTCCAGAGCTGGGATCCGACGCTTGTGAATCCTTGTACCTGGTTTCACATCACTTGCAACCAGGACAATCGCGTCACGAGAGTGTAGGTTCCCGAATTCCTCTTTTATCTCTCTGTCTCTCTCTTACTCTCTACCCTCTTGCTTCGCAGAATTTTGATTGATTACGTCTTGTTGGGTTTGGGAGATTTGATTGGAAGATGCGGGTTTATGGGAAGAAAATTTAGGAAGTGGGTTTCTTAGCTTTGCCGATTGCAAAGGGATCTGATAGTATTTGAGTTGTACATAGCGTTTAGGTTTAAAAATTGTCTCTTTTTTATGCTTTGGTTGCTCCTTAATAGTTATTTAGTACCTTTTGCTGTTCCTACGGGTGAGGAGACTACAGTGGTACTACTGGATTTGCTTGCGATATTAGGTCAAACTCTGGTCTGTTTGCTAATGTTTTGGTTTTTGTTTTTCTTCCGTTTCTATAGATTATTTGGTTAATAATTTTGTGGTCTTTTGTTCAATTTTCTGATTGGGAGCAGCATCTTTGGAAATTTGTAAATTATCAGAACTTTGTTCATACCAATCATAGATCTTTTGCATTGGGATTAAGGGATAAACAAATTAAGTCAAAGGAGGAAAAATCTTTTGACCTAGCCCAGATGCTAGGCAACTCTTCAAGCTTGAAAAATAACGCAACAGAGTATATTTATCAATTATAAAATATCAACAGAAAATAGTCAAAATACCCTTTGCCATATCTAGAATTTCTCTGACATCAAGATACTTGTGTAATTAATGTGCAATTTGTCCACATAGGTTGCTTCTATATTGCATCAATTCTTTTTTTTTTTTTTTCTTTTTGTTTGTTTGTTGCTCTTCTTCTGTTTGACGTTGCCTGACCATGTACCTCCCATGGTTAGAGTATTAGCGTAACAAAGCTCCTAGAAACATCTTCTATCTACATGGGCTCAAACTACATAATATTCCCATTTATAAATTTTGACAGTTATTAGGTGTAAGAATATTTGGCTGCCTTTTGACCTGGACTTAAGAATGGTCATGCTCCCATATGCTAATTATTTTTAATGCATAGACTGGCTACCAATTATTTAGCAAAAATAATTTGCTTCAACTTTGAATAAAGTGTAGCACATATAAATTTGCCAGGATCCCTGGTTCTCATCATCTAATAGTTCACATACTTTAGTTGTGCTTATGAGCTGGATCTTATTCGTTTTCATATATGCTCTTAGGATTTTCTTACTTCTCTCCTTTGTTTTCTGCTACCTGGTATAATTTACAGATTTTCTTGGCTAGTCGACTATGCAACATATGTTCATCTGCTTTGTTTTGTATCGGTTGTAGGGATCTGGGCAATTCAAATTTATCAGGTCATCTTGTCCCTGAACTTGGGCACCTTGAGCATCTGCAATATCTGTGAGTATTTCATCATTATGTAACATGGATTATTGTACCATTTTTTCATTGAATCTAAAAGCAAACAAGAATTCTATCAAAACCATTGAACAACACACCTTAATGCTGTCAAGAAAATTTCCAACAACAATTGCAAGATAGATGTACTCAGAAAATTCAACTCTTGATAATTTTTTTTTAAAGTTTATCAAAAACTACTGGAAAGACCTGAAACTCCACCATTGATGAAAGTTTATCAAACATATGAATATATGCCATATTCGCCCTAAAGTAAATCAAAACAAGCTATGTGACATGAACATATATAGCACAGATAAACGTAAATTTTTTTTCATATATCACACATAAATATACAACAGTGCAGTTACAAAAGACTAAAGACATACAAATACAATAAAATTAGTTTTTGGGATTGTTTAGAAACTCATCAGATGCGAGCTCTATAGCATGTCTAACCCAAAGATGTTTCATCTCAACCTTTCATCTTCTTCCTTATTTTTTGAAAGTCCAGATCATATTCTTTCATTAGTGCAACAATTATCTGTGTTTCTCAGATCTACTTGGTACATGTGTTACTTTCAGATTTTTTTTTTGCTTTTAAGTCTAATATTTAATATTAGATATTTTCTGAAACTATTGGTGCAGAGAACTCTACAAAAATAATATTCAAGGAACAATCCCAGCTGAGCTTGGTAATCTTAAGAGCCTTATCAGTTTGGACTTGTATAACAACAACATGTCGGGAATAATCCCTCCAGCATTAGGGAAGCTGAAGTCGCTAGTGTTCTTGTGAGTTCTGATTTTCATCTTTCCTGCACAATCATGCCAATTGTGATTGGGTGTATCTTGATTATGTTTGCACATAACTCATCTGGGGTCTTCAGCCTGGCCTGTTTCTTCTCTGTACAGTTTTAAGCTGTTATATCACACTACTCTGGATGTTTATCATAGACTGATCTATCTAATTGTTTGTTTTCTAGGCGGCTCAATGACAACCGTTTGACTGGTCAAATTCCTAGGGAACTTGCCAAAATTTCTAGCCTCAAAGTTGTGTAAGTGTTAATCACCAATTATTACAATTATCTTGTTCTGCATTAAGACAATCACTTGCGGCAATCACATTCTTTTTATATCTGATTACAGAGATGTCTCAAACAATGATCTTTGTGGAACAATTCCCACTACTGGACCTTTTGAGCACATCCCCTTGAACAAGTATAGCTTTTCTCATAATACTTTTTTTTGCGTTATAAGATTATCTTTTTTCACTATGTGCAAATCCTTCTTAGTTACTATCGGGTTCTAATGTTCTTCCACTAATTTCTAGCCTCTTGCTTTAGTAAGATATGAATGCTAATTGCATAACATATAGAAAATTTGGTCATGTAATATTTTACCATTCTGCTGCTTTGATTAGTGTATTATTAAAAAATGCTCTGTCATTGTTGACAGAAATTCCTCAGGGTGAAAAAAGGCCTGCCTATGCCCCGTTATGACTTTGGGTCATAAATCCACTTTAATTATACTAATTACTTTATATTTGATTTCCTTTTATTTACTTACAATTTTCTTTCTTGTTAATCAATCAAGATTGTTCTTATGAGTGATGAAGCAAGTTCACTAATTTGAACAGTACTACACAAGTACATGTAGAGTTGCTTTTGCAAATGATGACAGCCTAAGGGTAGGGTTCTCCAAGGAAATTAGTGTGTCGAATATTTGAAATGGCAGCCATCCTTTTGAGTGTATGATAAGCATACTATAGGTAGATGAAACAATACAGAAAAGAGTTGGATCATACTGAGAGTACATTCGACTATGAGCTGCTGCTTTGATAGGACTCAAAGAGGTCTAAGAAATAGTGGCATAGGTAGATGAGGAGGTCTTGTCTGTCTGGTGCTTTCTCTCTATAATAATGATGATCGTGATACTGGCAACAAGCATGGAATTTGCCCATAAAAATCTAGAGTGGGTTGAGTCCCTTCTGTTTACATTAGTCATTAGATCTAGCCTATGAGTTGTGGGTAACTATCCTTTTACTCTCCAGATTGACACTAAACAGCATTGTAATGTTGATTTTTGATGTCCAATTATGATATTCTCATGGATTATTCTTCCTTTCGAGTTTTTAAGCCAAAATTTGCTATGCAAACAAGACTAGCTCCTGCTACATTCTTTCTTCTGTTTTAATCCTATGTAACATTTGTGGCCAGTTTCGAAAACAATCCACGCTTGGAAGGTCCAGAGCTTTTGGGGCTTGCAGCATATGATACGAACTGCTGAAAGAGATGGGTGATGCAAGTTGCCACTCGATATTATCACTATTCTGTTTAAATAGGTTATTACCTATAATGAACTCGGTAAAGATGTAAGCTCTTCACTATATTGGAGTGTTGAAGTTGTAAGTTACCTTGTTTGTATCAGTGGCTTCCAGACAACTGCCGCTTTATGCAATGTAGATAGATCGTGTGAACTTGTTGCTCTAAGTTGCCACTAAATAAAATAGAATATAGGTTGAGTTAGTGCTAAACTAAAATTATGGGTCAGTTGATGATAACTATGTGTGTCACAAATGCGAGTAGCAAAAGATCAGCTTACAACTTATCGCCTGTTTATGTTATTATGTACACAAACATGAACAGAGGATGAGCTCCACCTAGTATTGGTGCCAGATGAATTAACCCATTCATAAGACAAGCCTGGTACTGGTACCCTAAATCTAAATTCCTATTAGTATACTTACGCAGTCGCTGATCTATTGTGCACATTTAATAAAAAAATTTAATATCAAAAGTGCATTATGTTTTACTTTTATTATTTATATCATACCATATGGATATCTATGACTCAGTTAATTACATTCTAAAATAATAGAGAATACTCCCACTCTAATTAGCCATGAAGAAAATTAACGATAAGAGTACTTTTAAGGTATTTTAAGTAAAATACAGGCAAATAATATATATTGGAACGATGGAGTGTGAATAATAAGAAAGACAAAATACAGGGGTATTTTTTTTAAAAAATTTAATATTAAATATAACAAATAGATATATAGAATTAGAGGAATTGGATGTTTGAGATCAATAATGCACCGAATCCTAATTAAGGTCGTGCCTTGTGTACATTTGAGTATGTAGGCGGGTGATGCGGTGGTCTAACTCAGTGCCACTAACCGTAAATAATCGTGAATTTTAACCTCATTTATTTAACTGCCCTCCATCGTCCATACTCCATCCCTCTTCGTTCTTCTGCTGCCTATCTGACCATCTCCAACGCTCAAAATCTGATACGTCGCCGTTGTCAACTCCCTCTCTAGACTATATCTCATCAGATCTGATCTTCTCACGCGCGGAAGGATTCGAGATGGGAAACGTTAGCGGGAGGGACACGGAGGAGGAGGGGAACGACGACGACGACGACGACCCCTCCTTGAGGTCATCGGACGGGGATCCCCGCTTCCCCAACCAAGTGCGGCGCGCGCGCTCGGCGGAGCCCGTCGGGGGATCTCCGCCGAGGAGCCCTGCGCGGTCGCGCTCCCCTCTCATGTTCGCGCCTCAGGTAGATGACGACTCTTGAATTGTTTGATCGGTTCTTCTGTTTTAGGTAATGGTAATGGTGATTTAGGAATCGGATTGATGTGATTGAATCGATTGGTAATATGTTTGCAGCTAAATCTTGACATGATTCAATTGATTTTTGTTCAGAGATCTCTTTATTCGAATGATCGAGGAAGAGAAGAATTTTTTTTTCAATATTTTCATTGATACTTTGGGGCTGGTCAGAAATAGAGAGAGATGTGTCAGGTCGAAGGAGCTTGCCTTTGAAGGAAATCCTCCCAAATTATTCCTAATAAACTGAAATCTAGGAATTGTAGTGATTTTTCAAAAGAAGAGATTAGCAAAACTAGAATCTCAAGATCTTTTTAGTTCTAGGAGTTGAGGTTTGAAACAGAGTGTGCTGTGAGAGAATGGTTTGGTTTTAGTTTTAGTTCTTTTTCTATGTGGAATTACGGGTTTTTGGGAATTTCTGATGTCATCATCTGTAGTCAAATGGGTTCATTTTGGTTTGATTATGTTTCTTGTTCCCTTTCGAACTTGTATTTCATCTTAAAGTTTAAGGATATTAGCTAGGGTTGGAGCAGGTAATGGTGGGCTTTGCTAGTCTTAAATATTTTGGAAATTTATATCCTAATAATGATCTTGGTGGAATTGTTGAAGGGTGACAAGAGCAAGTGATGAGGTTATAACATGGGAGGGATGTCATATGTGTTCTTTGACCCATTGCTTGGTTTACCATACACCTCTATTTTTTGTAATTGGATTCATGTAAGGTTGCTATGAAGTAGAGACTTTTTCATGACAAATTATTTAAGTCATTATGGAGATTGTTAGTTTGTTTTATGCTATTCCTTGCATCACCAACCAAAATTGAGGGTCTGCAGGTTTTCCTGGAGAGATAATTTGTCATTAATTTCTTTTAAGTGTTTTACTGAAGGTAGGAGTATGTATATGACTTTGGATTAACCAGACTTCGAGTAGCTTATACTTTTTCTACAGAGATGCAGCATAATAACAACTTGTGCAGTGAGAAATCAGTTTCTTTGTCTGAGTAAATAGCATTCTAGCTCGGTCAGTTATTCACTCTCTTTTTCAATTTGTCAAAAAAAAAAAAGAAGTTTCCGTAACACATAGTAGCATATCTTATTCTTCTGATTGTTGGCTCTTTTCAGGTATATTGACTTGTGATTGATTTGAGTATATCATTGCTAGAATGTAATTACTAATTAGGAACACCTGCATTTTTCGGTTAGCTTCTCTTATTCATTCTTCATATTCTGTGGATAAATCATGTACTCTTAAGTTGTGCGTTCTTCTACCTCTTGGATAAAAACTTCCTATTATCAAAAGGTTATCTTCCTTCAGCTTTCCCTCTGTGTTAGACTCTTCTTAAATATGCAGAAACTTTGATAGGTTTATTGGTGGCTTGATACAGAAGGTAAATTTCTCAACCAACCTGTCCATATGCAAACTAGCCAAACTTTGATAGGCTTATTGGTGGGTTGTATGAGTATACAGAAGGTAAATTTCTCAACCAACCTGTACATATGCAAACTAGCCAAGCTGGAGGTACATTCTAGATTTTCAAGCTTGACTCAGTTGTTATAGTACCTTGACAAGTTCAAGGAAAGATCAAGCAGAACCCAAAACTGGTACTCAGTCTTTAGTCCTTTGCCATCCTAGCCGAGCTGAGTGTTCCATCTAAGTAAATCTACTAAAGCTCAATGGCAATTTGGCAAAGTTTATGATGGGGCCTGTTCTCCACTTGGCTTAATCTTAGTTCACACTCAAGCTGAATCTTGCTAAATAAACCTCAAATTCCCATGTACTGCATCAGTTGCAGCCTTACCAATCATTTCACCTCATAGAGCTTATGTCATGCCTTCATCTGAATTCTGTTATCCTTAGTTAAGATTATAACACCTGTTTCCAACTGTTGATTTTATGTTGATATGCCATTGCTTAATTATCTCAGCCTTATAGATGACCTTTCATACTTCACATAATACTCTATAGGTGACCCATATGATGATGGTGGAAATATGCGACCTTGCTCCTTTTGTAGTCTGGTCCATTTTGGATTAGCTTATGATTTTTTTGGTGGATGCCAGTTACAATATTTCTTTCTTTGTCGATCTGGGCCGTTGGTAGATATGTTTTGATGTTTTTGCATTTACTTGTTTATTTGCTAATGTTTGTTTAGTTTGTTGTAGCAGCGATGCCAAAGTGATATATTTATAGTTTTCAGATGACTTACTTGCATCGCACAGTGAATTTTACTGAAGACTTTTCTGTTGCTAGAATAGTACAACGTTGCCTTTAGCTCTTCATCTTGTGTTGTGTGATAACTCTACTCTGCATTAAATTTGTTGTTTTTCTATGTTTTGCTGTTGTTATGTCAGAATTTTGCCTTATTTTTGAGTCTTCTCAAAATGGATTATTTTTCTCTTTTCTCAGTCAATAGATGAAGCACCTTCCTCTATCCAAAAGATGCATTAATATAAAATGTTGAAGATGTTACATTTGAACTAATTTTGCTTCCTATATTGTTCATCAAGAATTCGATGCGTGCGTCTCTGTGTAAGATTGGAGTATCTTAGTAAACAATCATGCTGTATCTTCAATTTCATGTAAGTAGTCCCCAGATAGTTGTGACTAGTGCGGCATGTTGTTGTATTATTTTCATCTTCATTTGGCAACATACAGTTATATTAGTATCTTCTCTGTGCCATTTGTCCCCATTTTAGTCAATCCACAGCAGATGCAGACAAGAAATGCCCCTAGATCTGTTTCTCAACTGAAAAATTCTTGGCATTAATTGCACAAACATATGAAGTATTCTCTTCTGTGCTGATTGTTCCAATTGAAACTGACATTCATTTGATGTTTCAGATCCCTGTACCTCCTTTGCAAAGAGCAGCTGATGGGCCTCCAGTTTTCAATCAGATGTGGATGAGTGAGTTGCCTGGTGGTACATCAGATGGTCCCTCTGAAAAGGAGATCCCAGCTTTATTGGTTTGGACCTTTGGAGGGAAGAATGTTTTAGTAGAAGGATCATGGGACAACTGGACAACAAGGTAAGCTACTGGAAGACTTTTTTAAGTACTTTGACTTGCATCATTATGTTTCAGTTCCCATTTATAATACCATTCTAGAACTTTTTTAAATTGGTATAAGGAAATTGTGGTGACTATAATCTTAATGGCTTACCAGGAGACCGCTCCAGAAGTCCGGCAAGGATTTTTCCATTTTGTTGACCCTCCCATCTGGAGTCTACCATTACAGGTTCATTGTAGATGGAGAAAGAAGATATGTTCCTGATTTTCCTTGTGTAACTGACGAGATGGGGCAATATGCTAATCTTCTTGACCTTCATGTGAGTATACGTTCCATAACATATATATTTTTGCTACCATGGTGCTTATATCTGGATTTAGATATATGTAGTTGATATATTTTCCCAAAGAAAATTATCTTCATATAAGTACATACAGTATCAGATTTACTGATAGCAGTGTCTATAGTCTGTTTGGCATGCAATTTAGCATTAAGGATATATCATTCTTTACAAGAAAAGGCTGCAAAACTATGGCATCCTTGTTTCATTTTTCTTCTCATTCTGAGCTGGATACTGCTTTCTGTTTAATTTATTTCAGGAGTATGTTCCAGAAAATGTAGAAAGTGTTACCGAATTTGAGTCACCTCCATCTCCCGACTCCAGTTACAGTTTTCTGCCACCCTTGGATCAGGACTATGCAAAGGAACCACCAGCTCTTCCATCTCAACTGCACCTCACCGTCCTTGGGATGCAAAACTCTGAAGAATCTTCAACAAAGCCCCAACATGTTGTTCTAAACCACCTCTTCATAGAAAAAGGATTGGGATCGCAATCACTTGTCGCCCTCGGCCTAACCCACAGGTTTCTGTCGAAGTATGTCACTGTTGTCCTATATAAGCCTGTGGAAAGATAACAGAGTTGTCATTCAGTTGTGCAAACAAGATACGTTCTTTATTTGTTTGGTGGAGGTCCTTTTGCATCGATCATCATCAGATCCATAATCTCTCTTCCAATTTATAGCGTACATAAGAAAATTTTCAGCTTCAGAAGTACTTCATTTGTCTTCCCCTTGTGAAATGTGGGCTTTGATCAAGCATTGTAGAAGCTACCTTCCTCGTTCACTTCTTCTGCTAATATCTACTTGTATTAGAACTATTTTTATTACTTTGTTGCTCGATTCTTTAACGGTAAATTGACAGTAGCGGATCTACAGTTATTCCCTTCATTTGATGTTGATGTATTACATGATGAGTTAGAAGCATTCAAATGTTTCGATTTTATTTGCTTGCTACTGAATTGTATGCTATCAAAATCTTTTAGACTTTCATTTCTGCCATTTAGATCTGTCTTTGGAAAACATGGTGTTATTTTTGCAGCATCAATATCACAATTCAAAATTGTGGAAAATATTTGTACTTTCTTGATGAGAGAAATTGGAGCAGCATGTAGCACACCAAGAGCTGGATGAAGAAATCTTTGGAGGTTTCATGGGACCCGGTTGTCGAGATTGGAGGGCAAAACTGTCATTTTAGGTGCGAATTGTCAACATAGTAACAAATTAATAATGATGGTATGAAAAAGGCAAAACTGAAGACTGGATAATGCTATTTCTAATATATTATTATCCTTTAAAGTATTTTGCGAAATAGGTGAGTTCGGCAACTTTTCCACTTCTTATTATAGTTCACTTTTTTAAGCACCATTTTCAAAGATAAAGATGAAAAGGATTTACTAACCAACAGCAGTCCAGGGGCATTTCAGGGAGAACATAGGAACTTTTAACAGCCAGGCAATAAACGCCGTGAGGATTAGAGTAGGGGCTTGATCACAAAAGTTCCGTACCCGAGGGGCGAGGGCACTCAGAAAACACTCGACTTCTCTAACCTCTCTCCTTTGACATTTCTTTTCGCCAGATCTCTGCCCTTCTCTCGCTTCGCTCCCCACAGCACGATTTCCGAGGAGTCATGGCGGATCCGCTCACGGAGGACCAGATCTCCGAGTTCAAGGAGGCCTTCAGCTTGTTCGACAAGGACGGGGACGGTCAGTTTTCGATTCGACTCCTCCTCCAGTCCTCCTTTCCATCTCGATATTTTCCTAGATCTATAATCTTGAGGTTTTATTTACACTTTGCGATGGATCCTGGTTCCTGGTCTCTCTTGTTCTTGTTAGGGTTAGATCGATCTGTTCGTCTAACATTTCCGATGGCGAGATTGACCGATGTTCTTGTGGTGATGTTGTCGTCGTCTTGTCCTTTTAGTACTGTTTTATTTTCTTCTTTTATTTTCTTTTGTCCTATTTCTGATAATAACCTGATCTTTTTCACCATGGAGTGTCAACTTTTTAATTCACTGTTGCACCTTCGGATCAAATGGACCTGTTTCGCTATGCCAGTATCTACGATTAATCAGCTATATGCCAAAATTGGACATTGTGCCATCCGACCTATCTTGTTATCTTCTGCTTACTACTTTGGTAGTATTATGTCTTGCACGTATTCATGCACTTCTTAATAGTTTGGCCTTTTCATATCCAGATTGTAGTATTTATGGCGATATTTTGGCGTCCCACCTGTAACCAACTCCTTGTGTCAAAATTGTTTCTTCCAGTATTTGGGGAGACAAATTTCAACTTGGACGTCAACTGTAGATCATAGTTAATTTTCTTCTTATTCCTGGAAAAGGAAAATTTTCCTGTCATGTTCCCCTTGGTGAAGCTTTAGATAACAGTCAAGTCAAGTCAAGGTGCATGTTATTATCTTCAATAACTAGCCACATTCTGTTGTAGTTGCATGCAGTCATTCTTGAAACCTCCACGAATGTTTGAGATTACAATAGTGCAAATTTATTATCATCCGAATTCAAAGTCAATGAAGGAAAATGTGAATCCTGAACTGACTTATTTAAGCAGGGTTGGTAGAGAACCTTTTCAGAGTTGGCATCTCAAACCTTTCAACACTTTTGAAAAACGAACTGCCTAGTGTTGACATGCAAGATGCAGCGTAAAGAGACATATCTGTTTCCTAGCAGAATCTTGGGTTTTTATTTGGTTACCTTCTCTTGTTATTAGATGTGCATCTCATGTGAGTGGGTGAGGTTTCTGCAGATTCACGGTTATTCCTTTGCTTGCTCTCATCTCTCCAAAGCTCCTTGAAAGAATTAATTGCTTAAAAATAAAAAGTACAAGGCTCAACTAATCATTTTGTCTGTGTACGGTTCTCGTATCTTCTGTTCTCTGCGATACAAATTGAGTTGACATATACATGTCATTCTTGTGCTAGTGCAACAATTGGCTGAAAGCAAGGGAGGTAATTGATAAGATCATTGAGCTATTGTTAGAAGTTGTAAACACATATTGAACTGACATTTCTTTGCATCATATTCTCATTCTTGCGGTTTTATTCAATCATTGGGATGCAGTGTTTGCTTTTTTGGTCATTTCAAGTTTCTTATGAGAATGCAAAAATGCCTGGTCAACAGGTGCTGTTATATTATATATGCATGCATTGAGAATACCCACTGCACAATAAGGCCCCATTCACCAGAATAAGGCTCAATCTAGTGGAGCTATTCTTATTTCATACTCCTAAAATGTGATTTTTATTTTAGGAATAATTATCCTTATGTTCACTTGTAATCTAAAATAGTGGTGTAATAATTATTTTTAATAATATAAAGTAAAAGTAAAATACAGGTAAACAGTAAAAATAAATTAAAGTACCCTTAATTTGATATATAAATTTAAATTTAAATATTCTTATATATTATATGTATGTAATGCATACTTGTAAGTATGCAATGCATATTTGTCAGTACAATGAAATATGTGGGCCGCAAGAGAGAGGAGATAGGTGAGAAAATTGAGTGGGAAAATTAAAACTTAGGTTTGTAGGATAAGATGAGTGGGTAGTAGGAGAAAGGAGAGAATTTTTTAAATAATTTTAGTCTATTAATGGTAAAACTATAATTGGAATTTTGTGTGGAATAACTTGAATAGTGTTTAAGTCTAATCTGATTTTCACTTGCTATTTTAGATTAAGGCATTCTAATCCAGAATAGAGAAAAAGATATTCATGTGAACATTGTTTAGGGCTAATCTTTTGTTCATATGCCTAATTCCATATCTGTGAAGATAAACTCTTCTTCCCATTTCTTAATGTTCCTTTTGATAGTGTTGTAGCATTCCTTTTCTGTTATACTTGAATCTATTGTTGAATGCAAGCACCAATTTGAGATGCGGACCAAAATTTTGGGCTGCCTCTTTTCCAGAAGTTAAAGAGTTTGTTTTGCTTGGAACTTCCACAGGTTGCATTACAACTAAGGAGCTGGGAACTGTCATGCGTTCTCTGGGACAGAACCCAACAGAGGCAGAGCTACAGGACATGATAAATGAGGTGGATGCTGATGGCAATGGGACTATTGACTTCCCAGAGTTCCTAAACCTGATGGCTCGCAAGATGAAAGACACTGATTCAGAGGAGGAACTCAAGGAGGCCTTCCGGGTGTTTGACAAGGATCAGAATGGCTTCATATCCGCTGCTGAGCTTCGCCATGTTATGACCAACCTTGGGGAGAAGCTGACAGATGAGGAAGTTGACGAGATGATCCGTGAAGCTGATGTTGATGGTGATGGTCAGATAAACTATGATGAATTTGTCAAAGTCATGATGGCCAAGTGAGCCAGTATTGAACATAAAGGCAGATTAGTAAAATGCTACTCTATTTTCTCTTCTGCTGGTAATATATGGATTGCTCTAGTGGTGAAACAAAAGATAGATGATTCTTCCTTGCTCTTTCATGTATGTGTTAAATCACACTTCTCCATCCTATTGTTAATCTCCCTGCTATATATTCCTTTGTGACTCTCAAGGATTTCGCTTGGTTGTGTAGTCCAATTTCTATTCGTTATTTTGCCATTATCGAACAGTAAAGACAATTCTTTTGCCTATACCTGATGGATTGCCTCTTTTGTAGTAACTCGTGTTTTTGTTGCTATCTACTTTGGTTCTGATGCTTCAGAAGGTTATCCCGTGATCTTATGGCTATCGTTTTGATTGATAGAGATGTATGCTTGAGTGATTTTTAGTTGTCAGATACGCTTCACGGTTGAGAGTGCTTACACTGGTGCAGATGAGTTGGTTAATTATTGTTTATGTTGTAGCCCTGTCATCTGACCAATTAGCTATTGCAAGCCTGATATGCGAATCGCCATGCAAAATACTACTTAGGGGCTAATTTCTTTTCTGGCTGCTGTGATATGATGCCCTTGCAATGTTATCTTGAATCATTTTGGATTCTAATATGAAAGCAAGTCAATTGAAGTTTCTGGAGACACAATCTATCCATGTAATTATGATCAAGATGTGGATCTCAACATTTTCGTGGTCTCAACGCTGCATATGACGTTAACTGAAGATACCTCGTAGGACATGCATCGACTGGTCTGGTATAGGAACGTCATACATACATACCATCACACGGGATAGCCTTTAATACATGCAATAAGCTTACTCCACAAAGTAAATATAGTCTAACCCGAAGATATCATGCTAATTATCAACCAAAAATTAGAATAATCTCCTGTGAAAGTCTACAATGTATTTCTAGAACAAGGAAACAAACATCCTCTCAGGTACAGCTTACTCGAGAAAAGGAAGCAATTTAGACAGACCAAATATAAATCTCTCTCCATGACAAAACCAGATCTTTTATCTCCACTTAAAGACGGACAAAATATAACCGCGAAATATCAGACTGAAACTTCTTGCATTCACCTCTCTATGTCATATACAATGTAGCCAACAGGCATCAACTGCCCAGATGGGACAGAAAAATTCCCATACCCAGTGAAATATCATAGAGAAACATCATTCCATCTCAACCAACCCTGTTAGTTATTGTTTGGTATAGAGATTTAAGCTGAGTATTCCATTTGTCTATAGCAGTATATTTCTTCATTCCCTTTGACCTGCAGAAAAACCACAGAACCAGATCAGCTTGGGCCTTCATTGGAGAGCTTTAATAATAAATACATGAAGAAAGATAGATACCTGTCACTGCGTTCTAAGAGCTTGTTCACCTGATCAATGTGACCCTGAATACGGTTGTCCAGAATCAATGAGACTAAGAGCTGCTCAACATCCTTTTCCGGAACATTTAATTCCTAAACAGAACATGAAATACATAATCATGAACATTATACATGCAAGTGCTTTTCAAAATCCTTCTTATCTTCATGGTGGAAAAGAATATGGAGTATTGTAATGAATTCCATAGAAGAAAACAGACACCTTCTAGAAATGTTAAAAGTACTAATTAGAAGGTTTTGAATTATGAAATAGTAGATCACCTTCGAAATGAATGGAATTCGGATTCGTGTATATGGTTTTATGAGTTTGAGCAAAACTTGAGTTCTGATGTTCTTCAAGAGATCCTCAATGTAATTACGGATGAAAGGATCATCCATTATTGTTCTTCTATTGCTCTGAAAAACAAAAATGACCATATCAGCAGCAGCCACTTAAGAATACATGGCACATCATATAAGCTCATAGGCACTTGGCATATTAAGAGGTTATTTTAACAAATTGACCTTTAAGATCTTCTCAAATTCCAGTATCTCATTTTTCTGATAAGCCGCTATCAGATTTGTCATAGCTAAAATTTCAGGGTCATTTTTGTAACTGCATAAATGGCAGATAGTATTATCAGAAGAAAATGGCAAAAGAGAAATTAGAAGTACAGATATTCTGAAGGGCTTACGGTTTCGCCTCTTGTCCATCAAAAGGATTCACTTCAGATTCCATCAACATATTGGCAAGAACCAAGTATCTGAAATTTGATGAGACATAAGAAATGCGACAGCATATGAAATTTCACTTTGATTCGTCAGGAGAAAGAAAAAATAAGACAGGAAATATATACTTCAGGCATTGAATTCGCCTATGATTCCCAGCTTCATCATAGTTCTTAAATGCTTCAAAGAAATCTGTGGCTGCTTCCGCCCATTGCCTCTCAGCCATATGCATTTTCCCACCACATTCATGAATTATTCCCATTATTCGTGGATGAGGTATTGCTGATTTGATAGAAAGAGCCTTTTGGTACAATTGCTGCAGAAACAAGATATCAGAACAATTAGGTCATACTGAAACTACTTGGAAAACGAACACATTGTAAAAAAGATCGAAGTTCCTCCAGTGAATTACCAGTATAGTATTTATCATATATTATTGCCAACTTTATGCAGCACAGAGCAAGACAAATATTTAGCAGCAAAATCATAACTACGTACAGGAGAAATATTAATGAAACCATAAAAATGTGGTGGTAATAAACAGCATCTTCCAACCTTAAGTTTTTTGTTATTCTTTGTCTCAGTGTACATCTGAATCTCAATAGCATAGACCTCTAGAAGTTGCGTGCCTTTCTTCTGGTCATCGGTACCATCTTCCTTTTGGCAAGATTTATGCAACTCCTTCAGTATCTAGATGTTTTCAAGAAGAAATCACCATCTTAAGAAATACAACACAGTGGAAGGCATCCAAACATCCTATAATAAATCAGAGTACCTTATTCATGCGGCCATATTCTCCCATGTCAAACCAAATTTTGCAAAGCTTAAGATTTGTCTTAAACCACAGTCTCTGCAGATAAGAAAACACTTCATCAAAACCATGAACAAAGAAATCTTTTCTTTTATGACAAATGATTATATGAGATACATATTTTGATAAGGCTGCTTCATACCTCATTCTTTGCCTCTTCAAGAGCCTTCAGTGTCGTTTGGTAAAACTCTTGCAGTAGACTAAAGTTCTGGCTTGCTGATCCTGACACAAAATCCATTATGTTGTTTATGCATTTTTCGCTGTAATTACGTGTGACCGCTGACTTGATGTATGTCAACATCTCCCTGTAGGCATCCATCATCTCTTTGTACTTCCCTAGTCTATAATAAAGCTTGACTGTTTGTTTTAGAGCCTTAAATCCCCTGTTGGTTCCATCGGAAAAGAGGTATCATGTAGGCTAGAAGACTAGAATGAATAATTAATCAAGCAACAGAAAGATAATTGCACAGTGCTCCACATTAGTAGCATTCGATATCACATAGAATCATAAATGACCAACTCAACTTAGTTTTGAATGTTAGTTTGAATTTACGAATAAAATTTTATGCTAAAAAGTGACGATATAATGGCTGCTAAATTGATAGACAAACCCTTGTACAAGAAATAATCTATATTGGGTCATAAAACAGTGCTTAACATGTCCAGACTAAAGTTACAACAATAGTTTCACTAGTCATTCAAATAATGATCAGAAAAATGGTAAGAAATGCTTTAAAAGAAAAGAACATATTGGTTAAATTATTCTAATGTTAATCTTACCTTAATCAATCACTAAGTTCCAGCAAAATATAGTTTGTAAAATTCACACTCCGAAGACATTCTTGATGTCTGGCTATTCACTTGATGGCTACCATGCATTCATTAACAACTTGATACCAAGTAACCCCCAATTTTTCACTCTAAGGGATGATACAATAGAACCACATACAAAGTCTAGTATATCCTTGCATGTGTTTATGGACTTAGAAGCATAATCCATATGCTGTCTTCCAAAGTAAACCATCTGTCTTCCAAATAAGCAACATTCTATGACAATTTGACATACAGAAAAACTGAATATAATCGTTACCATCATAAAATCTTACCATTCAGCCTTTTCAGGTTCCATTCGAACTACTTCCGCAAAACCAGCAAGTGCACCCTTTGGATCAGTTTCCACTAAACCTGAAAAAAGAATTTCATAACTGAATATAAGGAGTGCACACAAACACAAGGTATTTGAAAAAGTGTAAATCTTCAACTGAGTATATAAAAAGGCAGTATACTACATGTTCCACTTCATTGGTAATATTTGCAAGAAATCTTTAATAAAGTGTTATCATAATAGTATCACACTAAGGTGTCAAGAAGTCCTCAAGTATTGCTTCAAACATGCAATTGGATTAATCTTACAGCTCCAAAGACGGGATTAAATTAGAAAAAATAATTGGCTAATACTGCAAGTTGATGTTGACAAAGCGATAACATCCAGTGAATAGACCAGAATAATGAACTTGCATTGCCAAAAGTTGGTCAAAGAAAATATTGGATTGAAAATTGTAATTTGCCTTGCCGTATTTGTTGTTGAGAACTTGAGATACAACGGTCATTTCCAAAGCGCAGTAGCTCTCGTTTTCTATCACATAATTGTTCAATTTTAGACTTCTGTTTACATGAGCAGATTTAAACTGTAATAAGTTTATTGCCGCAACTCCATCTCACTATATAATTTCAACAGCAGGATATAATTACAGAAGCTTAATGTGATGCCAATTTGATTGTTATTAGTCAAAGATGGTACTTCCTGTTGATCCTTCTCAACACCAATGACCTAATCCTATTTTTCATACGAGAAGACATAAATATCATGACTGATGGTGATCAATGATCATGACAATCTAGGGACCTACTTCTTTTCATAAGACCTCCCTAGTAAATGTATATTTGGACCACTACTTGGACAATGGAGTCCTCTTATATCGTCATTAAGACTCTAATTTTCCAAGGATTTAGTAGGTTCTTACAAGAAATTAAATGGAATGAACTTCCTTTAAAACCCTGGAACCCTTCAGATGATAGAGTAAAACCATTTAATATCTACATTAATAAGCTGTAATGCTCCCTCCATATAGTAAGCCAATATAAATTTGTCAGAATACTCTCTTAGCCATTCAGCATTCATTCTTTATGTTATGGGTATTTCTGCTAGATCATGATGATATCACACAGTGGACAGGAGAAACCTAGTAGGAGTAGTAAACATTTCGCCTTAAATGATTGGTTCACTTCTAACTCTTTGAATGCTTTAATTAATGAAGAAAAAGCTCATTCTCTGCCAAGAATGAAAGTCGGTTGATAAAATGTACTGGTGTTTATATTATCAAATAAGATATGAATAAAATGCCCTCCCCTTAAAGCTAGGGTCACTTATGGTTCGACAAGGTTTTTTTATCTTGAGATTATGTGAAAGCCTGCACTTACAAGAAAATTTAGTAAACAAAGGCTCTCAACTATTGCTCCTGATACAGGTAGCCAACAATCATAATGCTTCAAAACTTCAACTGTTTAGCTTTCAATAAAGATATAATTTATATCTTCCTCTCTATTACTAGCAAAAAAAAAATTCAGGTCCAGCATGCAGCATAATTTTGTAGCACAACATAAATTTCATGATGGAAAACAGACGTTACTATTTACCGCAATGGCAGAGAAGGGATGCCAAATGAACAACAACAAGAAAACACAAGGAAGTTAATCATAGTGCAAAGTAAGATTATCTAACATAATATAAAACATAAATTCTAAGAGAGATTTGACCAAAAAAGATGAAAATGGTAGGAACTCATAAGAGGTGAAGACATAATCCATATTTAATCTAGAAAAACAGCTTTTGTGCAAGGAATGGAGCTTAACAAGCATTAGAGGATCAAACTAAGAGTACATACATTCTTTTCTAATCATAATAACTGTATTAAATAGACAGGCTATGAAGGAAACTGTGAGATTCAAAATGCAGAGGATTATACTCTCCCTTAAGATAACTATGCATGCATGAAGAAATGAAAGAGAGAGGACCATATAGCCCAGAAACCTGGTATAGTGCAATATCCTTGATGAACTTCCTTTGATACCTCCAGCTCAATTAACCAACTTCCAAGCAATATGAAACTTGTCTAACTAAAACGAAATAGAAGAAGATGAAATACTACCATTTAAATTCAGAATGAAGATAGTATGGTCACTAGCAAGAATAAAGCATTCTCAAGACAAATGTCCTAGGGTTACAAGCAAAAATACTAATAATCTATTTACAACTTCATCTATTCTGATGCTGCTCAACCCAACTACAAGAGACAAACACGAACAGCATCAGTCACGGTAGCGTAACTGCCCTAAGAACAGTAACTGCTGACATATTTTTGCAAGAAATCAACAATTAGAGGCCCTTGACTCTTACCCTTGGAATTGTAGTATTGGTTCTCGATATCCACATCCTGCTCCTCGGGCTCCTCATCGGAATACTCAAATCCATAGTCCTCCATATCAGCATCTGAGCATTTCCACCAACGTAGAACAAACAAATCACAATCCCAAGACTAAGAATCAAGATTATGAGATTACGAAGGATCCTTTTATGGTAAAGAAATCCTTGAGGAGCCCTAGTATACCGAGGCAAAAGAAAGACGTAAACCCTTCACAAGAATGCAGGATCTCTTACCGGAACCCATGATTCGTAGCTCGTTCTTTATCGGACAGAAGAGAAGGCGATTTCCAAACTACTGAGGAAGATTTCGCGGTTTGATCGAAGATTATGGTTAGGGTTTTCTCCTAAAGTGTCTGGAGAGAGAGAGAGAGAGAGAGAGAGAGAGAGAGAGAGACAAACATGAGAGTTGATCTATTCGAACAAGATTTAGCTAGGAAGGGCCCGAACCCGATAAAGCAATCGGATTTTGGATCCGTACTATCGGGTTTGGATATCCAAGAAGCCGATCAAAGATATTCGGTTTCTATGCTCTAACTTATCCTTGCTCACACAAACATCTCTTTATAAGAGACATATATAATTTTAAGGAAATAGCTTATTTGATATCTCTATCCATCCAAAATTTCTCGTGCTAATTACTACTTGTTAGATTTTATTTTAACGAGCAATTTTTTTTAATGAAATAATGTACTTCATTAGATGTTAATAAAGGCTAAGGATCATATTTGAATTGATGATTGATGAAAAATTACTTTTAAATCCTTGCAATTTCTCACTGTAAAGTTCCTGCTTACTTCTACATTTCTACCATTTACTTTCCAAGTACTTTTACAGTTCATGGTTGGAATAAAGTTATTCGTGAACAACTGAAGTTTCATTCAGGTAGTAGTTTCGGGCCAAATTCGAATATCTTAATTGGCAACCTTCATGTAATGTTGACATGATTGAAAGCAATTGCAGATCAGCAATCCTGCTCCTTATGAATGAGAAACTCATGTCAGTTGATCACAGCATTGGCTAATAGCTTCATATAAGTTGCAGTTCAGAATATGACTTTGAAGCAGTCTACTGAGATGCATAGGGAACAAAGTTACATCAAAACTCAGCTGATCTTAAATTATTGAAACCCTTATTCTTTACAGAATAACAAAGCCCACTCATTAAGTTGATGCCAGTCTCATAATGATACAAGGTTCCTTAAGGAGAAAAGGTGTTATCCAATTGTGCACAAATAGAAGGAAATTGCTCCTTAAAAACATTCAGTAGACAAGCTGTGGCTCGAAATCGGCAAAGTCGACTGATCCAGACTCGATCGGGGGCATGAGATAAGCGGCAATGAGCTCAGATACCAAGGCTGCAACAAGTGGAATCCTCTTCAAGTTCTTCACTAGGGGAATGTCTTGGCCCTCCCCTAGTGCTACCAGCTTAGTGTTGATCTCAGCCATCCTATCCAACTTCCTCTTGAACTCTGGGTTCTCAACATCCAAGACAGCTGGGAAGATCCTCGCTGTGGTGCGGTTGGTCTACAAGAAATTATAATCATTATAGACTTCTTGTTAACTAATAACCATTTATATGAATCAAAAGAAATTAAAATAAGGAGAAAATGACCAGAATCTTCGCATTTCAGCTCAAAAATCTATAACAGTGAAGTTAAAATTTCTTCTGTTTGTGCTAAACAAAGGATAGAGTGAAGACCTAGTGGAGCTATTCCAGTTGACTGACCATGGATATTATACTTCTCTTATATTAATTTCATCAAAACAGGTATATTCCTTTCCATGTAGCGCTGACTTCTCGTAT
Source organism: Typha latifolia (assembly GCF_019914945.1). Classification (NCBI taxonomy): domain Eukaryota; kingdom Viridiplantae; phylum Streptophyta; class Magnoliopsida; order Poales; family Typhaceae; genus Typha; species Typha latifolia. The sequence goes on along the minus strand of NC_133087.1, from coordinate 2,443,161 downwards.
ATATTCAGGTGGTAGTACAGAATTACATGCAGAGCAAACTTAAGGCAACTAGAAGGATATCTTAATGTGCAACTCCCACTAGTAGGTACGCATGACTAATCTTCCATATCAGTTCATATTTCAGCCTACCAAAGAGTACTAGATTAGCTTATCAGAGGAGTTTAGACCATAATTCAGTGGGCTAAGTTAAATTTCACTTGAAAATTACTATCCGAACTATATGGAATGTATTAAAGACTCAATTAGAAATTCAAATGTTTACCTCAATGATCACATGCATGTCAAATTCTTTGGTGTTCAGACCAATGCCCTCATAGAAAGCAGTCCTCTGGCAATCATTTAGGTACATGGTCACATATACCTGCGATGATTTCAAATGAATTTTCATCATCAGACGATAATTCTGAACACATCAAATGAGTGTCCGCAACGATCAGAGATGATCAGAATTACCGAGAGGCAGAAGAAACGAGCCCAGAGCTTGGCCTTCCAGTCATTGAGGAACTGCGGCTGGGCTTTCATCAAGGCAGAGAAGAAATCTCCATGCCTGTTCTCATCCTGGCACCAGTTCTCAAAGTACTTGAATATGGGATAGACTTGGTACTCGGGGTTCTCCTTCAGATGCCTGAAGATTGTGATGTACCTCCAGTACCCAATTTTTTCAGAAAGGTATGTAGCATAGAAGATGAACTTAGGCTTGAAAAATGTGTACTTCCTGGCCTTTGTCAAGAAACCCAAGTCAAGTGCCAGGTTGAAATCAGAGAGGCCTTTGTTCAGGAACCTATGAAATTATTCAAAAATTGGAGTTCTCATTTATTATTACCTTCCAAGATAGAGGGAAAATATGGTAGTAAAAGTTGTTCAAGAAAATTTAGTATACATACCCGGCGTGCCTCGCTTCATCCCTAGACATGAGGGAAAAGATCTCAGCCACCACAGGATTGGTTTTCTGCCATGAATTTTTTTTGAAGTTGTTAGTCAGTCAGATGAAATTTCCAAAGAAAAAGAGAAAAGAAAGTGCTACTTAGAACTTCTTGGGCAGGAATAAGACTATGTGAGTAGAATTTACCGTTTAATTCAAAGATTACTTTGCATGTATATTCTACAAATAAGTGATTTGTATGCAAAGAAATAACAGTTTGGATAAGTTAAAGCTACACATGCACCAAGCTTATTTGATAAGCTTTACAGCGAATGTAACGTTGGAATGTAAATTAAATCATTTTAAGCCTCAAGAAAAGACTACACAAAGATAAAATTCAACTTATCATTGAAAAAAGAGCAATCTATAAATGCTAAAAATAGCTCAGTTGGGCATAGTTTCTAACCTTCAGTCTCCTCCCAAGCTCCTTGTAGAGCAAAAATCCAGAGAACTCAGCAGTGCAGGATCTCTCCAAGAACTCTACAAAGATCTGCCTCAGTGGTCCTTGCAACTTGTCTGCCGCCTCCTTGAACTCCGGGTTGCGAACGAAGTGGGTCTGGTTGTAATCAGTCTTGAACTCATTCAGCAGTGCTTCAAACTCTTCCTGGTTCAAGTTCTTGTTGATCTCAGCATTGAAGAGCCTCTCCATCTCATCGAAGTCAGTAGTGTAGAACCTCGGCGCAAGCAGCGTCTCCTTTATCGCCGTCTTCCCGGCCTTCTTCGCCTTCGGGCCGGTGGTGGCCTGGGAAGTGGCAAGGACTCTGAACTGGGAGTGAGGAAGCCTCATAGTGGCAAATCTAGATGTGGGTCTGCTAAATTTTTGCATGGGATTGATGGGTTTGATGAGGGAAAGCTCTGCTGCTGTTGCCATTGTTCCTCTCTCTTTCTCTCTCTCTCTCTCTCTCTCTCTCCCTAAAGACTGAGGTTTGCGGTATTGGAGTAGTAAGAGGGAGAGAGGAAGATAATAGAGGTAGTTTTGGCCTTTGAGTCCTTTATTTGGGAGTGGTTTGGGTTGGGTGGTATAATGACATCTGATGGTGTTAGTGATTGGGTCTATCATCCAGGGAATCTATGGCAACTAATGAGGTGTTGCCAGGTGTAACGTAATCTTGTGGTCTCTCTTGGTCCTACCTATTGGCCTAGATTGAACCACGTGTCTACTTCTGATCAGGAAATTTATCGATTGATAAAAATCATGAAGATCTTTTTCCAGAGGGAATTTTGCTTCAGAAACTGTAGCTAATTTGGATCTTGGATGCCATTCAGTGGTAATACAATTTAAAGTTAGGAGATGGATTACCAAATAATAGAGTTCCAAATGTTTCCCATCATATTGGAGCGCCAGTAGGAAAGATCCATGCGGAACTCGTATGAATCCGAAAACTAATAATTTTCAGATGAAATTTTATCATGCTAATAATGCTCTTGAGCACTACTCTGTCCACAAAAGTTTCAGTGCTCCAGAGCATATGAAATTTTTTATATCTCCTCGAAAGTAGAAATGATACAGTAATGTAAAAGAAATTCAGAGACATGCACACTTGGAGACAAAATCACCATTCAAAATTGTACCCATCTTTCTGTTCATCCTCAATACGAGAACTGGGTAGTTGAGTATTTCTACCCTTCGGTGAGCTGTTTGTAGTTACTCGCATGTCAGTCTGAAGTATATAGTTAGCGCGATAAAATGTTTGTTCACATGCAACAAGTGTTCTTCTTGATCTATCCTGACAAGCTCTAAAGTTGCAGAGACTGGAACTTATGCTCCTCAAGACTCACAATATTGGCACTCTATGATGATTCCTGTGTTCATAATAACCACCATTGAGCAAAACCTGCAAAATAATATGCCAATGCCCCAATCTTCTAAGTAAATCCTCTGATAGCGGTAACTTTCTATAGATAAGATCTGCTATGAAAACCAAAACAGATGAATAATATAAGTAGATGAAGTAAAGGGCCAACAGAAGGTTGTATTTTTGAGTCATTGCACTAATTTTGTTGTGCCATGAAGCAGATACGACTGTCATCATTTAAACAAGAACAAGTCTCTCCTTTTTCTCATATATCTCCTTTAAAGGGATTTGAGGAATTGTATCCTTCATGTATCGGTGGATGCTAAATATCATATGAGGTGCTTTTAAATTCTTAAACTGAGATAAGGATATAGGTGTTCGCTTACCTCACATCTGCTGCATTTGACCATCTTCATGAGGTGCTGTACTGTACTCTCTTTCTTCCTTAGCCTTTGCAATTCCAATAGTTCCATCTTCTCTTCCAAAATTCGAATCAGGCTCTCCTGGTCCTTGATCATTAGAATGGTGAATAACAGGAAAAATAAATGGTTCAGATGCAGCATCCTCATGCACTGCCTTGACCTGTGAATTCCTCTGGGCTGCACCGTAATCTATGGCCTGCAATATGCTTGGGGTGGGCAATTTGCTCTTTAAGTCAAGCATACTGCCAATTTCCAAGTCAATTTTCTCCTTCAGGCTAATAATAGTTATCTCAGTATTCAGAGTAAGAAATCCAACTTCTGATGTTTCTTCATATGCCAATGATCGAAAATCATTCATTGAGGGTGGGATTTTTGAGAAAAACACATCCTTTAAGTTATTCAGCATGCCTTTATTATATGGATTCTCCTTCTTATCATAACGGTATCGGAAGTTCTCATAGGTTGTCTGCAAAAGAAGTGCACAGCTGCAAATTATACCAAAAAAGACTAGGAAAAGCAAGAAGTAGCGAAGTTGTGGAACTCATTAATATTCCACAAACAAAATTACAGAAGTATGACACAGTAAAAAGGTTCGATATCCAGAAGAAAATTCAAATAACTTCAGCTGTGAAAGCCTCATTACATATCAAAACTCACAAGTAATTAGATACTGGAGCTGGTTCAACGATACTATAAGAAATATGAATCTCATTATCATCTTGTCATGTAAAGTTACAATTTCTTTTCTGAAACTTGCAACGCCATAATCCAGGTCACCTTTTAAAAAAAAGAAATAATCTGCTACATGGCATTTAAATCAAAATTGAGACTAAGAACAATTACCTGATTCGTACTGATTAAGTAGGAATGGAAAACTGTGAGCCCACCAACAAACCATACTCCTATGAATGTGTACCCTATAAGCACAAGGGACAAGACTTCGCCTGTCATGGACTTACACAGGGAGTTGTTATAATTCTTTCTCTCCTCAAGAATGTTCATCCAGGAAAGTGTGAAGATATATATGCAAAGAAATGTTGATGATGACACAAACAAGAAAAAGAACCGGTAGTTGCGCTGCAGCGAAAACAATGTTTCAGTTTCAAGAATATCATATTACAACAAAACTTTATATAGAACTCAAAATTCAAATGAACCATCACTCTGATCCAATGACATTAATACTAGGAAGGCAACTCTGCAGATTACTTACTAGTCCAATGCACTGACCAACCCATGGGCAGTGGTGATCAAACTTCTGAACACAATTATTGCAGACAGAACAATGAGAAGCCCGGGGTGGGCGATACAGCATGCATGTATTGCAGTATTTTACTTTCACGGTACATCCATTTACAACGACATCCTTTGTACGGGGCAACCGTAAGTGTGGACTTGTAGCATTGACCCACTCCATGGAAGGAGTGTTGACATCAAATGCCTCATCTGATTCTGGTGGACGTGCATTTCTCGGTATTATACCAGGATCTCTACTAGATGTCAAGAAGAGGAATACCATGTCCTGTAGCATCCATCAAATATGCATGACTTAAATAAACTCAAGCGATAGTAGAAAGAGATTCCATATTATAGCAATGGATATCCATGCATCACTCACCGCCAATAAAAGAATTATTGTCATAACGAGTACCGGAAAATCAAGTATTTGGTTATGATTAGTGTCTGATTCCTTATTGTGAGAATTCTCATGGTCAATGATCTTTGTGATCACTTGACAACAGAACGCAATTGATGGACCGGCTATTAGAGTTGCAGACAGTAGAACAGAAGCCACATCCGGACCAAATATTAGTCTTCCACCACAGAAGAACCTCTGAGATCAAGAAAAAGCAACAGTTACATTTGTGAAGGCACACTTTATCCAAAAAAAAAAAACTCTAAATATTACAACATTTACAAATTATAGTAAAGACTCAAACAGATATTATGCTAGATCATTTCTCCTGGTGAGACTGCTGAAACTTATGAAGCAAGAGAATCAAAACACCAGCTAAAATACCTAAATGGTGGCGATATGGTGATGTGCCGTGGTGGTAATAAAAGCAAGCATCCACAAATAAAGTTACAAACTTGAAAAGAGTAATAACTACATTAGCATATCACATTCAATCCTAATTAGGAATATAAATTTCAGAATCCTAATTCACAATACTACAAGTCATATCGATTGCATCGAAGAGTACAGAAACTTGATGCCAAACAAGTTAGCATTGTCTACAAAGCTTTACACGTATTTCAAACAAATGCCCAAATCAATCCCAAAAAAAAATCCACATTAAAGTAAGAAGGTCAGAGCTCTTACATTGCTTCCCTTCCAAACTTGATACAACCTCTTGTTACTAGTCGTCGACATATCTTTCTCGCACCAAATGATCAACAAGAGGAGAGAAGTTCTTTTAAATAAAAGAAAAAAAAAAGTCGGGACGTTGGGTTCTTGAAATCAAACTATAGTTGACCTTTTCCAGTTTGACGTCTAAAAGAGACAGTTGAAGAAAGACAATGAGAAGCCCTTTCTAGTTTTGGGTTTTGCCGGCATGTACTACATTGAGAGGAGCCACTCAGGCGGGAGAGCGAGTTTTCCGCGGGAATTTTAATGGCGTTGACGTTCCTTCCCCCCCACCCCAACCGGAAGTACGACCCGGCTCATTTGGCACGTGCTAGATGCACGTGTGGGTGGGATTTAAAGCTAAAGATCTATTTATATAAATTTTTTCTAACAAAAAAACTCCACTAAATACTAACTTTGAACTCATGATCTATGACATAAATTAGTAGGTTTGTTTTACATTTTTCCGGAGGGATTTTTTTTTTGGTTTAAATCTCTTGCGTTGCGTCCATGTTGTTGTGCTTAATATATACAGCAGTGGGCTAACTAAAGTCGTGACGAAGTGTCTTAATCTTTGACGACTTTGAGATGTCCAATGCCAACTTTTTTTTTTTGATAAAAGAGCTCTATTCAGCTATTAAGAATTCCTGGATGAACAGTTGTCCATCTGAACCAGGATGTACAACTCATGTGGCATAGGGTCCCCCTCACGGAGAGTTCCGATCTGGGTCGCACCCAAGCCTTTACGGGCTGTCCAATCCGCAGCCTTGTTTTTTAATCTGCTTACATGGGTAATGGAATACGCTCCCACCTTGGCTAATACAGCCTTACACTCCCACACAATACCCTGGATTTGCCACGGGCAAGGCCTCTCTCCCCTCAAAACCTTCACTAACTGTTCCGAGTCCGACTCCACCTGTGCAGTCTGCTCTCTGCTTAGTAGGTTAAGCCCCATTAGCATCGCCCAAGCCCCAACTTTTTTTTTTTTTTTGATTGAATGAGCTGTATTTAGCTATTGATGATTGGCTCCGGTGGGTTAAAGCCCACTTGGCCCAAAGCATACATATCCGGTGGGTTTAGGCCCACTTCTCCCAAGTCATACAGTTCTTGAGGGATTGGGTCCCCCTCTCGGATCGATCCGACCCGGGTTGCACCCAATCCCCTCATCGCCGCCCAATCGGCCAACCCGTTACACCTTCTCCCTATGTGCGCTACAGTACACTCCACAACTCTCTCCAGTTGGTTTTTACACTCGCGGATGATACCTGCGATCTGCCACGGACACGGCGTTTCCTCCTTAAGTATCTTCACCAGGACCTCTGCATCCACCTCCACGTCCACCGGCTGCTCTGTCCGGAGAAGGCTCAGCCCCATTCGAAGCGCCCAAGCTTCTACATATAGCGGTGACACTGCCGGCGTTGGCTCCCATCGAACTATTATAAGCTTCCCTCTGTCGTCTTTGACAACAGCCCCCGCTCCTGCTTGGCAAGCTTGGACGCGGAAAGCTCCATCAGTGTTCAATTTGACTCGCCCTTCCGATGGTCTTCTCCACTCGCTCTGCTCTTGTCCCGCCGCCGTTACAGCGTTTGACGTCTCCGCCGCATATTCATTAGTCATGAACAAGCCCCGTTTCGCCACAGCGGATGTCTCCTCCCTGTTCTCTCCGAAAACCACCCGGTTGCGCTGTTTCCATATACCCCAGCACGTGGTCGCTATTAGCGCCCGTATGTAATCGTCACTCATTGTACTCCTCCCCCAAGCCGTAGTTATCCACTCCGGGGTCACTGCGTCGCACATCTCCACCGCCTCCGGTAGCATCTTATCCAGCTTGGCCCACACCTCTTTGCTGTATCTGCAGCCATAGAACAGGTGATCAATGGTCTCTCTGAACAGACCGCAAAGGCTGCACCTGTCATCTCCACCTACTCGCACTGCATGCAGCATTCCCTTAGTAGGTAGTCTCCCCCATAGGAGTTTCCAGCAAAACGTCTGCACTCTCGGCGCCACCTTTAGCTTCCACAGCCCCCTCCAGCCCGGCCACTCTTCCTCCTCAGTTGGTTTGAGGAATCTATAAATGGAGGAAGGCTTCGGGCTCCCCAACGTGTGTGGCCACCAAATCCATTTATCCTTGACTCCCGCGGTAGCCAGGGCGATGCAGGCTATTTCAAAAGCCAGCTCCAGCCCAGCTACTCCCACCAGATTGTGGCCGCTGTTTGATCTGCTCCGTAGTACCTCCGCCACTGAGAGCTCCATGCTCATCATGTCCGGGTGTATCACGCGTGGTTGCCACCTCCATGGCACTGCCGACGTCCATGGGTCGTCCGCAGCAGACGAGTCCTTTCCATCACCGATCAGTTTCTGGCAACCCATTTTGATTACGCTCGCAGTGTTGTAGAGTGCTTTCCAAACTCCAGACGTTGTCCTCCACTTCCCTTGTTGCCAGGGGTGCGCAGCCCACCATACTTTCCATTCACGATTCTGATCCAGTTCGCATCCTCTCCGTTGAGCACCCGGAACACCTGCTTACCAACTTTTTTTTTTTTTTTTGAAATTGAGCTATACTTAGCTATTAATAAATGACAGCCGTGGGCTTTACCCCACAGCGCCCGTGTCATACAACTCCCGAGGGATTGCTTCCCGGCTCGCAACATGCCGGCGGGTTGAGGCCAATCCTCTCCCCGCGCCCAATCGGCCATCCCGTTACCACTCCTCCTAACATGGCTCACGGTAAACTCCATTAACCCATTCATATGGTTTTTACATTCGCGAATTAGACCACTAATCTGCCAAGGACATGCCTTCATCTCCTTCACTATCATCACCAGCAGCTCGGAGTCCGATTCCATCTCCACTGGCTGCTCCGCCTTCAGCAGCCTCAGCCCCATACGGAGGGCCCAGGCTTCAGCGAACAGGGCCGACACCGCAGCACCGGGTTCCCAGCGGGCTGTTACTATCTGTCCCCTATCATCTCTGATGACTGCTCCCGCCCCTGCTTGGCACGCTCCCGCCCGGAACGCACCATCAGTATTCAGTTTCACCCAGCCCTTTCTTGGTCTGCGCCACTCAACATGCGTTGGTTTGCCCACCGGAGCCTTTGCTGTCTTCACCGTCACGTACTCGTTAGTCATGACCAGGCATCGTCTCGCCACCCCGGCTGCACCCTCCACGCTCTCACCAAACGCTACTCTATTTCGCTGCTTCCAAATCCCCCAGCACATGTTCGCTATTAGCGCCCTGATATAATCGTCGCCAACCTTCCTCTTCCCCCACGCGGTTACTATCCAGTCCGGGTTCACGGAGGCACATATCTCCTCAACCTCCGGAGCTGCCGTGCCCACCTCAGCCCACACCTCTTTGCTGTATCGGCACCCGTAGAACAAGTGGTCACTGGTCTCACTAAACAAACCACATAAACTACATCTATCCTCTCCACCTACCCTAATAGCATGCATCATCTCTTTTGTGGGTAATCTGCCCCAAAGAAGTTTCCAAACGAAAGTTTGTATTCTTGGCGCCACCTTCAGCTTCCACAGTTCCCACCATCCAGGCCACACTTCACCCTCAGTAGGCTTAAGGAAACGATAAATAGATGAAGCCTTCGGAATCCCCAGTGTGTGAGGCCACCAGATCCACATATCCTTGACTCCCGCGGTAGCCATGGCTGTGCTAGCTATCTCAAAGGCCAGCTCCACCCCAGCCACAGCCACGAGGTTGTGCCCGCTGTTCACTCTGCCCCTAAGCACCTCCGCCACTAGAAGATCCGTGCGCAGTAGGTCCTGGTGCATGATACGCGGTTGCCACCTCCATGGCACCGCCGATGTCCACGGATCGTCCGCCGCAGCCGACTCGGTCCCATCACCAATCAGCTTCCTGCATCCCAGTCTGATATCTCGCGCAGTCTTATATAGGACATTCCAGATCCCCGACGCCCTTCTCCAGAAGCCCTGCTGCCAAGGGTGCAATCCCCCGTACTTTTCCTTCATAATTCTGATCCATATTGCGTTCTCCCCATTAAGCAGGCGGAACACCTGCTTACCGAGCAGACTGGTTCTGGATAGTTTCAACCTGCGGATACCCAGTCCTCCCTCCCGCTTAGGCATTGTCACCTTTTCCCAGCTAACCAGGTGCATTCCCCGGCTACTACCTTTACCCCATAGAAAAGCTCTTGCCACCTTGTTGATCGACTCCAGTACCGTCTCTGGCACCCAAGAACAGCTCATCCAGTAGATAGGAATTGCCAACAAGGTGTCTTGGAGCAAGGTTAGTCTACCTGCAAAAGATAGACTATTGCGTTTCCATCCAGCTAGCTTCTTGGTTACTCGCTCCACCAGCCATTTGTGTTCCCGAACCGAGACACGCTTACCTGATATAGGTACACCCAGGTATCTGAACGGCAGCCTCGCGCCCGGCATCCCGGTGAGGGTTGCCGATGTGGTCACCGCCCCTTCTCCATCCAATCGTAGGAACAGTTTCGACTTTGTTGGGTTCACCTTTTGGTTTGTTACCGCCGAGTATATATCCAAGCATTCCTTTATGGCTTCCACATTCCTCCGACGCCTCCGCCGTTATCGCCAGGTCATCTCGCGTAAAGTAGGTGAGACAGTGAGCCTCCCCACCCGATATATCCCGCAGCAGGCCGCCCCGGCCATTCGCTCGTTGAGCAAGCTCGTTAGCACTTGCGAAACTAGAATGAACAGATACGGGGAGAGCGGGTCTCCTTGTCTCAGTCCACAGTGGGGTGTAAACCACTTGGTCGGTGAACCATTCACCAGGATGGCGAATTTAGGCGATTTGATGCATGCGTTGATCCATCGGCACCATTTGGCCGGAAAACCCATGGCACCGAGAACACCTAGGACAGCCGGCCAACTCACCCTGTCGTAAGCTTTCTCCATATCTAGTTTGAGCATCATCAAAGGGTGTCGGTGTGTATCAGTGACCATCGAATGCGCTATCTCCTGGGCTGCCAATATATTATCGAATATATTCCTGCCTCTGACGAAAGCCACCTGTTCCTGATCCACTAGCCGTGGCAGAAGACTCCATGATCTGTTCACCAAGACCTTGGCGATGACCTTGTACGCTACGTTGTACGAGAGATCTACTGGTAGTCCCGCACCGTGTTCGGTTTATCCACTTTTGGAATTAGGGTTATAAAGGTTCGCCCCCATTGCTGTGGTAGTCTCTCCTTCTCGAAGAAGTATTTGATCGCAACACATAGGTTCGCACCCATCTCTGCCGGTGCATCGTAGACTTGACAGATGCCGTCCGCCGGTGCTTTCCCTTCGGCATGCTACGTAGCGCTTCGAAGATCTCTTCGTTGTTCATCGGCTTCAAAGAGCCCAGCCGGTCCTCATTGGTTATTTCTGGCAACTCCACCCCCTTCGGTAGTGCCCACCTCTCCTCATTGGTTGGTCCCCATAGCTCCTCGTAGTGGTCGAGAAACTCTTTGGTGATACCCTCTTGGTCCAAAATCAATTCACCTTCCTTGGACATGATTTGCTTGATCTTGTTCCGACGACCCCGTAAAGTGGCCGTGAGGTGGAAAAAATGAGTGTTCCTATCCCCCTCTTGCACCCATTTAAGGCGGGACCGCTGCAGCCACTTCAGGTTTATCTGGCGGCTCAGGGCGGCTTTCCTGTTGTAGCAGCAGCGAAGATTGAGTAGCCCATTCGTGTCCAGCTCGTGATTTGCATCTTTTTCCTCCATCCTTGTTATTTCTGCTCTCACCGATTCCATCTCTTTCTCCAAACAGCCCAGACCCGTTCTGCTCCATCTTCTCAGGTACCGTTGCATATTCGTTAACTTGTGATTGAAGCCATGCATGGGATTCCCATGAGCATTACCCTTCCATGTCCTTGCAATAATGTCTCTACACTCCTGGTACTCTAGCCAGTATAGCTCGAACCGGAACGGCCTTCGTTTGTTATCCGGCTCACCTTGGACCGTGACTAATAGTGGTGCATGGTCCGAGGCGGACCGGTCCAAATGAACCACACGGCTCCCTGGAAACTTGCGCACCCAGTCCGTATTCGCCATGGCTCTGTCTAACCTCACCCAGACCCTGTTGTTTCCCATCTGGTTGTTGCACCACGTGAACGGCACACCTTCATACCCTAAGTCACAGACTCCCTCCGCCTCCACAAACTTAGCGAAGTTGGCGGATTTTGGTCCGAGAGTAACTCGGGCATAGCTCATCTTCTCCTCCGCGGCCAGAATTGCGTTAAAGTCTCCGCCTACTAGCCACGGCAGTCCTAGGCTTCCTAGCCCCGTCAGTTCTTCCCACAGCAGTTTCTGTTGGTCCACCTGATTACTGGCATATACTGCTGTCATCAGCCAAGTCTCGCCCTCACTGGAGGAGACCACCATGTGCGCCGCATATCGCGACACCGCCATTACATCCACATAACCTATCGTCGTCTTCCACAGCATTATCAGCCCTCCAGAGACTCCTTCCGCTGGTACTGTAAAAGCGGACCATCGTCGCCCCATCGCCCGGCTAACACCCTTCGCCTTCGTCCCGTCTGCATGCGTTTCTAACAAGAACACAAAGTCCAGGCAATGTTCTCTACTCAAGTCGCGACACCTGTTGAGCACATCTTTCTTCAAGGCGCCACGGCAGTTCCAAAAGATCGCTTTAAACATAAGACAGGTTAAAGGGTTCACGCCAGCCTGCCGCGCTTTGCGGCCCCTCTTCCCCGGTCTCCTTCGTCCAACACCGCCACTTCTTTTCCACTCGCATCAGATCCGTAGGGCTGCAGCTCTTTTCAGTGCAAACAATTGCCCAGTGCTCCTGCATCCGGTGTTCCACCTCCATTGGCTCGTGGTCACAGTTTGTCGGTTTCGTGAGCGCCTTCCGGAGCTTCTGCACCGCCCTACTGTGCACCTCTGTCGGTTCGCTTGTCTCCATTGGTGGTGTTGTTCCGGCAGCCGCAACTCCGCCCTGGCACACTCCCGCTAGGAATTTCGTGTTCTCACCAACGCCCAGCTCTCGCCACGTAGCCAAGGGAGTGGCCTTTCCGCCTCTCTTCCCTCCCGTGCCTAGCCTGATAGCTATCCCGTTGATTGTGACAGGCTCTCGGTCTGGTTCCAGACTTACTCCCCTCTCACCCGAGACCTCCAATCCGGGTTGGACAGATGGCCCAGGTTCCTTCACCTTCTGACAAGCAATCTTGTCAGCATGCATCGACACCCCTTTATCCTTCAGGCCCTTTTCCTGTCCGTTGGATAGAGGGGTTCCACTTTTGTAACCCTGCATCCTTACTCCTCCTTCCTCTCCCTCGTCTCGTTGCGCCACGTTATGGTTTGTGTCCATACCTTTCCCTTTTAAATGCATTGACCTCGCCCTATCAGACTTGGGTCGCGTGCCTCCCGCTAATTGGTCCGCCCTCCTGTCTTGGCTCGGAGGATAGGATTGCGTCTGGCCGCCTCCTGTTGCATTTGTCTTCCCGGGGCACCCATTGCATACCTCGTCCTTTCCGAACCTTCCCCAGTTTCCTTTTTCGCGACAAAAGTTCTCTCTTTCCTTCAGACCCGGCTCCCTATGCTCCATTTTTCCTCTCTCCGTCTTCGGCCCGCGTGCCCTGCTCATTGGTCCCCGCGCCTCGCCGGAGTGCTTCGGCAGTGGCTGCACCACCTTCCTCCGCCTCCTGGTCATCGTGCACCACGGCCCATAGGTCGTTTTTTGTTCCTCCATCTCTGGTTGACCCGACTCCTTTTCCTCCCGCTTTGTCCCCCCCTTCAAAGATCATCCGTCGCGTTCCCCTCCGCCTCTTCTTTACTCATATGTTCGCAACCAGCCCGCCCGATGGCCAATCCCGCCGCATCGATAGCAGAACATAGGTATATTCTCATAGACCACCCTCAAGTCCACCTTGTCCTCTTTTGGTCCTAGCCATACCGCCTTCTTGAGAGGTTTCTCAAGCTCTATCTCCACGCACACCCTGGCAAACCTACTTCTTGTGTGATCCATCGTCGTCTCATCCACTCTCAGTGGTTTCCCAAAGTACCCCGCCACCGGCACTAAAGCTTCCAGTTCCCAGTACTCCTGCGGGAGGTTGTGCAACTGAATCCATACTGGAGCGGACGTGAATGCCTCAGCTGAGGGTCTAAAGTTGTTCCTCCACGGAATAAGGTGGAGAACTCTTCCTTGTATAGTCCACGGTCCCTTCGTTAGCGCATGGACCATGTCTTCCTCCTTTTCGAACCGGAACAGGTAATAGCCGCCCGACATGTCCGACGCCGCGAATCGATCTATGCCGTTCCATAATCTACTTAGGTTGCGCTTCAACAGTTCCAACGGTAGGCTGCGCCCCAAGAACCTTCCAAAGAGGGTAAGTTTCCGCCGGCTCCTGCACCTCTCCAGAACTTCCGGGTCTATGATTATGCAGTCTTCCGTTTGCTCTCGCAGCTTGGCCAATATTTCCTCCGGGATGCGGCCATTCAATCCTTTTGCCGGTCCGCTCGTTCCCTTGGCCGGTTTTCCTCCCGCTGCTACGGACGCCCATGAGCGCCTAGGTCCTCCTTCCTGCTCTCCTTCTGTAGCCTGCGTATCCCCATTTTGACTCTTCCCCCCAACCGCCTGGTCCGGTGATGGAGTCGCCATCTCCTCTCCAGAGAATGGTATACTTAGCTTGCCTTCATCCACACGGAGCTGCCCCTTTTTCCTCAGAAATGATGGTGTTGGGCTTCTCGGGAGAGGAGGAGATTGGTGGTGGTGATGGTGATGGTGAGCTGCACGGGTGAATGCATGGAGGCATGCAACCGAATTGACGAGGGAATCAAAGAATAAAGAGTCCAGTAGAAAGGAGAAGTTTGGTCGTCGTTTTCGAGAGAGTAAAAATTATTAAAAAGAAAGGAGGAGGAGGAGAAGAGGATGGAGTGGAGTGAGAGACACACCTGCTTACCAACTATATACGCACTCCGTGTAGTAATACTGAAATGAGGATTGAGGTTCGCTGCAAGTCGGAGCGTTCTAAACGGAGTCCGACTGAAATGTTAAGGAGGGGAGGAAGAGGCCCATTCGATCTTGGCCCAATCCAGTTGGAGCGATTAGCCCATTTTAAGAGGAGCTAGTAGCTCGGTAGATAGATAGAAGAGGGAAGAGGCTTATCCAAAAAGGCCAGCCATGGCTCTCCTCCTTCCTCTGTCCTTCGTGCCTTCCTCTTCTGCTTCCCATCGTACTCTATCCATCCCCGCTGCTGCTAATCCTTGTAAGTAGTTCTGAAAGACGTGCTTTTCTGATTGATTATCTCTTGCTGTCCCTCTGCTGTGTGTTTACTAGTTTCATCCTCTTTTCTGGGAGAATTCATGCAAGTTTTCTACTTTGTTCACAAATTTATTCTCTTTGGAAGATTTCACCAACTGGGTTCTGTTGGAATCACAACTTTGTGCTGGTTTGCTACCATTACGTCTCATTTGGGCATTTTTGCGAGCATCTCGAATGTCATTTTAGGAGTACCCATTTAGTGGAGGAGATCTCAAGTATTATAATTCTTTTGGGTCCTTATCTTGCTTGCTGTTTTATTTTTCTATTGATATGATAATTTCGTGGATGGTGACTCCTGGTGGTTCTTGAATTGTGGCAGATTTTGCTGGGTATCTACTTTGATAATGCTTGTGTCTCCTTTTGGTTTTCAGAAACTGGTTATTGCTTATGTTTCTATTTGGAGTTTTCACTTTCTCTGGATTTGACATTGTAGCTTATGTTGTATCTTATTGTTTTATAGATTGAAGATTTCCCTCTCCAACTAATTATAAATGCGGAAATGTGATATAAGGACATATATTTTGCTCCCCCCATTTTCTTTCAAAATGTCCAAAAGAAATCCCAATTCACTGCAAGTCTTCTGACCTTTTAGTATTGAGCTTATGGCTGGTTATTTTGGTAGATAATTTAAGAGATACCTCAATTCTCTTCAGGTTTCTTTCATATAAATATACCTTGTTATTGGCCACTTTGCAGCCTTAAGGTTGCAATGGAAAAGCCTTGGTCTCCATCAGAAGTCATTTAATGGAGCTAGAGTTTCAAATCAGCTTTTGTATGGAGAGAAGAAGTCGGTGGTTGCTCATGCAACTTCCGAGACTGATGGAACTGAGCAGTCAGAAGTGGCTGTGCCAGTTGAGAATCTCCCTTTGGAGTCGAAGCAGAAAATGATTTCCGAGCAAAGGTTGAAGATGAAGCTGGCCAAGAAGTTAAGGCTGCGGAGGAAGCGCCTTGTCCGCAAGCGAAGACTTAGGAAGAAGGGAAGATGGCCACCATCAAAGATGAAGAAGAACAAGAATGTCTGACCGATATTGAGTCGCCTTGCAGGTTCAGAGCTGCCATCTGCATTTGCCTCTCTTTATTTTTTTCTTCTGATGTTTGTTCATCCAAAAGAAACTAAATTGTAATGTGTTTTGCTTGTTATTCTGAATGACATTACAGTTAACGTAACAGGCCTTTGGTGATATCCTGCAAGAAAGTCATTCAGTTTCAGAATCATGTTGCAGACAATTTAAGATTGAAATCTTTTCTTGATGATAGATAATATTGTGGTCTAGAAGAGTGTGTTTCAATCCAGTTCTGCGATCAGATAATTATAATGCTTTCCTTTTGATGATTCTACATTAGATAGGCCTACTAATAATTCTCAATGTAGGATTTCTGAAAGGTCTATGATGTTCCTTCCCCATAACATTAGTTTTTTCTTCACTAAATTAAACCTCCAAAGTGTAACATTTTTTATACCACATTTATGCTTTGCGCGTAGGTTTTGTTGCCATCTTGTTGCCGCTTTGTCCGATCCAAAGTATGAGGGTTTCGATCTTTAAATCAGGAAATTGATAAGTTAGTTTTCCTTTCTTCAATTTTAATGACTATGTAACAAGAATTATGCGGAATTGAACTATCAAAACGGAGACAAAGTAAGTCACTGTGGGATTATTTTCCTCTTCTTTCTGCTTTCAACTCTCAGTATGTTTTTTTTTTTTTAAATTTGCTTACGTTCAGCACATGCAACTGAGGAGAGAGATGAAGCATAAATATTTTTTCTTCATATGAACAGCTTCTTGTTTACAAATTATCTCCTCCAAATGCGTAAATATATCATCATGGCCTTCACAATAGCCATTACCTCAATGAACCCTTTCTTTATGATATACTAGTTGAGGAAGATGAGATATCAACTTAGATTTAATATAAAACTTAGAAATAACGCAAGAGTTCACAAGGAGATAAAAGGGCTGTTGTTGTAGTCAAATCACGTGAATTTAGATTTGATATTACTAGTGTTCCATTAAATATTAATTACAACCAGGAATTCTGAATTGACTCAAGGCCAGATAATCCATATTTACATATTCATGAATATCTTTTCTTCTACTTCATTCTTTCAATGTACGTTTTCAAATCGCGGATTTGTACACTTCGAGATCAAGTAGCAAATCAAATGAGGTGATAGAATACGGGTCGATTATAACATCCATCTTCTTTCCTGCATTTGGAAGAATACTCTGTACTGGCACAACCTACAATCACCAAAACAAACTGTTAGATAAAATATTTACTAGTACTTGCAGAAGCCCAATAAGAATCCAATGTATGAAAATTCTCTCCCATTCTTAATTGTAGTAAAAGCATTAACAAAGGAAAGATAAGGATGTATGTATGACTACATTTATATTTCAACCAAGTTCAAGGTTTCTTGAGAAATATATGTACTGTTGCATCCCCTATTCTTTTTGTAGCTATAACATGATTAGAACTTCACTTATATGAGGTACTTTTATTATTTTAATATTCTTACTACTAACCTTGTTTGGTTCTTGGAAGGAATTTTCATCCAACGGGCCTCTGGATGTAAGCACAGTCTTTATTGATCCAGTTGAGTTGACATCATCTTCTAGTCCATCCACTGAGATCCTCATATTCACAAAGTCACCCCCATAGTTGACAATCTGCAGAAAACCGTTTTCTTGGTTTACGTTATGGGGAAAGCCCCATAGTTCACAAAGTTCATGTTTGCTAAAAGTATTTTACTGCAAATATCAATATAATGAACTTAAACTTTAGCAACACTTGTAGAAGAATATTAATGCTGTAGGAAGAGAATAATCTCAGTTTATTAAATAGGTTGTGCATCAGTACCTCTTCTGTGAAAAATAAGAAAAAAGAGCAAGAAGTTAGAAGTGGCGACAAATTAAAGAATCATGGTGGATCTTCCTATTCTGGCTTCACATCTTTTTAATTCTTCTTCAAGATTTGACAAATAAGCTTTTTTTCTTATCTATCAATATGATGACCTATATTCTTCTATCTTTTTGGCGTCTACTAATTTACAAGCTTTGCCATTTAAAATATCCATCCAAAGTGTGGAACTTTCCATCATCGAGTAACAAAGGTAGATTCTTCTAACCCTCCAACTAAATTTTCAATCAAGACATTTTCAATACCATTCCATGAGGCTCACCATCCATCTTAGAAAATCTCATTCAAGAAAGAGGAGTTAGTTCTAGTGATATTGGCCTGAACATTAAAGATTGCTAAAGCAGTGCCTAAAGAGAGGCCAACCCATGAAGTGCTACCCCTTTTAATGGTTTACACCATACAAGTTCTGCCAAATCTTTATGTAAAACATCAGGTAAAATTAGAGGAGGATTAATCTCCTAATCCACGTGTTGGTGCAAGTGTGCAATGACTGTGTATATGAATACAAAACAAACAACAGTATGAAAAGGATAAAAAGGAGCATCTACTGTGCCTATAAATGTAAGTCAAAAGCATAAAGAACTCCATATACTGTTGCATGATGGGCCTATCCACTTCTTTCATCCTAGCTTATCAGACAAGTGGGCTCATTCTCATTAGAAGATGGCCCAACATTCTTCAGCCTAAGTACATGACTAAACATGATGTGATTCTAATTTCTAATACTATACTGTTAAATATATTAATATATAACTTGACAGACAATAAGCATTTGTTAGAAATGAAAGAGCAACTTCATAAAATTCAATTTCATTAACAAAAAGATGTAGAGGCATCTTGGAGTGCAAAGAACTAAATAAGGACCTTTATTTTCAGGTAGTTGCTGCCATCATCTGAACTCTGCCATGTAATTGCAGATGCAATAATCTGTTTAGAGTATGTAGATTGAATGGATGAAGGATGAAGGAATGCACCGCTAGAATCTTTGAAGAAATGTTGCATCCAGTAGCTCGGCGTTCCATATTGCTGCCATGAGTTGAATACTATGGCATCTGGATTAAATCTTGACCAATAAAAACCTTGCAACTCTTAGAACATGATAAAAACACAGAATTGGAAGAAAAGATGAAGGTCCTCATTCAGACTAGAAATAGCTCTTGAACAATGAAACTCAAATAAGTTTTCTTATTACGATTGCCAACTTTTGTCCAGTCACCTAATCCATCCTTAAGCTAGAAAACAAAAATCATACATTGTTCATCGTGGAAGAAAATCACAGAACTCTTTTTTGAAAAAAGTTTATTTTTAAACTAATAAGATGAATAGATGATTTTATCACTTCAAAACTATTTAGACTTCAAAGAAATATGGCACATAAAATGGCTGCCACGAAGAGCAAATCACTGACAGTACAAGCCTTTTCCTACCGATCTGCAACAACCTAGATCAACTAAGTTGTTACCATTCAGTAATACATTCGCTTTTGTTGGCAGCAGTTTCTTATGTGCCAAAGGACCACTCACCATTTCTTTAAATAGTTTCAAAAACTCACCTATCCCCCTAATTAGTTTGAGAAACAGAAAAAGTCAAATCATGGTAAGCATTTTTTTAATGGTAAGGTAGAAATTCGGGATTTACAATTTATAAGAGCTTACCGGCGATCATTATCATTTACAAAGAGTGGTGCAGCGCTTGCCATCTCAACAACATCACTGCACAAAAATTATCATCAAACCAATCAATTAAAACTAGGACTAGAGAGTACTCTAAATACAACATGTTACTGTTAATGTTGGAAAGATCAATATGAGAAGAAACTTCAGTATATCTTGGTTGATCACCAAGGGTCAACCACATAAAGGAAATAAAATTTTCTTTGACATCCAATCGCCCAAGCTTTTGTTATTCAAACCTCAATCTCTTAAAAATAAATTAGATTAATAGAATGACACACACAACATACTGCAGTTAAATAGCATTGCAATTGAGTAAATATATGAGTTCCACTTCTTGTGGAAGCTTAATATACATGATGATCAACTGATATGCAACAAACTAAATCACAATGCCTAGTTAAGAACTAAAAGAACTCGGAATTTCATAAGTTTACCCTCAGGGACACGTCGATTGAAGAAAAAGATTCTGTTAATTAAAATATGGACCTCAACTACAACTCTCACATGCAAGTACAAGAAAATTTATCAGAATACAGGCACATTTAGGATGATGGGAAGGTGACTAAAAGTACCTGTTTCCTTCCAATCCTACAAGAAAGCCAGCTTCTGCAACTGCTGCTATAAGGCTGCCTTTGCCAGCATCCTTTCCCGTCACAGCATACTCACTGACAAATGCCTGGAATTGTATGACAGCAAATGATCTTCTTCAGGAGTCCTTAATTACATTGAAACTGTATGGGTTTCCAGCTATCGAAGATATGAGTTGAAATGCAAACTTTGTGTTGCATATTGAATAAAGTTATGACATTGTTTACCCATTGATCGCCTCAGGATTGTAAAAATCTAATCTCAGTTGGAGACAGAAAACAAGAGAATTGTTTTCACCTTGAGGCAAGT
This sequence comes from Typha latifolia, assembly GCF_019914945.1. NCBI lineage: Eukaryota > Viridiplantae > Streptophyta > Magnoliopsida > Poales > Typhaceae > Typha > Typha latifolia. The sequence goes on along the minus strand of NC_133087.1, from coordinate 2,422,914 downwards.
GTTTTTGATCCCAAGACATATTCATATGGCTGAAAAAGTGTTAAATCTTATAAAGTTTCTATTTTAGCCATGTGAGTGTGTTAGTTGGACTACAAACTTCATACTGATCTTTCAAGGAAAAATTTAGCATGTCTTAGCAATCGTTGCATCTTGGGATTGTAGAGAACTTACTTGAAGGTGAAAAAAGAGAATGTGAGAAAATCTAATTGTCCATCTTGGATGAGTTTTTCACTATGTTACACATTTTTCTAAAGTTTCAACAAAAAGTTTGTAGTCTGGTCCTGTGTTGCAGATATATAAACCAATGGTAATTGGTGAGTTATTGATGAACCATACTTTGGGGCCACTACGTGATGTCTGGTCAAATTGATGAGCCTTCAAAAACATGTCGGAAGAAGAGGTATAAACCTACCAAAGAAAAGAAGTCTGATTTTAGTGACTCACAACTAGGTAATGGCAGATAAAAACAAATTGACAAACATAGTAGCAGAAGAATCTGTAGATTCTTACATGAATATCATATAAATCTGCAGGATGATCCAGAGGGTAAGCAGACCCATCACAATTTGATATAAGTTTGATATCTGGATAGGCAGCTTTTATTGCAGAGTAAAACTTTAGATAGTTCCCTATCCAATACAAAACCAAGACACAGTAAGCTCTTTTTCCTGTCTCAACCATGAATATAATAGAACATATACAGTAGTGGAACAATCTAACAAGAACAAAGGGAAAAAAAGGATAAACATCTTGCTGAAATTGTTTTTATAGCAAAGGAATGACCATAAACTATAAAGTATGAAGTACTGGTGGAAGTTATTTCGATAGTATCAATAAATATGTAAGTCTATCAACAAAGAAATATTTAGTTATTTATAAAACATTTAAAATAGTTTAGCTATCAATTATGCTTCAGTGAGGAAGACCTTTTTGGTTAGCAAAAATTAATCCTCAAAAATTATTTTCTATCTGAAATATAGCAAAGCAGTCAATTGTACCAGGCCAAAAGGAAAAATACTACATAACAAGTCGTAAACTCAAATAGAAGAATACTATTGGCCTGGTTGTTCTTTAGCAGAACATAAAAGGCGACTCCAAATAATTAAAAAGAACAAACAACAAGAAACAACAACCAAGCCAATAGTCCCAAGTGGGAATGAACAAAAACAATTGATTACATAAAAAGAAATATCTAACCAAGTAGACAGTCTAAATAGGCTGATGATCATTCAAACTCAAATTCGAAGAAAAAGATTTGATGACTTAGTCTCCTTGGAGATCATTTAGTAATGTAGATTTATTTAATAGATTTGGCTCTGCCTGTAAGATGATGGGCACAGAGTAGCCCATAGAAATGAATAGGTATACCTCCATGTCTGTTTAACTAGGAATGTTAGATAAATTCATTAACAGATTTCTACTCGATTGGATTTAAAATGCTTGCAAAAAATGTGGATCTCCCTTAAGGGACTAGATCAGCTAGTAGCCTTTGGCATAGTTCACGTGTTCTTTCTACCAAAAGATGGTTTGGTTGTCCAAAACTAGTAAAGAAGACCTTCTAGTGAAAAAATCTAGACAAGAAAGTGGCACTTGCATTATCTTCAATTAATATACAACTAATTCTGGGATGCTTACATAGGTTTTCTGGTACTAATTTCAGTTCTTAACTTCATATAAGATATATCAGATCACTCTCTGCATCCAAAATCTGTACCATATCTATTTAAAGAAATTGCCTGATAAAAGCTACAAATTAATTAGTCGACAGAACAAGTTGTGGCCTTCCGGAGGTGCTTCCGCAAAGCAATGAAGTTATGCCTATACTATAAAGATATTGAATTGATAGGTTGTTTGATTGCAACAAGTACTCAAAGAGTCAAAGGTAACAAGAGCAAGAAATTCTTCATAAACACAGTAAAAATATGCAGAAAATGTTCAACAGTCACCACAGAGTGAGTCCGTGAATCATCACATCTCAAATATTAGCAATAAAAGTAAACTATATAAGTAGGCCAGGTGGGGCATATATCTAGTCATAAGTTGGTCATGAAGTCAGCCTGTGAAGTTAATGTACAATTATGTATACATGAAAATGAGAAATAATTGCACTCAAATATACAGACTTTGGCCTTATTTCTACATACAAAAGGACAAATATGACATTGCACGTATGAGTATATGATATAACCGTATTCTAGTAATATCCTAATGTGAATAGAATGCACACCTTTGTAGTTCTTCTTCCAACAGTCCTGATTTCCAATAGAAACATAATTTAGCTGAAATGGTTCCGGATGCCCCATTGCTGCACGAATGGAGCCCCACTGGGAGTCAGGGTCCCCCCTAGCAAACTCGATACCATCAAGAATGTCCTGCAATAAGGTAAGCAGAAAGGATGTAATAAGTTTATGAGTGAGGGCCCTATGCCAAGTGTGATCTATCTTCATAGAGGAACCATATGATAACAGTTGATCCAAATAATAAGCTTCCCTTACAAATTTAAAATTCCCCTCACAAAGTTACTACTTTAACATAACAAGTAAAAGCACTGGCAGCTTTCATGTAGAGCTCTCCATAATAGTTTCACTAGATCTTTGGACACCTTGATAACAACAGCCTTCCTGTGACAGGTGCTGAGTGCTGACAAGCATCCTACTTTCATACCTTTGACTTAAATTTAGCTTGAACTTTTCAGACTTCAACCTTAAATTTGTTCGCTTCTTTTACATGAGACCTCTCTGCAATTTTGACGACAAATCCCAGATATTCAAAGCTATTGAAATCCTACTCTTCTGATAGCATGTTCTTTCTCTCCATAATTTCTTAGGCTTTGAGACCTTTTTCCTTTCTTCACACCCATTTCTGATTCTCCCCATGTTATTTATTATTTACTCAACATTTCACAAAACATTTTGATTTCATAGACTTGAAAATGACATCATCTCACATTCTCATCTAGTAGCTTGTCCTACTCTTTATGCTAGAATATAACTGGCGTTGTCTTTGTCTTTCTACATTTATTCGAAGTTAAACTATATTTTTCCACTAAACCTCTTTTATCTTTTTTTCTCATCCTTGGTTTCTTTGTAAGACTGTATGTAGCCTGTTTTTACTGATCAAGCCTGGCAACCAAGGATCCCTGGGTCCAAAATGAGAAAAAAAAAATTCTAATAAATTTGTAAAATTCACGTAAAGCATGAAAATTATAGCACTTTATCTATCAAAAACCCAAAAGATATATATGAACAGAAAGGAGAATCCAATAGATAAACCTAAGAAAAACTATGGCATAATTAGTTTAACAATGGCCAGTTACACAGTAAGCTATATGTCTAGACATGCCTGCACAAATGCGGAGATGCTTGAAGGATTAAGTTGATCATTAAGGCTGATTCCTGCAACATTAAAATTTAAAAATTGATTAGATGAAATATATGAACGAAATATTCTAGACCATTAAATTCAGCTATTTGAGGAGATGAATAGTTACCACTGTTGACTACCCACAACGGGGAGGCACCTAAGTCCTCTGATAGCTGGAAGACAATAATATAGCAATTCAGTTTCTGATATTTAAGCAGTAAAAGTCTTTTAAAAAAGGAACTTGTTATAACAGTCAGACACCTACTTGAAGAAACTCGAATAATCCTAGCCCGTCGTCGATCCAATACTTCCATACACCATTAAAGCGACCAGGTCTTTCTTCCCATGGAACTACGGTTTCTCTCCACCGAAATGCATTTCTTAACCACTCACCTTCAACAAAAGAACCACCTAAAACAATGAAAAGGCATATCAATAAGCATCTTGGCAGTCTGCCACTGGTCCACCAACTTGGGTGATTAGGAGTAAACAAGAAATGAAATAAATGTTAGATAAATTAATCCTTGTAAACTTATCTAAGATAAATGACGGCCTAACTGAAAAAGAACACAAATAAAAGGGACACCGCATACATAGAAGATTACAACAATAGACAAACTATAGTACATAACTGATGAAAATGTTACAGTCACTCTCTGATCAAATAACTTTCTATCTCCTTACATTAGCAGTCTATTATATTCATTAAAAACTGCAGAATAAAGGCCTCTTCTTCATCAAGAGTACTCATCGCAAGATCTGATATGAAAAGGTAGGCAAAACTTGCAACAGTAAGAAGTTTTATATATTAACCAATAGGTTGCTCTAATAAAGGTTAGTTTCCTGTAAATGTGATACAATCATATGGGCAGAGTCATGCAAATTAACAGAAAAGTTTAACAGAAAAAAGGAAGGTTGATGAGGTTTACAATTCAAGGTAAATTTATTTGAAATAACGGTATTAAGTATCAACTTTGTCTAGTTACTCTGTGAGGTCTGTCTTAGTTCATTTGCAAATTGCAGCACTTTAAGTGAAAAAACCTGCAGGTATTTTCAAAAGAACAGTAAAATCGTTTTCTAAAGTTCAGTCAAAAGGAAAATTACTTTGTAGTAGAAGAGCAATTAAAGCCTAACAGGTTGCGTTTTTCCTATATAAGTCATCTGAAACACTCAATACAGCTTTATCGGTAGTCTGGACCAAATTCAATGGTTCTAGAACTTGCAAGCTAAGGCAACAACTTGGGCAACTTGGGTCAGGTTGAAGGCCAAACCTTAACCAAAATCTATCAGAAATCCCAAACCTAACCCAGTGAACTTCACCTTTAGTTGGACATTCTCCAAAAATTAGACAAACATTGTCATGCATCCGGCTAGCAATATGTTAGCTGAAGATAAAATCTAGATGGGTTGCTTAATATCTGCTAAGGATAAAGTAAAAGATGAGATTGAATTCACAAGTCATGAAAGAGTTAAACAAAGTGCTTAAAAATACTAACAAAAGGTCATGTACCAAGGATTAAGAGTGATTAAGCAACATTTAGATAAATAACTTATAGTTACATGTGTACGAAATACCATATAAGGTTGTACGGATATTGCATTGGCTATAGATAGGGTTATTAGGGTTGTGTTCATCTTGATGTGTTATCTCTTAGATTGAGTGGTCAACCCAAGTCCAATCCATGTAACTTGACCAATTGCCATTCCTAGCTGTACAGTACCATTATAGAACCCTATTGAAATAAGCAAAACATTAGTTTCTGGCTTTCTGCTATCAGAATGGAACCAGAAGCATAAATGTGTCAGACTGTTATAATCTATCATTCTGGTCCTTAGTGTTCAGCTATTATATCACTTCTGAATTCAGAAGGTTAGACTCGTTGGATTCTGACTACATTTTCTTAACCATGCTTTGGCTCAAGTTGATTGAAGTAGCCCAATTATAACCTTTAAGGCGGACTTGTATTAAATATCTGATAACTGCTAGGAAGCTTTTGATAACTTCAACAATCATAGAAGGCTCCTTCTGGGCTGCAATTGCTGATGCATTTTGGACCTTCTTTGAGCAAGGCGTATCTATTATTATGTAATGTGCCATCCATAAATTTAGATTGAACATTTTCACTAAATTAATCATTAAAATTACATGGGTTTTATGTAGTTTTGAACTAAATTGATCTATAGAAAACTAAATTGCTAGAAAGACCAATCAAAAAAGAATTTTCAATTGAACCTGGAAATCTGAGAAATCGAGGCTTCAAATTTGCCAACATGGAAGCCAACTCCATCCTACAACCATGTCCCTGTAAATAAAATAAAACTACCTCATCATTCATTTTGAATCAAAGAAAACCAGATTCATGATCAATACTTATTCTTTATTCCAAGAAAATTTAGGACAATTTACAAAATTAGACACCTTATATTCTAGAAAACATAATGTATAAGTTAAATGATTTGACCCCTCAACTGACTTAAGATCACATTACACCCCTTTACGAGAAAAGATTATAAATGATCCCCTATCACCTATCACTTTTGAACAATATACACCTCCTTAGACACACATGACATCGAATGATGGAAATCGATCATGTGACATGCACATGTCTCATTAACTATTTGTTACTTACAAAACTGCCCTTCTCTTCTTCCTCATCCTTCCCTTCCATCCACCATTTTGTTCCAATATAATCTATAGCCAAAATCCATCTATTCCTCCATCTCCCCCATCGTTCTTATCCACGAATTACACCATATCCCTCCATTCCTTTTCTATCCTTTTCTAGCCTTAAAATAGATTCACAATGCAAGCTCGTTATCCATCCTTAACCCTGCAACCTTCTCCAATTATCCCTCTGCATTCTGCAACCATTCATTAGTTTAATGAATTCAGCTAATGTATCTCATCGTCAAATCATATCATAGTCAATGATTGTGTACTACGAGTTTTTAAGATTTGATTTGATATTCGGTCCTCAAAGAAGATCTCCATTCACTATACCTTGCATAAATAGGAAGTAAATCTAGTGACGCATATCTTTTCACTAAGTTAGCATAATTTATCACATTATCCCACGAAGAACATACATTTATGTGGCATAATACATTATTATACATACACATCTGACAATTTTAGAAATAAATATAATATGCACATGATTGATTGTGTGAAAAGTCCGTACATGAATGTGCATGTAAATATTTAAGCACACATCTGTATAATGATAAGTGTTACCCTCAGATCTTTTATAACAATACAGGTAAGCACATCTCAGCAGGTCATATGTACGAGTCAAGGAAAAGAAATGTACCATGTATGTATCAGATGGCATGACTGATACTTGATCAAACCATATAACCCCTCTCTTTCTAGTTGTCAACTGAAGTCTTGAATTGGCATCTGTTCCACTGGATTCTAATTGAAATTCCACCTTGGTCCAGCTTGAAGTATCAATGTCATCTCCTCTGCAAGAACAAATAAAACAAACTTATGACTATCTAAAGGAGAAAACCATAGGAACTTTACTATCCACTGTCAAACTACCGAATAATCCAAATCCATTAATAGGCTCACATGATGGTATTTGTGGCCAAAATTTGCAATCCATCAGAGCTTGTCAGTGAAACTGATAAATTCACTGATTCCAATGATCTAACGTACATTATCACATTGTAGGCCTTCCCTTCCTCAAAATACTGGAATATTGCAGCAAGAAGAGGGGCATTAGTGTTTACAAGTATGAAAACAGTGAAAATAAAAGTAAAGAAGTTAGCAGTTGTCACTCTGTCAGCATATTAAATAAAGGAAAAGATCAAGGCTTCAACATAAAACGACTATTAAGCCTTAGAAATGAATTTTGATAATGAACTGCATCAAGAACAGTTTAGGATAAATTATGGAGTTAATTACACCTTGACCCTCTCAACTATGGATCTGTATTGCTCTCACACCAAAAAAAGTATATAGACAAATACACCCCCTTAAACTATGTAATTGTACCACTAAGCCCCTCCATCAACATTTAATTAGAAATTCTAATAGAAAATCAAACTCTAAATCGATCTTCTCTAGTTCCTTCAAAATCCACTTCTATCCACTTCTAACAAGAGAGGGGAAGAGAAAGTAGGGGTAATTTTGTCCATCTAATTAATTAGTCAATTTTTTAATATTTTTACTAATAAAATTTCTTATGGAGAAGCTTAGTTATATAATTAGATACTTCAAAGGGTATATATGTCCACTTTTTTCTTGAGGGGATGAAAGTGATATGGAGTGATAGTTGAGAAGGTCAAAATGTAATTAATCGTAAAATATGAGATAATAGAAATCAGCAAATTTCATGTTACTTAGAAGACATCGAATTAAGCAGAAAATCAGTAAATAGTTACAAAATTGGTTACTTCATACCATGCCCCAGTAACCAGGGTTGTAAATACCAACACCTCCATCTGGACAGATATTAGGCCCTTCGTCATCACAAAGTACTTCCATTCGGAGTGCAACCTCATTACGATCGAAACAAGATGTTCGATCAGTCGCTACAACTATCACTGACTCATCTCCTATAATGGACCATGGGGCAATGTTTGAAGGAGTATTAGGGCCGCCAGCTTCGAATCCTGGATACAAAATTCTGAGTACTTCAGTTTGAACCAGGCAGGCAATGTTTATATAAGAATGTAAGAGGTAGCAAAAGTTATCACTCTGAAAATGTAACAAGCAGAATGTTAACATAAATCATCCTTCGTCATTAGGAGACAACATGACTAAACAAACATGTTCAGCAAAACCATGTTAGATCAACGTCAAAATTCATTCAGGTCTATGGAGTGAATTTGCAAGCAAAAAAGAATAATAAAATATAACAGAACATTGCTTGATCATTATATGGACCTATTCCAATAGGTTATATGAGTAGAACCTTCTTTAATTCAAATCTAACTTTCACAAGATTTCTTCATTAAAATAGTGATTTCCTGTTCATTTCACATTTATTTCTTTGATCCGTTAACAAGATATGCAATCATTCTTTTATTGTATTTGAGATTCTGTATGGTGATTTTCTTTCAATATCATCCGAAGAAAAACTGAACAAACTCTTAAATGCTAAAGCAAGATCACATAATAACTTCAATTGTTGGATATCATATTTAGTGTGTCAATGATCAATTAACTCTACCTCTATTGCTTACAAGCTCTGCCCATAATCCACCAGCTCCTGCATGGTTAATCTCCTGGAATTGTATTGCAAGTGTTGATTAACCTTAAATGAAGATTTAAACAAAATATAAAAGTAAATCCAGGACAACTGAATCTTTTCTTGTCTCATCATTGCTAGGAACGTAACTTTATAAATGTAACCAGCATCAGTGGCAATTTTCCTAAGAATGTAATAGTGCAATACTATTATTAATCTCTTATAAGGTCCATTAACTAAAAGTGTTCGAATGACTTTCAAATTCTCAAATCATAAGTAGATTGAAAGATATTCACAAAATCTAGTTGTCAAAAAAAAATCTAGGTAAGCATTATAACAAGAAAAAGGGGATGTAAGACAAGAAATCTTGACAAATGAGAATAGATTATCAAGGAAAAATGACTAGTTGAAGGACTAAAAGCATTTAAAGAAGTGATATTTTCAATCAAATAATAACTATAGATTAAAAGGTGACAAACAAAGACTACTAGAGTATAATACCCTGGCAATACTTTCAAATAGCAGATGGAATCAACCATGGATTGACTCGTGGTGGAGTTTATATTGTAAAGTTTGACATATGACAACTAAAAACTGAAAAACAACACAAAACTTAAGCTCTCAACAATTGAACTACGTGACTTTTGCAATTTAATTGTAGTTATTTTTTTTTTAATTGGCAAGATTGAGCTTTTGAAACTGAGTATATATATTTACTATAGTCGACGCACATTTTATTATAATAAAATAAACATAATTTATATATGTGGTGCATACTGGATTCTATTATTGTAAATCAAAAAATAAAATGCAATTAAGTTGCAAATGGTCATTGAACTACTGAATAGCAGAAACAAAAAAGAAGGGAAAAAATTCGTTCACCTCAAAAAAGATGCCAAACATATTTTCTGGAATCTCCCTGCCATGTCCGGGAGAAGCATCTACATGCAGGAAAGCTGTCTGGTTTGCTGCGAGCCCAGTAGCCAATGTTTGGAATACACCACATATAAGAAACAAGAAGTGGAACAATGTGTTGAAACATTTAAGTCGGTGATCCATTGGCCTTCACCAAATCCAATCCAAGGAACAGCTGCACACAACCTATTTAAGCAGGTGAATCAGGTATATACATCATATATAGAAACAAATAAGAAGTGCTTCTAGGATTAGCATTCAAGCTAAAAGCAGGCAACGAATCACAACATACAATCACATCAGAATTCCTTGCAAGTAACATTGCTTGTTCAGTAGAAAATGCGATTATAAATTAATCAAAACAAGCTGCAATCTTCCAACGCGTAGCACATATACAACGCCAAAAACTGATAAAATATCACAACACATCGGAATAAGACAAACTACAAATTCGGAAAAGGAACCAAATTCCAGAATCTTGAAAAGAAAAAGGTATTCTTTATTGAGTTATTCCACTACATGGATCAAGTAAAAGAAGTACTATTAAAATTACCAATCTCAATTCAAGAAACTGAAATCTTAAGCAGTATCATAGCATTCAAGAAACAACCGAAAGCAACCTATTTAAACAGGTGAACCACGCCACAGACAAGAAGTGCTTCTAAGATTAGCATTCAAGCTAAAGACAAGCAATACATCACGACATACAATCACATCAGAATTCCTTGCAAGTATCATTGCTTGTTCCATAGAAAACGCAATTATAAAGTTTATCAAAACAGTCGCAATCTTCAATGTAGCACATCTACGACGTGCAAAACCTGATAGAAAACCACCCGGCATAGACGATAACACCCCAAAAAAGAACCAAATTCCAGAATTAATCCTCTAAAAAAGTGTCAAGAAATAAGAACACTGTTAAAAATTACCGGTTTTCGATTCAAGAAACTGGAACCTTGAGCAGTATCACATCATCTCACTGGATTAAAGCAGGTGAAAGATAAGGACCAAGATTCCTAGGTTCCGACCACGGACGTCGTTGTCGGCTCCGGCCCGGATCTTGTTCGGATCGCCGAACCCTATCCGTCGGATGCCCATTGAACGGCTCCGATGGGCTATCCTCACTTCCTCGTCGCGTTGCTTCCAAGTCCTCGCCGAGGCCATGCGTGGGGCCCCTCGAGTCCAGTGCTTATCCGATCGCGGAAAACTTTTATTCGAACCGTTTCAGTGTGAGGCGACTACAGTAAGCTTGTAATGTATGCTCTAGAGCTTATCCAGTTGATCCACACCGTTCATTTTCTCTGAATCATCGATCGTACGGTTGATATTGCGGAGATCGAAGGATATGGAAGTTTGTGGAAGCTTCATATAGTCATTAAGTGGAGGTAATGATGAAAAGGACAATAAAGATATTTATAATCCAGTTAGGTAGTAGTTACATCATTACATCTATGACCCCCCCCATGTGGCTTAATTACACTCAGACCCAGACTTATTACATATTTCACATAGATCCTTTTATATCTTAGCAAAACTCTAAATATGACCGACTCCGTTGTTATGTTTTCCATTAATATCGTTATAAAATCCTCATCAAGTTTTATAATTTGCAACTTTTCTTTCCAAATTGTCGCATGAATCTCGTGCAGGACTCCTCAAAAATAGGGAATTAAAAAAGTAGAAGATGAAACGTACAAGCTAACGAGAATGTTGCTAGAGGTAGGTTAGGATCAAAACTAAAGTCAATTAATAAAGATTTATTCTTTGATGATGAAGATGTCAAAAAAGAAAACTCATTAAATCTTCTCCCACTAACTACCATTCACATCAATGAAGTGGGCCGGGTAGGACGCGGCAGTATAGATGTGATGTTCAACAAGTAAGAGAGAGAGAGAGAGAGAGGAGGATTTCGACTAATATTACTAGTAAAAAATTATGGAGTTTGTATGAATTTTATTAGTAGTATTAATTAAGCTCTTCGTCTACGTACTTTTTATATATATAAAAAGTTTGTAATCCAGAATGGTGCATTAAAATTATTATCTATGTTTCTCATTAATATTAGCATTGAGTTGGTGGGCCGTACTCACACACCTAACCTTTAGGCAACTACTCGAATGGATATGGTTGCTTTAATCTACAACAACAGTCAGTCTTAGCTAAACAATTGATTTATTCTCAAACTTTTCAAAGAAAATGCATGCTTGAAGTCATATCTTGAAATATTCGGCCATTATGGAGTAAATTATGGGATCTCTACCTTTACAGGCATTTCATCAAACACAAAGAAAGAATCTTATATATCTCCACTTACCACCCTCTTGTGATAAGTAAAATGAGTGGATTGCTTATAAGGGATGGAATCGGAGATATCTCTATCAAGAGAACAGATCAAAGCACCTTGGAAGGAAAAAAGCAGGGTGGAGAGAAGAACGTAGACATCCTAGAATTTTAGCAGTGTTTTCGCCTGTTCATATGCATCAATTCAAAGAAATTGAAGCTCATCATTGTCAAAATTCCCTAGAAAAGTTCCTAACTTTACTCAATGCTCTAATTATACACATTATTATTGTTAGAAATAAACCTCTCTCCTCTATTTACTTTCTGATGGCATTTCTAGGCATGACTCATTAGGAATTATATATTCACAACATAAGGATGAACACAACCACTTTGAATGTTTTAATATAATATTTGAGCTATATAAAAAAGGGGAATCCATACAGCACTGCTTATTCTTTGGGGGACCAACGAGCAGTTGCAGCTTTAGCTCCTCCTCTCATATAGCATTGCTTTTGCCTTCTTTATTTGCTATCCCAAACCTTTATTACAGTTTGCTTTTGGCTTTTACCTTATTGCACCAAGGTGGTCAATATTCCTCCACCACTTTCTACTCCAATTACAACTAGAGAAGAAGAAGAGGAGGAGGAGGAGTTAATCGAGAAGTGCTCAAATGAAAGAGTTCAGCTATGAAGCAATTGAAGCAGCCACAAATGGCTTCTCTCTTGAGAGGCTAATAGGGAAGGGGAGCCATGGGAGTGTCTACAAAGGCATCCTCAAGGATGGCAAGCTTGTAGCAGTGAAGAAGCCATCGCCTGGGTTCAAATCAATTCAAGGTGATTCAAAGCTAGAGAATGAGATCAACATACTTGGATCCATCAACAGCCCAAGTGTTGTCAATCTTATAGGTGTGAGTACTCATGGCCATGGATCAACAGACAAGCTTCTGATCATGGAGTTCATGCCAAATGGCTCTCTTCATGACCTCCTCCACGCATCTTCGGCGCCGCCGGGTTGGCCTCGGCGCGCCGCCATGGCTCTCCAGATCGCCCGCGCTGTTCTCGCGCTCCACGAGGCCTCGCCGTCGATCATCCACCGGGACATTAAATCGGCGAATATATTGCTGGATAATAAATTTAACGCACGGCTGGCCGACTTCAGCCTCTCGGTGAGAGACGACAAGCCGCCGTCGATGGATCCCGCCGTGCCGGCGGGGACTATAGGCTACTTGGATCCATGTTACACCGAGTCGGGACAGTTGGGCCCCAAGAACGACGTGTTTAGCTTTGGGGTGGTCTTATTAGAGCTCGTTAGCTCTAGGAAGGTGATGGACATGGACGGTGATCCTTCCTCAATTGTCGCGTGGGCTGCCCCGATGATTCGAGCTCACCGGTACGCCGACGTCTGCGACCGGAGAGTAGCCCTGGCCGACATGGAGAAGCCGGTGGCCCGGATACTAAGCGTCGCGGCGCGGTGCGTTTCGGAGGTGGCGGAGAGGAGGCCATTAATGGGGGAGGTTGTAGGGGAGTTGCAAGGGGTGGTTGAACGCATTTGGCGCCGCCCAAATTGGTGTCCTCTGAGGTGTGTTCAGGCTTGGAGGAAGATCGTGAAGAAGAGGGCGATGACGACAAAGATAGTGTGCAGAGATCATCTGGTTGTCAGTAGAGATAATGATTGCGGCGATGATGAGGCGAATTAGATTTGGATTTGGTGTGGTTGTTAGTTTTGAAGAAGTTTAGGCAGTGACATGACAAGCTGAAGTGGGTTAGGTAGCTCCTCACTTTTGGGTTCATTTTGTGTCATATTTTGGACTCACATATAATTAACTGCTCTTTCTTTGAGTGCTTTCTTTTTCACAGAAAGAAAGAAAGAAAGAAAGAAAGAAAGAAAGAAAGATCTTTTACTTACTTCTTTTAGCTTTTAGCTTGTACAAGAACAATTACCTACGGCCTCATTGGCTTCAATTCTAGTGATATTTTCATTAATATTATTCACTAAATTTAAAGAAGCATCAGGTTCTCTATGTGGTGGCATTGATTATGGAAGAATTAAATTTCACGGCCAAAGATATCAAAATGTCAAGTTTACCAAATTCAGCAACCGCAGCAGCAGCAATAAATAAAGGAAGAGAAACTTCTGAATGGAGAAATTAAGAAGGCATTAAATTGGATGAAGCCAGTATCAACTGCTCTCAAATTGGAGTTACAGTCTTCTAATCTGGTAACTCTATTCAAGTAAAGTGGCATGTTATGCAATATATGCATTTTATTCAACTACATACTGAAGCTGGTTCAGGTTCATAAATTCTGATTCCTTGAGTGATCAACTCTGGGCAATGGCATGGCTTCAGATTTGTGAAGCCCTTCTAGTGTGGTTAATACCTCTGTCATGTTTGGCCTCTTTCTCGGATCCCCATCTGAACATCGCAAAGCAAGAACGTAGATAACTCGTGCTTCTTTCTTTGAGCACTGACCCTCAAGTCTTGCATCCATTTTTATCTTTCTTTTCTCAGTATAAAATGACTCTGCTTTCCTTCCAGAGAGCAATTCTAACAACAGGATCCCATAGTCGTAGACATCACACTTCACAGTCAAGTGACCTGGAACAGAAAAGCTTATCGTGTAAAAAGATCGACAAAGGACTAGTTCTACATATACAAATAGTCCATCAAATTTTATCGACGTAAACCGTATTTGACTTATAATTGAGGAACTGCAAAATGTATTGATGTTATTTACAAAGGGAACTAAAATTGGAGCCAGGCGACATCTGTTATAGGCACTAATATGAAAGCAGAAGCCGAAAGTAAGGTAAATTGCAACACATATTGAGGCATAACATCATACTATTCCATTGCAGAAAGCAATGACAGAAGAGAAATCAGAGGCAAAGGTTAACTGTCATCTAGTACTAGATTTCTGAGATGGGATCACATGTATGCCAGGACAGGTTATTTAAGCTATAATATAACCTGTTGCAAGATATTCTGGAGCAACATAACCATGAGTTCCAACCACTCTAGTAGACACATGAGTCTCATCTCCAGTAGGACCATTCCTAGCTAGGCCAAAATCCGAGAGTTTTGCTTTAAAATCCTGCAAGTAGTTTCTCCTTAAGTTTCAACACATAACAGAAAATTGATGAGGGCAGCTACATTTTTCTTCTGTATAAATAAAGACATACAGAATCCAGGAGAACATCAGATGCCTTCAGATTACGGTAGATTACAGGAGTTTCCAAGCTATGTAAGAATGACAATGCTCGAGCGACATCGATGGCTATTTTGACTCGTACGGTCCAAGAAAACAGCTGCGCTCCTCCTACGACAGATGAAATTCGCAATAAAAATTAGCAGTGTGTACAATTTGATGATAAAAGGTGTGTGCTTACAACTACTATTTGTCACAATTTTAAAAAACTAGGAGAAAATAGATGACATAAATTTTCAATCTTTTTTTCGAAAACCCTTAAATTAATAAGCCTACATATAAAGAGAGAAGATTAAATACTATGCCTCTAAATAGATGATTATCCAATCTGCCTCTCTGCATGTACTCATAAACAAGAAGTTTGCTATTAAACTCTGAGCAGTAACCAACAAGCTTTATAAGATTTTCATGGTGAAATTGGCCCAAGTAGGTGATTTCTGACTGCAGACACAGTGATCAAAGTGAAAGTAAGAAGTACAATTCACCTTTGGTAATCGGGAAAAAAAAAAGCAACTTATAAGTATCTAATCTGAAAAATAGCTATACCAGCCATTCCTTGTGTCCTTGCAAGCTTCCCAATTTCTGTTTCTTAACAGCAACAGCAGTTCCAACTCCTGGTCTTGTAGGAGCAAAGGTTTTCCTATCAATCCATCCCTTGTAGACAACCCCGAGTGTCCCTTCTCCGAGAAATGAATTCCAACTGAAATCTTTAGTGGCAATCTTGAGATCATCCAAGCTGAAGGACTTCAAACTGATTGCAGATGATACATCAACTTTAGATGTTGGAATTGAACTGCCTAAGTTAGTACTTGTTGCTTTACTTGATCTTTTCAACTTGGAAATCCTATTTCTGGGCACTGGATCTTCTGCAGATATTAATTATTAAATAAGCCTAATAGTGAACGCAACAACGGCTACAAAGAACTTTATTACATACTTAAATTCCTTGCAAAAAGAATAGTATCTAACAGGCTTCCAGTTAACACTATAGAGTTCCTTACCTGAAGCAAAGTTCCCGCAGAGATTTCCCATGAGTAGTTCCCGCAGAGATTTCCCAAGAAATGGCCACTAAACCATCTCAAACAAATGATAAACGAGAAACATACCCAATTTAAAGAAAAAAGAAAAGAAAAAGAAAAAAAATCATCCTCTTGATTTTGAGTCAATAACTAAGTCAAAGTCTTGTCCTCCCATTCCACGCGTAAACACTAGGTCATGAGGTCTCGGCCCCACATTAGTTGAAACTTCACCGCACTTTGCCCCATTGGAGGGGTCAAAGGTGTAAATTTTCTATTTGACTTAAGCTAAATAATTGGTATTAGCAAATGTTGTCTCATTGTTTTAACTAATAAAATCGAGAAGATTAAAGTGTTTGCTGTGATATTATTTAAGCATTTCGTTGTTCCAACACTATTTTTTTATATAAAATAAAGGCTTCTCTGGATTGCATTTGTTCCTAGCTACTAGAAGTCTCAATACTTTCACATGCAACAACCACACAGAGGTGAGTCGGGTGACCCATATGAGCAAGCTTCTATTCTTCTTTTATCGCTTTTCCAAACGAAAAAGAAAAGGCTTCTTTGATCGCCTTGAGACCTACGAAAGGAACAAGAACACATGCTGTTAATCTGTTGCCATACGTAGGCATTTTAGATCGTGCAAACCAATCGAGACTGTAGTAAATGTTCACAATGCACGGACAAAGATTTGCTATTAATTTTCTTAATCTTATTGATGATCAACAAAAGAGAAAGCTCCAAGTGCTTCTTTAAGGTTGGCTTTGCTCCCCCTCAAGATGGCTAAATCATTGCTGGATTAGTGAGGATGAGATGGAATACAGATGGCCATGGCTTGTGATGGAATAAAGTGCCAAGGCATGCAACAGAGGCAAAGGAGAGAGAGAGAGACCAAGGGGGGAATCTATGGGATGTAGCAACTCCTTTCCTTTTGGTCATGTGCCTCATTGATGAGTATTGTTGACATCTTGAGACTAGGTACTTTCTCAGTCTGATCACTGTCTTGGATCAAGTCTAATAAAGATTGTTCTGCCATGGGTAAGCGAAACCGAAAGATAAAGAGAAGATGATACCATCTGAGGGGAAAAGAAAAAGTGCATGATCTAACAGTACAGTATTGATAGAACTACTGCAAGTTATCTCTTTGTGCAACGAGCACAATTTCATTTAGCTGTCATTGATATCACGTAAAATCTGAATGGAAGTGCAGATGGCGTAATTTCGTCGAAACCGAATGGAAATTTATACATTTTTCAGAACTCAATTCTGTATGTGATCACAGGTTTTCTTTTTCTTTTCTGGTTATAGGTAAGTAATGTAGGTCTCATTGGAAGTGGGAGAAAACTTATTCCATTCCTCTTTGTGAAGAAAGCTTTGTGTCAGTTCCAGATCTCACAGTAAGTAGTACAGTCCTCTTAGACGTAGATGTTTAAAAGTTAAAGATAGAAAATATGATAAATAAATAGATAAAAGAGAAGTTCACATCCAAGTGTATCCAATTCTAAAGGAAGTAATGAGCTAACAAAAAGATTAACAACTAAAAGTTGTGATTGTGCAGATGAATCAGATTCCTTTGATGCCAAAAGAATGTCAAGAAGTTGTTATAAATAGACTCATCCACTTCCATTACTTTGTTAAGCTTCGATGTCTACTAGACCAATAAACTTGTCATTTTTCATGGCGAACGAGTTCTTGCGTTTGTTCCTCTTAATCTTTTTTGCATCTCATTCTCTCCATGCCACTGCAGAACAATCCGAGGTAAAACCAAAGTAGATTTCAATTAAATGCAATAGCTGTAACTATGTTTGAGCTTCAAAGATTATGCCTCTACTAGCTACTGTTAAGAGTTCTCTTTGGATCATTATAGCGAAAGTTAGGACTATCTTCTCTTGCTTGATCAATTAAATGCTTGATATGTGAGAAGCTTACCTTATAATTATGTTTATATCTTATCAATGCTTGAATTGTTTAAGATATATTTTGTGATATCTCAGTATATAATACTCCAATTTTTCCTACAGTCTTATGTTGTCTACATGGGTAGCAGTCCAAAGGATGGGAACCCAGAGGTTCTACAAGCAGCTCACTTGAAAATGCTATCGTCCATTATTCCAAGGTAGCACTCTTTTCTTAAAATTAGCCATGAGTTTTTACAAGATCAATGCAAACTCTATGCCTTTTAATCTGACTTGTGGTTCCACCATTATATGATCATGACAGTGAAGAGAAAGAAAGAGTATCTCTAACCCAAAGCTATCATCATGCATTCAAGGGCTTCTCCGCCCTGCTTACAGAAAAAGAAGCTACTTTATTATCTGGTTAGTACTTTTTCCAACTTATGCCTCATAGCACAGTTCATAATGGACTATTTTCTTTGGCTATAGCACATTGATGCTATATAGTATGTGCTAATTAGCAACTGCAGTCTTTATAATAAATCTAGATGATTGAAATCAGGCCATGATGGAGTTGTGTCAGTGTTCCGCGACCGGATTCTTGAGCTCCATACAACGCGTTCTTGGGGTTTTTTAGACGCAGAGTCAGGCCTTCGATCAGAGAGACTGCGTCTTCGTGCATCTAAAGATGTTATCATTGGCATTGTTGACACAGGTACTTCAGTTGCACATTGTCGCTAGTGGGTTATCAATTTAGAATGATTACTCTAGATTTCAAATGACCAAAATTATATTTCCCTATAATGTTCTACTTATAATTGAACTAGAATGGTCTGCTCCTGATACATGTAACGAGCCATTAATTCTGACTTCTTGCAATCTCCTGCTGCAGGTATCTGGCCAGAGTCGCCTAGTTTCAGCGATGCAGGGATCGGAGAGATTCCTTCAAGATGGAAAGGAACATGTATGGAGGGATCTGATTTTAAAAAGACTGACTGCAATAGGTGAAAGCCTGAGTTACTACTCACAATGCTATTAGAATTTTCATCTAAAAGATAGTGAAACATGATTAAACTCCTAGCAGTAGCATATCAGCAAATTCGTTATCAGCTGACTCTTATGTAAGTTAATAATGCATACATCTCCACTGCAGGAAACTAATAGGTGCAAGATACTATAGCCAAGCTGAATCAGCTCAATTGCCATCAAATGGTTCTGACATTCATAAGGTGACTTCCTTTGGATCACCAAGGGACTCAGTCGGCCATGGGACACACACCTCATCCACTGCTGCAGGATCAATGGTAGACAATGCTGGCTACTATGGACTTGCGCAAGGGGTGGCAAGAGGAGGCTCTCCATCAAGTAGGATTGCAATGTATAAGGCATGCTCTCTTGGAGGATGTGCTAGCTCTACTGTGCTGAAAGCCATTGATGATGCCATAAATGACGGCGTCGACATTATCTCAATATCGATAGGGATGAGCTCCATCTTCCAGTCAGACTTTCTAAGTGATCCTATAGCCCTTGGTGCCTTCCATGCTAACCAGAAGGGTATTTTGGTGGTCTGCTCAGGCGGCAACGATGGACCAGATCCTTTTACTGTTGTTAATTCAGCTCCATGGATCGTAACTGTGGCGGCTTCTAGCATTGACAGAACTTTCCAGTCAAACATTGTTCTTGGCAATGGAAATGTTTTGAAGGTAATCAGAGTTCATTTATGATAACAATCATGCTTCCATATGTCTCAACCATGCACGCAGAACATTAAATTCTATGAGATGAACCATATCCTATTTGATGTCTCTCTTGATAGAAATAAGGAGTGTAAATGCTCTTGTAATGCTTCTCAGGGATTTGCGATAAACTTCTCCAATCTTAGTAACTCCTTACAGTACCCTCTTGTGCTTGGGGCAGATGTAGCAACAGAATATACGCCAGTATCAGAAGCAAGGTATCCTTAAGTTGTCTAATGGCTGCAGTCGTTGCTTAGGTTCTAAAATTCTCGCTAACATATATCTAATCACTACAACTTTCAATTCTCTGCTAACTAAAATTTCAGCAATTGTTATCCTGGATCGCTGGACACCGGTAAGACTGCTGGAAAGATAGTAGTTTGTGTCGACAATGATCCAACAGTATCAAGAAAAGTAAAGAAATTGGTTGCCGAAGGCGCTCAAGCTAAAGGTCTGATCCTAATTGATGATGCTGAAAAAGGGGTGCCATTTGATTCTGGTAGCTTTCCATTCTCTGAAATCGGAAATGATGCTGGAGTTCAGATACTTAACTACATTAACTCTACCAAGTAAGTTTCCAGACACTAAAATTTCCCAAGAAGTCGGCCTAAATCTAACAAGAATGACATGAATTCAGGAAGCCGACGGCTGTAATCCTCCCAACCAAAGATGTCAGGGATTTCAAACCAGCACCAGTCGTCGCATACTTCTCGGCCCGAGGTCCTGGAGGCCTCACAGAAGCCATTCTCAAGGTTCAAAATCTTATAAATTCTTCTAAATAATCTATCAGATCGAAAGCATATTGATATACTGATGCACATAATCGTTTGTGTTATCAGCCGGATGTGATGGCTCCAGGAGTTGGCATTCTCGCGGCGTCGATACCTTCAGCTGACATTGGAGTTGTTCCAGTAGGAAAGAAGCCATCACACTTTGCCATAAAGTCAGGAACCTCCATGGCTTGCCCTCATGTCGCAGGAGCTGCTGCCTTTGTCAAATCTGCACATCCTAAATGGTCTCCTTCCATGATAAGATCAGCTCTTATGACAACAGGTAACTGTCAATTTGTCATGATACCACCACTCAATTCTTCCATGACTTCATGTAGATAAAGTTGCTCTCTTTTTTTGGTTCTTTGGCAGCAACAACAACCAACAACCTTGCAAATCCTCTAACAAACAGCATAGGAGGCAATGCAAATTACCATGACATGGGAGCAGGCGAGACAAGCCCACTGAGAGCTCTAAGCCCAGGATTAGTCTTTGAGACCACCACTGAAGATTACCTCCATTTCCTTTGCTACTATGGCTACAAGGATCAAGTCATCAGGAAGGTCTCAGGCACCAACTTCAGTTGCTCATTGACTACCTCACCAGAGCTCATCTCCAACATCAACTACCCTTCCATATCTATTGCTAGATTTGATGGCAAGCAGGCAGTGAGTGTGACCAGAACTGTAACCAATGTTGGGCCTCCAAATTCTAATTACACTGCCACTGTTGATGCTCCAACTGGTTTCATGGTAAAAGTATCACCTGAGAGGTTGGTCTTTACAAAGAGATGGAGGAAGAATTCCTACGAGATCACCTTCTCTCCTACGAGTGCAAGTAATAAGAAGGGGTATGAGTATGGGAC
This sequence comes from Typha latifolia, assembly GCF_019914945.1. Taxonomy (NCBI): domain Eukaryota; kingdom Viridiplantae; phylum Streptophyta; class Magnoliopsida; order Poales; family Typhaceae; genus Typha; species Typha latifolia. Next base: position 2,401,664 of record NC_133087.1, on the reverse strand, counting down.
TCTGACATGGTCTGATGGGGCACACTCAGTTAGAACAGTTTTTGCAGTTAATCTTGTGTAATTTTGGTTTTGAATTGCATTCCTTTTCTCAAAGTTTTAAACCAATTACACAAGTGTTTGTTTCTTTCTATTTTGATGCTTGGTTTCACTTTTGATATTTTTTAATTTCAATTGCTAGCTTCTTGGTGTACTTTATACAAAAGATTTAATAATAGTCGTGTTTCACTGATCCACTCACCAAGAACAGAGTTTGGCTCGATTAACTTTATAGGAATATATGCACTAGAATTGAGGTTGATATTAATATATAACTTGAATCCAAAGCTCGTGCTCTGCTCCTCAAATAAATCTGATATTAAGCTTAGATTGAAATTAAATAAACCAAGTCTGATCGTTAATTTTAGATTAAAAAATAATTCAAGCCAAGCTCAACAAAAGCTAAGCTAGTTTGATCCAGGTAAGCTCGGCTCGTTTACCACTATTTAAAAGATATAAGAAATTACACTTTACCTCACTAGATTGATCTAATTATATGATATTCTTATGTACTGTTAACCTAAGTATTTAACACCCTTATTCTAAACCAAAGTATAATCATTCGTCCGCCATCAACAAAAAGATAAATGATAATTTTGCCTCTAATTATTTTAAAGATTTCCTTTTGTTGGTCATATAAATATAGTCTTATGATTGGAAAAACCTCTTTTCGTATTAAATTTGGATAGTAGGCCACTTAGATAAATAATTTTAAGTTAATTATACCTGAGTTTTAGAAAGATCTCTAAATTATTTTTCACTACAATGTCTTCCTTAAACTTGGGAACAAGTTCAATGTGTTTAATGTCAGTCACCCTTTTATTAGTCTATCGTTAACTAAATTAGATGACTTAGCATATGCGGTAGTCATATTAGGTTAGGGTATATCATATATGAAATGACCTAGATGCCCTCCTCCTTTTTCATTCTCCTCTCATCCTCCTTCCTATCTCTATCATCATCGTTATCTCTTTTCTTCGCTCTCTGTCACCACCTCCTCCACCCCGGCGACCTCATTCTCCTTCCCTCTTCTATTCTCCTCCTCTCATTTATCTACATCATGATCACCACCTCCTCCTCCACGTCCACCGCCGATGACCTCGTCGCCATCGGACCTTAGCTCCACCGCCATCATCTCCGCTTCTCCCTCGACCTCCTCTTCTCCTTCTCCCTTTCCTATTCCCAACTCCTCCATTACTCCTTATTCGTTGTATCGCATTCAACTCTCACGCTGCTCTTGCCTCCAGCGTCCTCTTCCTTCCCTGCTTCCATGGGTATCTTCCTAACATTCCCACCTACTCCCACTTCTTCAATTTCCTTCTCCACTCCCTTAAGCCCTCGACCCACCCTTGTTTCTTGCCACCTCACCGACCTTCACTCCTTTGTCCTCGAACCTGACACCCACCTCTTCTTCGACCTCGTCGCGATGTTCTCCCACGCCGATGACCTCGTCCTACACGTAACCAAAGATAGAAAACAATGGTAGGGGTATAATGGCCATTAAACATATTCTATTATTGTTTCACTTATATCTAAAGTTTATAAGGGATATGTAATAAAAAAATAATAGTTTAGGAGTCTACGTGAAAATCGGATATAATTTAGAGGGGCAGGTGTAATACTGTAATTAACCCAATAATTTTATAAAGAGGCCCAATTTGATCAGAAATTCGTCAATAAAAGAGTGAGTCAAGCATTCATGAATGACTTGAATGAACCCCATAAATGTGCAATTCGAAAGAGAGAGAAACCAAAAAATTAGTCCAAATTTCCCAATTCCCAAACCATTTTAAGCAAAAGGAGGAAGGAAAGGAAAGCTCAGTAGACAGTAGGCCACCATTTTTAACCAAAAGCTTGTTCTTTTAGGGGAACCGAACCCTAAGTATCAGCTTATTCTTCCCAGGTATCTCTGCTCCCCAACATCAATGTCGAAATACATCGGTTCTATTTCAACCTCTCTGTAGTATCTATTGATAGGATTCCAATCTTCTTGAATTTGCGAGGCCTCCTTTTTTTAGGGGGGCTTACTCTTCGATTTTGGCATTCTAATTTGTTGCAAGTGTTCTTATCATGTACTGATTTCTTGCTTCTTGTTATCTTATTCAATCTTCTTCCTTTCTGTGGTCGATTTCTTTCTGTCCGAATTTAAGTTTGATCATTGTGTTGTTTCTTCACTTCAAGAAGCATTCTTTCTGATATGGGTCATCTCTGACTTTTACTTCTGTTTAGTATAACTCGAATCTTTAGTCTTATCTCAACCTCAATATGCTTCTTTGTATCTAGGTCAACCTTTTCTTTGATTAGTTTTATCCAGACAATGAAGGCTTTCTTTGTGGTAGTGTCTCTCTCTCCCAAACACGAGAAGAAAGGAAATAAACCATAAAACTTTTTTTTTCTTAGTGAAGCTGCTGCAGTTGAAAGTAAACTTAAGACTAATCCGTAATGGATGGGTATCCAAGACAAACTCCCATTTCATTGAATGATCCAATTGTTCTTGATGTGAAACCATTGCGATCTTTGGCTCCAATGTTCCCTGCCCCACTTGGGTTCCACACATTTTCCCCTCCTAGTGGCCCGTCCTTTGTTTATGTCACGCCATTTGGTTCCTTCACTTCCCCTTCTGAATTTGGGTACTCCTCGGGCTTCTGTCCGCTGTATCCAAATTCGGCCCCTCCTCAAGACCTTAACCAGAAGCCAGTTGATCCAGTTTCTTTTAAGAGTCGAAATGGAGCTCCCCATGCTGGACAAGGTCCCAATGTTAATGGCTTTCCAGGATCTGCATACTATTCCCCGCCCTTTTCAACACCACCCAAAATGGTTACACCATTAAATGGAAAGAGTCCGTTGTTCAGTGGTCCAGCATCCGCATCTGGCAGGAAGGTTAAGGAGCCTCTTCATCTGAGTGGCTATGAGACAGGCAGTTTTGAAATGCCAAAAACAGAGGGGAAGAAGGTGAAGCACAAACGGCCTAAGAAAGTTGACAGTGACTTGTCAGCATTGACCTCATCTTTGCATGATCCTTGGGAGTCTGTGGAGGTGATTCTTATGACATTTGATGCAATTCGGAGAAGGATCATGCAATTAGATGAGGCAAGGGATGTGAAACAACGCCAGGACTTGAAGGCTGGCACCGTCATGATGAATAATGACCTCCGAGCTAATAAGGCCAAGAGGATAGGACAGGTGCCTGGGGTTGGGGTAGGAGATATTTTCTACTTTCGAATTGAGATGTGTTTGGTTGGACTGAATTCTCAGACCATCGCTGGAATCGATTATATGACTGCTAGATTTGGCGACGAAGAGGACCCTGTGGCTCTTTGCATTATTTCAGCTGGTGTCTATGAAAATACAGAGGATGATGTGGATGTTCTTATTTATAGTGGGCAGGGTTCTTCTAGCAAAGATGACCAAAAGCTTGAAAGAGGTAATCTAGCTTTAGAAAGAAGCTTGCACAGGGCTAATGAAATTAGAGTCATTCGTAGTGTAAAAGATTTTGGCAGTCTTACCGGCAAGATATACATTTATGATGGTCTCTATAAGATACATGAGTCATGGGTGGAGAAAGCAAAGTCGGGTTTTAATGTCTTCAAATATAAATTGCTCAGAGAACCAGGGCAGCCTGATGGTATTGCTGTATGGAAACTGGCTGAGAAGTGGAGAGAGAATGCATCGTCTAGAGGCAAAGTTATTCTACCTGATATATCCTCGGGTATGGAAAGTAGACCTGTTTGCCTTGTAAATGAAGTTGATGATGAGAAAGGACCTAACCATTTCATATATTCCACTAAAGTGAACTACTTGAGTCCCATAACCTCCTTGAGACCTTTGCAGGGCTGCATGTGCAATAGCGTATGCCTACCTGGCGATGCCAACTGCTCTTGTGCACAACAAAATGGTGGTGACCTACCTTATAGTGCGAATGGGATACTTGTCAGTCGTAAGCCTTTAATATATGAGTGTAACAACTCATGCTGCTGCTCTGTAAACTGCCGGAACCGACTTACACAAAAAGGTATTCAGCTTCACTTTGAAGTGTTCAAGACTAGTGAGCGGGGTTGGGGTCTTCGTTGTTGGGACCCTATTCGCGCAGGTACCTTTATCTGTGAATACACAGGTGAAATTATTGATAAGATAAGAGTGGATGAGGATGGAGAAGAGGATGAATATATGTTTCAAACGATGCATGCTGACCAGACTTTCAGATGGAACTATGGACCAGAGTTACTAGGAGACCCTAGTTGTGTTGACTTAAGAGAGAAATCTAAACCATTGTCAATTATCATCAGTGCAAAGAATATGGGCAACATATCTCGCTTTATGAACCACAGTTGCTCACCTAATGTATTTTGGCAACCAGTTCTTTATGACCATGGTGATGATGAATATCCACATATCATGTTCTTTGCAATTAAGCACATTCCTCCCATGACAGAGCTAACATATGATTATGGTCCGACTGAAGCTCAAGATGGTTATGCAATAGGAAGCAACTTCCAATCTCGGAAGAATAAAAAGTGCTTATGTGGGTCCTCTAAGTGTAGAGGTTCTTTTTGCCAAATTTTAAGCAAAAGTTATGAATGACAATCATAGCATAACGAGTCTGACAAGGTTAGGACTATCCTACATATTTCACCTGCTCAGTTTGTATGTAAAATTATGTAATGTGTAGTCTTTCTTATCTTATCCTATTCGCTATATTTTTAACAATTTTTTATTTGGTAAACCGTCTCAATTATTTTTCTGTTACAGATGTTAATTGGTTTCTGAGACTTTAATGCCCATTTCCCTTAGTTCAAACTTTGATTCTTTTTGTCTTAGTATGACATATTAGTAAGTGATGTATATGCTAAATTTGGTTTTCCTAGGTCGTAAGTAATTTTTGCTATGTTCCTAGGTTGTTCCCCAACTACATTTTTTCTATTGATTAGTACTCGGACTCAATCCTCGTATCTATCTTGTCCAGCCTTTATGTGAACTTTTTCTGACAAGATGTCTTCCAGTTGATGATCTAATTTTAATTGACCAATGCGTTTTATGAATATTCTTGCTGTTATATCTCGATTTCTGTCTGATTATCACCTTTATTCTTAGACTCACTACACCATACTGGGCAGGTATATTCTGCATTCTGATGGCAAATTGGTCATGGAGCTAATATTTGAACTTTGAGGCCACTCTGCTATCCTTGCTAGTTTCTTAACTGATTCCTCTTACCCGAAAGATCAAGTGCAACTGCAACTGCAACTGCAACTGCAACTGCAACTGCTCCTAGAATGACACAGATGGTTTCTCGAAAGCCTGTGCATTTTTCAATGTGATTCTATTCTAACAATATAGACAGCCCATCTGTACATTTTTTTGTAGTGGGGAGCATATAATGGAAACGGATTTATTGTTTGTACTACCATGCCTGTTTGATATGTAGCTGACCTTTAATTTGGAGTCAGATGGCCCTGTTTGAATCACAATTCCAATGGTTAACGGGTTTATGAAGTTTTCTTTTGCTACATATCACAGCTACGTGGTTGGATAAAGATGTCTTCCAGGTTCCTTATTTATACTTTATATGGTCGTTTCATTTTTCAAAGTAAAGGGTGTGTAACCATAACAAGCTATCTTTTTGGCTTATATACACCGTTGATGCAGTCTGCTGAATGAGACTGGCTACTAATTAATTTCTTCAATTTTCCTCATGTTGTTGATTATATTTATGTACTTATTGGTTGGTCGGACCTACAGCTACGGGTTAGTATTCTAAATATTTAAACATTTACCTTTAGTATTCTAAATTTCTAATATAATATTTCTTAGTTAATATCTTTAGATTTAAAAAATTGTGGGATTTAGTTACCCAAGGTGCCGTAGAGAAATGTCAGATTATAAAACCCGCAAATACTAGTATTAATAAAAATATAAAGTGTTATTTAAAAATTTACCAAAAAATAAAGAAACTGCGGAATGTGAAACTGTATACCTTTGTTTGCAAAAGACATCTATTCATTTTGTGAAAAATATAACTCCTGCAAGCTAACGAATCTCAGAAGTATTATATTTATACCGTATCCTACAAAAAGTCAAATCAATCACTATCGACTGCTTATTTACTGATATCAGTCCATCGTGGACAAGTAATATGTTGAACCTTGAAAACTGATAACGAAGATAATGAATATACAAACAATCACCAATAATAAATTCCCGATAACATAACGTTAAAGAACGCAGAATAAAAGACAATCATTAATAACAAAAGCAATTACTAAGAAATAAGCTCAATATTTACCATTAACATTATAGTAACTAACAGCAACACAAACGAACAAATGGGTGAAAATGTTAAAAATGTCTCTTAGAGTCTTTTCTCATCAGAAAGAGAAAAGTCCCATATAGTGAGACATCTGCTAGAGCCTGGAGATTGTCTTAGCTATTAACATCATACTAATGAGAGGAGATCGCATACAAAGGAAAATGTACTTCAAATGCTGTATAATATCAAGCATTTCTTAGTGGTTTAAATGCAGTTAAATCTTAGTCCACCAAACAACGTAACTGAAAAAAGGGGTAGAAGCTTCATTTATCAAAAGAATGATACATTCCATGTGAGGAATAATTTGCTCAAAAATATTAGAGCTCAAGATAATATAGTTAATGTACATTATAGTCCCACCCAGCAATAAAATTTACAATATTTCCTTTTCTTTCTTTTCCTATCTAAGAAAAAGAATCAGGATAAAGGGGCATGACTAGTTTCCACAAACAAGAACCAGAGGATAACAGCCTTCCCATCTCCAGCAACTTCAGAATTTTGCTGTACAACCTAACCATGTAAGCTTCCCAGCAGGTATCACTCCGATAGTAGAAAGGTTAATACGATATGACCAGACAAATTTACAAGGGCAATGACTCGACATTATCACTGATCCCAATATCAATTGCTCCTAAATGACAAAAGCCAACCATCCAACCCTCTCCTCTCTATTCCTATTACAGAACCCAAACCCAAGCAATACATCATAAAACCAAAAGCACAAGTGCTACCTCACTCATGCACTGCAAACAATTACCTGCAGAGATAGGGTTGCAAACTGGAATGCAGCTGGGTATTTACAAATAACAGCTAAAGTTTCATCTTTCTTCAAGATGTGCCAAATTCAGAAACTATTTGACACGAAACTCGTGCCTGAATTTTGTGAGATTTTGGGTGAATTTGTCTCGATTCTTTGATTCCAAACTCCTTGTGACATCAACCATCAGCTTGTCAAAACATTGTGAGAGGCGTTGTTGTTGATCTGCCGGCTGCAAATCAGCAAACATGTTAGCATGTAGAGCAAGAAACAAAACCCAAGTGCATGCAGGTCCCTAAAAATGGAAGCTGGGGGGAGAAGATAGATAAACAGAAAGGACAAATTTGGAGTCACCAAAAGAAAAGTGAAGAAAAAAAACTCCATCATCCTCTGATATATCAATAAGAATTGAGAATCGCTTTCTCTGAAATAAAATAGCGAGAGGGCAGAAAGAAGAGATTCATGTGATATTAGGGAAGAGATCATTAAAGTTCAAATTCATAATAATTTTTCACCATACATCAGAAACAAGGACAGTTTTATCCCAAGTTTATCATTGTGATTCATACCGGGCATTTGCACCAATTTTATTAGACCTGCATTTCCTTGAAAGAATCCATATATTTCCAGGGGTTAAATTTAATTAAGAGCTCCTAAATGAAAGATTATTCAATAGGAATATTCTGAAGAATTTTTTATTTAAATGTCTGAAATTCTCAAATTGCCCTTGTGTTTTAACAAATTTCTAATGTAAATGTCAGAACATTTGGTTGGATCTGAAGAACAGTGCAACTGTGTTGTCTAGCTACCTCCTACCTCACTTTAGTTCTTGGGCAATTTCTTTTACTTTCTGAACAACTGGCTTCCCTGTATTTTCATTCCATACTCATGACCTACGAACCCATGATCATTTATTGAAAGCTTGATACTCATAAAGTACATTAATCACCACAATGGCAAGATATCATATGAAGGGGCTAAATCACACAATGTGCTGTCTGGGGAAAGAGTGACCTAAACTTCATCACTGACAGACAAAACGTGAACCAGAAATTAAAACATTAAAGAGTTTGCAATTACAAAGAAAAGTATAAAAAGCTTGATTTATTCTGACCTGTGAAGCCAAAATGTGAGCTCTCAGATCACTAAACATCTGCAGGAATAAGTCAACAATAAGTCAGCAAAGATGTGAACACTTGGAAAAACAGTCCAAGAGCACTGTCTGGAATTATGGTTATTGGTTTTACATATGACATAAACGGAGGACTGCATACAAAAGTTGCACACCATACAAGGACACAAGAATATGTTCTCGGATATATATGAAACAGAAAACAATCATGCAAAACATGACATGAAACTTGCTGTCCAGATATAAAAATGGAATTAGAAGTGTCATGCATTTCAGCTTCTAAGTTCAGCAAGGTAAGAGGTAGCAAGTGGAGTCGGGGAATTGCTAAAAGGAGCAAGTGTATAAGTCAACGATCAATTGTCTAGAGTACTTTCTCCTAGTTGATGCTTTGCAAAAATCATCAGACAATCAGACAGTGAGAAAATCAATAGACTTAGAATGAAAAACTTTTTACTGAAAATAACCACTCATAAGTTACATCAAGATAACAATAAAGGCAGTTAATTGGCTGTGGTCAACTGACTCACTCACACTGGTCAACCTCAATACGTTCCTCGCTAAACATAAAGAGAACCACCAGGAAGATATTCAGCAAAAGAAAGTTGCAGAAACAAGCTAGAATGGATATTCCTCCATTAGAAAGCTACACTTGTAAGTTGTAACCTTGAACTTACAGAACTAATCATGGAAACAGGATGGAAATCTGAACATCTTATATCATGCTTAGCTAGAAATCACAAAAAATGAAATTCAGAACAAAGAGAACAGAAACTAAAATTAAGTTATAGCTCTCTATTTATACTTATTAGGAAATTATATTCCAAAATCTTACTCATCCATTCATCCATATCAGGTGAAAATTCTAAATGATATAAGCATGCAATAGAAGGGGAGCGAGAAAATTAGTTGTAAGCTTTAAAACATGAACCAGTACCTGCTCACTTATCAGAATCAAGCTCAGCATAGGTCTGCTAAGACTCCATTGATTCCCCGAGTCTTCGAATAAGACTATTTCAAATAGGGTCTTGAGTATCTGTAACAGCTTTTGAGTTAATACAAATAACAATGCAGGATTAGCTGAAGTCAGTAAAAGAACACATAAGGAAAATAGAAGAACAAAAACTAGGAATTCTTCGTGAATACATTTGATCCTTTTTAAGCATGAAGCCCTTCATCTGCATCTCAAAGTACTTCCGGTGTCCTTTTCCACAGAAAAGTACCACGAAGACATATAGCTAACACTAAATTGGTCATTTAAATACTACAATGAAATATGCTGATATGGTCAAATGAACATCACTTACCTAAAAGAGTAAAACTTGGAAGTTGCAGTTAGTTTTCTATCAGACAAATATGAGACAAAGGCATCATCTATAGAAAACAAAAGTAAGGTCATATAGGGTAGTTCATCAGTACTAGATTCTTATAGAAGCTGAGAAACTTAGGAGAAAAGGAGAAAAAGAAGCATAGTATAGACCAGGGTAGCAGAAAGTGTGGATCCACATAGATTGCAAACCTTGAGAATTTATCCTTGGTGAAAAAGAGTAGTGTGAAGTAAGTTCCATACCAGCCAGTGTATGAGAACGAGTTCTCAGCAGAACCAAAAGCAACAAAAAAGATTGCAGCAAGAATCATATTTTGCATGAGTTTCTAAATTGCCACGGCATAGGAAAAGATAAAGGCCAAAATGCTAGTATGCTACTAAAAATCAGATGCTGATACTTGTCAAATATTGCATGGCTAAGGATCTAAAAGGCATCACAAAGGGCATTTAGCCCACATGTCATCACATTTCAATGTCAACACAAGGTATCTTGGAACCACATAGTGTGCCATGTGTTGCACCAGACTATCTCAGTGCAAAAGATGTGTGCTAGAAGTCAGCACATTGCATGCCAGGCAGCAAAATCCAGTACATAACTCCACTAGGATGGCTATTTATAACGTGTTGGGTACTTGCATCATGTGGAATATCTTTCAATTAACATATGAAAATATTTTTAAATAAAATGTAACAAGGATAGCTCAAGGATACTTTGTATAGAGAGGATATGATGTCTATGGTAATGTCGAATGTCAATAACATTGAGACACAACACTAACCTCCGGAAACAAATTGGGGCATTCTACAATATGCCGAGCAAGATTCAGTGCAGTCGTTGATGGGTGCCCCTCTGCTATTGTAATGTTATTAAAATAATAAACAGCCAGGTTATCCACAGCAGACGCACACTGGACAGAAAAGCATAGCCATAGTTAGAGTAAAAGGGAAAAAGATGAAAGCTCTTTCAGTAAACAGTAGAACAAAAATTGCTATCCATAATCACTTATACTAAGTCACAAAGGAGACCTAAAACAAAGAATATATGAAAATGGAAATTGCAAAATCTGAATAAAATAAGCCAAAATATTACTCAGATGCATGTCTGAGATTCTGCGAGCACATACCTGCGATGAAATACCTGTATCCAGACCCTTCAAGCCAGACTCTAGTGACCCGACAAGATGCATAAATGTGCTTGTATCCAGATTTAGAATAAAAGTAATGTGGTTGCTGAATAGAACTTCCATATATGCAAAGTAAGCTTTCATAAGCTGAAAGAAGAAAATAAAATTATGTAAAATTGATGCTGACAAGTTCTTTGTATACCGCTATATTATAGAAAGAGCTATCAGATCCCATAGTGTCAAAATATTTTGTTGCACATCATTTTGTAAAAATATAGTTTACTATCAAGATAATCCCCAAGTAAACCTACTTCATGCTGACCTGAGACCCACATTTATGTGGATGAGTACAAGTGAAAGGAAACAGAAAAGCTAAAAATGCCTTCTTTATAACCTCACCATTTGTTGGAACATAACATCTAGTGCAGTAAGCATTCCTGTATCTCATGATCCAACACTGTCACGAGGTAAGAGAAGAATCTAGCAATACGATAGAGACAGACTTGACAAGATCATCAATATCAAAGTCAGTTTGGTTGAGGAAGGGGTAGGAATAAAATTGGCACGTTATTCAAATTTTGGTTGGGCTAGTTTCAACTCATTTTATTTTATAATCAATCCAAGGAAATGTTCTTTCCTTTTTCAACCCAAGGCCATGTTCTACAACATAAGTTTTAGACAACTGGCTTTCATATTTCCCGTGTCACTCTTAACTTTCTAAGAGCAAAATAAGACAACGATATAAACAACAGACCGCAAAATGTAACCGTAAATAAAGAACACTAAGATATGCATCACAAAAAATTTTATACGTGTGCATGTGTATATATGGTGACTAGGAACTAGAAAGTTCTTATATGAATTGTAAGTTAATGCATGTATAATACCTAATATCCCATGTACCAAATGAGATGAATTATTTTCATTTTGGTGACACAAGAGAAGAGAGCACTAGGATTAAAGTAATTTAGGAAGAGATAAATCATAGCTACAGAATATAGGGCCTAGGAGAAAGCTGACTGGTGCAGAGATTGCTGGAGGATAGGATATAATTCTTGTTTCTTAGCCCAAGCACAAGTACATAAGCATGCTGTAAATTTCAGCCTAGGCCAGGTTCACTAGCTAATACTTACGAACCAAGACTGCTTTAGAAAAAGTCGGACCTATTGACTAAACAATCTTAGGCAACATGCCTATACATCATTGTCCGAAAAGTTTGATATCATTCTGAGTTGAGTGTGGAAGAAATTCTGAGTGTTGTCCCTTGCTAATATTAGGCTGAAAATCAATTGAATGTTGACATGAATCCAAATTCGAGCAGGGTATACAAATGTAAACTGAAAAAGAGAATTACGACCATCTACGGTACATGGTTTTGAAATTCATTAGAACTCAACAACTAGTAGAGCTAGGACAACAAAAAAAATTGCATACATAGTTCTGGCCAACTTACCAGTAGTATACATTGGCTATTACAGAAAGAAAGATTGGAAAACCATAGCTATTCTCTGACCAAGTAGCCATGTCATATAAAGTAGGATTATGATCATAAAGTTTCAACCAAGGAGTTGACCAATTACTACAGTTCAACACCAGATATAAAATTCATAATGTGGCAAAATGTAGTGCCACCAGAAAAAAAAAAAGGAGAGCAATGCAAGGGGATCGATTGAGCTGACATTTGAGAATCTCCAGCACTTAAAATGTCTACAAAACATTGTTTGGTCTAACGAATTATAACTACCCCATATGCCATTATGGCATGAGTTTCATGTCACAAAACGACACCTCAGACCAACATTGATGGGACTGTATGCATAGAGACCCATAATTTTCAAAGAATAAAGGATAACTTCATCTCAGGTGTTGTATACCATAATATAGCAGTATGCACTGTGTAGTTTCAAGAGATTGACCAATCGGACTGATTGAATAAAAAAAAAACAAGAAGGCAAGAAGTACGTCCAGGTTATTTCACTAACAAACTCATCAGAATCTAATAGATTGATGTGTTCATGAGGCTTACCTTTCGGAATGCCAATATGTCAGGTAAAGGAATTGAGAGGGTCATCTTTAAAGATATATCAAGTGCATCTGCCAGTGCTCTATCACCATAGAGTTCAAAAACACCAAAATTCACGTAATTTCCAGCCAAAGCTGTCAATATTTATACGAGTTGCATCAATTGAGAAATAGCAAAATAATTAGGCATTGTAGAAATATATGCATTCAGGAACAAGTTATAATAAGTACCACAGTAAAATAAGCTAGAGCAACAAAAAGTGAATGCAATAATTTGATGCAGCTAACTAATTGGTTATGTCATAAACTTGTCCTTTTGAGCACTTTCAAGTTTCAATGGCACTGAGAATCTAGAAAAAGAATTACTTAATCCAGGTTTTATGCTTCATTGCATGCACAAAGGTTATGAGTTCTAAACCTCTAATCACATGTGAAAACCAGACTTCTTATGTTATCAATATAAGGAGGACATAATCTTTGTAAGCTCTACAAATTACTGATCTATCAGAGATATAAAAAGTCAACAATTGTCTCAAAGTAGAAACAAAGTTGAATAAAACCAACCCAAACAAAACTGCAAAAAGAAAGTGTGATGACAGGATAAATAACCCACATATCTTATTTATCTGTTCAAGACTTCATCAAAGCAGGCCTTGTCCAATAGAAAACAGGTAATTACATGATTTTGAGCCTTTATCAATAATAGAGCTATTACACTATAATGGGAAAAGAAGCTGCTGGAAAAAGTTCTATGAAACATACTCCAAACAGGAATGCAGGCATTATACTGTGTCAATTGAATTTTTATACATTCTGAACCATTATTAATACTTTATCGGCAGCAACAAGCAAAAATAAATAAATCAAAATTCAGTCTGAAATGTACCAAAAGGATACCACATAGATATGGAATTAGTACTACCAATCCACTGTCCAGAATTAAGAGAAACAAAACTAACAGCAATTGCTAATCAACATGCAAGTGATCAAATTACTTACCTCTTGAAAGAATGGTTAGCGAGATCCAGATTCCTTTGTATTTATTTGCATAAATATCTGTATTATTTGGAAAAGATAGAATCCTTGAACCATAAGCCACGATTAACTTGCTAACTTCCCGGAACAAAAGGATCCCATTAGGAGATGAAGTATCAAAAGTCAACCTTTGGGCTTTGTTTAAGACAAATTCTGCCATAAACTTCAGCAAAGGTGTTGTAACCTACAAGAATCAATTGATTACAAATATACAAGTATGAATGCACTGAAACAACTTATAAATGAAAGGAAGGTCGATTTCACATGACATGGGCATAAGCAAAAAGGAAATCGGTGGATATTAAGTTTCTGAATAAAATTCCTAGCATAGTCAAAATGATAGGAATCCTCATAAAAAATCTCAAAAGATTGCATTTTATTGTTTCATGTTTCCATGCTCAATCCCTTCAAATACACCATGTTTTTTGAATTTGATATATTATGCTCTATTATTGTTCTATGTTCAACACCAAAAATAAATAAATAAAGGAAGATAAAGATACAAAAAATAATATGCAAGCATGTAAATCATCACTGAATATCACTTGGAAAAGCTGGTATTTGGTAAGAAAAGCACTTCTCTGTCAACTCTTTAGGGCAACAGCCGATTGTAAACCAAGAACTTATATAGTTATCAAGTCAATTAGGTCAAAGAAGGTAATAAAAGTAAGAAGGTAAACAGATATGAATAAATGCAACCGATTGTAAACCAAGAACTTATATAGTTATCAAGTCAAATATGTCAAAGAAGGTAATAAAAGTAAGAAGGTAAACAGATATGAATAAATGCAATAGTTATTATATCAACCAAGCATTAGCATAGAAAAATTTCTATCAAAAATCCAAAATTAATCCACATAGGAGCAGGGGTAGAAAATTGTCACAGTAGATGAATCGCCTGCTGTGCAAACAAAATATGGTACATCTACAAACCTGTTATCAGAATCTAACCTTCTGTGAATCTCCAAATTTATCATCTTCAAACTAATTTGACCAGCTCTTCTACAACAACTGATTTCAGAAGTATCATTCCACCCAAGTCCAAACTAATTTACATGGGCTCAGAAAAATTCTTACACAAACTCTGAATGTACTAGAATATGTATGTATAGATACATCGAGATATTAGTATCATGCCTGTTTGTAGCTATAACAATTTACAATTTGTATCCATGTATGATCACTCAAACCAAGGCCCTTTTTGCCAATAGGTTGGCAGATCACATAATATGGCGTATGTCGTGCATCAAACTCTTCACCAACAAAATGATCCATCCCCAACTGTTGTCTTGCTCTGCCTATTTGGCTATATAATTGCACATCGAAAACAGCCAAATTCACGACAAGTTGACAACATTTGAAGAACTGAGAATGTAGCTATAGGAGAGCCGAATTCCAAAATGGAAGAAGTATTAGACCTAAGAACTTATGTTTCTTTGTTGCAAAGTCAACAAGCTCATGTTGTCATAGTGCTTCCATGCCAATACTTACATATAAAAAGAATCATATAAACCAACAAACAGAAATAACTGGAAAGAAGTATCAGAATAACTTCATAATCAGCTTTCATAATAAATAAGAATCACAGGAACAGACGAGCATAAATGACAGAATTTGAATTCCAACTGATTGATTAAGATGGAAAAAAAAATACCTCAGGCACATCAGTCCAATGTGAGATGGCTTTCAAGAGAAGCGGCATATGAGATGGATACAACCAGTCAAAAAGAAGCCCATATGTCCTACGACTGAAACAAAACAATGAGGAGATCACTAAGTGCATTACATCTAAGCTAATACAGACAATAGCAAGAAAAGATACCTATTAGTTGCCATTGCAATCCCTCTTAGGTCCCTCATCAAACCAATGAATGCATATTTCACAGCATCGGTGCGAAAAGCAGCATCAGGAGTTGTTTCCAACCTAACCATAACCTGTGATAGCACAAAGAGTTTCAAGAGCCCTGATACTAGAGGAAGTAAAATCTCAGACCGAATGAAGAAATAAGAAAACAATTTAATAATTCTCTGACATGCACCTGCAGAAGTGGCTCCATAGAAGTTTTAAACTTCACTGGGCTATCTTCCATAAAGATCAAGTAGCCAAGTGTGTAGTAAAAGGTAGTTCTACTACGAGAGCATCTATATTCTTCAAGAAACGGAAAGTTCTCCCTCTGAAACATGCAACCATGATAATAACTCATAAGCTGATACCTCTAACAAAACTTTGGCAAGAGAAATTCTACAAAATATTTGAAGAACTTTGCACAAGAAAAGACTTACAGAGTGATGTCCAATAATGAACTTTATACTATCCAGCTTCAGCAGAAGCTTTCCAGTCATATAACTGCAAGCAACTTCAGAATATAAGAGTTTTGATCAACTAAAGTAAACAAAAGGGTGATTATTATGACATAACTTACCCTGACGCAAGCTCCAGAAAAAGAGACAAAGTATGCTCAATAACCTCTTCACACTATACACATAAAAAAGAGGTTCAACAATAGCTCTCAAAGCAACAACACGAGTCCAAAAAAATAATGCAACAAGTCACCTCTGTGTAGCATTTAAGGTTTGTTGCAATCTTTCCAACTATGACATTAAGTAGAACTAAATGATCCTGGAGGCCAAGAAGCTCAGATAATCTTGAATATAACTGCTGCAACAAAAGTAAAAAGCATGTAAAACTTGTTAATAATCAGACATGAGACATCAAAGTCATGTTTACTGTTTTCCTCTTTCCTTACTTTAGATGAATGCATGGCTTGATCCCCAACATATGACTTTCTGAAGTTCTGGAAAAAGGTGATAATTGCATGATCAAGTCTTTGCTTGCTTATCTCATGGTATCTCTGTACAGGGAACAGTATCAGTCAATATATTACCTTCAAAGGGCAGGTTATAGACAAGCAGAAGAAATAATATCTAACAGGAATTGCAATTAAACCAGATATGATGTTTATAAGTTATAAGTTTATAACTTTAAGTGCTCAAAAGATTTTCTTATTTCACGCTGAGAAAAGTTCACTCATAATTTTCTATATAACTTGAGAATAATGGAAAGTAAAGAAGCAGTATTTCTGCTTACCTGAGAGTGTAACCCACTGTCTGTTACATTTATCAATTGTAGAACACGGGCAGCAAGTTCTGCATCAATTAACTCCTGTGACTCCAAGCTGCACAGAAAAATGAGAAGAGTAATATCATGCACCAACAACAAGAATTAACCACATGAAAACAACCAGAAATAAAATTTATACATACCTACAGCCAGTAGTCTGTCTGATCTTGAGAATAGCTGCAATAATATGAATAATCCATGCAATCTGTCCTTCAATCACAGAAAGTTCATCTGAATCTCCAGGAGCTGGTGATCTTGCCCTTTCCTACAAATGTCAAAAAAATTAGTTTTCCTTGTGCAGACAGAAAATTAGCAATCTTTTGTCAAAATATAAATAAAAAGAAGTTAAAACAACGTTGAATTTATATAAAATGTTTGCATACCGTATAAGCCTGCAGAATTGGCTCCATAATATTTATGATGTACAGACTACTGCTTTGATACTGCAAGTCAGGTGCAAAAATATATAAATACGCAGAAACAAACATGTCAAAGAGTACCCAAGATATGATAGTGTTGAAAGTTTAAGAATAGGGACCCAATAATTTATATTAAATGAATTGGTTTCTTCTACATAATATTAATGATGTACAATGATAAGCAGTTATTGAAGATAGAAAAGCATGACAAGGGAGATGCGAACCTGGAATCTGCAGAGGTATGGAAAGCACTCCAGCTGATCCTGAAGAAGCTCAACATTGTCCAAAGGATTCTCTGAGAGGTCATCTGGATAACCAGCCTGAAATGGATAGGAGCAGTCTTGAATAGAATTTGAAATTGTCCAAACTATTCTCTGACAATCTGATAGGATATGTTACAACAAGAGTATACCTGAATAGAATTGAACCTGGAGGTGATAAATCCCTCTGTAATTTTAGGCACAGTTTCATCCAGCAAGCTTGGTGTATCACCTTTTAAATAAGGCACTGAAGTTACTAACCGCGACCACAGACCTAGAAGATAGTAGACGCTACTGCTGGCCCACTATATAAATAGACAATTAATAAAAATATCAGTTCACCAAAAATCAAAGATCTCATCAAGTAAGCAGTTAACATATCTGAACACTTTTAACGACCAAATGTCATGCAGCATTCAAAACGGACCTGCCATGATTGCAATGATTTTGTTGTGAATTCTGCAACTAGGCGAATCCATTCACCATAAAATTCGACATTCAAAAGCTCTGACAACTGAATCACACAATTGAATTTATTCAACAATTATGAGCAGTTAAAGCACAACTAATAGTTACCAGATTATAATCCAACTCATATTCCAAAGCTCACAGCACTATGACAGAATAAGATTTATGATCTGAACAGAAGAAAAAATATCCAAGTTTGGCTGGTGCATTTTTCCAGTATTAGTAACTCAATGATATTATCGACAGTAAATATCAAAAAATACAAAGGACTCTTACAAGCATCCCTTGTTCACCAGTAAGGTTCAGATTAACATCCACAACTCTACTTTCAGAACACGTATCTATTTTTAGCTAACTTGAAGAATATTAGATCAATAATAAAAGGATTTAAGGACATAAAAAGGATAAAATGGCAATTTCAAGGCAGCTCGTACAAGAGAAAGTAACAACCAACAACCGAACAAGAAATTTTACAAACTGAAATTAACATCATCTGTGTAATGAAATTAGCTATTGTGACAAAAGAATAGACACAAGTACTCTAGACAGCACAGAAACCTAACAAGAGCAATCAGAAGACTTCCAATGAACACTTGGTGCTAAGGAATCATAAGGGAGAAGCCAAGACCCAATGAACACTCAATTTAAAATATCAGCCAAAAATCTATGTTAGCTTATTGTTGCATCAGACAAGGAGATCCAAATTATCCAGTAGTTCCACATTTACTGCACTGTAGGAAATCTTAATCGACATGTAAATCAATACAGACAAAGCAAAATGGACAGATGATGAGTAGGAATTAGTGAACTAACTAAAAACTTGAGCTGTTGATATAAGCCACATGACTACCCTTCCATACATCAGAAACCAGAGAATAGGTTCCCCTTCAAAATATACGATATGTTCCAATCATAGGGGTATATACAACATACCATGGTAGTAATTGGATTATGTTTAAATTTCTGAGCTTTGATTGGTTTCAGTTACAGCTCAACCTCATAGTCTAGAGGGGTACATGTATGCAATTTGCAGATCTCGGTTAGAGGTCTCAACATAAGCAATTCTTTTTCTAGAGGAAATATCATGGAGCCTGCAGTCCCCTACAGAAGCAACTTCTTATGCAGCAACTTAGAACAGGCAGAATAAATGTAGACATAAAAGATAGACGACCAGTAGAAGAACGCACAATGAAGATAGTTCCACACTTCAATTACATATATTACACATCACTGTCATGAACCATGCACCATGCATTAGTTTCATCCAAAATGTTGTGCAGAAACAATAACCTCTTTCATAGTGCTTATTTCATGCCAAAATCAAAGGAGGGGACTAAATGAATCAATTTGCGTTATTATATATTCACTAGATACTTCAATGAGACAAAGTACACAGGTGGTTAACCTGATAGTTCACTTTGAAACGTCCTAGCAGACGACAAAATTCATGGTAGTTGTCATGATCAGCAAGACCTGCCAAAGAAGTTCTTTTTTTTAGTATTAGAACCAGAATGACATTGCAGGTGGAATGAAAGCAACTAAGGAATTTGGTTACCAAGCATCATGATCCACTAACTGAATTAATTACAAATCTACTACTTAAATAATATGCTTTCATAATTCATAGCATTCTCTCATAAATAAAAGAGGTTGACATCTTTTTAACAAACTTTTGACAGCCAAAATTGCACTCAGCAATACCGAAATATCGAAGCCACTTGCCGGTAACAGCTTTTCCAGAAAAACAACAAGCAGAAATAGCAATTAATCATCTCTGAAGTTATAGATTAAACAAGTCTATGCTATCTTTAGAACATTCTGAACGAGAAAATATCCAATATTCCCAGTGGCAACTTCCAAAAAAGTAAAAACTATAGAGTGTCTTAACAACAGAAAATATGTATAACTTGGAATCAACTGAAAAAGGAAAAAGAACAAGATATGAAATAAACGTCTTCCACAAACAAAATGAGTTTCTTCAAAACAAAAGGCCAAACAAGAGGAGAAAGATCCCGTGGAGCACAACCTTGCCCGATTTGAAGTATTTCTTTAGTGCCTGCCATTAGATGAGAGAGGAACTGGGACCTTGCAGGATCATCTGTAAATATGGACCGTCTCACAGAAGCAAGTCTAACCAAACATTCCAAAGCCTGAAGATTAAAATATGTTCTCAAAATTTCTTCACTAAAAAATGAATAATAATAAATTAAGAATAAATCAAACATTAGATTAAAAAAATGCAGAACAGCAAGATAACAGACAATGTTCCAAAAAAAGCCTAGAGACCACATGGAGGTTAATAGTATTTATGGTGCTTACAGGTTGGCAGGCACTATGGCGAGTGCCTAGAGCCTAATACTGGCTTTGGAAGTATACAAAATTTTACATCAGTAACCATCATATGTGAAACCTTGGTCACCAAGTATTGAACATGCAGTCTTCAAGAGGATGACTAAAATTAAGGAAAAGAAACATTAACCAACTAAAGTCTTAAAAAGATAGAGACTAGTGTATGCAGAAGATGTCCACTCTACAAGTGAAGGACAAAAGTGACATCATTCATATAACATAAGGAAAATATTAACCATCTATAAAGGAGACAACAATTTAGAAGTTGACACGTCCAGAAAGCATCTATGGCTGAAAACACTAGAAGCACAAAGGATTTGGGATCACAATGGCACGTACTAAGAGGTTGGACACAATGTGAGATTAGTACCTGCAAAAGCACAGAGAAGTTTTGGGCCTTTTGGCAACCTAAAATTGCCATTGCAGCATGACCTTCTTTTAGAACAATGACAACATAAGCCATTAATAGTACATTCGAGATGTTATGTTAGCAGGAAGTTATTAAAAATCAGAAGTTGAAAGAAAGCTTCTTCCAGATATGGGCACAAAGTATGTGAAATATGTCAAAAATTAATTAATGAACCTCATTTTCCATTACTTTATGCTGTGTTGCTACTTAAGATTGCAGCATCATCAATTAGAAATAGCTCTGCCACAATGTATACCTCTTTTGAAAGAGGAGGTTCGGTAATTCTGTAGTAATCAAAAAAAATCTGAACGGTGGAAGGATCTTGTAAGAGTGGTCTCCAGGAAGATGGGATCTGCAGGAATACATACATAAACCACAGCCAGATGGAAAACAAATTGAAGCATTAAGTGAGACAATAATAAAGTTCTTTTACAGATAAAGATTAGTGTGTCAAGAAATAGAATACCTGAACAGTGCCAAATTCTTCAGAGCTTTCATCTAATGAAGTTCCAATAAAATCAAAAGACAAGCACCTCAAAGAAAGGGAAAGAGTAAGCTGCCTTAACACACTATGAACTGCATTGATATGGACAGAGAATTAAATGATGACATTAGAATGACATACTAGGAAACATATCCTATTGTATAACAATCTCAGAAAGTGGGACTATGGAAAACCTTGCATAATTCCATCATTTTTAAGCTGACACAATGAAGTAAGAGAAATTTGGAAAATTTGGAGGAGCGACTGATCCTTGAAAGAGCAAGCAACTTTTCTATGGAGTGTCAGAGGCATTCCTGGGTTTGGCTGGCAAAGTCAAGGTCACAGACGCAACTATGTTAGTGGAGAACAATTACACGAACAACATAAGTTCACAAAAGAAGAACTTTAAAACCTATATCTGATTAAATAAAACATAGAAAGACTGCCACACAAGAATAATGAGCTCCAAATCTAGAATTCTCTTTTAGATTTTATTACAACATGCAATAAATATGTTTGTTGCAACATGCAGTCTAGATATCTAAAAGTTTTAAACTTTAAAATAAATGCACTATCAAGTAAATGGTTGAACAGAAACAAACTTTTAACCTGCTAAAGAATTTTCATAACCTGATAAATATCATTGGCCCAGAATTGGATGAAAAAAAAAAGAGAACAAGGATATGCAAGATTCAAAATTTGCATTCTGCATCAAATATAATTGTTAAAAAACAGCCCTCAATGCAAAATTTTGTGCTATGCAAAATCAAGTTGTCATGATACAGGTCGTATGCCATAGGCAACCAACAACCAATTCAGAGAAACAATGATCAGATTTAACAAATACGTGCCGATAACAGCTTGAGTCAAAATCTCAGGCATATTCTGATCAAGGGATTTGAAATGCAATAATCCAAATCCACCCTTTACAAAGATACTAGATACAATGATTGGAACATGAGCATCAACTTCTCAGAGAAACTATCAAATAAAAAGAATGAATATCCAAATTCTTATGCATCAATTGATCATTTTTCACATTTTATTCCTATAGCAGTTTTCATCATCAAGTGTTGAGATAGTAATTTTAGAATCTCATCCCAAGAAAATCTTCTTGCATAAATTAATAGGTAAACCAGAAATCAGTAGATTCTTCATTCTAGTGGGTTGATACACTTTTGCTTTTCAAGCCATACCAGTTGGCAACAGATTTTCTTTATTGGAGAATCTCCTAAAATGATCACATTTACCAAAGAAGTTACTTGAATAGTTTTGGTTGATACTTCTGGACCAATAAACATCGTTATTTTCCATTCCAATATTATAGAGAGATAATAACAAAACTTACATTAAAATTTCACAAAATTCATCTTAGACATCAATTAGATCGACTTCTGGAGTTCTGGTAGTACAGATATGTTAACTACTTAAACTAAATCTTACCTAGTGCTCAGATGCAGTGGAAGCAAACAGGAATTATCAAGTTAAGAAGACTGACCTGATTCATTTCAGATACAAGCTGATTAAGTATCTTCAAACCAATGGAATAATGATCTGGTGCTGCCTGAAGATGAAAATAAATAGAGGATTTTCAGACAAGACAATAATGATATCAGAGGGATTTAGTATAAACTTCCATGTGTTCTTAATGATCATCTTAAAAAACACTGAGCTGAAAATGAAACACAACTGCAAATCAGCCAAATGATGAAGTTCTATACATCGGCAGACACTTTCATGAAAAAGATGGGCATCTCTATAAAAGATCAAAAGATTCCGAATGAAGCATCAAAGGATGAATATGAAGAAACTTATAAGTGTCTAACAGCATAGACATTAATCAGCACAAACTAACTAGACTATAAAACACCAAGAAAAGGTCTCCCAACGTCTATGACAGTGGAGTGCAGTGGCATGTCTATGACGGAAATAAAGTTCCCAATAATGCAAAAATGATATACCTATAGGCTATAGATGTGATAAATCAGGATTTTGGAAACAAGAACAGTTATTATGTACAATTTAATATCTGCATCAGAGCAATTAAATAGAAACAAATTGGATGATAGTTCCAAGTTACATGAGTAACAATATCTAACAGATATGGAAAAAGAAGAGGATTGTCATAAAGCATATGATTTATTTTTGGAATACAGTCGCCAATGAGATTCAGAGCCCAAGCACTTCCCACCAATGGGGTCTAACTTGAGGAATGGCTGATCAACGAATAATAAGAAAATTATAGATACACATCCTTCAGATAACATGACCATAAAACTACCAAACATAGCACAATCCGTTGGAAGAAAAACATATACCAAAATACATCTATGCTAGTATAAACCTATACTAGTTCATGTTCTCCGTGACTGCAAGGTGAGATTATTTTTAGAAGACTCGAATATATAAAGCAACAATTACTCTACAATAAGATCTCACATTCTTACTTACCTGATTCAAGAAGTTCATCGTCTCCTTAACAACATCTCTAAATCTGTCGTCATCAAACCACCCAAATTTTGTGATTCGACATAACAGCTGAATCAGAGATCCAATTACAAAGTTCTGCAATTCAGGTCCTCTGGTAGCTAGATAGTTTATCACATAATTCCCTTCATACAGACCACAAATACGTCAATTCAGAATATTGCAAAGAAGCTGTGAAAGCATGCTTTCAAGCACTATATATATGAATTGCAGTACGATATATGTTCATTATTGTCTAGAACAGAGACAGAAGCAAATGAAATTGAGTGCCTAGGGGATGTAAAGCACGATCTACTGAATTAGAAAGAGAACATGAAAAAGATAAACAGATGCAAATTCTACGTGAGCAGAGTTAAACCCTGTATCAGATATAGAATATTACGGATATCAAGCCGCAATTGCAAAGTAAGACTGTGTTCTGTCACTTGCTTCAACAAGCTTGAGCTAGCCAACATCAAAGCATAAGGAGTCAAGGCATTGTCCAAAATGTATTGGCATTGCGTAATATAATCTGTGTTCACAGAAAAGCATTTCAGGGTGCTCTCTGCATGTGCTCGTTCAACTGAGTCTTGAGAAGTGTAAAGCCTTTCACATAAAGCTTCCAGCTGTGCTAAGCTCTCCATTGAAGGAAAATGAGAAGGTTTCTGAGCTTTTGGATGATCAAGAATCCAAGATTAATGTTGCAAGCTGGTCTTCCGTCCCATATAATATCGAATTAATATCTATGGATTAGAATGAAATGCTGTCACAGATTCAGTGAGAAAGCTTGCAGAAGTAACTTAATCTTGGTTCGCACACAAATATTTCAAAGCAGTAGCAACAAAGTTTAGATGGTGAAATATCTGTACTGCAACTGGATTGTTGCATTACATACATATGTACATTTTGAAATGTTTCAATTCAACATTTTCCCATGATACACAATGTCAAGAGAAGCTCAAAGCTTAAACAGGAAGACAAGAGAAAAGGGGAATCAAGCAGTTATCTTCACATCAGCCACAATTCAAAGTCCGAGAAAAGCACCAATCTGCACAATGAAAATGCGAACTTGAGATTAAAAGAATAAGAGGAAAGTAAAAAAAAAAGAACCTTTCAGATATCAAAAACACAATCTAGATTAAAAGCTTTTCTAAATAAAGTTTTTGCTAATTCCAAATGGTACACCTTGATAAATGATAAATACATTACCTTAATTGGACAATATTAAAACTGCAAAAAAATAAAAGGAGTCTAGACAATAACAAAACAAAGTCTAATTTAGCATTGCAGTCGAATTATAGATGTATTCTATATTTGGCCACAGGAAGAGAACTTCATATGTTTCGCAATAACTTCACGAGATGCCGATTGAATGTTTACAATAAGATTGCAATCTTATTGTAATAGCACGCTCCCCCATTGAATGTTGGAATCGATTCGACCTTTTAAAACTACAGTAACCTACTATTTGGGGTCAGATTTACAGATTCTTTCCTCCATCAGCTCTCTATAGAGAAATCTAAAAGGATCCATTGTTTTAATTTTCTTGATAAAAGTTATATGCCGGCTCTCAAACCACGCATAACATTAACCATTTTCAAGACCTTTTAACTGCTTAACATTTCTTTCCCACAATTCATTCCGGAATAAGGGCCAAAGCACGTTAATGAGGTCAGAAATTGACTTTTCCAGAGCCGATTGCCACAGCCAAGCTCATCCTCAACAATGCTTCTTTTTTCATTATTTTTAATATCCGGAGTGATAATTTGTGCATCTACAGATCCTCAAAGCGCAGAATTCGACGCGTTAGCAACTGTTTATAGCAATCAGAAACCACCCATCACGAACAGCACAATTCGCCCAACAACTTCGTAACAAACCGAAACCTCGCAACCTACGAGCTCTATCCTGGAGATCTAATCCCGGCAAGAAATCCGATCGGATCCCCAATCCGATCGAACCGTGCAAGAATTCAAGAAACGCGAAAACCCTTGCAAGGAGAATCCGATCCAAGATCCGGGGTCAGATGCGGCTAATCTCGCCCAACTAAAACCAAAACAAGCATCGGATTGGGAAAGGGATACCTTCGCTTTGGATTCCACGAAGAACTCTTCTTTCTCTCCCTCCTCTCTCTCTCTCACACACACACACTCTCTCTCTCTCTTTTCCCTGCTTTCTCTTCTCGCCTTCAAGATCGCAGCTGTCTGGGGTTTTTAAATGGCGTGGCCCAAATCCGATGGACGAATATGAGAGGAGGAGGAGGAGGAGGAGGAGGAGAACGGCGTAAATTTAACGGACTCGAGGGGTATTTGCGTAATCTGCACCGTGAGGGGATGGATGGATGGATGGACGGATGGACGGACGGACGGACTCCACTTGCGTCTAGAGATTTCGTGGTTAGGGTTTCGGGTACGTTTCCGCTCGCGTTGTTCGTATCGACCACCGCAGCGTCGCAGCCGTTCGATGGGGAAACCAAGGGTGGATCATGGGGCAGTCGGTGCGCGAAGCACGCATGTGCACTTCCTCGGTCAATAGTCAATCCCATCCCATGGCTTCCCAGACGTTGGTTTTAGGTTTCTCACTTTCTTGCACTCGTACATCCAAATTTAGTGTTCACAAAGGTGCTTCAAATGCACATTATATGGTAGTTTGTAAGCAAATCTTAGAGCTATTAGTATAATTGATATGGATTACATCGCCAGATTGGATTCTATACGATATAATTTGTGGGTCTTATTATAAGCTTGCAAGGCTAACTTGGATCTCAACATTTCTATATACAACCTTAAAGGCTAAAACTATGAACATCAAGTTGGGCCCAAATAGCCTGGCCCATTGACAATATTATGAAAGATAGTATAAAAGAAAATTATAAATATATTAAGTAATACTATTTCATGAATAACAGGGGAGGAGAAAAGCAATGTGAAACACTCCTCCAAACTCAAACCTTGGGAAAGACAAATTGGTCCCCATAGTGGCGACAAGAAGAGGGAAAAAGATTTCTAGACCTTTCCAAGGTCATTGGCATGGCTATATAGTCTCAAAAGAAAAGGATCCAATATATGTAATAAAGCCAACTGCTCCTTTTATCATGCAATAAATGGCTTAAAATAATATGTGGCAGGGGGGGGGGGGGAGGGGGGGGGTGTTATAGCTTTTGAAGTTGACTTTTGATCATACATTTGATGATCCTCATAGTAACGAGCCCAATGGAGGCCCATATAGTTATCCAAATACGCAGAGATTTTTTTTTCCGTTTTGCACCCTAGGGTATGTATTTATTGCAGATTGTACCCATTCTTTTCAATATTTTCAGTTCAACCCCCATATTCTTGATAATTTACTGTACATGCATTCTGAGGGACCTTTAAATTTTTTGGTTTAGTCTTCACACTCTATTTTATTTTGTATCACTTAACCATCCTTTAGTTATAACTAATATATGTGTTATTGCCTAAGAATTTAGAGAAAAAAAAGGTTAACCAGCTATATTTCCACCCATTGTTAACTATTGTGGATTGAAATATCATTATATATAAAGTAAGAATGAATTCAAACCCATCTCTAATCAAGTGTAGATATTCTTCTCAACTTTTCTATGATGTCTTCCAACTATATACCATATTTCTTTAATAAATTATATGTCCTCCCAAACCCTAGCTCCCAAGTCCCAAAAATATATATAATAGAGGGTTAATACCTTGCTCCCTTGTAGATTATTGTCCAGCAAAAATAGTAGAGAATAGGTAAGTAGTTTTAGTTATTCTCTTAACGACACTAATTATAAGTAGAGACCAATTAAGTAAAATGTAATATTAAATAAAGTAAATTTATACTAAAATACTATAGAGTAGTAAAATGCTTTTATTCCTTTAGGTTTTTTTCACTCATTACATGTAAAATTATAAATAAAATATTAGTGTATTTTTATTGAAATAGATTACTATTCAAACTTATTATATACGAGATTTAATTTACTGTAGCTATAATAAAAATAATAAAATAATAATTATTTTTTATATAAATAAAAATACTAATCAGTTTATTATTTGTATCTGGTCATAAAATGCTGCTTAAAAATACTAAACTGATTAACATTATATGTATATAAAATTTTTAATTTGAAAAAATAAATATTAATAAAAAAATACTGAATAAATTAGTATTTTTATTAGTGTCCCAATGAATTAGACCAGGCAAGTAATAAATTGGACCGATAATTTATTTCGGTAAAAAAATATAAAAAAGGTTTTGATAAAAACTCCAAAATGAGAAGAAACATGAAAAATAAACATCATATCAATCAGAATGCTGGATACTGCGTCACAATGACGGAAGCTCGACGTCAACACACAATTACTCTCATATTATTGATATTAAATAGGGACGACTTACGGATGTTATTCAATCTATCCAATAGATTTGACTCTCTGAGTCAACCTACACGTCACCCAAAGGTCCCCCAATATGCCCGACGCCGTCGTGAAGAATGTGGAACCCGAGTCAACACCACCCGCAACTGAAACACTTGGTCTTATATAAATATGACTACTTTAGGGTGTAAAGTATAAAAAAATATATATATAACTCTGGCACGATCTCTAGATTCGCACAGCTCACCATCTTTGACTTACGTACCCTCTCCCCCCGTAGGCATTCACACCTACCACTATATTAGTAGAGTAAACAACCCAAACTCCAATACCAAGATGCTAATCAATAGTTTCTCTTCTTTTATTAATTAATTAATTATAAGTTTTTAGATTATAGACTAGTCAGTAGTAACACAGTGAGCTATGGTGGCTTACTATGAGATGCTTCGATGATAAATTTTCCATAAATTTTGGGTAATTTTATTTGAGAAAGTTTTTGCTTACGTGCCAATTGCAAGTGGAGGAAGATGTTATCTCCTTTGTATTATACCCAGTTTTTTTTTTAATTTTTTTTATTCCTTTAGATATCTAGAAGATAAACTTTTGCTTTTCTAAAGAACCTTTCTTTACTAAGAAAAATAAAGAAACTATTACTCACTAATTAAGAGGTAGAAGAAAGAAAAAGGATACAAATTTTGCTACACCCGCATGTACACCACATGGGAAAAGGCCAGATCATGCGCTGTACACATCCTCTCGACCATCTGATCCCCATCAGACGTGTTTCAAAAACCCAAAAAGAGGGAAAAAGAAAAGATTTTGATTTTACCCCTCGTTATTCCAACATTACCCCTTCCGTTCCTCACATCACGCCCCAAGAGTCCAAGGTCGGGAAACTCGGCAACGCCTCGAAGTCGAACGCCGAGCTGTCGACTCCCACCGGCCCGAATGAACCGATCCCGAACGCGTTGGCCGGGTCGACCGAACCCGCCCGGTTCAGCCACAGAGCCGAGGTGTCGAGGGTCGGCAAGAGGCAGCTCTGCTGGACGGGCCTTTGCGGCTCCGGTTTGGACACCGGATCGGCCGGAATCGACTCGGACCCTAACCGGATCCCTGTCACCTGCTGGACCATCTCTCGGAAGTTGGCCGGGTCGGCGGTGATGTAGGTCGTGGGCGTCCGCTTCGACGCGCGGGACTTGCGCTTCCCGACCCGGCCGGTGGGGGCGGTGGGGGATCCGATCCGGTTGGAACGGACCGGCCCGGCCGGTTCGGAGAGGGGGAGGCGCGTGAAGAGGAGGGAGTCGGCGGAAGAGGAAGAGGGGGAGTTGTTGTTGTTGTTGTTGTTGTTGTTGTTGTTGTTGTCGGAGAGGGAGATCTGGAGGGCTCTCGTGAGGGCTTCGTTCTCGCGGGACAGGGCGGCGGAGAAGATCCAAGAATCTAAGCTCGAGCAGTTACCCGCCATTCGATGGGGTTTATCCGAGCGTGGTGGTCACTTATCCGGGGTTGTGGAGAATAAGGGGGGAGGAGAAGGAGAGAGAGAGAGAGATTTAAAACAAGTTTGGGGGTCTCGCTCTCGCTTCGCTTATTTATCGAGAGCGAGAAACCGCGTTGCTCGGGCCACGTGTCTGCGCGCGGCCGTACAAGACGCGAGCCGCGGGTTTTGTCGAGCGGTTTAACCATTTATCTCGTGGATCGTGTTTAGCGAACTCTCGCCTTTTTGCACATCGCCACCTAGTTTTATAGCTTATTGCGAAAACCGGCGCCTTTCTTACCAATAAGATAAAATTATAGGCGGTTAAATTGTAAAAGAAAAGGACGTGGATGGTCATGGCGCGTCGTCGGGTGGGCCCACACGGCCGACTCCGCGCTCTGACGAGGTTATGGAGAGCGGAATAAGGTGCTATTTGGGTCAAATCGGGTTGCGATCAGTTTGCAAGTTGGGTGCACCTTTTTTTTCATTACAAGCAAACTTGATTTTAATACTTCAGGAATATTTCTAGACAAGTTATGATGTGGATTTTTTTTAATGGTTCCCTAGCCCTTAGCCCTTAGATATAGAGAAATTTAAGTTCTATTTTTTAGCTGATTAGTTTAGAATTTAAGTCATATATATTGACGTGCAATTGCTTCAAACTAAACGTCATCGAGATCACCGTTGTGTTGTCGAATTATTCATCAAAACTAACCGCACTGTCGAGCTTTCAACCGAATTAAGTTAAACTACCATAAATCACCAAATATTTTTTTCACAGTATTATTTAGAATTAGAATTAAATCTCGCGACCTTTTTAAGTACCTAATTCTATTAGAGTTCGTTGCGGTAGATTTTTGTAATTTACTAAAAAAGGGAGGGTAGAGTAGTAAACACACGGGATTGTGTGCACCGGCGGTGACAGCATCCATCTCGTCACACTGACGTGTCGCGAGTCAGGGTAGGGTAGGATGAAAACGACGGACACCTTCGCCTCCGAAGGCAGACAGCTCGAATGGGTTCCGGGGTGACACGGTTGACTCGCTTCCAGTGTGAGTCCCGCACA
This sequence comes from Typha latifolia, assembly GCF_019914945.1. Taxonomy (NCBI): domain Eukaryota; kingdom Viridiplantae; phylum Streptophyta; class Magnoliopsida; order Poales; family Typhaceae; genus Typha; species Typha latifolia. The sequence goes on along the minus strand of NC_133087.1, from coordinate 2,371,038 downwards.
CCACCGACCAATACTGTATCGCTCGCTCAACGGCCGTGATCATCGCCTCCTCGCCCTTTCATTTGTGTACGTCATCGTGCCCATTTTATTTCCATATATTTATTCTACCATGTGGTTTGGTTTATTAGAGGAAGACGTAATTGCTCCCTACTGGTTGATGACCAAGGCTATTTACAAATGACCACCAACATTTTGAATATATTACAAAAAAATAAATCTCCTCTGGCTCACAGTTTAATTATCTCTGCAGTGACTTCAGAAGTTGAAGTTAATGAGAGACAATAAATTGCAAATTAACTTGAGAAAGAAGAATTCTACTTGTAAATGTGCTTCTTCTCTTCTTCTCTTTTTGGGTCCTTGTTTTCATTTTGCAGTAGAGAAAAATAAGGTATACATTTTGAAAAGGATTTATTAAACATTTTTAAATTTTAAAACACGTTTCGTTCTGTCTTATTCGTACCAAATTCAAAGCGTCCGTACGCAATGCCAAGGGCCGAACTGTTGTCAAATTCAATTGTTTTATTTACTTATTGACTTTTGGATGAACAACCCCCAAATCGTTGTCACTTAAGAGTTAACTTTTTTACATTTCTACTTAATAAAATAAGGCCTTATATATATATATATATATATACCATTAAACAAAATTAAAATATGTTAATCACCATTACATTCTTTAACTAAAATCTGTCGACTATTTTAGAATTGTCATTATAGTTAATTTTTAGCAGAATATTGTTAACATATTATTATTAAAGTTAGCAAATAAATATAAGGAACTAAAACATCCTCTATTTTTTTAAGTTTAAAAATGTAAAATATTTATCAATAAATTTCTACTAGTATAAAACAAGACATTTTTTTGCTGTATATAATATTGGGTAAAATATTTGATATTTTTTAAGCTATTTTAACTAATTTATACAAGGGTAAAATATATTTTTAATCTAAATTATATTTTGATCATAATTAATTACATTTAACTAACATAATAATATTTTTAAAATAGCATTTTTTTAGACGAGTTGAAATTGAACAATGTATTATTTAAAATAGATACCGACATAATTTAACCAATTTCGATTAGTAAATAAATATTCACATGTTAAAGTATGAATAATAATAATAATAATACTAATAAAGCCAAAAATATAGAGTGTATTTAATAACTTTTCTTATTATCTTTTTAACAACTACAAGTGGCCATGTCTTCACCAACTTCAAAGCAATGACATTCCCAAGATCTAGACCCCCAAATTAGGATTACCAAGATATTAATATTTCCCACTACCAAGTTGTTTTGACTTATCACACCAACTAGATCTTGATCCCCATTAAATGTTCTTCTAACCCCTCCACTAGATTCATTATTCTAATGTGAGATCACTACTAAGACAAAAGGAGGAAAAAAAAAGATAACCATCATTAATGCCGCAAGAGAGGATTATAAAAAGCAGCATCTCCTTGTTCTCTTATACCTCTGACGTTGATTCCACTCACCTCTCGAAAGATGCGCGGCATTAATAAACAAGGAGGTCAAAGCCAACCAACAAGTAAAACGAAGACATCTCCACATGAGAGGATGCACACCAAGTGTTTGTTTGTTGGACTGTTAGGATTCCATGCCAATCTACGCAGGCTCCTGGTGGTTTGAAGGCAGTGTTCTTTGACTTCCGAGAGGTACGTCAGTTTGTGGGGCCATAATGACTTGTTTAGGCCATCACTTGCATGTTTAAAATAAGATTAGCACCTATGTTTGCTGTCTAGCTTTTGCTAACGCTGTGCCCTTTAATTGGGAGGTACAGTAATCCTGTAGCACTTTGCACCTCTAGAGATTCTAACTGAGTTAATCTGGATGAATAAAAGACAAGTTAAAAGAGCTCTTGTTGAATGATGAATGATATAGTCATAGTGGTGTCACTGATGATATAATTGATTAGTAGAAGACTTTCTCACAAATTCTACACAAAAAACTAACCCTTTCTCGCAAATGTTATGGATCCATTGTTGCAAAAGCGAAGATGGGCTCGGCCGAAAATTAATGGGCCGGATCTGACCCGATCTCATAATTTTTTTTTATTTCACGCCCTATATGATATGTTTATTTTATTTATTTTATTTTAGTGAAGGTGTCAACTGGAATAAGGACATAATGTAGGGCGTGAAATGAAGAAATTCCCCCCCCCCAAAAAATTAATCGAAGTCCGCTCTCCCTTGGCGCTCGAAAACGCTCCGATTTCCCTCGAAAGTCGAAACCCTTAAAACGTCGTCGATCGAGTCCTCCGCAACTGCTTCGATCGGCTCCTTTGTTCGATCAGATTCGAGACTCTTCTTTGATCCTTTTGAAGGTAAGATCTCTGGAATCCGTCGTCTCTTTCCGTTCTTAATCTCGTTTAGAACATCGATTTCTTAGTAGATTCGTATTATTCTTTTCATTTTCGCGGGAATCCCCCTGGTTTTGCACTCGATTTCCCGCATTATTAGTCCTCTTGCGTGATTAGGGTTTCAGTTTTTATGATTCTTTTGTTGTGATTTGGTGGGTTTCTCCAAACCCTAGGAACCATGTCTTCTTCCACGGTTGCTGCCATCGCAGCAACCCCAGCCGCCAACAACAGCGCGTCTTTAACCCTAGATTCGAACTCCAAACCAACTGCCAGAAGGAGAACGGCAGTGATTATCGAGAAGAAAGTAACTTCTGATATACTTGAGGATAAGATGGTGGTTAACGGGAAGGATTTGAGCCATACGATTAGGGGAGAGTCTATTGTTGAGAGACCGAAGGATTTGTTGCAATTGAAGAAAGGATTGATCTCTTCCTCCACCTTGTCTCCACGGCGGAAGAAGCCTACTCTGAAACCAGAGAAATCCAAATGGCAAACTGTTCTTAATATCGTCGTGAAGAATTGCCTGCTTCTTGCTGCACTTTTGTGGCTAGGAAGGACAATTTGGACTTGGAATGATAGGATTGAAACCGGTAATAATTCCCCTTTCATTGCTTTGGAGTACGAGGGTCGGATATCTGATGTTGAGCAATCACTGAAGAAGACCGCCAAGATGTTGCAGGTTCAGTTAGAAGTTGTGGACAAAAAAATTGGAAGTGAGATTGCTACTGTGACAAAGGAAATAGCAAATCAGGTTGAAGAAAAAAGGGTGTTTCTTGAGAAGGAGTTGAAGAAACTGGAAGCTAGGACTGATAATTTGGACAAATCCTTGAGTGAATTGAAGGACATGGGTCTCCTTTCAAAGGAAGAATTTGAAAGCTTCTGGAACGAGTTAAAGAACAGCAAGGATTCAGACATCCATGAGAGCGATGTCAGTTTGGATAATATTAGGGCTTTGGCAAGAGATATTGTTGAGAAAGAGATTGAAAAACATGCAGCAGATGGTCTTGGAAGGGTGGATTATGCATTGGCATCCAGTGGGGCTAAGGTTGTCAGTCATTCAGAACCCCATGGATTTGGTAAAGTTAGCAGTTGGCTTTCTGTTGGTAAAGGTCGCAATGCCATTCATGGTAATGCACATAAGATGCTGGAGCCAAGTTTTGGAGAGCCTGGCCAGTGCTTTGCTTTACAGGGAAGTAGTGGGTTTGTTGAGATTCAACTGAGGACAGCGATAATTCTGGAGGCTGTCACATTGGAGCACGTCTCTAAGGTAATTGTTTTACTCTAGTATATAAGTGTTCTTATTTTCTATGAACAGATAATGCTGATGTTCTTGAGATGATTATGCAGTTAATGTTATTCTGTTTTTTGTTCTTATTTAATTTTTCTGTCTGAAGTTAAACTGTAGAAAATTGAGATTACAGAATAATAGAATTTTAGGAGAGAATCCCTCCTGTAGAATCTATTAGATAAATGAAAATTCCTAGTTGAAAGAATATTGTGACATCATCATGGAATGCTATAATAATTGTTTTGATGTTACACAGCTAGTGTTAAAACTAGAAAAGTATCTAGCTAAATATGATCTTAAGCTTTCTGAATTACTGGTTTTGTTAAATTCATTGCAGTTGTATAACATTCATCAGTATTTGGTAGTATACTTTCCGCTGTTCACATTTTCTTCTTGTTTATTGTGCTACAATATTCTTTATGTGTACCCTCTAACAACATGCTGATATGATCTCAAAACTTAGCGTCCCTTCAGTCATGATAGTTATCTTTCTTAGGCTTTTTTCTTCTGTGAATTCAGGATATTCTTTGCAATGTTAGACATTTCTGTTGTGTTTGTAGAGTTATGTTGCCACAGTATACACGTGCTTTTGTTGCTTATTGGTTTTCCTGTCCATCTCTCCTTCACCATTCAGTTTCACTTCATTTGCTTGTGGTCTGGATTTTCTGGTAACTTAGTTTAAGACAATGATGCTTATATAGAAATGCGATCTTTATAGAAAGTGACAAACCTAATGTATCTCCAAGACATGATCATCTAAACTGGGTCAGTGCACTTATAGATTTGTTGCCTACTAACTGGAGAATCCAGAATTTTGGGTGGGGAATCTGGGGATACATAATTGCAGAGCCAACAATGTAGTGTACTTCTTGATTTTTTTTTTCACATTGCATGTGGGAGATAAGAAACTCCCTGACTAGATTTGGGGGATACAGTATCTAAAGTCAAGGTTGTAAGATTGTGTTTGTCCCTCTTATCTGCATTTTTGAAGTTTAGTTCCCTTTGAGCCAAGTGAATGCGGTCTTGAATATAGTTGGGTAGAACGTTGCCTTTGCGAGCAGATTGCCCCTTGACATCATCTCAAAAGTTTTGGTGCTGCTCTTGAATTTGAGCTCAGATCCAAATCCTTCTCATGATACCTGTATGGTGCAAATTGCCCAAACTTCTGAGCTTAACTCTTTGAAAAGTAACCACATCTAATTTGCTCTGTTATGGAGGACTGACTGAAGTGCAGATTGCATATTGATCATGAATGATATAACCTTGGATAATTCCTGTTTTACCTCGAACGAACATATAGATTTGGGACTTTTTTTTATTTGAATTTGTGGCTATTATTGTTTCTCATTATTTATATACACCTTTAAATATTTTAGTGGCTCCATATTTTGTCTTTCCATCTGAGTTTCATTTTGTTGCTGTATCTCTATTATCAATATACAATTTATCATTGGTTATGTCTCCTTGACATGCGATATGCAGAGTGTAGCATACGATAGGTCTAGTGCACCAAAGGATTGTCGGGTATCAGGTTGGTTCGAAGTGCCCAGTGATGATCAGTCTGGCCGCACTGCGAAGATGTTACTCCTGTCGGAGTTCTCCTATGACCTTGAGAAGAGCAATGCACAGACATTCAGCATTGAGGCAGCAGAAGTGGGTGTCATCAACATGGTGCGGCTGGACTTCACATCAAACCATGGCAGCTCAGCTCATACATGCATCTATCGCTTCAGAGTACATGGTCATGAGCCTAGTTCTCCAGCAGCTATGGCTTTGCAGGCCTGAGAGAGGATCTCTGCTTCTTGTTTCCATGCTTTTTTGTTGTTCCAATGTATCTCTTCTTTGTACCCTTATTAGTTTCTTTAGATACTCTCATTTTGCCTCTTTTTTTTTGCTCTGAGAGACTTAAGCTATTATCTTCAGTGTCAGTTTTTCCAATCCTTATCTTGTGGCGAGCTGTAAATTTTCTAATTATCTGGTTCCCCATCTTTTCCAATTATTGGGTAGGTATTAAGTTTGTGCCATTTGTGTGATCTTAATTTTTGAGAGTAAGATTACAGCTTAACAGATATCCATCTGCTTTGCTGATTCATGCTTGTACTTGTTCATGCTCTGTACTGGTCTTTGGTGCTCTGAAGCGGTTTGGAAAAACAAGTCTTGTGAGCAAATTCTTTACTGGGTCATGATAATAAAAGAGCAGGGCCAGATATCAACCTAAATCGTTGGACCAAAAATTTTGTTGAGGGAACTATAGGCACCCTCAGGTATTGAAATAAATGTTTTAAATGTTACAATATGTCATAAACTAAATAGGGTCCTACTAAAATAATTTCAAGAAATAAGAAATAATGGAACCACTAATGCGGGTTATGAAATAGAAAGTCTAATCGTTGGTGGGGTCTTTGGAAATTTTTTTCTCCAGTCTATTAGGAATTCATGGGCTCCATTAGAGAAAGATTGGAAGGGAGACGAGGGTCAGAGGGTGCAGCTGCCCAAATTTTTTTTTTTTTTTAATTTCTTGAGGGGAGTTGAAAGTGATACAAAGTCATATTTGAGGGGTCGAGATGTAATTAAACCTTTCCCAAATAAAAAATAAAAAAGAAAAAGAAAAGAAAAGGAGTGTCAAATGGACATACGAGACGAAGTGAGTCCGAGACCAAGATTAGTTCGCCGAGTTCGAGCGGACGAGATCGATTTTATATTTTACACCCCTCAACCTCATCCCTCTCTTAAACCCAGAACTGTGAGGAGAGCGAAGTGCTACTGTTCCTACGGTTAATGGCGAGGGGATGGCGCGAGTTCTAGCAATTTCTCCTCCATCTTCTCTCCGCTCCTCTATGCTCCTCTTCCGAAGGCTCTTCCTCACCTCCTCCTCCGTCTCTGGATCTCTCCCTTCTCCTCTCCCGAGATCCATCTCCGCCCCAATCCCCAAGGGGAGCTTAGGGTTTCCTCTCAAGGCGTCCGCTGGCAGCACCGGAAACGCGAGGCTGGCCCACTTCATCCCCCGCCTACCTTCCACCGCGGATAAGGTCAGATATGCTCGTGTTCGATCCAATTACTATCTTGTGTGTGCGCCTTTCTTTACGTGCTCCAACTTTTGGATATTGGATACTGGATAGTGGATTCTTTCTTAATCGATATGAATGGGAAGGCAGCTCACATCCATGGATATGGCTTTCTACCTGGATAATACTTGCTTGGATGTGCACGAACATTTTGACATAAATATTGCGATAGCACTATTAACTATAAAGTATCTCTTTAGATATAGGTATTCGATCTCATTATCTCTATGTGGAACTCATCTGGGGTCCTTTGCCAGGATAAGTTGTACAAAGGACTTGAAGCAACACTAGGTACAACATTCAGTTCTGAGTCGTTGTCTCCACCGCCGCATCCTCTGGTTATTGTTATCAGTGGACCAAGTGGTGTTGGAAAGGATGCAGTTATCAAGGTAATATAATCTCAATTTAAGTATATGGATTAGTCACTTGCATGAAACAGTGATATGTTGATTCAAAATCTTTATATGAGCTAGTTGTTTTTTCTATTTTCTTTTGCCTAGATATAGTAACTTAGTTGCGTGCTGCTTATGACTAATCCCTTTAGTCCAGTTGGTCCATTTCTGCTCTATGATTTTTATATGCAGCTTTTTGCGCTTATTTTCTGTAATATACCATGCTTTTATGCCTTATTGTTTCATAGAATGATTTATCTGGTTGCCACTACCTCTCTCAGGCCTAATGTTGTACATTGAAATTCTATCTTATGATTGAGAAAGAGTGTCAGAAGAATGGCTATATATTAGATACTCTTTTGCACTCTCCTGAGAAACATTCTGATTATCCTCTTATAACCTCCTCAATCTGAACTTGAGATAGGGCCCTGCTGTTACGGATGCTGCATCACTTATATTTGAAGAGATGTGCATGCATATGAATAGAGAGAGAAAGAGGCAGGGAAGTAGGAAACTTTTTAAGTACAATGACTAGCAACTGTTTTTTTTTGTACTTTTAACTTTGTTCGTCACGTATGGTTGAGTGTGCAGTATCAGCTTGTGTCTTCTTTGCTCCTTTTTCTCTTGGCAACATATTTTTGGGTTCTAGTTTGATTTCCTTTTCATGCACTAAATCTGGAGATTCAAATAATCATGTTTTGTACCCACAATATTATTATTTTTAAAGATTTTTATATTTAATTTTAGAGAAATTTGTATGTAACACTTTGTCTTTTAACAAAATTGTGGTTTACACTCTATTTTTACTATTTACAGATTGAGCCATTAAATATATTAGTTAAATTTAACTAAATGTCTGGGTTAAGTTAATTATACTAAGAAAATTATAAAAATACCATCAACCAAGTCATACCAAGGACATTTTAGTCATTTTAAAAATAAGATCATTTTAATTATTTTAGAAATAAAATATCTCTACTTAATGGGATATTCTCACGGTGCTAATTTAAATCTAATCTATGGTGTTTTATATATATATTCGCTAAATTATAGGGTTCGATTTGTAAATAGTGAAAATGTAGGGTGTAAGCCACAATTTCGTTAAAAACAGAGTGCTATATGCCAATTTTCCTTAATTTTATTTAGATAATATTGAACAAAGTCAAATATTGCTAATAATTGTTAATGTTACTTATTGTTGGCAGAGGTTACGAGAAGTTCGGGAAGGAATTCATTTTGTAGTCACAGCTACAAGTCGAGCAAAACGGCCGGGTGAAGTTGATGGAAAGGACTATTATTTTGTTACAAAAGAAAAGTTTCTTTCTATGATTGAAAGGAATGAGCTGTTAGAATATGCTCTTGTTTATGGAGAGTATAAGGGGATTCCAAAACAGCAGGTATTGCAATTCTAGTACATAGTATTAAGGCTCTTGAACTCCATCAAAGTTGCTTGCCTTGGTATTCTTTGACAGTTGGACTACATTGTTCATGTAAAACCATATCTTTTCTGATATATTGATAAGTGAGGTGATGTATCTTAAGCAACTTCTGTTAAAATCGTTCCATTCACCTCATTAGATTTAAGTAACTCATCAGATGATAGGAGGGATATGTCTCATACAGGAAATCCTCTGGAAAGGGGCAAAGTCCAGAGACACAATAGTTAAGGACAGGTGAATGGGGTGGATGGTTCATTAAAATTGATCTAGAGAGAAATAAGGCTGTGTTTTTCTTTCTTGCTGATTTTACATGTAAGATATCAGATTAAGATGTACATGGGTGTATAAAAGAAAGAAATTCTGGTTCATTATTCATGCATAAAATAGCTAGCTTGGCAACCTTACTGTCTTTCTTCATCTTCAGATCCGTGACTACATGGCCAAAGGTTTTGACATTGTCTTGAGAGTGGACATACAAGGTGCAGCAACCCTGAGGTCAATACTCGGCAATTCTGCAATCTTCATCTTTTTGGTTGCAGAGAGTGAAGCAGCACTTGTGAAGCGGCTAATTGATCGTAAGACAGAAGAAGCTGATATGCTTCTTGTAAGAATTGCTACTGCCAGAGAAGAGGTAAGGCACCTGAAATTCTTTGATTATGTTGTCACTAATGCTGAGGGGAAGCTTGAAGATGCTGTCAAGCTTGTGGAGTCCATTATTGACGCCGAAAAGGCTAAAGTCCAGAGACACAATTTGGTGATCTAGTTGGAAAAAGATTGCTTTTATTCCATACTTCAAGCCATTTTACAAGGCAACAAGTTCCAATTTACGGGGTATATTTACACTCTCTTTTTGGTATTTTGTTGAATATGATTGCTGTTTACAGCTTCTTCACATCGACCTAACAAGATCTTTTGATGCGGCAAGTATGATGTATTTAGTTCCTTGGAAGATACTTCTTATCTGTCACGATAATACTGAATTAAAAGTTTTTCAACTATATATATTAAATTGTGCATCAGGCCATTAGGATCTTCTTACTGTAAAGAAGAATTCAGCGCTGGCTTCAACATTAGACAAGTCACTCTCTTTTGAAGATGGTAGGCATCTACCATCCAAGTGATGTACTTTCCGGTAATTTTCCAGCTCGGATAAACTTTCTGTGGAAAAAGCCGATAGTTTTTTTAATTATCAACCTGGATATGTTTTATATTGATGAGATATTTAAATGTTGTTCTTTGCATGTGGTTCTCTCTATTTTGGTTCTAATTTAATATGAGGAACAGGTGGAGTTCACTTGTAAAATAGGAATTTCTCAATCAAAGCATACGAGTATACCCCACACTTTACTACAGCTTACATCTCTTTTGCCATAAAAAATTTCTCCTCAGTTGATCACATCCCATTCCTAACCCTGTTGACAAATATGTTTCATTGACACAGCAGTTATAAATAAAACGATGCATATCGTCTGTTGTATAAGAATACACACTATTATGCCAATTTAATAAATTTATTGTGGAAATCTCTTTTATTATATACATGTATATACCATCCTCATTAATTTTGTTATTGCAAAAACTAAACGCACTCAATATCTCATCTATTTTATATTCACATAAACTCTAGTAGAAGACTAGAATGAGATTATTAGCGAATGAAATTTGATCACAAGAATATTTTAAGTTTTTAGCGATGGCATAGGAATATAGGATTCGGATCCGAGTGGGTTTAGGTACGCCTAATTGGGTACTGCTCTGCTGTTTAGTGTTTACCTACGGTATCGGATTCGGGTCAGATCGGATGGTTATCGGTTTCCCCTCCCCCCCCACCCGAATTCTCACCTTCCTCAGTAGTCCCTCCTTTCACCAACTACTCTCTTTCCTAGGATTCTACCTTCCACATCTTCCAAATTCTCCGATACTCTAGCTCTTCTCCATCTCCTCTTCTAGTCATGGCGTTCTACGCGACTCTCGTAGAGGCGATCGACACCTACACGGGCCTCTCTCCCGCCGCCTTCTTCACCATCCTCGCCCTCATGGTCGGCGTCTACCGCCTCGTCTCCGCGATGTTCGTCTACCCTGACGCCGTCCCCGTCGCCGAGAAGAGCGTCGCCGCCGTGCTGCCGCCCTCGCCGCCGGCCGAGCCGGTACAGATTGGAGATGTCACGTTGGAGGAGCTCAAGGCTTATGATGGCTCCGATCCCAAAAAGCCTCTCTTGATGGCGATCAAGGGGCAGGTCTATGATGTCTCTCGAGGGAGGTGGGCTTTCTTTTTTGTTTTGGTTTTGGTTTTGACTAGCTATTGAATCTATTCAAGCTTGCATTATTTCGCATGCAAAAAACTTGAGCTTTTGATTGGGTTGCTGCTCATGTCTGATAGCCTTAGATTACCATATCAAGGACCACATATTTACACGATTAAAAGAGCTAATGGGTTATGGTTAACAAAGTGATTATAGAAATAAAACACTAGCGTGTCTTTCAAATTGTTTGGTATTCTCTACCAACTATAAGTTGTAGTGGATAGAACATCTTTGAGGAGCCTGATTTTGTAACAATGGGAACTTGGAATTAGTCGAGTATGTATTAGTTACAATTTTTGGTTAGTTTTGTACTTGTGTTGGAATGTATTAATTGGTGACATGAGGTACTTAGCTCATCTTCTAGTTTACCTTTGAAATGGCATGTCTGATTGTTTGTTCCAAAATATGCTTGCTTGCTGGTGAGATTTTCTTTACCTCCGTGGTTTCCACAACTATTGATTGATTACAAATTCATAATGGATTGGAAGAGTTTCACAGTGCTTGTTCTGTGCAGGTTTTGATAGTTAAGATTCTTGCCATCTCATGGGAAATTAATTCGCTATTTTTAACATTTAGAGGTGATCATAGTATTATTTGGAAAATCAAAGCTAAACTGCATAGTTCTCTTGTTTCTCTCTAATTGTTGCATTTAAATTTGACTTCTTTGCTGTGAGTTTGGTCTATGATTCAGCAGAAGAGGAAAAAATTAGGGGCTGATTGTTCATAATTGTATGTTACCTGATATTTGTCTGAGCTACATTCTCCTGTATGCATAATGATGACAATATTTCATTTGGTCATTTCCTGTAGGATGTTTTATGGACCTGGTGGACCATATGCCTTATTTGCAGGGAGGGATGCAAGCAGAGCCTTGGCTCTGATGTCCTTTGACCATAGTGATCTTACCGGAAACCTTGAAAGCCTAAGCTCCGATGAGCTGGATGTCTTACTAGATTGGGAAGAGAAATTCAAAGAAAAGTATGTTAAGGTGGGTCAGCTTATTTCTGAAAACTCTGAAGATAAGGATGCTATTGGAAGCAGTGAGCAAATGGAAAGGAACCAAGAGTCTCATCAAGGCGCGCTGGATGGAAATGAGCGAAGTGAAATTTCGCTGAAGTGAAATGTAGCTGCTTGGACTCAAAATGAGGGTAAATTTGAGTTTGTGCACTCTGTTGTTGGATATGATGATTAAAAAGTAGCTCCCACCAGACTGATTGCTATAAAATGCTTTTTCGAGCTGGTGGGCATGAAAATGCTAGGATGAAATGTAATGGTCATATGTCGATTGGCCTCTAGTTTTATTTTGTATTTTTTTTGTTGTTGTTGTTGTTGTTGTTGTTGCTTATATCCATCCGACAGGATTGTCCGTAGGTACAGCATTTTTGAGCTGTTAATAAATCACACTACCTGTCCACATTTCACGTGCAATGGCTTAGTGTTTTCACTTTATAATCTATAGTTTCAGATTAATATCTAGTTGCCTGCTTGGTGATCATTTTCGTGCAGGAGATTCTGGGTTTTGTTTCAAATTATTGATAGGCTGTGCTACATATGCTTAATAGCACCACAAATTTTGCCTTGCTGGCAGATAGTCTGAAACTCTTAAATTGGAAATAGGTCTCTACCTTTACTAATTATGCTGAGTAGAGATTCCCATATTAGAGTTGGAGAGTATGAAAGATCAGTAAGTGACATGGTAAGAACATCAAGATCAGATCTCAGCTGTCTTTCTGTTGCATTTTATGGGTTTGTCCATGAAAAGAGCACCTCACCTTTCTTACCAGCAATACAAAGGTTCCATCTTCTTTGCCCTCATGGAAAGTCTAATAAGAAGACTGAACAATTTCGTCTGTGAACTTCAGAGGCAGTGCACCTGCAGCTGAATCAAATTCACAAGGCAAATCCACTAGAGATTCATCATAATTGAACACAACTTTTCTTTTTCTTTTTTTCTGACAGAAACCTGCATAAGGTCTTATTTCAGAAAAACTACTCTATGAACATATGTTCCTATACACAGGATTTGCCAATACTGATATCACCTTACTACCCATTCAGAAGGGAACAAAATGAGTATTGCACATATTATTGATGATTTAACCATGACCAATGCTCAAAATAAAATGGTATACAACAACGTTCTACAGATAAACATACAAAATTGCAATCTAGGATACCCAAATCTAGCTTCTTAAACTATCACTTTTATGAACATGTAGACAATATCCACATAACTTATGAACCTGCCTGTGTGCTTATTTCTAAACTTGCAAAAGTTACCAAGGGATAGCCCCTTTATTTCCCCCAGATAGCTCTTCTACATATGCAGCCATTTGGTGAATCCACCTCTCAAGTACTTTGCCGTGATCACACTTCTATTAACAATTTAACCCAAAATTAAGCAATGTTTGCCTTTTTCTTCTTTTACCTGCCATGAGTTCAGCAAATGTAGCAGTGTAGCACATCCTCATGTTCTATATCCGTTCTCATAATCAACCCTAGAGCTGTCAATAGCCTTTTGGAGAGCTTCATATTTCTCAACTGATGACTCTGCAAGACTTTTTAACCGATCTAGAAAAACTGTTAGACTTGACTGCAATTTGTCATAGTTAAGATTCAAATCAACTGGGAATTCATTCCTATGGAAATTTTCTTGCAGTTCATCAGTTTTTCCTTCCCTACGAGATAATGAGAAGGACAGGTTTGAATTACTGTGTCCCTTCTCATGGTGAGGCAAGGAATGTGTTGTAACCGCTGCTAGATCCTTTATAGCATCTGTAACTTCCTTGGTAGGTAACTCATCTAGCAATTTCAACCAATCTCTGCAAGTAACAAATATGGGGGGAGCGATAGATTTTCGTGGGGAGAAAGGAACTGAACTCCTTCTCCTTGAAGACTTGTTTGTCAGCGGAAAAACACACTTGAGAAGCCAACCATTTATGTTTTGTAAATATAATTTTTGGGACGAGATCCATTTTGTTAAATTTGAGGACAGAGAGTTCAACTCAAAATCAAGGAGCATGGTGGCCTGACGATGAGAATCAGACCGGATTGAGACCTTGGTGCTTCCGTTGTTGCATGCTATCGAAATGATACTGAATTGACGCTTGTGGCAGTCAAGCATCACTGCCCACATTCGAGATAAACTGCATAGAGTAAGGATGTACAAATAGCTGTAACAAATTCGAAATAAGAAATCTAAAGATCAAAGGCAACTAGAAAACATTTGTAAAATTTGTTAAGCATGGAAATATAAACTTGAAAGTGTTTACATATTTCAATTGTGGGTAAAGCTAAATGTCCATGTGCATGAAGGAGAATCTATCCTATAACCATTATGAATTCCCCTCTGATGGCTGGTAATATCTGTAGAAACCAAGTCAGCTTGTAGTCAATGATTTTAATTAGTACTAACTGAAGGGAAAGATGAAATTCACAGAGCATGGCTGCTCGATTGGTAGAGATGTCCATTTTTAGCATTCCGAGTTCAAAAACTTCATCCAAGTAGATCCATCTCAAGTTCATTCTGGATAAATGTGTCCGAACATTATTAGTTTTTGTGAACTAATTCAGTTTAACCAGTTCAAACATGAAAATAGGTTGTGATTGTTAAAATTTTATGATATGGCTGTATGCACCAAGAAGCACGAAATTAAGAAAATTAGTTACAAAACAACATGGAATGAAGGCCTGGCTCCATTAAATAAAAGAGCAAGTAGCATCTTGCATTCCTAAATGCACATTCTTCTACCTAGTTTAATAGAGCATAGAGCCTTTGATACATCCCACTAATCAGGGGGGTCTGGGTGATATTAAGCTTAAGACTGTCAGCCAATCTTTTAGCCCCATTTTCAATTCTGTTCACGTGAATTGTCATAAGTTTACAACATATTATATAACCGCACAACACTAAATTCCTTCTCCCAATTTGTTATGAGCTCAAGAATTATAAAATGCATGTACACATCTGACCAAGCACATAAAGCTGCACTCTCAGATGCATAATGGAGTTCCAAGGATCTGATATACCAGGCTAGAGTCTATACTGACAAGTATATCAGTATCCAAGCAATATAACAACAAATGAACTTATACATCCCGCGTAGTAGTTAACACTGGAGTAGCCTTTTGTAAATCTCTCCAGTAAATATAAAATGTTGGTTCTGAGTTTCACATGCCCTTAATATGGTGGTAATATAGATGTTTGTAGGTCTCTGAGTAATTAAGAGAAGTGGAGTATGAGTTCCACTTGGTCAAAATATGGTAGTAATGGAGATGTCTGTCCTCTCTTTGTGATATATGAGTTTGTGATGGATGTGTCCATCTTTTCTGCTTGTTAGAGTGCATGTGGAATTATAATGAGCATCGTTAAGAAGTTATGAGAAATTCATACCCCCCAATTAACTCTTCCAGCTGAGGTTGGAGTTCTTTATCCCTTATCTCCTCTATTCTCTTAGATATCGAGCCAATTCTCTGAATTGCTACTTGAATTCTAGAGTGTAAATCCTTCACAGCTGCACGAGTTTTATCAATCTTCACACCAGCACGAGTTTTATCAATCCTGTACTGGTCTTCTCCCCTTGACTCTTGCTGCCGTAGCAACTTACGTTTCCAGTCATATTCCCTTCGAATTGTGCCACTTGCCTGAAATTAAAAATGTGAAGGTTGAACTTTATCGAAGGGCCAAATTAAACTCACTAAACCATGATTCTTTTCTGAAATTGGTTTGTAAGAGGAAAAGTAAGTTAAAAGAAAAGCTGAATATAAGAGCACATGTGTTCCCCAAAATGAGAAATGCATAAATCCACATCCAGATACACTAATTCTTGACCAAGACCACTGTTGAGGCTTCAAAGTACCATGAGCAAATATAGCATTACATAGTTGTACCATCTGAAACATTTGTCAGGTGCAGAGTGCCACAACCAAATTAGTCCCTGGACGACTATTTACAAGAATCATTGCAGGATAAATAAATGTGAGCTGATAAATTGGAGGTTGGATCATGCATCATACACAATACACTAATTAAGTAGGAAATCAAAAGGTCCAGAACATTTTCCGTCTCTTCACTCATTTTCTCACCAGTTGATCACAGAAACACCAAAATTGATATGCCACAGACGAAGAAGGATACTCAGAACAATCATACAGTAGAGCACTGATGTACATCTGAATACACATATCTTGACATTTGTATAAAGAACAGTAAATGGAACACCTTAGTTATACCCAAACCTCTTGCTATCATGCAGCCCTTTAAAGAAATTTGTCGCGAAACAAGTTTTATGTCTATATGTCTTAAATTTGACATCCTTGGAGCATCCCAACTGTGAAATGTATTCTAGCTGCAGCTGTTGGTGTTGGGTGTTGTGGTGTTGAGAAAATAAAACAAATCACTAGTAACATATACAAAACAAAGCAATGATTTACCTTAACTTCATCATAAAGTTTTCTCTCCCATGCATATAACCTGTCTAGTGTTGAGGCATGACTGCCTGAATTCATGCATATGCCGGTTAATGGCTCATCAGTGAAATCCTCAACATTATCTCTTGATGAGGCTCCAATAGGGTTTCTGGATGATGAAGAGAGTGAGGAGACTGATCCGTGCCAAGTTAGGTACTTTATCTCATTTGTAGCAGGCACTGCATTGAAACCACGAAACTTCTAAAGCTTTTTACACTAAAGATCCAAAAGTAAAAACCATATGTCAACATCAAAGTTAAAGGGAATGTGAATTGAATCTAAATATCATTTCAACAATTACAGAAGTGGTAATTAGCGACTATATAATTGTTTCTTAAGAAGTGTTTTTCAAGAAAGACAAAAGTATACCTACCCTGAGCCTGAGGATGCGGGGATTCTTCCTCACAGCAACCAAAGCACAATGCCAGAAAATTAGGTATCTTTGCCTGATTTGCTGCATCAGAAACCTGTGTTAGAAGATCTAATTTCATCTGCCAAAACATGCTGGAATATTTTTAGAGAAATGAAAATAATATAATTCACATAGTTGAAAGATCTGTTAGTGATCCGTTGCAAGCCAAGAGTACTCAGTAAACATAAAATGTTGAATTATTCATAAAAGTAAAATATGAGCTTATAATCCACACGCTATTCACTATCTTATAAAAAAAGTGTCCAAAATCCAAATGCCCTTCCAGAAGATCATATTAAAAAATTGAGATGCTTCAAGTCTTTACCTCTGTCTTCAATGAATAGGGGCCGCAAATGCACTTTACTTGCCTCCAGCATCCTTGGAACTTCTATTCCAGATTCCGAAGCCCTTACAAATTGGCTTTCAATTTCTTTCACGCACAAGAAGAATTCCTTCACCCCTTGCTTTATCTCTGAACCAGCTTCTTTCAACTTGTAATCAATGGGAAGGGCAACAGGAGGAGGAATCACTTTTGTTATCATTTTTTCAAGAGGTCCATCAGCTTCAAGTGTACCATTGCCAAGCACTTTCCTGTCCTCATTTTGCGTCTCGCTCTTTGAATTAAATGACTCTACAGATGGCACAGATGAAGAATCATTTGTTACATGGTGATCCAAAACCACATTTCTATTCTTAAACATCCGCACTAATGGTTCAGCTGATGGCTTGTCAAAATCATCTCCTGAGTCGGCAAAGTCATCAGTTCCATCTGTAAAAGCTTTTTCTCCTTCCTCTTCCAGTTCTGGAATTCCTTCCTCTTCTCTAAGGCGCCCTATCTCATCAACATCATCTAAACCGTGATTAAATCCCTTCCCATCATTTAAGGAGAACTGGTTGTCGATAGGGTGAAAAATCCCAAAATAATCCCATGGTGGAGTACCAGGTGGTGGCAGAGGAGCATCTGAGGATAAATTTTCATCCAATTCAGATCCTCGGTGTCTTGGGGGGTTGGATGAGGTTCGAAGAGTTGCTGTTACTGTTACCGGGGGTTTCTCCTCAACAGTTGTCGATGAACTCCGAAAAGCTTTCATATGATTCGTGTGAAACTGTCCAGAAGCGATTGGAGAAGGGATAGGAGAGAAAGAATCACTTGTGTCGACATGCTGTGAAACAGATGGAGATAAGTTCGAAATGGACTTGTCAGTTAGACCAAGAGGCTCAGGTGTTGCAGATGTTGATGTATACAAAGAAGATTCTGTCGAGACTTCAGGCTCTACAAATTTTCTTAGTGCAGTTCCTGTATTCCTGAGTGATTGAATGTAAGAAAAATGAGCATCTGCAAGTGTGCACCTTCCATCAAGAGCTTGTCGAACAAATCGCCTCCTTTCCTGACATAACAAAAGGGCCTTGTCATCTTCGATCTTCGAATTTGAGGCCCCCATTTTCAGAAGTAGCACCAATGACTTCTTTGCGAGATTCCAAAATGTAGCAACTTAACTGCCAGCCTGAACAGGAATATTTCTCTACAATTTGGATAAAATGTATCACAGGCAAGTAGGTACTAGGTACCAATCAAGGAAGTCCAGCAGGGTGCGGTGCATAGCATAGAGACCCACCTTTAATGCTCAAAGAGTTATATATATTGTGCAATTCCTCTGGCAAGAAAAAGAAAGTATCCACAAATCAAAACAAATTTGAACGATCTGCACAACACATAATTTACAAAAAAAATGTCAAAGAAACAATCCATCTACCAGATATTCACATGTATAAAGAACAAAAAATAATAATGTCATAAAATATATATCCTTAATTCCTTGCTTCAACTTTAGTGCATATTGGCATATATCTAATGTTATGTCTCGTGATGATTTACGATATAAGCTACCCAGGAACCATTAGCTTGTGCCTTCGGACCGGCATGGACCATGTTGTTGATGATCCATTGTTTCCATACTTGGAATAAAGAACCAGTCTTCTAGCACTTTCAGGCAAAATCTCAAGAAATGAAAAGAGCATTAAAAAAATAGAGAATCAAACTTGCAAATAGATTATCTCATAAGTCATTAGTCCAAAATTAGAACAAATACTCTAAGTCTGTCTCTAGGAACAGTTGTGGATTTTTTTAATCCCCAATTCTAGCACCTTAGTCTCACAAAGTAACCGATGAAAGTACTATCTGACTATATCTGCAACTGTTCAGAGTTATATCAAGCAATTCTAAAATCCACAGTCAATACAGCAATGCTGTCAACAAAATTAACTTACTTAAACACACAAAATTCCATGTGGAACAACTAGAAACCATCAGCCTCTCCCTTTTCTTCCTTTTACAATTAATAAAACATCCCAAAACCAATCATAAACCGGATTTTCACTTCCATGTCAATAAATCCAGTAGAAACTTCAGAATATTCCTCAGCGACGGCAAGAGATTAAAATCTAATAACTGATTCGCAATAATCAGATCAAGAAAATATTACAGGACCTCCGGAACTCCCGAGAATTAGAGAGAGAGAAAAAGGACCCCCACTTCCGAATTATATCAAACAACATATAAAAGATCTAAAGACGAGATCTTTCCAGAGTAATTATTAAGAAGCTTTCCTTTTCCTCTAACTCGCAACAACAGGGAGCAATTAACCACTCCAGAATCATATCGAACTTAACGAATTCGGTACAGGAAGAAGAAATCAAGTCAGCTAGAGATGACTGCTACCTGAATTGCTCTAAAGGCAAGATCTTGATGAAGAAATCATCAACTGTTCACAGAAAGAGAGAGATTTGGGAGCGATGATGACTTGCCTATGATGGCCTTCGTGCAGAAAAGGATTCAGAGATTCGCGTAAGAGGAGGGGAGTTAGAGAGAGAGAGAGAGAGAAAAAAAAAGTGTGCTTGTGTGTGTGTGTGTGTGTGTGTGTATGTGTGTGTGGAGCCGCACCTTTTACCTCCACTAGAATAAAGCAATGGCGATGGAGTGGTGAAGGAATCCCCGTTAGAATAATATTAAAGGCGACTTCTTAATTAATACCATTTTTTTTAATCCTAATTACCCTGGGCATTACCCAAAATGCCACCTCTGTCCCTTTTTTTTTCATTTCTTCTTTTCTTCATATTTATTAAGATTATTTTTCTTAATTAAATCAATCAAATAGGCTTTTTAAATTGCTTTATAAGAAAAAAAAATAGAATTTTTTTAAAGATTTCTTCCCCTTTTTTTAAAGATTTTTTTCGATCGATAATAAATATTATTTTCTTACCATGTTCATTTGCATATAGAGGACTAGAAAAATACAAAGAGGAACAATTATTCATGTCCTTCTACATCTGAGAATAAATGTAAAATAGTTTTTTGTCAGCCTAAGTCTTGACCATAAGAAGACTAATTAACATTAAATACAAGTCTTTCTTTATATCATAGGCTATTTTTTTTTTTAAATATTTTGGCTGTAATGTGGTGAAACATACAAGAGGATAACTACAAGAAGACCAAGACAGGAATTAAGATGGATCATGGAAGCACAATTGATGAACAGCAATTAAGGACTAGAAAAAGTTGAATACTTTTTGTGCCTCAAAACTTTGCATGATATGTATGAGAAGGAAATTAAAGTTATGCTACTTTTTAATGCCTTTGTTAAACAAACTAATGGTCAATAAGAAAAGCACAAAGCCAAAGCCAAACCTTTTTGCATGAGGATATTATATGAAAGGGACTCCTATATATAGTAGTTAAAAGAAGAAGAAGAAGAAGAAATAGATGTGACATGAAGCAAATGAAATCAGATAACAAGCATGAAACAACTCAAGGACATTGCATCATATTTTTCTTATTTTTTAAGAACCATCAAACCATGATGGCATTGATATGAGCTTCTTTATGAGCTCATTGCCTCCTCTTGGCTATAATTTTATTTATATTGAAAAAAAGAAGAAGACAAGACAAAGCTCTTTTATTATCTAGATTAATTATGGATGCATCCTCCAAAAAATATCATCAACAAACATTTTGAATGTAGCATATTTTCATTGGATTCAAACAAGCAGTGTCCTTTTTAACTGTTGGAATTGATTATTACTGAGTTAAAAAGGACCCAGGAATGTATAGGGTTGCCCACTTCCCCCCTCATCAATTCCAAAGTTGGTAGCTTTATCCCATTCTGCCACAAAAGAAAAGGACATTGAAACTTTGGACTTAAATGATATATTTCACCAGACCTCAAATGTCTACTGGGCCTCCACTGGGAATCTAAAATGAGTCAGCAACACATGGACTCATCTCAAGCACACCCACCTATCTACACACACTGCCTGTACTTGAAAAGAAGTATAACTTTGATCTCATCTGAGAAAGTTAAAATGGCATGATGCAGTGGTAGATGGGAGATTCAGTGATGCACTGCAAAAAGTTTTACTTAATCTGTACCCCCCCTTTATCCTTCTCCAATGGAGCATTTGGCTTTAGCTCCTTATGTGACCCCATATGCACACATCTATGGAGTAATGTGCTGCCATTGGTATCAATATCAGCAGATATCATAGAGAGATAAAAGCTAATTGTCTACGCAATGATACGAGCTAAAATTTTTATTTTTATTTTTTATGATACCCGATAAGTGCGTAGACTAATTATAAGCTAGATAAAAGAGCTCAATTGGATAACTATATCTATTTTTTTTCATAAAAAATTACGACACTATAGTGAAAATTTAAAAGTATTCACAGTAACTTTAAAATTTCACAAGGGCATTTAGGTCATTAGCCATACACCCCCTCCTCTCTCTCTCTCTCTCTCTCTTAATAATTAATTATATACATTTGACAATTTCAAAGCTTCTGCAGTTAGCCAATTAACCCACGTAACTCAATCATCCCCCCTAATAATTATTTCATAACATCATAGATAATGACGAAAGGTAGGAAGTCGCCACGCTTAGTTAAAGAAAAAACAAACCAATCTGCCACGTGTCGTCCTACCTCTCTAAAACTCTTGGTGGCATTTGAAAGTGCGTACGTGTCAAGCTCTAATCCTTTTGCTAATCCCAGTGTTATAGCCAAAGCCATTAATTAATTAAGTAGGTGATGGATATTATTCGGCTGTTAGAGGATAAAAGCATCAGAAGAATTTTCTTAGCGGGTTTCTCACGCACTAAAGTCGAATCCTTGTGGCATTCTATTAGCTTAGGTGTCAAGCAAAGTTAGTTTAAAATATTCGAATTATTAGCAACTAGTTTTCTTTTTTCTTTTTAAAAAAAAAAGAAGTATTTGTTATCACTTTGAACATGAATTCAGGTTTTGAAAGATTCAAAGTAGAGGATCATTAACTTTATATATGCCCATGCTTTTCCACTAAAGCAAAGATAATATATAATTTTTTTTTCATGAGATAGACAAAGTGTGTAAATTATACACCATAGTATTTTTTTAGAGTTATATTTGAAACGTCAAATAATTATTTTAATTCTTATTATTATTTTCCTATTTCTTTCCTCTAAAGTAAAAGTAAAACTTACATATTATTTTTAATAAAATTTTAATAAATGACTAATGAAAGGAGTATTTTAGAGATTTTTTTATAATTAAGTG
Organism: Typha latifolia; assembly: GCF_019914945.1. NCBI lineage: Eukaryota > Viridiplantae > Streptophyta > Magnoliopsida > Poales > Typhaceae > Typha > Typha latifolia. The sequence goes on along the minus strand of NC_133087.1, from coordinate 2,348,700 downwards.
GATTAATATATCGTAATATAGAGGTTGTAGCCTTCTAGGTGTAGTGTAACTATCCATTTTGATTAAATACTATGTTATTCTTGAGGAGTATTAGAACTTAAACGGTTCCCTCGCGCGATGGTACCAGCCGACCTTTCTTTCATCTATTTCGGTGCTCACTCTCGACTCGACTCGCCTCTTACTGTCAAACGAGAAATCGTCCACGAGGCACCAAAACCAGGTGATTTGTTATTTTTTTGAAATTTTCTTTCTTACCATTTTATCCAATTAAATGCACCTCGGTGGCATAAATTCGAAATTATCGTCGTTTTAGTGCGCAATCACGATCCAATTTTTATCGGGAAAGAGTTGTGGAATCGTGAGGGATAGGTCATTTCTTTTGCATTTATGCTTTAATCTTACAGTAAAGTTTGAAAAATTCATAGATTATCTTGAACAATTTCCCTTTTCATGGTCGGATACATGATGAAATAGGTGTTTATGCAAAAATTACCTGCTTTTGTAGATCTGGCGTTGCACTTTTCTCCTATGAATTTCTGGTTCATTTTCCTGAAATTAATAGGCTTTCGATTTAAAAGGTCAAATGGGTTCAAGATTTACCACTTTCACTAGGAAATTTGATGGGTGTACAAACCCTAGTTTTTATTCAATTTGGAGTTCAAGACGAAGTGATATGAGCATTATGTTGGTTTTATTTCAGAAGGAATGAAAGGGCAAGGCAGCTATGTTCCACCTCAGTACATTCCTCTACATGATTCGGATGTCGAAGCCAATATTGGACCAGTTGATGGAAGCCAATCTTCTCCCAATCTCATATCTCGTGATCCCACACAATGGTCTTCTGGAATCTGTGCTTGCTGTGATGATATGCAGAGCTGTATGCTACTTTCTGCCCTGTGATTCCTTGATTTTGAGAAGGAAAGATTGAAAGGTGCCATTTGATTATATGATATGATGTGGCAAAACTTTCCTTCTATACCACATCATCTTTTAAGTAAAATTGAAGATCTAGATATAACTAGCAATTAATTTTCTGATTCATAGTTACCACGTCGACAGCAACGACAATCTAGGCTTTGGCCCAACTACTTGGGGTCGGCTATATGGATCCTTTTTGTCCATTCAGCACTATTTAATGAAAGGTTTTCCATTGAATCAAGTGGTATTATGTTCTTTTCAGTCTACTTCTCCCATGTTGGTTTAAGCATCTGGAGTTTTGGACGGTTGATGTTATGGGTCCTCTCATTCTATAAAACTCTATTTAATTATGTAATTACACTTGAGTATAATCTCATGGTAACAGCTGTTGATGGAACCATCCCATCTTAGTTCCCTGGCCTTAGAAACATGTCAGATCCATTGCTTCCTGCTGAGTATTAAGGGAGTTACGATGATATGGTACCTGACTTATAGTTGGACTGTTTTATAAGAATCCATGAACTTAATATACCTTGCCATCAAGAAGGCAGTTAGTATTATCTTGCTGAGTCTACAAATAATTATATTGAAAATATTTTAATTCCCATTTCTCATACCTTCTGTTATATTATATAGGTTATTTAGGTGCGCTCTGCCCATGCTACCTCTTTGGGAAGAATGCAGAATTCTTAGGTTCTGGAACCCTAGCAGGGTCATGCATGACCCATTGTATTTTGTGGGGCCTTATTACTAGTCTCTGTTGTGTTTGTACTGGAGGTATGATGTCGGCACTGTCATCTGTGGTGGCATGTTATGCTTGTGGATATCGCAGAACACTACGAGATAAGTTTAATCTGCAGGTATGTTAATGTTCTAGAAATCTTCTGCTTTTGTACATTATTTTTCACTCTGTCCAGTTTATTGTGAAGTTGAGTGATTCTTTGGTTCCATTTTGGTTCCATGCCTTTGATATTTGTACTTCTGGTTACTTCATAGAAAATGTTTATGACCAATTTCTACTGATGTTATCTTTGCTAATATAATAGTAAAGCAGTTTTTTCTTTCCTTTAAGAATTGATATGTCCATCATATTGGTAGTATTTCACCATTCAATTTGCATCTAAGACAATTTCTTAGAGGGCAACAGTCTAATCAGATAATCATTAACAAGGTAATGGTCCAGAAGAAAGAAGTGAGTTTCAATAGTATGTACACTAATTTTTTTTTCTTACACATTCAATATCCATGATTCTCCATTTGCTACCTGCTATATGAATAGTTCATTTCTATATAGTTCAAATAGTAAGTGCATTAAATCTGATGATTTAATGCCAACCGTCCTCATTTTCTTAACAGGTGAACATTTTATTCAGGCTTTTTTTTGACAGGTGGACAATTTATTCAGGCTTAATATGCTTTTCTAGTTGTGTACGATTCATACTTATTGAAGCAAGTGTGTCTGTCATTTGTATGGTTCTCATGTGGGTAGGATGCCATCCAATATTTCCCTTGCATCTAGTGGTTAAAGTTATGTAACTATTTTCTGTATGTCAGCTTGCATGCAGATTATGTGACAAAATGCATTTTTTATTTATAGCCATATTATCCAATGCATTTCCTTTGACGTAGGATATAATTAGGAAGTAATTTGGTGAAGAATTTATCAAAACTAATGACAGCTTCTAGGATTCGACCCCACATTGGGAAAAAAAAAGATGTGATCTTATTATCTGCTTCAGTTTAGCTCGATATTTCACTATCTCATATTTATGTCATGATCTTCTTAGGAAGCACCATGTGGTGACCTGACCACGCACTTATTCTGCCACTTGTGTGCCATCTGTCAAGAGTACAGAGAGATCCGCGAGAGGTCAGATGGCTCCGTTTCTGCTCTCGCCCTCTCAGTGACTGCTCCTCCAGTACAGACTATGGATTTTAACTCTCCAGATATAATGCGGAATTGAAGAATGCAGTTCGATATCTTGATTGGTTCGTTGGGCTTCCTCATACGCCTTCTCGTCGGCATCCTTTTCCTCAAATGGCCATAGCACCTGGCGGTCTTGAAAGGCCTTCTGTTTTTCTTTTTTCCCTTCAGCAAAGGATAATGCATACTGCGGGTCTTTCATCTGCATTACCCTTCTCTTGTCCTGATAGCTCATACTGCTTTGCATGTGGTCTAAGGATAACATTGTTTCCCTGTTTTTCTGTTTTCAAACTTGTGACATGGCATCGCGTTTTTCGTAAACATTCACTAAAAAATTGAAATAATTTGTCATATATTAACTTGTTCAGAAGTGGAACTAGGAAACCTAAATCAGCACCGAATAAATGAAGGTTTCTTTGGTTTTTCTCACCTTTTTACATCTGGGAATGACCGATAGGTGGGAGTTTCCCAAAGATCCATGCTTTTGTGTGCAAGGTATATTAGCTGATCCCATATTCTTGCATTCTGATGTTGAGCATCTCTAGATCTTTTGGAGCAATTGCAGTTCTAAACTGGAGGATACTTCTTGTTAATATGATTCTTGTGTTCTTGTGGTATTTGGATGATCTGCTTGCTTTGTGCCCAGTGCGACGAGTCAGATCTTATGCGTTCTCTCTTGTCTCACTCACTCATTCGTCAAGTGCAACAAAACAAAGAGGCTTTTTCTATCGATCATTATTAGCCAATGTAGACTAGTGCTTAATTGTAGGCCAATTTTTGTCCAGAAATGGGCCGTAATGGAATACACTACCTGGACTATATAGATAAAATCCCTCTGTAGACTGTTTCTTAACTGTCCGATCTCAATCTTAGGCCATACTTCCATCTTTTTTTAATCACTAATTAGGATGCAGCAAGAGAGAGTCGCTTAAGCAACATCAAACTCTTTGAATCACTCCAGTAGAGCTCCCAAACTCTAACGAGAAGCAACGTAAATTATGATCTTGGCATACGCACCAAATCTTTCTCATATTTTTCCTTATCCTCCTGTCACCACCGTACCCAAAGTAGCAGAAGACTCGGGTATCGACAGAAGTAACGCAAGAGTTCAGCAGGAAGAAGCCAAACGAGAACCAGAGTTCCCAGCTCATTCATGACAGCATCCATGCGATGATCCGGCCAAAAAGGAAATTAAATTCTTTTTTAAAAGGAGGTTAGAATGTGAGTGTTTAATTATTGTAAGTCTATCAAAATCACGTATCTAATTCACCTCGAAATTTTAATACAAAACTGGATGAGTTGCAAAGAAAATCAATGATTTATGTGTAAACTCGTTACAAATGCTTCAGATATTAAAACAAAAAATTTTCTTTTATGCGGCGCGAGGACGTGGCTCGTCCTTTCCACGTCACGTGGCTGCGAAATAAACCCAACTAAATCCCGCGAATAAAAAGGAAACCCAGACGCGATCCGACCTTATCCGCCGAATTCATTCGTGGAATTTATCTCGCGTTTAAAAATCTCTCATCCTTTTAAGAACCCTAGAAGAGCTACCCTGAGATTTTGCTACGTTGGAGGCTCTAAGGTTGGTTGTTTTCTTTGTAGATTTTGATGATCACCTTTTGTTTCTTGAATTTTTTTTTCCCATGACCTTTGAACGAGTCAGTGGTTTGGTGTTTCTTCACCTTCCGTGAGTTTGATCACATTAATGTTCTGCCGATATAGTGATGTATTGTTATGTTAAAATTTTAGAGAAGCAAATAAACTCGCTTGGAGGTTATTTATTTGGCACTACGAATGAACAAATTAAAGAAAAGAATAAACTCAGATGTTTTATTTTTATGATTTATCATCATTAGAGTACATAATAGTCTCACTCTTCTTGTGTTCTATGTTTGCATGATTTTGTATCAACTCATATTTTTCACAGTTCTGAACTATTTTATGTTAACTAAAAGAAAATGTCTTATATTTTATTTGGCTGTTGCCCACTTTATCGTCCTTGATGCTCATCTGATTTTTTTTTTTTCTGATAAGTTGGGTGTTGTAGTGAAATTCTTGTCATACTTGGAATCCTGAAATGACACTGAAGTAAAAAAGTGTCATCACTTTCATGTGTGCAGTAGATTCGCAGATTGTTAGATACTAATTATCAATTATTGAAAAGCATAGAAGAATGGAAATTGAAATGTCAAGGGACTTACTTTTATTCATTGACATTGGTCTTTTATATATACATTTAGACATATTTTCTATATAGAAAGAATGCCTATAATACAGCTGTTATCTAAGCTATGCATGGTGAAATAAAACTGAAATAAAAATTGTTTGCTAATTGATAGAACATCCCAAATATAATTGATAGACATTCCAACAATAGAGGATTTGACATCTCTTAATCGATGCATATTTCAATTATGGTGGATCTCATTCCTACAATTATTGTAACCTTGTGCAATCTTATCAAGAGAATGAAACCCATGTAATGTTTGTATTAACAGTAGTAACATCATTTTTATCTATAAATATATAATCTTGTTTGATTTCTTTTTTAAGGTTGGAAGTACATACTACACTGTTGTGCACTATGGGTTTTCTTGGTGGAACTCCTGCACCTACTTGCTCCATGAAGCAGCATTGCTCAGAATGGGCTCGAATTTACTTGAAGTATTGTCTCTGTGATACGAGAGACAGTGTCTCTTTATCCCTTGGATTGATTAGTGTTGTTAGTTGGGGTACTGCAGAGGTCCCTCAGATTATCACGAATTTTAAGCAGAAGTCCACAGAAGGTCTTTCACTTGCTTTTCTACTGACATGGATCATAGGGTAAGTGTTTCCTTTATATTCTTCCAGTTTTATCCCTCTTTCCATTTTTCTTCTTCACTTTTCATCCATTTGCAGGGATTTGTTTAATCTTATTGGCTGCATGCTGGAACCTGCTACTGTAAGTTCTATTGTGATCACTGATTTAACTTTTGTAGCGATGATCATACTTGATTTCCTTTTCAAATTTGAAGCTCCTATAAGTTCAACACTCTTCATTTGCTTGAGTTTTTCATTTCATGTTTCCTTTTGTATATCCCCATGGTGATTCGCAACTCACACCTATTCCTCTTGCTTTCCTATTTTAAGTGTATGTAAATGTTTCTCATTGATTTACCTTACAGTGTGGCAAGCATTCACGTAAATATGCATATTCAACAATTTTTATGCATTGCCATGCTGCAGTGTCATGTTAAATGTCTAATTTAAGTATTCCATTTATGTGAAAGGTCATCAATTTCGAAAGATCATGGAGAACTAAATCATTTTTGCATTCAATCTTTTTATCAAGTGAATTCTCTTATATTTTGCATCAGTATAGTATATAAAGAACTCAGAAATCTGTGGTAGATCATCCGCACATTGTTGTAGGGAGAGTGGAAATCATAATGCAAACAAATTAGTTTTGAAGGTTCTTCTTGCTAACTTTCTTTTAATTTCTTTTGCAGCTGCCAACACAATTCTATATGGCATTTGTAAGTTGCTGAAACCAATTTTTATTCACTGTAATCTCATCACTTATTCATTGTTTGAAGCGGTAGATTGCATCAAAGTGCAGTTATACACAGCTACGACAGTGATCTTGACGGGACAGACTGTATACTATAGTTACATCTATCATGGAAAGAATATTGGAGTACCTAGTGAGGTAAATTGTTTTTCGTCGATGAGCTTGCTGTAGGCCTCCCTCAATGACTTTGGAATTGTTTTGTCACGAAAAATTGACATGATTACAGAGCAAGGAAGAGCATCAAGATGATGCTTCAGCGAAAGAAAAGCTATTGGGGTACACCGGTGATAAAGAATCTAAAACCAATCGTCATGAAAATGGAGCAAGTCATGAAAACAATGAATATCATATATCTAGCTCACCAATTCCTGTTAACAAACCTGCAGTTCAACGTTACGGTCCTAACGACCAAGAATTCTATTACATGTAAATTTCCAAGACATTCTATTTGTTCCATAGTTAGGTTATATATGGTTATATCTTTTTGATGGTATGGGTTATTTCTTACTAGTTCCTAGATTTAGAGAATGACTTGGTCTTAATTGAATTCACAGATCAGCACGATCTTTATCAAGAAGTCCCATACCTGCAACGGGTCTATGGTTAACTCACTCACATTATGCTCACAGAACACCTCCCCTGACTACTGACCAAAATTCTTCTAGAGAACCTTTGATCGATAGGTTACAATCTGCACCACCTATGAGCAGAACGAGAAATATACTTTCTGTGGTAAGCCAACAGCTGACAAACTTCTTTTGTCCCTATAGTACGAGATGCAATGACACTGGATACATTTTTCACTAGGTACCTTTGGCAGCAGTTTTCCTTGGCATCTATGTCCTACATCTTTCTATTGTAGGCACATTAAATAAATCTTCTCATGGAATGGTCATACAAGTTGGTCGAAAGCTTTTGCAGGTAATGGAAATCTGATGCTATTGTTCCTTGGTGCATTTTTGTCTTATGCAAAATTCTGGTTAATTTGTTCTGTATAGTAGCATTATAAAGACATTTTGCTATATACTCTCATCACAGGACAGGCCAACAAACTCATCTGTTCAACATGGCAGCGGAAGCACTGAAATTGGAAGTTTACTTGGTTGGGCAATGGCAGTAATTTACATGGGGGGCAGACTTCCTCAGATTTGCCTAAATGTGAGATAGAATATATGATTTATCTGAATACATAAGATTGTTATGTCTTTCTTTGGATACATGATATTTTTTTTTCATGAAATCAGAAGATTGTTACTATAAAAACCCCATAAGATTTCAGTTTCTTAACTGACAAAGGAAATGTACTAATTCTGCTACATTCGTTATATCAATTATGAACCTAACCAAATATTTCTTCAAATTTTTGCAGATTAAAAGAGGCAATGTGGAGGCAAGTTGTCCTGTCTACTCTCTTAAGCTATTTACCTGCAAGTGAAAAGTCTATTATATTGGTGATATCTTTGTCAAATAGCGATCCATATATATTTACATTTAGCTCTCCTAAGAAATTGAATGAAGAGCCATATGTGGATTATATTGAGAAGAATGTTCAATTATCCATTTAATTTATCTTTCTTATTATACTCTTGAGTGGTTTTCATTTTTACACAATCAATTCACGGGAATTGATTCTTCATTATTGCATGGTTGATATCGATCTATAATTTTTTTTCAGGGACTCAGTCCATTAATGTTTACATTTGCTTTACTTGGAAATGCAACCTACGTCGGAAGGTACTTCTAACTTGTTGTTAAGCTACTTTTCTCGTTATATCTCTACAGCGCATGCGTATTGTTATTTATTATTCTGACAATTATTTGTAGCTAATCTTTTTGTTCAGGCAATTCTATCCATATCATCATACTCTCATCATTTTTCTGGTAATGAGTCTCTCTGTCTTAGTTGACATTAATTGAAGCAACGGGTTACCTTCTTGTGTGCAGTATCCTTGTAAACAGCATGGATTGGTCTAAAATTGAACCAAACCTCCCGTGGCTAGTGGATGCAGGAGGATGTGTCCTTCTGGATTCTTTTGTATCCTTGAGTTACTCCCTTTCTTCTTCTAGGATCACTTAGATTATGCATCATATATTTATTTACTTTCCTTCAGTCCTTTTGCCTGTCATCAATTCATTATAACAAAAGATGAAATTTTAGGAGCTTCTGTTGAGGTTCTTGGGGTTCTGATTTCTCTCGCTGTAGCTCTATCTGTGCAATTTTTATCCTCTTACAGGACACTATGTTATAATTAATTGTGGGTCGGATATCCTTTAACTATTTTGCTCAGATTCTCTCCCAGTTTGTTTATTATAATCTTCGAGCAAGGAAGGATTCTGATAGCAGAAGCACTACTTAGTTGGCGCAAAAATTATTTCTGAGTGAAACTTTGGACGTGTAACGGTGGACACTGTACCTTTTATCTTGCTCTATATTTGCTGATATTTTCTTGACTATAATTTTCTTGGCATCGCAGGATCTCTTGGTATTATGCCATGCAGCTCGGGCTTGATGCAATTGTATATCAAGAGTACTAACTTGTGCGGAGATACTTCTCTTTTGTATCTTGAGATTATCTTAAATATGTTATGTTATATGTTATCCTATTATTCATTGTTGCCATCTTTATGGTGAAAGATCCTTCTTGTGACTAATGTATTTCATGATGCATATGACATTTAGTTCTCCTTGAACAAAGCCCCAGATAAATCGTATTATCTCGGGGTTTTTTTTCTCTCTTAATTTTTTTCTTTTAAGAAAAGTGAGGAAATGTGAAAATCCAAGATAAATTTTTGGGTCCTAACAATCTATGACAAAAGATTATAACTCATAGTCCAACTTATCATTAATTTAACAAATAAATGATTAATTATTTCATGTAATTTTATAATGAGGTAATTAATATTTCCGAGGCAAAGGCTTGAAATGCGTTAAATCCTCTTTTTTAATTTTCCCCCAAAACTTTCGTAATCAAACTCCTTTTTTATATACTCCATTATATTACGATATTATGTGTTAATTTAGGGGTATATTTATTAGGTGCTCATTTAGGAAGTCGAATTGTTGTACGGAATATATAACTCGCTCTCGTCTCTCTCCATTGCGCTGCCAGATCTTGAGCTGTTCGTGCAAACATCGCACGGGATTTTAGATCTCGGTGGGGTATCGGGGAGCGAAATTAAGGAAGAAATGGAGGGTTTAACCGCAAAGGACGCGTCGACGATCGGCGGCATCGCCACCGTCTCCCTCCTCCACTCGTTCATCCCGACTCATTGGCTTCCCTTCTCCATTGTCGGCCGCGCCCAGAAGTGGACCCTCTCCCGCACCCTCCTCGTTAGTGAGTTCTTTTTTCTCGGGTTTGAGTCCTTATGCTTTGATCTCAACATAGTTTTCTTCTTAGATCTGGTTTCGTACTTGGTCCTTTGGTACGAGAATGGAGAAAGGGGATCTTGGTAATGGTTCTCGATTTTTGTGGGATTAGAGAACAATGAGGTAGAGATGAGGTATTTTGGAACTTGAGATCTTTCTAGGGTTTTACTGTGTAATTATGGGCGTCTGATGGCTAGAGTTCCATTTCAATAAGCAGTGTCTTGATTGAGGAGAAGCCTCGAGGGTACTGATTTCTATCGATACTAGGTGAAATCTTGATTCGTGGTGTATGATGAGATGAACTTAGCTTGTCGCATTCACTGATTTGAGTATATGGATTAGAGGCACCGAGCTAGTGTGGATTGGTAATTCTTCTAACAGAACATGAACAGTGAGTTTTCTTTCATTATTTATTGATGTATCCTATGTTCTTGATATAACAGACTAAGAATGGATGATATCTATAACCATTAACCACAAGCATAAAATAAGGCATATATGGAACTTTGGTGTATCTCTACTCAGCCAACTGATTAGAGCCGATGTCATCATCAGAGTTGGAGCTTCAGCATATTTGTATAGGAATTATGTAATATCATGTTGTAAATGCGAACTACATTTCTTCTTCTTTTTCATGCACAAGTTATGTTTAAGCTAGCTGTTCTCACAGAATTGCGTGCTTATTCCCTTTGTATTTTTCTATTTTTTTACATTTCTCTTGTGATTACCTTTTTCATTCTTAAGTGCATTGAAGTAATCTTATCAACCTTCAGCTGCATTTGGAGGTGTCTTGCATGTGATCTCAACCTCCCTTCTCGGCATAACTGCAATAACTATGGCCAATACTATCGCTGGTGAGGAAACAGTGCACAAACTTGCCTCCCTGTTGCTCATGGTTCTCGGAGGAAGTTATGTCTTGTTGTTTGCATTTGGAAAGGGTGGACATGGTCATGCTCATAATCATCCAATGGAGAAGATGGCTGTAGCTGGACTTGTACTTGTACCTGCATTATCTCCATGTGCAACAACCCTTCCTGTGTTCCTTGCAGTTGGCAACTCATCCTCGATGATGATTTTTGCAATAATTGTGCTACTATTCAGGTGTGTCTTTTGTTTCTTTTATTTACTATTTCTAGGAATATTAGTAAACTGCAATGATTTTTGGAATTTACAGATAGTAAACTACTATTGTCGAGTTGCGATAGATTGATTGGTGTGTGTCTTACTGCTATGCAACTGCAGTGGATTCTAAATAAGTACTTTTGAAAATATGAGAAAGGGTGAAGTCACAGATATTGTAGGGGATTCAAGCCCTTAAAGTTAAGGGCTGCATAGTGCAAAAGGTTTGCTGTCTACTGATGATTAACAGGGGAATTTCTGATGGAAGTCGAGTAAAGCAACATGGATTTCTCTGAACTTTGTTCATTTATGCCATCCTAAATTTCAATGGACTTCTTAGCCACTGTATAAGCTGGAAAAAGAGGGAGGAAAAGAATGTCAGCTGTCCTCTCATCTTCATTGAAATAAGTAATAGACTGATATACAGTAATAGAAAGCTGTTTCCTCAGGTCCTTCGATTTTCTCAATCATATGCTGGCTAAATCTGAGTCTTCAATAACATTTTTTTGTTGCAGATTTAATGGAGACAGACAAAACTTGAAATTCAATAACAATTCTCGACTATATTGAATAATATATTGTTCATTCAATATTGTACTTTCTCTTTGATTATGTGGATTGAAGACAAGAGGTGGCAGGAGGATTGAGAAGTAACCATGAGGATTATAGCACCCTGTCCAAAACTTACAACTAGTACAGTATATTGATAATAAGCAGGCCTCCCATGCTCCTCTCATTTCTCTATGAATCCCAGTAACATGGCAATATGACTCAGACGGTGGTCAACCATTGAAATCCAGCTTCATATTTTCCTTGACAGTATTGGATGTGGCCTCATCTGTTGGAACTATTTTATTGGTGCTTGCTCAGCCATTGTGGAAGTACCTAAACATTTTGCAAAGTAGTGCTTTTCCTTCTAGGGATCATTGCATCCACTAAATAGAATTATAGCCAGTTTGAACCTACAAGTCAAAGCTATAACTCTGATAGCCATTTCAGTATTTTACTTAAACGGCATAGAAGTGTATTAAAAATGTTTGGTTCACATAAATACACAAGTGCTCAAGACATTTATGAGATAATTTCCCTTCTCACAAGACAACTTGAAATAGAGTACTCATTCTTTTAGAGTTCATTGCTTTCTCTCATATATATATATATACCTAAACTGTTTATCTTTTGATCTGCAGTACTATCACAGTGATGACCTCGTTGGTGGCTCTCTCATATTATGGCGCCAGCCAAATTAAATTTCACTGGATAGAACGATATGACAAGCTTCTTGTGGGATCTGTGCTCTGCCTGGTTGGAATACTGACGTATATTTTCCACGATCACGATAGTGATGGGCATTCCGTCAGAGAGCACTTTCACAGAAAACTGATTGGTTTATGAGGATCCTGTAACATTTTCTGTCTTTTTTCTTGCCTTGCTTAATTGATATGGGAACAGAAATTTGGGCACTCTTTTTTACCCCTAGTAAGTAGTAACTTCTTGATGGTGATGCTAAGAATGCAAAAGATAGTACATGGTTGTATAAAGAATTATCATGTCCTAAAAAATGCTTGGTGTTTCAAGAGTTCGTGTCTGGTATAGATAGATACATGCATAACTGCATGGATAAATCTATTGGTTTATTATTAGTCATTGTCTGCAAATGCTGTGTAACATTCAATTTGCCCTTCCTTGAAGGCAAGAGTTTGTTACTGCAAGAAGCTTATCTCATGTTGACTGTCTTACTGCTATTACAGTAACTTGGCGCACTTGAGAAGTCGAGCGTAATCCAAAACTAAGATATACTTGAATAAAACCTGAACTGGATTAAGATTTAGTGGATATCAAACTTCGGATACGAGAACCGTACCTGATCCACCACCTACACTCGAATCCGATTTATTAGCTTATTGGATATTGATGTCTGGCATCCGAACGCGATGAATTGGTTGGTTGGGTCGGATTCTTTGGCAGGTTGGCGGATCCATTTTGCCATGATCATTTACACGGGGGCAATTTCGTAATTGAAGCACAATCACGACTTCTATATAATCTACAGCAAGAAACCCTAGCTTCTCCTTTGCCGCCACCACCGAGGATCCTAGGGTTTTTCTTCTTCCTCTCGCGCAAGCCCCATTCTCCACAAAGGAGCAACCATGGTGGTGGCCAAGAAGACGGTAGCCTTCTCGTTCTCTTTCGTTCAGACATTTAGTTCTACGTCAGATCGTAAAACCCTAGATTTTATTCCTGACATTTACTTGGGGACATATTTTGGCTGTTGTATTGGTATTTTGATCTTTCCCGTTTTGTTTCAATGCAGAAGAAGTCCCAGGAGAATATTAACAACAGGCTCGCTCTCGTGATGAAGAGCGGCAAGTATACTCTGGGGTACAAAACCGTCCTCAGATCTCTTAGAGGCTCGAAAGGTAAAAGAGAAGAGCTCTACGCTTCTTTGATCATTGATCACCTTGCATTCGCTTGTGATTCGCAGATAGTTCTCTATTTTTCTATTCCCTCTATTCATATTACGAGTACTTTTAAGTGTTTAATTTGATTCAATCCTCTTTTTTTTTAAGTAGTGAGAGCAGTACTTTTTAGGATAGAAGTAAGGCATACAAGTAAAATTACATCATAATCAGGCCCTTCATCAAATTCACGTATCATGTCTAATTAAATGATATGTATTGTCGATTGGACCTTTCAAACCTGAAAGTAAATGCAGGATAGTTGTCTTCTTTAGAGTTGCATAGCAGGAAGTCTTCACATAATTATTCTCGAAATCATTTGCTAAAAGGGAGAATTGAATACTTAGTGGGAATTATCTAATGTGGTACCTCATACAGCATTCCTAGGATACGGAAGCTTCCGTGCTTCTTGGTATGGTTGATTCTAATTTGTAACAAATAACTAAATGTATATGTGGAATGGCCTTGCAATATTTGCTCTAGTTAAACTTTATTATGCAAATTAATTGTTTCATGATGGTTATGGTAATTGTATTTTATTTTTATATTTATACCTATCATTTTTACACTTAGGCACACCCTCTTGAAATAATATGCTTATTATTCTTCACATTGATGACTTCTATCTGCAAAGAATGTTTTTCTCCTGAGAAAGTTCTACCATTAAATCACAGTACTTCCTCTAATGCGAGACTTTCTCTTGGTATTATATCTTGCTTTTACTTGGCCTATTAGTTTGTTGAATTATTAGTTTTATTCCCATATAATGACTGGCATCTCATCGTTTTGTAACATTTGTTTCTCTAGGTAAGTTGATCATTATTGCAAACAACTGTCCTCCTCTTCGGAAATCAGAAATTGAATATTATGCCATGTTGGCAAAAGTTGGAGTTCATCACTTCAATGGGAGTAAGTTCCCTTATCCTCTTCCACTGTTTCCCCACCATTGTAATTTTATTTTTTGTTAGTATGATGCATTCTTTTGCTCATTTTGATTGGTAATTTGAGATATTAGATGTTAAGTACTTTTTTCCTTGGTTTGTGTTTTTGTGGTTCTGTTGGGGTTGACGTGTTCCCGCTTTTTGAGTTCCTATTTCATTTGTTAATGTTCTTTTTGTCCTTTTGAGTTGCTGCTGGATTTCAACTTCCAAGACTACAATCCGATTTTGAAGTTTCCTTTTGTAACTTTGATTCATTCTCACATTTGCTTGCAATGAAGAATATCTTGTAGATATGGGTTTTTTAGATGCTATTAGGAGCAGAGGCATTGATATTTTCAGTATTTCCACTTTTAAGGACATGAAATCGGTGGCAAACACAGTCTAGTTTATTTTGCTAATGTTATGGAGCAACTCTCATACTCTATCTTGGCAGATAATGTTGACCTTGGGACAGCCTGTGGCAAATATTACAGAGTCTGCTGCCTTAGTATCATTGACCCTGGTAATGTTTGATACCTCCACCCCTATTTTATGTAATGTTTCATGTGGATTCAATTGCTCAAGCATCTTTTTCTTTGTTGCAGGTGATTCAGATATAATCAAGAGCATGCCTAGCGAGCAGTAAGGATTGGTTCCTGGTTATTGAATATCTCCGTCATTATTATCCGACTACGGTTGGTGTCAGCATATTAGTTTGTCAGCTATTTCTTTGCTGTTAGCAATGCGAATTTTGGCTTAGTTGCAGTATGAGAGGTGTATCAGAGAGCACGTCAGTTTAAATCTTGGGTTGGAGATTTTATTTGACATTAGATACTTCGTCTGGCATGGAATTATTTTACCTGCTTCAGAATATGTGCTACAGTTCTTGATGATAAGTTTGGTAGATTTCATGTTTCTTTCTGGATCGCATCATATTCTAAGTTGAATGGTAGTCTTCACTACTATTTAGCAAATGTTGGTCAGAACACGGATATTGTTTAGTTGACTCTGAAATTGTACGTCTTGCATGGACAGGTTTGTGTTTAAAGCATCTTAAAATAAAACAAAGGGTCAAAAACATTTTTCTTCTCTAAATTTATATCCAAAATTATTTTTATCTTTTTTATTAATATAAAGTCTTAAATCAGTCTTAATAGTTATGTTTAAAGTACAATCATTAAAATTTTGTCCAACTTAACTATATGCACAAAAATGACTAAAATACTCCTAACTCACCATCTTCTCAGCCATCCTCTCCTCAATTCTCTCCCTCTAGCTTGGACGCCCGCCTCACCCAACCAACCATCACCCTCACTGCTACCCTACCCATACCCATGCCGACGGGCGCCCACTGCACCGGCGGCACCCTCCTCCCCAAGAGTAAGGCTCCTTCATCTCTCACTCCCTTCCATTGTTTAAATCCCAAACCGCCCCTCCCTTCGCTGCCGCCGTCTCCGCTTGCGCCACCACCCTCAGACCGGCGACCATCCCAGCTAGCTCTTCCCTGCTCCCTCCTTCCTCCTTTCTTAAACTCTGCTCAACCCACAGCCATGCAGACACTTTTGGCTAATTGTGTTTGTCACTGGCAATATTTCTAGAGCAGAGGAAGTCTTCAATACGAGGGATCATGCCCCTATACTGACAGGCTTGATATTTTTCTGGCCCTTTCTATCCAAATATCTTGGGAACATGTTTGATACTTTTCTATCGTTGAAGCAATTGTATGTTACCTATTCTTGAATGAATAATTAGGATGATATGATGATCAGAGTAAGGGGGTTCCTCTCTCTGACCAATAAATGGCTTCTGCTCTCTCTAATAAGCAGTCCTACT
This sequence comes from Typha latifolia, assembly GCF_019914945.1. Lineage (NCBI taxonomy): Eukaryota > Viridiplantae > Streptophyta > Magnoliopsida > Poales > Typhaceae > Typha > Typha latifolia. The sequence goes on along the minus strand of NC_133087.1, from coordinate 2,332,607 downwards.
GTGCATTATATGTATAAAGATAAACTGAAACAATAAAAGCGATAAATATTGGCATGCTAAAGGCTACTTAATAGATTGAACTCATGAAAATGAAACAATTTAATGTACATTTGACTAAAGAAATAATTTCTCGTGCACCGACACTACAATTTCCAACTCTTTCATCTGAAGCTACCATCTACCACAAAGAACACTAGAAGAAATTAGATCTACAACTGAGAAGACTAGAGACCTACTCCCAGAAAGAGGGGGAAGGAAAAAAAAAAAAAAAAAACAGAGCTAGTTCTCCCTTATAAATTTGTATTAATTTTGAGTTGGATTTGATCTACTTGGAGGCAGCTTCCTTAAGCTTGCATGGACCCCCTTCTCTGGCTTCCTAGCTGCTGCATGGATACTCCCAAGAGTAGCAGAATTTGAAGCCAGTGATCGTCTGGCTTGAATACTTCCACCAAGAGGATTCCTTTCAAATGTTAATTGAGATGGAAAACAAAGAAGGAAGTGAAGAAACAGCAAAGCAGAGAAGATAGCCAGAGCTCTGAAGAAGGTCTTCATAGTTGTTTGGGGGTGGAAAGAAGAAATAAGATGGTTAAATTGAATAGATAAGCCAATATATAGGTAGGTAGAAAAGAAACTACCATTCCTTGTGTCAATATAGATCAGAGGTTCAGAAAGAGATAAACTAGACAACAGTTGTAAAGGTGACCACAAACACCCAAGATTGATTAATAGTTTAACCTTCTCTCTTATGTCATGCATCATCAAAAATTGTCATGTGCATTGAGCTACTGCTAGATGACTCAAGGATCAGGAGTGCAGCAGTAAAAAGTACTAAAATCCCCCCTACCTCTATGCATGTGATTCCATTTTGAGGCACATGAAATAATATCTAATTAAGATCACATACTTGTCAAAAAAAAAAATTTAAATTAAATGCATATTAATATCCACCAACATCATATATAAAAACTAGACTTGAATGAGGGATGAAATACTTCAGTTGTCTTCATTCTTCTTGATATAGGCTTGAATGATCATGTGATCTTTATTTGACTATTCATAATCTCTGACACCCACAGTAGCTTTAGATTAGTTTTATAGGATCATGTGATTATGCTACTGATATCAAAGATTATTATACTAATGGCTACAAAGATAATATTGGAATCACATGAAACTCTAGATTTAGTTTGGTTGGCCTAGTTTAGCTTTTAGTTGCACTTTCTTGCTTTCCAGTGAGCACCTATCAGAAATTTAAGCAGGAAGAGCATCAAAAGTACATTGTCCTGGAGTCCTTTTTCCATATGGTCTCCAAATTAAATTCCAATTATATTTTGTGAATCTGGAACTCCTTGAAGCTATGGAGTAGTCATTTACTGTATTGCAGCAGATAATGGCAATGGCAAGAGATTCTCAGGTATGGACACAATAAGAAACATGAATTTCTTGGCAAATATTACTAGAATCCACATCCTAAAAGAATAAAAGCCAATTCTTATCTTTCAAAAATAATTGTGATATGACACTTTTCTCATATAATGATTTGCAGCATTTCTTTATTCTGCAAAGTATTGGCTTCTGGATATGATGATCTACTATCACTACCAACAATATTTCAATGCATATTTATATATACAAATGGATTATCCAAGAATAATCTGGATATAAAGATCACTCTTTTGGAATCTTTGACAAACCTATATACTCCCTTTCTCTTTGAGAAATTAAATTATCAGCATTGACTAGACATAGATATTGGTCCATATTTGCCAATGCAAATAACAAGTGGATTAGTTGCAATTAATCCTCTCTTTCAGTCTCACTTTCCTCTTCATCTCATCTTGTAATTAATTATAGCAAAATTATTTTACTTAAGGTAATGAATATTTGACATGATTTTTTTTCTCCCTCGGGAGAAAATACTATTTAGCTTCATTTTAAGCTACTTTGAACAGAGTTTAATCCAATAAACCAATTAATAGTCAATAAGATTTGTAATCTCCATCTTAGATTCATCTCACATTAAGGAACTACATTACTCCCACCTGTAGATAGTTCGGAGAAGATCAAAACTAAATAACAAATCTTAGGATTAAAAAAGAGTATATTTGTCTAGATAGACATTAGTTTATAGAGATATATAGCTAATATAGGTCATAAAAATACAATCTAATCTTTAAAGTTGTTAAAATTCGAAATCTCTCCAACATTGCCATCAAAATTCAGATCTTTTTTTTTTGTTGCGAGAAGAGAGTGATCAGATAGAGCTAATACAATTTTGGGCCATCATACCGGCCATCAAACCAATAGGGAAACTAAATATTCCATCATCATCTCACTCTTTCTTAAATCAAATCACACAAAACAAAACTAAAAACCCAGGAAGAAGTAAATAAGATTAGGGATTAGAGAGGGCATCAGATCTCCAAGGTGATACAAAGGTAACATCACTGATGCTCAGACGCAAATTACCCATTAATTGTATGAGATTCATCATCTGCCATGATCAATGAACAAAAAACCCAATTCGAAAACACAAAATCATTACAAAAAGAAGAGACTCTGAGAACCTAACGAGTGGAAAGAAGAAGGAGAAGTGGGGTAGCTGAAGCCAAGGAGGCACTTCTTCTCGTGCATATATAGAGAGCCGTAGCGCCGCAAGAGAGGTAAATAGTGTTGCTCTAGGGTTAGGGTTTTTGAGAGCTCCAAGCAAACTCTTATTAGTAGGGTTTCCCAAATCGTGTATTGATCTAGGCCGTCCATTCTACTTTCATCGTCTATCTATTCACCGTTGATCTCTACATGGATATTTAATTGGGCCGAGCCAAAGTCCTTCCATATATCTTTTTTTTTTTTTTTCGGTCTAAAATATCTTATTATTTATTATATTCTTCGAAATATTTTGAATTTTACATTAATACCTCTTAAAACCCCTTATTTTCTACTATATACATCATTTTTGAAAGGTATGTATGTATATGAAATTCTAAAGAGTACAAACATTATAAATACAAAAATAATAATTAATAATAATATAAATTGGGCCGGCATTGGAATTAATATAAATTGCTGCAGAAGATTTTTAACATAATATTTTATAAAAATTTAGCAATCTTAATTTTATTTAAAGTGTAATTTAATTAGAGCCATGATGAATTGGAATCCAAGCAAATAAATACGACAGAATCAGGATTCAGGAGACAAGAGACTAATTCATTTTCTATTTTAATTTTAATTTAAGGATTTCTCCATTTTCTTATTCTTCTTCTTAGCACAATTAGTTGAACAGCTACAACTATTTGTGTAGAAAATTCTACAGTTTCCATTGCAATTAGTTGGAAATTAAATAAATTAGTTCTTCATAAAGGAAGAAAAAACTCTTTTTTTTAAAATAAAACTTGCAATCTTATATATAGAGTGAGGTAACAATATAGTGATTAACTAATTATTATCATTGCAATACAATAATACATTAATACTAGTAGCAGTATACAGTTAGTTATAATAGGTATAAAACTATTATTCATAAAGAAGGAAGCTTCTTATCAAAGTTGTTATCCACCATAAACTATTCCTCAACCATCATGCAGGCTAGATATTGGTATTGTTCTTCTGAGATAATTGGGAATATCCATCCCATTAATTGTTGAAGCTTTGGAATCAAGAAACAAATTAAGACCAACTAAATTGAACCAAAATGGAGCTTATAATACAGCCATTTATTATCCAAGAAAGATGATGAGTAGTGATTCTCAAGTCTGGGTATTATCTTACAATCAAAATGGGCATATGGCTTTCTTTCAGAAGGAAAATAAATAAATAAAATAATTAATTAGTAAGTGCTCAAATTGGATATCAATGAGAAAAGCCATGCTAAAATATTTGACAAGAATTTTATTTACATTATACAATCAGTTATGTCCCTAAACATTCACAATAGTAGACTTGATTGAAAAAAATGAAGTCCACCACTTGATATCAAGCATGATCAAAATGAATTTAAACAATCAAAACTAGCTACTCAAATATCCAATTCCCATGACAAATGGCAACTATTTACACCCCAAAAGAAGAAGAAGAAGAAGAAGAAGAAGAAAAGAAAGCAAGAGAAAAAGAGAAGAAAATGCCCCAGCCATATCATTTCAAATGATTTCAGGCCAAATTAAATTGACTGAAATCTTCACATCCTCCAAACCATTGATCAAATCGCTCTCCTCGCTTTCTGATCGTATCTTCGCCTTCTTCCCCTCCTTCTTACTCTCTTTCTCAATAAAGTTTGCACAGTTGACTTCATCAGGAGGGTGTAAAGGGGAAGAACAGCTAGAAGAGATTAAGTTGGTATTCTCCTGCCTGAGAAACTCAGATAAGAGAAGAACAATTGTAGCCATGAGAGCTAGTGAAATGAAATATTGAAGAATAGAAGAAAGGAGAGATAGAGATGGAGATATATCACAGGTGGATTAATAATATGGTATATATATATATATATATATATGCGTGGAGAACAATTAATTGCTTGAAGAAGTGGTTGCCAATTGTTTAGTTTGAAGCACTCAGTTTTAAATCAAGAAATTCTCCTCTCTTTGTTTTTTTTTTTAATTCCATGGGTTAGTGTTGTCTGCTTGTCTTAGCTTATAGTTAGGTAAAATTTCAAGCAGAAGAGAGAAAATTATGGGTATATAACCTTTGTGAGTTCTAGAAGTTATTAGCCTTTTTGGTTTTCCTATGGTAGAAGTGTTCAAAAAGTATGGAGATTAGTGAAATTTGTGTGACTCTTAATTTTTCTTGGTGTAATGTACTAATTAAAGAGACTTAATGGCTAAGATAACATAAGTAGAAGAATAAAATATGAGAAAATAAAGTATTTGATAGTCCCTAGTTTAAGACTACCTTTAGATTTGGGTGGTTATAACATTAATGGCCACCACCTGTTTATGTTAATCAAAGTTAATAGTTAAGCACCAGTTGTTTGTGAGATGGCTTAGAATGTTATAGCCATGGAAATGGTCAATAATAATTGCAAAGCTGATATATTAAACTTAATTAATATCTTACTAATTAAGTTGTTAATTATTTGTTAGAAATTGCTAAGCTATTTCTTAGACCTCAAAGGAGAAGTGAACTCTCTTCTTCCTTCCAAAAATAAAGCCACAAAATGCTATGGGAATTTTCTAGAAATACTTAGGAGCCTCTAAAAAACCCCCCATGAAGTCAAAGGTTTGAAGTCTGCAGCCCAACTTTAAAGCCATTTTATTTATTTTTTACCAAAAAAAAATCTTATTTTCTTGATAAATAAGCCAATCTAGAAAGGGAATCATTATATAATTTAGATAATTATGTTGTTCATTTTTTTTTCCAAACAAAATTATTTTTTTCTTTTCTTTTTCGGTATGGCGGTGGGCCGAAAGATACGATAAATTATGAAGTATGCTTAGAGAAATTATAATATTTTGCCCTCATTTTTTTAAGCATCTTCTCATATATAAGAACCTTAATTGGTAGAAAAAATTAATTAATGAGTCCCCAACTATGCCATTTTCTTGAGCCTAACCGACCTATGCTTAACCTTGGTTGGGGTTCATCCCACAAAATCCTAGCCTAATAGTGCTTATCGTGGTGGCTCATATAAATATAATGCAAGCAAGTTACCTAATAAAAGGAACAAAATTATAATATGTAAAAAAGATGTATATATAATGGTTATTAGTTTATCATAACATTTTGGTAAGATAGCCCAAGTCATAGATGTACATATAGTAGTAGGGCGTGTTACTGAGTAGGTTGAGACTCTGGCTCGACTTAGCTTGATTGTAAAATTTTCTTAGCTTAAATATGACTCGAAATCGAATTAAGTTGAAAATATATAGCTCAGCTTGCTTGACTTATCTTTTAGCTTGACAAAGCTTGAGCTCGGCTTAACAGCTAGACGGGGACTCAGCCCATCTAGGCTTAATGAGCTTAATGGGTTGATGATTGATATTGATAATAAAAAGAATTCAAAAGTTAAATAAATTAAAATATATATAAAAATTATATAAGGTAAAATTAGCATACAGAACGTATAGTGATACAAATAAATAATCGACATAAAAATTCTAATAATAAATGTGAACTTATACAATATAATTTATTCAGTATATATATATACTCCCAGTCTACTACAATACTATAACATCAAGCCAAGCTCAAACTCGATTAAACTTTTGAACAAACTTTTGAACTTAAAATTTTAGCTTGGCTCAACTAGATAAGAGCTCAGGGGTATTATTTGGTTTGAGGTTAAGCTCCAAACTTAATTAGTTTATCTTATTTTTTAATTTTAATTTATTAAAAAATAAATTTAATTAGATATAAAAATAAAAATAAATTTTTTTAATTGATTCATGAACTCAAACAAAACAAATTCCCACAGCTCCAGCCCAGGGGTTTCTTTTTAACGAGTAATATAATTCTAAATTATTTTCTATTTTGCGCACATTCCACGTGTACGTAATTTGTGATGAAGAATTAATATTTATTTATTTATAAATACAACATAACTAGTATAGTAGAATCCAAAAGCGCGATAGGTTCGATGTTCCACTATCCGACCTACTCCAACTGATCACATCAATGCCATTAAACTTTTTATTAAATTACCACCTACGATGCATTCAGAGTAATGATCCTGAGGGGTAATTTTGGTATTTCATGTCAAAAGAGTTTGGTGGGCATATTAGCCATGCTGTCGTTTTCTCCACCAAATCTCGCCGGCTTCAAGAAAATGACGCTGGACGTGGCACTGTATTATTCGCTACAACCAATCTGTTTGCTGTTTTGAATGACTGTTCGAGATTCCTTTGCCTTAAAATAGCAGCTCTCCACCTCCTTCTCCGGCGACGTCCACCACCATGGCCGCCCAGCTCCGCCACGTACCGCCGCCAAACCCTGCCGTAAAATGCCGCCTTCTAGCCGGAACGCTAGCTCCCACCTCTCTCTCTTTCCCCCTTCTCCGCTCGAGATCCTCAAACCCAAGCCTCTCCCAAACTATAACATCCCCCGATCCCCTCTCTGGTGGCGGTAACGGCGGCATCACCAAACCCCCTTTTGGATCCGACGGCGGAGGCGGAGGAGAACGGTGGGGTTCCGGCGAGGACCCCCCGCCGCCGTCCGATCCCCTCGGGATCTTCCTCGAAGGGTGGCGATCTAGGGTTTCGGCGGACCCCGAGTTCCCCTTCAAGGTGCTTATGGAGGAGCTCGTCGGCGTCACCTCCAACGTCCTCGGCGACATGGCCTCCCGCCCAAACTTTGGCCTTGGCGAGCTCGACTTCGTCTTCTCCACCCTCGTCGTTGGCTCCATCGTCAACTTCGTCCTCATGTACCTACTCGCCCCCACCTCCACCTCCGCCACCTCCTCCCTACCCGGAATCTTCTCCTCCTCCCCCGCCGCCCACATGTTCGAGACCGGTTCCTACTCCCTTCTTAACCGTTTCGGCACCTTCGCCTACAAAGGCGCCACCTTTGCCGCCGTCGGCTTCGCTGCGGGGCTCGCGGGAACCGCAATCTCCAATGGCTTGATCGCCTTGAGGAAGAAGATGGACCCTGGGTTCGAGACTGTGAATAAGTCTCCGCCGACGGTACTAAATGCGCTCACTTGGGCATTGCATATGGGGATTAGCAGCAATTTCAGGTACCAAGCATTGAATGGAATTGAGTTTGTGATGGCCCGGGGATTGCCACCGGCAGGATTCAAGGGGGCGGTGGTTGTATTGAGGTGTTTGAACAATTTGCTCGGTGGAATGTCGTTTGTGGCACTTGCGAGGATCACGGGGTCGCAGAAGGCCGGGCAGGAGAAGATAGTGGCGGTGGCGGAAGGCGAGGATGAGGAACTGCAGAGGAGTGAATGCAAGTAAGTAAGCAGTTTCTAGCTTGTCTTGTTACATTTTCTTTTGATATGAATGAAATGGTGGAATAGCAACCGAATTGCTTAGTGTGAGAGGAATAAGTGGTAGAAGAATTTGTTTTTTTGCCCAATCCAAGCTATGATGTGAAATGAATTTGTTGCCAATTCTGGTCACTCAGAGAGTTATTTTATTCACTTTTCGTCAGTACTGCATCTTCCTTTCTCTAGCTATCTGATTTACAAATAGTCCATGGATGCATTTGGGTAATGTTGTGCTATTAGTTATGATAAAGATATCTTGAATACCATGCTTCCTTGCAATCCCATTGTGGACTGGAGAAAGGATGTTATTAGCTGTGATTTGCGTACTTGGGGATTGTGCAATTATGCTTGGTACGTTGTGGTACCTTTTTACTCTATACTGTGTAATCGCAATCACTAGCTTATTGTGCTTATCACCATTTTTACCTACTAATCTCTCCTTAATAAGCTCTCGTTGTACCAATGATTTGAGGCTCTATCTGGACCCTTTCATCCTTGCTTTTAGCCGAAGTAGTAGCTTGTAGCAATAATTGGAATGACAGTTAGTTCTGTTCCTTCGGATTCATTTGAAATCAGTACTGCAACAGTGCTTGATGCATAAGCGCCTCTTCCGGTAACTTTTGACCCACCTACTAGAGAAGTACTCTCTCGTTTTCAGATGGATTTATTTAACTGGCTAATTCTACCAAATTATTTAAGGTTGAGGTCCTCTTTTTTCCCTTAGCAATCTCTTCTGACCTTTTGCATAGAGCACTTATCCTGCTTGCAGTTTCATCTGGGAATAAGTTCATAGTGAGATGAGTATGCCTACGGATTACCCCTCTTCCTTCCCGATTGGCTGATGAATGCATGTAGATTCATTGCCCTGATTTGCTGATGAAGAAAAGAACATATGGTAATAATTGCATAATCCCTGGTGAGAACGGATGGAGCTGCTTTACTCATTCTGATACTCAGTTTTTCAGCAGATTTTACAAGTTTCAATAGCACTCATGGTGAAGGTCTCTGTCATGGTATCTATTCTTGTTTAAAGTCTGTAATGGTATCTGAATCATTTGTTTTTTTCCCCTCTCTTGACTTATGTGTGGATCTGAACACCTTCAAATTCATCGCCAAAATTGGCTGATAGGGTGTCTGATTCCCAGAATTCCACATCTTGACACTACCATTTGTACTTACCCCATTTCTTTTCTCGTCTCCTGACTTGTTCGTATATCTGAATACCTTCCAATTCATCATCAAGATGGTTGGTATGCCATCTGATTTCTTGTGCATGACATCTTAATACCACCGTTTCTTCTTGTTTGTTCCCCGTCTCTGGGATAGTGTTGTTGAACAAAGAGAAGTTGATCTCATTAGTAATTAGTTACTTTCTTATGGAAGATCACACCTCCATTTCATTTTTTGGAAAGAAAGGTGAGTTTGTTCCCATGTATCTAGTAATAGGAAACCAGCAAGTGGTATAAGAAACTGTTAGCTCCTTAGGAAAGTAGTAGCAAGAAGAGAACTTCTCTTTCATATTCCTACCATTCTTCTTCCTGTTGTGCTCTTCATCCTCAATGAAACTGGGTCCTCTATGCTTTGCTGAAAATCATTTCATCTTCTACTTGAATGTTTGCCTTTGCAGACCTAATGAAGATAAGAACAAGGCTTTAGGCTTTAGTATTTACTTGCTCAGGCTTCTCCTGTTCTTTCCTTGTACCCTGTGAATATTAATGCATCCCTCTTTATCCAAATCACTCAGAAAGAAAAAGGTAGAAGGAAGCAGTTACTTGAACAACCTAGACTGCCTTCTGTTCTTTCTTAATTCTCTCTATTTTCTCCATACTGTTCACAGGGAATTAGGCTTTCCTTAATTCCCACAGTATTTTGTGGGAATTACGTTTTCCTTAAAATAGATTAAGAGGGATAGGAAAATTTTCTTATGTGAGTATTTAGATATTTTTCTCCTACACTTTTCCCTCACTTCCTTCTCTCCCCCTCTCCTATCAGCATTCTCCTCTTCTCCACCTCCTCAGGCCAACGCTGCCACCACCACCTCCTCCTCCTCTGCCCACCACCACCTTCTTCTCCTCCTCCTCCTCCCCCTACTATCATAACCATAACCACAACCATTCCTACTCCCATCTCTCTTCTTTCTATTCTTTTCCATTCCAAAATTTTCCCAAACTAATCTAAACATGATAGACTAAATCAATCCAAAAGAAATAAATCACGTAAGATCCTTTAGTTGCACATTTCAATTTCTACATGTTAAAATTCTTATAGAAAATTCTCCTAAGTTACCAACAGGCCCTACAGAGGTTTAAGAAGAATCTACATCCAAGCTTAAGCATATGCTGGTTGATGGATATGGTACTTCCTCTTCCAGTTTGTGAAGTAAAAGGAATTCAGATAGTTACTACTGCTTTTAAAGAATCATACATATCGAACATATGCATACATATGACATATATATATGTACTTATACACACACATTATATGCTGTAAACCTTTCTCTCTCACTAAAAGAGCACCAAGTCAAACTACATTACTGTCTCACTAATTAGGCAGGCCATGAGCCAACTTGGTTAGTTTCGTCTCTTTCTTTTGGATCAATAATTTGGGTCATGCTTCACTTCTTCTAAGAGTGAATTATTCCCAAAGCTTTGGCAAGCAAGTAGAGATCATGGCTCAGGTCTATAGCCTATCATCTCATTCATGTAATTGGGACATCAATCCATTGATAGACAATGGAATAGAATGCCAGAGAATAGAAGGTATCTGAAATGGCCACCAATAGTCAAACTGTAAGAAACCGCAGCCAGAAGATATAGCTAAAGACATAATCTCAAGATCAAAGTTTTCTACAAAATTACTAACAAAAACCCCCACAGTTTCTTTCTCTTTTTTTTTTGTCCCAAGGTAGCATCGTTTCATCATCCTTTTTTTTTTCTCTCAACAAAATAACCTTTGTTGATCTTTTCATATAATTATGAGGAATCATTAGGTGTGCACATCAATGCTGCCAAGATTGATGACTAGTGGAAAAGAGTAAGAGATAAATTTGGTTAGTATTAATTGCAAGCCTTATTATATAGAGAATAGACTGGTATCTCTATCTGGTATCCCCCAATGAGGATTTGTGTAGCTCGAGTATGGATCACACAATCTTATGCGGAAATAAATCTCAATATGATTGTACGTCTTACTGGGCGTATAGACACTGAAATCTTTCTACCATTTAATTAGAGAGGAAACAGAGGGTAGCAGATTAGCCACAACCATTAAGAAAGCTACTTCAATGGACCCCCTATAAGATAAACAATAGGTTGAAGTTTTGTTCCATCTTCCATCACATGTTAGATAAATCTTATCCTAATCTGGAAATCAAAACAGAGTTCTAGAGAGAGAGAGAGACATAAAGAATGGAAACACCCATAGATTTGATGATAAACTAGCAGCAGACACTAATAAAAAATGCAACTAATAAATAAAATTCTAAGAGAAGCTACACAACTTCTGCTTAACCTTCAATTATCACAATCGACTAGAGTTTATTACAAAACTGCATGCTGTTAGGAAGTGGGCGATAGAAAGCTACACATCACCATGCAGCTGATATTGGATTCCCAGTTAGATTCTTCATCACACATTTAGAGACACTTGTTCTTCTTAAACTAGTGGGTCAAAGGGATCAATCACCAATTAAAATTTGGAGTTGCTACCATAAATTCCTATAGCCGTCGATATGTCGAGACATGATACGTGTGCATGCATGGGATGGCACAGCAGAAGAGCCTGATTTTCACATTATTTCATTGAAATATTCATAACTTTTGAGCAGCCTTCATTGCAGTAAGACAATATGTATCCAGTCTTTATCTCATTCAATGATTTAGAGATTGACTAGAACTTAACAGTTCCTTCCATGTACAGTGAATCCATGGAAAGAAACCCTGTAGGATGCATTCAAGAAGCATCCTTTTCCATGGTACAGTCTTCATTTTGAAAAAGGACAAAAGAAAATGTAATAGTTGGCTTATTAAAAGAGCCCCAATTATAGAATCACATATCTTGCTAACTTGATTCTACAAATGGGTTATGGACAAGAAGCCTTTGCAGGATTGACCTCAAAAGTAAAACAAGATAATGACAAGATGTGTGATATTTGTAGGCCAAGATAATGACAAGAAGTGGACCTGCATCTCAATGAAAATGAAAACAATAGGAACCCAACAATAAAAGGCACCTCCAAGTTGGATATAGAGTAAATTTGGAGAGCTGCCTTTCTAACTTAGTTTACTAATTTGAACACTATAAAATCTCTCCTTCTCGTATCTTCTATTGTTGTCCTCCATCTTCTTCTTCTTCTTCTTCTTCTTCTTCTTCTTCTTCTTCTTCTTCTTCTTTTCTTTTCTGCAGCAAAATATCATAGACATGGAGGTAGCAAACTTGATCCTACTTCTACTTCTATTCCTCCTCTCACTCCCTTGTTCCCTCCTTTTGATCATTTTCACAGAAAATTTTACTTGCTTCATGGTACCAATCATTCAATTCTATGCAAGAGCTGAGTTCGCATGGCCTTCAGACTCCACATTTCTCGGTCATGATCGACGCATAATTACAGCCCATAGTTCTTTATTATGCATGTCACTGCCTGAATTCAATCAAAAACTCAGCATAATGCAATACAAACATGCGTCAGAGGGATGCATGGATCAAGTAGAGTGTGCCTTCTGCCTATGTGACATTGAGGAAGGTCAGGAGATAAGAGAACTAAGATGCAAACACCTCTTCCATAGGGCATGTTTAGATAAGTGGCTTGAGCACCGAGGAGTGACATGTCCTCTTTGTCGGGACTGCTTAATTCCCTGCGAGAAAAAGGCAGATCTCACTGTCAGCATGGATGAAGACGAGTTTGATGATCATGCGCTAACCTTGATATCTTATGTTCACAGTGGATGGTGGGGATGATAGCTAGCTCCCCTATTGGCTTTCAACACAAGAAGTTTTGATAATGCCTATGATTGATTTAGTCTGAATGACTTACTTGTTCTGTTGTTGTAGGAGTTAGAACAGAGAGGTGCATGCATGAGAACCATTTGTGAAATGATATGTGATCTCATCTGCTTCTTTTCTTTCAACTTTTCAATTAAGAACCAGAGGATTTAGCATTTACTGTAGATTTTTTACAGCTGATATATTTTGATTGGATTTGGTTCTTTTCACAAGGATGAAGAGGGTTCTAAAGCTCAATCTGACCAGACTAATACTAGGTGTCAATTTCAAATTGTCGATAGTTGTCTGTACTAATCAACTAACTTAATATTCTACAGCCTAGATGTGATTATATTGGCGGTTCGATGCACATGGAAGTATTTGATTAGTGATCTGCAGTGTTCTTCATAATATTCACCATTAGAAATGCATAAAAAGAACTAAAGGAAATCTAATATAATCCCACTTGTTTGCAGCTTGTTAAGATTTATCGTTAGAGATCCTTGTGTTCTAGAGAAAAGATTGTAAACCACGGGGATTTTGTTATTTTCTCTCAAAAGATGCATGGAGAGAAGTATTCTGTGCTGCAGCAAAACCACATGAATCTTTATAAGATAAAATTGTTTGCAACACAAGAACTGATTTAATTTTTTTTTTATCAGAAAGCAATTCCCAATCATCTTCTCAAATCTTTTAAACATTACTAGTTTGAAAGTCTTTAATTTTCTAAATTACCAAGTAATCAATATTAGGATCACAGTAACTCCTTTTGACATACAATAATTTAAAATCTAGTTAAAGTGGCTCTTTTGCTTCAGGGTAATGGAGACCAGAGTCTTAAAAACTCACATAGAACAGTAGTAGCTGCAACTTCTTCTAATCCTCTTCCATGTCAACTTCACTCTCGTCATCCATCATTTCCATGATAGCCTCATTCAACTGCAAATAGAATTCAATGCATATTAGCTCCAGATTGAGATATTTATATCATTAAATCACTGAAAGAAACTACAGCTTGAAGGTGTTTGTTAGTGTGTTATATGTGAAATACCTCCTCCTGATCATAAATCCTCAAAAGTAGCCTCTGGCACCAAAGCCAATTGCCTACTTGCTTCTGGTCCAACACTCCACTTCTTTAGCATTGGGCAATTGCATATTTGAATCGTTTTTAGACTAGCAGGGAGTTTCTCATCTGCCGCAAACTGGAGCATTGGGCAATCGTCGATCCTTAACTCCTCGAGGGATATTAAATTATGCAGGCCAACTTGTGGCGTCGTTGAAGAAGAGGAGGAAGAAGCAACGCAATCCAGAGACACAAGCTTTGGGCACTCCAGGATCGTTAGATTCTTGAGCACAGGCATGTTGTGCAACGGAAGGCTAGTTAGTCCTTCAGAGTACGTGACCACCAAGCCCTCTAGCAATGGGATATCCAAGATAGAGGACCATATTTCAACATTGAACGTGCCTTTTATCGATATGCTAGTGAGAGATCTGGGAGCTGGAATGACAATGAGTTCTTGGCAATCCTCTATGTCCAACTTCTTCAACGATGGAGAGATTTGTTTAGGCAAGCTCTTGAGTTTTGGACAGTCCATTACTATTAGCTCAGAGAGTTGAACAAATGCACCTCCCTCGACTAAGTCCCACTCCTCCAACTTGGGCATGCCAGCTAATTCTAACGTCTCCAATCCTGCAAACTGATTGTTGCTACCACAGAGCTCCGGTCCAATCCGTTGAACGCTTTCCATTCCAATGTGTAGGTTCTTAAGAGATGGAAGTTCGCCAAGCACAGGGAGGGCCTCGCACTTGTCGAGAAAGAGCTGCAATGTCGTAAGCTTGGAGAAGGATGGATCACCTAACCACTTAGGCAATCTAGTACCACCATAGTTTTGGAGGGTCAGTTCTACAAGGTTATGATGCGGTTCAAGGTGTTGCAGAACTAGGCTTTCGTCTTCAAAACAATTCCATGGCTTGGCGATGGCCTCCGTGTCGCTGGGATCGGCAAGCTTCAGATGACTGCACCTGTAGTCTGATTTGTGGACCTCCCAATCCAGTGTTAAACTATAAATATTCTTCTTGGTCTTCAGGTTCGCCTCTTCCGCGTCCCAACCACGAGCGACGTTCCTTAGCCCGTAGATGTAGAGATCTCCTCTGAGGTCTGCCATATTCTTCAGCTCACCAATGTTGCAATGTACACTGTCTCCCCCGACATTGAATGCTGGTAACTCCACCAGATTGGTTAGCCTCAAGAACCCAGAAGGCATACAAATGGGTGTCTCTGTTGGGATCTCTAAGTGTCTGAGATTGGTAAGATTACCTATGCCGCTTGGTAGCTCGCGAAGTTCACTGCAGTCATCTAGCTCTAATGTCTGCAGATAATAGAGTCTGCATATTGATACTGGAAGCTTTTGGATTTTAGTGTTTCTGAGGCTGAGGAGCCTTAGGAGCTTCAAGCTGCCAATTGATTCTGGCAGCTCCTCAACGTCAGTATGAGACAAATCCAGTGTTCTTAAGCATACCAAGTTCAGAAAATACTCATTGGGGATTGTAACA
This sequence comes from Typha latifolia, assembly GCF_019914945.1. Classification (NCBI taxonomy): domain Eukaryota; kingdom Viridiplantae; phylum Streptophyta; class Magnoliopsida; order Poales; family Typhaceae; genus Typha; species Typha latifolia. The sequence goes on along the minus strand of NC_133087.1, from coordinate 2,317,153 downwards.
CGCAGTGGATTGTCGTAAGCCAAGATACCAATTTCACAGAAGGGATGCATGAGTGTAGAGATGAGTTGCAGTGAGCGCAGAGGCTTCTGTTTATCTGCAGATTTGAACTGAATTGATACCTCTGAATCATAAGGAGCCAGCGAAAAATGGCGGGTTCCGATGGAGAGATTACTAAGGTCACAATCTTCGGCTACTATGCATTCTTCACCTGCAAAGTACCGTGCCAAATCATGGACAAGATCATGCATCACATATTTCTCCTTGGGGACATTGAAAAAGATCGGGTCTGTCGGCAGAAACTGGAAGAAAGACCGCAGTATTAGTTCGTCGAAGTAGTCACTGCCGACATCCTCTTGTTCCTTGCCATTGTTATCAGCCACCTGAAGGAATCCCTGCACCATCCATTTCCTTACTAAAGGATATTTCTTGAACACATATCCTTTGGGAAATACCGCGCAATAGACGAAGCACCGCTTCAAGTGCACCGGCAGGTGCTGATAGCTAATTTTCAGAGCCGGCAGGATTGCATTCTCTTCGTCTTCAAGATCCCATAGATCACTCTGCAAGAGATCAATCCATCCCTCTTCACTGCTCATATAACATAAGATTCCTCCCAATACCTTAGCCGCTAGAGGTAGCCCACTGCACTTGCCTGCAATCTTCTTGCCAATCTCGACAAGATCTGGATGCGCTTCCGGATCTCGCCCCTCGAATGCGCATCGTTTTAACAACAGCCAGCAATGTTGATCAGATAAGCATTTCAGCTCATAAATTGGCGCTATAGATTGCATGATTCTTGCAACTGGCTCATTTCTACTTGTCACGACAATTCTACTCCCTTCGTGGCCCGAGGAGAAAGCAAGCCTTAATCTCTCCCACAGGGTTTGATCCTCGTTCCACACGTCATCCAGCACAAGCAAGAATCTCTTCCCCTGCAAGAACTCGTTCACATGTTCTTGTAAGGCACTGACTTGGGTAAGATCACAAGAGCTCTTTGTGATGGATTCTATGATCTCCTTCATTAGCCTTGTGACATCAAAGTTCTCATGTACTCCTACCCACGTTCTTGGGTCGAAATGCTTAAGAACAATTGGATCATTGTAGACGAGTTGAGCTAGGGTGGTCTTTCCGACCCCCGGCATTCCGACGATCGGAACAATCGCGACACCGACACCGTTGTAGTCCTCAGATAGTAATACTTCGACTAAATTCTTCTTGTCCTCCTCTCTGCCATATACTTCCGAGGGCGTCACACTGGAGCTAATTGAAACCGGAAGGCGATTCTCCGGTTGCCGACGTGGTCCGACTCCTTCTCTCAATTGTAGAACAGCTCTATCCTTTGCTATCTCATCGAACCGCCCTTCGATCTCCTTGATCCTATGCATAATTCTACGTCGAAAAGAAGCTTCAACGAAAGGAGAAGGGGGGAGTTCTTGTACCTCGACTAGTTTCCTCTTACGATCGGTCTTCGGAGTAAAGTTCTCACATTTATATCGCAGCAGCTCGTAATCAATCTCGTCGAGAACGTCCTCCGCATCGCAGGCGACTCCCTTGAGCTCCCTGAGCCAATGTTTGACGGCTTCTTCTCGTATCTCTCTCTTCTCCGCGTCGTCGATCACCGTCTCGATCGTCTCGAATGTCCGTTTGAGCTTCTTCAGATGTTCTTCAACTTCGTCCGGATCAGAAGAGGACGATCCAGTGAGTGATCGCCGGAGGGAGGCCGATAACCTGTCGGTCATCCGAATTATGGAAGACAGAATTCCAGTGGCCATTGCTTCAAAGTGCTCGTGAGGAAGAAGGTGAGATTGGATCGCTCCGCGTTGTGGTCGGGCAGCAGAGAGAATGGCAGATCAAAGGTCTTAAGAGCCAGAAAGTAAAGTTGACCTTTTGCGAGTGGAATAGATTCTTGTAGTGACAATTAATGTATACAAAACTTAATTTGGATTTTATTTAGAATAGTTTGTGAGAGCTGATCATAGAATCCTTGAATGTTCATGGATAACATATTTTAAGAGATGATGGAACAAATTAAAAATGACTTCTGAACGACTTGGTGATTTTTCAAGCAAGCAATATGAACGCCATCTTTGTGTTTAAACGATTTCTTAGGATGCTTGAGACGGTGATGGCTATTTCAAATCCATGTTTAACTTGATCTTTCAGCCACACATATATAAGTCAGTAAAATTCTTAGATTGAGGGTCATCACCGTTAGAAGATATTTAAAGCCCTAGAAAAGACTTAGAGGTTGTTTCTTTGTGATCTGAGAAGATTAAAGAGTTGAGTTTTATCAGAGATCTCTGATTACTACTGTATTCTTATTCAGAGCTAGTTACTGTCTCGAGGGGGCACTTAAACAGATTATTTAATATTGAGAGGCACTGAGATCGGCGTGATCAATCAACCACGATAAGCAATTCAATGTAGGTTCCAATGAGCAAATACTTTTCAAATCTTGCTATGAGATTCATTTTAGTGGTTAATTTGCCTGTGGGTTCTATGGGTTTTCCACATGAACACCCTCTCTATTTATCATTTTGGCTTTCTTTTACTTTTTTAGTAATTTGCATATTATTGAGCATTTGCGGAAGCCATTCATCTCCTAGATTAGAGGTACATGTAGATTTTCACTATTAAAAAAAATTACTATGCCGTGAGGATGAAGAGCAATGTTAGAATATAAATTATAAAATTTACTGTTCGTCTATCACCTTAAATTTTTGTACTAGTTGATGACTTATTTTTTACACTAAATGATAGTTCAAGTACGTTGAAATTTGAAAGCTTAAAGAGAAACCTACAAAAGCATATGCTAAGAAAAAGATCTGACACTACCTGATAGAGAAATTAGTGGCTAGTGAGTGTATAACAAGCAGTAATAAAATCTCAATCTTTACACTAGTACGCTACCAACATGGAACCTAGCAATGCAAATGGAAACCCGAATTCGGAATAGAGGAGGAAGGCTACCTTTCTAACTTAGTTTACTAATTTTGAAAAATATTAAGTTTCAAATTAGTAGAGTTTTTACAGAGGATATGTGTTGATCAGGAATTGGTACTTTTCACAAGGATGAAGAGGGTTCTAAAGTTCAATCTGACCAAGTTAATTGTAGGAGTCAATTTCACATTGTCGATAGTTGTCTAAACTAATGGACTAACTTAATATTCTACAGCCTCGATGCGACACATCGAAGTATTTGATGAGTGCTCTGCAGTGTTCTTCATAATTTTCGTCATTAGAAATGCATTAAGAAAAACTAGAAGAGATGTAAAGGGATTTTATAATTTTCTCTTAGAAGATGCATGGAGAGAAGTATTTTGTAGTGCAGCAGAATCGCATGAATCTTTATAAGATACAAATATTTGCATCCCACAAGGACTGATTTAATATTTGTATCAGAAAGCAATTCCAAATCTTCTCCTCGAATCTTTTAAACATTAGTAGTTTGAAAGCCTTCATTTTTTTTTAATTACAAAGTATTCAATATTAGGATCACAGTAACTCCTTTCGATGCATAAGAATTAAAATCTAATTAAAGTGGCTCTTTTGCTTCAGGGTAATGGAGACCAGAGTCTTACATCTTTCACATAGAACACTAGTAGCTGCAACTTCTTCTAATCCTCTTCCATGTCAGCTTCTTCACTCTCGTCATCCATCATTTCCATGATAGCCTTATTCAACTGCAAAGAGAATTCGATGCAGATTAGCTCCAGATTGAGATATTTATATCATTAAATCACTGAAAGAAACTAGAGCTTGAAGGTGTTTACCTCCTCCTGATCATAATCCTCAATAATAACGTTTGGCACCGAAGCCAATTGCCTACTTGCTTCTGGTCCATCACACCATTTCATTAGCATTGGGCAACAGGATATGTCAATCTCTTTGAGACTAGCAGGGAGTTGCTCATCTCCCGGGAACCTGAGCATTGGGCATTCCTCAAATTTTAATACCTCGAGAGAGATCAAATTATGCAGACCAACTTGTGGCGGCGTCGAAGAAGAGGAGGAAGAAGCAATGCAATCTATAGACACAAGCTCTGAGCACCCTTTGATCACTATAGTCTTGAGCACAGGCATGTTGTGCAATGGAAGGCTAGTTAGTCCTTCACAATAGACGACCTCCAAGGACTCTAGCAATGGGAGATCCAAGAGACAGGACCATATCTCATCCTTGCATGCGCCGCCTATTGACAGGCTAATGAGTGACCGAGGGGCCGGAATGGCGGTGAGCTCTTGGCAATCACCTACATCCAACTTCTTCAATGACGGAGCCATTTGCTTTGGCAAGCTCTTGAGTTTTGGACAGCCCGTTACTCTTAGCTCAGAGAGTTGAACAAATGCACCTTCCTCAACACCATCCCACTCCTCCAACTTGGGCATGTAAATTATTTCCAACTTCTCCAATGCTGCAAACTTTTTGTTGCTACCATAGAACTCCGGTCCGATCCGTCGAACGCTTTGCATTCCATTTATGTGTAGGTTCTTAAGAGATGGTAGTTCGCCAAGTGCAGGGAGGGCCTCACACTTGTCGCAGAGAAAGAACCGCACTGTTGTAAGATTGGAGAAGGATGGATCACCTAACCACTTCGGCAATCTAGCACCACCGTAGTTACGGAGGTCCAGTACCACAAGGTTATGGTGAGGTTCAAGGTTTTCGAGAACTAGGCTGTCGTCTTCGAAAGAATTCCATGGCGCGGTGATGGCCTTCGCGTTGCTGAGATTGGCAGGCTTCAGATGACTGCATTTGTAGTCTGATTGGTGGACATACCAATCCAGTGCTAACCTCTGAACATTCTTCTTGGTCTTCAGGTTCGCCTCTTCTGCGTCCCAACCACGAGCAACGTTCCTTAGCCCAGAGATATGGAGATCTCCTCTGAGGTCTGCCATATCCTTCAGCTCTCCAATGTTGCAATGTACACTGTCTCCCCCTACGTTGAATGCTGATAACTCCAGGAGATTGGTTAGCCTCAAGAACCCAGAAGGCATACAAATAGGCGTGTGCTCCATTGTTGGCAGCTGTAAGTGTCTGAGATTGGTAAGATTACCTATACCGCTTGGTAGCTCACGAAGATTACTGCAGTAATCTAGCTCTAATGTCTGTAGATAATATAGTCTGCATATAGATTCAGGAAGCTTTTGAATTTTAGTGTTTCTGAGACTGAGGTGCCTTAGGTGCTTCAAGCTGCCAATTGAATCGGGTAGCTCTTCTATGTCAGTGTAAGATAAATCCAGTGTTCTTAAGCATATCAAGTTCAGAAAATACTCATTGGGGATTTTAACATGCAGTAGATTATCATCCAACATGCCAACTCCACCCCAGTGGTTCGCAAGTATATAGATGAGTTGCAGCGAGCGCAGAGGCTTTTGTTTATCTACAGATTTGAACTGAAATAATACCTTTGAACCATATGGAATCAACGATAAATGGCGGGTTTTGATAGAGAGATTGCTAAGGTCACAATCTTCTGCTACTATGCATTCTTCGCCTGCAAAGTAGCGTGCCAAATCATGAACAAGATCATGCATCACAAATTTCTCCTCCTCGCCAACGTCTAACAGTGAGTACTGGAAGAAAGACCTTAACATTAGTTCATCGAAGTAGTCACTGCCAACATCCTCTTGTTCTTTGCCATTGTTATTAGCCGCCTGAAGGAATCCCTGCACCATCCATTTCCTTACCAGAGTATCTTTCTTGAATACATAGCCTTTCGGAAACACCGCACAGTAGACGAAACATCGCTTCAAGTGCACCGGCAGGTGCTGGTAGCTAATTTTCAGAGCGGGCAGGATTGCATTCTCTTCGTCTTCAAGATCCCATAGATCACTCTGCAAGAGATCAATCCATCTCTCTTCACTGGTCTCATAACATAAGATTCCTCCCAGTACCTTCGCAGCTAGAGGCAGGCCTCTGCACTTGTCTGCAATCATCTTGCCGATCTCAATAAGACCTGGATGCGCTTCCAGATCTCGGCCCTCGAATGCGCATCTTTTTAACAACAACCAACAATCTTGATCTGATAAGCATTTCAGCTCAATTGGTGCTACTGACTGCATGATTCTAGCAACTGGCTCATTTCTACTTGTCACAACAATTCTACTCCCTTCATGGCCTGAGGAGAAAGCAAGGCTTAATCTCTCCCACAGGGTTTGGTCCTCATTCCACACATCATCCAACACAAGCAAGAATTTCTTCCCCTGCAACAGCTTCTTCAAATGTTCTTGCAAGGCACTAACTTGGATAATCTCACAAGAGCTCTTTGTGATGGATTCTATGATCTCCTTCATTAGCCTTGTGACATCAAAGTTCTCATGTACTCCTACCCACGTTCTTGTGTCGAAATTCTTAAGAACGATTGGATCATTGTAGACGAGTTGAGCTAGGGTGGTCTTTCCGACCCCCGGCATTCCGACGATCGGAACAATCGCGACACCGACACCATTGTAGTCCTCAGATAGTAATACTTCGACTAAATTCTTCTTGTCCTCCTCTCTGCCATATACTTCCGAGGGCGTCACACTGGAGCTAATTGAAACCGGAAGGCGATTCTCCGGTTGCCGACGTGGTCCGTCTCCTTCTCTCAATTGTAGAACAGCTCTATCCTTTGCTATCTCATCGAACCGCCCTTCGATCTCCTTGATCCTATGCATAATTCTACGTCGAAAAGAAGCTTCAACGAAAGGAGAAGGGGGGAGTTCTTGTACCTCGACTAGTTTCCTCTTACGATCGGTCTTCGGAGTAAAGTTCTCACATTTATATCGCAGCAGCTCGTAATCAATCTCGTCGAGAACGTCCTCCGCATCCCAGGCGACTCCCTTGAGCTCCCTGAGCCAGTGTTTGACGGCTTCTTCTCGTATCTCTCTCTTCTCTGCGTCGTCGATCACCGTCTCGATCGTGTCGAATGTCTGTTTGAGCTTCTTCAGATGATCCTCAACTTCGTCCGGATCAGAAGAGGACGATCCACTGAGCGCTCGCCGGAGGGAGGCCGATAACCTGTCGGTCATCCGAATTATGGAAGACACAATTTCAGTGGCCATTGCTTCGAGTGCTTGTGAGGAAGAAGGTGAGGTTGGATTGCTCTGTGTTGCTGTTGAGTAGAGAGAATGGTAGATCAAAGTCCCAAGAGCCAGACAACTAGAGTTGACCTCCGGGAGTGGAAACACGAGGCATGCCCAAAATCTAGGCAGCCATCATGCTTTGAATGGCCCGCCTTATTCTGTGTGAAAGCGTTGACTTTTGACTACTGCAAAGATTAACCAAAACGATGCAAAATGAGCAGCTACCATATCCATCAAGATGAAAGAGATCAAAAGTCTCATAGACTGATTGCTATATTCTTTACATTGTTAAAGAGAAGAAGAACAAAGAAGAAAAAAAACACTGTTGAAGCAACAGATTGCCCCAATCATGGTGAATATTAATGAACAGTGTTCTAGGATTGAGAAGAGCCACTAAAGTCCATAGTGACAGCCACTTCCATGAAAGTTGATGTGAATAAGTAATTATTCTCAATAAAATTCCAAATGAGTGGTTGATTCCTTTAGAATCAAATACCAAGTAGAAGCAGCAGGAATCACAGCAAAATGTAGAGATCCATAAACACCTCAAATTGTTGAGTTTTAACAGCAGATCAGCAAAGGTTGCAACACAGAACTCTTACATAATAGACATCAAATCGTACAGTATAAATATGAACATCATCAAATAGGGGCAGAACTTGTTCTGCGAAGTTGATGCTTTGGTTCGGGTTGGGTTACATAGTGTATTATTGGTTCCAATTCCTGCAGCCAAGTAAAGCTTTGGTCAGATTCTACAAACTAAAATAGATTGATTTAAAAGGGACTAATCCAATATTTATAAAATTAAGCCAAAAATTTAGGGAAAGCAATCAATACGTTCATCATTCGTTAAAAGACAGGTTTTACTTAGTTCTAGCATATATTATTGCAAAAATAGCAGTTTTGTTGAACATGCAACTAATTGTTTTCGATATGCCAGCATCTGCAAGGTGGAAAGAAAGAAGACCAACCTTGATTAGATAACAAGGAATAAACTTTTACATACTATCTTTATCATCACTCTTCTTATTGTGAGCATACAAATCTGTAACCACTCTGTCAAATCTGCCCAAGAGTCTCAGGTTCGACTTCTTTAGTTGAAAAGTTATTCTCTGTTCACCTCAAATAAGAACATGATTAATAACATATATCTCCTAAAATATTTTGACAATATCACGCAATCGGTAATCATCAACTGAAGTTCTTCGATATCAAAACAAAAGGTCCCTTCACATGCCTATAGTGATTTGTATGATCTCAACCATAGTTACCATGAAACATTTTAATAATCATGGCTCTTCAATCACTCGCTTTCTTCCCCAAATTGATAAGGATTCATACTACCACCTACTGGATCAAGTAGAAAGGAGATACGAAATAAGATTAGAATTACAGACTAGAAAATTCAATGAAGATAATTCTCAACACCTAGTACTCTTCAAATCTGCCCTTTTACTTTTCAAGAGATTTTCTTTTTTCTGAGACAACACTCTTCAAGAGTTATTTAAGTTTTTTTTTTTTTTTGGCCACGTATCACAAGTCATGCAGATCTCTTGAAATATCATTCACACCTAGAGTAGTTTATAGTTTACCTATGTTTACATCTATAATATTCATCTAAGATAGCAGCAACACATCAAGCGGGTTTCATGTTTGTCAACCAATGACAGATAAATTAGAGATACTAAGAGATGAGGTCCTCCATAAACACTAGAACTTTTGTTAGATAATGATAGCTACAGCTAGAATTAGATCAACAGAAAGAAGGAACAAAGAAATCAGCTAGTAAATAAAAAGACATGGGCCTTGAAAAAGGACAACTGTTTCATGAATTACTAGTGACAACGTTTCTCTTATTCTGCTCATCGCTCTCCTTTGCAAACCAGATCTTAAATCAATCAAATCTGAAACTCAAATAACGCATTCATGAAACGACTATCTTTTTGTTGTCTTGCCGTTCTCCATTTTCCACTACTATATTCAAGTATGTATTGATCTTCTAATTGAGATTCTTTGAACATATAGTATCAGCCTCATTTCCTTTCTCACCTGTTTTCTCTTCTATATCAAATTAGAGACAGATCCAACCTGCCAACCAATTAATATAGTCCACAGAAGTAGCACATTAAAAAGTTAAAAACCCCCCTTTACTCTGAACCTTCCTAGTGAGAATCATTAAGTCCTAAAATTGCATCACTTTTTCAAAATTTATTTTGATATACAGGATCGGGACCCTCCAATTCCATTTGTAACAAGCTCACATCCTTTTTAAACCAAGTTCATATAGATATAGACTGGTCAGTCATTATTGATCATGGAGTTCAGTAAGGACGAATTTCAAAAATATTGGCCTAAACTCAAGCAACTTGCAATAATCAAAGGTAAATTAGTGTTTCTGGTATTATAATTTTCATTGTTTTAAATCAGTTAAGTCCTTTTTATGAACATGTTTGGCTCAAGTAAGTTGGAGAGTCTTATGATTCAGAACTAATAAAACTGTTATTCAAATTTTCTTGATACTTTTTGGCCAATCATCTCTTCCAAACTGAGAAAAAGAAAACATCACCAAGCCGAGAAACTTGATCCGAGGAGAAGAATAACATACCTTCTGCTTTTTAAGCATTTCATTTTCCTCTTCCAGACGAGAGATCTTGTTCTCCAGCTCATTTGTGTAAGCCTATTCAGCAAAAAGGAGTAGCATAACTTTCATGTATCTGATAAATCAAATAGTATGCCAAAGAAGTTACAAACATCAAAGAACACAAAACACATATACTCTGACCTGCTTTCTAGCTCGTGAACGTGCCGCTGATTCCCTGTTCTTAATCATCCTCTTCTGCCTCCTCTCGACGGTCTTCTCCGTCACGTCCTCCATGGTTCCCCTCTTCCGACCAGGAGTCTGTGGGTCAGATATTGCTTCAACCAACGTAGGCGAATTTGTCCCCTGGTCCTCGGGATACACAGCATCCAATATAGGACCAGGGGCAACCCCTAATGGCTGTGACATTGGTACACCCACAAAAGTTCCCATAATCGTCTGTTGAGCTTGTTGCTGCAGCTGAAGATTATGATGTTGGTACTGCTGCAACCAATGTTCCCTTGGATAGAGACCAGCATTGCCTATGTTAGGATTGCTCCTCTTATCAGATCCATCAACAGCCACTCCAGCCCTCCCCAGGAAATCCTCCAGTGTCATTTCGCCCAGCATCTTATGCCTCTCATGTCTCCTCTGCCCCTGTTGGATGTCCCTCCACACCTCGTCCACCGTCTTCTTGCTCAGGGCCGGCGACATGGTTATGCTCCCCTGGCGATGCATGCAGACCCCAGAAGCAATACTGGAGTTAGCACCGGCAACGAGGTTGTCCAGCTCAGCCGGTAGCACATTCCTGAGGAGCTCATCAAGATTCATGCTATGCAGGGGTTCACCCAAGTGATTCTGGACCTCATTAAGGGTGAGGCTATAAATGGAGCCTTGCCTTGACAAGCTCTGGAGCTGGGATTGCCTGCCGCCGCCGCCGCTCTCTGAGGCCATTGCCTGAACCCCCATCCACTAGCTATCTTCACTCTTATGACCCGAGGATCAAAACCCACATGCAAGATTCATGGTATCCCAGAAATGGCTCCTTCTTATCTAACAATGACCAAACTAACCAAAAAACCCCCCTTCTAAAACTCTACAACAATCTGGAAATCAAAAGAACATAACCAAGTAAGAACTCCACCCTCTCCAACAACAACTAGTGTAAAGGTGGCAAGGGTAATTACCCTTCCAATGCCCAACCAATCCAACTAGTGTAAAAACAAAGAATAACTTCCCAAAACTATGCTATTTATCTTCCACGGTTCACATTACTGGGATTCATTAACTCATAGATAAAATACTTGGCAGTGAGACAGTGTGCTGGGGGTGGAGCCAGAGATCAGAGAGCCATTTTAAGCAGCCCAAGATCTCGGCCATGGAGCATTTATGCGGGGTGATAGGACTAACTCCTCCACTTGGGCCTACCAAATGGTCACAACTTGGCTTCGATTTCCCCGACAGAATATCCTGAGATGCACACACTTGGGTTAGGAATATAAAAAAGCCAGTTGCTTGATGTATTTTTTTTAAAGGTAAATTATTTCATTTCTAGGAGTTCTTTTTTTTAAATATATACACTTCAAAAATCTCATATATATTTGCGTGTCCCATCTCAATTTAATATTCATATGTATACTCTTGAGGAACAAAACTATATTCCAGTTTTCATAATTTTATTCTTAGTTAAAAATACTTTTATCTTTTTTATTAAATTATAAAGATTTGATTTAAAAAGCAATAATGTTTCAAGAGGTATACATATAAATATCAATTTTAGAGTGGTATACATGCAAAAAAAAAAATCCATCACTTTAGTTCGTTCATGCATATTTGAAACTGGTGATTAACTCTTAAGAGCTAGACTAATGGTAATAATTAACCAACAATTAACAAAAATGGAAATTTTAATTGCCCCTATTGAGAATATATATATATATATATGATAGGGTTAATTTGATGTTTGTATTCATTAATTTTAGATAAAAATTAGGTTAAGTGCTTAAGTTTAAGTATAAATATGTAAATTAAAATCAAGCCATATCACTAAAGTAAGAACATAATTTGCCCCCTTTTATGTTTAGTTCGATTATTAAATAGAAGAACTTGGGGGGCTTCTTTGCATAATTACACCAATATTTTTATCCTTGCTGCAAGATGGCCTCAGGAGAAACCTCTGTTTCTCCTTCTTATATAGGGAATTATCTAAATTTTTTTTTTGACAGAAAAAAACCTTTCAAGTGGGTTTAGCAAAGATGAGAATATTAGAGAGATTTATAGACTAATGGAAATTTATCTTTTACAAATATGTTGTTGATCTATAAAAATATGAAGGAGATTTTTTTTTCAATATATTTAAATGTAAAAAGATGATATGCAGAAAAAAAGCAAAATTATGAGGTATAGTTAATTATATGTGCATATGCAAAAACTAACTTGATTAATGCTAAAAATCTCAACTTGGCCTCTGTTCTTTAAATAAAAAAGAAGAAGAATAAGAAGGAAAAAAAGAAAATCTAACTTGGCCTTTGTCCCTCATCTTCTTTTTCAATATGATTCAAGTGCAAATTAAAGGTTGTAAAATATGGATATGAGTCATTTACTAATAGATTTGACCTTAAGATTAAGGAATGCAGTCAGATTAACTTCAAGCATAGAGTATGGAGGATTTACTTCAAGGCTCAAGCATCCAATGATGATGATACCCTTGGCATGCATGTGATTCATCATAATTTGCATTAAAATTAAAAGCCCCATGCAAAGAAGTTCATGCTAACTATGTTGTTACCAATCTTTAGAAATCTCAAGCACCTTTTGAAGTCCTGAGTAGGCAAAGCACTCTGAGACTTAAATTATATGCACATCTGGGAGAATGAGAGAGTAATGAATGCTTCTCCTATGATTTTTTTTAAAGATATTCTATATATAACAAAGTAGGGAGATTTTTATGGCCTTAGAAGCACCTGACATACCCCTATTGGTGATTCCAATATTGGAGGAGTCTAAAGAAACTAGGAGCCACAATCTTCCAGCTTTTGATTGAGATTGTATATTTAATTCAATATGATTGAGATGTATGTTTCTTAAGTGCATGCCACAAATGAGCTACTCAACCTTTGCCTTAAAAGAATCATACTGGTAGTCCCCAGTTACTTAAAAATACTCATCCCTTGATCAGTATCACAAGCCTTAGATCTTCCTATTCACTTAATAGATTGTGGAGAACCACCTCAGATGGAAGAAACAAAGTACACAAGCATATTACTTTTTGCCTTGCAAGTTGAAGTACTCCTCATCAAACCACTGCTCATACACTAGTTATGTCTGTTCTAATCCTCATTGTTCATTGCTTGGAATATGTTCTGCTATATAGTTTTATGCTTTCAGATATATATGATTAGGTATATTATATAACCAGTAAACCTTTTTTTTTACTGGAAAGATATTCATATTGCTGCAATTTGCTTGCCGTTACATGAGTTCACATGTTCAGATAAATCACTGATAAATTGGAAGAATTTTTACAGACCAAATAAGATTTGTTATATGTTGTTATAGTTTTCATTACAAAGCAAGTAAATAGTATCGGTCAGTTGATCAATGTGCCATTGAGATAATGGGCTGAAAAATAACGGAAATTAATGCCCATAACTTTGAGAAAAGAATCAGCCATGTTACTTAACCAGGGAATTTTTTTGCAGCTTTGATCATTAAATAAGTCGCTCCAGGTGAGATTATCGCAAACTTGTCTTAAAACTAGCTTCATTATATTCTCTTATCCTTCAGTGGGAGATGCTCAGATTGAAAAAAGAAAAAAGAAAAGCATGAGAAAAGACAAGCAGGATCTGTGATCATGTGTGTGCACTATCAAGAATAAAGATCACTATCTTTTCCCAGCTTTTGTAAGCCCCTCTTTTTTATGTAGTGTAAGCTCTCCTTCTACTGAAGGGTTAATTAACTCAATCTCATGAGTCAGAAGATGTAACAAAGCACTGTCAGATGTGTTCTAAACCAATGAGAACTTCCCTAAGCTTGGCTGTCAGAAAAGAAGAACAAATTAAATACTTGTTATCTATTTTAATGAAGCCAGAACATGGGTGCAACTCCCGCTTCATTGATTCTTTGCTTTTATCTCCTCCCTCTGATCTCAAGTTGCTTAAATGACTCTCTTTCCTATAAGAGCAGTGCCAATGAAGGGAGTTAATGGGTACTAAAGGTCAAGGTCAAGATTCAAGTTCCGATGAATGTACGGTTTCAATCTAACTTGCTGAATTTCTTTTTTTTTTTTTTAAAAATCGCCTCAGTAAATTACTTAGAGAAAAGAGAGCATCAAGTAATAAACAAAGTTCAGATTCTAAGTAATAGAGGAGAAGTGAATAAATTAGGAGATGGGTATAGTAATACATATGATATCAGTATAACTGATTAACTAATGCAGTGATGTGTGAGCTATACTAATCTTTACCCACTTCCAATGAAGCCTGTCCTCTCATTACAAAACACTCTTGAGAGCTACAAAGCAATTCCAAATATATCTAATATGAATTCCAATATCCAATGACATTGAGGTAGAAAATTAATGAGATTGAAATAGTTCCTGAAAACAATTGAATCCTTTTGTTGCTTACAAGGTGAAGTCAGAGTAGCCTATTATGGAAAGGACTAGGTAGCAAAAAGATGAAGACAAAGAGCTTTATTCGCCTACATGTGCATCAATGGAAGCAAAGAATAAATTCATGAACATGACAACCGATCAGGGTTGCGTAAACCATAAGTTAACAGCCATAGCTTGCTCAAAGTAAACAACGAGAGGTACTACTTGCTGCAAATTTCTAGTCTCTTCACATACTTTGTGGCTCTTCGGAGTTTCAAGGCATGAGGAAAAATGAAAACAAACTCCATATTGGGTGAGCTCGTGTGTTAGCCCTATTGAGTCTATATAGTTAGGAGCAATAAGGACTACTCTATGTCATTTATCATTTGCAAAAACAAAAAAAAAACTACTACTACTCACCGCTAAACTTTGTAATGGAATGCTTAACATGAAAGAAAAGGTAAGTTGCAAGGAAAAAAGGGAAGGCATTTTGAGAGTTTAGCAATATCGTTGTTCATATATTGTGATGATGAAGCCATATTTAGGAAGAATCATAGGCAAATAGCTTCAGTACTAATGTTGCAGTCATATTTAAAGCAGCCAGCATCCATGAGTACTAAAAAATATATAGTTTTTTATTACATTAAATTGTAATGAAAACTATTGTTCCACACGCCCTTGATAAGAGGGCTCAAATAGAATTGGTGTGGTACAACTTAGGTCAGCAAGAAAAGAGTTTTGATCTCACTACACTTAAGGACAGTTTAAGTAGCATCCAACATTTGGCTTATAGTCTGAGTAAGAAGCTTGCCTGTGAAGGTCTGAAAAGAAGCACCCGAATCTGAGATGTTGGAAAGATATTCTGAAACCATCAAACTGGACCTCATATATGCTTAATTATATAGCAAGAACGCAGCTTCTCCATATTACATTCAATGTTCTGATTAAGGCACTGTTACAAGATTAAGCGACAGATGCATATATTGACTATAAACTTGTGCAGGAAACCTCACCAAAAAATGAAAAGAAGGAACTGTAACGTGCTACTGTAATATTCTTGTAAATCCTACTCGAAGAATATTAACTCAGATTTCTCTGAACCACTATAAAGACTAATAGATAAATTAAAAATCTCTTTTCAAATCAAAAGTTTAGAAATCAACATACTAGCATGGTTTTACGAGACAATATACTTGAACAACTCGCATCCTGAATAATAATAATAATAATAATAATAATACTGATGGAGTGGCATTACTAATATAGATTGATGTAGAAGCACCATAATTAAATTACAAATATCAGTTAAGAAATACGTACTGCCACAATTTTCAAACAACAGCCTTAGCACACGCATTCTAATTTCTAAAAAGACCTCAGGAGCTATAAGTTTGATCAAATTAACAAAGAACCTAGCTCAGAAAAAAAATATTTTCTAACCACAGCTGCATTATCTTTCAGTTGAAATCATGATAACACCAGTAGTACTTGAACAATATGGATAACAAGCAAGCTGCTCTTCTCTGAAATCAGCCTACCGCCTGCGGCTGTGCCTTCTACTCTTCCTTCGGCTGCCCTTGTCATCTGAATCACTATCAGATGCTGACTCAGATTCAGATGAATCAGATGATGAGCTGTACCTTCGGTGCCTTTTCTTCTTCTGTTTCCTTCTCCTCCTCCGCCGCTCTTCTGAATCTGATGAACTGTAACTTGAACTACTCTCAGAAGAATAGTCTGTCCCAGTCACTGAAGATCCACTGTCTGTACCAAAGACAGAAGCTTCACTGCTGTCCTTATCAGAATCGGTGCCTGACCGGTGCTTCCTCTTACTCTTTGCCCTGCTCTTTTCACCCTGCTCTTTCTTCTGGCTCTTTTCATTCTTCAACTGCTTCTCAATATCAGGGTTGTCTAATTCATAAGAAACTGAGAGAGTCATCTTCAACTTAGGATTTTTGAGTTGCTGCGTCCTTGAGGGACGTGAAATGTAGACACGTTCATTCTTGCACTCATATGTCCAATGGCCAGGCTGAAAACACTTCTGGCATTGAGAGGATGTGCTACTGCCAGAAGCAATAGAAGATTTTACATCCTTCCTCTCACCCAATCTGACAGCTTTTTCTGTACTCATCAGATACATTTGCCGCTTTGCTTCTTTCCTTTCCTGCCATCGGCTCGGCCCTTCTTCTTTCTGCCCATAGGCATTAACGTTTCTAGCTGCAGCTGCAGCTGCACGCTCAGCTTGAGCCCTGCTGAGGCCCTTGGCAGCTGATAGAGCAGCTGCTTTAATTCGCTCAGCTGCGGCTTGCGCTTTCTCTTCCTTCTTACTTGACATATCTGGCTATAGACTGTAGCAGAACAAAGTCCAAGCACAGGGTAGCTGGAGATCAAGTTGTCCTGTCAAGGAAAAAAAAACCTATAAATGAAAACTGCTTTTTCAACGAACCTACTCAGAGAAAATATTAAACATGCAATGCAAAGTTGGATCTGCAAGCTCCCACATTTTGCACATCAACTTGTTCATAACATAGATCATAACAAGAGGAACAAAAGCACATACTTCTGTTCAGTAAAATCCCTAAAACAGCTGAAATCATAATTCAATGTCAGAAAAACTACATAAAGAGAAAATATGTAACTTACATGCATACATTACAGAGACAACTTATTTTAGAACAAAGTTAGAAAAAATATTAATCTTCAAAAAATTCTTAGTGAGTAGGTATATTGAAGAAAACTTTGGAGATCTTCAAAAACAGCCAATAAATTTCAATCTGAACAAAAGTAACTTTCAAAAGTGGTTTCTAAATGCTATAAGGTTCCAATATAAAACCTTCATACGCTGTATAAAGTACAGATAGCAGGAGAAGAAAAGTCTGTTAAATTGGTGATTGATAGTTGATAAGATAGCTGTTAGGACTGGACTTATACTAAAAAGAGTCTTGCTGGAGAAAGGCCAACAAGAGGTCTCTTAAAAAAATGTTTTAGAACATGGCAATAGGGATGTTTATCAGTGATATCTATCCTTTTCCCTAGATGAATGTTAACTAAGATATTTCCTTGTTGCAACCCTTAGTTACAACCTGTTAAGGTAGTTTTAACAGCATCCTTGTGCCAAAAGCCTTTTTTTCTCATAAAAATAAAAATCGCATACACATTAGGCTCATAATTTTCAGTCATTCACAAATTCCCAAAGGATAAGATGTGTAACCCCTAACAACAAACTGCTACCGTTACTGCAATTAAGTAGTCTAGAAATGAGGAATCTAGAGGTCAGATTGCCATCAAATTCCGAAAGTAACATGCAAGAATTTAGAAGAAAAATAGATACCCTAATTTTAATATCCAACACCAGTACCCACTATATGAATTTTCTGCTACATACCTAAACGGCGTAGTAATGTCCAATATACAGGAGTAAGTAACAAATCAAAAGGAGAATATCTAATTTTGTTAAAGGAATAGGCTTCCAGTAGCATCTTTCACCGGTCATCAGCTCTTCTTGAGAACTTTTGATTACATTGAGCCATGACCTATAGTCCCATGCCGTCCGAAAAGTTTCAAGGTCCTCCTCAAAATCGATCGACTAAATTAGGGTTCACAAATTGTGAAGCAAAAATCTTTATTTGCAGACAGGAAAGCCCGCAGATCTCATAAACAACAAGATCCCCAATGACGAGGGAAGAGGAAAAACTAAACGACAGCATCTATTATACACAAATTCGACCAATTCAAGAAAAGAAATTAGAGGCAACCACGAAATTTTCACGTGTAAGCTTCGGTTGAATCAAGAAGCACGTCGAGACCTAATCTAGCAAAATCAAAGCGAAGCGGATTCAACCAGCTTCTTGGCCATACCTGTAGTCGAAGAACGCGAAGCGAAAGACTGATCTCCAATCCTTCCCCGAGATCGGTCGAACTCGAGGTCGAACTCGAGGTCGAAGGATTAAATAGCAAACCCTAGATTTCTCTGCCCTTGGATACACCTACCTCCAAACGCTCAGACCGCCTTATATAGTGAGTGTACCTGTGGCCGGTGAACGGCGTGTTCAAAGTGAAAGATGATTAGCTATCGGCAGCAGGCCTTACGAACGACGTAATGGGCCGTTTGCACGGGAATAAATTTTGGGACAATTACACTCCAACCCATCAATTGCCCAATTTCAAATATTGACCCCTTCCATTAAATTATTTTATTAAAAAAACAATACACGAGTATTACGTGATTAATATTAGTCTCTTTTAGGGACTATTTTATATTTATTTTAGAAAAAATATAAAATATTAAGTGTAGAAATACCGTTTGATATTTTTTTGTTATCACCGTTAGGGATGTGAGATGTTTTTTGGGAATAATTAATGGGTCTTGATATAAATATCCACAAGTTTTTGTACGATGTTATTAGGAATAAATATAGTATCAAAATAATATAAAAATTATTGTTATATATATTTAAATATATTAAAAGTATATTTATCCTATATTATCTAACCGAGAAACTGTAGATGTACATTGGATACTAGGGTATTGGTCCCAATGAATTCTTTGTTCTGGATCCCAAGTTTTACTGCAAAATTAGCCATTTGGTTCACAAATAAAGAAAGGCCCTAGTAACTCGGATAAAACCACAATTGAACCTCGGAAAGCTTTCTAACATGAAACATGAACTACAAAAGGACATTAATCAGCCTAACACATACTAAAGAGTTTAATAACTATCAATCCACAAACAATGGAAAGAAAGAAAAAGAAGAAGAGGAAGAGGAAATTGTGGTATTATAGTGCATATAGTTTTGAGAACAAGAGAAAATAAAATTTTCACTTGCCAAAAGAAACAAAAATATGTGGATTAGATCATCTTAAGCACACAGTGCGTAACAGCTCCAATCTGAGAAACGACCTGAGAAGTTTCTTACATGAGTTAGGGCAAAGCAAGGATACACCAAATAGAAGACAAGAATAAGTTTCACTCTGCCAAAAATAGCTGAATATATAGCCTGATCCAGATAGTTGATGCTCCTTCCAGCTCAAATCTGAAAGAAAGCAACAGAGCTTCTAAGATATTGCACAGTACTGCGTGCCAGACTGGGGAAAGATCAAAATGTAATCAAGAATGAGAGTAGAATAAAAAGGTGATTTTCTACGTTGAAATCGTGCAACCTTAATAACCTCAATTCACACAGAAAAACAACATCGACTACAATATAAAGTAGACATGCATTAAGAGTACCAACTATATTCACCTAGCAATTAACAACAAGATATTTAACGAATTGTCACAAGGGAAACAACACTTAAGAAACTACACAAAAGAGAAAACATACTAATTGCTACGACAGATATCCTCTTTGCAATTCCTTTGAGTGGGACCGACCAATGGAAAAAGATAATGTAATCTTTCTCTCCAATACTTTACTGAAGAATGTTATTAGATAGATCTCATGATAAAATATTGTGGAGGTTAAACAGCTATATCACATACTTCCACAAGATAAGGTAAAAATAGTTAGAAAGGCCAAATAGTAAAACCAGTATCAGGGACTAGATGGGTGCCTAAGTGGATGATCAGATAAGTATTGCCAACATTCGGAAAAGAAAGTAGGTAATCAAACAAAAATAATCCATCTAGCAAGTGCCTAGGTAGATGATCAGAGAACAAGGCAGCCCAAAGTTTTCCCAAAGTTGAAGCAGAAGAATAGATACAACTTATAACGATAAAAAATCAAAATGTAACATATTCAAGTGAGAACATAGTCAACCATCATGAAGTTTCAGGTGAAAACTTCATAAAATAACGAAAAAGTACTTGAGCAAGATCATCATGTGGTTTTTAACTTGCAGTACATTTTTTATCTTCGATTTTTAGGGTTTGAAATCACGAAATGCAAGCTCTAGTTATACATTATGTCTATGCCAGCTCTAGTTATACATTGGGTTAAAAGTTGCACTTGTTATGATTAAGAAATCAAATAAATGAGTTATCTTCTGCAGGAAGATAATCAAGCATGACAACATGTTACGCAGTGAGAGAGCCAGCATCAGCAAATAAAATACAAAGTCCAGAACACAGCCTAGTGAGGCTAGACAACTGGCAACTTTAAGCTTGCAAAGTGGCATTCATATGCCATCAATCTAGGACTTGTACAATAAGCCCAACTAGTCTTATTATCCCAAACTAGAAAACCAATATTTATTAGGATGTAAGTAAGTAGCATCCTTAGCTTTGATCCTAAATTCCTAAGTTATATATTCACGCTAATAAAGGTTTTTGATTTCCAATGTCCAAATTTACAACATACAGCAATTGCAATGAAAATAATAGCACTAGAATAACGCTTGGTCAAAATCTTGACCATCAAATTCACTTCATATTACTGAAACTGTAGCAAGCTAAGTTTAGTATTCCAAATATACCCAAGTATTAGCAGCTCAAAAAAAATTACAATAGTTCCAATAGAAACGACTAAAACTAAATTAAGGAGCAACACTAGGATATAACAAGTCAAGCATCAAAACTTATTTACCTAGCGTCCAAGATAAGGAGGCAAGCTAGTCCCAATAGACCCTATACCAGCCTGAGACCTCACAGCAGCTGTTGAAGACAACTGATTATTCTGGTAAGCTCCTAATCCTTGCAAAGCTGCTTGCGATCCATAATTCCCAATGATACTGGGGCTAATAGTATTGATTCCTGATACACCTCCACCTATCCCTAACCCAACTCCATAAGGACGCGGTGTAGGCCCCGTACCTCTTCCCAAAGAAGAAACCCCTGCTAACCCTGCTGCTACCCCTGGATTCAGCAACCCAATTCCCGCATTCTGGCCTAAAAGGCCAACAGCAGCAGCCGGATTCATCGCCTGATTGAGGCCCATTAGTGACTGTGACGCATAGACCATCGCAAGGTCATTCGCCTGCGGAGCTATCACAGGTGCAGAAACCGGCACGGCGGTGTTCTTAGGCTTAAGCCCCTCAAGCGCCCTCTGGCACTGCAATTCACACCCATCAAACACTTTCTTCGGCTCTTGAAGAGCCCGAGCGCACGCCTCCATCGTCTTATATACAAATATCGCGAAACCTCGCAGATTCCCAGTAACGCGGTCGCCACCAAGTGGCCCCTCCTCGATCTCACCAAATTGTGCGAAGAACGCACGAAGGCGGTCCGGGGACGCATGCGTCGGCACATTGCTGACGTACAGCTTTCGGCCCGTGGGCTCCACGACTGGACCCTGCGCTCCGGGTGGGCCGAAGGATGCCAGCTGGCATGAGGTGAGGCGGCCGCCGATGCGCTTCTGGGGCTCTTTGAGGGCGCCGCGGGCGGCGGCAGCGGAGCGGAAGAGGACAAAGCCGTAGCCCTTGCAGTGGCCGGTGACGCGGTCGGAGACGACCTTGCATTCCTCGATGGCGCCGAAGGGGGAGAAGGCGGCGGCGAGGGCGTCGGTGGTGGTGTCCCAGCCGAGGCCGTGGACGAACACGTTGCGGTGGGCCGGGTCTGATCTTGACGAGGCGAAGATCCGAGAGTAGATGGCCGGGGTCCTTGTAGCCGCCTCCGCTAAGAGATCCACCAATTGGTCCTTCCCGAAGGGCTCGAGAAGCTTCCGGATCGCGTCGCGATCCAAGGGGTCGATCTTTCCGTCGTCAGCTTCCTTCTTCTCTTCTTCGTCTTCCTCCTCGTCGTCTTCCTCGTCCTCCTCCTCCTCATCGGAGGAGGAAGCATCTTCTTCTACTTCTTCAACTTCTTCTTCTTCTTCTTCTTCTTCTTCTTCTTCTTCTTCAATTTCCTCTTCCTCGGAGGAGGACGGTTCGGGTTCGGGTTCGGGTTCTGGCACAGGGACGGGCTTTCGCTTCTTCGCCATTATAGAGGTGAGGATAAGTGCGGAAGAAACGTAATTTTAGGGTTTTGGAAGCAGCACGGAGGAGGAGAGAGAGATCGTAGTCACGTACTCTCGTGTCATAGAAATAAACCTGGTCTATAACAATTATTAGGCCCTGGTCCATGAAGCAACATTTTATCATATTAGAGGAGTTTGGGCCCCCATTCAACCCAATCCGAACGATGCTAATATATAAATACATGCAGCTATATAGTTGATACACACCTAATATGAATTAATTTTATTCAACAAATATAACGTAGAGCACATAGATTTTTTTTTTAATGTAATATATAAATAAATAAATAAATAGCTCAACCAATGAAAAAGTGAGGATAGAGGATAGCGCTATTAACTGTCTCAACTTCGGCATGGGGGGCGATGTGGCCAATGGAAGCATCAGTCGATGGGGGCTTGAATTTAATTATTTGGTTTTATATTTTAGTCTTAAAATTTTATATATTAAATTTAATTTTATATAAAGATATAAAATAATATTTAATTATTTAACTAAGTTTGGAGTATCTAAACTAATTGAGAGACCCTCCCTGAACTCAAATTGAAAGCTTTATAAATAGTAGAGAACGTAACAGCAAAATGACACAAAATCCTCATCGTAGAGTTGCATAGAATAAACCCCATCTAAGTTTGAGCATGGAGATCATTAATAGAATCCTTAAAATGTGTTATACTTGTGGGCTTTGTTTGGTTTTAATTCTTGGACTCTCTAAACTAATTTAATAACTAAACATTTTTTTTATCTTTTCTTTATATCTAACTAAAGTTATTCTTTAAAAAAATTAAAATTATAAAATGAGACTAATTAATTAAGTTTGGTACTTAACCTCAGACTACTCTTCCTTTGGTGATAAAAAAGATGACTTATTTTATGATCACTAATATATAATGTAAATTTACTTATAGTAATATCTAAAATGTGAATTTATCTTTTGGAATAATACGATAGAATGAGCAATGGTCAATCAAGTATTCACAACTATTGATTACTTATATTTTTACAAGTTTTATAAATTTATTATGTAATATTCTTATGAATCTCATAAATATTTTACTTAGTTTCTAGTTTGTACCAGTGGATAGATCATAATATATAGTTTATATTAGTTTAGCAAGTGTTGATTACTATCCATATTTTTCCAAATACAAAAATGACATTATAGTGTATTTGTTTTAAAAAATAGATTAATCCGTAGAAGATAATTCACAATAATTATTTACCTCCTTCTTTGTCACTGCGCCCATCGTCACCTTTTATCATCTTTCTTTCTTCTTTCTCTCTCCATTTTTGCCTTCTCCTATTATTATTTTTCTTCTCTCGAAAGAGAAAAAAATAATTAAAAAAAATTAGTAATTTAGGTATTTATAATTTTTTTATATATTATAATAGAATTTTTTTTAAGTATCATTTAAATTAATTCAGTGTGTTAAATAAAAGTGATGCCTAAATAAAATATAAAGTGTAATTTAATTTATAAAAAAAAACCTAAAAAAAAAAGAAAAAGAGAATTAATAGAGAAAGCCAATAAACACCCAAAAAAGAGGAACTCCTACTCTACGCACGAATGGCATTTGCTCAACATTGTCTTTATCATGGTCTCAATTGCGAGTCGTTTTCCATAGTGCTTGACTTTGTTGGAAGCCCAAGAAGAAGCATGCGAAGAACCGAGGAGGCCTCTTTTGGCGCAAAACTCCTGCTAAAATTCCCCAGATACCCTTATCAGGACCCACTCGTGTGTCTCGTCACCTTCTCAACCGCTCACACGAGATATATTCGCGATTTCATTAATTTCCCAGGGCAAAAGTGGAACTTTCTCGTCGTACTCGGCGGAGAGTCCGAAGTTCTCGCGACGAAAAATAAAAAAGAATTCGCAAGCTAAAATGGGAAATTAAAAAAAAAAAAAACAGCGCGTCTCTCGAAACTCGAAAACTGATACTAAAATTCCTAAAATGCCACTATCTTTTTGATTAAAAGACGAAGATAAAATGACCGTAATAGTCCTCACGTCAGCACGAGCGGCCGAAGGACGTTTCTTACGACAGCACGTGTTATCCTAACGGACGTCAGCAATCGAACGGCCGGTAATCCTTACCAAGACTATCTCCCCATTTACGACCTTCCGATCGATGTTACTATTAATATAAAGGTACTAACCGCGATGGGGAATTCCGTTAGGCTTCACCGCGGGGACTCTTTTGGGAATGCCAAAAAAAGGAAGTGGCCTGACACGTGAGCGAAGAGACCTGACACCACTACCGCATATAAATTCCATACTATCCTAAATTTGCATCCGTCCAGATTTCCGTTACCCGATCGTCTACCGACCACGTGGAACGCAATTCTCGCATACTAATTGGTATGCGGCTTTGGCATACGGCGTGGCACTCGGAGTATTAATACAAGGAGGAGGGTTTAGGGAGAGAAGAATAGAGAAGAAGACGAGAGAAGGGGCTGGGGTGTTTGGAAGAAGGCTTTCGAAAACTCGCTCTGCTTCGTTCCTTCTACGGTAAATTCTTTCATTCCTCCAAGTGTACCAAGGAATTTCTAGGATTTATTCTCTGGTTCGAATCCGGATGTTTTTGGAGTTATTAGTGTGTTTGCCTTTAGATTCTGTTGTTCCTTTCCTCTGCGGAAAATGAGAGTTTTGAAGAGGTTTAAACAGTGGTATAAGGGATTTTATACGATTTGTGGTCGTTTTGAGTGGATTTTTAGTTAAGTGAAGCTCGATTTCATTTAGTTTTAATTTCTCCGTTTTTGTTTTCGTAATGTTTCAAGCAAATCCTTGTAATGTTGGTAGTTGTTTGGTAATTTTTGTTTTGTTTAGAAAATGATTTGATTGTTACTAGTGTTAGGGTTTTACAGATCGCTACCTGGAGATACGTCTCTGTTTTTGTTTATATATTTTCGTAGCTCACAGGCATATAATCTACCTCTCGTTCTTTTGATGCTCCAAAATTCCACTGACCATTTGATGCACGTCTGCCTGTTTGCTTCATAGCAATCTGTTGCTCCGTGTTGCAACGCTAGTCTTCAGATATTCTCTAGTAGTTTTAATTCGATTTCGTGATTATAAGCGGGACAGAGTTAATATACATTTGGGTTTTCTTGTTTCGTGGAACTATATTATATTATCTCATGTTATAACTTGTTAGTCCAGTATGTTATCTCATGTTATAACTTGTTAGTCTAATAGGGGTTTCTGTAACTTCCTTGACTTTTCAAAGAGATTTATACTGTTTTGCAGCATGTTAGTCATCATGCTTTCATGTGAATGTAAGTGTCTTTTCTTTTTCTTTTTTTGGGTTAAGCTATATTACAATGTAGTTCTATGTTTTCTTCCGTCAAAATAGTGCCTGTTAGCAGAATTCTTGTCATGGTGAAGCTCTATCTTTCCTTTGAGCACCTGATTGTTTGTCTTATGCTCTTCTGCATCCAGTTTGCTATCGCGTCGCATTATGTCCCTGCAATCATTTACCTAGTAGGCCATAGGAGGTGGATGTTTTCATTTTAGTCATCATGCTTTCATGTGTATAATGTCTGTTTTTGGTTAATCTATGTTACAATGTAGTTCTCTGTTTTCTTAGGTCAAAACAGAAACTTTTTTAAATTGCCTCTTTGCAGCACATGTCATAATGAAACTTTATTTTTTCTGTTGGAGTACCTGATTGATTTTGTCGTATACTATTGCTATCCAGTTCATTTTATACACACTTTTTCTATGCTATCTTGTGCATATTATGTCCCTGCAATCATTTATATATTTGGCCATAGGTATTGGATGCTCATATGTGATTGTTTATCTGCCAGCTGCCTTTTATATCTAATTATCCATATGTGTTGTATATATAAATAGTAATGCTTGTCATAGTTTTTTGGATGGTGTAACTTCCATTTTTTTGGGTCTCATCTAATACATGGGAGAATTTCTTGTGAAAACATAGCTGCTTCGAACTTCAGAGGTAGTGACTGACCTTTAGGATGTTTTGAGCTTCTTGAATCTGCCTCCTGACTTTGCATTATTTTTGTTACCCTGCTTTATAAAGTTGTTGCATTGTCTTCACAGTGAACTGACTAATTGAGATTCTAACGATGTCATGTCCTGCTTCTTTAATTGTAGATTTCTTAATCTTCTGTATATAATGTTTTTTTTTTCATCATTAGGTTATTTACTAAGAGATGGAGGCACATGATGGATTCGACCCAGGTCAAGGAGAGGATCTACCGCCTCCTCCGCCAATACCTCCAAATGTGGTACCTATTAAAGCGGAATCAGAGCGAAATTCTCCTCCTAAAAAGGCATCAAAGACTAAACGGGTGCCAATGCCGAGACCTGGGCTCGGACGAAAAGGGCAACCTGTTCCTCTTTACACTAATCATTTTAAAGTGTCTGTCCGCAGTATGGATGATAATTTTTATCACTACAGTGTATGAACTATTTTCTTCCTTGCCAACTATTTAACGTCAATTGCATAGAACACTTAAACATTCTCAATGCATTGCAAAATAGGTTTCCTTGAAATATGAAGATGACCGTCCTGTGGATGGAAAAGGTATTGGGAGGAGAGTAATTGATAAGTTACACCAGACTTATGACTCTGAACTTGGTAATAAGGACTTTGCCTATGATGGCGAGAAAAGTTTGTTCACTATTGGTGCTCTTCCTCAAGTTAACAACGAGTTTACTGTTGTACTGGAGGATATCTCCTCCGGCAGGTACCTTAACTTTTGTCACCTTCCCCATTTTCCTGCTTTATGAGATGGTCCAATCTGTTCTTTTGATGACCTGTTTGTCTTGAAAGTAGAACTGCTGGCAATGGAAGTCCAGGGGGAAATGACAGCCCTGGAGAGAATGAGAGGAAACGTGTTAGGCGGCCCTATCAGACAAAAACCTTTAAAGTTGAGCTTAGTTTTGCTGCTAAAATTCCCATGCAGGCCATATCACAGGCCTTGAGAGGTCATGATTCTGAGAACTCCCAAGAGGCTTTGCGTGTTCTTGATATCATACTGAGACAGCATTCAGCAAAACAGTATGTTATATTCCGTCTTTATTGAATATGGTACTCTATTCATCCATCTGTAATGTGATGTATATTATTAAATTTTCTGGGTATCTTATGGTGATTTAATGATTTTATGTAGGGGATGCCTCCTTGTTCGCCAGTCTTTTTTCCGTGACAACCCGTCAAATTATATTGACTTGGGTGGTGGTGTCCTGGGTTGCAGAGGATTCCATTCCAGTTTTCGTACAACCCAAAGTGGCCTGTCACTTAATATTGGTATGCTTGTGATATAAAAGAGTTCATTTTGACCTCTTCTTTTCTCATTTTCAAATAGGCCCTAGTTTGCCTGCTTCTTCTTGCTTGATTTATTGGTTGATAATGTTGCACTTTTTTTTTCCCACTTAGATGTCTCAACGACCATGATCGTTAGACCAGGGCCAGTCGTTGATTTTCTTATTGCAAATCAAAAGGTTAATAATCCATTTCAAATTGACTGGGCAAAGGTGAGTTTTGAACTTGATGATGCGTTACTGTCTTTTATATTATGGGAACAAGTTTTCTTAAAAAAAGTGGTGTTTGAGGTAGATGCAGTTAATTTTACTTGCATTCTCTTGAATACTTTCACATGGATCTTATTATTTCTCATTTTGGCCTTATAGGCTAAGCGCACACTCAAAAATCTGAGAGTGAAGACAAGCCCATCAAATACTGAATATAAGATTGTTGGTCTGAGTGAAAGACCATGCAACGAGCAGATGTATGCACCTCTTGGTTTTACCTTGTCAGGATCTTATTTTGTTAAGTTTCATATGACTATCATTTTTTCTTTATATACTATTATTATCAGTTTGTTATGGAGAAGTGAATTTCTTTCTGTTTACTTTTGCTGTATATTGTTTTCACCTAATCTACTCAACTAGCTTAATGGATTGATAAACAAGGAAGGATTGAAGGAAGGCTTGCACTTTTCAATGTTGACATTATTAATTTATTAAATTCTTTGCTAAAGGATTACTTATTTGTTAAATTGTTTTTCCAGGTTCACATTGAAGCAGAGAAATGGTAGAGATGGAAATGGTGATTGTGAAGTTAATACAGTAGAAATAACGGTTTACGATTACTTTGTTAAATATCGGAACATAGAATTGAGGTATTCTGCTGAGCTGCCGTGCATTAATGTTGGGAAGCCGAAGCGTCCCACATACTTCCCAATTGAGGTTTGAAAAATGTTTTCCATTTGTTGGGATTTAATGTAATTATTAGTGATGCTGCCTTTTAATTTTCTTTAATGGTAACTATGGGGGTGGTTCTTACACTTTGTAGCTATGCTCACTAGTTTCCCTACAAAGATATACGAAAGCATTATCAACACTTCAGCGCTCCTCGCTAGTCGAAAAGTCCAGGCAGAAGCCCCAAGAGAGAATGGGTGCTCTCAATGATGTAAGTCCTTGTCTCTATAATATGTATATATTATAGTATTCATGTTAACTTTATTGCCCATGCTTTTTATTTCTTTTCTTGTTAGGCTTTACGGCACAACAATTATGATGCTGAACCTATGTTACGGGCATGTGGTATTTCTATTGCTCCTAGTTTTACTCAAGTGGAAGGCCGTATTTTACAGCCTCCTAAGGTTGGTGGCAACAATAATAATTCATTGTTGCTGACTTTTGGGTCCTAGTATGTCTGCTTCAATATCTTTAACTGAAATAAATTTCTTGTGCTATAGCTGAAAGTTGGTAATGGTGAAGATTTTTTTCCACGAAATGGGCGCTGGAATTTCAATAACAAGGTGATCTTTGTCATGCTCAGCTTTGAACTGTATTTACTTTATAAACATGATAATTATTTTCTTTTCAATTGCAGAAACTAAACCAGCCTACCACTGTTGACCGTTGGGCTGTCGTCAATTTTTCTGCTCGTTGCGATATAAGATCTCTTGTTCGGGATCTGATCAAATGTGGAGGAATGAAAGGAATTGTAGGTTATTTTTGTCTCTGATAGCAATTTAGCATTCTCTAAAGATGTCTCTCTTGTTGATGCTAAGCTATTTCGCAGTCCATTGAAGACCCGTTTGATGTCTTTGAAGAGTCTCCTCAGATGAGGCGTTCCCCCCCTACTGCTAGAGTAGAGGAAATGTTTGAACAGATCAAGAACAAGCTTCCGGGGGCACCAAGATTTCTTTTATGCCTTCTGCCTGAGCGGAAAAATTCTGATATTTATGGTTTGATTCAAGAATTACCTTTTTAGCATCATACGATACTGCCAAACATTTTTTTGGCCCTCTTTAATTGTTGAATCTTGGCTATGTCATAGGTCCATGGAAACGAAAATGCCTTTCTGAATTTGGAATTGTTACTCAATGTATTGCTCCAACTAGAGTTAACGACCAGTATCTCACCAATGTGCTGCTAAAGATTAATGCCAAGGTACACTAGCACATGCTTTGCTTCGTTATCTTGGTTCGCTTGACTTTCTTGTGTTTGTTGACTAATTCCTTTCTGCCTTTCACAGTTGGGAGGAATGAACTCGCTGCTGCAAGTTGAGCATTCTCCTGCTATTCCACTTGTGTCAAAGATACCCACAATTATATTGGGAATGGATGTTTCCCATGGGTCACCTGGGCAGTCTGATTTGCCATCAATTGCTGCCGTAAGTATTCCACAAGTATATTGGTCACTATGGATTATTTTTTTCAAATTCTCTGCATGCAATCCACAACATCCTAATCCATTTTTTTCATCTACGGTGATTTTCTTTTTGTGGTTCTGGGTCGCCATTAGGTTGTTAGTTCTAGACAGTGGCCACTTATTTCACGATATAGGGCAGCTGTCCGAACACAGTCTCCAAAGGTGGAAATGATTGACTCTCTGTTTAAACCTTCAGGAAATGATGATGAAGGCATCGTTCGGTAAGCTTCATGTCATTTCTTTTCATAGTTACTTCCATGATATGCTATTTCCCTGTTTTGGTAGTTACAAGTTCTATTAGAAGTTGGGATCTCGTTAATAACTTTTATCATGTGTTTATATTTTGTACTTCACTTAAATAAATTGTTTCGGTATTGCTGTTTCATTGCTGAACCTTTTCCAATTTAATACCTCAGAGAACTGTTGGTTGATTTCTATACCAGTTCACAAAAAAGAAAACCTGATCAGATTGTTATATTCAGGTATGTCTTCCAAATAAGCTGTCACTACATTTTTGCATTACTGACGAGTTCTCCATGCAGAAGATTGTGATCTTTATCTTTTTACTGTTTATAAGTGTTATATGTCATTGTATTGTATGTAAGATATGCCACTGCATTTTTTGTTTTTCTTATTTATGCTTGCCTAGGATGGCTGATTGATCAAATTATAAAATTTCTGTTGACAAGTGTTGCAGAAAATTAGTTGTCAACAATTTGCTGAGTTGGCAAGCATTTATTAATTCAGATTAGATTTGATGCAAATTTTTGTCTTGCATTTAGTATGACAAACGTTCTTACTTGTGCTTTTGAAGCATTTGGTGCATCCTCTTTTTTATTGTGCACTAATTTTGAAGTGTGTATGCTGGCTTTTAGAGATGGAGTAAGTGAATCACAATTCAATCAGGTCCTAAACATTGAGTTGGATCAAATTATTGAGGTGAATTTAGTACAGAATCCTCTGTTGCCTCTTTAGATATGCAAACTTTATTTTATTTCTTTTGATGATATGTCCAATTTCTGTTTCACTGCTGCAGGCTTGTAAATTTCTTGACGAGCAATGGTCTCCAAAGTTCACAGTAATTGTTGCCCAAAAGAACCATCATACCAAGTTCTTCCAACATGGCTCACCTGATAATGTAGCTCCTGGTGAGCTTCTTAATTCTGACTGCTCAGTAGTCAAGAGAGGAATTTCAGATCCTTCCCTTTATCTGTTGATGATAAATTTGTGTGGTATCCTGTGCCAAATTTACACTCATTTATTTTTCTATGTGCAGGCACAGTGGTAGACAATAAAGTATGTCATCCTCGAAATTATGACTTCTACATGTGCTCGCATGCAGGGATGATAGTAAGTCCTCAACGAAACTCTACTTTTCAATCTGGACTTGCTGTCTATTAGCTGGAACTAAGATATGTTCTGAGTGTAAATATGATAACCTCTTCCTTGTTATCTCTTAGTTGCCTTGTGATTTAAAACTATTACATGAGGCTTTGTTATTGTTTTACACTTTTTTTATTTTTGTTCCCTGTTTTTTAAAGCTGAGACAATCCCATTTTGTTTTCTGAATTCTTATTTTCTTCATTCTTTCAGTAATTTATTT
Source organism: Typha latifolia (assembly GCF_019914945.1). Taxonomy (NCBI): domain Eukaryota; kingdom Viridiplantae; phylum Streptophyta; class Magnoliopsida; order Poales; family Typhaceae; genus Typha; species Typha latifolia. The sequence goes on along the minus strand of NC_133087.1, from coordinate 2,285,736 downwards.
TTGATAGATAGGGCAGAATGACAATTACCTATTCTCCATCTAAGGAGTAATACTGCTGATTTGTTTTTAATAAACTAGGGTACTACAAGACCCACACATTATCATGTGTTGCTTGATGAGATTGGATTCTCTCCTGATGACCTTCAGGAGCTTGTTCATTCACTGTCCTATGTGTAAGTGAATTTATTTTTCATTCATTCATTACATCTCGCAAAATCTGAAACTAATCTTTTCAAGTAACATGAATTGTTTGGACATCTCAGCTACCAGAGGAGCACCACAGCAATCTCTGTAGGTAAGTCGATTCTTTTTGCCAGTTCTTATCTTCAAACCTCATTTAATCTGGATGAGCAACCTATGTATTTACTAATTGTAATTTCTGATTCTAACGTGTTCTTTTTTCTCTCAGTTGCACCAATCTGCTATGCTCACCTGGCTGCAGCACAGGTGGGCCAATTCATTAAATTTGATGACATGTCTGAAACTTCTTCTAGCCACGGTGGGCATACCTCTGCAGGGAGCATTCCAGTTCCTGAATTGCCTCGACTTCATGAGAAAGTGAGCAGCTCCATGTTCTTTTGCTAGGATGGCGTCGTTATTTGTTATATGGAAGCCAAATCTCGTTTTGGACAAAGTATTGCTATATAGCAGCCTCTTTAACTTTATTTGTATATATTCGCGGGCTTTGTGGTGCTTTATATGGCTCTCTCTAAAACAGATCACTTCTGATGCTTTAAACGAGATGGCTATTTTGTAAAGCTAGCATCTAGCATGCAAGGACGTATATTTTTGGCTGCTTTAGATGAAGCTTTTTTGCTGCCCAATTTATATGGCGTTCATAGTTTAATGCTCTCTTTCATGTGAATTTTTTTATCCCCTTTTCTGTAATTCGTAAGTAGGTTTGTTGATTGTTATCTTTAGTTTTTTTTTAAATTGCCCTTAAAAAAGTAGTTAAAAAGGGTTTCGTGGGGCAAATTTCCCGACTTTATAAAGAAGCAATATGCTCAAGAAGATGTTTGGAATAAATCATGATTTGGTTTGATTACATTAGCCAATGTTGGCAATTATTCCAATATCTTACACTTTTATCTCGTTATGAAGAGTATTCTACGAAAGTGAGCACACTGTACGATTTCACTCACTACTTACCATACTTAATATACACCTCCACCTTTCCTCTCATCTCGGCGTATTTATTAAACCAAACCCTAGCCGAATAAAATCTTGGGTCCCTATTCCGCTCAGAGCGCTCTTCCTAACGCCATGGCTAAGAAGCGAAAGCTTGAGACTAAGAAGGAGATCGAGGTCAATTCCACCCATGAAGAGGCCCCGGTGGAAGAACCCATCGACGAATCAACCAGGGAGGAAGCCAACGATGACGGCGTTGAGGAGGTCGTCAAGCAAGACACGGTACCCGAGTCCGAGTCCAAACCTGAACTCCCCGATCCCTCCTCCTCCTCCCTCGACGGCAACGGCGCAACCCCCGCCAGCTCAGTCGCCGCCGTCGTTGATAGCGACGAGGAGGATGAGGACGACAGCGACCCAGCATCGATCCAGAAGCTCCTTGAAACTTTCCCCAAGGACCAGCTCGTTGACATCCTCCGCGACGCGGTGGTGCGCCACCGCGACGTCCTCGCGGACGTCCGCCGGTTCGCCGACGCCGACCCCGCCCTCCGCAAGATCTTTGTCCACGGCCTCGGGTGGGACACCAACGCGGATACCCTCGCCGCCGCCTTCCGAGAGTACGGCAAGATCGAGGACTGTAAAGCCGTCGTCGACAAGCTCACCGGGAAATCCAAGGGCTACGGCTTCATCCTCTTCAAGCGCCGCTCCGGCGCACGGCGAGCCCTGATGCAGCCCCAGAAGCGTATCGGGAACCGGATGACCGCGTGCCAGCTTGCATCGGCAGGCCCTGCGCCGCCCCCGGCCCCTGCTCCACCACCGGTCTCGGAGTATACCCTGCGGAAGATATTCGTTAGCAACGTGGGAGCCGACATCGACCCGCAAAAGCTTCTGCAGTTCTTCGCTCGATATGGGGAAATTGAGGAGGGGCCCCTTGGGTTGGATAAGGCTACTGGGAGACCGAAAGGTTTCGCCCTTTTCGTTTACAAGACGGTTGAAAGTGCCAGGAAGGCTTTGGAGGAGCCGCACAAGAACTTCGAGGGGCATACCTTGCATTGCCAGAAGGCAATTGATGGGCCGAAGCCGGGAAAGGGCGGGTTCCACCAAGGCGGAGCTCATGGGTCGCACTTTGGTAGGAATGAGAGTTCTGGGTTTGGTGGTGGAATGGGGAGTCATATTGTAGGAACCGCTGGAACTGGGCACTTGATGGCTCCTCCGGCTACTGGTTTGGGATTCAACCAGGCAGCACCGCCAGCTGCGGCAGCAGCGGCGGCTGCCGCAGGGTTGAATCCAGCATTGGGGCAGGCTTTGACTGCAATCCTTGCTTCTCAAGGGCAGGGATTGGGGTTAAGTAATCTGCTGGGTTCATTGGGGACTAGTGGAGTGGGGTCGCCGGCGGTCAACCACGGTGTTCCCAGTGGAGGACACGGGATGCATGGTGTTTATGGTAATCAGGGGCAGGCTGTAGGGAACCCTGGGATGCTAGGAGGCTACGGGGCTGCAGGAGCAATGCAGGGTGGATATGGGAATGTGCCAACGGGACAGGGAGGATCTGGGAGGAATCAGCAAGGACTTGGACACTTGGGTGGTGCAGGACCTTACATGGGTCACTAGGCAAGAGACAGGTAAGGGCTAGGTATCTCTATACAGATTATTGACATAGTTTTGTATCTTACATTCACATGTAGAATATGAGGTAATAACATGCTATCTCTTTTTATATTAGTTTTGTATCTTACATTCACATGTAGAATATGAGGTAATAACATACTATCTTTTATATATATAATATAGGTAATTATTTCTGCATTGGTTACACATGCAGTCTTCCTCTTCAATTAGTGTTTTTTTTTCATGTAAATGCAATATGATGTTATCTTAATACTTCTTTTACCAGTTTTGCCCATTGTAATATCACCTTCGGAGTGTGTGGCCATGTATAATATATATAGATTGTGTCAAATTAGTAAAACATCATTCAAGTTTTAATCTACGGAAATATAACCACAAAGGTAACATTGTATAACTAAGAGCAATATTTTCAACAACTGAATATATGTACCATGCTATGCTGATGTGTGTTTATTTGCTTCAGCATATTGGTGAATGCGTAATTTTTCTTCATCCTCCAGCCAATTGCCTTGTGCTTTGCATAGCATGCCTATTTTTCTTTTGAAATTTCTACCTAGTCTTTAAATATCAGCTAATTGCTTAAGTATAACATGCATCGGTAATGTGTATCCACTAGGTGAAGCAAGATATTTTTCAAATATTCTTGTTGATGATCTTAATGTTTTGTGATCTGTAGTAAGGAACTTCAATTGACTGAAAACCACTCGTCTTGCTTATTAACTAAAGATGAGAAGTGGCAGGAAGTTATATCATATATGTCATCATTCATATCTTGCTTCTTTTAAAGTTCTGTGATACTTCTTTTTCTGCAGTTACTTTGTTTTTGTTTTTGTTTTTTTGAACACCCATATTCTCTAGCATTTCTTTTTGGATTATTGCTAGATTTTTTTACTGATTTGCTTGGAGAAATTTCTGTAAAGAACCTGTTGTTTGGAAATTCTATTTCAAATTTATGTTATAAGGCTTATAGGTGCTTCTGCGTCTGCAGCAATGTCTTTTTATTGTTTTATGTACTGTCTCTAAAATTGAAAATACTTTTATATTTGAAGAAACTCACGCATTCTCTATTCATCTTGCAGATCCTTGTCTTGTTGCTAATATCTCTATTTTGTTGTGGGCAAATGATTAAACTGGAATTCCTACTTCTGCGACTAAAACAATGCTGTTTTGAGCTTTTTATAGCTTCCTTACTCTAAACTTGGGTTTTCTATGTTCTAAGATATTTAACTTCCTTTCTACTATTTTAGTTTCTTCAAGAGCCGTTAAATGGCCCATGACTCTTATTGTAAAAACTGTGGATTTTAAGCTTGCGGAGATTGTTATGTTTTCTAAACTTCTTCATAAGTTTATTGTCATCCTATCTCTGAGCAATTAGTTTTTTCATACCTACAACTTGCATGAAATCTAAAAATTTTCTGCTACGAGTTGCTTCTTTGTTAAAAATTTGCTGACCAGAAATATCAAAAGCTATCTTCAGTTTGTTTCTAAGATGTTGATTTTTTTGGTTTTATCTTATTATTGAACCATTCTATCGACTTGTCCCTGTACAGACAGGAGAGATTCATAAATGCAGTCTTTTAACAAACTAATGGTGTATTCTCATGCTCTGACTATGCAGGTAAGAGTTTGGGAGATCTAGGTTTGCCTTTACTTTTAAAGTTGTCTATATTTATAAAAGCCTTTCCTCTTCTCCTTTTGTTGAAAGATGGATATTCTCTGACTGAGTTTGTCCAGATTGCTCAGTATTAGGCAGGATCAATTTATAAACAGCCCACTTACTTTCCATTTATGTTGGGATTGTCCTTTCTGGTTTCCAGTCCTGATGGTTTTGATACATTGTTTGGTTGTTAATACCTGTAACTCTATGCAGTAATTTTGTGAGCGCCACTTATGGATTGTTGCTATAATTGGAAAATTCCTTCATATCTCCTTGATGCTTCTAAGTGGAAAAGATGTTTTTAAATTGGGTTTCTTGTGAAGATGAAATCTTTTTTTGGCTTGTTGATCAAGCGGGTCTCCTCTTTGCATTGATAATGGAATCCAATCTAGATGCATTACTTGGACTCTAGGATTTCAGATGGTGAGACACTGTTCCAAACTTTGTTCAAACTGAAAATCTAACCTATAACTAGGTTGATTAGTACGTAGTTTTATATCTTGCAAATTATTTTCATTTATAGGAATGTAAAATTAATTTAATTAGCTAGACCTTCACATTTTCTACGTGAACAGTTTCTAAATCTTTTTCCTGAAGAGAGTTCTGGACAACTTCCCCATTCGCCAAACTATATATTGACTAATACTATGTAACGTTATGTTGGATTATAAGCTTTGAAGAGACTTCTCGCTGTTGTCATGTAAGGGCAATTGGTCCAATGGTCTGGGCTCTGCAAGGTATGGTTGGGCATGGCAGAAGATTAAGAGGTATGTGGCCGGACTTTCGTTCAGTATCCTTTTAGAGTTGCTTCTACCATTACGCCTACATATGCATCTCTAATGAATTGGCTATCCAAGTTAGGAAGAATTGGGAGATTGGCTGCGAAGAGGTTTTCAGATGATTGTACGGAATATATTCAATCAGCAATTTATTCATTTTAGAGAGGGACCTTTATATCATGTTCCTATGTTTGTGCTTTTCTTGTTAAATCTTAATAGGTGCTATCTTTTACCTCAAAAATTGATTGGCAGATGTTTTATATCACTTAGTCCAATTTTCTCTGAGAACATTTCTAATTAAGCACTGATCTTTAATTGGAGTTCGTTAGGAGAATCACAAGTTCGATTTTAAACATTAGCAATCTTGAACAATGAAGAGAGTGTTGGTGAATGATAGTGCATGCTGGCCCTAGCTGAGCTCTCAGTTAGGGTTTCAGTTCTTTTCTCCCCTCGTGCTAAGGGTTGTTGCGTTGTTGCCGGCGACTCTCCTCTTCTCTTCTTTTCTCTCTTTCTTTATCCGCACTCATCTTTCCTCCCTGTCATCTCTAATTTTTTTTTTATTGCCATTGCTATTTTCTCTCTCTTTGCCGGGCTTCGTTTGACTTCATTGCATCCTTCAATTCGCCCCGCCCCCGCCTTCTCTTCGATCTTCACCCATGTCCTCTACAGTCGCTCTTCCCTCTTCCTTCACTTGTCTCCGTTTCCTCCATCGTGCTGTTCTCACAGATGTGAGGAGACGTTTTGTGGTTTTTGTTGCCTTTGTAACTTCAAGCCAGTGCGCCGCTAGTTCTCTAGGTCGGGTCGTAGCTTCTTTTTTTTTATTTTAATTTTATTTTCATCTTATGTCTCTACTGTAATCCCACTTCTCTAACTTCTCAAAGATTTACAGGACTATGTCCTATGATTGCTGGATAGCAATAGAGGGCATAGGTTGATTTTGGATCTTTAGCGTATGTGATTCTTTGAAGTTGTGCTTCATTGTGACTTTTTGTGTGCCCGACGGCCTAATATCTCCTATGATTTAATATATGTTTATGCGGGGTTAGAAAAGACCGGTGCAATAAAGAGCGACGTCTGTGATTTCCTTGCGACCTTTAGGAATCATGGTGATTTATATGATGCTGTCCCAACTCCACACCCAAAACAAGTCTATGCTACACTAATTAAAAAAATTCATTTGAAAATAAAGAATAAGAGTGAATTTTAGTGTGATATTTAGTAAATTTTTCACTGCTAGTTGATAATTTATTAAAATAAAATATTATAAAAAAAGAAGATGGAATTATAAGCCCAAAATCTCCATAATATTTACTCGTATCGCTTTCTATTTTAATGGCGAGGGTGAGGGATAGGGATAGGGATAGGGAGTGTGGGTTTGATCTGCTATCGGCAGTCCACAAAGTCCATGCGTAGTGGGTGCATCAGTGCCGTTACTCTGAAGATTTATATACTACTTGTTCCTCCTGGTGGGACGTCGCCCACAGATCCTTTAAAGAGCGGTTTGTTTGCTTTACCTCCTCCTCCTATTGATTGGATTGTATGTTACTGTTAATTTTCCCCGGGGATAGATCTGTTCTGTCCATATAACTAACTATTCCTTTCTCTGATTGGGATTGGGATTGGTATAGGTATAGCATGGATCTAGTTGCCATCCATGCTTATTTATTATGCTCATCATTGTCTCCATGCTTCTCTAGCTATACTGCAACCCAGCAAAGTAATTTTTGCCATCCTAATATTAATTAATTGAAAGATTTGTCAGTCAGCGGCAGCGCTGTGGCCTGTTGAGTGAGATTATTATATCTTTGCTTGCGAACGGGACGGATTAATTTAAGTAAGAGGCCCAAATTAATTCTGGGCCCAAAATAGCCTCGTTTATACAAGCAAGTTAAATAAAAGCCCAAAGCCCACCTAAGGACATGGATTGCAAATCAAGATCAAAAAGTTAAAAAGAAGAAGAAAAAAAGACGGAAAGGACAAGAATGCCATCATAATGTGTGTTGGCCCACATGGACTCCTCCAATGGTTAGTTAACCTAGATATAGCACAAGTCCGCGTACCTTTTATTTTTATTTTATTTATTTATTTACTCTTTGAGATCTTGCCTCATCCCATCGCGAAACTGTCGCTCTCCTGTCTTTACACAAAACCCTAATCCCGCCTTCCTTTCCCTCAAAACCCTAACCCTCTCGGTCTCGGATCTTGATTCAAACCGCAGCGACGGCGGAGATGGCTATATATGGGTTGCCGCAAAGAATGCGGCAATATCATCTGTGAATCTAGGTAGACGCTCAGCATCCCCCTTGTGCGTTTTAATTCTCTCGTATATTTCGCGCTAGATTTTTGCCATATCTCGGACCTTCTGTCGCCGCGATGGAGAGCGGAATTCCGCCGGAGGCGGCGGCGGCGGTTGACGGCGTAGCGCCGGAGGTGGAGGAGGCTGCCGGCGATGCGGGGAGGTCGTCGCCGTGGAGGATGCCGCCGGATACGGCGGCTGCGGCTGCTGCGGAAGCGGAGGGGTCGGTGATGGGGGCGGAGTCTTGGCCGACGCTATCGGATGCGAGGCCGAAGGGGCCTGTGAGTGCTGGCCCGAAGGTGTCGGTTGCTGCTGCTGGCAATGTTGGTGCGAGTCCCAAGAATGGGCCGCCGCCGCCGCCTCCTGCTCATGTTCCGACGCAGGTTAGTTTTGTAAATTCTAGTTCTTAGGATGGATCTTGCAGGCGTCCCTACTAGTTCAAGGCATCTACTTTAGGGTTATTTATATTTCTTTGATTTCCAATCTTTGGTTCCTAAATAAAGATCACAATCGTATCAAGTTTAAACTAAAAGACAACTTGGGACCCCTACGTTTTGCCATTTGATTTTCTGTAGGCTAATTTCTTTACTTATACTAATATTATAAATATGCTGTGATAGACTTAGGTGTGTTTATCTGATATGTAGTGGAGAGAAGAAAGTAGCGGGAGTTTTTAGGGAAGTCACTTCTGATAACTATCAATGTTAGGTAAATATTGGAAGTGTTTGAAAGTTTGTAATTAATGATGACATGCATTATATCGAAAGGTGGGAAGTGTTGCTCTCTCCTTTTAAAATAAAAGTGAAATGAGACAAGTTGGGTTTTTTTTTAGGAAATTGGAGAATTCATTGCTCCCGCAATTTTTTTTTCAGACATTATAAAGTGGTAGACTTATAGAAAGTTATCACTTTTTATCTCTACTTTCTATTAACCAAATGCAAGCTTAGTGCATGTCAAAAAGTTAGAGTAGTTATATGTCGGGGAAAAAAGACAATATTGTGAAACCTTTTCTCCACCGACTAGTTTTGCTTCCTTGGCTTGGGGATGCTGAATGGTTTTAGAAAATGTAAATCTTCCAGTCTTTGTGTTTCCAATGCTACTCTCTTTCGAGTTCCTTCCCACTATTTGTGAGTTAAAGAAGCTTTCTATCTTTACCATATATTTTTATTGTTTCTAAGGCCTCACATTTTGGCTCCAGTTTAGTCTGAAATCGACATGTATTACTTATTGAGGACTTTGTAAATTATTATCAATTTAAAGCTAGTTTTGTTGGACTTGTTGTCATCGTTGATCTTTTCTGCTAGATAATTCAAGTTTCATATAGTTAGTTCCTTGTTGCCTTTCTTAGCATGCGTATTTTTTAAATCATGGTGATTAGTGCATGAATCTGATGCAGTCATGGGGCCCATCCAATGAACTATCATAAATAGTAATTTGAAACTTTGGTTAAGGTTATATTTGGTGAATGATAATGATGCAAAATTAATTCTGCACTAGCTTAGATCAATATATGATGCAAAAGTTGCAAACTTTTAATATTATGACTTACAGTTTTCAAATTATTTCTTGGTAAAGTGCCAATATATCATTTATATAGAAGCCCTAAAGTAAAGAAAGCTCCATGATACTGCCTTTGATAGCAATATATAGTCTAATTTGAACTAACCTTGATTACCAGGCTAATTTCTCCAAATTTTCTTATAGGACTAATTAGAATACCAGAAATATGTATATTTTGATCTCTAAGACCTTCTAAATGTAAACTGTAAAGTTTCAAATGCTCTCTTAGCACATTATGTATATGATGCAATTGTTCAATGCAAACCTAAAATAGAATAGTGGAAGTACAATATAAAGCCTATTGAGTAGGTTGAAATACATCAATTCTCGTTTCACCATTTAGTACCTAAGTTGGTAACTCTAATACTCCATTTAAAGTTTCTATTTTCTCCAAATAACATTTATGGTGTCTATTTTATCTATTATATAACAAAATACATCAACTTGGTTATGCTATGAAAGGTTGTCCACAACCTTAAATATCTTTGAATACTATTTCCTCCAAAGAGGTCCCAAGAACCCCCTTTACTTGGGTGGACCACGGATCCAGGACCAAAGTTGTAGCTTGAAGTTGGAAGTTTTAGACACAAAATCACGATTGACAAAATGAATTGATTCCTCTTTCTTTGATTAGCTTTTGAAACTTTGAGCGATACCTCGGAGGAGACTACGGGTTATTCTCCAGCAGATTATACTAATTGGGTCTCCCTGCTTGGTTCTGCTAGAAAATGAATCTTAAATTTTTAGCTTTTGTAATAATCCCCAGTTTCTTTTTAGGTTTAGTTGGTGTCTTCTTTCTCTTCCCTTTGTGAGATGATTACCTAATGGGGGCTACTATCATGCTGGGCGGACACTGATGTCTGTTTGCATGCATGGGGTTGTGAAATTATAGTTTATTCTGCATGTTATCTTGTCTATGGCTTTTTTTCAATTGCTTGTGTCCTTAAATTAGTTTGTTATTTTTGGACACTGCAGGGAGCTTTATTTCCTTTATGAGTGTTCACTAGCATATTAAGTTACCAACTAAAAGCAAAGATATATAATGGATATTATTTGACCACTCAAGTTAGAGGGAATGATAGTTAGTAGGAAAAATGAATTACCTTTTCTCAGGATTTTGGGCTGGCGGCGCTGGCTCTGTAATGAATATAATTGTTTTGTTATTATTCATTTTGGCTACATCAATGTAGTAATAGATCATATCTTTGGGTATAATGCTCACTATGCCAATTTATGGGTTCTCCATCAATCTGTTGTTTTATGAAGTTAATTTCTCTCTATGAAGTAAAGTGTTCTGCATTTCTTCTTAGGGCTTATGCATGGGGGGTTTCAATTCTCATGAGGTAATAACTTATTTCAGGGTTCTGTTGGCTTGCGCAAATCTGATGGATATGGAAGTGGTAATCCGCCCAATAAGCATCATCAAGTGCGTCCTCACAAACATGGGGCCAAGCGTAACCTTCCTGCAAATGGGGCACCACCATTTCCTGTACCTTTGCCCTACAACCTTCAGGCTGGGCAACCGATGTTTTATCCTGTTGTACAGCCTCCACCTTTATTCATTCATGAATATGCCTACCAGACTGGCCCTGTGCCATTTCAGAACAATGACCCTCACATTGTGAAATCTGGAGGTGAACCTCCTAGGCCACCTTTCATTCCAAATGGACAAGCTGGAGGAAACAATGGAAACAGAATGGTGCCGCCCCCAAGAGGAGACCCAAATACTTGGCACCCCAGTCCTGGCAATTCTATTAGTAGACCTCATAATGCTCATGAATCTGCTAACCAATATAACCAACCGTGGTGCAACCAGCGGGCATTTGGTCCTAGACATCACATGAATATGCCACCTGGTATGGGACCTAGGGCATTTGTCAGACCAATTCCACACTTTGTTGGTCCTGCTGCTGGATACATTAATAGACCTGCTTTCCCTGGTAATGGTTAGTAACTTAGTTCTACATAATATTGATTACAGTCATTTGAGGCCATCTACTTTTCTCCTTTTAATGTCTAATTATATTTGAATGCAGGTATTGCTCCTATGTATTACATGCCTGCCGCTCCTCTAGAAATGATGAGAGGTCCTCCTCGTTTTATTACACAGCCTTGCCCTCCGACATATCCAATTTTGACATCTGAGGAAGTAGAATTGAGAAGTAAAATAGTAAAACAAATTGAGTATTATTTCAGGTGATTTTATATTGATATATTCCAAATTTCATTCCTTTGGTTTGACAGAGATAGTCCATGTTGTTTTGACAAAAAATTATTAGTTTAACAATTGAAATGCTAAAGTGCTCAACATGTATCTTTTGTTGCCAATTGGTTATTCTCACTGTAGGTGACTTTCATCTAGTGTCAGTAGTCCAGTCTCGGCAATATGGAAGAAAACTCATGTCATTTCTACAGGAAATTTGATTCATTTGATCTATGTGATATGCATTTTCTCTCTACTATTTGACCAATGTGGACTTGCATTCTTTTCTTATTTTCAGTATTTTAGCTTTAACAATCATCTTTTGCAGTGACGAAAATCTGCAGAAGGACAACTATTTGATCTCATTACTGGATGAACAGGGATGGGTTTTGGTATCTAAAATTGCAGACTTTAATAGGGTATGTTTTCTTTGAAACCTTGTGTTTGGTACAGTAGTGATAGAACTTTCACAGGGTAATTATTCATGAAACGAGTGCAAAGGACAAGTCACAAGCAGCTTACTAAATAGAGTATTTCCCTTTACAGGTCAAGAAAATGACAACCGACATACCTTTAATTCTTGATGTCCTGCGGAGTTCAAGTTTAATAGAAGTTCAGGTTTTATATCTGTCATTTAATAATATGCAATTTTCCATGTCTCCTTTTCTCTATTCCAGTTGTATCAAAATTTAAAAAATCTAACTGTTCTTTAGTTGCTATTATGGTTTGGTTGTCACAAGTCTCTTTAAAATTTTATTGGTAGGATGACAAAATAAGGAGGCGTAATGACTGGTCAAAGTGGATTCCACCTTCACTATCATCCGTTTCTGTGGAGGTCCAATCTCCTGTCAGTATGGAAAGGAATATAAGTGGCATCTCTAATGAGTGTGCTGGTTGTCAAACCACCTGCAGTGAACAAGATGAGCATTTACCCTCTGTAAGTTAACATATTCTAATATAAAAATAAAAGTATTTTATAGTGTAACATTATGAAGGTGCAAACTGCTAATGAACCACAGGCAAGCAACAATAGTAACATGGAGAGGTCTACAGAGTTAGCTTCTGCACCAGCTCCAGAAATTGAAGAAAAAGAACCTTGTAATAGATGTAACTGTTCAGCAAACCAAAATACAGTTGCAGCCATGTTTGCTAGCAACAATACTTGCATCAATACTTCTGTGAGTTCTGAGCATTCACAGGAAAATGTTGCTCTTTCCACTAGTAGTGATACTGAAATTAGTAAAATAAATGGACAATCAAAGAGGAGACCCGACATGCCAAATTTACGAAGTTTCTCTAATGATTTCGTGGCTGAGTCATCTGGCTTCAGTGGGGATCAAAGCACATTTATGCTTGACGAGGAACTAGAATTGGAGCAGACATCTGTTAGAAAAGACCACCTCTGTTCAAATAAAAGGTAATTATGTGGTCATTCATTTGAGGCCTGCCTTGATTTATCTCTTATGTCTCTTATGCCAAAAACTGATAAGTCTTGAAAAATCTTTTTGTCTGTCTTGCTTCTTTTTAAGAGGAATGCGATGCATACCAAGAAAACTTGTCGGTTGTCATTATGAGTGCTTTCAGCACTCACCCTATAGAAGACCGAAGAAGAAATCACAATTAGTTGAATGAATTCATAAGATATCATTGTAATCACTTGCACCATGTTATAAAGTCCAGAAGAATACTAGGTTTTCTAATATTTTTCAATGTTCATCACATGTAATGCAGATCATTTATGCATTTTCTCATGTGGATGACTGCAGATAGAGTACCATATTGTCATATAATAGATGAAGAAGTACCAGACATTGGACAAACCACATTCTAGTGAACTTAAAACATGTTTCCTATTGATTGTAAAAGATTAAAATGTTGTGCAACAGGAGGATTTTCTTGTCTTTATCTGTGTGTGCGAGCATGTGTCCATTTAATATCAAAAAGATACCAGGTTTAGAGCCTTGATGTCAACAACGAAATCTTACAGATATTGAGATGTACTAGTTATCCCTTTCTTCTCTTCTTAGGGCTTTCATGCATTACTTTTATACTACTGAGATCTGGTCCTGCTACCTCTTTTTTCTTGACATCTTTATTTTCAGAATAATCTTTATATATCTAATTTGTTCCAGCTACAAGCTAAGGAGCCCTGTTCTTCAAAGACAGCTGCTTAAATAGGCTACTTAATTTTCCCTCTAAGCTTTTGTAATTTTGTGCTCCTAATTTGCTTTGAAGGATTAATTGCAAAATCTTAATACTAGCAATGATCATGTTATCCGAGCTTTTTATTTTTTTATTTTCAGTTTGTCCTAAATATGTTTCTCAATTATTTGGAAAGATTAAATGATTATAATGACAATGGCAAAGCTGATGGCACGTATATTCAGGCAGTAAATTTTTATAATGGTTTCTAACAAATTTTACTTGGGAAATCCCCTCCCTTTCACTATGATGTTCTTTAAGCAGGGTTGATGATGATGAAGATCAAATGGATGTAAATGACCAAGATGTGCATAGACTAATAATTGTAACACAAGTAAGACTTTGATACTGTTTTATAGACTTTGCCATTGAGTATGTTGATTATCTCCCTCTCCTTTCATTTCTTCAAAATGTACAAGATCATAAATTACTTATAAATTCCCCATGAGCTCCATATAGACTTGTAATTGTTGCATCATTGCATATCAAGCATGGTTCTTCACTGGTTATTTTTTGTGATATTCTGATTTTTAAGTGCTCGGTGAATCATAACAAAACTTTCTTAATCTCTCTGTTGCTGAAAATATTGGCATGTAGTGCAAGTGAAGACATAAATTCAAAATACTGATACTTGATACCATGCTGCATAAAGAGATGCTATAGAAGGATGTAACAATATGGATTGTTGAAAATGCAAAGAAACAGAATCACTGAATGTAGGTGAAGGAATTAGCAGCTGAATTCATTCCAGATGTTTTTTATATTTGATTTTCTGCTTAAGTTCACTTGAACCAATAGAATTTAATAGGAAAACCAGCTGGCAATAAGAAGAAGCTGAAAGGGAGGACATGATAAGAGATGAATATTACTTTTTTGTTCTATTATTTGGATGTTCAAAATGTGTTCTACTAATATTCAGAATCTTTGTTTTTGTCTGTTATAATTTTAACGTGAAAAGGCACAAACTTCTAAATATTCAGAATCCTCTCAGTAACTGAAATGACTGATTTCACTTGATTAGTGAAGCAACCTAATCAACTGAATCTGTGAAATTTAGAAGCTAGAAAGATAAAAAGAGAAGAAGATCTAGGCAATCCAGGGTCTATGCTAAAACCATATTCAGCAGCCTTCTTTATTAGATGCTGTGCATAATTCAAAACAGATGTATTTGAAATTTGTACTTTTTCTTTCCACCTGTTACCATTTAGCCTTTTTGAATTTATATGTATGTATATCTATATAACAGTTCTGGTGAAAGCAGAATTTTCATCATTGGGTTTTCTTGTTGTTTGAATTAACTCATTCAGCTTAGTAGAACTCATCTACTTTTTCAGTCTACAAACTGTTTAATGAAATCTGCTATATACAATTTTGTGGGTAAATAAGTAGTCACCTTTATGCATGTGATAGTAGTAGTTTGCCTCGATAATGAAGTCCCTTTTCATCTGGGTTGTACACAGGATATCAGGATAGACAAAGATGATATAACTGGCTTGAAAGAAACAGAACCAATTTCGACTGAGCTTGCATCTGCTATCAATGATGGCCTTTACTTTTATGAGCAGGTGACAACTTATTTTTACCTTATACATAGTGGATAATGTTTTAATTTGAGTAAGTTGGGTACACTGGGGCTAGATTTGTGTGGGTCCCCTCACCTAAACCACTCTTTTCCATTTCTTTCAAATAACTGTTGTTTTTTGCTCATCATGTTATCTTCTGGTACATATGTATCTTTTGATGAAACGAGACTTGCAGGAGTTGCAAGCCTCACGCTTCAATAGCCGAAGAAATAGTTCTGTGACAGAGATGAGAGATGGA
Organism: Typha latifolia; assembly: GCF_019914945.1. Lineage (NCBI taxonomy): Eukaryota > Viridiplantae > Streptophyta > Magnoliopsida > Poales > Typhaceae > Typha > Typha latifolia. The sequence continues at coordinate 2,270,464 of NC_133087.1, read as the reverse complement.
GACTCTAAATCCTGTACCTTCTCAAGTACCTCTGTGAATTCAAAGGGGAATGTCTCAATTGCTGGAAACAATGGCTCTGAAGAGAATGGACCAGCTATTACTCGAAGGCGACAAAATAAAGGCAATAGCAAGTTGCATTCCTCACATAAACAGCGCTTATATCCAAGTAATTTTAGAAATCATGCCAACAGCCGCAATCGTTATGGAATTGTATCGGAAAGTCCACCAAGCAACTCAATCGGCTTTTTCTTTGGGTCAACGCCCCCCGAAAATTATGGGTTAGAGTGACTTATTAATCTTGTTCCTGTGGCCACCTGATCTTAATCTATTTAATGATTCATTAATTGTCTTTGCAGACAAATATCTTCAAAGCTGAGTGGTTCTCCCCATGGTATTCTTTGTGGGAGCAGTCCACCCGTGGGATCTATGCCAAAACCTTTCCCACCATTTCAGCATCCAAGTCATCAGCTTTTAGAGGAAAATGAATTTAAGCAGCAGAAGTAAATGGCTTTACTAATTTCTAATGATCATACATTTTGGAGTTCAATGTTTTTAGTTTTAATCTTTATGATAATTATAAATTGAAGGTTTTTTTTTCTTCCTTGATGAAGGTATCTGAAATTTCACAAGCGTTGCCTTAATGACCGTAAGAAATTAGGAATTGGCTGCAGTGAGGTGAGATGCAATTTGGTGCTCTAAGATATTTTTTAGAAATATTTGAGGCAAACTCATATTCTTTAGTTTGGTTTGGTAAGTTAGTGAGGTTTTCTCAAGAACTCTACCGGTTACGTAAATTATCTTATTTATTGAATGCATGCTTTTGTTTCTCACACTTCACATTGACTCATAAGAGACATTATTTTGTTTACTGACAATGTAAGATCTACTTGAATGATATCTTACATTTTAGGGCTACCTGGTTTGGTGTATTTTTGGGCCACCTGGTCTGGGGTATCTCAAATGCCACATTTACAGATATAGCATGTAATCTGAAAATCATCTTTTGGTTCATGGATCCCGCAATGTAGTCCCTCTTAAGTGTCAAGCTAGATCATAAAGGTACAGTATTTCAATGCTCATTGAGACAGAGAGGAGCATAAACCTAAGGTTGCTGCTTCCGATGTCTTCCAGTTTGGGGCTATAGATGTAGCCTATTGAATTCGTGAAACCATGTGGTCCCTTTGTGTTCTCCGTTGTTAGTTTGTGCACATCATGCTTCGAAAATTTGGATTTCCATTGTCTCTTAGTTTCCATTTTTTAATCTTGTCATATTTTCTAGGAATCTACCTTATGTTTACTTTTTTCCTGTGAGGTTTGGGCCTCTATTAATGTAGTAATTGAATCTCCAGGAAATGAACACACTTTATAGGTTTTGGTCATACTTCCTGAGAGATATGTTCAACAAATCTATGTATAATGAATTTCGGAAGCTAGCACTGGAAGATTCAGCTGCTAAGTATAATTATGGACTCGAGTGCCTCTTCAGATTTTACAGGTATTTTGTTATCCTTCTCCTTGTACATGTAACTAATGGTGTACTTATCACTGTTTGATGCATAGCCTTATTTTGCATGTGTATATATGTAGTCTCTTTTGGATCTTATTCTATTATATTTTCTTCTAGTTATGGGTTGGAGAAGAACTTTAAAGAAGATTTGTATGAAGATTTTGAGCAGCTTACGTTTGAGTCCTATCAGAATGGCAATCTCTATGGCCTTGAAAAATACTGGTAACATCTTTGATTTCCTTATGGTTTATCAATCTAGGATTTTCCATTTGTTTTGTTGTTTTCATACCTTTGCCTCCTGTTCTTCTAGTTATGAAAATAAGTGCTATAAAGCTCCTATGTGGAGGAATTTACTGATCACTCATCCTCAGGAGATAATATGATGATATGCAAGCTTTAGTATGTTTATTAACTACTATTACTGCAATTGAGACCTGCTTAATTATGCATTGCAAATTACATAGTATGTTGAAACCTTTATTCACTAAACTGTGAGATTAGCGTTCTTTCACACTTCTTGAATAACTTTTAGTCTTTTACTACTTATGCCACTTCAAGTTACAAAAATATTATTACATTAGGACAGGAGCTACTACTATCTCTTTCTATCAGCAGAAATCATCCTATTTACTGTAGAGTTATACCTAATTCTCAGAGCTAGTGAAATCAACTCTTCTTTGATTGCTTGATATGCTTCTCTACTCTATACAAAGATATTCTTTAACTTACGAATAAGGTACAACCACAATAACTCACCCACATAAACATGCTGACATTTTGCTTGAGAACTAATATGTTCCAAGTAAGAATGGCTCTTATTACTTTTAAGGTTTAACTTACGATGAGTTAACTTGTTTGTGCGCCAGGGCATTTCATCATTTTCGAGAGAATCGAAACAGCGGCAAACCTCTGAGGAAGCATCCAGAGCTGGACAGGCTACTTAGGGAGGAATACCGAAGCTTGGAGGATTTCAGAGCCAAGGAAAAGGCAGAGAAAGCGGCAGGGAAGGAGTCAAGTATTAGCAAAACTAGCAGCTCAAATGAGAAAGAGAGAGATCACCACGTCTGTGGCTGTAGTTCTTCTCGTGGGAAGTAGACAACCTTAATTGGGTGGGAGATAATTTTGTTTCAGTAAAGAGAGGGTTTGAGTGGCCATATCTGTGCAGATTTTGCGGTCTTCTGCCAGCGTTGGTGGTGGAGGAATTCTTTTTCCCGTCCATCTCGGATTTGTACATAAGTTAAAAAAGGAACATAATAATGAATAATCTGAGATTGTGGAAAATTGAGCAATAATTGGGCTTGGAATTCATCCATGCTATAATTATTTTTTAAGTGTTTTTTATTTTTATTTTTATTTTTTTGGGGGGGGCGGTGGGGGGGTTACTTATACTAGTTCAGGGGAAAGGTAAATGCAATATGACCCTTGTCGGCCAATGACTTAGGAACGAACAAATTGGTGCTTGTAGGAGCACCACTGAAGCATGAGAATGGATAATTGCTTCTTTACCACTGCATGTTTGGATCTACATGATCAGGCTGACCACCTAAATCGATTAGATCTGCATGCTTCTGCTGCCACGTTTATGCTTGGAATTGGTTTTGATATAACCTTCTCTCTTTCTTTCTTTTCTTTTTCTTTCCTTTCCTTTCATTTATTTCTTTTTTGGTTAAGAAAAGTAATTTGATAGAATAGGTCCAGGTTTGAACAAAATTCAGAATGCTGAATAAGAGCAGAAAGTTATATCATGATCTAAGGGGACTTGGCCTATTGAATATAGATTATCTAAGCTATTCTGATAGTTTAATTTGATATACCATCCGGAATGATCACGTATTTTTGCCCAAAGAGATGCATCGAGCCTTATCACATTTCAATGTGATATAGAGTATTTATTTGACGCTTTGTTTTATTTTGTCTGTATACGCTAAACTGGAGCGTAGTTCAATTCAAGCATTGTTTTGGTGGAGTTCCATAATAGTGCCACAAATATATCTACCACATTCTGACATTGTAGTCTCACTGTCTCACCCTTTATTAAAAACACATACATAGGCAGGAATTGAATTTCTTTCTCCTTTTCTTAAGTACCATTTACATAATGAAATGTGATTTACAAACCATATGATATATATAATGAGTTACGAAACTTATAGTAAGTAGATGAAGAATGAAAATGGCCGGTAATATTACATCCGTATAACATAACGATAATGAATAATATTTTACATCAGTAGTGTGTTGCATTACCGTTTGAGAATTTGCCTGATATTATAGATGTCCACGATTTGAGATTCGACTAGCATAAAACTAACTAAATACTATTCTGTAATTTTGAAATAAAAAATAGCCTAAAAATATATCATGCTTCAGACAAATATAACAAAACGATAATGAATAGATGTTATATTGTTATACATTGTTTTATCATTAGAATATCCATCATGTATAACATATTTGCAATCTAAAATACAACATGCATGTGTATAACAAAGAACGATCCAACCATTTTAGAATCTAATAAAATTTTAATTCATTTTACATATAATTAATAATAATTGGCTTACCAATTAAAATATTTGTGTACGTGTACATCTTTATAAGGTTGCCTTTCTGGACTTTCAGGAAAATATATATTTTTTTTCTTTCCTTTTTTTTTAAAATTTTTTTTTTACAAAAGAAAGGAGGATATGAAATTTTGGTAAGTGGAGATACCAAAAGCCAAGCTCTTGATAGCCCATGCCCTCACTTTTCAAGGGATATCTCTAAGAAGGCAGGTGTTGTTTTTTTTTTCTGTTCCTTTTAAAGTACCGTATACATAATTAAATGTGACTTGCAAACCAAATGCTAAATATGTTTACAGAATGAGTTAGGAAACTTATAGTAAGTAGATGAATAATAAAAGTAATCGGTAAATATTGCATTCTTATAGTATAACGTAACGACAATGGATAGTAGTTATATTAGTTGATATTATACATGTCCGTAATTTGAGATATGACAAGCATGAAAATGTTTAAGAATTATTTTTTAATTTTAGAATAAAATTAGCCTAAAAATATTAGGTGCATCCGACATAAATAACGAAACGACAATTAATAAAAGTTATATTATCGTACGCTGTTTTACCGTTAAAAAATCTATAGTGTACCACTTATCCGCAATCTGAAATACGACATGCGTGTGTATAATTAAGAACTATCCAACATTTTAGAATTTAGTTTAATTGCACCTAATTGACATGAAATTTAAATCCAGTTTCCTTTTACATAGAATTAATAATAATTGACTTATCAATTAAAATATATCTCTACATGCATGTACATCTTTATAAGGCTGCTTTGTCTATACTATCAGAAGAATATGATTTTTCTTTTTTCTTTTTTTTTTTGTGCAAAAAGAAAGGAGGATATGAAAATTTGGTAGGTGGAGATACCAAAAGCCAAACTCTTGAAAGCCGGCCCATTACCCTCACATTTCAAAGGGATACCTCTAAGAAGCCTAGTAAGTGCATGGCTGCAACCAATATATTCCCAGTGCCATTGGTGGCCAAAACTATATACCTTCTGAGCCAGGTGTTTGAGGACACCACTAAACGTTAAAGCGAGTGCTCTCTCACCACTTTGTCTCTTTCCTCTTTTAAGTCCCACCCCCCCCTCACCCTTAAAGGTGAACAATCCATGAATAGACTGCAGTTTCTTCCTTCTCTCTGAGAGTGCTGTGAGGAGGCATAACACCCAGATATGGAGAGTTCTCTTCCTCCTCCGCAGCCGCCTTCGTCGTCGGCGATCTCTTCTTCCTCTGTATCATCATCACCTGCGGATTGTCCCCTGATGCGCAGAATTGGTAGGCATGAACCCAAGGCTCAGCGAGCCAAGAAGGTTCGCGAGCCAAAGCTCGGCCGCAATGTCCATGGCAAGCGAACCTCGATCTATAGAGGAGTCACAAGGTGGGAGAGGAAGAGAGCTTAGGATGTCTATTTTTTTCTTTTATAAATTTTAATGCAGAGGGTTTATTTGTTCAATTACTTATATTTATATATGTATATTTTTAACATATGCATGTCTGCAGACATAGGTGGACTGGGAAATATGAAGCCCATCTTTGGGATAAAGATAGTTGGATTGACCCAGAGAAGAAAGGAAAGCAAAGTAATATTATATATATATATATATGCTCCATAGATCCTTCTCTTATTTAACTTCGCATCTTTCTCTTTCATTTTTTTTTTCTGCTGACATTTTCCTTTTTCTTTTTCTTTTTTTCTCACTCACTCTCTCTCTAACCTGATCATGATGATGTATTCACTTCCTAGTCCATCTGGGTAAGTTTTTCCAAGGCCCGGATTAATATGGTGTGCATATATATATATGTAACAATTTAAAATAATTAAGAGCTCATTTGATTGCATGCATGAACACTTGCAGGAGGATATGATAATGAGGAGATGGCCGCCCACACCTATGATCTAGCTGCTCTCAAACTCTGGAAGGATAAAGCTATCCTTAATTTCCCCGTAATTAAATTAACCCCTTAATTTATCTTAATAATTGTTATATATAGATCTGTATTAGAAATGGCTTCAAAAGTTTAATCTCTCATTTAAATAGTTTCCTCAAATCTTGCAGGTAAGCACTTATGAGAGGGAGATACAAGAGATGGAGAACATATCCAAGGTTGACTACTTGATCTCTCTCCGACGTAGAAGCAATGGCTTTGCTCGGGGAGCCTCAAAATATCGCGGCGTTGCCAAGTATAGTCTTAAGTTTTCGATTGGCAAAAAAAATTTAAAAAAATTATGTCCATTGCACTAAAATCATGTCAAATTAATGGCATATTGCATGCTAGCTAAGGGCTAATTCTCGCAGGCATCACAACGAAGGGCGGTGGGAGGCGAGAATTGGGCACGTCTCCGGCTACAAGTATCTCTATTTGGGAAGTTTTGGTATGATCTCTTCTCCCTCCTTCGCTTCTCCATTAATGTCTTCTAGCAATGAGCTTGAGAGCTAGGTTGCCGTTTCTGTCACTAAACCAGTGTCAGCGAATTAGGTTACTTAGGACAAAAACACGAAGTGGCATTACATGTGAGACCCTGCATTTAATTAGCAAGTCCACGCGTGTGCATGCATGAGCACCCTTTTCTTCCAGCTTTATTCTCAGTTTTACGTTATTTTTTTGTCCACTTTGTAACTCTCCATTCTATCTAATTGCTAACTTAACGAATCATTTATGATACTTATATATATCTCAAAGATAAAACTTCCCCTATATATATATATAACTATGTGTGGGTTTCACTTTCTAATAATTTGATAATGCTGATGAATATATAACTGCTAGTTTTATTATTTATCAGTAACTAACTAACCCTAGTCCCTATATATATATATATAATGTATAGAGAAATGAAATAAACTAAGTAAATGCTATTTTCTTCTTCAGATAGCCAAGAAAAGGCAGCAGAAGCTTATGATCGAGCAGCCATCCATCACAGAGGCTCTGAGGCAGTCACCAACTTCGCAAGAAGCAACTATATCAACAACCCACAAGTACCTTCTGAACCACCACCACCACCACAACAACAACTTCCCCAAGACCCCCCAAACCCTCAGTCTCAGCTTCTCCCTGAGACAACTCCACCTCTTGATCAACTGCAAGCCCCACAACTTCCCCAGCTCCAACAGCTACCCCAACTGCCTGAGCACGACGCAAATCAAGAAACAGATCAACTTGCTACCGCTGCGATCTCCGATATTATGCCGGAACTCTCGTGGGACCTCTCCATGGATACGACTCCAAGCTTTGAGCCTTTCAACATTCCTGACACCCCGACGAGCCAACCCCAAGGCTTCAATTACTCGTTCGGCGACGGAATTTTCAACGATGGCTTCGAGGGACTTTGGCCCGACCAGGTCGTGGAAGATAGTAACATGCAGGAGCATTTGAGCAGAATATTGGGCTATGACAGTGTCATTAATGAGGGTCAAGAAGCAATGGCTGCAGTGCAACAGGGCGATGCTGTGATCGGGAGGGAGGAGGAAGCATCTACTTCTCAAGCCTTTGGTCTTTTTGGTCCTCCATTTGAGGACTCAGTTTGCTTCTCTCCCCTCGTGGACATCTTCTCTTGAAGCTGCTCTTCTCTGCAAATTTAGTAGTTCAGGTGTTGCAATGTCTGGAAGGCGTCAGTTGGTTCGAGTAATAGTAGTAGTAGTAATTCTGCTTTGTTTTATTATGGGTGTGTAGTTAGTGTGGCTGTTTGTTCTCGAGTCGGCATGGAATTGGGAGAGGTCACAAACTCTATGCTTTGTAGTGGGAGACTCTAAGTTATATATAATCTAGTTTGAACTTATTTTAAATAAGTTTAAATTTTGAGGCCGAGCTCGACAACCTCTCGAAGACTAAACGCTGAATGTAAAGAGTTTCTGACTATTTTAAGTCTACCATTACATTTTTTTTTTAAAATTTAAGCGTCTTAATTTATTTTAAAATTTAAATATATAAGAGATGATGAGTGTTTGAAAATTTGTTGATCGAGTCATCATCGGCGAGATCAACGACTTACATAAAATTTTAATATTTTTTCAAAATTTGCTAAATATTTAAAAATAAATTTGTATATATAAATTATTTTTGATGTAGTTACTTACATAATTTTTTTATGGTTAAATATATTTTATCATCGTGTATTTATATTTAAAATTATTTTTACTCTCATATTTTAAAAAAAACTTAAATCAATAATTATAATTATAATCAAAATAAAAATTTTAATTTTTCCGTCATACTTAACTTCAAAATGACCAAAATATCTCCCTCTGATATTTGATAGGCTCATGTTTTTAAAATAATATTGTCAAATGATTAAAATAACTATAATACTTAACTAAAAAAATAACGGTCTTAATATACAAGAGCTGTTTGAGATTTTTTAAAACATAAAATTAAAATAAATTTAAACATAAATACATGAAGTAAAATATATTTAATTATTTATTTTCAGAACTCTCAAAACATTATAAGAGGTACCTCTGACATCCAAACATAAATTGGAATAGGAATTAACCCTCTTAAATAGGCTAAAGAAAGTGTACATAGACTCAGAACAAACTGATCTCAAAAGTTACAAGATCCAGTGTTGCCATGGTAAGCCTCAAGAACCTCGGGAATTCGGCCAGCGTACTTGACAACAAACCTCCTGGAGAACTCCTCCTCATTAATCATCAGGAGAGCGGGAGTCAATCCCCTGCTCACTTCTCCTTTCGAAGCTAAGAGACCCAACACCGAACACCTTGGGATCACCCACTTCTCCAGGCTAAGAGATAGCAACCTTGGCTTCGCCAGCAACAATGGAGGCTCCCAACCGAGCTTCTTCACGTAGAACTCCACCATTTCCCTTGTCTTGTTCTCCGGTTGCAGCATGAAGTTGGGGTACTTCCTGAACGCCGACAGCGTCTCCTTCTCCGACCAACCCAAGTTCTTGTAGACTGCAATCTTCTTCTCCCACGACGGCACCGTCGATCCCGAGAATGCATGGACCGCGGAAACGAAAGTACGCGACGATGGCTCCAAGCCCATTTGCTTGAGCTGCCCGAGCTCTTCAATCAATCGATCGGGTTCCTTCATCAGAACGCGAGGATGCAAAGTTGCGAGCCTTATAATGCTCGGCTCTGGCATTCCATGGTTTCGCAAAATCTCAAGATTGGGGAGTACCATCATGTCAATATCGTACCGGAGCAACCGAGACGAGATCTTTAGCGCGGCGAGGGCAGCTTCGGCAGAGCCGAAGGCCATCTTCAGCGAATCAAAGTTGGGTATAAGCGTCTTCTCGAGGTCAGTCAGGAGGAGATTGGGGTCGCCGGAGACGAGCTTGGCGACATCGGAGTCCAGGTAGCCGATGCGGGCGAAGAAGTCGAGCTTGGGTTTGATGGTCTTCTCCGGGTCGGCGGAGAGGAGCCTCGGGTGCTTGGAGATGAGATTGGCGACTTGGGTCTTGGAGAAGCTGTGGTCTTTGAAGAGCTGGAGGACGGAGTCGGGGTTTTCCGGAGACTTGAGTCGGATCTTCTTGGCGGCGTAGGTGGCGGCGGAGGGGGAGAGGCCGCAGGAGGAGACGAGGTAGGAGATGGTGAAGGAGGAGGGGTCGGCGGGATTGTGGAGGAGGCGTACGAGGGTTGGGGTTGAAGGGGATTTGGTGGCTTGGAGGTGGGGAAGAAGGGCTCTTTGGATAGAGCGAAGCATTGAGACAGAGAAGAAGGGAAGAGTCAAGAAGGTTTTTGATTTGTGCCTCTTAAACCCTAAAAGCAAGAGCGAAGGCATTTTATTTCATCTTTGCCGATGTAAGGGTTTTTGTGCAAAGTTTTTGTTTCAATTTTTTCTAAAAACTTCCAATAATACGTGATAAATTACATTTTAACCCCCGGGAACCATCCAAAGCAAAGATTGAAGTATAGAGAGGATGCTTATATTTGGATACAAATGCTTCTTGTTGTTGAATAAAAATTTATGTGGTATAAGAATCTCTATACACACTGTTTGTACCTTTTCTCTCTGTATACAGTGTCAACATTACATCTGTTGCCATTACTGATCAAATTTCCCCACTGACCAACTAAAATCAACAGAAGATTAATTCACTGCTGCTGTTCTCCAGTGAGGCAAGAACCTTATTTGTTCAGCATTGTGTAAGCTGGCAAATCCTTTACACTGGTGATATCTTCCAGGGCTAACTCCCGCTCTATCTGAGTTCTTGTAGACTTCAGAACCTCCTGGTGAAAGAAAAGTTAACAGGGCCGGATACATAAATCTCACAGACAAGAAAATGTAAAAATAAACAAAAAAAATCATCAACAAAGTGACAAAGGAGATCAAAAGCTGAGGGATTAATTACATTGAATTCCATATAAGAAGCTCGTTTGGCGAGCCACTGAGCATCCATCATCCGAAAGGCTACGCAGTATAGATTATCAAAGGCATGTTCATCCCTTCCGAGGATCTCCAGGAAACGAACTCCTGCAGTGGAGGTTGGCGTGTCTAGAGAAAAAATATATATTTCATACATAAGCACAAGCACCAATCCGATAATTGTAAAGATTACAAGTCATATGCTCTTGGCAGTACCTGATTGTAGGTCTAACATCTGTATCAACGTGAATGAAATATTGATTCCAGCGACAGCGAAAGGGTACTCCCACTCAGCCCTCTTTCCCTCTTGTTTGTGAAGCAGCACCTGGAAGGACTCCTACACAAGGGAAAACAGAAGGTTGTGGAAATCATTGGTGAATGTTCAACCAGAAAAGGAAGAATAAGGAGGCTTAATGAACAGAAGACATCAAGTAGTTACTGGATAGTTCTTTGCAAAAAAGATCAGGTTCTCCAATGATATATATCCACCACCCCTAAATGCAGATGGTCCAAGTTAGTAAAAATCAATTAATCAACTATATTCATTTTTTTTTTTAATATGAGATACAGAAGTGACTTCCCTATAACTGATATTGCAGTTTATACTGATGTACCTGAAATCTGTTGATGGGTCCGTACCTTGCCAGCCCATCTCCTTCCACAATTCTGATTTTAGAGGAGGAAGTTCCCGATTAGGATAAGCCAACCTCCAGAGTTGCTTCAGTGCATTCTGCAGATCAAATAGTATCCTCTTTTTACAGTTCCATGATAACTTATAAGTAAATGATTACTGTCATTTGAGACTCAAAGAAGCACTATACTCATTTGAGAATCAAGGTAAAACCAAGCTACAGCTGGAGCCAACTTTGAAATTAGAGAAAATGGTCTAAATGGTCAAGAAGCAGTGTAAGCGTGTACATTGTGGTAGGATAACAAGAAGATCTGGAAAGAAGACATACTTGATGATCCAGACAGGCACTGTCAAAGGGAACTTGCAATCTCTCCCTTAATATTCTCAATCTTTCTTCCTAGATGGTTTACAATGAAAACAATCAGCTTTGGATGGTCTTATATGTATCTGCACATATTTGTATATACAAGCAAACACAAATGTAGCTAAGTTGAAGCTATATCACAGTGTAAAAGCCAAATAAGCTATCAAGTTCCTACATATCGATTTTTCAACCACTACCAATGGTAGAAATTAGACAACACCTTTATGCTATTTATTATGGATTCAAATGCACATACTTCATAAAAAAAGTTTAAACAAGGAGAATTGACAATAGAGTTAACTATTCATGCAACTGCATTCATGTAAAAACAAAGAGGCAACAATAATGATTATTCTCCTAATTAGATGAAAGACAATTGAGTTTGACAAGTAAATATTTTATATAAATTGCATGATTTCACACGAGCTGAAGTTTACACAACGAAATGTGCATATAACCAAAAGAAATTAACAATTAATTAAACACGTTGCATAAACTTATATGGAAAAAGTTAATAAGAAGTCCTCCTAGATAAAGGACACTAAAAGCACCATTAAGCTACTTCCCACTATGGTATCCATATATTATGGACAGAAATTTCATATCTTTTACTTCTATTGAGTTGACAAAAAAATAATGATAATAATAATATGCAGAGGAAAAAAGTGTACACCTGTAAGGGACTAAGATATATTGGGCGTCCATTTTGAATAACAGAAGGAAAAGGTAAAAACCTTCCTAGAACTGAACCCGAGCCAGCAATAATATTTTCTGCAGAGAATGATTAAGCTCTATATCCTTCAGCACAATGAATCTCACTGGGAACTCAATATAAAGATTTGATAGTGCTATGAAGTATAAGAAGTGACAAGTACCTAACCATTGTGTCCACTGCTGAATCAGGTTTGAGAAGATGTATGTCCAATGGAGCTGCTCCTTCTTTTTGTCATCCAAAATATCTTGCTCACTACTGTGATCATATCTCTTTAAACAACAACATGCTTAATAAGCAGTTATAATAATGGAAGTTATATAACTTGATCCCTCAATACAACAAGAACGAAGCATTACCTCGGAATGGTTGCCTCCATAGTTATAATTTCCAAGAAGAGGCTCATCTAGAGAATCTGACATTGATCCATGTATAATTTCATTTTTTTTCCCATCAAGATCTCCATGATGGAGCCGTCTTCTTAAAGTTCTTGTTGCCATTATAGATGACTACTTGGCTTCAATAACCTTACCTGTAACAAATGAAATAATAAGTATGTAATAAACATGAAAAATGTCAATATTTTAGATGACAAGCTCGATCTAGCCATGGTACTCTCAAAGAGTTCTTTTGAAAAGAGGGAAAGCTATCACAGGTAAATTAGCAAGAACATCAGAAAGTTATTAATGGTCGATTGTGATGGTTTTTATTATACTCAATATCTCTTATGACTGATGAGTTATAGAAATGCTTGGATAAGAATATCATGCTTGCAACAAAAGAAGTATATACCTCAAAATAGGCCAAGCATTCAAAACCATTTTCTTTCTGCCTGATGCTTATAAGATGAAAATGTGATTCCCACCTATGCTGATGAGAAAACCTAAACGGTCAACAGAAGTGCTTCCTATTGTTCAAGAGAAACTTTCTTCTCTAGATTTGTAACTAAAAATCTTGTCTCTTTTATCTAGAGTTATAGAAGAAGCAACGAACTCTTTCTTTCATCTTGCTTGATCTTACTTCGAGAATGACTTAGCGTTCTCTCCATAGTCACATTCTTATGAATTATATGAGAAGACACTTCATGGTCATGAGGTCCTCAAATTTTTCTAACAAACTTTTTTAAGGAAATAGAACATAAATTCATTTAAGAATGTATAACATATCATGTGTATCTCAATCTTATTCTGCCTTTAAGCTTTATATCAGCAAAAATGCATGAATGGTACCAACTTGACAAAAGAAATTACAGAGCTAAATCCACCTTCTTCTACCAATTTTCTTTTCCAGAACCTATCTGACCAACACCATAGAGACCCATTACTAGTCTCAGCAGGATTAATACAAGATGAAGAAATTGCAACGAATATATAATTAAAACAAACAATTTATAACAACCATTCAAAAAACCAAAAGTGCCAAGAAGCTAAATTAGCATCCAGAGAGAACCCAACGTATGAATATGATCAAGAATGAACCCAAAAAAACTAAAAAAAAATACCAACAAAAGCAAAACTAGAAGATCATACCAAAGTCGCGAGATTTCGAACCTTTCCAACTCGAATTGCGCAAAGCCCAAAAGGAGGAAAGTAAACCCTGCTTCGAAGAAAAGCTTTTGGACCTCTTCCTGCTTTAAGAATCCGAATGAAAACGTCGCTCTTAAGATACGATTATTTAATATTTTCGAGTTTTAAGCCCTTTCCCTAGTCTTCGCGGACTGGTAGGAGAGCTAGTGATATAACCATCCCATAAATTATCTAAATCCACACCACCCAGTATCTAAGTTTCCGAGCATAATCTAACTTTTTCTACATGTGTGGTGTCAATATCAATTTAATCACGGGGCCGTTAGATTAGCCTGGTGCTACTAATCAAGGGCGAGTGATGGATAGTAAAATCCATGATTAAATTTAGTGGCTTTATTTTGATTGGAATATTTATTGGAGTTCTTTTATATCACGGCTGGCAATTTCCAACAGATAGATCCCCAACTACTCTTTTATGAGTCGGACCAATTTTAAAGTTCCTCCAGGAATTAATTTCTGAAAGAAATTGATGTTTTATATAAAACATTAGCATTGGCATTCGCCTTTTAATCTTTTATGAACTCATGCATCACTCATGTTACAAGTATTATTGGATGCGAAAGAATAAATAAATTTTGGTTAATGTTTTAGTTCAGATCAATACGAATGAGCTTGGATATGCATGGTGGTCGATAAATTTAGAGGTGATAAATCCATCCGGCCCGGCCCAAGCCTACCGACATTATTGAATATAATAAAATAGAACTTCGCACCGACACAAACCCATCCAGACAAGAACGGCAAATCCCTCGTTTGACAATTTATCCGCTACCAGCCAAAAGATGCTATTGGCCCTCAAGAAGTTTTTTTTTTTTTTTTTTTTTTTCCCTTTGACTAAGTCCTACTAGGTGAGCAAGGCTTCGCCATTAGATTGGCCTGCAGAGTTCTTGAGGTGAAGGAGAAGGTGTTCTTACCGCTACTACTGCTTACAACTACTACCCATGGCTAGCACAATGCTAATCTCTCTCTCAAAGCTAGCAGTTAAGGTAGCATCGTCATTTACTTCTACGCCGGCTTCCGACGTGGTGGCCTCGGAGCTCGACAAGCTCAAATCCGCTGTCAGCGATATCCGTCGCCTTCTCGCCGATCTCGAGAAGAGGGAGATAAGGGAGGAGTCCGTCAAGCTCTGGCTCTTCGAGCTCAAGCAATTCGCCTACGATGCCGAAGATATATTAAGTGATGTCGACTCGCAAATACTCTGCTCCAATTTGGAACGCAGCCTTCATCTCAATACTCACAAGAGAAAGCGAGAGACGAAATCCTCATCCTCATCCTCATCATCGTCATCATCGTCATCAATATTTCCTTTCTTTGGTAGTAGTTCGCAAGAAGAACATGTGAACAATCCTAAGAGGCCAATGCATCAAATATCATCTCCATTTGCAAGTTTCAAGGCTAAACAAGTTGCCTGTGAAGCGGATGTCACGATGAGTTATTTGGATTACGACATGATGCAAATCGATATCGGTAATCGCGAGGAAGAGCAGGAGGTAATTGATCTCATTCCTTCTCCTTTGCTTGATGCTACATTTGTTCGTGAATTGGTTCCTAGAATAAAGAGGGTCATGGAGAGGTTTGATGAGATAAAGAGAGATCGAGTTGCGCTAAGTTTACGACCTGAAGATGGTACGAAGAGGGCTCAAGCGACTCTTCAACGGGAGACAACGGCGATCGCGGAGCAACCGGAAATTATCGGTAGGGAGAATGACAAGAATAAGATAGTTGAAGCATTGTTATCTAATGATGCTGTTCAAGTTGTATCCATAGTTGCCATGGCTGGAATGGGCAAGACTACTCTGGCTAGACTTGTCTACAATGATGTGAGAGTAACTGAGCACTTCGAGCTAAAGTCATGGATTTGGGTGTCCCAATCTTATGATGCAACTAGACTTCTAACGGCGATCATACAATCTGTTACTGAACAAGAATGTAGTCTTTCTGATCTAGGCAAGCTACAGAATAGATTGATGAGGGTTCTATCAGGAAAGAAGTTTTTTCTTGTGCTTGATGACATATGGAACGAGGATCCAATTCTATGGAAGGTATTACAAGAACCCTTAATTAGCTGCGGCAGAGGAAGCCGAGTCATGATCACTACTCGCAACGAGAATGTTTCATCAGTGATGGGAGCAAATTTGTTCAGATTGAATCATTTGTCGATGAGCCAAAGCTGGGCGTTGTTCTACAAACATGCCTTTGAATGCAACGGGAACGTTGCTCATCCAAGTCTAGTGGAAGTTGGCAGCGAAATCGTCAAGAAGTGCAAGGGAGTCCCCCTCATGTTGGTCACACTTGGGGGATTACTATCCTCTGAAACAAGTAGAGAAATATGGGATGAAATTTTGCTTAGTGATCTGTGGGACATAGATGAGGGCGAAGAAAAAGTCTTGGAGGTCTTGAAATTAAGTTATCAGCATCTACCTGCATATATAAAGCCATGCTTCACATACTGCGCTGTGTTTCCGAAAGGCCATGAGTTCGAGATGGAGAGTCTTGTGCGAATGTGGGTAGCGCAAGGATTCATTCAGACCGATGATGCGAAAAAGATGGAAGAAACCGGGCGAATGTATGTTCATGATCTACTAAGGAGGTCACTGTTCCATAACCAGTCTTACTTCGATTACAAGCTCAATTTTGCGATCCATGATCTCATACATGACATGGCTAAATGGATCGCCGGTGAAGAAACTAATATAGTAGAGACCTTATCATCACACGGCATTACATCAAAGAAGTTTGTTCGCCATTTATCTGTTCTTGTCAACACTGAAGTATCAGTATCATTTGAAATGAATCATGAACATGATGCCTTGAGATCACTTGTACTGGTTCCTGGCTGGAGAAACGATTTTAGACTTGAAAGAAATTTTTTTGAATGGACAGGGATGAGATATCTCCGAGTGCTGGAATTGCAGGGCAGTGGAGTGCCAGAATTGCCGGAAGAAGTAGCCAACTTGAAACATTTGCGATACCTTGGCCTTTCTGGTGCTAGGATTAAAAGGTTGCCAGAATCAATCTCTTGCCTCTATAGCTTACAAACACTCGATCTCCAATTCTGCAATAGCCTCGTAGAGCTACCGAAAGGTGTCAAAGATTTGATCAACCTGCGTCACCTTGTTGTCCACAGCAAATACACAGCTCCGAGTTTTGTTAGTTTCTTGTTCAGGGGTGAGAAATTGATGATGCCAGCCGGCATTGGAAACTTAACTGCACTCCAAACTCTGCCATTGCTTGCATTGAGCAGAGATAGAGCATATGCAAGGATATCAGAACTTAAGGATCTCAATGATCTGAGAGGAAAACTTTCTATTGTGGATCTTCATAACATAACTCATGCTCATAGGGGTGAGGCTAAGGAAGCAAATTTGAGAAGCAAGAAATGTCTCACATGGCTAGCTCTGAAGTGGCATACTTCTATGAGTTTTATAGATTCAAGAGACGAGGATGATAAGGAGGTGCTCGAAAGCCTGCAGCCTCACACCAACATCGAAATCATTGAGATAGAAGGATACAAGTTCTCCTTATTTCCAAATTGGTTATGTGATCCTTCCTTCTCAAACTTAGTAGATGTTAGTCTCTCGCACTGTGTGAACTGCGAGAAACTCCCAGCCCTGGGGCAACTTCCTTCTCTCAAACTTCTCGATGTGTTCCACATGCATAGTTTGCGATGCATTGGACCCGAATTCTATGGTGAAAACAAGGTTAGCTTCCCATCACTCCAAAGTCTACAACTCAAGATGTTGCCCCATTGGGAGGAGTGGTTGCATAAGAGTGAGGAGCGCATTGCTTTCCCTTGTCTCCAGAGCCTTACAATCTCAGCATGTGGCAAGTTAGCTAGTCTTTCTCTATACAACTTCCTTGCACTGCAGGTGCTTCGTGTAGACAAATGTGACCAACTCAGAGCAGTTCATGGTCTAGATGTCTGTTGGTTCGTAGCAAAAGAGAAGAGCAGCCTCCACTCTATGGACACTTCAATTTCTGAGCATCAATTGCCAGCCAAAATTCGGACAGTGGAATTCACTGCATGTCCATCACTACCAGAATTATGCAAAAGCCATGCTAAAGAGTTGTCAGAAAACAGGTAATGCAAGCTGACAGGATGATTTAGCTCTCAATTCTTTCTTTCTTTTGAATTGTATCTTTTCGCTTTTATAATTAATGTTTCATTGTGTAATAAAAGCAGGAAGAATTTGATTCACTGCAGAAGATCATCAAGTCAGCGGTAGGATGAACCTTTACATGCACTAAGTCATCAAGTGACAACAACTCCGAGTTGCAGTTTTTAGATAGGTTTTTGTTTAAGTTTAGCTCAAATTCAGACTTTTTAGACTTGCCGTGTCAGGACATTCGAACGGGTTCGAATGCAATTTTTCGAAAGGATTTGCACTTTGCAGGCGTTCGAACACTATCGTGAGCTTTAGATTAAAGTTCTGCTAGCATTCAAATGGGCCCCACAAGGGTTCAAAAAGGGAGATAGCATTGATGGCTTCCAGTGAGTCGCCTTCAATGATGATATGCTTCATGAGGAGATGAGGCTCTCTTGGATCTTAGGCTAGTCTAAGTGGGATTAATGAGCATTAAATACTCTTTATTTTTTAATCCAGTTCGTTGGATTTGGTTCCATACTTCCATGATCCAAGAAAACGTAGAACTGTAAGAACAGAGAATAAATATAAGAGCCTTATCTCCTCACCTTATATATATATATATATTTGTCTCTCTCCAGAACGTTGACTTTTCCCTCTTTAGCCTTCTAATTAAATAGGTGAAGTAAGTAGTTGAGCTTCATTTATTGCTCCAGCTCCCAATTTTATCGATGTATTATTCCCCCACGATGTGAGAGCTACATAGTTTGACATGCAGTAGATGCATACTTACGGAAATAAATAATTACAGTTCACCGTATTACATGGCCCAAGGCTTAGATTTCCCAGCTTATCCAAGTAAAAAAACTTTCACTTGGATTTTTTTTTTCTGTTTCTTCTTCTGAAGAAGGTTTCGAACTATTTATTAGCAAAGAGTACGCATCACTGCACTATATTTTACCTATCTGACTAAGCCCA
The DNA here is from genome assembly GCF_019914945.1 of Typha latifolia. Classification (NCBI taxonomy): domain Eukaryota; kingdom Viridiplantae; phylum Streptophyta; class Magnoliopsida; order Poales; family Typhaceae; genus Typha; species Typha latifolia. Next base: position 2,251,706 of record NC_133087.1, on the reverse strand, counting down.
ACACTTGTTTCACATGTATAAGACCGTCCCATTGCAGCATATATATATAAATCCTTTCCAAGATCTACAGAGAGAGGAATAGAGAGATGGAGGAAGGTGATCTCAGTGAGAGTCTTCTTCCCCTGGAGGAGTTGGCGGAGGAGGAGAAGTTGAGCTGTCGGTTATGGGCAGAGTCCAAGAAGCTGTGGATTGTGGCTGGGCCTGCCATTTTCATGCGCTTCTCTACTATGGGGGTGTTGGTCACCACGCAGGCCATTGTTGGCCACGTCGGGCCCACCGAGCTCGCCGGCTATGCCCTCGCCTTCACCGTCTTCGACCGCTTCGCCGTCAGCATTTTGGTACGCCGTCCTCCTCTTGGGTTACTGAATTGCTATCTAGAATGAAGAAATATACAAAGGATGAAATGTATGCTCAGTTCAAAACTTAGCGGCTCTAATTCTAACTGTGTCGCACTCTGCAGCTAGGCATGGCAAGTGCACTTGAAACCTTGTGTGGGCAAGCATATGGAGCAAAGCAGCATCACATGTTAGGCATCTACCTACAAAGATCATGGCTCATCTTATTCGGATGTGTCATCCTTCTCCTTCCAATCTTCCTCTATGCAACCCCACTGCTTCGTCTTCTTGGCCAAGAGGAGTCCATCTCAAAAGCAGCAGGGACTATCTCTCTCTGGTTCATCCCCATCATCTTCTCGCACATCTTTAACTTCACATTCCAGATGTACCTCCAATCCCAGAGCAGAAACATGGTCGTCACCTACTTTGCAGTGATCTCGGTGGCTCTGCATCTATTCCTTTCTTGGTTGCTGGTGTTCAAGTTATCAATGGGGGTTGCTGGGGCAATGAGCTCGATGATCTTGGCAATGTGGATCCCTGTCTTTGGGCAGTTTGCCTTTGTCATTGGTGGTGGCTGCCCTGAGACTTGGAAGGGCTTCTCATGGAGTGCTTTTACTGATCTCTGGATTGTTGTCAAGCTTTCTTTGTCTTCTGGAGCCATGATATGGTAACGCTTTCTCCCTCTACTTATGCAATGCTTGGGTATTTGTACCAAAAATCATTTCTGTCACCAATCCACAACGCTAAGATTTAGGAAATAAAAACAGGTTATTGACGTTTAAACTCATGACATCCAGAAAAACTATCTCTGATACCATATCAGATAACCAATTTACTGAAAAGCTTAAGCGGTTAGATTCTGGACCAACAATTTATATCATGACTTTAACAATTTTAAGGTACTTCTGAAACCCAAGCATTTTCTACGTAGCAGATGCCTTAAACTTAGACTTAGCTTGATTATTGCATTACTATTATTTGTTTTGTGTAGCTTGTGCTTTTTTAATGCAGTTTGGAGCTATGGTACAATACTGTACTAGTACTATTGACAGGATACATGAAGGATGCTGAGACAGCGATTGATGCACTGTCTATATGGTATGTATTCATCTCATCATTTGCCTGTGGAATATTTTGGCGAAGTAATGAAGTAATCTGTTTTTCTTTCTCTTGATCATTTGAGCAGCCTCAACATCTCAGGATGGGAAATTATGATATCTGTTGGTTTCTTAGCTGCAGCAGGGTATTACTTCATCTCCTGTTAATTATATCATCTTAAAAAATTTAAAAGTTTTTGAGATGAATTGAATTCAAATATATAAATATATTGCAGTGTTCGAGTGGCGAACGAACTCGGAGCAGGCAATGCAAAGGCTGCAAAATTCTCGATCATCGTCGTCGTCGCGACATCCCTTGCTATAGGAGTTGTGCTACTTGCCGTGTTCTTAGGGCTTAAAGGAAGCATTGGTTACATATTCACAGATAGCAGAGAGGTGGCTGATGCAATTGGTGACCTATCTACTCTACTAGCTTTCACTATACTATTGAACAGTGTTCAACCTGTGCTCTCAGGTGAGCTTCTCTTTTATAATACCAAATTCCTATAAATTATCCTTTACAAAGATAAGATCACATATCTTGTTCATTATTCTCTTAAATAGGAGTTGCAGTTGGAGCAGGGTGGCAAAGTTTGGTGGCATATGTGAATATTGCATCCTATTACTTAATTGGAATTCCACTTGGTATTGTGCTTGGATATGTGATCGATTATCAAGTTAAGGTAAAGTTAATTATAAATATATGAACTCTTCCAAGAACATTTTGTTGTTTAATGAAGTAGTTGATATTATTTCTTGAATTCTCTTGCAGGGAATTTGGATAGGAATGATGGTGGGGACATTAATCCAAACTGTGGTTCTCACTTTAATCACATGGAGGATGGATTGGGACAAGCAGGTAGAACTAATGAACCAAATCTCGAACCTACATATTATTTCATGCTGCATAGCTTTTTATAACTTATGAACTAAAATGATCACATAAACGATAGAAATTAAATAAGAGCTAAGGTTTTTTTTTTTTTTATGCATGAACTTTACAGGTAGAGTTGGCCCAAGAACGAGTTAACAAGTGGTTCTTGCCAGAAACCGAGAAATCTAATCTTGGATAGGATTCTGATTGATATGGCCTTGCAAATTTGATAGCTCACAGGTTGAGTACTGTGTGTCTGCTAAAGCTCAGTTTGACATTAGTTTCAACTTTTTGAGATTAAATTTATATTATTTAGCTTTAAGGAGAGCTCAATTAAGCTTAAAATTAAGATGAGCTCAATTTTTTGAGGGCATATTTGATACTAGAATTAAAAATAAAAAATCGGTTTGTTTGCATGTTTACCTTGCAAGATTCCCTTATTTTCCTATATTCTCTTCAAATCTATATTTTTATGTGGATACCCTTTAAGTTAGTTTTTGAATTTTGTTTACTACTACAAGTTAAATTCTCAGTAATTTAGCATAACAAAAAAAATATATATATATAGATACCCTTAACTTTAATAAATAAAAACAATAGTATTTATTATTTTATAGTTAGGTTTGAGAGGCATCCAAATCCATGAAAAATACTTTTCAGGGATATAGAAGCAAATGTCAATAAGGGTATATACACAAATAAGATATTTTAGAGCAGTATACGTGCAAAAAAATTATGTAAAATTTACTTTATTCTCTTTTCTTTGGTAGCCTTATTATTGTGTAAAATTTTGTTTGGCATTTGATACATGAGCAATGATTGGATACTAACTAAATTATTAAAAAATATTTTCATTTGTCGATAAATTGAAGGGTCTATAAGATATTTTGCATATGTAACTAGATTAGCTAATAAGTAAATTAGAATTTAAGTATTTTTTTATTGTTTATCCTTATAAATGTTTCCCTAGTAATAGGAGTATCAACTTCTACTAATTTATTATTATTTTTATTTTTTTATAAAAAAAAATAGATAGCTTAGAAAGAGAAATAAAATAGGACTAATTTATTTTTACAATTTAAAACAATGACTGGTACTTCCAACTAATTTTATTTAGAATTATTTAATTTTAATAGTTAAATTTGAAGAAAAAAAAATTAATAGTATAAGTTGAATCGTTTGTCTTGATATATGTTCGCATATGGGCTCCTCCTTTTAAGAGCATCTCCAATGCTTGCTCCATATTTGGAGCTCATATGGAGCCAAAAATGGAGCAAGAGCCCCGTGCACTCCAATGCACCGGGCTCTATATATATTAAAATAATAATATAATACATATTATTATATTAACTATTTTAAATTACTTAATATATCATCTTAACGTTATTATTTTTTATTAAAAAATATATGGTTAGAAAACTCTCAACGAGATCTTAAAATAAGACTAATATTCAATAGTTTTAGAAATAATTTTAAATTACTAATTTTTTAATTAAATGTATCGAAATTACATTACACGAAATAAACATCGAATCATTGAATGAGTGAGCATTTGGAATTCTTCAGGCACGATTTTCCATTATTAAAGGACCAGCACGATTTTGGGATAAACGAGTATTACACGACATCATGATTGCTTGTGTGATACTATACAATATGACGGACAAGGAACCCGATATTGTTGATTCTACTCAACTTCCAGTCATTGAAGAGCTTGAAGCCAATGATGATGAACGATTTCAACGATTCCTTGCTCGACATAGGAAGATCCAAGATAGAGAGGCTCATTTTGAGCTTCGAAATGTACTAATTGAACGCTTATGGCAAACGCATGAGAATGAAGGAATATAAATTTTAATGTAATTTTTATTTGATGTATTTCATTTTTAATGTATTTCATGTTTGATGTATTTCATATCTAATGTATTTTAATTTTTAATATTTACATTAGGAATAATTTTGAGTAATTATATTTTAGGATACATAATTTATTAGACTCATTTTTGTAAATAATAAAAAATTTTAAATTTAAATTAACTCAAAAATAATTTACTATTAGACTCATTTTAAAGGTCTCGATGAGACATTTCTAATAGTATTATTTTTGTTAAAAACTGATTAGTAAAACTAATTATATACTCAGTTTAACTAACTAAATTATTTAACAAAGGATACAAATAGAATTAAAATTATTGAATATAACAATTATTGAGCAATTTGGACATTTTCAAAAAATTGATACAACAAATGGAGCCCGCTCCATTTTCATGGTGGGGCTCCAAATTTGGAGCCCTACTATTCCTGGCTCCAAATTTGAAGTCCTATTTAAAGCCCCATTGGAGTTGCTCTAAGATACACTTTCGAAAGCCTTACTCTATTTCCGGGAAGTTGCAAAGAGGAGGTTTTAGTTAGGAACAGAACAAACCAAAGAGAAAAGAAAAACCTATTTTGAATAAACGAAATATTCATATGGCTTTTGTAAATATTTTAGAATAAAGGAGTCAATTTGTAAATATGTTAAAATAGGGGTTTTCTGCCAAAGTGGGACCGGGCATCTTCCTCGTTTGTGATGAATGCATCACGTGTCAGGATCATGCATCTACCCTTCAAACGACGGAAAAATTGTTCAAAATTTATAGCCTCGAATCGTTGAATATGTGTGTATTAATTTTCTGACTCATTGGGACAAGTTTGATTTCCATGGTAAAGAAGAAGAGAAAATATCAATGCAATCTGCATCTTTCCGTTGGAAATTCTCAAAGATGCCCCTTGTTGAGTTTAATTTCAATTTTTTTTTCTTTTCACTTCAAAATTTCTTACCTGAAAAAGTGAAATTTCTGTTATTTAATATGATTTAATGTATTTACTTTACCCCGTGAATATTATTTCATATCGCTTGTGAAAATATTAACCAAATTGCAACTATAAATATTGTTAATAAATAATAATAAGTTAAATAAATATGTATTTAGAGAGAGAGAGAGATCAAGCTGATAACACTTTCTAAGATTAAAAGAAAGAGACAAGATTAATCTTGAAAGAATAATCTAATCATAAATCATAAAGTTTAAAAGAGTATAATAATTTCGTCTCGTAATCAAAGTAGAGTTCCCTCCCTGTTCCCCTCCTAACTAACTAAGGTGGAACGATATTGTTGACATGTCGGTAGGAAAAAGTTTTAGTTTTAAATAAAAATGACAGCTGACAAGTAGAGTTCCCTCCTTGTTCCCCTCCTAACTAACTAAGGTGCTCAGCCTACTCCATCGCATGAGGAGGAATTAAGCTCCAAGATAATAAGCACCATCGGTGGTGCATTTCTGGAGAATCCTGTCACTTTGATGTTAATTTACGTGGTAGCTAAAAATACAATTATCAAACCGACAAGATTAATTAAAACGAATGCTGGTGGATGACGTTTATTCTAGTAGAGAGGAGTAATCGTTTTTGGTATTATCTGGTCCCTTTCCTTCCATTTGATTCTTAGGAATTTTATAAAATCCACCAATACCTTTCACTTTATCATCAGTAATATTCTATTAGTATCACTCAATCTCTTTGATATAAATAAAAGATAATCTCTATTCGAAGTATAACAAAGTGGTTGATAGCCATTACTGTTTCAACCTGTAACATTAATTTCAACGATCAATGCAACTACCTACCACCATTGGTTCCTAAAATTAGATGCTTGCTCCGGCTCAGCCTCTGCATACGTCGACAAATCAGGTGGACGCCGGAGTCTTACACTCCCAATATATAGTTCTTTATTATTATTGTTGTTGTTTACTGAGTGGTTAGTTATCATCTTTAAAATATTGAAAGATTAATACTAATAAATTTTTATAAAAGATATTATGCAAGTGATGTCAGTTCTTTCCTAATTAAAGTGTTAGAGAGTAGTCCTATTGGTATTCCCTCCATTCTAAGGGTGTTCTAGTCTTCATTTTTGAAGATGTACAATCCAAGATCTCCACTTCAACGTATATTCTATATATAAGCCACTATCAAGTTTTTGTGCTAGAGTGTCCACTACTCGATCAGGGAGAGAGCGCGCGCTCGAGAGAAAGAGGAGTAGAATGGACGGCGGTGATAGCACCGAGAGGCTCCTCCCCGTCTCGTCGTGGCGAGACGAGAAGGAGGTGGAGGTGGATGAGAAGGCGAACAGTCTGGGCCGGAGGATATGGGCCGAGTCGAAGAAGATGTGGGTGGTGGCGGGGCCCGGCATCTTCACACGATTCTCCACGTTCGGTGTGTCGGTCATCAGCCAGGCCTTCATCGGCCACGTCGGATCCACCGAGCTCGCCGCCTATGCCTTGGTCTTCACCGTCCTCGTCCGCTTCGCCAACGGCTTCCTGGTACCCTCCGTTCCCCATCTCACTTCCCCTTATTTCTCCTGTCCATTAATTTCCTTCCTAGTTACAAGAATGTAGGTTGTAGTTGTTAACCGTGGCTCAAAACATTGGCAGTTGGGCATGGCGAGCGCATTAGAAACGCTGTGTGGGCAAGCGTATGGTGCAAAGCAATACCATATGCTTGGTATATACCTCCAGCGATCTTGGATCGTCTTGTTCGGATGCTCCGTTCTTCTTCTTCCAATCTATATCTTCACCACGCCGCTCCTCCGCCTCCTCGGCCAGGAGGAATCCATCGCGGTGGAGGCGGGGACCATTGGGCTCTGGTTCATCCCCATCGTCTTCTCCTACCTCTTCTCCTTCACTTTCCAGATGTACCTCCAGTCGCAGAGCAAGAACGTCATCATCACCTACTTAGCCTTGTTCTCCCTCTCCCTCCACGTCTTCTTCTCGTGGCTGATGGTGATCAAGCTCTCAATGGGAGTCACAGGTGCGATGATCTCGATGATACTCGGGATGTGGATCCCTGTACTGGGGCAGTTTGGTTTTGTACTCTGTGGGGGTTGCCCACTGACGTGGAAGGGCTTCACCTGGAAAGCTTTCGCTGACCTGTGGTTGGTCGTCAAGCTCTCCTTCTCTTCTGGTGCAATGGTTTGGTAATTGCCTCTCCCTTTTTCGCAAACGGAACGATGTACAAAGTATGCTGCATATCTCATCCCATGCCATTCTTTTTCATGCAGTTTGGAGTTGTGGTACAACACTATATTGGTGTTATTAACTGGGTATATGAAGAACGCTGAGGTTGCAATTGATGCACTCTCTATATGGTATGTAAAACCTCCTAATTAAAATATTTTCTTGCCATTTGTCTTGCTGCTCGATTGTTCTGAACTAAAAACGCTTTTTTGTTGATCTGAGCAGCCTCAACATCAGTGGATGGGAGCTGATGATATCTGTAGGTTTCATGTCAGCTGCAGGGTATTCTAATCCCTCACTTTGTTCTATCTTTCTTTTGTAGTTTCATCCTTGAACAGAGCGTCGTACTATAACTTTTCCCACTTGTGCGCATAGATGAAGACAAGTTCTTGAAATCATCTAGTCTATATTTAAGTTGCGATTCTCTCTTTGATAGATAACTATCTTAACGCCGAGCAATATAACCATGCAGTGTTCGAGTAGCGAATGAACTCGGAGCAGGGAGCGCAAAAGCTGCAAAATTCTCAGTTGTTGTCGTTGTAGGGACATCGTTAACAATCGGAGTAATATTATTTGTAGCCTTCCTATGCTTTCATGGAAGTCTTGCTTATTTGTTTACGAGTAGCTCAGAAGTTGCTGATGCAGTTGCCGATTTAGCTCCTCTGTTGGCTATAACAATCTTACTGAACAGTGTCCAACCAGTGCTTTCTGGTGAGTGCCTCTTCTATCTTTCTTCCAGGAAAAATATACTACGAATTTAAGGAAATCGAGGATAAATTTTCTGTTGATTTTCATGAACAGGTGTTGCTATTGGGGCAGGATATCAGAGCCTGGTAGCCTATGTTAGTATGGGTAGCTACTACTTGATAGGAATCCCCATTGGAGTCTTGCTTGGATACTTAATTGGTTATCAAGTTAAGGTAAAAAAAAATTTCTTTCATCTTCTATTTCCATTTAGTTTTTCTTACATGATATATGAACAATTGGAGAGCTTCTGTAAAGCCCTCAATTTATGAAGTAAATTTGTAGGAAATCTTTGCGATAAATTAAGAGGTCACAGTTTGATATTAGGTTGCTAAGCTTCGATCTTGCTTGAAATCCACTTGCAGGGAATTTGGATCGGAATGATTATTGGGACAATGATACAGACTTTTGCTCTTATTTGGATTACTTGGAGAACTGATTGGGACAAGCAGGTAACATACAAAAAAAAAAAAATCTTTGATTATCTAACAGCTACAGTAACTGTAATGCTAAAATGTTTCAAATACTCGAGATTGATAAACAGTATCATCTATCGATGACTAGACTCCTAACCCTAAAATTTCTATAGATCGATATTCGCTTTATATTTTTCATGTTATTTTTCTCAATTCTCTTTGTACTCTTAATCTGTCGTGCAGGTTGCCATCGCTCAAGTGCGCGTTAATAAGTGGCTTTTGCCGGAGGAGTGTAATTGACCTACTCTTCCTATCACAACGGAGATTTGAAGACTGAGCAGCTATTACTGTGTTCACAGGGATAATTTTTTTGCCAGTGTAGAACTAGTTACAGGTTAGAGTAGAAAAAGTTCCACCTAATGAGCTATTGGATCTTATATGTATGGTTCAAAGATCCAATTAAGCAATATGTATATGAAACATGACATGATATATTGATATCTCAAAGCAATGCATCACTAGTCACTGGGTCTGAGCTCAGATGATCTATGTACATGTTGCTATTCCTACTGAATGAAAAGTACTGTGAATGAAGTAGAAGTTATTACCGGTTAGCTGTTCTAATCCGACCCGAGCTATCACGATCCGATCCAAACAAGTGTATTCGTGTGGTGGAGAATATCCATTACCCGGTTCTTAACACGGATTTGGATCCAATTCTATATTCTTCATCTAGCACCCTGCCATAATACTGTTACTTTGCCTAATTGATATTAACTTTGGTCTATAGTTTATGTAATTATACTGATTAATATAATACTATTGATTTTTTTTTAAACCTTAGATACATACTAACCAAATATTTTTAAGTAATATCTCACTTTACCCGACCCTATCAAATCAAAAAACTTTTGAAAATCTAATTAGTCCATCTTTCTCATCAAATTATTCCTCACACTATAATTTAATCTCTTTTCTCAAATTAAATCTATATAAGTGAAAAGAGGGTACAATCAAAAGTTAGTTATAAGCTCTTAAATAAAATAGAGAAAAGAGGAAAGATATTTTATGTATTTTAAAAATTATTCTTAGCATTCTAAATGTTTAATAGGAGTAGTTGGACTATAAAAGAGAACAGTGTTAATAAAATAATAATAAAACGTAGAGTGTTATTTGAAAATTTTCAAAACATACTAATGACGTCCAGGCTTTCCAAATTCGAATGCCCCATTTCTCGCTCTCCATCTCTCTTCTTTAGAGAAGAAAGAGATTGAAGACGAAGCTGAGACTCCCATCCCTCGACAATCGAAGAATACCAATTAGATTTTCCGCAGATCCCGAGGTAACGTGGATCCTTCCTTCCTCCTTTCCATCTCAATTGGACTTCCTTTTACTTCGTAGATCTCAGATCTCAGATGCGTCTCTTACTGGCATTGGTTTTTATGACATCAATCTGTTCCACTTTCGAGCGGATCTCGCTATAAAAGTTCTAGATCCAATGTAGATTTGCAATCGCCGTGAATAAACATGGAAAACACTCGACTTGATGCAGATCTTTGGAATTTTCGTAGCTTTTGTTGCTCGATCTTGGATCGGTAGAGTTTTGATTAGTTCTTTGGTGTTATGTTTCGAATAGATAAGGAGACATGGGGCTCACCTTTACGAAGCTCTTTAGTAGCCTCTTCTCGAAGAAGGAGATGCGTATCTTGATGGTTGGGCTTGATGCTGCCGGTAAGACGACGATATTGTACAAGCTCAAGCTTGGAGAGATCGTCACCACTATTCCCACTATCGGTGAGGGCTCTTTCCTTGTTCTCGTATTCATTACGCTTATGCAGAAGTTATTAGGGTTTCTATTTTTGTATGTAGATATGTTTCTCTTTCATTTATGTAGTTTTGGCCCAAGCTTCATTTACAAAGGACACCATCTTGCTTAGCATTTAAGAATTGTCTTGAAATATATTTCTTGGTAGAAATTTTTATAGAATACAATGTTGAAGGACTCGTTCATGGATTTCTGTGCCAGTCAGCATGGTGAAAAAATGTTAATGTGAAGTGCCGAGGAGTGCTCAAATATTGAAGGGGCTTCGTATTGGGTAGTACGCCAACTATCATAAGTTCTGGCATGCCCAGTAAACAGCATGCTAATAAGTTCTTGGTGTAGTAAATCAGTATTGTCGTGAAACTTTTAAGAGGGGATTTAAAGGATCTCAGAATGTCAGTTCTATCTAAAACTTGCATATTTAGAAAGGGAATAGCTGGCAAGGGAGGGTTTATGTTGAGATTTTTTCGCTTTTGTTTTTCTTTATAGACAGCTTTTTCTTTGGAATCTATCAACTAGTAATTTTTACTGAGATGCATATTGTTTCTTCGTAGTTAGTAAATTTTATTGATCCAATGCAGGATTCAATGTGGAGACTGTAGAATACAAGAACATTAGCTTCACCGTTTGGGATGTGGGGGGTCAGGACAAGGTAATGTGGCTTGGATATTCTAGCATGTACCAGTTGCATGAGTTAGTGCTCATACTGTTTTGTGCTCCAGAAATATTGTTTTCAAGTTTAGCTATCATAGTAAAATTACTCATAGTATGATTTGGGATTTATATTCACCATATAATATTAAAAATTGAAAGCTAGGAATTTTGGGAATAGTATTCACCTAATTAGAATAAATAGTAGTATATACCAATCCCTGAATCCCATTTTTGATGATGAGATGAAGCAAAAGAAATATACTTTTTTCATCTAACAATATTCTAGTATGCTGGGCTTTTGGAAAATTCAGATCAGACCCTTGTGGAGGCATTACTTCCAGAATACTCAAGGCCTCATATTTGTTGTCGACAGCAATGACAGAGATCGTGTTGTTGAGGCAAGGGACGAGCTCCACAGGATGCTAAACGAGGTGAGCTCTTCCCTGCTAAACAATGTAGCTTATGTATAATTTTCTTTCATAGCAAACTGCTTTTTTACACAAAGAGAACACCTTTGGGTGCACAGGAATAAATGTGTAGATAATGGATGATGGTGTCCCTGTCAAGTTTAATTACATGTCTCAATTGTAAACTGAGTATGTAACAGTATGATCTACTGAAATGCATGGCCATTTCTATTAAGTGCTACTATGTATTGGCAATCTTCTATGATAAAAAAATGGAATGGAAGTTTTTTATTGGATATATTCTATGTACCTTTGTCTGTTATGTACATAAATCTATAATTGTGGCTGATAGTATTGGAAGCTCTGCTTGGAAATTTCTGGATGTCATGTAACTTTGTCTATCATGAATTGTCCATGCCTCTTGGGAGTGTAATCCCATTGTTTGCTAGATTCAAGCAAAACAGAGGACCTATTGGTACTGGATGTGTAGGATCAGAAAATGACATATTTTTTTCTCCTGAAACCTGGATTTTACTAGGTTTATCAAGTAGATGGTCACTAGTTGCAGCTTCTCGAAGTTCAGACAGTAAACCTATTAAAATGTTTACTGCATTCACCTAAGGGATGATTGATTTTTTTTTTCTTTTGTTTATTTTGCTTTTGTGTGCACAATTTTATGCTATTCTGTCATATGTATTTTTCTTCAAAACTTGAAAAATCTTCTGAGCTTGTTTTGGTATTTACAGGATGAGTTGAGGGACGCTGTTTTGCTTGTGTTTGCCAACAAACAAGACCTGCCAAATGCAATGAATGCTGCTGAAATCACCGATAAGCTAGGTCTTCACTCCCTGCGTCAGCGGCATTGGTATGACACTTGCAATCATATTGAGAATACTTTTAGCAGTCTTTCAATTAAATGGTTTGATAAGATGAGGTAGGATGTTATACTAATACATGCTCAGTTGGACAAGTATACTAGTTAGTGAGACTTCAAATACGTGTGGATGATTTATTTGAAAAGAAAATAATATCAATCCTATTTCCTAGATCGGCATGCCATGAGCACACTGAGATATAGATTCTTTTATTTGCATGCTGTATTTCTCTATGATTGATCTTGTGAAGTCATATTTGACTACATTTGTGGATTAAGTCAAGGGATACCATAGTCTCAGGCATGTTTAATATGAAATGGTCAATTAGTAGGTGCAACACGTCTATAGAACGGTTCTGTTCATCAGATATTTTATCTGTCATCCACAGAACCAGGGTGCACACTTATAATCAGATATGGCCACTACAAGATAAGTAGACATTGGAGTGAGATTGCCTAGAAGATCTGACAATTGCTAATAAATCATGATCAACCTAATTGTGTTGTGTCTGGCAATTCTTTGCACTCTAATATTATTCTTGCGTTAACAATATTTAGCAAACTCATAAACATCCTATTAATTACGGAATGGTTGCTTACTTCAGGTACATACAGAGCACCTGCGCTACATCTGGGGAGGGTTTATATGAGGGTCTCGATTGGCTCTCCAACAATATTGCAAACAAGGTGAAACACTTACTCTTTTGGTACTTTCTGACCTTTATCTCAACATATTGGGATTAAGTTCTAGTTAACATTCTATTGATTTGCTAATGACATTGCCTATTCTTTAAAGCCTAACCTTTTGAATCTCTCCTTAAAGTCTGAAAAAATATACAATCTTTTGCAATTTGTTCTAGTCCTTTGGTGCTAGATTCCGCATTGTCCAGATTTATTTGCACTTATCCTATATTTTACCCTCTACAGGGCTGATTCAAGTTTCTCGGGAGTTGCCTCGGTTTATGTCATGATGGATGCGAATGCTTTTAATTTGATACATTTGGGTTGTCACTAAAACGGGAATATTCGTTGTTACGATCTGCATATTAAGAACCCTAAAGAATTTATCTTTTGTGGTACTTTAGATCCTTTTCTACCGAATGGTAATTGTATGCAGATTTCTATTTCAATTCTTGCCGGCTGTTGCTTTCTTGCACTGGATATTCTTTACTGCTTGCGCGAGATGTTGTTTGATGGTTATAACACTTGATTTTTGCTCCTCTCTCATCATGCATACTGCAGCCATATAAGCTTATACACCCTTGGAGGATATCGAAACTGTCGAATCCTGTATTGCAAAGCAACTAAAGTCGAAGAGCATCGTTGTAGGACGTCTAGCCCGAACATCGGTAAGATTGACCAGTATGTTCGTTTGAAGAAAGTGTGCCCAGGTATTCAATTACCAATTCTGCCACTATGTTATAACGTTCAGCTTGCAATCGTAAAATAATATCTGACTGCTTATTGCAAATAATTACTATGTGACCTTCAGATGTGTTATCATTGTTTTGTATTTTCAAAATCTATAATCTTTTAGGCGCGCCAACGAGGAGTCAGAACAGACAGAGCTTTATTTCTGAGAAGAAGCATTCGTACGCCAAGATCAACAACAAAACTTAACAAAACAAGCCCACCCCCACCAGAGAAGAGACTCGGATCGATCGATCACATCCTTCGCTGGCGATCCTTTGGTCCCGGAGGCCCGGTCCCTTCCTCTCCCATCTTGCCCACGTCATTGAACCATTGCCCCGTCATCTGGTCCGCATCCTTCACCCTGAGCATTATATCCTCCTCTTCCTCCTCCTCGCCACCTCTGTCCGCTCGATCTCCTCCACGTTCCTCCCTCCTCTTCTGCCCCACCACGTCAGTCGGCATCGTCAGCTTCTCTTTCACTGCCTCCGTCACGCTCCCAATCGCGCTGAATATATTGTGAGAGGCAGCTCGTCCCCTGAATGCCCAATAAACAAAGCAACAATAGTTAAATCTCTCGAATCCCCAAATCTTTATTAATCGGTGAGTAATTAATACAACATACTTCTCGGACTCGTCAGGTTCATAAGTCTTCTGCCTTTCCTCCTCCTCCTTCTCCCTTCCTCTCTGCCTCACCTCTTCCAGCTTCTGCTTCGCCGATTCATCCGTCTCACCCAACTTTTCCTGCCAACATAATAAAGTCACATGGAATATATGCCCTCAAAATGTGATTCTTTTATTTCTCTCAAGAGGAGTCGAATTGCAAACATGTAAGATAGTACTGGATGACATATACCTTTGTGTTCTCTCCGATCTCCGCGAGTCGCTGCCTTGTGTCTTCCTTCTTGCCTGTCAAGTAATCTCTCGCCTTACGAGTCCCGTCGACTGCGGACTCCTCGTACTCCTCCAATTTCCCCTTGGTCCCATCCTTAGTCTCTCCTGCCTCCTCAAATGATTGGTCCTTCGTCTCCCTCGCCTTCTCTGCCGCCTCCCTTGCCTTCTCTACGGTCATGTCTTTGTACTCTCCTGCCCTCTCCATGCTCCGATCTTTCATCTCTCCCGCCTTCTCCGCAGTCTCCCTCGCCTTCTCGGTAGTCATGTCCTTCGTCTCCCTGGCCTTCTCCGCTGCTGTGTCTTCGTACTCTCCCGCCTTCTCCATGCTCCTATCTTTCATCTCCCTCGCCTTCTCTGCAGTCATGTCCTTTGTCTCCCTCGCCTTCTCTGCAGTCATGTCCTTTGTCTCCCTCGCCTTCTCCTTCGTGGCTTCTCTATACTCCTCCGCCTTCTGCATGGCACTGTCCTTAGTCTCTTTCGCCTTCTCTTTCCCCTCTTCGGCCTTCTGAGCTGCGTAGTCTTTATACTCTCCGACCTTCTCCTTGGTGGCTTCCTTAGTTTCTCCGGCTTTCTCAGCAGCTTGTTGGGTCTTCTCCGTCGTGGTGTCTTTGGTGCTGTCAAAGGTGCCACGGACGGCGCTTAGGAGTGACTTGGCGCCCTCTTGCACGCTTCCCAAGATGCCACCACGGCGGTACTGCTCTCCTCCTCCTCTCCCCTCCAACTCGTGGCTTCGCTCGCTGCGAGCGGACGCGAGCTCGTCGGCGGCCTTTCTCGCAGCGGCTTCAGCGCGCTCTTGTCGGCTCTCCTGTCTCGACGCCATGGTATACTGCTTTCCTTGCTATGTTCACGAAATGCTTGTTGCTGCATTGCATTGCATTGCATTGGGAAAGATATATACGGGAATAGGAAGAGTGTACGTGGGTATGAGGAAGTACCTCTTTGGGACGCGTGTCAATTAAGCAGACACGTGTGTATGCTACAGTAAAGATGACAATTTAGAAGGACAAAGGGATAAGGCGCGTACTGGCGCGTTTTGCATGCAAGCAATGCGTGGTAAGCATCAACCATCCGTCGGTGTGAAGTTTTTCAAGAACTGGGCTTTGGCCTTTGGGGGGTTCAGATAGGTCTATTTTATATTTTTCCGTCTCTTCCCCCACTTCGGATCTCTGGTTCTCATATGGGTGTCAACCAAATCCGTGTACCCGAATCTTTTCCCACGGATTAAGATGCAAGTCAGTGGCCCGTGGGTCACCAACTCTGTTAGATCACATCGTGGAATACGTATAAATAAATACCTCTCAAAGCATCCACATTGATGCTCCCTGAGCCATCTGTGCTTGGAATTCCCTGCAAGTTGCAAAATTTGCTACCT
Organism: Typha latifolia; assembly: GCF_019914945.1. Lineage (NCBI taxonomy): Eukaryota > Viridiplantae > Streptophyta > Magnoliopsida > Poales > Typhaceae > Typha > Typha latifolia. The sequence goes on along the minus strand of NC_133087.1, from coordinate 2,235,759 downwards.
TGGTAAGTCCATGTTCATTGACAGAGACAATTAGAAAGAAGCAAGGTGCATGTGGACCTCCATGTGAGATGGCAAGTTGCACCACTGGGAACACAGTTAATGACTGATAGCTGCTTCCACCCTTTTGGTACAACCATCAAAACTACACCTCTAAACGAAAATTATCAAAATTATAATTAACACTATCATTTTTTAAAAAAAACTTGTTAACTGTCCGGATACAAGTACATAACCCAGGTTGTGGAAAAATTTCAACATGTAAGCCTATAGTTCTTAACTAGAAAAAGATAATATAAAGAAGAGATTAAACATCAATCCTAAGAGCCGCCAGCAACTTGCTTCTGCCTTCCACCACACCCATGCACCAGGTTGCAGAGATGGTTGTTCAACAACTTGTCATGCCAGTTCAATTGAATTATTTTAGTAGTTAGTGAATACACAATATATTTATTAGTCCATATATATCAAGATTATTAGTTAATTTTTTTTTCTATGGTTAGATATATTTTACTCTCTCATGTATGAACCAAGATCATTTTGAAACTCTAATTATTATGCTTCCTTGTACTTTTAATATAAGTTGCAATTGATACGTTTTCCATCTGAAGTTAAGAATATCCATTTTAATTTATAAATAGTTATGAATAAAAATTAATTTACTTCCATGGATATTTATTTTATACTACTAAATCATCATAAAATTTCTCTCAATATATATATTGAAATCATCTGCGGTTTGTATTTATATTTTAGTTAAAAGTGTACTAACGCGCCATGATTAAATTAAAAGTTTAAGGGAGCAAAAGTGATTTTAGTCAAACTCCAAAGTACGGGTTAAAATATATTTAACTGTAAATATTTTTTCTTGTCAATCCTTTGTTAACTAATATTACTTAATATTAGATAACACCAAATTATGAGAGAGATGCATCAGATGATATAGACAACTAAACAGCCTCTTATAAATTATAATTATACTGTGGAAATGAAGGTGACAACAGTTAATAACAATGACTTTAAGATACATTCCAATAATTACTTATATTAAAAGTCTAAAACTGAAGGAAAGAACATCGTCTATTTCCAATTATTCTAAGTATATATACGACTATGCGATATTTTTTTTAATCATCTTCAAAATATGAGAAAAAGATTCATATTTATTTAAACAATAAGATTATTACTATTATATGAATATGATGGTGATTTATATTTTCTCAGTTATTTGAATGAAAACGGTTGGAAATGAGCTATGACAATGAAAGCTAAAATTGATGCTAATTAAGAAAGATATGCAATTAACAACACCAAGTATCAAAGAAAACTAGAACACTGAATTTATGTGTAAAACCTTCTCAAAGGGAAAATTCACGGAGCATGAAATTGAATTTACTCTCAAGAGAATTGGTACAAAGATCACAACAATAAGTCTCTCAAGGTCACAAAAATGTCATCCACAAGAAACCAATAACCCTAGCTTCAAATTAACAAATTTAGATAGCATTTCCAATAGAGAAACCCAAACCTTCTTGAAGTAAGAACACCCTTGTAGATGTGAAGAAGAAAATCTTTGTGCCTTGATCACAACTAAAAAATCCTCTAGTTGCAAACCTTTGTTGTATCTAAAAAAAAGGTCTTCTTTTCTCGTTTCTTTTTCACTAAGTAGCATGAGCAAAAGTACTCTTAACAAAAGTCCAATTATTAGCCAAGTAAGTTACCTCATGGGGTAGTTCAAATCAACTTAGTTAAGTAAAACCCAACAAAAACATTAATAAGTTTATATTAGTCTAAACCATAGAGCATATAAACAGTAATATAATAGGAGGGATAAGTCGAGAGAATCAAAATATAATTAACCCTTTAAAAATAATTCCGCTTTATTCAAATCCATCCTTCTTTTGTTTCCTTCCGTTTAAATAATTTATCCGCATTATTCGCAAACCAAAATCCCACCCTCACTTGGAGTTCGAGCTGTTTCGACGTCGAGTTCCTCTCTTTCTTCCTTCCCCTAAACCCTAGATCGGATCCCTCAAATCCCCCATTTCTTGAGAAGGATTCCCAAGAAACCCTAGATTCGAACCGAGGGAGGCCGCTTGCTCCCGAGTTGGAGGATAAAACCCTTGCAGTGGGATCGGTGTTCTTGATCAAAGGGGATCCGTTTTGGTTCGTTTCTGATGGTTCTTCTTTTCCGTTTGCGGTTTTGGTTTGGTAGAAAGATTCGATCGTTTTCTTTTTCTTCGTAATCGCTTGCAGGGAGTACGATGAGCAGCAAAAAGGAGGAGGAGAGGAACGAGAAGATCATAAGGGGACTCTTGAAGCTTCCACCCAACAGGAAATGTATTAATTGCAACAGCCTGGTAATCTTTCTTTTCTTCTAGTAATTTTTTCTTCAATTTTTATGCTTTGATGCTTCATATACTGGGTTTTGAGTTGTTCTATTGGGAAATTTTGCTAACTTTCTCCGATCTTTTATGCCTTCTTCTTGTGATACAGGGTCCGCAGTATGTGTGCACGAATTTTTGGACTTTCGTATGCGTAACATGTAGCGGCATACAGTGAGTATTTGATTTGCTTTGGGTTGTAAGAGAATCACGAAAGAAATTATTAGGTTTTACGAGAATCTTTTTGATTATCGAGAGAATTGTTGGTCATTATGCAGTTGTGACTTTTCAATTACTTCTTTAATTTTCATTTTCGTGTGAAGGATTAGGCACGAGAGTAGCATTTGGGATATGACTAATGTGTCAGATTTACATGTTTTTGCCCAAGTATTTTAGTAGTAAAACTATCTATCTATAAGTTGGGTGTACATAATCTACTTGGACTGGCTTGATTTTGGACTGCCCAGCTCCATGCTTGGCTGAAACAGAGAAAAGAAAAAAATGGACTAGGTTTTTGTTTGGTCGGATAATTGCCATAATATAAGAAGAGGAGAAAGGGGAAAGATGCATTGTTGATTTGGAAGAGATTTTTATTTTCGTGATTACTACCCTGTTTGTGTCTTTTGTACAAAATTTTTGCATCTATGTGTTGCAATCGCCCTTGAGGAAGATATTAGTCAATTCGAGTTGCTATTCTGGATAGAACTGAATATTTAACTTTCAAAGGCAACATGGATCGATATTAATTGTTGGAATAGCTTGAGATTCGGAGATATTGTTCTTCTGGGAATTAGGAATTCAATGCAACCGGAATCTCATCAATCGGGTAGGTAGATTAAAAAATATGGAAAAAATAATGACCAAAGGTCAGAAGATGACTGGATGAGCGTGGATGATTGAAAATTGTGATATGGTTAGGGTTAGGGAATGAAAGTGGATAATGACTATGAAGGATGTGGATAGTATCTTGAACAAGACGAGGAAGGAGAAATGAGTTTTTAGGTACAGTGGGTCGCTAGAGTGAGGAGGGAGAAAAGATGGAGGATTAAATTTGATCGTAGAAGGAAGCTCAAGTTGGATACTGAGGGGGAGAAAGGAGGAGAGAGAAGGTTGGTTCAAGTTTAGATACAAAACAAAAGTTCTAATAATCAATAATTTCAAAGTGGCTGCTATTTAACATATTTAGAGGTTAGCCAATTGTATAAAAATCATAAACAAACTTTAACACAAAACAATTTAACCGACTGGCATTTGAACGCCCCTTGACCGCATTCGAACAGCTAAAAAGTAGTGCTATGTATGTGCGAACGCTGTACAGGCGTACGAACGGACCTTCTTGGTGTTCAAACGCACCGGTCAGAATTTCTTATTTTTTATCGAAAAATAAATACAAAAAATGATCAAATTGGAGGTGAGTCAGTTATGTCCAATCCGTAGCATAATAAAAAACCGCAACACCATGCCCCTAGAATCTTTCTACATAGTTCGAGTGATGGCATCTTAACTTTTGCTATATATTTGTCTTGAGTTATTTATTTTTTAAGTAAATTGGAATCTGACCAAATCCTTTTGTTTTAACTTCAACTTTAATTTTTATCATGTATATTACTTTGGTTGGAAGGCTAGGCATGGTTTAACTTGAATCATGATGAGGTATTTTGATGAAGCGGTTTATCTAAACTCTAAAGGTGTATCATTTTTGAATTACCTAGAAACTGAAAAATCATTTGAAACTTATTGACAAGATTATTTATGATACAGTACAAAGTGGTGAAATTTTACTTGATCATATTGTCTTTTATTCATATAGATTGTTAGAGCAATGTAAATCATATAAAGATTCTTTGTGAGAAATGATGTTGAAGATGTTACTGAGTTCAATTATAGAAGTGGTTTTCATTTAGGAAAAAGTTCAAATGGCTCAACTGTTTAACCAGTAAAATAGCGCAGGTATTGCCTTTGCCATATGCTGTAATGCAAAAGACTACATGTTTGTGCTGTTGTTTGATTGTGTTGTTTGTATGTGGCACTGTTGTATAACAACGTAGGTATTGGGCCTTTTATATAGGGTTTTCGTAAGTTTTGGCAGCTGTTCTGTTTGATCATCTTGAAATTCGTGGTTTTCATTTAATTGTCTATCAGTAATCATGTACAGTTCTTTTTTTTTTAGTGTCGAAAGTGTTTCTGTGCCTGATATCTTGTTGCCTTCATAAATGTGCAGCCGTGAGTTTACTCACCGTGTGAAATCAGTGTCCATGTCTAAATTCACCACTCAAGAAGTTGAGGCTCTGCAAAGGGGTGGCAATCAGGTAAAATTATCTTCATTGATTCTTTCTAGAACTTTCTCCTTCTGCACCTCATATTTATTTCTTTTTTATAGCGAGCCAGAGAAATATTCTTGAAGGATTGGGATCCACAGCATATGAGATTGCCTGATAGCAGGTGGAAGACAACACCATTTTTAACTAATGATAATTGTCTTTTACATTATGATATAGGATGAAATGAACAATCTCTTGTAACTTGAGTTTTATTTTCCAGAGACATAAACAAGATCAGAGAATTCATACAGAATATTTATGTGGATAGAAAATATGCTGGAGGGAAGTATTCTGAAAAGCCTCCAAGAGACGTGCAGGTAATCGCAGATATTAAATATACTCGTCTTCTAGAGTCAGATTGATTTTATAGGTGCATCCACCCTTTTATTAAATATTGAGATAATATGCTTCCTTTTTAACTTGCTCCTAGTGGTACGTGAGTGTTATTTTTTCTTTTTCTTTTTCTTTTTATCTTCAACTATACCATACTGTATGCAGAGCCAAAAAAACCATGAAATAGAACACAGGAGAGCAAGTTCCTACCATTCATATTCTCAGAGCCCACCCTATGAAAATCAATATGAAGAAAGACGCTATGGGAAACAAACTGGAATGTTAAGCAGGAAACCAGGTTCAGATCGTGGACATTATGAGGGGAAAATTTCTAGCTTCATGTACAGCCCAGGTAGTCAGCAAGAGCAGCATACATATGATGATACTGGTTCAAGAATTTCAGACTATTCCACATCGAGCACTGGTGATCCAAGTAGGTTTGATATCCAGTCCCCAAATTTCCAGGACACTGTTTATAGCAACCCTCCTTCACAGCAAGTAAGGGATATCTTAATTGACTCTGCAAGGCCGCAAACATTAAGTACGCACTCTGAGGGAAATATCAAAAAGCAGTTAAATGGAATGCTACCTCCACAAGTAAGCTATATATCACCTAAGTTTTCTTTATGGTACACCAAGGGTTTTCCTAGGTAAAATTAACTGGGCCCCTACATGCATAATGAAGTTCTATTTATTTTCTCAGCGAACTGCGTCATTGGAGAGCTTTGGATCCTTGGACACAGTATCTGTGAAGTCAGCTAATTCAAGTAGCTTAATCGATATTATGCTTGAGCCTGAGTGTGCTCCTCAAACTCAGCAGAACGGGAAGTTTGCCTCCCCTTTAACTAAGTTACCTGCTGCTACGCAGGTTAAAGACCAGGACCTTTTTAATCTGCCAGTCGTTCAACAACCAGTCATCTCTTCAGGCTCATCTATAGATCTGTTTGCAGCAATCAACAGTCAGAATTCATCTATCCCTGTGGAAAATAAGGCATCAGCTACTCCAGTATCAGAAAATGTAGGCTGGGCTACATTTGATTTACCTCAAGCAGATCAGGGTTCTGATGTAAATAAGGGGTTTTCTTCTATGTTCCCCTCCAATGTAAAGGCACATGAAAATACTGATTTGTTTTCCTTAATATCGAACAATCCACAATCATTCTCTTTATCTGCCACTCACAGTCCTTTGCCATCAATGGCTGATCAGTGGCATGTCGGTTCTCATGACGTCAAAGGATCTGTCAGTACAAATAATTCTGAGGTGAGGACTGTTATATCCTGATGTTAATGATGTCTGTAAATGCCATTTTCTGGGATGTTAATGATGTCTGTAAATGCCATTTTCTGGGATGTTAATGATATCTGTAAATGCCATTTTCTGGGATGTTAATGATGTTTGCTGACTCAGTCCAAAATATCTTCTAAATCTACGGGCTGTTAGAATTGTTCATCTAATAACTGGTTTTGCTTTGTAGTCTTGGAATGCTTTCGATGATACTAGTGGAAGAGTTCCTCAGAATATGTTTGGAACTGACCTGCATTCCTTCGGTAGTGAACCACATGTTATGGTGAATAAGCCTCCTATAACAAGTGATCCGTTCAGTAATTATAGAGCTCCTGAGGTACAACCTTTTTGCTACTATGTCCAGGATACATCACTGCATTTTAATCTTCTTATGTTGAACTATTTGCAGGTATACACAAAGGATGGGTATCATAGTTCTTATCCAGATGAATTTGCTTCTTTTAGTGTTCCTTTTGATGGTGCAGTTGAATCATTTCCTTCATCCATGCTTCCTTTGACGGTCTGCACTGGATACTCTTTCTATTAATTGCTCACATCTGTAGTATATACATGTATAGATTCATATTCGTATCCATATAGTCTTTTTTTCAGCTATATTGTAAAATAATGGAGATGCCACTAGGATGCCTGAATTAGAATCAGGAACTAGATCATATGGATGCAAGTAGGATAAGCTGTAACCTTATTTATGTTGATGGATGCAGATAGGCATGACCACAAAAGTGTCAAATCACCTGTCTTTATTGCTTTTGTGCACCATTTTTTTTTCTCCGTTCTTCTCAGTTTATGTACACGATAGGTCAAATCATCAAGAATATAATTGGCATCTGGAATGATTAGAAGCCATTAGCGATGATAGTCCAGGTGAACTTTATACCAGCAATAATGCTCATTTATTTTTCCGACATCTAAAAGCATGAGCTGCCTTTATTCATTGTGAAATGAAGTTACTCATATCTTTACGTGTTCTTACGATAATGTAGCAATTATTGTGAAATGAAGCCAGGTGCTCATACTGAATTAAATCTTCTATATCCTTTTGATGGACATTCATTAAAGATAAATCACAGAACAATTATATTGTTTTGGAACTGGTGCTCTGTGCAACTTCAGTTGCGTAGGAAATTTCTTGATATGGTGTATGAACTGAATTTAAGAGCAAGACAGCAATCAAGAAGTGTGTATGAGCATCTTATTTGGCTTAAAGGATTGCATGACAGTAACACAATATGCATGTATAACTATACTATGCAAAAAATAACTTTTGTACAGGTATTTTTGGGTTTGATTGTTTAACAAATTATATTATTGTGCTTTACAGGGTGAAACCACTCAACAACGAAAATCAACAAATCCATTTGATCTTCCGTTTGACTCAAACCCAGAAGCTGATAACATGGTATGTCTGTTATATCTATAAGTTTAAACAATGCCATAAATTTTCTAAAATGATAATTATTGTCATTAGACTCATTACAACTCTTTTTTATTTCCTGTGTGTATTCTACTGGTTGAGATTATAAATTTCAAAGCAAGAAGCAAAGTGCTAGCCTTACAAACTTTACAACGGAAGTTCAGTGGCTTTATCCTTGTTTACCATCTTGGCAAAATCTGGGGTTTTTGAGTCATTAACGTTATAATCTATGATGGGAATCTGCTGGTGTACTCGAGAGCATATCTTTTGGCACCATGCAATGTTTATGTAGTTCTCATGGAACCTTATGATTTATAATTATAATTATTATGATTGCTATTTATTTAGCACTCTTGTCTTTTCATGGCATATACGTGCTAACCATCAATACAAAGGTAGCCAATTTATTGAATCATACAGTGTAACCATTTTATCTGAATTTCTGATGAATTTTCACTATTATGAATGTACTTGTTTCATTCTCCAAGGTAGTTTTAAGGATTGAAAGGATTACTGAAAATAGGTACTTGTTAGGTAGTGTATGGAATGCTTGCATTTGCATTCGATGGATTCTAGGACCTCAATTAAGTTGCACCACCTGAATGAAATTCAGGATGAGACATGATGAAATTCAGGATGAGACATGACTCTTTGGGACGTTGGTGTCTCATTCTTTGGGATGTTGGACACAAAGGTTGTCTTGTGGTATGAGGGCATGCCGATTACTTGACACAGCATGTGTTAGGGATGTCGTGCCAACATTTGGCATTTTCCTGTGCTGTTGGCAGTCATGATATGTTTTTGCACCTTAATACAAGGTTTCCCACTTGCCTCTAATAATATAGAACTGGGAATAAAATAAAAGCTTTTAGATGTACTTTGCGACCAAAAAAAATCAACTAATATCTTTACTTGCAATTGCAAACTTTGATAGGAAACAAGAAGAAAGAAGGAATCAATCGATTTTCTAGATAATCCAATATAATATTATATTTATAACTGTTGTTTCGAAGCTTGCTCTTAATTAGGTAATATTCGGTTTTATCCAATTATATTTAAGTTTACATGGAGGATGTACCAGTAAAGGATATCTACAGAGCTATCTTAGTGTCATTGGTCTCACATATGCATGCTCTTGTACAATTTTATCCCTTCATCAAGTCATTTAATCACCTCTTATAGCCACCAAATGAATAACATAAGAACTAAGAAGAGCACTCTTATTCTTCTTTTTGGTGTAAAAGATTGAGAAATACATTTCTTCCCTAAAAATTTGCAGAAATTTGCAGTACTGATATGGGATGACTTGCCAAAGGACATATCTACATCATTTAATGCTCTAATGATCAACAGTTTCATCCTGTTAAAACTTAAAAGAATAAATTTTCTTAGATTTTTCAATTTTTATAGGTAAAAAGTTGTGGAAAATCTTTTTTCTTCTCTAACTGTATCGAAAGATTCTAACGCATCTCTTTCATTTAGGTTCAGTAATTCATGAGCTTGGGACTTCCCAAGCTCATAAATCATTCTGAGAGTCTGATATATTAAACCCTATATGAGATCACTATTGTGGATACCTTAATATCTTTCCGATACATGGTCGGCTTGTGATGTGTTTCTACTGTGTTTACTAGCACAAATCGGAAGCTGCAGAACAACTGCCCACAGCTGTATCTACATTTCATGTTTTTCGTCTGCAGGAAGATGTGTTCATCTGACTGCAATATATACTGGTTGTTAATTGCTATTAATAATCATGATCCTAGGGTGTTGGCAATTAAGATAGAAAGTAATAGCAAAGATGTGGCTGAAAAGTCTGTAGCTTGACACAACCTTTTAGTACCTTTGATAAGGAGTAAATTGTCTATTTTCCTCTAATACTGAAGGAATTTCTTTTGCAGTTTATGGATATGAGCTCACTGAGAGAATCCTTGCCGGGTGGGCAGTTACCTGACACTTACATTGATAGTTTAGCTCAAGCATGGTTTCCCCAGAATTCAGCTGCAACATATGTAACCTCACTACCTCAAGGTAAGCTTTTAATGACTGACAATAGAGCTAACGAGAGACTCACAATTCTGTTGATGGAAGTTAACTCTCATCAACTTACAGGAGGGCTATCATATATTGCTGGGCAGGTTCCAAGCTCACAGTTGTCGTAAGTTTCTTGATCTACTTCCTTTATCCGTGCATATGATATTTGTATATTTATTCTAAAATTATTATGTTAATGCAGGAACATTACTTCACAGAACCCTGTTGCATCTCTCGGTGGAAACCCTTTTGCCTAGGGATGATAGATGGGACTTATTGGGTGATCAGGATATGGTTTACTTGTTTCGTACTTCATCCGACCTTCCTATCTTTTTCTGCAGTAATTGTGCATCAGTCCTATCCTTGTAGGCGTGGGTGGATTGAGCTACTGGAATCGCAGAAGCAGAACTATAAGGCTCTATCTGAATGCGCAGAAGCAGAACTACAAGGCTCTACCTGAATGTACAATCTAGATTTGCTGCCAAGGTTCTCTTAAGATTTGCAGCATGCAAAATCTTGTTACTTGCGTTACTGTCGAGAAATAGATGTCCGAGGGTTTTCTCCTACTTTATCCTTTACCTCTATGGAGCGTTACGCACGTGGGTGAAAGATTCTAGGTTCTTTTCACATATGTATCTAGTGTTGTTATCCTAAATTGTTTCTAGTCATTTTTTAGGGAGGTCTTTCTTATATTATGTAAAATTCCTGCAGAGAGATTTTATGTTTTATGATCATGTGCATGTTATTAGGCATAATGTCATAATGTCCGTTAGACTGCTAAACGTTTGCTAGTGAATTGGGTCTCGGTTCGGTGTTGTTTGCTTTTTAACTTCGTAAAAGAGTATTGTAATACTAGTAACTACAGCCTACCTAAAATAATTTTATCATTTTGATCTTTACTGTGCGATTTGCTACCCTTTTTTTTAACATAATATATAAGACAGCCTCTACCTGCAAATATTCCGCTATAAATGAAGGTGTTGATCTAGATCACTCTAGTACTAGTGCTCTTCTTTCACTTGTAGAATAAATAGTTTATAACTATGTTAATTTTTAATACTATTTAGGTTTCGTATCAATTCTAAAAGTACTATAAGCTTAAAAACAATCAGTCATCTCACAAAACAAAATCCAACGAATACACCACTATTATAACGCACGCGTTCATATTAGGAAACAACAAATAAATTATTGAGAATCACAAACATCGACCACAATTGAGAAATGGGAACACCTGGGTATCGGTGTTCATCCATATCTCGAACAGATGAACCACTTTTTAACCATGCGGGTTTTCAATAAGAACATATTAGATTGAGTATGGTTATCTTAATACTGGCTTCCATTAGCAATATACATATCCAACCTACTTGCACCCTAACCCATAGACTACAATAAAGCAGAAAAAATTTGGGCAGTGGGTGTTGCTACTCCAAGTTGGATTATATGACGAGGTAGTACTCTATTTGATGAATCCTTGCCTAGTACGTCAGCATGGGAAAACTATAGCTATCAATCCTTTCCTCCTCCTGTATTACAGCAACAAACTTATAAAAACATAGAGAAGAAAATTTTGGAAGTGTAATTGGAGCCTCAAGCAAAACCTGTAACAACTTTCACCTTTTCTTCACATACAACTAAAATGCAGATACGAATGTAGTGTTCTAAGTTAGAAATTTCATCTTAATCAAATGGATTCTGAGAAATAAAAGTAGACGGGCAACTTGAAATCTCAAATTCGATGGATTCTCAGACATAAAAGTAGATGGATACCTTAAAACTCTGCCGGAAGTGAAGACCGATTTTCCATATTGGTGTCCATATCAATACCACTGTAAGGAAAAGATGAACCAAATGCCAACTATAATGTAACTATCATTAGAGAAAGATGAGGGGAAGACAAACACAGAGACAACACACAAACAGAGATCATACTTCTCATTTGCTTCAAGCTTGAGCATATCTATATGATTCTGGATATCTGAACATGCAGCTTGGATTGCTATATTCTTCTCACATAACTCCCTCCATTCTGCTGTAAGTGCATTGAGTTGCATACCTGTATTTTGCTGATCATATCACAGACTTATGAGACGTGTACTAAATGTTGGCCGTATTACCAACTTTGAATATTCCTCTTACCTGATGGAACTTCCTTTCACGGTTTACAGCTTCTATCTTTTCATTGTTTTCCAAAGCCAAGTTCTGCATTCTGCCAAAAGAGGAAAGAAGAATCTAGTTAGTCATAATTTATCCCTGATTGAGTCACTAAGCTGCAGAGGGAACTATCTATGCAGGACAATCTTAATCCAAATGGTTATGCATATACACATTTAAGTACCTGACAATTTCGTGTAAATAAAATTAAGATCATGGTTGACAAATTAATGAAGTCCAATCCAGAGTTAGTAGACTACCAAATGAAATTATCCCTAAGAATCCTAATACAATGTTCCTAATTTTCGTCCATGCGATCAAATTTAATTGGAACGGGTGATGAGGGGACAGCAAACTAGTTCCTTCACAAAAAGCAAATGAAAGCAACCTACACTCAAGGTTGGAAGAAAAGTAATGAAACCCACGATAATTACTGAATAACCTCCTTTGCTTTCATCGATAATAAACCCTTTGACCATCGTCTTACCGCATTGTGCATCTCTCATACACGGTGTTCATGTGAGCACATACCTCATCTTGCTTTAATATTTTTGGTGACAGTTAAGTTAGAAACAACTAGTAACAGGAAGTATCAAAGTAGTGTATTCATATATGGACTTCATTTTTCTGTTCTTTCGAATCTTAAATTCTCTCTCTCTATATATATATGAGAGAGAGAGATGTGTGTAATTAATCCAACAACTACCATACAAATCATCAAATGGCCAACTAAAAGTAAAAAAAAAAAAAAAAAAAAAAAAAAACTGGCAAAAAGAGAAAAGGATACTATATAGGAAAGGGTAGTAATCTTATGTGCACCATACAGCCAATGTTCTCAAATCGCTGCATGTGGCCAAATATGCCGTAATCCATCAAATGCGGTCATGTTACATGGACGATTGGCTTATGAGGGTCAAGTTTCAGTTTATAGCATTCACCAGCATGGATCACTTATGCATTTGTGTGAGGTAGTTTCTAGCAATCATACACGTTCAGCTGGGTCACATCCAGGCCCCCATGGAAGTGTCTAATTGGTCACAAAAGGACTCACTTTGCTGCAAATCACTTCTTTCTATGTCCTCAAAGTTTAACTCAAAACAGTGAAAAGAAACACCATCAATAACCCGTAAAAAATGCTTATTATCAAAGCATTGAGCTATGTAGTAGGAAGATTTTAGATGGAATACCAAATCACATTGTTCATCTGTTAATTTCCACTAAATCACATCAATTGAAATAGCCTTTACTTTGCTTTGCAACCTTCTTTTTCTTTCTTCCAGAAGCTCTATGGTATTTTTATATGCTTTGACAGACACCCTAGCCTACAAAATTGTACTCTTGACCTGGTCTTCCTTTAAGTCTATACAGTAGGAAGCAATGTGGTGACCAAAAAGTTCAAAAACAGTTCTCATGCAAGATTGACTGCAGATTGGATAATATCAGACAATATGTAAAAGTACATATTATGTGGATCCTCGCAAGTACCGGACAACTAAAATGACATATCCTTGTAATAACCTTTACTTCCTACTTCTATGAAATATTATTTCCTATACTTTTCTGTAACAGAAAGCACATACCAAGACAATCACTCTGAAGCATCACCTGAAACACAATGTCTGCCAAATATTATGCATTCATAATATAAGGCCCAAATTTATATACAATCATGTAAACCATGAAAAACCTATTTCTAATCACATCAGCTAATCCATTTCATTCTATGCTAATATCAAAAGGAATTGTATCACAATATCATAGTAGAACTATTGGCAATGTCACAGAACAACTTCTCCCTAAAAGCAAAACCATGAAGCTCCAACATAGAACTCCACTAATTCTCCTTATTTTGCTTAATGTAACAATTAAGGAAGAGAATCTGCCAATCTAAGAATCTTCTAATACATGCCCTTTCTGAATTACAGAAATAAGTACCATTTTTCTGATTAAGAATTTCATATAGTAAACTCTGCATCATGAGCAAATGTGCAGCACCACAGTTTGTGATCTCTCTCCACTTAGAAGTTAGAAAACAAGATGCTTATGGTTGCTTACATTAGCATTTTCAAACAGCCACATATTAAGATATTTCCTTAGACCCTATTTTTTATCTCAACTAAAAATTTGTAAGTAGAGAGGAATACAAACTTGTCAATCTGCTATAGATAAATATTTACCAATAATATGTATGCCTCTTACTCAAGCATTGATGACATGAGCACTGAACAATGAGTGACCAATGGCTTCAAATGGTACTTTAGTTGAAGAAAAGCTCCAAGAAGAATGTTAGAGCACCCCACTTACAAGAACAGATAAGAATCATCACATGCTGAAATTTTTCTTCCATTTGGACATCTTAATGGAATTTAGACACTGAATTAATGAAACTAACAGTATGTAATAATAAGAGATCAAATGTCACACAGAAGAGGCTTCCTAATAAACCTTGAGTTTTTCAGCAAATGAATGAGGAACAGAAATTGCGGAATCCCCAAAAGTCAGAATCTTGCATTGCAGTAACAGCACTAATGGTAGCAAATGTTGACAGATTACCTAGACAAGAATGACTCCATTTGTTTGTTCTGATGTTTCCAGACATCAACACCATGCTTCAGTGTCAGTTCCAGATTCTCAATCCTGAAATGCATTTAGTGGGGAAAATTTGTTCAATAACGTCCACATACACTTCTATAAATCAAGTGCCATGCTTAGAAATGGTTACCAATTACCACAAAGAAAGGCTGCTAAAAGTAATGGGTTCTTGAAAATGAAAGTAATGTGCAGAATAAGGAAAGCCAACAAAAATAAAATAAAAAAACATGTCAATTTATATTAATTACGAGATAATAAAATGTAACACTAATAAATCACTAAAACATTGGCTAGGAAGACAATTAGCCCATTATATGGCCAACGACCTGGTGCAACATGATGATATTATCAAAGATTTTTAACTTGTCAACTTCCAAAATCACTAAAACAAAGGGTGTATAGCTAAGAAATGTGAATGTGCCTAGAACCAGTGTATCCATAATCACCAGTACCTGACATTTGCTGTAAAGCTTGACTATGCATCAGAAACATTCACATAAATTCAATATAGATGTTCATAACTCCAAATCATGGCATATTTCCTAATCTGTTACATATGTAGCCTGAAAAACAGTGGACCTAGCGAATATGAATGAAAGTTGGGATGAGCTCAATTTCTTTTTCTTGGCCAGAAGATATAAATAGTGAAGCAAATGAACAAAATTAAAGCCGTATGCCATTTTTTGCAATTGAGCCTCCAACTTTATACAATCAGTATGCCCACTTTCAAGCAATAGGGACCTTCCATTTTGTAAAGTTAGTTGACAAGGATAGATCCAGGAAAGCACTATAGAGTAAGCGGCCAACCATTAGTTCAGAGATATTCCTTTGAAGTTTGAAGGCCATAGGAGGGGCACTTGTGGTTGAGCTGAGCCTACAGCTACTAAATTGAAAGGTGCCATGATGGCAAACATATAGGAATCATGTGTAACTGAATCTCTGTAGAGACAATATACATAATTAATAACAAGCCCTGCTTCATTGCTTCATAGTGTACAAAGCATAGTAATAGGATTTAATTTATCAGGTTCTTGGATAAAGTTGGAGGCTCAAGTATTTATTGGAAGAAAAGAAAAGGATACAAAATGAGATGTCGTTATAAGTGGCTTTTTGTATTAAACATTTATAAAAGAAATTATTCAGCCCCATATAGAAATGCTAGCAGTTTTAGCACTAATGGAGCTTGGATGATACAGCCAGCACTCCAACTCAAGAGAATTGTTCCTTTAATTTCCACAGGAATTAGATATTTCAAATGACTTCATATTACTATCATTGCGAAGCATAAACATTAAACATATGAATGCGCAACATATAGATAATATTATAATACTGTCAGCACTTGCCTTATAATTTGATGCTGTAGCAGGCTCTGGGCATTCCGTACAGCCTGCCTCCAAGCAGTAACATCATTACGCTTGTTTGCTGCAGGAGGTTCTAATCCATAACGGGACAACTCTAATGTAACAGGAGGCTTTCCCGCTCTCACACGCTCATACTCTCTAGCAAGCATAGGATGATCCTGGTACAAAATTTACAAAGCTTAGAAGAATTCAAATAAAGTTTCTTTTCTTTAGCCATCCGCACAAATACAAGTTCAAATAATCTATAAGCACAAGCATGAACACTACCAAGAAATATATGAAACAAGGTGCAAAATGTTAGTCCCTTATGGGATAGAGGAGTCCCACAAGTTAATTACTAACTTTACATGCTAAGTACATAAAAAATCTACTGAAGGACTAGTTATAGAATACTTTGTCTATCACAAGAAGCTAACATCACAAAATTGTCGGCCAAGGATAAAATATCGGAGGATGTTATCCAATAGACGCAAATTAACTTGGACATAAAACCTAGCTTAATAGGAATTTGTAGCTACACTCTGCAAATATGACTTGCTTTCCCCCCAAAGTAGGATTTCAGGGTTTCAAATCAAGAATCCGCTAAGACAATAAAAGAAGCCTTGGTTGATCTAACAACTTATAGATCTAAGCGTCATCAAATCAAACAAGAATGAGGGAGAGAGCTCGATTGAAACCCTAATAATTCATCAAACGAAATGAAAAGTTCGATAGTCACCTCGAAGGAGACCGGGGGCATGGGAGGCAGCTCCCTGAGGAAGTCGGCGGGCTTCTTGGAGCTCCGCCGCATCTCCTCCTCGACGAGGCGGTCGACCTCGGCCTTGACTCTCGGGTCGCCGTAGTCGTCGTCAACGTAGGGGAGTGCATCGACGACGTCGGCCTTTGGTCCAGCCGACCACCCCTCGCGGGTTGGATCCGGCGGCGCTTCCAGCATCAAAACCTCTCTCGTCGCCGCCATCGGTGGTTTCCTCTCTATACCTCTCCACAGAGATGAGATTGGAAATAAGGGGGAGCCGATAAGTGGAAGCGGGTTCGTCTATTATACGAAAAGAGGCTCTCTTTTGCAAATGTCCGAGGATAGCTGCAAGAAAAGAGCACAATTGAAGGGCTAATATGCAAATATGTGAATAGATGTATTATATATTTATATTGTATTACTTTCCACTAGAATCGCATCACATAAAGCAGAGGAGGAAAAGGCTTCCAGCCTTCCAGCTCGAGCTCGTACAATAATACCTCAAAGATGCCAAGCTCTCCATTAACGCTCATCCCTCTCCTACTCCTCTCCATCCTATGCCAATTACAAGCACAAGTACCAGCGCCGGCGCCGGCCCTCGACTGCGAAACTGCTCTACTAAACTTGTCCAAGTGTTTGACATATGTAGAAGACGGCAGTAACCTAACGAGACCCGAGAAGGGATGCTGCTCCGATCTCGCCGGCGTCCTCAACGACGAGCCAATCTGCTTGTGCCAGCTCATCGGTGGCTACGATAATTTCGGCGTAAAAATCGACGTCATCAAGGTCCTCATTCTTCCTACTATCTGCCGTGTTCATGCACCGCCGGCAAACCTATGTGCAGGTGCGTGACACGATCAACACTAATTCTTCTATATGTACATACGAATTGACGCATATGCATACGTGCAGTTCTTGGAGTTCCAGTTGCGAATGTAGCTCCTTCAAGTGGAGGGCCAGAAGAACCCGCGGGTAAGAAACTTTTAATTTTTCTTTTGAATCCTTATTAGATATTTGAAAGACTTTGCTGTATAATATTCAGAATCTCCGACAAGATCGCGAATGCCACCGCCGGCGGCGGCGGCGGCAGCAGCAGCGACTCCTCCTTGTAGCGACGGCGGCGGCGGCGGCTTGAGCTATAGAACCTGCAGCAGTCTGTCGACGTTCTTCTTCATTCTAGCTATCACATTGTACCATCCTCGTTGTAATCTTCTAATTAACTTTCATAACTAATATTGTATAATTGCAATTGATCATTTGGAAGTTTGATGTCTTTGGTGTGCAAAGCGTGAGAGGAATTAAGAAAGTGACGGTGGGTGCTCAGTGCTGCATCGCTGTCTGCAGTATTCTAGTGGTTGTGGGGTTAATTACCTCTGTTGTTCATCCCTCACTTGTGACCTTTTTTAAGGACATTCAATTCCAACCAACATGGATTCATGGGTGTATGTATATATGTATGTATGCATTAATGTATTTATGTAACTTTGTAAAATGGGCCAACTAAATTGGCCCAATAAGTAGCCCAATCTATATAATGTTAACATCATTAGTGGGCTTATAGTAAGTTGGATGTTGTGCAAGCATGCATGACAACAACAAACTCTTAGATGATGATGATGATGATGATGATGTATTGACTCCCAAAGGGGTTGAACATGGACTCAGTTTTGTCTATAGTTTCTCATGAGACATGGCTTTGTTGAATTAGAATCCCCAGGGTTGCTGTCCCAAAAGCTTTGCAATTGTGCAACGAATTAAGACCAAGGGAGAGCAACCAACACCCCCAAATCTCCCCAGATCTCCCAGAATCTACGAGGCAAATCCCTAGATACCCGCTGCTTACAAGCCCGACGTACCCTTATTTATCCCACTATTAGTTTTATCTCTCACACATGCATTTGTTTCTTTGTGCCTTCAAACATGTGAACATTTCTTCTCTCTAAGTACCATCGCATGTGCTACTAATCCAAGTTATATAGTTTGGGGCATTGAGCCAAGGAAAAGGCAAGGAATTTTAAGCAATATTGGAACCAAAAAAGATAGAGCTAAATTTAGAGGGACAAACTGTAAAATATTTTTCTCCTCCAATGTGAGAAGAAGTTATAGTTATGGTTGGTATTGGATTGTTCATGCCCATTTGTGTCCCACTATCGTTATCCTTGTGGTTGGCAAATTTTTTTCATGCCAACTTAGGTGGGTCCATTCATGCAAGATGTGTTTATCTGATATTTGCCATATGTTTACTTCTCAATATTTGCTTTATTTCCTCTTACAGGGTAAATTTAATGAGTACGAGAGTGATTGTTTTCATTGCTGTTTGATTGGAATATTAGAGGAGAAGCTTCTTCAAACAAACACAACCAATCATGGATTCCTTTCAACTGTGGCTCAAATGGCCATATATTAAGTGCAGAGTAATTTGAAAAAAAAGAAAAAGAGAAGGGGATCCAAGTCCACTTTGGTATACTAGATTTGGCAGACGATTAACCAGCCAACAATATTTAATTAAACTAGTCATTAACATCAGTACAAGTTGCTTGCTATATTATAGTAAAACCTCACGAAGCTTGGGCCATAAGCTTCACGTTTTATCCTGCGAATAGAATATCAATTTATTCCAAACAGAAAACATTTGCAAAAATCCGCAAAAAAAGTTTCCCACTTGCCCCAGGTGGCGTCCTCCCATTAGTTAGGGAACGCCCCCCTCGTTCTTATCCGTGGTACATAAAACGAGCTATCCCCGTCCTACTTACTATTCGGCACCGATGCCTTACAGCCTTAGCCGTTCAATTCCTCCCGCACGAAGAAAAGCCTGCTATCGTGCACCACTAAGTTACCCAATTTGTCGTGTCACTAAGTTTCCCTCCAGAGTCCAGAATCCAGAATCCAGATAGATACTTTTTATGCAACAGCGGATATAATAAATAAAAGGGATAAAGATTAAGCCTCAACGCCGACATCACCTCATTTACATCCGTGCGCCTTTAAGTGCGCAGGTTAACCACTTGGCCAACTCGGATACTCCGCTATATATCATATCCGCTATCCAGCTGGGTTATGCTATCCCGGATAGCGACGACTCGAATAGGAACCGTCCAATATTTATGCCAGTGATGGGGGAGTTTTGAGTCAAGAGACACGATGGACGGCTGCGATCGGTTCGTACTGACATCGTACGGGTCAGATCTAATCGATAGCCAAAGGCCGTCATCCGGCCATCCCACACACAGCCAGATAAAATTTTGACCGACTCATTGCAATTAAAAAACTTTAATTAATAGTTAATTATCAGGTATCTTTTGTGGAGAATAGTAGACCACGTGACCACCGATGAGGCTATATGAGACCGCGTTGAATAAAGTTCACGATAAGAACCCCTCAAAATTTATAATTACATGGGAATAACTAATTAAATTATCTTATTCTGAATTTATTGGAGGCAAGGACGTGTGGATGGGATAGCTTCTGGTGGAGGGCTCACAGTGCTATAGCTTAGAAGGCGGCTACGGATTCCGAACGCGCTATTAACTGAATTTGATGAAAGTTACTGTTTCGAATTTACTGGATTAGCCTTGGTTTTCTTCCGTGGTTTTGTGAAAACCGCCCTCCCATGCCCAAGCTAACCTTATAAATTGACCATTTAAAAGAAAATTAACCAAATACGCTATACGTCGTGTTCATATTATTTTACATCTATATCTACGTAACAGAGTGTGAATAATAAAGAATCAAACTTCCTAAAATATTTTTCAAAATGCAGGGTTAAATACTCTATGTATGTTTCTGATCAGGGACGTACATTATAACTTTCTATAAGGTACGCGTAAATAATTTTCGTAGACTTTGTTTCCAGAAAAAGGGACTTATACGAGAGGGCACAATGGTAATTTAACCGAACCTTCAATTCATGCAGGCAACCTCCGCGAGACAATTTCTGCACGTTTGTGCGCGAATCTAACGCTTTGTCTGCGACATTACCACGCCCTCTTTCTTCCCAGTATCGCGGTTAAAAAGTACGCTCTAAGCCGCGTTTACCTGTCGCTCTACCTATTTTTACCGCCTTCACTACTCGACACCATCGCCATCACATGCTCGCTTCCCCCACCTCCACCAAAACGTAGAAGAGAGAGAAGTAGTAATGTAGTAGTAGTAGAAGATACCACCTTCGCCTTCTTTTATTATATTTATCTCTCTCCCTGCTCCCAAGCCCACATCTTTTAATCCCATTCCTTCCTCTTCTCTCTCTTATCTCCTCTGTTGTTTCAGAGCCTGGCAAAGGTTTAATGGAGTAACAACTTGAGAAGCCCAGAAAGGGGGGGAAAAAAGAAGGAAAGAAGAAGAAGAAGAAAAGGTCTGTGCGTCCACTCTCTTTTGTTATCTTGATCTCTATAGTTTCCTTTTCTTGCTTTCAGAGCTTCCTCGGTGTTTCAGCTTCCTTCTCTGCTACAGTCGCTTGTTTTCTTCCTTCTCCCATCTTGGTCTCTTTTTTTGTTCACTTTGTTTTCCGTTTTTTTGTCCTTCTACTTTTTCTCTTGGGTTTTTGAATCTGGATCATTTCCATGGTGTTTAGAGGGAAAAGCTTTGATTTTTGGGTCGGTCGTTTGGCCTTCAATGAGCATATCCCACTGCGTAAAGCTCGTATTCTTACCTAAATTTATGTGTTGATCTCCACCCAAGCGTTGCAGTTGTTATGTATTAATTACGCCCAAGTATTTCGGTTTCTGCGGAGTGGAGGATAAAGACGAATTGGTGTCGGATACTTCTATTCTCGTCTTGGGCCTTTTTGATTTGGTTTTATTCTAGGGGAAACTTCTCGGTATTGTATCATTTGATCAGATCCATCGTCTAATTTGGAAAGCTGCAATCGATTACAAAGTTATTTATCCTTTGTAATTAAATTCATAGAGGAATAGGTTCGATGGATTTATTTTCTTTAAATTATAGGCAATATTGTCGAAAGAGTTTGTTTCATGCTTCCCTTTCTGAGATGCTCTTTTCTTTCATTTGGTTCCTTGTTCTAGATATAGTCAGATCTGCTTCATTTCTATTATTGCTGCTCTATTTATTGTTAGCTATGATTTGGGTGGTGCTTTGTTTGGGTGCAGAAGAATGAATTATTTATTGTGCTATTCCTACAAATCCTAATAAAGACTCTTCTTTCTGATTATATGTTCTTGCTAGCTTTTTGTGATTCTTTTTACATCATCATGTGCTTTCTTTAGAATAATTATTGTTCTTGAGTGAATGGTTAAATGAATTCAACCCTTTTTGCCGAAGCTTCTTTTGGAACCTATCTAGCTTCTTTTTTGGGGATGGTAGGGGGATCTTTCTTTCTTTTTAATTTTTAATTTTTATTTCCTCTGGTTGCTTTTGTTGCCTAAAATTGGTGCTCAAAGAAAGTGATTCTGTTCTTTTGAAGCTCACTCTAATGTTTGTCGACTCTTGTGTATCATTTTTAATTTGTAATTAGTCTCTCTCATAACAAATTATGAGAAGGTCCCCAATGTTATCGCCGAAGTTAACACTAATTTAGTTCAGAGATTACTCTACCTGTGTAAACATTTTTCCCCTCGTAGCAATTCTTTTTCTCGAGGTTCCATGTCCGGGATATTTCATCTGAACTAATAAATTTTCGAAAGGGGCTTTGGTGATGACCTATTCTACTGCATATCTAAAGGAGAGAATCCTTTTGATTTTCTTTATATTATCTCAAAACTGATAGATATAAGTTCTCTTGTTTGATGCATATTTCTCCTTAAACTAACTTGTTAACTGTTGTTAGATGTGTTCCTTGTTCCATACGGTATGTCATCCTCTAATTTATATTTCTTATGTTCTTTCTTTGCAGGACAATTAATCAGCCGTTTTCAAATCTCTTTATCTCTAGACCTGATCATTTGTGCTGTTTGTCATGATGGGTGGGCTACTAATGGAGAGCACGGTTTATCCCGGAGGCCACAACTTTGTGCAGCTTATGCCATCTAGCAACGAGAAGAATATAAATTTTGGCACTCTCTTTCGTCAGCCTTCCACAGCTGAGTCCTCTATGGTTGATGGAGATCTAGTGGACGCTCCACCGGATAACTTTGCTGAGGCTGCTGATGAAGAGAGCGACGAAGATATTGACATTGAAGAACTGGAGAGACGCATGTGGAGGGACCGTATGCGGCTGAAGCGATTGAAGGAGCAGCAACAGAACAGGAACAAGGATCAGGGGGACGCTTCGAAGCAGCGGCAGTCCCAAGAACAGGCACGCCGCAAGAAGATGTCCCGTGCTCAGGATGGGATCCTCAAGTACATGTTGAAGATGATGGAGGTTTGCAAGGCGCAAGGCTTTGTTTATGGGATCATCCCTGAGAAAGGCAAGCCTGTCAGTGGTGCCTCAGATAATCTTAGAGGCTGGTGGAAAGAAAAAGTTCGGTTTGATCGAAATGGTCCTGCGGCTATTGCTAAATACCAAGCTGATAATACCATCCCTGGATCTAACAGCGAGATGAACTCGGGCACTGCAAGCCCTCATTCGCTGCAGGAGTTGCAGGACACAACGTTGGGCTCTCTCTTATCTGCTCTCATGCAACACTGTGATCCTCCTCAAAGAAGGTTCCCTCTTGAGAAGGGAATTGCTCCACCATGGTGGCCAAGAGGTAGCGAAGAGTGGTGGCCTCAATTGGGTATACCAAAAGATCAAGGGCCTCCGCCGTATAAGAAGCCCCATGATCTGAAGAAGGCTTGGAAGGTTAGTGTCCTCACTGCTGTGATCAAGCACATGTCTCCTGATATCGAGAAGATCCGTAGGCTTGTGAGGCAGTCGAAGTGCCTCCAGGACAAAATGACTGCCAAAGAGAGTTCGACATGGCTAGCGGTGGTCAAGCAGGAGGAGGAGTTGTACATGAATCTCCACCCAGATGCCTGCCCTCCCCCACCCTCAGGGGTTGGTACCATGGGGGCCATATCCTTTGATAGCAGCTGCAGTGAGTATGATGTTGAAGGTGTCGATGATTGCAAGAGCAATGATATACTAAACCAGAAAGCTGCTGCAGATGGGAATCCTTACAATGAGAAATTTGTACTACCATCTCCGATAAAGGAGGAGAGTGATGCGGAATTTATCCAGAAGAGAAGTGCTTGTGATCCTGAACTCTTTCTGGACAAACGTGTCTATACATGTGATAATTTGCAGTGCCCACACAATGATTTCCACCTTGGTTTTCTGGATAGGAATGCGAGGAATGGTCATCAGTACATGTGCAAGTATCAGAATAATCCTTCACAAAGTACCGGGGGTTCAGCCACTGCCATACAGATGCCTGAGAACAAACCCATCTTCTCTGTGACTTATAATACACAGGCAAATCCGAGTGGACTTGGGTCTAGCGTCAATCCTGTCAATATTTCTGATTTCAGTCTTCCTGCTGATGGGGAGAAGTCGATCAGTGACCTGATGAATCTGTATGATAGCAATGCCAATTCAGGCAAGAATTTAGATCAGGATGGATTTACTGTTATAGATGGACCTGATCCTCTTCAGCCAAGAATTCAAATGGAGGACTTCTTCGCGCAGGGAAGTGCTATCGGCGATGGTATCTTTGAAGAGATGAGCAACTTAATTCAGCAGCAGCCACCGCAGTACTTTATCCGCGAGGACCTGACACCACTTGAGCAACAATTTGGGAACCAACGCGCTGAGATGAGCACTGCTGACTATAAATTCAGTTCTGGCTTCAACATGTCTGCCATGGATTACCCTGATTCATTGAACAGAGGAATGGGGGAGTCGGTGCAGAAGCAGGACGCATCCAACTGGTTCTTCTGAAGAGCCAAAACGTCCTACGCCAGATGAACTTCCAGGGGATTGGATCATGTAGTCATGCAGTGGAGTATAATTTTCTAAATCTGGGTTCAGGTGATCTCCTCCCTGCAGTTAGTTGTACTGTACTTCTTTCTTTATTTTTTTTTACCTTTTAGAGCATATCTATATATCTTAGAGCATGCTCCTGAGGAGTTCTTGGAAGAATGGCTCTGGGATGCATCTCAGTAGACTTGGTAAAGTATAGGGTTGTAGGTCATGTTTCAGTTTCAGAGCTGATAAATGGATAAACCATATGATCAAGTCCTGTGTTCAAACTTCCGTTGCGGTGATCAACTAAAATATAGCTTTATTGCTGTTTAAATTACTGTTGCTTGTATGAATTTGAGCTCGTTATGTAACTTTCCATGGTGATCAACTAAGATTTTGTCATTAGATTGTATTCTGGCTGAAACTTTCATCCATGACTTTGTATTATTCTCAGTCCATTGCAGTGCACTTAAAAACCCTACTGAAATTTCCTGCTTTCCTAACATGTAGAACGATGACATTCCTGCTATTCTCAACTAAACGAGAAGTTGGACGCTTTATTCTTCATATTTAAACTACTTTTAAGACCCTTTTCTTTCTTAAATTCTTGATAATCGAACAAGTAATCTGCGTGATGCTGTCAAGCTTCTTTCCTGGTCACAAGAATCTCACCTTTTGATCCAACTTGTCACACTTGTGACTCTTCACATGCTTGCATAGTCTCAAAGTGATTTTAAAAACCTTTCCTCTTTCACATGAATCAAAAACCAATTGCAGTTGGATAGCAATCCTTGCAATTTTGACACCAATATGAAACCCATTTCCTTCTCCATTAGAATCAATTATGGGTTTCTTAGTTGTGCTTCCTTTTTCACTTGTTCAATTAAACTCATTACAGTGATGCTTAACTAAGATAATATAAAGTTATTATACTTTATAGTGTAATGTAAAGGTTTGGACCAACAAATCTTTGCCGGTATTTTCTTCTAATTCACCTTATATCTATTTAATTGCTAGTTCTCGCTCAACAGCATACTTTGAATATGGAAAAGGATTTCACACCAAACTCAATTCTATCCTTTATATAAATTTAAAGATATAGTTAGTATGCAACCATAAGAGATAAAGAACACTCTAGGGAAGACGACAGGAATAAGATATCGTTATATTTCGCTTAAATTAATATGAACTATATATGACTTTTCCACCTAAATTTGTCATCTTTGACCAGCTTATGAGATTATCTTTCGAGCCTTAGAACGTAATTATCTAAATGATCGTGACATGGCAAAGCAGTGCATCTTGTACTCCATTTTGTATGTCGGCTGCTAGTGTTGCATGTCAATATCATTGAATTGCTTCATTTTTTTTTTTTTAATTCTTCTATTGACCAAAATTCCCTTGATATTATTATCTTCTAGTTTAAATGTCGTAAATTTAAAACTATAGTTGATTTGACAATATACTCATATATGGTTAGTCGAATTTAACACCTCTCCATTTGGAAGACGTTACCAACTTACCATTTTGTTTAATAACCATTTTAGGGCGTGGCTTGGTATTATTATTATTTTTTAACAAAGTATGAGCTGAATTTGTAAATAATAAAAATGAGGGCTTATTAGTAATAGAGTAAAAATACCAGGTGTTGTTTGTAAAATTTCTCTTTTATGTTTTTTGGTTAAAAGCTCCAAAGATTAAGGCCCAATTCGGTTATAGAATGAATTAGACCAGAACTAGGCCAATCCTAACTGATCTAAGCGAATCCAGCATTTGCCCTAATTCTGGTTGGGCCAAAACTCTTGGTCTTGAGTAAGGCCTAAGCCGAAATGGGGCCCATATAACCTCGTCGGCATCTCCTCATCGGGTGTGCCGATTGATGTGCATCATAGTATCGATCATACTCATTATTCATATGATCGTAATATTTAAAAGGACATGATCCGGAATCAACCTACAAGGAGTCGCCCCGCACTGAATCTCAATTCGTTTATGATCTAACCTTAGTTATAACTATTCCCTATGGGACGAGTTGATGCATACGATCATGTGATTGATTCGCTGAACTATATACCTTCCATCATCGTCACCGTCTAGTAATGTTAATACACTTACTATAGTGTCAATTTGGAAGAGGAGGGATGGGTAGGCGTGTCTCATGAGTCATCAGTATGGAGGTAGAATAGTTTGGGTTATGAGTTGTTGGATCTATTGACAGTCACTGAATCTTTACGTGGATTCGTAGGTCTCCACGTCACCCTGATAGACAAGTAGAGATGGCACTATTTATCCAATGAAAACTTCCAGCCTATAAAAGGGGGACATGCCACATGCCATATAGGTTGTGGTCGGTCTCACACTCTCACTACTCCTAAACCCTACTGGATAGTGGATACTGCCCCTTCACGAGGAGCTCTACGCAAAGAAGAATTTAATTTTAAGATCAAGCTTGGTTTGATAAGGCTTAAAAATTATTATTAAGTTAGAATGACGTCTTACTAGACCGACAATGTAGGCCTAAATCTAATTCGATCCTAGATGTTAAGAGTTAATGTTTAATAATTTTTCTATTATATATATAGATATAGGTCCGCACGGATCTCGAGGCAGGCATGTGGTGCTCATGTTGATCCAATACATACATTCTTACTATTGTTCTCGTTGTTGAGTACTTTCAAATGGGGTCGGCAGTTTATGTCAAATAAATCGCCGACTCCTTCAGGGTCTCTCGAATTGGGTAGATGACGTCACAGTTGAGTAATTAAATTAAATAGTGCATTTTAGCCAGGGTTAACCAAGTTTGGTTGGAAGAAGCTTGGCTTAACCAGAAGATCTCCTAGTTTAATTAATACTAGGTTGTGGGCCCCAATCTTGACCCTGCGTTTCATGATGCCAAAAGCTGATGCGACAGACGAGATAAGAGCATTGGTTATTAGATCTACCGACGTGTTTGTACACCAATCACGTAATGAAACTAATTAAAAATTAGTTAGGCTGTACACGTAGGCCTATCTTGGAAATAGAAAAAAGATTAACAAATCTAATATCGTGCAACTTTGCAACGCCACCGTCCGACAACAATTTTCACTTACCTTTTTGCAAAAATAAAATAAAATATCTCCTATTTCTTTTTCTTTTCTTTTCTAAACTCAACGTCGTCTCGTTTGCATATGTTTTTATATTATTTGGTTGCATAGTTTTGGTTCGATTTTTTATTTTTCGTTACCTCCACCACACAACTTATCTACATGCGAATTAATCTTGGATTCTTTTTTATTCACGATTTTTCCCACGTGCAGCCTTTTTTATTCGTCTTTCGAGATTATCCTCAGATAGCAGTACTGAGCTATCAACAAAAGAGGTGGATTAAAAAAATAATAATAAAAAATTAATAATAAAGTTTACCTCTCAGATAGCACTCTACTCTTCTAGACCAACGACTTGATACTTCAAAGTATTTTACACTTTTTTTTTGTGAATTTTAATTTGGGTTATTTACTGTTTAGTTAAACATATTTTATATCTTATATTTTAAATAAAAATCACTTTACTTCTCAAATTTTAGAAGAAACTTTATCTACAAACGTTATTATTTGATACAACTAAGTTTGAATAAGAATCTTATTATTATAACTTAATCAAAATTTTAAAAAGCATAATAATATAAAATAGAGTCTATGAGTGTAAAATAATTTTCATATTCAAATATTGGAAGGAAATTATGTTTATTATTACTAGGATCGAATACTAAACAAAATAATACTTTAAACACCAAAATGTAATCCAAACATCTAAAT
This sequence comes from Typha latifolia, assembly GCF_019914945.1. Lineage (NCBI taxonomy): Eukaryota > Viridiplantae > Streptophyta > Magnoliopsida > Poales > Typhaceae > Typha > Typha latifolia. The sequence continues at coordinate 2,207,487 of NC_133087.1, read as the reverse complement.
CACTCAGAATAAATCCCATCACAATTCACAAAACAAACAATTTAGCTGCATATGCTTGCATGGCATTAGCCAGCGTTCTCACAAACCGAACCGGCCGGTCTACCTCGTCTGGACCGGCCGGCCCAGCTTCGCCAACTTCGTGACCCGATCCGGTTCGACGGAGTAAACAGGACGGTGCTTATCCGGCACGAATCGGACCGAGTTTGGTCGAACGCTGACCGCCTCTTCGCAGCCACAGCCTAGCATCGAGCCGCTGCTGCCTCTCCTCGTCGCTCCGTCGCTCGCCATGGCTGCAGCGAACCGGTCATGCTCGGATTGGATGAACCGGAACTCGCCACCGAAATCCGACGCGGAGCTGGAGAAGTTAGCCACGCTGTTCCGGTCGAAGCACCCCTCCGCCGTCGTTACGCTCCACTCCACGCTAACCTCGCTTGGCGGGTACACCTCGCTCGCCGCAGACTCTGCCACGCTCCGCCGGAACCCGGCGCCGAACCTCGAGGTGGACGTCTCCTCGAGCGAGTCGCGGTGGCGGTACGACGCCGGGTACGACGTCGAAAAGCTCTCGATCTCGAACAAGTCCGAGCTTGCGTCGCTGGCTACGTCGTCATCGCCGGAGAAGGTTAGCCTCTGCATCGACTTCCTCAAGACCGCTGGTTCATCTCTGGGGTGGAAGACCTCCAAGGAATCGCGTGGGGGATCTTCCTTGGAAGTCTTCGCCGTTGGTTTTAGGACGGGGAAGGAGAACCCACTTGGATTATTTGCCGGTTTTCTGGATTTTACTATCTGTTGAGTCATTTCCATCGAGAAAGGTGGCTTCTTTGGGGAGAATAGAGTGGAATTACCAAAATAGTTCGCGTCTTTGGCGGATAAACCAGGAGTTATCTTCACCTTTGTAATCTCCCCCGTCTCCAATTCGTGCTTCATCTCTCTGGGAATGAAGCCGAGTTGCTCCTTAACAACAAAGCCATTGTTGGCACCCACCAAGTTCGAGCAAGCCGGGCTCTTGGGTTCGTACCTCTCCTCGACATCGACGGATTTCTTGCCGGCGCAGGGGCAGTTCCGGCTAAAGATCCGCCGGCCGGGGGAAGAAGGCATCTTCGTCTTGTCCTTCGACGGGAAAGTCCTCACCTTTATAGCGGCAGAGCCAGGTGGGTTGGATAACAGCCCAGATCGGCTATTCCAGCTCGCCTCCGAGGAGGCCGTCGGCGTCGCAAACACCCCATTACGTGTGCTCCTCCCATACCCGTCAATGGAGGAGACGGAGGAGTCCCGTGGGTTGGCGGTGGAAAGGTCGCACCTTTCGCTGGGGTCCTGGCCGTCTCGGAAGTAGCGCTCAGCGTCGAAGATGCTGAGCTCGGTGTCGTGGCTGCGGCGGGCGGAGGGGGAGGAGATGGGTGGTTCCCGGAGGTGGGGTTTTGGTGGGAGAGAGAGGAAAGGAGAAGGGTTGGAGTGCAATGGAGGCCTTCCATTGGAATAGAGGCTTCTATTGAAGCTTTGTGTTGATCTGTACCTCTCCATCTTCTTTTAAGAAGGAACTGAAAGAAGTGATGAGGAGTTTGGAGCAGGGTAGTACAACTTCTCATGTGTATATATAGTGCAGAAGATTGGATTGTCTGTAATATCCATTGCAGGAATTTCCTGCAGCCGAGGTTTGGGGGAAAAAAATCCACATTTAACACCAATAAGTCAATAACATATATAATAAGCAACTTGAGCACAAAACGAGTGGTTGTTCAACAAAATTTTCCTTCATGTTTTTAAATAAAATTTAATAATTTAAAATGTCCACATGTCAAGAAATATGGAAACCATTTTTTTTTAACTACTGGTTTACACTTATATAGCAAATATTCGATTCTTAACTTGAGGATAAAATCCATATCTCCCTAAGTAATGCTGTGTCAGAAAAGTGCACTGCTGATAAAAAGAGCAGAGTGGGAGTCATAGATATCAATCCCCATCATGGAATAATTCTCAAAATCCAAAAGATAATAATGTCGAGCTCCTCTCTCCTAGAACCCAGCAAGAACAATGGAGAACAATGGAGAACAAAAATCCTTTTCTATCTTATCCTCATTCACCAAACAGTTCAAGCATGATCATGTGGAAAACATTCTTCCACTTGGCTACTTCAACGTCCACAGCTCAATTGGATTGGGCCCGAAGTGCTCATTTCCTCAAAATGACACTCTTTAGTACTTCAAATGCCCTATTATAAATTCTAGCAGATGAAACACTTCTTTGGGCCAGAAAGACACAGCTGTTCCTTGCTGTGGTATTAGAAAAAATGCAAGTCTTCTATGTCCTCTTCTTGCATTCTCTTAGCATTTAGTCAATGACACATAACTGTTGTAGGCCATGATCAATTGTAATCAAAAGATTTATCAATAGTTCTCACACACTAACATTTGTCCCAAGTGGAACTCACATGTAAAAGTACAGCATCACAGAGTCAGCACTTGCACGAGAACTTCAATACTCCAGAAGTTCAGAATGTTATTCACAATTAGTTACATTTGCCAATCCAATGGTGGCCAAAAAGACAGAACAATTAGAGCTGGACAATGAATAAAATATTCCCTAAAGCTATCATGAGGACAAATCTCAAAGGAGTTCTATCCATTCTTTTCTCCCTACTGGTCCAACATGATATCGACCAACAAGGCTCTTTCTCTCTTTCCATAGCACGACTAATTAATGTTCGACCAGTTGTAAAGTGGAAATACTGCCCATAAATACAAAGAAACAAACTTCAAATTACAAACATATACTGTCATACTCCATCCTTGACATGGAATAGAGGAGTTATATCGCTGAATATGATATGATAACACATTAATTGATGTCTAATACTTGACTCGCAAAACTGCAACTAGAAACAATTTGAAAACTTCTGTATTGAGCAAGCTGTAACTTCAGTAGCTCATTAATTAACTGGTTGGTATTTTGGATGTAGAATTAATGCATAGAGGGAGCAGAGCAGACAGCAAAGCACAACTGCACATTTACATGGATAATGAACACTTCTAATGAACTTCTATTACTATATCAGCAGTCATCAGGAAAGGTACCTTCAGTAAGTTCAAAGAGCAGAAAGAACAGGGAACTATAAAACGCTGTTACCTTGGCAGAAATAGGTAATTTTCTTGAAAAAATTAACATCACCAAATAAGAAACGGAACTGGGTAATTTGGTTTGTTAAACAGTAAACCAGAGTATTAGGTAACAACGTCGTATAATCTTTAGATAAGTATCATATGATTTTTTAATTGGCAGCCTATTTTGTGAGAGACTGGACCAGTTAGACTGTTTTGTGCCACAGGCCAGCGATAATGCACGTATGAATATTATATAAGATTTCATGAAATACTTGACACTACACCTACCATTAAATAGAATAACAAAGATGACAGCACTTGAACAAGATTAGAAACAGAAGATCTTATGTTTAGAATAGGGCAGAAACACCATAGCAAACTACTTGCATATCATTACTGAAGTATGATGAACTATCTTGAAATTATGAAAGTTAGCTAATGATCAAGAGTAGCACAGATTGTCCTCACCATGGTAGCCTTTTATACAAGGAATATTATTTTAATAACTAACCATTCTACTTTTTGCAGTATTTACTCAAAAGCATTAGAAGTTCACAATATTCATGAAACTTGATGTCTAATCAAATTGCTAACTGTGGCGAATCATGACAGAGACAAAGAACTAATGCATGGTAATTATCACAGGCACATAGCTAATGTTCAACCATACACACTCAGGATGGTATAGTTGTTAAACTTGATGAAGTACCATATTAGAATTGTAACATGTGCCACTTTGTCAAGGGCTGACTTGAACTTACAAGTCAGTCACAACCATTCAACCATTATTAATAATAAGCAACCGTTACATGTCTACCGTAGATTTGAAGTTATACTTTACTTCAACTCTATGTTTGTAACACTCAGTCATTCACCATAAATATCATTGCAGCCATTTTTCAGCAAAGATAATGTGGATATGCTTTGTGACTATAAGAGGCCTTTCTCTGGTATGACACATCAACTTTAGCAGGCTTATGATCCAATCAATCCATAGCCCATGTTATGCACAAGAATTCTATAGTGATGTGAAGAAATGTACAAAAGTATGATGATGTAAAGATCATATAACTGAAAATTTTGACAAGTTATTAAGTCAACATCTAGAAAGAATTATTCAGCAAGAGCTAACAGGGTAAAAGGAATCAAGTAAACCTAAAAAAACCTAAGATTGAAAATTCAAAAGGGTGAATCATATTATCAATCAAGTAGTAGTCAACAATATATTGTCAATTACTGTGTCAGCCAAAATTACAGAACCCCATTGAATAAAAAATTTCTGATTCTATTCTATATGCGCCACCCTCTACTCAGATACCATTATATTCCAATCCAACTCCAGCCATCAAAACCCATAATATCATATAAATCTCATCCATTTATTACCAGAAGAGCTTCAGGGTTATCAAAAAGCATTGCCAGAAAATCATGAGTCTCTGAATCTCCTCTGAACTCATTAGCCATCACACACCACAAAATACAATCAGGTAGTGCAGAAAATCCTGAGGCGGTCCCAATTCAATTCTCCCCCTACAGCTTGGGCCTTCACCACCCTCAGAGACAACTCTGGCTTATGGTCGTCATCAACAGGAACCTCCGGCTCCTAGCTGTTGTCATCATCAACCAGTGTGATCCCTTACAGAGAGAAAAATCTGACCTCTCAAAAGGGTGTCATTTGGTTGACAAGAACCAACTCCTCCATGGGTAGGATGCAGAAACAACATGGGCCTTGGCTTGGACAAGAATAGATCTTTTCTTGCAACGGTTCCCAACCCGCCTAGAGAAATGCTGCCAGCTCCACTCGTTCCCACAAGCCTTGGAAACGGATCCACTGTGGGAATGTAATGACCGCCGGACATCAAACCAGTAGGCGTGGAACCGAAACATGTGGGCACTACCAGGTATCATTACTCCATTAGAAAACGGTAAGAGCAATATCAAGAAGAGAGAAACCATGAAAGAAGTAGAGAGAAGCGAACTCGATAGATAATTTAATATGTGACCAACAATATAAAGGGGAGGAGGGAGGAGGGAGGAGGAGGTGGGAGAAATGAGAGAGAGATCCCAATATTGACCACGTGATTAGATATTTACTATTTTCATTTATTGTCTTATTCTTTTACTAAAAGTTTAAAGTCTTGAATTACTGTTTTTTTATGGAACTCAAAACCACTACCTTCAAGAAGTTGTTGTTCAAACTATTCAAAATATACTACAAATTAAAGCATTAAAACGAACTTTATGGCCCCATGGGTCTTTTACTTTTAATTTTATGACCCATTGTTTGAATTTTGTTTTGTAAATAATCAAGACTACAAGCACTACAAGTCTGCATGAAGCCAACAGAATTAATTATAAAGTGAAACAATTACAGAACAGAACAAAGCATATCAATTGAAAGAAATTGAACTGACAAGATCTCATAGTTTACATAATTCTTAGTCTAACCCAGCTGCAGTTGACCACAGTGAGTTTCACAACAAAACTTTTATAACTTGATCACTATCCCATTACATGAAAAATGCAGTTAATACATAAATGAATTACTGGCGATGAAATGGGTTGTTACATCTACTGAATATATTGCTGATTTGATGACTAAACTGGAAATTTTGAACTGACATATTCTCTACAAGTCATGTAAGATCTCAACCTCCATATAGCTAATTTATAAAGTTTAAGAAAACACAGAGCAATATCACTGTTCCAACATACATGAAACCAACAAAGAGAGAGAATAAGAGATAACATGAGAAGTGAAAAGTTAGTCACGCTATGAGATATCAGTATGAGAAAACAATGGGGTTTATGTTTTTATTGTGTAAACGACTGCAAAGAAACAGTAAAGAGTTAGAACATCACCAAGTTGGTTGAAGCCCCAACCACAAACGGTTCCATGAGCAGCCGAGTCAAGAAGTAGAACACTACTCCCAGAGTTATCGAGATTGGCAGCGCAGGCAATGCATGCCGACAAACAGACAACAAGATGAGCGTGCACCCAAGCCCTGATATTATGGCCAGATAACAAGCATAAACTGTCATCAGATCATACATCGCTGCCCTACCAACAAGAACGCTATAGAAGACGAAGTCCCCTAGTCCCAGCCTGACGCCCCTTGTAGTATCAAACATCTCAACCTCTGAAGAAGGCGAGGACTGGGAAGACCGTCCCCTCCTCCTCTCAGCATTGCCATCCCTGTTGTCGCCCCTGGAAACCAAAGGGGAACTCTCTCCCGCAGACCTCTCAATCTCTACAACTGCATGATTGGAGACAGAGTTTTCACCTTCAAGATTCTCCATTTCTATAACAGAGCGATCTGAATTGGAATTTCCAGCATTGCCGCCAACCCCGCCGGATGATCCACTGGACATCAAAGGGGATCTTTCTTCTTCAAGATCCTTCATTTCTATGATAGCACGATCCAAGTTAGAATTTTGACCAATACCAACATGGCGATTTCCCCTTGAAATCTCGGGATCAACAGGCTGGAGCTCCACGGCACCAAGAGAAGCAACATCAACAGCAGCAGAGGAGGAGGACGCCGCAACTGTAGGTCTTGCCTCATAGACTAACGCAGGGAGATCGTCGTCCCGGGACGACGCAAGCTCGACAAGAATCCGCAACGGTCCTCTGGGCGCGAGTACGGCGACGAGATCATAAGCCGCGAGAGCGAGGAGTAGAGTCCAAGTTGTCCATTCCGGAAGCTTCGCGAACCAAGCGGCGACTATGACGGCGATGACGACCATGTAGGACTGCCGGAGGATTATGGGCACGGCCGGTGAGAACACCGAGAGTACACCGACGGCTGCAAAGTTGAAGAGGACGAGGAGGGAAGTGACGGCGTCGAGCGGTATGGAGAACTGGCGGAGGAGGGAGAGGAGGATGGCGCCGCCCATGGAGGCGAGGACGAAGAAGGCTGAGAAGCGCATGTAGTTCTTCAAGAAGTTGGTGAAGTGGTAGTAGTAGAGGAGGACGAGGAGGAAGGTGACGACGGTGACGAGGAGGACGAAGACGGCGGCGTTGAGGAGGGCGCCCTCGAGCTTCGTGGAGGAGGAATCGGAAGGGGACTCGAGGTAGACGAGAGTGGCAGCGGTGATCGGAGGAGGTGAAATGGAAGAAGGGGAAGCCGGGGAGAGCGAGGTGAGGAGGAGGACGACGAGGAGCATGCAGATGGAGACCGGGGACATGACCCCGATGATCTCGACTCCCAAGGCGTCGATGATGCTGTGATCCATTGGTAGGTCGACGGGCGGCAAAATCTTTTTGGGGGTGATGGTGGGGGAAAACTCAGAGGAAGGGAACCGGAAATGGAATTGGCATTCTTCGAGTTTGGGGAGACGAGAAGAGGAGAAGAGTCTCCTTCTTTTACCTTTTCTGGTCAGTTTTGGCCTTTTTTGGGGGGGAGAGAGAGAGAGAGAGAGAGAGAGAGAGAGAGAGAGAGAGAGAATTACTAGGTCTATTGGGCCAGATGGGTTGGGCTTTGGGCCTTGGGGGAAGTGTTGGGATAGGGGCGGTCTAATCCAACTCCTTATCGAGATTTATATGATATAAATTGGGAAAAAAAGTTAATCAAATACGTCTTACATTATATAATAATAATAATTATTATTATTATCCCCATCCTTCTATATGAATATTTATTATCATTTCACCTCTACATTTTTCTTTTAATATCTCAAAAGACCGTGAACTAATTTTAATAGTAAAAAAAAATTATAATACCTAGAATACCTCTAATTTGACTTTAATTAGTTCTCTTTTTTAAAGTTGTTTTTACATTTATAGCTGTTTAACTTATCTATAGAGATACTAAAAGCAAAATATATAGGCATTCTGAAGAACACCGTATATGAAAATGTTGGATTAGGGGGTTATTTCAATAGTTAAGACTAGATGCATGTATTTATTAGATGAAATAAAAATGAGTTTAGCTTAAAAGTTTGGTAGGATATGATCATGTAAATAATAATAGAAGCAAAACTTAAGGTTTCTTTCTTGATAAATTCAAGATTTGTCTTCTAGAGAGACAATAATGTATTAATTATGCTGGTAAATACACTTCACTGAATGGAAGGAATTATATTTCACTCTCTTCCAATTCGTGGATGTTATAAAACGAATTTCTTTTTCTTTTTTTTTTCCATTGGCATAAACTATTGTTGAAACAAGAGTTACCCATGATAGAACAACTAATCAATCAAGGTCTAAGAGGAGAACATAAACAATTTTGCCATTTATACGACAAAATGCATTACTGTAAGTTACATGACTTTAATATCAATATCATCTGTGACAAGAGAAGCAATTCCAAATGCTTAAGCCACATCAACTTGCCCTGTTTGGTGACATAGCAAACCAAGATATATACTCCTTGATCATCCAATGCTCCATTCAAGCAGAAGTCATAGCAAAGATACCATTTTCAGAACTACCATAATTAATGTCAATTAACTAGTAGAAATAAATGTCTCTGGCACCTAATGGGCTACTACATTATGCAAATATATCAACCTACAAAGTCTTGACATACCGCAGCTTACATTTGTATATCTCCATATATGCACAGAATACACTAATTTGCATTTCTGCTTACAAACATTGCCAGTTAATATTCAAAAAGAATATGATCAGATCTTTGTACTTAAAAGAAATGTGCAGAGACAATCCATCAGTTTGATTGAAACATGATCACTTGTCAAGTTACTCGAGCAACAGAAATTCAATATAGTCTGAACTAAAAAAGTGGTGACTGCTCTCACATGTCCACATTTATTGGAGCTTATGACACCTCATATAGACTCTGGTCAATGGTACCACCTTTGGGGGAAGAGATGTTGAATCATGTGAACAACAAGAGAGAAAAGAGAGCAAAACATGGCTGACTTTGTAAAAAGCAAAGGAGAAATTATATGAGCCAGAGAGGCAGATTACAGGTGAGGAGACAGTCACACTCTTCGAATCATCCAGTATATAAGCACTCACAGGTTCATGGGACACCTGTATGAACAGAAGAAAAGGAAGAGGAGGAGAGGTAGGAAAGGGAGGGTGGTGGGTCTTTGAGTCAGCCTGGCTACCTACCTAGCCATGGGAAGACCTCCTTGCTGTGATAAGATTGGCATCAAGAAAGGGCCTTGGACTCCAGAAGAAGACATCATTTTGGTCTCCTACATCCAAGAGCATGGGCCTGGAAATTGGAGATCAGTGCCTATAAACACTGGTAAAAATCTCTCTCTTTCTCTCTCTCCATGTCCTGAGCTGTTTGCTTTCTTCGCACTAATGAGTTCTGATAGATATTGGCTGAATTAGCGAACTGGCTTTCTGCTAATTTGAAATTCCAATCCTGCTTCGCTCTCAGATATTACTAGGTAGTTATGTTAATTCTTATATGCTCATGCCTAAAGTTGTCTTTGATGCTTAACTCCATTTATTCCAATGGTCTGCTTCTTGCCTTCTTCAACTCTTGGAAGATTTCGCTGAAAACCATGGAAACAATTATTCTGGGTACTTCTACAGGACAACATTATACCAACTCCATAAACATATACAAGTAGAACCTTCATATACCTTGAATTGCAGGCTTGCTGAGGTGTAGTAAGAGCTGCAGATTGAGATGGACTAACTATCTTAGACCTGGAATCAAGCGTGGGAATTTCACTCCACATGAAGAAGGAATGATCATTCATCTCCAATCCTTACTTGGCAACAGGTAAGATTTCCTTAATGTACTTACTACATAACCCATAATCATAAAGAAGGGAAGGATAAAAATTATGGAACTTCATTAGAACTCTAACAATGACACATGGCAAATTCAGTGAAATCCTGTTCCTTTTTTCTCTCTTCTAATTTCTGTTTGATTGCCATGCAGGTGGGCAGCAATAGCTTCCTATCTCCCCCAAAGAACAGACAATGACATAAAGAACTACTGGAACACCCACCTCAAGAAGAAGATCAAGAAGTCCCACGCCACAACTAATACATCTATGAATACCTCTCATAATAGTCCAACAAGCTATGCCCCCATCTCCAAAGATCACAACATGGAAGAAAAGAACCCAAATAGCCCCTCTACATATGCCTCAAGCACAGAGAACATATCCAAGCTCCTCGAAAAGTGGATGAGATCCTCACCCAAGACCATACAAGATAACCAGGGAGGCACCATCACCAACAACAGTGACAGTTGCAATGCCGCGGGAAGAGAATTGCTTGAAGGTAGTCTATATAAAAGTGATCAAGGCAGTGACAGTCACATGAACCACGACAATCTCGACTCAGTGCTCTCGTATGATAATATCAGCGGCATCACCTGGGAGAAGCCGTCAGCTAGTACACAGACTCCCTTGTCCTTTCTAGAGAAGTGGCTTCTTGATGAGGCCTCAGGGCAAGTAGGAGGATTCATGGAGCTCTCAGTTGACTGCTGCCCAAACCCAATGTTCTAATAAGTGTTCCTATATCTTGTCCTCTTAGTGCATGAGAGTTTACCAAGTGCAAAAGCTCCCTCTAATGATCATCCACTACTACTAATGTCTGTGGGTACTCCAATTATCCATTACAACCACTAATAAGTTTACAAGAACTCTAAGTAATAAGGAGCAGTGTTTTAGATAATTAATATGGATCACATATCAAAGATGATTCTGTTTGCCTTGTCTTTCTTTATTGTTTCTGTAGTGTCATGTATGTGAATCTAGTTAGAAAACTTCCCAGTTTTCATGGCAGATTCGGGGGACATAAACTGGGCATCTCTGACAAAAGAATCCTGGGTTGCAGAGTAAAAGGTAAATCTCCATTCAACATGGGCCAAGATCATTAAAGTGAACAGTATGTAGCTTGTTGCTTGCACCCTCTCGTGTCAGTCTAGTTGTTATTTTAGTTATAGCTGAAGCAATGAATTTAATATTCATGTGAATAAAATGCGCAAAGTTTGTGTGTCTAAGCATTTATGAGATGATTTAAAGAAACTACCCATGGGGGAAATCTAGAGGACTAGTAGAAAATTTCTATGCAAATGAAGAAGCTATGGCTTCTAATTTTAAGAATTGGACTCAAGAAGGGGATGATAAAGATCTCCCTAGCTATCATTTGTAGATTACCTTATCTCATGGGGGTTATAATTTATAGGTCTACCACTGTAAAAGGGTCCACACTCCACAGTGAGCTGGCTAAAAATAATTGCCATTAAAACATGAGAGAGCTTACTTGTTGATGTCACTTCAATGAAATAAATATCAACATCTCATTAGTTAAAATAAATATTATAACGCCCAAAAATATGACGTGAGAAGTTTTACCAACAGGAACTGTAAGCATAGTCACAACCTATACTTGGGAAATCAACCAACCATCAATTTTTATATCTTTGCACGGGTGTTCATATTTTAGAACCTAGAAAACGAGTATTACTGTCATTATGAAAGAACAGTACGTCATTTGTCTTACTGCCAGTACATATAGATTGTAAATATCTCCAAACTGAGGGGATCTGTCCTTCCTAGCTTCCATGATAGCCATTAATGAGTTATTGTCATTATCTTATGTTGTCGTGTTGCTTATTGTAAAATAACTCAATGACTTTCTTCAAACACTGTAAACATATTCAACCTTCATAATTCAGTTTCCACAAAACAAGTTCTGGTGTCTCCTCCTCAAATTTGAATTTTCGTAGTCACAAGGCATAGTGCTTGTATTATAAGGAAGAAAGTTGTGTATAGTGAGAAATTAAGAAAACGAAGATATACTTGAGAGTAAATAATTCTAAACTGAACAATGGCACATAAACAATAACTAAACTGAAAAACAGAAGCAAACATCGTAATAGGGAAAAAAAAATTTAATAGTAAAATAAAATACATGATGTTACGAGTATTTCAAGCTCTGTAGACATCTAATATCTTTGAGAGTTTTTCTATAAGTTCCAATCATGCTTAATTAATTTAGAAGCAATTGGGTTTTCCAAGAGGTATGAGTAATTTGTTATGAGTAAACTATTATCTGTGAATGGTTAGTTGTTTCACCAAAATTTTAGATTTGTCACAAGACTCACACTAAGTACTGCTATCATAGTGCTAAGTGAACTAAATTGATAAATCCTGGAAGAGGTAATCAGCCTAGAATGCCACAGTACAGATATAACTAGGGAACCATTTATTTCTATTCACCATGTTAAGAAGATCAGCTAAATAGTTATCCTCAAATCATACAATAAAATGATTGAAACTTGGAAAGGCCAAAACGAGGGCGCATTCTCAATCATAAATTTCCTGATGTTGGACAAACCAATCCAAAAGGAGGAAAAAGAATACCACTTGCCGATATTGGTTCTTCAAGAAAACTTTTTTGGAGCACAAGCACTCAGTGGCTTCAGATCCTCAATGCTGATTTAGAAGTTGAAACTGAGAGCACTCATATATCTGGATTCTGGAGGTGGATGGATCACCATGGTAGATGAGAACAAATTTCAGATAAGTTACAAATCCAGATAGCAATGAAATGCAACAGAAATGCAAGGCAAATACTTAAAAGTACAATTAGCACCGGTATCACTCATCTGAATGATAACACATCACTGATTTTGGAAAGCTACAAAACTACAATGAGGAGAAAAATAATTGTTATTCTGGCCCTCTTCAACAGAGGAAAGGGCTTCAAGAAAGCCCAGGAATCCTTAAATTTTTAGAACTGGAATTGCATCTCCTTTGTGTACCCCAAATCATCAAGGTGCGCAGCCATCGCTTTGTTCATTGGAGGTGGTCCACATCTTAGAACCTGCAAATCAATAGATTAAAGCTCAGACTACAATCTGCGAGCTCTGAAATTACAAAGTATTAACTTCTCTAGGAAAAGCAATAGTGTTAAATGTACTATATGCCCAATTGATACTAGTATCTTAAATTAACAAATAGACGATTGTGTTCTTGCTCATTAAAAGAACAATGTTATGTTAAAAGATAATACCTGGATGTCAGGTGCTGGCACTGGGCAATGAGTCTGAATCATTTCCTTTGACACAAAGCCAACACCACCATTCCACACATCAGGGGGCTGATAAGTATAAAAAGGAGGAAAAGGTAAACAATTAGATTGACCATAACCACAGGAAGATGTAGAGACCAAAATAAGTAGCAGAAAACAATTCAACAGCTACTTATTATTAGCATTAATACATTGGATAGACTTTATATCAGGAAATCAATTTTTGGAGAAATTGACCTGATTCAATACATAGTAGACTTTGAAGCGGTTTGGATAGTTGCTAGCAAGAGTATCCAGCTCTTCCTGTCCAAATTACAGATTTCTTAAATTTCTCATAACTACAAGTTGTCATGGTTAAGGCACATCTATTCTAGCAAGAAAGTCAATCCATACTCATGAAAAGTCCCTTTAATCAATAATTAAAACGGCTAAAGCTACCTTCAGAAGAATGTCTTCATAAGTGACATTTGCATAAATTAAATGGACGTTTGTTTGGTCCTTAGAGTTCTCCAGTATTGCTCTTGTTACCTAAGGCCAAGAAGAATGAAGTGAGGAAAGAAGACATAAGATTGGAAACTGTGCTACCAGGTCGCCATAAGTATGCATGTTCCAGTTGATTCTTACTTGGAACATTGGAGTTATTCCAGATCCACCAGCTAGCATTCCAAATGCTCTAACTTGGCCAGGTTGATATCTAAATCGTCCCTAAAAGCATACAAGGCACACAAGTTCGTCAAACAGAACAAGATATTAAAATGTATAAAGTATAAGGGACTACTTATCCATAGCTTTACTGCCTACATATAAATTAAAGCTATTATTTCTCTCACATGGTTCAATGAGATTAATGAACAAAAACTTTTAGCATCTTTATGTTTCAAGGAAATGAGTTACACTCAACTTAAACGTTAAAATGCAAGAAGGAAAAAGAAGAAATGCACAGAATGGGGTTAAAAGACTGGAGGACACATCTTGTGAAGGAAAATATAAGAGAAAATTACAAAAGAAGAATAATCTGTACCTTCGGGCCCTTCACAGACAAGTAGTCACCAACTCGCATTTCACGAAAATGATGGGACATCCTTCCTTGAGGATACATCTAAATATCGATAGAAAATCAAAATTGTTGCTCTAAATTGTATCTTTCATGGTTTATACATAAGAAATGCGTCATTATTAAGCTCAACAAATGGCTTGGAACATGCTACAACTACTGGGCATACCTTTATAACAAGTTCAAAGTATCCAATATCAGAGTCTAAAGTTGTTGGGGTATATGGTTTAATAACTTCCTCACCAAGGTTGTCCTTTCCCCTATCAAATCCAACATATCACAATTCCAGTTCTGATCAGAATTTACAATGATATCTTCAAGTACAAGAAGCATGTAAATCAAGATGTACTCACCTGCAACTAATATGTTGCCCAATAGGAAGCCCTAGTACAGAAGTAGGCGTGGGAAGAGCAAATTTAAACTTAGCTACATTATGGCTTAGTTGCCGCCGTTCAACGAGTTTGAAACCCTTGAAGTTCTCAGGGTCCAAGGAACCTACAGAAATGAACAAAGGAACTCAGTTCCAAATGTCGAAACAAAAGAAAAAAAAAAGAAACAAAGAATACAGTCTAAAATTCATCTAATGCTCTAGTAGAGCATAAATAAACAAAGAATTATTTATACTTTGGCTCTCTCAACTATAGATGATTTTCACTTTCATTTCCTCATCCTTTTTTTTCTCTTTAACTTGACTCCTTAACTACTCAAAATTATCTAATAGTAAATTGACAGGATTTCTTTATCATATATTTGACACATGACCTCATTATTGACCAAATGCCCTCTTCTGCTCTCTTATTCCTATTCATTTTTTCATATTACTCTCAAACTCTTATCCTACATATAAATCTCACCACCACAACCATTATCACTAATTCTTATAATTCTCCTCCTCTCTTCCCCAAAGCTCAAACCTAGATATATTTCCCACCACCATCACCAGCCTCTCTAATTGTCCTTCAACCCCAACCAAAGATATAAATTCCACCACCACCACCACTAATTCCATTGCTAAAAACCCCTCAATACCCTTTAACCCATCATTGGAACCGCGATGATCTCCAATCCTAGTCAGCATATCTGCCATGAGAATAGACATCTTAGGGGCATAATACTTATTTTATTATTTTTATTAACACTGACAGGGGCTGATGATTTTGAATTGTTGAGGGGGTCAAATTATAGAGCAAATAAGATGAGTAAAAATTACCTGAAGTTGAGAGGTTCAAAGTGTTACTATCCCATAAACAAATGAAATCTAGCGAAATTCATGAGATTTCAGGTTTCTGTACAACATAGTTATCCTAAAATTGTGAAGAGAAGAATGGGTGCTGAAGCTATTACTCTTATTGGGGAGTAGATGAAAAAGGATGGCAGTATCCAGATTTAGTAAAGGATCACGTATCCTCATTACCTCATACCAATTATCTAACATCCAGCATTAAATTCTAGATAGGAACCAACCATGAATCCCTCAACTTAAATCCTAACATCCTAATATTCAAAGAATTTTTACATAATTGCCACTAAAAACTTTCAAAATATCATAATTGTGACCGAAATCATAATGCTAGTTTCAAAATATCATTCCATTATAATATTAAAACAAACTTAGATTCAAAAAAAAAATTCATTTTGTCCTTATATGAATCATTTAAAAATAAATTAAAAGTTATCCAATATTTTAGTAGGAAAAAAATCTTTTTAAAATGCAAGATAAAGATTGTTGGTACATATTTTACACAACTTCAAAAGGGAAGAGTATTTTATTATTGACGTGTTTATAAACTTTAACAACAATCTGTAACAAATATTCCATTAAAACTACCAAATACTCAACAAAATTTAGTGGCAATTAGGATATTTTAAAGAATGTAATGATAATTATGATATTTTGAAAGTTTTCTGTGGCAATTAAGTAAAAAAAAACCTAACATTCAACTATCTAAAATGGAATTCATTGCAAGGAATTTACAAATCAAGAAGCATCATACTAAAATTTACTGGAATCACAAAAGTATTGGAAGAAAGATAGGATCTTGCCAATAAAAGAAAACCAAGATCAACGGATCAAGATGCATCTACGAAGAGAAGCAAGATCCGACGAATGCAAGTCCCGAGAAACGGATCGGGGCGGAGAGAGAGAGACAGCATACCCTTCGATCTCTTGCTGGAGAATAGATAGGCAGCGGCCGCGCAGATGGCCACTACGGCGACGGCGACCCCAATCACCTCAACGCTGTGGGTTTGTAAGAAATCCATGGATCGCTCAGTGGAGGCTTCTTGGGGTTCTTCCAATTTCCTCTGTCCCTCATCCACCACTCTGCTTGTCTACTCCTTTTATACACATCTCTTTGAGTCTCTCTCTCTCGTATCTTGGTTTCTACTGGGGGTTGGTGGGGTAGGTGGAGAGAGAATAGAGGGAAGCGATGAGACTGGGAGGTGAGAAAAGATTGAAATAAGTTAACACTATCTTTTCTTGCTTAGTGCTCACCCAATCCAAATTTAAAGGAAAAGAGACATCATCCCAATAATCGGATCCTATCGGCAGATGCCCTGTGACAGAGATTGATTCTTCATAGATATTGTACTATATAATGTAGATTTATTATAGCCTATTTTCTAGTAGGAGAATTGATTTAGTTTTCTTAATCTATGTATAAAAGAGAGCTAACATTTTGTTAGCATATTATTACAAGCTTACCACACAAAAATAAAATAGTGCGGAAAAAAAAATAGATTAGAAAGCTGATCTAACTTTTGCTGCATCTGATGCTAACTCATTTGGAGCTATTCAAAAGTAATTCCTCAAACATGTTAGGCATTTTCCTTCTCGAGAATTAACCAAATTAGTGGTGGTAACTAATAATAACTAAGCTTTTTAAGTATTTGAGGGCCAGATATCAGAATTGGAGATTTCAATGTTAATTTTTTCAGATTCGCCAACGGTTTTGGTCGTCAAATTCAACCAGCACCTGGTTTTGGACCATAGATTGTCTTGCTCTAGTAGATGGTTTCGGTTGAAGAGATAAAGAAATAGTGGAGTATGGCAATAAATCTACAACCTAACGCCTTGCAAACTAGATCCCAGATCATTTTTTGAACTTAATTAAATCCAACTTGGGAGTAATGTGGAATATTGGCATGATCTGGGAGTGGATAATCTATATGGTCAAAAGATGATGCCTAGTAAATGACAGACCTACCCATCCATGCCTCGGAAGTCGGAACTCGTGGGTCAAGTAGCTCAAAATGGCCAAGAACTCAAGAAGAGATCATAGAGGCCCACAAAGTGATCCTACCCTGCATTGAGAGTTATTGGGAAGAATGGAGTCATGGAGAAGTCCAGATGCAGGTACTCCTCCTAGCTAGGTTTGCATTTTTCTCCTTTTTGTTTTCTTTTTCTTTATGGTAAATGAGAAACGAGTTCATTGTGGGAGGGAGCGTGGATTCCTACGTCAGAGTTCATTCACATCGATTGCAGTTTTTTTTTGTAGGGAAAGCAATTAGTTTACAGATATAAACAGTACTATCTTCCAGGAGTTGATTTGCATCAAGAAGAATTGCGTTCTGACTCTGCCTTTCTATTTGTTAAGGGAATCTGGTGATTGCTTTGGTAACAAATGCAAGGGGAACAATTATCATCTGAATCAGAACTTTCATTATGCACAATGAATACTTTACTAGACAAAATATGATTTGATGCTATAATAACAATCACACAACAAAATGGAAAAGGAATCAGAGAGAGATATAGTGACAGATCCAAGAGAAAGAGGCAGAAGGACAGAGCAAGTTTGGTAAACATCACATCTCTCTCTCTCTCTCTCTCTCTCGCCTCCAAGCACAACCTATCTTGGAGGGCATGCATGTTAGACGCAAGCAACCGGTAACGCTTGAAGATTGTCGTACAATATTGAGATTAGAGGGGTTGTAAATGGGGGGAGGCAATGGTGGAAGACTCTTGCAGCCGTTGAGGAACAATACCTAGAGATTAGAGAGGTTACCAATGGAGTCAGGGCAATATTTGAAGACTCTTGCAACATGTGAGGTTCAATTTGAAGAGATTAGAAAAGCTACCAATAGACTCGAGCAATGCTTGAAGACTCTCGCAACCATTGAGGCCCAATGTTGAGAGATTAGAGAGGCCACCAATGAGATCAGGCAATGCTTGAAGATTGTTGCATCCGAATAGGTTCAATCTTGCGAGATTAAAGAGGCAACCAATAGAGTCAGATAATGCTCGAAGACTCACAACGTGTGAGATCCAATGTTGAGAGATTAGAGAGGCCACCAATGGAGTCAGGCAATGCTTGAAGACTCTCACAAGCAGTGAGTACTAATGTTGAGAGATTAGAAAGGACACCAATGGAGTCAAGCAATGCTTGAAGACTCCCAATCGGTGAGGTCTAAAGTTGAGAGATTAGAAAGGCTATCAATAGAGTCGAGCAATGTTTGAAGACTCACACAACAGGTGAGGTTGAGAGACTTGTGCATTGGTTGAGGTCCAATGTTGAGAAATTAGAGAGGCCACCAACAGAATCGGGTAATGCTTGAAGACTCGTGCATCGGTTGAGGTCCAATATTGAGAGATTAGATAGGTCACCAATGGAGTCAGCCAATGCTTGAAGACTCGTGCATCAGTTAAGGTCTAATGTTGAGAGATTAGATAGGCTACCAATGAGGTCAGGCAATGTTTAGAGACTCGTGCATTGGTTGAGGTCCAATGTTGGGAGATTAGAGAGGCAACCGATGGAGTCAGTCAATGTTTTAAGACTCGTGCATTCATTGAGGTCCAATGTTGAGGTATTAGAGAAGCCACCAATAGAGTCAGGCAATGTTTGAAGACTCACACAACAGGTGAGGTTCAATGATGAGAGATTAGATAGGCCTCCAATGGAGTCAGGCAATGCTCGAAGAATCCTGCAATATTTGACGTTCAATATTGAGAGATTAGATAGGCCACCAATAGAGTCAGGCAATGCTTGAAGAATCTTGTAATATCTGAGTTTCAATATTAAGAGATTAGATAGGCCACCAATGGAGTCAGGCAATGCTTAAAGACTCGTGCAACTGTTGAGGTCCAATATTGAGAGATTAGAGAGACCATCAATGGAATCAGGCAATGCTTGAAGACTCTCACAAACATTGAGGTACAATTTTAAGAGATTAGAGAGGCCACCAATTGAGCCAGACAATGCTTGAAGACTTGTGCATTGATTGAGGTCCAATGTTGAGATAGAGAGGCCACCAACAGAGTCAGGCAATGTTTGAAGATCATTGCAGCTTTATAATTTCAAAGTTTGCAGATTTTGGAGGAGGCCAATACATGTTGGCGGTGTTTCAAGGTCTTCGCAAGATAGAGAGATACCTTAAATGACTAAGACATTTTATTAAGTGGGCAATTCTTTCACGGGGTACTTTTAGCATGGTAATCTTGTTTTGTGAACTCCGGTCATTTAGCATTAATATTTTGGACTTGGGTTACACTATTAACCCCGTTCACTTTTATTAATATTTTTTTTTCTTATTTTAAAATATATCTCTTTATTCTATAATAATAATTAAATTCTAGAATAGAAATACTATTTATTAAAATTACATCTTATACTATATATTAATTCAATTACTAATTTACTCTTGATATCTATCACATTATTACTAATTCATAGTTATTAAATAAAATATAATTTTCTTATCTTTTTCCTTCTATTTATACCACAATAAAGATTATTATTATATTATTATTTTAAAATACAAGTGAATATAAGAGTAAAAATCTTATTTTGGAATAAAAGGAATACGTATTCTATTTAAATTAATCTTATTTCTAAACTGAACCAGTGCAAACAACATAAAACACAGTGACGAAGAAGAAAGGAATCCATGGATGAAAACCACGTTCCCGGGAGAGATATTTTGGCTTTTGCTTCTAGCTGTAGAACGCATATGACATTAATCAGGATCAGCTAAAATATCCATAAAAACTAAGGAAATTGCTTCAGAGAAAGAAATATCTCAAAATTTTAAAAATAACTTATATATGAGACGAGCACTTATATTCAAAGATGTCATTTTACTAGTTGATTGTATCATGCTAAAATAACAGGGTTAGCAATATCATATATTCATATGCCCAGCAATAAGAGATCAAATTTATTGTACTCTGGATAAATTTAGGAAAATTTTTAATAAACACAAAAAACTGCCAAGAGCATTACCTATCGTAGAAATCAGTGGTATCAGAGTTATATTAGTTTATAATTGTTGAACTGATTCATTGCCTTTATTTATATTTTTTCTCTTTCAGCTCCAGAAGTAGACAAAAGATATGGTAAAAAGGATGAAAGTTCTTCTCTTTCGTCGGAGATCCACAGTATAATAATCACAGTAATTTGCTATGAATAATCTAAGTACTAACAAATATGTAACAAAGCAGGCATCTTAGGACTAATTTATTATCACAAAACGAGAACATTATTTGCATCAATGAGCCTTTCAATTTTGATAATACTAAAATTTGACTCTTGAAAAATAAGTACCCATATTTTCTACATGAGATAACAATTTTTTTTATACTAGAGTGCATATAAATTTACATGAAAAATACGCATAGTGGCTCGATCTTAAACTATTTTAAGCCGAATGTGACATCCATTCTAGAAATTTAGGCTACACAAATGAATAATATCAAAAACCCAAAATCTAATTTTTATTCAATCAAAAGGGAAAATAGTTCATAACTTTGCTCTTCTCGTAAATGGGGATAGGAATGGTTCTCTCTTCCCCTGCCACGAAACACAACACTGGTAGCCGCTATCCGACCATTTCTCCTAGACCTCACCTCCTCTCTTCCTTCTCCTCCATTACTCCTCCCCTTCAAGGTAGCCCATGACGGCATGGTCCTAGACCTAGAAGTGCACGTGCAGGGAGTGTGATTGGGAGGGAGCTCTTCGGGCAAGCAATGGAGTCATGGAGATGTCCAGGAATTCCTCATCTAGTTTTGCCTTTCTCTCCTTTTTGTTTCCTTTTTCTTTGTAGTAAATGAGAAACTTAGGATTCCTATGTCAGAGTTCGTTCACATTAATTGCAGTTTTTTTGTAGGGAAAGCAATCGGTTTACCGGTATGAAACAATACTATCTTCAATGATTTCTTTAGGAAAACAGTTAGGAGGAGAACTAGAGGTTGTTTTGCATCGAGTAGGATTGCGTTCTGGCTCTTCCTTTTTATTGATTAAGAGAATTTCGTGATTGCTTTGGTGACAAATGCAAGGGGAGCAACATATACATCAAACACGTTTTCATGCCACTATATTTCAACAACACATAACATCATATAATAGAAAGGGAAAGGAACCACAGAGATAGATATACTGACATTTATTATTCTGCCACAAAGTTCAATTACTGAAAGATATTATCCCCCTGCGAGATTCTAAGCAAATCCCCGAGCTTCTGACCAATTTTCTACGCTCCAAAAGAACTGGAGGCAATTCATCATCATCCGTCTCGGACTTATAAATACTCAGATCCTCAATATTTCGAAATGCACCACTTTGGAGGGAAGACAGGAGCAATTCATCATCTGCACGCAGGTGCAGTTCCTTAACAGATTGGAAATCTGAGGGAAGAGCTTTGAGTTTTGGACATTCTACTAGGCCCAACTTTGCAAGACGAGGAAGGAATTTTACTTCA
This sequence comes from Typha latifolia, assembly GCF_019914945.1. NCBI lineage: Eukaryota > Viridiplantae > Streptophyta > Magnoliopsida > Poales > Typhaceae > Typha > Typha latifolia. The sequence goes on along the minus strand of NC_133087.1, from coordinate 2,185,664 downwards.
GCTGTTCTAGACCACTCCTCTAACTCAGGCATGCATGCCAAATCTAATTCCTCCAATGCCGGGAATGCACCATCACCGCCGTAGAACTCGGAGCCCAAGCACTTGATGCCAGGAAGAACGTAGAGTTTTAGGATACGCAGAGAACGCATCTGCCCGAGCGCCGGAAGACACTGGACACGAAGAAGAGTGTTCAATTCTAGTTCTTTAAGATTGTGTAGCAGTCTGAATTGTGGGAGAATCTCGCATCTCATACAACCTTTTAATGTGAGCTTCTCCAGATTTGGGACTGCGAGCTCCATCAGCCATCTCGGAAACACTCTGCCCAGGTACTGTTTTATCTCCAATACGGCCAACGCTACGTGTGGCTGGAGACTCTCGAGCACATCTTCAATCAATTCGGTATCAACATCCCTATATTGTACTGCAAGTGCTTCAACAATTTCTTGCACAGTTTTTCCATCTTCGATGATCTTCTCAGAGTTGGCTTCTCCTGGCTTCTTGTAAGCATCCAGATTCCACGACAATCTCAGTGCCTTAAGGCCCTGCTTTTGTATCAAGTTGGCTTCCTTCGCCTCTTTGACATTCTTCACGTTTTCCAGATTCTTGATATGTAATTTGCCTTCGAGATTCAGGCTGCTGAGCTCTCTAAGGCTGCAGTTGTTCTTGCCACCGACCACAAAGACCGGAAGTGTTTGGAGGTGGCTCAATTTTCCTATCCCGGAGGGCATGCACGTCAGATGGGAGATATATAATGCAGAGAGATTAGGGAGGCCACTAAAGTCTGCTTGAAGACTCTCGCAATTGCTGATGTTCAATGTTGAGAGATTAGAGAGGTCACCAATGGAGTCTGGCAATGCTTGAAGACTCTTGCAATTGCTGATGTCCAATGTTGAGAGATTAGAGAGGTCACCAATGGAGTCTGGCAATGCTTGAAGCTTGCAACTGCTGACATTCAATGTTGAGAGATTAGAGAGGCCACCAATAGAGTCAGGCAATGCTTGAAGACTCTCGCAATAAGAGAGGTCTAATAATAAGAGATTAGAGAGGCCACCAATGGAGTCTGGCAATGTTTGAAAACTCTTACAAGATTCCAAGTCTAATGTTGAGAGATTAGAGAGGCCACCAATAGAGTCAGGCAATACTTGAAGACTCAAGCAATAAGTGAGATTTAATGATGAGAGATTAGAGAGGCCACCAATAGAGTCAGGCAATACTTGAAGACTCAAGCAACAAGTGAGATCTAATGATGAGAGATTAGAGAGGCCACCAATAGAGTCAGGCAATACTTGAAGACTCAAGCAACAAGTGAGATCTAATGATGAGAGATTAGAGAGGCCACCAATAGAGTCAGGCAATACTTGAAGACTCAAGCAATCAGTGAGATCTAATGATGAGAGATTAGAGAGGCCACCAATAGAGTCAGGCAATGCTTGAAGACTCTCGCAATTGGAGAGGTCTAATAATGAGAGATTAGAGAGGCCACCAATAGAGTCAGGCAATGCTTGAAGACTCTTGCAATCGGTGAAGTTCAATTTTGAGAGATTAGAAAGACCACCAATGGAGTCGGGCAATGCTCGAAGACTCTCGCAACAAGAGAGGTCTAATAACGGGAGATTAGAGAGGCCACCAATGGAGTCTGGCAATGCTTGAAGGCTCCTGCAACTGGTGAGGTCTAATGATATGAGATTAGAGAGGCCGCCAATAGAATCAGGCAAAGCTTGAAGTCTGTGGCACACTTGTAATTTCAAGACCTGCATATTCTGGAGGAGGCCAATGCATGGTGGCAGTGTTTCAAGATCACCCCAAGATAGATCGAGATACCTTAGGTGACTAAGATTTTTTATTGAAGCTGGCAATTCTTTCATGGGGTACTGACTAAAATGAAGAACCCTGAGAAGCTTCATGCTATTGAATACAACTTGGAGAACCTCCTGCGCCATATCTTTCTGCTCGTCCATGCCATATGAACCGACAAAATAAAAGGTTCTCATTTTTTTTGCTTCACGTAGCTGATATAGGATTGCTGATGTTGGCTTGTGTCCGCAACGGAACGATGAATAACGTGTGCTTTGAGCAATATTTCTTCTGTCAGTGTCGATTATTGAGCATTCTTCACCTGCAACAGATTGAGCGAGATCGTGAACCAGATCATGCATCCTGACACTTCTTACCACATCATCAAAAAAATTCTCAGAATTCTCAAAGAGTGATCTTGATATTAGGTCATCCACGTAACGCAAGCCTATGTTTTCCAGGTCTGTTCTCCTGTCAGATGACTGAATGAAGCCTTCTGCAATCCAGAATTGGACCAGATCCTTCTTATCTATAACACTATCCTTTGGAAATATGGCGCAATACGCAAAGCATTGCTTCAGACGTGATGGAAGATGATTATAACTCAACCGTAAAGCAGGTAAAATTTCAGTTTCTTCATCAGATAAGTTCCAAAGATCATTGTCCCTGATCTCCAACCACTCACTTTCCCTTCTCCTGCAGCGCATCAAACTACCTAAAGCCTTGGCTGCCAAGGGAACACCACCGCATTTTTTGACAATCTCTTTCCCAATGCTTACCAAGTTCGGGGTCTTTTCACTGCTATCCAATCCAAATGCTCTTCTCTCAAACAATAACCAACAATCGTCCTCTGATAGACCCTTCAAGGAGTGTAGCTTGACCGTGTCCATCAGGTCGGCAATTCGCTTGATACGAGTGGTCACCATGACTTTGCTTCCCATGGATCCAATAGTTAACAAAGCTCTCAGTCTGTCCCATTTCTCGCGACTCACATCCCAAACATCGTCCAGCACAAGCAAAAATTTCTTGCCTCTGAGTTTTTCTCTTAGGGAACGCTGCATCAGCTCCATATCTGTGAGATCAAACTTGTCTCGAGATACAGATTCTATAATTGATCTGCAAATCCTTCTAATGTCAAAATCTTCAGATACACAAACCCATATCTTCTCATCAAACTGGCTGCATACTCTCTCATCATTAAAAGCTAATTGAGCAACAGTAGTCTTACCAAGCCCTCCTAACCCGGCAATCACTATAACTCCAAGATCGCCTTCATTAGACATGTTGGTTAGATAATCAACTATCTTTTCCTTATCTTCCTGTCTGCCATAAACTTCAGACTCAATTACGAAAGAGCTACTCTCTTCTCTCATCCCATTCTCTGGCTTATAGACTGTTATCACACTGTCTTGCAAATGAAATTTAGATCTCTCTCCTGCAATATCATCTAACCTTTCCCTAATCTCCTTTATTTTACGAGCTACCTTTGATTTAAACATAACTGACTTTGGGATTGATGATAGCTTGTGTACCTTTCCCTTCATGCCGCTTTTGTTCTTCTGCTGTCTTTGTAGGGCTTCGGTAGTAACGTCATCTAACACATCATCAATGTCGAAGGCGACATCTTTGAGATTTCTGAGCCAACTTTTGATATCGTTCTCCTTACCTTGCCTTGCCTCTGCGTCTGCTAAGGAGTTTTGGATCGCCGAGAGAGTGTTTTTCAGCTTCGTTAGTTCCTTGTCGACATCCTTCAGCTGTGCAAACTCTGTCATGACTTTGGTTACCAGCTTATCAAACACCAACCCCAGCAAGGAAGTCACTATTTCCGCCATTGCTCAGCTACAAAGGAGGTAGTGTTGCTTTTAATGATCTTTTCTTCTATGTGCTTTGATGCTTTTGTTTTTTCTAAAGAGAATTGTCTCCTTATTGTGTAGTGTGAATACTATCAGCATAGTAAAGGAAAGTAGCCACAACTTTCAGAATTCAATAATAGACTTTTGAGTAATGGTTTCTTTTAGCAAAGTGTAATTCTATGCTTACAATCACTTTTTAAGTGGCATCATAATGACCATCCATAGTTTTTCTCTTTATCTCACGAATAAGATACCACGAGCCATTTTCTTTGTATAATATTTATAAGAGATTTTTACATAATTGCCACAGAAAATTTTAAAATATTATAGTTGTCACTGAAATTTTTATACTCTTTCAAAAATATTGTTCAAAATAATCATAATTAAAACACAATTTAATAAAAAAAAACTATTTTGCACTTGTATAAATTATTAAAAATAGTTTAAAAGTTATTTATATTATATCCAATTTTATAGTACAACGAAATATATCTAATTTTATAGGAGGCAAAAATTATTAATAAATATTTTACAATTTAAATTAAAAAAAGAGGGATATTTTAGTTATTTACATGTGTTTTTTTTAACTTTAATAATAACTTGTTAGGATTATTTTGTTAAAACTTAACCACAATGACAATTCTGAAAGAGTGACAATTCTAATATTTTTTAAAAAAATAATAGCAATTATAATATTTTAAAAGTTTTTACTGGTAATTATGTAAAAATCTCTATTTATAAACGTAAGGATAGCATCACTCTTTTGGAAATGCCAAAGGACTTGTGGGGGCCAAAGTAGGAAGAAGACTTGGTTGTTTGAGAATAGCATATTAGCGGATTAGTGAGTGTCGCTGTCGCTGTTCCTCTTTCCTCTTTCCTCCAATGTTTATTTTATTTCGTTGGTCTATTATGTACATGCAAATGTGCAGTCCAATTTCTTTTTGAAAGATATGGCTTAAAGCAGCAAATGAAATGCTTTGATGGGCCCTTCCGCACCTTGCTGGTTCCCATTGAACCACTTTAGTCTGGAAAAGAAACCCACTAGTGTGTCCGGTTGCTATTTTATCTTCTTAGAATGTGCAAAGTGAATAAAGGCTAATCTTTGGAAAGGGTAATCTCATATTAGATTTAACTTTGACAAAACACGAGGGAATACCATTTTTTAATTTTTTTTTGTTTTTAAATAATAACTTCTAAAATATTAAAATTGTCCATTATACTTTATTAATCTAGTGGCTTTTTAATTTCTCACTCTTAGTGTGGGTCATCCCTATCATTTTCTCCATTAAGGTAAGGAATAAGAATATCACTTTCCCATCTTATAAGAATAGAATTTCTTTTTTGAATGTTCCTTTTTTCATAAAGTCCTCTTTAGAGATCAAAAACTCATCTTGGTTCTACATTAGTATTCTACTGAAGTTATTTTCTCCTTTAGTTTCTATCTCATTTATGGTATTATAAGCTGTTAAAAATAAAAAAATATCAATTGCAAATTCAAGTGTAAGTGCTTAAACTCTCTAGAAATATGTTTAGATTCTCTAGAATACATTAAAATATGATTAATTTTAATTTTATTTCATTTAAGACGGTATAATATTTCGTGGTTGTTTTCTTTGAATGACGAGAATATAATAGACTTAGAAGGTTCTCCATGAGATCTTGTTGAGGAGAAGATCAATTGTCCATGTGGTAGAGGCCAATATAAAATATGAACTTCACCGACCAAAAAAAAAATTATAACAAGAGGTTCTACACTTCTACTGTTGTTTTGGGAGGAAGGTTAGGATAAACTTTCTATCAAATTATACTAAATTTTTATGATAATGTTAAGCATAACATGGTTAATTCAACAAGAGGATCGTTGTGATTTTTTGCTTAGTGCAATAATATCATCTCTAAACCTATTGAAATCAAGTTTCAACTTTGTAGGCTTGAAATTAATAAAAAATGATTGGAGAAGAAGGATTTGCCAATTAGCTAGTTTGCAGGCCATTGGAATTGTTATAATGCTTATATTTGTAGTTATAATGTACTTTAATTATATGTAAAAATTACTATAGTGTATTTTTCTAGTTATCTCTTAGTACATCTCTGAATTTATTGGCATTCATATGTTACACCAATAGCCATCGACGAATCATCATCTCTCTACTCATATGTTTGCTCTCTAAAATTTATTTCATCATCTGAAGATCAATTATCATCGTGAAAAATATCTTCTAACATACTATCATCTCTTATATCAAAGGAAGAGTCCAAGTGCGAAAATGTGAGTTACTAGCAAAAAATATTTCATATCATCACCAAACATATCATGTACATCTGTTCGCTGGTGGATTATCATTTTGATTGTAAGAAGCTTGTGGTCATTCACATTTATCACCATACTTATTATTACAGCAATCCTCACTTATATCAATCTGCATATTGACGCACACTAATAAAAAGTAATCATTACACATTTTTAAGAGATCATTGTCATTATTTAAAGTGATAAAAGATTGATCCAATGCAGGTGACTTATAGCATAAATAGTTGATCACATGTCCCTCCATATTAGATTTGACTAATATGTAGTGGTAGAGTTCAGTAAAATTTACATAATCTCTATCTATCATAAATGTATGTTGACTTCCTCCCCTATATTCTCTAAGTAGATTTCTCTCATTTACTTTTCATATGCCCCCATAATGTAACTTGATTTTCACCGGAACTTTCCCCATCAAAATATATATGGGATAAAATTATACATATCATGCTAAATAGTAATAGTGCAAATAAATGATAACGCGAATTTAATGAAATATAGTAAATAACAAGCTCAACAACTTGCAAATAAGTATGCAATTGAGTGATGTACAGTTTTCTTAAGTATGTAACTCTTGTTGGCTTAATAATTGGTTAAGCAAGCAAGGAACAAGAGTTATAGCATTCATATGACATATATGTAACTAACATATACATAACAATGTATGACCTCAATATACAAAATATTTTTCTTAGAATTAACTTTTTTCCTTAACCGACCATGCACTATTAAGAAAATTATATGCAGGTATACTTGGAGTAAACAAATTTGTTTGTGACATATCTAGAAACATATGATATGCACATAACAAGACTACAAACATATAACATTAACTAACCAATCAAGTCTACTCCAATGTAATTGTCTATTCATATATTGTTACATTCTTCATTCCAATTACCACTATCAGTTGTAAACTGCAAAGCAAAAACTCATAAATAGACTCACCGAAAAAAAAAAAATCATTGTCCAGATTGGAATGGATTCCTCGGAATCATGTAGCCCATGCAATTTTATCTTCAGATCTTCAAACCTTCACACAACTAGGCTTACTTATTTGGTCGAGCATAATGGGCATCCATAAAGATATTTTAATTATATTTTATAGCAATATATTTATATATTGATATCTATTTTACTAAATATTCCATGTGAAACTAAAAATAATGGGAATGGACATACATAACGGGCTGGACCACGGGAGAGCGTAGCGGGTCGGGCTGGGCGGGCAAAAGCCTAGCCCATGCCGTCCCTTACAATCTCAGGCTTAGGTCAGGCCAGCCTAAATTGGGGTCGGGCCGGACTTAGCCCGGTTACATCCGGGCAAGTTCATGCTAAGCTTGGGCAGGTCAGGCCCAATGATCACCTCTAACTTTGACACAACATGCTATTTCTTAGAACTACATGACATAAGAGTTTCCCCAAAATACACACAATAACCTGCAATAGACTTTTGGTCACCTGAATTGTGAGCAGAGTACCTTGTCAGAGATAAGCGTATCACAGTGCTTGGTTCCTTTTAAATACCAAAGAACTCTCTTGACAGCATGCCAATGATGCATTGTAGGACTTTGTAGAAATTGACTAAGCTTGTTTATAAGGAAAGCCAAATCAGGTCTTGTATGAGTTACATACTATAGTGACACTAGTATAATGCTCCTATAAAGAGTCACAATCTGCATTGGTTCACCACCAACAGCTGTCAAATGTTTGCCAACAACGGTTAGTGTTGGACAAGGTTTAGCATTCAATATGTTGGTTTGTGTAAGATACATGCCTATTTCATCTTAGGCTACTTCAATTCCCAAAAATAGATACAAAAGTCCTAGATCCTTAAGAGGAAATAACCTGTTTAACTTATTAATGAAAGTTTGTAGAGATTTTAAGTTATTACTTGTCACAATCATGTCATCGACATAAATCATTTCAAAGACGACTTCATTTGAACTTTTGGCAAAAAAAGAGTGAGGAATCACACTTGGAGTATTTGAAACCCCATCTAAGCAAAGTAACCTAAACATGTTTTCTCTTTGTCTTCAAACACTTCAGGTTAGTACATATACACTGCTTGAAGATTTCCGTTCAAGAAGACATTATTTATGTCCAATCGCCTCACTAGCCATCCTCTTGAGATAGCTATAGTCAGCATAACTTTCACTGTTACAGCTTTTATCACTGGACTAAAAGTTTCACTAAAATCAACCCCAGAAGTTTGATGAAACCCCTTAGCAACGAGTCTTGTTTTGCACCTTTGGAAACTACCAACAATGCTGTATTTGACTCTAAAAATCCATTTGTTGCCTACCACATTTCTCTATATGGAACCAAAGACCAAGTATTGTTTCTCTTGAGGGCACTTAATTCCTCTTCCATTGTTGATTTCTAGTGTTTCAAATTAATAGCTTCACCGATAGTATAAGGTTCATGTGGGATATTAGGACTAGATGCCAAGTAAAGCTTGTACTCAACAGAGTATTTCTTTGGTTTATGGATACCTGTCTAACCCCTTCTAATCATTTGGTGTCTCAGATCTGAGGTTTCAACCTATTGCTACCATTGCTGTTGTTCAAGAGTTTGTTGATTCTCTAAAGCATGACTAGAAGAGTTGGCATTTTGCTGTGTGTTGATGTATGGTTCAATCCCAAAATCAAACCCAGACTCTCCAAAATCATGCTCAACATTTGTACTTTGCCCAAAATGCAAACTCTCCAGAGTACTCATAAGACTATGAGACTCACTAGAAGGTGATGAAGGCAAATTAGCAGTTGGTGAAACTCCAGGCGTAAATTGAGATTGATCATATAGTAGAGGAAGATGGAAGGGCAGTATGAGAAATCACATATATGGAAGATGGATATTTAGTCAATTTGGAGGGACAATGATAGTTTGAGACTCTAGAGCTTTGGTGTTGACAAAACATGTTTGAAAAGGAAATTCTTGTTCATTAAAAACTACATGTCTTGAAAAATATATCTTGTCAATGGAATATAGACACTTATACCCTTTATGTGTATAATACAGTGAAGAAACACACATTTTGTAGAGTGAAACTAAAATTTGTGAGTTTGATATAGCCTTAGATAAGGAAAACATGCGCAACTGAAGCTTTTTAGAGACAAAATATTTGGTGTTATTAGGAATAGAGTTTGAAGTGGTGTTGAGTTTGGAAGAATAGGAGTTGGAAGACAATTAATGAGAAAGACTACAGTATAAAAAACTCTAGTCCAAAATTTTAGAGGCATGTTGACTTGTGCTAAAAGTGTAAGACCAGTCTCCACGATATGTCTATGCTTTCTTTTAGCCCAATCAATCTGAGCTAAAGTAAGAAGACATAAGTACCTAACTTGAATATCACTTTCTTGAACAACTTTGAGAAAGCTTATATATTTCCCCCCATGTCAGATTGGATTGACTTAATTTTCTATCTAATTTATTTTTGACAAGTTCTTTGAATTGGAGGAAGATAGGACGAGAATTTTTATTTTAAGGGATAAAACCAAGTGTATCTACTATAATCATCAATGAAATGCAAATTTGAAAGAGGAAAAGGCAACAGATGGGATACCGTACTGACAAGCATCACAAAAGTTTGTATTTGGATGGCCTAAATGCCTATGCTACATCCTTCTTGGAATTCAAAGACTTAGATTCATTAAACTTTTTGGACTCAACTACCCTAGAGCTAAAGACTTGACAATCAGACTGTTTGTTGGTAATGAAAGATTGTAATTGGCTTGACTTGGGCTGATATTTTGGTGGTATTTTGAACTGGTATATACCCTTATCAAGCTTCCCTTGGAGTAGTACTGACCTGTCATTTTGTCCTTTACAACACAACCACGAGTCAAATATTACATTTATATCATTGCAAGCAGTCAATTGAGATATGCTAATTAAATTCTTCTCAATACTAAGAACATGTAGTATATCTTTGAGCATTAAATTTTTGTTATCAAACACAGACAAAAACCTATAACTAATATGAGCTATTTCAAGTTTTTGATCATTACCAACAACTAGAGATTTATTACCATTGTAGTGTTGCTGCTATTTAAGTTGTTGACATCATTAGTAACATGAGTTCTTGCTCCACTATCAGCGTACTATGCAGGATAGTTTAGGATATCAGGAGTTGCCACAAAAATTGTGTTGAGTGCTCTTGTTTGCATCAAGGGAGCTCCCATGTAGCTGTTATCAAACCTGTAGGAGCAGTGAGAAGCAACATGTCCAATTTTCCTACAGACCTAACACATTGGACGAGAGTTGTTGTATCTGCCATCTATGCCTCTAAAGGGTCTTCCACCTCTGTCATTGTTGCTTGTGAAGTGATCACTAGCCTGATTGTTGCCTGATTGATGCTGGGATTGAGAGTGACTATGATGACATTAACCTTTGTTATAGTTATTATTTCCTTTGGTATTAGCAAAATTAGTTATTGGCTGACCAAGATTGATGGAGGCAATACCAACACTGAGATGCTCCAGTCTCTTCTCATAGATTAGGGGTTTGGATTGAAGTTATAGCCAAGTAATGTTTTCCTTTTCAATAATCTAGCACACTCTAGATTATAATCAAGTGAATCAAGTCCACTAAGGGTTTGTGAGATAAAATCATCCAAGGTCACAGGATGTCCTATTAGTGCCAAATTATTAACTAATTTCTTCACAGTTTTCATGTAATTAGCTATCTTCATGCTTACTTTCTGCAACTTGTTAAATTCCCTCTTATAGTAGACAATATTGGATCTGTTTTCTTCACAATTTTGCCAAATTATCAACTAATTTCTTCACAGTTTTCATGTAATCAACCAACTTCATACTTACTTTCTGCAAGTGAACGTGCAGCGAGCGTAATCGGAAGGGAGCTCTTCGGGAAAGGAATGGAGTCATGGAGAAGTCCGAACTCCTTCTCTAGGTTTGCCTTTTTCTCCTTTTTTTGTTTTTCTTCATGTCTATAGTAAATGAGAAACGAGTTCGTTGTGGGAAACGTGGATTCCTATGTCAGAATTCGTTCACATCAATTGCAGTTTTTGTAGGGAAAGCAATCAGTTTACAGATATGAAATAATACTATCTTCAAAGTGAGCATCAAGTAGAATCGCGTTCTGACTCTGCCTTCTTATTGGTTAAGAGAATTTGGAGATTTCGTTGATAGCAAATAAAAAGGGAACAACATATACATCAAATACGATTTCATGCCAGTATATTTCAAATGCGCATAACATGAAAAGGAACCATAGAGATAGATATAATTACATCATTTATTCTGCCATGAAGTACAATTACTGGAAGATATTACCACCCTGCTGAGAGTTAGTGTGTTGCGGCGACGCTCGTTTTGTTCTCAGTGACCAGTTTCCGATCAATTCCATACGCTCCGAAAGAACTGGAGGCAATCCATCATCCACATTCTTGTCGATATATATCTAGATGCTAAAGATTTGGAAATGCACCAATTTGGAGGGAAAACAGGAGCAATTCATCATCTGCCAACAGGGCCAGTTTCTTAACAGATTGGAAATCTGAGGGAAGAGCTTTGAGTTTTGGACAGAGGGACAACTTTGAAAGACGAGGAAGGAATTCTTCTTCAGCTGTTCTAGACCACTCCTCCAACTCAGGCATGAATACCAACTCCAATTTCCAGCTTCTCGACACCCATCAGCTGTGCAAATTCTTTTATGACTGGGGTCCCCAGCTTATCAAACACCAACCTCAGGAGACTGGAAATCACTATTTCCGCCATTGCTCAGCTGCAAAGAAGGTAGTGTTGCTTCTATGGACGTTTTATTCTTTGTGCTTTGATGCTTTTGTTTCTTTTAAGAGAACTGTCTCCTTATTGTGCTGTGTGAAGGCTATCCGCAGTGCAAAGGAAAGAGGGAGGAACTTAGGATGAACGTTATGAGAAATTAGTCACCAAGAATTCGATAATAGACTTTGGATATTGGTATCTTTTGGCAAAGACTTGTGGAGTTGTGGGCCAACTAGGTAGGAAAGGTTGGTTGCTTTGGGAATATTGTTTGGAAAGGGATGATTTGACTCTGAATCATATAGATGGTAGATAGCACGTATACGTTATTGGCCCTGGTAGGCTGGTATGCTTTCCTGGAGAGAATAAAAGATATCCGCCGGTCAAACAAAGGGGTAATAACCTAATCCCTTTGCCAGCTCAACAGTAGCTGTCTTTCCATAATAAATTTAAGCACATATAGCGTTGACTTTTGAGATGGGATGTCCACTTCTTCATGATTTCATTTCATAGCTGAAGAGAAGCAAAAGCTAATTAGACTGTGTGATCCGTGTGCTTCTGTTTCCCGGGGGAATTAGACTGTTACGAGTTGATTGTGAGCCATCTCCTTCAGTAGCTGGGACTGCTCAGTGAAGGAAACAGAAACAATGGCAGATGCAGTTGCATCAGCTGTTGTCAAGGTTGTGGCTCAGAAAATAGCAACAATCATCACAGATGAATTTGCTCAGCTATACGGTGTTCACGAAGAGTTGGAGAACCTGAGGAGCACTATGTCAACAGTTTATGCAGTCCTCCAAGACGCTGAGGAAAGGGAAATGAAGGATAAAGCCATGTGTGATTGGATAAAGAAGCTCAAGGATGCAGCTTACGATGCAGATGATGTCCTCGATGAGTTCTCTTTGGTAACTCTCCGGCGAAAGTTGGGAGCCAACGACGGAATGGTGAGAAGGGTGAGCAACTTTTTTTTGCAGTCGAATCCAATTGTGCATCGTTATAAGTTGGGTAATAGGATTAAACAGGTCGGGAAGAGGCTTGATGCAGTTTCGTCTGAGAGGACAAAGTTTCACATGAAGGAACAAGCTGTCTCGGACAGGCGGCTGGAGTTCAACAACAGGGTGACAGTTTCTGCTGTAGATGAGCTTCAAGTTTATGGCAGAGATGAGGATAGAGAGAGGATGATTAGGCTTCTAATTGAAACAGAGGTCGAAGAGGATCCCTATGTCATTCCTATATGTGGCATGGGGGGCCTTGGAAAGACTACACTCGGACAATTGGCCTTCAATGATGAGAGGACCAAGCGACATTTTGAACTTCGGATCTGGATCTGTGTATCTGAAAATTTTGATCTGAAGAGGATCATAAGGGCGCTCGTGGAATCTTCCACCGGCGATAAGTGTGATTTTTTCGAATTAGAAACTATGCATTATCGCGTACATGAAGTGCTGAATGAGAAGAGATTTTTGCTTGTGCTGGATGATGTATGGAATGAGGATGAAGAGAAGTGGGACAGATTGAAGGTCTTGTTAAGAGGAGGAAGGAAGGGAAGTAGAATCATTGTGACCACTAGAAACGAAAAGGTGGCTTCAATAATGGGTCCTACCAGACCATACCATTTGGGAGTTTTATCAGATGATGACTGCTGGAATTTGTTCAAACAAAGGGCGTTTGGCATAGGAGGAAATGAACAGCAGGCCCCGAGCTTTGTAGCAATTGGAAAGGAGATTGTCAACAAGTGTGGTGGCATCCCCTTAGCTGCCAAGGCACTAGGAAGCCTAATGCGTTTCAAAAGAGATACTTGTGATTGGTTGGCTGTGAGAGATAGTGAAATCTGGGAATTGCCTGAAGATGAAAACGGAGTTTTATCTGCTTTAAGTTTGAGCTATAGTCATTTGCCATCTCATCTGAAGCAATGCTTGGTTTATTGTTCGTTGTTTCCGAAAGATCATGATTTTGACAAAGAAAAACTAATTATGCTATGGATAGCAGAAGGATTAATTCCTTCAGATGGCAGTTACCCAGCTGAAGATATTGGCAATGAGTTCTTCACTAACTTGATGGCAAGGTCGTTCTTTCAATATGTTGAAAATACCCATCATTCTCCCAAGGTGACATACAGGATGCATGACTTAATTCATGACCTCATACAGTCTGTTTCTGGGGACGAATTCATGACCATGGGGGGAAGAAAAACAGCTATTACAGCTGGAGACTGCCGGTATCTGTCGCTGGTAGGTAATGAGATGCTATCATTTCCAGATGTATGCAAATATAAGAAGTTAAGGGCACTTCTTTCCCTGAGCAGGTTAGAAGGAATCAGATATGTTCCTGAAAAACTATTTATATCTTTAACAAGCTTGCGCACACTCGATATTAGTCAAAGTAGCATAACAGTTCTGCCAGTTTACATCAGCAAATTAAAACATTTGAGGTACCTTGACCTTTCACAAACAAAGATTGAAACATTACCAAGATCTATTGGAGGCCTTCTAAATCTTCGGATTATTAAGCTGTCATATTGTTCTAAGCTTCAGTCATTACCCCAATCTCTTTGCCGGTTAATATATCTTGAGACACTGGACCTCGAGAACTGCATTAGAGTTCGTGAGTTACCTGCAAATTTGAAAGCAATGAAAAACCTGACACATCTAAGGGTCAGTGGGTGCGATTCCTTGATATGTTTTCCTGAAGGAATTGGACAACTGATCAAGCTGCAAACTTTGCCTAGATTTTTTGATAGCAACCATGGAGCTAGCATCATGGAGCTGCAAAACTTAAACCTACTCCGGGGCGGGCTACATATCTGCAATCTTGAGAACTTACGAAACATAAATGACGTTAAACAAGCAAAGCTGAAGAAGAAGCAGAAATTGCAGTCATTGGTATTGTCATGGAAATGTCCGCAATCAGAAGAGCATATGGATGAAGCAGTGCTAGAGGCTCTCCACCCACATAGAAATCTAGAGAAGTTGGAATTAGATGGCTACAGAAGCACCAAGTTTCCAGGTTGGTTAGTTTCAGGGATAGAAATATTGCTTCCTAATCTTGTTCAAGTCACTCTATCTAATATCAATAGTTGCAAGCAACTTCCACCACTAGGCCAACTGCCGCTTCTTAAAGTTCTTGAGATAGAGAAAATGCCTGCAGTTACTTATGTCGGTAAAGAATTCTATGGAACTGGTAGCACTACTTGTACTATCTTTCCATGTTTGGAGATCCTCAGTTTCTCTTTTATGCCTAATTTGGAGGAGTGGTTGGTACCGGAAGACAATAGCGGGAATGAAGTGCTTCCTTGCCTTACCAAACTCGTAGTCATCGCATGTCCCAAGTTGAAGCCACAGCCTTGCCTTCCCGTTTCAGTTGTTCACATGAAGGTCATTGACAGCAATATAGAGCTAATATTAAAAGCATCATCCAATTTGGAAAGAGAAGAGTTGCAGTCATTCGAATCATTACGTCGTCCTTCCCTCAGGGAGCTGGACATCTGGAATTGTGAAGCTTCAAGTGGGTGGAAGGGACTGCAATACCTCACTGACCTTGAGGACTTGTTTCTTTGCAATTGTAAAGAGATGACTAGCGTTCCCCAGAGTATACGACACCTAGTATCACTTCGACGCTTGTACCTATACGGTTGTATTAATTTGTCTACCTTGCCAGAATGGCTTGAAGAACTCAGGTTGCTTGAAGTTCTAGACATCTGTAGATGTCCCAGATTAGTCTCTTTACCTCAAGGTTTGCAGAACCATACAGCTCTTCAGTTTCTGAACATTATAAATTGTCCACTGTTGGAAAGAAAATGCGAAAAAGATGTAGGAGAGGACTGACATAAAATTGTTCATATTCCTGATACCTGCATACGGATGATCATGAAGTAACAACCCTTTTATCTGGCTCTGTTTTTGCATCTGTACATTTATCCAACTATTGAAATATTCACTCTCTTTTAAGAATATAGGAAAGCTCATTTAGTGAGTACTTTCAGTTTTCATTAGGTAAATTTATGTATCACTTATGCAAGAGTCTGTCAAACACTTTCTTCGGGCAAAGGAATTATACTGGTAATGAGGTCTGCTGAATGAGGATTTAACTATTGGTACTGCTGGGAAAAATAAACAGGAGAAAAAAATAAAACCCGCAGCTGCATTCTCATCAATTGTTTTGCACTTGCTGGTTTCTCTTTGCTTTTTGTCTACTAGATCTTCATTTGATTCATGGTAAATCTCTATTGTTGGATTCATCTATATTTCTATTCATCTGTGAATCAATTTTCTGGAAGATCTTTTGTCTCAAAGAAAAACAAAATGCAAGTCATAATTCAAAGGTTATCGCTTTCATATTACGAAATATCAGATGTAGCTTTTTTTTATTTTCTGTATATCCATTACATGATGTTATATCCTTATGAAGACTCTTTATTAGAATAAAGATTTTTTTTTTGAATTAGACAAAAAATATGGTAAAAAGGATCAAAGTTCCTCTTTGGTTGGTGATAAACAACATAATAATCACAGTAATTTGCTCTGAATATTCTCATTACTAACAAAAATGTAACAAAGCAGGTATCTTGGAACTAGCTTAGTATAACAAAACAGGATATCCATTCTAGAAATTTAGGCAAACAAATGCTAGAGATGGTTCTCTCGCAACCAGGTGGAGGCATGAAAGCCCATGATACACAACACCCGCAGCCGCAATCCGACCACTTCCTCGACCTCAACTCCTCTCTTCCTTTTCCTCCGTTACTCCTCTTCGAAGTAGCCCATGATAGAAGGGTCCGATAAGTAGTGCACGTGCAGTGGGCGTGATTGGGAGGGAGCTCTTCGGGCAAGGAATGCAGTCATGGAGAAGTCCAGGGGAAAGGGATCAGTCTACAAATATGAAACAGTACTATCTTCCAAGAGGTTACTTTGCATCAAGTAGAATTGGGATCTCACTCTGCCTTTCTATTGGTTAAAGGAATTTGGTGATTGATTTGGTAGCAAATGCAAGGGGGGGACAACATCTGAATCGGAGCTTCCATTATGCACAATGGATACTTTACTAGACCAAATATGATTTCATAATATAATAGCATTATACAATAGAAAGGAAAATGAATCGTAGAGAGACATAATGACAGATCTTAGAGAAAGAGGCGGAAGACCCTTTTAAGTGTAAGTTTGGTAAACATCACATTTCTCTCTCTCTCTCTCTCTCTGCCACGGAGTTGGTCAGCTCTTCAGTGATGACCCCTGGGAGTAAGGGTCAGTGCCGTCGCCGCCCAGATGCCGCGGCATTGATACGCCGCTTAGAACTGGAGGCAAAGAAGATATCATTCTGTCCACGCGGAACTTCATTTCTGGACGATCAATATTTGGAAATGCACCACTTTGGAGGGAAGATAGGAACAATTCATCATCCGGATACATGGCCAGCACCTGAACAGATTGAAAATCAGAGGGAAGAGCTTTGAGTTTTGGACATTCTACTAGGCCCAACCTAAAAAGGCGAGGAAGGAATTCTACTTCGGCTGTTCTAGACCACTCCTCTAACTCAGGCATGCATGCCAAATCTAAGTCCTCCAATGCCGGGAATGCACCGTCACCGTCGTACAACTCGGAGCCCAAGCACTTGATGCCAGGAAGAACGTAGAGCTTTAGGATACGCAGAGAACGCATCTGCCCGAGCGCCGGAAGACACTGGACACGAAGAAGAGTGTTCAATTCTAGTTTATTAATATTGTGTAGCAGTCTGAATTGTGGGAGAATCTCGCATCTCATACAACTTTTTAATGTGAGCTTCGCCAGATTTGGAACTGGGAGCTCCATCAGCCATCTCGGAAACACTCTGCCCAGGTACTCTTCTATCTTCAATACGGCCAACGTTACGTGTGGCTGGAGGTTCTCGAGCACATCTTCAATGAATTCGGTATCAACATCCCTATCTTGTACTGCAAGTGCTTCAACAATTTCTTGCACGTTTTTTCCATCTTCATTAATCTTCTCAGAGCTAGCTTCTCCTGGCTTCTGGTAAGCATCCAGATTCCATGACAATCTCAGTGCTCTTAAGGCCCTGCTTTTGTATCAAGTTAGCTTCCTTCGCCTCTTTGACATTCTTCATGTTTTCCAGATTCTTCATATATAATTTACCTTCGAGATTCAGGCTGCTGAGCTCTCTAAGGCTGCAATTGTTCTTGTCACCGAGCACACAGACTGGAAGTGTTCGGAGGTGGCTCAATTTTCCTATCCCGGAGGGCATGCACTTCAGACGCAAGCAATGGGAGAGATATAATGCAGAGAGATTAGAGAGGCCACCAATGGAGTCAGGCAATGCTTGAAGACTTTCACAATAGGTGAGGTCCAATTTTGAAAGATTAGAGAGGCTACCAATAGAGTCAAGTAATGCTTGAAGACTCCAGCACCTGCTAAGGTCTAATATTGAGAGATTAGAGAGGCTACCAATGGAGTCAGGCAATGCATGATGACTGCAGCAACAGGTGAGGTTCAATATCGAGAGATTAGAGAGGCCACCAATGGAGTCAGGCAATGCATGAAGACTACAGAAACAGGTGAGGTTTAATACCGAGAGATTAGAGAGGCCACCAATGAAGTCAGGCAATGTTTGAAGACTCTCGCAACAGGTGAGGTCTAATAATGAGAGATTAGATAGACCACCAACGGAGTCAAGCAATGCTTGAAGCCTCATGCAATCAGTGCATTTCAATGTTGAGAGATTAGACAGGCCACAATGGAGTCAGACAATGCTTGAACACTCGTGTATTGGTTGAGGTCCAATATTGAGAGATTAGAGAAGCCACCAATGGAGTCACCAATAGAGTCAGGCAATACTTGAAGACTCTTACAATAGGTGACTCAAAACTACTGATTAGAATATTTGAGCTATGAAATCTGCTGTTTTATATTTAGAAACTCTTCATAGTAAAGGCATCATACTTGTTCGAGCTAAGGTATGTTCTAGGAAAATGTCCAATAGCAATTATGTAGGAGGTCAAACATTATAATTTCATATAACAGAACTTCTGGCAGGGAAAAAAGTATTATGGTTTCGGTATGCATCTATTATGACAATATCATATTAAGATTCTCTTTAAATTCCAGAATAGAGCCAGAACTTTTCTAAGTCCCTTGAAAAACTCTTTTCCCTACCGACAATTACAGTATTGTGATCAGCATCATTAAGAATTTGGAGATCTGCAAATGGAACTTTTGATTTCATGTTGTGGCTGCATTCTACTGGTACCACTTGATCTTTGTCGCCATGGATTATTCTCAGTGAGATTCCTGCTCTCTTCACAACTTCCAAGTACTTATCTTGTAACTTTGCCCCTCCACATATCACATTGTGCATTGTATGCCAAGCTGAATGATGTGTATGCTGAGTCATGTCTCTGACTAGGAAATTGAGATCCCTGAAGAGAAAAGTATTTGTGCCCTTAGTTAATAATAGGGTCATTGCTGTACAGTCTGAATAGCTAGAACTTTTATTTATGAACATGGTTACCTTCTTCTTGTGATTAATCCTATAATCCATTCCCATATCAAGTGATTTCTGCAGAAAAGAAAGCAAACAGTTCTGCCCAGGTGTTCATACCATGACATGATTGAAGATACCAAGAGTAGTGGTGGCCAAACTTTTCTCCCAGCTAGTTTGTTCAGAGGAGTGTAGCATTGTTTCATTTCATTTGAGGGGAAGTATGGCTAAATATAAAGAATCAATGTTAGCAAATTGCAAGCAGGAAAACGACCCTATTGATTCCAGATCATGGTACTCACCGGTGCAACCAATGTAATTGATTTAACTGATTCTGGATACTTTGAAGCCAAGGCCAGTGCAATTATACAACCCATTGAGTGAGCAACTATGTGGAAGGATTTTAACCGAAACTGTTCAATTACCGATGTCTCGATCATTTCTCGATGTTCTTTTACTCGATACAAGCAATTCGAAGGCTTCGGGCTTCTGCCGAAACCTAAGAGATCCAGTGCAAACATCCTAAAATGCAGTGTTGTAGCTTCAGAAAGATATGGGAAAACTGTTTGTGTCCAAAATGATGAAGAAGAAAGGAATCCATGTATGAAGACCACATTCTCAGGAGAGACATTTTGCCTAATGCTCCTTGCTGGAAAACGCACATAGCATTAATCAGAATCAGCTAAAATATCCATAAAAACTAATAAGAAATTTGCTTCAGAGAAGTATGAATTGTAAAATAGAAGCTTCAGTATGAGATAAATTCTTACATTCAAAGATATCATTTTACTAGTTGAATGCATCATGGAAATATATCAGGCTTTGCAAAATCATATATTCACATACTCGGTCATAAGAGATCAAATTATTGTACTCTGGATAAACTTAGAAATAAATAACCCCGAATAAATTTAACAAAAAAATAACAAAAGATTAGTCTATTGCAAAAAAGAACAGGATAATGACATCCATTCTAGAAACTTAAGCACAAAAATGAATAATATAAAAACCCAACATCTTAGTTCTATTCAATCAAAAAAGGAAAAAAAATTCATACGTTTGCTTTTCTCTTACCCTGAGATGGTTCTCTCACAACCAAATGGAGCTTCTCCTCCCCCTTCCCCTGCCATGAAACACAAGACTCGCAGCCGCAATCCGACCATCTACTAGACCTCAACTTCCCTCCTCCTCCTCCTTCTCCTCCTCCATTACTCCTCTCCTTCAAACTGAGAAGATCCATTTGCCTAAAAAAGTTTCTCCTCCCATACAAAGTCTCAGAAACCTCCTCCTCCTCCTCTTCCTCTACATCTAGAATCCCCTGTTTTCCTCTGTTATGATAACAGTAACATGGGACTGGATTCTCCTCGAGAACACCATCAACAAATCTATAGAAGAAACAAAGGATGAAATCTAAGAGATCTAACAAAGCGAAAACAATGCCGCTAATGGCTGAGATGAGAGCATCAAATGCTCTTCCTGGCCATTTTTGAAGAGAAAGTTTTGCAACACGTAGCATTTTCTTTTAGCAGAGTGAGTTGTGATCTTGAGGATTGGAGAGGAGAAGTTACACCAAAGTGAGAGATTTGTGGCTCAAACGCGGGAAGTATGTGGAAGCCATTTGTCCACGTAATAGTAGGTGAGGTAGATGGGCTTCCCATGAATCTTATGCCATTGTTTTTGTTTGCAGACGTGATTCATATAAGAATTAAGAACGCATTGGCTTTTAGTAAGCCCACTATTGTAATTTTCTTTAAAATAAAAAATTTATACTGACATAGGCAGTGTTATATTTGGATTATTTATTAAAAACACATATGTTTTGTCTCTGTTATTTATTATTCACACCTTATTATATGGTTACTTATTTAATTTCTGCATCTTATTGTTAATGTTTCAAAAATATAACCTAGCAGACCATGAAATATAGAATATTTTATTACTTTTAAAAATAAAAAATTTAAATACATAAAATATTTATCGTTTGACTTTAACGGTTAGAGTATTAGATTATTTTGTATGTATAATTAAGTCAATTGTATGTTATACCTATGTAGTAGAATGCTAATAATAATAATAAAGGCAAAATATAGGGTGGTTTTAACTAATTTTATTTTTATTCTTTATACCTTGTCAGTTGTCATATGATATTTTTGTCAAATGATGTAAAATTTGTACTATTCAGTATAAAGTTTCAAATTTACATTTAAATCCATTACCTATCCAGATTCTATATTTACAACAATACCACAAAACCCCCTTACCTTTGCATACTGTTTGGTGACCAAACCAACCAACTGAGCACATAGTAAGAAGATTGATCATTGGCTATACCTCTTATACTTTGATGCTTTGAATATTAACTACTAGTAAGGAAAAGTAATATGAAATAGAGAAAGAGAACAAGTAGAAGGATGGAATCATGAAACTACTTCAAAGTTGGTAGTTTCAGCTCACTAATATAGCAAGTAAAATTTCCAAGATGATTCCAGCATTAGATACAGGACAGGCAAGAACAGCACTTTAAAATTTATCCAAATTAATAGTAGCCATATCTTATGGGATAAAAGCAACTAGCTAATGATAAACATGAATCTTCACAAACTTTAGATAAGTTGTTCCAACCTTGAGTTTGAGGCAGCTCACAAATAGAACGAGTCCAAAGATTCAAATCATTCCCTCATTAGCTGCAAGACAAGCAAGAACATCACCTTAGTAGTTATCCACATGGCGAATATATGATGAGAACCTTAACCATCACAAATTGGAGATAAGTTTTTCTTCCTCCCATCTTTGGATTGAGGTACAAAGTCATTTGGCCATTATTGAAAGGAAAGGATAGACTCCCCAATAGAAGACAACCTAGAATTTGCTTTCAAGGATGGGGAAATCCAAAAAGCCATTCTCTCCACTTGGGTGATGTTAAATCCCAATCCTCTCCAACATCTCCAAAGGCCCAATGAGACCAAAGCTTTGTGTTGCGATCGTAAGACTGCAATGACTCCATGGAGACGAGTCCTTTTCTTCCAAAAGCTAAGAGTGGGCCATCTAAATCTCAAGAGAATCACTATTTGTGATAACTCTCTCCAAGTCAGGCTAGTGTATTTGTCCACTCAAATCTAAGAATTCATAGCATGTCCAAATCCTACCAATGTTGATATATGCATTCATTAATTTACAGTAGTATCAAGGCTATCCTCAATATTCAAACTGCGGCAGGTTGTTCACATTCTCATCCCTCAGTGGATAGTGATTTGGATTGACAAAAAAAAAGAAGATTATCATCATTATCACTTACTGGAATAACCACTATGCAATCAAGTCTATATAACAAGGAGACTGGAAGGTTTGCATTCTCATCACAAATTCTCATTAAGAAAAAACTAAAAAAACACAATGGTGGCTGAGGAGAAGGTGAAGCTCTACGGAATGTGGGCGAGCCCCGCGGTTCGACGAGTCGAATGGGCCTTGAAGATGAAGGGGATCAAGTACGAGT
Source organism: Typha latifolia (assembly GCF_019914945.1). Lineage (NCBI taxonomy): Eukaryota > Viridiplantae > Streptophyta > Magnoliopsida > Poales > Typhaceae > Typha > Typha latifolia. The sequence goes on along the minus strand of NC_133087.1, from coordinate 2,163,005 downwards.
ACATCGAGGAAGATTTGAGCAACAAGAGCCCTTCTCTTCTCAAGTACAATCCTATCAACAAGCAAGTGCCAGTGCTTGTGCATGGCGAGTTCAAGCCTGTAGTTGAATCGCTCGTCATTATTGAATACATCGACGAGATCTGGAAGGACAAACCTTTGTTACCGACCGATCCTTACGAACGAGCAAGGGCGCGTTTTTGGGCCATATTCGCTGAAGACAAGGTGAGCATGAATGTCTTTGATATTATTATTATTTTTTTCAACAGTGAATTTACTTTGAATAGAGGATTATTATTATTATTATTATTATTATTATGAAAACCACAATGTTTAGTGTCGCGATGCATCGAGGAAGGCCTTCTTTAGCGAAGGAGAAGAGCGAAAGAAAGAAATTGAGAACCTGGAGGTGACGTTGAGAGCTCTTGACCAAGAACTAGAAGGAAAGAGGTTCTTTGGAGGGGATGAAATCGGATTCACAGACTTGGCTCTCGGTTGGATGGCTTTCTGGCTAGGTATTGCAGAGGAGATTGGAGGCTTCAAGGTGGTAAATGCTAAAAAGTTCACATGGTTCTCTTCTTGGATCGATAACTTCCTCAAAGACCCAGTTATCAAGGACAACCTTCCTCCTCGTGACAAGACTCTGGAGTTCTTCCGCAACTACCGCAAGATTCAATTGGCTGCAACTAATAAGCAATCTTGATTATTATTTTTTTGTTTTTGTTTTGATCTTTTTTCCTTTTCTCTTTCTTTAAATAATGGGCTTGTTTAAGTTACGCGGAAGTGATTGATGGAGGCAAAAGTATACGGAGATGATGAGCAAAAGACACGTGGGAGTGGATTCTCTGCAGCCACAATCATGTGTACCAATAGAAGCAAGAGTGAAAATAAAATTCTAATTACAATGATGATAGACAATTAAAACTTTGCTCAGTACCAAATAATAGATTCTGTCATTTTACCTTTTGCTTTCTTTCCAATGTGAACCTATCTTCTTCTTTTTTCGCCTGATAAGATTCCAACTCGTTAAAAGAATCTACATGGAAGAGCGAAGAGAAGATAAAACAATGACATTGTTGTTGGGAAGAGTCATAATCCATGTGAAATAGGATTTTATACGTTTTTTAAAAATTTTATACAATCCTGTTTATAAGAAGGTCCCTGTGCTATTTCATGGCGGAAAGCCGATTTCCGAATCTTTTATCATCCTCGAATACATCAACGAGAAATGGAAGGAGAACCCAATCCTGCCTAAAGATCCATATGAGAGGGCAACAGCGCATTTCTTGTCCAAGTTTGGAGACGACACCTACATGATGTTATTCATATCTCTTGAGTTCTATCCCTATTATTCATATGAGAAAGTTATTATCTTTGTTGCAGTGTTTGCCTTCTATATGGCAAGTTTTCATCTCACAAGGAGAAAAGCAAGCAGAAGCCATTACAGCAGCTTCAGAGAACCTAAAATCTTAGAAGAAAAGTTGAATGGTGGAAAGTTCTTTGGTGGAGAGGCACTTGGATTTGCAGATGTATCACTTGGGTGGATTGCATACATGGTGAGTCTATTGGAGGAGATAATTAACCTGAAGATGATTGATGAGGTGACATACCCTTCACTTTCTGAATGGATAAAGAACTTCTCAAGCTCTGAAGCAATTAGAGGCAGCTCTCCGAATCAAAAGCTAGAATGATTTCGAAATATCGCATGCTTCACGCTGCCTTTCTTGCATCGCAGAATACTGCCCGAATGATCTATTGTCTGTTCATCTCATGGCAATTCAACAAGAAAGTAGCAGAGAGGATCCTCGTTGGAGAAGAAAACAAAAAACAACTATATGCAGTGTTTCTTGGTGACATTAAATAAATCATAAGTACTTATTGTGAAACACAATTATTATTTTAGAAACCTCGTAGCAAAACATCTCTTACATGCCTAAATGTTTGGATTGCAAACCCTCCATGGATTTTAGGACCTCAAGTATGAAGAAATGAGACTGTAATCTTTCAGCAAAACAAAAATAACTATGAAGATTAATGCAGCCCAATACTTTAATAATTCTAACTTAGTTTTCTTTTTGATTTCCTTCTCTATACATGCCAGAAATTTCTAGATCATAAAGATGATGGTTAACAAAACGAACCTCTGAGAGGTGTATTCCTTCTCTGCACGAGAAATTTGTAGTGCAGAAAGAAAAAAGTGACAAGGTAAAAATCATAAATATAGGGTGTGAAATGAAAAAAAAACTGCCATTTACAAGACAATTATAAATAACACCCTATGTTTTGCCTATATTATATATAATGTCAGTCAGGTGTGAATCGGTATTGTTAGGAATAGGAGTCTTCTTTCTATAAAACATAAAATAATAAATATATATTTACGTTAAACTAGAAAAGAGTAATAAAGTTAATTTAATTATTTTTATCCCTAATCCTAAATATCACAATTATCTCATATTTTTTCCAACAGTTATCTCAATTTTTCTAATCAAACACCCAAACCTAAATAAAAATAAAAACTCTTTTTATCTCAACATATCTCGAGATAAGTTTCTCATTTTATCTCAGTCTCAATTTTTTCTATAAATCAGTATACCAAAACAAATATACTCAAGTGGTTGAGTTACAGGCTTATTTACCCAATTAATTTAGTTCTGGTCCTTGTAAATATCCCATAAGATAATTTATACGTGAATTTAAAAATAAAACAGCAATTTTTTAATATAAATTAATTTCTCCTTGAGCGATTTTGAATAGGAGTAGATGGAAAAATATTAAAGTTGCTCAGTGGGCGAACAATTGCTACATCTATAATATGTCTTTAAGATGACTAATTTAAAAAAGTATATATTTTAGAGAAATATTATATTAAAATTTTTTTCTATGACAAATAATACTATATTATATCTATCTAGTATAATTAGGAAAATTAGTTATATCGTTGGGCTTATAAATTGGCTAACTCAATTATAAAAACAGTATGATTCCTAGTCATGATTTTACTCATATTTTTTTTTAAATCAATGTAAGTGTATGATAATGATGTAACAACTCTAAAGTTGTAAAGAAAAATAAATAATTTATACTAATCATAATATTAATTATTTGAAACTATTGAATGATTTGTCTTGTGCTGTTACAGATGAGCCATAATATTAAACAAAAGTATTGAAGAATAGGAGAAGAGAACGATAATTGAACAAAAAAAAGTTGAATGTATATGTTAGAATTTGATGTGTGAAAATGGTAGAACAATGCCAAAGAAGGAGAGAGAGGATGGAGAGGAAAAAAGGTTTGATGCTTTAGAGATGAAAAAAAGGCTTGATGCGTTAGTAATGAAGTTGGGATTGATGGTGATAAGAAAAAAAAATTAAACGAAGAAGGGGTTTTTGACTTTTTGAGCATATAGAGATTTAATTAAACGGTTAGGTCGGATTAGGTTGAGATGAGTTTGAAAAATAATAAATTAGATATTAAGTGTAAAAATGAAAATATATATATATATAATTAAAAGATAAAAGGAGTCAATATTTGTTAATATAAAAACTGAGAATTTTTTGTGCAAATCTTTCACCCATATGGACTAATAGTCACCTAAAGGCATAAATAATTTTATAACTCAGGATGCCTGTTTAGCGTGCTGACATAGAATACTAAAAACTTATTCTTTCCGATGTGAAATTACACCTCTCACATGACTTACGAACATTTCTAAGATCAACAGTGTAGCCCTAATTAAAATACTTAACTGTGAGTGTTTTAGTAATGGATAAGATCAACATTTTTTAAATAAAAACTATCAGTGTTCTACTTAAAAAAATATTGATTTTTAAGTAAAATAGTTAACAATTAAATATTTTATTTAGGACTAGAATGGATCCATTTTGATTCTATTTCAATCAGTAACTCCTCACACTACACCTCTCACATATGACTTATCAACACTTCTAAGATTTTTTTTTTCAAAATTCTTTGGCATAAAATTCAACTTATCAAAGAATATACAATGCAGAGCAAAGAGAAGAAAGACATTGAACTATTCCCTGGTATCATAGATAAAAATATATGTTGATTAGGACATCAGGATAAATAAGTCGGTAAATGCTAATTATAAATCCGAATCAAGTTTCCTTCAGATGCAGCAATGGCAGCAGAAGAAGTAAAGCTCTTTGGGAATTGGGCAAGCCCTTTTGCCCGTAGGATCCAATGGGCACTGGAAATAAAAGGAGTCCAATATGAAATCATAGAAGAAGATATATCAAACAAAAGCCCACTACTTCTGCAGTATAATCCTGTTTACAAGAAGGTCCCTGTGCTAGTTCATGGCGGAAAGCCGATAGCCGAATCTCTTATCATCCTCGAATACATCGACGAGACATGGAAGGAGAATCCAATCCTGCCTAAAGATCCATATGAGAAGGCATCGGCGCGTTTCTTGTCTACGTTTGGAGACGATAAGGTACATGAAGTTATCCATATCTCTAACTTCTATCTATCCATTTTATTCATATGAGAAAGCTAATGTCCTGTAACAAAATCTTATCTTTGTTACAGTGTTTGCCTTCTATATGGCAAGTTTTCATCTCACAAGGAGAAAAGCAAGCAGCAGCACTTACAGAAGCTTCAGAGAACCTAAAGATCTTAGAAGAAAAGTTGAATGGTGGAAAGTTCTTTGGTGGAGAGGCACTTGGATTTGCAGATATATCACTTGGATGGATTGCACAAATGGTGAGTCTAATGGAGGAGATAACTAACCTGAAGATGATTGATGAGGTGACATACCCTTCACTTTCTGAATGGATAAAGAACTTCTTAATCTCTGAAGCCATTAGAGACAGTTATCCGAATAAAGATCGAATGGTTTCGGTGCTTCGCAGGCTTCGCGAAGCCAATCTTGCATCTGAGAATACTACCTGAATGTTTCATTGTTTGCTGATCTCATATCTAGTAACTCAACAAGCAAGTCTCAGAGTGAACTTACTTCGCAGAAGAAATTAAAGGAGAAAAGGAAAAAAAGAAGAAGAAGTATGCAGTGTTTTTCTTCCCGATGTTGAATAAATTGCACTTATTGCGAAATATAATTATTATCTTTGAAACCTTGTAGCAAAACATCTCTTACATGCCTAAATGTTTGGATCGCAAATCCTCCATGTGAAGTAATGAGAATAATCTCTCAGTGCCTGCAAAATTATTCTGAGCATACCTCAGTCGGTAGAAGGCTTATTATGCTATGCAGCAGTAAAACAGAAATAAAGATGAAGATTTGCAGCCAGGCCTGAGTTTTCTAGATCATCTTGGAAAATTCATGAACACGAAATTCTTTTGCAAGCTTTGGCCGGAAATTAAGCATAAAAAGATATTAATTTAAAATGACTTTGGCGGCAATAGAGACATAAAGATGATGGTCAGCAAAATGAACCGATGAGAGGTGTATTTCTTGTTTGCACAATAATTTTGTGGCTCCGGATGTTTTTTGATATTTTATTTAAAGGATGCATTAGAAGCAGTGAAAAGACAATGTATAAATCATAATATACACATAATATAGGGTGTTAATGGAAAAACTGCTATTTAAGAGACAATTACAGATATCACCCCATTGACTATATTATATAATATCAGTCAGTTGTAATTTTTTTTAAAGCAAACAGGAGGCTATATTTGCGATCGACCCCTATGATTTAGGGCATATATATAAAAAAAATATTGTGTTAGATTTAAACTAACACCGTGATAATATTTATTAAATAAAAATATATTATTTCTAAAATGACTAAAATGTACTTAGTTGAGGGTATTTTTCATAATTATCTTAGCATAGTTAACTTAATTTAAAATTTTAGTTAAGTTTACCTAATTGATCTAACGACATAGTATTTCTATACATATTTGTTAAATTATAGGATTTAATTTGTAATAGTAACAAATATAGAGTATAAACCAAAATTTTATTAAAATATAAGATATTATATATGCAAATTTCTCTAATTTATAAATATCTAAATTATTATTATTATTATTATTTTTACTATTTCTCTCTTCTCAAAGAAGAAAAAAAGAAGAAGAAAATTGGGGAGATAGGAAATGTGGTGGCAGCGACAATAATGATTGTGGAAGACGTAAGTGGAGAAGATGGTAGAAGGATAGAAAATAATAAAGAATGGTGAAGGTATTTTAGTAATTTAGTCGATATTAGTTAGTTAAAATAACGTCTGGATGTTAAATATTGAGAATTATATCGGAAAAGGAGAGCTCGAGTTACAAAATCCTCAAAGACAAGATGTAAATTATAAAATAGGTAAAATATAGGGTGTGATTTATAAAAATCCCTCAATTAATTATTTTTATGTATACTACTTTTAGACTGTAAAAGTGGATACTTGCTGAGCTTTATGATTAAACAGGTAAAATAGGTAAAATAAAGGGTATGATTTGTGTATTTATCTCTAGGTAGAGAATTGTTTAATACTATTTAATATATATTTTGAACTTGTTTACACTCTTATTGTTATATTGCCTCTATTTTACACATGCCACGTTAGATTCTATTAGTCAAATCTAATTAACACACTAAGTTATTTGATATAATATGTCTTTAAAATGACTAATTTGAAAAAGTATATATTTTAGAGAAATACTATGTTAATTTTTTTTTCTATGACAAATAATATCGTACTATATCAATCTAGTATAATTACGAAAATTAGTTATATGTTGGGTTCATAAATTGGCCAACTCAATTATAAAAGTAGTATGATTCCTAGATATGATTTTACTCACATTTCTTTTAGATCAGTGTATGATAATGATGTAACAACAACTCCGTAGAGAAAAATAAATAGTTCATACTAATCATAATATTAATTATTTGAAACCATTGAATGATTTGTCTTGTGCTGTTACCAATGAGCCATAATATTAAACAAAAATATTGAAGAAGAGGATAAGAGAATTTGAACCAAAAAAAAAGTTGAAATATATATGTTAGAATTTAATGTGCGAGAATGGTAGGACAATGCCAATGGCAAAGGAAAGAGAGAGGAAGAAGAGGAGAAAAGGATTGATGCATTAGAGATGAAAAAAAAGGCTTGATGCGTCAGCGTCAGTGATGAAGATGTTATTGATGCTGATAGGAGAAAAAAATTAAAAGAAGAAGGGGGTTTTTGACTTTTTGAGCATTCAGAGATTTAATTAAATGGTTAGGTTAGATTAGGTTGAGTCGAGTTTGAAAAATAATGAATTAGATATTACGTGTAAAAATGAAAAAAAAATATAATTGAAAAATAAAGGAGTCAGTATTTGTTAATAGAAAAATTGAGAATTTTTGGTTCAAATCTTCCACCCATATGGACTAATAGTCACATAAAGGCATAAATAATTTTATAACTCAAGATGCCTGTTTAGCATGCTGACATAGAATACTAAACACTTATTCTTTCCAATGTAAAACTACACCTCTCACATATGACTTATGAACACTTCTAAGATTAACATTATAGCCCTAATTAAATTACTTAACTGTAAGTGATTTACTTATCCATAAGATCAACATTTTTTTAATAAAAACTATCAGTGCTTTACTTAAAAAAATATTGATTTTTAAGTAAAATAGTTAACAATTAAATATTTTATTTAGGACTAAAATGGATCTATTTTGATATTTTAGTTTAAGTGTTATAGCACGTCAATTTCAATCAGTAACTCGTCACACTACACCTCTCACATATGACTTATCAACACTTCTAAGATTTTTTTTTAAAATTTTTTGGCATAAAATTCAACTTATCAAAGAATATACAATGCAGAGCAAAGAGAAGATAGACATTGGACTATTCCCTGGTATCGTAGATAAAATATATGTTGATTAGGACATCAGGATAGATAAGTCGGTAAATGCTAATTATAAATCCGGATCAAGCTTCCTTCAGATGCAGCAATGGCAGCAGAAGAAGTAAAGCTCTTTGGGAATTGGTCAAGCCCTTTTGTCCGTAGGATCCGATGGGCACTGGAAATAAAAGGAGTCCAATATGAAATCATAGAAGAAGATTTATCAAACAAAAGCCCACTACTTCTGCAGTATAATCCTGTTTACAAGAAGATCCCTGTGCTAGTTCATGGCGGAAAGCCGATAGTCGAATCTCTTATCATCCTCGAATACATCGAGGAGACATGGAAGGAGAATCCAATCCTGCCTAAAGATCCATATGAGAAGGCATCAGCGCGTTTCTTGTCTAAGTTTGGAGACGATAAGGTACATGATGTTATCCATATCTCTAATTTCTATCTATCCATATTATTCATACGAGAAAGTTAATGTCTTGTAACAAAATCTTGTCTTTGTTACAGTGCTTGCCTTCTATATGGCAAGTTTTCATCTCACAAGGAGAAAAGCAAGCAGCAGCACTTACAGAAGCTTCAGAGAACCTAAAGATCTTAGAAGAAAAGTTGAATGGTGGAAAGTTTTTTGGTGGAGAGACACTTGGATTTGCAGATTTATCACTTGGATGGATTGCACAAATGGCGAGTCTAATGGAGGAGATAACTAGCCTGAAGATGATTGATGAGGTGACATACCCTTCACTTTCTGAATGGATAAAGAACTTCTTAGTCTCTGAAGCCATTAGAGACAGTTTTCCGGATAAAGATCGAATGATTTCGAGACTTCGCATGATTCGCGAAGCCAATCTTACATCTGAGAATACTACCTGAATGTTTCATTGTTTGTTGATCTCATATCTAGTAACTCAACAGGCAAGTCTCAGAGTGAACTTACTTCGCAGAAGAAATTAAAGGAGAAAAAGAAAAAGAAAAAATGCATGCAATGTTTTTCTTCCCGATGTTGAATAAATTGCACTTATTGCGAAATATAATTATTATCTTTGAAACCTTGTAGCAAAACATCTCTTACATGCCTAAATGTTTGGATCGCAAATCCTCCATGTGAAGTAATGAGAATAATCTCTCAGTGCCTGCAAAATTATTCTGAGCATACCTCAGTCGGTAGAAGGCTTATTATGCTATGCAGCAGTAAAACAGAAATAAAGATGAAGATTTGCAGCCAGGCCTGAGTTTTCTAGATCATCTTGGAAAATTCATGAACACGATTTTTTTTTTTTTTTTTGCATGCTTTGACCGGAAATTAAGCAGGAAAAAATATTAATTTAAAATGACTTTGGCAGCAATAGAGACATAAAGATGATGGTCAGCAAAATGAACCAATGAGAGGTGTATTTCTTGTTTGCACAAGAATTTTGTAGCTCCGGATGTTTTTTGATATTTTATTTAAAGGATGCATTAGAAGTAGGGAAAAGACAGAGGTATAAATCATAATATACGCATAATATAGGGTGTGGCATGAAAAACTATCATTTAAGAGACAATTACAAATATCACCCTATATTTTGGCTATATTATATAATGCCAGTCAGGCGTGGATTAATATTTTCTTAGTAAATAGCAGGCTAAATTTATAAATAAGTAGAAACAGTGTTATTTGTGATTCAATAAAAATTATTAATTTCTCACTCCTAATTAAGATTAAATGATACTAAATAAAATTAATCGGAAGGAACGATTAACAGAAAGTACTGATCACTTTTCTAAATTGTAAGGATAAATTAGTCCTATTTTATTTCTCTCTTAGTTATCAATTTTTTATAAAAAATAAAATTAATAATAATAGGTAGAAGTTTACGGTCGTATTATTAAGAAAATAGTTAAAATAGTTATACGAATAAGCAATAAAAAAATATTTAAATTCTAATATTTTTATCGATTAATTATCTTATATATCTTTTAATTTATTCCCGGATAAAAATTATTTTCAATAACTGACTGGTTAGGATGTAATCGTTGTTCATTTGTAATATGATTAAATTAGAAGGTTTATATGTAGATTATCATCGCATACATCTCGACCGTTAACCATTCTGCGTCTATAAAACGCTGCTCGCTCTTTCCTATTAGTCTTCCCGCTCAACTTTTGTCCGTTCATAAGAGCATAAACACCGACCTTTTCCTCACTCATTACTCTTCCTCTTCCACTCTCGCGCTAGGGTTTAGGGTTTCAAATTACCCAATGGTGGAAGAATGCAACCGTCAAATCCGACTCGAAGAAGAGATCGAAGGCGACCGTGGCGCTTCCGCGGACTACGTCTTCCGTCGGATCGGCGAATCGGTCCCTCTCCTCTCCTCGGATTCGTCCTTCGATCTCAATAACCCTCCGTTCCGGCCTCTCGCAGTCTCCGATCGCTTCGGATCGCTGTTCCTTGCCCACTTGGAAGGTTCGGTTATTTCTATACATCTTCTGCTCTCTGCGTTGGCGGCTGGATTTTGATCCTGATTAGGGTTTCCATATTGGGAATTTAGGTTTTCTGGTTGCAAGGACGAAGGATGTTATAGGGGTAGCGAAGGAGATCAAGGAGAAGGGGAAGGGACCTTGCATTAAGGAATCGAGCGTCGTGGATGTGCGGATTGGTAGGGTTTCTGTGCTGGCGCTATCGAGTGATTCTTCCACACTTGCGGCTGCTGTTGGTGGAGATATTCACCTATTTTCTGTTCGCGCACTCCTTAATAAGGTAGCACATTTCTATACTCGTGCTTTACTAATTCAAAATTTTTAGGTCTGAACTTTTGATTGCTGAAATAAGAACTGCCAAATTGGAATTTAGAGCAAATATGATTAAATCCAACTAAGTTTTTTTTTAAATGAACATGTTCGTAGTGTAAATTCTATTCTGTCCAGGTCTTCTTTTAGCTAAGAGTTGCACATATGTTCTTTTAATTTGAAATGCTGCGTTGGTGAAAAAAGAAGAGGTGCTAACAATTGAATAGACTGAATTGACAAATATTATTTAGTTATCCAATTTGGGTTGTTTCAGTTTAGTCCCAGCCATGATTGACAATCATTAGAGTGTGCTGGCCATAGATGCCACTAAGCAAGTGACTGCACAATAATGTAAGTTAGGCCTCTTTTTTATACAATATATTTGCATTTTTTCTGTACCTTAGAAGTCATGGGTCGAAAAGAACATAAAAGCTACTATCAGGAGAAATCAATCTCCTTTTTGCAAGAATCTATTTATCAATTATCAGGTGATGTGGTTAATTGCTAGGATCGTGGGGCCTTATGTGTCTTGTGATCATGATGTTCTTTTTGGTATGAACTTAATGCAAATCTAGTATGAATGCAATGTTTTGGAGAACAATCAACCAAAACAAGTAATTAAAATAAAATATAGTAAGCAATAACTGACAATAAGTTAATCGATTAAAAGGATCACTATTAGATGAAAGGAGAAAAAACCACTCAGATAAGGCAGTAACTTCCTCAGCTCTCAAGTAGGTATGTTGACAGTAGAAATACTTAAAATATGGTGTAAGGAAAGACTTTGGAGTTTAGATTTATCGATAAATGGAATAGTAGTGCTTTTACTTTAAAACCGCATCTTTCTTTTTACGTCCGGGCACCCAAAGATTCTCTTTCATTACTGAAATTTTTGGATAACAACAATAACCAACGAAAATTAGAGATTGAAGAAGGAAAGAGGTTTATAAAAGAAGTATAAGAGATTAAAAAGAATCTTAAGATAGGGTAGGAGAAAGGGAGAGAGAGAGATAAGAAGATGGCAGGAGAAAAAATGAGAGATTCTCATGTAATAATCCTTAAATAGGTTAACAACTTTGATTCTAGCTGATTCTAATAGGAACTTATTTTCTAATAGGACTCTAATCGATCATTTTACTTAAATTGACAAACCCAATTTAGGTAATAAATCAATGCGGACATCCCCCACATATGAGCTCACCATAACTATTAATTGAGATTCTAATAGAAATTCATTTCCCAATAGGATCCTAATTGATTAAGTTTTACTTAAATTAATTAATCCAATTTAGGTAATAACTCAATACGGACATCCCCCATATATAGGCTTACTATATCTATCAATTGACTGGTTCAATTGATCATTTGAATTAAGAATCAACTCAACAAATTAAATGTGAAAATAAGTTGAGCCTAATTAGCTCAATTAGACTAAAATTGGACTCAAGCAACTTTATTTTGGTGAAATTGAAGATGATACCCACATCAAAACTGCTTTGCTCACCTTGATCGGCTTATGTCTTCTCTGCCATCTGTAGCTGGTGAATTGTTCTATGCAATTATGCTAACTTTTCTGCAGCTCCTTCTTGTTGGAAGGTCCGAACAATGGCTAAAATATCAGTCACCTTTTAAGGACAATAGTTTTTGAGACCAGTAATTCTACAAAAGTTTTGCAAGAGAATAATCACATTTTGGCATGTGTGCTCTTCTCCTTTGACTTTATGATGAATTGACTCTGAAGATCCTTACATATTGTAGATCTATATTATATGTACTACTATTTTTGTTATTCCAGTTTCTCACTCAGTAATTTAAGTAAAATTTATTTAAGTTTGTATTACATGACGCATCAACTACATTATTATGCCATCTGATTATCCTTAATCTTTTATCATTTTTTTTTGCCAAGATTTTGTTCTTGTGCCTAATGATGTGAAGATATTTTCTGTTGTTTTTGTACTATGTTTGTAGGATAAGAAACCATCTTTTTCGTGGTCTCTTAACGAATCTGACACTGTCAAAGACTTGAAATGGCAAAAAGGTGTAGGGATGTCCTTTGTTGTTCTTTCAGGTCATGGCACGCTATATCACGGCCATTCAAATGAACAACTGAAGGATGTGATGAAGAATGTTGACAGTGGTTTGTACATATTTCTGTATATTATTATGAAGTCCAATTTCATATTTAGTTTGAAGCTTTATAAATTGGAGAAATTTTTTCAGAAGTTTGAAATTTAAAAGAATTCAGAGCTATTCTATTTTGTACTTCATTGATCCAGTGGCTGTGCCATTTCTCCATTTCTTCTTATGTCATATAGTCTATTTGTAGACATAAATATTGTATCTTAGGTTTCGTAGATGCCAATATTTGATGCTTTTTAGTTAGGAAATACTGATATTTGCTGTGAATTTCATTCCTTGGGATCTAAGATTAAAATTTGTAGTTTTTTAATGTGAGATTTCCATATTGTCAACTAATTTTAGGTTTCCCATAAAAGCATTAACTGATATAATCAACTTAAGACAATCCAAAAGTTCCAAGTATTGAACAGTTCAAATGATTTAGTGATGTTTAAACAACAAGAAATTTCCATATTTTATTCTGATAATCTTCCTTTTTGGTGAATTTTAGATCTTTTTATTTGTTAAACCAATTATTCTACCAAAACCAGAGATGTGATCGGCGAAACTGCACAAAACTTCTGAAGTTGAAGCCCATTTAGCTTGGCCAACTGATTTGGGGGCCTTGATCCAAACTTTTTTTTCTTCTAATTTTATCAAGGTTGTAACTTGTAACAAACTGAAGCTCGTTTCATTGTACCAAAAGCAGAATCAGGGACCTCGTTCCCTTTCCTTACTAGGTTCGGGCATCATTTGGAGTGACAATAACGAAAACCTTATTCATCTTTATCAGTTTAGGTTTATTAGTGGGCACCACCTGGAGAATCAATGGTAATTCTTGCCTCCATAAAATTTCGGATTGTGAATTTAGTTATGGAGGCAATCTTCCAGCAATGAAGTTAAGGATTCATTCTTCCTGTCCTTATGAAAGCACACAAACTTGCAAGATTGGAGATTATGCATTGGAATGTCCTTTTAAATTGAACTATAGCAAAATCTTGGTTCTCATATTACAAGTTTTGCACGGATCTTTCCTATTGGCACTTCAATATAATGGAAAACATTTGAAACTGTATTATCTGCTAATCCTTCTCTTGACCTTAAATTGTATTACTATTGAATGGCATCCAAATTCCAAATTAACTACAGCCTCTGAAGCAAAATTTCCTCAGGTAAACGATCTTCATGATTATTATCAATTGATATCATAATCAGCAAAACTGTTATGAATCTCATAAACCTGTTGAAATTGCTTGTTTGCTGTTTTTAAACCTTGATCTAATTTATCAGTTTAGCATCCGACATTTGAGAAATTTTATTTAATTTTTGTGAGATACCTAATCTTTGCATTTTTTTTCCAATAAATGATTGTGTTCGTTTTATTTTTAGCTGTAGCAGTTTAAATTTCTGTTTCTTGTAGTTGACTGGAGTATGCAAGGTGATTTTATTGCTGTTGCAAGAAAAGATTCTTTAACTATCTTATCGGCCAATTTTAAGGAGCAAATTTGTATGTCACTCTTGTTCCAATCATGGCGTAATGATACTGATTTGGGGTCCAGCATCAAGGGTAAGCATCTTTCCATGCTATTTTTCGTCATCAAATTGTTCCTTATATAACCTCGTACTAGGCCTTGATACTTCTGTTCAGATAGAATGTATAAAGAGTTTTATGAGAAATGAATATCTAAAGATGATTATGAGAAATGAATATCTTGAGATGTTTATGAGAAATGAATATCTAAATATGTTTGTGAGAAATGAATATCTAAAGATGCTTATGAGAAATGAATCCATGAAGTTTTATGAGAAATTGAAATAGAATTATTTATGAAACAAAGGGTGCTGTGCTTACAACATGGTAGGTTGACAATATCTTTTCAGCCAGTAATTTCCTTATATTGCCTGTTTGAAGATTAATATTTCTCATATCTCTCAGCTCAAGTGTCTTATGAAGTGCAAGAATACATTAGTTTTCTTTTTCTCTTGAAATTTATTCCAGAAATTGTGAGATTTCTTTGCCTTGATTAATATCAGCTATCAATTATTTTCTTTGTTAATGCTACTTGTTTACCTAAAGATTCCAAATGGATTTATTAAAAGAAAATTATCGTCACATGGATTTTATTTTCATTTGTCAGTGGATTCTGTCGGGTGGGTGCGCCATGATAGTATTATTGTGGGATGTGTTCGATTGAATGAAGATGGAGATGAGGATGGTTACTTGGTTCAAGTGATAGCAGACAGTGTGGGAAAATTTATTGGGGTTAGTGCATATCTACTCATTTAATTTGTTACTGCTTTTCTGTGAAAACAGATTTCTTACCCCACGATTTTACTTTGGGACTTCATTCTGGTTAATTCTCTGACTTGTATTCCTTAGCACTATGTAGCTGATCAGAGAGGAACTTACTTACCATGCAATGAACCCATTTAGTTTACTTGTCTACCTTAACATGGATATATGTTCTTAAACATAGTTTGTCAATTAAGAAGTTGATGACATCACAGGCGTAATTGGCTTGATTATTCTTTTGAAATTAGGTGCCTAAGTTAATATATATTCATCTTAAAATTTCTGACCATTAATTTTGCTCACTGATGTTTTGTTCACTACTTTAATACTTCTATATTTGTTATGTGATCGAATCACCTTTTGTTTCTTTCATCATTCATGTAGGAATTGTGCCAGCCAGTTGTCTTTTCTTTCCCTGATTTGTTTGAAGGTATTTTGTATGATATACTGCCGAATGGATTTGGGCCTCATCTGCTATTGAGCTATCTTGATCGCTGGTAGGAGGAAATTTGAGGTTCAGAGTTCAGTTTTATGCTTATTTATTATAAAATGCTGTATTGCTTGGTTTATACTTTATAATATTGCCTTCGTAATTATATAATTCAGCTGTTGGAGGTACTTCATCGTATGTGTGATTAGTCTTACTTTTCCTCTGCAGCACGATTTTCATTCCCAAGAGAAGTCTTGGTTATAAAACACCATGCTTTCTTTAACTTTTAGGTACCTGATGTTGTATCATTATTTCAATGTCTGAGTTGACCGCATAGGAAGAAGTAAGAAACACATTAGAATATCATATAAATCTTTAGAGTTTAGATTTGAGTATTTGACTTGCCGAGGCAATATCAAAAACAGATCTCCATATTAGCAAAGCTGATAATAGGGCTACTGCCTAATAAAGAAGTACATTTTTTGGAAATGTGGAGACCTTAAATTGTAAGATGCAGATTCAGTGGATGATCTGTGATAAAAGCTAGTCACTTTCTGTTTCAGTCCTAGTAGTAAGTGGCGGCATTTTTCTATGCCTTTAGCAAGATTCCATCGGCACTACTTTTGCCAGTTGGTAAGGTATTTGTGAAGTAGCACATGCAATACCACCTACTGCAAAACCAGAATGGGGTAGCGTACCTTGTGGCACGCCAGCATGTCGAGCTTGATAGAGAGTTGGTGTCAATCATCCTTTAAGAATTTAATTCTGACTAAAAGTGACCAAAGATTAGGTGATAATTTTGAGTAGGTACTTTCGGAGAAGGTAGACTTTAATAGACTACCAGTATGACATAAAACTGGTACACTTTTTTTGGGAAGTTCTAGAACATATATTGCTCAATTGTAGCACAAGATATATACTATTAAACACATTCATACGTACACTCATATATGTTCATGTCTATGTATGTATGTATGGCAATGAGTTTCATCGATTTTTTAGAGATTTAATCTCAAATCCATAAAATTGTTACTGACTATTACAAATGGTTTACTTCTGGAAGGTGTGCAAGGAAAATAGCATTTTATTATAAGTGTAATGTGGATTGTCCAATTCTTTTTTTTTTTTCATAAAGAATATTATTAGTCTCTGGAAATTTGGATATTTTTTATCCTTATATCAAATATGAGATGAATAGTTTCCAACTATTGGACAATAGAGCAATGATACATCCAGTTGAGGAGGTCATTTTCATGCTTAGTATAGATCACCTTACTGGGGCTGTAGATATGATCTTGACCTTTTTGATATATAAATATATACGAAGGGGAGTAATAATTTATTTTGCATTACAATTGTCTATAAAAGCTAGTGAAAATGTTATTCAATGAAATCATTGCGTCCTTTACTCCTTTTAATATATAGAAAACCAATGATTTAAGTGCTGCCTGGTATAGTAGATGTTAAGCAGCATGAGAATGATGGTTGTGCCTAAATGCATGCTGAGAGAGTGAGGGAAGGATGGATTTTCATGTTAATCCATTTGTGCTTTGTATCTTTATGATGCTTGTCTAGTACTCAGCTGTACCGACATATTATCTAGATAAAGCACTGAATTTGGCCTTGAACTAATGGAGTTATGAAAAAACTGTTGTACCGAGTTCCATATTACTGCACAGTTGCCAGTGCTCTTTATGCTGATGTAGTATAAATGGACTTTTCCTCTCCTTGGACATTCTCAGATATTTTGATTGTTGCTTATATCTCCTATAATGTTTTCCATAATAGGGAGCTTGTGCTGGCTTCTAACAAGAAGACTGTTGATCAACATGTTCTGTTATTGAAGTGGTTTCTTGATGACGAAAGAAGGGAAGTGCTATCTCTTGAATTCCAAAATGACAAATACACTCCCAGGATTGATCTACGAGGTAAATAGTTTTTAACTTTTAGAAAAGCAACCTATTCTCCCTTTGCTTGGTAAATCAGACTATCAGAGAACTATTTCATTTGCACCTGATTTTTTTTCTCTTTGATTCTTTTGCATTGAAAGAAGAGCAATTATTAAGGCTTGAAGTACCATATTTTTTTGAACTCATTTTCTTGATCATATGCCAGAATTGTTAGCCATCTTATTAAAGATATTGAATTCTGGTCATCACATTCTTTATCTGGGACTACTCTCAACTATTATTAGACTAATGATAAGTCCGTATTCTGGTTGACTATATCCAAGCCCCCATTGTCAAATGCTACATAGCTTGCTCTCATGTTTTTATTTCTAGAGAGTCTAGGGAAGGGAGGAATCAGAAAAAAAAATGAAGATATTCATATTAATCTGTATGAGTGAGGTGATATACTAAGTATCATTACCTGTACAAAACATGCATTTACATGTTGTGGAAGCTAGTTTATGTAATAGGTTTAAATTGTGTGCTATTAAAAGTGCAGCTTGATAAACCATTTCAAAATGTGTGGAAAATTTTGTGGTTGTGACTTCTATTTGATAAATAAACTGTTATATCAAAAGTTGTATATTTGGATGAAAAGTTTTTGCTATTGCTTATCCTACTGCACTTTACTTGAGTTCGTACATGACCTACTGTATAATGCCTTCTTGTGATCATTTTCCTGCCTCTAGGGAAGGCTTTCTTAGATTGGTTTAAGGTGTCTGAAATTTTGATATACTGGAAAGTGTCACAATCCTGTTTTCCAAAATAATTACTTAGTGGCTTAGTCCCAACTCTTATGAAGGTTGAGTGCATATAACTTCAGTGCTAGAATAATTGGCACCACCTCACATTAGCTTGCACAGATATTGGTTATTTATATGATGTCACATGAGTCCCTCATATGACTAAATCAGGGTGCAATAGCCCTATCTAGGCTATTAGCATAGGTTATCTTCATTATAATACTTTTTTATGAATGCTAATCTTGACTTGTTTCTTTCTAATTTAATGTTTATGTGCACCAGATGAATGCTAATTTGAAATATGTAAACCTGCCATTTGAAATTGCATGAGTTAATTATTTCATTGAGCACTGTTCGTGTTGTATCAGTAAGTTATTTTATCTTTTGTCTGTAATAGACATTATGAGCTTCTTATGAAGATGATATTAATGCCTAACAACACAATTTATGCCATGCAATACTCCAATATGCGCATTTTACAAATCAAAGAAATAGAAGATACACTTTCTAATCATCTTTTATTATGGACTATGGAGCATAATGATATTATTCTTCTGTTTCAGAAAATGGTGATGATAATTTGATATTGGGTTTTGGTGTTGAAAAAGTCTCTTTGTTTGAGAAAATGAATGTACAAGTTGGTGCTGAGTTTGTTGAACTGTCCCCACAATATATCCTTCTTTGTTTGACCGCTGAAGGAAAGCTTATTTTGTATCATGTTGCAAGGTACCTTTTCTATTTCACATTCTGTTAACAGAATTTATTAACATTCAATAGTTTTAACCCAGTATTTTAGATGACTCAGAGGCAGTTCAGTTGATGCCTTTCGTATCTTTTGACTTGAGGTTCTTGTTTAGTATTTCAGATCCTTCAGAGTTGCCACAATCTACCACCCTTTCTTTGGAAAGTGAGTTGCCTGCAACTGTTTCTGGACAAAGTGAGTTGGTGAACGAAGTTGATGAGTCACCTGCTTTGCATGAAGGTAGCAAGTATTAAAACTTCCAAATGTTGTTTTACTGAATTTATTTTTATTTTCATTTAATTTTTAAGCTGATTGAGTATGGAATTTGAAAATATCCCAAAAGTTTTGGCCTTCATCTGAGCTGATTTTTAGTATGTGAATAAATCTTTTCAGGTGAGAAATTGAAATCTACTGGGAGAAAAGATATAACATTACATGAGGAAGAAAATACCCTTGCTAGCATGAGTAGAGTCGTTGATTCATTTAAAACTGATGGAGGTTTAGCCATACCGCTATCCGGTGGGAAACTGTTCGGTGCTAATACTCTCAATAATAAACCACTGATATTTACTTCTGGTGGACCAGCTTTGAGTAATATCAAAGAAAGGACAGGTACTGGGGTTGAGAATAATTCATCCTTTCACCTGCAGAACAGCTTTTCAGCTGAGGCAAAATCTTTCAGTTCTTCAAAGGGCTTTACTCATGAACCATCAAGTATGGTAATTCCTTCAACCAAGCCTTTCCAAATTGAAGGGCGCACATCTTCCATGTTGAGGTCTGGAAATGTCGAAACTGTTCCGGCAAGCATTGGCTCTCTTTCATCAGTACAGGAAGGGTTTGCTGCAGGAAAGTCACAGATTTCTAGTGTGCATCCTTTCCTCGGGAATGCTAGAATTCACAAGCCTCTTCAGATGTTTAACTCTGAAAAGGATCTGTCGAAGCAATTTTATAATGTAAGAGATCATTTTAAAATTCTGAATTTTTAGAGTTTGCTTGGAAACACTGCATTGTGTATGTTTTTTTTATTAATGTTCTATGTATTCAATTACCCTTTTCATTTCAGTACAATACCTTTATTAAGGGCTTATGAGTTGTGTACTCCATGCTTTATATGGAAAAAGCTAACACAGCTTAGTATCGAAATAAATTAATCCACTTGTCTTAATACATCATATAGAAGTTCAGACATTTTGATGATCTTTATTGAGTTTCATATTAATGTTCAACCGACATGCATTCTTATTGGTCTGAGAAAGTGCGCATCACTTAAATAGAATATCTTCCATGACTTGAATAAGAAGAAACTCATTTGTCTTACCAATCTTTTGACCTCAATTTTTTTCTTCCATATTTTGGCATCTGATTGATACTACATTTATTTAGTTGTTTTGCTTTAAGAGAAATTTTAATTAGTATAGTACAAAAGAATGTACAAATATAGTTACTAAAATCTCTGTATAGAACATTATGAAGTATGTTGCAAAGAGGGAAAGTGATTGGGTCTTCAATATGTTAAGGTGGAATGTAAATGAAGAAAAAGAAAGCCTAGATGGTTATCAATTATGGAGAGTCAAAATGATGGAAAATTGATAATCGATCTTCCGTAAGTGGACTTTGATTAAACATTTGTTGAAATTTCATGCCTTGCTATTTGACATGCCACAGAAGATTCTTATACTTTGTTGTAAAATTTAATATTCGAAAGATATTCTAAGTGACATTAAACATGCTGGAAGAGACTTAGAGAGAATTAAAACTGAATAATAAAGACATGGGATAGTTTTTTTTTGGTGCTGCTTTAGTTTTAAAACTGGCCAAAATGTCTTATGTGGTAAATTTATCCTGATTGCTTGGATAACATAATTGTGGAAATTAAAATTTGAATCTTTATAAGCAAGTATCAGACTGAGATTATTGTGAATTTACATTATATGAATAATTATATATAACTGGTTTTGTTGTTAATTTAATTTGTTAATGCATAATTTGGAACAATCCAGCATTTTACTGAGATACCTTCCTCTTTCTCTAGGATCTTATGGCAAAAATTGCATTTAGTTTATCTGTTTATGTTTATTGGATAATTACATATGGATATGCGCATATAATAAAGTATTTCCTTGGTGACTGTCTTTTACTATTTTTTCTTGTGTAGAGTGCCTGGGTTGAGGAGTGAGGATTTTGGAGAATCCAAGACCTTGAATGCTAACACTTAGTTCTTATTAATAATTGTAGATCAACTTGGAACTTCAAAATTCAAATAGTTTATACTTTTGTTGCAGGATTTGTAGGGTTATCCTAATATGCTAAGTATAAAGAATATCAGGTGGAATACATCTTCGTCATCGGAGCCATTTCAAAAACAATATAATTTTGGTCAGCTTGAGCACAAACTAGCAAAATTAGAAGGCTCCACAGGTATTGCAAGTTTTCTCGACTGTCTGTCAGCCTAAGACAACCCTCTAGAGATTAGTGTCAAATTCATAGCTGGAAAAAGACAATAGAGAACTTGGTATAAAAGCTAAATGGTCATTGGGGTCTAGACTCGAGAGTAATTCAAGCATACAAGGATTCAAGCTGTTCTGGCATCATACTTGCAA
Source organism: Typha latifolia (assembly GCF_019914945.1). NCBI lineage: Eukaryota > Viridiplantae > Streptophyta > Magnoliopsida > Poales > Typhaceae > Typha > Typha latifolia. The sequence goes on along the minus strand of NC_133087.1, from coordinate 2,141,525 downwards.
TTTGTCTAACATATACCATTATTTGTAAGATGAAGTGTTACCTATGAGCATCAAACATGGGAAAGAACTGCTTGATATGCAATTATGCTGCTCATGACTGACAAGAATAAGGACATTGTAGTAAAGTACTGTCTTATGTTGTCATTGTCCACTATCTATTTATGGTATTACAGCATTCTTTGCACAGAGTTAGGACTTTGATATCACGTTTTTGCAGTACGAGCAAGAGGTCAGAACTTTCTTGAATTACATCGAGAGGAGGAAACACTCTCCTGTTTCTATTTGTGTGATAACTGTGAGCAGGTCTTCTTGTAACTTAGACATAGTTTTTCAATTTATAAAATAGTAATGGTCATTATATCCTTAACTTTCTTTGATAAGCGATGATTTATCATGATGGTATTGATAATTTCACAATCAGATGGCTAAGTTTTATGGGTGACATATAATGGAACATCTTGTACTCTAATTTCTATCATTTGATAAAACCTACCTTATCTTTCTAACGCTCTCTATCTACAATACTATAGTGTGAGTATATATATATATATATATATATATATATATATATATATATATGTAACCTGTAGAAAATTAGGATTGATGGAGTTTTAGTAAAAAAAATTTATGTATTTATTCTTTTTGGTTAATAATTCTCTCTATTTTATACTTTTTTTTTAAATTTCAAATATATTGTAGATACAAAATTACAAACAATCACTGGTAGGAGGGTGGAGTTGGACTCCCACTCCGAGTTCTTTAGAAAAAGCAAAAAGTTAATAAATGATTATTATCCTGCTTCCAGGTTAAGGATATGGCAAATGAACTAGATACCCTCTTATCATATATAGAACAAGAAGGCGGGTTCAGGGATGCCTGCACTGTCTTCCAGCAAGCTTCAGTTTTGACATTAGAGAAGGATCTACGAAATATTTCACAGATATCCCAGATGTGCAAGGTAGCATGACCACCATCTCTGAGAAGCTTCAGTTTGTTTATCTATTTGAAAATCTCTCTCTTCTTTTTTTTGTTTTGTTTTTTAATTCTTTTAATTCTTTTTTTTTTGAGAGTTTCAGTCCAAAATTTCACGACCCTCTACTCTTATCATTGTTATCATTGTAGAACAAAGTGCATGAACAGCTTATGAAGATCCAAGATCTTTTCAATAAGAAGTTGCAGGGTATGTTTGTATGCATAGTCTTTTTGCTCACTTTAACTTGAGTGTATATTTCATCTGCCCTTGTTGATACATTTACCTGACTATCTAGTTTTTATGAGCTATGTTATATTATATATAATTGTTTGGATGTGTGATAGTGTGGCTTTTGTGTCATTGGCTTCATCATGTAGTGGCATGACAGAGAATGAATTAGATCATTCTGGGATTATTACCTTTCACAAATTACTTGGAGGTTACCTTACTTTGGGATAATCTATAAAATCTTAGAAAATAACAGACTGTTTTTTGCCTTGCTAGTATTCTTGTACTTGCTTATCAACTGATAATTTACTCTTCTAGGCAGTTCAGGTGAACTTACCCTAGTCTTAATTGCATTTCCTGGCTATGTTTATTAAAATTGATTTTAATCATTTTATAGTAGAGTGTTTCTTGATCCCTTATTCACTTTCTTTATGTCCTCTTCCTTCTCCACTGGACCCGCCCCTGTTCTCATCTCTTTTCCTTTTCGTTTGCTTCTGGTTTGCTCCTAAGATGGATTTGATTTTGCATGGTCCACCTAACCCTTTTTAGATTGGAATGTTCCCTTACAATGCAACCAATTCCAAAACAATGATCATTGAGATAATGCTTAAAGCCTAAAAGCATATTCTGGCATGTATAGAGAAGTAGGAATGAGATAGAAGATGAAGAATTGCATAAATGTATATTCTTCATTTTTCGTGTATTAGGATCTTATACAATCATATGCTTGAATTTTGTTGTTGCATAATTGTGCTTTAGTATTGTCTTACACATCACAATTTACCAAATTAGATGTCAATTTATGAGGACGTGTATAATGTAGTTACAACTAATGTAAGGGTACATGGCAGCTGAGCGAGTAGATTTTCTATAATAAAAGGTTGCATCTAGGACCTGCATTAGCTTCTTTTTTGAGCATTAGTCATTTTTGAGTTCAATAAAGATATTCAAGTTTCCATGTTTTATCTATATGACCTCACTAAAGATATTCAGGATGAAGTTTTGTGGTTTATAGTGCTTGCCAAGGATGCTGTTATAATTGATAAATTTAGGACATGGTTGAACACTAAGCTAGAGGCATGGAGAATACATTTAGAATTTAAAGGTTTTAGGAGAAGTAGCTGTAAGACTGTATATATGGATTACAAACTAGTATGGAGACATGGAGGCAGTGATGGAATTATCCTTGAAAGACAAAAAGTATCAGAAATGAAGACTAGTTAGATACTATTATCTATTATTTGATATTCAAGTACTAGGTACTACTTGGAAACTTTTCATGATTCACTTGCTTATATCTGCTTAAAATGTGTGGGAATAAGATGTGTTTCTCATGTATACACACCACTCCTAGTATGCCAAATGGATGCATGAGGATAGTTCCTAGGCTTTATGTCGTTAATAGGATTTTGCATGTACATTTGTGCTAATCTTATGTTAATCCTTTGGGCCTTTTTTGGTTTGAGGCTAAGCTCCAAATTTGATTAGTTAGTCTCATTTCTTAGTCTTAATTTTTTGGAGAGTAAACTTGATTAGATATAAAAAAGAATAAAAAATATTTGGTTACTGAACCGGTTTAGAGGTCTCTGAACCATTTCAAGGGGGTTCTCTAAACTCAAAACGAACAAAATCTTAGGTTCCTAGTATATGGAAGGCTAGACCATACCCAATTTTGACAGGGCACTGTACACGATATGTACCTTGCTGACAACTAAGCAGTGGGCAAGGCAGTCTTTTGGCATATCCAAGTCTTGCATGAGAAGGCTCTATCATGGCTATATTTTTCCACTCTCATCTCATGATAAATTTCAGAATTTGTTAGCATGCATTCTTATGAGTTTCCTATCATTGTGGGAATATGATGGATTTCAATTTTGAATTTTATGTAGTAGCTGTTGACATGGCATATACTGTATCCATTATGTTTTTTCGCATATCTTTTCCAGTTTCTGCTAGGAAAATCTACATGGAAGGCATTGTTAGACAAGCTTCTAATAGTCAATATTGGGACATATGGAACCGGCAGAAATTAAATCCTGAATTTGAACTCAAGAGGCAGCATATTCTGAAAGCAAACCAGGTGAGTTGCACATATTTTTATTGATGGTTTTCTCTTTTTTCAGTACTCTGTAAACTTCTTTATAGTGTCCTCTTTTCATTTAGAACTTGACAAATCAGCTTATAGAGCTGGAGAGGCACTTCAATACTCTTGAGATAAACAGGTTTGGTGAATTTGGAAGAGCTATGCCTCGTTGTAGAGCTTTGCAAGTCAATACTGGACTTTCAAGGTATGCTAAGCATTCTTTACCAGAAATGCCTTATTACGTTCATGTGATTTGACTTAGATCATGTTTAATGGGAGTCAATATAAAACAGAAAACCAAATAACTGTAAGATTAAAAATTTAGAAGGTTAAGTTATTCTTGTTTTAATTCATTTTTTTAACAGACTTGTATGCTTGAGAAGTTTACCTTGGAACAATTTTATTTGCACAGTTTTGCTATCTGCATCTGTTGCTCATGCTTGCTGAGATCTTTATTGTTCACTTGCTGGTTGTACGGCTTATAAAACATGCTGGCAGCTCCTAGCTCTTACAGCTAGGTGCTGCAAATTCTTATTGAAGACATTTGCAGTCAAGTTCAGCTAATTGAATGGAGTTATAAGGTAAAAACAAAAGGTTGATTACAATTGACCTGAGTCAGACATATATGGCTTGGTGGATATCTTCAAGTAGACTAAAGTCTCACTTTCACTCATTTTAAGTGACCTTTCATATATCTTTATGTGAACTAACTTTCTGGAATGATGGCTAACATGCGACATATATTCCCTGGTAAGTGGTAAACTTCCTTGAACTATGCCATCGTTGGATACATGATGCAATATACATACTCTTGATGAGTCACTTTAAGACTTCCTACTTTGAAGTACTTTCTTTGTGTAACAGGAATTCTTTGCCAAGAGCCCAGACTTTCTTGAAATAAGTGGCTTATTGTACCTAACTTTTGTCAATGAAACTTGATTGTATAAGCTAGTAGTAGAAGGTTTGCGTTTTAGTAATATGTGTCTTGTCAGCATCAGATGCTTATAAGTTATAATTTAAGAGCATACAATTTGGCTTTTCCAGATGCTTGAATTATTGTGAATCAGTCTTGGATTTTTTTAGGAGCTATTTCCCATTTTAAACATTATCAATACAGAAAAACACTTATTTGTTAATATAGTTTCTATTATTGAAGTTTCTTTGCTGACAGTTATTCAAAGCAGTTTTTCTTATAGTAATTAGTTTGCATTGTTTCTTTCCTGATATTTTGTCATGTAGGTATTAGATTGCTGAGTTCTGGATCTTTATCTTGACTAAGAATCTTTCTGTTCCAATACCCACTGATGCTGGACCTTAATATCCAGGCGAACGCAATCTGTGCACAGTGTATACAACACACTGAACTCACAATTAGCAGCAGCGGAGCAACTTTCTGAAGTCCTCTCGAAGCAGGTTGCTACGCTTAAAATAAGCTCACCCTCTGTAAAAAGAGGAACTGTAGCAAAAGAACTATTTGAGTCGATTGGCCTTGGCCATGAAACCAGTGCTTTCCAATCTCCAGATATAAAAAGACCCAGCTTTGCTCCTGATTCCCTGAACTCCTCAAGGAAAGAGTACCCGAGGATAAGTTCACCGGGTTCTATAAAGGGTTTTGAACCAGAGACTGCAAGGAGGAGGAGAGAATCATTGGATAGGGTAATTTACTGGAACTGATATTACTCATCTTAAACACTTCAATTTGGTATGCAAATTAATTTTCTCTTGATATGCATCTGAATCATCGCGTTGCTAGTTGCGTTCACAATTTTGAACTTGCATTGACATAGCATTTTAAACTTGTTTCATATTTCTGGTTAGAGTACGAATGTTAAGTACATAGGAAAATAGTGATAATGGTTTGATATTGTTGCATTTCTATACTTATCATTGAGATATTAATTAATGAAAAGGTACCACTGCCACAAAAAATTTCTACAAATTAATCGTGCACTAGTGGGACACTCACAGAGAAAATATCTCATAACAAAATAGACAAACTAGGTGGCTGAATGTTTCTTACAGAAAGTCAATAGAGTCCAGTGGACTGCTTGATTATTTTCTTTGTATGCATGGGATATTTTGATTTAATACGAGCATGTGAATGAATCAGGACAGCAGGGAATCATTCAAATTTCAAATAAATGTCAATTAATTGAGCACAATTAAATTTTCCATGAAAAGATTTAATATCAGTTAAAATTGGGCCTAAAAAAACAGAATCACAAGGCAAACATTTACTTTCTAGTTCTTGGAAAACAATTAAATACTTATGATGCTTGGCTGAGATTCCAAGATTAATACTTAGTTCAATTAAAGCACAAATAAAAAAGAAAAGCTCTCAATCTCACTTAATGAAAATAACCAGATAAGATTATCAATAAGATTAAAGATAATTCTATGTATACGAATCTGATGCTCAAGATACTAGGAAGAGAAAAGAGTTCACTCAAATTGTGGCCACTGGACTCATCATTGGAGTTGGAAACGGGATCAAGCATCCTTGCTGAATGTTGATGCATCCTGTTCTTAAGAGGAGACGGTGTTGATGTTCGGCTGCTCGGGGAAGAAGACACTACGGTTTCATACCTCTAGGTCTTTGGTTTCACACCATGGATTTCAAGATTGCTTAGCAATTTACCCAAAATCATTTATCCCCTTCTTTATTAGAGATATGCCTTTAAATAGGCTACAACCAATAGAAATAGTCAAATTAAGTCTCGAAATTTCCAACCATGCAAGAAAATAATCAAGACAAATCCTTTCCTTATTTTCCCTAACAATCAGAATTGTTCTAGTTTGAGAAAGGAGCACCGCCAAGTCCACTAGGGGCCTCCTGAATGAATAAGAAATGGACAGCTGAGGTCAGGCTTGCATGAACAAAATAAGATAATAAATCAAAATAAATCTAAAACTAAAATGAATAATGTCTAAAATAAGTAGGGGCTAGAACCACATCATTAAATCTAATGCGGGATCCATGCCCCTATGCTTCTTGCATCCATAGGTTCGGTTGAACCTAGGCTCAAGTCTCTGATGTGCATCATCATCTTGAGGTAGGGAAGAACTAGACCCCGTCGATTTCGGAGGAGAACTGTCGTACTGCTCCAAGAGGTCTTGGTGTAGTCACTGGAGCTCATCCCGTTTGAGCCAAGTGTCTTTCGATTTAGGTTTACCCTTCCACCTCACTAGATACCTGCGAGTACCGCAATTCTTCGTAGATGCAATGTTATCATCTAACATTCTATCATAATCATTAGCCATTCTAGTATTTCAGAATGTAAGGGTAAATAGGGGCCCAAAAAAATATGGTCTTTGGTAGGTTCAGTGTTAAGTGGGATTTCATGATTAAAATCCGGACCTCTAAATTATATCTTGAATGTTAAAAGTAGAACTTATGCCGAATTGGCAAAATCTTTTAAGATATCAACAACTTAAGTATTGTCGTTTATTTTCTTAAAATTTTTGAAGGGTCTCATATTTCGAGCATGTAATTTCTTGATATTTCCCAGTGGAAACTGTTTCGAATGAAACCGAACCATAACATAATCCCAACATTAAAAGATTTAAATCTTTTGTGTAAATCAGCTTGGGCTTTATAATGTAATTACTTTATTCAATTTTCCTGCTGATTTTTCTATGCAAATTATGAATATGGGATGCAAACTCTGATGTAGACTTGGACACTATATGAAATGGAGAAATAGGGACAATTTCAATGGCTTGTCTAAGCCTCAAACCATGCGTGATTTTAGACAGACTCATACCTGTGGACCTATTAACCAAGTTATTATATGCAAATTCAGCACGAGTCAATTTGAGATCCCACTCTCAAATACTCTCGCCAACTAGTGATCTTAGCAAGTCATCTAAGCTCTTATTAACCACTTCTGTTTGGCCATCAATTTGAGGATATAAGGTTGTAGAGGTTGGAGTTTTGTTCCCATTTTATGCTAGAGAGTTTTCTAGAAATAACTTGTTAACATTACATCGACCTCATAAAAATACAAAGTTGGAACTCGAGTGGCATCAAAGGTCTTAGAACATGCAATGAAGTGGGCTATCTTGGAAAAGTGGTCCACAACAACTAAGATAGAGTCATGCTTCAACCTAGGACGAAATCTAGATTCACATCTTGTCGACAGTAGTTCGGCACTAGGAGGGGCATATAGACGCTAGCAGGTATGACGCCTGCTTACAGAAGAATATGTTTGACCGCCTCAAGTGTCTTATTATGCCCAAAAGATCCTGACGTTCACTAGCATGCAATTCCCAAAAAAGAAATTCTTGAAGAGAGATACCAAGAATACATAACTTGTGGAACCTGAAAAAGTAACCATCCTATAAGAGAACTAGATCTCATGAGTAGTATCACTATCCGCAAGGGTAAAAACCTCTCCAAATTAGGACAGAAGGCATACTCTTTGATCTTCTCAAAGTCGATGATAGGTGCATTCTTTGAACCAGCATGTACAGACATCGGCTGAGTGCGTCAATAGCTTTATTTTCGACCTCTGCTTTATGGCGGATAGTATAGGTGTGGTCTAGGAGGAACTCGACCCATTTACCTACCATGCCTTGAATTTAGATTATTTTGGGAGTTGATATAACACAAAGATTCATGGTCAAAAAATATGACAAATTCTTGCAGTAACAGGTAATAGCGCCAATGGCGAAGATATGAATTACCGCAAAAAATTTCTTGTCACATGTGGAATATCTTTGTTAGGTTTTATTTTCTCACTAAAATAAGTGACAGAATGAGACTCGACTTAAGATTCCACAAATTCCAATCCCAGAGGCATCACAAATAATCTCAAAGACTTTCGAAAAATTGAGAAGCCATATTACTGGGCTTCCATCATTTTTCTTTTAAAATTTTTTGAAGGCAATTGAACTCACCTCTTTTCAAGTAGTCGATAATTGGGGTCATAATAGTACTGAACGCTCTAATAAATCGACGATAGAATGTGGTGGCTAATTCATGAAAACTTCGCACATCCCTAATAGTGCGTCGTTTAGGCCACTTGTCTATTGTTCGAACCTTTTAGGGATTCACAGCTATGCCTTCAGTTGTGACAATGAATCATGAGAAAATCATTGATATGTCAAGAAGGTACACTTTTTTGGATTGGTGTACAACTGCTCTTTCCTCAACATAGTGTAGACCTAGCGGAGGTGGTCCAAATGTTGCTCTTAAGAGTTACTATGCATGAGAACATCATTGAAATAAACTACGAGGTACTTCCCCACGAAGGGTCATAACATTTAAGGCATAACTCTTATGAATGTACTTCGAGTATTGGTTAAGACAAAAGACATAACCATCCATTCATATAGACCATTCTAGGTCGGATGTGAATTTGGTGGTAGCCATATTTAAATCTACTTTGGAAAAGATAGTAGCTTCTGTCGTCATGTCTAGCATGTCATCTAACCAAGGAATGGGAAAATAGTATTTGACTATTATTTTGTTGATGGTGTGACTATCCACACATATATGTTATGTTCCATTTTTCTTTGGCGTCAGTAATGCTGGAATTGCATAAGGGCTCATGCTCTCTTTAATGAAGCCCTTGGCCAACAACTCATCAACTTGTCTCTTTAGTTCAACGTGCTTGTTGAGATTCTGCAGTGTAGCAAGTTGGGAAGACTTGCTCCTGAAACCAAATCAATGGCATGTTGGATATCGTGCATCAGAGGCAATATGTTTAGAAGGTCTTCTAGAAAGACATCAAAGAAAATTACTGGCACTAATTCACGAGGGACTGTTGACAGCTTGCTTTTTGGGGGGATTCTCGGGCAACCAACACGAGCATAGTAGCGCCTTTAGCTAACTCCCAATTAACCTCTCTTGCATCGATTAAGTTGATCCCATTTGGCTTTTTGTTCGGGCCCGTTTGTTTGTCACCACTCTTTGGTTGCAGTGCACAGGAAGAATTTTGACTTTCTTTCCTTGATGCTCAAATGATAACATGTTTGATTTACCAAAGACAGTAATGTCATTATGGAACAACCAAGGCCTACCAAGAATAACCCGACCTACATCCATATGCAAAACATCACCAAGCCATATCCTTGTAAATGGAGTATTGAAGGGGCACTAGGCACCTTTCTTTGACATCAAGGGCGATGTTATTGATCCATGTGACCTTATAGGGTTTAGGATGAGGTTCAGCCTTTAAATCTACTTACATTATGGCAGACGTGGATGCACCATTGACACAACAACCACTATCCATTATGACTTCACAATTCTTATTTCCAATTTGGGTGAAGTGGAAAATCGGTGTACGTCGTCAATCATCATTGACCTTAGATTGAGAGAAAGCACACTAATGACTCCAATCGAAGAAGACTCGATAGATCTAATACAACTTAGGACATCTTCATCAACTTCATGCTCCAAGTATTTGAGATTCTCATCAATCATATGTAGGTAGTTCTTCACTTCTTCCTCTTCAAGTGTAGGCTCATGCTTAGGGGTGAAAACGGATCGGATACGGACCAGATAGTACTCAACCCACATCCGGATTCATATTTTTAGTTCAGATACAGATTCAGATAACGATATTGGACAGATAGTAAAATTTAAAACCATATCCTAACCAAACGGATATAGATAATTTTTAGATAGAGGATCAGATCTTAAACGGATGTTGATTGAATTTTAAACGAATTATAATCTTTTGTTTAGATATAATTAATACAAAAATATGAAGAGTTTAACAAAAAATAAATTTTTTGTATGTCAAATACATATAAAATTATAGAAATTATCTCTACATATAATATATAACACATTATTAGTAACAATATCAATATTCTTTATTTAAATAAGCAAACTAAAAATTATAAATTATTCAAAAAATATGCGGGTAAACAGATATCCGATATCCTTATTTGAATTTGAAAATTATATTTGACCTGCATCCGAATCCGTATCTGAGTTTTTTTTAAAAATAAAATCCATATTTGAGTCCTTATTCGAATCGGATAGAAATTTTTTATCCGAATTGGGTTGGATAGCGGGTCATTTTGAGCCGTTTTCATCCCTACTCATGCTTGATCATTACCTCGTTGATATTTGTGATTTTGTAGAAATCTCGACCAACATTCCTATTGGGGTCAACCTTAGATGGGAAATAATTAGGATTAGGCCGACTTTGAGGTTGGACTCGAAAAACAAGGAGGATCCTAAAGGTTGAGTTAGAAAAATGACAACTTTGGGGCTGACTTGAAGGATGGAGGATTGACCCTTATAATCATTGACCTATGAAACTAGAGGGACTTGGCAATTGGCATCATTGAGGTGTAACACTAACGTGTAGGCTTTCTCAAGATTGTCTTCCTCAATCATTGTAAGTTTTTAACATGATGAAGGCATGAAGCAAATATTCAGTGGAAGTGGAAGCACTAAGATAATAGATGTGTATCTGAATGAAGGATCACAGGCCTAGGCATTAATAGTTCAGTAGTGAGTTGATATGCTTTCTGAGCTGAGGATGCATGATCATTCATGAAAAGAGGGGACATTAGAGCACCTGAAAACCTAAAAATAAAAAATCGTAGTGGTAGTGGATTATCAGCTAACACCTGGAATGCTGCTCTGAAGTTAAGGTAATTTGGCTTGTTTCCTGACAATAGTGAGATGTATAATATCTTGTAGAAACATAAGATTTTTGAATCCGTATAAGATTGTCGAAACACAGTCTATTAGTTCTATGCTTTTCTTTGTATTGGTTTCAGGTTATTTAATCTGTAAGTGCACTGTTGTTTGAATATTGATGCAGAAAAATTAACTTATAGAATACAATGTTCCTTTTACATATCTTCTATATGTGAAGGATTGCTCGAAGCCTCAAAGGTTTGCAATTCTCAAATAAGCTATTCATCAAAGTGAAATTTGTATTTCTTTTTTTTTTAATTAAAAGTTTTATAAAGGACTGCCTCTCGAAGTTGGTACAATGAAGTCATTGGAAATGTTGCATTAGTCCTACATAATATTGTACAGAGTAGTTACTTGCTGTGAGATAATCCGTATATTTTGGCAGGTCAATAAAAATTTCATTTGCAGTGATATGTTGTTAAAAGGTTTTATACTTATTTGTGTGACGTGAGAGAAAAGAAAAGGACATTAGGACATATTCAGTCTACTGTTTCTCTTATTGTTTTTGTTATAGATCTTTATTAGGTAATCTCGTGCGCGCATGTTACAAGTTGATTGACACAATAATTTCTTGTACCCTTTTTATGATTTACTGGGCATTTCACATTTCTTTTATGGGACACCTCTTTGTTTCTGTAAACATCTGGTCTGATATGTTTAATGCAAGTTGCTTATGTTGTCAGTTATTACTTTAACCTTCTCATTACCTTTCATTATCGCAATTCCCATGGCATTGGGTATTTGCATCATAACTTTGTCCATCTGCCTCTGGTTTAGTTCAATCTTTTCACCACGTACTATAATTATCACTGAACTTTGGATTTTTAGGTACTAGTGTACTCAAGAACTGCCATGTTTGTGGTGGGTTTCTTGATCAAAGAGTAATGAATACTTGAACAGAGATCTATCACTTTAACTTAAGGTTTCTTTTATTTTAAATTTAGGGATCTGGAAGAGTTATTAGTTGTATCAGAATTAGGAGGAGTGCATAGACATAAGTTCAATACTTTTAAAACTTTTTGCAGAGTTGGAGCTCTTTGGAGACACAAAAAACCACTGTGAAAAGAATGACACGACAAGAGCGCTTCAGTGTCAGCGGTCATAAGCCATTCAAGTCAAGCAAGGAAACATTTGATTCTCAAATGAAAGCTATTGTCCAAAAAGATAGTGGACTGCCTGCATTTTCTTTTTCTGAATCATCTGCAAGCAAGTCCCAATTGTACCTTTTGAATGAAGGTATCTTTCTAAGCAATGTTATTCTGGAAGTAATTCACTCTAAATGAATTGGAAAATGCATGCCAACATTGTTAGAATTATGTTTTCTTTTGTCAGAGATTTTCATTCCCCTGTCCTATTCTTGCAGGTGGTAAAGAGAAAATGATCACACAAACTTCTGAATTTCAGCAAAATTCTGTTTTTAAATGGGCGAGGGACTTCACGGGATCATCACAGAATTTAGGGTCAAAGTCTCATTCCTCAGAAGAGACACCGAGAATTGCTGCTCAGCCATCAAAACAGATGGTGCCATCACAATCGCATTCTAAAAGCGCTGTTATGAGAGAGAATATTACAAAACCTAAAACAGTTTCCAATCTTCAGCTTGAAACATCTAAACCGGCCTTAACATCTTCAAAATTTCCTGGCAATTTATCACCTATGAAGACCACACCACTGGAGAGAAAAGGCGAAACTACTTTGAACTTGAAAATTGGAGAGGATGGTCTGTCAAAATCATCGTCGGGTAGCATGAAACAATGGGACAGTTCTCTCAGATTATCTCAGTTATCAGAAGAGGGGAGTATATCGGCTCTTTCATCAACATCTGTAAATGCATTGGAAAAGGCTGCTCAAATGGATACATTGGCCATCAAAGAAAAGTCACCTGAAACAGTATCTACAGTATCAACTAAACCAACAGTTCTACCTCCTTTTCTACCTGTTCCATTATCAGATTCTAATATTTCTTCAGGTGTTGCTACATCCATGACATCATCCTTACCGGCCTCATCATCATCAGTAATGACTCCTGGAAGATCATCTCTGAGTACAAGGGCTGTAGAAGAAAACAGTAAAATAGCTTCAATTTCATCATCATTATTATCTGTATCAGAGAGTCCAATATTAAAATGTCAAACATTACATGTGGCTGAGGTTAAATCTAGGTCTGAGCCAACTCCAGTAGCTGTAAATGAGGTGTCATCAGACTTGACGAGAGACCACTCTAGGCTTGAGCTAGTTGGGTCAGGCTCGGCTGCTAGCGAACTTTCAATTGGATTAATTTCTGGGACAGAACCCAATTTGCTTCCCACCGTAAGTGGCAACTTATTCTCTCCGTCATCTGATTCTTCGCCTCAGATTCCATCTACAGCAGCATCATTTGTGAGCACAGAAACTAAAGAAAATATTGGATTGGATGTTACTTCATCACAAGAAGATGAAATGGAAGAGGAGGCTCCAGACACAAGTACTGTACTCAATTTGGGTTCACTTGGTGGGTTTGGCCTTGGATCTGCACCTCCTCCTAGTCAACCAAAATCCAACCCTTTTGGTGGGTCATTTATTACAACTAATGCAAGCAGTGCAAGCTCTCCAAATTTCTTGACAGTAGCCCCAGGGGAACTCTTCCGCCCTTCTTCACTTAGCCTCCCATCAGCTCAACCAGTGCAGCCATCCCAACCCATGAATTCAGGTCCATTTGCTAGTAACTTTTCTGGTGGACTTGGTGGATTTGGACAGCCTGCACAAATTGGAGCTGGGCAACATGCACTTGGATCTGTTCTCGGTGCTTTTGGACAATCGCGACAATTAGGTGCTGGTGTACAGGGCATGGGCTTTGCTCCTTCTGGTGGTTTTGGTGGAGGCTTTTCATCTGCAGCTAATACTGGAGGATTTGGCGGTTTTTCTAGTGCTGCAACAGGTGGGGGCTTTGCTGCTGTTTCTTCCAGTGGTCCAGGATTTGCTGGTGCTGCTACAGGAGGATTTGCTGCTGTTGCCTCTGGCAGTGGTGGGTTTGCTGGCGCTGCTAGAGGAGGCTTTGCTGCTCCTGCTGCTGCCTCGAACACTGGCGGCTTTGCCGCTGCAGCTTTAACTGGCAGCAGCTTTGGAGGTGCTGGCCAAGGTGGTGGCTTCATGTCAGGTGTGGCTATAGGAATGCAATCTTTTATTTGCTTGAAATTTAACATAAATTAGTGCTTAAGAAATCTCTTTATAAAAGTTACTAACCAAGACAGGATGGTGACCTTGAGACCATGTGGTTCCACCGCCAGTTATTACTGCATAAGTTTTCACCATTGTTTAATGTTATATCATAGATGCTAAAATGTGCTAGTATGGTTGCACCAAGCTTCAAATGTCCTCACCTGCTTACATTGGTCATAAATGAAATAACTAAAACTACTCGGAGAGGTTAAATGGTGTATGCTCTTTGCTGATGACACTCCTTTAGGTGATGATTTTAAGACAGAATTGAACACTGCTTAATATGATATATTTCTTGCCTAGGAGAAAATACCTACTTTAATTTGAACCTGACTTAATTAAGAAGGAACATGATAGATCTCTTGCATAAATTACAAGAATATAGCCAAAATAGAGCTTGTGATCTGGGATCCTTGCTGAACATTTAAGCATAAAGGGACATTAGAATGATCATAGGACTGAGTGTGCCTTTGGATCAAAATGATGGGTAAGCAGAAAATAACGTAACTAAAACTTGAGTTTCACAGAAATGAAGAAAATGCATGGCCACACTTTAGTTATATAAAGAATCACTTACTAGAGCTAAACAGAGAAGGATCCATATCACCAGCCCAAATAATTGGGACTAAATACTAGGTTTTGGTTATTATTGTCTTTTTTGTCGCTGCCATATAAATGACACCACGATTTGAATTAGTGAGTGAATGCTGCTGTCTTCTTATTGATGGCCTTGAAGTTGTACTGCATCCTAAATTAGTGCGCAATTTCTTAATGGAGGTTAAGCTCAGTTTTTAATGATCTCATAATGGGATTTGGAGGTTCACTTCCATAGTACTATTACAAGTAGAAATGCAGAGGCTATTAATGCTGTCTTTTCGAATAGAATGATCAGCAACTAAGTTTCCTCTTTCTCATAGAAGTTTGCTTAGAGTGCATTAAGAGATGGTATAAGATTGAACTATATGAGGTTTTCCTTCTTTTTTCTTTTTATTTCGTCATATATTTTTCTCCCAATCCCATAGATAAAATTATATAAGGAAGCTATTCTTCTACGAGTCAAGATTATCACATTTCAATTTCTTTCCAGTACTGGTGAGAAAATTTATGTCCGTAATCATCCTCTCTTTAGATCATGCTCATGCAATGTCTTTTATCAGGATATATATGCAAGTGTATATCATTGACCGGTAGTTAAGGGAGGTAGTTTTTTTATGTTTAAGGTGAGACTTGAAGTTGCACCGAATTGTTACTTGCTATACTCTTGTGAATGTGAGATGTTCAATATACTTGATTATTTACAAAGGGTGAAAGCTGAATATGGCAGTCTTGCAATATGCAGGTGGTTTTGGAGCTTTTGGTGGCAACCAGGGAAGTGGTTTCTCAGCATTTGGTGGAAGTAATGCTGGTGGACCTGGAAGGCCTCCGTCGGATCTTTTGACACAGATGAGAAAATAGTTCAGAGTTGCAAATTTGACTAAATTTTCATATGCAGAATGAGTAGCATTGGAAGCCGTGCCATCTTTTCTGCTTACGATTGAGTAGAATGAGGTTTTTGTTGTAAATGCTTTTTTTATGAGAAAAATAAATGTCTTATTTTGTTCTTACTAGAATAGAAAATGTTTTATTTTGTTATTCGCATGGAACTTGAAAGGTTTCTTACCTGATGAACCATTTGCCGCCTAGCTTCATTCCCCACTCTGTTGCTCTTGTTGATAGAATTCTTCACAGCTGACTAAATAAAGTAGGTCCTTTGTAAAATCACCACATCAGCTTGAAGCAATATATTGTTGAGTGCATGCATGAATTTTATGCACCCAAACTATTGAAGCTATTATGTCCTCTATTACTAGCCTTTATAATAGGGTGACCTGCCAAATTATACCGTATAAGCTGATCGAAAAATTCAATTTTGCAAGCGTGCCAGCTTTAAATAAAATAATTTTACAACTGATAAGGCAGTTGCAATATGCAAAACAAAATCTTTTATTTTGTTTGAAGGATAAGGTAATTCGATGTATCTGTTTGTCATTTTGACATTTAGATTGACATTAAGAAAGCAAATATTAATGAAGACAGAAGTAACGCAGCTGAATATTAATTAGAAAAATTTATGCCCTTGCTCTAACTCTCTCTCTCTGCCAATGCCAGCAATACAAATGTTTTTTTTTTTTTTTTTTTTTTGTCGAAAGAAGGTCCGTAGATTGGAATTCCTGGTCCAGAGACCTGAAGTCTTGGAGCGATTAGTGAGCGAGATTTTGAGCGGAAAACCCTAACTTAATCTAAGGATACTTGAAGATAGTAAGCTTCCAGTCGAGCACCATGTCCACATCATCAGCTTGAGTTAATCCAACTAACAGTAGCTTGAGTGTCCCCCAAGAGCCAGACCTCCTGGTAACTTGCATGGTTCCTTTAGGCCAGCCAAGATTGCCAACGCTTCTTCCCTTCAGTGGACACGAGCAGCTTTCAAGGAAAATAGATTTTCCCAAGGGTGAGAGCCGAAGGAGAATATCTGATGAAAATAACCTATAACCCCACACAACCCATTAACTTAAAATACAAATGTTTAAACTTAAAAAGGTTCCTCTCTGGTTGTCATTTTAATTTAAGTTGAGAGTTAATTTGTAATAAAGTAACGTTTCGTGTTCTTGTGTCACAGTACGGCGAATCCGGTAAAAACTCGAGGGCTTTGCTGCGAAACTATACGGGTTTGTAAACATAAACAAACCTCTATATTATTTGCGGAGTCCAAGGATTCCCTGGGTCTCTAAGATGGAAGAATCGAAAGAGGAGAAAGAACTCAAACTCGAAGACTATATTGTGGGTTCTCTTCCTACCGTCTTCTACATCCCCAAATTTATCACAGAATCCGAGCAAGCTCAGCTTCTTCACCATGTAATTAATCTCAATCTCCTTCCTTTTCTTATGGGTCTCTTTCACTATCTGATACGGATTTATGCAGATCTATGAGGTACCACCATCAAGATGGAAATCTTTGAAGAACCGGAGATTGCAGAACTGGGGTAGCTTCTTGGTCCTTTTCTTCTCGGTTTTCTCCTTGAGGATGTTTGCAGTCCCAAAAATTTGACCATTTTTTGTTTTTACTTCTGTTTTCTGGAAAAAAATGTTTTTCATCTTTTGTGTCTTTGGAAGGATAGGTGGACTTGTGCATGAGAAGGGCCTTCTACCACAGGAATGTGAGTATAAGATAGTTTTCTCAAATTCTAAACTTGTACCAATTATGTGTATATAATGCAAGATTATTGTTAGAAGAAACCTTTTATTTTCTATTATTTTTAGATTTATGCTGTTGATGATTGTATTGTTGTGCATATCTACACATACAACCACAAATATGCAGAAAATAGGAGTAATTAAACACCTACCTACATTTGATATTTCAGAATCCATGCAAACATAAATAAATGAAGAAGAAATTACCTGTAAAAGTAGTGGATTTACATTGTTTGTTACTGTATTAATATAATTATATAGAAAAAGCTACAATGCAAAAGTTTTTTGAAATCACTGGAGCAATTACATACATATCTATAGAAAACTTTGTTCAGGGCGTGGATTTAATGAACTAATAAATTTGAGGCAAATAAATTCTGATCATGTTTTGTTTCATCACAAAGTAAAACAATGCCTTTGCCATATAGAGGGAATTTGGATTTCAGATTGCATAACATGATAACATCTTTATAATGATATGGCTAAATTTGAAAGCTATCCACGTATTAAAGATGGATCTTGCATGACTAGTAATTCATTTTTAATTTTAACACAATCTGTATTGCTTACCATTTCTCTTGCCCCTGTCAAATGATTAATGAACTCATTGTTACTTATATGAAGTATTAGGTGCAACTTTTGGTGCTGTGATGCCAAGAAGTGGTGATGTGCTTGTTGTACTCTGAGATTGAGTCGAATGCTTAGTGTCCTTTTGTGATTGTGAGTGCAAGCTAACCTAAAAGTGAGATATTAAGTATATTGCAAGAGTACTAGTTTTCTTACAGTTAGTCTTATTGTACTGTTCAAATTTAGTTTTTAGGTAAATTACATATAACACCTGTCTTTTAATAAAATTGTGGTCTATACCCTGCATTTTGACTATTTACAAATCGAGTCCTATGATTTAGTGAATATGTGCAAAAAATACCCTATCATTAGATTAGTTCGTTAAGCTCAACCAAATCTTTGAGTTAACTCAACTAAAAAAATTATAGAAATACCCTCAAACAAGTCGTACTAAGGGCATTTTAATCATTTTAAAAATAAAATATCTCTACCTAACGAAATATTTTGACAATGTTAGTTCAAATCTAACTTAAGATATTTTCTGCATATATTCGTTAAATTAGAGTGCTCGATTTGTAAATAGTATAAATATAAAGTGTAAATAATTACGTTATAAAGTAGAGTATTATATGCAAATTTCTCTAGTTTTTATGTTGTGGTCTGGTAGAGCCACACCTGACTGGTACTGACATTAGGCAAACTCAGTGATTGTCATACAAGATTAATAGATTACTGTCAGGTGGATCACTTCGAAGTTTGAATAATGCAAGTAAGGGATAGTTTGTTTGCTTCTTTGAATGTTGATGGACCATCTTTGACAACTCCATTGCTTGATATTTTACTGTCAATTGATTTTAAATGTCTTGAGGAGTATTAGTTGTTACAGTGTTGACTAGAATTGTAAAGTTTAGATTCAAAATTTAAAACAGCTTGTGTACATGATTTTTCAGAATTGTAGAGGAATAATCACATGTCAGGCTGTGGATGTAGCTTATTATTTAAAATAAGGCTTTCATGTTGTTTGGCTACTTAACCTTCCCAAAACTTCGCCTTTGCAGTACCTCCTTGGCTAACAAAAATAACTCAAAAGATAAGCCAGCAGACTAGCTTATTTCCCTCAGCAATCAATCATGTACTTGTTAATGAATATCTGCCTGATCAAGGTATCATGGTATGTGCTTCTGCTGCTTTGCTTCAATATCTGTTGTGATAGTTCTGTTTATGCATAGCTCATATTGGAGTATAACACATCTATTATGCCATTCAGCCTCACCAAGATGGTCCTGCCTATTTCCCTGTTGTTGCAATCTTATCCCTTGGATCACCTGTTGTTATTGATTTCACTCCCCATCAAAGATTAAAAGAGTGCACATCAAATGAGGTCAAGACAGAAGGATCTATGGAGCTCAGAGCTGGTAAAACTGAAACAGATGGCTCATCCAATGTGGCCCTATGTAGGGAGGAGGATGATCCCCGTGACTGCTCTCTTCTATTGACGCCCTGCAGCTTGTTGATATTTAAAGATCAGGCTTATTCAGGTGAATTCTAATTACTAATAATCTGCTACTAATAGCTGCTAGACCTTTTCCAAATGTAAAATTCGTTATTCTCTATACAATTTGCAGATTACCTGCATGGAATACAAGATACTGAACTGCACAGACTAGATAAGGTGAGAACTATGCATCCAATGGGTCCTATAAAGTAATTTTCTTCATGTTCTGACTCCTTTTGTTGACATATGCTTGTCCAATAGGTTGTTAATATTTCAGGTCCAGAGTTGACACAACTAAATTCCGATTGTAGTCAAGAGGAAGTAGTAGAATTCAGTGGCATTGGACTAAATGGCATCTTCCGTAGAACTTCCACTAGAGTCTCATTAACGTGCCGCTCGGTTTTAAAAGTTCGCAAGAATCTGTTCAAGTTCTAAATGACGTCTGGCAACTATACCGAATTGCCTGGATTGGATTGATGAACAGAGCGCAAGGGGTTCAAAGTGGATTCATTTTGCCCTCATGTTTTATAACTTGAGCTATGAATCAATTTGAGAAGTTTTAGATCTTTTTCTTTTTCTTGAGAAAGATTTTCGATTCATAGATTGTGATGAACTTCTTCAGAAATGTAGAAGTTGTAATACAGCATGTATTACTTATTGGTCTTACTGTTCAGGTTGCAGCCATGTGTTTTGACTACCAAACAGGACATTGAATAGCAAGATTGCAATGTGAAATTTAGTAGAAAAATGCTCTGTTTTTTTTTCTATAATTGCTATTGAAAACTTTTTGGATATATTACAATTATCGCACAAAAGTATGGCAAAGAAAATATATAAGGGAAGCAAATTAGAATTGGATATAATACGATTTAGATTGAATTTGAAGTGAAAAATATAAAATATATACCCTGTTACCAAGGACAAATTTTAAAAATTAGAAACTTCCAATAAAAAATTTGTTAAATAAAACAAAAAGAGATTAAAGAAAAAGAAAAAGAAAAAAGAAAAGTGGTAACTGCAATAAATGGAAAGGCTTTCCCTTCCCTCTCCTTCCTAAACCCGCCCTTCCACGGCACCATCTCTCTCCCAACTAACCTTCCAAGTTCCAATGTAGAATAACGCACGTGCTTAGTTCTCTCTCTCTCCTCTTCCTCTCTCCTCTCCTCTCCTCTTCCGTTCCCTCTTCTCCATCCTTTTGAGGCTTCTTAACTTGATCACGATCCTCTATAATGCCCTGGTTCTCTTCGTCTCTGTGGTCGCGGTTACGTTGTTCGCTTCGCGATTCCGACCGAGTCCAATCCCTCGCCGTCCTCCTCATCTACGTCCAAGTGAGTCTCCTTTCCATTCTCTTATATTTCCATTTTTTTTTATCATTTCTCGGTGAAAGGATTATTTTTTCTGTTTATTCTCTTCTGTTTCCGATTTGGGTCCTCTCGGTTTCTCTCATTTAGTTTCAGTGCCGCTCTTGTCGGAGTAAAGTTCCTTTAGAGGAACAAGTGTTCTTGGAACTGGTTTTCCACAATTTAATTTTGTTTAGCGCTCAATTAGTTGGAACTTTTTTTGGATTTATCTTGTAAGATAAATATGTTAACCTTTTGTTTTTGGAACAATAATTCAGATTGGATGTGCTCTTATTGGATCTCTCAGTGCACTGTTCAATGGTGTGTTGCTGATCAATTTGGTAATAGCACTCTTTGCGCTTGTGGCCATTGAGAGCAACAGCCAGACCCTTGCTCGGACGTATGCCGCGCTCCTCATGTGTGCAATTATGCTAGATATCTCGTGGTTCATACTTTTTACGCATACTATATGGTATGTCACTTCATTTTTAGCAGTTAATTTAGCTGGCTGTATAGCTTGGCATTGAATATATGCTCCCTTAACTATGCATTAGGATCATTTCCTTTCGCATCTTCAATGTTTATGCTAGTAGTTCTTTTAACAAAATCAGCGCATTGATTTATGTCTATTTTACCTTTAGCAATTCACAGGCTTGTCCACTTGTACCTGTTAGCTTTGTGTATATCTTAGTGTTCTAAAGTAGATTTTTTCCGTTACTTCATTGAACTTTAGGTCAATTATCAAAGTAAAGCATATGTGCTACAAGCTTATACATTTAATTGAAGGATAGATGATCATCGACACTCTTATCTCAAAGTTCCTGATGTAAGTATGTAAGTCAGTTGATAATTGCTTTTCTTATCTTTTTACTTTTTCGTGCATAAGTATAATTATTGTGATATTGCATTATACATACTATATTGTGTTCATATTAACTATCGATTAGACTAGAGATATCCATATAGATATAGTACATCTGGTCAATTTCACAATTAGTTCAAATTGCTAAGTTAAATTGTTTTGTTTCCAACTGTACTTCAATTTCACTGACTTCTGTCTTTATAATATATTGATGTACATTATGTTTGTGCAGGAACATTGCTCCTGAGAAGTATGGAGAATTCTTTGTTTTCTCAGTCAGACTTGCTCTGTCAATGCAAATTATTGGTTTTTCCATAAGGTTCTGTTCATCATTCCTGTGGATCCAAATATACAGACTGGGAGTTTCAAGTGTCAATCATACAATTTACCGTGAAGCAGATTTTGACATTAGAAACAATTTTCTAGATTCCCCAACTTATGATATATCCAGGCAGAACTCCAATTCTGATGACAATTTAAGTGGCTCCATCTATGATCGAACTTATTCTTCTTCCCTTCTTAAAGATGCTAATGATAAAAGACATGCTTATGAGGTACTCTTGTTCTCAACCTCAAATTAATTCAGTGTACTATATGTGTTTATGGATACAGGACGTCAGTAATATAAGTTAATTTGAGAAAAGAGACTTGTTTATTACGATGTCTTTTTGTCATGATGATGCCCCTCACATAATTGCTTTTTTTTGGTCAAGAAGAACAATTTCATCCATTTATCCTCTATCCCATAGTATATGTTGATACCATTATGAATCTAATGATTAATTAAAGCAAAATTAGATTTAAGGTATACAGTGCATGCCATTTGTTTTTTTCTTATTATCTTATAATCATAGATTGTTTGACTGTGTTATATAAGCTTTAGAGACTGGTATCTTTATCTCTTCTATTTTGTAACTGGAAAACAGCTCAAGAATGTTTGAAATTGGAGGTCTTCCATCTTAGGTTGATCCTTTTGGTGGCGCCTTTGCTTTTGATCCTTCTAGATGGATCTCGTATGCTAGTTTACCAAATGGTTTTGGGATTTCCCTGTATTATCTGTGACAATTTATATTGGTCTTTTAATCTATATACGGTGATCTGGGACAGCAGTCAATGTTCTTCTTTTCATACACTTAATTTTACAAATGTGTCTCTTGCCCACTCGGAGGGACTAAAAAACTCATTTCTATTTTCAGGACAGTAACCATGTTACGAAACACGATATTGAAATTGCATGAACTATCCGATCAATCATGCTTTGATCAGCCCTTCCTTGTTAATAATGTAAGCATACGCTATTCTTTAAAGTTCAGTACCTAAATTTGTCTCTTAATATTCCTTATATCTTTCTCTTTTCATTTTGTTTCTAGAGGGTGAAACTTGAGGTATGGCTACGGCAATAATAAATTAATAATAATAGCTGTTCGTTTTCTGTTCTTAGCTCATTCCATGTCTATTGCAGTATCTTGAGTTTTTAATCAAAACGGCCATTGCACTCCAGAATGTTTATAAACAAAGCGGCTATTGGCACTTTAATTGCACACATTAAGAATCTTCTTTACAAACTGGATTGTTAGTGTGGCTAATTTTTTTTCTAAATGATCTGTTATTTGGTGCAGGTTGATAGTACAAGGAAGGAGCCCTTGAACTGATGATCTTGCAATTACAATACAGCACCATGACTGCACTAATTCTAGGTTTCAATCAGCTCTGCTTGATGTAGAGTTGGGTTTTGTATAGCTCTCATTTTTTATCCATTTAACACCAGATGTCTCCCTTGCCTTTCCATCCTGTGTGTATAGAGTCAAGTAAGTAATAATTGTTGACACTTTTGAACAGCATCTTTTACTGAAGAGATTGCAGAGAATATTAGATGCTTACTAAGTCCTGTAAGAGTGGATGTAAGCAAGCTACAAGAATTGAGAGTATTTACCCGATATTATTGACATGAATAAGAGAATTTAAACAAAAAAAAATCAAATATATAAATGAAAATAACTTTTTGGGGAAAAAAAAAACAATTATGCATAAGCATTGAAGAATGTGGTAATTATTTGGCAGTGTATTTGGACATACTGTATTTGTAAATATAACATCATCGATAGGAAGAAAAAAAAAATCTAACATGAAAGAGATTTATACGCAGGTTTAGTGTATTTAGAAGACGATATATTTTCTCTAGATATTAAAAGAGATTTATACGCAGTATTTTGATATATACTTAAAAATAAAATAGATACACAATAAGCCTAAGTTATTAGAACTTAAGGTCGTCTAAAATGCGGGTCGGATCCGGGTGCACCAGACCCGTTTGATTCCTGAAGTGGATCTCAAATCTTGAACACCTGACCACGGCGAGAAAGAACGCCGCCTTTTTGCTTTCTAACCCTCTTCCCTTCTCCTTCGACCACTACTCTACTCTCCTCGAGTGGCGAATCCATGTCGAGGTTCCGAGCTCTGTGGCAAGCGTCGCTTAACGCAACGAAGAGAGGTAATCTCACGAACACTTAATAAATGATTAGCTGGGGCAAGTTTTTTGCTCGTTAGCTGTTTGATTTTAGTACTGAATGAGATCTCTTCTGTCAATTAGATATTCCCCCCCTTTCCTTTATGGGTTTTCCTTTTGTTCGTTCTTAGCTTAGATTACAGGATCTTGCATCCCGTTCTTATAGTTTGAGCTGAAAATGTTGTGCATGGAGTTTTTGGATTGATCTACGAGATGGCTTTTGTGTGTGTGTGTGTGTGTGGCGGGTGCGTAGATTTGTCTTGACCTTCCAATCGATCTATATAATAGTTCCTTGTGATTATGTTCTTGTATGTCATTTAATGAAAAGCATGTTGCATATGATTGGCTTTGAGGGTTTACGTTTGGAGCATTGTCGCACTTCTAGTGCGTACTCGGAAAGAGTTATTGCTTCTTCCCCAGTTATAGGGGGTGTGTTACAAATACCCGTTCTTACAAGTTACTGCTCAAGAACTTAATAAGTTCTTTCCATTCTCCCTGCATAAGCTATCTGTTGATACTTGCCTTTTTCATGTTCATTTGCAGCTCTTGCATGGAATGTAGAAGATATAATGCCTCCCAGCGAAAAATATGTGTTTAACTTCAATTCTAAGGAGGAGCTGAAAAGGTGGCATTTATACTCTGACTCAGAGTATGGAGGTATTGTTTTCCTCTGGGTTTCTGATTCTTCTTTGTGTTAATGGCATCTGTCAAGGTTCGGAGCTCTGCGTATGTGTGCAGTCACTATATGCACACTCATGAGAGATACATTTCATATGTTAAGGAGAATTTTTCTATTTACGAAGCAATTTAGAAGGAAGATGGGTTTTCTATAATTGTTTCTTCACTTTGTATAACCTTCTTTACTCAGGTATATTACTAGCTCTTTTAACAAATAATGCATTCATCTCTTAATCCATTTCAGAAATCCGTTGTATGTTCTTTCTTTTTCAGTTTGTATTTAATGAGTTGGCAATAATGTCAGTGCCCATGCATAAAATGTCATCATGACTTTTACAGATTTCATCTCCAGGTCTATCATCTGCTTCATTGGAGATCACTAATACTGATTCTGGAGCTGGTTCTCAACTTAGTGGTACGCTAATGTGCTTTACTTGATGTGATCCCATGCAATGCGAAATAATCCTTGTAGTACTATCTTCATCACTATGCGCATTTAAATATCTTTCTCATATCTCATGGCTGCTTAACAATTTTAGATGCTCAAGTAGTCATGAATTATACATTAAATCGGTAAATTCTTGACATAAATTGTGCTTGTGTCTTCGCAGGCAAGAGGGGACAATTGTGATCAACTGATCGTACTCTTACACTGTTTTCAAAAAGCTTGGCTATGTTTTTTTTGTTTTCTAAAGGTCAAAAGGAAGTCTTTATAGATTCTTTTATTACGTTCATTTTCAGTTGGCCCTTTCTATCCTCTCTTTGCAACAGATTGAGAAAATCTGCGCACTTCTTTTGTTGTATTGGGATGTGCTTTATCTACTTGTACATTTAAGTAAAAAAGAAGTGCCTAAATTTATAGGAACCATGCAACACCTCCTATGACAACATCCAATCTGACTTATGATTAGGATTCACCTTGTGAAGGAAGTTCTCTAGTCAGCACAAGTAGGGAATTTTACTTACAAATTAGAAGTGAATAAAACATGCTTCCTTTGTGTTGAATGGTGCTAGTTTATTGAAAAGTGAATATATTTACATTCCAGTCAATTTGTAAGCTTTCCCTCTGTCTTTTACAACTATGCTTTGCTTCAAACATGTCTCACATGATAGGTATTTTTTCTGGCAATCTTTCCGTGGATATAAGTGAGGGTTCCACATGGAGGATAAGTCGGGGTGGTTTCTGTGGAATGCGATCAAAGAAGGTGGAGCCACTACTCTTGACTCATTTCACGGAACTAGCTTTAATTCTGTGCTGCTATGAGAAGGAGTTACAAAGACCAGATTTCTTTTGTTAGGTGACCATTCCTTTACTAGATATGTCAACTAACAGAAATGCATATCCATTTTTCAGTTTGATGGTTTCATAGACCTTGATGCATATGATACAATAGCATTGAGGCTTAGAGGGGATGGAAGATCTTATATATCTACTGTAAGTTTCTCAATTGAATGATTACGGATACCAGTGCTTTTATTGCTTCACTTTCGTAGATAGGAACCTTAACCTTGTAAGTTCCCAATCACAGATCTATACAGAAAACTGGGTAAATTCACCTGGTCAACAGGAAGATAACTCATGGCAAGCTTTTGTTTTTGTACCCAAGGACAGATGGCATATTGCTAAGGTAGTTTCAGGCCACCAAACTTAGCTTCTTTTCGATATTATCATGAATTCATGATGGAATTGCCTTTTAATCGTACATCCTTCTGACTAAATTTTGTTGCTCGCAACCGCATGCAGTTGATTAGCTAAAACAATTAACTTATTTCAGATCCCTCTGGACCAATATCTACCAACCTGGCGAGGAAGTGTGATCGATGTGGAACTGGAAATGAATCCATCGCGCATCATGGGGATGTCTCTTTCTGTTAATGCTGAAGGTGGCATTCCTGGTGCCAAGACTGGACCTGGAGACTTCAGACTGGAGATTGATTGGATCAAAGCTTTGAGAACGTACTAAAAAGCTAGTGTGCTTAACCAAATGAAACTCATGACTCAGCAAAATCTTTCTTACGCAATGATTGCAGGTCCAGTGGCTTGTGTAGTTGTGTATTCCTTCCTTTTCTTTGGTTGTACATCACGTTTTTGTGTAGACAAGTTGCAAATAAAAGTTGCAATATTCGTGCAAATCTTAACCGGCAACCTTTTTCTTCTTTCCAAGATGGTGTCTCCCATGTGGGTTTCATTTACTTGTTTCTATAAGTGTTCATGTGTAGGTGTACATGGATTGTTACAAACTGTTAATAGAGTTGCAATCACTTGGTCAATTTCAGGTAGTGCTAAGTGGACTCGGATTCCATATGTATTTTCGGACCTGGATCCGAACTACCCCAATTGCAACGCTCTCGAAAGATGTCGACTCGGTGTATCCATGTCATGTGTGATGTGTATGTAGCATACAACACATCAACTAGTTAGTGGTTGCAAGCAAGTTAGCAACGCATATTCTTCGGGTTGCTTTCTCGATGGTTGAGGATTGCAAAGATAGCTACTTGAGATCTTGCATTAGCATGTCATCATGATCATACCATGGAACATCCATGGCCCACAATGCTATAAGTCATTTCCCAACCTTGCCCACCACAAGGCTTCATCCACATGGCACCTTCTGCTACCATTAGAGTCCATCAATCTTTTTAATAAAAATAAAGTAAAAAAAAAAAAACAAACAAACAAACAAACAAACAAGAGTTCATCAATCGTGGCACGCTTGGATTCACCATTCTGAATTTTTCTGTTTACTTTTACTACATAATAACTCCTTGTGGCTTGAAATCATATGGTGTAAATTTGAAACATTACAATCATAAGGATTTTTACAACAAATATGAAATAATAAAAGACATAACCTTACCAGTAAATTTCTAAGAGTTACAAACAACACTGACACAAATGAATCGATAGCATTAAACAGCTACGATTCTATTTGCTTGAATTTATAACTCTAATTATTTTATTTTTAGCATGATCAGAACGATCGAATCTACGCGATTGCTGGATTTAGAATTGGTTTGTATGAAATTCTAACCCGACAACATCTGGCTGGATATCTAGGGGCATGATCAATAGTGTGGTCATCAGCCATCACACGTAGGAAACTTCCAGAATCCTTGCAGTATATTTCTTCAAATTTTGTAACATGGACAAACAAAAAGCTTTGGTAAATCTGACCCAAGATTCTATTAACGAACTCAGTTATTTTTTATTTGCTGTTTATAAGAAGAAAATAAAAAGAAAAAACAAAGGACTTTGGTTAATTTAGAGGAGAAGGGGAGGTATCTCTGGTAGGCAAGAAAGCGAATTACCACCGTCAACCACTATTCATAAAAAGCAAAGCGAAGCTTAAAATTAGAAACAAAGCCACAGCAAAGTAAGAAGTCAAAAATACCATGTGAAATAAATAAAGACGTATTAAATTCTCACAGTTTGGTTTTATTCTTTTCTCCTTCACCTTCCATTACCATTTCAAGATTTCAACTCGTAAGGTGAGTTTTCTGAACAAGTCTAACATTAAATGCGTTGGTTTTAGAATGCGATTGCGTGTCTAATCCGTCTTCCATGGGATCTTCTCCACAAATTGTTCACCGTTCTTCTAGATTCTTCTAAACTGGGCTCTTCTGGGTATATTTATCTCCCAGCTTGTCTGTATTTGGTTTCATAAAATCATAAAAGATCTTGTAGCATTCTGGTGAGATAAGAGAGAAAATTTTGATTTTTAGAAGAGATTTCGAAAGTTTGGTTGTGATTCGAGGGATCTATTCTTTGGGTTCAGCAGCTTCTCAAAAGAATCCAACTGTTTGCTGGTAAAAATTTTCTCCTGTTCTCTTCTTCATCAGTGCCTTTATTCAATTCCTTGGTTTTGTGGGCATTCTTTGTTTCTGGTGTAGGATTGATCTCTCTTAAGGAAAAAAGAAGGAATTTTTAAGCTCTTGTCATGTAGATTTCAACAAAACTCTTATTGATCACCCAATCTTTGTTCACATTTTGATAGCAATGGATGTTGTCTTATTCTAAATTCTTCTGTCTCCCTTTTTTGTGATGATAGCTGAATAGTAGGTCAAAAGAAAAAAGAGCAGGAAGATGGATGAATCCTTAGCTGCAAGGTATTGGTGCCATATGTGCTCACAGATGGTATCCCCAGCGATAGAAGTGGAGATCAAATGCCCTCATTGTGACAGTGGCTTTGTGGAAGAAATGGATGGTAGAGGTGATATAGATGCCACTGATCTGGGGTCCGGTCGAGCCCTCTCTTTATGGGCTCCGATCCTACTCGGTATGATGGGGGGCTCGTCACGACGGCGGAGGTCTCATAGGGAAGAGGAAGAAGAAGACCAGGAGCAAGACCGTGATTTGGAAACAATTCTTCGCAGGAGGAGGAGGAGGAGCTCAGCCATTCTTCAATTGCTGCATGCACTGCGCGAGGGGAATAGATTACTGGACGCTGAAAATTCTGAGAGCGACACAGGGCACGAGAGGGAGAGGGATCATGTAATTCTAATCAATTCTTTCAACCAAGCTATACTTCTCCAAGGATCCTTTGATGGCAACCAGAGTCAAAACCAAGATTCAAATGCTGGCTCTGGCATTGCACTAGGGGACTACTTCCTTGGGTCTGGTCTCGATCTGCTACTGCAGCATTTGGCGGAGAATGATCCAAACCGACAAGGAACACCGCCAGCTAAGAAAGAGGCAGTGGATGCAATGCCTACTGTAAAGATCAATGAGGCTACAAGCTGCTCAGTTTGTTTGGAAGATTTTGTAATCAGCGAAGAGGCTAGGGAGATGCCCTGTAAGCATAAATTCCATAGCTCATGTATATTACCATGGCTGGAGTTGCATAGTTCATGCCCAGTTTGTAGATTTCAGATGCCTGCAGATGAATCAAAGGGTTCAAATGGAGTTGGTAGTGGCAATAGAATGGAAGGTGCTGGAGATAATAGTAATGGAAATAGTGAAGGAAATGGAAGGCGATTCTGGGTGCCTGTGCCATGGCCTTTTAATGGGTTGTTCTCCTTGTCTGGTTCTCTAAGCAATGGCAACTCTTCTTCAACACAGTCATCTTCATCTCCTTCTGGAAGTAACTCTCAACCTAATGACAATTGAAGATATATGTTCGTTCACCTGTCATTGTTCTGCTGCTTCTTCGAGTTTCATGTCAATGATATGTACATAATGTTTCGTTTTCTTAACTTGGGTCCTGAAAAGAATAAGTTTGAAGTTTCTGTGCCATTTCTTTTATGCTCTACCATTTTTCCCTGAAGAGTTTAATTAACTAACACCAGTCTAGAGAAGCAAACACACACACACACACACAGAGAAGGGTGGAGAAATTATTTGATAGTTGCATGTTCGAAGGTAACCCGTAAAACATTTTTGATTGATGACTTACTCCTATTCAGTTTCTTTGATACACAAAGGTTCTCTGAGTGTGTCATGATTAATAAATGAAAACTACAACTAAAGCAAACTACTAACAGTTGTTTTAGTTCATGTTCCTTTATCATACTAGTACAAGGAAACTTCTTTGATTCAGTTTGGTGATTATTCATGGCCTCGTGCAACTTGGTTGATTAATCTATTTAAAGAATAGCATGATTTTGTTCATGTATCTATTTAAATGCCAGAGTGACTGATAAAGGTAGTGTGCATTGTTTCTGGTCAGCCATTCTTGCTGCCTCTTAGAACCTAAAGGTAGTGCTTCTATGCTACCAGGGTAAATTCGCTGTCGCAAGATGGTAAAAGAATTTGGGTGTCCAGCTTCTAAAACAAGTGACTTTCTCATCAAAATCAAAGTGATTTACGAGAGTTATGCTTATATGATCTGATCAAAGCATCCGAGAATGAACAACTACTGCAGTTACATGCACATTGGATAACTTCAAGGAATTTATTCTTATGCAGAGGTTTCTGTAATACTATATCAAGTGCCTCAACTTTGCCCTTTTCCTAGTTTCAAGTAACTATTTCCCATTTGATGATGCAGTAATATTGTATTTGATGTTAAAGGTTTATTTTCATAGGGACAACCAATCTAGTCTCTAGATAGCTCAGAACGCAGAAAATTTAGACCCAGAAGCCAGAGTCAAACTAACATCGAAAACCAGCAGCAGAGTAACAATCTAATAAAGTGGTAGTACAGAATTAGCAGCACAACTTCTGAATAAATCAATTCAATACAGACGTGCCAAAGTTACGAGCACAACAAAAATATGCTATAGCCAAATCCAAAGACAATATTTTATTCTCAATTACCATTGAGCAACCTTGAGAGAAAAAAAAAAAAAGAAGCGAAGTAATGAATAGCCTAGCAAGTTGTCCTTGCAAAAATTCTGTTCTCTATCAGCTGTTATCACTTGACTTCTAAGATCTTGATAACAGAAGCAATTGCAATGCGATGCAATGCTACAACAGTTTCTCCGGGTTTGCAAAGCCCCATTGCCTTTGCTTGCTCTATTGCAAACTCAAGGGCTTCGTCGGTGGCCTCTGTATCAGAAGCCTTGGCAGTCGCGGCGCTCAGCATTGGAATCAGTCCTCTAACAATAAGACTATGCCTTGCAGGAGCCTCATCACTGCAAGTCCAATCAACGAAATCTGTCTTTAACTCAGGAACCACTACTGATACTATTGGCATCTCAGGCCGGTATTTAGCCACTAGCTTTGCAGTGCTTCCTCCCCTGGTCAAGACCAATATGAGCGACGCTTTTGCTGAGTTGGCGGTCCGGACTGCTGACGAAGCAAGGCTCTCCAATGGGCTCATAGGAACCGGTGCTGCAGCCATAATTCCCTTAAAAACAGCTCCATAATCGACGTACGATTCTGCTTGCATGCAAATCCTAGCCATGGTCTGCACTGCTAGTTCTGGGTAGGCACCTGCAGCTGTTTCCCCGCTGAGCATGACGCAATCAGTGCCATCCAGGACTGCGTTAGCAACATCAGTTGCTTCCGCTCGGGTTGGGCGAGGAGACTTGATCATGGATTCCAACATCTGGGTTGCTGTCACGACGGGCTTTCCTTGTATGTTGCACTTAAAAATCATCACTTTTTGAGCATAAAAGATCTTCTCGATAGGAATTTCCATTCCCAGATCTCCTCTTGCCACCATGAAAGCATCTGAATTTGCAAGTATATCATCGAAGTTAGCTACTCCCTCTTGATTCTCAACCTGCGAGTCAAATCTATGACTAAGGTGATTGAATGATAACATAAGACGTGATAAGAGGGGCAAAGAGAGGAATTAACCTTGGACATTAACATTATAGACTTGGCATGCTCTCCAAGAACCTTTCTAACCTCAACGAGGTCTGAACCTTTGCGTACGAAGGATAAAGCGATCATGTCAATCTTGTTTGGAATTCCCCACTGCAGGATATCCTCCTTGTCCTTCTCTGTAAGTGTAGGGAGATCCACGATGACTCCCGGGAGATTCACATTCTTCCTCTCACCAAGTAGAGCAGAGTTCTCACAACGACAGCGAACTAGGCCTTTTTCCTTGTCACAGGAAAGCACCGTGAGCGTGATAGTCCCATCAGCACATAGTATGACGCTACCTGGATTTAGATCCTCAGCTAACTTTTTATAGCTCATGGATATCGTATTTTCGTCACCCTTAATGCTGTAATCTGTGGAGATAGTAATCTCTTGACCCTTTTTAAGCTGAATAGGCTTGCTATCTTGCAAAAACCCGGTGCGGATCTCTGGGCCCTGCAAATATTCAGCATGGTAAACGTTGCATCCGACATCAAGAATGGCATTCCATAAGTACAAGGAAAGCACAATATTAGTTGGAACATTTTAGTATAAAGTTAGTAACGATTAGTAGATAAAATCAAAATCGAGGTGCAAACGAAAGGACAGAGGAATGGTAAAATCTTGTGATGAAGGACTAAAATGAAAGAAAAGGGTTACTAAATGATCAAAAGGAAGCACCTTAGTATCCAACATGACGGCGCAGAGGATCCCAGTGTTTTCCATTGCGGCCCGGAGGTTGTCTAGGGTTTCCTGGTGGTAAGCGTGTGATCCATGCGAAAAATTGAATCTCGCCACGTTCATCCCCGCCCTCAGAAGCTTCTCGGTCATCTCCACCGACCTCGACGCCGGCCCCAGCGTGCACACGATCTTGGTCTTTGGCCTTCTCCTTCCTTCCTCCATCGCCATTATAACTAACTTGGGTTCAAAATAAAGTAACGATGAAAGAGTTGTAGTTTGAGATGCAGAAGGATTAGAGGAGGAACAGAGGAATGGCGTCGAGAGAGAAGGCGATCGATCTAATGTAACTTGTAAGAAATTTCATAAGCCCACGACCGCTATAATAAAGGCTGTTTTTGTTATGATGTTCCACCGGAGAAACTTAAGTATTATGGTGTGTTTCATCCACGTGATAATAAAAGAGTTTGTCGATCAATAAAGGCCCAGGATCCTATGCCTCCACGATTGCACGAAGCCTTCAAATAGATTTTTATACATGGGCAGGTCGCACGACATTTATGCAACTGTCAGTCTCTGCCCACATTGGTTGGAAATTGGAATTGTATTGGTGGATTATTTCAAATTTGCGACAAACTTACCAAGTGCCTGCCACGATCTCTTATATCAAATGGCTAATAATAATTTCCTCAGAAATTTCTTTTTTCTCATCTTTTCGATAAAATATTTACCAACATTTAAACTTTAGACAAGATCTTTTTTTTTTTTAATTTTCTTTTTTATTAATGCATTATTTGGAAGATATATAAGAACTAATAAATGCAAGTAATTAAAGCAGCTCAAAAGGAGAGGTTAATGGTTATACCCACAGCATTCTTCCTCTTTCTTTCCCTCCAAGGCAACCTCTCCCATAGCTTCATAGAAACCTTGGGTTGGTTTGTTTGTTTGTGTATCATAACTTTTGTACTTTGGGATTCCAAACTAACACATTAAAAGGTTTCTAGTATTGTTGACATGATTCTTTTTTAAAGGAAGGGGGCGTTCATACGATGGAGTTAATTCCAAGAATAATTTGCCAGAGTACAGTGGAAGGATGTGGACTCCATTAGCACATAGACATAGGTGGTGAAGCACAAATGTTCAAAGAAGCATCATTAATTCCAAGTTTAAAACACCAAGCTCGGTTTCCCAGTTGATACAACGTGGTACAAAGTTTTATACAAGTCCTTGAAAGGAACTTGGCCTAATATAACAAGTCAATAATAGCAATTCTAAATTCCTTGCTTACAGAAACATATAAGATACGAGATTCAAGATAAGTTTACCTTCTCAATAAAGATGAGTAGCGGTGAAAGTGGCGTTAGCTCTTCCATCTGGATTGCCACACCCTAAAGATAATTCCGGGTGCTCGCTGCAGTGTAATAGCTTTATAATTGATGGATTATCAGAGAAGAGGAGGAAAGATAATATCTTTTTAAAAAGTAAAATGGTACTCGAAAAATATAATAATATTAGATACAACATAAACTAGTATTATGATATGTTATTGTTTAATTACAATACTACTATAAAATAGACTTATTGCTTATTCTGTTCATGTTAATCAAGAAATGAAGTTGCCCAAGGAAACATCTTGCGTAGTAAATCTTGATAATTCATAATCAACTGGAGAATCAATCACCCACCAGGATCATATACAATGGAACAATTTTGTGCCAACTATATATGACAGATGAGTAAGTCTCAGATGCTCTCAAACCAGACTAACATACTTGACCAACTCACATAACCATAATTTCTAGAAACTTTAACATAAACGTGATGTGCACACATTTAGCAAGCATTAAATGATAAAGAATTTAATAGATGACCTCGGAAAAGGCCGTATCGTTACCAAGATTGATGGTAAAACATCAATGTGAACCTCAATAGATAAGAATAAAAATGTTCACTCGTGGTCATCTCGCTAGCATTCCTGCTGCAGGGGGTGAAGATTACATCATCGGCAAGAAGTGAACTCAAAAAATTGTGCATATCGGGAGGTCACTTCATGACACCCAATAATGTCCAACCACTAAAAAGCAGCTAATCAAGCTTATCTAGTTTCTAAAATTTCTTTTCTCGTGATCTTCCTAGGCCAAAAGAGTGAGTCTAGCAACCAGTTCCATAGAATGCTTTCGACTAATCAAACAAGATGTCTTTAGAGCTCATCATGAGTTGAGGGTTGCCTATTGTTCAGTTCATCGAGCTTCCTCTGCAGTTCCTGTTGGTTTACCGGAATTTACTATTACAATTCAACTCCAAGAAAAGTAGATATATCACTGTAGTGCAGGAAAGTACCTTTAGTTTTTCTTCTTGACATAACAACGGTGTTGACAATATAGCAACATATCTGTCATATGTGATGTGAAAATGAGATCAAAGAAAATTATACATGAAAAAAGGCTAAAGCAAGAGAGAAACATATGCACATACTCGCATCTGCTTGGTTCATCAACATCAGTCAGCTCATTTTTCAACCCACATCTCAGCCTAACCTGTACAAGAAGGTAAAACATTGAAAAACACCATTGCGAAGTCAATTCAAGCTCGTTAAGGAATTATAGCTGGTACCTTCAGACTTCTATCAGGACCATTCCAGCACTTATCTCCACTAGAAAATTCCATTACTCGGTAAGACTCCTCAAATTTGTCCCAGCGCCTAGCGAAAGGAAATGTTGATAAGTCTCATGATGATAGGTAAATGATATAAACTTCAACGTTTTTGAAAGTATGGTTCACCGACTCTAGTTACATGATATTTTGCTAAAATAACACTGTTTTGGGAGGTGCTTCATCAATTTTCTCCTTACCCTTTATTTCTGCAGAATCTACAACTGCAATTATATTATGACAAATTGGCTAGATTCTAAATCCTCAAATTAGTGATGGGTGATGACTAATGATATTATGGAAGAAAGACAATTCCAGTGGGTGGGTAATTTGTCTAGTCATGTGAGAAGTCTTGAAGGAACGCCTAAAGGAGAAAGTTGAGGGTACCATCTAAGCAACCAAATCTCTTCTGTCACTAAAATACTCCCCAGTCATCCTTTCCCCAGGCTAGGGAAGTGACATGATTTTAGCTCCAAATTAAGCACTTTTACAAAGATAAATTTACTTGACATACATCAAGAAAACAAAATTAAAGAAAGATAACATTTACATATATGGATTTTAGTTATTGTTTCATTTCATCATGAAAATCATGGATAAGCTACTCTCTGTTCAAGATTTCTGGTCAAATAACTCAAAACTTAGCCTGCAGACTGATAATCTTTTAAAAGACAACGAGAACTACATATTACCACACAAGGGCATTGATCAAGCCCTTACCAGGGGTCTGATTGCTTATATCAACTTCTTGCTAATGGAAAAAAGCAGAACTTACCCCAATTGGGTTGAACTATGGCCTTCAACCTGTGAGGCTTTTTTAAATGGACAGACCTTGTAAACATACCTAGTAACAAGAAATGGAAATGTCATGAAATCAATCAAGATAACTACAAATGTTTGTGTATTACAGAATACATACTTTCCCTCCTTGTTCTCAAAGCAATGGTCATAAAAGGAGTAGAACTCTTTCTCCTTTCCTAATAAGAGAAAAATACTGTTTCAGTGGTTTATCATTCAAACAAAGTGCAGCAGTCTCAATATAAGCAATTAAAGACATCTAAAATAATCATTTTCAGTATGGTTTTATGTTTCTCTTGCTGTGGCAGGATTTGACCACAATAAGAATCCAGGGGATATCCATTCAGCAAACACATTATACGAATTGACACATGTTTATGTTGTATTAACACCATCCTCTTACAATAGCTCACAATAACACAGGAAACTTTCTTCTTTCCTAAGACACAAAAAATCTAACAATATACCAAAACAGTAAGTTACAAACTGTATTCTAGTTAAATCTACTAAGCTGCAAGTACATAATGGTGTGAAGAAACTAGTGCAACATCGATGGCATTTAGTTAGGAAACAGATGAATACCTTAGTCATCAAAACTTTAGCATGTCCAAAATTTCAAATACATAGGGCCTTATTTGCTTTGAGTTTAGGGACTCTTCCCCTGAATTGATTCAGTAATCAAATATATTTTTATCTTTTTCATATATAATCAAGTCTACTCTCCAAAAAATCAAGATTAAGAAATAAAACTAACTAATCAAATTCGGAGCTTAGCCTCAAACCAAATAAGACCTAAAATAATACATCCAATCATGAAATATTAAAAGGAATTGATTTTCCATTAATATCAAATAGTCAGATATATATGGTCAAAGTCTTTCATCTCCTCCAATACACTTTATAAAAGGTTTATCCATTTGATTTTTCATAGCTTGTCATTGTATGTCATTGGCAACAATTTGCTACAGTGATTTATTTGGTTTTCTGGCACCATGTTAATATCATAGCTTTTCTTCATATCACAGGATTCCCATGCATCTAAGACCATTTATAGTCTAATTTCTGTTTTCTAGCATGATCCTAACAATAGACAGCTGGGTATATCATATAGCTAATAAATCAACAGGATTTATGGTCAAGCCAGTATCTTGCCAACATTTTTCTTCAGTAGTATACTGAACAAATTCTTAGAAGCTTGACATGGACAGCTGATCTAAAAAATCTGCTAATTACTTGAATGAAACCTTTTATAGTCAGTGCAATTCTTCATACATGTCCTCTTATAATGCGGTGAGCGTTAAAACAATGTACGGATCAATTTCCATATCTCAGTTTCTCAGGTAAAATTTCTGGTAAGAAACTATATAGAAAAGTTTATGTTGCATATAGAGCTGCAAACATGTGTATCATGAGTTACTATGAGATAAACAAAAATTGCAAAGATATGGATAACAACTAAACAAAAACAGAGAATTCTGTACAAAGTGATTGCATCTGATGCAGGAATTTCTAAAAAATAACATGATGGCAATCTAAAGATCAAAGAACTTGATCAATTCCACTAATAAACCATAACCAAACTTAGCTGGCAGAATTACCTTAAGGTTGATACACCATACAAGTGTAAATGAGATTCTAAATTATAGGCATTTTTTTAAATCCTTGCATATGTTGTGGAAGTGCATGTAAATTGATCTATGACTATACGATTCAAAAAGGTGAATTCAAACAGACAAACAACTACATTCAGGTCTGATTGATCATATCAAAATTAAGCTCTTAAGATATATTTTCTGGAGCCTTTTCAACTTCTGATATTGATAACTAACAAGAGCAGCGGCCCAGTACATTGATAAAATTCATATTGTCAAATTGAAAAAACATGTGAATGGACTTATACAGGGCGTAAAAAGTTTATGACATTAGTTCCCATTCCTACTTACCAAAATCATGTTTTAGCTTCTCTGTCAAACTGGAAATTCTTGATTGTATTTTGGACAACTTTGCACTGGAGTCATCATATTCCTTTCGAACACGCGAAGCCTCTGGGGAAATTGATACCTTACATTATTCCAATGGTCTGCCTTTCAAATGATATGCAACAAGTTAATAATTACCTGATAAATCCACCGGAGTCTTGAAAATGTTAAATGTTTGAAGGATATTTTGCACTTTTTGCTGAATCTTTTCCAGCCATGATAAGCCACCTGAAGCAAGAAAAGCAAGCAAAAACAAACAACGGGCTAGAGGTTAAGCTCCCTATTCAGACTTTGTTTAAAGCATCTTGGTACTTTGAAGTATATCAGCTAAATCAGTTTGATGGTAAATAATTAACACTCATGGGAATATTAAACCTGAATCTTCACTTTTCGCATCTTCATCAGTTTCATAGGGATCAGTAGGTCTAACATGATCTTCTCCATATCTGTCATCTGGTTCATCCTCAAAATCATCATCCTCATATTTGTTTGTGTCTTCATCAGTTTCTGAAGAAGTGTCATAATTTTCTTCCTCTGCACTTTCTGGAATATCCTGCTTAAGTCCATGTCCTGCCTCTTTTGCACTGTCATCTGCTTCATTTGTTATCGGTGCAGAACTTTCCCCTGTCCAGCGAGAAGCTACAAGACGACCAAGTTCTTCTCTTGATAAGCCTTCAGTACCAACAGGATTACCCTCCTACAATATCCCAAGATTTGACATTCAAAGCCAGAACTCAGATACTTTGTCATAAACTGGCATAAGTAAAACAAAAATTCTCAGTGTCATCAGTAATAAATGACCATATGACCTACATATATAAAGTATATCAACATCAGCAAGGAAAATGAGAGCATGAAGAGAGATGCTAAGCATAAATATGAATAAAATGCAAAGCAAGTTTAGCTGGCTTCTCTTTGTGAAATGTTTAGCTCCTGTCATTGACTAAGATCAAAGGGTATACAGAACAAGTATGATTTACCTAATGAACTATGAGTATGCTCAAGCAGCCCAATACCAATCACTGGAAATTTTGTCATACTTTAGCATTGTTAACACATGTAATCGTAACAATGAAAAATAACTGCAACTTTTGATACCAAGAAAAGAACCATCAAGCAAGCAGTTCTTCCACTGATACCTGTTGTTCTTCATGTGCAATAGATACCTTCTCAGCTGCAAAATTATCTCCACCATCAGCTTTGAGCATGTCGTCATCTTCTTCAACTACATGCTAACAGAAAAGGTCCAAAATACAAAGTTATGGCTGCTAGCTTTTGAAAAAATGGAGTTCCTGCCTTCCTGGATTAGAGTACTCATACAGAAAAAATATGCTACCTGGTGGGTATCAGTGGAAGTTGCCCCATCAATTAAGTCATTCTCTTCCTCTATAGGTTTTGTGAATTCATCCAGATCTTCAGCCAGTGGCTTCTATAAATCATTCCATTATATGAAAATATAATAAGAAATTGTAGAAATTATTGTGAATGAACAGGAAAGAAAGGTGATAGAACTCTGAATAAATGCCCACCTCAGTGGCAGTGCCCTCAGTTTCAGCATGGTAATCAGTTTCATCCTGATCTTCAGCCAGTAGCTTCCATAAACCATTCCATTATATGAAAACATAATAAGAAATTGTAAAAATTATTGTGAATGAACAGGAAAGAAAGGTAATATTAGGAACTCTGAATAGATGCCCACCTCAGTGGCAGTGCTCTCTGTTTCAGCATGGTAATCAATTTCATCTTCAACTTCTGTTTTGTGTTCATTTTCCATTTCCTTTTATGATCATACAAAATTAGGATACAAGAACATACATACGGTATTACAGTTCAGGAAAATTGCACAAAATGATGGTCCACCTTGATGGTATCTTGATAAATATGAAAAGCAAATGGAAATCTGTTTTCAATTAGTTTCTCAGAGGCTTATCTACATGCTTTGATTGCTTTCTCATAAAATATGTTCCCTATAATTTTTTTCCTCCTTGTATAGGCCTGTAAATTTCCAGTTTATGACTACTTGCTCACCTATCACTTTGCACCATAAACTTCTGGGCATAATTAAAACCAAGCTGAATAGTCAAAAATGAGCAGTAACAGGATGCACTTGGAGATGGTCGAGAAGAGCTTTGGCATTATTTGTCAAGTCAAACAGCTCCTTACAGAATAGCTTAGATGCATATGGTCTCATTACGCAGTATGCTTATACATTCTCTCACTGCAAGATTTCTGAAGCTATGTCATAAGATCAAAATTTACCCTTGGACTGCAAAGATCATGTTGCTGACTTACCAAAGGCAGACTATTATAAGTAGCAGTCTTTTAAGCTCAATAATTTCAGGCCAATAAACACTAACATGAGGTTGAGATTACGAGCCTTACTACAGAGATGCATTTAAGATAAGCCACTTACTAGTATCTCTTACAATGCGATAGATTATAGACATTTCAGTAGAGGTGAGAGGTCAGGTACATTTATTATCTCATATACAGATCATGCCTTTGAGCATGAAGTAGACATAAGGGCTTTGTCGTGTGAATTTCTGTCCAAAGAGATTTTTCCTAGGGTCTCAAGGAACAATATGCTGGCAGCAAAGATAGTAAAAATGCAAGAATTATTGTAAAGTATAACTTAGGTTTGATTATAGTCAATGAAGAAGAATAATTATTTGGAAGAAAAAAAATGTAATGGTGTGAAAAAAGATAAACATGAGGACATTGGATAAGAATATATTGACCCGCTTACCTGGCTGTGGTCTTCTGACAATCTCTCATGGGTATCACTAGTACTTCCAAGTTGAGAATCCTGGGTTACTTTCTTCTCTTCAATTGCCTGCCTTTCAGCTTCTTCTTTTAGCCTTTTTTCTTCCTTCTCTTTCTTTAACTGTTCTTCTTGCTCTGCCTTTTCTATTCGTTCTTTGTGTTCTAAATAGAAGTTCAAGGAAATAATTATTGCAATACAAGAAGCTCTTTTACTCTAGACATCTTTTAGAATTTTATCAATTTATTCATCTACAGTAAATTTGAGAAGTATGCAAAATGTGTAGTTCCAGTTCAGCACATCTGATGTTCCCATTGACTAACTTAATAACAAAGAGAACTGTTAGAATAAAAAATGGAAACTCAAGTGACGGAATGAATAGCAGCAAGAGTGCACCTCTAAGTTGCTCAACAAGCCCTTTGAGTATTTTCTCATCATTCTTCAGTTTTGATAGCTCTTCTTCATCTTTAGAAAATGCCTGTTTTGCCTTTTCTATTTCCTGGTTCCGAATTACTACTCCATCTTGATAAGTTGCTATCTTCTTCTTCAATCTTTCCCTTGCAGCTTTCCCAGCCTCCCAGCATGTATTCTGGCAGTTTATCTTGCTGTCATACTCATCACTCCCATCACAGCAATCTGCACAACCGCAGGACATGAATGAAGAGAAGTCGGATTTAAAATAATACATATGTGAAAAAATTTTAGACCAACAAGTTTTACACTGAACAAT
Source organism: Typha latifolia (assembly GCF_019914945.1). Taxonomy (NCBI): domain Eukaryota; kingdom Viridiplantae; phylum Streptophyta; class Magnoliopsida; order Poales; family Typhaceae; genus Typha; species Typha latifolia. The sequence goes on along the minus strand of NC_133087.1, from coordinate 2,099,851 downwards.
CAAAAACTGGAAACTATTATGAGATGTAACTAAGACTGTAAGAGTATCAACTTCCATCAATATCCTTTCGTAAGAAACATTTTGCAATTTTTAATCTGATCTTTATAGGATGAGCTATACTTCCTCATATTAAAAGGACCAGATGATTGCAAATTCAAGTTAACAAGTTGACTTGATACTTAATAGAAACATGTATTCAGAAAAACCGAGTAACAAGTAATAGTAACTTCCTCCTTTTCTGTTTTCCTTTTCTCTTGGGTGCCTATTTGACTTATTGCAAAATATTGAAGCCTATGATATCTACAATAGATAGTTAGGATCAAATTCCTCCTTTCTGTTTTCCTTTATCTCTTACGTGCCTATTTGTCTCATTGCAACAAATTGAAGTCTATAACACTCACAATAGAAAGTTAGGATCGAAATTTGCTCATTCAAGAATCAAAATGTGTAGGTCGTATAAGAGTAATGGTTCTCCTATTGGTTTGAAAGGACGCAATTAAGCAAAAAATAGAAAATGGCATCAAAGTTTTGTACTCACCGCATATGCCATCATTCACTCTGGACGAGAAGATCGTCATTGGGACATGACCCACATTAAGGCAGTAGAATTTCCCTTCCGGGCATGCCGATGTCCCTGCAGAAACCGTCGACACAGTCAAGAAACAATCTTTTGCAGAAAAATCCGCTTTTAATCATCGGGTATCTCTTATTCTTGAACCCATTAACAGATATCTCTTACAAAACCTCATCAACTAACTAAAATTCGCAAAACCCAACTCGTAAAAATAGCAAACATGGCTAAAAAATCAACTTTTGAGTAAAACTACCAACCCGGTTCATCGGTTCCATCCGGACAGTCACAGAACTCATCGTTCAACTGTTCCCTGGTGAATTTTTTCGATCCGTCCTTGCATTTGATGACACTGGATTTGTAGTAACTCAAGTCTGCGGAACCATTGATCCCAAAGAAAATATATCTTAAAACAACTGTGTTTTTTTCCAAAAGAAGAAAGGAGATCGAGAAGAGGTAGCTCTACCTTCAGGAGCAATCCCCAACGAATCACGAGGAGGTAAAGCGGCGATCCCAGAGATCCAAACGATACAAAGGCATGGGATCAAGAGAAAAAACCAGTGGTGGGTTCTCATGGATCAGTTCTCTAGAGGATGTACAGCTCTTCGGTGGAATTATATGCCAATAAAGATCGTCCAAGAGAAGAGGGGAAATAGTTGAGCCCGGAGGAAGAACCAAGAAGGGATACTACTGGTAAGCTGCTTCCTTTTTGTTAGTATTTATGGGCCGAAGTCGTCATTTAGATCCAATTAAGCCCAAAATAAAAAAGAAAAGCCCTTGTCCGCCTCATCTTTACTCAACTAAACCAAATCATGATCCAATTCAATGTCCAAAAGATTAGAAACCAAGTTCATCAAGTTTCAAAAAAAAAAAATTTGAGTGATTTTCGTATGTCACTGCGTAATTCCAAAGTGGCATATTTTATTCAAATTTAAAAGAGGAAATCTAAATAGTAATTCTCTTGTTTATTTTATCATTCATGAGCTTGTCAACTAGATATAGACGAGTTTAATAGTCAACCCTCCTTTGCTAAGTAAAGAGGTCTCGTAACAAATTAAATAATGAGATGATCAAGTGAGCATCTCTTCTAATAACATAGTCATAGATGGGTCCACTAAATCTAGCTAAAGCACAAGTTGCTAAGTCTAAGTTGATACGCCACTGAACCATTGCTTTAAGTCACCGCACCGTCAAACTACTAAACTAAGTCGAGCTATGTTACCTACAAAGCATTTCTTCTATTTTTCTACATGAGTTTGAACGTATAACCTCTTTGGTCAAAAATTAGGTGCACTAAGTTAAGAAAAGTTATGTTAGTTGTTTCTTTTTTTTAAAAAAAAAATGGAAAATATAGGAGTTCGTTTGCGAATAGTTAACATGATTTTCTGCAACATGGGGATAGACAATTTGCCACCAAAAAAAAAATTTGCGACAGACAGTCCAAATGCTACTGAAGTCACCAAAGGCACCACGATTGAACATCTTATCTCTATCAGTTGAGCTAATAAGTGGAAAGAGTTTGAGCTTACAAGCTCAAAGTTTTAGTTCTTTGTTATTATTCTTCAAGCAAATAAAAGAAAAACAGTTTCTTGTCAGCATCAAAGGATCAACTAACAACAAGTTTGACAAAGTTGATATATTCCTCCTGATTCAATCTTCATGAAAATGAAAGATTCTTTCAACTTTATTATATCTCTAAGTCTGTTGTTTTGAGAAGAGTAGGTATCAAGCATGTGGTAAGAACTCTTAACACTAGGATGTAATCTTTAGAAAAGATGAAGCTAAGACAAGTAATGTAATGATGATGGGAAATCAAAGAACAAATATAAGATATACACATTTGCACCAGCTAAGTATCATTTGAACTGAGGCAGGGGAAGCAGTAGAGGTAAAAGGAAGTAAAAAAAAAAGAGAGGAAATGAGACAGATCAAGGACTATAATTCTTATGATCTCATGGGAGGCAAAACATGGACAGGCTTCCTGGAATCTGATAGTAGTGTTAGTTAGTACTGAATTACATAAGTAAAATACTAGTCACCTTTACATCCTCAAGCATTTATAGACTGTGAGATTACTTTATTCTCCAACAGGAAGAAGAGATGAGAACACCTTTTAATGCAACAGAATATGCAGAATGGAATATGAAAGATCATCTAGCACAGAGAATGAAAAAAGAAAAAGAAATGCATGTTACAAGTTGGTGCAAAAAAGCTTGTGCATAGTAAGATCAAGACAGGAGCACTAAACAAAAGAATCACTGGTTGTCATTGGTGCTTATTAATGTTGAGATAAGGCAAAGCCCTCCAATGAGTATAAAATGCATATATACAAATGGATGCCAACATCTACCTACACAAAAAGTGAAGAGGAGAACAAGATTATATATATTCGGGTGATCAATACAGATGAACAACAAGTACTATGTATGAAAGAGAACAATATTCTTCAGTTTCCATATATTCTGGTGTCTTTTCCTAAAGTCCAAAGTACAGAAAATGGATGTGGACCGTCATCTTCATGCAACTGGATAGCCTCTGAGTTCCCTGTCACCTTTTCTTCTTGAAAGTTGAATAAGTACCAAACTTGACACAGGAGACAAAAGAGAATTGTATGCTTATTCCTCATACCATTCCTTGCTTTCATGGAGTCCAAAGAAAGCATCAATGCAGCATGAGTTCTTTCTCTCTTTTTTTAATCTAGGAAAGCTTTATCAGATTCTGCTTCTGGATGCGTCCAGTCAAATAGAATTTTCAGAACATTGTACTTCCATTGATCAGTATGAATATTCGCTAATTGAACTTCATCCACTGTACTGAAATCCGAACCAATACTACTGGCATCGAGTTATGATATCTCAGAACTTATTTGGTATCCTGAAGCATCAAAGACCCAATGACCAATCAAGCACATCAATTTCCTGAAGTCTAAGTGCCAGCATTAGTTCTAACAAATTCTTTAGAAGTCTAAGGCTTCAAAATTTCTCAAGACAATAGATGACAGACCTTCAGGTCATAAAGTTCTCCACATGATCAAGCAAAAGATTCTCATTACACCAAGTGCATTTAAAAAAGAAAATATTGATTACACTGTACTGCACTTTACATGCGGCAAGTGAAAGCATTATCACATAAAGATGCTAATTTGAATCGGAACGGAAGTGTTGCCCTCAAAATTCACAAGAAAAACAGGAAAAATGTTGCAAGATGGGGTCCACATGTACCAAAAGCAAGATAGACAATATCTTTTTTTAGTTGCTCTGAACATTGGTTCGCGTGTGAGCACTCCATTCCAATGATTCCAAGTTCTCTCTGCATTTTCCTTATAAGGGAGGCCTTTGCAGAAACACCATCAACGAGAAGCAAGTGAAGCAGCCGAAGCACAAAAGAACGTAAGATCTTATCAGAAGTCTTAGATTTCTTGTCAGACATGAAGTCCTTTATTCACCTCTATCATCATAGCTCTTTCAACTGATCTTAACTTGGTGTCCTTCCGCAGACAAACGATGTATTATCATCATCAAGCCCATAGCAACCTTCCTTCTTCCAAGTCAACCTTCTCTTCAGAGAGGTGTTTATTCTTGCAAGGAGGACATGATTCAGGAGAGACAGGACTAGTTCTGTCAACTGATGCTAAGCCTCGACTAAAATGGACAGCCGAACTCCATGAACATTTTGTGGAGGCAGTAAATCAACTCGGTGGAGCAGATAGTGAGTATAAAAAGAAAGCAAGGCAAAAGGATGTGAAACAATCCTTGTCAATTCCTAGGATCAGATGCATCTTAACACATTGGCTAACATGAGACGTCTTCTTGCAGAGGCCACTCCCAAGACAGTCATGAGGCTCATGGGTATTCCAGGGCTAACTTTGTATCACCTCAAAAGCCATCTTCAGGTATTAATGGACTGCATCATTCTTTCTTAATGTATGGCTGTATGCAAGCTAGAAACTAAGTTGGTCTTTCTGATGTCTAGAAGTACAGACTTAGTAAGAATCTTCAGGCCCAAGCAAATACTGGAACAGAAAAAAATGGTAAGAGAGTAGTATCTTAATGTTCATCTTAGATTACAGAGAAGTATAAAGAAAAAGAAAAGGAAAAAAAATTGACGTGAAACTGAAAACATATGTCATGTGCTAGTTGTAGGTTTGCCCATTGCAACAGACAGCCAATCTGAAGGAAATGGATTACTGACAAGCCATTCAAACATCGGGCCACTGACAAACAAGTAAGAGTCAACAATTTGCCATAAGATTCTGCAATCGTCCAAAATATTTCAACTAATTGCATGCTCATTTCAGAAGTATGCAGATAACTGAAGCACTTCAAATGCAAATTGAAGTGCAGAAGAAGCTACATGAACAACTTGAGGTAAGGAACTAAGGACTAGAAATATTGGTTTATACTATTAAAGAAAATCTGTGGTTTGATTTCTCTTGAAATTGTACATCCTTCAAAAGAATTTTAAAGTACAAAAATTTTGGAAACTCGACAAAAAGCTTCTTGTGAATTAATAGGCTGGATTTGAATAACAAATATATACATGGAAATATGTAACTTTCTTAAGAAGAATCATTCAGACATTACGAACTACATAGAATAATTGTTTCTATAATGATCAGCAAACTACTAAAGACAGTGAATCAACTAGTTGCAGAATTCAATTACTTGAAAATCTGATTCAAAGCTACACTGTTTAAAGACAGTGAATCACCTGTATTGAACCTTGAAGATTACAGAACTCGATAATTTCAGTATTAAATACTCTGACAGAACTCGATAATTTCAGTTACTATACTCTTACTTCATGGCATGATATTCATATAAGAATCATAAGATGATTAATGTTTCTCAACGAATATTCTTTTGGTGCACTGAAACAGGTGCAAAGACACTTGCAACTCTGGATGGAAGCACAAGGAAAGTACTTGCAATCAGTGCTGGAGAAGGCAGAAGTGACTCTGGGAAAGCAGAACTTGAGCTCTGCTGGGCTAGAAGCTGCAAAATTGCAACTCTCAGAGTTCGTATCAAAAGTTGCAGGTGAATGTCTTTATACTGTCTTTCCAGGCTTCAAGGATATTCCTGGCCTACATACCTTGCAAGCACATATACCACAGACCGCTGATGGTTCACCGGGTAGCTGCTTGACATCATGTGAAGGATCACAAAAAGACCAAGAAGTACATAACCTCAGTATAGGATTGACCTCTTATCAGGACAAATCAACATGCTGCAACGATAATATTGGAAAGGATACCAGGGTGGAGAAAGAATCTGCATGGTCTGAAGATTTCAATAAGCATCAGAATTTTTCTTCGTCCAATATAAGAGATCAAGGCATGACAGAATACCCAGTCCATGGCAACTCTGGTACACTATTTAGCAGCCTTAATACTCAGAGAAAGAATCAAGATACAGGTATTGCTTCTCAGGTGCAACAAAATGAAATATATGAGAATTTGTTTCTTGATCAACTAAACAGCAAGAGAGCTGCAAAAGAATCAGATTGTTCTGGGTTGCCAAGTCTGAAAAGACAACTGGACCTAAATGATGAGAATGATGGTGCTCACAAGTGCAAAAAATTTGACTTGAATTGCTTCAGCTGGACCTAAGAAATGTTAAACATAACCTCATGGTAGGGAGCTGGAGCAAAGTAGATTCGGCTTTCGGAGGCTCAGAGAAACTAAATATATCTGTATGGTGAGTTTCATCAGTTCAAAAATCGATCTCTTAGATGACTTCCTAAGTTGACTTATTATTTTTTGTTGTACAGTGTAGATCATATTCATAGGGATATCACTCTTAGATATTAAATTAGTATACTCTTGTTACATGTAAATCACGGTTTTTGGAATTTTTTAGCATTCTTAACATACTAGCATCCAAATAAGATGCCTAAGAACAAACATAATCCATACCAAATATTCATATTTCAATCAGATCATCCATGTCCAATCTGAGTGTGGTTAACTAGTGAAATTACTCGCATTGGAGTAATTAATTTCATATTCTTTCAAACTGCAAACAGGATACTCCACATGCAGCCTTAATGATCTTAGTGTCTCTCTCATCTGCTTCCTATGATCTATATCCTAATAAGGGTTGATATACTAATCCATCCAGTTGCAGCTGAAGCATAGGAGGATCAATCTCACCCCATAATTAGCAAAATTCATTCAAATAAGCATGAAATTCTCCACACCTTAGTATTGTTCTATGTAATTCCAGTAATCTAAGGGAATACAAAATAAAATGCTAAAATATACAAGATGTCCATATTCACTACGCCCAAGAAAAAAGACAGCCAACTTCATCACAAAGAAAGAAATTTCGACGCAACTATACACGCAAACATGCCGAAGAAAGCATATAACGCCGAACAAAGTCAAAAGGATCCACTCACTCTTTCGAGAATAAATAGACAAAGAAGCAGCAGCACTAGGAGGTCTAAGATCTTCGCCTTCCCTCCCGTCCTGGTACAAAATTATTCACAAAAAGATAGAAAAGCAATCGAAATCAAACCAAAGTACCGCTTTATAAATTATAATCGAGAGAAGTGCTTCTCGGGTTTCGGGTAATTTTGGTCAAACACTTGGATTAGAAAACGGGCTTAATCGGGTCTGGGTCCGGATCCGGGGTCGGATCCGAATGAAGGTATGCGGCTGGTCTGGTCTAATCCGCTTAATTAATTTTAGACGGTTTCTTAAACATGTTGTATGGGTAGATAAACTAATTATGTGGGGTGGGTTTGATGGGGATCAGATAAACAATAAATGAGGCAGAGCACAGCCACTTAACTCCAATTAGCACATTAATATAGAGATTAACAAGTTAATACATCAGTTAATCACGCAACCTCCTACATAAAATGACAACCAAAAGCTACCTATATAGATTCCCTGATAAGATCTATCGCTATAAGTAATCTCTGCTGCTCTCTCTCTCTCTCTCTCTCTCTCTCTCTCTCACACACACACACACACACATGTAGCTTGTCTATGTTCATGACTCATGGCCTCCCAGGATTCCTAGGATCATGGCGGTTGTTGGCTCCTGAACCTGGGTAGTCGTTAATGCTTTCAAAATCCATTCTCCCATTCACAAACGCCTCCTCTTCCATTGCCATATCTTTGGTGATCATCTGCATCAGGAAACCATTACCAAGAACACATAGAGCATGCTAAGTTTCAATAGTAACTTCTTGGAAGTTATAAAAAGGAACTTGAACAAGGAACAAGCCTGCAAGATGCTGCAAGTAATAAGGCTCTAAGCTTGTAAAACGGACAGTCTTTTCCTAATGTTCAGAAATGGAAAACATAGTTATTGTTTAAAATCAGTACTAGAGAGAGTGAGAGAGAACCTTGTCTGAAACCTCTCCTACTGCTGCTCTTTGTTTCAGTGATTCAGAACTTCCTGAAAGAAGAACTAAAAATCAAGAACCAGACTATAAATTGATCGGTTTCAAAGATAGAAATCTTCAAGCATAGAAGGAAAAAAAAGAAAGGGATAAAAAAGTCATGATTGCTTCTACACTCATTGATTAGGAGTAACATAAGATCTCATGAACGACAATACTAGAGGATTTATATAATGGCACAATACCTAGAGGAAGAAGGCATGACAAGAGCAATAGCAATGTCAAGAGGTGAATCACAGGCTTCCTCTTCTGATCCATCATGTGGAATAAACTTCCTGCCTAGCTACTGTACCTTGATCCAGACTAATATTATAAATTCAACCTTGGCTTCTTATGTCTTGTGTGGGCTGATGGTGGGTGGGGGTTTATATAGTGCCAAAGGACAAAGTTTCACATCTTGTAGTCAACTTCCACATTATTCTTTTTTTATCAAGCAAGTATTCATTTATCCTTCCCAACTTTTCTTGACAACTTTCTCCCAAGACTTCCCTTCATTTGTCTGGAGAGTGATGCTAAACTCCCATGACATGTACATGAAACAAAATTTAGTACATGGGTCACTCTCTTGAACACTGCTATTGTCATACCCTCTGTAGTTGTTCTTTTGAGTTAGGTACCTTACCTGGCCTTTTGCTAGTATTCGGTGCAGTGGATATGGATGAGATAGCTAAAAATGTAGAAATTATATCATTGGTAGTTTATAGCTATCATGTTCCTTGGATACTGAAGGCATTAAAGGCTCCTAAGGAGTTCTCTCTGTAAGAATATGATGTATAACCTCCAAATAATCTAATCAAAACCGCATCATTTGGCTACATCTCAAGTACCTACTGTGCCATTTTGGTCCAGCAATAAGTACTTCTTAAATTCGTGCATCTAAATCTACAACCCAAGGACCAGCTATATTAATGTGGTCCTTTAAGCAATTCAAATCTACAAAACTTCACATACAGATGTATTGTATACGTTACATATACATACAGATGTATTGTATTCATTCTGGCATGAGAATAATATTTTTGATATAATCACGTGCAAAGCAAGCAAATAGAACTGTTGCATACTCACTCATGCAAACATAGATATATTTTTCTGCACACGTACAAGCATTTGTGCTTGTGGATGTTATTGTGCACATAGCTAGTTGATCATCATGCTAGATGTCTCCAAAAGTCATCCTTTTTTTGTGTATTCTTATACCCATGCGTGCCAAAGGTTTGACATCACAGTTCATGGCTGAATAGTGAAGCCATAAGGAGAAATGAAAGCAAGCAAATGGGAGCAATTGATGGAGAGTTAGGCCCACCACAAACAAGTGGTGTTCTCCAGCATAAAGAGGCAAAGCAGAGCACTAATAGTGGCTGTTCTTATAGAAGATCCAAGGATAACTGTGACAGGGGGGGGAATTAGGTCACTTCGCAACTTTTGTAATAGTTTGATAAAGTTTTGCACTCTTCCCCATCAATTTTGTTTTCATGCAATGCTTGAAGAACTCAAAGTCCTGACTGTAAATTTCTAAAATAAGGTGAAAGCTTTAGATTCTGCAGAGGACTCAAGAGCTTCACATGGATGCATATGGGAGGAGTTTATCTTTAGCCAATTAAGAGCACTTGAGACCAACCCACCTTCCAAAGAGACTTGTTTGCACTAGTGGGGTGTTTGGAAACGAAGGCCACTCCTGTCTGCATCCATCTCATTCACATTTACACAGTGTAAAAAATTTAGTGGTCCAACTGACATTTTATTGCAATGGTTTCTTTACCAACTTCTTGGTAGAGTTCTGCATGCTTGTGATTCCAAATGCTTCACACATAACTATAGCAATTATTTTTCACATCTAAGTGAAGCAGATTAGATTGGTACAACCACTGGGGAGAGTCAGAGAGTAGAATGCAGTGGATGAACCAAAAAGTGGCTTCTAGAGTCAAAACTCAAGGAAAGTGGGAAAGCCAACCCAAAGCTTTAGTGGGGTATCTTGCGGCTGTTTATATTCTTTATGCAGATCTCTACTTACCAATAGCAATGCATAGCATGTCAATCCTCTTTCTGACGCCTAAACTGCTATCAATCATAGAGTCAAAGCATGCCATGAGCTATCAAATAGTTGTTGCTGAAGGGACCAGCTCATGAGTAGTAGTGTTAGGCCAAGAAGAAGACTCGTCTTTCTCTCCTCTGTTCAATACTAAAGAGGAGAGAGAGATAGGGAGAGAATGCAATAGTTATGGGGGTAAAAAGATTAAAGTTTCCTGACCAATAAGTTCATTACGAGCTTTCCCTGTATATCAAAAGGTGCCGGCAAGAGTCACAGGAATGAATTTGTTGCCATTTCCTTCTTCATAGATCCAAGCAAGTATCGTCTGCCTAGAAAGATTTAAACCAAAATTGATGCCTAATTGAGATTCAAGACAGTCCCAGATACTGGAGGCATAAGAGCATTCGAAAAATAAGCGGTTAATCTACTCCTTTTCAAGAGAGCAAATATGTCAAAGGGTAAAGAGACCAAGAGTAATTATGTACAATTAAATTAATCAACAATAGGAAGCCTCTTCCAAAGAAGCTTCCAACTAAAGCTTTTGTCTCTGGGAGCACTTTGGATTTTCTCTGATAAACACTAGAAAGTCTTAAAAAAAAAAATAATAAACATCACAAAGAGGGTAAAAGATGAGAATGGACTTTATTAGTGCTAAACAAACATCGGCCCAAACTGTATTAGTTCCACAACAGCATACTACCTATCATTTATTTTCTAGGGATAATAAAAACTATCCTATTTTATTTATTTTATTATCATCCACACTCTACTGATTACCATTCGATCCTTGTATTTTATTTTCAATGCCTCAGAAACACTTCATCGTTAGTTTTCTTAAAATAACTATAGAGTATAGATACAAAATAATAATATTTTAAATTTTTATTTCTTAAAGTAATAAAATATTTTTCTATTTTGTTAATTGTTGTTAAGATAAAATTAACTGGGGTTGTGTTTTGATGCATTACAAGCGAAATATTGTGGCTTTGTGCATTTGGGCCAACATCCAATTAAGGCAGGCCCGAGTTTCCGGTACTAATGGGCCTAGAAGTGGGCCGTTGAGTAGAGAAATATTTAAAATAGCACCCTATTTTTAGTGATTTTACAATCCAACTCTTTATTTTTTATATCTACTTAAACTATACACAGAAGAATTAGAAACCAATGATCAATTGCCACCTACAGAGAAGTACCGAATCTACTTTGTGTTGCCATTTTCTTTTCCTCTCTTCCTTTTTCTATCGTTGTCCTTCGTTTCCTACACAAAAAGAAGCCACTTTACAAAAAGGACCAAATAGATCCACATGAACAATGAATGTTTGGTCTGGCATTTTAACTAATTGGACCTTTTCTTATCGCCAAAGTTCTGAGTGTCCCCCTTAGCTTTTCTCCTTCTCGTTTTGCTTTTAAAAAGGCCAAAGAAATTTTGCTAAAGAAAAGGTTGAGCAACTCTGTTTTTAACTTTCCTCTACCAACCTACTTATTATTAGTGTCTAAAATCCAAGGTGCATCAAAGCTTAGATTGATGCCTTCTCCCATTTGATGTCAACTGAAAGGTAGCAACAAAATTAAATGCAAAAAGTTGAAACATGCGCACACACACACACACACACACACAAAAGAGAGAGAAAAAGAAAAAGAAAAAGAAAACATGTGGCTCCCCATATGCCCACTCTTGTGGATATTACCTTTGCCTTTCTATGCATGGCCCCATTCACATGAAAAGGTAGGAAATTTAGAAGCCTGAGGAGGAGAATTCTCCAACTCTCTCAGTCCTAGCTTGCCTCCTCTGAAACCATTCATTCCTTAGAGATTTTTTTTTTTTTTTTTTTTTTTCCTTTCTATCTCTTGTTCTATTAACTCGTCCTGACCATAGCTACGAAGGTGCAGATTTTACGTGGATTTTTTTTAGTCGATGTGGGCTTGTGCGGTTGATTGAACTCGAAAACGAGATATTTTGAGTGTTATAAGACAATTTAATTCTCTATTAGGGAGGGGAGGGAGAAATTTTTGATTGTGAGACACGAGAAGCAAGTTGTGGAGCTAATATCATTTGGACGTCATATTAATAAAGCTTAATTATGATTAATTCATAATATAAGAGAGAATGAAAAAAAAAAAAAGAGTAGTAAAATTAAGAGTAAACGGAAAAGGATGAAGTTGATAAGGTGACGACGTTGCCAAATGGACGGATGGGATTACCGTAGTGGAGCGGGTCCCAGCAGCAGCGACACGTGAGTGCGGGACACGAGTCGCGTTCCTGGCGGGGCGTTGGGTGGGGTCCGCGGCGGATGGTGAGAAAAAGCCGACGGCTGCGGTGGCGTGAGGGGGGCTTTTCGGATCGCCTTCTCTCGCGACCTTTTTGGCTGGGCCCCGCGGCTTCGCGGATTTAACAAAAGGGTGACGTGGACGCGAGGCGGGGGGCGGGGCTGACCGGTTATTGCCGGTGAGGACTGAGGTGGAGGGCCGTTCTTGTGAGCTCCTCGGATCTGCTCCTTTCCGCCCTTCCCGCTGTTCCCAGTTTGATCATCCACGTGGCGATTCATTCGTCAAAAATTAACGAGGTAATTGCTTTTTATTGAGTGCTAACAGTGACTAAAATATTTTTGACCGTATAGTAGAAATAGGGAATTTTCAAATAACACCATATAACTTCTTCTTCTTCTTCTATTTTTCATTTTAACAGTCCGTCCAATTTGTTAACCGATCCTCCTGTTTATTCCTATATTTTTTTTATATTTAATTTCTATTATTATTATTTTGACTAATGATGATTAATTTTGATCTACGATTTATAAAACTCCACTGAATAAATTATCAAAACTCTCTCCATAATCTTATTTATGTTGGTTATAAGCTATTAAATAAAATGGAGAGAAATAAATAAGTAATTTAGATATTATAAAAATTATTTATAGTATTCTATTAGATAAAAAGAATATAAGGAAAAAGAAATTGCCGGGTTATAAAATAATAAAAAACAAAGTATTAACGATGACAAAAAAGGAGTGCGGTATCTAAAGTTTTCCTTAAAAAATAATAATGAATTAAATAAATAGTCAAAAAAAAAAAAAAGGTTGCCTCAGCTTTTGGCCCGTATCCCCAGCCAACAGAACTCGTGGAGTACAATAGCTCTTTTAGCTGACTCGGATGCCAGCTCTAATCCCAGTCACTCTTACCGGCAACTTCGGTTATATATTTCTCTTTTTTCTCTTCACCTTTTTCCCTCTCTCACTCTCTCTCTCTCTATCTCCCCGAGGCGAAAGCGGAGGCCATGCGATACGATCACCACCGGTTTTTGGAAAAGAAATCGGACGGCGGAGAGATGGCTGATCTGAAGGACCCAGCGATCAAGCTCTTTGGGCAGACCATATCGTTTCCCGAGACGGAGGACGGCTCCGCTCCAGCTCCCCCGCCGGAGCCGGCGGAAGTAGAGAAGGTGAGAGAAAGCTCCTCTTCCTCCTGTTGTTATTAGGTTTTGGTTTGAATCGAAGAGTTTATGAGAAAGTTTGGTTCTTTTTCTACTTTTCTTTTATGGATAATTGGTAGATGGGATCTGTGCTGTGTTATTTGTAGTTTAATGTGGTTTCGTCGGACTTCTGCTGATTGTTTATTTGTGCTTTGAGTTTATTTTTGATATTAGGGAACATCGAGAGATAAAGTGGTTAGTTCTTGATAGTTTTTAGCTAGTTTTTTCATAGTTTTTATTTCTCATTTTCTTGTGGTGGCAAAGTAATTGTTGAATCCTTACTATTTTGATGCTTTTCGAAGCATCGATATGGAAATTTCCTTCCTTTTATTATTATTTTTCTTTCCTATTCTAATGTCTCTGCAGTTCTATTGATGGCGTTTAGGTCAGAAGGTTGAAGGTTTTTGAAGTTCTTTAGTTTTTATCATCTTTAGGATCGTAAAAGCCCTAAACCGTAATCATTAACAGTTCGGTTAATTGCTGTGTAGATTTCCAAATCTGAGATGGAATAGGATGGCCTGGTGATATTTAACGTGTTCGCTATCTTGCCTGCAAGGCCTGGAAAGCGTTTATCACTTGTGATGATTTCTCTGAGTGTATAGTGTGCAATAAATAAATAAATAAATAAATAAGAATTATGGGTATCAAAAAATTTGTCAGGAAAGAGTTATAGTGGGATTATCTTGGAGAAAGTGATTCCCAAGTTGCAAGTAGGGTAACTCCAAGTTCGTTGCGACAGGGGTTTTTGTGCAGGATTAGATTGTGGATTTTGAACCAGTTCGATACTATGTAAGCCAAGGCATGGATCTCACAACTCCAAATTCCAAGACATCAGGCATCCGGGAAGTGGAGATTTTGACTCCATGCTTGGGACAAGTAGTGTGGTAGATCTAAACGGTTAATGCATTAATTATTTTTGGACTGAAGAATCTCCTGTTTTTCCTGAAATATTCATCATTTGATGTCCTTTTGTATCCTGAGTTGTTGCAAACGTCACCTGCTTGTTTCCTGCTAGAAAGGTTTTTATATGTGCAAGGAAGGGAAAGGATCAAACACGCCCTTAGAATTGGCTAGTTATCGACAAAGGTCATTTACCTTCTTAACTCACTGTTAATGAGGTATTCCAGCAAACTTGTGGTCTCATAAGCAAAAAAAGTGAAAGGAGAGGATGTTACCAGAAACTTAATATGCATCTTCTAGGAAGTTGTGGCATTTAATTAGGTGATATAAACTACTGGCAATGCATGAGCCTCTTTGCCGAAAGCAGGCAGCTTATACAGTTGAATTGTCCTGCAAATTTTGAGCCTACAAATTTAGAGTCAACTAGGGCACATGCTTTTGGTGCATAAGATGCAATGTCTTTGCCTGATGTACCCATATTCTAACCTAGTGTATCAATGCAGATTATGTCCACAGAAACAGAAGATACAAAACTTAATGATGTGAATCCAGATGCACAACAAGTTGACCATACAGGAACTAATAGTTCTTCTTCTATGGACATTGGCAACGAGGATGACTGCCAAACAAGCACCCAGGATGAGAAAGCAGAATCAGTTTCAAAGGCCGAGCAAGTTAATGCTGAAGGTGGTAGATCAGGCCCAGAGAAGGTCCTTAAAAGGCCAGATAAGGTTCTGCCATGTCCTCGCTGCAACAGTATGGATACCAAGTTCTGTTATTACAACAACTATAATGTTAACCAACCCAGGCACTTTTGCAAGAATTGCCAGAGATATTGGACTGCAGGGGGTACTATGAGGAATGTGCCTGTGGGTGCTGGTAGGCGTAAAAACAAGCACTCCACCTCACAATACCGCCACATAGTGATGTCATCTGATGGTCTAGCAGCTGGTCAAGCAGATATTCCTAGTTTGATGCATCATCAGGCTCTTCCTTGTGGGCCTTCTGTCCCTGTGAGGGCTACGCAAGGAAATGGAACTGTCCTAAAATTTGGAGTTGAAGCGCCACTTTGTGAGTCTGTTGACTCTGTGCTCAATATGGGAGAACAGAACAAGAGTACTGATTTTGGCTCGACGACATTTGGTGAAAACAAGGAAGAGCATTCTTGTGTATCTTCTGTGACGGCTTCCAATTGTGCAGATAAAAGACTACCTGAAAATGCAGTTCACAACTTACAGAATGGCTTGCAAGGATACTGTAATGGACTTACACCTCCTCCTCATCTGCAATACTATCCTAGAGCTCCTTTGATGTACCCCTGGAGTCCAGGATGGAACAACATTTCTGGCATGGAAGCAGGGAGGTGCTCATCTGAGCTTGCTCATGGGTCAGAAAATGGCAGTCCTAGTACGATTTTATGGACTCCTCCACAGGTGATGGCAGTCCCTGGTATCTGTGCACCCAGTACTCCTTTTCCTTTTGTTCCTGCTTCCTTTTGGGGCTGCATGTCCACCTGGCCTAACAGAGTGTGGAATGTACCATGGATACCGTCTTCATCAACTAGCAACCATTTGAGCAATGGCTCTCCGAATTTGGGAAAGCATTCAAGAGATTCCAGTTTGCAGGTCGACAAAAATATGGAAAAATCTTTATGGGTTCCTAAAACCCTTAGAATTGATGACCCAGATGAGGCTGCAAAGAGTTCGATTTGGGCTACTCTTGGCATTAAACCTGATGAAAAGTCTGTCTTTAAGCCTTTCCAGTCTAAAGCTGAAAACAAAGGTAAGACATCAGATGCTGCTCAGGTCTTGCATGTGAATCCAGCAGCATTATCCCGCTCTCGGTCATTTCAGGAGAGCACATAAGCAGGTGTAGGTCATGCTGGCAGACTTCGTTATATCTTGCACTATAGGTGCCAAATGGATAAGGATTTAGGAGCCACTTGTTGTTCCAACATGGTGGCACTTCCATATGCACCTTTTAGCAGCACAGCTGAACATAGAACTTGCTCATGCCTTGTTAGAATCTGCTGGGGCGAATCACCAGGCTTGTTTAAATTTCTTTGATTGTTTAGGAATTGTTGTTGTAAATAGTAGAGAAAGTATGTCTATAGCTTTTATTGTTTTACATTAGCAGATCTTTCCAGTCCTGTCTCTATAGGGGATCAAAGAGAAAGCATGTAGTCAGTAGGTATAGTATGGACACTTGAATGCTGGAAAAATAAAGGCCTTAATGTCTAAACTTTATTCCTGATGAGATAAAACAAATAGTTGATCTAGTTCTATTAAATTTTTCTGTTGCTTTTGAGGAGGATGACTCCTTTGTAATTTGTAGGAAGTTTTAACTTGAATTTCTAGTTAATATTGGTGAACCTAATTTCAGAAATTACTTCTCATCCTCTTCTGCAATCATGGCTGTTCCAAGCTAAAGTCCATCTGAAGTTAGAAAAGCGGCTGCGCTTCTCATCGGAATAAGATAGGGTTTTGTGCATATTGAAGTAGAATGTGGATTTCATGGTCACCACTTTGTGAAGAAAAGCTAGTTACCTGCATAAAATTGTCTACTAAAGGATGGTAAAGTTATAGTTACGGAACAACTAGATTGTGTTAGGTTTACCTAGTGACCTGCATACAATTGTCTTTAATTAGTCAGATTCGGATGAATATTCTGAAATCTAAATGCATCTCCTTCTGCAGCTGTCATGACATTTGTGGTCCTATTGTGGACTTAAAGGCTATTGATGATTCTGACCTATTTATTTCCTGGGTTGAGTAAGAAAAAGTGTTTGCTGGATATGACAAAATCTTATCCTAGTATGTGTTGCCCTGATTTAGGATCTGGTCCCAAATTACCCATCGTAAAGGTCTAGAAAAATTACAGAGTTCTACCTATTCACAATATTAGTCTCCTTGTTGCCATCTTCATCAAATTATTTTTGGAAGCAATGGTGCTTTAGTTACTGTGTTAACTTCAGTCTTGCTCCTTTCCCTTTAAAATTCAGACCCACATTTCTGCCTTTGGCCTTCTTTTATAGGGGGTAAGTAACCAAGTAAATTTGAGTTATTTTCTTTTACTGTACTAGCAAAAATTGTTATTCTTATGGACTGTCATCTTGTGATATCTCTTATTTCTTCATTCTCGTAGGCTATGCCAAACTGTTTTCTCTTTTTCTTGGAAAAAAAGACTTTATTTTTCTTGGATGGGCTCAGGGAAGTATATTTTGCTTGCATGCTTTGAAGCCATATGGAATTGAATGGATCCCAGTGATGCAACTACAAGCCCTTTGTATTGGCACATAATCTACTTACTTTCTCTTTGCTCTTTGCTCTTTGCTCTTTGCTCTTTGCTCTCTCTATCTGCATCATAAGTTGCTCATGTGGAAGGAAAAGGACCTTCCTTAATGCCAACTCTGCCATCTCTTCTATTAACAGAATTCCTTATTCGAATGCCTGAAACTTCACACATGCATTTGTCCTTCCTCTGTTCATCATACGGATCAGTTCTCTTGAATATACCTGTCATACAAAATGATCCTGACTTCTTTTTTTCAAATTTTATTTCCCTAATCTTTTTAAGAAAAAGATACTATGTTCAACTAAACATTGACTCTCTACGTGTTAAATGCTAATATACTCAGAAGAGGTTGATAAGTAAAATGATTGTTATACACGTATTCTATTTCCTCAGGGCTTCAAGCTCCTCCAAATTATTAAATCATATGAGAGCATTTTTGTCATGTTAAATAACTTCTCCTTACATAATAATTTTTACTCTATTAATATCAGTATAAATCAACTCATACTTACCATGAACCAGACTTTGCAAGCTTCATTAAAAAAAAAAACCCAAAGAGCTAGTCATTCTCAGTATATAAATTGAACAGCTGAACTAATTCTCTCAAAATATAGGTTGATAAGACTTAATTACTAAGCTATAAGGTGTGAAGTTAACAAAAACAAAAACAAAAGGTATATAGAGAAGTAACACAATATTCAAATCACAATGCGTTACAAGTATATTGGATGATATGGGCGGTGGGGAAAACTCCAAAAAGCTCTACACTCTTTCTTAGGTAATATTCTCATAGAGGTAATATTCTCAGAGCCATCCCATTCCCATGGATGGGTTATAGTGCTTCACAACATTTATGATTCCAATGAATTCCCTGAGGAAGATGATATCATCCAGAGCAGTGAAGTGTAGTGGAAACTGCACGTCTTTCTAGATGAAAGCTAATTGAATTGTATGCAATCAAACTTATTCCAATTAGGTCAAGGCATAGAATATCTGAAGTCTGAACATGGTCATTTTGAGGAATCCTATGCCCCCCACCCCTAACTGAGAAAAATTAAAATGTGCATTTTTTAAGTTTTAACCTTGGAATTATATGCCTTTAGATTTATTTGGAGAAAATAAAAATTATGATAACAGTTGTGCTAGAATTGAAAGAAATTTCTATGAATGTAAATGTGCATATTTTTTTTAATCTCTCTTTATACATCCTCTTGCCCTCATGGGCCTGGCCCAATAGCAAATATAAGAGCCCAACAAAGAATTATTGAGGAGAAAAATAATGAATTAATTTTGTTTAGACCCTTTCAACTATTGCTTATTTTCGCCTACATTTTCTAAATTATTTTTGATATACATAGACCTCCTAAATTATATAAAATATCTAACAGTTGATGGAAAAGGTAAAATGGGCATAAATGTCTCTCTACTTATAACGGTATTTTTTATATTAATATTTCTCTTTTTTTCTTTTATCTAATAATAAGAATATAAAAGTTACAAATTAAAAATAATAGAAAACCAATAGAAGAGGGATTTAAGAGGTTTAATTTCAGTAGCTTATGCAGTCTGTGCGAAAATGATGGATGATTAATTTAGAAAGTCTAACTTGAATTCTTTGGATTCAAGGTAAACTAGTATAATAGTTAGTTTGTGATGTCGCTGTCTGTAATTATTGAAGTATTTTGACTTTACTTAATTACCATGGATACGTTAATGAGATGTAGTAATTACTAGTCAACTCCATTCTTCATGGTATCTAGAACTAGGCGACAAGACCTATTAGTTCTTGTATGTCTTTGGGTAATTAAGGTGAAATTGTAAGCATATCAGAAACATATATATATAACCATATGATTAATTCGGAAAAACTGCAAATTGATTGCTAGAACATCACGTAATTTTCTCTTTGATAAAGGTGAGATATGAACATGGCTATCTCTAATTACAAAACAGTTCTTTGATATAAGTATATATATATATATATATATATATATATATATATATATATATATATCTCACTTTGCTCATGTACTCATACTCATGTTGATGCCATATCGTGCACGTTTCATAAAAAAATATTCTTTATATTTCTTCACAAAATTCCGAGGCATGAATACTACATAGCTATGTACTTTAGAACTTGCTGATATTTTCTAAATTTAATTGGCTATATTTTGTGGTAATTGCCTATACAATATAAGTTATTATACAAACACAATATGAACAGATATATTGGGACATATTCAAAGTTGCAGAAAGATATGAATATCAAGTCCGTAAAATCGAGTTGTTCTTGTTTACAATCAATATTTGATGCTTCCTCAAAATTATTTGATTAACAGATCATCTATCAGAGGGTTAAACTTAAAAGTTCGGACTTTGCGAAAGCAATGAATCATGCATATGGATATATGTAAAGGGCTCAACTGCATGAACATAGAGGATTTCTAAATTTGCTTGCCACGTTATACATATTACATACACATGAAGTCTATAAGAAAACTTAGACTCATGTCCGGACCCTCGACATGGAACTATAATTAAGTACGGGATTGAATAATTAACAGGAGTTGAGAAGAGACATAGATTCAGGCATGCATGCAAGCTTGCTTCTGATCTAGAGACTGAAAGCTAGCTAAAGATCCTTGCTAATTGAAGTGCTCGATAGAGAGCAGACTAAGTAGCCCTTGAAACCTGTAAAGGGATAAGAAATATAGTGGAACTTAGTGATCTTAAGTTATTTCGTAACAAATTACCAACCTTGAAGAAGGAGAAAGACTGTAAAAGAATAATTCTGAGTAAATGTTTAGCAACGAGCTTACCAAGTAGTAACTTTCACCCATCTGCAAGCTGTGCATTAGAATTCCATACTCATTAACAGGAAGAAGCTCCCCAGAGGAATGGACTAGCATGACATCTTGACCAAAGATAGCTCTCAAGTCTATAGGACCCCTTGGAACCTCAGAAGGGACCCCATTGATGAACACAGTGATGGTGGCTATATTGCATGCATTGAAAAGATTTAGCTAGCTAACAATAAATATGTGGAAGTATGCAGATTAATTGGAAGGCTGTGATTCCATAACATTAATATATTAGAAATTTATAGGAATTGTCATGCATGGATTGAAGACTATCATTGCATGTGGAAGAAGGTCATGTATACAAAGTCCAGGTACAAAATAGCATGAGAATCCGATGCTACAAATTGCACGAGGAATCCAATGTTGAAATAATGTCAGCTGCACTTAAAAACTCTAAATATATAGGATAGTATATTGCATCAATACTATCATAACTAATATAGGAAATGATGAACACATATAATATAACAAACTAAAGAAAGAAAAAAAAAACCTCTACAGAATGATGGAAAACAAGAAACAATAATTAATTAAGGCCTCAAAATCCCGTAAACTTCAAATTAAAAAAGAAAAAAAAAATCTGCAAAATTAAAGCTATCTAACTTGTAAGATAAGAGAATATTGATGTGGTCAATTAAGAGAATTTATGAGAAATTCATGTGCTAGCATGATATAGTTAGCATGCATATGGCAAATATTTCATGAAAAAAAAAATCTATATGGTGTGGCCATAATAAAAGACCTTTAGATCTATAGAGGAAATTAGCTAGTGCTAATATTCTATTTCAGGCAAGGGATCTTGTTCTTTAGAACAATATATCCAGTCATGCTCCTCATCCCTAATCAAACACAAAAGTACTCTAATACCACTAAACAAGCCATGCATGCATCTTAAGATATCAAAGTTGGAGGTTAATTTATAGAAGAGAAGCTTGCGAGGCCATGCAAGTACGAACCAGGTTGATAGTACTGAAACTGCGAGGCATGATCCATGAAGCCCATCTGACGAGAGATGGCGAAGAGATCATCCGGGCTATCCTCTCCCACGAAACTAGAGGATGAACAAGAAGTAGCAGATGAAGAAGAGGAAGAAGAAGAAGAAGAAGAAGTCGTAGTAGTAGTCGTCGCCGAAGGAGAAGAGAAGAAGCCTCCATTAAAAGAACTATTAGACGAAGAGCTCGACGACAAAGCACCCTCATAAACAATTGCACCTCCAACTTGTTGCAATCCACCTGAAGCAGCCGCCTGCATCTGCCTCTGCCGACGGCGCGACCTCGACCGCCGGTTCTGGAACCAGTAGAAGACGTTCGCGTCCCCGACGGCGCCGAACTTCTCGAGGAGCTTCCGGATCCTCACAGTCTCATCCTTAGGTGGGTTCACCATCCCACTGTTGAAGATGGACTCGAGTATTAGGATCTGCTCTGGCTTCGGGGTCCACCGGGACCGTGCCGGCTCCGCCGGAGCACGGTCGTTGGCCGAGCCATGGCTAGGGTTGGTGTCAGTCTTGCCTTGTTCCATGAAGAAGAAGAGAAAGAGGAGGAGATCGAGAAGCTAAGTCAATGGTTTTGATAAAGAGGAGTAGTGAGCAGTGACTACTATATCGTTTTATAAATAGACAAAGAGAGAGGAGAGGAGAGGAGAGAGTGACACCAAGACAATATAAATGTTTGCATACACATGCGTGTGCGGCTGAGGTACCTTTATATAGGGCATTGTGTATGGAAGAATGTCTCTTGCTTAGGGTGGTGGAGAGGAGAACAAATAATTAGGGAGTAATTAAGCTCATGCCCTATCCATCCATAATGACTAATATAACCCCTTCCCCCTTTGCTAATTGCTAGTGTAGTGGTTAAACACAACTACAGGCTATATATGCATGCATTTGGAATTTTGGTCATGGATGGATTAATACAACGGGAGAGGGGGACATGTGTGGGTCCCACAAGTTTTGGGGGCATTGACCTTTGGAAGAGGAGGAGGTGGGGTGGGGGGGTTCCATTAGGGTATCTTGGTTCCATTTGGTGTGAAAGCGAAGGGCCAAAGGTGGTGGCATGTGAGGGTTTAAGGGGCGATGCATGGGAATATGGGCCCTTTTTGTTAAATTGTCATACAGCCAAAGGGTGAGAGAATATTTTAAGGTGGGCAGGGGGGCCAGGGGGGGCCTACGACTACGAACCATCCAAGGAATGGTTTAAAGTAACAGGTACCCTTATTTATTAGGGCTGACGTACCTAGTCCACATTCTTTATATTAAGGGCTAATTTTTATTTTTAACGCGGACAGCAGGTAGCAGAAGAAGAATTAAGAAAGTCCAGGGGGTTTTAATTGCAATTTGTAACGCATTGCTGTCCCCCTCCTTGGCCACCCAAAGAGGAGGCGATGCATGGTAGTTCTAAATTTAAAAAATGAATGAAGTTGTCTTTTTATTTATTTTACTCGATCTACTCCTCCTTTACCTCATTGGTGAAAAAACTTTATAATATTCATCTTCTACTGGGTGCTTACTGTAATTATTATCTTCGACGTGCCAATTCATGAAGCTTCCTAGGTAGATGTGGATCGTGTGATATCATTTTTTTTTTCTTCCTCTTAAGTTGTCATGCATGCATGTCATGTCTTGCATGCATTTATGTGTTACAATATTCTTTCCTTTTTGTTATAAATAAAATTTATTATATACATCCATATATATATATATAGCTTTCATTTAGCCGAATTTTAATTTACCCATATTTCCTTTAAATTTAAACACAAACCATCTATCTATGATCACGACTAAGTTGTAATTATTAGTCATCTGTTAGTTGAAACGGATGACTAATATATAGATGGAGGAGCCATTTGGTTATTATTATTTTTTTCTATTTATTTATGATAGCTAATATTAGTGCTAATAAAATATTCTTAGTTTTGGATGAAAAATCTAAGTGATATATTTTGGTATGAATCACAAGGGGTTTAGGGTTTAAATGTTTTAAATTAAAGTATAAATGGATAAGTTAAAATCAAGCTAAACTGCAGTATAACTTGTCCTTCCATGTGGTTGATTTATTATTTTTTTTTTCCTACCCAATAAATAATACCAAATTTTATATGATGCAATTTGAATTTAAATTCGAGAAAACGCATTCGAAACGTCTTTTAACCATATGAACAAAAAATCATAGCTAGAGTAATTTGCCCCCAAGAAACTGAGACAAGACTCATAGAACAAAGAGAAGTGAAAACTATTTAGAGACAAATCCTGATGATCACATGACATTTCTGACACTTGATCTTGTAATAGTGTGTGAGACATATGTCTCTCTTCTTCTTCCCATTGTTATGACTCTCATGAAGTTAATTATTAAACGGTAGAGCGAGATGCATGTGTACATCTTCCTCACCATAACTAGAACTACTCTCCTGGTATTTAATTATCACCATAATTAAACCAAGTAGTCCTCAGATTAACTACTAAGTGCTAGTACTAAGCCAATAGAATTTGGTCAAAACACTTTTGGCCAACAAAGTCAAGAGATGGGTCACATTTTGTCTATTTTGATCATTGTTTTAATATATAAGTTACACATGTAGAGAAGATTCCTAATCCTTTCAACATGTATATGGGCCCTCCATGTGCTATGCTTTTTAGTGCAATCCTGATAGATTAACTTTGTTAGATCTATGCCGGTGTTATAATATGGAAACCTTTCTTAGGTTTTGAATAAAAGACTATCGTTCTCTTTTAGCTTAAGCTTTTAAAACAATAGTTATAAACGGTATCTAAAGCGGTAACCTATGTATTATGATTATGCTTTGAAATATATATAATATATATATATATATATATATATATATATATATATATATGCGAGATGAAACTGTGGATCAAGAGGACAAGCTTTTGGCTGCATGTCGGATGTGGACTAAGTCTAAGAGATCTACTAGCTAATGCATTCATGCATGTCTCCCAAGTTTCCTTCAAATAAAGTAATCTTTCTTTGATACTTAAGTCGAAAGGATTATGAGTATTCATGTGGACTGAGTTGAAACAAACAGTTTATGTTAATGATGAAAAGAGAAGAACTAGACGAGTAGCAAGGTATTAACAAAGATTTGCTCATAGAATGATCTCAAATTATGACATTCCAAAGTTAATTTCTCCGCAAATGAAGCCCTTGTCAAGAAGCCAAAGGTTTTGTAAAGTGATTCTAAAGCTCAATGCATGTGGCCCCAAAAGCCTAACCCAAGATTAGTGGTCCATGTCTCTCAACAACCATCCTTTTATTATCATCACTACATATGAGCGAGCATATATATAACTATTATAATAATAACATTACACTAACAAACATCTCTCTGTTGTTTAGTTGCAGTTTTAGTTATGTCAATTATTTTCCCTAATCTATTTAATTATCTGGAGGCTTGTGATCTCAGGATGAATAGATGTCGGTTTCTTTGATTCCTCACTGACTGCTAATGCCAGATATGTTCAGGTCGGCATAAAGAATCGATCCGTGTAGGACTAAAGATCAAACTATTAGGGTTTCTAATTTTCTTTTTCTTTTTTAATTAGTATGAATAGATAAGATTTAAGTTTTTGGAGTGATGCGTATGATGCTCAATCACTAATCATAGTAAAAGATCTAACAAGTCCTTGTCAAATTAGTGTTCGGCGCAAATTAGATGCTCTATCTTATGCAACTCTTTGAATTATGAGCGCGAATGACTTAGTACTGAATGAATCAACTCGCATCGAATCCGTGCTCAATTTCACTCTGCTGCTGATGCGAGAGGTGAAATTTTCAAATGAACGCATGTTAAGGGTAATTAGGGATTTGTGCAGGCCTTAATTAAATACCGAGGACACGGAGACGTGCAATTTTGCCTAACTTGATTGGGGATGATGATTTGACTCCGCCCGTCATGGAAGGTTAGAGTAGTGGTCGACCAATGCGATCCATTCGTACAACTCTACCTCCCCTCATTAAATAGGGTTAGGGTTAGGGTTTTGGATGTCTCCATCCTAAGCAACAAATGGGCAAAACCCTAACCCTAGCTAGGGTTTATAGTGGCCTCCCACGGACGTTACAGATGTGACAACCAAGGTTTGGGTCACAGGAGTCTCTGCACATTTAAGAATGATGCTAATACCCATGTTGATATTATCTTTGTTTAATCTTCTTCATATATATATATATATATATATATATTAGTATTTTTGCGCAAAAGATTTACTACTACTGGTGTTGTTGTTACTCTTCCACTATAATTAAATCTTAGTTCACATGTGAAATTAAAAAAAATTATTCTGGTGCAAGTCTTTAGCATAACAAGTAAACAATTACTTATCGCATTATTAGTACAGTAATACCTACTTCTTTCTTATTTTCTTTTCTATTCAATATTTTTATATTTACTAATTACTATTTTTTCTTTTAAAAAGACATCACTTTTATCATTTTAATCGCTCCCTCTCTTTCCTCTCTCTTGTCTTTCATCTTTTTATTCATCAATTATAAAAAATATTATAGTTATTCGTTAAATTATCATTTCAACTTTATGTCATATCAAGTATAATTATTACATATTATACTAGATTATAAAAAAAACACAAAAGTAGCTTATACTAGTATTGAATTTATTCCAAGAGTGAACAAAAATAATAACCGAGTAGAAATATGTACATGAATATCCAAATAATAAAAATTTTGTTCATGGAACCTAGCAATGAACATATAATTGAAGTTGTATTCAACTTTGCAAAATAGGCAGCTGCAATAAGAACAGGTTCGCTTAAGAATGAAAGCATTTCTTCTACCAACCCGGTGTATTACACATGAGGATGAGATCCACTTTCGCAGCTCAATCAATTTACAAATAAGTAATAAACCATGTCAGTAAGTGGATGAACAGATTTGTATGGCATTGCTTTGCATATTATTTCAACAAGCCAGCAAACGGGCCGATACCGGAGTAAAAGATAAATCGACAAAGAATAGTGTGCAAACCCTCTGCTACTGTATGTGACAATGTTCTCGTTGGTTTTTCTGACCGAGTGTTCTCATTTAAATGCCCAAACTTGTCCAGTTCTCTGGAAATTTGAATGTCATTGGATATGAAGTACTCAGAGAAAGCCTTCCTAGTACTGTAATGCAGAGAAAGCATAACCATAATAAAACTATTCCGATTACGTGGTAGATTGATCTGAAACAAAAAAAAATGTGGCATTAGCAACTCTGTTCAGTTTTTATACGATAAGGCACCAATTCTACAATTACATATATGAGAGTATACCCATAAAACTCTTTTTACTCAGGTAGCTAACATGATCAGAAATGCAAGCAACTAGAAATAAGTCTGCCACAAATGAAGTGAAGTCATCATTCAGATGCGAGGGAAGTCAATTTAGAGAGAAAAGGACTTACCAGTAACCAGGCTAGTATCTATATGGAGTCTATGATGATTATACAAATGGCTGCTGAAACTATACTTCCCCATATTGATACACGTGACCTCCAGGCTAAGTGGAAGTTTACCAAAATAACTGCTGCAAGGGTCCATATGTCTCCTAAATTAGACCCATCTGTAGTATTCTCTTCTCTCTGTATGCAAAACAAGGGATGCAGAAAATAGCTAAACTCTGCCAAAGGGAATCAACAATACTGAAGATGAACAACTTTAAGTTGTATTTTTCGTCCCTCTGGCCAGCTCCATAGAACCTGGGGGTGCCTCAGTAGTGTCCTCCTACTCGGATCCTTATCAAGAATTCCAACAACAATTGTTGGCAGAGTTGTATATAGAACAGAATATAACATACTGCTCCATTCAGTGATCGCAGTTGTCAGGGCAAAAGCTGTATAAAGAACAGACCTGCGATGACATGGCAAAAGGTTCTTGTTAGGGATCTAAATCCGGATATTGTTATAAGAGAAATTAAAAAGGTAGATCTTGGAATAAGGTGATTATAATTGTCGTAAACAAAGATATATAGTTTGCAGTGACTAATTCGTTGTCTACTACCAACCCACTCTGATATTGATTCAAAATATATGAGAGAACTAGAGAGAATACTAACTTACCTGAAAAGAACAAATACAAATGCAGCATTTTTGTAAAAATTGTACAAGATCATGTAGACCATCCTTAGATAATTCCAATGATCACCGTGGACCAATAAAAGGGGAACAAAAAATCTGAACTGTCCCATAGCAAAATCCGCGGCCATAACAGCCTGCCGTCCCTCTCAAGCACTGATGCCAATCCCAATGTCAGTCGTTTTCATCTTTGAGACATTATTTGCACCTGGATCCCACAGGCTCATCAAATTACTCAAACTGAGAGAATGAAATCATGCCACAACACCTGCAAGTATCTATTGAAGAAAAATATTTGAGATGAGTAGTATCTCCAATATCAAGTCATATCGTCTGTCCTACTCTTTACTAGTGCAACTATTCCATAGGATTACATCACCTGCCTTGGCTAATTTGAACAGCTGCATAATGCAAGCAAAGAAAAACTGAATAAGCATCACTATGTAAACCAAAATTTATGCTAAGGACCGAGAACCAATGTCATTTTAAATTTTAAAAGATTTATGCATATTACCTTTTCTTTCAACTGTGCCTCAAGAATATAAACAAGGCTGCTACCATCAGTTTTTAAAGCAAGAGATATCCTAGAAGATCCAGTTCCTGTTATAGCATCCTGCACCACAGAAGATATTGCTGTGAGTTTTTTAGACATTGTACAGGACTCCCTCGAGTGGCTACTTATTATAATTTGAGTCAATCCATTGGTGATCAGTTTGCAACAATAGCCAATGGAAATAGCAGTTTCTTGCTTGTCCCCTGTTAGAACCCATATGCTAATCCCTGCTTGCCTCAGAGATTCTATGGCATCAGGTACTCCTTTTTGTAGCTTATCTTCAATTCCTGAGGCTCCCAATATATGGATATTGCGTTCTATACTAGTTGCAACAGCTCATAGTAAGTCTCCCCTTCTGCACAATGCTGAACTAGCTCTTTCATAGGCAGATTGCCATAATCAAGCTCGTTCCACTCAACTCGGTCATGCCAATAACTAATGGTCTCAGACCCAGTGATGAGTAACTATGGAAAGGCATCTCGGTGGCATGAACTATGTCAAAACTGAGATTTATCGATGACTCCAAACATTGAGCTGCCTGCACCTTTCACAGATACCTTGACTGTTTCATCACGACATCTGACTATGATTGGCATCCTCTTATCAAAGCCATGGAGACCTAATATGACAAATCTGCGCATTCCATAACACCGAAAAAAAGTTATGAACGAGAAGACGCTTCTCTGTGTTACAGGAGCTGATAAAACTAGAAACTGCAAGGGAACTGATATTCTAGCATAAAAGAATCAAGAAGAAAACATAAATTACAAACCTTTTGCAGGACTCCCTAAAATTTTAGGAAATTGTAACATAATAATACAGTGACAAAGTTTAAAATAAGAAAATGCAAATAAATATAAACTCTTAACTATGGAATAAAATAATAGTCAAACTAGAACAAGGAATATTTAATTTAATGTCCAAATGCTTACTTAGCTAACCATATTCATACTTAACGTCAACAGACAGGGGAGATCAACACCTCAAGCAGTACCAAACCACTATTAGGAATGCTGTTATCTAACAACCATCAATACCTTGTACTAGTCACGGAAGCTGCTGCAACACTCGCTGTCAATCTGAGCAAGAAATGCATAACCACAAATTCTACAACTATTTATGACAGAAACAATGTCAACTGGAAAAACTCATCTACTGATATGAATAGTGCATGCATTCATGCTATTAGAAAGTACCAATATGCGAAGCAAATAGAAGATCAAAATTCAGTCAGGAAAAGGTTGCTAGTCTCAGACTGGCAGCTGTACCGCTTAGGAATTAGGATAGTAAGCAAATCATAATAGCAATCAATGGCAACCTTCTTACTAGCAAAAATAGGAGGAAAGAGAGAATCAAGCAAGCAAAGAAAAATATAGTACCTCTAAGAGTCCCCAAGAACACTAATTACTATGTGACTAGACACTCTACTTTATAATGGAATGGACTCGCATATCACCCGGCGAAGGAGCTACGCTGTCACTGCAATCAGATCCTCCAATACTGAAAATCCATCTGGTAGATTATCCAAAAAAAAGATGTATTTAATCTGCTCCACATCCTCAATTATATTAAAAGACCTACACTGAAACCTTGATTTCAAGCCTCATTATACAAGTTGGCATCCTGCCCAAGGCGGAATTGGGATCATAATCTGGATAACAATCAGCTACATGAGAAACGAGAAGCATACCTGCATTATAGTCCCATAGTAGTTGTCCTACCTCTCGTCGCCACCAGAGTAGCCTCTCTTCCTAAAGAACACTAACCGCCCAACATAATCCGACTAGAATCCCCGATAACAACGTCTCTCTGTTCATACGCGTCTCCGATCGGCTCCTCTTCAACGGAGCCCCTGCGCTATTATATGCATGACCTTTGTCTCCCTCCCGACGTACACCGCAACGCCGATCGCCCACGCCGTGTCCTTGAGCTCGCAACCTCGGAGGACTACATTGGATGGATCAAGCAGGATCCGCCTCCCATCAATGTCCAAATTGGCTTGGAAACCATAGATGTTCCGATTCTGTTGCTCGCATCAAACAACTCCGGCGAGAGCAAGACCAAGCCGCCTGGAAGCAGCTCGTCGGCGAATCTTCTTCTCCAGTGTGCACATTTCTTAACTTCCATCTTTTCAAATTCTTAAACAATATCATGCAATGTTCTTTCGTTTTAGGCCATGTAATCCTCCTCTAATAGCACGGGTGGATTTCAAATAAAAGTAGAGGAATAATTGAGGTGAAGGGATTGATTGGCAACCTCTGCAGCCATTAATAAGCCAAGAAGAATAGATTAGGGTATCGTTAATATAATTACCCGTATCTTAAAAGAATCCAATGTTGGGAATTGGGAGGGCATAGCCTCCCAAAAATCCAAGTCAACTGAATGATAAATTTCGACGACTTGGATGTGGACTTCCTCGAGATTATCAGAGTTGACTTCCAAAGACGTACTCCATGCCGTCCAACTAAAATAATTGGAAGATAGTATTAAAATAGATCATGTTAACCAAAACAATGGGACCATGTACAGTTGTTGTCTCCTTCACCTTGGTCTCGTAGGAAAGCCAATGGCAATTTAACTCCATAAAGCAAAGCATACAAAAGAAAGTTCCATCCAACTTCTTTGAAACTACTACTACTACTACTACTATTTGCCTATTTTTTGCATTTATATATACCTCAGATTCATTTCAAACTCTTTCCAACAACTCCTGAGCCATGTCATCATTTGCCATGCAATTGTTCCACCACCTTGATCATCTCTTTCGCAAGCTCCACTGCTACGCAGTGATCCATGAAGGAGATTTGCATGCCCATGACGCAGAGGAGGTGATGGAAGCCCTCGGATTGCGGAGCGCGAAAGGGTTGGATCAGAGGAGCAAGCATATGGATGAAGCGTACGCACTGATGGAGGAGAAGGAAGCGAGTGAAGAGGAACTGGAGGAGGCTTTTCAAGTGTTTGATGGAGATGGTGATGGGTTGATTAGTGCGGTGGACTTGAGAAGTGTCATGAGGAGGCTGAGGCATGAAGAAGGGATGAGGTTGGAGGATTGCAAGAGGATGATAAGTGCTTATGATCAAGATGGAGATGGTAAGATTAATCGCAAGGAGTTTAGGAACCTTTTAGAACATGCAGTATAGTAGTAGTGGCTTATTCTTGTTCATCATCTATATATATATATATATATATATATATATATATATATATATATATATATATATAATGCTTTATGTCATGGTAACCAGGAAGAATATATCAAATTTTCAATAGCACTTTCATATTATGGGCCCAAATACAATTAAAAATGGAAGGCCCACTAAAGCATTTTGCATCGGGTGAGAGCCGAATATAACTTTAAATTAAGCATATTAAAATTAAATTAAAGATATAAGATTTTTGTTTACATTAGTTTACCTATTTAACACAATAGGTACTACTACATCTTGAAACAAATGAATTTAATCCTATTTGAGCCGTAGTATGACTGCGCTTCTTTTGTTGTTGTAACTGGCCCATGGGCCTTAATCCATGGCCTTCATACATATTCCTTTTTCTAATAAGAATTATACTTGGACGATAGTATGATACTTGACACTAATAGATGGAGAATGTGAAACTACTCATTTATTTTATGTTAAAAAATAAGAGTAAAGTATATAATAATAATAATAAATAGCTACTTTAAACTATTCACGCCCAAATGGGTAGGTTACAAGATCACATCACAAACTCACAAGCTCTCAACTAACAAAATACGGATGTTTCCACCGACTACTTAGTTTAATAAGGTAATGATGGGAAAAAGTTACTCCTCCGAGCCTAACTCTAACTACATAGCCAAAAAAAATTCTAAAACAAAACTAATACTCTTCCAATTCCCACGCACCGAAAGCTCCATCATCCATCCGTGACAAAGACCAACACGAGACCTCCCTTATAGATAGATAGTTAGTTAGTTAGTCCAAATGACTAATTAAGAGCCTCATTAGATTCTTATTAAATCAAATACTAGGTTAATTAATCAACTCAGTATCGTCGTAGAAATTTTTATTCTTTTAACACATCACCTCACTCTTTTAAGGGAATAAAAACCCGTGACAGGTTTAGGTAACCGGAATGACATTGATAGGAGAGTAGCCAGTGTGCCTTTTTTTTTCCCCCCCCCAGTTAATTTATTAGCAAATCTGGCCTCCAATTTCAAAGTTTGGTTGCAAATTTGTCGAATTGCGTGGAGGGGTATGGAAGTTTTTGGATTCTTGGAAATGTAATCATCTGGAGTTAAAAAGAAGAGGATCAATTAAATCATGGGATTAAATTAGTGGTGATAAGGACCAAGGATTGTAGTCTCTAGGTAGGGAGGACCTCGTGCATCAGATTAATTAGATTGATTCCTTTTGCCATCATCCATGGTCCTACTCAAAATACTGACAACATTCGCTTGTCTGCTTATGCAAAGATTAGTAAGTAGATAATCTATATTTTGGACTTTATATTTCCACTATTCGGGTATTTAATGTTTTTTCTTTTTCTTCTCATAGAATGCGGATGATGTTGCCATGTATTATCATGTATTATATAATCTTATTTAACCAACGGGGATTGAGATTCCCCGCGAGTTGTTCTTAGTACTAGTTTTAATCCTTCAATCTCATGTATTTGATTTTAAGCGGGATCGCGGGGAGGGATCAAATTCTATACGCCAATGTATTAATCTTATAATTTTCTATATTTAATTTATGGAATGAGCATTTTTTTTAAAAAGAAAGAGAAAAAAAAAAAAAAAAGGGGAACACCTCAGTTGGGTCCACCAAAAATATAGTGGTCGAGTGGGAGAACAAATGAGGCAATGCAAAGATCTTTTGACACCAAGTTAATTGGGCCATCTCAGCTGGTCGGCCGCCGGCTCTGTCCCTGAACACGTGGTCGGAGGATCAAAGTAGCCAGAAATGCCAAACAGCGGAAGAGAAGGATTTTATTGGCTTCATCTGGCGAGCTGCAACTTATTTTTTTTTCTCATCCTACTACTCACTCTGACGGCGATGGAGACGTCCACATAATTTTCCCTTCTCCTAACTCTCGTTTTTAACTTTTTTTTTTTAATCTTAAACTGCATGTCAGGAGGTGGGAATTACCTCATCTCCCAATAAATCCTCACATGTTAACACTGGAATCCCCTGTTTGTTTATTATGCTTAATTAGTTAGGCTGGCTAGCGATCCACCATTAAGGAGTATTTTAAGTATGTAGCTGTGACTTGTACGTGCTTGTAATACGATCGAGGTGGACCCCTTGGAACTAAAGTCGGTGCATGGGAGTACGTAGTTTGTATATATATACATTCTCCAAAGCTTGGATTAATGGGAAATTAAGAGTAGTTTGATGTCTTATTGGTGTTCTTGGAGACAACAAAGTGCGGCACTCAATGAACTATGAAAGAGCATCCTAGGAAAGTGGACATGCAACATAAAAGCATGATAAAAATTGGAATTAAAAAATAAATAAAACATCTCGAATAAGAGCCCCTTATCGGAGCTAGGTATCCAAAAAGATGTTTGTACTCACGTAAGGTAAAGCTCTTCTTGATGCTATCACGCGAAAAGAGCGAGTGCGTGGGGGCCGGGACTTAATTGGCGGTGATTGCCGTTATTGGATGCTCTCATGCAACAGTTGCTTCGTCACCACCCCTAACCAACCCTTTTCGTTGATCAGTTAAAGTTAAATTCATTTTTTTGAGTCTTTTATATACTTGCATACAATATTAAAAATATATATAATTGAGGAAAAGAAAGGGACGATGAATTAAGGAGAGAGGAGGAAAAAAAAAAAAAGGTTAAAAAAGAGAAGGAAGTGGGGCCCAACCGTCCGCTTCCCAGCAGGAACTGAATCCTAGTCTGATATTATTCTCACCGGCCCTTCCCCCTCCCCACCGCTTCCTCTTTAACGCTCTCTCCCTCCCACGTCCACCTTCGTTACGGTTTCAACAAAATTAAATTCCGAGAACCCCCCTCTCCTTCCCCCTCCCACACCAAACAGCACGTCCCCCCGCACACGTGTCACTCGCTCTTCGAGGCACACGTGTGTGAGCGGAAGGGAAATTTAAAAAAAAAAAGAAAAGAAAAAAGAAGGTGAAACCGCCATTTGGATACGGCCAAACCCGAGGTGACCGGACCGCACTACTAAACGACGGAAGGACAGAAGAGAAGAGAGCCAGAGAGGAGAGGAGAGGAGAGGAGAGGAGAGGAGTAATAAGAAGATAACGGAAGAGACGAAAGGTTATCAAACGGTTCCGTTAGGTGAAGCGTGTCAGGGTCACACGTGCCGCACGTCAAAGCTGACCCCGTGTGTCAGCTCCTTTTGTCGTCTTCCTCACAGTGGCTGTACCGGAAATTGGGTAGAGATTTCTCTCCCTCTCTCTCCTCTGCTCTGGAGATCCGAGGCAATGAAAAGGAGATCTCTTTTTTCTCTTCCTTTATTCTCTCTCTCTCTCTCTCTCTCTTAACATTTCTCTCTAACTTATTCGTAAAAAGCTCTTCCTATATTTCTATAAATCAACTCTTCTTCGTATTCTATTCTAAACGTACGTGTTACAGGCTCAGAGCTTTATAATATATAGAAGAATAGACGACGGACGTAACAAAATAAGTACGTTAAAGGAGGGTGTTTAATTTTGCAAATAAGGCTTGATATTAAATAAGAAAAATAAATAACTTAATTACAAAGGGTAAAAAGAAATTAACGAAGGATATATATATATATATATATAGAGGTATTAGGAGGGAGAAGGGGGTGTGAGGGGAAAGGGGGAAACAAGTTGCTTGGCTGTCTCCCTGACACATGCAATAATCGAGTTACAGTCAAACAAGTACTTACCTTCATGGCCCTACTACTAGGATAAGGATGAACACCCTAACATATCATATCAAACTATACATCTTTCCCACAATACTATTGGTTTCTAAATATAGTAAACATAAGTACCATAATACGATAAATCAGTAAATATAACTCTTCTTTTTCTTTTTCTTTTTCTTTTTCTTCTTGTTGGTATTTTAATAATTTCTGGGGGACTCTGTTAATTTGCATGGAAACTTTCACTTTATTTTATAAGCACATTGAGTTCTTTAGGAAACTATTTCCCATTCTTTTGGGGGAGGGGGCAGAGGGAGTAGACCTAATGTGGTCCTCCGCGCCACAAGTAATTCATGTCAGTGACGAGGAGTATTAAGGTTCTGTGTTTCATATATATCCACAGTAATGGAACATAGAAAAAGATATTTACTGGAGTGAGTTGAAGTGAGGGTCCATTCAACTTCATGATCGTTGGAGTTGGGTAGTTCAACAAATTACATGATTGAGATAGCTAAATGAGGAGGGACCCATTAAGCTGTGTGATATTTATTAGCATTCTTCATCAATTTAATGAGAAAATTGAGGGTTATAAGATGACATATTGATGGCATAATGTCTGTATGAGATGACCTTACTCTCTCTAATGATCAAATTAGAGCTCCTAAAATTAATCACATAATTATCACGTGACATATTTAACCAACAAAATAAATTGACAACCAATTCATGAAAAATTGCCTTTAGAGGTTTTACATAGCTTTGAGATGGTCTAGGAGTTCATGTAAATAAATATAATCATTTTCTTTATCGATATCTCACCCATTTAAGAATCCAGGTACTACTTAATAGAAACGCCTTTAATTTATACTTCTTTGGAAGTTAATTATAAGATCATAACGTATAGATATATAATCAATAAGATTAAGTTAAAAAAGAAACAGGTGAAGAGTTCATTAGGTCAATAAAAGAGGCTATATGGAGCTTTTCTAACGAAATTTAGTGGCTGCTTTTTAATATTTACACACATGGGTCGGCAGTTCTCCATGATCTCATATCATCATCTACTTTACTCTCAACTGCTCCCCACCTAAATGTACATCATCAGGACAAAAAATAGCTCTTAATTAATAGTATTAGTACCATAGTTATTTACAGTGATCTCTTTATTTGCAAACCTTCTCCAAGACCACTGTTTGTTGTTGGTCTTTTATGTGGAAATCATAATGCAACAATATACTCGTTATGTTAGTGGAAAGAGAGATGATTTTAGTGACCTAGTGGGGAATATTTTTGTGTGGTGGTAAACAATTTATCTTTAAATTTTCCTTTGCAAAAAAAGATAAGTTTTTTTTTTTTTTTTTTGGGATCATATTATAAGTATAGCGGCCGCAAAGTTCCTTAGTTTTATTTATGTTATTTAGAAGCAATTAGGAGTAGAAGCATCTTAATCCAATGGACAAGGATGAAGTGGACTGCCATTTTAAAAAGAGAGTTGCAGGATAAAAAGGCAAGGTGATATGATTCAAGCAGTAAAATTTGACTCCAAAAAGACAAAGATAAGGTGTTGGAAACTTGATTAAGGCTTCATTGGCTTTTACACACAGTGTTGAAACTGTTTGCTTGACTGGTGAACTAATATCAAGTGTTCAAAAGACAGTGCATTAAAACAATGTAACATGAGAATAGAAAAGTCTAACCATCAATGAAACATATGTTACAATAATTTCTCAACAAAAATAAGAGCCCACTAAAATGGTGATAACCATGCTTGCATAAACTAGAAAGGACAAAAGAGGAAGGAGGATAGACTGGCACTCCTCTAGTTGTAAAATACCAACTAAAAAAAAAAATAATAAGAAGAAGAAGAAGAAGAAGAGGAGGAGAGCTATCAATTCTTAGCATGCTTAAGAGGAGCCCTTGCTTTGGTCTGTTAACCTGCATTAGTAGCTGCCGTAGCAAATAAATAGTCTTTTAAGTTGCACAAAAGATGATCAAACCTAGGAGAGAAAAGCTCACCAAAAAGTACATGCTGCACTACTTTAGCATTCATTAGTAGCTAGAGTTCATTCATGTCCTGATTCCTGAGAGAGACCCCATTTAAGTCTTTCTAAATATTTTAATTCAAGTTCCCCATAAAGAAGAGGAGTTGTTTAAGATAAGACTAGAACAGAGGCAGTTATATGCAAAAAGGGGGGAGAAGAAAAAGAAAGAAAGGAGGGTGGAGGTGCAAAAATAAAAAGTAAATGGGAGTTAAAGTATCACAGTACATTTTACTATTTCCCCCCTATCATGTCCTTTAATTTTTAGTTTTTCTAAGAACGCAGGGAGTGGTGGGGGTGGCAAAGAGACAAGAGAGTTCTGGTGGTTTTGTCAAGGTGGAGAGGGACAGAGGCAGCTCTGATATAAGAGTGGTGAGGACTTCCAACCCACACGAGCGGCCTCCCCTTTTGAATTTGTGCATGCGACCCCCAATGCCCAAGTGAAGCAGAGAGAAGAGAGATCACAAATAACAAGAGAGAAAGAGAGGGAGAGAGAGAGAGACCCGTGTGGATTTCTTCCACCGAGGCTATTAGTTTTTTTTTTCCCTTCTTCTACGGTTCTTCTCGTAAACAGCTTCTTTGGTTTCTCCCATTCACCTGTCTCTGAAAGCTCTCTGTGTTAAAATAATAGTGTGATAAAAATCCTTCCTTTTCCTTTTTCTGGAGGTGTTTGGATTGAGGTTTCTGAGCAAACCCATCAAGGAGAGAGAGAGAGAGAGAGAGAGAGAGAGAGAGAGAGAGAGAGAGCGGCTAAAGTTCTTTCATACATTCCTGGTAATAACTATGGCACCTCAGCAGCTCAAGTCTTCACCTGAGATGGGTTTCTTTTCCCCTGCCCCACCGCCGCCACATCCACCTCCCACTTTTCATGGGTCTTTGGGTTCTCCCTCTAAGGAGAGGGAATGCAGGAGCTCTGAGGTGAGCTTCGCAAATTTCCAGGGGCTTAATGAGAAGGGCAACCAGAGCGAGGAGGACGAAGGTGACAACCATGAGAATGGACATCCCAAGCTATGTGCCAGAGGCCACTGGAGGCCAGCAGAGGATGCCAAGCTCAAGGAGCTTGTTTCCTTGCATGGGCCCCAGAACTGGAACCTGATTGCTGAGAAACTTGAAGGGAGATCAGGTATCAAAACTAATCAAGCTATGGTCTTTTTTTTTCTCTTTACTGGTTATTGTGTGAAATCATTAAGAAAAATACGATCTTGGAAGCTAAAAATTGGTTTGTTTATTTCTTCTTTCTGTGTTTTGGTATTTGATTTTGAACAGGGAAGAGCTGCAGACTGAGGTGGTTCAATCAACTGGACCCAAGGATCAACAGGAGGGCTTTTAGTGAGGAGGAAGAAGAGAGGCTTTTGGCTGCCCATAGGCTGTATGGTAACAAATGGGCACTGATAGCTAGGCTATTCCCTGGGAGGACAGACAATGCTGTGAAGAACCATTGGCATGTGATCATGGCCAGGAAGCACAGAGAGCAGTCCAGCAGCGCTTACAGGAGGAAGGCATCAAGATCATGCAACCCGCCTTCTTCTTCCTCCTCTCAAGCTCCACCTAAAAGGGTGGAGGTGAGCAGCAGCAACAATGCATGCAGTGGTGAGTCCACCATCACCAGCAACAGAGATGAGTCTGCATCTACTTGCAAAGATATCTCCCTTAACTCATTCACAAGTAGTGTAATCCCTGGCTTCCATGCCAGATATAGCCCACCACAACAACCACACTACTATGAGATCCATATGGGTATGTTACTTTCTCTTTTCCCCCCATTTTTCCCTCTATTTTCATACAGTTTGAAGCCTATTCATGGGTTCTTGTGCTTTCCCTCTCTGGTTCTTAAATGTCCTGTTATGTTTTAAGAATCTTTAATTGGGATTTATTTCCTTTCGCCCCTGGCCAAGGGCCTCGTTGAATGATTGACTCCATATTTTCCAATGGGCCCCTTGTTGAAGGCTGCCTAGTTTTAACTTTTTTTTTTCCCCTGTCATGTTTGCTGTGATGGCTGAGAGATCTTTGGTAACTTTTTTCCCTTTTTTTTTTTGTGTGTGGTTCTGATGGGCTTCCTTTTTCCATTATAAAATCTTTCTTACTTCTCGCAGGCTCTGATGAAAAGCTGGTTGCTGCAAGAAATGGATTTCCTCATGGTTACCCCATGATGTTTGCCCCTGGTAATGAGCAACCTCACTACTACTATCCAACCCCTCAGGCTTCACCAACTGAGTCAGTTGCTAACCATCAGAAGAGTGCATGGGTTCATGGTGAAGCAGATCACCAGAAAGAGAAGATCACCTTGCCCTTCATTGACTTCCTTGGTGTGGGAGCAACATAGAGTGTGTGTGTGGGGGGGAGGGGGAGGGGGGGGGGTTGCATCTCTAATGTATAGGAGATCTACAGAGGAAGGAAGAAATATTATAAGAAGTAAAAAAGTATTAAAAAAAAAAACCTGGAAAGAGAAAGGAAGGGAGGGGTGGGGTGAGGAAGGTGGGAAGGTTAAATTGCTCATCAAAAGTAGCACCTAGTTTTGTTGCTGGTGATCCTCTCCTCTCTTTGACTCTTCTGGAGGTTGTTAGCAAACTAAAATGCAGTGAACTTGGGCACAGGATTCAAGTAATGAGATGCTGCTGTTTTCCTATCCCTGTAATCTGTTGTTGACCTGAAGTCGTAATCTCTCAGTGCATGTCACTGTCCATCATTGAATCAAATGAGCAATCTAATTAGTAGGCTACTAGGTCTATCACTACTTACTATGTCAATTTCTACAAGTCTTCTATGTTCATAGATATGTATGAACCAGGGATATGATGCATTTTGTCATTGCTCTGATGGCCTAATTCACTTCCAAAACAAGTCATTATCACCATTTGCAAGCTACATCTCACTGAAGCAGACTTTTTCTTGAATGTTCGATCTTCCATGGACCACATCAGACAGAAGTACAACCACCTAGTATGATTGGTTGCTAAATATGGTTAAGGTGATAGAAATCCACAGTTGTCTATGTAGCTTATCCCTGTTCAAAAGAATAATTTTTGTGTTCACATGGTATCAACCAAAGTTCTTATACCGTGTGGAGCCACAAAGTAGATTAAACTATTTGAGCTGATCGAGAACAACGAGTTCAATATGTTTTAGTCACCTCTTTTCTTGACTTTTTAATGGATGAACATATCAGGCAGTGCCAGGTGTTATTGCTGGGTTTAGTTGGAATCACCGAGTTAGTTCAGCTGCTTTTTATCTTATACAAAGTGCAATGCTACCTGAATGGTAAAAAGTTTGGCACATCAAATTGGAAGGCCAATTTACTCCACTATCCTAACTTCTATCAGTCATGGCAGGAAATTAACAGCCTGCAAGATCTTAATAAAACTGACAGAGGAGCTGCACTAGTTGCATGACTTTAGTTTGATTATTTATTAAACTGATTGTGTACCTGACAAGTATAATATATATCTCATGACTTGCAGCACCATTTACACAAGACATCAATTCAAAGAAGGGCTAACTCTCTCTCCCCCACACCTGGAGTTTAATTCCAAACCAACTTTCCAAAGGCATCAAAGCAGGCAGACCTTTTAAGGACACACCACCAACCCTCCCCCTCTCTGAGCAAATGAGCTCTCCTTTCAAAAAGTCCACAACTCTCTCTCTCTCTCTCTCTCTCTCTCTCTCTCTCTCTCTCTCCTCTCTAATAAGTGCTGATCCAATTTCTGGAGGGTAAAAGATAGGCTAAGGCATTCCAAGTGGAGCCCTGGCTGCCTCAGTGGGAACCAACCAAACCAGAAGGAACAGTGACACCTCCCACCACGCCCTAAAACTACAGGGGAGGGTCTTCCTTTTTGGGGTAAGACCCCCCCTTCATGGGGAGCTAAGGTTTTGTAGCTGATATGGCACAAAAACCTAGAAGGTCATGATTCCACTGTCTATATATGGCAACATAACAGGATGCGGGGTTAGGCAAGTAAAGTCACTTGCTCTTGTTTCCTTTCCCCATCTGATATCCATTGGTGGCTCAGAGGTACTGAGCTGCTGACTACCCCCATCCCACAATCATGGCTGTGAACAGTTTCCTTCACTTGAAGAGGGGGGGGGAGGTCTAAAAAGCTTTAGCAAGGAAAAGAGGGGAAGGGAAGTATATAGATAGATAGAGAGGGAACAGAGCCACAGACTATTTTGGCAGTGTGGTGAAAAGATTCTCTCCTGGCCAAAAAAACCAAACCGCATAACAAACAAAAGCAAACCAAATCAAATCAATGCAAAAAAGAAAGACAACAAAAAAAAAAAAAAAAAAAAAAAAAAAGAGTTTTGAGTGCTGGAGAACTGAGTTGTTTCTGCTATCCCACTCCCTTGCATAAATGGCCCTGATGGTAACTTGTTTGACTCTCTAAAGTCTCTACCATCAAACCAAAGAAAAATCTCGCAAATAATTACCACCTACATAATAACCAGGTTATTATGATGATGAAGTGCTACTACTCTGGTTTTCCCTGCAAAAGAAAGAAATAAATCCACTTTAAGAAGGTTGGCAGGTGGCAGGACAGAGAGAAAATACCAACACCCATGGCCCATGGAGCTAGTAAATATGCACATAAAGATCTCTATGTAGGGATTTTAATGCCCCTTTCAAAGTTCAGAAAGAGAGAATAAAATTTTTCCTTTTTTTTTTTTTTAAAAAAAAAAAA
This sequence comes from Typha latifolia, assembly GCF_019914945.1. Taxonomy (NCBI): domain Eukaryota; kingdom Viridiplantae; phylum Streptophyta; class Magnoliopsida; order Poales; family Typhaceae; genus Typha; species Typha latifolia. Next base: position 2,058,116 of record NC_133087.1, on the reverse strand, counting down.
GAAAGACGGCAAGAGATCTTCTCTGACCCTGTGACTAGGAGGGGATCTCCACACGTGTCTATGTGTGCGTGTAATTATACCAACAAACTCTTACTAGTTTCTTTTGCAAAAGAAATTGAAATTAAAATAAAATCAGAGAGAGAAATTAAACTTTATTGCCCGTTTCAGGGGGTCTGTGGGGGCTCACGTGGGTGGCGTGAGAAAACGGTTTCGGAGTACGCAAAGCTTATCAATGTGAAATCGGTTATATTTGCACTTTAACCCTTTTTATTCTTATGCTTCCGCGTCTGGGGACACGTCTGCATATTTGCACTTTAACCCTTGTCTCTTTCTTCTCTTGCAATGTTTTGCACTTAACCAGCTACATTTTCTTATATTTGTGACCGACTCTCTTTAGTGTTGTTTATTTATATATCACACCCTGTGTTTTGCAAAAATATTTGTGATCCAACTCCTAAGGTTCAAATCATCTTGACATCGAACAAGCGACAAGAAAGGAGCAGTAGATTGCATAAGAAGGTTTAGCTTTATTAGTATTTTTTTTTAAATAAATAAATAAATATCTTATTGATCAACTATCCTGTTTATTAAAAATCTTATCAAACGAAGATGATGTCTATCCAAGTTTGCAAGTCACTTTGCCGCTTGGTTGTTTCCACAATTAGTGTTTAATAAATTATATAAAAGCTTTTCACTAGCAATTGGATAATTTATTAAATAATTTATCTCTTTATCTCTTTGTATCAATAAGTTAAATTCAGTTCATATATAACACCCACCAGTTTATAAAGAGCCAGTATCATAATAAAGCCTAGTAGTAGTTTTCATGTCATCAAATCATCTTTCTCAAGTAAGTAGCATACAAGAAACAAGCAGACATGCCAACCGTTTTGAGGTAGAGATGACATCTACTTAGATTTTTTTACTTCTATAATTATATTTCTAATCTAAAATTGAGTATTCTAATAGTTATTGATAATTTAATATAAATAGTATAATAATTATTTTTAATAAGCCATAAAATTAAGCTAAATTTTAAATGAGAAGTGAAAATTAACTGTTAATTTGTTATAAAAATTTTAAATTAAAGTATTCTTATTTGTAAATATGTAATAATTGAGATATATGAGTGATAAAAATGGGTGCAATAATAGAGCAAAAAAAAAAAAAAGTTTGTAAAATGGGATAAGTTTATCCTCAACTAGAGGAATAGCTTATCTCAACTAGGCGAAATAAAAATATATTATCCTAAAGGAACGGAAGCATGAAAGCCATGTGTTCTAAAACAACGTCGCCAACGACTCCGAGAGCTATTCTTTTTGGTTGAAGACTAGCAACCTTTTCTTCTCTCCATAAACAAATATATTATATATAACAACGCAGCAATTATTGACCTCAAAAAGGTTAACAGATATATATATATATATAAAGAAACAACTAAATTCTTCTATCAAAAACAGCACAAGTAATATAAAAGCAATATGGAATCATAATCATCTTCAATTACATTATTGCTGCTAGGAACTATGACCACCCAAGTGTCAAGAAAAAAAAAAAAAAAAAAAGTTATAAATGTTCGGTCCTCTTTCAAGCAGCCACCCACGAGAAGCTTAAAAAGGCATTGATGACACCTCTTGTTTCTTCTGTATAGACTAATATGTTAACTCTGATTTCTGTTATGCTACATGCTAAAAAGCAAAAGGAGCTATCAAAGTTGCTTGTTTATACAATCATGATTAGGTGGTTCACAACTATGTCCTTTTATTATAGATAAAAAAAATTAGCTTTGGATCTTAACGACACAAGTGGGTCAGTTGATGGCATTCTTATTAAACTATAACCCTGTTGCTGGGGACCTCATCCTGTTAAACCAAAAGGAGGAAGTGTTTTTATTTTAGCTATATATGATCCCTGGAACAATGCTATCCCATGGTGGAGAAGAAGTCGATAGAATGATCCTGGATGGTAGTGCTTTGGGCCAAAAGAGTTTTGTACATAGAGAGAAGAGTCCTTGTCACAATGCCTATCTGCAATAGAGAAATGCAAATGCGGCGCGGCTATGGTGAAAACGACGATGCTGTGAGACATACATAGCTATCAGGCTGACTAATTTGAATATGGATATATCATCACACATTATTTTCAGCGATGTCATGTATATTTATAATAACAAATACTTTGATGCGATGGGAGAGGTCATAACCAAACATCAAATCAAAAGTTTCACTACATCACTGCAGACTTGGATAATCGGAAGGAAAAGGAACGTGAAAGAGTTGTTGTTTATCAAAATAAATCATATTTTAAACTTGATATCGAAATATATCTATTTTGCTGTAGCTATATTAGCAAAACACCAATACATACACTGTTTTAGTTTTAGTTTTAGTTTTAGTTTTAGATTCTAAACAAACATCAAATCAAAAGTTTCACTACACATCACTGCAAACTTGGATAACCGGAAGGAAAAGGAACATAAAAGAGTTATTGACCAAACTAGCTATCAGAAAAAACGTAAGAAATTCGGCGTTTTAATTTTAGAAGAGCCGTGTCTTATCTTCTAACTAAACATTGATCTTAATTAATTTTTTGTTAAAAAATATTGAAAATTTAGCATTGATAGTTAACCGTCATATTATTCGAAAGACTAAATTACTCGACTGTCTTATAATAGTTTCAAAAGTCTTAACTTTCTAATCAATAATTCCTTCTGTACAAATGATACAATGTTACAAAGATGAAAGAAATATTTTATAATAATTTTAACCTAAACGTAGTAGAATCTCATACGAAAAATATATAAGTTAAGTTTTTTTTTTTAAAGCATCGTAACTTTATACGCCATTATCCTTTTTAGTCATAAATATATCACTATGAAGATATTAAAATAAAAAATCTAAGTTAGAATAGTGTAACAAAATTCCCCACGTCATAATGCGCTCGCCCAGAATGCAAAAAAGAGATAATATCTCCTACAAATTATAATTTTAAATTTTAGCCGATTTTTTGCTAATAAATACTGAATTGGTTGACGATTTTCTAAAAAGTAAGACATTTTAAAATAAACTTTCTAATGTTTTTATATAAAAATAAAGCAATAACAAGGTCAGCTTTTTAAATTATATCTTTATATAAAATAAAATATTAATAAGTTCAACGTTTCAATTAAGCTATAGTAAAATAAATCTATTTTGGTATTTAAATTGAAGATATAATCTATTGTGATAAATAAAATCTCGAAGAGGATTAGCTTGACAAAAAGACTCGAACTTGAAACGTGTACACAAAAGTCATAGTGATCGGAAAGGAAATGAAATGAAAGAGCATAGTTTATAGGTAACATATTGAGATGAGAAGGTACTCGTGCTAATTTTTTTGGCAAACAAAAAACCTAACATAATTGTTCTTATGAGATAGAAGACTACCAGGACAGATTCATGGTAACACCAACTCAACAAGATTGAAACCTAACATGAAGGAAGAAAGCAAGCTAAGACAAAATTATTCTTATGAGATAAACAACCAATGCAAATAAGATACGATATCAAACCAGCAGAAAATGAACTGCTTCATGGAATCCTGAAAAACACTTTTCTTTCCACCCATGAACATGGCTTATTTATTTGAGCAGAGCAAAGCAGCAACTAGTACAAACCAATCAGGTTAACCTAAAACTCCATACTGAAGCAATTACATAATCAACTACACATTCCGCTAAGATTTAAGTGAACCATTTGACTGAAAATGCAAGAAACTAAATTTCCTCAGTCTTCCAGTCATGAGATACATTTAAGTAAGGCAACACTCAAAAGCCTACACAACAGCAATAATTACAGTTCATAATTCCCAACTTGATCGACTGAGCTGAGCTTTTTCTACCATTACGAACAGGACTAGAATGAATTACCTCCAGGAGATGTAAAAGCCACATTCTCCAAATTACTTTCACTGCAACTGTATACACAACTTTGCTTCTAAACTTCTTGCATGAAAAGTGTAACTATTCCTTTTTATAACATAACCTGGAGAAGGAGCTAATCAGATATTAGATTAAGTATCATCAACAGGAAGCTGCTAAATGGAAAATGTCATGATCCATGTGTATTACAACATAAGAACACGACTTGATAAGACAACTAAATAAATAACCATATTAGGGAGCCTTACCGCAACTTAGTACGACTCAAATGAGAATATATGATAAACAGAAGGTTCATTTCAAATTTCGCCAAGTCAGAAAATAGGACATTACATCCAAATTAGTAAATGATAGCAGGAGGTCCTTTATAATAGCTTACATAAACTAAAAAGCTTTTTGTTGAATTCAGATATTTGAATGGAAACAAGAGTTCTCCTAGATCATTAGGAACCAGTCTGTAGAAGTGTCATCTTTCATTTGAAGTTTAGGTCCCACTAACACAACGGCAAGGATCTAAGGAGCTAAGAAGAGAGATCAATTTATTGTCAAGAATTCATATTGAGTGTATAAACATATCTTTACTTGACATCTAACATGTGCTAAAGAAACTACTGCAAAAGAATTTAGATGCTTCAAGGGGATTCTGTGGTAATGCTAGAAGAACTATCAAACATAATCTGCCAGAAAGTAGCAAAAAAGAAAGTAGTAGAAAACATCATAGATGATGGACTTACCGGCTTAGTTTTAGTGTTCTACACAGTACTCCAAGAATTGCAAAATGTTCAGCCACAGAGTTGCTGAAAAATACAAGTCAAGAAGTGGAGGAAGCCGCATCAGACTTCAGCAGAAGAGCACCCAATGTGATACGCTAAGATAAGATCTGGATTTTGGCCCTTAGCTGACGGTGCCAATTGGGTTGAGCCAAACTTGGTTGACAAAGTTAGCTGATAGGAACGATGAACAGGAGGCAAGAGCACAGCTAGAGACTTGTCCATCATTAAGAGGCATCCACATTTACTGCATATGACAGAATATCAATACACCAGCAATATATACATTATGACGAAGAAAGGCAGTACCTGTACCCTTACCTGCAAACTTTAGTAAATAGTGTTTGATAGCTACAGATCCAATTCTGCAAAAGAAAGTTTGATATTATTATCATTCTAAATCTAGAATGAATTACCCTGATCCTAATCAAAGAGCTCGTAAGCATAGCGACTAAACGTGTACAGCTTCTATGTAGAACTAAATCTTTTCATGACATGCCGAAGTCCAAGAAGATAAATAATGAAGAAGTAAAGGATATATATTACTCTACACTTATATGGTAAATATGAAAAACAAAACCCAAATATAATTTGCAGTTTTCCACAAAATGTTGCATATACACTCTACAGCAAGAGAGATACAAATGGGATAACATACCAAAGAGTAGAGAAAGTGACTTATTCTATGCAGTAAATGTATAAAACAAACCAAAAAGCAGCCCTCGTTCCACAAGATGTTGCATCTCAACAAGAGAGATCTGAATGGGATAACATACCCAAAAAAGAGAAGGTGACTTATTCTGTACAGTAAATATATCACAGACCAAAAAATAACCTTGTTCCACAAGATGCTGCATCGCAACAAGAGAGATCAGAATGATATAGCATACCAGAAGTAGAGAAAGTGAATTATTCGGATCCACACCAAGGAAATATTGCAATGCCCTATCAGCATGCTCCTGCAAAATGAAATTCAAACAAAATATCCAGGGTTAAAAATATCTAACCAGCAAGTTAAACTTTCCCGTTCTTGATAGAAAAAGAAAGGGGCAAACATGATACTTCAATTTCGCCTCAACCAAAATATTGCAATTTCGCCTCTACCCAGCAATGACATAAGGAGGAAAGAGAATAGATTCCTACAAAACTTACAGTGATGTGCCTGAAAACATGATGCACCGACAATCCTCTTGCATGAATGTAGCTTCCTGCCTAATAAAATATTCCATTCAGAAAAACAGTAATAACTCCGCAAATCACTATGGACGAAACAGACAGATACATGTAACTTAGCCACATATTCTGAAAAAAAAGAGACTACCACAACGTGGTGCAAAGAGAAATGCTATGTGCAAGCATGGAATACCATGAGACATCATCCACACCTTTTACCTTCGGAAGTTTGCTATAAAGAAACTTCTAGGCAGACAAGTCTCTATGAGAGGATTAAACAAATTTTAATGCAAGGTACCAATTTATGATGGTTACTTTCCAAATTAGGTGCGAAAAATACTCCAAGAAGGAGACCTACCATCAGAAACCAAGTTATTTGACAGGGTCTAAGAGACCAGTATCACAAATTAGGACTGTGCAACCACAGAGAGGAGCATCAAATTGGATAAGGTGATATGTCTATAACAAATAACCTAAAGGGCAGATTAAGTACAGAAGTATAAGAACATTATCATTAGCATCCATCTTTTTCCATTCACAAAGGGTTGGCTAGAACACAATGCAAAGTCGAGCATTCCCATGAGCAATGGACACAATCTACAACCAACAAACAATTTGATGTCAGCCTCTAAAAGTTATGCGCCAACAACTTATTTTAAAGGACAACATAAAGCAACCGATGGACTTGTATAAAAGCTAAGGCTGGTGGAGGATGATCTTTCAACTTCATTGTTCCAAACTTAAGCTCGTGCAAAAGGCATAACTCTAGAAACAACTTCAACATATGAAGTTGACTTTATCAGTGACACAAAATTATCCAAAGAGAAAAATAATAAACAGTGCAATTTTAGGCATATAACCTGCATAGAAATGGTAGTAAACTCTATACCTACTCAAAACTACCAGATCTTACAAATAGTTGCCCTTTTTAATTTACTTATAATTCTTAGGAAGTAAAATTACTATAACCCTGTAAAATCTCTCCTTGACCAAGAAATAGTACAATTCTCAGATAGAAAAATTGGCAGACAACAGCGATATGTTTAGCAACTATTTATTATAGGTAAAAGCATATCATATCCAGAGGTGATTCTCTGAGAAGGTATTTAATTAGAAGACTAACTCTCTTATAAAAATCATGAAGAATATTGAAAAGATTAAGCACCTCATTAGGAGAAAAGAATGCTACAGCATCAGGGTTTGTAGATCCTGCTGGATGAAGCGACAATATAGCTCTGAATATAGAAGGTGCCGACAACTCGATCACAGCTACCTGATCAACAGTAGAAGCATGAGAACCTGATACTTGTTTGCTTAAATTCTGCAAGCTCTGCTCCTTGGATGGATCATCTGAATTTTCACCAATTGAAGATGATAATGATGAAGCTCTTTTCAACCAATCGAGTCGCTGATACATTAATACTTTTATGTTGGGCGCCTCATGTTCCAGATTTTTAAGGATATCAGACAAGGTTTTTTCTCCCACAAGCTCATCTCTGTTGTTCATGGTCAATCCCTGAGAAATACATTGTTTCTTTGCAGTCCCAGACTCACTATCATGATGACAACTTTGCAGATCATCTTCCAGATGAGGGAAGAAGCGCCTCTTCTGGTCAGTGAATGCCTTGAGAGCTAACCTGAAAATCATAAAGCGATTGAGATAGATCCACATGAGAGTTACCTTTTACTGCTTATTAATTTTGCTATGTGGATTTGCATGAAACAATAAAAACGGAACTTAGCACATGCCGTGGGCATTCTATTAGACTATAGTAAAACTACTAGAATTATTATCTGTATTAACCTGACTAAATTCAATTAGAAGCAAGCCAACAATATAGTGGATGACCAATATAGGGCACAAAGTTTACTAAGAGTGTTTTTGTTTGATAGGAAATAGGAAAAGAAGGAGATAACATGCTAAATGAAGAAAGTGGAGTGGAAAGTAAGTTCTTTTAATTCTTTAACCACTCAACTTCCTTTATTTTACTCTCTTTTAAAGGCAGAGAGTGACACTTCCCACATTTTTATGTACTGGATGTCAACCTTAATTACAATAACTATCCACTTTCAATAAACACTTCTTTTTTTTTTTACCAAACAAGCAAACACTAGTAAGTCAATACTACTTACTAGATGTGACTTCACTAGAAACTTCGACCACTTTCTTTCCCTCCACTTTTCATCAACCTAACACACTCTTACCTAGATTTTGTTACACTTCAAAATTCTAATAATTAAACTAATAGAGTTGTGTTTCAAGAAAAAATACTGATTTGAAGTCCCCAAAGTTAACCATTCACTTAACTCAATTCTTATGTTGAAACTCTTATTCACATTTAAGCCACACACACATATCTACCTCAACCTTTTAGTGCTTTAATGCCATCATCTCCCTTTCTCTACACACTAAACGCTTCCAACTTAGTTTGACACTAGGGCAGCTGAAGAAATTCAACTTATCTCCATCACTATGAAGTATGTACCCTTCCAACAGGAAATGTTGTAGCCTTCCCATCACACTATAACATGGATCACCTTTTACTTTTTCAGGAATTCATAACACTGTCCTTAATCATCACCTACAGCAGAAATATCTACTCTAAACATTGATAGCCTGATTAGAAGTTAAAAACAGGGACCAATTTGCAATTATCCTCTATATCTGGAAACCCTAAACCTAGAGTTTTTGCTGTAGTCAAATAGGAAAAAAAAATGTTAACTAGAGAAGATTACAAAAGAATCTAAAATACTTCTCATTAAGAAAGCCAAATTTTGTATCAACAATTCAAACACTCTTATCTATATTATGTTCAAGCAAAGTATTAGAGAAAACTTCACGCCATAAAAAGCAAAAATTAGCTACTCTCAAATAATTTCTCATGGAACGAAAACAAAGAAACCATCATTTAAATATTCAAGCATGTAATTTCCTTTCTGCAATCCAAAGAAAAGCATACTTCAAGAATTTATGAGACCTAAGCAAGATAAATACACTACCTGGTTCTGTCAACAGCAGATGCACCAGCCTGGCCAGCAAGTTGGCGCTTCCAAGCATATGCAACAACAGCACCGTCTGGGCAAACAAGTGGCATGTGTAAACCCCAGGAATTACCTCGAGATTTGAGGGAGCCATTTAAAACACCAGATTCTTCGAGCTGCCTTCCTAACAACAAAGAAAAATGGAATGATTTTAAATGTCAAATGGCAAATTCTCAAAAAAAGTTAAAAGAAGCAACATCTAGTCAAGAGTAAGCTTCAACAATGTTCAACAGATGAATCATTTCCAACAAGATAAATAGTCTCTACAAGTAGTCAGAAATCCAACCAAGTATATCCAGTTACAATTTAATATGAAGAGTACTTCAAGAAAGGATGAAGAAGGAGACAGTGGGAGTCGCAATGATTCAAGAAATAAGCCTCATGAAACATGATGTTTTAAGAGAAAAAATAATCATATAGTAGGATAAGACAAGGAAAAATGTTTCATGTTGGACTAAGTAAGACAATTCAAAAAGTATCATATGTTAATGCATTTAGGAAGATGAGCCTCCAAATGAATGATTTGGAGTCATGGACATTGCAGACCTATCCAAGAAAGTAGCTGGATGCTTTTAAACCTAGGAAAAGTGGGGATGAAAAACACTTACAATGAGCATCTATCAGAGCCGACAATTTCAAAGTTCTAATTCAAGTTATTATTGCGTACAGGAAGTGCCTCAGTAACAAACTGAACAGAATTGGTAATCTTCTTACCTATATAAGATTTATTATGGCTTAGTCCTCTTTAAAAGCTTGTGGTTACCGACAAAATACAAGTACAAATTGCAAATAAAATCTTTACATATATGTACCAGATATAATTTCACAGATCAATAACCCACATCACCAACAGTAAATTAGTCTCAAAAATGAAAATTCAACAAAAAAGCAAGCAGCCACTAGGCGAGAACTTTCTAGGTCAAAAAGGAAAAGAAAAGGTAAATTCAACAAGCAAGTAAAATGCACGAGAATTTACTAGGTCAATTCCTAAGCAAAACAAATGATTGGTCATAAGACCCTAGCCGCAGCCACTACCCGATAGGAAGCCAATCCTACGAGACAAAAATCTGCAAGTAGAGCGAGGACAGTTATTATGAATTAATGGTTTGAATCAGGGCAAGTTGGCAAATAGACTCTTCAGCTAAATAAACAAAATTTCAAGAAGGTAACTATCTTACAAACTCCCAACAATTTTTACGAACTAGCTGATAAAAGAAAATGCGAAAAGGAGCAATCCAGAACACTTCTTGAAACGAATTTCCACTATTAGCAAGTAAACAGACCGCAAAATAAAAGGACTTAAAACAAGAACGATCCAAGAACCAGAACACTATTCAAGAAAGATAATTAACCGCCCCACGGTATAACCCTAGAAATCTACGGGAAGATGATTTCTGAGAGGTACCGAGAGCGCGGAGATCGTGGAAGTGCTTCCGCATGGACGTCTCCTCCTTGAGGACGAACTGGGCGGCTCTCCGCGAATTGTGAGGGGACTCCGCAGCGAAGAAGAGCGCCTCGAGAAGGCGGTCCGCGCCGAGCCGTATGTCGGCGATCAGACGGCCGGCGCGGCCAAGCCGGTCCATGGCCAAAGCCACCTGCTTAGGCGGCGCCTCGGCAGAGGATGAGACGGCTCCGCCTGATATCGGCGGTTCTTGTGGTGGCAAGGCGGCGGAGATCGCCGCTTCAGATTGCAGCATCGCGAGGAGGAAGTTGGAGTGGAATTTGATTTCGAGTGGGTTGGAAACTTTTAAGTCAGTGTTCAAGATAGTAATAAAGGGCCGGGCTGGGTGGGCCTTATTGGGCCTCTCTCACTAATTATCCATTCCAACCCTACTATTCACTAAAATTACATTACAGTGACGACTACTTTGGCCAGTAACAGTTAATGATAAATATTCCCCATCTTCAATTTTTTTTTCCTCCTTTTTCCCTTTAGAAGCTTGAAATTAGACTAGGGATAAAACCCTTCATTTTCACATGATTTAAAAAAAAAAAAATGTGTTTGTGTGCATGAATGGCCCTTGAAGCTATTCAATGATTAAAATGTAGCCTATTTAATGGTAAAATAATAGTAAGAACACCCTTTTAATAATTCAATATATATTGGCTGTATATTAGTGGTATCTTTAATATTAATATAGGTATCAGTAGGACATCGGTCCCGGTGCAAGATTATCTTATGTAATACAATTCCCAGGATCTATCAATAGTGTTCACACCATACCATTTGCTTTGTAACAAAGTCTTCTATATTCAATGTCATATATAATATATATATATATATATATATATATATATAAAGTACATTACAGCACCAGAGCTGTTTACATTAATGGACCTTAAACAAGGAAAGTAGCACATAATTAAAACTCAAACCATTCATGGGCGGGCGACCAACCTTAGGTTCACCTCCGCCATTAATCACTCTCATCTCACCACTTTGATGCCATTCCCCTTCTAATCCATAAGCCAAGGAGAATGACAAGAAAAAGAAATAAAGAAAGAAAGAAAGAAAAAGTAACTAACAGCTCCAACTCAAGTTAGAGGAATTAACTGGGTGGTGTTGTTCAAAAGCTAGCTTAACTAGAACTGGCCTCCGGTGAAGGTTTGGCCAAAGTTCCAGTTCGCAGGAGCGACGTTCATGGATGTGAGGCTGCGTCCGTCACTTGTTGTGACCCTGAAGGAGAGGGACTGGCCGTCGAGTTTGCTGTTGCTCTGCCAGTTCGCGCCCCAGTTGTGGCTCATCGCCTGCCACCCAGTTCCCGACCCCTTGATCGACACCGCCACCACGTCGCCGGCGCCGCCCACGTTGGTTATGAGTACTAGGTTGAAGTAGGAGTGCCCATTGATGGTGAACTTTATGCCTCCTTTCTTCGCACAAGGTACTCTGAGTATCGCATAACGGAGAGTTTAGTGTCGTTTTAGAGAGAGAGCAGAAAATAAAAAAGATTTAAACTTTTGAGTTGAGTTGGGTTTTGGATTCTGAGATTCGTACCTCCTGAATTGAACTGGTACAATGCCAGCTTTATACTGAGCAATGCGCTGGAAAATGGGCTGGGAGAGATCAAAGTGCTGGAGAGGAGGATTGCACCACCCTCCGGCGTCGTTCGGGAGCGCGTTGTTCGGCGGGCAGAAATTCGTCGCCGTGACGACGATCGACCCCGGGAGGCACCATCCCTTGCCGTTCACACACTTGATCTCAAAGCAAGCTCCACAGCTCTGCCCATTGTTGAACAGAGCAGTGCTCAATGCTGCTGTGTCAGTCCCATACCCTTGGCTGTAGAGGTTTCCATACCCACAAGCTCCTCCTGATCAATTTTTTTTTTTTTTAAAAAGGGGGACCATATTGATAAGAATAGTTAAGTTGGAAGTGAAACTAAAGATTAATTAGAAACTGCCCTTTAGTACTCACCCATTGTTCCAGAAGCATCACCACCTCCATAGAAAGTAGCATGAGCATCAGTCCACCCATAACCAGTCCTGAACATTGTGAGAAGTGCAAAGATGGAGAAGAGAAGTGACTCCATTAGGAAAGGAAGGGAGGAAGCTTGTAGGAGAAAGTGAACTTAGAGGTGATAGAATAGAATTTGAGGAAAGGTGAGGAAGGTATGAAGAAGGAGAGGTGTATATATAGAGGTGGATAAGGAGAACTCTAAGAAGATGGAAAGATTAACTAACCAATATAAAAAATGTGCAAATGGGCCAGTGGAAGAATAGTCTAAGTCCTAACAAATAACTGAAACTAAACTGCATATTTGAAGTTAATTTTGTTCTTGTACAATTCATAATCTGGCATTGTGTCACTAAAGCTAAGTGAATCTTATCCTCTGCGAATAACATCAGACTGCAGCAAATTAACTATTGAAACTTTAGGTAGAGGTGGGGAGCTCAAAGTTTAGGACTAGATACATGCTTCTTTACAACTAACTGCTCCTTTTTGTGCTGCATATTTTAGACATCTATGCAAGTAAAAAAAAAAAAAAAAGGAGTGATATATTAGTTGTTATAAGGATCGGTATCTTAATTACAAACTTTTCAAACAAGAATAATGTTTAGCATCAGTTAAAGTCAGTTGCTCATTAAAAGTTTACGCTTTATTTGCTGTTGCAGTTATTAATTTATGAACAGAATCTCAGTTCTGTAGCTGTTGATAATTAGTTAGGAAGGAAAACTATTATACTAATTCTCCTTTATTATATAATTGATTAGTTAGCGTCTCTCATTTATTTTTATAACTCGATTCTTCTATGCACATGGGTTATGGGCTCATGATTTGACTTTATTAAGCTATTGTTTATGCTTCTCAGATTATCCTTTAAGGAGCTGTTGTTGACTTTTAGGACCACCTCAGAGATAAGAATTCAAGTTTATAAATTTAATTACTTTCACTATGGAAACCCTGGACCTTAAAATCTGGATCTAATGGTTTGATCACAATGTATCTCATGTGGCAAACAAGATTGCTAGAAAAATGGAAGGTAAAATAAGATTGAGCTACTACTCTTCTTCACTTATCAAAACACTCAAGTCTTCATGTTTCATGTGGAAGCAAAGATTTAAGTATGCCAAAAATACTTTACAGCTTAATGAATCCTAGAGGTTGACTAACAGTGATCAAACTGTTAACTTTGAGGAAGTTCATACTAACCTAATTTTTATTTACTAAAAAAATATTAATTTAAAGTACTCCTTGGAGTACGAGTTCTGCGCGTATCACAATGAACGATAGCGTATTCCATGTTCCGTTAAGTACTTCAAATTATTAATTCATGGTCAAAGAAATACCCAATTGATAAATTCACAATTTATGGATAAAATTAAGACTCCAATGATACAATTTCAGCCACCTGCTGATCATTAGAAAAATAGTACCTTTTAAAAAAATTTATTAGAAGCTAATTGCAGTTGGGTCAGGTTGGTTTTGATCTAAGTTGACCTTTGGAAAAAATGAATTATATTTCTAACCAGTTTAAAACTTATGTCTTGAGGGCATGAAGACTCATGCCTCTATATATATATATATATATATATATATATATATATATATATATATATATATATGTAAGATAATATTGTGCTCCAAAATCACAACTTATACATCCACTTGGCCTTCTAAAATTCATAGTAAGGGAATTAAATTGCAAAAAAAAAGAAAAAAATTAAAACTTTTTTTTTTCTCCAAGAGAAGTAAGTACAGTCGGTGGATTTGATATAGCAATGAGTTCCATATTAATTTCCAGAAGGCAGAAGCATTGGGTGAGGCTGCATTGATGAAATATTCCTTGGTCTATTGCTAACATGGACTGGCATTATACTAATAAATACCTTGAGATGCTCAAAATTGTATGGATGATTAATGTCTCTGGATATGAATGAGCTCAAAAGAAGCACATGGCCTCACATGGCCAACTTGGAGCAAAGATAAGTAGTTGACAAAATTAAGGAGGAGAAGGCTATTCCTACTATTCTATCTCTTCTCTTCTCTTCTAGTATGAATGAATACTAGAGTAGAGGTGGGAATTGGTGGGTAGTTGATACACTGGACTTAGCGGTGCTGATTCACCCACTTGTCTTTAATATCACAAAACAACGTGCAGCGAGCACACGGAACAAAATCGAAGAAACCCACAGCTTGCCCGGTCATTGGCGTTTAACTGTAAATATTAAAAATATAAGGTGTAAACTGTAAATGCATAAAATAAAATTAGTGCCCAAGCCCAGCCCAGCCCAGCCCAGCCCATCCCATACGGGTTAATGGATCCCGTTAGCCCGTTAAATGAAAAGTATACTAAATTAACCACGTTATTTTCTGCATTTCAGAATCTAATCTTCTGGCCGTTAGCTTCGTAAACTTACAAAACATTTAAGCGGTAAATACTCAGCTAGGAACTGAGAAAGAGAGAGGAGGAGGACTTCCATAATCGGATTAGCGAGCATGGCGAAATCGCCATTCCTCCTCGATCGGATTCATGGTAGAATGACTACTAGGCTTGTAGCCATGCATGGTCATGTATATCCTTTCCTTCTCTAGCTCATGCCTTCCCAACCTCCTCAAGTTATGCTTCCTACTCACCAAAGGACTCACTCTCCTCCTTGCATTCCGATCGCTGACCGGCACCGGCAGTGCGTCGAGGCCCATCAGCTTTGCGACGACCCCCGGCTTGCACCATATCACATTCTGTCCGGCCAGAGTCGGAGGCAGTCTGAGAGTCCTCTCCAAGTCCACTTCATAACCATCCTTGATAGATCTTCCTCTAGAACAGGAAGCGGACTTCCGGCCGCCTTCGTAGTTGCTGGTCCTCCCGCCGAAGTTTCTGAACGACGACCGGTACATGGCGTCCTTGCCATCGAGAGAAAATCGAGGATACTGATTTAGGGCGTTCCTCGCCGACCGGAGGATATCGGCATTGTTCACGCAGGACATTCTCCGATGGAGATTACTATAGTCATCGAGCCTAGTCACCCTCGCCGCCTCCTCCTCCAGGTCTAGTTGCAGGATCATTTCCTCGAGAGTCAACGGGCTTCCGGTTACGTTGCTCTCCTCCATGCAGGAGTCAACGACCGAAGGAGCTGCAGCGCATGACACGTCAACGCGGTCGGACTTCCTCTGGTTCAGAGTCGACGTCGAGCCGACGCCATTGCAGAAGCTTCTGATGCCTCTCTTCATCTTGGATGCCAGGGAGTTCTTCACCAGGAAAAGGGATAGGTCCTTCATGTGTGAGAAAGAGGAAGGAGTGAAGAGAGAGAGGTTACTCTGGAAGCTTAAAAGGAGAAGACAAACCTAACTCACAGCGTGAATGAAGTAAATGGAGAGGCGTGCTAGTAAATGGCTATTATAGCAATCACATGCGAGAAGAGAAAGCTTCACAAGCATTTCGCACTCAAATGCTATGTCAATATGTCGCTCTAAATCGACATCACAGCTCGCAATCCTTACAAGCCAACCATAAGCTTTCACTTTCTACAGGATGATTAATAGTTAAAAGCACTGAGATAAAACGAAACATCCTTCCTCCTTTTGAGTTTTTTCAGCTTATATCTAGAACAATAACGAGTAGAAATCCCTGAAGAAAATACAAATCAAAGATGGACGTGACTGGCTTTTACTAATATCTCTGACTACAATTTAAGCTTCTCAAGTAGACTGTACATGGAACTTGCTTTAACTGGACTCACAAATATTAAGGACTCTAATATAACCTGGCACCCTACCAAGTCATCAATTCTACCTACATCGAGGTCTCGTGAGAATCCTCAGGTTGGTTTTGCTCATCTCGTAGAACTGAAGACGATAGTGATGATGATCCGGGCCTTCTAAATACTTTTGCACGAAAAAGATCCTTTCCGATCTTCCCCTTAAAAGAAAACCGCTTCCTGAAATTGCTCCGCATCAGTGAGTTACCTCGTCGTGACAATGGCAGAGACTTGTTTCTCATAACATCACCCTCGTTCTGAACTGGGTTTAAGTTGTTACTGCCGTCAGCAGTACTGGTAAAAGCACTAATACCTTTGTTCCTACGAGCGGATCTTAGAGCAACATAAAGAGGTTCTGAGAAAGATGAGCCTCCTTCAACATTAACAGATCTGAGACACAAAGGACACGGAGGCTCGTGAATTTGGCTTTTGTGAGTGGTCTTCTCCAAGCAATCTGCATGAAAGACATGGTGGCATGGAAGAACCCCAGCAACTGGCATGTCGCTGCTTCTAACAATCCGGTTTGAACTCCACGGAGACTGCTGCCAAAGCATCCTCTCGCATAACCCGCATCTTTGATATCGTACAGGATTACTTGAGCATCTTTGATTCTCTAGCCCAATATGGTCTGTGACGATATTGTCATCATCATGCCCAAAATCACTACTGGCATTGCTCCATCTGAATCCTTCCCTTGAACTTCTGTTGGTTTCTGGAGAAGCCTCCATTCTTTGTTCGTTTAGGTTTCTATGGAACTTGAGCTCAGGGCTCATTGCACCTGCAGGCCAGGAAGGTGACGGTGTGCTACCATCGCCAGATGTTATCCTACCACCATAACTAGTTTCAAGCATCGCAGCTTCAGCATCTGACACAGGATTGCGGAAAACAAGAGGATAAACAGGTTTTGACATGAATGGGCGTCTGCCAGAATAGTTACGAGGTGGAACAAAGATTGGATGCTTGCTAGAGGATGCCCACTGACTGGAATCTGAAAGTGAGGATAAAGAACCAAAACTGTTTCCTCCAGCGAAATGCCTCTGCAATCAAGGGAGAAAAAGTGTTATTACTAGCATTTTATAGGAGCCACCACACAAAGTGTAAGGATATGCATCTTTACTCCCAACACCAAAGCCATAGGGAAAATCAAATGCCTACACGTCATGAATTGACTGATAAAAGAAATTATACCTCAGGGGGATATACAAAAGTTTCAGGCCTTGCTCCTGATAACAAAAAAAGGAGCTGAGAATTAGTTTAAAAGAGATAGCTTGAAAACCATGTAAAGCACAACAATTACAAGCTCTTCTACAACAACTGGGCAAGATAAACACAGAACATACACCATGAACCTGAGAAAGTTTACTGAGAACAATTTCCTGCATTTTGTAAACATCGTATGATACAAAACTTAGAGCAATGCCTACCCCCAAATACCTCCAACTAGACTTATAAGGCATCCTACTACATCAGCTCAGCAGCAAATGGTCAGGGAAGACAAGATATAACCCTACTATTGAAAAGGCGATTCTGTAAGCTAATATAAATCCTTCACTTTGCAGACTCTGTAGGTTAAACAGAAAGTGGGCTTCAAATATCTCGAATTTCTTCACTACCAAATTCTTCTAACAGCTATAGAAACAGAGCTTGCTCTCTTCCCGTATCCAACAAAGAATGGATAATTCATAAATTGTTAGAGAACAAGCTGTAAAGTATGGTGCAGTCATGAACTTAACAGGAGCATAAGAATTTCATATGCCAAGAAGATAAAATGGCTGATGGCTCCAATATACACACTAAATTCATATGCAGATCCAATCTGACAAAGCTTTCGCTTATCAAAAAATCAATGCATGTATGAGAAAATAGATATAGGCAAAACATGATAAATTCTAGCAGCTGGGCCGACAAAAGAACACCTATTACAAGCAATCATAAACAAATATCAATGAAAAACAGCATTGAACTTTCTAGCTTATCCTAATATCTATAATTACCTCCTGATGGTGTGGAAAACTCGCCAAGATCATAGCTTTGGACAAGTGATGTCCATCGACGAGCCTGGAAATTGCTCGACGTACTATCTAGATCAGAAAGTGCCCCATCTGATATAGAATGGTAATGATTAGGGTACTGCTCACTACCCAATTCACTAATGTTTCTTTTACTGTCTGATAGCAATGATAATGAATCATTTATTGAAGCATCACGAGTTATCTGAGGTAACCCATCTGACTGAAACCTGCAATCCCATCTCCTTGATGTTGGAGGAGAAAAGCTTGAATTCATCCGCCAACGTGGTTCACTTGGATCCATGGAAAAGTCTGTACTAGCTGGATTAGATTTCACTCCTTGTGGCCCAGCGGCCACGCAACAAAGGGCACCCGTCTTAGCTATGTTTGTACGATAATGTAGAAATACAAGGAGGCCAATATAATACTTGCAGCTTCCTTCCTAATCAGGATAGCTTGTAGTTTCTCCTGTGAAATAAAAAGCAAGGCCAAGTGTCATACACATTATATAAGCACTGAACATTGAGTGCATTGATACGGCATATGAGGAAAAGATAATATATAAAGATCTTGTGAGCTTGAAAAGTGGTCATTTTAACAAAATGTCAGAGAGCTATAACACTCAGATCTTTCGATTTTGCAGTTACACATTGCTCTAATCTAAAACTGGATGTTTCTCATCAACATGTAAAATGCAACAAAAAAATGGGAAAAACCGGATAAACTCAAGTTTATCCTTAATTGTTAATGTCTATCCATTGTACAAATTTGTCTCCCTAAACAGCTTCACATCTCCATTAAGGCACCTACCATGCAAGGAAAAAAACAATCTTCTATGTTGAGAAAATTTTAACCAGAAAACTACAACTATGATATAATCAGATACTCCGATAAGTAGACTCACAGAAAATAGAATACAGAGCACATAGGCACATATATTAAAAGAGGTTCTTTAAGATATGCACCTAATTTTTTCGTGAATACCTCAACGAATGATAATCAGATCTTTTTCTATTCTACTTGACATTGTGATCATCATCAATCCAATTATTCAACAAGCAGCTAAACACCACGACCTATTTTTCCAGTAAAAAGTAGCCACTAAGTGAAATTAGTGAGAGTGGAGCAAAACAACTAGAATAATTGATAATAAATTAGAAATAAGACTGATAAATGGTAAATAAAATGTAAACCCCAATCTTATTAAATATTCGATGACAATAAGCCCTGTAAACCATATAAAGCAACTAAAACATCATCAGAGAAATCCCCAGGAACAATTCATCAAAATATCCGGGCAGAGCATAACTAGACTACCGACTGATCTCTCTCTACAAAAATTCGTCAAAATAAACACTACCCAGATTAAAAAAAGAACGCATCTTTTCTAAAACGTACGAGAGAGAGCCCGGATCAAGAAGGAACCATGTTGAACTGTGAGAGAAAGGGATGGAAGTACCTGGTCTAAATCTAGGGCTTGGATTTGTAAAGGCTATGGCTAAAAAGGCTCGAAAGGAGAGCAAAAGGCGCTCAACCTTGCCGATAGGAGCAAGAGAAGTGGAGAATAATACACGTTGAGGTGATGAAAGAGACGACCCTCTCTCTCTCTACGGCCAGAAGAAACGGCATTCCTCAACTATCCACTACCGATTCGGGCTGCCGACTAGCGGAGGAGGTCATGTGCTGTTCACGTGACAAATAGTAAGGACCCAAGTGAGATGGTTTGCTTTTGTTTTTTATCCGCATTAAGCGAAAGCTGCAACGACTACATTACGAGTTAAAAGATATTGCCGGCTTCAGGGATATCGAATACTTTGCCGAGTTTTCGCATCCCGAGCTGCTTATCACACGGACTCGATTGATCCGCTGACACATACATATATTCTCTCATCGTAAGGCGAGCACGCAAAGAACCCTAGAGAAGCGCCGAAGTAGCGGCGCTTCGATCGGCATCTAAGGTTTTTCAGGTCTACTTCCGTCGCCTTGCTTCCCAATCTTCTATTGCGCTATTGCCTTTGCTAGATCTTGAGCTCATTACATTCTTCTAAGAGATGAGCTATCTATGTTTCTATCGAAATAGATCTTGTGTTACATGTGTTCTTAGTCACATTCTTGCATTTTTTTTTTCTTCATTGAAATCGATTAGCTTTGCAGTGTCTTCAGAGATGCATAGTGCACCAGTTGTTTGTCACATTCTAAGTTTGTTGGACTATAGATCCTATGTGTTCCATCCTGTCCTAAGGCAGGAAGGATTGGTGTTTCCGTTTCTTTCCTTGCTATATTTTGGTAAAACTAAGTTCATTATTATTTTTATTTTTTCTTTTGCTATTTGATGCATGCATCAACTTGTTATGTGGAGCAGTACATGTAAAGGCCCCAGTTGATTTCTGTCCGCTTGGGTGCCTAAACTTGGTGTGCAACAAACACTTTTTGGACATTCTTTTTGCGTCATGTTTATGCTGCCTGCAACGATCAACTTACATACCTAATTGTGAGCATATTTACTTTGTCACTCTATTATTCATTTACATAGTAAATCCATCTGCTTAAGTCTTCTCCCTCTGTTTCTTTGTTTTTTTTTATTAAAATATAATGTACATTCCGAAATTTCGCCATACAGGTATACTCATTATATTTCGAGTGGCACATATATCGAGGCCTGCATAATTTTTATTATTCGGTTACCTAAACTTGGTGTGCAAGATTAAATGTGGGTGTTCGCTTTGCAGTATTATCATGTCATTTTTCTACCTGCCTGTAATTACCCAACATTCTTTTCTCTCACAATAAGACCATTTACTCCAGACGACATTGTTACCATTTTTCTACCTGCCTGTAATTACCCAACATTCTTTTCTCTCACAATAAGACCATTTACTCCATACGACATTGTTACCATTGTAAGTCCGATGTTATTTTCCTGAATCAGCTTTCATTTGAATGAACAGTATACGTAATCCCCAATTATCAAATATTTACAGGCTCGGGCTTTGTTGCAATAGTATGAATCTTCGTTTTAGGGTGCCATGCCCAATGGTGATCTCCTTGGAACTTATTGGCGCACATCATTCTTAAGTTCCATGTTTACGTTTTTCAAATCTCACTCATTGTACCCATATCAGTTTTCTACATTTTAGGCAGCTAGATACACAACAAATTGATATATTGTTGTATGAATCTCCATTTCTGTTGCATTTCCTGTTTTGCCATGAGAATGAATATTCCTATTTACTTATTTCTACATTATACTAGTGAGAAAGTCACTTCCCTTTGCGCTTAATGCTTTATCTTATCCCTGGGACTTGTGTGCCATAATATTTGCAGTTTCTTCCATTGAGCTTCTATGCAAAATGATTTTCTTACTATATAGCCTGTAACTATGGTATCAATTTCTTGAAATAGGCTTTTCCGAGTTAGATAGTTAGGCTTTTCCGAGTTAGACAGTTAGGCTTTTCTGGGTATAGGGTGTCTATGTGATCACATTTGATTCATTTTGTTGTACTTTTTTTGGGGGTACATGTCAGATCATCTTTGTGTTGAGCTGTTATTTACTTGTTTAATTGATGGTGTCCTCATGGACCATGTTTGAACGTGTTCTGTGACCATCTCATAATGTTATTTGTGGCCTATTTTCTATATCCACAATGATGTTCTGTTCACAGGTAAAGGCACCGAAGATTTCTTATTCCGAAGAGGATGGTTCTCAAGTATGTATTCCTCCCCACAGTTTCTTATACTGGCATATTTTCTCAGAAGATTTTACCCCATTTTGGTACTGTTGATTGCGAACCCTTTGAATGCCATCTTCTTTGGTTCATCTGCTTGTTGTAGTTGAGCTCATTTAAGCATTGAGATAGTCTTGGCAGTTCTCATGCCACCATTTTCCAAGAACTTATGTTGAACTGTTTATCTGAATTTTTATGATCTTTCCTAAGCATTGATCTTCCCATAGCTTCTTTGCTCTCAACCTAAACTGCTGGTTCTGAGTATGCGTGAATTATAATTTGTAAGTCATTTATGAATATCGGCATGCTTAAATGTCAGGACTGAGCTCTGCCGTTTTAGTGGCGCAAAGATATACCCCGGCAAAGGAATTAGATTTATTCGAAGTGACTCTCAGGTGAGCATATTTGATGTTTAGGACATTCATTTATACTGTAAATATCTTTATGCTTTGTATTTTCAAATCTTTAACACGGTTATGTTTAATGTGCCTTTGTCTTTCAGGTCTTCCTTTTTGCCAACTCAAAATGCAAGAGGTACTTTCACAACCGTTTGAAGCCTGCCAAGCTTACCTGGACAGCAATGTATAGAAAGCAGCACAAGAAGGTAACTTTTGACATATTTATCTATTTTCAGGTTGAATACATATTTTGTGCAATGTGTCTTTTAAGAGTAAATATGGTATGCTTGGAAGCTATACACTTTTGTCATGGAAGGTACTAACTTTATAAACTGAATTTGACAACACTTTTGTTGATAGTTATTTTTTTTGTTTTGATGTCAGGACATACATGCTGAGGCTATTAAGAAGAGACGCCGTGCCACGAAGAAGCCTTATTCTAGGTCTATTGTCGGTGCTACTTTGGAAGTCATTCAGAAGAGAAGAACAGAGAAGGCTGAAGTTCGTGATGCTGCGAGGGAGGCTGCACTTCGGTATTAATTTTTTCTCCTGACCTCTCGGTGATAATTATAGACTCAGGTTACACTGTTTAGTTGGAAGAAATAATATAAAGATTAACTAGCTGTTAATCTTTATCTTCTCTTTTTGCTTGGAGTTCCATACTATAATGTCTAACCTTTATTCATACGACATATTATAGGACAGTATTTGATTCTCCTTCCCTTTTAATTGCTGTCCTCTTTTTAATATCATGCGGCATCTTTCTTAATGTGGCATGCAACCTTACTATTATTTGCCATGTAAGAACCATATTGATCAGCTGGAATCAGTATATAAATAATCCTTCAAGATCTTTTGTGATTGGATCCTACAATAATAACATAAAACAGTTATGATTTTAATTTTCTCTTGGGACCTTGAGCTAGTTCTGCCCTTTGCCTTAGATATATGCAAGTTTTGCTGATATCCTTAAAGGCATTCTTATGTTTCTGACTGTCTGTTATCTGTTTGACGAACTCATATTAGATACTGTTTTCTGTAGTGAGATCAAGGAACGGATAAAGAAAACCAAGGATGAGAAGAAAGCTAAGAAGGCTGAGCTGACGGCCAAGTCACAGAAAAGTTCCCATGCCAAAACCATCGCCAAAGCTCCCAAAGGACCTAAGCTTGGTGGTGGCGGTGGGAAACGATGAAAGTCTTTTACTGCTCCACCATCGCATTCATCTTCTTGCCAATTTTTCCAGAAAAAAAAGATATATACTTTTTCAGTTTTACCTACCTTCCTGATGTTATTTATTTTTGGTCCCACTGTTCTATTTCAATGTGAATGAGAAGAAGGTTGATTTACTTGTCTCTCCAGAAGAAGAGCTTGCAGAATTGAGCACCTCTCTATTTGCTCAATATTATAGGCATAAATATATTACATGAACTCGCCCAGACACATAAAGAGCCATTTTACTCGGTTGAGCATCACATCAAACGAAGTGGCTGCCTGTTGATGTCTTGTTCCATGCTCATCCAACTGTGTGGGACCAATGTATTCTCTTTCAAGAGTCAAATTTTGTATTCTTGTTTCTTCTTTTTTTCCTGATTGAAGTGTGCGTTAGGTAGCTAATTTTGATCAGTACTGTTAATAATAAGTAGCCCGATTCATTTCTTATTTCTTGATTGGTTATTGAGAGGGTTTGACTTGTACCTTAATCTCTCTTTAATCCAATTGTAAAGATGTGCTTTGAATAATACAGTTTTAATACAAAATGGCCGTTCGTGTGGGCCTACTTTAGTAGTGGCGGTTCCTTTCACCAAAATGCGGCATAGTATATTGACCGGCATTTGGGACCCGGCAAGTTGGCTGCATTGAAGAGCACGAGTAATTCGAGGCCCCCACAACTTGGCCAACTTCATCCTATCATTGGTTCTTGGATGATCCGGAGTGGATTCTTGCCGCCAAAAGCCTAAAAAAAGTTAAATGGTGCTGGAAAATGACTTCCCAAGTGGGGTATCCCAAAAATTAAAGGAAAGATAAGATGCCTCCCTTGTTTTCCCTCCTCTCTCAATACCATTATAAACAATTTTGATACACAATTTCATATGATTTCTTCTTCTTCTTCTTCTTCTTCTTCTTCTTCTTCTTCTTCTTCTTCCCTGGAGCAAAGCCAATAGAATATGCTTTCTTCCAGTTCATTGCCAAAATTAGAGTTCCTAGGCACATCTCTGGTGGAATTATCCTGCAACTCCCCCACCCATTATGATAAACCATCCAGATCCGTGAACCCACACTCTTCTCCACACGTGAAATTTTCTTTTTAAAGATTAAAAAAAAAAGGCACTTTGGATTTACACGAATGGCTTCCCATAGTTTGATGAGTATTAAAATTATTCTCTCTGTTAGGCTATGCATTAGAATATTTATGGGCAAAGTCTCTTTTCTCATGCCAAATGTTATATAACCTTCCATATATGGAAAGATGCCTAGGTGCTGTGGCACATTGGTCATGGCGCATTGGCTCTCCACTTCTCCAGTGTGGTGCTTGTTCTTGGATGAAAAGGTTAATTATGAAACTTAGGCAGTGGAAGGGATCCACCTTATTGCAATTGGTCCATAATAACTTTGAGGGTTTCCTTGCTAAGTGCATCTGACCACTTTTTCCCCTTCTTTCCAAAGAACTACAGAGCAAAGCTGTGTATTTTAATTGGCCCACACCCCAGGCCACCACAAGTGAGATCTCTATCTGAGACCCCACATGAAGCTGGTTTTCCTATTTGAGGCTGAAAAAGAATTACTACAGATGCTTTCATATTTCATCATCACAGAGAACTATTGTTTTTGTAGGCCAAACTTTAAAATTTTGACATTGGTAAGTATTGGAAGGCCAATATATTTTTGCATCTACGTTTGTTATTTTCACACGTCCCTTTTGCTTGCTCTCTCTAAAATGGTGTGCCTTTCCCTCTCCTTTCAAATAAAGTCCATGAAAAAGAAGGTATCTGTTTCTGGTTCCCTTTGTGAGCCCATCACTCACACCTTGTGAGACCCACTTAAGGATAAGGGGTAAGCAAGCTTCCTTCCTTCATTAAGGAGTGAATGGCATCAGGCTTAAAAGAAGGGGCTAAAGGCAGCTGTCTCTTCTGTAGACATTGCTATCAAGATTCAAATGTGTGATATTGAAGAGAAAATGACACCCTATGGCAATTAAAGGTATGCCTTCTTTTGTATCCTTTTGGTAAGCAAAGAGGCATGGGCTGTTGTTCCCTCTCTAAACCGATGAAGTGAAAAAAGAAGAAGAATCTAAATGGCCCTTGGTGAGCATTTAAACAATATAGCATTTTGCATAAGGGCATTCTATCTCCCTCTACTCTCTCTGTAAAAAAAAAAAAAAAATTAAAGTCATTAGTCATTTCAAGTTGAACGCAGTCTTCCCAGGTTATTATAGAACTCTTCCAATCTATTGGTTGTTAATGATTTCTCTACATTCTTAAAGTTTACAGTGATAAGGGAAGTAATAGAACATCCATCATTATTTGAGGAATTATAGTAAAGTCTAAAAAACAAACAGCCTCTATGTAGGACTAACTTTTCCAGGCTTCAAACTTTCTTAGTTCTGGGAATAGTGAGAAATGTCGTCATATACATTGAGAGCAAGGAAAAAGTCACACCTTATCAGTTGCTCTTTATTCTATTGGGCCAGAAGAAGATCCTTCATGGAGCTGTATTGCTCATCTTGAGTGAAATAATATAGTAAAATTGCTAGCATTTTTTGCAATCTCAATACCTCACCTCTCTTTTGCTCTACTCTATATAAGAGCCTTAAACCTTCATCCATCTCCATCCTCCCTTCTTGTCCTTCACTGATCCCTTTCTCTTCTTCTCCTTCTTCTTGTTCTTCTACTGATTCCAATCTCAGTTTTCTTCTCATCTCTAGCTTAACATTAGGTCTGGGGAGTATGGTGCAGCCAAGGATGACTTGCCGAAGCTTCGAAAAGCATTGCTCTAGTTTATTCTAAGAATTCTAGAGGAAGATTACGGCAAGTTGTCTTTGGCTACCTCTTGCTTCCTGCTCCTCATGTTAGGCTTGCGGTGGAAATGCGCGTTGCCATGGTGCGGAACATTCTCGATTAATCTGTGAGAGCTAATTTAACTAACCTAGTTTCTAGTACTTTGTAAAATATTTTTATTGTATATCTTCAGAAGTTTTCAGTTTTACAATTGCTTCTTGATTGGATAATATATAATCTTCTGAATTAAGCTGGTTATCTGTTTCTTACTCTATTCTTTCAATTGTTTTGATCATACTCGTTTTGCTTTTCATATTCATCTATGATGAATCTAAGCTACAATGACCTAGCTAGACGGTAAAAAGGAGAAGGGTTTACCTATATCTTCTTGTCTTCACTGTTCTCTTACATCTAGCCTAAAAGTTCAACTTAATTGTTCTTCGTAATGATCATTCTAACCGAAGCATACTATAATATTGTAAAGGTTCAATAGTTTTAGTGCGTATTTTGGCAATGAACTAGCTAAACAGTTCAAGGAGAAGCTTTAAGTTTGTCTTGTCTTAGTTATTCTTGAAACTGTACTGATTTTTTTGCAGTTCATAATGTATACTAAGAGGACAATTTCCTGTAAACACAGTTCTTTTTTTCTCTTCCTGCAGCCTTGTCAGATGAGCATTCTAAATCTTGAGAATTGGAGTCATCCATCATTGAAACAAATTCAAGAATCACTTTACTTCTTATGGAATTCACAAAATGCCAATCAACTGAAACCTCTTGGATTATTTACTCATTGTCATGGTCTTAATTTCGCGAAGTTTGGAAATGTTTTTTTTTTATTTATAGCAAAATGGCGTCAAATGGGTGGACGAATGCCATTCTTTTGACTCGGAGTTCATCAACATTCACATGATGTCATTCATATTTCAATCTAAGTTTATGTGTGTGCAGTGATCTTGCGTTCCTTTAGTAGTAGAGTTTTCTCTTTTTTTTCTTCTTTTTGTCAGTGAAATCAAGTCATCACATGTCCTAATGGATCCTCTTATTCAGATAATTATATGAGAGAGAAAGAGAGAGAGGGAACAACAACAACATATATTGTCTACCCTCATATCTAATAGCAGCAGACAAGATAACTTTTATAGACTTCCCAACAGCTTAATATTGTATAGACTCTATGCAGCTTTTTCAGCAAGGACTGTTCTTATTGCCTTTACCTTTTGGACATATTATTTTCCTTCATAAAACTTAGAAGCATACTGAACCTATCATTAATTAGGGTTACCAATTCAACATAAGAAAAAGTTGCTTCTTCTCAAATTCCCTTTTTCTTTCTCTGGAGATTGCTGAATAATATACAATAATTCTCTGAGTGCTGAAATCAACTAATTGGATACTGTTTTACAATTAAATCAAAAACTATGCTGAGACCAAATTCATCTCTCTCTTTTTTTTACAAAAAAAAAAAACCTTTTAGAATTTTCTGTTTGGAGATAAGAATTTTGGAGCTTGTTGTTGAATCTTTCTTTGTGCAGAACTAATGCATTTCGGAGTACCGCACTGTTCAATAAAATAAAGATGACTATCTGAAGGAGAGATTCTGATTGAAGGGATTCGCTGATGGTAGTTCATAGTTATCTTCATTTCAAAAAAAATTGAGGGAAGAGTAATCTGCAGAAAATGAATAAGAACATGGCTGGAAATTTTGATGTTTTTTTCTTGTGCCATGGAAATAGAAATTGCATCTATTATTTTAATGCAATATAGTACGAAATAAAGTTATAGGATCACTACAAGACAACAGTTCACAATCTATAGGCTTTTACTTTTAAGTTGGATTAGGTTTCAATTTTGATGTCAATTCCCACCACTAGTTCTCTCATTGTCTTTTAATTTGTAAATCTCTTCATACTTGTTTTGCACGGAATAATCACTTTGTTGCTATATGCTTAGGAGCCATTTTGTGCTAAATATTATCACTTTACAATATAACCCACAATATAGTGTAGTACAATCTCCTCCATGGAAGTTTGTTTGTTTGTTATCATCAGATAAAAGCTTGTAGGCACAAAAATTCATTAATGTAATGGTGACAGTCTGACACACAAATTGAGAGAGAGAATAGGGCAATCTTTCTTTAATATAAGTCTCTCACTTGGCTAGAACAATGAACAACACAACTAAAATAATCAGAATATTAAACTTGAGCGCAGATAATAAATACAACGAGAGAGCATGATCGAACAGATTCATACGACAAAGGACCTAAATTCAACATGACGGTTCGTTGCTATCCTATAGTTAAAGACATAATTATGTAGATCTCCAAAAGGCTAGATAAATGAAACCCTAATGCTACAATAGAAGCAACAACAAAAAAATGATCCCTCCTGTCAGAGTACTAAATGATAGAAAAGAAGGAGCACAACACCATAACCCTAGTCAAAGGTGGCATTGGTAACAAAACTCTAAGCTCCCATTTAGTTTGAATCAAGGGAGGGTCTCTGAATAGGTTCAAAGACTCTTAATCTAGTTTAGTAACCAAACATCTTTTTATTTTTATTTTTACACCTAACTAAGTTTACTTTTCAAAAAATCAAGACTAAAAATGAAGACCAACTAATCTAGTTTGGAGCTTAGCCTCAAACCAAACAAACTCTAAGCCGACCACTCTATAGCCAGAGTTCAACCCACTAGAGTGCCTCCCCCTTTCACCACCCTTTGGTGCTACAATTGTTGCTGCCTCAGCAAGGCCTATAAGTGATAAGTGATGGGGGCTCTCACTGCACAATCGTTGACCTCTCCCTTCTCCTAGTGGAAATGAGAAGGAGGAGAGGTAATGGCAACAACGATAACAATAGCATGGTAGGAATGAGTTGCCATGAAGATGACCACTAGGGAAAAAAAATCGATGAAGAGGATGAGAGTTTGAGCGAAGATCCACCCTTTGTTGGTCTCTGCCGGCAACATGTGAACAAGCTAGAGGAAGAGGAAGAAGAAAATCTTCATGAGAAAGAGAGGCCTCTTCCCTCCTCTATGCAAATTTGCTCGTGTTGTAATTTCCCGACTTGGAACTCTCTTCTAATCAAGAGTTCATCGTTGCGACTTCTATCTTGGTTAACACCAATGGGATAATAATCAATTGATTAAGGGGGCTCATATTGTATGGGTATTCTCAAATTTAAATCATGGGTGTCATTATTAACTCCGCGGCATTAGGTACTAAAGTGAGGGATCATTACATGCTTCTAGACTCATCAATTATAGGTCATTTTCATATAGAAACTCTTAATTATTTTAGTACACTTCTACAAGTTCAACTATCAAATATCTGCCACCCACTTGACTTGGTAGACAAATAATTATTTCATCTTCAACTCTCTCTCTCTCTCTCTCTCTCTCTCGATAAAATTTCCTCTAAAGTAATGGTAACACGATAGCGACTAAAAATTGATCATACCCATGTGAAAGCGTGTTTCATTGGAAAGCGCTCTCTCTCTTTCTCTCAGGTTGCTATCTTATAGGGACATAAAGCGAACCTAGAGCTATGATTGAATACTTAGATCTAGTGTTTGGGTCCACAGAATTTAGATTAAAGTACTTGATATCCTCCCAGATTGGTTTAAATTTACTGGAGAGATACAGCAAGTATTGGAGGTCAAAAGCTATAGTAGAATAAACTGGAAACGAAGCCAGGATGTACTCAATCTAGTGGTCAATTCTTGTTGGCTAGTTAATAAAAATCATTGGGCAAATACAAGTTACTACAAAATGCAACTTAATTAGTCGCTATTTTATGAGCCCGAGTTCCATTAAACGATATTTAATATAATAACACATAAATTGACAAGCACCTAAATGGATTGGAAAATTTTGCAGGCAAACAAATTGGTCTCGCGTGAAAAATAAAAGGGCATCCGACCTGGCACAATTGGCAATATGCCCAAAAGCAAGGTAAAATCTTGTCACGGTCCAGAGAATAAGACATTTCCTTAGAGTTGGAGGTAGCATATCCCAAAGCCCAAGTGGGGCCCCCCAGTTTATTGGGCCCAAAGTGGTCGTGGTTCGTGGAGCCCACTCCACCCGCTAACATAAATGCTCCACGTCAGTAAAAGGACAAAATAACCTTCCTCAGTGTCCTCATATTAATGCTGTAATCTTGATGATATATAGGACTTGGCCAATAACGCATGGCATGGCTTCAGGTTCATATAAAGGCTATGCCCTTCAGGTGGCGGCCCATCTCTGTAACTCAAACTAACAGCCCCATTATGCAAAAATTATTGTTGAATTCATCCAACTTATCATAACTCTATAACTTTCTTACTTTCTAAAAGGTATGAGCAAAAGAGTACTGCTGACTACTGCTGACATGGCTTGGAATTGTTTGCATTTCAATTTTGAGGAAGGGTTGGAATGGACTTTTCTTCATCTTCTTCAGATTTTTCCTAAGAATAGGGTTGGATACCTGTGTGGCTTGTCCAAAGAATTTCAGGCACATGGCTGGTGACCTCTAAAGGTAGCTGCAGACAAAGGATGATTCATTTGGCTAACATGATCAGTACTTTAGATATACATCGTCACCTGCATGCCACTAACTTACCTTCTGTAAGCATTCCCCTATGAACAACTTGGTACCAGTGACCACTGATGCTTTCTAATTATTCACAGTTTTCATGTATGAATGGTTATCTCCCACAGGCCTTCAGCTTGTCTTGTCCATTTAACAGAGATTGTTCAACAGTAGTTCTGTAGCTCTCTTTCTTTGGCTGTATGGAGCTGCAGGAGCTACTTCTCTTCCAATCTTCTTATTGAGGTCTTCTATTTCCACAGATCAATTTTCCAAAAAACCGCCTTACGGTAGAGAAAGATCTTTACAGAAATCTTGGTAGAGAAAATAGTACCAGTTGGTTGCAGGCTACTTTCATAGAGTTCCTGATGTTACTTTCTAATGAAAAGGAAGGCCGATCTTTTTTTTACCTTCAAGATAAAACTTGCTTGTAGCTTTGTTTCCAGTGATGCTCTCCAGAACTTTTTCTGGTTCCTCAATTTCCTCTGCAGGCCCTCTTCCCGCTGTCTTATGGGCTTATCGCATGCAAAACTTTGATTGAGGAAACAATTGCAAAACTGCTGGATGCCTTGGAGTAGAACTGACCTTTTCTAGAGGAGAGATATCGACCTGGGACTAACCGGCAGGTAGCTTGCAGTGGAATGATAAATAGTATGAAGCTAAGACAGGGAATTTCAGGTACAGGAGAACTTGAGAGAACTTGAAGACTGTATTAGTGATAGTTCTAGCTTTTCTTCTTCTTATTTTCTCGTCTACCAACTTTTGTTCTCTGGATTTTTGCTCACTCTTCTGCTCTCCATGCAAGGTTTCGTGTGAAAAGTACTTGTTCACAAAAAATGATAATGTAATAAGGAAAGAAGAGCAGAAATTCAGGAGACAGATATAGGCTATAAAATATCATGATATTGAAGTAGTCAAACTGAAAATGTGGGATTCCCATGTCATAAATGAAACCTTTGGAGTCTTTCTATATTGCCTTCAAATTACTTTAATGGTTTAACATACTCTCAGTTATCATATTTACATCTCTATCTGACTACTGACCTTATTTCCTTTGTGGATGGCAGAACTTCATTCATTCTTCAGGAGAAAAAGAAAAGGCATGCAGGACCTATACATCCAAAGAAGGAATCTCGAAGTCGAGCAAGAAGTCTTGATTCATTGTATTCCTTCAGATTCTGAATAACAGCTTCCTCATTACCAAAACCATTGATTACCTGTATCAACTTGGTGAACATGGATGAGCATTTCGAAAATGAACCAAGAAAATCCATTCAGAGTCTGCCTTAGTCTATACCGTCACTTATTGGACTCAAAAGAAACTTTACCTCAAGTTGGATTGAATCCATCTGTTGTATCATCAAGGAGCTGCCATCAAAGAAAACGGCAAGTTGGATTGAATCCATCTGTTGTATCATCAAGGAGCTGCTATCAAAGAAAACGGTTGGAGATCCAATGGTAAGGAACCAAACAATTGACAAGTTGGAATCTCCTGGATATGATGATGAAGTAGATGGTGCATTTTCAAAGATTCAAGGTAAATTCTTTAGTTTCTACCCTACATAACATATTTGATGTCTTTATTTACAAGGTTGACCCTGTTTTCTTCGGTAATAGATGAGCTTGCCTCTCTTAATACCCTTCTAAGCCAGCTAGCACTACAGAGGAGACAGGCACTAAATGGTTATTTAGATTTGAAAGGTAGCAGCTTTACCCTGAGCTATATCCATCCCATGCTTATTTCTTCTCATGCTATTAATTTGATTATGAATTGATGAACCAAGAGGAGCCAACCTGACAACAGAAAATGGGTGGGCTTACTGGGGGTATTATCTTGTTTTCCTTATTTCAGGGAATATTCGGGTATTTTGTCGTATAAGACCATTTCTACGTGATGCAAGTCATATTTACGAGCAATCTGTGATTACCTCTGATTCAAGCAATGTGTTTCTAAGATTTGCTGACACTAAGTCTAAACAGTACAGCTTTGACAAGGTTTTCCAGCCAAACTCAACCCAAGGTACTAGAATCAATGAATCAGGTGTTGAATGTTTGAGACTCTTACGCCGTTGTAAATGCAACTAATTTGTTTTCATAAACATATGTTCATTGTTATCTTCTATTGAGAATTTCAGAAGAAGTCTTTCAAGAAATAGAGCCGGTGATAAAATCATCACTAGATGGGTATAACGTATGCATCTTTGCTTATGGCCAAACAGGCACTGGTAAAACCTATACCATGGTAAGATTTACTAATTCAGCATAGCTACTTCCCAGATCCTTTTCCTTTTCCTTTTCAGTTGCTTTAACTGAATAACACACTATGTACTGAAGAGCACAATCCTCACCATTCAAACTATCTATCCATCCATATCCGTAGGAAGGCACACCTGAAGATCCAGGTATTGTGCCACGTGGATTGCAAGCACTGTTTGAACAGGCAGCGGAGAGCAACTATAAATTTCTGTTCATGTTCAGTATGTTTGAGATATACATGGGCAACCTAAGAGATCTGCTTGTCCTACGAAGCAATAAGGCAAAGTTTCAGAAATCACCACGGTGAGCTTCTCTATATTGAAGAAAATAGCATTGTCATGACTGCTACATTTATATTAAACAAGCAATAAAACTCAGGCCAAAATGATACTTTCATAACGGGGTAGTAGTTGTTCCTCTACCCTGCTTTTCGGACTAATGAGTGGTCACACAACTCACACCATCACAGTCAGTGTGTCACCATATCAGCATAATTATGAGATAAAAACAAACCCCATGAGATAAGGTCAGAAAGTTAGAGAGTCTATGGCAAGGTAATAACAAATATAAAAGCATATAGAGAGCCTACATGAAAATTTGGCCTCTTACAGGAAGAACTGCAGAAATATAATTTAGTAAAGCCACAGTAAATATATCCGAAAATTCCTTGTTAATATCTCTAGTACTTGGAACACTTTCTGAACATTGATGAGAGAGAGAGAGAGAGAGAGAGAGAGAGAGAGAGAGAGAGAGAGAGAGAGGGTAAAAATACAGTATGTTTCATAGGTTTTTAGAAATGAAACTCGGTTATGTATGTAGTGTTATTTAGCACCTTAACCTCATACGATGAAGAGTATGCAGAATGATGAACAACACAATTTTTAGTTACTCTGAATATTACCTGCGAAAATTATCTTCCTAGAGCACAAACACGTTGCCTTTTCAATGTTCTCATTGACAGGACCCTCTTTGCCTTTTGATTTTTCAAACCATCCGAGGTCAACTTTTATCACAATATTCTGCTACTGAAGAATCACAAATGCATTTTACTTTTCATTCCTGATTTACCACATGGGCATTATCCTTGTCATCATTGGGAGAGTTATTATTCACACTATTATTCTGAAATTCTGAAAGGTTACCTTCTAGTCATAGAGATCATAACATGGACCTTTGTTTTTTACAGTGCCTTCTCTTCTTTGTACTCTTGATTAGCATGCAAAAGCACATGCAATATCTGAAACAAGTCCTTGATTCCATCTCTGTGCTATATTATTGCCTTAATCATACAATCTATTTTTCACAACTGCACTACTATTTCACTAGTACAATTTAATGACTTATTTCAACATAGTATACTTGATATGACATTCTAATCAGAAAATCAATTGTTTATATATTTTCTTATTTCTAAACTTAGCCTCAGAATCCAAACAAATCCTGAAGGCGATGTTGAGATTGAAAACCTAGTCACAGTCAAAGTGAGTGACTTTGAGCAAGTGAAAAGATTTTATGAACTGGGAACTCGTTTTAGATCAACAGCCTCTACCATGGCTAATTCTACATCAAGCAGATCTCACTGGTAAAAGTTTGTATCCACAAATATCAATCTTTGAACAATGGGAAATTACCTCGGAATCTTAAGTTTAGCCATCCTGTGCATGGGACAGCTTGATCCGCATATCATTAAGTTCTTCCGGTGCATCTGAGAGACGTAGAGAAGCAAATAAACTATGGTTGGTCGATCTTGGTGGAAGTGAACGTCTCTTAAAGACACAAGCAAGTGGAAGAAGACTTCAGGAGGGAAAAGCCATAAATCTATCACTCTCAGCCCTGGGAGATGTCATCAGTGCACTTCAAAATAAAAAGCCTCATGTACCTTACAGGTAGCATTACCAATAAGAGCGATGATGCAATTTTACATTCCCATCCCCAGATATGTGTCCAATTTTACATTATCACATCTGAGTTCAATTTTCCTTACTCTAGCTTTTCTTGCTGTTTTCATGTCTGCTTTATCCACTGGGCATCTTCCAAGTGCTCTGGAAAGACCCAAAGACCAACCCCTGGAACCCAACTATTAGGCTTTTATTGTGCTTCGAAAGATCATCTCTCTCATGTACAAGACAAGCTAGTCTTCCAAGATTTCGATGAGTCTAATGCCTTCACTAAGCCTGAAGTATAATGTTCCTTTTGACTACATTAATGTGGGCACCACTTAATTCAGCTATGTGCTTTCTTATAAAGTGGATCTACTTAATTGAATAACCTGACATCCTTTCAATTAAAAACTGCTTCAATACAAATGGGAAGTCTTGAGTCCTAATTTTCAATATTTAACAGGAACAGCAAGCTCACACAAGTTCTGAGAGATTCTCTGGGTAAATATTTTTATATTTTTATAACCAAGCTCAAACTTTGTTATTATTCTACCATTCTACAAAATCATATAGGATAGAAGTTTTATTGTTGTTCACCTTGTGCAATGGTTGCAGGATCCGATTCAAAAACTTTGATGCTTGTTCATGTCAGTCCCAAGGAACATGATTTATGCGAGACAATTTGTTCCTTAGGATTTGCAACACGGGCAAGAAGTATTCACCTGGAAAATGAAGAACCAGCAGTAAGCACTTATTCACTCACTTTAAAATCAGTGATGGCGAATATTAATTCAGTTCTACATAAACTGTATCAAATATCATAATGAGGCAGATATCAAGATGCTTAGATAATCCTGTATTACATGGTGCCCAAAAAAATTTAGCACTATTCCAACCCATATCCCATGAGTTGATATTCTTAGCCATTCATGCAAATGGAAGTCAACTAAGTTCTTGCTTAAACACATACTATCTCGTTAGAAAAGGATGTCTAATTCAAAACTGAAGTCATATAAATATTTGTTTTTGACATGAAACAGGAAATGAGAGCAAGGAAAGAGCTATTAATGGCTGAACTGGAACAAAAGGTGGCACAGTTAGAAGGTGAATGCCAAGATGTTATAAGAGATGTCAAGAAGCTTGATGAGAAATTGAAATATTTAAGCAGACCTCAACCACAAATTGACTCCCATTTCAACATTTCATGTCTATCCATTGAGGAGTTGCAGTCCAGCAGATCGATGAATATGCAGAATTCCAATAGTTCTCTAGAAGCTTCAGCTAGCCTGCCTAGATTTATGCGAGCAACAATTTGCAGTCAGCAGAAAACTGGCTTAAATAATCACACTTATTTAAATACTAGAAAGAAAGTACCATTACATTCAAAGAAGAGGCCTTCCTCAGTTTGTGCTGAATCTGTAATGTCCCCAGAGAAGTGTGTTGCTTGGCAGTCTGACTGCAGCTCAGAGTGCAGTATACCCGCAACTAGCTATGTGAACTGGAGGCAGAGTGAAAAAGATGGAACTGCCCACAGTCTAGGCGACTCAGAGTCTGAGATTAAACAGGTAATTCTCACAGAACAGGAGAAATCACCAGTAAGTCAAATGACTTCTCCAGATAGACACATTGAAGAGCCAGAAAATGTCATTTATTTCTCTTCAGGAAAATTCGAGCTTTTCCTACAGAGTCTTAAGTTAGCATGGATGAGTGCTCTTCTTGGATTGGGAATTCACAGTCTTGGATTAGGGAATGATTTCTTTCAGGGCTTACTATTTTAAATGATGACTCGAGCTTCTTCTTAAACAAGGTGAGCACTGAACAGACATCATTATTTGACTGACGTACCACAGTGCCATAGAACTTTCAATTTTCTCAAGGACACAAAATGTGTCCCATTATATACTCAATATTCTGTATATCAGAATGTATCTTCTTCCTTTTTTGCCAATAACATATCATGACCTAATGTAAATGATGAATTTTGTCTATACAGGATTTTTTTTTTTGTGCAACATATGAAGTTCAATTATCTCTCATATCCTATTTATTCTTTCATTTCAAGTAGATACCATGTGAAAATAGAAATAACTTCAAGGATAATGCTGGAGAGAGGACAAAACTCACATGTTTATATGGTCTAATGCACATGCAATACATCAAGGATTGACCTGTGTGAACTATGAACAGGGACTGTACTATTTGCTCAACTCAACTGCTGTTAGTAGCATGGTTGTATAAGTACATCACTCAATGAACCCTCGTTTGTAACTACACTTCTTTTATCACTTGCCAATATTCTTGGCAGAGCTCATCTTGAACTGCTTACTAAGTTTCAGACAGTAGCTTTTGTCTCACAAAGCATAATAGATGTTATCCTTCTTCAAAGTCAAGAAATCCTCCACAAAACTTGGGGGCATAACCAAATGTCTTTAAATGTCTGTTTATATTGCAAAGAACTTTATGCATCCTCTTAAAGCAAGGATGAGATCCATCTCTAGAAGTGAACTCATGAACCATGCCATCCACTTCAATAGAGCTTGCTCCCGGAATATTCTTTACTCCCCTATCTTTCATCACCTTCCTAAGTTTCCCAACGTCATCCCACCTGTCCTGTGCTGCATAAATATTAGATAGAAGAATATAGTTTCCGCTATTGTGAGGTTCAAGTTCAATCAGATTTATTAAAGCCTGTTCTCCAAGATCAACTTCACCATAGATTCTAGAAGCAGCTAGAAGAGCTCCCCATATCACAGCATTTGCTTCAAAAGGCATGTCTTGGACTAGTGCCTGCGCCTCCTTAAGACAACCCGCACGACCAAGAAGATCAACCATACATCCATAATGCTCAACTTTCGGTTTGATCTTGTACCATAACCTCATACGGTCAAAATACCAACGACCCAAATCAGTCAATCCTATATGGCTACAAGCAGATAAAATTCCTAAAAAGGTGACATCATTTGGTTCAACATTTTCTCTTTCCATCTGCTGAAACATTTTCAGAGCATCCATGCCAAGCCCATGCAATGCAAAACCTGCGATCATCGTGGTCCAAGTTATGACACTTTTGTGCTTCATTTTTTTAAAAACATCGAATGCTTTGGCAATATTACCAGACTTGGCATACATGTCTATAAGTGCATTCATGAGTGGAATTGTCCTATACAACCCATGCTTGTTTATAAAAATATGGATCCACTCCCCCAGATCCAGAGCACCCAGATCAGCGCAAGCTGAGAGCACAGCTAACAAGGCAATCTCATCTGGCTCCACGCTGTCTTCCACTTGCATCCTCCGAAACATCGCAATTGCCTCATCCGGACGTTTCATCTGAGCATAGCCACTGATCACTGTTGTCCAAGAGACCACATTCCTCTCCGGCATCAGTTCAAAAAGTACGCATGCATCATCCAAATTCCCAACCTTGATATACCCAGTAATCATGACATTCCAAAGAACCACATCTCTGTGAAGAACTCCATCAAACAACATACGGGCATCATTTATGCCTCCACAAGAAGAATACATATAGATCAAACCAGTCAAAATATGAATATCTGAACCCAACCCAATTCGTACAACTTGGCTATGAACCTGTCGACCCAATTCAAGTACACCCAAATGAGCAACAGCCTTTAGCACAAAAGGAAATGAGTAAGTATCCGGTCGCAAACCCACGACGTGAATCGCATTATAAAGAAAGATAGCATCTTTGGCTGAATCAGATTGCGAGAGGCACCTAATCATGGTGTTGTATAAATAAATGTTGGGTTTTTCTTTGCGTTGGAAGACTAAGTAGGCGTAATCCTTGAAACCCAAGAGAGAGCAAGCATGGATATATTTGCTGAGGAGGAGGTTATCCATGTCGAGGCCTCGAGAGAGCATAAAGGCGTGGACTTGGTTTATGTGGCCGAAGGTGGAGCATTGGGTTAGTAAGGGAATGAGACGATGGAGTGGGGTCAAACGGATTTGGCTCTTGATGGGATATGGAGGCGGGAGAGCGGAGGAGGAGAAGAGACGAGGAGGGAGGAGTCGAGAAAACATCGAACCGGAGGAGGATTTGGATTGAACTGAGCATTTAAAAAAGAAAAATTAATGGCAACTGTGATATTTTTGAAATATTTCAGTTGCAAGTATGTAAAAAAAATTGAAATAAATTGTACAGTATTTCTTTTTTTCTTTAATAAATTTCATACTAGAAAAAAACTTTTGAACAAATTAGAACCAAGTCCAATAAGAAGAAGGGCCGAAATGAAAAGTTACTATTGGGCTTATAAGCCCATCGCGTAATTAATTTTCACCGCTGCAAGGCTAAGCATGCGGCGAATCTACGCGCGGTAAACATCTCACGTCCAACATCCACGGGCACGGTTAAAACCGCGTCCTCTCAAAAGCGAACCCTAACCCTAATCTTAATCCCGTTGCTCGCAATCCCGACCCAATCCCCACGGCGTCGCCTCTCGTCTTTCCTATACGATTAGGGTTCTTGTTCGACGGATTAGGGTTTTACTCTTGGGTGTGGAACGCTAATGGAGGGAGGTGGAGGTGGAGGTGGAGGAGGTGGGGCGGACGTGGAGCTAGTGTGCAAGACGCTCCAGTTTGAGCACAAGCTGTTCTACTTCGATCTGAAGGAGAACCCGAGGGGGAGGTATCTTAAGATCTCGGAGAAGACGTCGGCGACGAGGTCCACCATCATCTTGCCCGTTGCCGGAATCGTCTGGTTCCTTGACCTCTTCAGCTACTATATTAGTACGGACGAGCGCGACGCCTTCAGCAAGGAGCTCAAGCTCGATACTAAAGTTGGTTCCTTCGATTGATCCCTTTCTTTGTTAGATATGTGGATTTGTTTGCTGATCGTTGTCGTTGTTTTCAGGTTTTTTATTTTGATATTGGGGAGAATAAAAGAGGGCGCTTTTTGAAGGTAATCTTTTTGTCCTGTCTGGGATTGCTTTTTATGGTTTCCCTTAAAGTAACCATTTTATTATCATTACTTGCTGGCTTGTTTCCCTTTTGGTGTATGCTCCAGTGACTGCTTATTTGGACGAGCGTAATTAGGGCGTCCATCTTTAAATGTTAAGAAGTATACTTTCTCGGATAGTGCAACATTAGATTTACGTCATGTTTTTTGTTGGCCTTTTCTAGTGCCATTTGGCCTGTGGATAAAAGATTTAATTTTAGTATGGAATATGATTTCTTTACAAGTTAAGGTTCTAGTATCTCAGCTTGCACTTGTGTTAATTTGACAGAAACTTGCTTGTTTTGCATATCCATTGATAGTTAGTAGCTTCTGGTGGAGTGCATTAATGTAATCCATCCATCCTTATTCTGAACCTGGTTCTCGAATTGCCTATATTTCAATATTCCTGTTTGGCCTTGGATCTAACTTCACATGCCATCTTTATGCTAATACGTTAAATTGTATTATTAGTTTGATTCCCCTTAGCGAGTAAATGTATTATTTACTGAAAATTCAGATCTTCATTGTTTTAGTTATTTTACTTGATTGAAGTTTCTGCTTTTTGCGGACTTCTGAAAGAACAGTGCATTTTATTATTTTTGTTAAAAGTAGTATTGGGATATTATGTGAAACTATTGCATCAAATTGGATGCCTACCCACTTAAGTCTTAAATAGGGGCTCAGAATTTGATCTCCCTTCTCGTTATCTGCTATTCAACTGTAATATACTTTTGATTAGTAATTAAGATCATCAATCATCTATTTAGTTCTATATGTGTTTTCTTTTGTTGTCCTCATTGATTGTCATCAGTTTGTATAGTTTAGGCCATACATGGTCATTTTATTGCTGTAACAAGATGAGAGATTTAGATACTAAAGAGATAAACAAAATAATCTGTCAATATCGGCCAATAGCAGCAGAAAAGAACATAATTGGCTGTGATTTATGAGTAAGATAAGCTTTGATCTGCTTTATTCTCAGTCTTCTCTATTATTAGTGTCCAAGTATGTATCATTGTACACTGGCTAGAAATGAAGATCATGCGTTCATTTTGTGAAAATTCTAAAACCTCATAGCGAGGCCTCTTTTCAACTTGTTGGTGATATTGAACCTATATCATCTAAAACTCCTTGCGAATGTGCTATTAATTTGCTGAATTGTCAACTAATTTGTCTTAAATCTGACTTATCCCTTTTGGTGTTTAGAGATGTGAATTCTCAAGGAATCTGACATCAAGTTTTAGGGAATGCAAGATTGGCAGTTGTGGCAATCTAATTGATCCTTCCATTGGGTGATCTCAACTCAATTTTTACTTCACAATAATGTGGTATTGGTGATAGGGAGATCACCACTGTTTTCTTGCCTTCAAGTAAATTATATAAGCAACAACACTAGCATACTGTGCCTTCGCTTTTCCTTATGTACAAACTTAATGTTAAACTGCTTAACTATTTCAAGTCATTGTTTGCTTATGCAAGCAATATGAACTTGAGGGTCCTTACTGCTTGAAGATTGTGTGATATTATGGTTGGGACACATGCTGTCATGGACATGTTGTATGGCTTTTTGCAATCATTATAAACTTAAGGGAAACCAAATATGATGATCTTGACAACTTAACATGCTTTTCAAATCATTAACCATGTCAATTTATTTGTCTAGCCATTGAAATTGATATCGTAGACCACCAATAAAATGGTATGCGGGCTTCTATGGAGAATTGATGAAGTTACGGTCCTGTAGGTTTCAGAAGCATCCGTCAACAGAAATCGCAGTACAATTATTGTTCCAGCAGGAAGCTCTGGTGAAGAA
This sequence comes from Typha latifolia, assembly GCF_019914945.1. Taxonomy (NCBI): domain Eukaryota; kingdom Viridiplantae; phylum Streptophyta; class Magnoliopsida; order Poales; family Typhaceae; genus Typha; species Typha latifolia. The sequence goes on along the minus strand of NC_133087.1, from coordinate 2,016,417 downwards.
GGATGGGAAGCATTCAGGAATGTTTTACTAGAGATAGAAGAGGCCTCCCGGCTTTACATTGTACCGAATCATGTAAGCATGGATTAACCATTATATACTTTGCTGCTCGATACTCTAGAGCATGCCTTCACTTTGTTTCTCTCTATTAAACTGAAACAGCAACATATGGAACATACGGAGCGTCTTCCGGGACTTTCAGATGATGTTGGGGCTGGCTTTATCTCAGGACATTCGGCCCAATCGTCCTCAGGGCCAGAGTTGCCTGTTGACCGTTTAGTTGAACTGCCTCCACAGGATGAAATTGGTGGAGCAGGGATGTCCAAAGTAATAAGGGCAGATCAGAAGAGGTTCTTCTTTGATTTGGGTAGCAACAATAGAGGTCATTTCTTAAGGATCTCAGAGGTATGGTGTTCCTGATGTAGCTAATACATGTTCCTTTTGATTCAATAATTACATTGCTAACTCTTTGCCACGTCTGAAATGCAGGTGGCTGGAGCAGATCGATCGTCAATCATCCTACCCTTGTCTGGCTTAAAGCAGTTCCATGAAATGATCGGTCATTTTGTGGAGATCACCAAGGACAGGCTTGAAGGAATGACAGGTCCAAATGTGCGCACGGTTGAGCCTTCACAGAGATGATCAGTTTGTTTTTATCTTGTAGCTCCTTGTCTTTCCATTCTCTAGTTGTGTCCCTGAAATTAAGATCTTGTGCCCTTGTGTAGAGCAATGTTGTTATGTTATTCATGTCTTGTGGGTATTAATAATGTTCCCTATTCCATGGTGGAGACTGGCGAGTTGATTTGTTTGTCTAGCTTTGTTTCAGTGAGGAATAATAAAACATATTTGTTCATCTGGTGGTATAAAGTTTGGGCTCCTAGCATTAATCGTACCTATGTTTCCATTCTTCAGTTAGATTGTCAAGTTTTCTGGCATATTCTGCAGTGAGTAACCTTTGGGCTCTTGTCATCAAACTGATACGGATTGCGATGAGCCTGAAGGATTATAGATCTTTTGTTTATCTATATATTTACATTTGTTTCGACTCAAAACGGTAAGAACCCCTTACCTCGAAGGAAGGATAAGAATCTCATTTATTCTGGATTAAGAATCTCACTTCATTATCAGTGTAAATTCTCGCATGTATTTCTTATCCACGAATAAGAAAGGCTTCAATACCATTGCTAGTAATCTGCATCTTGCCAGGTGGTTGGATGTTTCTCTTATCCACGAGTAAGAAAGGCTTCAATACTATTGCTAGTTATCTGCATCTTGCCAGGTGGTTGGAATTTGCACTTGGAATCGCCATCCATTACCTCACAAGTCTTCTGTAATCTATTCAACTCCCAACAAAGGCAACAAAAGAGAGGTGAATGAAGGACAGGTGGATGTATGATTCCTTGGCAGCAGTAAGATCCATAATCCAAAAACAAACAATTGCACTGCCATGGAACGCGTGTCTCAAATCTCATCTCACTCTCCTAATAGCATTTGGAAACCGCGGCCAAAGTGGGCACCCACGTCTTCCTTCATTTGTGAAATCTGTCACACTGTGGTGGCTAAGATATGACTCTCTGTCTGGATTCACTTCTACTGTCAATCATCTTTGTTGGATTTTGAACGGTAAGAACCAAGTCAGAGTTGTCTTGCAGTTCCACTTGCCAAAATCCGGAGAAATTTAGCACGAAAACAGCAGCTAAGTTTGAATTCTGAATGGCAGGAACGAGTCAGACTTGTTGTCAAGCCTTAATCAAAACAAAATTTAGGCTCGACTTCTATGATGACCAAAATATAATTTTTCTCTGTCGCGGAAACGAAGAAATCTTAATTTTGTCGCCTGTAACTTCCATGTTCTCTACCTACCAAACATTCAACTTCATGATTCAAAGCTTTTTGCAATTGATTAATTCGAAAGTAACGTATATTTTCTAGCACATTTTATTGTATTTAAAAGCACATAACTTATATATATAAGATGCAGACACGAGCTCATTGCAAAAGGTAAACTTCCTTTTCTTTTTGGCTGTAACTTGCTTTTGCTATATCACATGAGAAGAGGGCAATAAAGGGCTCCAGTTTTCGTTCAGAAAAGAGAACCAACTCACTAATTCTGCAGTGATACAGGAAGTAATACAAGAACCATTCAAGACTACTCCCTTAATTGTACAAGCTATTTCAGCAGACTCATGAAACTAAAAAAGCTCCGGCCTGCATAGCAACAACACCTATAGAGTATATGAACAAATGGAAAAGCTTGACTAAGATCCCACCCCAAGTACCAGAGGTGTTCAATTGTAAACAGCATGGAAAATCATACGCTTAGAACTGTACAAAACCAATGAGATTTTTAACATCCCAATGGACCATCATCATCATCATCATCATCATCATCATCATGTTTATCTCCCAGATCCAACTAACAGTGCCATCTCCTCAGAATCCAGAGTGGCCCTTTGGGCTGGAGACATAGGAAGCTTTGTGCTTAAAGGAACTGCAAGCTCATGAGTGCTGGGGACTAAGCCTGGCTTCTTTGAGTAATTAAAACAGAGGTCTTTGTTTGCAGCCAAAGCCAAGAGCTCTGACTCCTCCAGCCCCTTTGGTGGCCCAAGGCTGCACCTTTCTGGGGTGTGCTTTGCTAGTGCATCTTTAAATTTCTTAATCTGCCATAGAAGGAAGGAGATTCAACAAAAGAGCTACAAGCTTCTCAATAAGAAAAGACAAGCAATTGCATGGAGTTGTTGAGAGCTCACAGTTGCATTGGTGCAGCTAAAGCTACATAGGCGACCTTGTGCTCCCCTATAGAATCTAAAGAAGGGGAGGACATGGACATTCAAGCTATAACACATGGACTTGTGCTTCTCATAGTTTACTTGGAGGAAGAGGACATCTGGGTTAGCCTCAGCAAACTGGCAAACCTGCACAGAGTTAGGTTGACGAAACTTAAATGAGATCTACCAGTTCTTGATCGAACCAAAAAACTTTAAAGCTTGATAAAAGAGTTTTAAAAGTTATACCTTTGGATGAAGGGACCTGCAACCTCCACACCCTGGGGAGAAGAAATCCACTATGACGAGCTTGTCGCCGGCGTTCAACAAGGAGTCGACAAGATCTTGTGCCGATTCGATCACCTTCATGTTGACCTGAACCCCCTTCTCCCACCATTTCATAGCCTTCCCTATGGAAAGAGTCATCTGCAATTCAGAGAAATCACCACCAAAGTTATTAAAAAAAAAATCAAAATTTAAGGAAAAAAGAAAAGCAAATTTCACTTTTTGAAAAGGAAAAAAAAATATCCTATTTTTGTAAAGAAAAGTCAAAAGAGAAAAAGGGGCAAACCTAAAAATATCCTCTAAAAATCGATTAAAAAATTAAACAAGTAATATAAGATAATTAACCAGAAAAGATAGGAAGCAACTTGAATCATCAACATACCTGTACAGGCGAAGAGACAGTAATCCCCTTCGTGTGGTTTCCTCTTGAAGTCCCCAAAACTAATTTCACCCCATAAAACCGACTGTTCCGAGAAGAAGTACGTCCGCTCTCGATTGCCAGAGACGAAGACCGCAGAAACCCAACACTAGATGAGCCCCTCCTATGGCAAGAACTACCAGGAGAACGATGGCCGCAAGGCGAGAAGAGGTCTCCTTTCGCCAAAACCTTCAACATAGGTCCCAAAATCGAAGCTTTTCTCCCAAAGAAAAAAAAAATCAAGATCAAATCAACCAAAGAAAAGACGAGAGGTATAGATTAGAGCAAGAGATCAGAGAAGGCAAGACAAGGCAAGGCAAGGGAAGCGAAGGGAGCCAAGTCTTCGAGAGAAAAGATCAGAAAAGGGCAAAGGAAAAGGAAGCGGCGAAACGCGAAAATGCGAAATTGGTACAACTACACCACCCTCCTTTTATTACAAAAAAAAAAAACATTTAAGATAAAAGAAAATATTCATTTTTTATTATACTTAACTAAATCAAGACCCTCCATTTTGGGAGTAACGACAGTCAACCGACCCAGTCGACGGTGATTAGGAATTGGAGATCGTCTTGGCGCCACGTTGCACTTGAAGCTTCCTCTATTTGTTTTTTAATCTGTTTTTCGAGTAGTGGATATACTTCGGATTAAGTAAGGGGACCCACATCAAGCCCAAAAAAATGTGAACCCAAATGCTACACTACCTTAAAATTGGAGGACCACTCCTAAATAATAATAATAATAAATATATTTTATTAATTCTAGCCAATGATTTGTTGGCTTCGTAGCAATAAGTATGAGAGATTGTAAAGTAAAATAGATAAGATACGAAAACGACAAATTATAAAAAGTGTTCCGACATACTAAAGAGAAATGTGAATACCTTCAGTCTTCAGAGACGGATACGAGATACTATGATATTGAAATATAGAGAAGAACCGAGAGCCGAGAACCGAACAAATGGCAACTACTTGAACTTTGAGAATGAAAGTAAACCAATCAAAATATTCATTTACTAAAATAAGTACGTCGGTATAGAAGCATAAGATACCGAGTAGTCCCGACTAGTAGAAAGACTATAAACGTTAGTGAAAAAAAAAAAAAAAAAAAAAGTTAAATGCATGGTTAAATAGGAGTTAATTATAATTTTTTTTAGAAAATTCATTTTTTTTTAACTTGCTATATTATTATATTATATTATATTATATTCATCTTTAAAATCTGAGAGAACGAACGTTACTACTCTAAAAAACGGAACATTTGAAAGAACGTTACGAAGTACTCAAAAGAGACGGTTTCCTCCGTGATGTACGATTTAATCACGGATATAATGGAAGTAATAAATCTGCTGCTTAATTTGAGAGGATAAGCCGCAAGGACTAAGGAGCGGATAACGTGGACCCAACCGGATAAGGGTTTTGTCGGGTCCGTCTTATGATCTTATCTAGAGCATCTGTACCTACCTCTCAGTCTCAGGTATCTCGTGACTTCGGTGTTAATCCATATAACTCTGGATGTAGACCTGCTATAATTTTAACTGGCTGCAATGCCTGCGGAAATTTTGAAAAAGTTAAATTGTATATTACTAACTGCATTTATCATTTGAATTTTTGGGTTCAAACGTTACAGGATGTCTTAGTTTTTAGGGTTAAATATATTTTATTCATATATATTTATGAGTAGAATTATTTTATTTATATCTCTTATTTTACGAAACCGGTTTATGGACGTGTGATAAAATAATCGATTGAACTTCCATCCAAATAAATAGTTATAACAAAATTCATTTTCACCAAGTAATTTAGCATTATGAACAGAGCTCTCGTGAGTGAAATAGAAACTCTTTAACAGTTTTATTTTTATCATAATTATAAAAATTAATTCAATATTAAAAAGTATATATAAGATTAAGTTTTTTTTTGTATAAGTACGGAGAATAAAATATATTTAGTACTAATTTTTTATTTTATCGGTTGGGGCCAGAACTTGGGATTGGGAGGACTCCCTAACAATAGCTCTGACAATAAAGATGTGATTCATATATTAGACAAAAAATATTAAGAAAGACTTATACTGTCAGTTTGTAGATGAGCTCACATCAGGGAAACGAAGAAAGTAATTTTCTGATAACATTTACAAGAGAAGTCTTGGAAGAAATTTCAGTAGCTAGTTAGTAATAAAGTTGTTTGTAGCATTAACAAATTCCCACATTATCTGGACATGAACCCTCCTGCTGAACCTCCCGACGAGGCGATTTAAGTAGCTATTGTTGTACAATGCCACCTCAAAAACACTTCCAGAGTTGCTGCTTCAAAAATAATCTTGAATCGTATCGTCATACCTCCGTGCCATAAGAATGCATTGCAGAAGCTTCATAAATAAGCTCATTTTCGAACCATATCTTCATGCCATCAGAAAACTACTGCAGCAGTGCCATCATTCACCAAGATGTGATTATCTAACAGCCCAAAGAATATATACATGCTGCCTCCTCAACTGCAGCAAAAGTAACAGCCTGGACAATCACCAAAATGTTACGCATGTATACATTTAATCTAGGATATAACTACAGTACCATAGTAGGAGAGTATATGACAGTGTAATGCAACAAAGAACACAGCCAATTGATTGAGTACAGGCATATGCATACGCATTACATGAGTTAGAAATTGTTTGCAGCTTCAGAATTTACTCTATCAGATGATTCTCCCCTATGTGTCTCCCGTTTGCGCAGGTGAAACTCAAGACATAAGAGCATCGGTTTCATGAACTGGTCAAGCAGCTCAAATAATTCTAGTGGCACTATTTCCCAGAGTAGCTGTTACAGCTTTGAGCAGCAGTCAGATAGTTGCCCATCTTCTGGTAAATTGAGTTCAAAGTGCACACTATGGAAGAATTGAGTATTGCCTGAAAGAAAATACTTACTAAATCAGATATCAGTACGTCATCGCACAAAAAAGAAACTCCAGTACTTTACAATCTAATACTTACATGAGACATAAATAATAAAGAAAGCAAAAGGTTGTAAAGCTCCATATTAAGACAGCAAATTATGTAAAAGTCACAAGGATTACTGACCCACCCTTCTGTGTGTGATCCCAAGAAACAATAGGATCATATTGATTGAAAATTGTGAGTGAGGAAAGGACACCATACTAAGATATATGGGCTCCTGAAGCACAGGGCTCTTATCAATGTGTAGGGAAAGCAAGATGTATGTAGTCTTAACCCGGATGATATAATACCATGCGTAGATAGACAAATATGGACATGCAGTACAAATGTTCACATAGATCTGCATGTCTACCAACATATATGCTGTAATCGTGTAACTTGGGAACCGTAAAATTAATTCAGATTTTTTAAATACGCATGCCATGCTTTATAATATTAAATAGTATTTTCATGAGAATTTGATGTTGGCTGACTAAGATCATCTTAAGGAACCTCCGCTACAGATAATTCACCTTAGGTTGCTTTGCCTGCAGCAGGATTTCGCCCAAACTGGATGATCATTGGTTTTCCTTTGAATACATATCCATTAACTAGATTCTGCAAATAGTAAAATCATCAGGTATTAGGAACTTGCACAGTTCATTTCATTGTTCCATAGATGATGAAGTAGAAAAGAAACCAAAAACTGTTAATGTATCTATAGTAACTAACGTCGTATATGACTTAATTATGCAAAACAAAATGTCATTTAATATTCTTTTCCAAAGAGGTATATCCATATATGATTGCCCTAAAGACTTATAAACAAACAAACCAGGGCATGCTGAGCAAGATCGACTGAAGGAAATGTCACAAATGATTGACCCCTCATACGTCCCTCCTGATATTAAGAGAATGCAATTAATGCAAGGAAAATAAATGAATAAGCATTCATCAGTGCTGCTAGACTAGACAGTATACCAATAAAAATCCAGCAATAAGTATTACCTATTTATACAGGAAGGCTGTATACAATAATAAAAAGAACAGCAAAGATATGGCTCATCAAGAAGACATGGAGAAAATTAATACAAATTCACTTTGCAAATGCTACATCTCTTATAATTTTGAAAACATAATAGCTGTCAAAACTGCCAAGGTACATCCAGGAATGAACAGATTCCACCAAGGCTCTCACAGCGGTTCACAGTAAGGATGAGTTTTGAAAAATAGTGGGACTAAACAAGTTTCAGAAGTTGGTGCACCAAGTAAGATGGACGTTCATGCTATCAAATTTTAAATTCCAATTCCAAAAATCAAGATTTTCAAAAGGTTAACTTTGCATCATGTACTTTAGAGATGATGATTTCATAGATATTGCTAAATGCAATTTAAAACTTATTTAATTGTACATAATATTGTCAGATCTACCATTAGGAGGAAGATAAAAATGTTTTACTCATAAGCTCTTTTTTTTTTCATAGTGGCTCCTGGCAAGCTGATCAGACCTTCATAAGTTCACATCACTTTTATCAATTTCAGGTTAAAGCTCAGATTAGCTTTTAAACTTTTCGATCTTTTCTACAATATCCACATCAGACATAAAAAGAATTATATACACATCTTCTGTGCTCATTATATGGCTTATTTCAAGTCTCCTTGCCTTAATCAAACATATGAAGTCTCTTTACGCAAATCATTTAGATCTTGAATGAATTTCAATTTTCCAATAAGTTTGAAGTTCCTTTGGTAACATTCTTCAATAACCTCCTTACCCTTACCCTTCCCATCAGAATACCAAGGCTGTGGCAGACACACCACCTATCCGCATGTCTCTAGTCAGCAAGATCATGGATCAAGGCATGCTAATGTCTTTGTTCTTGATGAATTACATGAGACCAAGGTGCTCAAATTAATAGATTTATCAAATATTACTTAAAATAACAGTAAGTACATGAGCACATTAAACTTTCCAGGTAATTTTACTCCTAGTGGCACAGGTAGTTCTCTAGGCAACTATAGGCTTTCAAGCTTCCAAAAAAATTTCCCTAGGATAACCGGGGTGGTTTGACACTACGATGGTTACCCATTTTCACAGATCTCATTGCCATATATACCTAACTGAAATGCCACAACTGAGAGACCAGAGCTCAATAGAGAGCTACCATCAAATCATAAAGACCCACTAGAGATAAGGTACATAAAACTATCTGAAAGGTAACTAATCACCCTGCAAGACCAGCAGTAACATTTCCAGCATACTTCAATATATTATTGTACAAAGATATTTCTAAGCTCTTAAGCTCGAAGAAAAGTTGAAGTATTAGAGTAGCTGACCGAAGATGGTCACAAGAAAAAAAAAATTGAATGAAGAAACAAAACCTTACGAGTTCAATCAGATGGAGCATAATCAATTAATCATGAATAGTAAATGGAAAATAGTGGATGGGATCAGAATAGTGAAAGGATTCTACCAAGGAGAATCGGGGGAATACAAAGACAGAAAACTAAGCAACTAGCAAAAAAATATAAAATAAGCACTCGCACTGTAAATGGCAACTACAAAACAGAACATATCTGACCTGCATTAACTTTATTTTTAAACCAGATCTAGCAGCATCCATACTTTCAAACAGTGACCCTGCAAGAAACATTTAACAAGAAAACTGAAACATAATCAACACAAACAGAAGTAAAAATAATTGCAGAAAAATAGCAGTAGTATAAAGAGAGCTAAATTGAAATTAACAAAATTAATTTGATTCTACAATCTTCAAAAAGAAACTTCACTCAAATCATTGCTTCAACATTGTAGAATGGCTTACCAAATATGAAATAGAAGTCATCAATCACAACATCTTTGGCCAAGTTCTTGATGTATAGAACAGCAGCAGGATTCCCAGGAGTGTAGTTCTGAAAATGGAGAGCAATGTACTCAAAATCTATAATACAGTAATCCAAAAACAAATGAACTACCAGTATCACTTTCATGCCAAAATTTCATTCTTTTTCCATGGATTAACAAGTAAAAATTCCTATAACAGGAAAAGAGCCTGAATACTTGAAGGCCAAAGCATCAACAAGGATCTAGTGCAACATGACACCATATGGATACAACAATCTTAATATAAAAAGGAACCCATACCAAAGAAATACAGCAAATATATATGTTTCAGTGTACCTTTAAGGCTTTAATTTGTCTGTCATAAATTAGTTATCACCTGTTACACTAATAATTAAGAAAATATTTTCAATTTGTTCTGATAAGTGATAAATACACATCCATAACCAAAAAAAAAATTAACCTAGTATTCTCGTGCACCTTAAGAACAGCTCTGTGAAAATCCCTCCAGCTGGCATACTCTGGATAAAGTGGTGCATATTCAATCTAGAAAGTGTTTTATAGCTCTGGAATAATTAAGCCTCAGAGCTAACTAAATTTAACCCTAGGCAAATTAATTCAATCATTCATAAAATGTAAGAAGACCTCCCCGGTTTCTTTACTTAGCATACTTGCTTTAGTGTATACCTAGAAACAACTGCCAGCAAGTGAAGGAGTTACCTTGGTGAGAAATATAAAACTCAGAGATCAAACATTCATATGTAAGGAATAAACTGCAGGAAGTACAGATAAAAATGCAATGTATCTCATCATATGACTGCTTAAATGCTCAAAATGCTTCTGCATCGCTATTGTTCTTAAACGGCATAAATATAAGAAAGTAGCATAAAAATCCAATACCTTGAACATGGGAAGGGATAATATTTCTTCTGGGGGCAGTTTTCCGTTCTCTATTTCTTGAGGTGTTGCATAATGATTTTTCTCTAGATGCTCTGTTGATGGCTCCAGTTCTTTTGTGCTACTATCAATATCAGGAAGTTCCTTCTGCGCTGCCTTAGGGCCAATTTTTATCTGCAGGGTAGTATTGAATCACAAACTGACAAGGATTAAACTTGTTTTGATAATGAAACCCTAAGAAAGAATGAATAACCTTTAGCACTGGGTTTTTCTTTTTTATTATGGGGACCTCTTTTGGTACCAAGGCAGAAGGCTTCAATCCAACAGTTTCAGGTGCCACATCTTTATTAACTGCAGGGCCAAAAATTGCTTCTCGCCTAGAACGCTTTCCTCCGCGAACATCAATATCTTCCTAGCAGTGCCGAACACAATGAAACGTGATAAAAGACTTGGTTGTTAAGGAAAAGGAACTAAACAAAAATATAAAATCTACAGCTTGCAAGTGAGTACTTCAGAGGACTCCATCTCAGACTCATCACTGGAGAGATCATTAAGTTTTTCTGTATTAGAAGGGGGTGATGGCGGTGGTGGTGGAGGAGGAGCAGGCACTTGGGGAGGTAGAGGTGGAGTTGGTAACGCCATGCGAAATGGGGCTGGAATGTTCATCTTATTCATTAAATGTAAAACCTGCCAAAAACAACAGTTTCCTTCATAAAATATATAGCATTAATTTATCAAACATATTTGAGCAAATTATTTTTCTACTGAAAAATCAAACATGTTATCAGAAGGGAGGAGTAGACCATTTCAAACCTGGGTATAAAAACGAGGAACAGCAATCAGAGCATTGACAATATTCGTCAGTATATTGCCATCAGGAGGTGGGTATTCATACCTATAAAACAACAAGACCAGTCAGCTAAGACAAAGAAGTTCTACATATAAAGTGTCATTAAAGAGATAATCACGGGTCAGCTGAGAGAATATTGGTCGCTCAGACCTTCTCACTGCGACCTGCTCTGTGAGGAGACACCCCTTGTCCCAAAGTTACATGGCTATGTTGCCGATTTGCAAATAGGAATTGCAAAAGACGAAAATTCAAAAATTATAAGTTTCTAAACTGTCAGATCCATTAACCAACTTTTAGAAAGAGAGTTGAAAAGGAACTGGAGTTCCTGCTCTCTGGGGCAACAGCTGAAAAGTTGCCCTACAAAATATTTTGGTGAAATGAAACTATATCTTCCCAAAAAGATCCAAACAACTATTCAAGAACCCAAATTTCCTCTAAGACAAAACAGTGGACAGTTTCTTTGACATGCAGAGAAGTGTTCGACCAGAACTTCTCCAGAAAACCAATCAAAACATAAAAAGTGCAAAACCTCTTACAGACAAAAAAAATCAATTGGTACTCGAGCATGCATTGTAATGTAGATCCTCATAATTATATTCAATGAGTCTGTTTCAATATTATGCATTAAAAAAAAAAAACACCCAATGGATTACATACTCAAGATGAGGAGGAAAAGGGTAGTCCACACCAAGTCTTGGAGCAATTGGTTCACCTCCAGATGTCAGGTTATTACGGTTTGTAAAAGAGTCTTTTATTGGGGGATGAAGCATGTCTTTTGCCAATTTATCTTGATGTTGTTGACTTGAGATCTTCGCATTTGATTGGCCTGCTCTCTCTACTGATATGACTTTCCCCAGAAACCTCAACCTAAATAATCACCCACAGGCCACAGCCAACAAGGATGAGAAAAAGAAAAACAGAACACTAAACAAATAGCTATAGGCATCATTTCTTGCATATGTCAAGCTTAAAAGAAAAGGAACATGACTCATGATGGATATATAAATTCTGCAAGGAAAAGACAATATCCATCATCGAAGGTGTGAAATTGTGAACTCACAAAATGATCAAATGTAAAGATTAAGGGATGTCCCAGATGAGCACCTGTTTAATTGTGACTCTGCTTGGGTGGCCAAGGCCTCATCCTTAAAATCCACAAAGGCACAATTCCTTAACCTAGAAAAAGAATTAAGAAAAAAAGACAACAATATCAAAACAACAATGGAAGATAGCTCCGCAGAGACATGAATAACAACTAGCAAACAAAGTTACTTAATAGTTGATCCATGTGTTGTGGAAGGAGCCTAACAAAGATTTACAATGCTGAAAACCTTATTCAGTTATTTGGATAGAAAAGGAACATGGAGAAGAGTAGTTCAGCATGCAAGACCTAGTCATTGTCAAAGTATTTAAATTTAAGAAAGGAAAGGATTACGTGGGTCACTAGACCCAATCTCATTTAATAGATATAAAAAATATGGTTCTAATCGTCTAAATACAGAGCAGATCAAATGTGGGGTATATTTCTCAGCAACAGATCCAAATGTGCAGATGATTTCATCAAAGATCAAACTAACAGAGAAAGCTTTTGGATTTGTTCCTTGCGCTTCCAACTCTTAAGCATTTTGTGTTTCGTCTAGGATCTCGTTTTGAGCAAATAAATTAATAGTTTTATTAGAATAAAACTGGATAAGTTTAGGATCCACATAGAATTATATGCACCCAAAGTAAATGCCCTTTCCTAAATTACTTTTATAACTAAGTTCATGTCTAGTTCCATGCTTCATCTGCCGGTGTGAACAGAGCAAGATTTTAGAAAAGCCACAAGTCAGCAATATTGCACACGAGATATCAGCTACCCTTTCAAGGTAATGTCACCCTTGTATCCTCGAGTTACGCGGTCAATGAATTAGAACTACTATATCACAATGTCTAAACATGAAAACTACTTTTTGCAAGCCATTTCGAGAAAACAAAGCCTAAGAACGCAAGAATCGCAAAGAAGACAAACAGATCGACAGAGCCCGAGTAATTTCATACCTTCCACCGGCGCAGGGACGGACGTTGGAAGCTCCATAGTGAGAGAAGAGACGAGAGAGCATCTCGTGGGGTATCGCCTCCGGGAGATGGCGAACAAGAAGCGTCGCCGCCGACGAAGAGGAGGAGGAGACATTGGAGAGATCCTCTTGATTGGGTGGTGGACGCGGCGGCGGTGGAAAAGGGTCACCGTGGGGTGGTAAGGAGGACGACACGCTCGCCATTGCTGATCTCCCTGGGGTTTTCTTCTATCTTTTTCTTTTCTTTTTTTTAAATTTCCCCTCTTTGATGCCAGTACCTAACCATCCTTCAGCTCGGCTCGGGCCCAACTCCAACCCCGATCCGGCCCATGAATTTGTTCTTTTTAAAAGCCTAAGTCCGTAATTGTAACCCGACCCATCGTTCCGTCAAGCAACCGGGTCGGGCTTGAGTCCGGCCCGCTCCACTAACAACAGAATAACCCTTATGGCCTTATCCAAACACAATAATATATTAAATTATAAATTATACATTTAATCATATCCAGTCTATCCATTAGAGTTGTAATCAAGCTCAAATCCGACCTAACTATATAAATCGGATCTCATAATTTAAAAACTGGGCCCATCTTGACGTGACTCACCAAAAAAATCTGCCACGCAGGTTGAGATATGCGTATGTCTAGAAGCCTTGTCAAACTTGATGGTGAGAGTGATAGACACGAGGTGATAATATATTACACTAGTTAATCCAAACACAAACCCTTAATTAAGAGGCCGATTAAATAAAATAACCATAAGAGAAGAATCCAGGGAAGCATGTCTCACTGAAATAAACATATGGGGGCGTTGGGATCGACGAGATGGTGACGTGGCGGGGGAAGCTTAGAGTCATCTGGCCCCCACCCGAGCATAACGGAAAGCCAAGGTTGGTAGGAGCCGAATAGCTCAAACTTCTGGCTTTGAACCGGCTCGGCTACAATAACTGTTTTCGAAGCAGACAGGTGTCAGTTTTATGACAGAAAAATCGCAAGGCAAGCTGTGGCTTGCAAGACTTGCTAAGTCCTCCTATCAACCATGCCACCCAAGGTCCACCACACGTAGAGGTTGTAACTTGCAAGGCTACCTCTTATTGCTATCCAACTTGCCATGTCATGCCACACATACTTCTCGCTAATCTTAATATTGCAAGTTTTAAGCTTCCAATTTTACTTCCAAGCGGGCAATAGTTATACGTAACAAGACTGACAGCAGCAGCAGTAGTAGTAGTAGTAGTAGGTGTATCAAAAGTTATTTTTAAAACTCGGAATGATAAAAATAAAATAAAAAAAAGGACAGCAGCTAAGATACAGCTAATAGGTAATAGCCGAGCCAAGGTCAAGAAAATAGCACGTGGGAGGGAATATTCGCTTTCCACTCTTTTCCGGATTTTGATGCAGCAAAGGTGGGCTATTTGCTAACCAAAAAAAAAAAAAAAAAAAAGAAGAAGAGGTGGGCCTCCTCCTCCCTCTCCGAAACGCTTTGCTTTGAATGGAAAGTAAGCTATTAAGACAAGCAAATCACATGAATACAACTTCTCTCCCTCTCTCTCTCTTCCCTCACCTTTAACTGAACTCCTCCACTTCCTTTCCATAGCAATCCATCATCATCTCCTTGTTCTAAGTTTGCTATTGAGTCCTCTTCCTTGGTGTAGGAACACACTAATTAGTTTAATATATAGAAGATAAGTAGGAAAGATGTAAGATATATATATATATATCGTGGCGATCACACCGTGATCTAAACCCTCTATATAAGTTCTCAAACTGTATACATACTAGAATAATCTCAAGCTTATATATATATATAACAGTATAGATATACAGCAATATTACAGTATATATCTAAAGCACAAGCAGATTCTAAACCTATGAACTAATGGAACTACCCGCAGCAAACCAATCTGATGTTTTGATATGTTCAATACCTCCAAACAATATCGACGAAATCATCGTCGTATTGCTTGGAGAAAACCGAGGAGATCTCCGTGTTGTTATGATCAATGCTCAATCCCGTGTCCTGCGAACGGCTGACTAGCGATGTGTTAGACTGCTGCTCCACCTTGCAGTGCCTCCTTATCGCCTCCGGCGATTGTTCGACCACCGTGTTCTCGGGGTGCGAGTAGTAGTCCAAATTTGTCGACGACCCCGGGAGCGAGAAGTACTGCCCGGAAGGCGGCATCTGAGGGTACGAAAGTGAATTTTGACTCAGATTTCCTGAGCCGATCAATAGATGATGGTAGTTGATGTCTTGTAGATTGTCCAAGTTCATCATGTTGATCAGGTAAGAAGGCGGCAGGGAAGGAGAGGAGGTAGAAGGAACTCCTTTGAAGTGATCAAAACCCTCATTCTCGTTGGCGTAGAAGGGATCAGTTAAAAGGGGCAATGTAGTAGGGTGCAAGAGATCATCGTTATCGATAGAGTTAGGCATCGAGCTCTTCTTGATCCCCGCCTGCTTGTTAATTACCCTACACACAACCCATTCGTCCTGCAATGTTCATAGAACTTAAATTCTTCAAACAAGGCAACAAAAGATATGAGAGCCCAAAAGATTAGATATCTATATATCTTTCTAAAGTACCTTTGAAGATTTGGAGAGATTAGAGCAAGAGAAGTTGCCTTCAAGTCTGTACTCATGCATGACCCAGTTGGTCTTCTCTCCCTTGGGAGCTCTCCCTTTGTAGAACACAAGGGTCTTCTTCATGCCAACTAGAAATCCTCTCCTAGAGATCTCTTTATCCTTGCCTGTAGCCTTCCAATACCCAGCTTCTGTAGCTCTATTGGTCCTCATCCCAGTTGGGTACTTCCTATCCTTATGGCAAAAGAAGTAGCACACCTTCTCAGCTGCCAGCTTAGCCTTGCCTATAATTTAACCACACAAAAGAAAACCCCAACTAAGAAGAAGAGATCTACAAGAGATAGAAAGATAAGGAGAGCTAGGATGGATGAATATATATATATATGTATGTATATGTATAATTACTTACTTGGAAGTTCCCAAGGCTCACACTTGTTCAAATCCACCTCCCCAATAGCTCTTGCAATGAACCTATGGTTCCTAACCTTTGGCAAGAGGTAGCTGGTTATGAGCTCCTCATCTGTGGGGTGGAATCTAAAGCCAGGAGGCAAGTCTATGCACTCGTCCCTTTGGCTGTGCACTGAAACATCTTCCATCCTTGCACGTCTAAAGAACCCAAATCTCTAGAAAACAAAAAATAACCCAAAAAAAAAAAAAAGAAGAAGAAGAAAAAAAAGAAGTGGAACAAGAAAATTATGGAGAACAGGAAAGGGGTGACTGAGAGTTATGGAGGAGCACCGAGGCGAGCAGTGAATTGTAGGTGGATTTTTATGAAAGAAGTGAATAGAAGGAAGCGATGAACTTAAATAGAGGAGGAGAGATTATAGTTTAACTTGTTGGCTAAGGCACTTGTGGAAGAAGCCTCATTGGGGGGTTACCATTTGTTATACTATTCACTCCGTCCAATAATAAAAACATATGTTGTTTTGTCTTGGTCTCGATCTCAAGTCTTTTTTCATCTCGATATCTAGGTATATATATGTACTAGTATACTCTTTGACAAACTTGACGACAGTTTATGAAAAGGAGCTCTTCTTTATCTAGAGCAAGGACTGATGGAGGCATTAACTAATTCACTGTCACGTAATTATGAGAGGTACAAAAAAAATAGTCAGGAGGGAAGAGATAATTAAGATCATAAGAGACAAGTCTGGGTTCAAAGTTTCGGAATCAAATCTATCGCAGGACAACTAATTCAGAACAAAGTCGAGGATAAAAATGGAGATTAAAAGATTAGCCAAGAGGCCAGGGTTGCCA
This sequence comes from Typha latifolia, assembly GCF_019914945.1. Classification (NCBI taxonomy): domain Eukaryota; kingdom Viridiplantae; phylum Streptophyta; class Magnoliopsida; order Poales; family Typhaceae; genus Typha; species Typha latifolia. The sequence continues at coordinate 1,999,544 of NC_133087.1, read as the reverse complement.
CGTCACGCAGGAGGCAGGAGGACGGGGAAAAGGTTACAACGGCCGGCTCTGCTTTGGTGCGTGACCCCACGCTTATCTGGAAGCGACGGCATCGTGACGTGTCATTTCCCTGGACTCACCATAAGATCCGGAAGCGGTGCTCACGAGATTCAACTACGTGGTACGCCACGGGTGCCACGTCACTCCGGCGTGCGATTTCCGAACGGGAAAATGCTTCGCGGTTAGTGTTGTTATCCTCGTTATAATTACTCATAAAAATAAGAGTTACCATAGAGACTCTAATCAACTCGAATCATACTAAATGTACGTAATATTTAATTATATATAGATCATAAATAATAAATTATGAACAAATAACTCGCGAAGTAGGAACCGCGTGGATCCCACATCAACGAGTGCAGAGTTTGGCAACCTTTCTTTTTGACTTTAACACCGTCAAAGGACAACGCTTCATATATTCTAGAAAAAAAAAAATATATATATATATATATATATATATCCTCTAATTTCTTTCATCCGCTTACGCTAATTAATACATCAATAATAATTAGACTACCAAGTGCCCATTGGATTCTAGATGGATGAATTAGACTACAAAATTATAACCATCACATATATTTATTATTAATTATCATTCAATTAAATAGTGGCATAAAATTACGTGGAGACTAGTTAAGATAATATTGTTTTTTGATTAAGATGATGATCATTAGAGTCAAAAGATGCTTTACTTTGATTTGGCATAAAGCCATTCCCCCTTTAACCAACCAGTGAACTAATTGGATCCGGGTATTTTAAAATGAAATCTTCGAGTAGAATTCCAGAATAGTGACACATGGAGACCCGCAAGAAACGGACTTGCCAGCTAACACGTGTCGGTGAAGTATTAGTAGGAGTCTATTTATACGATCATATATATCCGACCTACGAATTCTTTATTGTTTATATTTTATTTTTTTATCAAGACTTGGGTGCTAAGATGGGGTTTGAATGCTTAAATTAATGCGTCACTCTAAGTACCTTTCTAATCAAACGTGGTGCATGTTTCACGTAAGGACAACTGTAGTGAAATAGATTTTGAAGGGAATTTCTCAGTTCATACCCTATATTTTAGTGATTTTATGATTAGCACTGTTTTCGAGCTATAAGAGTCTCGTCTTTTAAAATATAAACCTATTCTAAATTTTTTTTTTCTCATGATTATTATATTAAATTTGGTTAATATGGGAGTATATTGGGAACTGTCTCAACAGTATTTTAATAGGTTTACTTGCTTGTTAAATAAACTCTCTAGAATTAGTGATAGTCAAACTAATAATAGGATATCATATGGGTATAAATGGCTCAAAGACCGGCACTAATCACTAAAATTATTTGATTTGGTAATTATTTCATATTCTTAAAACTTCGTGACCGTTTGAAAACAAGTGACATTAAAATGTATTATTAGTATGTAGATACTATCATATACCTATCTATAGATACGACTCTTCAGATCAAGTCATGGAGAGGAGTTTTAATTAAACATTTTGATAACTATTCAATTCTCACATTATAAATTACATTATTCGAGATAGAATAATATCTACAATTAGCCTGGTAAACAAGCTGCTTAATAGTTATTAACGAAGGGAAAAACAAGTCCATGGTTATGTACCTCATCGTCCACAGAAGAAAGTAAGTCGTATATTGCAACAAAGAATAACTATTCAGCTCATAAGACATTAATATAAGTTGATTTGATCGTTCTAAGTATTCGGCCCACATCAAAAGCCTGTTCAATAGTACTATTTAGGGATATTTACATAATTGTCACTCTTTCAAACTTTTTTAAAAATATTTTTTTGAAAGAATCTCAATGATTTTAATACCAATTATGATATTTTTTCACAATGTGGTGGCAAGAATAATATTTAAAAAAATCAGATAATTATATAAAGAAAGCATTCAAGTTGTGAGATTTTCTATTGTTTATGGAAGTGTTTGACTTGTCAACTCAACTCTGTACATCTAATAGTTCTCATTATACTTACTTCCTTTTTCATTTGATCTAAGAGAATGCCATATGGATGGCATTAAGAACCCGGGGGGGGAGGATCATTTCATAATGGTAGAAGCACCTCAATTTATATGCCTGTGTGCATATATTGGCAAGGATCACAAGTAATAAGCAGCCCTCTTGTAATTTATCTCATCTTGCCGTCTTGGCATATAGTTAAAGTAATCGACTAAGGAAATTCCCCAGAACCATGTGAATGGATAAATAAAGATCTCCTTGTGAACAGCGAGGAGCATATAAAAAAACCATCAGGATACAGCGAAAAGATTGTATATGGGAAAATGGTGCACATGAATCACTTCAAAGTAATCCACAATCCATTCAGGTAATGATTCCTCATGGCTTAATTTGCTACCACTTTTGAGAGAGAAATTGATGAAAAAGATGGCAATATCATAGATAGAGACAGTCCACATTAATTAAACAGCATATGTCCTCAAAAAAATAACCACACATACTAAGCACAGAGATACATAGATGAATCTCTCAGGCAAGAGAGCAAAGATTTGTCTCCTCAAATGTGCAACTTATTCTGCGAAGTAGAACTACTAGTAGAAGCAAACCATTCTGGAAGACAGACAGCATCTCCATCACATTCTTGATTCTTCCTGCAATTAGATTAACATGAAACGGGGAATGAGATATTGGAAAGAGAAAAAGAAACCGATGCAGAATAAGACATTGAATAGATGTTTTACAGTAAGGAACAATCTTCCAGCGCTGGTTGTCCCCTTCGCACCACTTCCAGAGCACTAGAGTAGTTCCATCATGCACGCCGCCATGGTCTTTGTCGCCATGGAATGCATCAAAGTTCAAGTAGATGTTGTTCACCATCCTAATGCAGCGGAATCCATGACCCACATCCCTGCTCTCTGTCCACAGGACTGACTCATCCATGTAGTCTGGATTGTAAGGAACTAGTCGGACCTAACACAAGATTTTAATACATTTTTCACAATTAGTAAGTGAGATCGAAGCTACTATTTGATGCCATGCAAGTTAAAGGGATTCATGTTGAAAGGAGTACATTATAGCGATCACCAGAAACTTACAGGATGGGATTGTCCAAGTGAGTGCTTGAGAGCTTGGCCAGTGACCTTGTTGATCAGAACAAAGGCTGGGTAACCCTCTTCATCCTTCACCTTTGTGCTGTATTTCATGTCCTTGATCCAGTGCTGCAATCGATCCGAAAAGATAACAAGATGTTGGAATCCAATCAAGAGAACAAAGACAAAACGCCAAAACCCAGAGAGGGAAAAACAAAAACAGAATCGTCAAACAACATCGAGAAATCCGACGTCCCAAATGGAAAAGATTAGATTTTGACACAAACCCACTTCGCACCACAACCGATCGACGAATACTAACATCAAAAAAGAAGGAAAAAGAAGGGGAAAAAAAAGTCCTCACCTGGTAATCATCATTGGGATTGCTCGTAGCAAGAACAACCTGCCCATCCCGAACGCTGAGGCTATAATTATCGTTAGCCCTGCAAAAGATCCTCACGGTGGGCTGCCTCGGAAGCCCCCCACTTCCCCCATGCCTCTCATGGCTAACATGCTGGACCCCAGAGAAGTTGGGAGGGGCGTAACCAGGGGAAGCGTACGCAGGCCGGCCGTAGCCATCACCGCCGTAGGGCGGCGGAGGAGGGCGGCGCTCCTCGTCGTCGCCACTGCTGTGGTGGTGGTGGTGATGGTGGTGGGGGAATTCCATGGTTTTTGCGAAGTGCTCCGGGGATTTTTGGTATATTTATAGCGAAGCCAGGGAGAGGGGAAGGAGAGTGGAGCAGTTCCGAAATTGGAAGTTGGTGAGGTGTTTAAGCGAACAGCGAATAGGAATTGTGCGCTGGTATCGAGGTCTGAAACTCTCACGAGCCTCGACACTTCCTCTTGTCGTGTTCGCTGAGGCTAATTTAGTAATTCCAAACAATTTTCACGGTGGCACAAATGCCAATAAAAAATTTACGGAAAGTTTTAAAAAAACACCCTATTTAATGATATTGCGATTAACACCCCTATTGACAAATACAATAATTTACGAAATGATTAAATTATTTTTTTTCCTAGTCAGAAATATAGGGAGTGAATTAGTAAAAAAAATTACAGGAGTTAAAAGTAATTTAATGCTTGGAATTAGGAACGAAGAACAATTAATGAATTCTTCTACCAAACCAAAAACACCTGTGCTTTGGTGAGGGGTGAGTTCTTAGTTAGGTCATCAAACTAGTGCTTTGCTATCTGAAATAAAGTCCTAAAAGAGAAATGTGCAAAAAGAACCCTAATAATTTATATTCTTTTCTAGTTTTTTTTTTTCGTAGACGTTTTTTATTTTTATTTTGTCCTAATTTTGCCATATTTATTAGCTACATTAACATTTTATTTAGATAAAGAGAGTAGAAAAAAATACAGAGAAAATAAAATAGTTTCACTGTTTGTTCACATAAAATACTACGCTAAAATAATAGGTATTGCAACTTAATTACTTACACCGGCGTGTAATTTTTTTATAATAATATTTATTATACACGTCGGTGACTAAACGTTGAGAAAAAAAACTATTTTAGCATAGTGATTAGTGAGACAAGAGAAAGAAATAAATTTTTTATTCTTTATTTTTTATTTGTATAGAGAATAAAGACTTATTTTTTCTCTCTCTTTAAATCTTTTTTCTTTTTATTCTCTCACATATCTAAAGAGGAGAAGATATTTCTTCCACCCATCTTCCCTCCTATTTTTTTTTTTTCATCTAAGCAGGGAATAAATATATCTTTATAATAATTTTTTTAACACTTATTCCATCCAAAGGGAGCAATTCATTTGATACTTTATACCAACTAAAGTTTATCTTCTTCTTTCTCATTAGAGTTGTTTGGAAATTGAAAGTAGCAAGGGGTCTGGGTGAACAGAACTTCTGCATTGAAATCAAAGTGTGGTTAAAAAGAACCAACTATGTGAACGATTATATATACTATACGTCACTAAATTTTTTAGAAGAAAATAGGATTCTTTTTCCTCGTATACAATGATATGTCTATCGAGATATTACTTTAAAATAATTTTAAATTATTTATCTAAGGGGAAAATAATTTTTTATTAATCTAAATTTAGTTTTAACAGTGATTTGTAAGGTTTAACTGACAAAATTATATGTCTGAAAGAGATAAATAATTTCGGTGACAATTATAATATATTGATGAATGTAGTGACTATTTAAATATTTTAGAAATTTTAGAGGCAATTATATAAGAAAAGTTTATTAAAATATTCTAAGGAAAATTATTTTTGAAAAAAAGTTTGAATTTTGTAAAGATACTTTAGGCCAAAGTAATCTCTAGGAGGAGTTAAATTATAGATAGATAAAAATAAGGGTGTATTTTGAAAACAATTGAGAGAAGAGAAAAAATATTCTATATCCTTTTTAGTACCAGAAGAGCGTAATAATCCCCAACTGCTCCTTATTAAATCATTTTTGTGACCTAAGTTGTTGTAACTTTTTCTTAACCGCTTGGAATTAGGAACAAACAACAACTAATTATTCTACTAAACAAAAAACACCTGCTAGAAAGTCTATGGCTTTTAAACGTCAGGTGATTAATTAATTGCTCAATTCCTTCCATTAGGTAGTTCTTTGATGGGGGTCCTGTTTCAAACTAGAATAAGTCCATAATGTAGGGAATTTTTCATAAAATTTCACATAATGCCCTCGGATAAAAACATTGAGAGTTAGTGAGACATGGTGACAAAATCGTAAATGTAAAATTATATATTACATGGAATATTCGCGTACATCCAATCAGAAAGGGATAAACTATTTGGGCTCGAATAATTTAGGAGCCTGATTAATATGGGCTAAGCCCAAACGGCCCAAATTCTAGTCTTAGGCTAAGGTGGGTTTCGTTCTATTCGAAGCCGGCAATAGGTCTGTCTATGGACCAAATTTTTCTTTAAGAAAACGGCGACGATATATTTGACCTCTAAACCCACCACCAATTTTAGCGAGTCCTTTCGGATCCAATTTCGTATTCGAGCTTTATCCGATATAAATTTAAATTTATATCTACTGGTCTTTTGCATCCGTCTTTAATAGTTATAATTTCAGAAATGGTTTTTTTTCTTATTTTAAATATAATTTTATACTTTATAATATAATAATATTATTCTATGATACAAATACTATTCAATAATATTACATTTTATATCACATACTAACTTAGTTACTAATTTATTATTATTATTTATCTCGTCAACTTATTTTATATCAAAATTTGTATTCACTTTATATCATTTTAAATTATTATTACACTATTATTTTATAATACAAGTGAATATAAAATATTTATTTCTAAGATAAAGAACTCATTATTCTCGTAAGAATAACAAAGAGGACTTATATCTATTGGTCTTTTGCATCAGTCTTTAAATAGTTATAATAATCTCAGAAATGATTTTTTTCTTATTTTAAATATTTTATTTTATTTTATAATATAATAATATTATTCTATGATACAAATACTATTCATCAATATTACATTTTATATCACATACTTACTTAATTACTAATTTACCATTGACTTATTTTATATCAATTTTTTTCTTCACTTTATATCACTTTAAATTATTATTACACTATTATTTTATAATACAAACGAATATAAGAATATTTATTTCTAAAATAAATAACTAATTATTCTCATAAGAATAACAAAGAGGACTTACTAATTATTTTAGAATTGATTTATTTCTAAAATATTTTACAAATGAAAAACTTAGATTAAAAAAAAACAATTAAGGTCAAAACTAATAGGATTTGTAGTTTTGACATTTATTTTATATTAGTGTAGCTTAAAACCATTCTATTTGGCCTAAAATATTATTTCCTCTAGATGTTAAAAACCAAACTAATCAAAATTGAAGCCGAAACTTCCAACCATGGAATATGAATATATGGAGAAACGAAAGAGAGAGATCTTGAATCCTACATCCCTTTTTGCCTTCTATTATGTCTATCTATTCTCACAGTCTACGGTTACTATTGAGTCAATAATTTCAGATGGAATCAAAGAGTTTGATCTCGGAGATTAATTTCAGATGCCGAAGTACTTCAATTTTGGCTTGATTCGGATCTTAGACCACCTTGATTTTTCATCACATCGATGTGCGTAATGTCGAACGCCGTTATACTAGAAATAGTATTGACCTTATGCTCCATAATTGATCTATGATCATTGCAGATATAACATGTGTTATATAGCTACTCTATAACTTAGAAAACTTATAGGAGTTGTAAGTTAATCCCTAGGAGTAATCTGTATTTATATAGATTTTAACAGGGGTGTCAAATGAGCTGAAAGGATAACATAAATAATGCATTAGAGTTCTAATGAGCTCAGAAGTAATGTATCTTATTCATAAAGAAGACCAACGTTCTACGTCTTTGTTCTTCATTTGTCTCCCAGCTGTGAACAATCATCAACAGTTGAGTTATCGCGCACTAATTGCATTGTTTTCTTTTAATTCTCTCTAACTTCACTTATTTTTTTTAAGACGATGACAGTGATATGCTGTTACGTGTGAATGGTCAGTCAACCTCCAGAAAACCTACCCATTTGGTGGAATGCTTAATTACGGCAGAGCTTGTGATGACTGCAGACATTAGTGTACTAATCGGAACGCGATAATTTTATTGGTCTGAGGTCAGGATTAGGTGTAAAGATAACATAATCTATGCATGGACATGATAATTATATTTCTTAATCTATGTTTCCTTACTGCAAACAACTGATGCTAACTTGAGAGTTAGCATAATGATGTGTTGGACCAATTGTAGTGGAAGAAAAATAGTCTGTGCTCTTTAGCTGCTTAATTATATCAAAGCAATTGCGTTGTTCGCAAGGAAAGTGTCCTGTTTCATTTGTTTTTAAGTATAGATTGTGTGAAGAAGGACAAGTTTACTTTGTCTTGGGTAAGCAAAACATTCTAAGTTCTGCTTGGAATGATGAGAAAGCATCTATGGTCAGCATGGAACATGCTTAAATCTACAATGAATGGAGTTTGTTTATTCTTCAGAGCTGTCCATTCTTATGGGATTATTCGCGCAGCGAAAGGATAACCATGTTTTCTGGAACCGCCTTTTCTTGCTATATCTTTCCATGCAAGTTCCTGATTGATTTAATTCTATTAAGAAGTTACCAATGTGATATACCAATATCTAACACCAGTAAACTGGTATTTATCTTATAAGAGAGTTATTAACTACTGTAGCTTGGTTTGCTGAAGGAAATAAGACAGACCGAACAAAACAATTTTGTCAATCCATAAGTCCCTTGTCATTGTATTATTATCAAAACTAGACAGACTATGTCATATTAAAATGTTAAAGTATTTCATAGGATGCTAGACTATGTCCTATTAAAACTTATGATAACATGATTGCACTGTATTAATCATCTGCTTCTACACTAACTGTTTCAAGAATTGATCGTGTTCTTCACGTTGAATTCTCCTTCATTTGCTTGTCATGACATGACATCCAACTACTGAACAGTGAATACCTGTGGAGTTGCATAATTTGTTTTTGTCTATCAGGATCTCAGGGTAGAAATTTTAGTTGTCTATGTATGAAATTATGAAATATAATTCAAATGCAATGTTTGACTATATATCCAGATACAGAACTGGATTCACATTGTACCAGTTACTCAAATATGCTTTCAAATGCAATGGATGTTACATTCAGATCACTGTCAGCATCAATTTTATGGCACTCAATTCTCAAATTCACTTCATACTTTGGCTTCTACAGCACCCTCATCTTAAAACACTATAAAGCCTAAGACTACTATGCACATAAAGTGATTTTCTTTTGGCTTATTTTATTGCAACCCTTATCCATTATATCAGGTACTTCTTAGGAGTATATATATATATTCTTCCTTCCAGGTGATCTGAGCCTATCCCTATCTTCCAATGATTCCCACATTATAATTTAGTTATTTTTTCTGGATAAGGATTGCCATACCATTCAAGTACTACTACTGTACCCTGTCGTACATCACAGTCATCAACAGAAGAAAAACCCAGTCTATCTCTATACTATTGGTGATTGTCAATGCTTATATTGTTCAATTATATACTGTGAAATTGATCAGATGAACGAGAAAAGTCAAATATTAAGATTTCAAACCACATGTGATCTACAATCCTATTCCTCTAATTCATATAACAACCTTCCAAGCAATCTTTTGGATTTTACAAAGTCTTTGACACCATCAAATATTCGTGCTCAGTCTCTGACGAAGCCTTCTGCATTAAAACTCCACACAAAAAATGGGTCCATCTCATAAATAAAGATTCATCTTTGATTTTCTTTTTCTTTTTCTGTTTAAATATGATCTCAATGTGTAAGTCAGTGCATCCCCAAGTTAGGATTCAGCAGCATCTGCTGACTATAGATAGGCTGGCTTAGCAAGCTCTGTTGAAACTGAAACCCATCAAATTGGTTCTTAGAAGGATGTAAGAGACCATTTCCCTCCTCCGAATAATCCTCCGCAATTCTTTGGCGTTTCGAAGGGTGTTGAGCTATTGGAGCAGAGGATCCTATTTGGGTCACTTGGTGGTGAACTAAGTTGTTATTGCCACTGCTGCTGCTATTGTTGTTGTCATCAACAAACAGTTGGTTTAGGCTCGGTTGTGCAGAAATGTATCCATGCTCAAGCGCTGGAATCTCAGTCATATTGTCAAACAGATGCGAGAGAGATGAGTAGTCTTCGAGGAACTCCGATATCGATGACGATTTCTGCAGCCTGACGCTGCTTTGCTGCACGACGTCGCGAAAGCCCGACGAGTGGATGTCGGAGACCAAGTCATCTTGATCCTGTTCCATAGCTGGCGCCACTAATGGGAGATGGCTGCTCTTCTTGTAGATTCTGCAAAGGACCCAGTCATCCAACTGCAATTGGGAAAGAGAATAAGAAAAAAATATTAGTAACAAGTTAGGCTAACTGCACTGGATTTCTTTTCTCGCGCATCACCATCGTGCTGACATTAGTGCAGAATTTTCCTTTCGCATTAGGATGTGGGTCAACTTAACTATGCCATTTTAATCAACTTGAAACCTGCCGTCCTTTTCTTGCAAAACCCATATTCCTTTTTCTTTTTTTAAGATAAAGATAAAAATAAAAACTCTTGCAGATTGGTAGAGATTAAAGAAAAATATCTAACATGTACTACTGTGTAAGGAAATTTTGGAAAAATCTTCTCACCCTCATGGAAGAGTCCTTAAACTTCATAGGCCTGTAGTTGTTACTACTCTGGGCTTCAGCAAGGCGGTACTCATGCATGATCCAATTAGTCTTCAACCCCTTAGGTGGCCTCCCCTTGTAGAACACCAACGCCTTCTTCACTCCAATATTCTCGTGATTCCCTTTGCTCATCTGGATCGGCTTGTCCGTCCCGGTCGCCTTCCAATACCCCGACGCCGCCGCGCGGTTCGGCCGCACGCCGTTCGGGTACTTCCTGTCCCTAGGGCTGAAGAAGTACCACTCCCGATCGCCAAACACTGCTTTTTCTGATCAAAATACACGCTAATTATAAGAAGAAGAAAAAAAAATGAAGGTAATATTGAGTGCACCAGGCCGTACTAGCTGTGATCATACTAACCAGGGAGGTCCCATGGGTCAAACTTGTATATATCAACCTCCGCAATGATCGAAACCGGGCACGGCTTCGACGCCGTCCGGTTGCGAAGGTAGTGGAGGACTAGCTCCTCGTCGGTAGGGTGGAATCGAAAGCCGGGGGGAAGCGAGGCAGGGTTAGACATGACCATGTTTGGCTTCTTGGGCTTCTTGAGTTTTACGTGGGAGGAGAAGGATGAGGGGAGAGAAGGGGAGGAATTGAAATTTTTGGGAGAGAGGAGCAGGGGGTGCTTTTATCGTTGGCGGAGTTTGTCGTCTAGTGGAGGCCATTTGGGACATAGGCGTCATTTTACGAAGGTTATAACGGAGTTAACAAATGGGGTTCGTGGTTATCGTTAGTCCCCTCGTATGGCAAGGGAAAGACGAAACGAGTAATATGTGACGCCACCGATAAGCGTCATTTGCCAGCTGTCCGGACACGTGTCGATCTGGATGTCTATGGCCGATATGGAGTAGAACTGATACCTGTGGTTTCGTCCTGGCCGTTGGACTAGTCCTGAACACACTTCACCCCGTCGGATGGAGGGATAATTTCCGCCGGCGGAGAGATCTAGACCGTCTGATTGATGGAGTTAATACGCATTAGACGGTCAGAAGTTGAGCGCGACACTCAACTTGAAATTTGGAGTGTTTCCACTGGTTAGCAAAAAGATGGAGGTGGACTCTTTGGGCTTCGACCAAATTGACCCTCTTCTAAATTTTATTTACCAAAATAAATAATTCCATAAATATAACATTTTTAAAAAAAATTATTTTTATTATAGTTGTCAGTACGTAACATGCTGAGTAAATTTTGTGTAAGACGTTGAAAGAAAAAAATTAATAAATTTAATATTTCACTAACAACTACATTAAATTATACTATTTAGTTATTCAGATTTGGAGCGATGGTCTATTTCAGTAAATAAAATCTGTGAGAGGGCTAATTTGTTCTCCAAATAAAGACTGCGCTATTCCACGTCCTCCAATTTTATTCTCCCCCCTCCTATTCTACTTTATTCCTCCCCTTTCACCTCCACTTTCCTCCAATTTAGCACGTGAGCGTGGATTAATTCAAATATTCAATAACCCATGGTGGGTTACTCCTACTTTAACGTGTTGAGTTGTTCCAGCTCGACGTGGACAGATGGCAAGTGATGATTCGTGGTATGATATATTTGGCGTACGTGACCGCACGAGTGCAGCCACGGTTCAGAAGTCTCATTCTCCCGCCAAACTTAGTATCTATCGTCCTAACCCCCTCCGTAGACCAAGGCTTATCGCCATTAAAAAGCATCTTAGTGTTAACTTAGGTGTCTAAACGAGAGAGGTTGCGATGCCCCAAGTGGTCCCCTGAGCTGCTAATTTGGTGCAGGGTTGGGTTTAATGGAATGATTATCTTAGCACTACAAGTTAGATTAGTGGTTTTCATTAGCTTGGCTACTGTGACAAGTTACATGCAAGCTCACAACGCTATAAATGGAAGGGGCGCTATCAAAACAACGACATGCATTGCATCTATGGCTGTGATGAAGCCTTCTAGCAAAGGTGTCATCCTCTTCTCCACATATATTCTATTTAAAGTAAGCTCGGGGTGTCCTCGTTTCATTCGCGTTTGAAATTCTCGTGATAGGCGTTGATCCACCTTGGCATGGAGGAATAGGATCCGCCGTGGATGCTCGCGCGGCGTGGCGATCATGCTGACGGCGACGATGACGACCATTCTGAGATGGACTTCTATCAGATTTCCCCATCATGAAAAAGTTGATGATCACGTCAAAAATAACTTCGTATTTAATTCATTATTCTCTCCATTTTCCTTATCTTAGCTATCAACCCTTATCTCTAGCGGCTTGACTTGTTCAGTTGCTTCGTAGATAGGCATTTCCTGGAGTTACGGAGATGGCCTGGCATGGAGGAACCCCAAAGCTTGTGGTCATTTGGGTCAAGTTCATGGACTGGAATTGCTGGGTCAAAGGTCAAACATGGTACAAGACTACAAGAGATCTATGGGGATGAATGAGAATGTTCAAATAGTCCCTTAGATTTCTAGCACTGATTAGTCCAAAGAGTATCCAATCCATTTTGCCGGCGCATGATGCCCTAGCTTGCAGGCATATCCCATCGAACGATATCCAATTAAGTTCCTTCTCATGCCCTTGGTCTAGCAGATGAAGAGGAATAAAAGAAATAACAGCGCATTATACACGTAGCAAACTATCCTTCTGCCATCTTATGAGATCCAAGAGAACATTTATTGCTAACAAGTCTTGTGGTCGAAAATTACATAGAACTGGAAAGATGATATGCTCCACTTACATATAAAGGAACATAGTATCTTTTATATATATACTCGGATCTACTATTCAAACAAATGAGATATTTAGTGATCCTTATCCGTTCTTTACCTCGCCTAGTTCTGCAAGCAACTCATGAGAGGGAAAGAACTTGGAAGACTGGAATACTTGGTTACCTTCCAAAGTTAGTGCACTTAGACATCTGATGGAAGACTGGATTCAGATGGCCAAACTCTATTCGCCGCGTGGAATCGATTGGGACTCCAACAGTAGCTTTCCTCATAGTTTGGAACAAAATATTTTCGATGTTTAGATATTTCCGGCCATAACATTATTATGGGAAGTTTTCGAAATACTGAAAATCATTTAAATCTTTTTTAAATTTGTCATCCTTTTAGTTAAATTTAATTAATCCCAGATGTAGGTTAGCAAAATATCATATTGCCCTTGTATTAATTAGTCATAATATTTTTTAAAGCTATATATTGTTACCAGTATCATAGTATCATAGTACAAGAAAAATAGTTATGATATTTTATAAATTTTAATGATAATTATGTAAAAAGATATTATTATTTGCTGCATGGCTTCATGGGTGCTTGGAAGTTGAAATTACGCAACCCATCATGCGCATGGCGGCTAATAATGCCTGTGATCATCTCGAGCAGTAGGTATAAATGACACAAGGAGTAAAACAGACATCAAATTAACTTTTTCTAACTAACAACTAATCCTCCATTTAATATTAATACAATAATCTCCATATCATTTCATCCATTGTACGCAACCGTTACCGAATCACGTGCAACACACGTGCATACCAACTCGGGCAAAAAAAAACCATGTACAATTTTTAATTAGCTGCCGCACGATTTCCAAGGCTCTCTCTCTCCTCCTCACTCTTTTCGAAAACTGACACCCAGATAAGTCTCCGGCAAGATTCTCTGGGAAACCCGCCTTCCGGTTCGAACCGGGCTTTGTTTACGTCCTTCCAGCTCCGGTTCGAAAACCCGAACCGGTATGTATCCCCACGACATCGAACCGCCTGTTATAGCACGAGAGCACAGAAGCGAAACGGTACCTTTTTCTTTCACATGAGCATGGGCCCACGGGAGGCCAGAGAAGGATTTCCTACACTTACCACATAACTGCACAAAAAGCTATTAATAAAAAGAAAATGTAGAGTGTGTTTTTTTTTTAAAATAAATTTCTAAAATAATTATTCTGTTATAATACGCTCTTTTTCTCATTTATTTCTAATTTTTCTTTTCAACTTTGGTAGTTAATTGGGCCCACTTTTAATCTGAGAAAGATTAGAGGCACAAATGAGATGTGGTAAACTAACTATAGCCAGTAAGTTGTGTAGTTATTTGGAAGTAATTGAGTAGACACAGCTGTATCCAGGTTGGTGGGGGGGTGGTTTTTTTGCTGGGGTTTGAAGGGATTAAGCGGAGTGGGGGACAGAAGCACTCTCTTACTTTGGGTACAAGTATAAATTATTTAAATTATGGCTTTCGCACTGTACTCCTCCTACTTGTACCCATTAAAATTATCGTTTTAAATATACTTCTCTAGGTGGATAAAGAATTTCTTTTTATTCTTCTTTTTTTTTTTCCCCCTATCTCCTCTTACCTGCTTCTCTCCTCCTCACTACCAAACCCTCCACCTCCAAGAAGCAGCGGAGGGAAAGAGAGAGATTAGGGAGGAGAGAGAGAGGGAGCAGTGGCCTCGCGTTTCGTTGTCTCCATTCTTGGCTTCGAGAGGGATCCGGAAATCCTAGGGTTTCCGTATTTGGTAAGGTTATTGATCTTGGATCTGGTGGAGTTGATGCCATAGGGAGATCTTGAGCTCCGCGAAGCTTCTTTTCGCCCTCGCTTGATCACAATGGTACGGTTCCTGTTCATCTTTGATGCTCGTGTCTTCCTTTAGTTGGGTTTGTACTTGGCTCTGAGCTTCGGAGTGTGGCAAGATTCGATCTAGATGTAGGAATTGCGCTGATTTTTTGCTGTTTTCCTTTCTTTCTTTAATCCGTTGGTGATGATTGTATAGCGGTTAGTGCGTTTTCTTTGCCCAGGAGGGCAATGTAGGGTTCCGTTTGATGTTCTTGATGCTGGAGTTGGTATAGAGTAGTGGAGCGGCTTTACTTTATTGAAATGTTGGGTTCCTTGTATTTATTAAACAACTCGTAATACTTCGTTTCCCTCTGTTATTACTTATTACTGTGGTTTGATCAATTATGTACCGTTTTCAATCTTGAATTTATTCTTATCTTACAGCGAATCACAATTACTTTTCTTCTGTAGCAAAGAAGAGGCCATGAATTGAACCTTCAGGCTTTCTCCTTCCTTTTTAATAAGCATCAAATAGAATATATAAAAGTAGAGATGAAAAAGAAGAATTTGAGTACCATCTAGAACAATGACATCTCTTTAGTTTCGAAGTATACATGTGTTTACAATGTGAATACTAAGAGATAGATACTGGGACTTTGGCCATATATATTCTTGGTTGGACATGAAATTTGTGGGTCATGAAGGCTATTCATATATGCCTTCTCTAGATCTTGTGCATTATCTGATCACATGCTCTAAAGTCTAAACAATACTTATAGGATGGTCTAATATCTCGAAGGAAACTTTTGCAATTTATTTGGTTAGCTTCAATATTTTGCCATAAACTCACTCATCCAAGCTAATGTTATGCTATTTGGCTATTTCCTATAGGTAATTAACCACCTGTTACTCCTGCATTTGCAAATCTCTTATGTTGGAGCTTCCTATAGTTTTATTGCCTAGAAGGTCAAGTATTAGGTCTTTTGCCATGTGCCTCTCACACTTACTATGTACTCTTAAACAACAACAACTAATGAAAATGCCTAGAAAATCAACTACTAGATCATTTGCCTTTAAAAACTACTTATATGGGCACAGTAATTTAGTGCGGGAAGCAACCACCGCTATTCAGGACCTTTGGAGCTCCGTACTGAAAGCAATAATTGCTTCTCAATATACTGTTGCCTGTTGCTTTGAAATAACTTTTTGTGGTCAACATATTTGAAAGTGCAGATATCTTCATCTTTGGCAACTATGCTCTATACCTGACTACATTTCATAATTACACCAAAATGATAGCTTCTAGCATGTCATTTGACCACACTGTCGTAATAAGCTTCTAGCATGTTATTTGACCACACTATTGTAATAAGGTGATATTAGTGGACTGCTAGCTATTATCATCAGAAGTCTTGTATACTAAATTATTTTGCTTAATTGTGCACATTTTCTTCCTAAAATTTGGTTATGCTTGTGGATTTTGGTTGGCTATGTTACTTTTAAGCTTGTAATGATATGATGGAAGCCACAAGTCACTTAAATTACATTCCAGGCTATGGAAGAATGCGCATCATCAGAAGGGCATCGATTTAGAAGAATACCTCGCCAATTATGCTCTGCTAGTTTGGAACTCGACCCATTGGTATGATTCCTCATTAAACAAGAATGCTCTGTGTAGGTGATGTGTTTGTGATAATCTTTCCTCCATAAACTGCTTTTTTTGTTCTGTTGCTTTTGCACTGTGAAGTAATATGACCAAGAATCCTAGCTTGATTTGCTCTAGGCTTTCTCTTCTGTTATCTCTAAGTGTTCAAGCCAATACATTGTTGTGTAATAAATTTAAACTGGGTCTAACACCATTGGAATTAAAAACCTGATCTTAACACAGTCATGATGTTGGTGAAATATTTTATTTCTTGTAAGCAGAAGCTATCAAGCAGCTTTTACATGACAGAAGAGCATTTTAAATTCTCTTAATAGTCGCTCATGTTCGTGGTGTCTCCTTATGCTCTCAGTTGAATGAAAATTTGGAGCAATGGCCACATCTAAATGAGTTGGTTCAGTGTTACAAGGCTGACTGGTTGAAGGATGAAGGTAAATATGGGCATTACGAGAATGTTGCAGCAACAAACTTTCAAAACCAAATTTTTGAAGGGCCAGATACCGATATAGAAACAGGTGATGATTGGATGCCACTGTGCTACCAGCCATCCTTTTTTCCTTTTTGATATAATGTTGACTCATATGCTTTGATCTAATGTACTTGGCCACAGAAATGCGTCTTGCCAATGTAAGGCATTCCAAGAATGAGGATGCTACTGAAGATCATATTCCTAGTACCTCTGGAAGGCAGGCTTCTGATAATGGACTATATGTTCCATCTAAAGTTCTAAATATGGTACCTACTAAAACTTCTACTTTAAATCTAATGCCACATTGTAGATGCTTTTGCATAACCATCTTGCAAGTTTGTGTCTTCATGCATGCATAGACAGCCTAGAGGAAATGACGTATTGCAATTATATTAGTACAAGTGCTATGCATCTTCAATTTACTTGAGTTGTTTCATGGCATCTTTTGAACAATATTTTATAGTTTCCTAAAACGTTCTTTTTTTCTTGTTTCACAACCAGTACGATTGAGATACGCTGATCTTTGTTCATTCTCTATTGCACTTTCTTTAATATAACATTGTCATGCTTTTCCAGCACTATGGGGAGTCCTCATTGCCTGCATATGAGCCAGCATTTGACTGGGAAAACGAGAGGTCTTCGATTTTTGGACAAAGGATGCCTGAAACTTTTACAGCACAATATAGCAGGTTCTAAAACACCTTAAGTTTTGCACTTTTTATCAGAACTATCAGAGTCTTATTCATTAGTGATTTTCACAGCTTCTTGCTTCTTAGCTAATTTGCTATTTGACCTTCCTGTTATTGCTAACTCCTTCTCATGGATTCAGCGGATTGAAGATAACTGTCAAGGTATTATCTTTGTCGTTTCAAGCTGGATTAGTTGGTAAGTAATATCAAAGAATTTATCTTATTTATGATGCATATATGTTTCCTAATTGTCTCTTCATGTTTTTTGGTAGTTAATGCTCTAACGGTTTGACATGTACCTTGTCCAGAGCCCTTTTCTGGTACAATTTGCTTGTATAATAGGGAGAGGAGAGAAAAATTGTCAGAGGACTTCTATTTTCGTGTTCTGCCATCAGAATTACAGGATGTAAGATGCATCTACCATTATTTGTTCTTTGATATATCTTTCCAATGATGTAAATCATCCAAGAAAATAAAAATAATTACAGCCTTTTGCTCGTTTTCATCTTTGCTCTTGCTTTCTTTCCTTCTTTAAGGCAAACTGATTTATGTTTCCATTTTTTTTACTTTGATAGGTTACTGTTTCTTCAGAACGCCGGGGTATTTTATCCTTGGATACTCCTTCATCATCAGTTTGCCTTCTCATTCAGCTGGAAAAGCCTGCTACAGAAGAAGGAGGAGTTACTCCATCTGTTTATTCTCGCAAGGAGCCTGTAATTTACCTTATGTTTCCTCAGCATTTTATATTTCTGTGTGCATTCCTCTCAGAAAGTCATATTGCAGTGTGACTGGAGGACTTTCTTGTTCTAATTCTCAACTCTTTAGGCATTTCAAGTTTCATTATTTTCCAGTCAATGCATATGCCCCTCAATAATCCAACATCCTGCATCATTCCAAATTTATGATTCCGATAATGAATTTCCTTTGTTTTCAGTCATTATGATTTCCGCATTGTTTATAAAAGTTCCATCTAATTATTGTTTTTTTTTTTACATTGTAGGTACACTTGACAGAACGAGAAAAACAAAAGCTGCAAGTGTGGTCTCGAATTATGCCCTATAGAGAGTCATTTGCTTGGGCTATCATTCCACTTTTTGAAAATAACAATGCTACAGTGGCCGGTGGTGCTGCCTCTCCTAGTAGCCCCCTAGCATCTAGTGTATCTGGCTCAAGCTCCCAGGACAGTTTTGGTGAGCCTAATTCCAAATCTACTTTGGATGGCAAGCTGGCCCATTATTCAAGTGGAAGCTCAGTAATTGTAGAGATTTCAAACTTGAATAAAGTCAAAGAAAGCTATACAGAGGATTCACTTCAGGTGACTGAAATTCCTGCTTAACTATTTTTCTTAACTTGCCAACCATTTGCAACTAGAATTAAAAAGCATCAGATAAATGGGCTGCACTGCTGCAGGATCATGTCTAAGGAGAAACTTTGTGCATTGAGATCTAAAATGTTCTGGTAGTTAATGACTGGCAAGTCAAGAGATAACTAAAACCAATGTCATCCTTCTAAATACAACTCTAATATATATCCAACTATCAATCATTTTACTTTATTGTAACCTTTTTGGTTGTGCTATCAGATCTTAACTGTTCAAAATTACTTGCTATTAACTGGTATCCTATAATGATCATAGTTGTATAACAGTAAATATTGGTCTAGTCCTTTAGATGTCCTTTGATCCAAATAGCATGTTTAACCAATTCCAAAGTACAGAACTTTTGGCTTTCTTCTGAAGAACTATTGTTCGTACATGATCACATTTTAATTTCAGAAAACCACCTAAGCTTTGCACTATCACCATTTGCCTATATGTAGTGCTTCTATTATGGAACAACTTTTTAAGGTAGCAATTTGCCTTGTTTGATATTCTTCATTACATTCGGAACCTCTATTTCTATTCTTCTATTGACTATGTGCCCATAAGTTTCATATGAGTGTCCAATCTAAAATTTTCCTTGCTACGGAGAATCCCAATGAATTTCTTATGTCCTTTTTGATGCTGTTGAGGTAGAAGTTTTCTGAACGTAGTAGTAACATGTAATTAAAGGGATACAATTAAAATTTGAAAACTTTCTTATACCTGGAGGATGGCAGACTTTGTTTGATGTTACCATTTCTTTGTTTTTGAATTTGGTTATCACAATGTTTTGATCCTTTGTATCTTTACTTCCTAAGGATCCAAAACGGAAGGTACACAAACCTGTGAAAGGTGTACTGAGATTGGAGGTTGAAAAGCTTCATGCAGCACATACTGATGCAGACAACATTTCTGAAGGGGGAAGTGTTATCAATGATTTAAATGATGCTGGAGATCGTTTTTCCGAACCCAGCTATGTAAAACACCATGGCAATGGTGTTGAGGGTCCTCGGAATGGTAATTTGAAGTACAGTTCCATTGATCGGAGGGAACTGCACAAGAATGGCCCAAATTTAACTGCAGAGAATCATTCTGATTACAATTGTGATGATGTAAGTACACATGACTAATAAATTAATAATCCTTTCTTACCTTTTGATTTTGATGTTATCTTCGACTAGAGGTAAGCGGTAACACTTGCTATATGCCGCTTAAGAATAACTTTTTCAATAAGTTTTATGTGGCAATACTTGTTGATGCGAATGCAACAGTTTTTTTTTTTTTTAAATTACAATCATCTGCTAGTTTGCTATTGTTTTCTTGTAAGCTTAGCTTTGTACCAAATTGTGATGCCATATTAGCATATGTTATTTTGTCCAAGGACTTCATGAAGACTATGTAGGTCCATTTAGAAAGAAAGCAGCAGAAAATCTAACAGTATTTGAAAAATTGAAATGCCATTTCCAAAATGTAAGCATCATGCAATTTAGACAACTTCTAAGATGTAGAGAACTTTTAAATTAAGCTTGTGAACCATTAAAAAAACACTATCAGAATTGAATATTTTATTTAGGTTTATGGATAATGGAATAAATTCGAACCATAACATTGTTTCAGTTGCCAAGTTTGGGGTTGACAAATTTTGACCGTGACCTATGTACCAGTTTTAACTGCATGAGCGAATTGGGCTACTATAAGATACTTAGAGGATTGGGTTGGGTTGGATAAGGCCAATCTATTAAAGATTGGGTCCTGCTTGATTTTATTTCTTACATGTTATGTCAGTTGAATCATAGTAGGCACGCCTGTTATATATTTACAATTTGCATCTCCTCTCTATTCCGTCTCTCTCCGGACATCATCACACGTTCCTTAACACTACCTAGCTATTTTTTCTTCTACCTGCCTGCTCTTTTGACTTGTGACAGTGAGCTTCCGTTTGCTTAATCTTAAGGAGTTTATAATTTTTGAATGACTGGCATGCATTAGCTTACACCTCAAAGAGCAATAGTATGAATTATGAAAATTCACTTCTATAATCTATTTGCCTTTTTTTTCTCAAATTCTCAATAGTATGGATTGGTGACTTTGGAAATTGCAGTTTCAAGCTTTTGATTTCCGCACGATGACTCGAAGTGAGCCATTTTCACAACTTTTTCATTGCCTTTATGTGTACCCCTTGACCGTTAGCTTGAGCCGCAAAAGAAACTTATTTATACGGGTGGAACTAAGAAAGGATGATGTTGATGCTCGTAAGCAGCCATTAGAGGTGTGTCTCTGACATGGCATAAACATTTTTAGTTGAAGTGCTATCTTATGTTTTCTTAACCTGATATATTGCTTCTTTCTTGAAGCAGGCCCTTCATCCAAGAGACCCAGGTACATTGCTTCAAAAATGGGCTCATACGCAAATTGCCATTGGTGCTAGAACAGCCTGCTACCATGATGAGATTAAAGTCTGTCTTCCTGTTCTTTTGACACCCCAGCACCATCTTCTGTTCACCTTTTTTCATGTTGACCTCCAAATGAGACTTGAAGCTCCGAAGCCTGTATGTCTAAAACTCGATAATCATTATATGCATAGTTATTTGCTGATATATTGACACCATGCTCTTTTTGCAGGTAATTTTAGGATATGCTGTACTTCCGTTGTCCAATCACATTCAGTACGTATTGCCATATTATCTGAAGTATCCCTTTCTTTTTCTTCTTGCATACCTCATATTGAACTTGAATTTACGAATGTGACCTGCTGGGTTTTTTCTATTTAGTTTCAAAGAAACTATGCTGAAGTTCGTCTTTTGCATTTCTTTTTTTAAAGGAAGTAAATAGCTGGCGTTTATAGTGAGATCAACATACCATTAAAGGTGATTGAGAGTAGGATTGTGTAGATGGACCTTGCTGCACCCGACTGTTGACATCCACATACATACATGCTCATGCACATGTGTCTTATTGATAGATCCATATGTGCGTGTGCGTATTGCTATCTATATCTGTGTCACTTTGTTTATATGTTTGATATTTTTTAAGAGGATCAAGACCTTAAATCTCAAATTAAACCCATTCAAAATGTATCTAACCCAAGATCCACACCTTTGAAAATTATGTGGTACAAATTGGAGTTCATGGACAATAGTAGTCGTGTATCATATTTTCTCACACGAACCATTTTGTTTGTCAATGTGATGATTATTGTTAAATTTGCAGCTTCGACCAAAAGTTTACCGAACTACTTTTTGATTAATTAATGAATTTCAAGGCGTCATGTAGTATAGGGAGTAATACAGCAGTTTTTTTTTATATTGCTCGAGTTCTTTTCTTATGTCAACATTGAGTTGAATGTTGCTGTTAGTTTCTGCTATATGATATAGATATAAATATGCCAACCTTTTCTGCTGACATAAGTGGGCACTGACATTTTAAATGTTGTTTCAAGTTTTCGTATGTTTTTACATAATGAATTTCTTGGTTCATTTTTTTTTTTCGTAAGTTACTTGCAACAGTTTGTCTGATGAAGTGGTATTGAGTTTAATAAACAGTGAGGTGCACAATTCATGTGCTTTTACAGGCTGCAGTCTGATGTATCTCTACCAATTCTGAGGGAGCTGGTTCCACATTATCTTCAGGACAGTGGGAAGGTACACTATCATCTGTTATTTTATTCTTTTTGGTTAACACACCAGTTAACATATATATAATATATGAAATCCCTTGTTTTCATATATTTCTATGCACAATTATTTTGTTGCCATGATGGAATTTGATAGATGAAATTTGGTAAATCCATAATAAGTATGAAATTTACTTATCTTGCAGGAGAGGTTGGATTATCTGGAGGATGGGAAACATGTCTTCAAATTACGTTTAAGGCTATGCTCTTCGTTGTTTCCAGTCAATGAACGAATAAGGGATTTTTTTCTAGAGTATGATCGTCATACCCTCCGTACAAGCCCTCCTTGGGGTTCTGAACTTCTTGAGGTACTACTTTTTGTTGACGATCAATTTTTCTGAGGTCTCTGGTACTAATAGCTGCATTTATGTTTTACAATTGTAGTTTAAGTGAATATTATGTTACCAAATATAGCTTACATTCTGTTTGTTATTTGTTTAAGATCCTCGGTGTTGATTTTGTTTTGAGAATACCCATGAGTTTCTGAAGTGATTTGCAATCTGTTTGCAAGTTTCTTCTTCTGTAGCATTCTAAATGAACTTTGTTTTGTTGCTATCTAGAGTCTAAATAGTGATATCACATTTAGACTACGAAGTTGCTATTTTCTACTTTGACAGGTAACATTATTGTCCGCCTCATCATCATATTTGCTTGCCCCATTTATGTTTTTTGATCTATCCAACATTTTGACTGTAAAACATTGCCTTTTAACCTTAACTACAAAATCTTGGTGAGTGTATTTGCTGACCTATTTGGACAAGTTCTTTATTTTCAGTGAGCTGTGTTACTTTTGTCTACCTTCAGTTTAAATGTTAATCTCTTGGTAAGATAAAGAAACTTCTTTGCATTGTTTTAAGCACTGAATTCATCTTTTGTTTGTTTCTTGTTGGCCTGTGCTTAATAAACTTGAATGATATCTAAATCCTAAGAAAACCTAATTTCAAAATTTATGCTAAAATTTGCCCCTTTTTAAGCCATAATTGATTACTACTATTTCTCCAAGACATTTTTTTTCTTTTATGGAAATGAAATATTGTTATGGCTGTTTCCTTCAATCTTCCCACTTACTGGAAATTTTGTGGTTTTACTGACAATAGAAGAGACTAATATTGCAGGCCATCAACAGTTTAAAGAATGTTGAATCAACTGTCCTGTTACAATTTCTTCAACCCATCCTCAATATGCTTCTTCACCTTATTGGAGATGGCGGTGAAACCCTTCAGGTTTTGTTGTTAGCTGAGTCTTTAGTTCCATAGAAGCTTTGTTGAAGTTCTAGTTTTTAACTGTTGAAATCTAAACCTTTCACGGTTATAGACGTTAGCATGTCTTCCTGAATTGTTCATTTCTAGTTGATTATACTTGATCCCGTCGTTTTTCTTCTTCTTGTTATCTGGCTATGTATTATCTTCAGTATCACCTCGCAGGTTGCAGCTTTTCGAGCTATGGTCAATATTTTAACCCGGTATGTTCTCAGATTTCACTACTTGCCTTTACTGGATGTTTTTCTCTGTATGAATGGAGCAGCTGGCCGACCATATTTGTCTTAACTATGATTCTTATTTATATTTCAAGATAGCACGATGCGTAACCATTTTATGCTTTCTATATGGGTCAAAAAAGCAAAAGAAGAACAGGAGATGGAGAAACAGTAGCATATCTTCTAAATAACCTTAAATTGGAAAGAAATATTAATTATTCTTAGAAACTGTACATAAATCCATTTGACTTGTTATTTCATGACTGATATTCTTTAGAAAGACATTAGGTAAAATATTCACCGGCCATCAATTGAATAGTGGAAGGTTTATGGTCATTGTATGTATACTCATAAACTTATATGTGGCACTGGAAGTTGGGTATGAATATATGGAAATGTTAAACTGTTTCATGTTCTGTGTTGCATTATCTGGAAAATTGATGCCAAACTAAGAATTTTCTGTTTCACAAGTATTTAAGGTCCTATATTCTAGCACATGCAGCTTTTATTTTATTTGTAATTGTCTATGATACATTGTGCTATACTAAAGTGAAGCCCTTAGTATTGCACATCAAGAGAGCTATATTTTTCATTGAAGTATCTACTAGCAAGGTGCTAGTCTACACATCTTGTGCCGGTTCGCCGGCGCAAAAATGAGCCTTTCATATGATACAGAGAGGGGAGAGAGAGCGAGAGGAAGGGAGGGAGAAACCCCTCCCCTGTGCCATCTCTCTCTCTGCCTATTTGTCTGTCATGTGTCCCATCCTCCGCCACCAACCATTCTTTGCGTCTTCCTCTTTTAGTGACAACACACTAGCATTGGTGGCACATCGTGTGCTGCACAGTATGTCTTGTTCAAGCAGCTTGCACTATGGGGTCGTACCATGATATTTTAAACCTTGTCTTCTAGTATTTCTATAATTCTATTTTCCTTTGAACTAGCTGGATTTGGTTCCACTTTAGAACCTCAATCCTAGGTTACCGCAAGGCTGGAAGCTTCAATCTGTTATGATCAGTTCAAGTATCTAACAGCTGGTATTCTTTGAACTTGTAATTCTTTCCTTTGGTTTTCAGTCTGGTCTTTATTGTACCGTCCCTATGTAGCGATAAACATCTATATTAACCTAACCACAGTATATATTTTGCGAGATGAAGATTTCGTTCCTTTGTCTTGCAAATTTGCCCTTGTTTGCAATAAATGTTACTATAATCCATGTTGTCACTTTTTCTGATAGTTTCTGATTCATTGCTTTTAGGATTTTAACATCACTAATAACCAAAGGTAGGTGATATTGTTTAGCTAGTTTAATTATATGATAGAAGGGAATGCTAAAGGAATACTGCCAAAGTAATATAGCTTAAGAAAGTGCAAGTTGAAAACAATATTGAGTTTGAAAAAATAAGTGTCTATAGTGTTGATACTTAATTACTTATCCTTAACAATCAAAGATTGTAGTTCTCTGTGTAGTCCAACATGTGCTTCTTAACTGCAATATCCATACAATCACATGATCTTTTTTATTTCTCTTTTCAAAACCACCTTTTTATTTTGGTGGTTGTTTAATTACAATCTAACTGTTATGCAGAAGATGGCCTTTGTATCTTATTTCTTCATGCTTTTGTTTCCTATAGGGTGCAACAGGAGTCAACTGATGGTGCTGAAAGAAATAGGTTTCTTGTTAACTATGTTGATTATGCTTTCGATGACTTTGGTGGTCGTCAAGCACCGGTCTATCCTGGTTTATCTACTGTTTGGGGTAGCCTGGCTCGGAGTAAGGTAAATTTAACTATGTTTTCTTCAGTACAAGCTTGTATGAAATTTCTTTGCAGGCACCAATGCTGCTTGTCTTTAGGCTATGGAACAGATCTATTGTTTCTACCATTTGTCAAAATGGAACTCTTTCATATCGCTAATAGTAATAGTAAGAATCTTTTGTAATACTGTTATACTAATAGTAAGAATCTTTTGTAACTATTGCTTGTTGCACAAAAGTTACCTTACAGTTATGGTGCTGAATCCACACAAGCTGGCATGTCTTGGAATTCGACCTGCATTGGTTGATACAGTCGATGCAGGGAATTTTAATAATCATATTGATTAAAAATCTTTGAGGATTGCGATGTGGGATAAAGATCCAAATGACCTGGGTTTAATAGAAATGATCAACATGTTTATCAGATAAACAAATTGAACTTTAAGCAAGCGAAAGCTCCCGTTGGCTACCAACCAGCTTATTTCTTGGACTGCAGTTTAAAAGAGGATGTATCCCAAAAGTTTTTGATTGAAACTTGTATCGGATTTCTTAAATGTTTAATTAACCAAGTAACTTTGAAGTAAATAACTTACTAGGAGCTGACAAAAGAATATAAATGTCGATGCTCGTTGCACGTCAAAGATTGGCGAAGATCACTGTAATAGTTACATGGATGATTATGTGCCAAAACTTTTAAGAGTAGATATTTAAATCTTCAATTTTGATTTAGCTGCTGGGGCTTGTCACTGCAGTTGGTACCTTTCCTCTCCTTTTTAGGGTTATTGTCTTTGTTTCCTGCAGATGTTGAGGGAATTGATATTTACACTGAGTTGCTTCTCTTAGATATTTTCACTCTAGTGTCCTTGTGCTGTTCACCAGCAATGCTTCTGCTAATCACCTAATGGTGTGATCTGTGCTGCTTCACCTGAGGTGGTTACATTAATTGCTGACTTAGCCATATTTGGAACAATGCAGTCAATATGAGTGCTTAGATATTCATGCTAATTTAATAATTATATAATTTGAGAAAATTTTGTTCCTATATATAATAGATAACAAGTAAATTGTTGGAAACAAATCTAACTGCACGGTAACATATTAAGGTTGCATTGTTTTTTTTTTCTTTTCAGGCTAAAGGCTATCGTGTCGGGCCAGTTTATGACGATGTGTTGGCGATGGCTTGGTTCTTTCTGGAGCTTATTGTGAAGTCAATGGCATTGGAGCAACGTCATCTTTTCTACCCTAATCTTCCATTTGGTAAAATTAACTTTGCAGAGCTACCTCTTTCAAATTTTTTCTATCGTAGGGCAGATATAGCTTGAGTGTCATGTATAACCTTAATCACGAGGAAATATCGTAATGCTTATATCAACTTCCATTTTAATAAATCATCAGCTTTTCCTATTTGAATTAGCTTACAATGTATTGCTTTTTAATCCTGATTCATTTGCTACCCTCCATTTCATATCCGCTGAAGTTCTTGTACTGCATTTACAACCTAGAAAAGTAGATTTTGTTCAAGCACATCCCTAAAACCTCGTCTTTCATAGACATTCTAGTGTGGGCATATAATTTGAATTTGGCATCTTGCTTCAGCCACCAAATTGAAACCTATTAACTATGAACCCAAGTTATCTCATCTCTAACTCGGATGCTTCTTACTTCAGCTTTTGACTTCTTACTATGAACCCGAGCTATCTTATATTGCTTCAGTGCTGTCCTTTTATTCTCAAAATATTTTTATGTTAACGAGTCTGTTACGGAGTGCATTGAATATTCTTGTATATGGGCATAATATTTTAAGTTTTATAAGAGTCCTCTTAATCACATTTAGGGGGTATCTCTGTGGTTGTTTCTGCACAAGTTTCTCTTGATTTGTACATTTATGAATTCAAGTTAACTTAATTGATTCTGTTTGAAGAATCCACCTTATAGCATGTTTCATGTTGAGACATCTGAAATTAAATTTTGACTATAAGTATCAACTCAAACAATTATAACAATACTTTATATTAGCTAAAGTATAAGTTTTAGGAGCAAAAGGGCCACACTACAGAGAAGTTAAGAAATATAAGCCCTTTCATTAATATCTTTGAGCTTATGCTGCGTAAGGATTGCTCAATTCTGGAACCGAACCTTTTGGATGATGTCCAGTGATTTATGGCTCTTAACTAGGGATTCTGGAAGATATTTCTTCGCTAAATTGAGCTTGCATTACTGCTGCACACCTTTTTGTTTAGGATGTTTTAGCAGTGAATTTAAGATTGACTTGGAAGATGCGAAAGTAGTATGGATTTTTGTTTTTTTTTCATTCTTCTGTTTTTTTTTTGGGATACATGTGTGTAAATTCGGAGTGTAATTTTGTCATTTTTTGTGGTAGTAAGAGTTGGCTCTTGTATCAAAGAGGTCATGAGTTCAACGTCTTGGATGCAACCTCTTCAAAAATATAGGTAAGGTCATGTAAATCTTCCCTCCCCAGGCCCTGCATGACAGATGCCTCCTGCACCCTTTATGTGGTGTCTAAGTTGACTTTTTTGTGGCATTTGATGTGAGCTAAACTCGCTATTGTACTTTAGATATGCCATTACTCGATCATGTCAAAGCTGACTTCTATCGTGAATATGTTTTACTGTGTCAAAAGTATTACTAGTGTAGTTTGATATTAATTTGGTTTTGGCTTCAACCAAAGGTGTAGAAGACATTCATGTCTACCTAAAGTGCTTAATCTGTAACATCTTATTGTTAACTGATAACTACGACATATACCAAACTTGCATATCTCATTGCAACTTGTGGCAGCTATTCAATGGAGGAAAAATATGTCCACATTGTGGAATATGATGCCTTCAATGGAGGAATATCCACATTATTCATTAGAGATTTCGGTTACACTCATATGTCGCTTGTGTTATGCCTTTTTTATGCTCTTATGCAACTCCTTTTGTCATGTTTATCGTGTTCATGCTTTTGGGGGAATAGTCCTCTCACCTCAGTGAGTGTTTAGTAAGATGAGCAACTGTTGCACATTATATATATTAAATTAAATCCTTGCATTTAACTTTAATGTGATGTTGTGTACTATCAGGTTAACATAGTATTAATGAAGGCATCTATACAACTAGAAGCATTGATCAAGATGGCCTAGGTTAGACAAAGCTGCATGAAGGGTCGTTACGTCTTATTGTGCCTTGTAACATTGTGGGCCAGCTGTTAAATTTTTTTTAGGCCTTGGAATTAATTGGTTAGGAATGCAGTGGATTTTCTGAGGAACAATAACTCAAATTTTCTCATCAGGATATTGACATGATTCTCATCTTCTTATACTGTAATTGAAGTCATGAAACATGTGTTGAGCAGCACTTGAATTGGTGGAATATGTATGCTAATTGACAAAAAAGCCTAAGCAACCACGAAGATTCTTAAGACAAATGGAATGACTTCATTGTGGCCTGTTGGAATCTATAATTTATGAGTATATTCTTTACGTACAATGACACTGTATGTTTATCTATTATCTAATATATGGTTACTTAATATCATGTTTGTGAAACTTGTACACACATACTACTTTATATGAAGGTGGGAGGGAAGCCTGCAGTCATTACTCCATTAAGCGGCAGTTTTTGTACTCATCATAGTCAGGAACTCTTGATATATTGCTTGAACCCTACTTGTCACAAGTTCATTAATTTCTGATGGTAATCTGTTATATACTTCTTTTCTTTCTAACTAGCTTTCACATTTTAGATGTATCATATGTATGTCATCGTTATGAAGATATCAGCATTGTTTTCTCGTACTTCAAGGTCCTCAAAAATCAGAATATCTCCTTATTTACCTTACATTAGTACATTTAAGTTTTACTATCAGTTCATTAGCGGATATGTTTTTGAATTCTGCTTGTAGCGAATACTCTCTGCATTTACATGCTGAGTAATGTTCGTTTCCTATAGGCGAGGACGTCCCGCCATTGCAGTTAAAGGAAGGTGTATTTCGATGTATTATTCAGCTCTTTGATTGCCTTCTGACCGAGGTTCACGAACGTTGCAAGAAGGGTTTAAGTTTGGCAAAGCGTCTAAATAGTAGTCTTGCTTTCTTTTGTTATGACTTATTATCGATCATTGAGCCTCGGCAAGTATTTGAGCTGGTATGACAGTTCACCTTATAGTTCCTTGATTTGAAAATTAATTTTATAATATGTCTACATACAGTTAAGCATTGTAATGTGTTTATATAGTCTATGGATTTATATTTATATGATTGCACAAACTATATGATGCTTGACAAAATTTTCTGACAAGGAATGATTCTATGCTCGTCAAGGGTCTATCTTTTAAGGTCAAGATTCGTTCATTTTCTGAGGCAACTCTTCTCATCATCATTCTGTTTGGTGCTAATCAGAGCTAGCAATATTTTTCCTCTTTTTTCTTATTTGATGGTTTGATTGTCGATTGGTAATCATTGGTTAAAGTGCAGTAATATGTGGTAGTAGGAGTCTATGCTTGAATTATATAGATAATCAATGGAAGGTGCTTCAGCAATAAGTTCAGACTCTTCGAATCAGCTGTGATACATCATATACAATGCTTGTTGCTTCTAATTGAACAAATTTACTATGTGAAGTATTCCTTAAAGTCTATTTGTGATAAACTGAAGCGCTCTCACCGCCGATCACCTGGATAACTTCTTGACATGACCTCTCAGCATTATGGACAATGAAAATGCATTTGTGCTCAATCCTGCCATCTCTGCATAGCAAGTGGTCCTTTCTAGTTTCTACCTTAAAATGCCCATTTGACTGTAATTGATGTATACGTTTTCTTTTCTTTCCAGATTTCCTTTATTAGTTTGCATCTATCCTCTTATAGCTAAGCCTGTTTAATTGTGACTATTAGTCAGGTTTGCCATGATTAATGCAGTATATTTAACTGTCAAAGCAATCTTGTCTTTTATGTGCCTAAATGTGAAATGCACATAAATCATAATTGATGTGTTGCAGGTTTCATTATACATGGACAAGTTTGCTGGAGTTTGTCAATCAGTTCTGCATGACTGCAAGCTTACCTTTTTGCAGATAATATGTGATCATGATCTTTTTGTGGAAATGCCTGGAAGAGATCCTTCAGATAGGTAATTAGTACTCCCGACTGTGCTTCCATTTAAACATGGCATGTGGGCAATATGTTTAGAGAAATATGTAAATGGATCACCCATACCTAATAATGCATATCCAAATTATACACCCATCCTCCTCTATGTGCTTGCTGATGTAAATGACTTCTTTAAAGTTTAAATGTCCTTGTGGTCCAACAATTTGAAATTATCTGGCTAATTCTTTTGTGATGCAGATATCTATTTCAACTTTAAGAAACCGAATAGTTTTTTATGGGCTGTTTACTATCTGACACCTCTTCACCATTGATCTTCACATTTTAAAGAGCTACATGATTATTGTGCTAATTCTTCCTGTATTGTACAGAAATTACCTTTCATCGGTTCTAATTCAGGAGATATTTCTCACCTTGGACCATGATGATTTATCACAACGTGCAAAAGTAAGTCTTTTTTGCTGGCCAAACTCATTTCATCTTGATTGTTTTGGTGCTTCTTGTGGTTGCAATCGTATGTCACCTTGTTTTGTCTCTTGCATTTTTAAGTTTCGAACTTCACGAATATTCTGTATCTTGGCATGTAGGCAGCTCGTATATTGGTGGCACTAATGTGCAAGCATGAATTTGACTCTCGATACCAAAAACGCGAGGATAAGTTATATATTGCGCAGCTGTATTTTCCCCTTATTGGACAGGTAAAGATAGATCGTCTTAGTTCTTTTTGCTCTGTCCTGCAAACATTTCATTTCTAGCCAAAATTTATCTTGTGGTAGTTTAGATGTTCTTCATATTTTTCCTTTTTTTACCTGACTGTAACAATTTGAGAAATTTAGTTTGTGATTCTGTATTTTTTGAGAGAGAAGCCTAGTTTTGTTGTTGGTGTATGCTACTTTTGATTTGAAGAAATAACACAGGAGGAAACTTTAGAAGTTATCAGGACGTCCTTGACTCTTCATAGTGGGACTGGCTGAAATACTACGGTGGACGGGGATTTTTGTGTACCCGACCCTATCCGAACCATTTTTCTCACTTCTTTTTGTTTGTCATTCTCAAGCTAAAAGGAATATAACTATTTTGATTTGGAACATAAGTATTTAGGAGTTGAGGATTCATCTTTATCTCTTCATATTTCTCACTTATGTTTGATGGTGGCAGTTGATGTGGTGCAATCTTAAACTGTGAACTTGGGCTTTTATTGGCACTGCTTCTAGCACAAAACAAATGGCCATTTTCCATCGAATTGCAACTCTGGAAACTCTTTTATGGAAATCGTGTCTGGTTTGACTTTGGAAGTTTCAGCAGATGTTAGCAGCATTAGTTTTTCATGGCTTAAGACAAATAAAATGCTATATACATATTTGTAATATTAGAACAGGAGCAAAGAATATCCTGTGGATTATAGATAATTTTAAGATATACTTACAGATTAAATTGTTGTGTTTATGTATGTCAAACCAGAAATCTTCTTAGTATTTTTTAAGTTCTTTAAAGACCTGAACCTTTTTGACACATTGTTGAGTAGGAACTGTAGTTTGTTTTTAATTGAGTACTCTTTGTATTTATAATTCACTATTGGAATAAGTTCAGTATGAAGTGGCTGTAACCAATATTAAATTATTGTGCTTATGTAGCAACTGTGTTATTTCTCTGTACTTGTTGCCATATGCTGTTCTCTCCAAGAGGTATCTTCTTTCATTGCAGATACTAGATGAGATGCCTGTATTCTACAACTTAAATGCAGTTGAAAAACGTGAAGTCTTAGTTGTCATTCTGCAAATCGTAAGAAACTTGGATGATGCATCCCTTGTCAAAGCATGGCAACAAAGCATTGCTCGAACAAGATTGTTTTTCAAACTCCTTGAAGAATGTCTTCTACATTTTGAGGTGTGTAGTCAAACAATATACATCAATTGATTCATTATAGATAATTAACAGTGTATGCACTAACAGCTCTATCTGTGCACAATCTTTGTCTATATATCTTGGTGGGCATGCATTAGTGTGTTGTAGAACTTTTTTGGAGTAAAATCTGCAAGTCAAGAATTCACTTCCATCTGAAGTTGCTTCCTTGATTCTGCAATAATATTTCACCCTCTTTCTTTTAATTCCTCTATTTTTAAAATAACATCTATTGGTTCTATTGTTGGAGTGGGGCTTGCTCTCTGTGGTTATTATTATTGCTCAATCTGTCGATAATGTGTTACAGCACAAAAAGCCTACAGATAGCTTGCTGATGGGATGTAGTTCAAGGAGTCCTGATGGTGAAGGACCTGTTTCTCCAAAATACTCTGATCGTCTTTCCCCAGCAATCCACACATATTTGTCAGAGGCATCACGTCAAGAAGTTAGAGTATGCTTTACTTTATTCAGTTATTAATACGTATTTCATTCTGTGCTTGAACAATATTATAGGCCCATGCATTATTGTTTTACTCGGTTCTCGTTCTGTTCGTGTTACCTAGGCTGCTCGCTTGCACGCAAACTTCACTATGTTGAGCAGTTGTAAGAAATAAAAGAGTAAAATAAGACAAAGTACTCAAAATAGGTTTTTCATGTTTATAAATCATATAAAATAGAAAGTTTTCAGTTGATAAAATTGTAACCCAGTAAGGATAAATTGCAAGTGGGGATATGCAAATGCTACGATTTTTTTCATGTAAGGATAAAATAAGCCAAAGTACTCAAAATTGGTTTTTCATGTTTATAAATCATATAAAATAGAAAGTTTTCTGTTGATAAAATTGTAACCCAGTAAGGATAAATTGCAAGTGGGGATATGCAAATGCTATGATTTTTTTCATGTAAGGATAAAATAAGCCAAAGTACTCAAAATTGGTTTTTCATGTTTATAAATCATATAAAATATAAAGTTTTCTGTTGATAAAATTGTAACCCAGTATGGATAAATTGCAAGTAGGGATATGCAAATGCTACGATTTTTTTAAGATAAGCACGATCTTTTGCATATCGGTACTGGTTTGATATACCCATCTAATATTTTGATATTATGATAGTTTGATGAACATATATGTAAGTATATTATTTTTAGTACTTTTTTGGTGGTATATTAGTATATACATACATACATATATATATATATATATATACATACAGACAGTGATTTAGCCTTGCATATCATTATTCTTTAGAAATATGCCATTTTGGCCCATCAGTATCCACTTTCTGTGTACATGCTTGACAGGCTGTCATGCTATTCAGAATGATTTTACTGTTTATGTTTTTGTATGTGAGTCCTTAGGCCTCTTAGTTTTAGGAGGTGTTATATTCTCAATTATTCAACAAGAACAACAATACTAAAAGCAATTGTGTAATCTTCTTGGTAATGCTGAATTTGTCATTGGATCTCTAAACACTATCATTAATATCTAATGCAGCCCCAAGGAACACCAGAAAATGGATACCTGTGGCACAAAGTTAGTCCTCAGCTAAGCTCCCCTAATCAGCCATATTCTTTGAGGGAAGCTCTTCAACAGGCACAATCTTCTAGAATTGGAGCTACAACCAGGGCATTAAGGGAATCTCTACACCCCATTTTAAGGCAAAAATTGGTATGTTTTATAAGGTGATTTAATTATATCTTTGTAAGGTGTTACTCATTGAACTGCTTGACAATGCATCTGTCTTCAGGAACTCTGGGAAGAGAATCTCAGTACTGCTGTCAGCCTTCAGGTTTTAGAGATGACTGAAAAGTTTTCAGTTGCTGCTGCATCTCATACTATTGCTACTGATTATGCAAAGCTAGATTGTATAACATCAATCTTGACGGGTCTCTTTTCTCGTAGCCAACCATTGGCCTTCTGGAAAGTATTATTTCCAGTTATATACAATATATTTAATCTTCATGGTTCGGTACTGATGGCCAGAGAGAATGATCGCTTCTTAAAGCAAGTTGCTTTTCATCTTTTACGGCTTGCTGTTTTTCGAAATGATTCCATTCGGAGAAGGGCTGTTATTGGCTTGCAGATACTTGTTAGGGTAAGCCACTTCCATTGTCAAGACATTCTTTTTCATGTGCATGAAATACAATT
Organism: Typha latifolia; assembly: GCF_019914945.1. Classification (NCBI taxonomy): domain Eukaryota; kingdom Viridiplantae; phylum Streptophyta; class Magnoliopsida; order Poales; family Typhaceae; genus Typha; species Typha latifolia. The sequence goes on along the minus strand of NC_133087.1, from coordinate 1,964,440 downwards.
CTGATGCAGATCTTCTCCTCGTTTTCAGAATTCATTTTACTATTTTATGCACACAACACGGCTGAGGGTCATGCTGACAATTACCTTGTCAGAGTTGATGTCTGATGTACAAGTAACTCAAATGAAATCTGATGGATCTCTTGAAGAGAGTGGCGAAGCTAAGCGTCTTAGACGATCCTTGGAAGAAATGGCAGATGAAGATAGGAGTGAAGAACTTGTAAAAGAATGTGGACTTTCTGGAAATGCACTTGAGGCAATTCCTGAAGGTTCAATAGATAATAGTTGGTCCTGGTCAGAAGTCAAACATTTATCTGAAGGTCTTCTTCAGGCACTTGATGCAGGCCTTGAACACGCCCTATTGGTAAGCCATGTTTTATGATTTTAAAAGTCATGGACTCCTAATATACTACAAAATTATATTCTGTTGTTTGTAAGTTTGTCAAATGTCCTCAACCAACAGTTGAACATTTAGGGGTTTGCTTTAACCTCTTGAAATCCAAGGATTTGGCATATAATAGGTTAACAATATGAAAATCTTAAAATTCCCAAGGGCCTTACTTTTCTTTTTCCTGTTTCCTTTCGAAGCCATGTTTACATCTGCTGCAGAATATGGTGCTGATACAATGGATAGCTGATTCATTTCAATGCTAGATTAAAAATGCTAATTTTCTGACCCAGGTTTACATGTTTGATATATTCAATACAATTATTACAGTTATTTTAGCTCCTTGTGTATGACTTTATTTGTGTATTTTTATAACCTTTGAAATGGATCTTTACATCTCACAAGTCAGAAGCTGTATTTTATAAGTGAACCAAAAGGATTTAGATCCTGCCTTCTGATTTGATCAAGGAAGAACATATATATATATATATGTGCCATGGGATCTAATTCAGCCATGTTTTGTGGTTTGTCTAACTCCAATATGTTTCTAATAGAAAACTCTCCTTACATGCCCTTGCACATACAAGAAACATCCATAGTGATCTAAAGGACTTGGATTAAAGAAGCTAAAGCTCAAAGGCTAATAGACATAGGCTGACATCCATTCATCAAAGACTGTTCCCTTTCTCCTTAAACTAGCATATACACAGTTATGTCTGTGATGAGACAATATAACATAAAAGTGTACTTATAGGATGACAACATGTTGGAGCAACTCGTTGAAGATCCTTTTTTATGAAAAGAACACGTCTTTCAGTTTACATTGTGCACCTTTTCCTTCAATTTATTTAGGTTCAAATTAAACTTTTTGCTGGATAAGCTCTATGGATTAATTTAGTGTAATTCTTGTATGTAATAATTCTGTTCGTATAATTTTTATTTGCATATAGAATCGGTGCATCCTTGTGTGTATGGGTGTGGTTGTGTTTCTGAACTCGGTCGCCAGTAATGGATGTATGTTACTTTGTTTGCATGATGTATCAGTAATATGATATATTGTTAAGAAATTGGCTGTAGTCCTTTCGGTTCATGTCCAACTTGAATATTTTACCAATGCTACATATTACATGTTCTTGTTATTCAGACTTTGACACATATAAAATCAATTGTACTGTGCAGGCTTCTCTAGTGACTGTGGATAGATATGCAGCTGCAGAGAGTTTTTATAAATTAGCAATGGCTTATGCATCTGTTCCAGATCTTCATATAATGTGGTTGCTGCATTTGTGTGATGCACATCAGGAGATGCAGTCTTGGGCTGAAGCTGCTCAATGTGCAGTTGCCGTAGCTGGTGTAATCATGCAGGTGATTCTCATGACCCTTGTAACTTGTTTTCATGGCATCTTATCTCACAGCGAGTTATTGTGCCACTCTGATAGGCCCTTGTTGGAAGAAATGATGCTGTCTGGACCAGAGAACATGTAGCTTCTTTACGGAAGATTTGCCCCATTGTCAGCGGTGACGTTACGGCTGAGGCATCTGCAGCAGAGGTTGAAGGATATGGTGCATCAAAACTTACAGTGGACTCTGCTGTTAAGTACCTTCAGCTTGCAAACAAGCTCTTCTCACAAGCCGAGCTCCATCATTTTTGTGCCAACATTCTGGAATTCATTATTCCAGTTTACAAAAGCAGACGGTCATATGGGCAGCTAGCTAAGTGCCACACTTCCCTCACAAACATCTATGAATCAATTCTTGAACAGGAGTCTAGCCCAATACCGTTCATTGATGCTACATACTATCGAGTTGGATTTTACGGTGATCGGTTTGGAAAGTTAGATAGGAAAGAGTATGTGTATAGGGAGCCACGTGATGTGCGTCTGGGTGACATAATGGAAAAACTGAGTCACATATATGAGTCCAGAATGGGAGGCAGTCACACACTTCACATTATACCTGATTCTAGGCAAGTAAATGCAGAGGAGTTACAGCCTGGCGTATGCTATCTGCAAATTACAGCTGTAGATCCTGTTATGGAGGATGAAGACTTGGGTAGTCGGAGGGAAAGAATTTTCTCTTTATCTACTGGAACTGTGCGTGCTCGTGTCTTTGATCGTTTTTTATTTGATACTCCCTTTACCAAAAATGGGAAGACCCAGGGTGGCTTGGAAGATCAGTGGAAGAGACGTACAGTGCTCCAAACTGAGGGCTCATTTCCTGCTCTGGTGAATCGGCTTTTAGTTGTTAAATCTGAATCATTAGAGTTTTCTCCAGTGGAAAATGCAATTGGAATGATTGAAACCAGGACAGCTGCATTGAGAAATGAGCTTGAAGAACCTCGAAGTTCAGATGGTGATCAACTCCCAAGGCTTCAAAGTCTACAAAGAATTCTCCAAGGCAGTGTGGCAGTGCAGGTAAGATAAATCTGCCTCACTGGTGTTCATGCAGATTGTTAAGCTTATAACTCATGTACCTACCCCTTTCTTTCTTTATTTTCTCATCATGTTATAAATCTCACAAACTAGTTATACCTTATGATGCAGGTAAACAGTGGTGTCTTAAGCATATGCACCGCATTTTTATCAGGTGAGCCTGCGACCAGGCTCCGGTCGCAGGAGCTTCAGCAACTGATTGCTGCATTGCTTGAATTCATGGCTGTTTGCAAACGTGCAATACGCGTACATTTTAGATTGATAGGTGAAGAAGATCAAGATTTCCACACTCAGCTTGTCAATGGCTTTCAGTCCCTTACAGCTGAGCTTTCTCATTACATTCCTGCCATACTTTCGGAGCTCTGATAGTGTTTTTGAGTCGTGACATGTTAATATGATGCCATTCTTTTTAACTCGATTTCTACGGCTTTGTTCATAGTCCAGTCAAATGTTTAGTTGTATATTTTGTTACATCTCGTGCATCTAGACAACACTAGCCTGGGCCTTTTTCAGTAGCTTCAGTTTTTTTGGGTCTTCTTGAGGTTTTATTCTGTAAAATGTGTAAAATCCGGTTCTCCAGGGAAAGGTTAATTCAATGTAACATAAATTGGTCCTGTCCCATTCCACCTTTGAATATCTAGTACCGGTTCCTTCTGCCTGAAGTCGATAGAAACGAATCAAATGCAGCAGCTACTCGACCTGGAAACGATGAACAGCGCTCATATCCCTTCTTCCCGAGGTTTTGATACGCCCAGGGTAAAAGGGGTCGACTGCCAACTTACGAAAATTGTTCCAATTTATGAAACGGTTTCTCCTCTGAATATAATAAAATAAATATAGCGAAACTAAATACCAGTTTTTCTGTCTCCAGCTTGACATTATTCTCAAATATACAAAGACAACCTGGCACAGCATAACAATACAACGAGATTTTTAAATTAAATTATTCAGTCCATCGGCCCATACATTTCAGAAAAAGGTAATATATATGCCTAATCTAAGCGTTCGCACGGCTCCCAATACGTACAAAGTAGAAAACGAAGGACGAAGAATACTAGGTCTGTATCCCATCACAAAGAGAAAAAATCATTAGGTGAAGGTCGAGTCATATTACTCACCACGTAGCAAATTGACAAAGATTACACCCATCATACCTCTCGATGGCAGTAGTATTCATCCATTGGATCAACCAGATAACTCATTGTACAGCATAATTCATCTGAGGAGCTGCATTCTCAGACAGAAGAATCCAAGACGGGATTTTGGTTTTCATCCATTTGGTTGTGCAAAAAGTCCAGCACTGAGCAACGCTGCAAAGAGGAGTAAGTTTCGTCATCCCAATCTAAAAGAAAAGTCAAAACACATGGGAATACCAAATAAGTGTACACTTATCTACCCGTTTTTCTAGACCAGCTTCACTAGAATCCAGCTTCAAAGATTCCAAGCATTGTATTGCTTCTTTAAATCCATCAACTGCCAGATTCTCTTGACCAAGATTCCTATCCAAATCAGCAACTTTGGCAAGTGAAACTGCTAGATCAACAACCTATATGAAAGCAATTAAGTGGCCTTTATAATCCTTGAACATCAAAACCACAAAACCACATTACATTTATGAGCATGCCAGTACATAGTCAACGAAATGACAAGAGCTCAAGAAAATTTGGCGTGCACTGAAGAAAGATCAACCAATTGTCATTCACAGGGATTAGCAAAGAAAATAGTAACTAATAGTATATAACTAGAACCAAAGACAAACACTAAGAGGACGGATGGAAGTAACCGGTGGAACGTATACAAGTCCAAAGTCAGCTGCTAATCCTAGAAATCAGGGATTACAAGAAAAAGATATGTGACCTCAATGAACCAGGATGGAAATCTGATGAGAATCTTATTAAATACTTAATACTGATATTGCATTTCTGCATAATTAGGAGTATGTAGAATTCAACACCGTTCAGACAGTTGGGCATGACACCACACCTTATAGTCTTCTACTTTTCTACATCCTTCACACTCCTTTTCCTCTTAAAGAAAGATCATATATCTGGTTACAAGCGACAGAAGAACCCTTTTGCATTTCAATTGTCGCTACTCTTATCAAAGTCATAATACTAGAGTATTTATGGCTTCCAAAACATTAAACATAGAACATACGAGAAAAAATGGATTATAACTAGACCTAAATCAGATAACTCTCCTCAAATCAAAAGATCAGCTCTAAATGGTCACCCTATTCTCAAGGATCATTCTCACTGTTCTATTGTCTGCATACACATATGGAAGAAAAAAGCCATACAGTAATCCAGTTAAAGTTGCAGCCTTGCAGGCATCAAATTTAGTTGGTCTTTTTGACCAAAACGTCCAAAAAGGTTTCAGGTCAACTGAAATCAAATAATGCTTAAATATATAGATTTCATAAGAAAAAATCATGCACTAAAAAATGATAATCTCGCTACATTCTGCATCAAATAATACAGAAATGCAACTAACTGTTAATCAATAATGATGCTTCACCTGGGAGGGAACATCAGGGTGCTCCTTCACTGAATTACGACGAACATCCAATGATCGAGTGTAATAACTTCTAGCAGATTGGAGATCTCCACCATAATACCTAAGGTCTCCAACTTTATTTAGTGAAACTGAGAGTGTGTGGACCAACTGAAGAAGAATTCATGTTTTCAATACAGTGAACAAAATTATTAGTTCAACAGCATAATATTTGGATACTTGATTTTTAGTTAAAGAGAAACACAAACCTCCAAATCTTTTGCAGGTAGCTTTGAAAGGAACTCGACGCTCTCTTCATAGTAAGTAATTGCTGAAACAGTATCTCCCATTGCTCGACTGCAATGCCAGAATGTGAGCTCATAAGATTATCACACTAATGACAGCAAAGGTAGAAAAACTGGACATTCGGATAGTAAGATAAATCTGCAGAATGAGGATCTTCTGGAGAGACAGTCAGTGTCAAATATAACTTGACACAGAAATGATTAAAAGAATAAATATAGTAAGTAGCTTTGAAAGGAACTCGACGCTGTCTTCATAGTAAGTAATTGCTGAAACAGTATCTCCCATTGCTCAACTGCAATGCCAGAATGTGAGCTCATAAGAACTGATCTTCTGGAGAGACAGTCAGTGTCAAATATAACTTGACACGGAACTGATTAAAAGAATAAATATAGTACACATACGAACAAACTGATAGTCAATTACAGTAATAAAAACATATTTAACTTAAGGATCCTAGAAGATAAGCAAAAGCATACCGTCTATTTGGGTAAAGCTTGAAGAGCAAAATAAGGAATAAGCAGGTCAAGCAGCAAACATTTTACTTTCTGAGGCAAGGAGTAATGCCCCATGAATAGTCCACAAGATAGGGGACAAATGTTTTGCAACAATTGGCAAAGCCGGCAAGCCCCTCTATGGAGCACCTTATATGTGTTGGGCCTGTTGGCACACATCGACATTGCCAAGGTTGTCAGCGAACTTGCCTGCCATACTGATTGCCTCTGTGACTATGGGGTCAGAATACTTACAAGTTACATCATGGAACATGATTGAGTTCAGAAGAAAGAAAATAATAGTACATCAACAAAATTCAAAAGTGTGTATCAGACTATCAGTAGGTTCTACCGTAATAGCAAGAGAGGCCAGGTGGTTACAATTGAGAGGTTGTCACTGAGAATTCAGTCTCACATGGGAAGAGAAGCCCAACAAGGCAAAGATGCTTAAAAATGTCTGATAACTGAGAACACTAGCTAATTAATCTTATAGTGATAATACTACTTATAAGTCCATGTGATGCAAGTGCATGCTCTAACAAGGTCCACCAAAGAATAATTAAAATCTAGAATAGAGAAGGTCGCACCAGCAGTCCCCTAGCATTCCCAAGACAGCTCCAAGTTGTGAACGTAACTCTGATGTATCTCCTGACATGTGTAATTGCCCCCTAATGTCCTCCTCACAGATTCTGAGCCTTGATTTGGCACTTTCCACATTCTGTGCACGGAAAGCCTGAAGATAAAATGGGAAGGTTAACTTTTATAGGATCTCGCAGAGAAAAAATTTAGGTTCAGATTAACAAATGAAAATCTAAATGTACCAGCTTTAGAGAGCAGAGTCAAGAAATATATAGTCATATACTAACCCTCATAGCTTGTTGCACCAAAAAAGAACCCCTTTCCATAGAAACGTCCTCATATATTACATTTTTCATGACATCTCCTGCTTCTTCATCTGCATTCAGTTGAGACCTCTTAATTCTAGCATGACCATCAATGAAGCGGTCAACAATGACTTGAAGTTCCGTGTCTAGTTCAATCTTCACTATATCAGCGCCACACAGCGGACAATCCTTAAAGCGTGATATGCATGCTCTGTTCAAATAATAAAAAATAAGCACATTTCCATAAGCAACTTCAATGAAAATCCATAGTTGTTAAGCACTACCCACTTGCAAAACTTATGGGAGCAAGGCAAACATTTGCTACTTTGATAAAGCAAGGCTTGGCAGATCATGCAGCTTAGAGGGCCCAATTTAAATGTATGAGAGTCATAGCCAAAGGGGCACTTCGGTGAAACCATGGAAGAATCATTGCTCTTTGCATCCTCTTTCGTATTCCATTCCTTCTGATCTGTATTGTCACTCTTTGCAAACTTCATTGGGCATCCACCATCGCCAGTAGCTGCTTTAGCAAAAGGACAAACTGAACTCATGTTGTCCTAGTTTTACCTGCATTAATAAATTCAGAAAAAGTGTTACTGTGTGAGATGGAAAATTGACGCTTGCAAATTCCGGTAAAGACAATAAGATAGACCAATAAACAGAAGACAGTATGCACATGAGAAGAAGAAATTAGATTATAATTTTCATATATTCCATTCTCAATTTAGTTTCAACTAAAGGCATGTAATGAATCATTAGCCAACTAAATACTGAAAAGTATCATTCTGTACATCAAAAAATAATTTATACAATATATACGTTACCAACACTCAACTCAAGAATCGGTCCGAACTTGTTTTTCTTATTCGTTATTCTAAGGCAAGAAACTCATCTTGATCCCTAAAATTTCTTGGTCAGCTTATCCTCTCTGATGCAGCTAACCACGCTCAATCTTTCTTTACAACCAAGGAACAGGGCTCTGACAAAAAAACAAAAAACAAAAAAAGAAAGATAATCTACTCCATATCTTAGAACAATTGCAAATTCTCCAAATCAAAATTATCAGATCCTAGAGATATCACGACTACGAGCATTTATTGCGAACCCTAATTACCGAACCCCAAATCGCTCCGCTTCCATGAATAATTCAGCAAACCCTAACCATATTGGACAAGCAACAACGATAGCAACCCTAGATGCAGAGGAATTACCACCAAAATCCGCATCCTAATCCAAGAAGAGGAAGAATAGGGAGGAAGAGGAAGAGGGAAACCTACGAGGGGACGAATTGATCGCCGACTTCTCCGGGGACCTCAGTCGCTCGCTTGACGAGATGAGAGAAAGGAAGAGGGTGTGGATAAAATTATCGAGATTGAGGAGCGACCTTAGAAACACAAAAGAATTTTATACTTTTTTTTCCTCCTTTTATTTCGGTTTTTATGGTATGGATGATAATTATTTATTTTTCAGGGGCCTAAAAACACATTAAAAAAATATCCTAGGATGCGGTCACGGAAACGGACGGCGGAGATTACATGAATCTTTTTTTTCGACGGTAGATCGAAGGTATCGGCAAATGCCACCAACCGGGGGATATCGTTTTAATAAAAAAACTTTAGTGTACCAAACTGAATGTGTAACGTGTTATGCTAAAGTCCTGAAATATATTTCTATATACCAATTAATCCAAAATGATATCAATTTAAAAAATATTATCTCAATCACATCAATATTAAGAAAAAAAATAAAAAACGAGAACTTAGCTATCAAACAGCAAAACATTAGAAATGGTTAATAATTATTTTAAGTGAATAAAATTATCAAATCAAGCGATTAATTCAGCCTTTTTAAAATAGCAGTATTAATTAGTAACAAATAAGATAAAATATATAGTAATTGAATATTGATATGAGTAAAATATAATAATATATGAGAATGTGATGGATTAAATTGATCCCTCAAGGGGCCCAGGAAAGCCTTGAATTGGGCCCATATTTGAAGTTAGTAGTAGCCCAGCCTTAATCATAATCCAAACTAGTCCCAAACTTTCACACCCTTTTCTATCTCCTAAATGCACTAAAAAATATCTTCTCTTGTTAAATCCAAATAAGGGATTTCTAGGTGTACTTTTTTTTTTCACCAACAAGTCGTAGCCCTTATTTCATTGAAGCTTAAAAATAGACATCTTTCCTCGAGATTAGCCTCACCAAACAATCTATGAAAACAACAAAGAATGGGCCATCGTTAGACCCTGATCAATAACCAACCATCAAAACATAACGTGCTTCTTACCTAGCACCTATAAAACGACCAAAACAAAGTACCCACACATAATATTATTCTTAGAAAACATTAAACCACTAAGACAAATTGGTAATAAGAAAACTAAAAGCTCTAGACAGCCATCTAGCTTCATCAATCTTCCACAACTTCTACGATCTCTTGAGACACATGCATCAGCTGACGAGCTTTCTTCACCGCCTTCTCTCCTTAGGTCCCTACCCAGCAAAGAAATAGTGTCATCATCTTATGAGAGAAAGTTTTACTAGTTCGAGCACAATTATTTAAAATTCTAATGTTCCTCTGCATCCATAAACTCCAACAAAAGTCACTTAAATAAGCCGCCACTTTAGGTTGTCCTTTTCTATTTTTAAATCAACCCTAATTCGAACACAAAAATACTTATATACAATTGGCTTTGAGGACACCTAGATCCTATGAGCAAAAAACATGCCTTTATTTGAAATCTACACTATAGATATCACTATCAATAGTTTGGCTTCTGTTGATCTCAATAAAAGAGGAGGAGAGTTAGATTTGTGTGAGTTGATCTTATGCAAGTTAGAATTCAATTGCTCTCCCTTGACCCCATCTCTTTTGCCACTGATCCACACCCTTGTCCATAATTCATTCTTATATCTAATCGACTCATGATCTTGTTGGATCATTTATCTTGTGATATTAATGATGGGGAGATTTTGTTTGAGTTGTTAATGATTTATTCTTTAATCATGTTGTATATAATTTTGAAGTAAGCTTGAGAACTTAATTTTGTAGGTTTCTTATTTGAGTACCAAGAGAAGCCGGATAAGATATATTAAAAGGAGAAGATGGCTTGAAGTTAATCAAAAGTCTCATGCAGAAACATTGAAAACTTATTTATTTATTACAGAAGAGAATAGAAAGAATTCAAAGTCCTAGTAATTTTCTACTTTATTTTTTAATTTTGGTTATATCTTTGTTTCTAGTCATAATGAATAAATAATAGAATAAATTTCACGTCCCATATTTCATGCCTCTATCATTCAATAGCTAAGACAAACTATTTAGGAGTCAAAGTTAAAACTACCTTTTATTTAATTTTCTCAACTCAAAATATATGATCATACATAAATTAATAGTCACAAAATTAAATAAAAACTACTCACAATAATTAAATAAAATTTTCACCAATCAATAGATTTATCAAGCTTTGCCTATTTCCAGAATTTTCTTATATATATATATATATATGGAGAAAGATTTTTATATTAATAGGTTATATCCATTCATGCATATGATTTCAATGGATCAAGCTGAAAAGAAGGAAGACATCACAATTAAACGTCACAATCTACTTTCCAAACCTGGTACCCAAGACCATTATAATTTGTTGACATGTTTGATATGTTGGATCTCATTTTCTTTTTTCCTCACTGTTCCCCATTAATTCATTCAAAGGCATTTAACGCACCTTTAGCAATATTGATTAAGGATCTTAGATCTACTATAACACTATTTGGTCCCCTTTTAAGAATTTACCTATATAAGCTAAGAACTATTTGGATTCAAAATTCCTACTTTCTTGCTGTCTATTTTTACTGCATTAAGAAATTAAAAATTTTTATTTGATTATTTTTTGGTCGAACTTTTTTCATCTTATAAATAAAAAGTTCCACGAATTTAGGAAACAGCTTGCTTGCGACGACGATGACGATGACGATGACGATGACAACGATCAGGAAGAAAAAAGATTGAAAAGTATGCGAATAATTGATGCAAGTCATAGATCACAATGAGATCAAACCAAAGACTCCGCCGCCTGTCGCAGTCTGTAATTCCTACATCCCAAAGCACACGTGGGAGAATGACCCAATTAATTTTCTAATCATGAAGATGTAGCCAATGACGTAATTTGGGAAGAAAGCCATCAGAGGATTAATTCGAGGAATAAACCCCCAGATTTCCCCTTCCCCAAGTTCACCTCTTTGACCTTTGACTCTTCTCCTACTTTCCCAAACCCAGCTCACAAAAAGTTATGCCGAGGACCACAAAGGTAGGCGAACGAACCTTCGTTCGTTCCACCGCCTCACCTCTCCTTGGCGACACGTGTCCTATCCATGGTCCGACCACGAGAAACATATGATAAACATCAAGTCCACGTCACCTACCGGAAGATACTAAGATATTTAACCTCACCGTCGCCCGTCGACCCTCTCATCTCGTTACAACTCGCCCACAAGATATCTCCTCTCCCACATCCTTCCACGTGGTTACGGGCTACCGAAGCTACGAGCTACGCAAGCCAAAGTGATAAGAGCATAAGATCGCGAGGCTGATCTCTCTTCCATTTGCAAGCAAAAAGAAGGAGAAATATCTTCTTCTTTTTTGTTAAAAAAAAAGAAGATTTTTTGAAGCCAGAGTTATGGTGATGAGAAGAGACGCCGAGGCAGAGCTCAACTTGCCGGCGGGGTTCCGGTTCCACCCCACCGACGACGAGCTCATCCTCCATTACCTCTGCCGCAAGGTCTCCTGCCAGTGTTTACCCGTGCCCATCATCGCCGATGTTGATCTCTACAAGTATAACCCGTGGGATCTCCCAGGTATATCAAATGGTTTTAATGTGTTGTAAATCATGCATGCTAGTGGTAACGTATAAACTTGTCGGTAATTATATCAAACACCATGTTGTTGGTTGAGCAGAGAAGGCCTTGTTTGGGCAGAGGGAGTGGTACTTCTTCACCCCGAGGGACAGGAAGTACCCGAACGGATCGCGGCCGAACAGGGCGGCCGGAAGAGGGTATTGGAAGGCGACCGGGGCCGATAAGCCGGTGAGGCCACAGGGGAGCGGTAAACCTCTCGGGATCAAGAAGGCTCTGGTTTTCTACCATGGAAAGGCTCCTAAAGGTGTGAAGACTGATTGGATCATGCATGAGTATAGGCTAGCTGAGGCAAACAAGTATGCACACAAGAAGGGTAGCTTGAGGGTATGTTATACATAACTTTTAAAATCCTTTTTGTACTTTTACATACGGTCAGTAGAACTAACAACAACTTTGTTTTCTAAATTTTTGTATAGTTGGATGATTGGGTACTATGCCGGCTGTACAACAAGAAGAACAACTTCAAAGTGGCTACGGAATCTGTCGAGCCTAGCTATGATGCAGTATCAGATAGCTTGAACACTCTGGAATCAGATATCGAGCATGGGGATTTCTCTGATCAGTTTGATTACATGGGTCAGCCTGGAGCTGATCAGCCATCTCAATCTTCTAATGGCATGCAAGTATCAAGGGCTAGCAATACCAGTGGAGGACCAGGACTTCTAATGGTAGAGAAACAAGAGGAGAGTGATTGGTTCACGGACTTGAACCTAGATGATTTGCAGAGCTCTTTAGCGCCGTCGTTCGGAAACATGCCGGCTATCGATGTGTCGAACCAAGAGTACTACTATTCCGGTCTCGGTTCGCCGTATCCGAAGACGAGCCAGGCCGCCGACATGCTGAGATTCTGAGATTAACAAGGATATAAATGATGCCTCTGTATATAGAGTAGGACACCAAGTGCACCCCAAGGTGAAAAGAGTAGGATAAGCATTGTTTTGTTTGTTCTGATTTTTACTACAAAGTCATTCATAATTTACTAAAGGGGAAGAGCTGGTGTACATATGTAACACGATTTAGCTATTAGAGATTGATATTTTGATCTACTGCTGGAATGTATAATGTGGAAAGATTGTTTCTCTGGAAAGTTGCATCCTTTACTAGTACTTGTGAGCTCTCTGTTTCTGTGCTTGAACTCTGCACCTAAGTTGCTTCGTAACTAAGCTTGATTTCTCCACATTAAATTAGTTTTTTTTTTACTTGCATTATAACAATAGTAATGGATAGAGGATTACCCAATACACAACTGTAAAGGTATTGGAATATACACCAGTTATGGTTTAGTAGAACAGTAACCTGTTCATGAAGTAAAGAGAATACCACATCCAAAAGAAATGAATACCAACCATTGGATCTCACAAGCAGCTACTGCAATAATAGTTATTACCACCTCTTCCTCTTTAAGAAGCCAACTTTTGGAAAGCAAAACCAAATGGCCACCCAAAGCCAGAATCAAGCTATTTCATCTCCTCTGCCTGTTTGTAATTATTCTTGGTCTTCTCCTCCTGTCCAACTTTGTTTTCCTTGGGCTATTGGACGACTCATAAACAGACCCAGAGAAGCTAAGGACTCCTTCATCCATACCTACTACTTGAACTGCAAGCCAAACAAGCCCATGAAAAGATTCTCGCTAGTCACCAAAAGTTTCCTTCGTTACTATTTATAACTCATCTCATTCCCAGAAGTAGAAGAGGATAAGAATAAAGAGAAGAACAAGAAGAAGAGGAAAAAAAAATATAAAATAAAAGAGCTGCTAAAGATGGGTGAGATTGTGTTCTTCGACGTCGAGACGACGGCGCCGACGCTATCCGGTCGACGATTTTGGTTACTAGAATTTGGAGCTATATTGGTTTGCCCGCGAAAGCTCGTCGAAGTAGGGAGCTATTGCACGCTCGTTAGGCCAGGAGACTTGTCGACCGTCTCACCGAAAAGATTCAGCGGCATTACTCGCGACGCAGTCGCTTCCGCTCCGCCGTTCGAGGACGTCGCCGACCGAATTTTTGAGATTCTCAACGGTGAGCGTCAAATTCTTATAGTAAGATGCATGGTTGCGTTAGTTGCTACTTAAGACCATATCATACTTAAAAAACTTGTTTGCAGGTAGAGTTTGGGCGGGACACAACATTCAAAGATTTGATTGCCCAAGAATAAGAGAAGCTTTTGCTGACATCGGCCGACCTGCGCCGGAGCCCATCGGATTGATCGATTCTTTAGCCGTTCTAACACATGAATTTGGTAGGAGAGCAGGTGATCTCAAGGTCAGTCCTGGATACATTTGAGCAACTTAATGTACTGCTTGCAAGTGATTATATATGAACTAAATTATCTCGAAGTTCCTTTTCAGATGGCAACTTTGGCATCCTACTTTGGAATTGGGCAGCAAAAGCACAGGTTAGTCTCTGCAATTTTCCATCATTAACTTAACAAGTGCAATATTATTCCTCCCCCCTTATAATTTGTTCTACACTGTCTAACAGAAGTCTTGATGATGCCCGTATGAACTTGGAGGTCCTCAAGCATTGCGCAACCGTATTACTCTTGGTATAATTAACACAGCTTGACATTTAAACTTAGCAATCTAAGTAAACTCTCTTCTAACTTGTTGGTGTTTTATGTCATGGTCTACTAGGAATCTAGCCTTCCAAATGTACTATGTAGTAAAAAAATGGGAAATTTAGGCATGGTAACTAGGAGCAGAGCTAATGAAAGGTCTTGTGGGGAAGAAGCAAGCAGGAAATCTCCTCCCATAGCTTTTACAAGTCACAGAGCAAACCCTTACAAGAAGGCTAAGCTTGGAAAGGTATCTCTTTTCTGAACTTATTGTTCTTCTTTTGGGTGGTAAGGCATCGGAAATGTGAAGGGAAACTTATGATGACCATAATTAGGTTATGGAGAGAGCAAAGGAGGCACTGGGTGGTGCTCAAGGGACAAGGCCTCTCAGCAATCTCCTCAGGCATTCAAGATCCATACTAAGATAAGAAGCAAAATTGTGGCGCAGAGAATTGAAAGAAGCATGGATGAGTATAAGATGATGAAGAGAAGAGTTGAAGTAGTGATCAACACCTTCAAGGTGTTCACTTCATGCTAGTTCAATTTTCCTCCACTAATTGTATGATAGAAATAAGTGTACAATTCATTCAAATATGATTGTGATTGTATAGATAAGATCACTGTCGTATAACTTTATTCCTCATATCCATATAAATAGTTGACAAAAGTAGATGTCTAAATCTTGGTTGCTCTCAGTATGCTATGCGTCATTCAAATTCCTTGGACTCTCAATTAGCTTTAGCTGACCGCTCAATATGCTTGTAGTGCTTTGCCTTGTAACTCTTCCTACTCACTAGCAATAAATATTACCTGCCTTTGGCCCTGCTACTTCTATGGAAAAAAGAGAAGAAAGAGTTGCTGTAGTCAACTTGATCACGCTGTTATACTAGTTGGATTGATGTTTTCCTATTCCTTGTCTAGTTTTCAGACTCACCATTAGTTTGGAGATTGAATTGACCCTGCAGTTCATGCTTACAACAAACCTGGTTGATTAGATTTCTAATCCATTGGACAGAGGGTTTGAAATCTAACCTAATGACAGCAATTTTGGTGTCGGTCCTCACTCTTCAAACTCAGAACGCTTTTACACGGTCTCTAATTAATAACAATCAAATATATATATTTTTTTTTTCAGAAAGACTCTTCCCTTATCTGATAGAAATTCTCTAATTCTAATTACTTTGCCTTCAAAAGAATTACGCAAAAAATAGTGAGTGATTTGAAGAAAATAGAAAAAAAAGAATAATATGAATTGACTTTTAACAGCTAGAAAATTGGAGACAACGTAGGTTGGATGTAAGAGCCAGAAGAATGCCACTTGTGATTACATGAAACAGTAATACTGTATGAGATAATAAAGAGATGATTGAATCAGTAAGAACTTTATGTTACCTGTGACAACATCCAAAAATGACAAAGATACTCAACTTCGAGTTGTGCCAAGAAACAAAAAGAAAAAAAGGGCAAAAAGAATAGAATAGAAAAGAAAAGGACCTCGAATGTCTGCTAAAGTAAATCTGTGAGCTGTTCTCCTGCACTCATGTATAAGTTACAGATAGGAGACTGAAATAATTATACTGTAAAATTGTCTAAATGATTGCCAGGTAACCTGCAGCTTAAGCATAACCCTTGGAGAGCAACAGTGGTCGCGCTTCTTAGCATTATTGGCTGGCAAAATCCATCACCCAAAATTATGGAGGCTAAAGCGATGTATGATGCAACTTTTCAATGCAAATAACAATTAGTGTGAATCTCTATGCTGACGAAGCAGCTTCAATAGCACTACCAAGCGGCCATGCTGCCTCCACATAGGCATCACCATACTCAACCTTCTTTACCAGAGTAATCACTTGATGTGGCTCCACGCCTGTCAGAAGACAAGTAACAATTAGAAATTAAAACTTTTGAATTGCTGGAATATATTCAATTAAAAAAAGTTTTCTGATCGAGATGCACCAAATCCATCCACAAGCAATGTATACTGGTATACAAGATCCATGCAAAGATATGGAATGTTGTCCTCGGAAACAAGGGGGTAGGCGCCCTTCACATCCTTGGCATTCAGTTTGCAAGCACGACTTGCTGCCTCTTCAAAATCTGAAGGTTTAACTTTGGCAACTGCTTGTTTGGGATCTACAAAACCAGCCTAAGGAGAGAACGAAATGAAGATTTGCAGGTTGGATCCAAAAGCAAAAGTATATTAACAGAATTGGCTCTGCCAAAATACAATATGTGGGCCAAAAGAAGATAGCTTTCATAGTCTCACCTCCGCAGCCCTGTCGAAGAAAAACGATGCTACAAATAAGTTTTTCTGTCCATCACCACCGCCACCATTCCACACACCACCAAAGGTACATTTCATGTGTGTGCATGTTGGTTCATTAGCTTTAAGAGCCTTTATAGTATCACTCCGGCACTTAGAAAAACTAGCACCTGAAGGTGCAGCTGATGCAGGAAATTCCTTATCACCATATTTATATGACCCTGTCAGATAGAGAGAAGACCACAGAAGATGCAAAGATAAGATATATACCTATACAATAATGGAAAGGCAAAAATAGAAATAAGCTCTTAGCCAACACAAAGAAAATGTAGTCATGAATTCTTGTCCAATCTATCAAGATAAGCTAAGCCAAGTGTTTCTTTCCTTCTACAGCTCTATCATGCTCTTTTGTACTATTGTGGTTGTCAAAATTATTATGAAAATGAGGTTACCGAGTTAAATTTCTTCCTGTAAAAATAAGACAATTTCTCCACAGAGCTAGTCAAGATAATGCATGCCGAAGTAGTTAATATATTTTGCAAGGCAAAATGGGAAAAAAGAGAACTGTACCATGATACCCATCCAGTATGCAGTTACTATCTCCATCCCCAACCTTCAAAATCTCTGCTCTAGCAGCCAGTAAACCATAATGCAAGTAACTGCAAGGAAAAATAATTTACTAGATTACAGCACTATTCAGATGCTTCCCTCTATGTTGACTCAGAAATAACAAGGATCCAATGATTTACAACTCTCCTGAATGTTGCAGGAAAACTTACTCAAAAGGACAAAGTATGATAGAAGGAAAAAAAGGGGCTAAAAACAAAATTATAACAGTTGAAGGAAGAACAAGAAATCAAACCTGTGAACATAAAGATAATAAGTTGTTCCTTTAAGCAACAATTTTCTAACATAGGACTCTTCTCCGTTTGATATTTGTGGAGCCTCTGCAGCAGCCTTCTCTGAGATTGCATAAGCCATTTGGACGGATCCACCTCCTAGATCAACCACCCCGACAGTATCTGAGTATGTCTTTCCTAACTTTCCTAACAAATAATTGATTGTGACCTACAGGCAAGACATTCTTACATATGTAAGTATGTAACTACTTTTCAAGCAGGATGGTCTAACACAGTTGTATGCGAGAAAGCAGTAGAATCAATAAGATAATAACTATTTTCATTTCTCACAATATGTTGGTGCAGTCAAGATCAAGATGGCCAGTAATAGGAAGCAAAATCATCTGGAAAATCTTACAGTTATGATTCCAAATATAAAAAATAAAAATTTGCACAACTTAGTGGATCAACTGTAGATAATATCATAATACTGACATACGGGTTCTCTTTTCCAATTGAGACCATTTTATCAAGCTACCAATCGTTAATCTCGTCCATGGACATTCTAAATTAAATTTGACTGTTAATGTCTCCCCTCTGTTATTTATTGATATTGAGCATACTTCATAAGAAAGGATATTATTCTTTATCATGTGATATCAAAATTCCAAAACCACCTATTTTCCATTTGATGTCTTTGAAGTTTGGATTTAAGCATTGAGATCAACAATCATATTCAGAAGGAAGCATGATGAAGCTTAGCAAATTGGCAGTGAAAAATAAAGTTTTAATTCCATACCAATGACCAAGCATTCTCACAAAAAGATAAGGATATAGACAGTAATCTGCAAACAAGATGCCCCCAGATATAACAAACTAGTTCTCAGAACATACCCACTGAAAAGCACCTTCTTGAGTTCCATCAAGAACAGTCACCCAATCTGGCTGGAATTTCAGTGAGCTCTTGTCTTGAAGGAGATTCTTGACCTGTATAATTACATGTCAGTGTAGTGTTTAAGAAATAGCATCAGGACGTGGCTTTATTTATTAAACGCAGATCAGTTAAATTAATTTAAATGAAGTCATTATCCGTGGCAATGTAAGATCAGCAATTATGCTAAAAGTACTGAGTGATATTTACTGCTTGTAGAATTTGCTCAGATTTTTCATTCCCCAATGCTCTGAGACCTGCAGTGGCCTTCATAAAAATCAAATTGGGAACAGCCATTAGCAACATCACAAACACAATTTGATATCTCAAAAACTATAAATGACATTATAGCCTATCTTTCTCATAGAATATAACATACCCCAACCCTGACAGGAGTTCTCTGTCGCAATTCCGGAGGAACCACACTTTCAGCTTTTTGCAGAAGAGGAATAAGTGAATTTGCAGCCTCCTGGGGTTCCTTAGCAAATGAGCTTAAACCTGGTTTTTTCTGCATGAAAAGAACAAATAGAATACCAAAAAGATTAAGATGAACCTTTGTTCAAATTTAACAAAAAGAGATGATATTAAATCCAAACAAATAGCCAGAATCAGAAACAGGTATACTAGCTGAACCATGTGAATCTCTAGTCAAGCCACAATGACCCGTTCCTTTCATCTATTAGATCGTGACACATCTGACAAGGGATGGTTCGAGATAAAAGTTATCTATGTAAGCACCTATATAGTTATGGATGAAGGTGGTTAAGCAGGATTAATCCCACCAGACCGTCATTTTTCTTGATATCATGATGATTTGACTAAGACTTGTCATGTTATACTCGTTAATGCCAATAGCAGTCAGCGAAATAGAATCCAGCATTTTGAAGATTCCAATGCAACTGAGAAATTGCCAAGACTTTTGCGTCATGCTATTTCCACTATTCTGCAATAACATAAAAGCCCAACAAAAGGAATTTGCTACTCCAGTCAATATATGAACTTGTGAAGTTTGCCTAATTAATCCATTCCACCTTTTCTTAGGTGACTAACTCTATTGTAGGAGACAACTCTGCAAGATGAACCAAATTTCTACAGAGCAATTTCAGGCATCGAAAAAGTTCATAAAGTTTATGAATCTTGATCAAATCTCAGCAATGCACAGGGGAGAACTTCCTTATGCATGCAAGCATGCAAATCTTATGTGAAGATCTTAATCGACCAAGACCTACGATTACTTTCTAAAAGAACAAATTGAGTGGCTCAAATAATGTTATGAAGAGAAAATTTAAAGGATTCAATATACTAATGTAGCTGAAAAGAGAACGGACCCAACCGTCCCAACAACGGTATCAGCAGTTCGAGCAATTCAATACATTACACAGCAATTCAAACAAACTAATTTAACAGACATTGCGCAGCTCTAAGTTCCAAACCTTTTTACCTGCACAAATAGCTCGATCTCCTCCCCAATGTGAACCAGATCCAAGTTCTTATCAAAGCAATAAACGTGAACCCTACTCCCCGAGCTCCCCGCATCAAAGATAACCGCATAACTCTTCGATCCAGCATCACCACCTCCACCGGGGGCGGTCTTCCGCCCAACGGGGGCGATCGGTCCGGCGGGGTAGCTCGGCATCAATAGGAGGACGAAGGACACGAGTAGTAGGGGAACAGAGAAGACAACAATAACCCCGCGATAGCGGTGGATCTTGTCTGGCAGAGACTCCTGCCGTAAGCCGGCGCCGGAGCCACGCTGCCGCATCTTGCCGTCGAGATCCACCGAGGGTTGGCTGAGATCCACCGCCGACGGCGAGCGGTAACGGATCTGGCCGTTGCTCGGAGAGGCCTTCACCGTTTCTGGAGGCGCCACCAGATTCCACTCTTAATTATATAGAGATGGTGGAGGGAATGAGGTTAGAATAAAATACGGATACCGCAAAATTTATTCCTCCTTTTAGAAATCGAAGCTGTCTTATTCTACTGCGATGCTTTCTCCGATCGCAAAAGAGGAAGGAAAGGAGAAGGGAATTGGGCGGAGGAAGGGGAGAGAGGAGAATGGGAGGAAACTGCCAGCCCAGAGAGTGCTGTAATTTATGAATTAATATTATTCTATGCAATATAAAAAGTTTCTACAAGGACATACAAGACGACTCACAATTGTGACCATTTGCAGAATTGCCTGCCTATTAGGCTTTAATAAAATCTTCTAGCTTACATATTATTCGAGATTGACTACCCTGGGCTTTTCTTTGGGTGGAGTTAGGAGATGTTATACTATGCGTAACTTTGAACTTTGTCCAAGTCAAAGGAATAGGGGAACTGCAATGAATATATTTATGGCGATTGACTTTGACTATGTGGCTCTTTGATTGAGATCTAAGTTTAAAGAGTAAATAAAAGCTATTTAGATCTCATGGGAAATGCTGCATGGTCGACGCCTTAGCTATCAGAGAAAGTTTCCTTGCAAAACAAAATCAAACCCCCATGCTTGATATGCAATACTAGGAATCTACGATGGAGAGAAAAAGGCAAGAAAACTTGCAGACCCTCTCAATCAATCTTTTGACTCGGCAAATAGATTTCTTTTTTCCTTTTGCAAAATCGCCCATCAAATGCCATTTCGTCATTTAAGTAGTGGAAGATTCTTTTTGGACAGTGGATACCACCTTAATATTAATATTTGGCCATGGTACAACCACCTTATGGATATTTTATGATATGGTTAAATATATATATATATATATATAATTTAAGTATATTTTTAATTGTTCAAATGTATTTAACACACTGTGATGCTAGATTAAATAAACGTGTGAATTAGTCGATCATGATCATGTTGACACGTATATGCCAACCACCAAAGCAATCCAAAAGCTTTCTCTGTCCTTCGTGAATGGTTTTTATTTGTTTACACCCCGCTCTTCCCCACAATTACTATTCTCACTCCTCCTCTCCCAACCTACTCTCTCCTCCAACCTCTTATTCCCATACACAAGCCTTATCCTACCCTATCAATCACTATCCTAACACAACCATGAATAGATCTCGCTCTATTCCCCGTATAAACCCAATCCAACTGCTGCTATCCCCAAATTTTGTATCACCATGGCCGCCAAAGACGATGGAGGCTTCAACGAGGACGACGACTTCGATGAGTACAACCCTCATCCTTACGGGGGCGGTTACGACATAGCGCTCACCTATGGGAACCCTCTTCCGCATTCCTCCTCCATTTGCTACCGCATCTCCTCCCCTGGATCAGGTCCTCCGCCGCCGTCCCCTGCCCCCATCGCTCCTACCCCACCCCCTCCGGCGCCTGCGCCACCGAAACCGACACCTGCGCCGGCACCGGCACCGGCACCGGCTCCAGTGCCGGAGCCTGTGAGGTACCCTCCTTACGATTACGGCGAGAATGGGTATCAGCCGGAACCCTATTCGCCGGATTATTTTAGGTCTTGGCCTTTCTCGGGCTGGGATGCATATTGGAGGAGGGGCGAGGTTAAGGAGTACGACCACTGGAACCAGTTGATGCGGGGTTTGGATTACCTCTTTGGTCACGCGCAGGGGTATGGAGAGAGGAGGGCTGGCATTGATAGGTATGGGATTCCTATCTACGCGAACAAGAAGAGTAGCATCGAGCCGGTAGCGGTGGAGATCGAGCCGCCGAGAGCACAGAGATTAGATTTTTATTACACACGTGATGGGCAAGTGTATCCGGTGAGTAATCTGATCTCTTCTTTTGATCTTTTCGAATAATTCTTCGAATAGTTGTTCTTTACGTGTATTTGGATATAGGAAGAGGAGAATTATCGCTGTGGAGAACCCTTTAGTGATTCGATTTCCGGGTATCAAGAAAGGGGGCGTCATAATGAGGTGGAAGTTATTCAAGATTTCATATCTTTAGCGTATGGTGGTTTCATTTGATTGTTTAATTGGTATTTTGTATAACTCTATGTTGTAGAGCTTTTCACATTATGATCAAAGGGAGGAAGAGAGCAATTTCTTTGGAAATCCTATTTATTCTTATGATAGATATAGTTCTGAGCAGCCCCTGCATGTTCAGATTCAGCCAGCGGAAACGGCTTGGGCTCAAAAATATGATTCTTATGAGGTATGCAAGGATATTGGTGTTTCAAAAATTTGAGCGATAAAGTAACCATTATTGTTGATGTAGGCTAAGGCTGATTTTTTATATTCATGTTATACTGATTTGCAATAGAATTATTCGTCATACGAGGAAAGAGGAGAAGAAGGTCATATTTTTGAAATGTCAAACCATGCTTATGAGAAGCACTCCATTGCACAGCCCGAGTATGTTCAGCTTGAGCCTTTCAAGCCGTCATGGTCCCAGAATCTAGGTTTCTATCAAGCCTATGATGAAGGGGTGTCCCTTGAACCCAATTACGTGAGTTTTCTGATCATGAATCGGCTTGTTACTTTTCATTAATTCATGGCCATTCTATCTTTTATGGTGCTTTCTTTTGGGTCGTTCTGAGTCAGAGATCTACAAGCATTACAATATAGGAATATAATCATTAATTAATTTCTACATTGCAATTAATGCTTCTGTCCTTCTTCCTGCTTAGAAATGGAGAACATCACTATCCCAATCAGTTAGCTAAAACTGAACGCTGGTGGAACATTATTTCATTGATATAAGCTTTGAAGTATCACGGTAACCCTCCTTTTCCTTCATCTAATGATTGCAAGGAGAATTGAATAGAGCAAGGGAAATGGCTGGTTTATGGTGTAGATTGATGTGGGTTTGTATTACTGCTATATTTGGTTGTCAAAATGGAACTATTGGTAAGGATGGCAGCTTTTGCATGGACTGCTGTTGAAAAATACTGTTAAAGGAAATGAGTATAAAGAGAAGGAAGACCAGATTGAAGACAGAGATGGCAGTCACAATGCCTTTGACATGCAATTCTTTCTTTGAAAATGTACACTATGTAAATGTTGAAGCTTAGTGCGGCATGAATATTGCAGGAAAGAAAATACAATTGCAGCAGTTTGAAAATAACAAAGAATAGAATAGCTTAAATGTTTAAAACCACCCATCAATAACCTTTTCTTTCTAGGAAGCCTATTCCTATTCTATGTAGGATAAAGCTTGAGTGGAAAAAGTAGCTTAAATTGCCCGTAAGTGCTTATTTCCCTTCAGCGGAGTTTAATTAGGATGTCCTTTAGAAACAAAGGACGGTCTCTTAGTCGAACTTTTGAAGGTATATGGTTATGTACAACTTACTCAGCTATACTGTTGTCAGTAGTACATCTTTTCCTCAAGAAGCAATGGTTGATTGATTTCTCTGCTACTAAAATTATGCAAAATCTTCTCTTACTTTTCTTCATCACACATCTCTGTGAAGATTCCTTTTGACATAACAGATTTTCATGCAGAGATCAAATTACTACGAGGATTATGTGGAGCCAACATCTCCCAGATCCAACTGGGTGAGCATATAGCCATCAAAATTTTCATCTTAAGTGTGTACCTCTATGTTTTCTAACTGAGTTTATTTTGCTGTTATATGCTTATTCTTTTCGTTTTCATTTAGCAATCTTCCTCATTTGAAGAACAAGGGGTTGTCAGCAGCTTATTTAGTACTTCTGATTATGCTCAAGAGAATCACTACTATGAGCAACCGCTGGGCGATCAGCTTGAGCCTTTTGAGCCATCTTGGACTAGTCCAAGTTACTATGATATCTTCAAGGTGAGATCTCTCAAATAGGTTGCTTGATGAGCTTCTGGCTTCCATATGTATATCATGCAGGTTTATAAGTTAGTGCATTTTTCCAATTTTCAGCTTTAAATTATATCTTGAAATTTCTTTTCAATTGGTTACCTATTTACCAATATTGATATTTAGCGCCTATCCTGATTCTTGCTGCTTTGATAGTAATTGGGTATCTGATGTTTTTAATGACTAACATTTCAGAGTCTTAATGACCAGGCATTTTTCCACTTTTCAGCTTTAAATTATATCTTGAAATTTCTTTTCAATTGGTTACCTATTTACCATATTGATATTTAGCACCTATCCTGATTCTTGCTGCTTTGATAGTAATTGGGTATCTGATGTTTTTAATGACTAACATTTCAGAGTCTTAATGACCAGGCACAATGTGTTTTCCTTAGAAGAAAGCTAGTTTGTATGAGCAGACAATTTATGTAATTTGATAGCAAAAAACTAACTTTAGATTGTTAAGAAAATTATCCTTTTCTCAAGTAGTAATGGTATGTATACATGCTTTAGCTGGTCAATAACTGCTCCCAGTTCAGTTTCTGTTAAAACTGCAATTAGGCATCTGTAAGATTATGAATTATGATGCTATAGAGCTGATATCTTTAGGCGACTTGATTGAGTGCTATATGGACAAGGACGAAGCTGGTAAAGGTACAATATATCAAAATTAGATATTTCCAGTGGAACTCTGCATAGGAAGACTTCCTACAAGACAGCTAAATAATTTAGATAGTGGGTTTTGGCCAGTAAAACCGTCCACCATGTGGATATGGAGTTATATTATTCTTCATATGTTGCTTTATATGTGCTTATTTATGGATCAAAGATAGAGAACATTTTCAGATGCATTCTCTTTCGTAGGGATTGAAGTTCTGAATTCTTCTAGTTCTTGGAAAAGTTTCATGAAATTTGTATGATATCAATGATAAATATGAATAAATCATAATGCAACAGTGAACTTTTTGATAACATTGGACCTGGTCTCACTGAAACCATAATTGATTACTGGGTGCTGGTTGTAAGTCAGCTGCTTTGATTTTTACCTCATCGAGCCTAATCTATATGATCAGAATGCATGTGTCCTGCACTAAAGCAGATTTTCATTACCAGTAAGTTTCATTTCGTCTTCCCAAGCATGAAGCTTATATTTGGTTTGTCCAAATTCCAAGGATATTTCATGACTTGGATTATGAGATTGCATTCAATTTCGTAAGATCATGACTTGGATTTTTTATTGATTGCATTCAGTTTCTTAATATCATGACTTGGAATACGGAATTGCATCCAGTTTCTTAAGAGACCTCGCAAGAGGTTCATTAATTATATAGTGAGTGCTCCCCAGAGATAATAGTTAATAGTTTCCACGCAGAATCACCCGTTGAGTTATTTCAAGGTCTATAGATTCTTAAAAAAGGACAATCACTTCTTTCTTTATTTTATTCTCCTCTAACATATTTGTTATACAGGTTGATGGTTCGAATTACAAGACTGATAACAACTTCTTCGGCTAGTTGGACCAATAGCCAGAGCATGGCAAATGGTGAATGAATTAATGCCGTAGCACTATTATGGATCAGTTGTAAAAGAAGACGATGAACATAATTGGCCTACTTCTATACTTCATGTGTATGTAAACATTCGACAATATATTCTGGACATTTGTAAAAGCTGTTCGTACCGTATTAAATTCGTTGGAAAAGTATGGCACATAGCATGAGGTCATATGTTTGAGCCTTATTAAAGTGGACAGGTTTTTAGTAGCTCGATTTTCTTGCTGTTACACTAGGCGTAAGTTGATTAAAGTTGGATTAAAATCATATTGGATATTATATTGTAGGACCGTACTCGATGCAATCTTTAGTGCATTGGCCTGACTGTGAGAATATGGTTTGGGTAACGGTAACAATCATGAATTAGGCCCAAAGGAAAACCAAGTGAACTGCCATTTCAAGTCCAAGCTGATCATAATTTTTCCCCTTGCCTGCTAATATTTCTGCCAACCTTTCTCTTTTTATTTCTATTTTGAGTACCCAGCTATATTTATTGAAATAGAAAGGAACTTAGGGAGAGAAGAAAAGCAAAACAAGACTTAAAGTAGCATGTAATAGAGAATGGCATGTAAGTACATTCCACTCATGATGAAAGCTACTGCTGCTTAACCAGCAACTTAATTCATCTCCTTAATCTCATTAGTCATTACAATGTAATAAAGGAACTGTCTTTAATAAATTTTCTGTCAGCTGTAACACCATTTTTGAGTGGAGTTTGGTCATGCAGGAAGATTGAAAGGAGCCCAATGAAGTGTATGTATCTCGGCACTCAAGGAAGCATGTCCATGATGATTGTTACTATGAGAGTGTGAAAAGAGGATGACCCACACCTTTGGCTGTTTTCATTTTTAATGTGATTCCTTTTGACACAAGATCTTTTCAATCTTGAGTGGGTCCCCTGACCCCCAAAGCCAGTCTGACCAAAGGTAGCAGAAAGGCACTCTCTTTTACTATCAAGCCAGTAGTGCAACTCTATACTAACATGTATGGATGACCCCATGCTCATTGATATATATATATATATACTGCATGGATTTCACCCTTGAAGTAATGATAGTAATGATGACCATGGCTATGCTGTGCATGTGTAGAGGGAGAGGAAAAGAGCATCTTTTCTTATATTTTTTTTGTTTAATATATAAAGTTGCATACGAGTGAAATCATAAGGTATCTTTATCTTCCTCCAAAAAAATTTCCTTGTTTCTTTTATGTCTTCAATGGAAGGAGATTAATTAGGTATCTTGAGACCTTGGATATTGGTAAAGGAAATACCTGAAAGCTAGTGACAGAAAGAAGCATATAGAACTCAATTAGAATCATAGGCCATTGAGAAAAAAAAAAGCGAAAGGAAATATGAGCTTAAAGAACACAAAATCCATCATCAATTAGCACTTTGAAGCACCATAGTCTGGATTACTTTGATGAAAAGGTTATAGAAGGCTATCAGTGGTGGGGATAAGAGCTTCTTTTGCTGGCTATTATAAGGTCAGTGTTAGGTAGAGAGTACTGCCCCCACACATGGATGGGCATCATGAGGAAAAAAATATATATATATACCCATATGATCTGATCATTCTGATCTGGTCCTATATTAAATTAGTTCAATTACAAAAGAAAAAGGACAAAGAAACGTAAGAGTTTAATAGACAAAATTTGAAGAATCTTGGAGGGGTTGGGGGGACAAATGCAACAGGGAATGGTCATATCCATATGAATGCCAACCACAAGATTGAAATGAGTTGTCTTTCTGCGGATCAAACAGTGCTCCTTTTCTCAGCAAAAGGTTGCAGCTTTCCTTTCTCCCACCCACCACCAATCTTAAGAGACGAGGAAAAAGTAAAAAAGAAGAACCAAAGAGGGGGAGTAAGGAAAAGCTTCATCTCATTCTGCCCGTAAAGTTCGGGTGTGACTTAGAATCCAGCAGAAACCCACTTATCCAAGGAATCATAGAAAGCAATTCATGCCCAGAAGCATGAAACGAACAATCCTTTCTTCTCTAGCTTTACAAACGAGTAAGTGGTTGGAAAAGAAAAGAAAAACTCATGATAGTATTGACAAGGAATGCAAATATAAATTTTTCAAAAAAAAATAGCTACTAAGGTTACTTCCAATTGGCACTATCTAGTGAGGTGAGAGAATGGAAAATGGAATAGTTTTCACTTTTCATCACAGTTTCAATATTCTGGTTGGTAAAACTAAGCCTTAGTATTAGCCCATTGGTTTGTAGACTTTGTAGTACAACAATAGAGGCAGTGAGGGTCTGTTCTTGGAGCTGTCTACCTTGAATTGAAGACAGTATCTGACATTGCCACATGGAGCTGATTCAGAGATGAGGTTTGGTGATGTAGAGAATGAATGAATGAATGACTGATTTTTTTTTTTTTAAGCTCTTCTTTTGGCCATTAATTTTACCCAAACATCTTGGAAAGGAGCAGTACGCAGTGCATCTCCATTACACCACATAAGAAATTTTCTTTGCCATGATGTGAAAAATTGAAATCACCACAAGGATCATCTGCAGCTTTGGCTTTTGAATATGCATTGATTTGAGCTTCATCTTTTTCTCTTTCAAATAGAGAATGAGTACATTTGGGAAAAGTAGGAAAAGTCTATTGTACTAGTAGCAATATGGTGATGAGGAGGGGGTAGAGAGAGAGAGAGGGGTCAATCATGGAGACAATTTGATTGAAACTTAGTGGTGGGCCTAAATCTCTCTTCTAAATTACAAAGGAAGCCATCAATATTGATCAAATAGCTAAGCTGATAGGTTATTAATGCCATACATAATAGTCATACAATTTTTGTTCTTTGACCTAAGTATATCTCTCATGTCACTAATTAGTAGCCAAATGAAGCCAATTAATTCCTGTTAGCCAGTATTTTCGGAGCTCATAAATTATTTTTTTTCGTTCAGCATATATTAGATAACTAAGTTGTACTTTCTAATGAAATAGCTAACTCTCAATCAACCAATAAATGCAAGTTTCATCTAGTAATTAGGTCTAATACTAACGATTAAGATAATTGTCTCTTTAGATAGTTAAACTTTTGGGTATTTTATCTTTTATATTATTTTGTTTTAGAATATTACGACATCTCAAATGTGAGAAAGATTAAGATGATAGAAGATTTTTTTTTCAAATTAATTTTTGGGAAATAAAAAGTATAATATTTTTTAATATTAAAATTAGTGTCTGTTAGTTAAAACTATAATGGCATGCTAACTTCATTGATTTGAATAATCTTTCAATATTGGTCAAACATCACATCGCCAAGTGGGGGCCTCTAATCATGATCGCAATGAGAACACGAATCTCGACGCTGTATTTACACCACTCATCCTTAATCTTGCAGAAGTTAATCATGGTACTTAATCTGTCCACATCCTGTCCCTCCCTGATCAAAATAAAAAGATTATGATGCTATATCTTCTCTCTTCTTTTTTTCTTTTTAAAATTTTTAAATGATGCTATATCTCAACTTACACGTTTGGGTTTATGTGGTTGTAAGTTTGTAACCTTATGGGGAGATGAGAAGCAGCTGAAGCTTATATATCACTGAGAATGAGATATGATGATCATCTATATAATTTCCTTCCTCTTGATAGAGACAAAATTGTCTCTATATAAGCAAGAAAGAAAGAAGATCTATTGTAACATACTTCCAGAGCAAAAAACACACACCAACCTCATCAATAATAGCAACCTCTAGTCTTCAAATGCGGCTGGGCTCTTAACTCCACTCCAAATCCCTGTCGACTGATAATATCCATTCATTTTGGTTTCTCTCACATTTTTGGCCTTGAGATGAATTATAAAGAGCATTTTTTTTTTTTTATCCTTTCCCACTTCGTAATGCTCGTCTCTTAATATTATCATGAAACTAATTTATGTTGTGAGGGCCTGTTGGTTTTTAAATTTATGCTGACTCACACACAGACTCCATGAACAAATACTGTGTGTGTATTGGAAACAATTGATCTCAGATATAGATATCGTAATTAAATAGATTGAAATGAGAGAGAAGAATAGAGAAGGGCACGGAGGACTGGACGGACCCACGATAATGATATGTGGCGATATGTGATCTCACAGGACATTCAGCACCTCCTATCGTTTATCTATTGCAGGGAGAAGAGGGGGAGAGAGAAGAAAGCGATGGTGAGACGGGCACCGAAAGAGACCCACCCTTTTTTCGATCAATCAGATGCCATTCGAGTCAGTATGATAGGGTGAAGAACACACGATAAAAGCCAAGCCTTATCTCCTGTCCCTTGCTCCATTATTAAAAACCCCATGCAGATTATATTATTGTTATTATTAGTATTTTATGTTCTTGTGCTTTATGAACTGTGATGCATGTATGTGTGTGTGTGTGTGTATATATATATATATATGGAGAGAGGAGAGAGGAGAGAGGAGAGAGGAGAGAGGAGAGAGAGTAATTTATATATATATTCTTATATTTTAGGTTAGCATCGTTATAAATACTATTTACTACAGTGAAAGGGCAACAACAACACTGGAGAGCAGAGGAGCACCAAAAACGACAAGAGGAGGAGGGTGGGTGGGGTCAGAGGAGGACCAAAATGATAGCTTAGGGGAAAGCGAATTTAGCAGTGGAGGTGGTGTGGGTCAATAGAAGAGAAACTTATAGAGAGAGAGAGTGGTAACCAAGAAACCCAACTTGGTCCTTGAGAGAGAGAGAGAGAGAGAGAGAGCAGGAAAACCTATACCCAAGTTGGTCTAGAGTTTTTTCATTTTAATTTGTCTAGATAGAGAGAGAGAGAGAGAGCAGCGCAAGGTTTACCTTCCTATTTGAGTAGATCCAGATCTATCTACTACACACACTCCAACTCTCTCCAGCGTTCAAGCAAAGGAGTAGGGAGAGAGAGAGAGAGAGAGAGAGAGGAGAGAGAGAGAGAGAGAGAGAGAGAGAGAGAGAGAGAGAGAGAGCAATGGAGAAAAGGAGAGAGAGAGTCCTCAGAGTATTCCTATAGTGACCAAAGAAAAAGAAAAGAAGTAGCTTTCTTGGGTAAGCATCCATTCTACCTTCTATTTTGGGACAAGCTGTTGAGGGGGGGAGAGAGAGAGAGAGAGAGAGAGAGAGAGAGGAGAGTTTGATCTCATGGACGCTTACGAAGCAACAAGGATAGTGTTCTCAAGAATCCAAAACCTAGACCCAGAGCACGCAGCCAAGATCATGGGCCTTCTCCTTCTCCAAGACCATGGCGAGAAGGAGATGATTCGGTTGGCCTTTGGACCAGAAGCCCTTCTCCATTCCGTCATCCTCAAAGCTCGCAAAGACCTCGGCCTCTTCCCCATCTCCACCCCGTCCTCTCCTTCCTCTCCTTCTCCTTTCCTTCTGTCTCGCCAGAACTCTTGCCGTTTCCTGGGTACCACCGTCGCCTCCTCTCCTCCTTCCTCTTGGGTGAACGAGCTCGCGGGAGGAGGCGAACTCCTCGACGACTTCCAGCTCCAGGACCAGCTCTGCTTCGGCGCCGAGTTTGGCTGTAAACCTTGCCTCTACTTCGCGAGGGGCTACTGCAAGAACGGGAGTAGCTGCCGGTTTCTTCATGGCTTGCCTGATGAAGACCAACATGGCCAGGATTTGCTACTGAGGTCTAAGAGTTGTGCTCTACCCTTCTCTCCTACTGGCTCTTCAAACAAATGCCTCGATTTCTTGCTCCAGCAGCAGAGTGAGAGCCAAAGGTGTTACCTTCAGGCACAAAGCCATCTTTGCTTCGATTCAGCTTGATGGGTCTTAACAGTTCTAGCCTTTTCATCGCAGGGAAGCTCTATTTGGTCGATCAAGGCTGCTCGAAAGGAGCGATTTTTCCAGCATGATGAATCCTGGGTCGAGGCAAATCTACTTGACCTTCCCCGCCGATAGTACTTTCCGAGAAGAAGATGTTTCCAACTACTTCAGGTACTAAATTTTGTTGGTTTTTGATCCAAAATCTCTATAGATCTTTTTACTTCTCGGGATAAAAAAATTGATCTTGGCTTACTCTTCTTCCTTCCAAATCGAAGCATTTATGGGCCAGTACAAGATGTGAGGATCCCATATCAACAGAAACGGATGTTTGGGTTCGTCACCTTCGTCCATCCGGAGACCGTAAAGCTTATCCTTGCCAAGGGAAATCCCCATTTCGTTTGTGATGCTCGTGTCCTGGTCAAACCTTACAAGGAGAAGGGAAAAGTCCCGGATAAGTACAGGCACACTCTTTATCCTTGCAACCAAATTCAAAGTTTTATCCCAACAAATCTCCTCAACCTCTTAGTCCTTTCCAATCTCAGGAAGCAGCAGTTGGGTGAGCGAGGAGATTTCCCCAACTGTACGACTCCTACGGGCCTGGATTCCAGGGATCCCTACGACCTTCAACAGCTAGGTGAGAGATTGGCAGCATAAAAATCCTTCCTTTTCGTTACATCTACCTTTATTCTGATGAATTAATAACAAGTATGGCAAAGCAGGAGCTAGGATGCTGTACAATAATAGCAGTGAGTTATTGCTAAGGAGAAAGCTAGAGGAGCAGCAGCAAGCTGTAGAGTTACAGCAAGCTATTGAGCTACAAAGTAGGAGATTCATGGGTCTCCAGCTTCTTGACCTCAAGAGTAGAAGCCTCTCTTCTCCCACTGCTAATTCCAACTTTAATTCCTTCAATTCCACCATGAGACCAACTACTCCGACAATTACCACCACCTTCTCCAAAGATGGCAGGATCCACAATGGCAGCCCAGAGAAGCCTACACTTGATGGTAAAATATTAAATCTTTTTTTACCTTCTTATACATGTGAATGATTTCTATTCTAGCTTTTGGTTTAGCGACAAATTTTTTTTTCTCATTTGCAGAAAAGAGAGCAGAACTCAAGAAGGTGAACAGTTCTCCGCAGCAGACGGCAGTCAACGCTACAGATAAGGAGGAATCTGGAGGCGAAGCGAGCCCCAATGGTGATGGCGACTTCCAAGAAAGGTAATATAACTATAAACAAATTCAAACCCATTAAATTTGCCCTCTTTTTTATTGCTTCTTTGTTTCTTTCCCCTTCCGTTCTTTGAATTATTCTCTCTCTCTCTCCACTGTCGCATCGCACTAAATGCATCAAATATATATATACATATGGGTTAAATTCTATTTTTTTAATTTTTCTCTAGCAGCTTGGAGCACAATTTACCAGATAGCCCCTTTGCCTCCCCCACCAAATCATCACCCTTTGTGATCGACTCCTTCGCAGAAGTAAACACCAACGCCAATAACCACATCTTGACCTCCTCATTGCTGCCTCCCACCTCAGCCCTTGACCTGCCCTCCTTCAAAACTTGCTTCTTTCAAATGCCCAGGTATGTTTAGATTCTGAAAAAAAAACTATTATAATTTTTTTCTTTTACCTTTTGTCCACCCCTTTGTTCTTATTCGTGTTGCATTTTAGGTACTCATCTGGGCCCGAGGAAATTGGAATGTAAATTTAAGTCAGAAGAAGTTAGCTTGTGGGTAAGAATCATACACTCAAAACACTCAAACGGTAGCCTTTGATGTCTCTAACTTTGGTTGCTTCTGTGGCAGGAATACTAGCAGCAAAAGGAAAGAGATATATTGGAGTATAAGAAAAGAAGTTCCAGCAAAGTTAGATAGCTGAAAGTTTTATACTTTCTTTTCTTCTAATTGATAGCCTCTTTTTATTTTTCTTTTACTTGGAAGTTGTAGTAGAGAGGTCTAGCATTGTGAGATGGCCTTTCTACTAGTAATATAATTACTACTATAACAAGTAACTTTTAAGTAGTGTATTAGCCTACTAGCTATCTACTACCCCCAGATACGTTACAAATTGCACAAGGAGTACAGACATCAAAACTGAAGAGAAAAAGGAAAAAAGAGATAGCTGAGCAAAAGCATGCAGTAGAGGAATAGAGGAAAAGGACCACAACACCAGCATGGCAAAGAGAAGGGAGAGAGAAAAAGTTGTTGTAGTTATCCTCCTGGCTTGTCTCCATTTCTCCTACCAGGATATTGGCTTTTACTATTACCTTTTTTACCTTCTTTTATCTACTGTAAGTGACAGTCATATAGACAGAAAGGAAAAGAAAAAGGAGAAAAGTATCAAACAATTCAGTCTTTTATTACTTTAATCTACAGATTCCAACAACTTCTGTATCTCTGGAATGCTCCAAGCTTTGTGTTATTATTCTTCATGCTCTTAAGAAACTTTTTAACTTTGCTGAGATTTTTTTTTTCTCTCTCTCTCCCTTGTTCACTGAGGAATTACTAAGAGGATTTAAGAACAAAACAACCTGATGATGTGACTTTAACTTTCACCCACTACCGGATAAGCTGTTAATTCTCGTTAAACTACAAAACCAGAGCTAATCCTCTCGTAATTCATGTCAGAATCTTGATTCACGTACCAGAGGGTCCAAAGGAGAGCAATCAATAGAACAAACAGCTAACGAGCAAAACAAAAGAAACGTAGCAGAGGGAAACAAATAAAAGTAAAGAAGTTGATCAGTGACCACTCCGTACTGCTTACGCTCTCCAACGAGTATGAATTGGGGGAAGAAGACAAGACTTGTTCCCATCTCTCTACGTGTTCTCCGGCCGCATGTGCTGCTCTCATGTGCTGCTCTGCTTCATGTGACTCTTTCTTGTCTCCCCCCCTAAAACCTTCTTTCTCTTTTACCATTGCCATTTGCCAAGTTTTACTTTATTCTTTAACAACAATTAAATGAGTTCCCAACAACTTACCATTTGATCTTTCTTCTTCTCTTTTCAAACGTATGATAAAAATTTTAGAGGAAAATTTTGCAACTCAAAATTCTAATTTCTTCTTGTAATACCATTTGATCTGATACCCAATAGGATTTAGTGAGTAAGTATACATATGACTGATGTAAGCGTCCAGAATGATATAGAATTTTAATATTAAAAAAGAAGTAATTAGATGTACACATAGGCTAACTCCGATCTAAACCCACTCTCAACCCTGCTCGTCAGGCCATTTGATTCTCATTTTTGGATGCATTGCTTCCATTTGTTTTTACTTGTAGGATTAACCTCTGTCTCTTTGGCTAATGTTTGAATAATATGCCAGTGAACGGTAACAGGCTAATATATTGTATCACAGTAAAATAAGCACATCCTATCTAGATTGACATATATCATCTATATATTATTTACATAATTCATCTTTTAAGTATTCAAAAAAGTAAATATATAGTGTAAAGTGGTCTTCTGTTTGCTATTTAGATTCGACTACATATCAATTCTAGGTGCATATTAGTGCTTCAATTGTATTTTCTCTCCCATATGATCTACGTTCATAATTGGCCGTCTATTTATATTGAAAGTAAATTTCAAACTCCAAAATTACTGTGGACATAAAAATGATCAATATATCATAATTAAAAATGTCGTCTCATTTACTTTCCATAATGTTAAAATATCTATCTTATTTTGGGGTACAAAATTGGTGATTCTCTTCAACATTGAAGAAAAAATTATTATCATTTTAAGTTTGGGCAAATAATGACTTCATACTAAGAAGAATAAAAGAAGATGAAAATATAGAGGAAGAAGAACTATATATAATATAAATAATTATTACAAAGCTTTACAAAAGAAATCTTTCTAATTATCCGAGAGAATTATCTTTTGACGCTAAGTTTAGATGTTAGAGAGATCAATCCTAGAATTTCTTTGATATAAAGCACCTTATTGCTTGTTGATCCGAGAGAACCAATTAGAACTTTAACCAACTAATTTCTTGACTTCCTGTGAGCTCTCTTTGCCAAGTTTTGTTCCGTTACTCAATTTCGTTTTATGAGAGAAAGCCCGAGGATTGGGCTTGGGCCCGCCAAAATTGGCCGAGATTGGAGTTTGGGCCCGACCCAAAGGAAGTATAGATGTTATATGTAAGGGTTAATATGTACTTTATGCAAACAGCAATCATAAAACGGTAAAATGTATTTAAACCCGCAACTAAGTGGAAAACTATTCGTCACCGGTTATGACTTTCCATCATGAATCACCAACCGCACATTAGATCTCGTGATCCCAAGTGTAAATCGAGCACCGCATGATTTGTCTCAATGCGAAGTAAGTAAGCAGTAGGCACAACAAGCGGTCACGCTCCGTCTCCTAGTCCCATTATATGCAATAAGGTTGGTCGTCGGTAGAAACCCGAACCTTTTCTCTCTGTTCCTTCGTGGAGATCTGCCCGCCAGGTATGAAATTTAATACCCAAATCTATTTTTATTTGGTGGTTAATTTCGCTCCCCCTCCGTTTATTTTAGGAGATCTCAGAGGGAATTAGGTATGCTAGGGTTTCAGAGCTTTTTTTTTTTTTGTTGGGATTTTATTCTCCTTGTTAGAATTTCCTTCGCGTTGGATTTGATTAAGGATGGGAGCTTGCCCAATTTGGGATAAATTTTTGCTGATCTAATTATGGATCTGACTTTCGGGCGGAGCTGTGGTTCCCCAAGCATGAGGTTTCGAGGCCGAATTGGTTCCTAATTTCTGTGATTCCTATTGAAAATTGATCTTAAAATTAGCAGAATTGGGAAATGAAAAAAATGGGAACTATATATTGAACCTTGCTTATGATTACTTTTCAATGCTGTGTCTTCTTGTTGAACAATCCGTCAATCATGTTAGACATAAGAAATATTGGGGTTTTTCCCTTTCCTTCCATGTTTTCTTTAGTGATACCAATTTTTGGAAGTTAGGTCAGTTGGATGATAAATTCCAGCCACGGATCAACTTCGAGCTCATTAATTCGTTCAGGAGATTTTGATCATGAAGTTTTTGGAATACACTCCTTTAGACAGGTATATTCTATAACAGCAAGTGTAGGTGTCTTTCTCTTTAGCTTTTCACTCTTGATGTATTTTTTCTTAAATTTTTTTTTACTACCATTTCAGTACAGGTCTTATTGTTAAATTGATATTTATACTTCTATATTACCTTTGTAGTATAAATTTGTTCCTTAATCACTTGAACCTTGGAGAATGTACTGTCAGGGGAAATCTTGAAGCCTTTTCATGTAAGTATGGGGGTATTTAATTGATTCTTTTTCTGTGTGTGATCATTGGTAACACCAAATGAGCTGAATTGGGCACTAATATGCAGGCAAGCATACTGGTACTGATCGAAAACTCTCTCTAAGTTTGGAGCATGAGGTATCTACAGTATCTGTATTTGTTTGATATGTCTTATACTCATACCTTTGAAACTAAATGCAACTATGCAAGATATTCTCTCCATCGCCATTTCTTTTTTATACCTTTATACTGTTAGTTTAGCCTTTAATGCCGGTGACAGTTACTGTGGAATATCTAGGTGGATATCATTATGAGCAAATTATGATCACTGTTATGCATTGGATACTTGATTTTATTTAATATAATTGGTAGTGATCAGCTTGGGACTTCTGTATTGTAGTGTTGATTGCATTATTTTGTTAACTTGATGTTTTGCTAGTTCAGATTCTTGATTACCTTGGGCAGTCTGCTGATAGTGACCCTCCTTCCCCTGTGGAGTATCTATCTAGTAGATCAAGGTAGGACAGCAAAATTTTGGTGTTTTTGTTCCTTTTCACTTTTCATTGACCTGATTTTGCCATTGTTTCCTGTTTGTGCCAGCCGGAAAACGTTGATATATCTTGTTCTTACCCTTGGTCGTATGTATCCAGATTACGATTTCAGGTATCTTTATTATATTACGTTCATCAAGGTTTAAGAAATAATTGGAAAGAAGGATGTTGGGTAATGACATTGTCAGCTTCTTAGGCGACATGTCAACCCGCTTTGTCCTTTCTAACCACCATTGGGAGTGTTGTCAAATGGTTTGACAGATGGTTGATACCGTCGCTCTATGAGCTGAGAGTTCAAATCTCTCCATTTCCCTATAATGTTGTGGTCATCAATGCAGCTTTCACTTTCTTATACTTGGAATCTATAGTTTTGCTGTACTCGTATGACAAGTTAGTTTCAGACTAAATATAACATTATGTTGTCAACATATATCGGCTTAGCAGTGCAGTGCGAGCTCACCTGTTTTTTAAAGAAGAAGAGTGGGACAGCTTCAAGCAGATAATGGATACCTACTTGTTTGAGGCAGCTCGGGTATGCTAATGTCCTTAAAAAGTAATTGTGATAGGAGCTGATCAATGTTTACTGCTTCGCATTGTAGAGGCATTCTGAAGAAATCCGTACATCCATCTGTTTCATATATTTTTTTATGTTGCCAGTAAACGTGCACTACATATCCAGTGATTTTCTATTCATATATTTGTTCCACTGAAAAGTTTCAATATAGCATCCCCAAAGGTTATCACACGGGATAGTCGTGGAATTAAATATTCAAACAAGATCATGTGTTTCATCCCGATGGCATGAAATAGTTGTATTAACTTCTATTGGTGTTCTCTATGCCTATTGGCTTTGAAAAATTTAAGCAACTAAGAAATGTTCTCTTTCACTAATGATATTTTTCCTTCTTGAATCGTCAATTTAAAATTTCATGAGCTGCATCTCTATCTCCGCTTTCGTGCAATGTGTGCATCATGCTTGCTTGCTCACTATTACTCTTCCTTTATTTCAATCTCTGTGCTTTTGTGTTAGACTACTATCTGTTTCCTTAACTTCATACCCAGAGTTCTTTTCCAGTAAAGACTGATGTTCTAAAACGTTCTTCTTTTTCTTTGCTAAGATTTTCCATTAGCAGATATATTGTCAAGCACATTTCTCTTGCACACTTCAGTTATATGTACTTTTTGTTCTTTGACCCACTGTTGATGTATCTACCTGGTTTATGCTGTTCCTTTGGCTTTAATTGGGTGTAAAATGACCTTGTTCCAGCAATGGGTTGTGGCAAATGAGGGCAGTTCCCTTCTTGAGAGCATGACTAAGGCTATTGATGAGGTCAGGGTTTTTTTTTTCTCTTTCTTCCTTTATACTTTGGGTTTACAAGAATGGTGTCATATACCACTTTTGATGCAGGTTATCAAAATAAAGGAGTGCGAAATCTACAGTTACAACCCGGACTTTGATGGTGACCCTTTCCTAGAGAAAGGAGCCATGTAAGTTCCTTCCTATTTTAAGCTAACATCTATCTCATCCAATCATTTATATATCAGTTCTGATATGGAATTCATGTCTTTCAGATGGTCGTTCAACTTCTTTTTCTACAACAGGAAGCTGAAGCGCGTCCTCAGCTTCAGATGCTGTTGTATAAGGTAAGCCCTCACTTTGGCTGAGTCCCACAATTTAATTAACCTCTTGGATGGTTCATGAACTCAGTAAACTGTCAGCAAATTTCTGTTTCTGCAGCAATTTAGCAGGAGATGGCTTCCTTAGCGATGAGGCGGCCAATGAGGAGGAAGAAGAGGATTTGCTAATTGACATGGATATGTGACTGACTCTGTGTTGTATGGACTACCGCTAATCTTACACCTGCCTTGTGTAGTATACCTGCCTTGTGTAGTATATAATATGCTGAACGACAATAGGGAGTAAAAAATTAGGTATAGATTCACAGATGTATGTAAGGTGTGCTGTCGATCGACTTCTTCTTATTGTCAGATATGACAGGAAGCTATGTCCACTGTAAACTGAACCATTGTAGATTTTCAAATTCGAAAAGGTAATATAAATGCTAGCAGCTGAAGTAGTTTCTTTTAAAGATGTTAACTGCCAATTAGTTTTTACAGGTGGAAACATATAATTTGTGAGAAAATTTTCTTCATTGATTGTCCATATCAAATTGTAATTATCTGGTGATATTATACTGTTGCTCGATGAGTTTGGTATCGAATTTCGCATACTAAAGGGATCAACTCGCCAGCTTCGTACCTTTTGCAAATGTTAACTGTATTATGTATATTTTGGGCTTCCCAGTTTTTTTTTTACAAAAATTAATTATAATAATTAGCGTGTAATAGATATTTATTATTTGATCCTCGAACTATTGTTATTTTTACAGAAATTTTTTATTCATTAAATTAATTTTTAGATTTTTTAGAGATTATTTTATTTTTATTTTAGAAGAAAGAGAGTAAAATAAGATGAGGAAGTGAATGTGAATATGAACTATAATAACAAAATCTTATGAGTGTTATTATCCCAAAATATAATCGAATGTGAATATGATACCGATAGCCGAACCGACTCGGTTTCTTACATATATCCACCGAGCGGCAGAGCTCGGGAGGCAGGGAGAGAGTTTTTCTTTTTCTTTTTAACTTAAAAACCGTTGGCGATCGGTAGCGCGTCTTTTTGGAGTGATCTTAGGTCAGAGCTGGCGATTTCTCCTCCATGGAGCCGGATGTGGTGAACTCGGAGACGGTGTTGCCTGCTGTGCTACCCTTCAAGCGCGTGCAGATGTCGGACAAGTACCCTAAGGGCCAAGCCCGAGGCCGCCATTGGAAGCATCTCAAGCAAATACTTCAGGCCGAGAACTACCCGCCCGACCAACCCAATTGTGAGACCTCTCTCTCTCCTTCTCCAGTTCTTGATGCCCTGATTGCTTGATCTCATTGGAATTCCTTCGAGGATGAGGTGGGAGGATATGATAAGGGGGATCTTCTGTCCAAATGCTTTCTAGAAAAAGGGGAAGTCGTGGTTTAGGGGAACAGTTTTTTAGAGTACGGGGTGCTAAAGGATTTTTCCAGGTTATAGGCTGATGGTAATTGGCGAATCGATAGTCCCTGGTGAAGATTAGGGTATAAGCAGACACGTTTTCGGAGATTTATTTTCAGATGGCATTCTTCCGCTGATTTTATTGCGGTTTATTGGCTTTATTATTTGGGGGAGATTAACTGGATGACAATGGTTTTCTGATCGTCGGGACCGATTTGGTGGCAACCTTAAATAAGTTCGCGTGGATATTATTAAGTTACATAATATATGAATTCTTATTATTAGTAGCGTAGTTGGAATATAGGAAGAGAAAAAATGCAATCAGAAGTTTGTTGAAGTAGGCTTCTTATGCCCAACGTTAGACAAGAAAATGAGGTACTTTTCAAGAAATCTACGTGTTGGATTTCAGGCTTTCTCTTTGTATAAAGAACAAAAGATGTGGTGTTATTGTTGCTAGGATAAGGTATAATAGCTTTAAAGATCAGAAAAGTGAGTGCTTATTTCGGTAGAAATATTCTCTTACTTCATTTTCTGGGAGTTTTTTTTTTCAGAAAAAACATTTATTTTTTCTTAAAAAAATGCAAAATTGTCCCATTTGGTTGGGTTGTATTTTGATAAGGTGTTGGCTTAGTCATTGAGCCATTCATCAAATTTTACGGAAGACAGCAAAATATTTCAAAAAAGAATGGACAAATAGATACACTTTTGTCTTCCTGGAATGACCTTAGATTCTTAGGCTTTGCATTTGGCCAACTTTTCATATTTGAACTAACAACACTAACAAGGAAAAGTTAATTAAGTTGGGCATAGATTTGCATACGACATAATAGGCAGATCCAACAGAGTGTAGATAGCAAATAAACAGGGTGGGAACAAACGCAAACTTTATTTTTCTGAGAAAGAAAATTTTTCAATAGAAAATGAGAAGAAAGAGAAGATGAGGAAGTGAAGGTGAAGTTTGGATTTTCAAGGAACAACCAGGAAAAAAAAAGAACTCTTATCCATATTACTGCACATCTCTGATGGGAATTTGATCCACTGAGGGAAAATTTGAGACCTCTGAACAGCTTTCAAGCTGTAAAAGTATGCCAATTTGACATAATGATCTTCATATAAAGTAAAATAAACAAGAAAAGATAGACAGAGCAGTGAGTTGCATACACATGCAAAGTAATGTATGAGGTGATTTGTGATCATTGTACCCTATATATGTAGGGTTCTCTTGTTTAACATCGATATGTTCTATTTTTCTGATTAGTAAAATATTTTTAGGGTGTTTCAGTTGTTAGGAACGCTTTCCAAACCTTTGCTTCTTTGTTTCTATGTCAATTTCAAAATGTATTATCAGAAGCACTAATTTCTTTCATTTAGGATTATAGACCTTTGAGATATAGAAAATGTGTAACTACTTTTTTCAACTTTAATAATAATTGCAGATTTTGTGTTTTACTCTAGAGCACTTCAAATTGCTTAAACTATAGTAGCTAGTACAAGGATGGTTGTGCCACAAGTATAGACCGTGTCGACCATTGACCGATTTGCACGGCACATGCCGCGGCACTTGTCGGCATTTGCCGTAAGAGAGAAAGAGAAAAATATGAGGGAGACTACACACCTTCATCCTTTACCGCTCATAGTCAACCTCATCATTCGCCGCTCAGAGCCGCGTTGGGTGCGAGCAGCACAAGCTCGGGCGATGGCGAGTGGCGACAATAAGCCCGATGACGAAGTCAATGGCAAGCGGTCAAGCTGTTAGGAGGTGTGTTGTACGGCACCCTCGTGCCACATGTTGGTACGCCGCTGGCATGGCTATCGTTGGTTAGTAGTCAAACTAAACAAATAACAGTGTGGTCATTTGCTTCATGAAATATGAGAAAGATTATGTTCTATTATATCATACGTATTAGCTAAGTTATCTTGATGGAGGATGTAACTTAAAATGCGAATAGCACTATACACCTCAAAAAATTTAATGGAAAATAAATTGTTAAGTTTGCGTTTCTACTTTTATAAAAGGAAGGCCTATTTAGCTATATGCATTTTGTAATTGTTGAATATACCTTCTCAGGAGAATATATTAAGGTGCAATAGATGCTCTCTAGTTTCTAACCGAGTCCATTTAAACCATAATGTTCTTAACTCTATTTTTTTGTTCTCAGATTTGAATATTGAGTCACCTCCTTCTATGTATCCATCAAAGAAGTATTGCGATATAACAGGCTTTGAGGTAAATGTTCCTTTTCTCTAGTCTAACTTCTGAGACCCATACTGTTTTATGGTTGATATCTTCAAGGAATCACATTATTCAACTCAAGTATTTTTATTACTTATCTCATGAACGGAATATTTCTTTCTTTTACTTTTTCTAATTAAGATTCTGCTTTTTGATAAAAAGGAAAGAATCAAATCAGCAATTTGAACAACTCGAAGCTGTTATTAACTTCATGCTATGATTATCCAAAAGCTAAAATCTATACATATCAAACCATACTTGATCTAGATATCTCAAAATCCCATGTTTTATTACTGGAACAATAAGTTTGTTTTGAGAGCGGCCCTTGCAGTGTATAAGTGTATACAGGTTGAGAGAAATTGGATGACTTGATTCCTTGCAATTTTTCATAGTTAGATGCCCATAGCCTATCAAAAAATTTCAGTTAAGTTAATGATGCTAGATTTATGCTGTTAGATTTCAGATGAATGCCATTGATATGTGGGGGTGTAGTTCTGTTTGCTGTGCTTTTGCATAAGCCTATTTAATCTAGTCTAGGACATGTCCATAGGAAGTACATTATGCAACTAAGTGATTCTGCTGCCTCTCTGGTTGTTACATTACTTGCATTAAAACATGATTTAGGTAGGTAAAATTCATCGTAGCCAAGTTACAAAGCCCTTTCTAATTACTTATTTGGAGATAATATCTGCTGTGATACTCCACTTTAACAGCCTCGCTGAAGGTAAAAGATGTGAAGTCTTGTGAGAGGAATTTTAAATTTGCATAATTTGTATCACGAGTATAGAGTGCCGTCACCATTAGTCACCATGCATGTTATACGTTTTACTAGAGTGGGACCCACAGCCACTTTGTAATGTGCTAGCACTACGAGTGTTGGCCAGCATGTGAATCCATGCTTGGCTATAATTGGTCTCATTGCCTATAAGTACATTACTCGAAGACGATATGTAACCAGGAGAGGTATCTCCTCTGTTCTATTGAGAATACCAAACAAGTTTTAACATATAGTTTCAGTTTCTATTATGGAATGATATTTAAGCGAGATAAACTCTTGGGGCTTGTTTGGTTTGAGATTAAGTTTCGAACTTAATTAGTTGATATTATTTTTTAGTCTTAAATTTTTTTAAGAGTAAATTTAGTTAGGTATAAAAAAGATAAAAAAAATTTAATGACTGAATCAAGTTAGGGGTTCCTAAACTAGTTCAGAGAGAGTCCCTAAATTCAAACCAAACAAACTATGATGTTTCAAACTGTCCGAACTTTCTATTTAGCAATTAATTGTATATAATTATAGTCATTTTCACTTTCATACCTTGGGGTTAACTTCTAACCATTGCTACCTTCTTAGAAACCGATCTTTTTTTTTCTTGTTCTTTTATTTGATTTGGTCTAGTGAATGCAGGCGCCATATGTAGATCCAAGGACGAATCTACGCTATGCAAATCCAGATGTCTTCAAGCGCATTAGAATGCTTCCTGACGAGTATGTTCAGAGGTACTTAGCTTTGCGGAATGCGGCAGTTGTTCTAAGATAGCTTAGCCTAGTGGTTGGAGATACCTCGAGCAACTAAAACGAAAGCCAGACTTGGATAGCTCTTGCCTCTCTTTGAAACGTTTGGTTCAGCTAAAAGCTAGAAAAGATGAATGTATTAAAACTTTCTAATTAATCATATGATAGAAAAAAAAGACAATTCTTTTGCT
The DNA here is from genome assembly GCF_019914945.1 of Typha latifolia. Lineage (NCBI taxonomy): Eukaryota > Viridiplantae > Streptophyta > Magnoliopsida > Poales > Typhaceae > Typha > Typha latifolia. The sequence continues at coordinate 1,920,076 of NC_133087.1, read as the reverse complement.
TTACTTGTAAGTATTACATATGGTGGATTTGTTGCTTTGCGTACTTGAAAGAAAAGCTTTTTATGTAGTTCGTCAAAGTACGTTTTCGTACGCCCACAAGTGCGATTTGTTGAGTTTTTGACCAAATTAGCCCCTTTTATTAGTTTTTTTTTATCAAAATAAACTATTACTTAAATTTATTACTAAATGGATTTAATTGACTGTAGTCCTAATAAAAATATTAAATTTATTAGTGTTTTTAAAAACACTAATCAATTCAGTGTTTTTATTTCTAGGTAATTTTTTTTCTTACTTGTTGAAAGATTAAGTTAAAAGAATATATATATATATATATATAATGCTAAACTAATTAACGTTTTAGGACAAAATAAAAATACTGAATTAATTAATATTTTTATTTAGAGATAAAATGTTGATTAATTTACTATTTTTATTAGGACTACAATAAATTAAATTTTATTTGATAATAAGTTTGAGAAGTATTCTATAAACTAGTTTGGACAAAAACTCCGATTTGTTCACCTCTCCATCACTATTGCCGTCATGCCGTGGTACGAGGACGATAATTAGTTAAATACGAAGGTGATCGATCCTTGTCTAATACTTTTCTCGACCACAAGTCTTGTCACAATTTAATTTACTAGGCCTCCAACAAGCCAGAAATTGATGCAATTCTCCTTTGACCCGCCTCCTTGTTAATAATTTTGTTACACAGCTGTTTTAGAAGGAATTCTGGTACAATGGCCCCTCAACTCTTAAAATCGACCCAATTAAAGAAGGGATTCTAGTCAATGCTTTAAACGGAGAGAAAGACGCGACATAAAATAATTTTCACATGTTTAAATTAAATTTGTAGAAGAGAAAGGAAGAGTAATGAAACCTTTTTCCTCTACAAGTGTTCTGATTACATACTATACTCATTTGTTAGCCTTTTATTTATTTATTTTTAAATTTTGTTTATTTTAGAGAAGGGAAATTTAATAACATTTTAGATCGGTGCTGTTACGATTTGAACTTAGATATATTTATCCAACAAAATGAATTTCCTTAATCATTTGACTACTAGTATTCTATTGAAAATAAAAAATCTAAAAGGAGATATTTTTCTCCGCGTGTCCTCCTTTACGAGTGCCTTTATTATTTTTCGAAGACTAAATATAGACCGAGAAAAAAAATAAATTTTCTTATTTATATAAATATACTTAAGTTTCACTAAATTGTTAGCTAACATATAAACTAAACCACGCAAATAATTTGAAGATGGATTTAAACTTACCCTACATTCTTCCTAAAATCGGATGGTAACTTATATTAACTTCTTATTTATATAAAGCTAACAGGATAAAACTTCCCTTAGTCAGGGTATATATGCAAAATAAATAAGGGTACTCTTTTTTTTTTCTTTTCTTTTTTTTTTTTAAAAATAATTACGCGGTTTGGGCGTCACGCGTGCCCGTGTGAACAACTAGAATTTTAATGTTGATGTGATACACTAAAAAATCAAATAATTTTGAGGGATTAAAAAAAAAAAAAAAAAACTAAATTATAGTACTTGGTTAAGACCCGATTAATTTTCAACCCTACGATAACGTCTAGAAGCGAATCCAGACCAAAAAAAAGAAAGATATCAGGTAGTGCCGACGACCTAAGAAAATTATAAACCACAGGAAACTAGTCTCCTCTCCTCTCAAACTTTTCTACTTCCAGTGTCAAGTTTTTAATTAGAACTAAGAGCTTTTGCACCCCTATGCTATGCTAAACATTTGTTGGTCGGAGAAGTAGGAAATGGTGATAGTGACGAAGTTGCTTCTGTTGCTGTTGTTGTTCGTGTGCTTAGATAGTATGCAACTTGCATCCGGCGTTACTCATCAACAAGATGGTGATTCTTCGAGTTTTTTTTTTTTTTTTATAGTTTTTTTAGCTTTTATCCCTCGTTCCATGAAACGTATGAGTAAAACATAAATTGTGCGCTTAGTTGTAACTAATTAAGTAGAGCAACTTGGTTGGAGTTTTAAGTGAAGTTCATTTGGTGCAAGAGATGTTTCTCAAAGTTATGTTGGTCCCTAGTAATGGTTTCCTGGGCTAATTACAAGCCAGTGAATGTTCGCAGTGGATTCTCTGAACTTCCTGAAGAGCCAATGGAGAAATTTGCCACCTAACTGGAGGAAGAGGGGATCAGATCCCTGTGACACACCTTGGGAAGGAGTCTTATGCAAGAATTCAAGGGTTACAGAACTGTGAGAATATTTCTTTAATTCCAATCTCATGTGTCTGTTAATCTTCCATTTCCATCCCTTATCTCATATTTGATGCTTCCAGGAATTTATTCAACATGAACCTCCAAGGCGAGTTAAGCAGCTACATAGGAAACCTCACCCAACTGCAGAGCCTGTAAGTTTTTCATCTAAGAAGTTATCACTAGTCAGCCTAGTTATACTATTATGTTGGTTTAGAAATAAATAAGATTATATTTCAGAATTCAGATTCAAGTTTTCGGTAATCGGCAATGCTCAATTATGCTGCATTATTACTGTGTCGATCCATGTCTCAAGTATATGCGAACAATTAGCTATACGTTTTTATTTCAAGATTTTACTTTCTCAAAGAGAGAAAGGGGAGAAACAAAAAAGTACTATGTTAAACAATTTGACTGCAGGGATCTGTCCTCCAATAAACAACTTAAAGGTCCTCTCACACCAGCCATTGGAAACTTGACAGAGCTTAAATACCTGTAAGTCCAGAAATCTGGTTATTTTATGCGACGATGATACCTATTTACAGTGGTTTTCTTTTTCTGCAATTTTTAACTGACTTCATTAATTATTTATTCTATCTGCACTGTGTTACTTAGGTTCTTGGTTAACTGCAGCTTCAGTGGTAGGATCCCAGATGAACTAGGCAATCTAACGCAACTTGAATACTTGTAAGGATTAAAGACACAAAATTCTATAGTAGTTTCAGTTCAGCTCTTCATTCTTTTAATTTGAATCATATAAAATTGTTATTTGATGACAAAGAGTATTAGTAATCTCCTCACTGTCTGCTTCAAGGTCTCTGAACTCGAACCAATTCACAGGCAGGATACCAGCTTCCCTTGGTAAGCTTTCCAATCTCTTTTGGCTAGACCTGGCAGACAACCATTTGAGTGGAAATATACCGATTTCGACAAGCGAACCTTGGGGCTTGGACAGGCTTGTCAATGCGAATCACTTGTGAGTCTAATTGCTTCACTACTGTCACCTGATATAGAGATGTAACAGAGCAGTTTAGATTATGTTGCATGCCTGAATAATTCATTCCATGTGTTTTGTAGCCATTTGAATCAGAACAACTTATCAGGTTCAATCCCAGGAAATTTTTTCCATGTAGGAATGAGCGTAAAACATGTGTAAGCGAAATGCGATCTATTCATTTTTCTTCTGCTACCACTGCATTTCTTCATCTTAATGATCAATTCTGGACAGGCTCCTGGATAGTAATCAGTTAAGTGGGAATATTCCACAGACTGTCGGACTTGTGCAAAATCTCGAGATTCTGTAAGTATTTTTGACTCGCTCTCTCATCCTGAAATATCTTCCTTTGAATTTGCCTAAATTGAACAGGCTGGTTCTTGATTGTAACATTGATCTGTCATGACAGTCGCCTTGACAACAATAAGCTGAATGGCACTGTTCCTTCTAATATTTCTGATCTTATGCATCTCTCTGTATTGTAAGTAACAATATCGATCAGCATTTACTCATGACATGTATGTCTTATTTCACTCATGTCCTTGCTTCAATCTTTCTCAGGAATATATCAAACAACAATCTAACCGGCCAAATGCCTAATTTGACTGGGATGACAAACCTCAATTCTGTGTAAGAACTCTAATAAGCTCTGCTGTCCATTTCATGCTTTTGACCTCTCAATTAAATAGTAATCAACAGTTGCATCATGTTTTCCTCAGGGATTTAAGCAAAAATCTTTTTGACCCTTCAGAAGCTCCAGGTTGGCTCTCAACCTTGCAAAATCTCACTAATCTGTAAGTTACCTACTACATAAGTGAAGTTGCTAATTAGGTACATACTTTCCAATTTGTAAGCCTGCTCAACCAAAACTTTTCAGTGCTCTAGAGTCAGCCAACCTTCACGGGAATGTGCCGAAAGAGCTATTCAGCTTGCCTGAACTGGAGGAAGTGTAAGCATATATATTATGACAACAAGACTTATGAAACCAATAGAGAGAGAATGTTTTTAACTAGTATCTGACTATTCTAACTGATGACAGTATACTGATGAACAATAGCTTCAATGGTACCCTTGACATGGGTGACAAAATCAGCGAGAAATTAGAGACGGTTAATCTCCAGAATAATGCTCTTGAATCAGTTGTACTATCTTCCAACTACAATAGAACTCTAAAGTGAGAAGAGTTTTAATGTGCCATTCAACTCATGACTAGTGAAATGCATTTCTTCTGTAACCATTCTACTTGCTTGATTGCAGGCTTGCAGGAAACCGTATCTGCAACAATCCCCAGCTCTCTTATACAACTTATTGCCAAGTTCAGCAAGGACCAACAAATAATACCTCTGATCTCAAAAATTGTTTCAACCCATATGAAGGATACATGATGTTTAGAGCTCCTTCAATTAGCAATATTAATAATCACATCGCAGAATTAAGGGAAAGCGTGTCACCAAAACTTAACTGCTTTCCAAATAGATTGGATATTCGAATCAACAATTTCAACTTCGACCCATATGGATATTTACATGTGCTGTTGACAGTCTGCTCACCAGATGGCAAGTCCTTCAACCGGTCTGAGGTATTGCGTTGCTTTAATTTGAGCAGCCAAGACTACCAACCACCACCTATTTTTGGACCATACTATTTCGCACCGTTGCCATACAATTTCGATGGAGATCCTGGTATGCATAACAACTCTTTACTTTTTGCAGGAAACTCCCTTTTAGTTCATTTCTCATACAATACAAATAAACCAATTGCAGTGTCACATAGAGGCCTGATTATTGGATTGTCAGTTGGCTGTACTCTCCTGATCCTTGCAGTTTTGGTGGTGGGAATCTATGCTTCGCGACAAAGGGAACGAGCTCGAAGAGCCATCTCTATCAACGATCCTTTTGGTAATGCACTAATGTTTGTGGTAGATAGAATCCTATTGCAATTAACAAGACAGAAAATATCAAAGTTATGCAGATTACCTACTATTATCTTAAAAGAAGCACAAACCAAATTGCTTTCCATTTGTCATTAGTCATCTATTAAACTATTAGTCTTATTTAATTACATAAAACCATCAAGGATCAGTGATTACATTCTCATTATTTCAGCATCATGGTTGTCTGAGGGCGAAGATCAGGGCGCCGCACCACAATTGAACTCAGCAAAATCTTTTTCATTTGATGAACTAAGGAAGAGCACTAATGGTTTCCAAAGAATTAATGAAATTGGAATAGGAGGATATGGAAAGGTAAAGAAGATTATTATCCTTTGTAGATTTGTAATGGAGAATTAGCATTGAGCTGACAGTATAGTAAATGTTTTTCTCTCTTTGCTCTACAGGTCTACAGAGGAATGCTCTCCGATGGGAGGATAGTCGCAATTAAGAGGTCCAATCAAGGTTCGACACAAGGTGGACTCGAGTTCAAGACCGAGATCGAGCTGCTTTCAAGGGTTCATCACAAGAATCTAGTAGGACTTGTGGGATTTTGCTTTGAGAAAGGAGAAAGGATGCTGGTGTATGAATTCATCTCCAATGGAACACTAAGAGAGAGCTTGTCAGGTATGTTGTTCAACTCTGTCATTTCTTCATTCTTGTTGAGCTTGGTATATCTTCATAATACTTTTCTCAGGCAAGAGTGGGAGACAATTAGGCTGGAACAGGAGACTTAAGATAGCTTTGGACTCAGCGAAAGGATTGGCTTACCTCCATGAACACGCTAATCCCCCAATAATTCATAGAGACATCAAGTCCACTAACATTCTTCTGGATGAAAATTTAACTGCAAAGGTTGCAGATTTCGGCATCTCACAGTTAGTAGCAGACACTGAGATAGGCTATGCCACTACTAATGTTAAGGGGACAGTGGTGAGTGTCAATAATTCCTAGTAAAACAGGAGATTCGACAACTTCAGTTAGTAATGTTCCATTTCATGCAGGGCTATCTGGATCCCGAGTACTATACGACGCAGCAGCTTACAGGAAAGAGCGATGTTTATAGCTTTGGAGTGGTAATGCTAGAGCTAATAACTGGTAGGCCTCCTCTACATAATAAAGTGTACGTTGTCCAAGAAGTGAGGATGGCATTGGATAAGAAAGAGAGAGAATACTGCGGTCTGAAGGAAATAATCGATCCTCTTATCCGAACAGCAGAAAATCTCGGTGGTTTCGAGAGGTTTTTAGAACTGGCGTTGCAATGCGTAGAGTTTTCAGCTGCAAGTCGTCCAACCATGAGTGAGGTTGTGAAGGAGATCGAGATGATCTTGCAGAATAATGGAGTGAAGTCGGGGTCGACCACGGCATCTTCATCAGCCAGAGAGTTAATTGGTTTGAACGCTGCTGCTCGTTATTCTTATGATGATTCGTCTCCTCTTACAAGAGGGATAAACAGCAGCGCTTTCGACTACAGTGGTGACTTCGTTTCTCGAAGCCATTCCAGTTTAAACAGCACTTGATTGTTCTTGAAAGTAAACTAGGATTGCAGATTGTGAAGGTTACTTATAGTTATCCCTAAGGGTTACAAAATGAGGCCAATTTAAAACTCGAAAATCCACTTAATAAAATTACAAATGCTCTATCCCGCCGGAGAATAGCCTCAAGATCTTTTGTGGCTTTAGCTCTTCGCATTTCTGATGATCACCCCCAGGTCCTCCTTGATAATCTTTGGCATCAAACGCATTTGTCTATATTGATCTTGATCCAACCCTCCGGAGGTGGCATAGGCAGTAACTTCTCTCCTTCGAAGATCCTTCCATTCCTCACTTTCCATATAGTCCACATGGTTGTCACTATTACTATATGAAATCATTCATCTCTTTACGACCAGTGATATCGCAGTCAATTTAAGGATGACCACCTTCTCCCAAGTGATCTTATCAAATCTACATCCAAAAAGCAGATGACTTGTAGTTTCCTTCAAAAGCCCATATAGCCCACATTCATCTCCTAGCCCACAAGTAATTGCCTTCAGAAAGGCCTTTGTTTCCCCAAGCGTCTTCCACGTAAAAATCGTCACATGATGGGCTATTGATAATTTCCAAAGTTTGGCCCACCCCGGCCAAACCTGGGTATCAAATCTTTTAACAAAGTGGTACACCGATTTCGCTCTCGAGAGCCAAATACTAGATATGAGCTAGTTAAATAACCAACCCTCATTAAAATATAAAGATACTAAAATATTTTAGCTAATATACTAAGTCTTCTAGTCTAGGCTTCGAGTCGTGTGCGTTGCCAAACTATTACTTTGAACTAAATACTATTGACAAATTGCTCCAAGCCATTACACTGCGAGCCATCAACTAACTGAGTCAAATCACTACCAACTACCAAACAATTTCCTCCACAATAATTGTTTGGGCTTGGATTCGGTCTTATAATCTTTTTAATTATAGAGAAAAGTACCTACCAACTACATTAGAATTAGTTTGATAATTAGACCGGTTGACTATGTATATTTTGCACACACAACTAGATCATTTATGAAAGTTAGAAATATCGATACTTCCAATCAAAATAGAAAAGAAAAACAATTCAGTAGTATGTTCAATAATCATAATCAATCAAAATCGATACTGAAAATCTAACAATTTTCTTTTCGAGTGAAAGTCCGTAGACAATCTCTAACTATTAGTTATTCAACAATGTATGCAACTTCAACAACTTACATTGTCAGAGCCACAAACCAGATCACTAAGGACAACAATATCCAAAGAAAACTCATTATGCTATACACAATAAATTAAAGAGTGCAAGAAAAATCCAATCCAAATGAATTTATGCAGCAAATCTCCAAAATGCCATCGATAATGAACTGAATTTCTCATCAAATCTCACAATGTCATTTAAAATGAATTGAATAAATCTTGTCGACAGTAGATGGTTATCAAAGCCAACGAAACCAAATACGATAGAATTAGCTATTGGAATTTGTCAAAGCAGGAAGTCTAACACCTGTGTGAAGATACATATACCACGATGCTAAATTCTACCAACATATTATCGCAGAAATTTCTCTACAAGATAATGCAAGCAGCTAGTGCTCAGTAGAGGGACAAAACATCATGACCATGTCGTGGTATATCATGAGAGCCACACTAGCCGTCCAGGATACTTAATCATTTGCATCTATCAAACAGTCTGATCACACGTACCTAGAGTGCTATTTATATACAGTACATGCAAACTTGACTGCAACTCAAATTACAGCTTCACATTGGAAAGAGAAGCAAGGGTCATAAACATAAGAAATAATGCGCTCAGACGGATCATCATGGGTTCACAATAATTATAAGAGATTTGATAAATAATGAAAAATGAACAGCACCGCTGTTCATAAGAAAATGGGAAGATAAAATAATATAACCATGAAAGAAGACCACAAATAATGCAAATTACTATCAACACTGTATTGCTGAACAATCTCACCTATTTTGGAGATGAGACTTTGCTTAATTATGATTTCATTAATAATCAAAATGCAATGAAGAATTTAACAATCTGGAAAGATAACTCCCTAAACCCTTATTAAAAGAACAAAATAATAAGGGTTAAACAACAAATGGAAAATTAACCTGCATTAATAAGATAGAATGCGCCAACTTGATAATGGTCATTGGCTCAAGAAATGATGGTGACCTACTACAAATGCTCAATTTTACAACTGACCTCCAACCTCTAACCACAGAAAACATTACCGAGCATGTCCTTGAGTCCAACAAATGTGTTTTTCTGAATATTCAGCTCTGTCAGAATTAAGTTATTCCATAGTAATCTTTTTTTCCTTCTTTGCTGAAGCAGCTGAAGAACCCTGCATTTCTTAATACTATATCATATAGCTGTCCTCGAGGAGCTAAATGTGTTGAACCAGCATCAGGCAAAATGTAAGCCAACATATTTACCAATTTTGCTTTATATAAAATTTTCAAATCCCTAGAAATCATGCTGCCATTAAGCTATGGATGTACATTGCAATCGTCCATAAATCGCTCTTCTCGTGTAAGGAATTTCTTCCAGTACTTCTTGTATTCTGGTATACCTAATTCAAGCCAAGGCTTCATGTTGCCATTATAATGCAATGATAGAGCACCCTTCATGGCATCCTCTCTAATTTCATAATTATAGCCAAGCCCTGATAGTGTCCACCTATCATCCAAGGGATAGATAAGATTTTGAAATAAAAGCAAGCTTATGGGCAAGGCTGATTCTCTCAAGGATGCCTCACCAGTAATCTTGAACTGCAATGCAGCAGAAAGAGTTAAGAGAACATCAGAACTAGGAAAAATACAAAGTAAAATTTATGTGCATTCTTCAACAGATAAATAAAAATATAGTAGATTCCTTTTATATGATAAACTACTACATCTTATTTCTCCATGAAAATAGTACAAGTTGTCAGAAGTACTAAAATATTCAGAAAAAGGAACTTAGAAGTGCAAGGATATGCTTGAGAATGGGGAAAGAGTTATAACAATTTTCCTCATCAATAGAGAGTAATACTGGATACAAGAAAATGACCTTTTTGGTGAAAAACTATCAACATAACCAAGTCCATGAAAATGTTACTTTTGATGCCTTTAACAGGAAAGGGAAAGACTGTTTCTAGGTTGAATACTTGATCCGCACAGGTCAGATTATAAGGTAATATAAAAGCACAGACTATGCCAATGGATCTTAAAATTTTGTGCAATGCTAACATCATCTAGTCATGTGCAATATGAAGGAAACTACCTTTTCCTCTTCCCACCCTTCATGTCATCTTCTATTGTGCAAAGCTAACAATAGAAGATGCAAGTATCTTTAAAGAGACAGATTGTTGAAATTTTGAGTGATGGCACGGACCTAATTTCTTCCTCATTTACCACTGGTTAATTCTTTTTTTTTTCCAATTACGATAGAGGGCGAAATAAAAAACAATACCTTGAAAGAAGATAATTACTGACCTGTTGGAGGAGTTTCAAATATTTCCCTGTAATATTATGCTCCCTCCACTTCTCGAAATTAACAATATTCAGTCCAGACATCCAGGCACAAGATTTAGCATCATAGAAATTTTTGCCCAGATACATTCTTAGCTGGTCCAATTTCACCCCACAAAACTTAACAGCACCATTCACCTTTTCTCCTAAATCAAGGTTCCACAACGTAGATAAATCATTTTGGACAACCACATCATCATCTAATATGACCACCCTCCTCAGCTTCTTAAATATTTCTGGAAGAAGGAAATGTGAGTGACTGAAAATGGATAAGTATTCTATTCTCATCTTCGTAGCGGGTAGGTCAATGTTACGAATGGAAATACGGAACTCCTCAGACACATAAAGGTGCCGCAGGCCTATATTATGGAAATTCTTCAACATAAGTTCTTCATAATTCATGACGCGAATAGCTGCTTCCTTGTAAGAATTTCTCTCAAACCAAAGTTTCATGGCGTAGTAATTTTGTTCATCTGTTAGCAGATGAAAAACAATATTTCCTGTTACCTATCCAATGATGAAAGAGAATTATCAGCTGTACTATGAAACAACATGGTGGTAAAAGATATTCGAATGCTACCTACATACCTCAGAGTTCATCACAGTTGAATTGATGACAACAGAAGCTGCAAGTATGTTCCTAGAAAATATAATATAGTGCCTATATTTAGGGTTGTCAAATTTGAAAGCATGTGAGTGCTCCAAAGCGAATGGTTGGGATTTAAAATATTCTACTGTCAGTCTCATAGACAGACAATGGAGACTTTTGGGCATTGTCTGAACACCAAGGTGGTATAGGAATGCACTCTGCTTCATGTGAAAATGAGCTTCATCCTCAGAGAGGTCAAGTATCTGCCTGAGTTTCTTGTCAACATTATTACAATCTACAGTGCATGATTTGGATCTTGCAGTTACCAGATCCATTCTCTTAATCTTCTCTCCGATACTGAAATAAGATCAAAAGTGCCATTAGTTTTCTAGAGAGGCAACTTATGGAATAAAACAATTTTTTTTTCTAATATTAAGGATATTTAATTGGTTTTTTCTATAAAACTACAAAGTGCTAGTTAAATCCATGGCTGAGAGCAACAAGTTTCAAAACATTTTTTATCTAAAGAATTTCAAAATACAGTAGATAGATAGACTATACAAAATAAATAATTAACTGCTTGCCTTATTTATAGAATATCAAGAGGATAAAAGGTATGAACATTTTAAATGATTACACTAAGAGAAAAGGCTTAAGAGAAAACAGTATTCTCTTCTAGTTAGTAATTAAAAGAAACTTCACAAATAAAGAATTAAGATGATAAATAATTGCTTGGCTATGTAATTGAATTATCTGTTATTCAAATCTTCAAGACTATACCACACAACAGTACAGTTCTCAGTCATTATGAGGCTTTGATTATATGGATTAAGAGCATAAAAATAATAGTATAACAGTTAACAAAATTCGACTTTTGGGCTTACAGAGGTGGAAGATCAGCATCTACTACAGCTTCACTAAGTACCCTTTCATGTTCTTGAATACTTTGCTTCAGTTCACGAGACAACATTTCTTGTCCAGCGAGTTTTGCGATGCTTGGATAGTAAGCTCTAGCAACAAATACTTGATCTTTGAGCCTTTTCACAATAGAATCCTTCATAACTTCTTTGTGTTCTATGGACCAGAGGCAATAACTCCCAAATTCAAGTTGACAATACTTTTCAGTGTCATCGCCATTGAATCCTTTGGCAGTCCTTTTCTTGTTATTCTTCTGACCATTCTGAAAGAAATATGACATATTAAGCTTTGTAGTTTGTAGCAATCATAGAAGTTAAAAAGCTTTGGAACATAAATCTTCAGACTTCAGAAAAATTAATATGAATCAGTAGTCAACTAAACAGATTCAGTTCATCAACTTAAATCAAAAGCTAATAGCGTGCAGTTGCTCACACACCACAAGGAGTCTTACATTTGCATGCAAATCATTGACTGCTTTTGGTGTAGCAATATGTGGTGTAGGAGGAACTGCATGAATAAACAAAGTATAACAGTCAATATTTGAAGAGAATTTCGAGAAATGAAGCACAAAATAAAAAGTTGAAAACACACTGAATAATGCACATACTATTTGATAGCCATGCAGCTCAAATTGGTATCATTTTCACATGAAATAATATGAGGTCAGCCTAGGAAATATAGATACTTTTGTACTCTTCTTGTACCCATATAGGATACTGAATTGGATACGATAGTCATCACATAATTCCAGATATGTATTGAATACTTCTTTACTGTATCCAAATTTTAAAAAATAAAATTAGTATCGTGGATAGTTCTCAGATACTCTTAGATACTTCTTGGATATTTCCAAGTTTCCTATCAATAGAAGCCAAACCGAAGGAGACTACACCTTTCATTTCTCATTAGATCTAGAAGGTTTTTTTTATGAAAAAATTGAGTTTGCTTGTTTATTTATAATGTATATTAAGAAATTATGTTACAATGGCCAATTTCTTTTGATTTATAGATTGAATTGCCTGTTTCTCTTACATTTTAAGTTAATAATATACTATGTAATACTATTGTTTATTACAAATGGTAGTTCTTTTAATAAATTAATTGAAAATCTCCTAATATAAACTATCGTACACAAAAATAATATAGAATTCCTCAATTAAGAAAATGAAATAATAAAGTTCACTAATATATATATATATATATATATATATATGAGCTACGTATGGAATACATATCTTAGCCGTACCGTATCCTTATTTTTTAAGATTTGCTATATCGGCATGTCTTTATTGTATCTGTATCTGTGTTTTACAAAGGTCTATTAAACTAGGTAAACTAATTATATGGTATGCTGATAACCTAAAGATTGCAGGGTCTAATCCAGACTATTGACTGTTTTGAACAGATTGGATCATACTGCTTGTAAATGGTACTGGACATGTTAAGCCTCCAAAATTTCCCCATATATTTATAGTACCAACAAAATAGAACAAGTATATCAGCAAGTTAACGATGGCAGTAGTGAATAGAGAATTTACATAGTGTATATATCTATTTATATTCCTTCTTTTTCCTTAAATAATGTATGTCACTCATATATAACAACTAATCAAGTAGAGAACTTCTTATACTAATTGTCTCATTCACATTATTAGTGCAAAAATGCATGAGATCTATATCTCAGATAGTTTGTAGCCTTTATTGCAAGACACTTTATAGTTATCCAAAACAAACAAGAAGATATTTCAAGTTTCTATAATTCAACATATGATGTACTTCAATTTATTTTTTCTTGTTCTGTAAGTTTTCTCATTTCTCTGATTTAGCATAAGTAAAAGGGCTAGTCCTGGTATGCCCAAATCAGCTCAACATTGATCATAGTAACTTCGGTTAAAACCCCCAAGACCCTGAAAGAAAATATAATATTACCAATCGTATGTACCTTGTGGTTTTGAGGTAGGCATCACATCCTTGCCTGTTTCATTACCACTTCTCTTATGCAAGCTGCCATCAGCTTGGAACACATTGTTCTCCTTGAAATCCTGTCCAAAAGAAAATCACAGATATTTCAAGAAACTAATAATCCTACTCTCTAAAACCAATATGACATTATACTTCCTCCATTTCAAGAAGCATTTCATCCAATAAAGTATGAAGCATGGATATGGATATGACAGTATGGATATGTGAATATGGCAAATCTTAAAAAATAAAAATACAATATGCCAAGGATATATGGAGTGTGTATATATATATATATCTATGTCATACTAAAACAATTTGTTAAAACATCTCTGTCACCTCTTGTTGGTACCATCTTGACGTAATAAAAATCCATTTCTTCAGTCTTCACATGAATTATCTACAAGATTTTGACTACAGCAAACTTAACAAAACAAGATAACAAGACAAACATCAAATAGTAGGCTTCCATATTTAGATGCAATTCAAGGGCAAGATCAAACCTAAAAGCATTTCATCGAGTCTACTCAAAGGAAAATCTATATTCAACATAACACTTGGCTCCAAATACCTTATTGCAAGTTCTCAACAACAAAAGCCTTAAGATGGCAGTTAAAGTAACCATGATGCCTTTCTTAAAATGCATTTTCAAAAACATTTTAGCTACAGAAAACTAGCAAAATAAGAAAACAAGAGGAATATCATTACTAGGCTTCCATGTTCGGCATTTAAACTGAAGGGCAAGTGTGAACCTTCGATAAAGTCGGTACTATTTTTGTCCTCATCTTGTTCTCGTCGCCACTAGGCTGCCGAGCCTGCCATGAAACAAAGAAAAATATCAAGAAGGTCGCCTATAATATGTTTGTCATCCAACCAGTGCCCAGTATGTTACAAAGGAAGAGCAATAAAATAACCTCCGGCTGCGAGTCCTTAACATCTTCCAGGCGACCAAAAGACTGAAAGCCAAAATCCTGGACATTGATAACCCGTTGAACCAGTAGTCACCAAAACAAAAGTCATAAAAGGAACAACAATCAATCCATCACACTTCACTCTCAATATATCTTTACCTTCTGTGGACGTTCATCCGTCACATACCCTGCACAAGAATAACAAAATCATCAGTCACCAGTGCGAAACGTGAGAAATTACCAAACAAAATGAAAATCCATCACAAATTCTCTAATGCAACGAAAATCAAATCAAGAAACGCCGCAATGAATTAATAGCAAATGACCGCCGTATTTCCCAATCCGTCGAAACAATCTTTTCACATTTATAAAACCTCAGAAAACAAAGGATTACTAGGGTTTGGTGAGCAAGATCCGATCGGCAATGCCGATTAAGATTCGAGCATATACTCGAATCCTTCAAACCGATTCAAGAATGCCGCGGGAGGACGGCTCCGGACACGGATCCGAGCAAACTTTAGACTCAAGAAACGCAACAAAGATGGGAGGGATCTACGCATCGCACCGGCAGGGAAGCGACCAAAGAGGAAGGCGAAAGGGACGAGAAGCGAGCAGAAAACGAGGACGAGCACCGCCACCGAAGGGCCCCTCCACCTTCGCTTCGCCGGTGGCGCCGAACCCTTCATCTCTTCTTCCTTACCAGAACCCGTACACCGAATCCGACATTGCCGTCGTCTCCTCCTCCTCCTCCTCCTCCTCCAAACTAACCCTTCTCCTCCGCCCTAATGCGAAGGTATCTCTCCAAGAATTAGGTTTCTGTTTTATTTCAAGAATCTTCTCCTTTTCTTTTTTCTTTATTCTCTCGATCTCGAAGAAACGGGAAGGGAGGGAAAAGAAAGGATACAGACAGAGAAGAGAGGATAGAGAGAGAGTATAGGCGAGGTGAAGGGAAGACAGCGATCTCGTCTCGTTGATAGCTTCAAAACGCGAGGGCATTTTAAACCCGCTACAATTGTTAGTTACTAAATCGGATCCGCTTAACTGCTTCCAGCTCTATTAACAAGATCTAATGGCGGTGATGATTCGGATCTAACTCGGATCCGACTCCTTCCTAGTTCAAATTAATCCACCACCAATTAAATCCTAATGACTAATATATCCTCCCAATTTCATCAAAATCACTATTATGTCCCTAGAATTTCTGTAGCTTACTAATACAAAATAACAGTATAAAGGGTAGAGTTATTTAATATTTTTCATTCAAACTAATAATAAAATTAAAAATTAAAAATTAAAAATTAAAAAAGCATATGAAATTTTGACTAATTAATCTTTATTAATATATTGGCTGGGACCCAATAGTTAGGTGGCATACGTAATAGTGACACACCACTAGCGATATCAAATACATACTTTGCTTTAGGTAAAGGAGCTTCGCAAAGTGCGGCTTGAGTTGGATGGAAATCATACCAATCTCCTTTCTTGCATTAAAACAAAACTTTTTCCATCCAATTTAGCCTTATAGTTGTAATGTATAATCTTTCGGAGAATAGTTTATCTTACTACGCGATCCAAAAAAGAAAAGGAAGGAGAAAAGAAGTCATGATATTCCCATTGTTTTCGTTTGTTTTCCTCCCGTCTAAGAAATCTCTAAAGAGAAAGCAATTGACATGATAAAGACATCTAAAGATTAACTACGTACTTAATTGTAAAGAAGGCCGCATATGATGATGTTTTTATATAAAGATTTTGGTGTGATACAACTGGACTGCTGCCCGCGTGGCCACCAGATCCGACCCGTTTACGAAGTTTGAATTCAGATGGGTTCGGATTCGGGTTCGGATATAATGTCAAATTGGACGTGAGATAAATAAGTACAATATGTTCGAATTAATATTAAAATTGAACTTTGAGCAAAGGCTGTCCTGCACTGTGTTAATTTGAGATAGTATTTGATTACCAAAAGTCAAGTCAAATACTATTTGCCACTCTCATTAGAAATTTTAGTGATGGGAAAAAAAAAGGAAGATACCTTCGTGAGGAGGTTTTGAGAATGAGTGCCACTGATCATGCCCATGAATGACGGGGAGAGCAAGATGGGTAAATCAAGGGGTCAACAAAAAAAAATTAGCCAGTCCCAGGAATAAGGAGACATTTTTTTTATATTTTTACTAGTTTTGAGAAGTAATTTTCAATTTTTCCACTAAACAGGTCTAATGGTTCTTTGATATGCATCTATTCAGAAAAAAAAATTATTAATTGGATGAGTGCGATTAATTTGTTGACACACATTTAATGGGGTTTTCCTAAGCAGCCGTTAGGTCTTATTTAGACAATGTACTTTAAGACACTTAATTATTATGAGTCTCTCTTAACATGTAAGAACCAATGTATATAGAAGCAACAAACCGAAAGTAGCCCTCCAGTCTTAGCACATGCATCCAAAATTCATGCTGCTAACATAGCAGCAAAAGCCTCCACCAGAGACTTGATCACCAGTGGTTCATTTCTTTTGGACAAAGGGCCAACCCTCCTCTCTAGATCACCGGTGGTTCATTTCCTTTTGGGAAAATGTAAATAGTCCACCCTCCAGTGCGTGGGATCCTGTGTACAGTGAGATCTCGTGAAATCGTGCTTCCTCGGTTTACGGGGCTGCACGTGGGATTTGCACATCCACAAGCTTGGAACTTGAAACAGTGAAACACCGAAGGCCTCAGGACTCGGTCAATGTTATAATTTTGAAGAGCCACTATATTAGCACACAGTAGAACTACACACAAGCTCGTTGATTTGTTCAAAGGGTATGATAGGCTTTATATGACAAATGCTTCTGGGTAACAGCTAATGGGTCATGTCATACCTTCTTTTTACTTAATTTTCTACTCTTTTATTGCATGACTATGATGAGAGAGTCAAATTTCTTTAGGTTCAAATTGAGAAAGAATAAGTTGATAAAATATATCCAATGGAGACCTATATGTGCTTTTCTTGTTAAAGTGAATCCATTTTCAAAATTACAGTCCAAGAGAACCTAAGTTAGATGTCATCAAATCATGGGATAACACCACATCATCTACTTAGTATAGTATCAAACAAGTGGCGACATGAATAAGAGAAACGTAGTTAGTGACATATAGGCGGAACATCTGATCAGTAACTATAATTACTATATACATCCAAACAAAGCATTTCAGCTTAAGAGTGCACGGGGAGAATAATATCAAGGGCGGGCGTCATGTTACAACCAATTATCAATGCATCAGCAAGGGGCTAAAACTATATGTATACAAGGTTACATATCTTGATAAAGTAGCAGAGACGAAGTCTCATCTAACCCAGTGATCGGTAATTCGAATAATTCGATCCAGGACAGTAAGCACAAAAGAATCGAGTTAAGATACATTTGATTGATTCGTGTGATCACCTCTTGACTACCTGGTATGAAGGTTTGCATCATCAGGATTCAGCAATCACCGGCGGTGTTTCAGCTACAGGAGGTATAGCATCCACCTTGTAGCGCAGGCTCTGTGAAAAATGAAGAAACCAAAATGAAAATTACTTCACATAATTCTACTAGGACAAACAAAAAAAGGGCTCCTGGCACCCACTTCCAGATATCCATCTTTCCATTATAGAGTCAAAGTATCAGTAGGATAGCAGCACAGAGACATAATAGGGGGTCAATATTTGCCTAAATCACTGTTTTCAGTTTCAGTCAAGGTGGAAGATCAGTCTGAAGGCGACCCTGAAACAGGTAAGCTCACCAATTTCAGACCAGTTTCGATTTTCAACTAATTTTGGCAGTTTCAGCAGAAACCGTTGAAACAGAGCAAGTCTTAATTTCAGGTCTGTCACAAATCTTATCCAAAACTAGCGTAAAAAAAACTAATTAATAGTGTCTTAGCTCTCTCTCTCTCTCTCTCTCTCTCCACTCATTGATCCGCCCTCTCCCTCCTGCCACTCATAGTTTCTAGCACAACCTACCATCACTGGTGTGTAGATCTTGGTAACCCAAGGAGTGTGCTGTGTAGCTTCTTTCTATATTTTCCTGAATTTCTCCTTCAATCTACCCCATTTATTTTCTATTTGTCAGAAGTATCTTAGTTTTATGTGGGCCTTGGTCAGTCTGATGTGTCATAATGTTCAGTTAGTAATGTAATTTTTCCTAACTCTACTATTTTCTAATCTTTTTCCTGCAATTCTTTTTCTTAACTTTTACAAAGCTTTCATTCGTTTTAGTTTTTTACATGTTAAATGAAGACCAATCTGGAACCGTGAGAACTGAAACAGGAAAAACGGCCAACTATCAGAAGCCTTTTAGTTACTTATTTTTTGACCCAAACCGAAACATGAACCTTGATCTAGATATCACTCAACAATAAGACCCTACCATTGATAAGAGCCTTGAGCTATGATTTTAATGTTTAACGATCAAGATTCTTATATAAATGACCTAACAAATTTACACTTTACAATTTTGCCAATTACAGACCTTGATCTTCTTTTTCATAAATGCAACTTAACAGGACATATTAAACCAGCTAAAGCTATGGAACAAAGAAGGGAGCTAAAAGCTAAAGCTATTTTACCTTTTTAAAGAATGCAGAATAAGAGTTGTCCCACACAAGTCTGTAGGATCCAGCCAAGATTGTGCAGAAATTCCCCTTTGAATGAATGCCAAGAACATTAAAATTATTCAAAGAGCAACAAAGGAGAATCGGTGAATGTAGCAGTAGCAGCAGAACTCACCTGGTCAGATTCATATCGTTGATATGGCAAGATCAGCTGCAAGATAAACCTTCATAAGCAGGCTAAGAGAAACCAAAATTATTCTACATGAAGAATATCATGAAAAGTTGGTTCCAAATTTAATAAAGTAAAAGAAGAAAAAAATCATTGCCCTACTTTTAATAGCAATCCCATAATTCTGATGGCAATGAAACTTACAGTTTTCTCTCCTGAAGGGCCAACATACTCCACATGGAAACCAATATCCTGTTCAAGTAAAATTATAATGTTACAGACTGGTATCTTTTCCTTCAACATTAGAAGCAAAAAAATTGTTTAAACAAAAGCAAATTGTCTAAGAAAAGTCTAGGTTTCATTGTTTTAGAAAAATAAGAAATTCCAACGTCAAGACACTAAAGGATAGCCAGTGAGGTCCAAAACCCTTTCCCATCATACCAAAGATACATGGCGATTTAATCATATTCATTTACTCGAGAAGTTAGGGCACTTTCAATAGTCCGTACTCGATTATCAAGATTTTGGATTAAATGGTTCAGCCAATACATGGCAAATGAGATGAAACATCTTAGGCACAAAATCGTGCTGCCCATGTACTGCATTTTCCAATGCGCGACACACTCAAAATAGTCAAGATCATTGCTCAAAAGCTTTATCGTCACAACAGAATCACATTCTCCTAATAGCCCATTGAGGTACTTGATCAACATACTAAATTTTTCAGTACCATGGAAATTCATACCTAATTGACAACATATCCAAAAAGTGATGCAAATAAATAATAGAACTGCACAAAAATATTTTAAAATTCTTTGTGAATAGAAAAAAGGTTTAATTACATCTACACCCTTGAACTATACATGATTTTCATATAGACCCCTAAATTATTTTTTTTTACAATGTCCCCCCTAAATTTTGGAATAATTTTAACGTCACCCTTCTATTAGTCTACCATTAGCTAAATTGGATGACTTAGCTTACATGACAGTTATATAAGAGTACATTAAATAAAAATGGCCTAGATGCCCTCCTATTTTCTCTTATCCTCCTTCCATATCTCTATCTCCATCACGACATCACCCCCTTTCTCATTCGCCACCACCTCCTCCTCCACCACCATCACCTCCTCCTCATCGCCACCACCTCGGCATCACCCTCTTTCTTCTCCGCCATGACCTCCTCCACCTCCTCAACCGCCACCACCTCATCTGCCATCGCCGACGACCTTCCTCCTTCACAGTACTCCATGACAACGCACAAATAATACAGAGATGCATCGACTCCACGTACAAGGTGGTCGAGAACTAGGTATCCGCTTCTCTATCGCCGCCCTCTCTAACTTATTCTTCTTCAGTATCGCCAACTTATTCATCACCTTCATCGCGTACGCAGGCATGGCGCACCCTCGTCACGTAGTCGGCACAAATACACCATCCTGATGTCTCCGCTCCTGATATGGCACACTAGCTTGAAAGTTCGTTGGGCTCGGCTCAACTAAATAGGCTCAGGCTTGGTTGGAGGAGAGCAATGCGGCCAGTAGGAGGCGGTGCGTGTAGGCGAGGAGCAGTCAAGGGAGAAGCTCGAGCGACAGCGGTCGTCGTAGCTTTCGATGCTGCTCATCGAGCTCTGGCTCGAGTTCACCATCTCCAAGCCCATCTCGATATTAGACTCGAGTAAGAAATCCAACATGTCGTAAGTTCAAGGATGAATTGGCCTTGGCGAAGAGGATGGGGGCCTCCGCAGAGATCATGCGGACGTCCTCATCGGCTTTCATGATCTTCTTGATCCGCGCCGGCATGCTCGACCTCCTGTTGCCGCTGATATTATCCTTCAGCAAAGAAGGGAAATTGCCGGATCGTTGGGTATACCGCTGGTGGCGGTGTCACAGAGTTGAAAATGGGTGAAGAGGTGATATACTTATTATAGATATAATAGTTATTAGGTATTTTTCGTCATTATATTTAGTCATTTCATTTAGACTCAAAATTTAGGGGGAACATTGTAACAAAAAATAATTTAGAGATCTATGTGAAAATCGGATATAGTTTAGGGGGTGTAAATGTGATTAACTCTAGAAAAAATATGGAAGTTACCCCCCTAAGGAAAAATAGCTAGTCATGTCAAACTAAAAGATCTGTTTTCCTAGTATATCTTTAACAAAGTTGATGTTTCTGATCTCATCAACGCACATAAAAGTGTTGACCATAGAGTACTTCTGAGATAATAACATGAGGAAACTGTTCAAATTTGTTTTAACAACTACCAACAAATCACGTAATAAGCCACATATGATAAGCATATAACTGATGTACCTATGTACAAAATAAGCATTGCAAGAAGAATTAACAATACATGGGCAATTAAAGAACCTTCAGAAAGAGCATACCAGGCTAAGCGTCCCTTGTATCAAGGAGAAGTCCCAAGCAATATATGAATTTACAGATTCAACAGTTAAAACGACCTGAAAAGTATCGATTTCTTATGTGAGCAAATATCTATTCTAAAGTTCCAACATCTCATTCTTATACTCTATTCCAAAGCACTGTAAGTGTCTCAGCCAAACAACAAATAGAAACAAGGAAAAGACATGTGTCTTTGAGGGCACACTATATAATTGTTTATTTCAAGACCAGCTGATATGTTAATAAGTACCTAAACAAATATGGATTGCAAAAATTAAGATTTATGAGTAAAAAATAAGCAATAACAAAATTCCTCTGATTCCAATTTCTCACATAAAATAAAGCAAATATATTTGAAATCTTGTGCTGTTTTTCAGACTCAAAGCACAATTTTCATGTTATTTGGTTAAGTAATAGAGACTCAAAATGGTAAAATTCTAATCAAACTTCACTATTAGATGAACTATGTTATCAGAAAAATACCTCATGCATTTTTCCAGCAGAAATTATTGTTTCTTTGTACTCGTCACTTTTCCTGCAAAGGAAAGAAAAAAATAAAGACAAATCATTAATCCGAAGATGGTAGTATCTGCTTGCATCCATCTTCTAAATATTAAAATTTTTTTTTCTTGGACCAGATTCCACATGAGGCAGTCTTTGGCCATAAATGTTAATGGAATGAGGGGAGAACATGCCTTAATTCAGCACTACCAGCTTCTTCTGCGGATATAAAGAATGGAGAATTCACAAAGACTTCACTGCAGCAGATAAACTATAATCAGAGAGATCCTCAAAGATCATAGAAATAAGTTAATGAATAATAGGAGTCTCTTGCCAAATGGACATTTAAGTTATAAAAGAAATAGTCACATTACTTAGATAAAGTTAATACACAAGCTAGAATAAGCTAAGTACAATGACAATCTGTTGAGTCTGCATCAAATTAACATCTCATATACAATTTAAGAAACATAGAAGCGGCAAATTTCTGAGATTATGTATGAGAATTTGTTCATCGTATAATTCTCCATACTGTTGAATAACCTTGGAGGGAAATGATGCAAATATCAATGCTCAATTGCCTAATTGTGGTTCTTTGGGTCCAATTGCATCCAACAATGGATCTCTCTGTTCAATCAAAGTCAATTTTATTGTTTAGTTGACTTAATTTGAGCAAACTTGTTCCTTTTTTGTTTTGGTTGAGTCAATTCTCGATCTTGGTAAATAAAGTTAGTCAATCGTTAGTTTGAGTTATAACTAAGTTTTCAAGGATGTCCACAGCGAGTCAAGTTATGTATCTGATCTTTGTTGGACTTAAAGTTCAGTCAGATTTGGACTAAAATCACAAGCGATCAAGCTGCTAACCAATCCTCATATTCCTCTAAAATCACATATGAGGCTACAGAAAGAAATAAATATTGGTGGATTATTCCTAAATGCTTCCAATGAAGATAGAAACTGCTAAAGCAACAGGAACAGTAAACAGCTTCCTGAACAATATACTTAATGAGAGCTAATAGCTAAAGTGCTAAACCATCTCCAAAGATGATGACCTAGAATGAACAATATAGACTTATAGATGTCAAGATAAAGGGAGACATTCAAACAAGCTAGCAAGCTCTATTAAATCTGAAAGGAATAGTGAATAACAGAAAATAATTAAAAAAAGGAGAAAATGTTTGACATAATCTTGAAAAAGTAATAATAGTTACCCTATGAATTTAGTAAATTTATCAAATTCTGAGGTGTAGACATTCACAGCTTGTTGTACAATAGATATTTTGTCCATCTCTCTGCAAAACATAACCATGAGAAAAAAAAAACAGAGAATTCAAAGAACTAAAAGTGCAAAAGACCGACAAAAAAATGGCTAGAATACTAGGACGCATTGAAGTAAATTAGAAATATACAAGCTTTAAGCAAAGCAAGTTGCCCCACATTTTCCTCGACTCAGCACGCCTCCAGGAAAGAAGTAGAAACAATCGGATGGTAAGCACCATTTTACTCAGACTGTATAGAGATGGTCCATAACGTTCTCTTTGTTCTTCCATGGGCCTGAAAATAAATTTTGCCTTAAACGGATCACATAATAGACATGATCCAAAAGGATACTCAACAGAAAAGGCTAAACCAAAATGTTGAGGAGAAATTTACACCTAAGGACACATTATCATACAGATCCTCCATTATTGATATCTGCTAAATTACTCTCATTATTGAGCTTATTATAATAATACAACCAGTTGGCAAAAACTTATTGAATCAGTCGCGATTGACAGAGATGAAGTGTTGCATGACTGATTGGATGAAGGGTAGTCTAAGTTTGGGGAAGAGAGGACCCCGGTCGTTCAAAAGACGAAGTTTAGTCCAAGCGACCACAGTGGAGTGGAGCAGCCGCGACTGACAGAGAAACCTTTCTAGGAAAGTTCCACCAAATTTCAACTAATAAAAAAAAACCAAGTAATCCTACAAAAAATTTCATGCTTGAATATTCGACCTCTCTAACTTGATTTTCTAATTTATTAGAAAAAAAAATTCTCCAAATGATTTGGATTTCTTATGGAAAGAAAATATTCTCCCAAATTGCCTCCTATTATTAAGAGGAAGAATAAGGATTTACCTGGTGAGAAATATAGTTGAAGCACAGTCAATACTGAATATATGATTTTGGGGATTTAAATTATGCTAAGTGTAACTTTTCTTTCCTTTCATGTACAGAAGAGTAAAAAAAATTACCCTTGATCATCATTTATCTGTCGTATGAAATCTAATAAAACCTGCAGAAAATGAACGAGGTAATTTAATTAGACTAGATAGAGTATATTGGCCACATATAAGTCTAACATGAATAAAAGCAACAATTCCTAATACTAACTAATAATAAAAGATATAAAACATTGAGATGTATACTTTGAATTCGGTAAACCTAGAGCTGCACTAAATCTTTATACTAAAAATCAAAGCATGCCACTTGCAAACATATAGAAAGAGATTGCTGTTTGACATCGGCCTAGAATAGTCTTTATATAAGGTTGTGCCCAAATTACTATTTCAGTAAAAAAATTTCTGTATGTTCACATTGGTACCTGACTAATGCTTTCCTATTACATCTAGAGAAAGTCAAAATTTTAAACATATATAAGAGGGGTGGCACACAATTGCCTGAGCTGAAATTTACATAACCAATACTTTTGACACCATTTTTGAAAGTGTTATGCTTATCTAAGCTAGGTATTACTATAATCTTTTAGAATATCATAACTCTGTCTGAGTTACAAAGAGTCATAGATTAATAACAGAAAAAGAAGTGCATGAGACAGTAATTTTTTGTTCTGTTCAACATAACAAGACAATATAAAAGCACCACAGAATAAGAAAGGATGAGAAGATTAATAAGAAGCTTCCACCATCTAACATACCTGTGGTACTCCAACCAAGTACTTAACAAGTGTCTTATATACACCTGTTGCAGAACCTAACTGTGCTAACTGTCTCCTTCTGGCATATCAACATGCATACAAAAAGTACATAATTTAGATTTTCTGCGGTAACTTCATGTACTTAGCATGATGAACAATTTCTCGTTACAAAAAGAAAAAGAAAAAATAAAAGAAAAACACCTCTCCATCTGCTGCTTCCACAGCAAGGCATAACGATCACGTATGCTTCCACCTGCATTAACTAAAGCATCAATCTCAGCTTGCCTATTTCTCTCTGACCGTTCTCGCTGTTGTCGGATTAAAGAACCTCGAAAATCTTGTGGCATGTATGTCATAACTGCAAATATATTTAGAGACTACCTGGTCAATTGTCAAGAAAGTATCTCAGCAATGGCCCAATGCACTAAGAGTATTTTCCTCAGTACCCATCAGTAGATATTTTTCACTCTAGGGCATTAAAGAAGAGTTGACGTGTAGTCCAACTTTGGTGATTATTACCCAAATATGCATCGGTATCATATGGTTGCGAAAGAGAAAGCAAGAAAAGCACTATGATGGTTAAAAGGCCAAGGTATCATCTAAATCCAGGCTCAAATTACATTGTCAGATGCCACATAACATATCAAATAGACATGGCAACAATCTGAGGGTAACATTAAGATTGATGAAGCAGGTAAACTCTGATGGAGCTGTGGTGTTCATTAAATGTTTTAAAAGCTTCCAAATAAGTATGTGTAAAAAGAAGTGGCTTTCCCAATTTAATTATTATAGTTGAAAGATGAGCACTGCTCCATGAGTCATCATAATATTAGATGGGGCTTAATTTATATATATATATATATATATATATATATATATATATATATATCCTTCATCTAATCTATAATGACAACTCCTGATCTAGTCACGGTACTGTATAAATTGGAATATCATGAACAAATAGCGATAACAAACCTGTATTAAATATATTGTCAGCATTTCTTAACTGGAAATTTTCTAACTTCTTTAAAATGATTTTGAACTTTTCTTCAGCTTCATCAAGAACAGCAACTGTATCAATATCTTCAGGTGTGACCTTCTGTTGAAGCTGCAAGCATGCACACAAAAAGGCTAATTATTTGAGATTGCTCATGAGAAAAGATGTTCAGACTTTAAACTGTTAGGACCAGATTCTAGGTGGAAAGCAAACAGAGCTTTTAAGTAATGACTCAGAGCTACCAAAAGAAATGTCTTTATCAGACTACAGGAAGCCTCATTAGTTGTGTTCATGCTATGAAGATAAATCATATACTAAGCAATAGCTGAAAGAAGATATATGTACCACTCTTGGACGATGGGATTTGTCAAGCAAAAACAGGATTTCTTCGATCTGCTCCCTGTTTTTCCACAGGTTTTCGTCAATTTTGTGTGCAGGTTCACTCTCTGCTTCATGTGCTAGTAGTTGTTCATCTTCACATTAGAAAAAAAATAATGTTATTATTTACAAATAAAAAAATGTTACACCTATCTTCTCTTTCATGTAATAACTAATCTTAAATTCTGAAAAACGTAATTTTGATAAACAACAAGATTCCAATAGAATTATAGAAAGAAAAAAAATGAAAATTTAAAATTATTCCTACCTAAGAGAATTACAAATTGTCTTCTAACTGGGAAAAAAATTGGACACTAGTAGAAGAAAAAAAAAGACACTAATAGAAGAAAAAAAAGACGACAAAAATTCTCTATGTATGATACAACTTATTGGAACCATCATACCTTGTAAGTGAAAAACATTACAATAATATGCATAAGAATAATTAGCTAAGGTTCCATCACCCATTAAGAAAGAAATATACTTGAACAGAAAAAAACCAAGATAAGATGCTCTCTATCTATTTCAAGATTGCTTCGTGTCAGGGGTCAACTATAATCAAACTCAAGATAAGATGCTCAATTTCAACATGCCCCTTCCCTTTACAAGTTAATTATGGCCTCTCCAACAGTGATCTTTATACAGTTCTCCGGTGGCAGATGTATGATCCAACAGTCTACTATTAATAGAAACACATCTGAATTAACCTAAGCAAAGTATAAATATTGTAACTAATTCGTCTAATATCTCTGCCAAACAGCCCTAATAAACTATCTGTTCTCAGGAGGCAGGAGCAAACAAGTTCAAGTAATCTTCGCATAACATTCAACGTTGCTATTATTTTGCGTACATCCGGCAATATGATAGAAGCAACGGCAAAGAGAAACATTTTCAAACTTCACAATCAACAAAATGAGATTTCCAATTTTACCAAATAAGAAAAGTGAAGAGTTACGTATTTCGCTCCAAAAGCCCCAATCTTTATAAATAACTACTACAAATCCACGATCACTGCACAATTAAGCACATCTTAGTCACCAAAGCCAGATTCTTAAATCATTAGCACGATAAGCAACGCCAAAACGACATGTTTTCATCAAACGACCGCCAACCAAGGTCCAAAACCCTAATATGACACTAGAAAGCGCAAAAATTTGATCAAGAGGAATCCAATAATCACCAGGAGCAAGGGGAAACTCCCTCACGAGGTCATCAGAAAGCCTCTTAAGCTCTGCGGTGAGGCGAGAGACGTCATCGGTTAAAGGAGGAAGGGGGTAATTGTCGTAGTAGCGAGCAAGAAAAGCCCTGGTGATCGGCACCAATCCATCCGTGGAAGAAGCCATTGACGATAAATAAGAGATCTACGGAAAATGGCTCCGAATACGGACCACGGAGTAATCGGCGGCGATCAGCGACGATAGTGGTAGGTATCGCCGGAATTAATTATTAACGCTCTTAAGACTCTCAGTTGATGCAGAGAGAGAGAGAGAGAGAGAGAGAGAGAGAGGAAAGGGGGAGAAGAAAGAAGAGGGAACGGTGGAACGGACAAAGCACGTGGGTTGCACGTGCCGGGATCGGACTATGTTTATTGTTACCGGAGTGAGTCAGAAGAAGTCTTCACCGGCTTCGTAGCGTGAGATGGTTGGTGAAGATAAGAGTTGACCGGAACTATACAAGGGTGGGAGTTAAGCTGATCTGTGGTGATCGTACTTCAGTTAATAGCGTGTAGCGGTAGGAATATACGAGGTTTTAAGTCCTATCCCTTGTGGGGAATAATTTAAAATTAAAACTACTTATCTAAAAAAGTTTAAAAGGAAGAATATTTAAATTTTGAATTTAAAGTTTTGATGGTCATCAAATTCTTTGCACTGGGGAGTACTGGGGAGTTAATTCTTAAATTTGTTTGTTCCCAGATGCTGCTACTAACTTTTTGAATTTATTTCCTCACAACTCACAAGTATCAGCTATTCATAAATTAGTCCACTTTTATTCGTGAATTATAATTAAGCACTATTTTATCCTCTTATCTCTATATAAAAAGAAAAGAAAAGATAATATTCGGTCAACATGCATGAAGATGTATTTACGTGTTATTATGGCCGACAATTATTAGAATAGTTAGATTATGTTTGGCACTAATAATTAAAGGTTAATTAGCTACAAACCTAGGATAGCTTTCGAAAGATTTTTATCCCAAACTACAATTTTTTTGTAACTAGATTAAATTCTTTTAAGGGGAAAATTAAATTAGAAGCCTATACATTAAATCAATTTGTAGTCAAGCAAGAATAAAGGGAAAAAATAAAAATAAAAATAACTTCCTGCTAAAATATCCAAAAGAGATGCTATCAAATTTGTTTACTTTGTTTACACCATGTTGTCCTCAATAATTGTCATTTCTTAAGCAACACTCATCATCATATATTCCCAAATATTTGTAAAAAAATTGGTGTATATTTGAGCATATATGCCCACTAACACACCTTTTTTTTTTATTATTTGATATCATTTGATACTCAAATATATATTAAGGAATACTGATTCAAAAAAGTATTATGTTGTCTGAAAAATGTACTATTTTTTAAAATGATAAATTTGGATTAAGTAGAAAGCAAGTTTTTCTCTCCTCATTCAAAAATAAATTAATTAATTTGGCCCCCTAAAAAATAGCCCATTTTTTCGTGCAAAAACCTCGTGTCCATTTAGCATTAAGGTATAAAAGAGTAACATAAAAACCATGGACAAGCTCACCCTCAATGTCATCACAACAACAGTGCTCCTCCTCTCCATCTCCATCCCCATAAGAGGTTTATATACATATATAACTCATCCACACCATTATAACAAGCTAGCCATATAGACATTCTAATCTTTTCACACACTACAAATGTGCAGGAAAGCTAGAAGCCGACTTTAGTTACATCCCTGCAGGAGGACAGTTGACGGAGTACGACATTCTCGACGACGACATCGTCGTCCCCCGCCGCCGGTTTGCCGGGACCTAGGTATGCTCGCAATGTCGGTGCTGCTCCGATGGGAAGAACTGCAAGGTGATGCAGTGTTCCTATACCTTGGTTTGCAACCTCCCTGGCCGGCCGTTTGGGACGTGTTCCTTTAAAACCCACTGCATGTTACTGCAACTGCTGCTCATTATATCCACCACGTACGCTGTGATCTCGAAGCATAGAGATTATATATACTTGTAGTTACTTTACTGCTAGTGAGAGAAGTGTTTGCTGGCTAATTTAATTATCAGTGAAAGCCTATTATCATGATATACTTCTTTATCGAAAACCAAGTGAATTTTTTATGTAAATAACCCTAAGTATACTTTGAGGCCTTAGTTGTGAGAAATTCCTGCAATCTTTGCTGCAGTGTGTGCTCTACTTAGAGAAAGTCTTAATTATAAGATGGTTTTATGGAAAGATCGATGTGGATTTAACAAAATTAAATATTCTTCTAAATTTTGGCTCAAAAAATTTAAAATAATATTTAAAAAATTATTTTACTATTTACTATTACTCACTGTTAAAAAATCAATTATAAAAAGGCCTCCTTTTGAAATCTTTGGTCAGTTTCTTTTAGGACGGCTCTGCTACGATGCTATTATAATTTATGAATTTTTTTATTATTATAAAGGTAGCCTATACCAAAAATCAATTATTTTTTTCTTGGTACAAATAACCTAAAGAGATATGGTATAAATTTTATTTATTTTGTTTTGACCAACTTCTTCTGCGTTTTCCTCAATAATTGTGATTTTTTAAACAACACTCATCATCCGTTTAATTTGCGTGGCCATAATCCAATCGTCAAACTTTTCATCCGATATAGATATTAGTGCTACATTTTAAAATATTACGTATGATAAATGATCTAACTACACATAGAAGATGCAAGAAGAGCATTTAAAGTAACATCAATGTGCACTTACTTTCTTATCAAATTACGTTATTCTAATGCCTAAGTAGACGCTACTCAGTGGACCTCTCTGGAGAGGATTTCCAACGTTAGAGTTTCTTTATCTAATTTCAAAATAACGCAAATTAAGGGAGATAGTACTTCAAGTTGTAACCTATGTATATATAGCGTAAGTTACTGCCATAATATAAATTAATTAGGAGTTAAGGTTACTTACAACCATATTGTAACCTAAAAAGGCATGAGCTACGAAAAGGTGAGAGCGTTCATGGAAGTCGATATCTATAAATTTTCCTACGCCTCTCTACCATTTTATCATCTCATAAACCATGGACAAGCTCACCGTCAATGTCATCATAACAACAGTTCTCCTCCTCTCCATCTCCATCCCCATAAGAGGTTTATATACATATATAACTCATCCACACCATTATAACAAGCTTGCCATATAGACATTCTAATCTTTTCACACACTATAAATGTGCAGGAAAGCTAGAAGCCGACCTCAGTTACATCCCTGCAGGAGGACAGCTGACGGAGTACGATATTCTCGCCGGCACCGGCGTCCCCCGCCGCACGCTTGCCGGGACCCATGTATGCTCACAATGCCGGTGCTGCTCCGGTGGGAAGGACTGCAAGGCGATGCAATGTTGCTATACCTTGGTCTGCAACCTCCCTGGCCGGCCGTTTGGGAAGTGTTCCTTTAAACCCACTGCATGCAATTGTAATTCTTGCTCGTGATTTAAGCACCACAGAGGCTGTGATTTAAGAATAAGAGATTATATACTTGCTATTTTGCTGCTAGTGAGACAAGTATTCATTTGCTGGCTGTTAATTTAATTATCAATGAAAGCCTATTTTCTATATACATATAACTAATTGTGATAGATATAAATGTGTCTTATTTTTTCTTTTGAAGAATACAAAGATAATTCTATTGTTATAGTTAAAAAAAAGAAGATAAAATCATCTTTCTTTAACAACTTCATATGGTTTGATCCATGAATTAACTATATCTCCTTTACCTATAAATAATAATAATAATCAAACATACTTAACTTCATACATTTCATTCTCTAGATAATTTTTGTGAATTTATATCTCGCAAGGACTATTCGTTATCAAAACATAAAGTTTTCACTCATTTAATTAAAGCTCTGAAAGGAAATTAATACATATAAATAAATTAAATTTATTTAAGGGAAATCTAGAAGCCTATACATAAAATCAATTTGTAGTCGAGCAAAAATAAAAATAAAGTAACTTCCTTCTGCGAATAACCAAAAGAGATTTGCTATATACTTTGTTTAGACTACATTATCCTCAATAATTTAATTGTTGTTTCTTAAGCAACACTCATCATCCCTAGATAAATTCGTTGAATTTCTAAAAAATATATGCGAGCACATATACCTACTAATACACTATTTTTTTTAATTGACACTATTTGATACTCAACTCAAATACATACTCAAAAAGTGCATATTTTTCTATTATAAAAAATCCTTTTCTCTGAAGATATATACTTTTTTTTAATAATGACAAACTTGTATTAGACACAAAGCAGTTAGGTCTTCTTCTCCCCATTCAAAAATAGATTATACCAAAACGAAAAATAGCCAATTTTTAGCGCAAAATCCTCATGTCCATTTAATATAGGGGTATAAAAGAGTAACCTAAATACCGCAAGTTACTAATAGGAGTTAGGGTGTCAACCATCGCATAACCTAAAATAAGTGAACACGTAGATTACAAAATAGATAATTAGAATTCCTGGAATTAAACATCTGACCTAGAAAGGTATTGTAATACCCATGAAAAAATAATAATTTAGAGGTTAGTTATTTTTTAGAAATTCACTGAATTTCTAAAAAATATATGTGAGCACATATACCTAGTAATACACTATTTTTTAGGGTTTAGTTACGCCGACACCCTGAACTATACCCAGTTTTTACGGAGATTCTCTAAATTCTTTTATGTTACATGACCCCTAAATTTTAAAAACAGTTTCAATACCATCCTTCTATTAATATACCGTTGCATAAATTAAATTAGGAGAGTCAGCTTATGTGGTAATCACTTTAGGTGTGAAATAACCTAAATGACCTTGTTGGAGGGAAGATAACTTAATTTTATTTTGGTCTAATAATAATGAACAAATATGCTCTCATCTTCCTTCTTCTCTCCCATTTCTTCCTTCCTTCTATTTTCTCCCTCTCCAACGATGCTTCCGCCCACGACACCGATGAGGTACATGGTGAGGGTCTCCACGGCACTAGGACATCCCTCCCTCCTTCCCCACTCCTAGTAGTGTTCTACAACAACACATTCACGTTCACAGTGGCGACAGCCACCATGAACGAGGATCACGGTGAGGGTCTCCACGGTGTCGGGAAATCCCTCCCTCATTCCTCGCTCCTAGTGGGGTTCTACGACGAGCCAACTAAGGGCGGCGAGGGAGCCATCCTTGGGGTGGCAGACTACTTGGTGCTCAATGAGTGGCGACACTTTGGGGTGGCACGGTTGACGTTGTCGACTCCATCGCGATGGTCGGTGCTAATGCTGCTGACGGTAAGACAAGGGAAGGGAAGGTGGGGGAGATGAACAACGAGCAATGGGGTAATTTATTTACAAAATTTTTATAAGTTAATTGAGGGTATTTAAGTAATTTTAGAAATTAATTTCTTTTTATTGGCTAAATTGATGACAAATTTTTTTTGTTAGGGGTATAATTGGTCATCACACGTTTTTCGTCACCGTGGTTACTTGTTACACTTTGCACCAAAATTTAAGAGTGACATTGTAACCTAAAAAAATTTAGAGGGTCTTCATAAAAACCGAATATAGTTAAGTGGGTGTTAGTGTAATTAACCCTTTTTTTAATTGACACTCCACTCAAATACATACTCAAAAAGTGCATACAGTTAGATCTTCCTCTCCCCATTCAAAAATAAAATTAATTACTTTGGTCCAAAAATAGCCAATTAGGTTCTCCTACCAAAACAAAAGAACAGCCATTTTTTTTGTAAAACCCTCGTGTCCATTTATATAAGGGTATAAAATAGTAACTCAAATACTCTAAGTTACAATTAGCCCGCGTAGGTTACAAAAACATAATTAGCTTTCATTTATGAGTTACATGAACGCATACGGAGGTTACGAAAAGGTGAGAGTTGATGAATTTGAGAAAAGAAAGAAATTAAAATAGAATGAGATAATTGTGTAAAGTACATAAATAGGAGGAGATTACAACAATCTTTCCTACAATTAAACTTGTCTATCCGATAAATTAGGATAGAGCTGCTATATACAAGGAAAGTAAATAACAAACAGATTAACCAAATCAGTAATAATAATAATAAAATCTGATTTCAATATTTCAAAAAAAATAAATAATAACAAATAGATTAACCAAATCAATAACAAAAAAAAATGATACAAAGAGATTGTTCTTTTGTTTTGGTAGGAGAACCTAATTGGCTATTTTTGGACCGAAGTAAATTGTGAAAAATCATCGACAATTGTGAGAAAATAATGAGAACCAAAAAGGGAAGGATGTCGTTAGCGACCCTAAATATCACAATGAATAACATAAAATGGTTTAATAGAGAAAATATTAAAAGGTAAACGACTTTGTTTGGCAAGTGGACAAATAGAACAAGATTTATTAGAATTAGCAAAAAAATTTAAGAAATTTTGGGCAATAAATTCAAACGGGAAAATAATACATGCCCTAAGCGGTTGTGCCAAAGGTCGGTAGGTGAGATGGTGAGATTGCATGTTGATTGGTTTGAAGACGTGACTTGTTTAGTGGTAGGCTTTTCTGCTCCTAATGCCACGAGATAATAGAGTCCGTCACGCATTTCACCCAAACCAATTATCTTCCTCGTATCTAGATCCTACAAAATACACCAATAAGAAAAAAAATGTCACTGAACAATTTAAGCCTTTCATCAATTGCCCTACTGACAACAAATCAACATTGAATGTTGGAACAGATAACACATTTATAGATGGAATTCAAAGGCATGGATCCTTTATCAATAGTTTTGGCCTTCTCTCCACTAGGTAATAATACGGGTGATAACGAGCAATCTTTGTCTTTATGCAATATTTTTTATGATGAGGTGATATAATTTGTTGCACCATTATCGATAATCCAATTTTGACGAGTTAATTGAGACAAACCTGGTTTTGTGACCGTATTTGCCTTAGGATTAGGGGTACCTTATACCTGATTATTGAGAAGTTCCATAATCTGTTTTAATTGGGCCTTTGTGAATGTGATGTTAGGTCCACCTTCTTCACAGCTTACCTGGTTGACTGTAGAGTAACTGGGCTAAGCAAAGCCTGAGCCCGGATTGGACTTAGCCTTTGGATGGCCAGGGGGTAGCTATGTAATTTGTAATACTTTTGGACCCAATGCCCATCGGCATCACAATAGGTGTAGTGGGGTTGCACCTTTCCATAACCGGGTCCATTGCATCTGTGATTAAAATCAGGACGATCACTCCTCTCGTTGTTCCCTAGTGATGGCGGATAAAGCTTGCGGACAGACATGGCAGCAACCGAGGTCGGCTCGGTGGAGGAGGAAGCAACTCCTAGATGGCGTTGTTTCTCCTCTTGAGCTACAAAGGAGTATGCTTCGTGAACCAAAGGGGAAGGTTTCATCAAGAGGATATGGCTGCGAATTGCACCATAAGATTCACTCAAACCCATTAGAAATTGCATTACCTTTTGTTGCTCCGATTGTGGTGTTTCACAATGCATCCCTTGCTCATCCCATAGGATTTTTAATCGAGTGTAATAGGTGGAGACAGAGGTGGTTTCTTGCTTGTGGAGGGCGATGTCCCGTTGGATCTCAAATATGCGGGCTACATTGCCCTGAGAGAATTGAGTGTCGAGGTCCTCCCAAACTTCTCTAGCAATGGAATAAAAATTCACACTGTTAGCAATTTCTGGATCACAAGTGTTGACTATCCAAGAATGGATAATGTTATTACATCTTGACCAAATGGCGTGACCTTCAGGATCATCTTCTTTTGAAGGAGCTGAGATAGACCCATTGATGAATCCGAGCTTATTTCTTGTATTCAAGGCTCAAATCATGGATCTTTTCCAACTGGAGTAGTTATCTGCATTGAGGGGTTTGGAAATAAGAACCAATCCGAAATGATCGGAAGGATGGATAAAGTAAGAATTAGAGAGGTCAACAGGAGATTTTTCTTTCCCTACCTTTGATGGATTTGGTAGAACAACACCTTGGGAAGAAGAATGATTATCTAGCCATTGAGGGTAATGAAGGTTTTGATGGATTAGAGTATGACTGCAATATAACTTGGTTGCTAGGGTTCTAGCTCGATACTATTGAAAAAAGAAAGAAATTAAAATAGAATGAGGTAATTGTGTATTTCATTAAGATAAATCAAGTACATAAATAGGAAGAGATTACAATAATCTCTCCTATAATTAAGCTTGTCTATCCAACAGATTAGAATAGAGCTGCTATATATAAGGAAAGTAAATAACAAACAGATTAACTAAATCAATAATAATAGTAATAAAATCTGATTTCGATATTTCTTTCCAACACTCCCCCTCAAGTTGAAACCAAATCTGATTTGGATATTTCTTTCTAACAAATACCCCTCTCAAGTTGGAACCAAATCTGATTTCGATATTTCTTTCCAACAGGACGACCTATAAATTTTCCACACCTCTCTACCATATATTTCCTCATCTTACAAACCATGGACAAGCTCACCATCAATGTCGTCGCAACTACAGTGCTCCTACTCTCCATCTCCTTCCCCGTAAGAGGTTCGTATACATATATAACTCATCCACACCCTTACAAGAAAGCTAGCCATACACATTCTAACTGAACTCATCTTTGCTAACACACTACAAATGTGCAGGAAAGCTTGAAGCCAACGTTAGTTACATCCCAGCAGGAGGACAGTTGATAGAGTATGATACTGTCAACGATGTCGGCGTCCCCCATCGCACGCTTGCGGAGTCCAAGACGTGCTCGACATGCAAGTGCTGCGCAACCAAAGATGGGAAGAACTGCAAGATGATGCAGTGCTGCTATACCTGGTTCTGCAACCTCCCTGACCAACCGATTGGGAAGTGTTTCTTTCGTCCCTTTGCATGCAACTGCAATTCTTGCTCATGATATCCACCACATAGGCTGTGATCTCATAATAGATCGAGAATAATTATAATAGAAAGTGTATCTTTCTTCTCCTTGTTTGCTGGTTGTCAATTTTTATTATCAATGAAAGCCTAGCGTCTGACAGATATATCCATCTTATTAAAAGTTAAGTTACAATTGCTAGTAGAAATAATTAACTAAATTTTCTTTTGAAAAGGTGCAAATATAATTCTATTAGAGTATAAAAGATGATTCATGAGTTAACTCTCATTTATTTATGAATAATAATATAACGTAATTAATTTTCTCTCTAAAATCGTGCACACATATATAATTTTCATGACATTAAATCATGCGCGTTCTTCTGAGTTCTGTGAGTTTATATCTCAATTTTCACTCATTTAAATCAAGCTCTGGAAGGAAATTAACGAACCTTTTTAGCTTAAAAGGTTCTTAGTTTTCTTGCATGGAAACTAAAGGCAGTTCTTTTTGAACTCCAACTGCTGTTGAGGTGGATTAATGCTAATATGACTCAGATCGCTATCACATAAACTAGCTATGAATTTGCAGTTTAATTCCCACACTCAATCACCTTGATAAATATGCTACAATATTTTCAAGTTTTCCTACAAGAATAATTAAATTGTCCGAACTATTAAAAATATCGTAGAAAGAAAAGCTAAAAAATACTAAGATACCCCCATAAGAAGGTAAGGGTATCTAAGTCTAAGGGGTCTATGTATTACAGAAATAATTTAAGGAAGATATATAAAAAAATATCTAAGTTAAATTAACCCTTTTAAATTTGATTTTTTTTTTCAAAGTTAAATCACAATACCCTATTTGAGGTGTGTGTTTTTATTGGTATTTTATTAAAAAAAAACATATCCGACCCGCTTATCTAAATCCGGATCAGACTAGCTATCGGATCGGATGAATACTATCCGACCCGCTTTCACGCCTAATCGCCACCCGCGAGGCCACGAAATACATAATTACCCCCCCCAAGTGGAGCAAACGGAGCAACTTATCCGCACTCTCTTATCCACTGCTTCTTCTCCCTCTCCCCCAACCTCGCTTTCCGATGGCCACGGCGGTCTCTCCATCGCCATGGAGCGTTTCCGCGCTCCGCTCCGCCCTCCCTTCCATTGCCTCGACTCGAACCCCGTCGCTTCGTTTCCCCGCCTCCCCTTCGTTCCCCTCGTCGTCGCGGCTCCGCTCGAATCACCGCGAGCCCAAGCCCTTGCGCTCCTTCTCCGGCCTTGCCGTCGAGTCACCTCTTCTCTCGCTCGGATCTGGTGAGTCGTATAACCCTACTTTCGGTTGAGCTAATCTTTTTAACTGTTTGCTGTTGGTTTATTGAATCTAGTCCAAACATAGACGCGAAAGATGGGAAAAGTTCGAATCTTGGAATTGTTTGTGTAGAATACTGAAAGCCATCCAATTTGTTTATATATACTAATTTCTGCAACGATTTGGTCCTAAATTTGTTTAAGATAAGTTGTTATTTTAGGTATCACCAATTTTTGGTTGGATACATAATACATTCTATGCTATTCAATATTAATGCTTATTTTTGACATCCAAAACAGTTGCCGACAGTGTTGTTGGTATTTACTCTTTTTAAACATGAAATATCCTGTGCGGAAGTAGTTTTATTAATACTATTCTATCCTTTATCAATTTGACCTCCTATTTTGTCTAAATACACTTAAAGTTGTAGTTTTTGAAGTTAGGATGAACTGATATGGAACTAAGTTTTCATTTGTGTATCATTTTCCTTATATTTATTCTACTTTGTTACACATTCTAATGTAATGATGTGGTGTTGAGTGTTAACATCTATTTTCATGAATGCGACCAAACATAGGAATCAAACAGGGGGTTCATTCAACTCAAATAGCAGCTTCTTAGTCTAAATTCTCAAAACATTAGAACTAAATCGTGTTAGATGGATTTCTGTTCTGACATCATTGTGATTGTTCTACTACATTTCCAGGCAATGCCCTCTATGAGAATGGTTTTAGTATTATAGATAATGGGAGCAAATTCTACGCGATGAGGCATGGCAAACGTGTCCCAAAACTTAACAGGCCTCCGGATCAACGTAAAGCACTACTACGTGGCCTTACAACACAACTCTTGAAGCACGGTAGAATTAAAACAACAAGAGCAAGGGCAAGTGCGATGAGGAAGTATGTTGACAAAATGATAACACTGGCAAAGGATGGGTCTCTCCATAAGAGGAGACAGGCACTGGGTTTTATCTATGAGAAGCAGATAGTCCATGCTTTGTTTGCAGAGGTCCAAGATAGATATGGTGAAAGGAATGGAGGGTATACAAGAATCATCAGAACCTTACCAAGGCGAGGTGACAATGCACCAATGGCCTATATTGAGCTTGTTTAAATGATTTGTTATTGCAGAATTTTTCTTATGCAGCTCGAGTCATTTAACTATGTTGAATTTTTTTCTGGATGCAAAACATTTACGATGGTAACTCGATGCTGAGCGCTGTTTCTTCTGTACTTTATATATCTTGCAATCATATATGAAAAAAAAAATATCATTGTTGCAGCTGACACCTTGTTAGTTAATTTATGTACCGGGGTAGCACAATGCATCGTCATGTAGAAGAGCGGTGATGTGAGAGTGTAAAACTTGCTGAAATATATTTGATATAAAACTGATCAATATGTTGTTCTTCAGATCGGTCAATATTGTCATTCAATGTTCATGCAGTTTGAAATATGCTTGACCTATGCACTTATTAGATCACTTGAGGTATTTTTCATACATATTGTTTGTCTTTTGGTTTTGCATCACATGAGTTCAGCACTGGTACCAGTCGACTTTTAGACTGTAAGAAAGTTGCAAACAGTGGGTAAGAAAGTATCAGATTGCTGGAACAAAGCACTTGGCTGAAGTCTGCAAGCTATGCATCCTATCTTCTTTGTGGTGCCTAATGGTACTTTCTGACTTAAATAGGTATAATTTGTTAGTATTGCTTGAAAGATTTGAGATCTCAATAGAAACCAGTGCATGTTACGTTTGAAAGAGAGCATCTTTCCTTACATTTGTCTTATATTTTGCATTAATATGAATATTAGTCCTTTTGATTTCACTCACAAGGGAGATTTCCAACATAACATGGCAAAAATATTTTTTGTCAAAAAAAACATGGCAAATATAATATCAGGCTCAAGGGCCTTGCTTTAATCTCCACTTCAAACTCGTGGAAGGGAACAATCGGACAAGCCATGTGAATCCCTCAAAAGGTGTTCGACCTATTGTTCTTGAGATTTACACTAATTTGGAAGAAAGTTATATGAAAAGAAAAAGAAAAAGACAAACTATCTCCAATCACCTTCACTCTTTTGAGTCTGTCTCTCCCAATCTATGAAGAGTATGTCTTCACTTCACTCTCTCTTAATTCGATCGCTATCTTCCAAGTCTCAACTCTTCTTTTACCAACACCCCACCCATCTCAATACAAAACGAATTCAGTACGTAAAATTTCAGCATCTTCGACCACGAAAGCTACAGTGCAGTGGGTGTGTTCAATCCTTCCAACTTTGAAAACAAAGTAGCATGCATGTTTCTACCTTATTCCGAAGCTCACACCATTTCTGGCACAAATAAAATTCCCCAACTCTCTTCAAGCCCCTCTCGATGTCGCCTTTCCGTACGGTATCGGCGACGTTATACCTTCTACGCCGTATTCTCTCAATACGGCCAAATGCACAGTTCACACCATCCACGTTCTAAACTTAGTAGTAAGTAGCACATCAAGCAGGTGGTTTTGTTGGCCTACGTATCCTAAGAAAAAGAAATTATCCATACAAAAAGGAAAGTGGATTGGATAAAAGAGAAATTACTCGCACAAAAGAGAAACAGAGACCAGCAAAATGTATTTATTTTTAAATCCATTGAAACTTTCTTTTCCTAAATATTAAAAAAAAAAGAGAAAAAGAATTCCATATTCATGCACGTGTAATTAAATTAAGATACAGTAGCACGAGAGTTAAAACGTTTCCGGTGTTATATAAGATTGCTGTCACGTGATTAGTATCTGATTCTTTGACACCACAACGAACCCGTGGGGACTATTTTATCATGACAAGCTTACCTCTTTTAGATTATGTAAAGATATGCTAATTTATTTTTGTAAGATTATTTTATTATTATTCACAGTGAATAAGGTTCATATTAATACGTCCTAAGTCCCTTTTTTTTTTTTAACATAAACTTTTAAAGCAAAGATACGCTAATCTTGTCGTCTGACGTCACGCCGCCATTCTCGCACGGGCCAAGTAATTATTAAATAGTACGAGGGCATTTTCAAAAATAATAAGGTATAAATTGTGACCACTCCCCCCAACTTTCTATCTCATATCTGCTTGTCTTCCCCCGGTTCTTCCTAACTCGTCGTCCGATTCCGGCGGTCAGAAACCTAATTAAGCGAACGATGACGAAGGTGCATTCGAAATCTACGCCTCATGAGTCGGATCTGCGTTGCTTATCGGGCGACGGCGGCGGCGTAGACGCCGCGATGGTGCTGACGGTGTGGCGGAAGTCGCTGGTACTCAACGGGAAAGGGTTCGCCGTCTTCGACGCGAAGGGCAACCTCGTCTTCCGAGTTGATAACTACGCCTCGAGAAACAAGGGCAAGGTCGTCCTTATGGACGGCTTCGGGAAGCCGCTGCTCACCATCCGGAAAAAGGTAAACAGATTCGAGTGCGTTTTCCGATCTCCATTTTCTATTGCCATTTCCGAATCCTAATTTGTTGATTGATATCGCTGGAGAATTTTCCTCTTTCGTAAAGATTTCAACTTTTTGGAAGTTCTCTTGATCCCTGAGCTTATAATTACGACGACAGTTTAAGTGGTTTATATAAAATCAAATTAGTAAATTTTACGAGGATTTGACTAAGCTTACCGTCCGATGTTGTTCCCACGTGTGCAGAAGCTGAGCCTGGGCGACCAGTGGTCCATCTACGACGGCGAGGACGTCGCCGCCGCTCCTCTATTCTCCGTCAAGAAGCACACGAGCTTCATCTACACGAAGAACTCGCTTCACGTGACTCCGGTATCCTGCGCCGCGAGCGGGGGCCGCTACGAGGTGGAAGGCTCCTACTCGCAGCGGTGCTGCGCCGTCTACGACGAGACGCAGCGGCGGCTCGCCGCCGTCGAGCCGAAGGCGGCGGTCGGCGTTGACGTCTTCCGCCTCGTGGTAGAGCCGGGGTTCGACTCCGCCGTCGCCATGGCCGTCGTCATACTCCTTGATCAGGCGTTCGGATCTCGAGGCTCGCTGCTCAAAAGCTTTTAACAAGCTGCGATAAGAGGAGATGGAAGAAGCGAAAGAAGTCCTTTTGATGCTTCCTTAGACTCTGGATTCGGCACCTTTTCTTTTTAGTTCTCAATACTTGTAAGTAAGAGTAATCATATACTATGTGACAAAAAATAAATTAATTTTTGATGAAATATTGAATTATATAACATTTTATAAATAGTAAAATTTTAGTAGTTTATCTTCTATATAAATCATTGAATTTAATAGATGCACTAAAATGGTAAAAGATATCTAAGGAGACCTATTTTGAATAAAAATTCTAGAAACTTATTGTAAATTTATAGAAACCATATACGAGAACATATGCTCACTAATACGCAGGTTTCTTTTATTTGATATTATTTGACAGTTAAATACATGCTTATTCAAAAAAATAAGCATTGTCTTTGATTGTAGAACAACTTCTAAACTAGTCTAACCATACATGTTCAATGGCTTCTTAATCTTGCATAAGAAATTTTATATCGATTTAGACTACTATGTACTTGATTGTAAATTAGTATAGTAATATAATAATTACACTTAATTAAATGTATACTGAAAGAAATACTTTTGATGCTTCCATACTCCGGGAAGCACTATGTTTGGCGTGACATCTAAAAAGAAAATTTTCTTTTTATAACCCAATACAATAGGAAAATAGTGGGAAAAGGAGAACATTTTAATCATTAATACATATGTATGAAGAATTATGAGAATTAAGGAAAAAGAAATCTGATTGTGGAACTCGTCTATATTTCTGTTCAACTCGCACAGAACAAGCCTCTGGATTCGAAGGGAAGAAAACAAGAAGAAAGAAAGCTCACCTGTTCATTACCATTCGTTGACAATGCCAATTTTCTTACAAATTTATGAAGTATACCATGTACCATTTACAGAAGACACGACAATATAAGCAGAGGATTTAATAAAACAATAAGAAACCAAATACAACGCCAAAGAGTGGTTATGGTTACCCATAATTTTCACAAACCAGATCTATCATCTACACCTGATTTGGGAGGAGGGAACGCTAGGAATGAGCATAACTCCATGGACCAAGATCCGGAGAAGTGCTTGATGCTATTGGGGTTTTGTATCATTCGACTTGCTGCTCCTAAATGTTGAGAGAGAGAAGAATGATCTTGACCCTGGTAGTAAAAAAATAGATTTGGAGTGATGCGACTGATATCAAACGATCTGCTGAAAGTGCATTCATTGCCTTCTATCAAAATGGAAATGGTTGATATAATTTTACAAAAACAGGCTCACCTTTGGTTGAGGTAGCAGCCACTGAAGCATGCCCTTCCCGCAACTTTTCCAATTTTAGTATGCTATTGTTTGATTGACCTGAAAGAAATATTCTATGTTAACCATTTAGGGAGAAAGTCTGCATGAAACTAGTTCAGACATTTTCTAGTTATATGTGGGTGGTTTAACATTAGTATCTTACCCAACCAAGGATCAAGTCTTAATGAAGATTTACCACTAGTTGGGAAGGTTTGTGAAAATCATACTAAAATTTCTTGCAAGAATATGAGTACTGTACCTGATAAAATGTCGTTCACCCGATGGTACTCAGGGGTTCTCTTGCTAGAATTTCCACAATCAAAACTCTCACTCAACATGGTCTTCTGGTGACTGTAAACCTTGGCTTGAAGGGCAGATTTCCTCAATAAAGAATCAGAGTACCTATTAGCACCTTTAGACTCTTCCAGATCATCCTCTCCTTCAGAGAAGACTGATGGACTGGACCAACCAGTCACACTGGCCTCCCCCTTGTTCTTTCGAGCAAACTTCAAAAGCCTCTTCAGACCTTTCGGAGCATCTTTCTGATAGATTAATGCCGGAGGATTCTCAGCATTTCCCCACTCAATGATTTCCGGTTCATTACTGTCAGTCTGTAGCACCTGGGATAGCGAATGATCGATGCATGGGCTCGATGATAACATTGGCACAAGCACAGGGGAGACTGCATTATTTAACAGGTTCTTTTCACACCATGTAAGAGCTTCCTCGTTCTCTACTTCCACCCATGCAGCTGATGAGATGCCCATATCCTCATCAGGTTGGAATTCAACTGTAGGTAATTCTAGCGAATTGCTGATGAAACTGTTAGGAGCAGCTAAACTTTGATCCATGCTTTCTTTTTTGTCAATGTTTAAGCCATTATCTATCGAAGTTTCTAAATTTGAGTCACCTTGACTTACAGGTTGAGCATCACAAACTTCTACTTCCTTAGAGATTGACTCAGTTGGAGAAGACTCCTTATCTGCATTCCTGATAAGATCTCTACTTTCTTCTGGAGAGACATTAGCTTGAGAAACTTTTGTCTTAGCTAAAACAGGGACAACACCAGAACCAATCCTAGTGCCTTTTCTCAAGAAGGGCTTTGATTCTGGTGGGACAACACTGCTCTTTTGTGTTACTTTGCTGTATGTTGGCTTAGCTGTGAAACCAAAGTCGTCTCCCAAAGCTGGTGTAGCTTTGGTTTTCACACTTCTATTGTTCTTTGTTGC
The DNA here is from genome assembly GCF_019914945.1 of Typha latifolia. Taxonomy (NCBI): domain Eukaryota; kingdom Viridiplantae; phylum Streptophyta; class Magnoliopsida; order Poales; family Typhaceae; genus Typha; species Typha latifolia. The sequence goes on along the minus strand of NC_133087.1, from coordinate 1,875,623 downwards.
TGCTTTTAACTTCTTCTCCTCTTGTCCTTTAATGGCCGGCTTGGAATCAGTTATAGTTCCTTTCTTGGCTTTCTGTTGTTCCAAAGGTCTCCATGTATTGGGGCTTGGTTTAGTATAGGAAGATGCACTTTGGACCTTTTGACGGCTTGGTAGAATATCTGACAAAACCATCTTAGGTGAGGACCTAGTAATTTGAGTCCCACTTGTTTTTGGCAAGGGTCCTGATGACAATGCATTATGCGTTGCTGGTGCTGTTGATCTTGGTGAAACTTTTTTGGAGACCGTTGGCTTCAAAACCTCCTTCGGTAAGATGGGTGGGGCAGAGTTTCGTCGTGGTCTTTGAGAATGAACTGGTGATATATGTTTTCCTTTAACAGCACCAATTTTTGAGACAGTCTCTTCTTTGCTCTGCTCAAGAGCACCCTGTAAAACCATAAATTGTGATTTCTTTGCAGTTCTTTTTTCAGCATTATCAGCTGGAAGTTTCTCATTCATTTTCTTCTTGTGCCGACTGTTAGAAACACCTTTCAGTTCATTGGAGGTATCCTCGAGCCCATTTGAACCAGCCTTTGTGCTTTTGGCTTTTCCAGGTTTATTCTCCAAATTCTTTATCAGCCTTTGGTTAATCTCAGATTCCTTCTGGCAATTCCGTTCAGCCGAGACAGTTGCTTGACTACTGATTTCCTCCAATTGGGGTTTCATTAGCTCCATGGGGTTACTCAGTGAAGAGGATGTCAAGGATGCCATACTTTCGACTTCTGACAACATACCACCCAAAGTATTAGCTTGTGATGCTCCAACCTCAGGTGTGGCAAAACTACATGCCAGAACATTGGATGTGTCCTTCACTTCAACTAATTTCTTTTCCTCTATCTCAGGAACCAAGATAGTGGGAGTGCTCTGTGGTGGAGTATCTGAGGTAATTTCCTGTGATTGATGTGTTACATAATTATGTGTTCCCGCACTCCACCTTCGTAATACAGACTTGTTGGTAGTACTAGACACATCCCCTGAACCTCTCTTTTTTTCAGTATCCATAATATTCTTATCCTTCTGCTTGCTCTCAAAAAGATTGATTGCATCTTGAACGCTCATCATTCTTGCTGCTGTGTCAGGTTTCTTTAATGGCTGGTCAGATTCTTCATCACCACTGTTGCTTTCATCAGCACCACGGTTAAGTGAATTCCGTTCCCTAGAAGGGAAGTAATTAAGGCTCTTGATGGTAAGTGTTGTAGACCTACGAGAACCCGATCTCCCTATCTGGACTCGTCGCATTGGAGATGCAGACCTTCTAGGTGATGCAGATCTTATAGCAGGCCGGCTTCTTTCTGCAACAATTTGATCTTCGTCACTCACCTCAGAGGACTCCTCACTTTCACTTGAGCTTTGACGCTCAACTTGTGCGAGTTTTGCTGGTGAGACACCATTACTGGCAGGGTTGGTGGTACCAGACCATGGCTCCGACATTTTTTCAGACATTTCATTTGAATCATGGGAAACCATTAATGGTTCAACTGAGGGTTCTGCTATTGGGCCATTTGAGATAATTGATAGATACTTCTCCAATGAATTTCTGATATTTGAAAAAGAAAAAATAAAATTGCTATATTATTGAAATAGAAAGTAACATAATAACAAGAAAGGTGCAAAAAAGCCACAGGCAATAAAAAAGAAATATGCATACTCAGACAAGATTTAAATATGACGGAAAACAATTAACAGCTAATTTTCGTAATGGTTATCAGGTTAGTGAAACTGTTCTGCAAAGTAGTCTGACCAAACTCTAAAAGATGCATGCATGAGAAAATCAAGCTTCTAGTTTTCCATATTCAGTTCTGAATTCCTTGCCGACATAGGAAGAATTATGACTGCGTCATCAATTTCAGAAGGTACCTTAAATCCACTGCTCCAAAATGTTCAGAAAATGCAACTAGATCAGAGATCTGCTTGGTAGAAAAATTAGAACTTGCAACCTGGTTAAATGAAGCTATCATCTCTTCCTTTAATGCCATGAGTCTTAGATCCAGTGCACGAAGTAATTCATTCCTGGCAGTTATGATCTTATTAGGTTAATATATACATATATGTGTGTGTGTGTGAGGATATAAATTTAAGGATATAGGGAAAAAGAGGATAGTGGTTACTTAGTAGCATCTGATGTAACTGTCTCAATCTTCATCTGAAAAAAGGTTCACCAGATGAGCTCCGAGCAACTAAAAACAGAATGTATCTAACAACAGTAGCAGAGGGGAGAAAAGGAAGGTAATGAGAAATGGCAATACCTGCTCTGTTGATCCCTCCTCTTTCAAAAATACTCCTGTCAGGAACACCAGAGAGCTAGAACATTCAGAACTGTAGGAGTAATAGTATTACAATCTTAAACAGTAGAAAGAAGGAAATTACAAGGAACACAGTGAAAGAAGAATTCTCATAATTCTTAATATTGTTCAGTAGTAACTCTAAAAGTTTTATATGTTGCAGACATATCTTTTACAGCAAGTCTAGAGCATATCTTGTGCAATTCAAGAGCTTGCGAAGTAGTTTTGTATTCAATTTTTAAGGAAAACATAACAAATCTTGAGCTACCAAAACTGGAAAATGCTGAACCACTTTTACTGATCAGAGTTATCAGATAGTTACACCTGCCTCTAAGAATAATAAGGTTGTGGCAATTAGTTGTAACCATTGTTTTTTAAGAAGGTGAGGTACAAGAAAATTGGTGTGTACCCAAAGGCAAAAATAAAGTTTTAACTTCTATGACACAGTTACAGAAAAAGAAATTTGAACCAGCTTCAATGAGAGAAATCTTGTCTCATGGTCCACATAAAATCAATGTTGGTATTCTTTAAGCGATCACATAAATTGAAATGTAAATATAAACACATGAACCGTCCTAGTTTTTGTCACAAGTTCCCTGAATAAATATCAGATGAATCATCCTAATTTCACCTGCTTCAAAAAGTGTATACTTCTTTTATCCTCTTTTCATGCAAGGAGGCATTCTCAATATTACATAAGAGAGTAGGTCACTGTTATCTGTTCCTTTTTCACAGTTCTCAAAATATCATGATATATTTTCAAAGAGAACCTAGAAGTACCTGTTACTCCACTACTTGAATGATCTGCAAGAACCTGGTAAGGAAAACATATTTTGTTATTTATGAGCTTGAATTGCTGACATTTAATTAAGTGAACTGTCAAATTTTAGAGAAATCATACCACCTTAGAAGAGAGAGCAAGATGAGTTTCTTCCAACTGGAATATCTCATTTACAGTGGCACTAACGGAGTTCAAGGCCTCAGGTGAGTTGACAATACGCAAGAATCTGAAAAAAAAAATCTTTGATATTAGCATTGTTTCCAATGGATGTAAATATATGCATGTAAATTATATTTCCTGATGCACATACAGTGCTAGAGTTGATTTGGTGAACCAAGATGAGCCTTTGAGAATTTTCCCTGGTTGTAGTTTGAAGACCTCACTTGATAAACTAGATCGAAACCTTTCTGCTTCTTGTAAATGCAATTGTAGCTGATCAAGAGAACCAGATGCCAGCTTCTCTGTTATGCCTTTACTGCAAATAACTGCCTCATACCTGTGCAATGTATATTTTCATGTGGTTGTGTAAGAGAAAGGGAAAAATATCACAGATGAGGTAATACTTATAAAATAGCATCCAGGTGATGAGTCCATAGTTGTGGGTATACAATTAGATCTTGTGCTAATGTTTTTTGGAAAATAATTAATATACTAGACAGAGTATTTCAACTTTTACTGTGTGTATGTATGGACTAAATCAATTGAGAAAGGAAATCAAACGAAAAAAATAAGGAAAAAGAATAAAATTTAATTAACATAATTCACCTGTTTAGGACTGGTGATAACTGGAAGGTGGCATAATTGAGCTCTGCATTTACGTCTATCTCACTCTCCATTTTTGTTACGTTGCAGGAGAACAGTTAAATATCAAAAAGCAGAATTTTTCATACTCCCTTTAATTGTCTCTAACAAAGTTCTGCTTCAGCACAACTTTATGATAGATGCATATGTAAACCTGCATTGCGGGCAGAAGAAACATCATCTGAATCCCTTATTCATAATGAACCATCCTCACAGATAAAGCATCTATCCAAAAGAATTTGGCAAATATGCTCATTATGCAACTTCTTAGAATTGCACATTCTAAAAGCAGTCCACCAGCTGAGTTTACTGAATTAGTTAACTGAAAATTACCTCCATATGCCAGCTGAAAAGAAAGAAGCATGCAAAAACCAACTGATCTCTGAATCACTAAATCAGGTTTACAATATCGACCTAATTTAACAGATGACCAGAGATCAAGGAAACAATAGGTAACTACTAATTCCCCTCAGGCTCAGGTGATTTTCTGACCTTTATCACACTGAACATTATTACGCTGGAAAAGCAACGGAAAAGGTTATAAGGCATCAACCCCATCCACTAAAGATAAAGATAAATTTTTCAGAATGAGAAGCAAACTATCTTCCTGGTTTTATTGTTTCAATTCCTGTGCACTACAACTCAAAAAAGAGGAAAAAAAAACTCTAAGATCCGCAGAAAAGAAATAAAACAAATCTGATCTCAGATTTCTCTATTGAAGCAAACAATGCTGATATTTAAGTACGAAAGTTGAGACGTCTTTTACCAAAAATATAAATATAGCAACTCCTACCGACAAATCTAGAGAAAGGTAAAAACTAAAAGGCCATAGGTTTTACCTTCCAGGTAAAGAAAAGAAGGTTCAGATCTTTAGCAATTCAATCCCAAAATCCAGCTCCTTCCATCCCCAAATCTAGCACTCATAACTCCAAAAGTTAATCGAACAAAAACAAAAATAACCCATCATCACCCTCAATCTACTAATTAAACCAAATCAAACAAAGCAAAACCGGAACATCAAAACACTTGTTTTTTTCCCCAAGATCAAACGCGAACCAGAGCCGATCCCTAAACCAAATCAAACGACACAAAAACACCAAGATCTAGCTCGCATTGCCCAATTCGCCTACCATAACAAGGGATGGACCAAATCGTAGAAGATAAAGTCCACCACCGACAACAGCCTCACGTCTCAATCGAAGTAGTAGAAACAAAAAGCTACCACACAATCCTAGAAGACAAGCAAGGGAGATTACCAGATCCCTTCCGAGAAATCCCTAACTACTCGCTTCTGCTTCTCCTCTCGATCGAATGGCTTCCGAAAAAAATTAAAGGCAGGATATAGATAAGATTTCCTAAAGAGAGAGGTGAGCAGTGAGCAAAAGCCACCTTGAGAGAGAGAGAGACGAGGAATAAAAAGGAGAAAGTACGAGCGGGAGTATAAATAGCGCACGAAATGACGCAATTGCCTCTATAGCATCCCAGTAATTATTCTTACACCACTATGGTGTAGTACGTTAAATGAGCTATAATTTTACAAAAAGCCCCCTCTATTGCTTAGTATTGACCGGAAAGTCACCGTCTGCAGTTCAAATTTTTTTTCCCCTGAATTTAAGCTGCTTATAATGGAATAATTTTAAATCAGTATTTTTATTTTTAAAAGTAATGAAATATTGTCTTAGCTATTGTTAAGGTAAATATATATATATATATGTATATATATATGATAGGATGAGGAAAATAATAAGTAAAATGGAGGTGTTTTTGATAAATTTCCATAAAGCAACCCGCTAGGGAAAGCGACGGAAGCGTCAATTTCGGGAAATCATGAAACGGAGGCTCTGGAGTCCAAGAAGAAACAGGAGGGCTGTTGAGGAAGTGGGATTTGTTAATACTTGGGACCACTTTATAGATTGTTTAATCTTCGAGCCAAATGCTAGATTTGGTGTAATGATGGCGGCCTTCTAACTAACTACTGGCGTGAAATGGATTACATTTGTGGACGGTCGGGTAGTTGTAGTGGTTTGCAGATCTTCTCAGACGGTTCATTCTTTTTTTATATCAGTATCTCACCGCCTTCATTGAAAAGACAAAGGTAAATTTTTATGAGTAGTTCTCTCGATCCAGAGACCAGAAGATATCTATCTTTGGCTTCAAGAGCGAGTGAAACTGGTATGTGATGAGTGGTGTTTCTGCGTATAAGTTACGTCTGGATACCCAACAGACTTTATGAAGAGCAAAGTGCCACCTCTTGAGTTATTCTGAAATCCAACAACCTACATAGAGGCCTCTTAAAGCTTTGAGACAGCTTTCACATTCAAGCAACTCCACTGAAAGGGGGGAGACTTCTTCGTCTTGTGGTAATCAAATTACCGCAAAAAAAAAAAGTGAGAAAATTTCACCAATATGGCAACCAAAAAAATTAAGAAAATGCAACACTTCAGCTAGCCAGAGAAAGGAAGCTAATAAAGACACTTCCAGTCCTCAAAAGATCTAGTAGTCAAAGGAAGCTTGATGACAGAAGACTATTTTAAGTTGAAATTAACAATCCCAACCAACAATAAACGTAACGAGTGGGAAATTTTGATCTTTGTCATTCACAATCAAGTACACGATTCAAAAAACAAAAGAGAGACTACCTTTTTAACTCAAAATTTTTTCCCCAAATCTCATAATTTGGTTCTATACCTGCAATCCGAGCTCTTCACCGCGCGCTTACTCACGTCCACTGTGACCTCGCACGTCGTGTACGACACCATGTGGATCTTGAACACCCCGAGCACCGTTACCCTCCCCGGAACCCTCGTCGTCGTCGTGAACGGCACCGACCCCGAGATCACGTCAGCATAGACCGCCGCGTCGCCGGCGAGCCGTCCGGCCATGACGGTGAGATCCACGACGGTCCTCACCGTCCCGCCGGCGCCGACCTCACCCGGGGGGATCTCCGCCTCGCCGACCAGGGCGCCACGGTAGTAGAGCTCGGCGTTGCCCTCGCTGTAGCGGAATCCGACGCGGTTGGGGTTGTAGGCGTTTAGGGTTATGGCGAGGGTCAGGTTGAGGTCGACGGCGAGATTGGGGACGTCCACTCCGGCGGAGAGTCCGGCTAGGCGGACGGAATCGACGGTGGTTATGGCGTGGCGGGGGCGGAAGACGGTGAGGCCAAGGACGAGGAGGACAAGAGCTACGGCGAGTATGGATAACACCACAATCATTAAGCCGCGGCGGCGGCTGTCGGGGTGGAGGCGCTTGCAAGCGGAGTCCATGGAGTTAGTAGTGGCAATGAAGGGGAAGTAAAAGTTTGCTATGACCTTATTATAAAGGACTGCTTTTTGCATTAACACCCTTCTAAGCTTTCTTATTTACATATATACTATTGTAAAAGAAGAAAAGTTAGATAAGTTTACTCAGTAACATTAAAAAATTTGACTGATAAATACACAATTTGAGGATTTGTTATATATACGATATAGAAAAAGAAGAGGGAAAGATGAGCTTGTTCCCGGGTGCTCGTTTCTAGTAGGATATTTCGCGCCATCACGGGGTTTGATTGGGCAATGACGTCGGATGAGTTCGGGCGGGGTTGGGTTCTTTCATAGGAATAGGATAAGTTAAGTTGTTCCTCTGAGCACGGGTCGGTGTCAAGTTTTCGGTGGTAGTTTGCGTTGTTGGGAGTTGGTTGAGCTGTTTATCGAAGTTCATCAATCGAATCACGTTAACGGGTTAGCATCCGAATCGTGGTCCCACGGCCACGGGACTTTGAGCCGTGGCACGTGTCACCTTAGACCAAGATCATGTGATACTTGTAGTTAGTTATACGGAATGCTTATGTTGTGATTACTTTTGCTTCTTCGTATTGGAGTTTGATATTTTCTGTACAGTGGAATCAGTGCTTGCTTAGTTGGTTTTCGGGCACAAGGTTTTCGAGATCGGCTAAGGATTTTTATAGTATATATATTAAATTTGGAAGAATATATAGAGATATTAAAATACATATCTTCTTGTTTAGTTATTATTAATCTTAAGGATTTCACATTATCACAAGAAAATAATTCTGGAATTCTTCTGGGTATAGTACTTATGAAGCCCTTTGAGAAAACCATGGGCTATCCTGAGTATCCAACTCAACCCCACACTTGGACCCTGACATGGCCTTACCTTACCTTACCCTTTGGTGCTTATAATATCGAATCGCGTTATACTGTGTAAACATTGTGAAGATAAGGTTCTTCTTCTTCTTCTTCTTCTTCTTCTTCTACTCTTCTTCGTCCTCCTCCTCTTCCATCTTTGCTCCTCCAAATTTGCTTCAATGTTGGCTCCCGCGACTCTATCTCTAAGGCCATGCGCCGGGTTGGTGTCATGCCAAGCCGAGAGGTCCTTCTCCCGTGGCACTCCTTCTCTTCTCCTTCCTCCCAGCTCGGTCCATAGTCGGACCAGCACCAGGGGAGCCCAGCTTCGGTTCGTCTCCTCTCCTCCTTTAAGAGCCTTCGCCGTCGAATCCAATCAGCTCGGATCTTCCCAGCCAGCCGAGAAAGCTGTACGCATTCTTATCCACCTCCTTCCTTTGGGGAAAAGGATCAATTTTTTTTTTTAATTTTTCTATTGACTGGTATCAATTGTTTTCAACATAAATTCGGCATCTTGAGAAGAACCCACTTCTACTTTGAAGAAATTCTGAACCATTTCCCATTTTGAAGATCCTTATTCACCTCCCTCCTTCCATGGAGGCAATTTATTTATTTATTTTTTCTCTTTTTTATAAACATCTCCCATTTTGGAGGAATTCTTCCATTTGCTTGAACCATTCTCAGAAATTCTTTGGTTTACACTTAATACTTGCCACTAATTTTAAGTCATTTTCTGAAGATTGTAATGTAAAAGAAAAGCCCAAATTTATTTTTCGTAGGAAATGTAATAATACTGTGGAGAGCTTATTGCAGGAGAAACCAAGTAGATACTACTTTGTTGTGGCAAATGCCAAGTTCATGCTGGATGAGGAGGAGCATTTCAAGGAGCAACTGGATGAGAGGCTCCGCCTTTTTGGAGAGCGCAAAAGAGAGCAGGATTTCTGGCTCGTCATAGAGCCCAAGTTCTTGGATAAGTTCCCTAACATCACCAAGCGGTTGAAGCGGCCGGCCGTCGCACTCGTCTCCACCGACGGAACTTGGATGACGTAAACCCTCTGCTAACTTCTTGTAGTTCCATCTATTAGTTTCTTTCTCAGTGCAAATTCTATATAAGTTCTTGCGAGGATTCTTATTCACTTATCCACATGCTTTGCATGATTAGAGAGGTCTATTTGAGCCATTCTTTACTTGAATTGATGGAAATCAATAGGCATGAAGAGATATATATAAGGATTTAGTATTGCTCTCAGTTACTCCTGATTTTAAAAGATATAAGGATTTAATAGTGCTCACTGCTGCTCTTGGTTGAAACCATTGTTTTATCATCATCATAATACAACTAATCTAGAATCTTAAGCTGTTGTGTAGTGAAAACACATTGTATGACAATGCCTTAACAGTTACCTTGCTTCCTCAAGTGCGGCGGCACACATGCAAGTAACATTATACCACTCTCCATGTATTTAGAGGTAAATTGATTTCATTCTATTACTCGAACTGGTAAAAAAAAACAGGCATGAAGAGATATAGGGATATAATTTTTCTTAGAGTAGTCTTAATTGAATAAGCATGAAAGGGCACAAGGATTTAATAGTGTTCTCCAATACTCTTCTTTGAAATCTTTTATCCTTTGTTGAGGCCTTTGGAGGTAAGAATATCCTTACTTTCCCTTTTATTTGAAACTTGCATGCCCAAATTTCTCCATTCAGTTCCCTTCTTTTTAATTTTTTTTGAAAAAAAATCCCCTTTTTTTAATTATATTTAAATATCTTGCAGATTCATGAAGTTGCGGCTGGACAGAGTTTTAGCAGACAACTTTGAGGCAGACACTCTTGATGATGCTTTGGCTTCCAATCCTGTTGACCTACATTTTGAGAAGCCAGAGAACTGGGTAGCACCATATCCCAAATATGAATCTGGGTGGTGGGAACCATTTTTGCCGCCAGGCTCCAGCAAAAACAATGCATAGATGGGCAATGCTAGATCTCTCATCAAGTTCCAAATTCTAATGTCTAGAAATGAGTGTAAACTAAGTTTTGAGATCTTCTGTAGTGTGTTGCAGTTTTATGAATGCAGTAATCTGTTTTAGTTGCAGATTAATCTATAATATAAAGATATTACTTCAGCATACACTGCTTTGTCTTTGTCCTCTTAGATTCATGGATCCACTATAATTATCCCACTTTATGAGCCACAACTGATCCATTTAATAGTTGCATTTATTCACATTTCAATATGATGTTGAACTAAGTGTAATGTAAATCTACCTTCCTAACACAGCATATGAGAACATGGAAAAAAGCTAGCTCCAGAGAAAGTAGCATTTCTTTATCTTCTCCAGCTTTAGAAGTTCAGAAGCAGGCTAATAGTTGGACAGCCAATGAATGATTCTCCACAAAAGAACACAAAATGATTAGATCTTATAACTTCCCATGTCTCCAACTTCATAAATGATCTAATAAATAGTTCCATCAATAAAAATGGCAAGGTCATGCAAACTGAATTTTTTTTAATCAAAAAAGGTCATGCAAACTGAATTGAATTAAATCCTTCTCACTGCTGTTTCTTGTCAGCAAATGGGCCACGAGGGATCTTCTTCAGTACTTTCTCATCCAGAACAGCGTAGTGCTTATTTATCTCAACCATTGCCTTCTCTGCTGCAGTGTCAACGTGATCCTCATATTTTTCATAGAACACTGGCAGAGTGTACACAATAACAAACACTGCAGAGAAAAGAAAAGAGCTTAGTACAAGCAACCTATAAATGATCAATAACATCAAACAGACTTCAGGGAATACAGGAAGGCTTGTCATTCCCAAAAATCACTAAAACAACCAAACGAAGTGAACTGTAAAGATCTTGAAAGCCAAGAAGATTGCTAACCTCAATGAACATTTTAGCTTTGACAATATACTGATAGTTCATTCAAACATATTTCACCTACTAATTAACTGCTGCTTTAGCAGTAACACTGTCATCTAAAATCAAGCATTAGGTATGTAAAGATTTATCTGGCATGCACGTAGATTTCAAGTAATCTAAAAATTTGTCATTCTCTTGGATTCGAAGATCATTTGCTTGCTACATTAGCTTTTGGAACTATGATGTCACAAGACAATCAATTAACATAGATGCAGATGATTATATCAAACATTCAAGACCAAGTTGGATGTGAAAAGATCGAAGATGAACTGATGTATAGATAAAATACAAGACGTTAACATGCACTCACGAATGTAGAAAAGAGTCAGGAAATTGAACCAGCTGCCAACCACAGAAATGATCCAGAGGATAGCAATCACCTGCAAAGAAATTTTCCAACTAAGATCCTTATGACCGTGCTTACATAAAACAATAGATGTTACTTTACCATCAAAAGTTTCTTCAAATCTTTTCCAGAAGCAACGTATCGGAAAGTTGCAAAAGCTTCATTAGTTTCGTATACTACAGAATGAGCAATCTGTAGAAACAGGTCCTCAGGCAAAATAACCTCTGGAAACTTGGGTGGAGACCTGAATTTGTTGATTAAGATTAGAATATTGCTACCAAAATGTAACCCAAAAATTAACGGATAAAAGAATAAAATCTCCCAAAAATTAACAGATATAAGTAAAAAATCTCCAGATAAGTCCTACATCAAGTTGAGATAGAAAGATCTCCAAAATTTTAATCTGGAACGAATTAATATTCAGAGTAAAAAAAAATAATCAAATAGAAGTTGAGTATGAGCTCTCACCTGTTGACGAATGACGCTGCATTGGACCAAAGAAAACATATGGCCAATATGAATATAAGAGAGTGGCAAATAAAAGTTAGTAGGTGATAACCGAGCCATTCAAAGAGAACCCAGATAACAGTAACTCCAGCAAGCATGCTGCCCGACATCTGTTTGTTTCTCCACAAGATTATGTCAGCAGCTGTAAGCAAGACAACATCATAAACTAAGTTTCACATGGATATCAACCAAACATATAAAGTAGACGAAGAACATATGCAAACTCCTTAAAGTTTTATAAATGAAATGGTTGGAAATAGATCCTGAGTTCAGGTTGCTCTTGCCAAACTTATTGTTCTGAGAAAAATCATGGGCACAAATACTTCTATGAAATACATTAGTTTAGTACACCTTCAATTTGTCGATGTTTAGAGGAACTCAATATATAGTGGCACAAGTCTCTACCACAAAATCTGAAAACATTCATAACTTAAACTAATTCTGCTTCTAATTGAAATACTGGTTAAGTTTTGCAATCCTATTTTTGAAGATCTTATGATAGCTGCATCATCTCCTCCTCTCATTCATCGTTCTACTTTATATAATTGTCTTACTTCTGAACCAACTGCTGCAAAAATCCCATTCTTCCAACACCCTGTTGATAAATCTGACATCCCTATCACCATCAAATCAAAGGTAAATATGAGTAGACTTCCTGATTCAGTATGAGTTCATGATATCGACGTATAAATGTGGATTCAGACAGAGAACTGATTTGGATGATATCAACGTATCGAAAAAGCAAATTCTGCAATGAGATCTAAACAAATATAAAACTAAGAAGATCATGATCGTGTTAATTGTTAAAGATGTTTACATTTTCCTCCTCCAAGAACAGTGTGCACTGGTTCTTTCCTTCCAAACAACCGTGTCTTCCTTGCATTATGAGACGAAGGTATCTCGTTTTCGGAATCTGATGATGACGATGACGAGCCTTTGTACTCGTGAATCTTCTCGCTGATCTTCTCTGCCATCGAGAGGTGATCGCCAATTTCCGACATCCTCCCTTAGATCCTTCCTGCAAAAAATATCCACATCGCCATTTAACCGCAAGACAAAAGTACTCAACGTAAAGTATGAGAAAATAGATTTAGAAAACACAGAAAAATTACAGCAAAACACTATCAGATAACAATCAAAATAGATGAATTGATGCTTAACTAAAACCAGAAAATTTCTAGAAGAGAATGCTCTCTATGAAGAACAAAACTTAAGAAAAATAATTATTACAATAAAACTTATGCTAGTGAAGAATCATGGCATTCTCGTACCTGAAGGGGAAAAAAAAAAAGAACTCCTTTTGTCTTCTCTTACCTTTCCTTCACTTGCCTCGTTCAACCTGGAATAGAAACCGGCAAACGAAGAGCAAGTAAAGGCGGGGGTCATATATACCCGTCCCGTGAGAACCGGGCGGCTGTGAAATCGCCGTTACTCAATCCAACGGCTACATGAATCTTCGCCTTTACATCTTCCTAACGGAGAGATGACGTCGTTTGCTTGGTCATTTGAGGAAGCCAAACAACTCGGGGGGGAATGGCTGGAAATTTTAAAAGCAGAGGAACTCGGAAGCTCTCTAATTTCTTTGAAAAGATATCATTTTAAAATAGTATAGCCTTACTAATATAATTGAACTTATAAACTACAATATTCTCAACTTAGGTTCGACGGGGAGTTACTGGGCTTGGGCCGGCCCAGGCTTTAATGAGCTTCGGCCGGATAACCACCTTTTCTTTTTAGGACTTCTTTGTAAAGTTTGCGTTACTTGTAGAGTGCTTAAAGTGTAAACCGTAATCCATACTTCAAAGTCGTTATACAATAGTATACAAAAGGGGAAGAGAGGACGTTAAGTTTAAGGAATATATGCAAATACCACCCTGATATGTAAGACATACACAGCTAGATCCAATCACGACCCTAAATTAAATTTTTTAGACAACAATCACTGATCAAATGATTGGAATCACGCGCCCCGGACGGATATGCCCTGCATCATGCACTTGAACTCGCCGAAATCCACCCGTCCATCCTGATCCCGATCGACGGAGCAGATCATCTCTCGAACGCTGGCGATGTTCCTCGCCTCCGGCAACCCCAGCTTCCCGAGCACCGCTTGGAGCTCCGCCGCCGAGATGAACCCATCTCCGTCCTCGTCGAAAACCCTGAACGCCTCCTTCATGTCCTCGTCAGCCTCTTCGTCTCCTTCCTCGTCCGGCGAATTCGGCGGCGGACAGCCGAAGAGGGAGTCGCCGACGGCGCGATGGAGCGCCTCGAAGTCGGCGAATCGGAGGCCGGATCGGCCGGCGGGGATGAAGTCGGCGACGGTGGCAGCGAGTTCACCGGCGTCGGCCCCAAGCCCGAGGCGGTCGAGGGCGAGGGAGATCTCGGCGACGGTGATCACGCCGTCGCCGTTGCGGTCGAAGAGGTCGAAGACGCGGCGGAGGCGGACGGCGTTGAGGCTGTCGTTGCGGAGGCGGAAGGACCGGGACGGCCCGCGGATAAGTTTGGAGTTATTCTTCCCGCCCTCCGATTCCATCGGGAGTTATCCAGGAATAATAGACAGGAGGGAGAATAAGAATTGGAACGGGAGGAAGGGACGAGACGGTAATTTATAAATGGGAAAGAGCGCGTGGGCCGCAAATGGAATCGGTGTTTGTCTACCAGTCTACATCATTCGCTTTCCAAGTTTCCATCCACGTATTTACTCTAATATTTATTAGCAAAGAATTCCCACAATCTTTTCTCATCCTGATATGGAGAACTGTTCTCTTGTTTAGGTATGAACATTGAACTGATGATTCATGGTTCTAACTCGATGTACAAAATCTAGAAATTATAAGTTTCTAAGCACTTCTATAAAGAGTTTTTGAACAATCTACTATTTCCGATTAAAAAAATATATTTTTCGTTAGAATTTTCAAACTATTTACCACGTCACTATCATTTTTACCGTATAAGAGAATCTTAGAAGAGAATCTTATCTAAAAAAAAGTTGTTCTTATACGAAAGGAAAGAGAGAAAAAAAAAAATTATTGGCGTACATGCCCTTACACTTGATATAACATAAAATTAAAACAATAAGTTGGCAAATAATAAAATAATTTTTATACCAGATGGATGGGGAGATGAGAAAGAAGAGAAAAAGAAGATTGCCCATCTTCTAGTGCAAAGTGCCATTGGCTCTAGGTTCTAGGACCTATGGACGGGTGAGGATCTATGAAACGGACCCGGACCTCCTTCCGAAAAAAAAGTAATTAAAGTAACTTAATTTAAGAAGTATGTATTACTATACTAGTATTAAGATTATTGAGATAAATAATTATTTACTTATTATGCTATATTAGTATAAGGAAACAAATAGCAATATATATATATATATATTTAAAATTTTCAGAACAGAAGTGAAGGTGGTAGGGATTAAGAGGACTTCTAGATGCACCTTCACACACCCGCACGTAACGCAAAATGACGCAATCCAGACATTGATGCCAAATCTAAATAACCTTTAATGCTTTCACTATGCTTTCGTCGCCAAACCGCGTGTGTGACGCGGGATAGACACGCATTGACCCACCCAATACAAAGCACAAGCTTTCAATAAAACCATTTGCTTTAAAATTTCTTAGAACACTCCAAGAAGGCATTGACCCACTAGATACCGTGTGCAGAATTAGTTGAAGAATGTTCTATCAAAGATATTGATATACTTTTATGATGTTTGCCTTATGTAGTTGAACTCCCTATCCAGACCAATCTTGAACACAAGTTGGTCGTTTATTTGGTTAAAATATAGCTGGAGAAGGACATCTAACAGGACATCTAACGATAAAACCAATAAACTGTTTAAAAATCTTTTTAGGACCACATATTTTGAGTTTCAGTATGTTTAGGTATACCTTTAACATGTCCTTTTCGATCTCTATGTATTGTTTTCTTTCCATAGTAAGTGATGGAGACTACCTGTGGAACATCTAGATTTCTTCAGTATTTAAATCATGAAGGGCAATTGATAATAGAAGCATGAATAGGCAAAGCTAATAATGATGAAATAAAAAGTTTAACACTGAAAATTTACCTTTTATAAGTATTATCAATAAGTATTATCAAAGAGAGGAGTAAACAGCTATGATGCGAAGAAAGATGAATCATGAAAGTCACACCGCATAACTGTCAGCATAATTAATCAATTTTGAGATCTTATAGAAAAAATCAACTAGTGTCACAACATATTTCATAGAAAGAAATCAAGCAAGTGCAATCTATTTAATCAATTTTAAGAAAGAAATTTGACCACACAGCAAGCATTAATGCTTAATTCAACTTTATATGTTGTAAGATTAAAAGGTTACCTTTAACCGTTGTTTCTAAATACCATAAGACACTATCACTTCCGAAAATGGATTAAATTATGTGAACAATGCAGCAAAGGAAGTCAGGATTGCAGCAGAGCAAAATTGTGTTGACTGTTGGGTGAACAGCAACCTAATTGTAACAGCAACCTAGTTGTAACACCTGCACGCCCTGTCCACCACCTTAGTTTCTGATGGGCTGCGGTAGGTCCGCAGCCCTCCTGCAGCCCATCTCCTCACCCTGATGGACTGAGCTCTGGAGCCCAGTCCACCATCTTAGGGTCTTGTGGGCTGCGGTAGGCCCGTAGCCCACCTCCTCACTCTATTGGACTGGACTCTTGAGCCCAGCCCACTGCCTCTAGTCTAGTGGGCTGCAGGTAGGTCTGCAGCCCACTCTCTCTCACCTAAATTTGTTGGACCTTGAGCCAAACCCAACCTTTAGACCATAGACTGATTTATTATTAGTCATTTATTTTCTTAATTCTGCTATCTACATAAATTGTAATTATTTTATTTTCTCAACCATGTTATTAATAAAATTAGGATTAATACATGATTAAAATAGGTATTTGAATTTATTATTCTTTTCAATTATCTTCGACACTTACAAATGTGAACGACTCTAAATGACCATTTTAAAATTAAGATAAAATAATATATTCGGACCTAGAAAATCAAAACTTAATTTTTTTTTACAACAAGGTAGTAGCCCTTTAAGTTCATCGATCTTACGTTTATTTTATTTATAAATTATTAGACCCAGGAAGAGCCAACTGATTAGGAGAGTAAGACGGATTCCAGAAATATTCCAAGCGAGTAGAATTCTATAATAGTCTACGAAAAATGCATACTTATGTCATTTCTTACTTGTATTAATTAAATGTCGTTTCTTACTTGTGAAAATACCCTGCGTCTTCGGGTACTGCTAGAACTACAATCCCTACCTCTCAATCATCTTTTCTAATATCATACTAGACTAGTCTTTGTAATCATCTTTGTAATCACCTGAATGCTCCACCAGCTACCGACCTCAGGTGTAGACCGCTAATATAATACTATATAATACACTCTATCATTAACCCCAGGTTGAGTGGGTGAAAGGGGCACTGCCTAGCTGGGACTTGACTAACAATGATACGTGCACGTGGTGTCATGACCTCTATTATTTATTTAACATAATCATCAAAATAACCGCCGTATGTGATGATTCCGCTCTGAGCGACGATTACTAGAGCGGTGTTGATGGGCCTACGATTGGAGTCCTAAGCCTGATGGCCACAGACAACCGGTCATATTCGCCAGGCATGTATGAGCGATAATACCGCTAGATGACTAGTCCACCTCGATTTTATGGTGCTTTGTGAGATATGTCATTGTGACTCGATTTCTGTGTGGATTTTTATGTAAATTGAGCTATAACGATGAAAGTTATTAAAAGTCATAATGTACACTTTCCCTAACATGTTATGGGTTTGCATTTCTATTTATCATGTAATACTCTTAGATTACTATTGGATTTTACTTGATGGGCCCCGTGCTCACCGTCATTTTGGTGGAAATATTTCAAAGCTGAATATGGAGGATGCGGATATCGAGGAATAGCAGATTCATTCCTCTATTTTAGTATTTATCTATTCTGTTATTTCTAGTTGGACTTGGCCTCTGCGAGGGTATTTATGTTTTAAAACTTGTGTTGAACTTGTATTCCTAGAGGCTTGTTGAGGTCTGTGATATTGTAACTTTGGATTATTTGTTGAATTATTATAATATTTCTAGACTTATCTAGATATTTTGTGAGATTATTTTACTGACAGGTCACGTGAAAATTACGTGAAAATTCTCTACATGAGGAACACGTGATTTTTGAAAGTGAGTGTTTCACTAGTTGTTCTTGTGGACTATATAGGACACATAATTATAACAGCAACCTAGTCCTCAAATGACTTCTTCATGAAATAATTGATGAAAAAAAAAAGCAAGTTCAAGGTGCTCAAGCCAACATGATTTAATAATAGAAGGAAAAGCATCTAAATAATTTAGAGATCTGAATACAATCCTTTCAAAAAGAGGTACTTTCTTCATCCTAGGTGATCATTAGAAGAGAAATACCTTTTCTGTTGTATACTAGTGTAAAAACATTTTATGTTGTTCTTACCGCAAAGATATGCAAGTTGAAACTACAATTACACAGAACAATCTTAAAACTATTGTCTGCTAGACTTGTAAATTAACAAAAATAATGTAATAGCAGAAGGTACCAAGTGACAACTACCATGAAAATGTACATACCCTGGAATGCATTCATGTAGCCCCTTACATGGTGGGACGATCGAATGAGTGGACCATTTCATCTGACAACTGTGTGATGGAAACAAAATCTAAAATCTGAAATCAGAAAAGAAGAACATACAAATATGTCAAATATGAGTGATGATTTTGGTAATGCCTCAGTATATACATTTTTCTGTTCTCAAGTGATTTTGCACAATATGGAGAAATTAAGGTTTCCAGACTTGATAGACATGGTATGCAAGACTTGTTTCCTAGTTTATCTCCATATGATAAGTGCATCAATACAAGACGAAGAATGTTTTTTCTGTAGCTAAGTTGGTTCAATTTTGTAAATCATTATACCCACATAATATATATATACATCCACTTCACTATACTTCCTTTATGGTACAAAATGCTAAATATCCCTTATATTCAATCAATTTTGTTATTGTTACATCAAAATAAAAGAAAAGTTTATTCCTACTTACCGAACTGTCTTTATGTGCAAAGATGGAGCAGATATCACGCATTATTTCTCACTAGAATTGCATTTCCATTTTCAATGGATAATATCTAGCTATTGTCAAACCTGTTATACATTCAAGAGGTGGTGAAATTTCATAATACTATAGACTGAATATTGCTAACTTTTGATTATCCAAAATTTCAGAACACTTCTGAATTTAGGCAGAATCAGATGCATTATGTTCAGGATACAAGCCCTCAATCGCAGAATGCAATAGCACAACATAGCATGGAAGATGACAGAGGAGCGGAAAACTTGTCATATCACAGTTGGTTTGACCATTTTACCATTGGCAAGTCAAGCTCCAACAGTCATGAAGATCCTAACTGCAAGCTAGAAACTGATGACTTGCTTAGGTCGTTCACCATGATACAAACAATAAAATCCTCAGAGAAAGATGAAGGGAGCTCTGTGGATCTCTCGGGGAAAGGCAAAAGCATCATAACAAGTTCTAGCCAAGCTGTCGAGCCTGAAAGAAGCTTTGGTTCTTCTCTTCATCTCGGACTTGAAGGGAGTGGCACAATTGATAATGTTCAAACAAGCTATACTGCTATCAAATTGCATGCACAGGAGAAGCAATGCTTACAGAGGAAGCAGCAAAAGATATTATCTCTGTTTGATTTGATACCATCAGCACCACAACAGAGCGATGGACAACAGCTGGGACAGACAGGGTCAGCAGATTTTCAATCCAATGAAAGCTCGGCTACAGATGGGATACCTTTCACTGATCTGAGCTTCCAGATTCCTACTAGCCCAAGCAGCCCAAGCAAGCTAACAACTCTCAATCTATTCAATAGAAACAAATAGAACTTGCCCAGTTCACTTCTCAGTTATGGTTGGACCTGCAATCAAACTAAGCTTTATCCTGTTAGCTCTTATAATTTCGCTGTTTGTTGACTCTATGAAATAGCCAACTTTACATATGAACAAGTAGTAATTATCTGTATGTCCTATTTGCTTGCTACATTATGCATATGAGATTGAAGAGATGCACCGTTATATTGAGCACATAAACATGTAGAAATTTTTAGTCAATGCTGTAGTATTATCTATATGTCCTTAGTCCATTAACTGTTTGACAAATTGTGTCTAAGAGCTATTATTTAATGCTGCAGTAAATTCCATAACCAATATCTTCAGCAAACCAAGTTCATCGGGCCTAACCAAATAAATATAAACAAGTTTTCGCCTACGATGTCTATAGATTGAAATGATAGGATTGGGGAATATTTTGTACCTCACTATATTGGCGAATTCTTAGGGTTGGGAGTCCCAAAACATGAGAAGAGAATCCAATCAAGGTTTGCCATCTCCAGCTTGCTATTAGGATCTCCAGAATTGTTGAAACCTGGCGTGTCAATGTTAAAATGGTGCCACCAACTGTGATATCACAAGTCTCCCGCTCTTCCTATCATCTGCCATGCTATGTTTGTGCTACTGCAAGACAACTATTCACCACACAAAAAAATAAACCCCAAATCGGAGATGATGAGAGGAGCTGCAAGAGGATAGTAAGGATTTCAAGATGCATGAAGTGAAAATGTTCGAATCTGGGAGTTATTGGTAATAGAGAAGTTGAAGGAGAACGAAACAACCGTCAAATGGACATGGAATTAATTCACGCTCGGGGTAGGCCACCTGGCAAAGTAGTGAGTCCAACCAATTTATGGTAACGTTACGATTCGGGAGTTTTTTTTTTTCTTTTAGCAGCCCTCCGAACATTTATTTTACTTGTCTAATATTTTTTAAAGACTAAGTGCGTTTAAAAATCGTTAACCTGATAGATAACTTATATTTAAATTTGGAAATTGCTGACTGTATACTTAATC
Source organism: Typha latifolia (assembly GCF_019914945.1). Lineage (NCBI taxonomy): Eukaryota > Viridiplantae > Streptophyta > Magnoliopsida > Poales > Typhaceae > Typha > Typha latifolia. The sequence goes on along the minus strand of NC_133087.1, from coordinate 1,854,845 downwards.
TGAGAGAAATTTCTTTCAAAGTTTTTATATAAGTCTGTCATTGAACTTATATTAAAATTCACTGAATCAAAAAAAAGAAAAAAAGAAAAAGAATTATACATATTTTTTTTTCTAAAATTTGGAAAATATTTTTAGAGGATTTGAAATTTTATACAAGTCACTAATACACACGTAATTTTACATTTAAATTTATAAATAAATTAAATATGTAAAAAAATTAGAAGCCCTTAAACTAGTCAAGAACTCATCAATTCGATAATGAATATTTGATTAGCTATATATATATATATTCATTTTTTAAGATGATTAGCCTAATTATCTAATCTATAATTTAAGAAGAGCTTAGCCTCTTTGTCCAGCCAACGAGCTATAAGAAAAATAAACTTATGATAGCAGTTTTAATATATTTTTTTTGGTAAAATCAAATAAATTAGAGAAAAAGTAGTTATTTGCAAAAGAAAATATGGCTCAAATTTCCTAAAATATTATAGATTTTAAGTACTGTAACTATTTTTTTAGATAATGTTAGTAACGTGTAATACCGATGTTTAGGAAGCCGACGGCTGGAAATATATGGGAGCTCCTCCCAAGGTGGAGGAGACGATGACTGCTTCCTTCCAATAGTCCCACCAAAAACCCACCCTTTTTCATTCCACGCTCGATCGAAACCTTAAATCCTCTCCTCTCCTCTCCCGATTACTGCAATGGAAGCCCTGATCTGCCGCAAACTCGGCGATCCAACCCTCCCGATTGCCGACTCCTCCTCCCCGATCGCTCTCTCCACCACCCACCCCATCCCCGTCCTCTCCTCCCCGACCTCCGTTAGAGTCCGGGTCCGCGCCACCAGCCTCAACTACGCGAATTACCTCCAGATCCTTGGGAAGTATCAGGAGAAGCCGCCTCTCCCTTTTATCCCTGGCTCCGACTACTCCGGCGTCGTCGATGCTGTCGGAGACGCCGTGACCCTGTTCAAGGTCGGGGATAAAGTCTGCTCCTTTGCGTCCCTTGGCTCGTTCGCCGAGTTCATCGTCGCGGACGAGAATGATTTGTGAGTTGTTGCTAAGGCTCGAGTCTTTCGTGCAATACTTAGACTTTTGTCTTTGTTTTGGTACTTCCTTTAGCATTTCAAGTAAAAGAAAAAAACACTGTGGTAGGGAGATTAAGGTCGAAATCTATATGCTGTTCAGATCTGTGATTACTTACTCCATGTTCATTTTGTTGCGATTTGGTGAGTGACCATTACATTGGGAATTGCATAGGCACTTGACGATATTCTTTTCCCGCATTTGTAAAAATAAAGAAGAATAAGAAGACAGAATTTAAGAAAAAAATTATAATTTTCTGCATCTTCGTCTTCTTTCCATGATAAAATACTATTGAATTGAGATGATTAAGGGTGTGGCATTTAGTGGAAAAATGCGAGCAGTTCATCCTGAAGAGAATATCTATATTTAGCCCCAAAGTTAGAAAGAACAGGAAAAAATAACGAATATATTTGGACTGAGCAACCTTACTTTACCTATGCAGTTTTGCAAGACCAGAGCAAAAAAAAAAGGGTATAAAAGGGGTCCCAAAGCCAAGCCTGATTAGGAACCATCTTTCTAGAATTGTGTTTTTCTCCTAGACCCAATATTTTGTGTTATCACTTTACTTCATAGGCCAATGTAACTAGCCATTGTCTCTTTAACACTAATTTCAGTTATATTTGTGTTAATGAACAAGATTTCTAGTGCCTGATGGATGCGACCTGGTTGCAGCTGGAGCCCTACCTGTTGCATTTGGTACTTCACATGTTGCTCTTGTTCACAGAGCCCAACTGAAACCTGGTCAAGTATGTCATTCTCCATTTTTTTTTATTAAATTGATATAGTTGAACCATCTGAAATCAAACGATAAATTGGAGCTTGTGAATATTTTTAGGCATGATTATAGTAGTGATGTGTTTATCTGTATGTTTTGTGACAACTACTGTTTTGTTCCCTTCATATCATGGTAGAATATGATGCAACTTTGACTATTAAGGCCCCCAACAATTACTAAGTAAGAACAAAAAATAGAATCAAGATTCATTGGCATTTATTTATTTTCATATCCTGTTTCTTGTGATAATTGATAATTTGGAATGTATTTCAGGTATTGCTTATTCTTGGTGCTGCTGGCGGTGTTGGGCTCTCTGCTGTTCAAATAGGAAAAGTTTGTGGTGCTGTTGTAGTTGCAGTTGCTAGGTAGATAGCTAGAGTGTTGGATAATCTTCGACTTTTCTTACCTTAATGAATTGTGCTTGTGAAACTGCAAGAAGATATTAGGTTCAATTGCATCCTTACTTTCAGGGGAGTGGAGAAGTTGCAATTTCTCCAGTCAATCGGGGTGGATTTGGTTGTTGATTCAAGCAAGGAAAATGTTGTAGAAAGTGTGAAGCGTTTCCTTAAGGCGAGAAATCTCAAAGGAGTCGATGCTCTATATGATCCAGTAGGGGGCAAACTTACAAAGGATTGTATGAAGCTTCTAAATTGGGGGGCAAATATTCTGGTCATTGGATTTGCCAGCGGTGAAGTACCGATCATCCCAGCAAATATTGCTCTTGTCAAGGTAAACCTGAATTATATTTAAAATTTCTTGATTTGTCATAAAGTTTTGAAATTACTTGGAGCAATCTTAATCAATTATCTAACAAGTCATTTTCATTTAACCAAAATTTAACCATAATCGGTAGTTACAATTATTGAAACAGCTCTGTCATTCAGGTGCTTTTGGTGCATTTGGTTAATTTATTTCGACCAACAATTTGGTTGATTCAGGACACAATTTAGTACATTGACATACTCACTTTTCCATTTTTCTTATGTGCATCTTCTTTAGTTAAGTCATCTTAGATTCAAGAACGTTTTTGCTTCCTTTATGATTTTTTGTGGTTTTCTCTATGTATCTAAGAGCATAAAGCTTTGCTTTACCACTTTCATGCTCCTGTGCCAATGTAAACTAATTCGTCCAGGTAGGCTTCCAGACTTGTATAGTGAGTATCAACCACACGATCATGTTTAGTAATAAATTTGCATGTGGATTGTTAACTTATTACTTTATGCCTATATTCTAGAACTGGACGGTTCATGGACTCTATTGGGGTAGCTACAAGATACATCAGCCCTATGTCCTTAATGACTCACTCAAGGAACTGCTCTCATGGCTAGCGAAGGGATTAATAAGCATTCAGATTTCACACACCCATAGTCTTTCTGAGGTAACACATGATAGCTTACAGTCATTTATACATTGAAAAGTTCTGTAATATCTTACTTATAATCATTTATACATTGAAAAGTGCTGTAATTTCTTATTTCTGTTGTTCTATGCATTAGCTCCATGCTTAAATAACTATGGTTCAAATCCTTTCATTGCATGGTATATTGAACATCTTCTGTCCATGGTTGTGCATTCTGGCTAATATGTCAAAAAAAACTACAGATAAACCACAGAAATTGGTCGTATTGTTTCTTTAGATTGTTTTTTGTCCTTTACTATTCCAGGAATATAACACCAAATAGGTTATCCGGATCAGTCTTTTGCAGGCATGTTGCATGATTAACTGAAATTGAACTTATTGCCATGAAGCAGTTTCTTTATTTTGTCTGCTCTTCTGTTCACTTCTTTTTTCTTTTTTCTTTTTAATTAAAGCAAGTCATTGCAATTGTGCTATTTGGAAAGCAACAGCTTGTTATAGGTTTGTCAATCATGAGGGGATGTTCTGAGGTTTGTTCTGGACACCAATGTTGGCTGAGCATTTGAACATTTTGATTGCTCCATTCGAAGTATGTTCATAAAGTGACAATATCAAACTTACTGCGGATGCCTAAAATGTTGAAGTTTAGGTGGCTATTTGGAAAACACAGTGGAAATCAAACAGTTACTGCAGATGCTTCTTGGTCCTCTCTCCATAATTTCAATCTTTATGCCAGAACCTAGAACAGGAACACAAAAATATTCTACAGAGTATGATATTCTTTATAGGGCCCACAAAGTAGTTGAATTTACTTTCTGTATTACATGCATAGATGGCTATAGTGCATCTATCATAGGTGCTTACCTTAATTTTCATCTTATACCCTTGGTAGGCCAATCTCGCTTTTACTGCTTTGAAAGAAAGGAAAGCCCTTGGTAAAGTGATGATCGTAATGGAGAACTCCTCAGCAAGATCCAGACTCTGATTGTCTGCACATGAAGCAGAGGCAGTTGCTGCAGCAGAGATGGTCAATCTGGTTCTCATAATTGATTCTTTTCTCTCGCTCTTCTTGATCAAATAAACTTGCTGAATCTGGTTTAGTGTTCAGTAGGACATGATCAGTACATAACAGGTTCAGGTACGGGTGATGTCTCGGATTGGCCGCTTAAGATATTATTGAAGTAGCTATTGGGGACGTGAATCCATGTATATGTAGACTTGCATAATAATACAAATAAGAGCTGCTGAATTATTTGATATCTGTGTATCAGTAGTCATTATGTGCTTTCTAGCTTAGTTGGCAATATCCTGTTGTGGATGTTTTACCGATCTTTTTCTTGGTGATAAATGTTAAGAGTAAATCATTAATTGTTTTCTTAGTAGTAATCGGTGCTACTGTACTTTTTACGCCAATGGTGTGAGTGATTTCAAAGCCTGCTAGTCTGTGTCGAGAAATAGCAGACTGCTACTCTTATTTCAGCCACTAGATTATCTTGTTCTTTCTTTTTCTCCTTTTTCTGGTGGTTTGCAAAAGAACAAGGTCTGTTAACAAACATTTTACCGACGAGTGCTTCCTACTACAAGAGATATCCATTGCAACATGCTCAACGATAGATAGCTTCACCAACGTATAAATGTTGTGTGACAGGTCACAGATGGATTATGAATTAGGAAAACTAGTTGGTAATAAATATGTAGATATTGCTTGTATAGAATTTACAGGTGAGTATAAGATGTATGCACAGGAGATCCAGCCCAATCTCTCCTATTTACATGCAGTTGAAATGGTTGAGATTGCAAAGTAATTTAGGTGGTGGCAGGTCTTGGGCGATGGCTCTCAGCCTTCAGGAACAGGATGTATTCCTTCTGCAACATCTCCCCACCATTCACTGGATCAAAGCTGCACCTGTAGAAACTGGGCAAATAAAATAACATAATTAGTTGCATCAAATGGAAGAACAATTGCATGGAAAGTTAAAAAGAAAACTAGAAGGTAATAGAAGACCAAAATAATGCAAATAGAAGGTATACTGCCTATATTGTCTCGTTTCTCCAAATAAATACATTTGAAAGTAATTTTCTTATTCTTCCTTTAGACCAAAAAAAAAGAAAAAGAAAAAAGAAAAAGAGAACTCGAGTTAGTAAAAGGAATTTAAATGAAGCATCTGTTGCACTCCACAACAGAAAAGGTTTAACTATTAACACCAATCCTAAAAAGAGGGTGTTGTAGCACAGAAAAGTTGATGCTGCTGTTTGACGAGGGCAAGATATTTTCAACTTTACCACAATATAAGAGAGGCTTGTTTAAATGACTAATCCCTGCACCACCATAGACGCATGATGGCAGGCCTCGTGGTCGCATAAAATCCTCTCATAATATAAAGAATAAATGACATTAATAATGTGTAACATTTTTTCGTAGAATTGCAGCAGGAAGAGTATTACAGAGAAAAGATAATGGTGTAGATTGTCAATTCTTCCTGTTCAACATAGTCTGAACTATAGAGGATGGGGAGCACAGGATGGTTATATACTTAAATGCATAATGAGCCTCCTATGATTTGTCAGAGAACAGTTAGAATTCATCAGGAAAAATGCACCATTGCTGCTGACTTCTGATAGTAAATACAACAAATAAACAAAGGCATCCACGGTGAGACATGAAAAAGAAGCGCTTGAAAGAACACTGGTAGATAATTGATCACTAGATTATGAGCCAAGACAGATACCTGCCATCCATTCCAATGATCATAAGAGTGTTTTGAGCTCCAAATGCAGTAATATAGCGTGTGACCTCTGATAAGTGGAATTGAGCAAATGACCACTCCGAACTAAAATACTTCGGCAGCATAACTGGACATTTTCAATACATGTAAGATTGGTATCCCCTTTTTCTTTCTTCTTTTGGTAATTAGATTCACTAATACTTAGAAAGATAATAAGCAAGAGAACTTGAATTCACATATCAGCATTTGGCAAGCTCTTCTTACAATTCTCAAGAGAATTGATGGATAAAAAATGTACCTCAGAAGAATCAATTGTAGTATATGTATCTTATTTTTGCACCTGAAACTTGGTCATCTACTTTTTAGCATAATGATTCAAAGTAAAACTAACATGCTTATTTTCATAAAGTATTCTCAATGAGACATGATTCTGTTTAATAAAAAAAATCCAGCCCACAAGTTTTTGTCTGATGCACAAACATTGACTTTTCATTGTCATCAGGTTACAAAAATGATACAGTTCATATGTTTATTGAGGTGCCATACAAGAAAATTTGGATATTCTTATTACCCTCACTGTTTGCCCATGAAATCCATTAGACTCTCTGCCAGTCTGTAACAGAAGCTCAACCCATTGAAAAAATTATCAGAGTCGACCATCGTGGTGATGACTTCTGACAAACAGGATGATAGAGGAAAAAAAAAGTCTATTTCAGCAGTAACAGAAAGTTCTCATACTTTTACAATAAGAAAGATAAATTGATGCATATTTATAAGCTTCCAATTTACAGGATGAGACATCTGATGATTGATGAGTTAATGGTGTCAATCTCATGCTAACCAAACAAATAATTTGCTTTCAAATCCAAGCACACCACATTATATGCTAGTTAATAAGCAACATCTGAGACACTTTTAACACAATTATGCTGCAACTAAGCAAGAAAAGAAACAGAAAAACACAAAAGTATCCTAAAGTCACTGAAAGAGAACACAGAGAAAGAAATATGCTGATATTTTTAGAAAATTCACAACTAATCATACAAAGATGTGGAATAGAAAGCGGAAGCTGATATTACTGACAAATGCTCACCTTTCATAAAAGATAATGATGAACTGGTGTTAGCACCAGATTTAGAAGGTACAAGAGCATCAAGAGAACTGGAGGAATTTTGATGAACTAGTCCTGGATCTTGAGCAATAGACTGATTGGTGGATGAATCTTCTCCTGCCACTCTAACCCTGAGACTGAATATATGGACAGTTCCTTTGTCGCTGGAGACTGCAAGCCACTGCACATTAGGAGAGAGGGCAATGCTGTATATATCAGCTCTGTCCAGTCCTCTGCGTACCTATAAATTTGGTAATAGTAAGTGAGTATTTCATGATTAGAAATCCAAAAAACTACAGAAAGATTTGAAATACATTCAAGTTAGAAAGCATTACAAAGCACCAACTGAAACATAATCATTTATCATTCCAATAAGTTCCAAATTTATAGAAAGCAGGGCAGAGTATGCAATTCGGAGAAAAGAAGACCCAGAAAAGATCATTTAGGATATTTAGTGCTATCATATCTACAAATACTTGGTTGTACGCCAGTTGTCACTTTTCTTGGTTCATATTCCATCACGTCCCCTCTATAAGATAAATGGAAGTTAGCAATGTACCTCAACTGCTGCTGATGCAACTCACACATCATCTTGTCAATCATCAATATAAGGATTCCATGTCATAAAGATGATGCTTATAGACCATATCAATGATTAAACTGGCCATGTATCATTTTTAAAAAACAAAAGATAGCAAAATACAGACATCTTTGAAAAATAAAAAGACAAATTTAAGTCTTCATGTAAGAAGGATATTTTTTTATTTAGTGGACTAGAAGTATAGGGTCTCAGCAGGAGAAGCTCACACATATTGCCTCCAACATACAGATTTAAAGATTGTTAATTTGTTAATGTAGCAATATGCCAATATCACTATATATCCCATGAAAGGAAGATATTAAATATAAGTGAGAAGGGTGAAAAATCAACAAGTCAGATCAATTTTCTTCATGACATTGTCATCATATATAAGTATCCTTTTTCTTCTTCTACTTCTTGTCGAACAAATAATAGTGGAGAGAGGAAATCATTTTCAGAAATTTCTTAATCTAAGGAGCTGGAAAATTTATTTGCCTAATGGAACAAGCCTAAAAGGAGAAGAATATACCAGACAATTATCCTAATTCAAGAGTAGATTTACCTCTTGTAGGCGGGTGCCATCCATCGTGTTAAATATTCTGATCAAGGTACCCTTTGTGCTTGCGGTTGCAAGAAGAAGGCCATCCATAGTCAATGTAATACATGCAATGTGAGAATCATGAGCACTAATGAACTTCGTCACCTTCAGACCAAAATGCTCAACCCGAACTTGTCCCCGGTTTAGACCAGGGCAAGCCAACACAGAGGCATTAGAATGATGCGAAAGGCAGCACAGTCCTCGTGGATTAGCCAGGGTCTCTATTTGATGGAGGAGTTTCAGATCGGTGAAATTATAAACATATATCTTGTGCTCAAGAATGATAACAATGCGATCTCGTCTCAATTTCACAGCTCGGACATCAGATCTGAACGCAAATTCACCAATGCACCGACTCTGATGATCATCCCAGATCATTACTTTATTTGGTGGGTACTGTGGATTAGCACCACCACCAACAAGAGCCAGGATATTGCACCTAAATAGCATTTCGACTATTCCGAAGCCCCCATTTTTCAAATCTCTCCTGAATGTTTCCTTGAAAGGGTCGCAGTTATAAATCCGGAAACCACCGCTAGTTCCAGCAGAAAAGCAGCCATAGTCCTGATTCCAAGACACTGACAATAACTCAGCCTTCTCATCATCATTATAATCAGTTTCAGGTTGACTAAAAGGAGCTGATGATGGCCATGGAGATGATGATTCCAACGAGCTAAGCCTGGCTTGGGGTTGCGTTCCCCGTGAGGTAGAAACTATTGAGCTCATGGGGATTAGATGATGTGCGACCGTGAATAACTCCTCAGTAAGGAATCCCTCATCTATTTCAGGAGCAAAGAACAAAGCCTGCAACCTGAGGATCCAAATTATAAGAGAAATAAGAACTCATTGCATGTGCTAAAGATTCTTATTTCTTAAAATAAGCTATCCCAGGCACAAAACTGCACAAGCAAGAATCAACTGCTGCAAATCACCATTTTTTTTCTTTTTCATGACAATGGCTTTAAACCAAAAGCATGCGCCATAATTTTGATGAAATCAACAACGCCACTTTCACATAGTTTATTCGATTTATGAAAGCTGTGACTATCCAATCAGTTGACCAGCCCAATATAGGAGCCACAATTATCATTACAGTAACTGATTGGTGAATAACTCCTTCTTTTCTTTCAGGAACAAAAAAAATGAAAGGCTAATGACCAATCACAATTGATGTCACTTCCCAAAAGCGAACTACTCGAAATAAACATTAAAAAAATTGGCCAAATATGAACAAGTGAATAGGAAAAATCATCCTTTGGGTTAATAACTATATGAAACGTTGATAAAAACAGCTTTTCCTTTGCTTCACATTCCATAATACCAATTCTACACTGAGAAAATTATAACAAATCGGACATCACGAAATTTCCAAAAAGGAACACTGCGCACAAGCGATTTTTGTCACTATATTTCTAAGAAGATATAGCAGAATCTTCCAAATGGGTGAAACCGAAGCAAGCTAACACTGGAAACAAAAATTAGAAGAAAAGGCGAAAATCACAAAAATTGAGAATTTCCAGTCAGATCTCTTCAATCCAACACTAGAGGTCAAACTTACCAGCGAAGCGATCTCGAATGCGCGAATCTGGCGCAATTTAGAACGAATAAAAGGGAAGCTAACGATGCAGGCAAGATCGACGGAAAACTACCTCGAAGCTTCCACGATCGTTCAATCTCCCTCTATTTCGCTCTCCGTCAGCGAAGTGAGAGGACACCGAGAAGGAATCCAAAATCTCGCCTGGAGAAGCGTAGAATAGGTCCTCCCCTTCCTAACCTGTGCACTAAGCGTAAGATAGAAGACAGCCTTAGTGCCTCCTTACCGTGAGCCCTCGGCTTTATTTAGCGCGAGAGTAAATTGTACGGCTAAATCCGCCCGCCCTCGGAATGATGAAGACGTCGCTGATTAAAATTTGACGGTTCTGATCTCCCATATGGCATTCTTTATCTGCACCATTGCGTTGAGTTTGAGGTTTACCAATGGTGATCATATCGATTGGGAGCATTTTAGTAAAAAAATAAAATAAATATCTAGCGATAGTGGGCGGCAAGCATGGGCCCACATGGCCCATTTGGGGCCCAATATCAAACATCATAGTTAATACCATAATGCTAAAAACTTTAGATTGTACATAGATAAACATAAATAAATAAATAAACTAAAATGTCAAATATTCACCCTACGATTGAATCTATAACCTCTACGATGACTAAATCTTCCCAGTTTCCCCCAGCACATAATAATGTTTCACTCCATTAGTTTGATATAATCCACCTGTTTAGATCTTCAATCACAGTACAAGTGCTTGGAAACATAACGAAAGGATTTAATTACAAAATAGATCACTGGAAAGCTTAGTCTAACCCTCTAATGAGGTTGGGCACTGGTTAACATCATTGCTGAAGTGATATTAGATGAAAAACGAGTAAGAAAGGTAAAAGAGAAAAAAAAAATTATATCTTAATTTAAGTTTACTTGAGTCAACTAAAATTTAAGCTTTGAGCTCAGAGGGCGTTCCGTCAGCATATATAGAGAGAATTAGTCTTTGTTAAGCCTAAATAGCTTATCAACTCATATCAAGAAAAATAATTAGGACAAACTTTTCTTAAGAATTAGACTAGACAGCCGAGTTAATTATATATATATATATATATATAGCATTATCGTATACACGTCCCTTTTAAGAAAGAGCTACTATTTGAAGAGCAACTCTTTTTGTAATTACGTGAATACTTCGATAAATAAAGCATGAGTAGATTATAATTTAGCTTATGATTAATAATTTTTGTTTTACAGATATCATTTTTTTTTTAAAGTAAGAAAAAGAATTTTTTTTTTTATCATTCATAAGCCCGAATGCTAGATATAGCCTAAACAAATAGCTAACCCTTCTTAGATACAGAAGCATTTAGGCTAAGTCATGTGTGTCGTCGAATAATTGCTTCGAACTAAACGCCGCTGAGACCTGTTCCAAACTGTTGCATTGTCAAGCTGTTCTTCTAAGCTAACCGCACTGTTTAGCCATTAACTGAATCGAGCCAAGCCACCAAACTGTCAACCTCCAATTAATTTCTCTATAATATTATTTTAGGTTGGGGTTAAACTCATTACCATTAGCCATGAGCAAGGGTAAAAAAAAGAAATTATTCGAGATCATCCGGCCATGCTTTCCAGCTTTCATGGTGCAAGACCACATCTCGGATCCTTTGCGGACTTCGTTGCTGCAATTTGCTACATTTGGGTTTACTTGGCAGTCTCTGCCAAACCATATGCCGTTCATCGCCACGGTCAAATATAAAAGCACGATCCATTGGACGAAGCCCAGTAGCGATCTTCCACTCCCTCGCCCTCTCGCGAGAGGGCAATGGCGTATCGGAGGAAGCAGACCACCTCATCTAGGGTTTCCACCTTCCAGGATCTCCGATCTCCGACCTACTCCTTCGAGGGGACACCTTCTCCGGTGGCAGATTCTCCTGCAGCGGCGCCGTCGCTGGCGGCGCAGGCGATGCGCGCCTCCGCTGCCCATCGTGACTCGTCGCTCTCCTCCGCCTACGGCGAGTCCGTCGTCTCCTCGCGTCGCGAATCCGATCGGCTGAGCTCGTCCGCTTCGCCTCGGGTGAGTTAGATGTAATTTATTATACTCGATTTGTCGTTCTCTCGGGGTTGCGGATCAATGAATCGTTGTTGGAGTGGAGGGATCTGTTCGTTGAAGGTGGGGATTTGGCGAATTGACGTGGCGGCGGCGTTTGTCGATGCTTATGTTGTTACTTGGATTAGATGTGGGAATTAGGGGTTTTGTTCGAAGTTGTTAGGGAATGGTTTGGGGACGTCAGACTGTTAGAGTTGGTAGGCTTATATTTCTGATCGAAGATTTTAGAATTTCTATTTTGCATCTTTTGTCTAAATCTCGGTTGTTGCGCAGGTCATATCAGAATATTGTACGCATGCGATTCTCGATGGATCTAATACTTAAGCAGAAAGATTTGTTTATTTAGTTCTCTTTGCGTTCTAAGACATGACAGAGCTCTGTAAATGTTGACTACATTGGGCTTTTTGTGTTTTGTTTATAATTACTAAGATGGCAATTGTTATTTCCTCTCTTTAAAGAACTGAGCGTCATTCCCAGATGCAAGATTAACACAATAAGTTTGTGAAGTGACATGGACTAACGTAAAGGATAATGGGATTAACATATGTGACTTTCACGTCTAATTATGTTGTTATTAAGATATGAGCATAATGATCAAATACTTTGCATTTTGTCTTTCTTCAGTTCACGAGGTAATGAGAATAGTCTCAGGACCATCTTAAGGAAAAGAAATCTAGAGGAATGTTATATGCATATGCATAGGAAAGACGAGTTAACTTGTTTTAAGTTTCAATAGTTGCGTCTTTGTGTGTCAATAATTTATTCTTCTTAATTATATTGTCTACCAAACACCTGGAATTGTGATAAAATGTATTTCATCAGTCCTTTTAGCACAGAAATTAATGGTCTAAGAGTAGCATATATTTGCAATTATTGAGTACATCCATAAAGTTGCTAATTTCTCACCTTTCCTAGCCTTATCGGCAAGCTGTTAGCATCAAGTAGATTTAGCTGGACAAATTTTTTCCCATGTAATAAATTTGTAATGTCATATGCAGGATTCTGCTGATTATGAATATACATCGATGAAAAGCTTAAACGAGTCAAAATATGGATTTTGGGGGGTTTTGGCTAGAAAAGCAAAAGCGATTATTGATGATGATATGAAACAAGTTGAAACCCCTAGTAGAAATCAGTCCTGGACAGCTGACACGTCTGCAGGCAGTCAGGTGAGGACCAATTAATACTTATATTAGGTTACATTATCTTGATTTGCAAATCACTTCTGATTAGGTTATGGTTGCTTTACAGATTTTGAAGTAATCCATTAAATCACCCTTTTTTCTCTTTAGCATTGAAGTAATTGTAGCGACATTGAGTCCTGATATCCGTTCTCTGCATATGTCAAAGATGTTATAGTATTGCCTAATTGTATTGCATTGTCAAAAGCCTCTTTTCATCTGCAAACTCTTAATCATCTTTATCCTATTTAAGATGAAAATAGCAGGTTCATTATTTCTGAAAAGGTTTGAGGTGCAAAATTTGAACATTGAGTTGGGGATATCAGGAGTTATGTAGTATATGTTATCCAATATTTCTGAAGTATATTTCATGGTTATTGGAAATAATGTATTTATATGATTATTGTGCAAGCATTTTCTTATCTATTTTATCTTTTTCTTTAGTATCTTTAATCATTTGCAAACCTTGGCAACTTTTTTTATCATTATGGGCTGTGCAACATTCCGGTTTCCTTGCTACTGCTGTTCGTATGGGCGCTATGTGGTTGTGCTGATAGTCATTCCTTTCCTGGCTTAACTTTTTTAAATGCAGCCCCGTCATTCGTATCGACAACCAGAGACCTTTCAGAAGACGGAAACACCTCCAATTCAGAAGAGTTCGGATGCAATTGCCTCTTCTCTTAACTACATTGGCGGCACATTAAAAAATGCTTTTGAGGTAAGTTCTCTTCCTAGACTTGCTTAGATCTGTTACTAGTAAAACGAGATTATTCTTGTAAATTATATGTGAACTATATTATAGTACTCATATGTTTTTGTAAGGTTCACCCAGATCATGTCTGACTTTTGTGGTGAAATCTTGAAATACTGAAATGGCAACTTTGGTCATAAATATGAAAATATTCAATATGCATGTTTTGTCAGAGAATCCATCATTACATGCATGGATCTCTTGTAAGGTGACAAGAAATTCTTTTATCTTGTTATAGTTAAAATTTAAAGGAGAGAAAATGTTTAAAACATGTAAAGAACAATGTCTGTAGAAGTGGGAGATCAACGAGAATTACAAGTCTGGTAAAAGGTTAACAAAATATGTGTACTACTCTCATTGATTAGGGCATTTGGAATTATGATTTTAGGTCTAATATTTGATATAGTTCCTTTTCATGGTTAATGGATGGTGTAATGTTTGCTTGATCTTTCAGTTAGTTTCTTCTTGGATTGCCCTATCATCTCATTGAGTTACTCAACTCCACTTACACTCCCTAGGTGAACTTAGCTTTGTGCTAATGTTATCCAGTTCAGCTGAGATTTGAAATTCACCTTTTTAATGCTTCTATGAGTGGACTGGTACTTCTTTTATTATCTCACTGGCTGACAAGCAAAAAATATTAATTGCCCTATACACTTGAATATAAATGGTTAACTGTTTCATGTGACATAATTTTTTTTAGACTTGCATTTGAGACATTGTACCGTGAAGAGGTATCTGGCTATCTATAGTAATTACTATAGTTAAAATTCTAAGTAGGGCCTGTGACATGGAGAAATATCTGGCTATCTATAGTAATTAATATAGCTAAAACTCTTAAGTAGGCCAGTGAAATTCATTTCCTTTCTATTCTACTGCTGGAATGTGCTTGTTTTCAAACAACCTTTTTACTTACTGCAAGTTTAATGGTGATTATCCTTATTTATCCAGGAGGGTCGGACAATTGTAGAGAACAAGACAGCTGACATTATCCATGAAACACGTAAGTTGAACATAAGAAGAAAAGGAAATGCCTCGAATCTACAGAATCAAACTGCTGGAAATTTCACTCAAAGAAATCTCCCTCAGACTCAAACTGACTATGAGACTCAACTGAAGGCATCCCGCGACGTAAGGTGGCAAATGTGTATCACTGGTTGCTATTCTGCTCAAATGCTTGTCTGCTTTGTTTAGTTGCATCTCCAGTAGAATATCTTTAATTTAGTATGTCTATTTGATTTATCAGTAATTTGATTCAGAGCCCCTCCTCCATCTTTTGTGACAGTTGAAACAAGGCAATGTAAAAATTTCTGTAAGGTACATTTCATTCTGTTTATCAACATAAGAAGCTGATCCTCAAGTACTCAAGAAGTTACTTATGTAGTGTGTAAAGGACCTTTCTGGGGCTGTGGGTAATTGGCTATATTATTTGTTAAAGCATGATAAGCATTTCACTGATGCTAACAATCCCCCCAGGTAGATCAGAACAGTAGGTCCGAGTAATCTGCCAAGGTTATTTATATGTGGATTACAATATTAGCTCAATTAATTGCAAAATGTAGTATTAGATCGTTCCCTCTGTTGAGGTACAACACTTGCAAATGGTGATACTGATTTCTTGATTTATCTTTTTACGAATCAATTGATGCCTTTTTGTTTTGTTATCGCAGGTTGCAAATGCAATGGCTGCCAAAGCAAAGCTTCTTCTAAGAGAATTAAAGACTTTTAAAGCAGACCTTGCTTTTGCAAAAGAACGGTGTGCTCAGCTTGAAGAAGAGAATAAAATGTTGAGGGAAACTCATGAGAATGGAGGTAGCCCGGAAGACGATGATCTGGTATGCCATCTTTTATACCTATGATCCAGACAAAATATACTGCATACAATCTATCAAATGTTCTTCCATAGATTTCTAATGATGTATCATACAAAGAACTCGGAAGTACTTTGGCACTCCCTATTCCTAATGTGCCAGCTAGTCATTTAACTGAATTCAGTATTTGTGTGTTTTTCTCGACTCCTTGTTCCTGTGCCTTTACATTTTCTGCTTATTTTTCTCCTATCCTTGCTGCACATACAAGGCCAAAAAGTATCATTCTATACTTGTTTTTTTATTGGCTATAGTACATGTACCGTGTAGCATAGAGGCAGACCAAATTGTGAACAAGCATAACTGTGTTATTCTAATTAATTTCAGTGTTCAAATGAAAAGGCATGTTTCCCAGGTTGTATAAGTTGGTACTTGGTAGCGTATCCATAAATCAGAAATAATTTTAAAAATCTGTACTTATTTTAAGATATGCAATTCAAGTTTTACAGAAAATAACCATATGAATTGGTGATGTATCATGTTCACGTCCACAGGGTGCATAGAAGTAACTTGAGTATAAGAAAGGGATCTTTAACCATGTTTTCACGAATGATAATAGATAGATGATCCCTATTTGCTGCTTGTACTATGTGAATGAAAAATGGTTGCTTACAATGTCCAAATGTAGAATGGGTATATAAATCCTTTATATAAAAAAGCCAAAGAAGTGGAGAATTAGTTCTGAACCATCTGGAAAACAAGGTTTTTAAGATATCCCACATAGTACGAGCATTCATCTGATACCTCGGTAGTCAGTGCCTTTGCTCAGCATTTATTGATATGTTATCCCTACAAATGTAAATTCCTAGCCAAGGTTTACTTTATGTGTATTATAGCAATAAATATATCTGTCACTTGCAATTCTCTCTATTGTCACATGCATTTTTAATTCTATGACAGTTTCTTGAGTTCTGTTCTTGTATATTATTCGTATGTTCTACTAAACTCTATGGACAAGTTTCTTTTGAGATTAAATAGCTTGATGCAGTGGACATGATTTAAACGCAGACCAGTTTCAAGATGTCTTTTGTTTTATTTTGGCATTTGTCACTGTGATGAGATATGATTCAATTGTTTTCTTACTGTCTCCACAATATTATGAGGAAGACTTTTACCCAAGAATCATGCAATAGAAGTCATTTGGAAATTCATGCTATTCCATGAGGGAGATGTTGAGTTATCCCATTGGATATCATTTATCTTTATCGTGCAGATACGACTTCAGTTGGAAACATTGTTGGCTGAGAAGGCGAGGCTGGCACATGAGAACTCAGTATATGCTCGGGAGAACAGATTCCTCAGAGAAATAGTGGAGTACCATCAACTCACCATGCAGGATGTTATCTATGTGGATGAAGGCATAGAAGAGGTGACTGAGGTTTACCCTACACAAGTCCTACCCCGGGCACCATCTCGTGCTGCATCTGAAGAACCATCACCTGTTGTTCCTAGCCCTAGCACTAAAACTACTCCGATGAAGCCTGCCATGGTGCAACCATCTCCTCCAGGTTCCACCTTCGTCGTACCAGAAGCTTGCCCCATTGTCCCTACCTCACCGAGATCACCTCCTAACATGAGGGTGGGCGCACCATCGCTGGTAAAGTCAGAAGTGGAGAGTGCTACTAGACAGTGAGAGATTCAATCAGCTTCGGCATGATATCAGGCTCAGACGCTTATGCTTGTTTTGTTGCTTATGCGTGCTGGTTTGGCAATGCATGTAAGAGTATATCATCCGTTCATGTTTATGCAGTTTGTATCTGTAACTTGATGATTCATTATTATGATTATTTTGGAAGCTATAAAATCTCATTCATCATTGTTTGTTGGTCTCTTTGTTCTTATTATCCTACATTTCCAGTTCTCAGCTGCAAAAAAAGGACAAAAGAGGACAGCCATTGGTCACTAACGGTGAGTGTTTTGTTTGATGACACTGCACAATCGTCTAATTCTTTTTTAATTTTTATTTAGTTTGCTTTTGGCTCTAAATTCAACACGGCAAAGTGAGTTCTGGCAGGTAACTTAGATTATTAGGGCGGCCAAATTCTAGATCCAAGTAACATAATCGTGAAATATAAATGGCAGATATCAGATAATTCTCTTTCATTCATATTTTCTTTTGACTTCACAGTGAGGGGGCATATACATGGATTGTACAGTGTTATGGACATGTACAATTCACCGACACTTCTCTCGATAGATCCATCGGGTACCAGCGCTGATCTGGTGAACATATCAGGACGATAGCAAGGAAAAAAAAAGGCAGTGAATAGCTGCTTCTAGAAGACAGTTGTGCATCCAACTGAATCTGTTAAATATGCTTGTGTACTTTAGAATAGCTGGAAAAAGAGGCTTGTCGAACCATCACCAAACGATCGGAGATCTGCTTGTTTCACCATTGCTCTGCACAATGGGCATGTTCTCTCTCTCTCAAACCTGAAATTATTGGCTCATCAGCAGATACATAAAACAGGGCAAATCAGAAATAGTACTTTGTAATTTATCAGAAACCGTAAATCTGAGATTAATGAACTGGATAACATCAAATGATGCTTTCATATTGATGCCAATTTGTACCAAGTACTGAAAAATCAGCAGAACAGAACTCCAGCATATCTATATGTAAGATCGTCTTCATGGAGTGTGCTGAGATAAGCATAGATGTTGAGTTCATGACCTTTAAAATCTTGATGAAGTGCATAAACTTTTAGGGCTAAACATGAAATTCCAATCATTGGCAATAATTACATATGCAGGACAGGCTTGCGTGCACTCGAGATAAATATAAAGTTGCACCGCTTTAGTGTTGGCAAACGGCATTAGAAAAAAGGATGGTAAGATGCACCAGATTACCTTCTGCTGTTAGAGAGAGTGCATAAGAACCATAAAATAAAGTACTTAAAAACTTCAGAGGCTTTACCATTCAGAGACGCAATCTTCACAGAATATATGCTTGCAGCGAAGAAGGATAGGAGCATGCATCTTCTCCTGGCAGATAGCACACAGATCACCAGCGGCTAGAACCTGTACCAATTCCATTTCATTTGACTGAATTAAAAAAAAAGCATTATGAAGCTTCAAGAGGTAGCATCATCTAATTCGCATATTAAATATGCTTGTTCTGCTCCAAGGGCTGGCATCCCACTTAAACATAGAATTTTAAATTTTTTCAGCAGCAATTCATAAGGAATATTTCCTTTTCTTGTATAATTATAATTACCTAAGATATCCTTGACCTAAAAGCATGAAACTAACAATGGAGAATTATTTGAGACCCAGGTCACAGTTTCTTCCTCAGTGCTTTGGGATATTGAGGTCCCAAGGACAATATGCAGAGGCTCACTCAGTACATTTACATCTGACATAGATAAAACTAACATTTTGTTCTCAACAAATGGGCGGAGGCATGTGAAGTTAAGCATAAGAATTTTTTTATAATTTTTTATAATTCATATTGAAAGCCTATTCTAATGATTTCAGAAAATAAAAGGTCTCTTCACTCCCTTGATGGAGGTCTATTATCATCCTATCATCCAAAAAATAAGCTATTGATCGGACTGGACATCAGTTCATAGGTAGGTAATACAGCAGAACATTGACAGGATATGTATGATTTCTCAACTAAAATAAGGATACTATATGTATGATTTCTCAACTAAAATAAGGATACCGTAGAAAGCATATATGCATAAAAAACATGCTACTCTTAAGAAAGAAATTATCATATGGGCAACAAGATGCCCAGTTTGAGAGAATGTATTAAACTGCCATACAAACAAGAAGTAATATATGGAGTTATTCTGCCTGTGTGAAAAAAGTACTTACAAATTCATAAGACAACCTACAAAAAAACATATGGACAGAATATGGAATTTAATCTTCACTACACTTGCTTTGACAATGATATAACACTGGATCAAAGAACGAAAAAAAGGCATCCCATAGTCAAATGTTAATAAATCATGACAAATTACCTGTTCTTTAGTAGCATAGGAACCATACTGCACATCTTTACGTGACAATGCCTTTACAGCTGCCAAAAATGATTGGATCTGAAAATCACCCATTTAAGAAAACGTCAAAGATATATTTAACTCATTACTTAACCGTCTGACCATTCACAAACTTAGCATTAGGTTTTGATATTTATTTAGAAGAAAACAATGAGTGGACAGAGATGATACCTTCTCGACAACTGATGTCAACTTGAAAGTAAGATATAACCCTGTAGTAAGAGAAGAAAAGAGGCTGCCATATTCCTTGTTCAGGAAGAATCGATACCACACAGGAGTTGGCAACAATGCACGGTACAGAAGTAGAAAATATTCCACCAGCGTTAACATTTGACCCTAAATTAAAAACAGAAATTTGAAAATTTCCTTAAAAATAATTGATTGGAAAATTTAGAAAAATAGAAGTTCCTTTGAGGAATCTTTGATTATTCAGAAAAAAAAGGTCTAGCACAATTCAAAAGGGATGAAAATTATACCATGTTATAACCTGTTCTCTGGACTTGTATTTATCATAATTTAGAGTCAGATATGCAGAGTAAAAAAAAAGAAAAAAAGAAGATAAGCCAAGACATGAAGGTAAGGAAATTCTAATATGCTTAAAAAATGCACTTTCAGATTTCAAACAAAATATTTGTTCTCCTCATAAGTCATAACACAACATCCACAAGAACACTGTAAAAGCTATTGAACGGCTTATTTCTCGAGGTTGTTGGAATTAAGAAACGAGGAAGGCTCCACACTCACATAGAAATATTGAGATATTGAGTTAGACGCAACCAGAAAATCAGAAATATAAAAGACAGGCGTAGTCTTTATATCCATCCCATACAAATAATAGAAGCTAAGGGATCTGCATTTCATATTTGATATATCTCATGCCAATAAAACTTAAAAGTGCAATGATGATTGATTCAGCATGTAAATGACAACTTCTGCGGTTCTGACACTAATTTCAGCACCAGTTTGTATATGTCTAGACTTCTTAGATAGGTACCTCTAGCCAAAGGAACTCAGGTCCATGATCTTAGAATCAGAACTTATTGAAATTAAAGGAAAGACACTAGTCGTGACAATTTAAGAGATAGATGATCGACACGGAGAATTTGCACTTTGCAAGGATGCTTATGTGCCATGATATAAAAATTCAGTTTTCTAAAGATAAGACGGTTCTCATTACTCCTCACTTGATATAGACTTTTTAGAAAACTGAAGCATATAATAGTCAGTTACATCTTGCCTGGCCAACACCAGCTTTCAGCATCCCAGAATCTTTTGAGAGTCTAGCCTATCTGTTCAGATTCACGACCATGTTCCTTAACAATTATTAGTCAAAATGATTTCAATTGACACATCTGTACCTTTACACGCATAGTTCTGGGTGCACCACAGTATCTGGGCCATATGCTAAACCAGATTAAACATTTAACTTCGCTCTACCACAGACCACTGACTAATGCCTATTAGCTCTGTCTCAATTAATAAATGATTTCTAGTAGGCGATATATTTCACAAATTGAAAAGTTAGTTTAAGAAGCATATTTCTAAGCAAGCAAGATGTGTCAGTTCAACTAACTCCTCAAACCACATAGCTAAATGTCACTTATTATACAACAAGAAAATATCATAAAAGGTAAAACTATGGATACAAATTAGGCAAGTATATTATAGAGATCTAAACAAAACAAACCTGCTTACGGAAGTTACGGCCTCTGCTGTTTCTGTAGTACATCAATAGAATACACTTAAAAACCATAGCTGCCTGGCGCACCATTGTATCTGGAAACAATCACAATTACTTGGGAATCACAATGATGTGCCACAGAAAAAAGGAAAGCATTGCTCTAAAAATAAATTATAAGTAGCTTGTATGGTTCATTAAAAGATTATAAATTTTTACAAATCACACTACATTTTATCTATTTTGTGATTCATACTCCGTCTTTGAGAATTTTGTAACCTGACTCCTCATTTTCCCCTATAATTATCATTTAACACTCTGATGTTATTTTGACCGACTAATATCGATCAAATTACTAAAATACTCCCACCATTCGGTCTCATTTTCTATATCCCTCTAATATTTTTCCCACCTATCTCCTCCACCGTCACCACCGTCGTCATTGTCATCGCCGCCGCCGCCACCTTTCCTCATCTTCTCCCCTCCCCCTCCTCTTTCTCCTCCTTTTCTTCTTCTTCTTCTTCTTCTTCTTCTTTGGAAAGAGAAAAATAGGATGAAGAAGACATGGATAATTTAAGTATTTATAAATTATTTTATATATTATAATAGAATATTCTTTTTCTAGTACCATCTAAGTTAACCCAGGATGTTAAATGAGAATTATAAGAGAAAATGAGAGGTCCGATTACAAAATCCTTAAAGACGAGGTATGAATCACAATATAGGTAAAATGTAGGGCGTGATTTGTAAAAATATTAAAAAACTATTATACACACTAAATCTAAAAGATATAAAATATTATACAAAGAAACAGTTTCTTTCCAAAATTACCATCTAGTGGAGAAATGGACAAATATGCTTCATTGCCGGCAAATTTTGTGAAAAATATAAGTGATGCCTATAAAAAGTGTAATGCATGTATATGATTACTAATGTGAGCTCATTCACTCATGTGCTACATGCTTTCACAGGCAAGTAAAAACAATTCCATGAATAAGATCATTGCCACATGGATTGCCACATCGATCAACGGAATAAGAGATAAGCATTGTTTTGTTATTTTCACCTACTTCTAAAAATACTGGCTAATCAGTAGCAAGAAGTGGTCAATGGTAGAAAAAGAGGGAGTCAAACAAAAGATATGGACCATTATGCATAAAAATGACATTCTAAATGTCAGCCATAAGAATTTAATTTATTATAATGGCTACTAACATTGTCTAAGAGGTTTCTTACTAATATAAGGTAAAGCTAAAAAAATTCCAAAATAGAATGAATCCTTCACTTTTGAAGAAACTAAACATAATGAAATATACCATTAAGATAAATCTAAAATTGGAAAAACGAATTTCATTCTGTTATCGTCACTACATTAAATCACTATTTTTCAACGACAAGCTTGTTGACTAAGAAACTAAGAATCAAAATATTCGCTTAAAAAGCATACCATTCACCACAATAATGAATATTGCATGCCAAAATGGTGGTATTTCTTTTGGAGGGAGCATAGCCAAAGGTTTGAGAAGGTCATCATTCTTGTACCACCAATAGACTCCAAAAACATGCACCATGAAAACTAGTGTAATCCCAGTAAGCACTGAAATTTTTCTCTCCCCCTACAGAAACCAGCAAATAATAGTAATATCAAGATCCAAGCAACAACTAAGATTGGAACTTCTTAGCTCAGTGTTTTACACGAAGAACTAGTAGATAAAATAATAAGTTAACAACCACCATCAATTAGGTTTGGGCCTCCAAATGTATGTTATATTGTAATAAGCATCAAAGAAACATGTAATAGAAATCTAGTAAATCTAGTTCTAACTTCTAAGTGATCAAACAACCTTTAGAGCATTCTAAGAGATGGATGAAATGGACCGACAAAATTGCGACCTGATGAAGGGAGCTTAGAAGAAAGCAAGTCATAAAAACTTGGATAAGTTGGCACATGGGAGGGAGTATAGGCATGTATCCTTATCCATTAAAATGGTCTTTCTTGCCCACAAACATTACAAACTTGCACTTACTTCGGTTTGAATTGTAAAATAAGAAGTTGTGAATAAGTTTCCTACATCAAAATATAAATTATATCATCCAAAACAAGGATGTAGTGTGGATATCAAACCTTTAAAGCAGTCTGCTTCCGCAAAATATCGTTGGACTTAAACATCACTGCAGCAATCCAAATTGTAACAAAGACACCTGTACAAGTTTTTTCACAAATATTATTAACTTGAGCATAGAGGAAAGTGCAAGGAGATATACAATAAATGCATAAGGAATAAAGTTTCAATATTTTAGATACACACATATTGAACTAAATCCTGGAGAAGAACTTAAAAGATAAGAAAGACATGAATATCCAATTAAAGTTGCTCATGACTATCACTGGTGATACAAACCAAAAGGAATTGGAAAAAAGCTAAAATCATCTGTATAAGCTCATGGCAAGCAATCTCACGTGGACAATTAACTTTATATCTTCATAAAAGAACCAATCTGACATATGTATAAGTATCAATACATGCATTCAGTATTTCAGTGGCATAATGATAACCTTCTGAGAATGAACTCCAAGGTTAATCAGACCAATCATCACAATGGAACACTTACTAAAGAAGCATAACGATGCAATCAAGAGCATTTACCTTGCAAGTGTTGCCTGATGAATACCACCAAAAGAAGCAAAGAGAATGGTAATATCTGCTCAATCCACCTCGCAACCTGCTGTATATCATATCTTTGGTAAGAGTTATCTCTACTGTTGCCCGCAGTAGCATTTGCCTCTCCTTCTGTGCTCTGCGAACCAACCAAGATTGACGGAGGCAAAGAAGAAGAAGTCACCTCTTCTACCCCGCTATCATTCTCTCCATTTCCTCCCTGCCTCTCGGACTGGGTAACATTTGGATCCACAGACACATTACTACCACCACCGGCGATCCCCTCCCTACTGGTACTGGCATCCAATGTTTGCGATTGCCCCACTCCAACCATTACACCTTCCTGATCACCAACCCCAATGATCCTTATCGACACCTCCCCGCCGCCGCCCGAGCTATGGGCGGCAGAATCATCGGAGCGGCCAAGAACACGATCCCCTCTGACGACCAACCCCTCGCTCTCCGGATGGCTCGATCTAGTCCGCAAGATCCCGGAGTACTCCAAGAGGGCAGTCAGCGGCGCCTGTATGAAATTTGACGCCGAAAACTGAAACCCTAACCTCCTCGAAGAACTGCCACCGCCTCCGGCAGCCGATCGATAGGGTTCGGAGCTCCCGCCGGAGGATTCCATGATCGGAGCACGATTCTGGCGAAGAAACCTGAATAAACCTTCAAGAAACAGCAATCAAGCAGTCCAATCCAGGATTGGAGGTACCGAGATTAAAACCCTGCCAAAAAAATATGGTGGCGAACGGATCCTATAGGAACCCTAACCCTACTGGAAGCGAATCTTTCGACAAAGTATGAGACTAGAAAGAAGAACTGAAAGAAGACGAAATCGAAGAATATAATCTTTGCCCTTTATTTAGATCGTGCGGAAAAATATTCAAGAAACTCTCTTCCTCTAATTAATAGAGAAAGGAGAGGAGTTGAAAAGGTAACAAAAGCAATACAAGTAAATTTACCGATGAATAATAAATAATACGTGTCCCTCTAATCACTAATCTCTCTAATTATGATACTTTAGAATATTTATTGCGTAAAAATAACTCCATCTTGCATTTATTATTACTTTATTGGCCGGGTGATGGAAAACAGCTATCGCACCGACAACTAGTTTCTATGAATCTATTTTAATCTCCATTTCGTTTAGAAAATTACAGCTAACGTACCATAGAGCGACAATTGTAATTAGTATTACGGTTACGAATATCCAAGCCACCGATTAGACCTTGGTCTTTAGTTCGATATTATATGATTAAACCAATCGGCGAGCCTTATCGTTTGAATAATTGTATGGAGATTTGAATGGTCTCATTGGCTACCATCCGATATTATATGGTTTTCTTTTGTCACAAGCAAAAAATTAGAGCCGAATTGGATTCCTTCTTATTCTTAACCGGCTTCACTCGTTAGTTAAGTTCAAATTGAAGTTTATCAACTATAAATAAATAAAACAGAAAAGTTGAAATTGCCGTTAGACTAGGATGCAAGTTAGAAGCAACCTATTGCTTGCACATCAATTAAACAAGAGAGATGTATGAAATTGTCGTGCTTTTTTGGATGCGGACATTTGAAGTGGTCTTTTTCCAACATTTGCAGAATGCTAGTTGGTGTCTTTCAAATTTCCTTAAGAATCACAAAATCCTTAAAAACAAAATTAAGTAGTTAATCGACACCTTTCGGAAGAATTTAAACAAATAAATCTAACAATTCGGAAGGTTGATGCAATCTGAAATAGCGATAAAATTGACAGACAACAACATGCATGAATTTTCCTTTTCATTCCCCAGCTTGATAAGATTGTGCATGGATTTTATAAAACAAGGCATTAAGCAAATATATTCAGTTTACCAGAGACCTCATGCATTTTTAACAAACAGGTAAAGGCATTTTAGACTTGTTAATTACATAACATCCAAGCTCCTTTTAGACTTGCCAAAGATCTCAGTCAACACATGAAAATCAACCTCTCCAGTTGTCCTTCAACTTCCTTATTTCCCTCAGGGCTTCAACTGGAGAACCACAGCCCACTTTGGCCTGCACAATGATATGCCAATGATTAGACTTTTTAAGCACACGTCAACAGAGCAAGAAAACAGAGAATTAAAAATTGTAACACAACAATGAAGAATGTGTCATTAATTATTTTGAATAAATTACTTGAAAACAAGGATATGTTGCTGTAAGGATACGATGTTACTTTATTAGGAAAAGGACATGAAGGTCGCTATGCATTTTCTGGTTCAGTGACCAACCATCCAAAATTGTCTCTAATATGAGATTTAAATTGAAAAGAAATTTCAAGTATGAAATCTGAGGGAACAAATCCTCGGACCAATTGGCGGATATCATGGAATTTATGCTTCTTTCCCTTCCATGCATTTTTTGGTTCAAGGACCAACCATTCCCAAAATCGAAATTTATGCTTCCTCCTCCACGTTTAATTATAGTGCATCCACACAGTTCCAGGGTAAGGACTTCGGGGAAGGTGAACATTTCCCATTGCCATGTTTTCCCCCTTTACTCTAGCACTAGCAGCGAACTGACAATACGAAGAACAAGATCCAAACGTCCAGCTTATTGCAGCATTTAAAAATCTATAAATTTAAATACATGTAATAAGGTAGCTTTAGAAATATATTTCATTGGCCTCCAGCATTAAAACATAGTAAGAAGGAAAAGACCTGTATTTCCGGCAGATCAACACGCATGAATGGATTAGTTTCAAACTCTTCCCCAATGGATGAAGGAATTGTTGGTAGGCCAGCATGATGTTGATGTTGGGCCCATAAGAGTTTCTGTGATATCTTCTCATTTTCTGGTTCAACTGTTAAAGCAAATTGCAGGTTCTTTTTTGTGTACTGCCAAGTGAACCGCACATTAGATTTGTTTCACATGCTTCGAAAAGTAACTAACAGAAAACAAATATAAAACTGCAACACCCAAAAACTATGAAGGAAACACTTAACACGGTACATATCAGCCTGTCATCTTCCAAATTGATATCATGTAATTTCCTAACATCAGAATGAGGAGCAAGGCTTGTGCAGTCTGATTTATGAACTCAGGATTAGGCTATAGGTTGGATTAATATGCCTAATAATAGCAATGAATGCTTATTCATAAGTCTGATCTAGTGGAAGTCCATGCCATCACATACCAGCAATTACCAGTTATTCATTCATCCTTCGCCAACAATGCAAACTATTAAGTGTCAAAAAGATGTCCTGTACCCAAAATTCCAAGTTTGAGCTCTTCCAAATGTAAAAATCACAATCTAGCAGTAGCTAGCACTAAGTAATCAGTCTGCAGTAATTCATAAAGGCTCCTCTCTCACGGACTTTCCTGTGACAAAGCCATGCATCTCAAGGCCTCAGCAAGGTTATTACATGTTCCATGTCTTCCTCCTTGTCCTTTGGATGCTATTGATGTTTTGGATGATTTAATTAGAAAGTCTAAACTAAGTAGGTCAGTGTCAGTTTTTGCAGTGTGGATGAGAGGAATGGTACCTCATGGCCACAATAAACTCGAGTTGGCTTTGGCAATGAACCCAAAGTCACACATAATGACTGATACATCTGTTCTGCAGTGCCCTCGAAAAACTTGCCACAACCAGCAATAAACTGTATGGAAGGGACAAATCTGTCAAAAGGAGGATATCATTAAGAATTTAATGAAGGATGGAATATCAAGTTACCAATGTGTCTCCAGTAAATACAGCGGGATCCTCTTCGGCTTTACCCGCCACATAATAACTTATGTGACCTCTGGTATGACTGATGGAAGCATAGAATAAACCATTAGCAATGGAGCCGACGAATTTCCATAGGACTACTAGGAATAACTGGATGAATATAAGGATGCACTCAAAAAGGGGAAGAGAGAAAAGGAGAAAGTTTGATAATTAAGCTCACATATAGCAATTGGTCTCTTACACAGTTACACTAGTATATCAACTATTCATCCTCATTGTTGCAGTCATAGGATGAACTGATAAATATAAAAAGAGTAGTTTCTTGCATATAGCAGTATTAACTGGTGAAGTAGCTCAAACTATGTTACACGTGTTATTAAACTATATTAGCACATATTTAGCTTATGAGTGTTGAATCAAAGTAATCCAGGAAAGTCAACACTCAACCGCATAAGATTCTATAGATAATACTATAATAGGATTAGAATATAAAACAGGAAGGCTATCGATCTCTGCAGTGACAACACAGGCATGTCAAATACTCATCGACCAACAAAAAGAGCAGAACATACCACGGAGTATGGAGGCAAAGTATATTGATATCCGTCCCGAGAGACAACTTATCCCCATTCTCCAATTTATCCGTGCACCCTTTCACGTTATCTATCGATCCACCGTACACCTTAATTCCAGGCACCAACACCCTCATCTTCTCATTCCCACCAGCATGATCCCTATGACCACAGGATCATTAAAAATAGATTTTTTTTAAACACCCTAATTCTATCAAAATCAACTAAATTCGTTAATTATCCAACATAGCTTTTTTAGCATGCTGGGAAATTACAAGTTGGATAGCAAAATCCAACAGAAGCGAACCAGTGGTGATGCGTGGTGAGGACAAGCTTCAAATAAGCGCCAATCTCGGCCGCCGCTTGAACGATCTTGTCGGGCTCGACGGGATCGACGGCTGCGGCTTCTCCCGTGCTCTCGTCGACGATTCTAGAATTGAGAAGAGAGAAAAGAGAGCGGAAAGCTTATTTAATTAGGGTTTAGGAAATCGAACGAAGAGGAAACAAGAGGGGAATGGAAAGGAAGAGGAATTGATTACATGTAGGCGTAGTTGTCTTCCAGGCAAGGGACGTGAACGATCTTCATTTCTTCGGCTTCTTGATCTCTCCTCTACTGCGAATGGATTAAGTAGATGGTACGACTACAGCTAACAAAAGTGACGCGACAAAGTTCAATACTTCATCCAGGTCTACCTATTCCAACACCTTCGCATCTTTATTCAGAAAAATATTTTGTTTCTTTCTTTTCTCTGGTGCGTAAAGGCAAATTTTCTTCACCTAAAAAGAGCATATAAATACTTACTCCTGCCTAATTGGCCATAACAGAAGAAAAAATTTGAGGCGAATAACGTCAAATTTAGGATAGTTATTTCTCTTTATTATTTTTTAAAATAATTTTTTTATTCTACAAGTAATTATTTTTATGTTTATTTATATTCTTAATGTAATATAACCTGAAAAGATAAAACTAAATTTACTGTGAGTATAGTTTAGTTTATTATAAAATAGATTGATGGGATAATTTAGTATATATTAAAGATAATTTAGTAATTAGATTAATATGTGATATAAGATATAATTTTAACGGTTAGCGTGTATATTCTAGAATAAAGTTATTATAATATTTAATTATTATTCTAAAATAAAAAATTATGTTTTAATTTTTAAAAAAAAGTTAGAACAAGAGCTTCATTTTTTTTAAGGAGGGATTACTGACTTCATCAACGGCGTCTGAAAGCTCGGATGAAAGGTGAGCTTTATGGATCTAAAGAACTCCATTGCATGACCAATGGTCTTGTAAAAAAAGATGAGAGGCAGTTAAAGTTCCCTCGTGTATCAACCTTATCCCTTAAGACAAAGAAAAGTAAAAAATTATTGAGATTTAAACCAGAGAATACCGTATAACATCAACATAATCATTTTTAACTAACTGAGAACTATCCCAGCAATTTTATTCCTAAAGTTGCCCTGCTGCAATGAGAAAATGTCCATATGCCAGCTAGAAATACAACGAAATGTTTTACAGTGTCTAAATAGTGATATCGCCAATATAAGATTCTCTCTATCAATATAGCTTCCTCGAGTTGTTTTCACTACAAAGCAGTGACTTGTGTCATTCATGAGGCCAGCACATGAGAAACATATCATTAGTCCGTAAACAAGGCAACAACTTGGATGAAGGGCTGCATGTATGACCATGCTTTCATCTGATAAGTGAATCGATGCTCAAGGGAAATTGCAATATCATAAAGAATACACTATAAGCATTCAAATATGAGTACATGCGAGAGACAATAGGATCAAAGATGGCTTCGCTTTCCATTGATAAGGTATAACATACGTAAATCTTCCTACAGAAGGATGCTGCTACATTCTTCCAGAGTTCATATAAAAGAGCCCTGCATGTCACAAATACTACTCTATTAATTACCCCTATGAGGGTCTCTTTTTATTTCCTCAAGATGTTGCAAATTGGTGTGTCATCCTCCTGGCTGGACGGCTCTGCCAAATGACCCATAGAATTATATCCACAAGCTTTAAGGATAAAGAGTATCCAAAGAACAAGTACTATCTCGTGGTCCAAGAATTATGTTACTGCCTCAGGAGCAGAATTGCAGTAAGGTGTGTGCATGCAAACCAGCCTGGTGGATGTTAAGCACACAAAGGCAAATCCAAGTCCCATTAAGAGCCCATAAGAACTCTTCCTCGCTTCCAACCGGAGTGCCCGCCTGAATACACGACCAAAGCTAGGGAGCAATGTCCCACATGCGAAGACCATCCAGTAGTCGAGCCCATTGTAGTCAATACCAGCAAGTATAGCTCCAATGGCAGATGTCGGACCTGCAAACCCCGTCAAGGCAGCAGCAGCTAAGGCTCCCCGCCAGCTGTCAGTAGCACCAAAGATGCAGCTTGCAACAGCTGCACCTCGTGGTAGCCCATGCAAAGAGACAGGAAGAACCATGTGACGACCCAGCCCATAAGCTTTTGGAGCAGCCACGCCCAGCGCAAGACCCTCTGCTAAGGCATGTAGAGATATGGCTCCACATGCAAGGAATGACTGCAGTGTGAGGGCGCTTAAGGAAAAACCAGAAGATGAGGCAAGGCCATGAATAGAGGACTTTTTGCGATGAACCAGTTTCAAGATGCCAGAGGTCACCATGTGGTAGAAAGCAGAGCCAGCAATAAGGAGAAACAAAAGGGTAAAGAAACCCATCTTCGACGATAGCAGCAGTTGTAAAGGTCTCCATGCTGCGAGAAGAAAGGCAATGCCGGAAGCCACACCACTGAGAAGAGGATGTGGCATATGGAAAGCAAGTGAAAAGGCAACAAGGATGATGCCACCGAAAAGTGGACCAAGACCAAATAGAAGAGATACCAAGAAGCCCGAAGCATCTTCTGAGCTGCAATTCAGATGAAACAGATATCCAGTAAACTTACAATATTTATTAGAACATAACTCACATATTTCAAACTATTTGGGTTATAGATAAAAATTCAGATTAGTTGGATAAAAGAAATTATATGGATAGAAAGATAACACTTACTTGTAACCATGGCTAAATCCCTGCAGCACTGTACTCAAGGTTTCCATGAAAGCTACAGCAAGTGTACCTGCAGAAGCAACTTGAGAGGGAGAGGCTTCCTGGAAAAAGAAAAGGAAACTTAAAAATCATGCTATGCTCATAAAACGGAAAGACATCTAATCGAAGATAAGCAAAGAACAGATGCATGATTCCATACATGATTCAAACATGTTTAAACAGCTAAGAGTATTGACTCACAAAGAGGACCCACAGGAAGGTTGACCAGTAGGCTAGTTACCTTGAAAGCATCAGGAAGGACCTCTGCAATAACCATCCATATCATGCATCCAGCAGCAAAACCAGTACAGAATGGCAGGACTTTATGAAATGCATCAGCACAAAGGAAGGATGGAACGGCCACAATAGGCTAAAGTTTAGAAAGAAGAAAATTGAAATTAGAAAATCACAAATAATTTCAAAATCAATATAGAAAGAGGAAAATAAAACACAAGGTGTTCAGACAAAAATATGAGAATAATTCATCATCTGTCAGCAGAAATCAACAAGATATTTGAACTCTTAGCAAAAGAGAGGGAAAGAAAAGCAGAAGACACTCAAGTTAAAGCAAGCACACAGCATCCATGTATTATGTATTACACATAAAAAAGTAGCCCTTCACCCGAAAGATAAATTATGTGCAAGCGAGCTAAACCTAATATAAAAGCATTATTACTATCATTCAGATCTTCAAAGCAGCCCATTCAGCATCCTTAGTGGTTCAATGGTAGTGCTTCTTTTGAATGGTTCATAAAAACCAAGTCCCAAGCAGAAAAGGAAAAAAGATTTGATTAAGTTTGTTGTACATGCAACAAAATACCTTCCTTTCTGGTGTTCTAGTTGTAGGATAACTTTTGTAGGAAATCGACTTAATATAACAACAATTTCTTTTGTTATCTTAATAGTATGATTGAAGGAAAAAAATGCACCAAAACCCAAACGTACACAAGATGCTATTTCACATAGATTAAGATGATCGTAAGATTAAGGTTCCCAATTTCAGCCGATCCCGATCCTGACCGAAACCAGCCAGTTAGTAGGTTCTGGTTTTGGGTTAGGTATCAGCCAATCCTGCCTGAAGCAGGTCGGAACAGGTTGAATCCAACCCGAGGGATATCATAATTGATGCCCCCCCCCCTACATCTTTCTTTTCTCTCTTTTCTTCTCTTCTGTCTCACCTCTTTCACCGGCAACCTCGGGTGAGTTTTTTTTTTTAATTTATTTTTTTCAGTTTTTAATTCCTCTCTTTCTCTTCTTGCACTGAGTAGTCTGATGACCTCTACTATTACTGCGATGAAGAAGTAGCACTAGCTACCGAGAGCCTAAGAGAGAAAGGGGAGAAGGGAGAGAGTGGAGAAAAAAGTAAAGAAAAAATAGAAACCTTGCATATGTAAGTAATTTTTGAATAAGTTTTGAATTTTGATAGCGAAAAAGGGAGAAAACTCGATATTCATCAAAGTCTTAAATTTTAAGTAATTTAATACATTTTTTAAGTTTTTAGGCTTCATATGTAAATTATTTTTATTTTCTTATTTTCCTCTCTTTTTTCTAGATTTTTAGAAATTTTTCCGTATTTTTAAATAATATCTAGAATTTTATGTAATTAAAAAATAGTTTGATTATCGTTTTTTTGGACGGTCGATATCGATCCCGAACTCGATACTGAAAACATTGCATAAGATATGATAATTAATAAGTTCAATTAGAGAACAAGAAAAGGAGAAAAGTTACCTGGGGCAAAGATGTAATGACACTCCACAACATTGCATTTTGTGGAGAGACCCCACGAGATGAAAGAACCATGCTCACAGCTAAACCTTCAGGTATATTATGAACAGCTATTGCTAGAGTTACTAATAGACCTTGAGAAAGTCCTTTTGACCCAGCGAAGGACACTCCAACACCAGAACCCTCTCCAAAAGAATGAAGAGTCATTATTCCTACTACAAGTATGACTTTACTAGCATCAGCACCTTTTATGTCCAGCATGCTTACTTCTCCATACTGTTCAAGAAACTGCAGGCAGAGAACAAACATTAGCTTACCAATATAAAGATAACACAACCAAATACATAAGGAAGCATATAAGTGGAACATATACACTGAATGCAGAATCAAAATCTAGCTTATACAACATCATGATGAACAAATGCTTAAACTTCAAAAGAACCATAATTGTATCTGATTCATCTCCACATTCCACATCACAGTATTCTTCCTCGACATGTCATACTTATGTTCACAAAGATCTTGGTAAACGCAATGATGATAAACCATTTGGTGTCATTGATTGGAATGATGGGAACACCTTCCCCAACAATAGAATATAATCAAAGCCAGAAAACTAACTTATGTAATGAAATGAAATGGAAACAAAAAACTAACATAAAGTAGAGAAGCAACCAAAATGACATATTGTACCAATAATTATAATATATTATAAATTTTTTAACCCAGACCTCCATATTTGTGGAAAAAAATTTATAAAAATACTTTTCCTTTGTACACCTATTGCTGGATGCATTAAAAAGTATACCACATACCTTCTTACAAAGCCAAATGAAAATTCCTCCGCTTAAAATCCCAAAAACAACCCAGCTTCCACTGCCATAGTTCTGTCCTTCCTGCACAAGATCAAAGCTTGCAGCTAACATTACTCCAGCGGCCAAGCCATTGCAAACACCTGCCCACTGGGCCTCTAGCTCCACAAAAAAGAATGGAATTGCACCTAGTCCCGTAGCTGCAGCCATGGCAAGGGTAAGCCATGCAACTGTGGACGCTGATACTTTGCTATTACTAGATTTCCTCTCCTCAAACCCTTGAAAGCTATCCTTGTAGCTTTCAAATCCAGTTGTAACAGTGCCATCTCTAACCGCATTTACTAAGTTCCTATGAGGAGCAGTCCGAATTCTCTGAACAATTTCCTTCTCCGACTCGGCAATTGTGAAACCATTAAGCAAAATGAAAACAAACACAGAGAGCAGAGTTGCTTTAATCTTATGGGCCATTTATTATCTGCTTATATATCATCAAATATCGGCATCTAAAGTCATGCTTTTTCTCGAAACATAATATTCCAATTCACATTGCAATATTTGCTGCTAAACCCAAGACAACAAAATCTCCATTCCAGATGAAGCAATTGATCTTTTTTACTACAATTAGATCAAGACTGCCATCCCAGAGGATAAGTTAATTTGATGTTAGACCCAAGAGACATCTGAGGCGACCAACTGCACAATGAGACGAAGATGATCAGACTACAATTCAAGATTTGGAATTCAAGAATTCAACAACAGAAAACTAGACAAAACCCATAGGACCTTAAAATCAGCAAGATCTGCTAAGCACACAAACACGATACGAAGAAAAGTTTTGATTGGAATTCCGAATTGTAATTGATGAAATGGTAAAAACTGTAAAACCAAAGACTAATTTGACTTCTCCAATTAGCGTCAAAATGTTAATAGAGATCCAAATATTCGCCCAGTAACACGGAAACCGAACAATCTTCGTTTGCAGCAACAAAGATCCATCAAAACCCTAAATCCTAAATCAACATTTCCCAAATGAAATCTAAAGACAAACAGAAAGATCATTCCAAAAGCCCTAATCAAGCAAATTACCTCGAATTCGAGCTCCAAACCTTCCACAAATTCACCAAAATCGAATCTTTCTTGTGAAAATCCGATTAGAAGCAGAACCTGTACGACATGACTTCCATCCAATTATAGAGGATATACGGACGAAATGATCACAAGAGACCTCCCGTAAACTTGGGAAAGAGATCAGATCCAGGAAAAGGAACCCTAATAGCTTATAATGCGTAGAAGAAAGGGATATCGAAAAGTGCTAACTGGATAGAAAATTAGATACGACGGCACACGGTTTCGGCAAGAAAAGATTGGCGAAGGGCAAATCCGGACATGGTGGGTGAAAAGCGGTTTTCCTGGGAATTGGAGACCGCTCGTCGGCGGTTTCCGGGCGAGGATTTAGACCTTTTCGGTTGGTATTTTTTTTATTGTTCAAGAGTGAAAATTAAATATTACCTGGACAAATAGTCACAATATAATACGAAACACTGAGCCATGAGCTAAGTCATTAAGCCAAATTACCACCGACCATCAAATAAATTTCTCCACTATAATCGTTTAAAATTGGAGTCAATCCTTTGACCAAAGATATGTATTAACTCTACTAAATTTGATTAGTACCTATTTAGTTGGTATTATTGCTATTTATTTGAGTAGGAAGAAAAATAAAAAAATTTGATATACACGTGTTATATATATATAGTTGTAAAACGAAGCGCTTTAACTCTGGTTCACTAATCAAAATAATACTTAGTTTTTAAATGGCAATAATTACTCAGATTTAATTATTGTTCTGTTATCTCAAATTTTTTTTGAGAAAATATAATTTACACGACAATTTAATTAATATTTAATAATTAAAATAATCTTTTTAATCTATAGGATAATTACACTTAGAAGTTGCCAAAGATCAATATGTGAGTGCATTTTAATTATAAAAGGAAGATGACATTCACATTTTATAATAAAATATCTGACGAATGATAAAAGGAAGTAGCATTTCTGAGATTTTTTAAGATCAATATGGAAGGAATAAAAATAAATAAAATTTATATATAAATAATTAATAATTCAAAGGACCTCCTAAATTGTATCAATCTTTCTCACTTTCCTTCTAAAGTATATCATTCTCACTTTAATATTTTTTTTTAGATGGCCAGGGTTGATATCATGGCCGGTGGCACTCATGGCTCCATTTTATATCTGTCACTGGGACCCACTAATACAAGCATACATATTATAATCTTAATATCTTGGTCGATATAATCTGATAACGCCACTAGATATACGTAAATAATAAACTTTACATCCTTAATATCTTAACTGGTATACATTGATACAGCCATAAATAAGAATATTTGCATTACAAACTAAAACCCAAATTATGTTGGTCTAATCAGCAGTTTAAGAAGAGGTGTCTTATTAATAATATATAAAAAAAACCCACATAAGGAAAAGGAGAAAAATAAAGCCATATATATGTTCTTACTTTACAGCAGAGAGGAGTCCAATTACCAGAGATGTTGATAGAATTTAATCTTAGCTGTTGCACTTGGACTTATTGAACTAGAGGGGGACAAAAAAAGAGAGGAAGGTAAGAGAAATCTAATGCCACTTGTTAAACTATTAATGGTCTTAATCTACCAGGTCGTCTGGAGATAATAAATCATGAGAATGAAACATTGACATAGAGGTCTTATATACACCTCTAAATTTTTTGCATGGTAATGGGATCAAACGGAGCAAAATTAATGTTGCTCCCTTCTTCTTCATACCAACGTCGTAGATCCTAATCTTTGGACCCGGAACTCAACGATATATAGCATCTTGCAGGTATGGAAAGAAATTAAGCAAGAAATAAATGAATAAAATTAACTGGAAAGGAGATATGGATTCACTTGGACTCGAGATGGGGTAAGATGTAACAGGTGCAGTATATGTAGCCAAAGGTTAGAAGATGTGAATAGAGAGAGGTGAGTGACGTGTTCCTTTCAGACGTGGAGCAATTCGTGTTAGAACAAAATAACACTATGCGTTGCTTTCCTAAATTATGTGCGTCATTTGCACAATTTTCGAATTTTTAGGATCACCCAAGTATGCATCATTAGATTGCTATCATAGATAAACACACACTTCTGCAAAATAAAAACGAAGCAAGAAAAGAAAGGTGATCCTCTAAATCAAAATTATTTTACTTTTTTAGTGAAAATGACACAAATTGTATCATGGAATGCTTTCCAACACCAACTTTCTAGTCGATTAAAGTCGGTCACATGGCAGCATCTAGGAGGTGGGTGGAATTCCCTGTCTATAACTAGCTGAGAGGGCACATAACAGTAAAGGAGAGGCAGAAGCAAAAGTAGTTAATAAACTTCGAAAGAAATGTGTGCAAAATATACCATCGCCATATTTGAATAGTTCATGGGTAATTAATTAACTGCGATTTGTCCCCTGGTCACTCCAATGAATGAAAGTAAGAAGAGATGGATTTGGCGATTCACAAGCAAGAAGAAAGAACAAAAACTACTTATCAACTAGATTGCAATGTTATTGTAACACCACAACAAACCTGCGCTACATGTATAAATATGCATCCATTATATGAAGAAAATCTAAATTGAAGGAAAGCAAGACCAACTCTATCTATATGTCTGTCTTCTTTTCTTCTTATCTGTTCTGTGTAATTCATAGTTCTATCAACATCACATACTCAAGAATTTCGCCAATTTGTATCAATGGGAAGTCACGTGTAATTCATATTTCTATCAACATTACGCATTTCAAGGTCACCAAGTTGCATTAACAGGAGCCATGATGGCTAATCCATAATTCTATCAAACACTACGAATTCAAGAAGTTCGCCGAGCTGTATCAGCGGGGAGTGATGCTAGGCATAACACCACTAAGAAGGTTACTGCCAGAGATATCAGATGATACAAACGGGTTCCCAGCATCCATCCCCGCCATGGATGATGACGATGGAGGTGTTGCTGACTTGCTGGAATCAGTTGCCATGGATTCTGAGGGTGTAACATCAGCTTCTGGTGTCATTCGCCATATGATTTCCAGTTCCCTAACTACCTCCATCATTGATGGTCTTGCATCCGTCTCATCCTGGCAACACCTAAGAGCCAAGGAGATGAACTTTTCAATGCATTCTGATGGGTAAGAGCCCATGCGATTGTCAATGACCGAGAACATCATGCCAGACTGATGGGCCATGGTCACCTAGAATTAAGGCAATTTGGGGAAAAAGAAAAAGAAACACTGTGAGAAAGATATAGAGTACACCATTTTGATACAGCTCTACCAACCAAAACCTAGCTGGAGTATTTAGAGGACTTAAAAGCAGTCAAAGTCTCCTGTCTAGCGTATTCAAAACCTAGTGACTAAATATTTCATGATCTCATTTTGCTCAACTCATAGGGATGATGATCTCAAGCTTGCCTGTCATTCAATGAGGGAGGTACAAATTTAATTTCATGCATGTGCAGGCATTGTTTACTTGCTAACTTGGCTCTGTAAAATGTGTGCACAAGTTAGAGCAGTTTAAGTTTTTTCTCCAAAATAATTATTAAAAAATGAGTTAGAAAAATTTAGGTCAATATTTCCCATTCATAAAACAATCAAGATCTACAAAGTCAATATTAAGATTAAGATCCTTGTGCAAAGGCCTATGGAGCAATTTTATTTTTATGCCATTTAGAACTAGAAGTTAAAAGAATGAGACACGACAAGGTTGTACTAGGACATGTCAGTGGATTAGGCCTTGAGGTGTTGGCATGGTGTGTCATAGCAGTGATTGCATTAACTGGTCATGCCAACAGCACTACAGTCAGATTTACTATACTTTGTAAACATCAAATACTCATTTCAACTATTGATTTAACATAATTATCTTGCTATCTAGAAAACTAAGAGATTCTCTTTGTTATACCTCAAGTTAGATAGAAATAATGTGTATTTATGAGCTAGTATCCATCTGTGATTTAAACAATCAAATTTGTCTCCATAGCCATAAAATGCAAAATCTGCTGCCTTGCAATTGTTTTTTGGTGATTGAAGTAGAAAGAATAGGAAATATGGCGTCGCCTTTAACATTCAGGTTATGTTATCAACTTATGCATATATACATGAGGATCTGTTACACCTAATTAGGCAATTTTCATGTCTTGAGAAAACTGTAAACATGAAATATATAACAATAAGAAAGTCTTATGAACATATGTTAACCAATTTAAGTTAGTCTAGTGTGTTTTGAGGTTTTACAGAGTACACTCTCCCGGGACAGCTGGAAACTGTTCTGAGGAAACATTTTGGTTATCGATCATATAATAATTTTCAGTTTTTCACTGTCTAGTCTCATCTTATGATGGTAGAAGCTTGTGCATAGCATTTCCACTGCAATGCTGAAAAGAATGCTTCAGCATGCTCCTTAATTGGATGAAAACATAAACATTCACTTGTTTTACTGCTTAACTAATTTGCAAGTGAAACTCTGACGTATGGGCTTCTTTTCTTGTTTTTGTTTTTTGTTTAGCTTTTGTTTTTTGTTTTTTGTTTTTTGTGAAAACCTTCTAGTAGTTGTTGCACATATCAGTTGAAAATGATTACAAAGTATTACCTCTCTTAAGTGTTTACCATTTCATATCTAGATTATTCTTCTGTATGACAAACACCCATCTGTTCCAATTAAATTAATGCATTGCCAACATATTACCACAATTTTAAAATAACGTGTCATTTTGATTCTTGATGAGGTATTTTAATAGAATCAGTTGTCAGTGGAGTTACCCATATATTGTGAAGCACTTAACTGGTCATGTTATTGTGATTCTTTAGTTTATATTTTGCAGACGAAAGAAAAGAGAGGACATAATATTCCTACGAAGAAGATAAGTGAAGGTCCATGGATATCAATGTAGTAGTACTAAAAGTCATACATACCTCTCTGACAATGTTTTTGCCATGAGAAATAGGCTGCATCCCTGTCAATAATTCCAGAAACACAACTCCAAGGCTGTACACATCACTCTTGTCCGTAAGCTTATGGGTTAAGAAGTATTCTGGATCAAGATAACCCTGCAAGAATAAAAATCATCAGTGAGATCAAATAGTGTGGATCTGCATAGCTACCTGGACTAATCTATACTGGAAGAGACTGATTTCTAGTTTTCATTTTATTTTTTTGAGAATAGAGACTAATCTCCTATATCTCGAAAATGACCAAAGGCTTCACTAGAATCTACAGTACAATGAGAAATACACCAAGTTACCAATAGCTAATCTTTAATGTAGTGAAATCTCCCAGACATGCATATCTGGCACTTTACTTTTAGTTTCTTTTCAAAAATCAGTAGGTGGAATAAATGCAAAAATTTATTCATATATATTTTTGTAATGATGCAAGGAAGAAGCAAATATCTGACGTGGACAGGAGTCTGACAACTTATTCTGTGTAGTTGACAGATATAATACATCTGAAGGACTACAATTTACTGACCTAGGTGCTGAAAAAGTTATCACTAACTAACTTTGCTAATAAGTATAAATATGTCAAACTTGTCGACAAAATGCTTCTGGAAGCAAGAGTAACTATTATTGGATATTCTCTTTCCACATTGAGTGAGTTGAGACTCGAGAATTTCAAAACTCCAGTTCTCCTAGATGGAATAGCTCATCTTGTCATCAAGGTCATTGCATTGACTTTAAATCCTCTATATTGATGTTAGTCTGTGAAGCATGGATACTGATACGGGATACGGGGATACAGATACGGCATAGATACACCAATAAATAAATAAATAAATAATATATTTTTAATTTGTTGTCAACCAATATGTCATATGGTAAAAATGATTATCCCATAAATGATAAGATAAAAGAAAAGAAAGCTACATATTTAATATCTACATGCCTAAAACTTTAGAATAATATTATAATAGAAACTGATACGAAACTTAAAATGTTAGTGAAACATAGAAACATAATTCAACTATTAGTCTACAACTAATTTGAATCTTTAAATAGGTTTTAAGTTATATATTTAATTCATTATCAAATAAACAAAGCCTTAAAATATCACGAAGGAATCGACAATTGTATATACATATAAAGTATATGCTTTATATCACCTTTAGCACAAAAAGAAAAAAGAAAAAAGAATGGATGATCAAGAAATGTACTGGAGCGGTATCCTGTCGTATCGAAGCCATATCGGAAAATTAAAATTAATTTTTTTTTCATTCGGATACTCCTCTAGCCGTATCCGATATGTATTAGGCCATATCGGTGCCGTATCGGTATCCGATATGTATCAGATACCGGTACGAAAGGGCAAATGAAGTATCTGTGCTTTATAGATGTTAGTATTACATAAACTGAATTTCTCTCTCATTACTGCATTTCTCATGACACACACCGAGATGTTTATGGTTGTAAACTTTAGGAATGAAATTCAACTATTGCAACAATGTGATATCCTACATGGGCATTAAATATTTTAGTTCATCACTTCATTGCCTCTGAATGTAACTCACCAATTAACATGTTGCACTCTCCATCATTCTAGTGTGATAACCAATATGGTACTCAAAGTTACTAGTTCATCCATTTAAGCTAGAAGGGCAAGGAACTTCTATTAATAATGATAAGGTGAGGCACAATCCAACATCTCCCGTTGTTGTTGTTATGCTTTCTTTATTGTCTCTAGTTGTAGGGATCACCTTCAAATTGAAAATCCTGCTCTCTATTGCTCCATTGTGCGCTAAAAGTATTTTTCCAAACAATTGAAAGCTCACTGGATCAATAATTCTTTGTAAATACCAATTTGCTTCTAAGCCAATCTCTGTAGCAGCGGATGACTCATGAAGAAAGACTGATCCTGAAATTTTAGCTTCAGAAAGCAAGTTTTTTGTCTAAAATTTGCAACTGATTAGAGGGGAGAGGACTCTTCTAAACGTATGCACTGTGAGAAGTTTCTGTGACTTGCAAGAAGGATATCCTTCATGATGCCTTATAATCAAGAAAATAAGGTTTATAAATTGAAAAATAGTTCTGCTGACTAAGGATCTCACTAAGGGTGTTAAAATTTGATTATCCTATGGTAACTTATTGAGACTACGCTCAAGCAAAAAATATAAATCATTAAAATGGAAGATTATAGATGGACACAAGCGCAAACACATTCTTCTGTTCAGTGCTTGCCACATTTTAAATATATTGAAGTTAAGAGCTCTCTTAGTATAATATGATTTTAAACATTAGCATGTAAAAGATCTAGGCTCCGGTTGTTTTGAGTCCAAACAAATAAATGTTGCTAGCTAGCCTCATTTCCTAGTCATAATTTAGGTAGCTTAAACTAGGCTAAGAGTGTAATTATTATCTTTGATGAGATATTAAAAAAAAAATAGTTTTATAGAGAAAATATAGAGATATATATCAAAATGCCTTTAACTGTTTAACTTTGAAATATTAGTACCGAAATATTATTATTAAATACAAGTTTCCAATAATGGTTTTTTTTTAAATTTTTTGAAAGAAGTTCACAAGGTTGCGGGCTGTAATGGGCTTACAATACAAGAAGCCTGTAAGCTTGTTGCAGGGGTTCGAGCTTATAAGTCCGCAATTATTATATTGTTTTGTATTTTTATTCAAGTTTTAAGCAGGGTCACTAGTTTCTTCTTGTTAGGCTTGCACAGTTGCAAGCCAGCAAAGGTCATAGGTTTACTAGCATTTGAACGCCTGACTAGCGTTTGAATGGTTGTTTGGTTTGCCTTGCCAGGCTTTCGAACGGTCTGCCAATGCAAATTCCCGAGAGTAAAAGACTCTCAGAAGTGTTAGAATGCCAGTCTAGTTCGCTTAGGAAATTTTTTTATGTCTTCAAACGCCCAAAAGGCACTTCTTGAGTTAAGTTAATTTATTTCAGAGAAACAATATATAGGTTGTTTTCCTTGAGGTGTTCAGAGGCAATAAAGTATTTCATTCTCTTCCCTCTTCCTTTAAGTCTAAGGAAAGGGCTAGGGTTTGCGCTTATTTTCTTTTCAGCATTATTCTGTTGACGAACATTATTCTTTGATTCGCCGCAACGTTGGAGAGGAAGTCAAAAGATACGAGTGACATCAAGTTGATGACTGTCTCAATGCGTTAAAGTTGACTCTTCTCAACAAACAAGGAAGCAATTGGAGCATGGGGAAGCCATTCAGACAATAAATGATAATATGAAGAAGATGAAGGAGCAAATGCTTCACATCATGGAGACACTTGCCAAGATGAAGGGGGAGACTGGATGCTGCTCCTGCTAGGGAGGTTTAGGCATCTAGATTGGGGGAGTTCAACCCTGAGTCACTCGCTTGGACTTTTCGAAATTCTCAGGAGAAGATCCTATAGGCTTGATACTTAAGGCGAAACAATTTTTTGTCTACCAAGGGCCACAGCCAGCGAAGAAAGTTAAACTTGCCACTTTCCACTTACAGGATAAGGCCTTGCAATGGTTTTAGTAATTTAAGAAAATAAATGTGTTAGCAAATTGGTCGGAGTTTACTCGGGGTCTAACATCCAAATTCGGGCCGTCCAAATATGATAATTTTGATGAAGCCTTGAAAAAGTTGCATTTGTCGGAGTTTACTCGGGGTCTAACATCCAGGGCTCAGAGCAATGGGAGGCTGACCAATAATACATGTCATAGCTCCGCCAAGTAAGTTTTGACATATGAACATATGAGGGGCGATAAGAAAAGAGCTTATGTTTTAACTATGACGAGAAGTTTGTTCGCAACACCAGAGCAAAGGAAAACAATTGTTTGTGCTAGTAGCCGGAACTACGATAGCATAGCTGATGAGGAGACGGTCAAAGCAGGCCTAGTAGATGAGCTACCATTGGATCAA
This sequence comes from Typha latifolia, assembly GCF_019914945.1. Taxonomy (NCBI): domain Eukaryota; kingdom Viridiplantae; phylum Streptophyta; class Magnoliopsida; order Poales; family Typhaceae; genus Typha; species Typha latifolia. The sequence continues at coordinate 1,810,991 of NC_133087.1, read as the reverse complement.
CTTGCAAGATTTATCCGGGCGTGCGACGGTGTGTATCTGCAGATTGTAAGGTCCTTGGAAAAAACCCCGCTATCAATGCCAGTTAATAGTAGAAGCACTCAGAAGTTTGTGAGTAAGTTAACCATTTGAAAATTTCTAAAATGGAGCCTGCTACACCGCTTTCCATATTGGTGGCAGATAGGAACCAGCTAGATTGCAAAGAAATTTGTAGACGCATAGCCAGACTTTAGAACTATTGCTTCCTCGTCGATATGTATCCCTTGGGACTACAGCTCAAATATTGTCCTGAAGGTGCAATGAATGCAGAGTCAGGACCAATCACTTTTAATTATGGAAGCTTGACAATAAAATTTGAGATAACTGGGAAAAAGTACTATTTGTTGAGTACTTGAGTGATATGAGAACAAGCCTCGGGATGGCAAGTGTGGGCTTGATGCAGAAGATGATAAGTCAGGGAGTCGGAGCGTTTTTTATGATAGTGAGAAAGGCAACCTCAATCGACCAATTATGAAACATCCAAAGATCCGAGTCGGGCAATTCGGACACGGTGAAGGGCAAATGACAAATAAAGAGGCTGCTAGAGGAGTTTTAGCCAATGTTATCAGACCTGGTGTGTCTACCCCCAGCAAGGGCCCACAATCATTGCATTCCTAATATATCGAGGCGGAGCCAACAAATGTGCGACCACATTGTTATCATTGAGCGAATTGTCTAGAAAAAAATTGGCTGAGGGTATCATCAGACCAAGTACAAACCCATATGCATCACCTGTAGTGCCGGTAAGAAAGAAAGCCAGAGTCGTGAAATTTTTATACTCACTATTGGGTGTTTTGAATGACACACAGTGAAGGAGTGATACCTAAGTGATCGATAAGCTGTTGGCTGAGCTCTAGATTGGACCTTAAATCTAGTTATCATCATTTTACGGTGGCTGCCCATGAAGCACCGAAGATCACATTCCAAATACATGACGGGAATTATAAGTTACAAGCCTTGATGAATAATATATTCAGGTTGATCCTCCAAAAGTTCGTTTCTTGTATTTTTTTTATAACATTCTTACCTATAGCAGGACCAGGGAAGAGCATGTACGACACTTACATTTCGTCCTCGTCCTTGTCGTGTTGCAAATTTACAAACATGTTGGAAAGGACAACACAGGCAATGGAGGCAATTGAGGCATGTAAGAAGGCAATGACTACCACTCTCGTCTTGGCTCTTTCAAATTTTGAGCAGTTGTTTGTGGTAGAGGCAAATGCTTCAAATGATGGATCAGTGCAGTATTGATGCATTGGGGAAGACAAATTATATACAGCAGTCAGGCATTGTCCAAACAAGCATGGGCATGCTCCATGTATGAGAAAGAGTTGATAGATATTATTTAAGCGGCAAAAAAATGATGCTATTATTTGATGGGGCTGATGGTTTATCGTGCGAACAGACCATCGTAATATCAAACATATCTTGGAAAATAAGGTGTTGACAAAAGTTCAACAGTGATGACTGGTCAATCTGTTGGGATATGATTTTGAGATCAAATATCAGCCAGGAAGAGAAAAGATGACCGATGCTATATCACACGCCGGTTGTCGAACTAACGAAAATATATGGGTCATGTTCTACTTGGTTCGAGAGGTTGCGAGCAATGTCATGGACGACCTTACAACTAGATGAGCTTTGCGAATAGGTATGTGCAAGTGAGGGACGATTGGATGGGTTTGTCAACAACTTCTAGCAGGAATATTTTCGCTTGCAAGGGACCAAATTGACAATGAGCACCGCCTACCACCTACAAACAGTTGAACAGACTAAAATCTTAAATCACTATTTAGATTGCGATGTTTTGTGGGAATGCATATGAAGCAATGGTGTTCCACTGACTGTGCACTGCTATTAGGTTTCAGATCAAAACCGCCCATCAAAGGTGATCTCGCCCTTGGTTCTTCTTGGTGTCTTTGGGTCAAGAGTGCAAGGCTACTTCTAGTAATGCCTCTTGCACGATGGCAAACATGCAGACCATGTCCCCCACATTGGGTTGAAGATTTAGCATCGATGGAGGAATCGATCGCAGTGGCAAGGTTGACCTCGGTGCCGCATCTTCCGTGGTGTCCACAGGTTGAGAAGTATCCCGTTGGAGTTTTGCAGACATGGCTCCAATCATGGCCATGGTGTCTAATGAACGATGGCTCCGATACCACTTGTTGTGACTCGATCTTGGCTACCCTATCAAGCTCGGGTGCAAAAAGGCAGTTTGGACAGCCAAAGAAAAATATTCGCTAGATATTCTCTTGTAGCCAAAAAAAATTATAAACCAGTCAATTTGTAACTTTATGATCTACATTTTCTATATTTACGCCCTTCGTAAATTCAGACTATAGCTAGGGCGAAATACGAAAGAGTTATGGTGGTGGTGTTGGTCATGTGTGGTGATGACAATGGTGGGGATGAAGTGGACATAGGTTTCGAGTAAGGTTTGCACAAGGTGCAACAGGGTGAAGAAAGAGGAGGGAGAAGATGGACGGTATCCCAAGAATGGAGGATTTGGCAATCGAAGGAGGTCAAGGGTAACCTATGTCGAGGTGGCGCGCGGCTAAAGTTTGAGTGAAGAGAGAAAAGCTTCATATTAGAGGCGAGAAGATAGGTTAACTCAATGATTCACTCGATAAAACCCTAATGAGGCTACTTTCCACATATTTAGAAGCTACCCAATCTACCAAACTGAAAAAACTAGACTAATGCAAGCATTCTCACCGTTGGCGTTCGAATGCCCTCTCGAAGCTGTTCGAACGGCAAAAACTAGCTCTCAGAATTTGCAAAGCATTAAAACGCACTAGCCAAAAAATCTTAATTATCAAGAAAACAATGAAATTGAAACAAGAAATTGATTCACGAGTCATATCCATGCACGAAATGACTCGGTCTAGTCCGCATCACATCCTAATGCAAGTGCGACGTCAGTGCAAGTGTGAGTGAACAAGAAATTAATAGCTCATTTTTATGGGCCATTTGAAATTATTGAAAGAATGGGACCTATCACATACCGTCCACGTATTCCAAAGGGATCACATATTCATCTAGTGTTTCAGGTGTCTCGGTTGAAAAAGCATATCAATGAGGGCGGGAGCAATACACCACATCTACCTCAATTTGCTGACCATGGAGAAATTGTTTGAGCCAAAAAGAGAATCAGAATTTTTGTTGGATCAAACGCCACGATGTCTTGATGCGGAAAGAGTTGGTCATGTAGGAGGGATTGCTAGTGAAGGATACTAATTGGGAGAATTTTGAAGACTTGAAGCAGCAGTTTCTACACAAATTTGAGGATAAGATTTATCTTCAAGGAGAGGAAAGTGATAGGAATGGAGGTCTGACCGCTCTAGTCAAATCATTTATCAACGGAGACAATGCTGGGAAGCTAGTGGAGGAGCAAAAGATTTAGCAGCAGTGGATGATTCGACAACGGCCTTTTCTGGGTTGGGCATATGAATGGCTATTTGGTTTGTTCCGCTAAGCATTTGAATGGTTTTACGATACAAATTCTCAAGACTAAGATTCCCAGGAGTGTTTAATGGCCCTCATAGAGTTCGAACGCCAATCAGGCTTGACTTGGAAAATTTCAATGTGTTCGAACGCCCTACAAGCCATTTGGATGCCCAATGGATATTTCTTTAGTAAAGTAAATTAATTTCAGGGTTTGATTAGGTTTTGGTTTGTTTTTTTTTCCTTAAGTGATTAGTCTGATTGAGACACTATATATTGGCTGTTTTTCTTGAGTTTTTTATTTCTTTTCTTTTCATCATTATTCTGCTATGGAATTACTTAATAGCAGGCTGTTTCGAGTTTATCCACTTCATTAAAAAGGACGCTTGCGGGCTGTTACGAGTTTACAGGGCCGCTTGCAGGCTGTAATAACTGGAATAAAATAATTAAGGAAAGGTCCCATGCAAGGTACATGCCTTCTCCTTCCTTCATTCCTCCTCTTCTTCCCCTCACCCACTCGGGTTAGAGATGATCGTGGAATCCCACGATTTGGTTGCGATGCCCTACCTACAAAAACCCTAGCAAACCCTCTCCTCTAGAGGGACCTTAACCCTTATTCTCATACTATTCCTTCTTCCCTCACCGAAGTCACTATCATCAGAGTTGGATCGCCATAGCACCACCGGAGCAAATCCTGAACAGGGCAAGCTTCGACCCTATGACCAACTGCCTCACCACCAAACTAATTGTCGATAAAGGTGAAGATCTCTACTTGCACTATTGATGTGAGCATCATCTCGAGGTGATTTCTTATTAATGTGGATCCGCAACAGTCCCAAAATGAGACTATTGATATTTATTGAGAAGTTCCTCGTAATAAAATTTAGCATATTATCAATTTGATTATTCACATTGTTGTTGTTGGTGCTTTATTATTCACATTGTGAGCATGTTAGTTGTTATTAATTATTGAGATTTGATATTATATTATGTCATATAAATTTTGATTTTACTAGCTTTTAAATGAATTCACTCACTAAGGTAATAGATGTTAACTCATTAAAGTCCTTTAATTTAATATTTCAGAAGCTGATCAACATGGGAAATGCAAGCGGTGCACTAGGACTCATTTATCTCCACTCAGGATTTTCATCTTTTTACCTTCAACTACAGTAATGGTTTTAGTCTCAATTTGAAAAACTATATGTTCTCTTAGTTCTATTTGGAAGACATTGGTTCTATAACTTGGGTATCTTCATATTTTTAGGGTTCTTAAATTTGGATTATAAAAGATAAATTTTGAGTTTCTTTATAATATGGAGTTTGATAGTTATTGTTAAGGTTTTGTATATCTCAAGCTTATTAAAGTACATGGCTAGTCATGATTGAAAAATCAGGTCATAACACAGGTTTAAAAGCTTGCAACCATCTTATAAGCTATCATGAGCTTAATAATTATAGAATTTTTTTTAGACAAATTTGTTCATTTTGAAGAAAATGAAGATATATGATAAAGGCATTAACTTTTAAAGAGAAAATAATGATGTTAGTACCAAAATATTATTATTAAATTTATGAAATATAAGTGATGAATATTTCAGGGATAAATTTGTAATTTGAGAATAACTCAAGAGTGAGATTCTCAAACTTAACCATTTTGTCTCTCAATGTAGTTTTAATTACTAGAATTTAGACCTAACAATTTGCAAAATCTAATAAATGCATGATTTGACATGAAGTTGGAAGTCCAAAGAGAGTCCAGGAGCAAATTCTAATTCAAATATTTGAGAATTGACGGCGATGAACAGAAGTCGATTAAATGCTATAAATTTGGTGTTAAAAAATGAATAATATGTTGAATCATACTAACCGGAGTACCCTTTACAACAGTCGAAACATGACCAGGCGTAATCCCCTCAGTGTCCGGGATTGGTGCAAGCCGTGATAGACCAAAATCAGCAACCTTTGCAACAAACTTGGAGTCTAACAAAATGTTACTGGCTTTGATATCTCTGTGGAATATTGGAGGATCTGCTTCTGTGTGCAGATACAGGATACCCCTGGAAGAACCCAATGCAATGCGCAACCTCATGGAAAAGTTTAAGGGTTCTTTAGATCTAGCTGCGATGCAATATTAGGAAAAACTCATCAAATAAAAAGAGCATATCATGAGTAGTCTGCCAATAACAGAAACTTAAGGTAGCAGATTTCGACAGAGAGAGAGAGAGAGAAGAATGTAGCAAAATGATAAAATAAACTAATCAGCAAAAAGGCAATGCAAATAACAAAAGCATAAAGATAAAAGTACACTTTTTGACACCCTGAAATATAACACCAAATCAGATTGACCCCCTCAAAGATAAAAGCTTACACTATGACCCCACTAGACTACTCAACTGTCATGATAGTCCACGTGTTAGTTGTCATTAGGTATTTTAGCACAGTGTGATCATATGTGCGCCACATGTCTCATTTTTTTTTATGGCTAGAATGCCCTTATAAGTGAAGGAAACATGATTTTAATAACCAGAATTCCTTTTATCTATCTCTGGTAACCAAATTTGTCATAACCTTTCTCCTTCCTCTCCATGACTTCTCTCACTTCCCTTGGTCTCTCCTTCATATGATTGACCTATCTCCATCTTTTGCAGCATCTCACCGGCTCATCTCCTTCCTTCATTCTCCCATTGCTCAGGGAGATTCCATTCACCTAACTCCAAGATATTAATGTGGTAATAGTAATGGCCTTTAAAACCCAAATTGTGATGAGATTCCCAAGGATATTTTAGTGATGGAAAAGATATTAGGAGAGCTTGACCATTGAAATCTCCATGCAAGTGCTAGTGACAGAATTTTGGTCAATCAAGCACTGATAGATTAAGCTTCTAAGGTCAATCACTGACAGGCATCAGAATAGCTTTATCAGGCAAAAAATAAGACCTGATAAGGCAGGGTCTGACAAAGATCAACAGTTCGAATACAAGATGTTGCAAGACGAGTTACATCATGAGAGAGCGGATGCGTTGATAGGAAGTTATATCCATTCTAAGTACCATTAGCATTATGGCTTCTGCTGAAAGGGAGTTTCCTTGACATTCTTCTAGTAAGGTGCAAACTAGACCCATGAGGAGCATTACAAAATCAAAAAATCCCAAATGAACTTTCAAGGATCATAATGAAGACACCCATGCTTTGCTTCCATGCACATCTGAAGATTCTACTTTTATCTATTGTAAGGCATTGGGCAACAAGATCAATGGTTTCTTTTCGTTTATTCGTATGTGCACATGAAGAAGCATAACCTCTATATTTTAGTATTTTAGATAAGGTGTAGCTTTTTTGAGCTTGCATGAAAAGGACAGTTGATGTATGGCATCACAATGCGTCTAAATCACAGACCGTTAATATAAGTGAAATCTTAAGAACCATGAGTTCCACAAATTGTGTGCTTCAGAACTAATATTATGAAGTTTGAAAATCTACCAACAACTTCTATTATTGCATAATGCTAATGAATGTAAGGGGAAATAGTGTTGGGGCTAAAAGCCTATGACCTTGAGACTAAATTAATATTCAGAAATTTTTTGGTAACTCCATGGAAAACAATCCACTAATCCAAATCTATTAAGTCTTAATCGTATAATATACTGGAAAAGCCTGGCAAAGCTTCTAGAATGAGTTTCATACTACCTAATTAACTCCTTGCCTGAAAATAGATAGAATACTATGCACAAGTAGATGTGGCCAACTGGTATTTCATGTGACATTCCATAACACATTGGGATAATGATACCAATTTCTTCTTCTGTAAGACACGGACATCACTAAATAACAAAAAATCTTGTTGTCCAGCAATAATTGAGAAATAAAAGAAGCATCAACCCGACAAAGTTTACGTATTGATCACATATGACAGTTCAATTGCGCAGAACAATGAAAGCCACATCGCTATATTCACTGACTTCAAATTTATTTATTTACTGCATGCTCAAGTAGTTCCCTGTACTTCCCTCTTAATATGCATGCAATCAGTTTGAAAGATATTGTGATATTGTTAACAGTATGATGCACAAAATATTGTCATCTAAGATACTATTTAGTAGAACAAGTGATCTGGTGTACCTCAGAGGTGAAGTTTCCTACTTTCCTCAGACTTAAACAGTATGGAAATAATTAATTGCTGATCTACACATATATGAACATGTTTGGATTGTTACACCTAGTTATTCAAAATCTACACTTTGTAAAGTGTCAGAATTCAAGGTTTATGTCAGCTAAAATTTGTTGATGTTACAATTCCCAAAGAATATCAAATTGCTTACCAGATAGGTGATCTCGCAAAGTACCATTTGGCATGAACTCATATACCAGCATCTGTAAGACATATACATGGTTAATCATGGAGACGAATCATGTTAGGAATCTACGAAACAGAAAATATCCTTCTAAATCAGTTATTCATAGAGACATCAAGTTTATTAACAAGAAGGAAAATTAGCAGGGCAATGGAGCCTGCAAATGTATGGCATAAAGAGTGGCCACAGAATTACGAATTTACAGGTACATTAAAGAAGATATAGGAGTTGTTGCACTATGGACAAAATAGAGGATGATCTGAAATATGTGCAGATGAAGCAAACATCCTAACAAGCCTATCTACGAAAGCTGCCTGAAAACACATTAAATGACTACAAAGACAACAGCAAGACCTAAGCTGACCAGCACAAAAGTGATAAAAACTAAAAATTGAAAAATCTTGAGTATCTAGAATGGTGACTATTGATAGAAATTCCTAGTGCGTAAGGTCATAAGGATTAGCATCAAGGACACCAACAATTCTCATACTTGTTGATTATTTTTTAATGTTTTAGCATCCTTTATCTTTGACTTTGCCTTCTTAACAGTATAACTAATGAGATAGATAAAGTTAAGATAATATGGAAAGATTCAAGATGTCTTTAAAACTAAATAATTTTAGATGCATGAAGAACACCTGTTCATCTTCTTCATCACAATAACCAAGCAAAGAAACCAAATTTCGATGATGCACCCTTGACAATAACTCTATCTCAGTGCAGAACTCTTTTGAACCCTGTAAAGATCCCACTTGTGCACGTTTTATTGCTACAACTGTTCCATCAGCTAATGCACCTCTGTATACCTTCCCATATCCTCCTTGGCCCACTTGATTGGCATCAATGAAATTGTTTGTAGCCAGCGCTATTTCTTCAAAAGTGAAGTCTTTTACACCATCAACTTTAATTGGAATTTTTGACACTGCATAAGGTGGAAGCAAAAAGTGTTTAACAACATTACCAAGGTGTCATTCCAGTTGTGAAATAAGTAGGTCTGTTTACATAGCAAATTTATTTTAAAAGTTAGTATGGCTGATGTGTCCTTTCATTCATGCAGATTACATATTGTAGCTAGCTTATAAGCAGGTGCATACAAGGAAAGCCAAAATCTAAAATACACAGCCGCTTCAGACAAAAGAGTTATAATGAATAAAGCATTGCTAGGTAAAACTCCTAAGGGAAAAAATAAAGCAAACTTATGAATTAGTTAGAAACTTAGAAGATATTGAGATATGAGGTTACTATCTTCAGATAAATATATGGATTAACATAACATAGTGACAGCATTCAATGCTTTTCGTATATATATTCTTAAGAGGCATGTTAAAAAAAACCTGGCAGCCAACATTCAATAGAAGGAAAAGGAAAGGTGATACAGTCAGTTTTAACATTCAATACAGCCAACATTTATGTTAATATATTCTTCAGATAAATATATGAATTATAATGAACTAATGAATGTGTTAGCTATTATGTACAAAATACGAGTACATGTGGAAAACCGTACCAACCAAGACAGAAAAAGTGAAAAACAACCAATAAGTAGTTTAGAGTATTAGAGTTATTAGAGTTATATTTTATTCATTTATTTAGACATATAATGGATTTAGATAAATAGAGTTAATGCCCCTCTTTCACATTAAGCAATACAATTCTCACCAAATCCTCTCACGTCTTTCTCTCTTTTTCCTAAACTCTTCTAGGATTAGGACTTGTATTATTTCATGGTATCAAAGTACCTCGATCTCTAGAGACTCTAGCATACATTGGATTTCTTCTCCCTCACCCTCATTGTGTCTTCTTCCCCATCTTCACCCAACCCAGCACCTCACTCATTGACTGCGATGACTCGACTACTACCACTGTCGTCATGCTCCCGATTGAAGACCTCGACCGCTCAAACAAGTTGCTTAAATTCTGCTCAAAAACTATTCGAAAAAAATTTTGCTCACCAAATGTTTGACTAAAGTTCACTATGTCAAACTCTAATTTTTCAATAACACTATTCAAAATTTCTGCTCACCATTTTTCGACGAAAGGCCTGAGTGAGAAACTTCTGAATCGCCTTCAAGATGTTTGGTAGATTGTCATTCCGCATGTTCTGATAGGTCATGAGAGTGTATCTTTTATTAGCTTTCTACTTGTCACTTAGAGGGATTAGATTATATGGGCTTCTTCTGTTGAGATAATCCTCGGTGGGCGACATCTCCTCAGGCACATCGACGGCATCACTATGTGTGCTCCCTCTCGCATGATCATCCAGACCACTACTGCTCCACTATGGCCTTTACTAAGTTTGATACGCCTAAAATCATTCAATCATAGGTTAATTTTCATGAGTAATTGAGTATGCTGAGTAGCCTCTTAGAGACATGGATTTTGCAGCTATCTCATCATGCAGGTTAATCGATCATTTCAACCTCAACTCCAAATATTATATTCAGCTCAAGTTGTATTTGGGCTCACCTTAGTCGCCAATTCATTTGTAGAGTCCTCAGCTTTACTCGTGCTCTAATTCTTTTTTTGGTATGACTAAACACTAGATTTTTAATTCTGGCACCTCATATTATATAACTAGTGACTCCTCTATTTTCACTAGTCACATCCCGTCCCCTCTTGCCATTTCTCATGTTCACACTGCTAAAGGGACTCATTACCTCATCTCTCACATTGATTGCATTACCCGCACCACGGATCTCACTAGTTATCTCACTTTATTTGATGTTTGGCTTATTTCTGAACTTATCATGAGTCTTGTTTTTGTTACCCAACTCTCTGAATCTAGTTATACTATCTTTCTCTTCTACTTCTTGTGTTGTGCAGAATCCATCTACAAACTAGAGGATTGGAATTGGCAACCAAATTTCACCGGTTTTACTCCCTTGACTAGCTTCACCTTCCACCACCTAGTGTCAATGTCTGTCCTATCACTTCTCTCTCTCCTTTAGACTTGTGACATGCCCAGGTTACATACGTAGTCAACATCTCAAGACCTTATCCAAGTCTGAGTTTTTAGGAAGTGTCATTTTTTCTGTTTGTCTCTTTGTATTGGCTGCAGCATGCCAAAACACCAGGCTCAATCATTTCCCTCATAATGAGTCTCTAATTCGCCTTTTCATCTTGCGCACTCTTGACATTTGGTACCTCTTTCCTCTTGCTTAGAGTCTTGGTTTTCTTTATTATATGTGTTTTATTGATAATTTCTCTCAATTCCCATGGGTTAACCTCATGCATCAATGCTCTCAGATGTGTCAAATCTATCATGACTTCTTTTCTATGGTTCATACTCAGTTCAATCGATCTATTAAAATCTTCCAGTCTGATGATGCTGGTGAATATCTTTCCTCTGAGTTTCATTCCATTTATGCTTCTATTGGCACCCTGCCTTAGCAGTCATGCACACATACTCTTGTTTAGAATGGTGCTACCAAATGAAAGCACCGTCATCTTCTTAATCCTAGTCATGCCCTTCTCTTTGAGACTTCTGTTCCTCACTCTTATAACTGCTCTCTATCTCATCAATCGAGCTCCATTTTCCATCCTTGCTAGTATCACCCCATAAGAGCATATCTATAGTATTTTACCATCTTATGGTCATATTCGTGTCTTTGGGTGCACTTGTTTTGTTCTATTTTCTATAAGTAAATGCAACAAATTGTCCACTCAAGCAATCGTATGTTTTTCTAGGACATAGTATTAAGCATAAAGATTATGATTGTTATAACACTTCTACTCATCATCTTAGGCTATCACGTTATGTCACTTTTCTAGAAATGATACATTTTTTCACCTCTGATGCCTTAGCTCTCTCGAACTTATCCTTTCAAGATCAACCTACACATATACTAACTTCCATCCCCTTAGGTGTCCTTGGTCCAACTCCTACTTTTACCTTCCACATGTTGAATATTCATCTACCCATGGAAACTCTTTTATCTCTGCCCTTTTGGGCCATTCTCGCTGAGTATTCGACCTTTCCAAAGGAGTACCCCTTCCATAACAACCCTGTCATATTTCTACACTCACAGCCATGTCCCCATCTTATAGTAGAGCCTTCATCTCCTGATAGTATCCTTACGATCGTCTCATCATTTACTGTGACAACTCTTAAACCCACTCGTCTCTACTAGAGCATGAGCATCGCCCTCTTGATAGGCATGATTTTTTAATGTCTTTCGCTACATACTCTCTCCAGTTTCACACATTCCTTAGGGACATCTACTTCACCCATTAGCTCAGGTCTTATCATGCAGTCATCCAAGTTCAAGGGTGGCAATAAACCATGGCAGATGAGCTTCAGTCCCTCCAATAAGTGCATACTTAGGGTCCCTCGCCCACCCATCGTCTCTATCAACTACAAATGGATCGTCAAAGTCAAGTATCGATTTGATGAATCCATCACCAAGTACAAGGTTTGTTTGGTTATTCGGGGCTTTACTCAAAAATACGAGACAGACTATAAGGAGACATTTGCTAATGTTGCCCAAATTACTTTTGTCTGTACTATTCTTGTTGTTGCTTCCAATCGCCAATTGCCTCTACATCAAATAGACGTGAAGAATGTGTTTGTTCATAGTCTTTTTGACAAAGAGGTGTACATGGATCCCACACCTTATTTTCCCATTCCTCTAGATCATATTTGTCGAACAACAAGGAGCCATATTTTAAGCTCAAGCAAGCTTCTCATGCGTAATTTGATTGATTTCACAGTGTTCTCACAGACTACGAATTTTAAGAAAACCTCTTTGAACCATCCATGTTTCTGCTGTCTTTTACTTAGGATTGAGTTTTCCTACTATATGCCAATAATTTCATTATTATTAGATATGACTCAACTGAAATTCGCTCTTTAGTAGCATCTTCACTTTTTCAGTGCGATTTGAGGTTAAAGACCTTGATCCTCTTTGGTACTTTCTAGGTGTCGAAATTAGGAGTATCGAAATTAGGAGTGTAAACGAGCCAAGCTTGAGCGAGCTAGGCTCAGCTAAAAAAGTTTGAACTTTAGCTTGACTTGAGCTCTAGCTCGAGACGAGCCTAAAAATATAGGCTCAACTCGGCTCAATAACAATATCGAGTTAGCTCAGTTTTTAAAAGAATTTATTATATATTTACTTTGTAGCTATAATAATATAAATTTTTGAGGGTTGGGTATATATAAAAATAATTTCTAACTCTTCATTTCTCAATGTGGGACTAAATGTCATCCAACCAATTTAGAAAATTAATCTTTTACATATAAAATCTAGGATCCAAACCCACATCATCCCATTTGAGATTAAAGTGCATTACCAACTGTGCTATTACATATTACTATAAATATATAAACCGATAATATATATTATAATATATTATATTAAACAATATATATATATATCGAGCTAATTTGGGCCGAGCTTGAGTGAGCTGAGACTAGCCCGACTCAGCTCGATTAGTATTTTGAGCTAGAAAGCCTAGCTCAGCTCGACTAATTTAGAGCTCGAGCTGAGTTCAAGCTGAACTCTAAACAAGCCAAGGTCACGAGCCTCGCGAGCTGTCAAGAAAGAGCCAAGGTCACGAGCCTCGCGAGCTGGCAAGCTTTCTTGACAGCCCTAATCAAATTTACTCAGTCATCTCATGATCTTCTGCTGTTCTAATAAAAATATACTACAAATATTTTCAGTTGTGCCACCAATACTGACACTCGTCCCACTGCTACTCTAGTAGAGCTTCATGCGAAGCTTCAGCCTGATGACAAACAGCTTCTTCCAAAATCCAACTAGATATCATTAGTTGGTCAAGGCCCTCGTCTATTTGACCATTACCAAGTCTAATATCTCTTACGCACTTGGTCTTGTCATTTAGGCTTCTCGATCTGCCCACTATGCTGCTCTTATATGTATTCTTTAATACCTTCGTGACACCAGCACACACTATCTTCATGTCATTGATTTCCATCTTGATGTTGTGGCTTATTAAAATATAGATTATGCTAGCGATAAGTCTGATTGGAAGCCTACTGCTGGCTTCTGTATTTTTCTGAAAAACTCCCTAATTTCATAGCGCAATAAGAAATAAAATGTTATCTCTCTCCAGTACTAAGTCTAAGTATTATGCAATGTGTGTTATGACTGAGGAGATTGTTTGGCTCCGTCGCCTCCTAAGTGACATGAGTATTCTCTTGCCTCTCCCAAAAAGCTCGCTAAGGATCTTGTTTTTTATAAGAGGACGAAACACATTAAAGTCGATATGCACTGCACTCGCCAAAAGTACCGAGCTGGCATCATATCTCTTCATCGCCTTAGCCCTAAAGAACATATTGTTGACTTCTTACGAAGTCTCTTTCAATTCCGTGCTTTGAGTATCAAGTTAGCAAACTCTTTGTTTATAAACCACCTTAAGTTTGATGGGAGCTATTAAATTTATTAGAATTAAACTTTGTTCATTTTTTTAGATACGTGATGGCTTTATAAATAACGCTAAAACCCCCACTTTCACACTAAGCAATACAATTTTTACTAAATCATCTCCTTTCTTCCTCTTTTCTCCCTGAACCTATTATAGGGTTAAAACTTATACTGTTTCATGGAGAAATGAGTTAATCTTCAGAAAATGCAATACCATGTAGAATTGATATGATACTTAATACTGCACCTTTTTTTTTACGGTGCACAATGTCGCACTACAACACATACAAATTTGCACAACAACTATCTATAATAAACTTACCATATGATGACAAAGATAATTATCAAACAATTCATATCTAATACTGCTTTTGAGTTTCGACACTCTAAAAATATTTCAGGATGATATATAAAAAATTAAATACTTCTACAACAAGAAGCCACTTGTCACAACTATTTGGGGTAGATATATGGGTCCTCTTCTTCCAAATAGCACTATTAAGTGCCAGGTTCTTTGACTGTTGACCAGAGGGCTTTTTATCTTAAATGACAGATAAGCATGGCAAGATGTCAATTCAAAACCTCTGTTCTCATATCATATAAATTCACTGACAACTCTAAGAGCATGTTATTAGAGAACGGTAGTTTTTATCTTTTATATATAACAAAGTAAGTGTTTTATGTGTCCTACTACTTCCACTAGTTTTGGTCTCCTTACTCTAAAGGCACTCCCTATTTCAATATCCGAACCTCTGTATTGATTGATAAAAAGTACAAAAATAAAAAAACTAAAATCAATTTATGTGAATTTGATTAAGAAAGAGGTGAGATATATGACCAAGATGAAAAAACAACACTATCCTGACTGATGCAAGATATGGGTTTCTTTTATGAGTATAATTTATTAGGATTATGTGATGCTTCTAGCTATGGATAAAACTGCAATTGAGGGAAAATGCCTGTTTCTTCCATGTAAAAATCCTCACTCATCCATAAATAAAGAACCGGCATGTGAACCTTTCATCAACTAAAGAAGTTCTTAATATTTATCATAACGCATAACTTTGACGTGTCACTTAATTCTTAAATTGAGTCCCAGGACTTACAAGAGCGTTTCTTCGAAGCCCCACGATATCTTGAGTTCTTTCTCATTATGATAATTGTAACAACAGCAGATAAGCTAGCTGCAGCAGCAACTGCTCCCAAAATAATACCAACAATGGCACCCGTGCTTAGCTTGGATTTTGAGGTATTTGATATCTCTACAACAATAAAATAAGAAAATGGCAAACCATTAGTTCATATTGTCATATGACAGTGCCAGCTCAAAAGCATCACAAGTTTGGTAAATTTGGAAATAAGTCAAATAGCTATCGAACCTGTTATCAAATGAAATTGCATAGTAGTAGACAACCTCACACTTCAAAGAATTATGTGCAAAAGTTTTGCCCAAAAAAAAAAAGAAAAAAAAAACAAGAATATAATGACTGTCTACTTGAAGTATGGTTGAGTTTTATATGCCACAGCCAATAATCCAATGAATATCACTTCGATGCATCCAAGAGTAGACATTCCTATGAAGTCAGTTCTAGCTTCATAGATTTCATTATTAAATGCTAATTGGTCGATATTATTAAGTTCCGGCAGCAATAGTAGAGAATAAAGATAACAAGCAAAACATGAGCATCTAGACTTCCTAAATCATTAAGTTGCAGCATACAGAACCTGTGATCGACAATCTAGTGTGATATCATCCGAGATCAACCATTAAATGACAGAGAAACATATGGAGCTCCAAATTATTATCCATCGTTACATTAATTAGTTAAAGATAAACTTTATAACATCAATCAATTTGTAGTAGCACGTTAGAGGCTCAATATCAAGTAAACAAAACATAGACATCACAAAAGAGGTAAGTAGGTCTCATAGATCCCAATAAACTTTGAGCAGAAGCCATAAGAGAAGATAGAAAAAAAGAAGTCGTGCCTCTTTAAATATGTGAGAGGCTGTCATATTTAGATAAATTTCTGACATATTAAGTTAGAGAGCGTTAAAATTGGATTCGTAAAATTAACAGTCCATTCAGTATGTTGGTTGGGACAGAGGGAGAGCAAGAAAGAGTAGATAGATGTCTATAGTTTTTGTAAAATACTATTAATTGTATTTGCATTGAGGCCCAATACTTAGTTCATGTAATAAAGTGTCATTACTACTCCAAATGAACTCCTTCACTTGAGCATCATAAAAATCAAAATTGAATGAGTAATTGTTTCATCTTTTTGAAGTATTTACCTTAAACTTTGTCGAATTCTTCTTTATCATCCAAAATTTATTATTCTACATTCTTGGCTTAACAAGATACCCCAACTGTCCCCTAGCTTAACAGATGTGTTGACTATAACTCCCTCTCTTGAGCTTCACAATAATCAAAAATAAAAGAGTAATTGTTTTCCTCTTTTTGAAGGTTTAACCTTGAACTTTGTCTATTTCTTCTTTATCATCCGAAATTTATTATACTACATCTCTTGACTTCACAAGATACCCCAACAGTCCCCTAGCTTAATAGATGGGTTGACTATAAAGTATAATTTTCACTAAACTTTTCATATTTGAGATAAAGTATAATTTTCACTAAACTTTTCATATTTGAGATTAAGTATAATTTTCACTAAACATTTCATATTTGAGATCCTGAGTTTGATTGTGAACTGAAAATTTTATCATAGAACAGTTAAAAGATTATAACTTCAACTTAAAAATGGAAATGACTGAGTACATTAGCTTTGCATGTGAGTGTGTTGAGTTAGTGGATCAATCCTTCATCATCATGTTTGGAAAATTAGTCTTCATAACATACCTTCTCCGTAAGATCCCAAATTGAAGTTCATAAGCTCATATGGTCCAAATATATCTGAATCTGGAATTAACCATCCGGTAAACATGCTTTTGATTCGCAGCACTTCGCTTGAATTAAATAAACTTGTATTGTTTGGAAATAACTTGAAGATTATCCGCAATCTTGGACCTTCTTCCCAGATGAACGAATCGATTCTCAATTGATAGAGTGAAATTGCAAGGCCATCTGTTAGGTACTCCTCAAAATCATAGTAATATGGACGAAAATCTGTGAAACCTGGACTTTTTAGTCGATACCCAACCCCAAGTGGCACAGCGCAAAAGCATACTAAAGGAGATGATGGGTTGTACTCATAATCCAAGTCTGTAGGGCATGCTTGGCAACTTGTCTTGTTGCTTGCTGAGCCTCCAATCAGCTGTATACTTTCTGGCTGACAGTAGAAGACTATATTAAGTTGGTTTGCATTTGCACATACAGGGTTCCCATATAACCTGAATGTTACAGTAGGTTATCATGACAGATATGTGACATGGAAGTCTTGAGAAAAATATAAGAGGATATGGAAAATATGTGAAGAAATGAGTATGCCTATGACAGATATGTGAAATGGAAGCCTTGAGAAGTAAATGATGGATGAAGATATATATTCCATAATATCTTCGTCAATAGTGATCCATAAACCAAATTATTGTTATTATGTGCAAAAGGTTAGTAAAATAATCAATACTAGTACAACAATAAAGGTAAAAAAATGCATACATGATGGTAACATTTGCAGGAGGATTGAGAGAACTTGATAAATCTGACAGAGAATTATTCTGGAAATCCCTGCAAAATAATTCCAGCATAATTATAAGTAGATAATTCTCAATAAAACAGAAATGTTCTTGACATTTGGTCTTACAAGATGAGACTTCTGTTCCCAGTGAATTCAATATTCTGCCAGACATTGGATGGAACAGAACCATTCAGTTTATTGTTGCCAAGTGACCTGCAAAATGGTGGATTTCAGAATTTAACTGTAGTGCAACAAATTGTTCAACTAATAATGCTTGTGTCTTATGATATTGATGTCCTACAGATATTGAGTTAAATAAAATCGGACAAAGTAGAGATGACAAAAAAAACATGGATAACTCTTTCCAGCAGTAAGACAATTTGTCCGGCAAGACGAAAATAAAAAGAAGATTATTAACTTTATAGCTGCAATGATAAACACAAAAAGAGCGTGCTTACAATCTCTGGAGCTTAGGGAGCCCTGAGAAGTTTGAAGGGATGGATCCATTAAGAAAGTTGTTGGAAAGGTCACTGCACAATTACCAAGTCAAGAAGCAGCAAAATTAAAGGCCTCATGTAATTTTTATGTCAAACCTACGTGCTAGTCATAGTAAAATAGTCTTTAGAACATAAACACGGTTTCTATACTAGCAGTTTTCGACAATGTATGAAAATTGCTTTGGAACATACATGGTAGTAATATTATTTGAAAGTTTGTTTGACGGTATGGATCCTGTCAACTGGTTCCAGCTAAGATCTCTGAAATATCAAAATCATTATACAGTCAGATTCTAACCAAAAAAAACAAACTTTGCAAAGTAAAAGGAAGCCATAAAAATTTTCCACCTGCATGTAAAGTCATAAATTAAGGTAGAAGTTACACTTACAAGTAGCCAAGTTGGGGTATTCCACTAAGATCTGGGACAGTTCCTTGTAAGCTGCAGTTCCTCAAACTCCTGATAGACCAAAATAAACCATTCTAATAGCTATTATATCTCTAGACACTCCAACTTTACAAAACCATTGATGGCCTTGAGCAGTTAATTGACAATTGCAACATGCACTCATGCATGCAGGAACACGTGTGCTCACACAGACACATACGTGCACTAACTTGAACTGAAAAATTGAACAATGCTGCAATTACTAATTGTTATTTCGATAAATAAGTTTCACATAATTTCTGCAACAAGCCAGATTATGTATAAATGAATGCAGATGACATTTACTCAAACTACAGCAGGCCATTCATAATTCATGACCATATAGAGTGCCTGACAAGTCAAAACCATCAATGAGTACCTTAAAGAGACAAAGCAATGCATTTTTACAAATAAAGTGAAAGTGGAAACCAAGCAAAGTTAAACTTCCAAATGTCCTTCGACCAGTTATGTCAGCAGGGAAGTAGCCCAAATACGAGGAAGACCTCAACGTTTCCAGAATTATGTACACATTGTTCACTGTAATAAATTATAAGAAGCACTGGCCAGTGAGAAGCCAGTAGCTCAAAGGAAAATGAACTTACAATTTCAATAGTTTAGTCATATTGCTGTAAGAAGATGGAATTGAACTCCCACTGAAGTTATTACCATCTAGTTGACTGCAAAAAAGTTTGAAAAGAAAATTCATTAGATACAAAATGAATGTTTAAGTTTTAAATATAGGATAACACAATAAGCACATGTAGAGATGTAAATAATTAAGATGCCATTCTTATTTTCATTTTCCCATGAACTTAAGCATTGTGCCAACCACAGGGCAAATACTCTAGAAACATTGATTACAGAAACTGATGCTATTTGTATTAGGGGAACTAAACATGGTCCTATGTCTTGAACCATGAATTAAATTGAGAGATGTGCAGAGTCCTAAAATGCTATTTCAGAGTTGAGTAACTAGCAGATGCAGACCTAGAAAAAATGGGTGACTGATATTGCCAAAAGGACCTTTTGCTCATATGCTTGGCAGAATAAGGTCATGCATCCTTGACATTGACATAAACTTGACTTCCTGAATAAATACTAGTGAGTCCAGGTTAAGCATAACGGCCGTTCTGCCAACTAATTCATTAAAGGACCAAGCTTGGTTTAACGAATGTGACAAAGATGGCAGGATCACTAATTCCATCAGTTTTTCATTTATTTTTTAAAATTAGCAGCAGCATCTAATATAGCAATCATAGTTCACAATTTAAGTGGAACTTCAAAACTATGCAAATAGAAGAAGGTACATACAGAATGAGTAAATTTGGAAGCTTTGACAACTCTGAAGGAAGATAGCCAGATAGGTTATTGTTGTCCAACAACCTGTGAGTCACAAGTTACAATGTCCATAAGAAACATCAAAAGAGAGTTCAATAAAGAGAATATATAACCATTTTAATCACAACAATCCATGCAAACATGTGAGCAAAAACAGAATCAGAAGCTGATGGAACTTACAGGTGAAGAAGTGCTGGTAATCTGGACAACTCAGGCGGAATTTGTCCACTTAGTGAATTGTTGTTCATGTGGCTGAAGGGGAATATTGAGGTAAAATAGTTAATATAACTTATTTCCAACTAAATGACTATTTAACCAAATTCTACTCACAAATGTTTTGTTTTGTTCAAGAGCGCAAATGATTTAGGTATCGGTCCTGATATCTTGTTCTGATCAATCTGAATTCTATTCAAGTTAGGAAGATAGCCGATCTCTTCAGGTAAAGAACCAGATAGTTTGTTACCGTTTAAGAGCCTGCAACAGAGCATCACAGCACTTACATATAAGTCAAGATTATGTTACAAGATAAAAAATGCATGGCAATATGACAGTCATACTCACAACAACCATGACAAAGAAGTCAGCTTTAAAAGACATGTTCAGTTAGCAAATTTAGTTGCTATTCTTAACAGGAGATGCCAATGCTGCATATTTCAAATGACAAGATTTACATTAACCTTAAAGAATTAAGAGTCCAATACAATATTTAATTCTTCATGAGATATAAAACTAAGGAACATAGATCAACTCCATAGATGCCATCTTTGTCTAGTTATCATTGTTTTCACAAGTTTTCAGTAAAAGAACTGTACTATTTTCTAGTCTAGTTTTGACAGGCCTGAAATTTTGAAGTTTAACACTCTAAAGCAACCTCAATGTTAGTATGAATACTTAGGTATTCTGAGGAACATTTGAAATATCATTTACTGAAGTAAAGAAAGGAAGCTGTATATATCTTGAAAAATTCAGCATGCCTTTAAGGCTTTAACCATTTTCCAGATTCAGATCGTGGGCTTTCCTACAGAAATTCGGAAGCATTTGGGTTTTCAATAAAAAAAATTGGCTCCAGTGACTACATGATAACAAAACCCCATGTTAGTAATTCACAAAGACACCCTTTTTTGTAGGAAATGCAAAAGAGCGAAATTTCTTTTCTTACTCAACATGAATGCACGAATTATTATATTAGTATGGATTAAAAGCACTCTTGTTAAGTAAAAGAAGGCTTGTCTCAAGAATCAATAACTTATTCACGTTTTGTTCTTACAGAGGTAGCAACTAGGGTATCAAGTCACAGGTCATTGTGCCTGTGGGCAAGTGGCAGTCTGTATGACTGCCTAAAAAGTGGTAATCGGTTGTGGTGATTCACATCTTGCAAATGACCCATAATGGCCATACTGACAGAATCAAGGATCAGCTCCCCAAAGGCAACCCACCACTGCAGTGAGGAATGTTGTAGTCACCTCACGTGCCACATACCAGCATTTTGTCAATATGGAATGTGTCGGCCAGTATGTACTATATTGTCGTAGTTCATAACCCTATGTCCAAAATCTTGTTGCCTTGTACTCATGAGAGCACACACAAGATCTGAGAAATTTTAATAAAGTTCTCTACTTTTTGGGGTTTGCATCAAATAAAACTCTCAAACACCATGATGCATCTTGACCTTCTTAATTCTGTAATTATCTTTTTCCCATTTCAATTTTAAAACTTTAGACTAAAATCAAAATTCGAATAGTCTGACAGAACTAAGAACCAGACTAATTTCGAGCCTTATTTCCAAAAGAATATTTAAGTAGGAATCTGCAGTTCTGCATATATTCCACTGATCAAAATTTTCTTTAACATTATGACTCGCACCTTATAAAAGAAGAAAGCATAACACTATGACTTGCACCTTATAAAAGAAGAAAGATTGCTCTGGTATTTCAATGAGGGATAATTCTATGGAGCTTCATCCAACTAAACTAACCTAAAAGTCAAAACCAAATATTAGCCTTCATTCGCCCATTCATTCACTTGCATATTCATCTTAGAATTTTTCAATCATAATACTTTGCTAGTTTCTCTAAGAAATACCTGAAAGCAACATAATGAAGAATTAAAATAACCTAGTCAAGCACTCAGAGGCATAATCTGCATTCATATTAATATCCTATAGTCCTTATCAACAAATATTATTTTCCTAAAGAAACACAAATGTAAATGCTTGTGTTTAAACACTAACTTTTCCAAATCATATATTTATAAGCTTAACCAGTCATACTATAGTCTAGCCTTGTATCTCTAATGAGACAAGTAAATTGGTTTGCATAGTTATAGCACTTGAGTGACAAAGTTGATGCTTCCACACTAATAATCTAATATTTGTGAGCCCTGAAGCAAAGATGGATGATTATTCTGGACTCTAAATCACCTCATGAAGCATGAATATGATGTCATAGAGTAAAAACCACAATTTGCTAAGGGTGAGATATAGTATATATGTGGATTATGCTGTCCAATCAAGTAACATTTCTATGTGCTTAAACTACGGTTTCAACTTACAAGAGTTCCAGAGAAGTAATCTTGCCAATTTCCTTTGGTATGCTTCCGTTTATGCTATTCCACATAACATCCCTTCAAAAAGAATAAAATTCAATCAGACACCTCAAATTAACTGCACTTGTTCATAGTCAAAAACTTAAAAAATAACAGTATCCAACTATTAACCTCAAAATTTTCACTTACAATATTTTCATATAAGATAGATTACCAAGCTCAGGAGCTAAGTTTCCTGACAGATTCATCCTTATAAGCTGCCTGAGGAGAGAAAACTCATGGTAAAACTTTGAAATGTAAAAACAATATGCCAGATGCTATATTAATTTTTTGTATGTATCACATTTCAACAGCTTGACTGGAGTAGATCTTCTATGCAAGTCTTATTCAACAATTGCCAAAGATATGGTTTACCAGAAACTTTATCTACTAATATAGATTCAAAAGAAAATAATATATCAAAAGCAACAAACAGATGTCACTTTAGAAAGAAATGGTTTATTAAGCATAATCTGTCTGTACAACTTTTCATCACACATGTTGCACCTTCTTTTTTTACTTCATATGTGCTTCCATAATAATCAACTATCAGAGTATCATTTTGTCTAAGAATTCTCCCTGTTTGCCAAAATTATTCTAAAAATAAATTCTACATATATGTTCACTGTACTATCCTCATCTTTAGCTATTTAGCTAACTGAACAGAACTGATATCCAAGGAATTTACCAAAGATGGAGTAGCATAATTTCTTTATTTCTTCAAAAAAATACTCAAGCTTATCAGATGTAACCAGAGATTCTGTAACAGATCCCAATTTAACAGGGCAATATGTAGAGTTAGTTTTCCTTAGAGTTTAGACAACAAGCAAGATGGAGCATGCTGCTACACAAGTCTCAGTGTTACAGAAGTAGTTGAGTATAGATAATATGATTGTAGTCAAGAATTTGCAACATGTCAGATCCATCAAAAAACTCCATTCTTAGGGGGGCATCATGGGGTTAATATAGAAGATCCATACAGAACATGAAGAAGATTGCTCCAACTGGTGAAGGAAGTACTTTCTCAACTGATTTTAGGCCCCATGGAAACCAAATGCAATTGCTGCAAAAGTTCCTCTAGACAAGGAAGCAGTCAAGGGAAAAGAGAAAACTTTTGACTTAGGGATTTATCTTATCTAATAGATATAATTGAATCGATGAGCCAATAAGGTTAGATTGTCCTTGTTCAAGGCCACATCTTGCAGATATGAAAGTTAAAGAAAAAGGAACTTTGAGCTATAGTGCTTCTCAAGTAAGTTATGTACTTTATCAGAGATATAGCCCACCACTTAATTACTCTTAATGTTTGCCTTGTTCTAAATAGTAAGTACTTCAGCAGAGTACGTACATGACAAATCAAAATGACGTACAGACCATTGTTTTACCAATTCAGAGAAAAGTGGAACCGCATAACTGTAGCTATTAATAAATATGTCTAAAATTACAATGTATCATAAAAAAGGAATACTTGGAAAATCAAGAAATATTTATTGACCAAGGAAAGAGAACTGCAAAAGGATGTCAAATTAATTCGTCGCTCCATGCAACAAGTGACCTTTTTGTTGTACGAACATTCACAAGAACTTGCAGAAATGAAACTTTAAAAGAAAAGGAATAAAGGATCATAAGCTTTGGCCATACAGTTCTTGTACATGCATGTAACCGTCATTTAATGTAGAATTATAACAAAGAACCCCGGTCCAATTTGTCATGCATGGATCTCCACTTTCCCAATTCTTGAGTTTTCTCAAAGGATCTACTAAACTGCTTCCAATAGCCTTCAATGCACTAACTGCGTATAATGTAGATGATTTATTAAAATATCCATAAAGAAATAAGTAATAGAGCATATGAAAAATTATCACATGCAAATATGTAATAACACCTGTAATTTCCACTTTCAGATCTCAGAAGCCACGGTAGATTTATATAAGAAAAATAAAGACGAGTCTTCATGTGCTTTTAAGAGAAACTTATTAAGGTCATATTCCTAAAAATCTATCCCGTGCATAGACTTAAAATGTCCATGCCTCCATGGTCTATTCGTACCTGGATTTAACTATTCTTCCAACATAATCTGTCCTTGAAATATCAAGAGAAAGCTAAGCGTAACATTAAAAAGTCAGAAAAGGATCTCAAACAAAGTTACTTAACATTTCAACTACTAATAAGTTTTAAAGAAAAAAAAATAGGTTTAGTAGGATACTAGGATCTGCATGTATAAAAAATTTAAAACATCTGTTGACAGAAAGTTTTATACTTTAAACCACGACAAAATGAATCCAGCTTATCGCATTCCCAGACAATGTCAAAATTTCAACTTTGTTCAAGAGAAAAATATGCACCTTCAAAAAATTCAGTACCAAAATCATATGGTGCCAGAAGAGCTCCTAGAGTCCTTTTCCCTCTTCTAAGAATTAAAATTTGGCATTTGCTAAAAGGAACTAAGCTTAATAATAAAGAGAACGGCCAAACTGAAACATGGTAGTATAGCATAAATTTAGCATCCAAAAATTCACCTTCTGACGGATCAGTGATTTGTGCTCTAGTGAGCTGCAAATGATAAGAAGATAATACAGCAAGAACGGCCAAAAATAATGCATGCTTATACACCAACATCCCGGGGGCAATATCGAAAGCAACTTTATGAATTCAGTGATGTAATTTCTCTGCTGACAAAAAATCCACCTCCTGCCAAAGTAAAGCATGACAATCTGTTGTAAAATATTCAAGAATGACATTACAAATTAAAATTTATCAATTATGCCACAAATGTACTGTTGCAAAAGCCAAACAAGTTTAAAGTTCTCAAAGAAGATGCTCCGGAACATGTTCAAGTTGGCAAAAGCTAAGTTTCGATGAAAAAAATTTACATACTCATCAAGTCAGCGCTTGCTGGACAAGAAATTCTTCTACATATTAAAATGCCCAGCAATCTGACATAACATAAAACACATATTTATTTAATAAGCAGAAATCTCTCATCTAAAACTCATGATGCCGTTACCCTGAACCTTTTTTTTTGGTTAAAACAAAAATAACTTAAACCCACCCAGATAACTACATTAAAAACCCCAAGAACTCAGGCAAAAAGACAAACAACTCAAATCAAGAAAATCTACGAACTCACGTGATCAAATTTTGATGAAAACTCTATACCACTTGATGAAAAGGACGGCAGCTAATTGAAACCCCTGCTAAAAATATAAGCATTCTCGATCCCAGTAACACATAGAAACGAAGAAAACTACAGACTAGTACATCAAGTAACCCAAGAAACTCGGGAAAACAAAACAGAGAGCGCATGAATATATCAAGAACTCAAGATACTTACGACCCTCGAACTCCTCGAACTTCGTGAAGCGCTCAAGAACCGGGATCTTGGGACAAGAAACAACAAATAAACTCTAGAAAAGAAGTGGATTGGCGGTGGATCGAGACGACGAGGTCGTGAACGCGATGGCTTCTGTGAGGATCGATTGACCCGGTCGGAAAGAGACATCCTCTTCTGCGACCAGATATTTGTCCGCTCTATGAGCGAAGCGAGACTGACTTCTTGGGTAGTTTGGTTGGTGGATTTTGGCGATACTTTTGAGAACGGCGGGGATAGAGGATGCCGGAGAGGAGTAAATAAAGAATCTTTCTTTAATTTTTTTTGAAAATAAAATTATATTCTATTTTTTATTTCATTCCTTAGAATGATGCTCGTTATTTTTCAGCATTTGGAGGTTTTATTTATCATATAGTTAAATGCAGGGTTTTTATTTATCACGTCTTTTTAATTTAGCCCTTATATTTTTATTAAAATATCAAAAACCCCGGTTAACTAGTCAAGTGATGATTTAAATGTGAGTAAGGAATCTGAAACAAGGAAGTCTTATTGAGAAAGGTCAAAATTCCTCTTTCAAAGTTCACTATGTTTCCAACAATATCTTTATTATTATTATTATTATTATTATTATTATTATTATTATTATTATAAAAATAATGCAGTCAGTCGTAGCTAATATTAAGCCACAAAAATTGGAATTGAAGGAAATATAAAATGATATAATGATCAAAATATTGGGTATGAAAATTTCAAAGAGAACATTAGTATTTAGTCGATATTTTAAAAAGTTTAAAATAATAAATTTGGGCTTTTATATGCATTTATTATGTAATTTGAATGCACTCTATTGTAATATAAGTACCCTAACTTTTAAAAACTTAATCTTATTATTATTATTAAAACTTAAAATATTAGTATGGATACCCAAAAAAAAAAAAAACCGTATTATTTATATATCATGTGTGAAAGCCAGCCACATGATTCCTAAAGTAATTCTCACCTAAGATATTTGACAATGGAAAAAGAAAAAAAAAACTATATCATGTGCATACTTTTCTCGATTGGAAAGATGACATTCTTTGATTCATATTGCAACTTTTACACAGTATCAACTATCTTTGACGTGATCAAATTGTGCTGCTAATCTTTTGCTTTCCAAAAGTCAAATCTGACTATAATTTCTCTATTTTTTTTTTAATCTGACTATAAATTTACACTATGCATGCATCATGCGATGGAGCAGCTCAGTATGAATTAAATTAAAATAGATTAAATTTTTGGTGATTGAATCAGTCCATTCCACAAGTTATGGCAAGCTAGCAATAAGCCATTCATAATACATAACTTGTAAATATATGAGTGTTTTAATTATTGTAGGTGAGTTATAAATATACTTATTTGAGTTAAAGGAGAATCATTTTTTAAGACAATAATTTTTTTCAATAAAAATTGGAAACACGATAAATAATTTTTTTTTATACCCTTAGCTAAGTAAAGGATTGTAATTGAATTTATGAATTAGTAACAATTTTCTATTTATGCGTATCTATTAATTACTCGTAGAGACCAATTTATATTACATAAAATAATTAATTCGTACTATAATTTTTGTAGTTATACAAATTATTTTACATTCACACTGGACCAAAACTTAATTAGCGATAAATAAGTGTGTAACTTATCTAGATTTCGATGGGTCAAATCATTCCTACAGGTTCCAAAAGAGTAGGCTGCTAACAATATGAAATCCTTGGATTACAAACACCAGGCTAATTTTGCTTATAATATTTCCTTTTCATACATATCATATCATTATAAATTTAACAATGACATGTGGCCAGTCACCTCCTCATTTATAACATTTAGGTAGCTTGTCATGCAACAACATAAATTTTCAACCAGTCGATAACTATTGAAAAATTTTCCATCGGCCCTAGGGTTAAGAACTTTCCTTTCTCTATTGGAGGCCTTCGTCGTCGTCAGCACTGGTGAGCTCCTCCGTCTTTTTTTTTTTCTCAGTCTTCTACTAAGAGGAGATATGATATTTTCCTCTTAATTGCAAGATTTTTAATTTTCTCCTTCAAAGGCTTCTATCCACCCCCCTCCATCATATTTGAAGTAGGATATATATGGCATAGTAGATTAGAGTTGATATAATTTATAGTCGTTGGTTGTATGTGATTGATATGGTATTTCTCTTACAGACTATGCTCGTAGTCCGCCCAGACCTAATCTTGGCCCATTGGGCCGAAGGAGTTTTACTCAAAGTAGGGGCCTACTAAGAATTTGGGCCTAACTGGGCTTTGCATAGTCAAGCCGGAAAAGAGGAACGCGAAGAAAAGTTTCTGAGCTCATTCTACTCAACCCAGTCCTATTTGTATACATCCTTGACAACCTGCTCGGTTGATTGATTTGCTCGCACTGAGGTTCTTTTCATGGCGAAACCCACCAAAACAATCGTCTATGGCTTCCAAAGTTTCTACTTCCACCAACTCCCATCGAAGTCTCGACCCCAAAACCCCTTCTCTGCTAGTCAATCCGCCTTATTGGATGCGAAGCATCTCATCTCCGAATTCGCGTCGAGGTTCTCGTCGCCTTCAGCAATCTCGGGAAGAGCTTATTCCAGTGGGCTTGTAACAAGACCCACATGTCAAAACGGTACCTTTTCTCGTCTCCTTGTGCCGAAGTATGATTCCTGCTCTCCGAGCTCCAACTGCTTCAAATGGGATCGCTCTTTCGGTACTTTCCCATCTGGGTTTTCCATTTCAAGGCATTTGAGCACTGGAATTACCGTCAAATTACGATCTCTTGGCTCTGGAATCAAGGGGCTTTGTAGGATCAATGAGAACGGTTTGGGGTGCAAGTTTTTCTCTGTTAAAAGTGCGGGTTTTGGTAAATTTGGTGCGAATCTCGGGAAATCAGCAGTTCAGAAGCCTGTTTCTGCTGTCAAGTCGGCAGTTAAACGGTACCGCGAGGCTGTAGGATTGCAGATGGAGGCATTTTGGAAGAGAAATTTTATGGCTGTTGTGGGTGCTGGCGCTATCGTACTTTGCATTGCATTGTGGAGAATCATGTTTGGAGTAGCAAGCACGTTCGTTGGACTCTCGGAAGGGATGGCAAAGTATGGGTTCCTTGCTCTCGCAACCGCCATTGTAGCTTTTGCAGTGAGTAATCTGCTTTGTCTTGTTAATAGGATTGGCAAAATTAGCTAACATTAGCTACAGTAAGTAGTTAAGAATGCTAGATAAATGACTTACATACAGATGATTTTGTTTCGGAAGCCACTATAGTCTGTTTGAAAGATCATCAACTTGCTAGATTTCTTGCTCTATTTAGGTTACATTTGTCCTCTTAAAGAGGGGAAATTAGTGTTACTGAAGATTGCCTCCATTTGCTTCAATTAGATAAGCTTGTCTAAGTCAAGATAAAGGGTCATTTAGTATAAGGAATCTAGGTTTCTGTATATAATAATCATGATAAAGTGACTCAAAGATGCCAATGCAAGGGACTTCAGAGCTAGATTGCTAAATGCGGGAGAGTTTTAATGGTGAAAGCTAACAAGATATATAGTTGGGACTTGGAATCATTATAGATGTTATTCCAACCTAGAAGATGTGTTTTACTTTTTCTGGCATCAAGTTCCTGTTATTCTATTGCATAATAGGGTGATTTTCTTTCTCACCCCTTCTGGTTTACGTTTAGCTCTAAATATGGTCTTCCATCTTTGTAAGGGTCTTATTAGCCACGCAGTTCAGAAGGTAGAAGCCACTCAAGTTGCAATCTAATTCAGTCCAGAGAAAATAACTTATAACTTAGATTGTCTGAGAGTCTCTTCATGTATTTGGCATTAGAGCAACAATATATAGGTATATCACTGACTTTGTTCAAATGAATACAAGTTGAATACAGTTATTAGTGAACATTTAAATGGATTAGACATGTTAGAAAGAGAACACATGAAGCAAAGAGAGAGTGATTCCATCAAGTGAAATACTGAAACATGCCGTAAAAGTTCAAAGTCAGCATAGATGAATAGACCTGGTAATCTACTAATTAGATTGCTCATTTGATGCACTGGACAGTGACATGAAGCTTGCTTGTTATTCTTGTTGTTCTTGCCATTATTAGAAAGGAGAGGATTTTTATGGGGGCATATATGATCAAGGACTCTCATTGGTTATTGGACTTTACTGTTGAATAGTTGCCTTCCTCTGTTTGGATGTCCTTTCTTAAAAATCCCTTTTCATTGAGTGGGGCCATACTCGATTATGCCTCTTTCCTTAGATGTTTCCTTGGTAATCCGAACAATCTAACATGCAATCATCCCTGACTTTGCTTGTATGCTGGTTCTAAAAGTTGGTGTGATTTTTCCTGGTGGATCAGACAGGCAGATTCAGTAGTGAGAAGATTGTTAAGGAATGCTTTCTCATCTTCTTCCTTTTCTTTTCTCTTTTTCTCTTTTTGGTGATTACACTACCTTGTGCCTTGCTTGATTTGATTGTATTTATACAAATTAATTCCATCATTCTTATCCAGGTTTTTGTTGTCTTTCATCGGATATTTACTCGTAGGGCAACTAACAGTTAATCCAGGGAACCTTGTGTAATTTATTATATTTCTTTATTTACTGACAGAAGCTCATCTCCTGAATCCTGATAAAATCATATCAGCTTGTCTCCATTGGTGTGCTTTGGTTGAGCAATAAAAATGTCCTTCTGTATTGTTATTGTAATATCATTTTATAATTGTACTCCCTAGTGCGTCAGATTCTTGACCATTCAGATATAGGCTGAAATGAAAGGATCCATATTTTGAGCATCCTGGGTTTTCTTGTTGGCTGCATCAGTTTACATGCAGCATCATGTGGTCATTGTTTAATCTGACCAATCTTCTGTTTTTCTCTAGGGCATGTATCTTCGTGCAAGGTTTGCTATCAATCCTGATAAGATATATAGAATGGCGATGAGGAAGCTTAACACATCCGCTGCAATGCTTGAGGTTATGGGTGCACCTTTAACTGGGACAGAGGTGAGAGCATATGTCATGTCAGGAGGTGGACCTAGACTGAAGAATTTCAAGCTAAGGCTTGGTGGCAGAAGATGTTTCCTTATCTTTCCCATCAGAGGATCTGAAAGAAGGGGTCTCGTCAGTGTTGAGGTTAAGAAGAAAAAAGGCCAGGTAATTGAAGTAACTGAATGATGTCTTTCAGTTGAAAGAAATAGAATCTCGTGATTTTGCACTTCTTC
Organism: Typha latifolia; assembly: GCF_019914945.1. Taxonomy (NCBI): domain Eukaryota; kingdom Viridiplantae; phylum Streptophyta; class Magnoliopsida; order Poales; family Typhaceae; genus Typha; species Typha latifolia. The sequence goes on along the minus strand of NC_133087.1, from coordinate 1,779,715 downwards.
TCGAACTTTATCCATGACATTCGGCAGGACTTTCATATTCTTCCAACTGACTCATTTTGTGAGCCTCCTAGTTTTTTGCACAAAGTACTTGATAGAAGAGAAAAGAAAAGAATCTGTTAACTGAAATCACCTGACCACAAGTGCCTTTAATGATTGGTGCTTTCTTCCTTCAGTTTTTCTCGTAGAATCTTTCCTCCCCTTTTTCTGCATGTACATGGTTGCATTCTTCAGTCCAGTTTATCTAGGGTCTAGGAAAAACAATTGTATATGTGTGAGTGTTGTACCAAACTAAGAAATGGCTTGTATGTTATTTGGAACTACGGTCACATCCATCAGTGTGGCGTTTGGCTCCTTGCCCATGGGAGTGGGTTCGATGCCACATTGCAGGGACAGATGGTTTAGCCCCTGTCATTTATTGGATTTGAAAGAAAGGATATATATTACTTGACCATTTAATAATCTTCTGATTTCACTGTGATCTTTGTTGCAGTATGACATGAAGCTACTTGCAGTTGATATACCAATGGCAACAGGTCCTGATCAACGTCTATTCCTGATCGGGGATGAGCAGGAATACAAAGTTGGTGGGGGTTTAATATCTGAACTCCGAGATCCTATAGTTAAAGCAATGGCTGCCGAGAAGGAGTTTGATGATCTCGACGAAAAGGAGGAGGAGGAAGAAGAAATTAGAGAGCGGGAGGAGGCAGAAAGAAGACAACATGAGGAGAAAGAACAAGCAATAGAAGAAGAAAGAAAAAGACGTGAGGACAAAGAAAAACTAATCAAAGAGGAAGAAACCAAGCGACGGGAGGCTGAGATCCTCGAGAAAAGTTAGTGCCTAGATTTCCTTGATGACATTGCCTTTTAATGTTGTGCATTTTTTTCCACTTCTCAAAAGAGCAAAACCAGCCACATGCTCCTTTCTGCGGAACAAGAACGTCGCCCAAAGTTTCAATTATAAAGTCATGCGTGTTATTCCTTCTTCTCATATGCCACTGGCACAATATTTTTACTCTTCACAAGGAGTTGAAGGATATAATAATTTCGAGCACCATCTGTTCGATTATTTGCCACATCTTAGTCTACAACTTATATTTTCCTGCTATTATTGCAATCTAGCTGTCTCTTGATGCATTAGTAGATGGATTGCAGTTGAGAAAGAAATTATATTAAATTGCCACCACCGCGAGTACAAAATGCTCTGTTAGGTGGCATCACTCATTTATTATGCAGTTCTATTCTACTGGCGTGTTCAATGCAGTTGGGAGCACTATTCTGCATGCATTGCAAGCCTGTCTATTTCATTTTAGAAGTGTCTGTCTCTGTGAGAATGTGAGCCTTTTCAGAGCAATTTCATGGAAAAAAAAAAAGAGAGTCACATTCTCTTGATGGGTCATATTACTTTACTATGGAGATAAGAAAGCATTAGGTTCTTCAAAAGATCCATGCCGAAGGTGTCCCAAAAGTAGGGACTTGTTCTAAAGACTCCGTCTTGGATCTTAATTTTGCGAGGAAATTTCCATGCTCCAATGTTTTGATCTGTGAAAGGAACAGAAAGGAGTATTAGACTAGAAAGAAGTTATAACATTTAATTGCATGATTAGGGGTAATTCATATGATATAAGTTGAGAGTATTCGTCCTCTGTATATGTTTCCCTCCTAAATCTTGCAAGTAACATCATCCATAATTGGAGGTAATAATCCAGTCAAAATTCCAACAATCTTAACTCAATTTCTGGTTAAGCATAACCCCTCTGATCTTAAAAAAAAAAGACTGATAAATTCATTTTAGAATTTTATTTTATTTTCAATCTTTTTTCCTTCTAATAGCTAATTAATTGCTCATATATCTATATCTGTATATCAATCCGATCTCTTTACACAAAAAATAAATAATAAACATAAATAAAAATGTATAAATAAAATCAGAGGTTTTTACAATTTTATTAATTTTTTAATTTTAGCATATATATATATATATAATTAAATTATAAATGTCAACACTAAATTTAATCGAGGACAATATGAACACCAATAGTGTTATAACTTTAAATCATTAGGGGGCAGGGGATGGGGACAGGATAGCAAAAGTTTTATAACTTTTTTAAATTTTTGGGTAGAGAGAAGGGGACATGAGTGCATGACCCTCACTCTATATGGCATGGTAGACATAAATGTGAGAGTTGGCAAAGGAAAGACAAATATTGGATGGCCAATATGAAATATATTCATACGTAATAAATACAACGAAACAAAAAGAAATAACACAACAAACATGCAGCCATAGTGATGAGTCTTTTAGTTTGGGCCCCCCCCCCCCCCACCCTCCACCCCATGCACAGTAACACTGGTTTCCATTTCAAGCCTTTGGCTCCACGCGAGCCACGGTGCTCTTCACGTACTATTTGACAAGAAAACAAAAGAACCCTAAATTATTAGTACTTGTTATTCTGTATGATTGAAAAAACTGTGCCTGGCTCCATTCTTGAATCCTAATTAAGTGGTCCTCTGCTAAAAAATTGCGAAGAAACTGTAGAAAGAAAGACAAAATTGAAATTAAATAAAGCTGAGTTACTTATTAACTTTGATTAAAATAGCTTAGTTATTGAGCTATATTGGACTATGTCAAGAAGTCATAAATTCGATTCATTGTATCAATATTATGAGTGATATTTAGTGAATTTTATATTTAGAGTGTTATATTCATATAGTACTAGAGAGAGAAGAGTCATGCTTTCTCTTTCTCTCTCCCAGCTAAATCTTCAAAGTTAAAACTCTATATTTATGTATAATTATATATTGACTATGTTAATAAATAAAAAAAACTAATCATTTTGACTAGCACTTGTCTAGAAGACTTACGAACTTCATTAAAAAAATATAGCAATTAAAGTAGCCAGATTGAGCACTAAAGAAGCTAAAATTAGAAGCTATACTCTGCTCAAGATTAATTCAGAGTCCAAAGTAATGACATAGTGCTCGGATCATTATAACGTCTCAAGTGAATATTTGAGTTCGAAATTATCTCGAACGACTATTTTATATCTAGAGAATTAATCTAATAGTTATTTATCGCATCCAATTAACTCGCCCTATTATTTTGTCGGTCGATGGGTTCCACCGATCTAATATAATCTTATTCTTGTAACATTTGACCATCTTATACAATAATAGAGATAATACGGGCTATAAAATCCGATGACGGACACGTGGCAAAATAAAAAGTGCCACGTCGGATACCCGGGGGGGAATCGCGGACCACGTGTCGTATGCGTAGGTTATACCTGCCGATCTCAACAGTAACACCGGAACCTTCCGTTCCATTATTATTGAGTGATGTCGAAAGCGCACGTGAACTGTCGACGAAAACCTTAATTAACGTTCAAAGGCTATCAATAATGCGGTTATACAATTGTACGACCTTTTGGCTGCCGATGTTAACGGCTCTTTTTTATAACCGTAAATTATTAATTAGTATATTTTGAGATATATAAATTTGCTGTTTATTTTCCTAGAAAATTATATATATATATATTTTTAATTATAGTGGGGATGGTGATTGGTTCGGATGGATTCTTATCAATAGCCTATGAGATTATAAATTATTAAAAGGAAAAAAAAGAAAGCTATTATTAATGCTCTCTTAATTTCTTCTTAGCTATGGTATAAGAAGGCCTCGAACTTGATCTCGGAAAGGGAGAGTTTAAACAGTGCAGGAAAGAGAGAGAGAGAGAGAGAGAGAGAGAGAGAGAGAGAGAGAGAGAGAGAGAGAGAGAGAGAGAGAGAGAGAGAGAGAGGAAGTGACAGCCGTACCAATTAGTCTTCACACGGGAATTGGCTGAACATAGCTAGCTTTTATAAAAAGAGTCCAAAATCCGAGCTTTTGATCGTATCTTCTACTTAAACTACTACACTATTTAACTTTATTTCAAAACATTTATGCTAGCCGATGGCCACGTGAAAATTCACTGGTTAAAATAGTGATTATTAATCAATTTATTAATTTATCAGTATAATATAAAAATATTATATTCTATATAAGTTACTGTTTATATAAAGGATCTATGTAGAATGTAAATCATTTTTATTATAATATTTTTAGAATAAGTTTGGTAAAAGAAACAAATCTCCTGTAGCCAAGCCAAAAGTCCAACGTGGCATCGTACCTTTCACCGCCGGAGTTTGGTTGTTAGTGACGGTTAACTCCATTATAAGACTATAAGAGAGATCATCATTGAGCTCTTCCCATGTCTCCTCGCTCCTTCTTCCTCTCCTCCATATAAGAACTCACTCGACTCCTCCTCTGGGATTAGGAGGAAATGAATCGGGTCTTAAGAAGGGAATCTCCAGTTCATGGGAGGAATGCCGCGGTGGCATCCCTGCGGCAAGGAAAGCCAAGAGATGAGAGCTTGGATCTCTTCCCCAGGTTCCAGAGAAGCCAATCCACGGCCTCACATAACAAATCCAGGGCTCAAAATGGTGATCACGATTTGGAAACTTTTTCCTACTAGATTTGCTTCTTTCATGGCTTTCCTTAGTGTTCTTTTTTTTTTTCTCTCTCTCTCTCTCTTTCTTCTTTGGATATGATTCTAATTTCTATTTGTTGAGCAGGAACGCTGGGGAAGAGCGGAATGGGTGATATATTCTCTGCAGAGGTTGTGAATAACGATAACGACTGGTAATAAAGGATTATATCTTCTAGTTCTCGCTTCTTCTTCTAAGATTTATTAAAGAATGTTAAGGAAAACGATACACAGATGATGGATCTAATCCGAGCAAGTCCTGTGCTATATAACTTGTCTAATTAATTATTTGATTTAATATTTGTTCCATCTTCGCTTGGCTCGCAATTCCAAACGGAAAGCAGCAGGCTATTGACTCCTACTGGAACTCCTGGTGATCATCGCCATCTATCTTCATCAGCAGCTCCAAAATGCAACCCAAGAGTTCGATCGGTGTCAGCTTCAAAGTCTTCAGGGGTATGCCACATTTTTCTTACTATAGGTCAATCATAAGATTAGACAAAGTATTTTAGTGAAACGTTTTACAAATAAAATCAATTAGTTTAAATTATGTATATATAGTGCTTCAGTGTAAAAAAAAAAAATCTATTATCACATTCAATATTTACAAAAGAATCTAACCCATAATCAATAAAACTAAACTATTAGACTACAGTGATGATTTAGATCTCATCTCCCTTTAATCAAGTTCAATAGGAGTGAGGATAACAACAAAGAGTCCCACCAAATTAATCTCTATCATGATAAGGAGTTCGGACTTTGATTAAAAGTTTATCACTTTATATAGGAAAATTACGTTTTACAACTACATAATTACAAATTTATTATTCACTACCCACTGCCTTTTTAATATTTACTTTGGAGCCTCTTATATCAGACCTTATTCTCAGAAAGCATCTGAGTTTTTTAAAAATAAAACATAACTAATAAATTTGCAAAAAAACCATACCAAAAGTAGGGTGTAAATGTTATTTTCCCCAGATGTAACTCTATATGGGGTTGCCATTATAGAAGTTGATCTACCCTCCTAGATTTTTTTTTCTGTTATCCTAATGATCTGGCAACCAAACAGGACATCTATGATTTAAATGCCAAATTGTAGCACAATGCCACCTTAATTAGGGCCTCAATTACAGTCACTCATGAGGTACATAATATGAGAAGGAGAATAGGACGACGTTACAACAAAAAATATCACTACGATGAAAAATAAAATATTAGATCCCAGGACACAACCAAAGTACTATATAAAGAATTTACTGGAGCAGAATGTCTAATATATACATTATGCATCATTGGTTCAAAACTTTCTCATTGTGCAGCTCACTGTTACTCGGCAAGAAAACCCCAACCCCACCAAACCAATAAGGAGCAACTCAGTGACTCGTTCTTCAATCTCCAGCACATACACTTCATACACCACCCAATCAACGCACCTCACCACTAGTTCATCTTCTGTCACCTCTAAGCCTTCCCCAACTCCCACAAAGCCGGCGCCGCGTCCCTCCAGCCCAGCTAGAACTCGGCAAACTCCTACAGTGTCCAGACCATGCACGCCAGATGCTCGATCAAAAACCCCTTCCACTGCGCCTGCAACTCGGTCAAGTTCCCGGCCGTCTACACCAACTCGCCGCAGCCCAACTCCAACAGCCTCATCACGGAGGCCCAGTTCTCCGGTGACGAGAACGGCTGAACGAGCCGTCTCCACAGAGAAGCAACGGGAGCGAGTTCAGCCACTAGGCGCAGTACTGAGTTCTTCCGGATATGCCAATGGTAGAGGCGGGTCGCAGAGGAATTTGGCCAAGGCGCAAGTGAACGGGGGTAACGCCTACGAAGCGCAAAAAGCAGCAGCATCTGATGTCGGAGGACGGAGATCTCTACGGCCGGCTTCGCCAACTGATAGCAATGGATTCGGAAGGACCATATCTAAGAAGTCGCTCGACGTGGCCGTGAAGCACATGGTGAGAGTTCTTTTATGTGTTAACTATCTCGACATCCATCTCAAGGAAGAAATTTTAGACAAAAAGAACTACTTGTATCTCAGGACATCAAGCAAGGAATGGGAGGGATCCGTGGAGCCTCCATCTTTCCGCACAGCATTCGCTCTTCCAGCGTCGCAGCAGCTCCAATAGTTAACAAAGCAGCTGCTACTACTAGGATTACAACTACTACCGATGCTAATAGATCACCAGAGCGACCGACTTCGGAGAGTGGCTCGACTGATGGCAACGTGACCGCGGCGAGAGTGAGAGGGCTGGAGCGGGATATCTATGAGAGCGTTCGATATGATTCTATTCTGCTCAAAGAGGACTCCAAGAACTTGAGTTGGTTGCATAGCGTTGATGATGTATCAGTAGAGAGCCCTTTGTTTCACCGATTCGAGCCGGTTCCTGAGCCTTTTGGGATCTTATGACGCTTCTCGGGTTATATATAGGTTTTTGTTTGTATCGCTCCCGCTCCCTGAGATGTGCTGTAAAAATAAATGTGGCGTTATTAGCTTTACAGGCGTATACGGCATACCCTATTATTGCCGTTGCATATTGTTATAGACATCGAAAACACCACTAATTTTTCACATAGGTCGATATTTCAATTATCGATCAATCCTCAGTTCAGTGCGAAATTAACTTGATAAACTGACACGGATAAAAAATAACGTTAGGCTAAAACGGACCACAATCAAGGATTCTTGCCTCTCGGAACTTGGCAGTTTGCAAAGAGATTGCCATATCACTTCTGCTGTCAAGGAATAAATGGTTAACAGATTCAGCAGTCACCTCCAGACAATCCACTTCTCATGATCAGCAACATTAAACAAAATCTAAGCAAAGATGGACTATAAGACTTCATGGTATCAAGGAAATAACAACGAATAGAAAGAATCAGTTACCACAGCTGCCTTTTCTTGTACAGCTCAATTGCGTAATCATTGTGTTGAATACAAGTATATACTCTTTGAATCTACCAATTAATGCTGCACCATAAGACTCTTGTTCCTTCTATACTCTAATCTGCACGGACCGCAGGCAACTTTCATGCTAATTGCAAAGCAGTGTAAACTTCTATATTCTCTTGCAAAGGTTTTCTTTATTTTCTTTGTAGAAGGAGAACAAATATAAATCATAAATCAAATATAACAAAGCACTTATACAATCCCCATCAAGTTGAATGCATCGTTACTGGTGCAAAACAATGAATCAGCATTGTAGGATACACCACCTATAACAAGTACCTTGTATCCATCTCCATCTGAGTGACTAAGCATGTATCAAAATTGAGCACAAATACTAAGATCTATATTGGAGTATTTCTTCGGCTAACAATTGGATGACCATAAGTTTGTGCTTGCCACGTTAATAGACTCAATCCCATGAAACTGCTTAAGCAATTTCCCGTGAGGTGTGCTATGCTCAAGCTCCTGCATTTTATTTGCACCAAAATAATTTCATCATAAGTATGTCAAAAGTCTGAATTTTACTGATGGAAGAGCAGCAAAAAGGTTTGCCAGATAGGTACATCAACACAAATTTAACTGATAAAAACACAGAAAGATATAAATCAAAGAAGCAAAATCCCAATGCCTTCTACCTCTATACGACAGAGATCGCTTGATAGCCGCCCTCTTCAAGCTGCTTCGCTAGAGAAATATCGCCAGTCCTAATAATTTTACCATCATCCTGGATATATGAAAATTAAAAAAATAAATGTTCTGCTAATTTAATGACACAAACTGCTGCTCTGTTGTTCTGATTGTCATGACAGTGAAATGTACGAAAGTAGATAACCATGGATAATTGCAAAAATCTGGAGACTAAATTTCTCAAGTAACTCCAAAGAAGTGAAAAAGGAATATCCAAATGCAATAATAGTAGATAAATTATACAAGTTTCTTTAAACAATATGAGGGGATAAAGGGAATCTCCAATTTTCCCCAATCAATGCCTGATATTCACACAATATCTGAGACATCCCAACCATAGTGCTGAAGTTGAACAAATCTTAACCATCACCTCATGCCATTGATAATATTTATAGTAATTACTTTATCATAGATTCATAATATATGTATAAAAGATTAAATATTCAAAGTTTCAAACTGTTAATGCCAAGATTGGACAAAAATTTATACCGGTCAAGATACTGAGGGATGTTATTTTAATTTATACAATGCAGGAATCTTTGGTGCTAAATACAATCTTAACTTGGAAAGTGTGAATAAAATCAAGAGAATGTCTCGCACATATCTGATCCTGACTGCTACAGTTGCAATCCAGAACATCAAAATGAGAAGTTCACTTCCCAGAAGTTCCTTTAAAAAATTTAAGCTCTGCTAGACTAAACATAAGTTTACTACTTATAGGTAGTACAGCTCTTCTTCGGAACTGCAGGAATCAGATTAAGAACTGCTGCAACAACAATTTTTTTAATAATAAAAAATGTTATATTTAGCAAACTCAACCCACAAATGTGGTAAGCAACTGAATGCACAGCAACGTAAGATACAAATTTTGACTTACAAACACAGAAAAAGCCAACTATGTGGAAGGCTTCAGTACTTCAAACTAGAAAAACAAGTGACCAGAATTTGCTGAACTAGGATATCACTAAAGATATGATCGATAGGCTTTCTGTCCAACTATCAGTTAATACTCCATATTGATTAAAAATATATTACCATTATATGGATATATCTCGGTTTGATGTAATCCAAAAGGCGCCGATAGTGAGTAATCATCAAAACAGAATTGCTGGGTTTTAGAAGCCCATTCACTGCATTAGCTACTTCTTGAAGTGCATCAACATCTAACCCAGAATCAATTTCATCCAGAATAGCCAAATCTGCCTCAAGAACCTGAAATTACATGACAATAACATCAAAATGGATATAACCAAATCAAAATGAACTGACATTATGTAGAAGATAACCAGGCTGTTATATAAAATAACAAAGATATAACATCAGAATGACTGCCTGTAGTCAAAGCAACTGATTTTGTCCAAATGCTATTTTCCCTACCGCAAGTTGCAGAATTTCATTTCGCTTCTTTTCCCCACCGCTAAACCCTTCATTGACATTTCTGTCTAGAAATTTTGGCTCCATTTTTAAGGCGACAACTTTGGGTAACACGTAATGAAAGAACTGCAAAAACAAAACATATTGGCCTTTAGTATACTTCAAGGACATTCTTTAAGTCATTTATACATAAGATTCTACTGATAACTAAAGATCCATAAAAGCATATACAATGTCGTGCTATTCAAGTATTGAAGAAAAGAAGGACAATATCGACATACTTTTTTGTTGTTGATGTCTAATTTCAAAATGATGTAGATCTGAATAAGTAAAATAGCACAGACCTCCAAAGGATTCATTGCTGGTAGCCCATGCTTTTCTCTTCGCGCATTTAATGCCATGAGCAGAAAATCAGAGTTGCTTACACCCGGTATCTCAACAGGTGCTTGGAAACTCAGGAAAAGCCCAGCAAGAGATCTTTCCTCAGGCTCCTTGTCCATCAAGTTCTCCCCTTTAAAGAGAACAATGCCTCCAGTAACCTCATAATCTGGATGACCAACAAGAACCTGTAATCAATAAGATCTTTTTCAAGAGTTCCTAGACAGTGAGCACAATAATGATTGAGGATCAGATATGTGCGAGACAACTTTTCTGTGTCACCAACTTTTTAGTGCTCATTATTGTATTTTACATGCTCTATAAATAACCTCTCCTATTTACTAATGATTGAGGATCATATATTGTCACCATAAGAAATAAGTAATAAGATAGTGTTTTTACGTGTATACATCACTAAAATCCCTTAATTGCTAATGATTGAGATACACATATTGTCACCATAAGAAATAAGTAATTAGATAGTGTTTTTTACGTGTATACATGTAGATACCCCTTGGAGTATTCTCCAGACTCTAATAAACACTAGTTAAAATGCACCCCCTATTATTTATACATATCCTCCGATAATTTAACCAAAATTCTCTCGAGCTCATAAAAGCATATCTACAACTATCTTCATCTAAACATCTAACAAAAGAATAACCTATATCGATGTAAAAAATGCACTGCCGAACAGTAAAATGATTTAAAAAGACGGTCACCTTCGACAACGTGGTCTTCCCGGATCCGTTCTTCCCCATAATAGCATGAATCTATAAGAGAACCGGAGTGGAAAATAATAAAAATAAAACCTAGACTGCAACGTCTTGTAGAATTTTACGGAGGGGGAAGAGAAGGGAAATAACAGACCTCGCCCTCGTTGATGGTGAGGTTTACGCCATGAAGGATCTCCGTTCCCGTATTCTTGACCACGGCCTTAAGATCTCTGACCTCGAGGAGAACCCTCCCCGGTCCGGACGCTCCAGCGGCGCCGGACGCTGGCGAGTCGACAGTGAGGGTTGCCCTAGGGCGGGTGAGGCGTGCCCGGATCCGCACCCGATTGCGATATGAGACGGGAGTCATGGAGGAGTACGTACGCGATACCCGAAAAGAGAGGGAAGGGGAGGGCGGAGACGGAGAGGAGGGAGAAGAAGGAGAGAAGGGGAGAGAGGCGGTTCCGGCGGCAAGAGCCATAGCGACGACGTGGACACCTCTCGTCCCGGAGGATTTGGATTAACTTTTCGGGCTAGTTTATCTACTATTAATAGGCCTCACAATTTCTTTTTCTTTTTCTTTTGAATAAAAAGGATGTTGATCACAGCTAGAAGTGATCGTCATGGCGGGCCTGGCCAACCGGGCTGGGCGTTGTATTATCCAGCCTGCTTGCAAGTGGGTCGGGCTAGACCGGATTCGAGCTAGGTTATAAAAATGTAGCATGTTACCATCCGTCAGCCAGTCAAAAAGCGGGTTGGAGCCTCCCCTCATTCCATCGTCTAGCGCGATGTCTCCCCAAGCTTCCCCATAGGTTGCCGCCAGCCCCGGTGCCATGTAGTTCACCGTGATTGTTGTTCCTTTTAGCTCTTTTGATAGGATTCTTACCATCATCTTCATCGCCGCCTTCGAAACTGTGCATGCCCCGTAACTGGGGACAGATTCGCCACTAGTGATGGCAACACTGCCACCACGTGCCCGCTGTCACTCTGCCTCCCAATAGCATAGGAAGTGCCCTCGATTGTTGACTGTGAAGGTGGAGTCCCAGTCCTCGAGATCTGTGTTGGCGATCGAAGGGTAGCTAGGGTCGAGAACCCTGATGCAAGCCACGAGGATGTGCGTCAACTAGCTGAAGGATGATTCAACCCTATCAAAGAGGGCTCAGATTCCGGCTTGGTCGGAGATATCGAATTTATGGGCCCAACGCAGGTTTGGAAGAGTTAAACAGTACAAAGTACACAAATTTTCATTATGTTTTATCGTAGCTAGCTTGGCTTACAAGCAGGCCGACTAGATGGTGGGCTTTCGTGTAATAACCCAGATTTAAAAATAATAATAATATATAAATTCAATTAAATAAAAAAAGGAAGAAAAAAAGAAAGAAAAAAAATGGTGTTGCATGGCATGAGCTCGTGCCATGCAAGTTGCGAGCGGGCTGAGTGCGCCACGTGCCCCCAACTGTCGGCTGGCCAACTTGGCCGAGCCAGCTAGCGCGGTGGGCCCCGATGTCACCGCAACCGCCACCGTTCCTCCTCCCCACTGCCTCTCTCTATCTTTTTCTTTTCTCCACTCTATCTTTCGGTCTCTCTCTCTCCTCTTTCCCTCAAACTCTCTCTCACTGCTACCACCGTCGACCCACCATTGTTGCCACTGTGCTACCGCTGGTGAGCCTCCTCCTTCATCATCTCTCTTTCTCTCTCTCTTTGTTTCTCTCACTTGGGCTTGAGCTCGTCGGAGTTGAGTCGCCAGTGAGAGGCCGGCCACTAGCTAGCCAGCAACAGCGAGCCCCCTCCACGCTGGCCCAATGCCCCACCTTCCCTTCTTCTTCTTCTTCTTCTTCTTCTTCTTCTTCTTCTTCTTCTTCTTCTTCCTTTCTTCTTCTTCTTCCTCCGCTTCTCCTTCTTCTCATTCTCCTTTTGCAACAGTGCTCGATTACATTCACGATAACTAGAGAGAAAGTGAAATTGTTGAAATTTCCTAAGGAGGTCAATAGTTGTGAGCATTCAAAGATGATACCACGAATACTCAAAGGATGAGTATCTGCACCGCTTATAGCGACTATAATGGAGGAGGAATCACCTTCAAAAGTGACTCCGCAAAATCGTCGGGAGATAAGGACATAAATGGTGAAGAGCAGCACAAAGGCCTTAGCATGAAGAGGAGATGAGCCGGTCGTTACTCTTGCTTCAACAACAATGGTACTTCCCCGAGCTGGATTTGCTAATGACATTAAGTCTAAAGATTATAGAGCCTTCAATCGTAGCTAGTGTAACCTTCACATTGCTTTAAATCACCAGGTCAATAATAAATGGCATTAGATGGCTAGAGTGAGTTGGGTTAACAAAGAGAATCTTAACACTTAAGTTTTTTCACGTGTTCACCACTATTAGATATAAAAGCAATTGCATTAGAAGTATTCTTGATAGGTCACGTATTTGGTGCTCAAATCCCCGGGATACTGAGAATATGTTTGTTGATTTCTATTCCAACTCTGTGCGATTAACTTGAGGGCACCTAATTAATGATGTTGTCCGGCCAGATTTACCTCAAATTTACTATGGAGGAGATCAAATGTGTGCTTTGGGAGATGCTTGCTAGCGAAGCCTCGGGGCATGATGGTTTCCAAGCTGATATTTATCAACATTATTGAGAGACTGTTGAGCCTAATGTCTACAATGCTATGATTTACTTCTTTACTCATGCTATCTTGCTCGCTCGTAGAGGTTTTACTTTTATTACACTTATTTTGAAAAATAAAAACCTTTTACATGTTAACGATTTTCATCATATTACTTTATGTAATGTATGCTATATAATTATCTCCAAAATTCTAGCCAACGGATTAAAACCATTATTGCCTTCTCTTATTAGCAAAGAGCAAGTAACTTTTGTTTTGCACTGGAATATTAGTGATAATATTTTGACTGCATAAGAGATCTCTCACTCAATGTCTAAGAGAAAAAAGGAACCCTATATGATGCTAATTGAAATTGATATGGAGAAAGCCTACCGCAAATAGAGTTGGAAAGCCATTTTGTTAACCTTTTGGAACATGGGTTTCCTTAGTGTCTAGTGTAACCGGGTGAAGGCTTGTATTAAGTTGCTTGGGTATACTATTTTGATCAATGAGAGCCCCTCTAGTTGGATTTCCCCTAATTGTGGTATCCGACAGGGGGATTTATTGTCTCTTTATTTATTTATTTATTTATTTATTCTCTGTTTCCAAAAGTCTCTCCCATTGTTAAATTTCTTAACTCTGTGAATGCTTTATGGATTATTATTATGAAGAATAAGTATGGAAAGTTAAACTTTTAAGCCAAGAATGCTCAGAAAGGCTCTTTGTGAGCCCAGCGGGCCTCGTGGGTCACGTCCAAGCTGATTAGATCAGGAACTCAAATTATACTAGGTCTAGACACAGGGTCCAACATTAGAATTCTATGGGATCCTTGGATTTCTGAAACTCTTTTATGTTGGTGCCCAACTTTTGTTAACACCTCCCTTTTGGATGAGAATATGAGGGTAGTTGATCTTAGACCCAATGGGAGCTGGGATACTACTTTTACCTCGAGAGCCTCTCGGCCGACTATTAGCTCCAATATTATTAGCACTTGTAAGGAAGAGATTGATGATGAATTGGTTTTGGCCCCTGTTCATGGAGGCAAGCCATCGACAAATCTTTTTATAATTGCCTTTGCACTAAGGGGGATTCATCCCCAGGCTGAAAGACGCCATGGAAGCTCAACATTAACCCTGGGGCTAAGATGTTCCTATGGAAGATGATATGGGGTAGAATTCCTACTCGAATACTCCTCTATAGTCTACATATTTAAACTGAATTCTCCTTGCCCAATGTGTGGCCTATGGGATGAGTCTTTCGAACACTTCTTCTATGGGTGTTGTTATACCCGTGAGGTCTAAGAGGTGATTGTCCACCTTGATGTATCCCTTTAGCTTGATGCACAATGATTGGGATATGGCTGAGTCTCTCCAAACAACAATAATGGCACATGAAACACCAACAAATAGTACATATTGGTAGAGCTAATCAGGGCCAAAATTGCGCACATAAAACTGAGCCTTAAACTGAGAAGCATGAGTTTCCAAAAGAACAATAGAGAATGAATTAAAATATTTTATCGAATCCTTATAGCTGTCTTGAAATTCCTCCCTACTACTACCCCTACAGTTCTATATGATTGTATTCATTAAAGAAACAAAAGATAAAAGGGTGAATGAATTTAGCTACACATGCCTACCCCTCTTGTGGTTGGAGCTAACATCGATCTCTATGGTGATGTCTTCCACAAGCTTCGATAATATTATCGGAGCCTTTCCTTTTCCTTTGGGGTTAAAAACCAGTATGCAAGATTGAAAATCTGAAACCCTTTCCATCGGGTCTTCCACAGGGCCCTAAGATAGTGCTTAGAATGCTCGACCACCTTGGAATGAGCAAGAGGATTTTTACATAATTAAGGAGGGTCATGGGTGGGTTATAGAACTTGAGGGGTTCCGAGCTTAGTTCCTCCACCCTCCCTTCTATGAGGTATAGTGTGGACCACCAAGAAGGACCTAGGATTTCTAGCCATGGAACCCAAGCGAATGGAAAAACCACTGATGTTTACCACTCCAACCCTAGCTTGTTCAATTTCCCCAATTGAAAGGAAAGATTGCGACGGGATTATCACTTATCACACATGTGTCTGATGAGGGCGGAATCCTTGGAGTGGACTGTAATCTATCCACTCTCAGTATCCTTCTCGAATTTCTTCTAACGCTACTTTTCTTAGTATCACGAGGATCGATATACTAGTACATTTTTTAATCATTTGATGCCTCATCCGCATCTCATGGTCCTCAGTGTGGGGATTTGACGGCCTTGAGGAGCCAATGGCTTGAGAAGAAGACCTATCATGTGGGTCACATCGAGCCGCACGCCCAGTTCCATCACTAACAAAAGCCTATGCCCCTTTAGTGTACTCGGAGTGGCTTAATCCAGCCTACCTCGAGGTGGCCTTTGATCTAGCCGGCTTAGACTCGAATGAGCGTACAAACCTCACTTGACTCTAGTTCGAGAGTCGAGAACCTTTTGAATTGGTGTGACCAATCCCCATTCTAATTTTTGAGGATTTAGGACCTTTAGCGACGAGCGATACTGGAAATTTTGCTCCTCTCTTTCACTGCCTCTGAATCGTGATCCAAGGGCTATACGTATTCCGATCACCTTCCTAGTTAGCTGATGCCCATTGGCACGTGATCTCCCCTTATGCTACCTAAGAATGGGATATAGTGGTGTTCTTATCGAAGTTTGCCTCTCTTGCTCCTCAAGGTCTATGGGCAAGCCTCCAATTGTGCCCCACAACCACGCACCTATAGCAAAGGATGGGGATACTTTCATAGATTGCTCATTGAAACTTTTTACTATTGTTACCTTCCAATCAGACAACCTTTTTGATTGTTTTAGGCAAGTCTATCTTAATACAAACCCTAACAAATCTGTTACGGGTCTTATCGAAGGTAATTTCATCCACATGAATGGTCGCCCAAATTTGACCACAACTGGGATAAGAGATTCTAGCCCCCATCACTCCATAGGGAGATTGTAGAGTTTGATCCATACTAGGGAGACAGTCTGAGGGAGGACATGAACCTTTAGCCAAAATATAGGTAAGATCTTCCTTTTTAACAAACCGAAAAAACAAAAAATTCCTATGCCATATTAGAGATAGAGAAGTAATCTATACCGAACCAAACTTTGGCTAAATCCTCACGCTTCTAGGAGTAAGGACTTACTAAGAAATCTTTCAAACATAGTGAGCTTCCGTCTAGCACGCTATTTTTCTATGACCTTCGAAGGTAGAACCACAATACCCTTCGTCTTGCCCATAATTTTTTCAAGGACCTCATTTAAAATGATACCTAAATAATCTACAATATTTCTTGAATCGCTGACCAGAGATGAATAGCTCCCCCGAGGGGTTGTGAAATTTTCATTAAGGTCAGGAATCTATGCAGGAGGGATCCCAGCCCCCCTTTTCAACACCCACCTTAGACGAGCCCTCACTACTAGCTCTAGGAGGTTCTTCAGCAACCCCAGTGCCCAACTGATGCTTCAACTCCGCCCTAGAGCTATCACAAGACATCGTATTTTCCCCTTGCTCGATAATTTCTTTTACCTTTTCTTAAAGTTAATTAAAATAGGATGTTTTATTAAGTCAACATAGGGTCGCAATGTAAATAATGAAGTAAATCGTAAATTATTGTAAACTCAGTGTGTCAAATATAATAATTCTTTCTATATTCTGATGTCCGGACTCCGGAGGTGAAAAAGCCCAGTAGCCCTGGCCTCTGGTCGAGCCCGCCCTATTAGGTTTAGGAATATAAACCCTATCAGTACCGGCTTCGTCCAGTAATACCTCTCTCCCGCCGCCGGCAAAGGTTGCGGCAGTGGTATTGCCGGAATTCTTAAGGTACCCCTTGCCTTCTCTCTCTCCAACCTCTTGATATCTCTATGGTGGTGGCCTCTTTCTTCCCTATCTTTCTCTCTCTCTCTCTCTCTTCTCGCTAACCGTTGTAGCGGAATGTTGTCACATTGTATCTTTTCCTATCTTCTCAGCTAACTCTCTTTTTGTTCTTCTAGGTTTCAGAACGTAGAAAAGGAAAGACCTAATAAGGATCTCGATCCTTGCGCTTTAGTTGTTTCGCCGTGTGAGAGAGGGAAAGGTTTCTTGAAAGAGAATAAGTTAGGGAGGAGAGAGCGATGGCAGTGGATTCTGGGGGTAATGAACAGAGCCACAAGTCTCATCGAGCGCACAAATCGGGTGCTTCTGCGAAGAAGAAGAATGAAAATTTTGATAAGAAGGATCAAGATGCTACCGCCGCCAAGAAGCGGAACCCAAAGGTTTGGATGGTCAAACTTTTCCTTTAATCCTTTATTAGGATTTCTTTTCAGATTTTTTGTTGCAAAAGTCAGGAGAGATGTATGTTGTAGGCATGTGATTTTAAAATCCAAAAGCAATGCTTATGTCATTTTTGGTATACATCTGTTCAATAACATATCTGGGTCAAAGTATCTACTAGTGCTAACATGTAGTTCTTTTTTTTTTTGCATTTTTAAAATCAGAAGATGTATCACTTTGTTTCATCAGACCTTTAATTGTTCTTTTCTCTTTTATTGCATTCTGTATAACTGGCCTGATTTTCTTTTCTGTTCTAGGCATTTGCTTTTAATTCATCAGTTAAGGCCAAGCGATTGCAATCTCGCACTTCAGAAATCGAACAACGGAAGCTTCACGTGCCAGTAATTGACCGATCGACTGGGGAACCAGCTCCATTGGTTGTTGTAGTTCATGGACCCCCACAAGTACTCTATTCACTAAATGACTTCAATCCATGAGATTCATATGGTTATAGTGGCACTGTTAGAGGCTTAGAGCATTGCTATAATGAGCTTTCATGCCTTTTCAGGTGGGAAAATCCTTGTTGATAAAGTGTCTTGTGAAACACTATACAAAGCAGAACTTATCTGAGGTTCGTGGTCCAATCACGGTTGTGTCAGGTATGTTGGAGGAATAACATATTGTCATGTATTCTGTTTCCCTGCGATATGCAATTAGAAGAGTCAGAACTATTCTTTACCTCTACAAATTTCTTCTTTCATGTATTGCCCTTAAAGTTGTGTTGGTAACTGCAAGTCATGAAAACTTGTATCTGACTATCTTTGTTCGTTAGGGAAACAAAGGAGAGTGCAATTTCTGGAGTGCCCCAATGATATTAATGGTATGATAGATGCTGCAAAGATTGCTGATCTCGCTTTGCTGCTAATTGATGGAAGCTATGGGTTTGAAATGGTGAGCTTCCGAAGTAACATGTTTTGTTAAAAGTAAACTAGTATTCAGTGCTTCATTTCAACTATGTCAGAAGAGTGTCCTTATCAATGAAGTGACGAACATCACAATATCTAGGTTATGAATTGTTAGCATATTTTCTTAAAAAGAACCTTATGCTTATAAGCGGCGTTATTGCTTTTTCTGATTTAATACTGCTTCCTTCTATTTATTGTAATTATAAGTCTGCTAGGCAATTTGAACAACAGTTTGTCTTTGCGTGATTGAAAATGTGAAATTGTTTTTCTTTGTAATGTGTCGCATTCTGGAATAACATGCCCCATGTATGTAACCCTAATTATTAATGCCTCTTTTGTTGCAGGAAACTTTTGAGTTTCTTAATATTATGCAAGTCCATGGATTTCCCAAGGTCATGGGAGTGCTTACACATCTCGACAAATTCAAGGATGTTAAGAAACTAAGAAAAACAAAGCAGCGCCTCAAGCATCGTTTTTGGACTGAAATAAAAGAAGGGGCAAAACTTTTCTATTTATCTGGTCTCATTAGTGGCAAGTAAGTTATAAAAATGTTGTGTTTTAATTGCTCGTTTTGATTGTTCAATATTTCCACATAATAATGTCACTGTGAATTTGTCGTAGCTGTTATTTTCAGAATGTATTACTCTGCTTGTTTTGCAAATCTATACAAATTTCTAAAATTGGTTGCTATCTCATTATTTCAAGCCTTGTATCAATCTCTTGGTCGGCAGTCCTAAAAGTAAAATGAGAAACATCTCAAATGAATTGTACAGTCACCCTACATTGGTGGTGTAAAGCCCGCAATGTGTAGTAGCACTCATATATCAACCAACATTTTCTTTTTAGTAAAATTTAACAATCTATTTTGTGTTATCTGAAAGATCCTATTCTTATGTATTTTTCGTCCAGGTATCCAAAACGCGAAATTCACAACCTTGCAAGGTTCATCTCAGTAATTAAAACTGTTCCTCTGTCTTGGCGGATGTCACATCCTTATTTACTTGTCGATCGTTTCGAAGATGTGACTCCTCCTGGAAGATTGCATATGAACAGTAAATGTGATAGAAACATAACTTTATATGGTTACCTTCGAGGTTGCAACATGAAGAGAGGTACAAAGGTAGATCTTCTAGTCTTATTTTCCTGCTTTTTTTGTAAGATACATTTAGCTTGTCATGCCAGTCATGTCCTGTGCTTAATTCTTTACCATTTGGTCAAGTATTTTTTAGGAACCATCAAACTCCTGAGTAATTATTATCAGTTATGTGATTGTTTTGCATAATTTTTTGGAGATATGATGAATTTTTTACAGTACCCATTTCCTTATTCATTGATTGATGGTCTGTTGATCTTTATATACGTTTAACAGAAAGCTGCACTTTGAAGAGAGCCTTTTATGTATGTAAACAGTGAAATAAATTTTGTTATCAGGTTTTAACAAACCATATCCTATTCTTTTTATTTTTCTTGATGCTGTTTCCTTTGGAAAAAGATATTCAAGAAGTACCCTGCAAATCCTATTTGCATGCTTACTCTTTTATGGAAATAGTAGATGCAAATAGATACTCAAGGCTTCACAAAAAGAATTGACCCGGAGTTCTTGTAGATGCATGGCTTTTTTTACCCCTTTACAAAATTAACGTGTCCAACCGAGGACGACGGCTCATGGATAACAATTTTGACAGGGCAAACCATAAATTAAAGTTTGGTCAGTAGCCATTGCTTTTCAGTGAAGTTGATTTTCAATCAAATATAGGGGTTTTCCAACTGTACTCTTTCCATCCTACTTGGCCTTTGTGCAGCGATAGTTAAATACAATGACTTGATTTGTCTTTGACATTCGATACTTGCCATAATATTGCTAAATGTTTGATTGGCAGAAATTGTGGAATCAGTCAGTATTTTTATCTTTTAGACCTGATGATCCATCTTAATATTGGTAGATCTTGTGATTGACGAGTTGGTGATAAACTTAATAGTTAGAATACCGGACCTTGCTATCATTGTTGGGCCTTGTTGTTAACAGAGAATTTGTTTTTGAAGTAGTATTGTGCTCTTTTTTACAATTATTCCTACTAAATTAAGAAAGTTTTATCATACAGGTAGTCATATACTTGATGTCTGTGATTTGTCTTTCTACATGAATGTATGGAATTAAGTTTCAACTTATTATAGGTTCATGTTACCGGGGCTGGCGATTTTAATTTGGCTGGGTTAACAAGTTTGGCTGACCCATGCCCGTTACCATCGGCTGCTAAGAAGAAGGGATTGCGAGATAAGGAAAAGCTTTTCTATGCACCCATGTCTGGTATTGGAGAACTTCTTTATGACAAGGACGCTGTCTACATAAACATCAATGATCATCTTGTTCAGTTTTCAAAAGTTGATGATGGAAGCAGTATAGCAGCAAGAAAAGGTATTTTAATATGTATCATCGGCATTCGTAGAATTTTAGCAGATGTTGTTTTATTCAATACTGCTTTGATCAAGCGTGGTTTGCTTTCCTGGTGAGATTGATGAGGTATTTTTGTGTGGTACAACCGTACACCAATCTCGAATGGATGGATATTTACCTGTACTTTTACAATAGCTTTATTGTTGATAATTACCAAAAGTCTTTTTCTATATATATATTTTATGTTATTTTGAGTTAAGAATTTTAACTTCAGTCCTTTTCAGATCCAACTGCTAGTTAGGAAGTAATCCTTTGACATCAGTGCAAGGATCAATACCTAGTCTATCTTTTTTGGATATTTCTATATGGACTATTTGAGACTCTTCAATATATATAATATGTTGAATCGACTTTTGCATTCTTGATAATCTTTTTTGATTGCATTACCTACACTCTTTATTTTATTTTTTTAATGTTTTCACCTACTTCAGTCCTCATAATTTTCTAAGATAATTATTTTTCTTAGAACATACACTAGGTTTGTCTTGTTGCATTTATACTCAGGTAGGCTTGTGGTAGTCAATACCAACCCATTTACTGGTTCCTAATTCGTACTTGTTATTTTGGCTAGGTTTGGTAAGTTATGATTTCTACCCTTGCTCTCTTCAAATGCGTTTGAGATTGTCAATTTAACATAAACACTGTTCTATTATAATAAAACCTGTTAACTGAAGCAATAATGGAAGAACTCTTCTTGGATGTTTAAATTGTTATATTGCTCTAAGCCATTATGACTTGTTACCTGTTGGTTTTCTGACTTTAAAGTTTCTTCAGGCAACGATCATGATGTTGGAGAGGTCCTTGTAAAATCATTACAAAATACCAGATATTCAATTGATGAAAAATTGGAAAATAGTTTTATCAATCTCTTTAGTAGGAAGCCCCTGGCTTCATTACGGGACATTGGTGATGAAAAGGATTCTGAATCAAAGGGCTACAAAAAGGATGGTATGCAATCTCAAGTAGGAAAGGACGAAGAAATCCTTGGCTCCTCTGATCCAAGGTATGGCACAGAAGTTTTAGAGCATGAGGCTTTAGAGAGGGACGTGATTAAAGATGATGACGACGAAGACGATGATGATGATGATGAAGGCGGTAGTGATGTTGCTGCGGAGGACAAGCACGAGGAAGATATGCTGCAAAATCCTTACAACTATGACTTGCAAGAAGAAGTTCAATTTCAGAATGGAAGAGTAAGGAGAAAAGCCATATCATCTAACTTTGGGGCACATGCCGAGGTACCATATATAAGGCATCCTTTTTTTCCTTACGAATATCTATCATCTCTCTACCAAATAAATTTGTTACATCCTCACTGGGATACCTGCGTATGATGTGCTATCATGCTAAATGATAGTCGATTATTTCTACTTCTATTTTTTTAGTACTTGGAGAGTTAAGATATTGAACTAAAAGTTGTCTCTGGTAAAAGGTTCTGATGATCCTCTTTCTTTCCCTAGATTTTGTCCATTAATGCTTGTTTATGAGATGTAATGAGCTTTCCCTAGTATTTTCCATGGGATAACTCGTATGCTGGAGTTGTATTTTTAGTTATGTTGTAATGCGCCAAGTAGTATCCAAGTTGACATGTATACATACAAGCTCTCTCCTACTTTTGTTATTGGTTTGATTGGTATAGCATTTATATCTTTTCTGAATATCTTCTTTTAACTTTGGCCTTGAAGAATTAGTGGATGGTCTGAGTTACAATTGTTCATTTGTATTTTTTACTTTGCAGTATATTCATTATAGTCAGTATCTGAGTTAAACTTATAGCTAAACTGGAGGAGAAACAAAACAGCGACAACAGAGAAGATGGAGATTCAGAAAAGCTACCTCTTCTTGTAATAACATGACTTTTATCTTCTCAAAGTTATTATGTGTAGTGACTTTTAAATATCTCAAAGGTACTCTTGTCGAAGATTGGTAGGTCTATATATATAGAACAAAATTTTCTTTTCCAGAGTGATGTCTTACAATAGATGTGCTCTAGAGGCCATTCAAGAAAATGTTAATCAAGGCATTGATATAATTTAGAGTTAAGCCCCACTTTTGGTCTGTACTTCTTCTCTGCCTTTTTAACTTTCAACTGTATTATGATTTGCCTTTATATTTAGGGTTATGCCTATATATTGAATAAGCTGTTCATGTTTACAGACCTGTCAGGCAATTTTGGTGTCTTGAAAAAATTTCTGTACATTGTGTCTTGTAACTTGACATATAAATTTTGGTCCAACGAATGATATGCTCTCAAGTTGTCTTGGATTTCAGAATGCTGTCTATAAACTAACTTTACATTCTTTTCCTTTTTTTCTTAAATTTTCTTGGTATAGGATTCTGATGCGGATGATAGAGATGATTGGTCTTCTGGTTCAGAATGTTCAGAAGGAAGTGGGGATTCAGGTCTTAACTCTGATGTTTCTTAACTTTAATAGTTTTTTTTTATGAGTAAAAAGTTATTTGAATTATAAGTGCTTATCAAGTACTCACATATTGCAAAAAATGTCTTTTTGGCGTTGAAGAGGATGAAGCTGATAATGCTTCAAAATGGAAAGAATCCCTGATCAGTCGAACATTGATGAAGAAGAATGACAATTTAATGCAAATAGTTTATGGACAGTTCACATCAAAGTCGCCTACCGTGGCAAGGGAAGGGTATGACACTAGCGAGAGTGATGAAAGTGAAGGTGAAGAGTTTTTCAAGCCAAAAGGACAGAATGAGAAGGTATAACTGAGGGTCTGCATATAAGTTATTTGTTTCTCTCGTAGAATATCCATTTATTTATACTCTTATTTTCACGAAATGTTTTGTGCATTTTTGTGTAATCAATGTTGTATTTTTGTTGAGTACAATAAATACTCTTGTTATTGGTGAGCTGCAGGTGGTGAATGAGAAATCAGGGTGCGACGATCATGATGCTGAAGACTGCTCCAAGTTCTTTAAAACAGAACTCAGAGACTGGTCCAATGAGGAACTTATCAGGAGCATACGTGATCGTTTTGTGACTGGTAATTGGTCAAAGGCTGCTCAAAGAGGCCAGGCAACAAATGATGATATAGAGGACGGAACAGTTTATGGCGATTTTGAAGATCTAGAAACTGGGGAGGTGTACATGGGCAAGCAAGGAGATAATTCTGATGCAAATGGAGATACTCACAAGGGAGATGACCAAGAAATGGAGGAACGGAGGCTTAAAAAGCTTGCGCTGAGAGCAAAGTTTGATGCTCAATATCCTTTTGTCTTTGTTGCTTCTTTTGTAGCTTTTTTTCTTTTCTTCTAGCTTCTATTCCTCCATGATATTTGAAATTTGCCTGAGATACCTTTTCTGTTTATTTTCTTTCTTGTTTGAACTATTCCTCTTTTGATGTTGTTGTGGAAGTGTGTCATTTGTCAACCTTGACTAGAGCTACATATAATGGATCTGAGCAGTCAGAAGAGGAAGATAACCAAGCAAATGAGAAAAACTCACACCGAGATAAAAACCATGATATTGGATATTTTGACAAAGTACAGCCTTGTTCTCTTTCATCATCTAAATATCTAATACTTATAATTTTGGCATTTAACCACTGAGATTTGGATTTTGCAGTTGAAAGAGGAAATTGAACTCCGTAAGCAGATGAACATATCTGAACTTAATGATCTAGATGAGGACACTCGATTAGAGGTGGAAGGCTTCAGAACTGGGACTTATATTAGACTGGAGGTTCATGATGTTCCATTCGAGATGGTCGAGCATTTTGATCCACATCATCCTCTTCTGGTAGGAGGCATTGGACTTGGGGAGGAAAATGACGGATACATGCAGGTTAGTATGTATGAATCTTTTTGGTTCTCCCCCCACCCCACCTATCCAAAACACACACTTTTTCTCATTTATTTTTTATGGGCGCAGAGTTTTTTTTCTTGTATTGAATAGAAACAGAAAATCAATAAGGAGTTAAATGAGGTTAAGGTAGGGTCGCTTTGCATGATCCACTTGTTACATATTTTTCTCTTATGCAAAGAAAATTATTTATTTTAATAGGCTAAGAAGCACAGACACGGATACCGGATACGGATACGACACGATACGGACACGGAGATATGACAGATCTTAAAAAAATAGGACACGATACGTTTAGGACACGACAAAATAAATAAATAAAAGCATTATATATATTATTGATACGTTTAAAGAAATATTTTTCTAAACTTATAGTATAAATACACAAGCATGCATAAATTATTCATGAGATAAAAACAAAACGTATACAATACTACAAAGCCAGAAATGATAATGCTAATACGTGATAATACAATTCTATATTATAAGAATAAATATCTAACTACCTGAGAATAAATAACTAACTACCATTACTTAACTACAGTGGATGGCATAGGCGAATCTGTGATTTTACAATAATTTGCATTAATATTAATTTTCTTGTATGTACTAACTTGTAATTGTTGCATTATATTTCTATAGCATATGCAGGAATTTCCTAAAATTGATAATTTATATTATCAACTTTTATAGTATATGATAAATCTTATGTCCAAAAAGTTTTTCAAGAGTATCTAAAAGTGTCTAAGGAGTGTTCGAATTTAATTCTATAATTTTTTAAATATGAGATATGTCGTAGAAGTATCCGACACGTGTCCAATGAGTGTCGGACACGAACACGGCATGCTATATGAAGTGTCCGTGTTTCATAGTTAATAGGTTACCTTGATACTGACATTCAAGGAAAGTTATTATTAAAAAGCTACGAATTAGTTTTCTTGCAATATATACTAGACAAGTGTCATGGTTCTTTTTATCGAGCACAATTTTGTTTTCCTTTCTTTCTGTCTTTCCAGTGAGCTAACAACTTCTGAATTTTTAACAAGCTGAATTGATTAGTGAAAATAGTAGTGAGTGGTAATCAGCTCAAATTTTGTCTGTCATTTATCAGTGTTTTGGGCACTTCGTTTTAATGGAAATTTTGACTCATCCTCTAAAGCTAGGGTTATTGTGCCAGCGATAACTTTCGAATAACATGTGCTTGTTTTGCATATGTTTGACATGGTATCCATTTGGCAAGGCGGAGTATCAAAATACTCCCTTGTATCTAACCTGGTATGCTGTGATAGGCATGCATGGCATGAAAAATCCATGGTTCTATTTTTTCCATCTAGCTTCACTGTGGCATATGTGTCATTTCAGAATGTTAAAAGTGACAAGATGTTTTTCTTTCCTTTTAAATCGTATGGTGGCAAGATGTTCTGTGCGCGTGAAAGATAATGTATAGTTTGCTTTGAGTTGTCTGAAATGCTACGCTGTGCTATGTAGGCTAATATACAGCGTCATAGGTGGCACAAAAAAGTGCTAAAGACTAGAGATCGGCATCTATGGCATGAAAAATCCATGGTTCTATCTTTTCCATCTAGCTTCACTGTGGCATATGTGTCATTTCGGAATGTTAAAAGTGGCATGATGTTTTCCTTTCCTTTTAAAACATAAGGTGGCAAGATGTTCTGTGTGCGTGAAATATAGATGTATAGTTTGCTTTGAGTTGTCTGAAATGCTACTTTTTGCTATGTAGGCTAGTATAAAGCGTCATAGGTGGCACAAAAAAGTGCTAAAGACTAGAGATCCAATCATCGTCTCAGTTGGTTGGAGACGCTTCCAAACAATTCCTGTATATGCCATTGAGGATCGGAATGGTCGTCATCGAATGCTCAAGTATACTCCTGAGCATATGTATTGTTTTGCAATGTTCTGGGGCCCTCTTGCCCCTCCTAAAAGTGGTGTGTTAGCTGTGCAGAAACTCTCAAACAATCAGGTACCTTTTAGTTTCCTCATATATGGTTTTAGTTAAGAACTTGGCCTTAAGTTTTGGCAAAAAATTTCATGTATTATGCTTTTAAAACATATATTGCTATTTAAGAACTTGGCCTCATTTATGTTACATTGTATTTTGTGCTCTAGCTTTTCTTGATATTTTTATTTCACAAACCTATATGAAGCAGATCAGCATTATTTCCTTCTTTATCTTATTCTCTCTTTTCTCCTCTCATATAATGTTGACCCTAGGCCATAGGCCATTTTCCTTTATTTTTATTTTTAGTGATAGAATGCAGCAATGGTTGCGCCCGCCCCCCCTTCCCCCCCATCACCATTTGATCTATCAGTCTACTTTTTAGAAATAAATGTGTCCAGATTTTTTCCAACTTTTAAGATTTAAAAGCAGCTAGACCGTTTATCTTCTCAAACTAGTCGTTTACTTTTTTTGAGTGAATTTTTCCCTCCTTTCTGATAGCATGTGGAAATATTTTTTGTGAGTGAATATCATTAAATGGAGCCCCCTTACATATCATGGTACATTTGTATACATACATAAATATCTACATACATGAAAGAGAGAGAAATGTGCCAATAGATGCTCCCAGAGTCTATGATGAAGCGTTCAACAAAAGTTGTTGAACAAGGGCCTGTTTTCGGCTTCGGACCAATTAGATGCAAGCTTTCTTTTTGGCTTGCCATGTGGAGTGAGACTCCCTAGACCATAATTTTCTGTGAACAGGTGATTTGCTGTTCAATTTCCAGTCACTAAAGCTGTCAACCAATAAAAGACCCAACACTCCCACACCACTGAACTGTTTACACATGCAAATCATACTTGACAACTCCTTAGCTTCTTTGATCTCAGTGATGCGAGAGGCACTGCATTTCATTGATCCCCTCCGACCCTTTTTTTTGTTTTGTTGAGTTTATCCATTTAATTGGCTCAATATTAGTTGACAAGCTCAGTGGAGAACTGAAAGCACCGACGTAAGCATCTTCAATCCTTTGGTCTAATCTATGGAGCTACGTGAGCCACTTTGAACATATGTCATGTTCTCTCCAACATGTAGCTTTTCTGATTTTTCATGATTTTGGGAAATTTTAAGCTTCCTAATGTCACTATTTTTACAGTTTAAAATCTTTTTGCTATATATGGGAGAAGCTTTAAATTAGGTGGAGCACAGGAAATTACATTACACTAAATGATCTTTTTCTTGTGATGGTTGAGGAGTTTCTTTCTCTGAGGGTCTTTGGATTGCCTTCTTCTATGCAGAAAAGGACCCATATACTACTGAGGGAGATCTCGGCTCCTACTGAATTTCTTATATGCAATAAGTTCTCCATATTCCAATACATCTTTCATATTTTTGTTGAATATGACACATTGACATGTATCTGTTCAATCTTAGCTGTATTCTTTTGTTTACTTTTGGTATTTGAGGTTTTGAAAAGAACAACATGTGGGATGTGCTGTAATTTATTCTACCGATGATGTATGTGACAGATTGGTGTAACATGTAGATGTTTTCTCAGGCATCATTTAGGATTACCGCAACGGGCTGGATACAAGAGTTTAATCATGCTGCAAAAATAATGAAGAAGATCAAGCTTGTTGGTTGTCCCTGTAAGATCTTCAAAAAGACAGCACTTATTAAGGACATGTTCACATCCGATCTGGAGATTGCTAGGTTCGAAGGTGCAGCTATTAGAACTGTCAGTGGAATACGAGGGCAGGTTAAGAAGGTAAATATGCTGTAATTTTTTTATGTCCATTTTCTTCTTGTAGTACTCTTCTGATTTTACTTACTATGCATAGCTAAAAGATATACTATATGTACAGCATGCAATTATCTTGAACCAGTTGTATCACTAACTGTATGACATGGTGTAAGCCATCCTTTTGCAATATTTTCATGGGTGTCTCTGCATTCCGCATTTCTTTCCTCCACCAGTTCACTTGGTTGGCTTTTCATAGTGTTGAACCATTTTAATGAACTTCCATTATTGTTTTTAGTGTGGGTGCCCTCATCTTTCCTTGGAACCTGGGTTAGCTTCTTGTGAGGATGAAAGTAATGGTTGTCATTTATCGATCTTCACTATCTTATATCATATATAAAATTGTGCATCCGACCATGTTTAACAATCTTTTTTTAATTATCAACATAATCATAAGAAATGTTTTATTATCCTTTTGAACTTCATTTGATCGGGACATTACTTCTGAACTCGAATTATCATGCTATTTAGTAAGTACTTATTATTTTATGTATCTCCCAAATCAAATGATTAGAAGAGCATTTTAAGTTACAAAGATTTAGCAATAGTCAAGTAGAAATATGATTGAATACGTTCAATAATTAATAATAGTTCAATAATCAGTTTCTAATGTATAAAACAAAGACTTATAGAATGAAAGGAAATTTTTACCTTTTGATGGGATTTAAAGAATATAAATCTTAAATTCTCCCTCTTCTCTAACTTTCATCCTCTATTTGAGAAAATAGCTTCCACAAAGACTCATTTGACTTAATTTAATGGGTTTCGGGCACATAATAGGTTTGCTCCGATACTGTAATACAGTATTGGGTGATATAGGCTTGACAAAGCTTGGCATGGGGCTGTGCGATTGGCGTACCCCCTGCCAAGTGCTAATAGCTCATTGACATGGGGCATGCTGACCGGCATGGTAATTCGTAGAGCACTTAACATCCCTTATGACCATTTGAGCTGGTGAATTGAGGTTTTCGGTTTTGCCAATTATAATCTGGCAATGATGTTACTAAATGTTGAACTAAGGCCCCTTTTAGCTGCTTCTGCATATGTTGGAAACAAAGAGAATAGAGATGCTGATATAAGGCTCATGAAGATTAAGGAGATTATTGTACCAAGTTATCCAAATCATACTAAATGGCTCGATCGTGGTATTTTTGTCCAAAGTGTTTTTGTTGTCTAATGGAGATTTACCCATCTGGTAGATGTTATAAATGTCTGATATCTTTCTTGCCAGCTGGCTGCTGGGGCTTTACCTTTTCTTTTGATATGTTATTCTATTTCTCTGGATGGGTGAAGAGTTATGATGATATATATATATATATTTTGCAGTTAGCTATTAGTCATCATCTCTTTTATTCCTTGCATGAGAGGGTTTCAATTATTGAAACATCCTTGCAGGAATTTGTGTTTCTAGTAGAACTATAACTTTAAGAGAGAAAAAAGACAAATCTCTGTTTTAGCTTGACACTCATGTTTGATGACAGGCTGCAAAAGCAGAACTGGGAAATCAACCAAAGAAAAGGGGAGAAACTATGAAAGAAGGGATAGCGAGGTGCACGTTTGAGGACAGGATTCTGATGAGTGATATTGTGTTCTTACGTGCATGGACTCAAGTTGACATCCCCCGGTTTTATAATCCTGTGACAACATCTCTGCAGCGTCGTGACCAAGCCTGGCAAGGCATGAAAACAGTTGCTGAGCTACGTCAAGAAAACAAAGTTTCGATCCCACACAACAGAGACTCAGTCTACAAGGTCTTGGAATCTCTGATTCACTTATATTTCTAGATGGCCTTCTGGATTTCTCATTTTCTTTCACTTGTACAGCCTATTGAGAGGAAGCCCAGAAAATTCAACCCACTGGTGGTCCCACCAAAACTGCAAGCGGCACTTCCATTTGCATCTAAGCCGAAGGACAAGCCTAGTAGGAAACGGCCACTCCTGGAAAGCCGACGAGCAGTGGTTATGGAACCTCATGAACGCAAGATTCATGCTCTTGTTCAGCATCTTCAATTGATAAAAAATGAAAAGGTATATGGAGCAAGTTATGGCTACCAGTTAACCAAGTTATGCCTGAGCATTGGTGGGTGGATGGATAGATCGGCCAAGAATTTTTATCCAACTTTCAGCAGTAGTTTTGTTTCTTTTGGAAGTAAATGCTCCTCTTTGACTGCTGCATCTGCTATTTTCTAATGTTAATTATTTTTTCAGATGAAGAAGCGAAAACTCAAGGAAGAGGAAAAAAGGAAAGCATATGAAGCAGAGAAGACCAAGAACGAGCTGTTATCTAAGAAGCGGCGGAGAGAGGAACGGCGGGAGAAATACCGAGAGGAAGACAAACAGAAGAGGCGAACCCGGAGAAAACTCCAGTCTTGAGCTAGAGAATCTCAAATTTTTTGGAGAAATTATTATAATTAAAATATTCTTTTGAGATATCAGAGAATCACAAGTTAATGAAGAGCACGCATGTTCTGTAAAACGTAGGTAGTAATATATTGGTAACTAATAGAGACCCCCCTTTTTTAATGAATGTCCGGAAACTTCTAATAGAGCCCTTGAGTGGTTGGTTATAGCCCCTTTTTTGATGTTCCTCTGCCACTCTCATGATGTATAAGTATTGTATAAGTTCTGTATGTGCGAGATTTGATGGTCGCACGCTGAAACAAACAATGTTGATCGTGATCTTAAATAATCTTAAATCAATTTAGTAATCATGATCTTAAATCAATAGTAGAAAATGAGTTGGTCTGCAGTTTCTATTTTGAGATGGAACTCAATATTTTCAAAACTACTGTTTAGAATCGTTAAATAAATTATTAGGGCTCAATCCGTTTCGTCGGGCTTGCTTGGATTTAGCAAACATAGTCAAATCTGGCAATATAAGGTCAAATTTGGATGGGATATAGCTGCCACTCAAGTAATAATTTATAAAACTTAAAACTAGCTTTACTTAATTATATTCTCATTGATGGATATAGGTAAGTAAGACAGGAAAATGTGACATAATTAAGGTTAAAACTTGCGTTTCAAACAACGAGATATGATGGAGTTCATATCAATTCCCAGTCAATTTCAAACAGTAAAATTCATTAAAAAAAATCAACTAAAATTTCTCAAGAAAGGGTTCGAACGAATTAGGTTTAGAATTATTTCAGACAGAGTATAAATGGGCCATTCTCTCTTAAAAATTGCACACTATTGGGCCCACGTCCAATTATTAAGGGAAAATAATAATTGAAGATTGAACTTTCTCTCTCGCTAGCAGTTCAACTTCTCCGTAATCTCCTTCCCGGTCTAGGGTTTCTTCCGTTCCCGCGTAGTAAATCCGAAGCGCGAGTTCCAATAAAGGTAGGTATTTTCCCCTCCTTTTATTTTGCAGTCGAATTGTTTAGCATTCCATCTTCGTAGATCGTACTTCCATCTTGTTTTCGTGAATTGTGTTTGGATCTACGGAATTACTATATTAGGCACGTGGAATCAAATATTATTTTTCGATTTGGGTAAATTATGAATAGCTTGCTTTGTCGGGAATTATCGTTAAAATTTTGCCCTGCCTTTTTGGATAAGGAAGTTTATGCAATCAATTAAGTGACATATCTGGTTAGATAAGCGAGATTATTCATGTTTTACTTTGTCTTTTGTCGATCAATCATCTCGTTCGTAGAACTTTTATAATCAGAAACGGATGTCATTTTCTTTACACGGAGCTTTGATTTGTTGGTATTCTTATTCTTATTGTTATTACTATTACTATTACAATTATTATTATAACAATCCCATAAGGCAGCAATCTACTGTTACCTTTTGGATCTTTGATTGGATTTAGTTCGAATTGTAAGCGCAGCATCACTTCCTGAATATTAAAGGTTGAGGTGCTACAAGTGAGGCAGGTTCGTGCAAATCTGAATTCTGAACTGTGTCTAAACCAGTGTGATTTGTCGGGACCTTAAATACTAGTTTCAATACTTTCTTCCAGAATCCTTCTAGATATATGTTTCAAGAGGTATCTGTTCCTGTATTTATGTTTCTGAATGCTATCCGACTCTGTGCATTTATTCTTGACCGTTTCAATTTTTTTCATCAGCATGGGCATGCTGCTGTCTTACAAGGTTTCCACATTCTAAGCAATCTCAATTTATATGTGATGCTAGCCACTGTTGTCTTAGAAATTATCTGCATCTTGAAACACTTCAGTCTTATACAGATTATCTACTTAAGTCTCACAGAAGGTGAACCACACTAAGAATGGTGAAATTAAAGGTCAAGATAGTGCAATTGTTGTTATGTTCTAGTATGGTCTCTTTGATGATTGATACAGTGCATACTTTTCATCCTAATTAATAATCAAGCTGGCTTCCTAATAGGCCACTATTTTTTCAGCGATTTTTTCAGAGATAGTTTCAGGACCTTTTGAATCTTTCTTCACTAACCTGGAGTCTGTTCTTCATTCTGATATATTCAAAATAAAATTCAATTTTATGGATCCCCCCTAGATGTGAGTTTCAGGTTGATTTGCTGATCAATAGTTTTTGCCGTTGAACTCTTTCTGAAATTCCTATTGCACCAAAGAAGCCAGTGATCCGTTTTAGCAAAAGTGACATTCCTAATGGGAAGCTGCATGGGAAAGGTTAGTCACCATAGACATGCTTTTGATTTTTGCTATTAGCTTCTCAAAATATTAGTTTCACAGTATTCCTCTTTGATAGCTTTGGTATGCACCTTTCAAAATAGTTTTGGTATTCATGTCTTTTCCTCCACTTTGCAAATGAAATAATGATATTTGGTTTTGGTTTCTATCTTCTGATAAACTGTTTTTTTCTAGTGAATGTTGTTGTCTATGCATACAGTATATGTATGTCTATTTTTTGGTTTGGAGGAAGGGCATGAAGTTTTTGAGTTATAGATGATGGTAATCCCCTATCTTGCCTTCATTTTCTTTGCCAAGGATCTTGGCGCATTTCTAGAGTATCAATTGCATTAAATAGCTGGCTATGAAGGACAATCACATTTGTTCCAGCTGTGCTCTAGCCAACTCATTGCTGGGAGAGAGGTTTGCATGATGATGATGATTCTGAGAAGATCATTGTTTATAAATGGGATATATGATGATTTAGATAATATTCTTAAACTTAAAAGGCCTTAATTTTGTGATTGTACAGGAAATTTTGGTTTTAATATCCTTTTTCCTATTCTAACGAGCCTTTTAATTATTCATATTGGCAAGTCATTTGTAGTCTTTCGATGTGCTTTCTTTTTTAAGTAATAGCACTAGTTTGTTAGTTTCAAACTTGATCGAGATTCTACGTTGACGTTCTCTCTACACTTGGTGATTTCAAGTATTAAACTTGTGTTTGCAGTCATTGCTACTTTTGCCTATAGAATAGCCTTATGTGTGCCTCTGTTGGTACTAAGAAGTTGCTGACAGCATGATGGTCAATATTCTTCATTGTAGGATAGAGGTGGTGGTGATACCGATGACAAGACTGATTTTGGAGGTGGAAATGTGCATGTAATAACTAGCAAAGAAATCTGGGATGAAAAGATTTCAGAAGCAAACAAGGCTGGAAAGATTGTAAGTACCTTAATCGAATCTACATTGCTATACAAACTTAAACAGATAACCATGTGATCTAATGTTTTTGATGTTTAAGAACCCCTTGCATGCATGGATGCATAATGCATATCTATGTTTGAATCATCTTGAACAATTGGATTTACATGTACAGTATATCAAATGGCAAGGCAAAAGGTTTCATTCATCTAACATGTACAATCTGGTGAATGAAGTTTAATGATTTAATTAAATGTTGGGACAAAGCATTTTTACTTATCATACAAGTTATGTAGTCTAGTTCTACTTTGAGGTGATTAGCTTGCCTTAGAATTGTTTGTCAAAGCAACAGGGTTAGTTTTTGCCATTTAATAGCTGTGATATCTTCTTCTTTTATTTGTGAAGGCTTTTCCTGGGAAGCAGGATGGACATTTGATAGGAAAATTGACATAATATGATGGTCCAAAGAATGCAAGGAATTATTATATTAGAACTATTACCATAGTTGTCAAATTTGAAAGTTCTTTTCTGCCGTCAAATGATAAGTTCCGCAGGTTCCTTTTCCGTATACAGTTTAAAGCAAGAATTATATTTACTTGTTTTGTTCTGACTTTGGTGAGACATTATCTGTGAAAGTATACTAATTAGTCTACAAGCAGGCTGCATGGACATGTATGGTAATTTATAGAGAACAGTCTGGTAAATGATTACTTTGCAAGCTAAAATTATCCTAGGTACTTTGTTTGAATTTATTTAGCACTGCCATAAATAATATATCTGACAATACTAGTACATCCAGGTTTCTTGAATTGTTGATGGTCTAACATTTAGTGATCACCTCCCATAAGAGTAAGAAAAGAATAGCTTTTCTCATTTATATTGCAGTATATTGTCAAATTGTTATGTATGAACTCCTCGAAATATGCCATCATGATAGAAGAAATGGTAGCTGCCTGCGGGATTGAATTACACAATATGTTTATCATTTTTGCGCAAACATGATTTTTTTCAACCTACTCTGACTCAATATGTATTATATATATTAGGTTGTTGCAAATTTCAGTGCAACTTGGTGTGGCCCTTGCAGAGTGATTACGCCTGTTTATGCTGAACTATCTGAGAAGTTCCCTTCACTCATGTTCTTGACAATAGATGTTGATGAGTTAATGGTAATGCCTGCTATCTACTCTTATCTCCAGTCTCTCAACATCTACTTGCTGCTTAAGAAGCATACTCTTAGAAAAAGTTTATTTCCTTGAATGCATGTTCACAATCATTTGCTAATGTTATGCTTTTATCATTGACTTTGAATGTTGTAGCTACCTTTTTTCTTTCTGGAATGCTAACTTTAGTTGGCATTTCAATGTCTGATAATTGTCATTTTCTCTATCTATGGTTCAAACTTTTTCTTCAACATATGGTTTTTCATAGGTTGTTAACTTGTTATCATCTGAATCACATGATCTTAAACTAGCAGTATGTTAACTCAAAGTTGTCTGTGCATGGTTGTGCATATATTCTGTGAAGGAAAAAGATTTTTTTGGTTCACCTATATAAGAACCTTTAATTTTCTTTTTCAATCAGTTAGTTGCATGACACGAAGAATAAGAAGGGAGCCTTTGTAGGGAAATTTTCTACTCTGTTGTTTCCAGAAAGCGGATTTCTTTGTCTTCCTTCAGATTTGAGAAATATAAAAGAAATTCAAAATTTCCAGCTCTCCGGAAAATGGTTTTCTATCACTAAGTTCTTGATATTCAATAAACTTCTTTTAAAAAGATTATCAAGAAACTTGAAGGCCAGCCCTTCTGCATAATTTCAGGTTTTCTAGAAATTTTCCAGACTTTCAAAAAGACCATGTACAGTTGATCAATACCCTCATCATCTGATGGTCTATACTATGCTCAGATACAAGTAGGACCTTGCTTGAATAGTAGATATACTTCATTTCAGTGGGAGTGTTCGGTCTAGGTTTTTCAGATTTCCTTATATGATAACTGGAGGAAAGCACATACAGCATGGCACAACAATAAGCCTTATGTCCAATTTAATAGGAGTACATGAAGTCAGCATGGCACTTAGTCCAAAACCGGATTTTGTCCTGTGGTAAAGACTAGATTTGCGAATTCCAATTAATATTTAAGAGATTTTCTTTGATAAACCATTGCCATCTTAGGACACTTTGGCATCCCTGAGACTTACAAATTTGCATACTACTTTCATTCATTTTATTTCCTTCTCCAATTCAAGCACCAGTTATTGAAATGTTAAGCCTTTCACATTCAAATAACAATTTACATATAATAAAGCTCCCATTTCTCCTTCTATGTTATTTGGATTTTGGAATACCATTGTTGGTAACTATCAAAGAGATTTTGTTTCTGATGTGTCAGGATTTCAGCTCATCATGGGATATTCGTGCAACTCCCACATTCTTTTTCCTCAAAGATGGGCAGCAAGTGGATAAGCTCGTTGGTGCCAACAAACCGGAGCTTGAAAAGAAGATAGTCATGTTTGCAGACTCATCAACACAGACTGAGAAGTGAATACTTATTGCACTGTCAAGTCTAGGGTATCTGTATGTAATATGTATTAACCTATTTTGTTGTTTGATTGCAGTAACAGGTAATATGGCATAACTTTACCTTTTCTATCATCATTTCCAGCGTGAATTTTGCAGCTCCTTACTGCTTGTTTGTGTGATGTTAACAAAAGGTTTGGTACTCAGAGAATCTTTATGCGAGTAATATATGAAATGGCTTACTTCAAATATATACTGTTGCTGGTGTATGAAAATATTTCTCGAGTTCGTTTACCATTATGTTGGTTCTACTTCCTATCACTATTTGTACTAACGCATATATTCCCCTTGTCGATGTTAGTATGGAACTGGATGGAGAGAATAAGAGGAAATAACAGATGAGAAAGGAAGAAAAAGAAAGAAAGAAAATTACTTTTCTCATGTTAAAAAAAAGTGACCATTAATCGTTTTTATTTGAGGATTTTGTAATCAGACCATTTATTTTATAATTTTCATATGAAACTTTGAGTTAAGTAACTTTAAATAGTTTCAAGTAGAAGTATATGACAAAGATATTTTCTAAACTATCTAAATTATCTTTTAGTGGGGTTAAAAAGATGTTTTTAATTTGATGGGGCGAGAAATAGTAGGATATGACTTAAATTAATCAAGATTTAAAAAGTTAAAATTTTTAGCAGATTAATAAGTAAAATTATATAAAACATAGATCAGAATTAATGATAGTTAAAGTAATGAGTGATTTTATATAAAAATTATAGAAAAACATTGTTTAATTATAAAATCCTAAAAAATAAGGTGTTAATTAATAAATAATAAAAATATTAGAGAGGCTTTTGGTTTATACACAAGAGATATTTATTTATGAATTATAACTCTCTTGAATACATTTTACAAATCAAGTGACAAGTAAGGCTGGATAGTAGAAAAAAGATCTTGGGTTGCTCTGCACTGCACTCTCCTTCCTTCTTTCCCCTCTTTTTTCCTATCCTCCTAAAGTCAGATGTTCCTTGCGCCTCCTTAACTGCTACTCGCAGCTATTGTTCCACCTTTCCCTCGACGACTCATCTGCTGCTGCCTCTCCTCTCCCATGAAGCCACTTCCCTTGCCACAAAACCTTCAGACCCCGCCCTTTCTACCTCCATCGCCTCTCAACTTTGCCACTCATTTGTCGTCAATTGCTTACCCCCCTCGCCTTAGGTTCCCACCTTGTACTCTCGACCATTGTTATACTTTCTCCTCGTGTTGTCAGCACTTATCAGCATTGTTGGTATAGATCTCCCCCTCCAAGCCAACCCCACCCATGAGGATGCTTTTTGCAACAACAACCACTAGAGCGCAAAGTGTCTTCACCTTTTATCAAGCTAGGCTCTGTTTGTATGGTTTTTGCATTTCTTGTGAGATTTTGTCT
This sequence comes from Typha latifolia, assembly GCF_019914945.1. NCBI lineage: Eukaryota > Viridiplantae > Streptophyta > Magnoliopsida > Poales > Typhaceae > Typha > Typha latifolia. The sequence continues at coordinate 1,741,693 of NC_133087.1, read as the reverse complement.
TAGTCTGGCTTATTGTTGGCGTTTGGTGTGTGTGAGAGTTGTATTGATATGGAGTTACTTGGCCTAGTGTGCTTTTCCTCTTTTATTTTTAGGTTTTGTGGTTTGTGTTGGCCAAGTGAAAGACATATTTCCATGGCGGTTATCCTATCTCCCATGCTATCTTGCAAGAATGGAATGTAGAGCTTGTTAAAAGATTAATGTATCATTTCCCTTTTTTGTTGGTATCAAGTTTAACAATTTGAAAGCTAAATGAATTATCAGTCTACGGACTTTCTTTCAAAAAAATTTAAATGACAAATTGTGCATAAAATCTTAGTGCAAATATAGGGGTTTGATAAAGTTATATATATATTTTTAAGCAAAATTTTATTATAATTAACATAATTATTCACAATTAGTAATCAAACATAATTTTTTACATAAACTTATTTAAGATAACCAATATATTTTATAACTAAATAACAAAATGTGAGTAAAGCTATATAAGTACCTAATTTATATTTATAGATTTTTACAAATCACATCCTATATTTTGCTTATTTTGTAATTAGCACACATCTTTAGAGATTTTATAATGTGACCCTTCCTTTTTCTTATAATGTTTATTTAACACCCTAACGTAATTTTAGCTAACTCTTTCATAACGAAACCCAACTCTACAAAATTATTTTTCCCCAGAACAAATTGCGAATCACAAAATAGGCAAATTATAAGGTGCGATTTACAAAAATCTCTTATATTTAAAAAGTGTGAATGAAATTATCTTTATAAAATTGTATGCAGTATGCACGAATAAAAAGATGTTATTTCATATTTCTTTTCTATTTTATAGAATTTTTTTTCTCCTCTCATATTCTCTCCGTCAGGGAGTAAGAGTTTCGGTACATTATTTTGAGGTTACATCGACCGCTTTCAAAGTTTCAAGAAAATAACCCATCTGTTCTCAGTCCTCGGCGGTTTGGATTGCAGCCATGAATTTTCATTCAAAATAAAAAAAAAACAAAGAAAAGGAAAAAGGAAATAACCCATCTGACTAATTTTGTCAAATAGAATTTTCCAAACCGAAATCGAAGATCCATTCCCGTAGACCAGTGCAAGAAAAAGCCAAACAGTAATTGGCATGTCACCTTCATGCGTCCATATCAAAGACTAATCTACATAGACTTCCATTTGTGCTTCCAAAGAATAATGGCAAGTGGTAAAGTAGTCCAAGTGGAAGTCCTCATCACTACTTCATACGCGTGATGGGAGACGCCACTGTAGATTACCCGATGGCGAATCCTTCCACAGAAAAGACATAGAACTGGCCATTATGATCATCACTTTGTGGCTGGAATCTAGTAAACAAAATAATATTTCTTCCCGCCAGACTAGACTTCACATATCACAAACTCGGAAGGCCAAACGCAAAGAGAGTACTGTTCACACACACCGTGGAATATATAGATTGGCATGATAAGGATTAACAAGGGGTCCGAGACCATTTCGGGAAGGAAAAAAAGAAGAACTTACAGTTGATTTCCATGGGAGGTTAGATCAGAAATATATATATCTATATAAGCCTTCTTATTCGAAAGCAAAGTCAATCGCTTAATGAGCATCAACAAGTTACGTATTCTACTTGACAAGTTGGAACAAACTTTACAAGGACTTCAACTTCCAAGAGATTATTTTAGAAAAAAAGAAAACTTCCAAGAGATCAGGAAGCGGAGTCATTTAACAGCAGGAAGTCAGAGAATAATTTAAAGTACATTATCGCATCAAAGCATTCAGAAGTATTGGAATCTTCCTTAAGTGCAGATAGCTTCAAGTACAAACGCAAGATGCAAAACTAAATATCCTGATTGAGTTTAGACAAGTTTTTCGCAGTTCGATAAGATGACAGCAAGTTTCATTAAATATACTGACCATATAGATGAAAAAAGAAAAAAAAGGAAAAAAAAAACATAATCTAGGTCGTGGAATATCTGAGTAATAACTTAGTTTACATTTTGAAGATCACGAATTTGAACTCATCGTCCCTTTGGGTTCATAATCTCTGAGAACACCGCGTTTGCTGTCAGGCTGCTGGAGTCGTTACTTGCAATGCTACGGCTCGTTGTGGTGGTTGTGGTTGATTCCGTTGATGGTTCATCTCTGCCTCCCCTCCCTGCCGTCATGAGTGGCGTCTCCTCCTCCGGGGTCAGACCGATAAGAGTGCCGCTCTCTTCTGCGTTCTCTTGTAGCTGGAGGGCAAATTCAAGGTTCCACAAGACATCACCCATTGATGGCCTTTCAATCCCGTTATCAGCCAAACACTTCTGCGCGGTCTCAGCAAATTGCTTGAAACTTTGAGGAGCAATCTCATCCTTCAAAAATGGGTCGACGATCTGATCAAGAATGCCCTTCTTCTGGCAGTGCAATGCCCAGTCAGCCAAGCTCACCTGTTCCTTCGGGAGAGAAGGAATCAGAACTGGACGAGAACAAAGAACCTCAAACAACACAACTCCAAAGGAGTAGACATCGGATTTTTCGGTCAGCTGCTGCCGGCGGTAATACTCTGGATCGAGGTATCCGAAACTGCCCTTCACCACAGTGCTTACATGTGTTTTATCCAATGACGTCGGACCGGTCTTTGATAGACCAAAATCTGAAACCTTTGCAACCCACTTATCGTCTAAGAGAATATTAGTCGTCTTCACGTCCCGGTGGATGATGGTGTGCTTGGCACCGGTGTGGAGGTAATGTAGCCCACGAGCTGCGCCAATGCAGATATCAAGCCGCTGCTTCCATGGGAGAGGTGGTTTGTTGGTCTTGTAGAGGTGCTCTCGAAGCGTTCCACGAGACATATAGTCGTAGACCAGGATCATCTCATTCTTCTCCTCGCAGTAACCGATAAGAGAGACGAGGTGGCGGTGGCGAAGCTTTGACAACATCTCAATCTCAGTCTGGAACTCATGAACGCCTTGCCCTGACAATGGATTCCCACGCTTAATTGCGACCTGAGTGGATCCACCGTCTACAACACCAAGGTAGACCTTTCCAAATCCACCGACGCCAAGAAGAAGGGCCTCGTCTAGACCATTTGTTGCAGCCTGGATCTCTGCGATAGAGAAGTGGCGGCATAGCTTGGACGGAAGTGATGAAGCATTGCTCCCAGTAGCTGAAGGTGAGTTGCCGTAGAGGGACAGAGGAAGCCAACTGGAAGGCCCACCATCGCTGGTTTCTTCCTTCTTAGCCGCGGTCTTTCTCTTTCCTTTGCACATTACAAACAGACAGAAACAAATAAGCAAAACGCCAACTAAACCACCGATAACTCCACCGGCAATTGCCGGAATATTAGCCTTTGATCCGCTACTCTGCTTGCCAGCTCCTGGCTGCTGAATTATTAGATCCGGGTTGAGTCCTGCAAGACTGTTGTCACTGATCCGATTAATCTTAAAGATCTCAAGGCCATTCAGTATAGCATCATAATATTCTGGTTTACTGGAGAGATCCGGATGGAGTGCAACCCACATATCCATTGATCCAGTCCCCGTTGTTAAGACGACATAGTCCTTATACACGGGTATGCCGATTCCAGTGCTCCAAGAAATCACGTCTGCTTGTCTTTCAGCAGTCAGGTTATTCAGGTAAATAAAAAACGTCCTCTGGTTTTCTAGAGTGATAGGATATTGGATCTCGCAGAAATGAAGCCTCACAAGGTAGTAGAACCCAGCATCCACCGGAAGGATCCAGGTAAGGTTGTAATTCAGATTGACTTGGGCATTTGACCCCATGGATCGTGCCGTCGAGTAGACGCCCACCGGCGCGATGTAGGCCGGCAAACTCCGTGGATATGCGATCGTTAGATTCGGGTCATTGGAGAAAGCCACTCCAAAAGCACCCCCAAATATGTACGCAGAGTCAGCAGCCCACGAGCGGTACAAGCCGGAGTCTTTGCTAGGGTCGATTACATTCCCGCCCACATTTAGCCGGTACATCGTCTGGAGGGCCATACCCTGGTCGATTGCGTAATTTGACCCGTCGTCACCATCAACAAATTTAGGAGTCGACATGGCGAAGATGTCGGGGATCGAGACGATCTCGATACCGTTCACAAAGGCGTAGGAATTGTTGTGGTTCTTAGTCGGGGTGAAGGTGAGGTTCAGACCAGCGGAAGAGACGTTCAAACAGAATTCGCGAACGAGAGAGGCAACATTCAGGGCGTTAACGGTCAGGTAAGCACTGAAGTTGCTGAGGAGGGTGTAAGGGCCGGAGGTGACGGCAAAGAAGGCATCAGACTCTGCACGATTGGAATAATTGGAAGGATAAAAGTAGAGGCGGACAAATTTTCGGCCGGGGGTGAGGGGAAAGGAGTAGGTGTAGGGGGAGGTGAAGACGCTGGCGGTCAAGTAAGGGATGGAGGAGGGGATCGAGGGGTCTTGGTACGAGGCAGTGGACGCGAGGGCATTCAGGGAAGGAGCGAACTTGGATCCGATATCTCCGGTCCAGGTCTGCCCGTCGGTGGCATTGCTCGGGCCGGAGGAGCCACAATTCAAGAGGATGTGCTCACTAGGGACATACGTGGAATTGTCGCCGGCCGAGACGCTAAAATTAATCAAAAATAAACTGAAGAACAGAGCAAGAACAAGAGCAAAAGTTTTCGTCATAAGGATAACTGAATAAAATTAACTTAAAAGATCAACAGAACCTAAGGAACTAGCTCATCTAATACGAAGATCGGATTTCATACAGGAAGGGAGAGGAAACAAGGGGAAAAAAAACTATATATTGGGGAAAAATTAAACAGGGAGAAATTAAAATAGTCTACTCAGCTACGCGCCGCAAAGCTAAATTATGAGCAAGAAAATGCGGACGTTAAAGTAGGCACGAAGAGATTCTAACTTCTAAATATATACAGCTAAATGAAATCTTCTTCAAGAAACCTTTGTAAATTAAGGGGAGGAGAGAAGGGAGTGGTACCGAGGAGGGGCAAAAGCGAGCGGGGTCTAACTGACTAAGACTAGGTGAGCTGGGAGTGGGAGTGGTGCTACTTACTCTATTTTGGAATGTGGAAAAATATCCAAGTAGTTTGTGAAGCCGTTGGTCCGCTTGGCGCCAGTGCATCGCCGCGGTAAGTAGTGGTGGGTATTTGAAGATGTGGAATAACAGCCGTTCCCACCTCGCACCCTCGACTGCTGTTATCCTCTCCTCTCCTGTTGTGGGCACTTGTCGACATTATTGGTATAGATCTCCCATTCTAAGCCAGCCCACTAATAGCAACTCTAACTCGACTCCAAATTTAGAATTTGGAGCTGATTGAACTCCAATAAAATTCTAAAACTAACTCCAAATTTAATGCTACGAATAGTGGGGCTCCAAATTTGGAGTCCCACTATGAAAATGGAACCCTGCTCCATTTGTCATTTCAACCTTTTAAAAATATCAAAATTAACCAATAATTATTATATTTAATAATTTTAATTTTATTTATATTTTTTATTAAATAATTTAGTTAGTTAAACTGAGTATATAATTAGAAATGTTTCATCGAGACCTTTAAAATGAGTCTAATATTAAATTATTTTTGAGTTAATTTAAATTTTAAATTTTTTATTATTTATAAAAATGAGTCTAATAAATTATGTGTCCTAAAATATAATTACTTAAAATTATTCTCAATGTAAATATTAAAAATTAAAATACATTAGATATGACTACGGTAACCGGAACCGGAACCGGTGGCTACGGAAATGGCTTACCAGAATATTAAACATCTATTGCTTTTATTATGTTTGGTTAATTTCTGATTATTTTATATAATGTAATTTTGATATTTTTAGTTAACGATGTGTAATGATTATTTCGATGTTTATTTCATATAATATAACTTCGATGCGTTTAATTAAAAAATTAGTAATTTAAAATTACTTCTGAAACTATTGAATATTAGTCTTATTTTAAAAATCTCAATGAGAGTTTTCTAACCATATATTTTTTATTAAAAAATAATAATACTAAGATTACCTATTAAGTAATTTAAAATAGCTAATATAATAATATATATTATATTATTATTTTAATATATATGGAGCCCGGTGCGATAGAGTGCAGTAGGCTCTTGCTCTATTTTTGGCTCCATATTTATAGCATTTAGACTCCAAGCGTTGGAGATGCTCTTATGAGGATGCTATCTGCAACAACGGTCACCGGAGCGGTAAGTGTCTTCACGTTTTATCAAGCTTAGCTATGTTTGTGGTTTATATATATATATATATATATATATATTTTTTTTGTTGAGATTTTGTCTTAGTCTAGCTTGTTATTGACATCTGGTGTTGTCATTATTGTATTTGATACGAAGTTACTTGGCCTAGCTGCTTCTCCTCTTTTATTTTTAGGTTTTGTAAGAGACTTATTTACATATCCGATCTCCTATGCTATCTTGCAAGAATGATTGTGTTATTCTCTTTGCTTGATATTCTGCTCACCTGTTTGGTCAATCTATTTGTCAGCTAAATATTGAGCTTGTTATAAGATTAATGTCTTTTTTTTTCTTTGTTGGTATCAAGTTGTAACAATTTAAAAGCTGAATAAATGATTAGTCTACGGACTTTCTTTCAAAAAAATAATAATTTAAGTGACAAATTATACATAAAATTTAACTACAAGTGTTTTTCTAAGTAAAATTTTAATTATAATTACCATACTTATTCATAATTAGTAAATAAATATAAATATTTGCATAAAATTATTTAATATAACTATTACATTTTGCAACAAATAATAAAATGTGAGTAAAGTATAGACTTACCTAATTTATTTTTAAAAAGTATGAAAAAAATTATCTTTAAAAAATTGTACGCAGTATGCTCGAACAAAAAGATCTTATTTAAAACATTTCTATATTTTTTTTTTATCCTCCTCTCATATTCTCTCCGTCCAGGAAGTAAGAGTTTCGCTACATTTTTTTTGAGGTTACGTCGACCGCTTTCAAATTTTCAATAAAATAACCCATCTGCTGTCAGTCCTCGGCAGTTTGGATTGGTGATCGTCATCTGCAGTCCCTTTTAGCCATGTATTTTTATTCAACACAGAGAAAAGAAAAAAAAAAGGAAATAACCCGTCCGACAAATTTTATCAAATAGAATTTTCCAAACCGAAATCGAAGACCAAATCAACTAAATACCTTTTTCTAATCAATTCCCGAAGACCAGTGCAAGAAAAAGCCAAACTCTAATTGGCATGCCACCTTCATGCGTCCATATCGAAGACTAATCTACAAAGACTTTCATTACTGCTTCCAAACGATAATGGCAAGTGGTCAAGTGGTCTAAGTGGAAGTTCGCCACTGCGGAGTATGTTATCCCCGATGACGAATCTTTCCACAGAAAAAGACATAGGACTGGCCATTATGATCATCACTTTGTGGCTGGAATCTAGTAAACAAAATAATATTTCTTCCCGCCAGACTAGACTTCACTTATAATACATATGACAAACTCGGAAGGCCAAACGCCAGAGAGGGTACTGTTCACACACATCGTGGAATATAGAGATTGGCATGATAAGGATTAACAAGGGGTCCGAGACCATTTCGGGAAGGAAAAAAAAGAAGAATTTACAGTTGATTTCCATGGTAGGTTAGATCAGACAAATATATATAAAAGCCTTCTTATTCGAAAGCAAAGTCGATCGCTTAATTAGCATCAACAAATTACGTATTCTACTTGACAAGTCGGAACAAACAAACTTTACAAGGACTTCAACTTCCAAGAGATTATTTTAGAAAAAAAAAACTTCCAAGAGATTAGGAAGCGGAGTCATTTAACAGCAGAAAATCAGAGAATAACTTAAAGTACATTATCGCATCAAAGCATTCAGAAGTATTGGAATCTTCCTTAAGTGCAGATAGCTTCAACAAGTACAAACGCAAGATGAAAAATTAGATATCCTGATTGAGTTTAGACAAGCTTTTCGCAGTTTGATAAGATGACGGCAAGTTTCATTAAATATACTGACCATATAGATGAAAAAAGAAAAAAAAAGGAAAAAAAAATCTAGGTCGTGAAATACCTGAGTAATAACTTAGTTTACATTTTGAAGATTACGAATTTGAACTCATCGTCCCTTTGGATTCATGATCTCTGAGAACACTGCGTTTGCAGTCAGGCTGCTGGAGTTGTTACTTTCAATGCTACGGCTCGTTGTGGTGGTTGTAGTCGTGGTTGCGTTTGTACTTGATTCCGTTGATGGCTCATCTCTACCTCTCCACCCTACTGTCATGAATGTCGACTCCTTCTCCGGGGTCAGACCGATAAGAATGCCGCTCTCTTCTGCGCTCTCTTGTAGCTGGAGGGCAAATTCAAGGTTCCACAAGACATCACCCATTGATGGCCTTTCAATCCCGTTATCAGCCAAACACTTCTGCGCGGTCTCAGCAAATTGCTTGAAACTTTGAGGAGCAATCTCATCCTTCAAAAATGGGTCGACGATCTGATCAAGAATGCCCTTCTTCTGGCAGTGCAATGCCCAGTCAGCCAAGCTCACCTGTTCCTTCGGGAGAGAAGGAATCAGAACTGGACGAGAACAAAGAACCTCAAACAACACAACTCCAAAGGAGTAGACATCGGATTTTTCGGTCAGCTGCTGCCGGCGGTAATACTCTGGATCGAGGTATCCGAAACTGCCCTTCACCACAGTGCTTACATGTGTTTTATCCAATGACGTCGGACCGGTCTTTGATAGACCAAAATCTGAAACCTTTGCAACCCACTTATCGTCTAAGAGAATATTAGTCGTCTTCACGTCCCGGTGGATGATGGTGTGCTTGGCACCGGTGTGGAGGTAATGTAGCCCACGAGCTGCGCCAATGCAGATATCAAGCCGCTGCTTCCATGGGAGAGGTGGTTTGTTGGTCTTGTAGAGGTGCTCTCGAAGCGTTCCACGAGACATATAGTCGTAGACCAGGATCATCTCATTCTTCTCCTCGCAGTAACCGATAAGAGAGACGAGGTGGCGGTGGCGAAGCTTTGACAACATCTCAATCTCAGTCTGGAACTCATGAACGCCTTGCCCTGACAATGGATTCCCACGCTTAATTGCGACCTGAGTGGATCCACCGTCTATAACACCAAGGTAGACCTTTCCAAATCCACCGACGCCAAGAAGAAGGGCCTCGTCTAGACCATTTGTTGCAGCCTGGATCTCTGCGATAGAGAAGTGGCGGCATAGCTTGGACGGAAGTGATGAAGCATTGCTCCCAGTAGCTGAAGGTGAGTTGCCGTAGAGGGACAGAGGAAGCCAACTGGAAGGCCCACCATCGCTGGTTTCTTCCTTCTTAGCCGCGGTCTTTCTCTTTCCTTTGCACATTACAAACAGACAGAAACAAATAAGCAAAACGCCAACTAAACCACCGATAACTCCACCGGCAATTGCCGGAATATTAGCCTTTGATCCGCTACTCTGCTTGCCAGCTCCTGGCTGCTGAATTATTAGATCCGGGTTGAGTCCTGCAAGACTGTTGTCACTGATCCGATTAATCTTAAAGATCTCAAGGCCATTCAGTATAGCATCATAATATTCTGGTTTACTGGAGAGATCCGGATGGAGTGCAACCCACATATCCATTGATCCAGTCCCCGTTGTTAAGACGACATAGTCCTTATACACGGGTATGCCGATTCCAGTGCTCCAAGAAATCACGTCTGCTTGTCTTTCAGCAGTCAGGTTATTCAGGTAAATAAAAAACGTCCTCTGGTTTTCTAGAGTGATAGGATATTGGATCTCGCAGAAATGAAGCCTCACAAGGTAGTAGAACCCAGCATCCACCGGAAGGATCCAGGTAAGGTTGTAATTCAGATTGACTTGGGCATTTGGCCCCATGGATCGTGCCGTCGAGTAGACGCCCACCGGCGCGATGTAGGCCGGCAAACTCCGTGGATATGCGATCGTTAGATTCGGGTCATTGGAGAAAGTCACTCCAAAAGCACCCCCAAATATGTACGCAGAGTCAGCAGCCCACGAGCGGTACAAGCCGGAGTCTTTGCTAGGGTCGATTTCATTCCCGCCCACATTTAGCCGGTACATCGTCTGGAGGGCCATACCCTGGTCGATTGCGTAATTTGACCCGTCGTCACCATCAACAAATTTAGGAGTCGACATGGTGAAGATGTCGGGGATTGAGACGATCTCGATACCGTTCACAAAGGCGTAGGAATTGTTGTGGTTCTTAGTCGGGGTGAAGGTGAGGTTCAGACCAGCGGAAGAGACGTTCAAACAGAATTCGCGAACGAGATAGGCAACATTCAGGGCGTTAACGGTCAGGTAAGCACTGAAGTTGCTGAGGAGGGTGTAAGGGCCGGAGGTGACGGCAAAGAAGGCATCAGACTCTGCACGATTGGAATAATTGGAAGGATAAAAGTAGAGGCGGACAAATTTTCGGCCGGGGGTGAGGGGAAAGGAGTAGGTGTAGGGGGAGGTGAAGACGCTGGCGGTCAAGTAAGGGATGGAGGAGGGGATCGAGGGGTCTTGGTACGAGGCAGTGGACGCGAGGGCATTCAGGGAAGGAGCGAACTTGGATCCGATATCTCCGGTCCAGGTCTGCCCGTCGGTGGCATTGCTCGGGCCGGAGGAGCCACAATTCAAGAGGATGTGCTCACTAGGGACATACGTGGAATTGTCGCCGGCCGAGACGCTAAAATTAATCAAAAATAAACTGAAGAACAGAGCAAGAACAAGAGCAAAAGTTTTCGTCATAAGGATAACTGAATAAAATTAACTTAAAAGATCAACAGAACCTAAGGAACTAGCTCATCTAATACGAAGATCGGATTTCATACAGGAAGGGAGAGGAAACAAGGGGAAAAAAAACTATATATTGGGGAAAAATTAAACAGGGAGAAATTAAAATAGTCTACTCAGCTACGCGCCGCAAAGCTAAATTATGAGCAAGAAAATCCAGAAGTTAAAGTAGACACGAAGAGATTCTAACTTCTAAATATATACAGCTAAATGAAATCTTCTTCAAGAAACCTTTTGTAAATTAAGGGGAGGAGAGAAGGGAGTGGTACCGAGGAGGGGCAAAAGCGAGCGGGGTCTAACTGACTAAGAGTGGGAGTGGGAATGGGAGTGGAGCTACTTAACTCTATTTTGGAATGTGAAAAAATATCCAAGTAGTTTGTGAAGCCGTTGGTCCTCTTGCCACCAATGCTTCGCCGCGGTACGTAGTGGTGGGTCTTTGAAGACGGTGGAATCACAGCCGTTCGATTGAGTGGACGTCTGGAGACGAGGAGATGTGGGGTAGGAGACTCACTATCTCCTCGTGCTTGACTCCAGCCAGGTCAATGGGGACGTCTGGATTCGCCCCTTATATGTATCAAGGGATGAATGTATCATTTTATAGTTATTATTTGTACCATAATAGGGAGAAGTGGACTGCCACTAGCCCACTACGGTATGTCACTTGCCTTTGTTAACAAAATGGCACTTATCTGCCTTTTGTTCTTTTGTATTTTAATAAAGGTGACAATGCTCTTCAAGTCGTTCTAGTCTTTCTTATTGAAGTGTTTGAATGCACCTTGTGATTATATTTGATCAGAAGGTAGACGGAAGAGGACATCAAACCATAAATATCTAAATTATTGATTTAATTCTTTTATTAATTGTGCAAACTTAAAGCTTTGAAACTCACTGATTCCTTTTCGGTTTTTCTTTTTGCATTATAGAATGCGCCATTGAAACCTATAATACAATCATCATAAGTTTCTTTATACCTATTACATTCTTGACATCATTAGAAACTATAATATAATGATCATAAGTAAAGTTGTAGAAATCATAGAGCATAGTAATTGGTAAAAGCTTAAAGTACCACTATGATTATAGTGAAAATAAGAGTTCGATTTCGAAATCCCCAAAGATAAATATTAATTAGAGAATTTAAAAAATATAGGGTGTTATTTAAAGATCCTCTTTTATTTAATTTTGTGATATTTAGATATAATTTTATTGTAACTAGAATAGATTGTTTGTCCTATTTAAACTAAAAAATTTCATTTAAAATAATTTAATTTAAAATTTTGCATTGAATCTCAATTACTCAAGTCCTTGTGTCGCATAAATTTCTCTATTAATAATTGATTTTGTATCTCGAATAGAGGGATACCTGTTTATATATACTATGACACTTTTATAATAGATCTAGGGATATAACCTCATTTTAGGAATTCTTTGTTTTTTTAGTAATTCCTTGTTCTTAATTTTCATTCAAGAGGGATTACAGGGGATAAATAATAAGAAAAGGCTAAATTTCTCACCCAGTATTTTGGATGGTGCATAAGCATCCCTTATTTGCCAACAAATTTATCATTATTTACAAACATCACTCAAACACCACCCTCTCTCTCCCTCAGATTATGCTGATGTATAATTAATGTGCATAACTTTAAATTATGCATATTTTTATCTCAAGCAAGGGAGTGATGATCAAAATGTGCATAAACTCTTTAACTGCGTGTAAGGAGATGATCGATTAGCCAAGTCACATCTCTTAATTTATCCATGCATAGGAAGGAATGTTTGTGTAAAATAAATAATTAGTTTGCATCGGATCATCAGCTCTATTCAAAGTAGTATTTCTCTTAATTTCCCGCGTGCATAGAAATATAAATTAGAGACAATATAACTGAGTTAAAACGATGATACTCTAATCTTATTACATATATGGTCATATCTTCATATTATAGATGAGCCGAGCATTCACCGCATCGATTAAGCCAGATAGGTGAGCAATTACTTAGTTTACATGTTGAAGATAAAATGATGATGTGAATACTCGCTCACAAATTTGATCTCATATCTCGTGATCTCTGAGAACAACACTGCGCTTGGTGTCAGGCTGCTGGAGTACGTCGTTATACTTGCAACGTTGTTACGGCCTCCGATGCTCATTCTGGTGGTTGTGGTCGTGATTGATTCCATTGATGAGTGGCTTCTCCTCATCGATGAGATTGCCGCTCTCTTGTACCTGGAGGGCAAATTCACCGGAAGCCCCGCAGTCGCTGCTGCTGTTCGCTTCCTTCTTCGCCATCTTTCTCTTCCGTTTGCACATTTCAAACAGGCAGAAGCAAATCAGCAAAATGCCAGCTAAACCACCAATATCTCCAGCAGGAATTGCCAGAATATTAGCCTTTGATCTGCTACTCTGCTTGTCAGCACCTGGTTCCTGAATTATTAACTCCGGGTTGACTCCTGCAAGACTTTTGTCGCTGATCCGATTAATCTTAAAGATCTCAAGGCCATTCAGTATAGCATCATAATATTCTGGTTTACTAGAGAGATCCGGATGAAGTCCAACCCACAAATCTATCGATCCAGATCCGGTTGTAAGGACGACATAGTCCTCGTACGCAGGTATGCCGATTCCAGTGCTCCAAGAAATCACGTCTGCTTGTCTTTCAGCAGTCAGGTTATTCAGGAAAATAAAAAACGTCCTCTGGTTTACTAGAGTGATAGGATATTGGATCTCGCAGAAATGAAGCCTCACAAGGTAGTAGAACCCCGCATCCACCGGAAGGATCCAGGTAAGGTTGTAATTCAGATTGATATGGGCATTTGGCCCCATGGACCGTGCCGTCGAGTAGACTTCCACCGGCGCGATGTAGGCCGGCAAACTCCGTGGATATGCGATCGTTAGATTCAGGTCATTGGAGAAAGTCACTCCAAATGCAGCCCCAAATATGTAAGCGGAGTCATCATCCCACGAGCGGTACAAGCCGGAGTCTTTGCTAGGGTCGATTACATTCCCACCCACATTTAGCCGGTACATCGTCTGGAGTGCCATGTCCTGGTCGATCGTGTAGTCTATCGGGTCACCGCTGTAAACAAATTTAGGAGTCGACATGGCGAAGATGTTGGGGATCGAGACGATCTCGATACCGTTCACAAAGGCGTAGGAATTTTTGTGGTTCTTAGACGGGGTGAAGGTGAGGTTGAGACCAGCGGAAGAGACGTTCAAACAGAATTCGCGGACGAGGTAGGCATAATTCTGGGCGTTTACGGTCAGGTAAGCACTGAAGTTGCTGAGGAGGGTGTAAGGGCCGGAGGTGACGGCAAAGAAGGCGTCAGACTCTGCATGATTGGAATAATTGGAAGGATAAAAGTAGAGGCGGACAAATTTGCGGCCGGGGGTGAGGGGAAAGGAGTAGGTGTAGGGGGAGGTGAAGACGCGGGCGGTCAAGTAAGGGATGGAGGAGGGGATCGAGGGGCTTTGGTGCGAGGCGGTGGACGCGAGGGCATTCAGGGAAGGCCCGAATTTGGATCCGGTATCTCCGGTCCAGATCTGGCCGTCGGTGTCACTGCTCCGACCGGAGGAGCCACAATTCAAGAGGATGTGCTCACTAGGGACATAGGTGGAGTTGTCGCCGGCCGAGAAGCTCAAGTTAATCAAAAATAAACTTAAGAACAGAGCAAGAACAAGAGCAAAAGTGTTCGCCATAGGGATTACTGAATCAAAATAAACTAGCTCATCTAACACCAAGATCAGATCTTTTCATGATAGATATAGACTGGGGAAAAACAAGATTGGGAGAAATTAGATAGTCTACTCAGTTACACAGCAAAGGTAAAACTAGTCAGAAAATTCGGACGTTTAGGTAGACATGAAGAGATTCTAACTTATAAATATAGTAATTGAATCGACTACAGTTAAATGAAATATTACTCAAGAAACCTATGTAAATTAAAGAGAGAAGAGAAGGGAGCGTTACCGAAGAGAGTAAAGTGAGCGGGGCTAAGACTAGGAGAGATATATTGATTCTTTGCCCTATCCTATGTTTTTAAACCTTGAAAGTGTCTTAGGGGAGTTCTGAGCTACTTGTTCTATGGTAACGTGGAAAAATATCCAAGTGTGAAGCCGTTGATGTGCTAGGCGCCACTGCATCGCCGCGGTCGGTTCTCGGTAGTGGGTGGTTGTGAAGATGGTGGAATCACAGCCGTTCGATCGAGTAGAGTTGAGGAGACGCGCTATCTCCTCGTGCTTCATTCCAGCCGGGTCAACTGAGGCTTGGATATGGCACTGGTGTTGTCTCTGGCCCTAGCCATCGCTGACAAATTCCTTCTACAGAAATTTAATTGTAACTTTTCTCTTAATTTTCCCATAAAAATATAAATTTGTAATGATACAAATGAGGTCTAAATATGATACTATAACGATCATGCGTTGCAACATGGTGACACGAGGTTACGAGTTTGAATCTTATTAATTATTTATAATAGTTTAAATCAAACATTTATATAGCCCAACCAAATGCCAATGAAATTAGTACAAAACGAGGGATGGTAAATATTTCTCCAAGTTTCTACTAAGATAATTCACATTCTGCAGCAGAATAGCTCAGAATGTGTGCAGTATTATACAAGACTTTTGACAATTTAAAAATCTCTCCAGTGCATCGTCGCGGTCAGTAGTGATGGGTGTTTGAAGATGGTGGAATCACAGCCGTTCGATTGAGTGGAGGTGAGGAGAAACGCTATCCCCTCGTGCTTGACTCCAGCCGGGTCAACTCAGGCTTGGATATGGGACTTGGCATTGATTCTGACCACAGCCCAACGTTAAGTTTATTTATTCGATCGTTGAGCCTCACTGGAAACCCAAATCTAAATCCGGCCCAACAACTATAACTATCAGTGAGAGAACGAAAATTATTTTACAAGAACTTAATTGAAAATTTTCTCTTTATTTTCCCATAAAAAATATAAATTAGAGATGATACAATGAGGTATAAATGTGACACTGTAACGACCACTACTGCAACTTTACGAGTTGGAGCTCCAGTGAGTGCAATATAATAATCTTATTAATTATTTTATAATAGTTTAAATCAGACATTTAATAGCGCAACTAAATGACAATGAAATTAGCACAGAACGAGGGAAGGTGAATACTTAAAAGGTTTTACTAAGAGCATCTCCAATGCTTGCTATGGAGCCAAAAATGGAGCAAGAGCCCGGTGCACTCCAATGCACCGGGCTCCATATATATTATAAAATAATATAATATATATTATTATATTAGCTATTTTAAATTGCTTAATAGATCATCTTAGTGTTATTATTTTTTATTAAAAAATATATGGTTAGAAAACTCTCGTCGAGATCTTTAAAATAAGATTAATATTTAATAGTTTTAGAAATAATTTTAAATTACTAATTTTTTAATTAAACGCATCGAAATTACATTACACGAAATAAACATCGAAATAAGCATTACATGTCATTAACTAAAAATATCAAAATTACATTACCTAAAATAAGCAGAAATTAACCAAACATAATAAAAGCAATAGATGTTTAATATTCTGGTAAGTCATCTCCGTAGCCACCGGTTCCGATTCCGTAGCCACCGGTTCCAGTTTCGTAGCCACATTCTTTTTCTTGACTGTGTCCACCTTTTTGCGATGAACCTCCGACTTGAAAATGAATATTGCTTCTTCTATAAATTTTTTATCTTTTTCTTTGAAAGAAAGCACATTCATTCGGATCTTTAATTTTATTTAAATCAATTGACAAGATCTCTCTGTACTCGCGATCACGATCAATATTCAATTGCATAGCTCGTAGCTCTAACTTTTTTTTTTCATTTTTTAATTTAACCATCATCATTTGTTGCATATAATTTTGAGTAATTATATTTTAGGATACATAATTTATTAGACTCATTTTTATAAATAAAAAAATTTTAAATTTAAATTAACTCAAAAATAATTTAATATTAGACTCATATTTATAAATAATAAAAAAATTAAAATTAAAATTAACTCAAAAGTAATTTAATATTCGACTCATTTTAAAGGTCTCGATAAGACCTTTCCAATGGTATTATTTTTGTTAAAAACTGATTAGTAAAACTAATTATATACTTAGCTTAACTAACTAAATTATTTAACAAAGGATACAAATAAAATTAAAATTATTGAATATAACACTTATTGAGCAATTTTGGTATTTTTAAAAAGTTGATGTGACAAATGAAGCCCGGCTCCATTTTCATGGTGGGGCTCCAAATTTGGAGCCCCATATAGAACCCGGTTGGAGCTCCACCGAGCTCCAAATTTGGAGTTTTGGAGCCCGGTTGGAGATGCTCAAGATAGCTCAAGTTCTGCAGCAGAATAGCTCATAGAATATGCGCAGTATTATCGAAGACTTTTGGCAATATAAAAGTCTCAGAAGAGAAATTAATCAGAAAAAAAATAACATTTCTAAGGTGCACAAGCAAAGTAATTTCTTTTCTCAGAACTTTAGGATGATCCTTTTTTATGCATCACAAGGGGAATATGCATCCTATGGTAAAAAAATAGAATTCTTTTCTAGAAAAGTAGCATGAACACAACTCAACATATATATAGAACGAACCGAATTAATTAAATTTCGTTTCTCAAAAGAGAAGAAATATCAATTCAAGTCTGTAAGTATATCAACAATTTAATTGGGGGTTGGAAAGTGGATTTTTTTTTAATTTGCTTGTTTTCTTCCTCATACTCTATTTTAAAAATTCATACTGCTTCACGGATTGAATAATTTACACCCAACCATAAGATAAAGCCTAGATTCCATGTACTAATCATTCTGACAATTTATGCATCAAATAGGAATAATAATTGGTGTAATGATGATTCAAGATCTGTCTATATTCAATTCCCAATCATTTCTCATCAATCACCAGCACGGTTACAAAACAGAAATACAGGACAAAGTTAAGTTTCTTATCCACCTTTATCATTGAATAACCATGAGTAACCATTCTTATATGCCATACTATACGAATTACTTGAAATGGTAAGTTTGCAAAATATGACAAAAATCTCCATAAAGTTGGGCTACAACAGAACTCAACAATAAAACCATAAACAAGCTCAAATGCAAAAACAAGAGGGTAAGAACATTTGCATTTCTTCTAGATGGTTGGAGAGGATCAATATTTGATAGGCAGATTACAAATTATGTTCCTGCCTTACGACGCCCAACACGTGCGACAAATCCAGCCTTAATCGGCGCAACAGATCGTGCAGAGCCACACTGAATGAGGGAAAAAAAAAAAAAACTAAATAACCACAGAGAACAAAAAAGAATTACAAGCCCAAGAAATTGCAGCAACAAAAAAAAATTACAAAAGAAGAGAACAGCATCATCCTCTTCAGTTTTGGAGAAGAATACACAATCAATCATCTTAAAGAGTAAATATGTAAGAGAAATGTAAATGCCAGACTAAGGAAGATAAGGGATGATGAATGCTTAAGATAGAACAAAAGGAGGACCAACATCTGAGCAGCATTTCTTCACCGTATTCAGAAACAAGAATGTAAGAATAAATAACTAGCGCAATAAATTTTTAAGACTACATAGGCGATGATACTGCAATTCATCATAGATTTGGAAAATAGGAGAAACAATATAAAGAACAAATGCTAAGCTATAGCCTTATGGCCTCAGAAAACTGCAGATCCTTATCACAATAAATAGTCAACCAATGTAGGCAATAATTCTGCTGTTCATCATAGGCCTGTACTTCTGAAGAATAAGAAAGAATAAACACACTCTATGATGAGCAGAAAAAACAAAACTCCTCCCCAGTGAAACAGATGCATGTGCCAAGTAAAAGTAAAGCTTCAAAACATGTATAAATAGAAATAAAAAATAAAGCACTGGCATATATCTCAAGGATCCAATCCTAAGTTTCTAACAGAACTATACCAAAGTTTTTAAATGTCAACTAGAAGAGAATCATATAAAACGAAGAACTCGATGCAATGAAAGATCATAAAACCCTGGCCATCATTAGAACTCTGACACACCTCATAATCTAAATAGAACAAGAACAAAGAGGGGAAAAATAGAGAAAAGAAGCATACTACAGAATTTGGGTTTTGTGCCTTTGGATCTCTATAAGAAGGCCTCAGAAAATAGTAATTCTTTTCACATATATGCATCAAACAATGTAGGCAATATGTATTTTATCATCATCATAGGCCTTCTCAGATGAAAAGTAACAGTGAAGTGAGGTAAAAACTATTGAACTTCTACACCAAGAGAACAACAGAAAGTTCAATATATCACCTGTTCACAGCGGAGGAAGAACAAACGATTTTCCTTGGAAAGTATTGTATCTGGACTTTTGCAGCCATTGCATATGACATATTCATCTGATAAGATACGATGGAGAAAACAGATGTTAAAGATGGTCCATCACTTTTGGAGAATCAAAACTTTCCACAAGTTGCAAATCAGAAAAGCAAAAGCATCAAGGCCTAACAGGATAAACATTTGAAAATTTGCATAATGATTTATCCTAATCTCATGAGATTCTTTGCCATCTTTAGTGACTGAATTAACTTTCATGGGCTTATATTGAGTACAGAAATATTGTCAAACAAGTCACATAACAAGGCTTCACAGAATATAGAGTCCAAGACTTCACAAAATTCAAAAGATTAATCACTAGATATCATTTTACATAATATTGGAACCACCTGTCAATTTATCTCGTACATCATTAACTTTAACCTTTAAAAACTCATCAGCCAGTAGTGCAGTAACGAGCACTAATTACAGATGATGTCAGAGTTCCAGGGGTTGATAAAAATAAGCCTTCCGCTTTTATTTCTTACAAGAGCTTATCAAGCTACTTGAAATGTTATATATATGCCACTCTTTACTTTTCAGATCAAAAGATACAAGCCTGAAAAGCATGTATTTCTGATAAGTTCATATAAGACCATTACTATTAAAAATAGTAGTCACATATGACGCTAAGAACAAGTGACTTCCTCAATTTGTGAGAAAATGTCAAGCTCCGGCTGATTTTGCTCAGTTGGACAGCCTCAAATTCAGGCAAGATTTGATTAGCTTAGGCCTTTAGATAGCTTGAGTCAGTTTTGATCGTAGACATTCTAGTTTCAGCTGAAAACGACAAGTTAATTGACTCCACAATAGAGTACTAAACATCATTATCTTTAATTGGCACTAATATATGCAAGTTAATTCTGCCAATAACAAGCTTAACAGGTAAGTAGTAATTTCTCTTTGCACTCATCTAGAATAAGAAAAGCACAAAGCATAAAATCGGAGTGTTGACAGAAAGCAGACTTACTGACGTATCTTCTAAGGATACCCTCAAAATTTTTTGGAGCAAATCTTCCCTTAACAACCAACCTTTGCTGCCCATCAAGAGATCCACTTGTTCCCATTTCAGCAAGCAGAAAAGTCATAACATGCTCGGGTTGCCTATGCATCCTGAAGACCAAAAATCTCTTGAGTACTCGTTTATAAGCAATCAAATCACAATTTTAAAATGTGGATACAATACAGAGCAAGCATAGCCATCAAAATTCAAATGTTCAAAAACAATGTCGTGAAAAGCGCCTATGTTATGTGGGCAGTCAAGCCACCACACAGCGCATATGTTATGCAACCACATATAGGGTATGACAATAAAGCTATATCTTGACCCCTTCAATTATGTTATGCGACCACATATATGGTATAACAATAAAGCTATATCTTGACCCCTTCAATTATTGCGCTGTATCACTTTCACCCCCTTAAGAAAACAGTTAAGAGATATATCGCCCCTCCCACAATATCACTTTCACTTTAAATGTATCACCCCTCCCACAATATTTCATTAGAAATTTTGATATAAATAACTAAAAATTTTGACTAACTTAATAGATGAACAAAAGCACCCTTGACTTCCTTCCATATCCTTCTATATTCTCCTAGTAGTCCCTATAACGACTTATCTAAATATTAAACTTTAAATTGATCCTCTATAATTCATTCAAAATCTACTTCTAACAGGGGAAGAGAAAGCAAGGGCATTTTTTTAACATTTTTTCTAAGAAAAATTCAATCAGAGGGAGCTCAGTGATACAACTAAATAATTCAAGGGTTGTATGTTTTCTATAATTAATCCAAAAGATAGTGTTTACACAATATATTGAATATTTCGTCAACAATAAAATAATCAATAAATATAGTTATATGATCTATATCATAAATGGGGTAAGGGAGAATCATCTTCATCACAATCTAATCCACAATAGTATACTTTCAAATTTCATTCATGTGATTACTTAAGTAAAGCAACAAGTAATATTTCCAACAAATATGATAAGTTGACACCCCAAGAAAATATTAACAACCAATCACCATAATCTTACTCAGAAGCATGTTAGAGACGCAAACAGAGTAACTTCTAGTTATTAAATGCACGTGCAGGAAGATATGCATGTGATCAGCAGATGCGGACCATATATGGCCAGCAGCATATCGCTGCAATTTAAACATGTCCAAAAGAAAGGTAAAATATCTAAGTGAAAGATAAAAATCCGTAAGAGCACTGAAACATACGTTTTGCATAGGTCCATAAAATTCACAAACACTGTCTTCTTTGTTCCTTCTCGAAGAACTTGAGGAGGCCTCATAACTGTCCGACGCCTATCTCCAGCAAGATCTGGATTATTCTCCCGTAATATGTTGAAAACTCTGCCAAGTAGCTGATTTGAAGAAAAGAGAAAATAAAGAATTTACATGACTAGAAAGAAGTTATGGTTTCTCACAGAAAAAGTTCATGAGGAATAGGAAGATTCAAAATACAAAATTCAATTAACTTCTGTAGCTTTAAAGATGCACTAAGAAGCATGAAAGACAGATAATGTTATTTGAATGACAGATAACTCATTCGAACAGAATGTGACAAACAAGATGATTAGTGGTTTCTCCTACTAAATTCATAATCACTTGTCAACTGGAAAGACATGATACTAATAAAACATGCAATGGTGCCTTACTTGCTTATATATGTGTATGTTCACTATCCCACATCTCGTATGATGGGTGCAAACAGAACCAAACAGTTTTCAATTGGATTGATTCATTTCTCTGCTGATTAATATAGGGCCAATCATGTACAAAATGTATTTGATTGGATTGGTGTGTTCCAACAAGTCTGTACCTATAAACATCCCACATAACTCTTCCTTACATATCAACATCTTATGTTACTCCAAACTATCATCTTATACCACTGCACTGTTGGGCTCACTCAACAATTTCACTTGCTTTTTGGCCAGCTACAC
Source organism: Typha latifolia (assembly GCF_019914945.1). Lineage (NCBI taxonomy): Eukaryota > Viridiplantae > Streptophyta > Magnoliopsida > Poales > Typhaceae > Typha > Typha latifolia. Next base: position 1,719,596 of record NC_133087.1, on the reverse strand, counting down.
CAATCAACTTCACTGCTAATCTGTCACAGCTATTTGACCTCTAAAATGCGAGCATGAATATAATTTAAATAAGAACATAGCACAAAATCACATAGATACTCCAAAAGTTGTCAATGGGAAAAAAGAGATGTGAAAATAGAGTCTCACTTAAAGCTCATTAACTGCCTCCTCAGAAAATAATGACATGAAGTACCAGAAGATTACAAGCAACAAAGGCACAGTATAAGAATAATAAGATACCTCTTCATACTTATAATCTCGATCAGTTCCTTCCCAAGGGTATTGAGCACCACCCAGCACGATGCCCTCTCCTTCCTCATCTTCTCGAATTTGTTCATCTAAAGTACAAAACATTTACCAGTAATAGTGATGTTACAAAGATACAAGAGAAGCCTCATAACACCACAAACTTAGGAAGATGCATTTTCACAGATGAACCCAAGGCTACTTACCATTGACATCTTCTCCAGCATCACCATTTTCATCATTAAGGAAGTCAGTTTCCACCTGAGACGATATAAGTAGAGAAAGTAAGCATCCTCTTGTGGTCTTGCCAATAGTAAGTAGAAAATTGCTTTCTTAATCAGCTATTAGGCATGTCAAACAACCGGCTTCTTCTTCTTCTTTTTCAGGCCAACAAAACTTGGTTCCGACTCAGCAACTGGGCGAACATAAGCATGTGTCAAGCCTCAAAGTACATACGAGAAGAACAGACATTATCTAAGAAGGATGATAAGAGCATGCTAAACAGTGGAAAAAACACCTGTTAAATTTTCAGTTTTTTCTGCAAGTTTATCCAGCTCATCTGCTGGTTCTTGAATTACCACCTTCTTCTTTTTCTTCTTCTTCGTGGGATCAAACGGTGCTAGCTACATAATAATGACAACAGAAAAACAAAACATGAGCATGAATCTGGCTTTCAGTTTTACAAATACTGAAACTCATATTAAAAAGACAAGAAAAAATTATTAGACAGAACAAGGAATCAACTAATATGGGCTAGAGAAATCTCACCTCCGGCACCTCCTCCTTCATCTCAGATGGATTCTCTTCCGCCATATTGGAAACCTCTTTGAACTCTCAGAAACAACAACACTCAAGCCCTAAAGAAAAAAAAAATCACAGAGGAGTCCCTGAGCATTTCCTCTTCTTCTCTAGAAAGCTCCTATGAAACAAAGGAATCAACAAAACCTAGGTTTAAGAAAACAAGACGCATCCGATTCAAGAAAAGCCCTAGATCTTTCTACAAAAAATGGAAAACAGAAAACCCTAAATCTCGCGCAAGATCGGCTAACATTGAGCTCATTTTACCGAGCGGAAAAAGGAGAAATCATCTAAAATCGAGCCCCCGCACGCGATACATGCGAATCGAAGACAAGAGACCGAGAATACCTTAAGAAGTTAAAAGTCCTCAACGGATCGCGAATCCACCGAACCAAAACGCTATCCAGATTCTATCGACGGATGGATTTTCCCAAAGAGCGATAGGTTTTGAAAGAGAGAGAGAGGCAGTGCTTATTGCAACTTCGGCGGCCTTTATATATGCTAGGGAAAAGGGTAACAAGGGTTAAGGTCACAAGACGCTCTGGGTCGGGCCAACTGTCTATACTTTTAATTAGCCTTGGCTCTCTCTCCAGCCCACCTCCAATGGGCTCTTATTGAGACTTAGAACAAGCCTGTTTGGGCTTCATGGGAGCTGAGCCTGAGCCAATCCCAGATAAGAAGCAGACAAAACTGTTCAACGAATTGACTTCTGGGTCCCAGATTGCGTCCAAAATCTTTTGATGTCCTTTTTTTTTGTTTAACCTTTTGCATGGACGTCGGCTCCTCCTCCATGCTTACACGTATGAGGTGCACTTGGCATTCAGTTGGAAACTTGGAACCCATCTCCATTTCAATTCTTCTTCTTCTTCTTCTTCTTCTTCTGGCTAACCGCTAGAAAGAAGAACGTTGATTTCTGCATGGCTCTTCCTAACTGTTGGCCGGAGTGGTTGCTGCCTATCTGCAGGTATAAACTAAAGTTTCCTACTTTATTTTTCCTGTGTTTGGTGGATGCGTGGAAGTGATAGGGTGTGCTCTGGTTAAGAGTAGAGATCACTTAGAAGAAATAATAGCAAGTACAAGAGTGACTTGTAAGGGTATTTGATGAGAAATTCTATCCTACTCCTCACTCAAACTAGTACCAGAAATTAGGGGATATCATTCAAATTAAATTAAAGTATTTTTGTTCTTCTATGTTGGTCTTAGAATATATTAGCTTGACCAGGGAGGTGGACCACATGTGTACTTATCACCCATTTCAAGAGCCAAAAAATGTTTTTTTTTTCTATAATTAGTTGGTTTTTCATTTGTATTCTGCTTGCATACACTAATATGAGGCAAACTCCTTAGAAGAGCTTGCGCACTAAATATAGGTTGCTTAGATGTATAAGTTCTCTTTTCTACGTGTTCATTCAAAGAGAGTGATCTAAAGACTCCAATTATCTAAAATTGGTGGTGTAAGGACTTCCAACTACTATTACTTTTTCCAAATATACATATATATGTATGTATGTATGTATGTATGTACTTCTAATTGGTATTTTGGATCATGTTCACCCAAAGAAGGACACTGCTAGGTAAAAGGGAGGCAATATTAGCTCCTATATGGTGGTCCCTAAGAAGAATTATGGCCCTTTCAGGGAGAAAAAAGAGGCGGCCACGTAGGACAGTCTTATTTTGTAGTGGAAGTCATTAGTCCACATAGCTTCGTGTCATATTTCTTCATTTAAACCTTTTCAATAAATTAAGTGTGAGTGTAAGATTCCAAGTTACAAGCATTGTCTTGCTTCCAAGCTAAGGACACAAGCCTTCTCTTCACAGAAGTGTCATCCTTGTCCCTCTAAAGAAGTATAAATAGCACTGATATCCTGAAAGGATTTGGTATATTGATTAGAATAGTATGACAATTAGAAAGGAGAAGCCAGTTATCATTTCCCTCCATTTCACGGTTCAAATTTTCCTCTTAGTGACAACCCTTTTGGGTGGATCAAATGCTTATCTCAGTGGTCTCGATAGAAGTTCTGAAATGGTGGAGACTTCTAATCTGTTACCTCTTGAAAAATATGACTATCGGTACCATCCTTGTTCCCTAATTCTCGTTTTATCAACATAGCTAGTTCTTGATAATTGTCGATGTTTTTTGTTTGTTTTGTGGTGAGAATTGCTTAGGAAGAATGATATGGGAGGAAATGGCGACGAAGATTGGGCAATGGTCAAGAGGAATGGGAACCAATTTGTGGTTGGAGGCCAACCTTTCTATGTTAATGGATTTAACACCTATTGGTTGATGACCCTTGCTGTTGATCAGTCGACGAGGGGGAAGGTAAGCGATGTGTTTCGCGAAGCGTCATCAGTTGGATTAACCGTCGGCAGGACCTGGGCCTTCAGTGATGGAGGTTGGAGAGCTCTGCAAAAATCTCCATCAGTCTACGATGAGGAAGTCTTCAAGGTAACACTTCCTCCCAATATGCGTGACATGTTAATATATACATATATAACTTTTTAGATCGAATTCATTAGTGTGCTAATTAACTATATTTCGATGCTAGAACAGAACTTCATGTGTATTTATTTGCATTAGCACAAGTCCTACTACCCTCAAGGTTTGTTTAACATTACCAGGTCAAGAAAAACATTTAATAGAAGTTGTCTCGTGATAGATATTGCTAGCTGTATATACAAAGTGAAAGAGAAGGCAAGTAACTACTCCTAAGGAAGCAGCAAGCAGCTAGAAGTGAGAAGTGCTTGTGTGACCCTCATTGGAGTAAACACAAAAAAAAATCTGGATCTGAATCAACATCTTGATCTTCTGAGGAAAATGTCATTTTCTTATCACCAATAATTAATATTCTTCCATCCTATTCAAACATTTCAGACTTATACAACATATATATTCTTATTTAACCTCTCTTGATCCTTTCTTTCTTTTTTTCCTTTTTCCTTTTTTTTTTAAATGTTTCTCATGTTCCTTTCAGGCACTAGACTTTGTGGTGAATGAAGCAAGAAAATACAAGATTAGGCTTATACTGCCATTAACAAACAATTGGGAGGGATACGGAGGAAAGTCTCAGTATGTGAAATGGGGTAAAGCAGCTGGCCTAAACTTAACCTCCGACGACGATTTCTTTTCCGACCTTACAATCAAAGGCTACTACAAAGCTAATGTCAAGGTAAAAAAAAATTCTTCTTTGGATAAAGTATGCTGTAAATGACAATGTTTTCGGTAGATTAGCAGGCCTCAGTGATCGAAATTGACTATGACTTTGTTGAATTACCAGCATAGGATTCTTGAATAAAGTTATAACTTTCCTCACATGGGATTCTATGCAGTTTGAATTCATTTTGTTGTATTATGGTCATAACTAATCTTTTTATATGCTAATTAATTAGTCTCATATATCTGTCATCTGATCATCTCTCCTGCATTGTTTATTTGCTGAATTTAAACCAGGCTATACTCACTAGAGTCAATACATTTACAAACATTACCTACAAAGATGACCCTACAATTTTCGCATGGGAGCTAATGAATGAACCACAATGCCTCTCAGATCCCTCCGGTGACAAGTTGCAGGTATTTCAAGCTGTGCAAGTGGTGGTTCTCTCAGTAGACTTTTTATATGAAAAAGTTCCTCTTGGACTAAATTTTGGTTTACATCTTTAGGCATGGATACAAGAGATGGCATTTTATGTGAAGTCCATTGATCCAAATCACCTACTAGGGACCGGAACCGAGGGATTCTACGGTCTCTCGACTCCCGACCGGTTGCAGCTCAATCCTAACGCTTACGCAGGGCAAGTGGGAACCGATTTCATTAGGAACCATCGTGCCTTCGGCATAGATTTCGCCTCGGCTCACATCTACCCGGATTCTTGGTCAGTTCATCATATCTTTCAATACTCATTTCTTATCAAACAGGACATACATTTGCATAACTGAACTATTTCCCATCTTGCACTAATATCACCAACAAGGTTGTCGAAATCGATATCGGCAGCGCACCTCCAATTCACCAAGAGTTGGATGCAGAACCACATCAACGACGCGGAGGACATGCTAGGAATGCCGGTCGTGTTCGGAGAGTTTGGTCTGTCGACGAAGGATGACAACTTCACCATGACATTTCGAGATGCATTCATCGATACGGTGTACAAGACGCTGTTGAATTCGACGAGGAGCGGAGGAAGTGCGGGTGGATGCCTTCTGTGGCAGCTCTTCCCTGAGGGAACTGAGTATATGGACGATGGATATGCTGTGATTCTTCCAAAGTCTCCTACTACTGCTGATATCGTTTCACTGCAATCCAGGAGGCTTCAGATGTTCAACTCCAGGTGTGGCTGGCATTGCCGTTGGAGCTGCAGGAAGAGGAACAGAGTGAAGTACTCTTTTGTCGCCGATGATGAGGCGTAGTGGTGATCTCATGTTCATACTAAGAAGTTGGATATAAACAGAACTATGTAATGGTGAGGAATACATGTAAAACTCTATTATACATAAGAAACATACTGGATATTCTCTCTCTTTCTCGCCCCAGTGCTGTGTGACTTCTCAGGAAGTAAGAGGCAGAGTGAGAGAGAAAAAAAAAGGGAGCGAATTTAGAAAAGTGGACTGTTGGAAAGTGAAGTAATCCACTTTCTTGTACCGTCCTCTTTTAAAACAATGCCTATTTGCTGCAACCAAACAAAGAAAAACTTAACTTCGTGGTCGAATTGCAATTAAGTGATCGCAACTTTTATCCAATAATATCAATTTAAAGCCGAGACCAGTTTTCTTTTGAGAAAACCTCTGAAATTTGTTTTACTACTCTTCCTACACTTATCAGGACCTTTTCATACTTGCTCACAAAAGAGGGAAAGGATAAGTTTCAGCAATTGCATTTGATCTTTCTTTTCACAGTCCCTGAATAATATTTTCCTTCGAATGCAAAGCACCACTAGACTTTTGGTCATATCGTAGCATAGTTCGTGTCCACACTAACATGAAAAGCACAGTACAGTAAAAAAATTTCTTAGAAAAAAAAAGAGAGCATTCTCCGAGTGCTATTAGCACTCATTCATCAGATATCAACAGTTACAATAAAACCATTAAAAGATTATAGTCAAATTGTTGACTGGGTTCAAAGATGAGCATTTAAATCTTTCGGAGGATCTCCCCTGCAAACGCCACTCCAAATTTCAGCTTAGAGGACTAGGCTTCTGAAGAAATGGAGCAGGCCTTACATAAGTGAATCCGGCAAAATTATTGTCTCCAGCAACTGGGCTAGCAACTGGAGAATCCAGCACTGGCATGCTGGTCCAGCGCTCATCAAAATTGGCAATGCAGTTCTTGCCAGCCACATTAGGCCGGAAGCTTGGCTGGATTTCCCTGGCCTCTAGTTTCCTCCAGTTAATTGATTTGAACCATTTATGATTCTTAATTTCATTGCTTCCACCAACTCCACTACCCAACCGCTTGCTAGCTTCTTTGTGGAGCAACTGCCAAAGCGAGAAGAACAGAAGACCAAGCATGTTCGTTGTGGTGATAAAGATCATGAGAAATACTTATGAAGCATGGCGTGAAAATTGGTTTAAGGTTCAGAAAGACTTACGCCTTTCAAGAGAGAATGAGCTTCACTGGACAAAAATGCTGGCAGTTTCATCTTTCCCTTCACTATTTTCTGTTGAACTTTCTCTTTGTTGCCGCCAAGAAATGGTGGCTGCAATAAATAATGAAGATACAATTTGGCGCACAATTATTGACAACATATTTACAGAAGAATATAAATTATACTTGTTACTTTGCTGTGCAAAATCATTTTTGCAGGTCATCTAACAGTAATTTAACCTGAAGGCTACTAAAGTTACTTATATCTAAATAGACCTAAGAACTTCTTATCAACATGATCTCAAGTCTAACAAAATGCAGTTATTCCTCCCTCCGAACAAATATTTATAAGTTCAAGACATAAGCCATCTTTCTACCTGACTGGTGTGGCAGACACACCGCTACAACTCAAAACTCTGCTTATATGCATGATTTGAATAAAAGCCACCTAGACTTCTCGGAAGTAAAACAAGAAAAGGGGAAAAAAGACTCACCTTGCCAGTAAGCATTTCAAACAACAGGATACCTACACTCCACCAGTCTGCAGCCTTATCGTGGCCTTTTCCAAGAACAATTTCAGGAGCCATGTACTCAATAGTTCCACACATGGAGTTTGATCTAGTATTTTCATCAAACTCCTTAGCCAGGCCAAAGTCCGTCAGCATTGCCTGGTTAACCACAAGAAGAAAATAAAAGTATATTAAACAACAGTTTTGGACTAAGGTAGGCAGACAAGCCATGGCAGTAACAGTTTCTTACATGTCCAGCAGGATCGAGAAGGATATTCTCGGGCTTCAGATCCCTATGCATAATGCCATTTGCATGAAGGTGTGATACTGCAGATACTATTTCAGCCGTATATATGCGAGCAAGATCCTCTCTGTCAAAGATTGCAATAATTAAAGAAGGAACAATTTTACTACATAATCCATACAATTTGAAATAACTGCAAGCAAAAATTCATGCTTACCTGAATAAACCATGATGATATAGCTGGAAAAACAGGTGTCCCCCATTTATAAAATCCAGAACGAGATACAGTCGATACTTTGTCTGAGTGATAAAGTAACAGGAATCACTTTCATACAGACACACGCACACAGATGTGTGTGTGTATATGTAAATAGTATGCCTATACTATTTAGGCATATAGACGTAAAAACATAAAGACATAGGTCATACCTGGAAAGAATATCGCATCTGGACTATGAAAGGATGGTCCACTTTTGTCAATATATCTCTCTCAGCTTTCATGTATTCAGCATGATTCTTTTCCATTATCTTATCCTTCCTCATAACCTTCATTGCATATATATCTGAAGTGCCTTTCTTCCTCACCTGGAAAACTTTTCCAAACGCCCCTTGCCCAACAAGCTTCATAACTTCAAAGTCATCAAGTCCTACGCCCTCACTCTCAGATTTCTTGTCAAGCTTTTCATCATTGTGCATACATGCCTCTATATCTTTTTCTCCATCTTCACATTGACTCTCCACAAGTTCAAGTGAAGTCTCAGTTTCATGTAACGTTAGCTTGCTGAGCTGCTTGCTGAGCTGCAATGACTGACTAACACAAGCCATCGGTCCCACCAGGGAATGTGATCGCTTAAGAATGACCACTGGGTCACTGAAAACTTTCTCATCTGAATCTGCTGCAGGTGTTGAACTAGCAGAAGCCATAATGTTCACTTCAATTGATGGTTGAACCGGGGAAGGACCAAAAACATCAGAAAAGTCAAACTCCAAATTCTCAGAAGTAACAACATCTGGGGGACCCATGGGGAGAAGTATCTGTCTTGCGAAGGGCTTGCGGGCATGGGCTGTTGTCAGAGTAGATATCTGAGAAGAGACCATCACTCAGGATGAAATTCAGATTAAATTTATGCTGCAAAGGTTTAATGTTCCGTCTAAATCTGGCTCCCTCCACAAGTTCCCAGGACAGCAGATGGACTCCTTACAATGGCTTTGAACAACTGGAAATTCACGTACACAATGGGAGCTCCCAGGAATCCAGGTAGAGAGCAAACCAAAATCCAGAAGCTGCCCTTGTTTCCCACTAAACAGGAAACAGCAAATGCCACAGTACTTCTTGAACTCATGAAGATCGGGCAGTCTTGACCTGTAAACCAAGAAAAAGACTCATCAGCACCTTGGATGAGATCAGGAAATCATATAGAATGCTCCTACGTCAGAGAAAGAGATGGAAGGCTTAAAATTTCTTATACAGATATACTTAGTATACTCTTCATAATTATTCTATCAAATTTTATGCTGACATTCCCGGATTTTTTATGATCCTACTTTCAATTCGTGAAGCATGAAAACCATGTGAACTGGCAATGTGAATGATTGAACATGATTTAAAATTTAACATAGTTATGCATGCAAGCACAATACCAGTGAAAATACAACCAGAAGGGAACAAGATATTGACGAACAAAGAAGGGAAAAAACATAAGATACTATGAAAATACAAATAAATTTGCAGGATAACTAATTGGCACGTATGATTTGCATTTGACTTTTGTCCACAGTTTAGTGAACGGCGCAAAATTAGTGAAAGACCATCTAGGCAATAATTGACACTAGCTTCTTTTATCTTAATTATTCAAAATTTCTAGAAGGCACATATTCCAAACATTTTCTACTACCAGAATTAGTTCCCTCTCTTACTCAATTAGTCCATCAATAGCATCGAACGTCTAAATCACTTGGCAACAATTCAACCCCAAGAACCAAATATTCCCCTTTAATTATAGAGATACCCATACAAGATCTATCATTTAAACTTTGAAAAAAAAACACTTTTGTAAGGAAATTGAAACAAAAGATAGCGTCGCCGTACTTAAAAAAGAGGCCAAAATTTCGCACCAAATATAATTTCCACTGACCCATAAGAAAATTCCGAGATGAGCAATTTACAATCAAAAGAGGCATCTTTTTTAAACAGATCGTTCGCATACGATTTTTTTTTTATTGAAAAAGACAAACTTATCAAAATAGAAAAGATCTACAGATCAAACAAGAACAACGTATAAATCACATAGTTAACAAAAAAGAGATCCCGATCTGAGAACCAAACCTTAACCCTAGAAATCACACCCCATTAGAAAATCAAAGATCGGGAAGAGAATGGGAAAGATCTCACCTTGGGAGGAAGCGGCAATTAAAATAGCGGAACCGGTCGATTACTCGGCGATCTCTCTCAGTCGCTCCCCCCTTTACTCTTATACCGAAAAAGGACCTCTCGGCCATCGGATTCCCATCTCTATCTAATCGACACGTGGCGCTACCATATTGGTTGCTTCGCGACGCCTCCGTCGGTTTTATTTCGGGAGAGGGGAATATGCCTCAATACTCAAGTTGGGTTGGCGCCCGAACAAAAGATGATGGATAAATATGAGCCGTCCGATGAATTTGGACGGCTCATATATTTCTTACGTGTTTCGTCTACGCGCGAGGGAGCCGTGTGAGTTGTGACGCTACGCTAGGACTAGGAGGCGTGTTATTTTGGTGGTTCGTGATATTATTATAATAAGTTTAGATTGGCATGTCCAGATGTCCTTCCTAGCGTTACATCTTATCTCAAGTAAAATAATAATAATAATAATAATAATAAATCAAATAATCTTATCTGAAGTAAAATGGGAATAATATGATTGAGCGCGTCTCTCTCTATATATTATTAATACAGGGTAAATTATAAATTAGCATTTATGGGTTTGTATTAATAAAGTCATCACGGTGATAGTAATTATGATAACTAGACATTTCTAATATATATTTTTTATATTTTATGTGCAAGAGTCGGCTGACTCGTTGAAATAAAGAGAGCTGACGCCGTGTTCTGAAATCAAGTAACAATCTAAGGCAGATGTATAGATTGGAAATTTCATTTTATTTTCTCTTTAGAGTATAATATATATATATTTGCTGAAGGAATAGTACTACAATACATTACTTAGCCAGTTATGACTTATGTAATTTATAATTATATATTTTATGATTGAACTGGTCCACCTCTGAATCTTGAATCTAACTTTGACCATCAATAAATTTCAGTGTCCTTGGACTGTTCAAGGAGCAAAATGGTTGAGAGAAATTTAATGTGTTGAGTGATATTTACTGCATATTTATAATTGTACAGTGATAGTTGCAGTTGACACCTTTGTTTAGTCCATAATTAGTGTGCAGGCTCAGAAATTATTTTAAATAAAAGAATTTACTACAAAGAATTTATTGAGGCATGTAACTAGGGGTGAAAATAGGTTGGATTAAGTTATACCGACTCGCTATCCGACTCAATTTGAACTGGATTCGGATAAAAAAATATTATCCGATTCGGATACTGATAGAATTTTTTTAAAAAAACTGGATAAGGATTCGAATACGGGTCAGATATAATTTTCGGATTCGAATATAAATATCGGATATCCGTTTACCCACATATTTTTTTTGAATGATTTACTATTTTTAATTTGCTTATTTAAATAGTGAATATTGATATTGTTAATAATAATGTGTTATATATTATTTGTAGAAATTAATTTATCTAATTTTATATATATTTGACATATAAAAAATTTATTTTTTATGAAACTCTTAATTTTTTGTGTTAATTATGTCAAATAAAATATTATAATTCGTTTAAAATTCCGTCAATATTTATTTAAAATCTGATCCTCTATTTGAAAATAATAATATCCATTTAGTTATAATATAATTTTAAATTTTACTATCCGTCAATATTCTTATCTAAATTAAAAATATGAATTCAAATATGGGTTTGAACACTATCTAATCCATTTTAACGGACATAACCTCTCGCATACGGATTCCATAGAGATCCGACCTGTGGATAGTACAGTACACGTGTTACTATGCGCCTGCAACGGGCGTCCCACACGGGACAGTGGACCCCGATGAGGATCATCCGACGCCACAGACTATAAACACGGCGTGGACTTTAGGATCAACACGGTTGCTTCCTGCAGTCAAAGCAAGGAAATGGTCAGCCCACCGTCTTTCCTCTATAATTATATCTTTCCTTCACACCATCAAAATTCTACCTCTTTTGCTCGTTTCACACTCTCCACTTCCCAACAGGAGGAAAAGGAAAAGGAGAAGAAGAGAGAAGAAGAAGCTAACCCAAGAATCTGCCATCAAGGTATCTCTCCCCCGCCCCGCCCCCCCCCCCCCCCTTGTGAATTTGACGTGTTTAGGGATCTGCTGGTTCCAGTTTCCCTGGGCTCTCTTGAAATACTTAAGCTTCTTCTTCTCTCCTATATATGGTTTAGGGTTTGTTTGGGTTACTTCGATTGTCCTGGCATAACTTTTTATTGGCTTGAATATTGCATGTATTGGGAAATTGGGATGTATGGGGAAGAAACAAAATTAGATCAAGTGATGCTCTTTTCTTAGATTTTCACTAGGTTGGTCACAAATATTTGGTGGTATTGATACCTTTCTTTGTTTAGGTTGGCTTAATTTGTTGTATAGATCATGGCAGATAGCTACTGTTCTTCCCTTCCTTTCCCACTTGAAAGATAACTATTTTTCACACTTTCTATTTTTGTTTTCCTTTTGTTAAATATGTGGTTGTGGTGTTATTGTTGATTATCTAATCTTGGAATTTGTATGGTTCTTATATTTCATGATTGACATGGATGCTGCGAAGTCCATCCTCATTGGACTTTAATTATATGTATTCCGATTAGTTTGGGGTTCTTTGGGTTACTAGACCTTGATAATCACAGTAAAATCTTTAAATTCCCAATTTTTGGAACAAGCTTTATAAAAAAAAAATCAAAGACATAATCAGAATTTATGTTTGATATTCCAAGCCTAAGTTCATTGAGTTGCTCTGCTTTCATTTTCTGGAAGATTTTGATGTACTTGATTTGTTAAATAGATGGTTTCTTATTTAATTAACTGTTCTGGTTTAGCTCTAGTTTTTAGCATTTTTCAGGTATATCTCTTTTCTATAGAAAACTTTTCTTTTTTAGATGCATGTGACATAGAATATCTGGTGCCTTAATATTCCTGATAACTGAATAAAATATGTTCACTTAGTCTCATGGGTTTTAACTCGATCTCTTCTGGTCACTCTGTATGCCTATTGTGGCAACAATTTTTATCTTTTTGTGCTTTGGAAGTTAAACCTTAATTTCCCTTTGATACACAAGCATGACCTCATAACATAGCATATGTTCGATCCTACCCATTAATATTCATGTTTCTTTTACATTTGGTAATGCAGGAAACATCTGAAGGGTAGATGGTTAAGAGCTCAATTATGTCGTTGTAGAGCTATCAGAACTTCTGTATAACCCTGAGTTGATTTTCTTTGGTCCTTTTGATTAGTATGGCCAGCTCCATCGCTGGAGTGCGACTTGTAAAATGCCCAAAATGCCACAATATTCTTACTGAATTGGCCAATATTCCCGTGTACAAGTGTGGTGCATGTGGCACCATCCTCCGAGGTAAATTTCCACTAATCATTCAGGCTGCCTGTGGTTGTCAATAGTTTCTGATAAATTTCTCACAGCTTTGTTTCTACTGATTGCAGCTAAGACCCGTACAGCTAATGGACAAAAGGCGAACTTAGGAGAAAAAGTTCGAGCAGACATTTTGGACAACAGCCCGATAACTCATGAATTTTCCTCGGCAGAGAAGCAACTGAATGCCCGGTCCTCAGAGTTGGATGACAGTGTGGAACAAGAGAAGTCTCCAAATCTTTATGCTTTTGATCTGAGTGTTGAAAACACTTGGAAAAAGGAGTCCTTAGACCTCGGGTTAAATGACACTAGTGCCCGAGATCCTGAGATTGACATACATAAGGCAGCAAACAAAGTTAACTCAGAAGGCAAACTGCAAAAGATTTATGCTCAAGATGATAATGGTTGGAATAGCCAGGAGGACAAATCTCCAGAACTTAGTCATCAAGGTGATGTGAATATGAAACAGAGTGATATGATTGAAGATCTTCAAGACTCCACTAACAGTGATTTTTCGTCGAAGGATGTAAGTTGTGGAACATCCTCCCTGGAAGATACTGGTGATGAGGATTGTAACATTTCTATTACTACAGGTGTGAAAGAATTGTTTGAAGGCACTTTCATTCACAAAGAGGCTCAGGATCCACTTGATAGCAAAGAAAAGAGTGCGGGAGAGGATGATCTACCCAACAATGAGATGGATTCTGATGCAGCAAGGCATCTGCAATCTCAAGAGCTTCCGGCAAAACCATTATGTGAGGGAGATGCCTCTGCTATCACAGGCGAGTCCAATTCAAACTTAAAAGCAATATCATTTGACTCCGAAGATTTTCACTCTGTACTGAACTGGTTAGACCCAGAAAATGCTGGCTTAGCTGTGGATTCACCCAATCATCAAGAAGGAAGCCAATCAACTAAGATCAGATCTCTTCAACTCCTTCAGAATAAGATTTTAATGAAGATGGATGAGTTGAGAGATGAACTCGGTGAATTGTTTGGTAAATCTGCAGAAAGAAAAATAAGAGCTCTCTCCAGACTTGCCAAACAAGAGAGCCCTACTAAGCAAAACTTAAACTTCCCTCCTCCAAGAGCATTTCGGCCAAGTATAAAGGCATCTCCGAAGTATAGGTCCACTCATGGTCCTAACCTGGGAGAAGCCTCTGACATTTGTTTGCATTGCAAGACTAATTTATGCAGCGGGATTGGGCATTTAAGGGTTTGTCCTATTGATTCTTGTCTGCATCTTGAGACTATGAAACCGAAGATTCAAATGGGCTACAGCCACCAGCCATGTTGTCATGAGGCTCAGGCACATGACACTGAGTGCAAGAAGCTGCAAACCAAGGTGAAAAGGCAACCAAAGCATCACTGTCGGCCTATCCTGGGGGGCGCCCCTTTTGTCATCTGCTACGGATGCTTGAAGTTGCTTCAATTACCAGCTGATTTTATCATATCAAGGAGAAGATTACATAAGCTGCAATGTGGTTTTTGCTCTGAAATTCTTTTGTTCTCTTACAGAGCCAGAACTCATGCAAGTCCTCGAACACCTTCCGAGGTTGCTCATCCACCGAGCACAGTTGAGACCAATGCCAACACCAATACTACAACTAGGCCTGAGATTTCTACTTCACATTCTACTGATTTCGCCGGAGGGGATCCAATATCTTACACAGAAGAGTATGGATCTTTTGGCATCAGCTATTCTACCGAGACCGAACATCCTCTACATGTCTCAAGGAACTCTTCGTCTAATTTCATGGATGAGACGAATGGTAAACGACTGCATCGACTAATGGGCTACTCTTCAGCAACTGAACTGCTGTATCAACATTCTGATATTGATGATGACTTCGATAGCATAGATCCAACATCACTACATTTTCTTAGACATTATGAGGAACGATCAGTGAGAGAGAGTAAAGGGAAAGGCATCTGCATGTTTGAGCATCCAGCAGTAGAAAGTTCTTTGTATTCTATGAGAATGGATGAGGAAGAGGACTCGCCAAAGAGACTAAGAGATAGGAGACTTGGTGCACCTCTTAATGGATTGATGAGGAAGGGACTTCGGGAGTTAAATCATGGATTGGAGAAGATAAGGCTGAAGTCTACATGACTTGGAAGAGTTTTTGCTTGCTTAGACTAGTAGGATAATGTGAGCCAAGGAATCGCAGCAGTAGAAGTGGGTTTGGTAATCAATCTCCAAAAATTGAAAGCACTACGACTTGTGTCCATTTCTTGTACAGATGATGTATGCACCAAGTATTGCCTTCCTTTTTGTTTGTTTAGTGTACATATGATTTATTTTTAGGTGATGATTGATCAATTTGCCGATTAGTGTTTTCGATTTCTTCAGAGTGCAATATTTACTTCATCAATCTCTTGTATACCAGATCACAACTTTCATTGCTTGAGTTAATATTGAAGTCTATTTTTGTATCCAAATTGTCAGATTGCATGAGTTTCCTGTATCAAGTGCTGCAGAGGATCTGCTCCCCAAAATCTTAATCCGCTGAGAGATGGGCCCTAAGACTAGGACTCTGGCTAGCCAATGGGCTTAGCAAAGTGGAGATTGAGTCCGACTCACTAGAGCTATCCGTGGAAGATATGAGGCTTAGTTGCTGAGTGCAGAGTGCTACTCAACTTTTTTCTTAAAATTATCATGTAATGCATGTATCTCATGAAGGAAACCACGCTGCCAATGGATTGCAAAGCGAAATAAATGTGAGTCTAGACTAATTTTGGTGCGCCCTGATGACCCAATGCCCCCGGACTTCTGTAGCCGGCTCTCAGCCGATGCCTTCTCATCATCCTCCAGGAAATAGGCCACCTAAATAAAGCTCTGCCATCAAATAAATAAATAAAAAACCTAATCAAATAGAACAACTAACGCAAACCCCCCAACCACAAATTAAAACCAGGAGAGTTAAAATTCAAATTCCAGATCTACCAGACAGTCAGACATAAAGAGCAGTCAAAACCCAAAAGGACCAAAAGAGATTCCATTAAAACAATTACGGAAACCACGCTAAATGCCAAAATTGCTTTCTCCGGGCACCTCCGTCATTCCCAAATTCTACAAGGCTAAAACCGTACATTCACCATCGCCACCACCCTCAATAGCCGTTGCCACTTCCCACCTTTTGAATTCAAATGAACTCTTCCGTCCCTTCTCTCTCCGCAAAAGAACCAAAAATGGAGTCCTCGGCCACCAAAAGAAACCGGAAGCCACTGCAGCCAAAGAACCTGAACTCCATTCCGGCATCCGAACCGAAGCCTAATCCGAAGGAGGACGCGATCCAGCAGTTGATCCGAGTAGACGCGGGCAAGGAAAACCGGCCGATCCACACGGCGGAGCCTAGGGAGGCGTCGCTGGCGGAGGAGCTGGAAGTGATAAGGAAGAGAAGGGAGAGGCTCCGAATAGAGAGGAAGAAGACGGAGAGGGTCTTGAAAGAGAGGGATTTGGTGTTGGAGAGGGGGATGAGGGAGATGGAGAGGAGAGTCGAAGAGCAGAGGAGGATCGAATTGGAGATCCAGAGATTGATTGGATTCGAGGAGCTGATGTCTATTTGCACGGTAAGAAACTAATATTATTTTCCAAGAAAAAATCTTGCCTTTTTCGGTAGAGATTTGCGGTGAAATTTGTGTTTGATTTCTTGATCAGAAGCTTTCTCCGGTTCAATCTCTGAGGGCCAAAGAAGAGGAGAGGAGGAGCAGAGAAGAGCAATCACAGGCAAGTAATCTTTTCTTTTTCTTTCATTGTTTAGGCTATTAGTTCACTTCCTTTGTTGGGTATTGAACTGAAGAATTAATACATTTCCCCTCTTTGCAGGAATCATCAACCAGTGATGTGCTAATTAAAGGAGTTGTAGACCTTTCAAATGTTCACGAACAAGAAGCAGCAATATAGCTTCGATTATTAGGATTGCCATGTTGTTTCTTCATCTGTCTGGCATGAACGTAGCCAAATTGTTTGTTTGCACTTACTTGTATACATTAAGCAATAGATTTTTAATTTTTTCTTTCTTTCTTTGCATCACTTGTGCAAAAGTTTATTTGTGTTGCTCATTATTATTACTAACACTTATAACAATTTCAAAGAGAAGAGACAACTTTATAAAGACAACAATATCATTAAGTTTTAACACAAAGTGGAATTCTCTTGCTATTACAGACCATAGCAACGTTTGCCACCGTTGTTTCGTGTAGTAAAATGTCTAAATCTACAGACTCATTGCCACCAAAGTTTAACACACACATATATAGTTCAAGGAGAGAGTAATAAATAGCAAAGAAGCATGCATGCCGAGATTAGAGCGCTCTCGGCCGGCAGACCACTGTGGCATGCTTCAAGATCTGGTTGCTGAATTGGCCGGGCTTCTCAGTGGTGTCGATTTTGCTCAGCCCCGGCGGGGGAAGGAGGTCGAAGTTCTGGACAAGGCGGCCGAGGGTAATGCCGATGATCGGCAGGGCGAGGATTATCCCAGGGCAGCTCCTCCGGCCAACTCCGAAGGGAATGTACCGGAAGTCGTTGCCGCTGGCCTCGACCTTGGCCTCTTCCTCTAAGAACCTATCGGGCCTGAACTCCTCGGGCTTTTTCCAATGGGCCGGGTTATTGGCCAAGAACCTGTTACAATATATATAATTAATTTCACCGTTCTCTAACAACTTAAATTTTAAATATTACATTGACATTACCATGCGTTGACCAGAATTTTGCTCTCAGCGGGAATGTCATAGCCGGCAAGCTTAGCATCGGAGAGGTTCATGTGGGGGACAAGAAGGGGGATGGCCATGCGGAGTCGGAGGGTCTCCTTGACGATGGCTTGGAGGTAGGGCAACTTCTCCAGGTCCGGCTCAGTCACTTGTACGCCGTGGCCGAGGACGGAGTCGAGCTCGCGCCGAAGCTTGGTCTGGATCTCAGGGTGGTTCACTAGCTCGGCAATTCCCCACTCTATGGACCACAGTGTGGTCTCTATAGCTGCACGGTATAAAATTAGGTGGTCAGAACCGATGTGCCGGAATTTTTCACAGTTTATCTCCTTGCAGTATAGCAATTAATTTCAGAAAAATTCTGAAAAGAATAAATTTAATCAAGTATCGAAATAGTGGGATTGCTTCTGCCATCAGGAGAGAACGAGATACTTTGGCCAATTCGAAGTGTTTTGCATCAATATCCGCAAATGGAAAAGGTCAAAAGAGACTATGAAAAAAATAGGATAATACTGGATGCTCCTACCAACCACCCATTTGACCAAGCGGGAGATCCAAGATAAGTATAACAAGCACCAACCTCTTAATATTATATAAATTATGACCGGATCCATTCAACCCAACCAGAGTTTTAAAGAAATGCTTGCCATTTTCGAAAAGCACCGTAAGGGCCTTTTTGCAAAATTTTCGTTGCTCACCGTAAGGGCCTTCAGTCTTCACCCACCAATAGCATTACTTATCCGAGTTGGTGAACTAAACATGAACTTTATAATAAAAAAAACACAGCCCATGAGATATTTAGTAATAATTTATCTTGTCCCTTCCCCCTGGTGGGCTTTAATTTACAAATAAGTAAAACAAAAGGAGAAATAAAATAATGTATGAGTGGTAGCAAGTGGAGTTTAATTTTGTGTTGACTACTCTAATTAAAACTTAGTGCACCTAAACAACCACTCCTTGTATCTTAGTGTCCACAACTCCTACCAAATTGATTAGAATAATCTTTCCCTTTCTTTTGATTCCTCTATTAAGTTACATATAATTTAATCAGGGTGGTGACACCTATTATCGTGCTACATAACAAAATGCAAAAACAAATTGGATCACATGGTGCGCCAATATTTAATTATTCGAAGATAACACCACCCTAAGTCCCCCTTTTATTATTACAAATAAAAGACCTAAAATATAAAAATAATTAATCTCCATGTTTAAATATTTAGAGTAGTTGATGAGTTAAAGGGTGTTGTCAGTGATAATAAAAATAAAACATAGGAGTGTTTTTGATAAATTTTGATATGAAAGATTACCGGCGACGTTGATGTTCTCGACGATGTAAAGAACGTTGTCATGGTTGATCTCTCCCTTGCTCTCTGCATCGAGTATGTGATCCATTGCACACTTCACCTCTCCAGTTTCTGCCATCACTTTCCTGTTTTTAATAAATTAACATTTTAGAGGGATTAGTATGGAAATAAAATAGTAGAAGAAGACAAGGCACCGGCTTAGAATTAAAAAGGAGGAGAGTAAAAAAAATGAGCACTCACTTCCTCTCCTGGACGAAGTGGTCCTCGAAGACCTTCATTCTTACGTCCTTGAGTTGGTAGCACTTTTTCAAATAACCCCTCATGAAAGGCCTTAATACTGGGATGAAGTCCCCGTAGTTATAGTCGAAGCTTTGGGATAGCCTGCTCCTCTCGGCGTTGAGTGCTTTCAACTTGTTAAAAAGTGGGTCGTCCTCGGTGGCGAACCTCCGGTCGAACATGATCCGAAACATATCGTTGTACATCATAAGTTGTAATCTTCTTCGGATCACTATCCCCTCCTTAGCAGCCTTAGGGTTCGCCTTTATGTCTTCCACCACGCATCTCGCCTCTTCTTCCCATCCCTTCCTGTTATGCTGCACTACCTGATGGAATATGAAAGATTAAAATTATTATCTTTTGTATAGAAAAAAAGTTAGTATTTGTAATCACATATAGCCAATGGAGGATTATATATTTACAAATCGGGTTTCCTCCTTTTTAGTATATTTAAGTTAATAAACTAGCCAATACTAAATTGAGAAATAATAATAATAATAATAATAATAATAATAATAATTCCTTTTATAAAAAGAATAGGTGGCAGTATAAAACACCAAAAGATATAATTATTAAAATGGGACAAATAATGAGGTTTAAGCGTTCTGACCTTGTTAGTGAAGAAGGGCACGGTCATGATGCGGCGCATCTTGCGCCAGTGATCGCCGTAGACGGTGAAGACCATGTCCTGGCCCTGGCCGGTGAATATGTCGAGCACGACGTTCCGCGTGCGCGAGCCGAACTCGACGCCCTGCGCGTGGAGGACTTCACGCGCGAGCTCCGGCGACGACACCACCGCCAGGTTCCGAACGCCCATGCGGAGGAGGAACAAGTCGCCGAATTTCTTAGCCATGTCCATCAGGTTCCGGTGGTTCAAGTCGTCGCCGACTTGCAGCCAGTTGCCGACTACAGGCATTGGAACCGGCCCGGGAGGGAGCTTGAACCGCTTCCCGGCCAATTTGGACACGACGATCGCTAACGTCACCGCCGCGAATAGGCCCAAGAGGGCCTTCTCGAGGAGCATAAGATCCATGGACAAGGAAGAGGGATAAAGACGAGGAGGTGGGGGATAAGCGGTGTGAGATGATATCTTGGGGATTTTATAGAGTAGGCTCGATAGCGAGGAGTTGATGGATACCGTTAGACTTGACGGGAGATGGGTAGAGGGCCGTCAGTGGCCCGTTAGAAAGAGTAAACCATGCCAGCTGTTTACGCACATGACATGGGAAGGAAGTGGACTTCCATCATATTAGTAGGATGGAAATTAATAATAAATATTATTAGTATTTTAATATTGCATGAATTATGAATTTTTTTATACTGTATTTTTTTAAATGACAAATTTGCCCCTGTAGATAATTTGGGGTTGACGGGGAAGACGTAAAAAGAAATTAGGAAAATAATACATTTTACTCGTTAAATTCTAATAAAGAACGTTACTGAATTTTTATTTTTATACTATCTAGAATGTAAAACTGAATTAGATTGAGATTAAAAAAAAAAGTGTAAGACAAAAATATTCATACAATTTTGAAAATAAAAGTTTGGATCTATTTGTATTAAAACTAGTGTATATTTAATTCTTAGACGGCTAAATACATTAAAAAATAATATGAGAGATGATATATAAATTTTAGCCTCATCATAAAGATATAAATTTTTCTACAAAATATCTACACGATGGGAATACTACTAATCTTTGGGTTTGTTTGTGTGGGAATAAAACTTGTAATTAATTTTGAGAGTAGTTGATTTAGGAAACTAAAATTAGGTGATATAAGTGGGAGGATAGAGAGAAACAAATCAAATTTTATCAAAAATAAGAATAATCTTGTACTAAGATCATGATCATGTCAGTACAACATGTGGAATTATGGCGTTAAGTACTCGTTTATTAGTAATTTATTTGCTATAAGACATAGCTAATAGAAGTTGATAGAATCTAAGCTTCACAAGGTACAAAAAATGATACATTTAGTTGAGTTTATATGATTTATATCTATCTTTTCTTAGTTGATTCTATTTACATTTGGTGTGTATATAATAATGGCAAGCTGTAAAGAGTTGGTAGAGATGTTAATAAAGTTGTATTATATATATATATATATATATATATATATATATATATATATATATATATATATATATATATATGAAACTGAAAGATTAATAATTTTCACTATCTATAATATGGTTAATAGAAAAATGACCAAGTATAATCCATTTTTATATATTGATTGACTTGTTCCTTGAAATTAAAATATTCCATTTTTATTGGAGAGTTTTTTTTGTCCAATACTCCAATGTGAGTTGGTATTGATCATTCTTGATGAATTTAAACAATGCTAAGCTAGACTATATATATGTTTCACAGCTAATTCACCAAAGGATAAAACTAATTTATGTCCTAAGTTATATTAATAGCCGTGTTATCCGAGAGTTAGAAAGTGTGATAAAAGAAATCACGTTACAAATCGACTTGAATTTCTTTTTCCACAAAATATCTATCTATCTATCATCACAAACTAAAATAGTCAAACTAAGAAAAATGACAAAAAAATTTCGGCAAATTAGTAATGGATGGAATAGTAGTTTATTTTCGAAGAAATAAAAAAGATAAAAAGATTAAATATTTCCATAAATAAATTACACCATCCCCGCTTACCTACTACTGTTTGACTTCTTCATCCACGAGCTAGTTAGAAATTTGATGGAAGGTAGATATCAAGCATGTGGATTTTGACCATGTGTTTGAATGATTAATTAAATTTATGATTTCTAACAAATTAGAAAGAAAAGTAGATCAAGTGTAGATTTAATCTTTGAATATTTATACAAATAATTTGACAATTATATGCAGACTCGTATATAAAAGTTTGACATTTTATTAGAGAATAACTTTAAGCACAGTACGCTTGAGAAGATGACAACTTTTAACTTATTAAAGTGTGTTTCTTAACAACTTATTTCGCTGGTTCATACAACGAGGCAAAACTAATAGACATTTGAATTATTATTAATTTTTATATAGACTATGTTGTTTATCTTTTGAGTTATTTTGATTCTTCGACTATCTAACATATTAGGATTAAAAAGAGATCGTTATCAGATTAGTCTATTTGATCTTCGAATTTTTATACGAATAATTTGACAATTAGAAGCTAATACATATACAAAAGTGTGTCATTTTATTTAGAGAACAATTTCGAGCAAAATACTCTGTGTAATGAGAAAATGACAACTTTTGACCTATTAAAGAGAGTTTCTTACCAACTTATTTCGCTGGTACGTACGGTGAGGAAAGATTTAAGGAATCTATTTTTAGACCTTTAACTTATTATTAATTTTTATATAGACTATGTTGTTTAATTTTTTAGATATTTTAATCTCTTCAACTAGTTAATATTAGAATGAACATCGAGCATGTATGGCATATCAGGATTAAAAAGATATCGCGATCAGAATAGTAGATTTGATCTTTGAATTTCTATACAAATAATTTGACAATTATAAGCTAATACGTATACAAAAGTTTGACATTTTATTAGAAAACAACTTTGAGCACAGTACTCTTATTTATGTAATGAGAAAATGAAAACTTTTGATCTATTAAAGCAAGGCAAAATTAATGAATTCATATTTAGACTTTTGAATTATTATCAATTCTTATATAGACTATGTTGTTTATTTTTTGAGATATTTTGATCTCCTCAACTAATATTTGAGCAGGAATGATCATTGAACCCAGCTCTAATGAAGCCTCAACTGATATCAATTCAATAACAATGATATAAAAACTAATATAATAACATTTTGAGCATTTAGATGTTGATCTAAAAATTCATATTAGTCATATAATATAATATTAAATATTATATTATTTGTTTTGAGTCTTAACGAGCCAAGCTTGATGGAGCCGGCTCATAATCAAACTCGACTCGAAATTAATTTCAAACTTATTCTATATTATATTATATATGCTTGAGCAAGGTTAATTAATTTTGACATAATATCAATGTTAAAAATAGGTGATAGTTTACGAATCAAAGTAAGCAATCGAAGACGTTGGTATTATTTTCTTTCTTTTGTTCTCCACCAAACTCCTCATACCAAACCTTCCGGCAATTTAGATACCAGAAAAAATATAAATAAAGAGAGTTTATTCCGATATCTTTGTCCTAAATTTTGATTGGGATAAAAATAAAAACTAAGATATTCCACTAAAAAGCTAAATTACTAATTTGGTCCTCTCCAAAAATGACAGAAGAATTCTGAAAATAATCAGAATAAGATAATGTAATAGTTGTAAATATATTTAATTTTTAACCTAATTAGATTTTTTTGGCCTTTCTTCAAATGAAATAATAAATTTATTTATCTCGTTGCCGAACTAAAATGGTGGTTCTGAAATTTTGATAGGGATGGAAGGCAGATGGCTTCAAACAAATACGATATTATTATTATTATGATATTTGTCTCAATCCGTATCTTAGATGGCAAAGATGTCATTTAAGTTTGCATGATATCTTCCGGGAACGATCGCCATCTCAAAGTGGGCACGGTGATGCTTCTTGCACAAGCTATGTAATGTAATTTATATCAACCGGATTAGATCGGATCATATCAAAGAGAGATTGCGCTCAATGGATTAAGTCTAATTATTTTATTTGGTTATTTAGTTTATTTAGAGTCTTAGATTTTATTTAATTAGTTAAATTCAGCTATGCGCAATTTAAAAAAAATATTTGTAAAATATTCTACAGATATTTAAATAATATCAAATTAGTTGGATAATATCATAACCTCTAGATCTACAAATTTAGTATTCACGACTTCTCTTCCTATCTATGAATAGTGACTTACGGCTTATATCTTAGACATGCTTGGAATGAAAGATTAATTGGCTTTTGTACCTTCAACTATTGATTGCATCCGCTTCCACAACCCACCGCCACCATCATCTATTGTCGAGCCACCTTCATCAACTACTCGGCCTCCACTCTTTCATCACCAACATCCTATATTTAGGAATCCGTGCCTCCACCCGCGGATTCTAAATTTCGTGCAGAACCGTTACGAATCGAATCAAGCCGGTTCGTAACAGTAATTAATTCAACGACATGGGATACTGAAATCTACTTAGATTTCAATGTCCGATGACGAGTGAATAGGCCAAGACTATTAGAAGTTCATCGGTCCATCCATGACATATATCTAATTTGACTAAAAAATCTATACATTTTAAGAATTTTTAATAAACCCAATTAATTATGATTAAAATATAGCTTAAATTTTAAAAATAGACTAATTTACCCTTGCGTAATTCCAATAAACCCCACCCCGTTCCTGCGCTTATTTTGAGTTCATGTGGCAACTCTTTATAAATTAATCCTCATAATTCTCAGATTTTATACTATTAAAATTTAAAACACTGAATATTTTTCAACCCGGTCCCTCTAAAATCTATAAATGCTTCCTTCGATCGCACTGGTGATCTTTCCAATCGCAAATGGAGGTGAAGGCTAATGAGATTTGTATAGCAAATAATCAAAATATTTATATCCGTCATTCTCCTTTGTTTCTTTTTGTATTTTTCTCTAATTTTTTTCCTCTTCGTCTCCTCAGAGTTCCGTAACTCAAAAAGTACGATTAGGAAAACAAAAAAGTTGCGTTCTAGAAGGAGGATGTAATTTAGATTGTGATTTGGGGACAAGACCCGAGACGAGTTCTAGAAAAGCTCGTGTTTCGCAGTTTTTCTATTTGAACCCAATAAAAAGCTGAAATTCCAAGAGAGTGGGAGACTGCAACGTGGTAGGTCAAATGGGCCGATTGATACCACTAATCCAATTGGCCCAATGAATGCCAATTAGCCATCGGCTCGGACCCAAAGCCAGATCCGCCCCCACTTGGGCTCGTTCATGGGCTGGCCCGGCCCGGCCCCAATGTTTGAAATGATGATCTAAGCCCATGTTTTATAGCTCATCTCGGAGACTCTCTCTCTCTCTCTCTCACCTTGTAGTTTGTTTTTGTTATTAGAAAGTGAGCGAAGAAAATAATTAATTTATGAACTTTTTTTATTTTTGATTTTGGTTTGCAAAATATAAATTTAAAAAGTGGTTTTCTTTTAGTAAATTCTACTTTCAGTAAATTTAGTTATTAGAAAGTGGAACAAGAAAATATCTACTTTCAGTAAATTCTATACTTTTTGTTGTCTAATTGTAAAAAATAAGTCAAAGAAGGACTTCCTTGTCTATTAAAACTAGCTCCATTTCTTTCTTTTTAACTTTATTTCTTGAAAAGAGAGTCACTTCCTCAAATTCAGTCAATTTAGTGAACTATACCTTTTAGCAACTAATACACTTTTCACTTAAATGAGACACTTCATTGGACTCTATCTTCAAGTAGCTAAACACAACGTTAGCGTCAAAATGACACTTCATTTTGAAATTAACATAATCCAAATCCTACAATATAAACCATTTTGATATATTTAGGAGAAATAAATTTATAGTCTAATTTCGATTCATGACTCAAAAAATTAGGCATATGTATGTATCTAAACCCTAAGCAATAATATTAACCATTTGCTTAAATAAATGCGAAATAAATTTCAAAAAATAAATCAAAGATGAACATCAATATTTTTTACGTGGAAAAACTAAACGAGAAAAAAATCGCAGATTCAAACTCGGATCAATACTAATCATTAAACTTGTAGTAGTTATAAGACTGATTTACAAAACAACTCGTCGATCCTTACGACTTTGTTTTCCTCAATCTTGATCGCTAGAGCCTATGAGTCACTACTTTCTATCCTTGATCTCCAATCTTAATAATCCTCGAGATTGATCCTTCGTCTAGATGACCCTTAAGATAGTAAAACATTATAACTTTAAAAACTCCTTATCAAAAGCAATTACTAACTTTCCTAGGATTAATAAGATAAAACCAAATCCAAGTCAAAACAGAACTCTCATATGTCCAAAAATTTGCATGTTACGTGGGTACGTTCAAATGCGATCCGAGTGTATTTGAACAGTCAAAACGCGTTCTCTGTATATGTTAACGTCTGATTTCGTGTTCGAACGCCATACGAACATTGTGACTTATCTTCTCTAAAACTTAAAAATTTTTAGTCTAAATCTTATCAAAACTTGTATATATATTCATGAACATATATAAAAATATTTATATTATTTTTACTCTCACTGCTCATAATTACAACAATCAACATTTTCTCATTACAGCGTTTGGAAATAGATCTTGGATAACACAAAAGAGAATATTTCAGAATATTCATAGGTTAAACACAAACATAAATATTCGATCAATTTGATACATAGATATAAGTGGATACGACTAATTATAGCAATAATAAGGTAATATTTTGATTGGTCCAGAGAGACAAGTTCACTTCATGAACGAAATGGACTTCTAAATGAAATATAACTTGCATGAAGATAACGTGGGCTATCTTTTTTTTTTTTCTTTTTCTTTTTAAATTTTTATCGTTATCAACCCCCAATGGCCAATGCAAACAAAGTCCCAAAATTCCCCAAATTTTGTAGTACAAGAGTGTGGATCCCATGACCGGGTTGCTTAGGAGGAGACGATTAAACCATCAACAAATCCAAGTTACCCTGACAACACGCTACCTAATTTCACACCACTAGTCTACTTAATTGACACGGACTAGTGCTGCATTCTGACCACAATCAAACGAAGCTAGTTCGAAATTAAGTAGGACTAATTAGATTCATACCTCTTTAAACTATTACCTATTTTCATATACGATCATAAGGATCATTTTATTATTATTTAAAAATAAGAAATTAAAAGTAAACTAATTATCAGGGGGATATTAAATAGTTGAGAGTCAGAAAAAAGGTCTATATAAAAATAGACAACAATTTAAATATTTTAAGTGTAATTAATCTAATTAAATTTGACTAGTTAATGGCAATCCAAATTCCAAAGTGGTAGCCCAAAACACAAATCAACCATCCTAAGACCCAAATGATAGAAAGTTCTACCAACTCAAGAAGAGAGAGAGAGAGAGAGAGAGAGAGAGAGAGAGGTATTTGATATTTCCATATTCAAAGAGCTTTTCAACCATGAGAGGTCTTCCCTTAGACCTAAGAAAAAAGAAAGACAAACCCCATGGACCGTGACCAAGTCCTCCCTTCCTAATCTTTTGTTAAATTACTTAAACCATCGTAGCACCACCATCACCAACACCACAGCACCACCACCACCAGAGCACCACCATCACCACCATCACAGCACCACCATCACCACCTCTTAACCTGTAAGGAAACCTCTCCTCTCTATAAGTAGTAGTTATATTAGTCGTAGTAGTTTATGTATTAGAATCCAATAACGGCTCGTTAAAAGGAGTAGCTCCCATGGATGCAACCATAACTCAAATCCTGGAGGCATGCGGGCTAGCGAAAGAACTCGAGTCGAGTCTTGCCAACACGGCGGCCAACCATCCTCATTACCTTCTCCGATCCTGCGAGGAGATCGTCGGCGCTTTCAACGGGGCCATCCATTCCCTGCACCACTCCGTCGATCCATCTCCCTTCACTGCTACTGCACCCATGCTCTTCGCCGACCAATTCCTGCATCTCCTCCGACCTCGCGCTTCGGGCTCCGACATCCACATAACTGCGGGGGAGTTCGGCGGCTGCGGCTCCGGCTGCGGCTCCGGCTCAATATACGTTAATAGCTCGCACGACATGGATATCGAGGCGTTCGGCCGTCGGACGCAGACTGCAGCAGAGGGCTCGTCGGGTGCCGGGAGAAGACCGGCAGCCGGGTCTTCGGACCAGAGATCTAACAGGAGGAGGTAACATTGAATTCAAACCTTGAGCTAAGCTAGACTTCTGTGATCGTTTCCCACTTCTATTTGCTTGTGCTTGCTTCGAAAGTTTCAAAGGGTTTTTTTAAATTTTTTTTATTTCTTTTCCTAGTAGTGTTTATTTATATGGATGGCGATTGGGAGTTAGAATAAGGTACCGTCGATATTTACCAACACTTAGGGGGTGCTTTTTGGTTAATTTCGGGAGTTTAAAAGTTAGTTGAGATTGACCGCTGGAAAGCTAACCGTAACTGCTGATCGGATTGGATCCCCCAGGAGAGACGGCGGTGACCGGATCACCCGAAGGGTACCCGCCGTCACAACAGGAAACACCGAGAACCCCCCGGACGACGGGTACACGTGGAGAAAGTACGGCCAGAAGATAATCCTCGGTAGTAGATTCCCCAGGTAATTTTTCATTTTAAGAGTCGTGTTTTTTTCTTTCTAAAATCACTAATAGCAACGGTTTCTATCATTTTACTTGCTTATCGATCATATTCGTTTCCATTCCATCCCTCTCAAAACTTTTGGACGCTTATCTCATATGAATTGAACTACTTGTCCATGTATGATGTGCATTATTTTGGAACGTCTTTTGAGTGGATGAGAGAGAGAGAGAGAGAGAGAGTGATAGAGGATCAAATGATCGAATAATTATATAATTAATGAGTAATTGAACATGGCAGGGGATATTATAGGTGCACCCACAAGAACTACTATGGCTGCTTGGCAAAGAAACAAATCCAAAAGCTTGACGATGATCCTTATACATTTGAAGTCACCTATTGTGGCAATCATACCTGCTTAACTTCCACAAGGCCACTTCTACTCCCCTCTTTGGCACCAGATACTACCACTACTGCCGCCGTCACCACCAGTACCTTCAACAACAACAGCAACAGCAACAGCAATAACAACCACAACGACACTAATAATGATAATAATAATATCGGATTCTCACTCGTTGAAGGCATGATCACGGGGCAACCTTCAATCCTTTCGACGTCGATCCAACTCGGTAGCTGGATCTCGAGGGAGCTTGAAGGTAATCAAACTCAGAACGAGCAAGGTGGAAGAGAGGGGGATTTCCCGGTGGCGGATCTAGCGGATGTCATGTTCAATTCAGGTAGCAGCGGGAGTAGCATGAATGCAATCTTCTCCTCAAGGCAAGAGTAGAGACTAGAGAGGCATGCCTGACTGATATTAATTTGTTCATTGCTTAGTGGATTAATTAGGATAGGATGGGATTCACATTAACTTATTCTTTTTTAGCCAAATGGCTTGGAAATAAATAGCTACATAGTGTGCAAACGGGTGCACTTTTAATTCCTCGGTTAGAGTTACTGTAAGATTCTTCATTTACAATTATAAATGTACATTTAAAGATATGCTGTTTATCTATTTATTTTATTTTTTAATCTTTTTATTATTAAGAGTCATAATCCGGGTTGAAATTTATATTTGTATTCCTATGAAACAGTCAGCTAAGACCGATCTAGATAGAGATGGCAAGAAGTATATTAGGTGAAAACGATGCCCAACGTTTTATACAAGTCTTCTAGATTAATTCATGGAAGTAGTAAGTAGACGGTTTCCACTATTTATCCTGGTCAGTTCGTCTTCCCTTCCAAAAGATCTACTTTTGTGGTCATTAATTCTTTCTACTATGTTTGTTTTTTTGATAACAAAGGTAGATTTTGTATTACATATTGATTGTTCCTGTTACATAATCCGGAGCCGAAAAAGCCACTAGCTTATTAGGTACATCCAAAATCATGATTTCTTCTTAAGATAGCTAGTTGGTCTGCCACTTTATTAGCTTTCTCTATTATTTAGACATGTATAGGTTCACATAATATGCACAATAATAATAATAATAATAATAATAAGGGTTAATTACGCTAACACTTTTCAAATTATACTCAATTTTTATAAAGACTCTCTAAACTTTTTTAAGTTACAATGTCATCCCTAAATTTAGGATAGAGTGAAATAGATAACGACGGTGACGAAAAATACACAATGACCAATTATACTCATAATTAATATATCATAATAGTATTAATTTTTAAAGTAAAATAGTAAATAACTTAGTTTGTTCTCTCTCCCGTCTCCACTAGTTTTACCTTCTTAGCGCGTGAGCTAGAGGGCGATAGCAGCGAGCTCGCCGAGGCCTCCTCGTCCCACGCGGCGCGGCAACAAGCTCGGCACGACCGCCCCATCTCACGTGGCACAAGCAAGCTCACCCGTAGTGGAGACATGCTGACGCCCTCGCTCGGTCAAGGAGGGAGGGAAAGAATAGAAGGGAAGGAAGAATGAAGATAAGGGTGGTGAATCGTGAAGGAGAAGAGAGGAAGACAATTGAATATAATAATTAAAAAAATTATTTTTTTATTAGAATAACATTTTATCGTAATTAATGGGTCGTATAAAGATTACAAGGGCATTTAGGCTATTTAGAATTAATTACGTTTAATATAACTGTCATGTAAGCTGACTCGTCCAATTTTTCTGACATTATACTAACGAAATGGTGGCATTGAAATTTTTTAAAAGTTTAGAGAAGACATTGTAACCTAAAAAAGTTTAGAGGGTATTTGTGAAAACCAGGTATAATTGGCCGTAGATGTAATTAATAATACATAAATAAATAAATAAATAAAAATGTAGTCTACTTTAGCCCACTCGGGCTAGTTCTTGGGCCAGGGTGAGGCTTAGGCCTCATGTAGGCTCACTCAGGCCTGATTAAGTTTGAAGCGGATCGTATACGGCTGGGATCGGTCTATAAACTATTGGGCATTCTTATTTCTTAGAATGGACGAATAATCAAGGGATATCTATACTTAGATATTTTGAACTGTTGCCCATTTTAATGTAGAGCCATTTGTTTATTTTTTGTGGAATATTGACGTCCCTAACTATAATTCTTTTTTTAAGGAATGCCCTTTCCGTTATTTTAGTTGTTAGAGTTTTATTACAATATATTATGTGATTAATTTTATGCATTCTAGGAGTCATTTTATTTTTATTTGAGAAGAAAATTGAAGGTAAAATGATCGCTGTTTGATGTTGTTCATTAACATCATCAAGGAGAGAGATTTTTTCATAATTTAGAAGGTCAATACGTAGATAAAAACAAAAAACAAAATATATACATGTGAAAATAAGCAATAGTATATAATATTTTAGTATAATTATCCTGATAATGATATAGTTTTCCCATTGCTATGTTTAGATCTCATTTAGTCGGTGCATAAGCCTTCTTTATTTGCAAATTAATCCTCATCTCTCTAGAAATGTACATAAATATTATGATCAACATTTTATTTTATGGACAGGAAGACTGAAACAATTCATTAATACTTAAAAGTTACTAACACAGCCTGAAACATAAAAACGACGGGGGATAGAGCTACGACTAACCTCATATACAATACTATTATTAAAAATAAAATCAAGCCCGTCAATACAAATAAGGAGCAAAGTGATGAGTAGTAAGCCTAGTAAATTCGCAGGGGCAGAATGACTTGACTCAACTTGTAGGTTCTTTCAATTCAATATCCAACACACTATCCTGAAAAATCTCCAAAGGTAGGAAGATTAATTATCGCCCACCAAGAAACAACGGAAAAGGAAAAGAACTCGTACAACACCCTAAACTAACCAACAGTGTAAAACAAAGTCATGAACCCACAAAAAGTTTCGTACAAGATTCAACTATCATTGGAACAATTAGATTAGATATTGTGCGAGCATAGACTGCTACCATGAATAGGTGGTTCTGTACTTGCCCCTCACCTATCAATTCCTCCCCGACGCAGTGAGCAGAGCAATACCCAGTCGTTAGAAAGGAATTAGAGAAAGGGGAAGGTTGGCGGCAGCGATGCAACTATGACCATGACTAAGGGAGAGGGTGGAGGAGGGGAGAGAAGGATTCGGGCAAATGAAAATGACCAGAGCAACGCCTTGGAGGAAGGTGCGGCTCGGATGCAATGAAAAGGTTGGATCTGGCCGGGGCGGCGGCAAGTCATGGAAACTGGCGAGGGAGCAACGACATAGCAAGTATTTTGCGACATGGGCGGCGACGACAACAGTGAGCGTCAATGGAAAGGAGCACGACGGAGATAGAGAGCAAGACAGAGATGGAGGAGGAGGAAGGTGAAATGAACAGTGAGAGGGGAGGGGGACGACCGGTGAGAAGAGAGCAGCTTTGGATGAGGACAAGGAAGAAGTGAAGATAAAAGGAAAGGAGAATAAGTGAAGAAGAAACAAGGGAATGAAAAAAGATAGGTAGTGAGGTGGGCCCCGCAATGGAAGAGAGGAAAAATCTTGTGCCAAATCGTAAAATAGCTAGGATAAATTCTGGATAGAGAGAGATTCACTCAAATATGATCAACGTGTATAATTTACATATTTTTCTTATGCTAAATCGTGTGACAAAACCGTTTTATTTATTAAGATATTCATAAATCCCACAAACTATGCTAAACGATGCATGTGGTCTAAAGAAACACCCACTCCGAATCATGAAGCTTTGGTCCAATTAGGCTTCAAATCGCCCTTTATACTTTGCGTGGAAGGCTTAGCACCGTTGGATCCAAATTCCCAAGATATGAATTAAATCCCTCTTTGATGGACTACGATTTCGACACGTGGCTCCGAATACGCCAAAAAACTCTCTAAAAAATATTAACCTCTGTTCACACACGAGAGTTTCGAATAATTGGTTCATATTTCCGGATAAGCCAATTTCACTTTGTGTCTATTCCAACCAAAGTGCGAATAACTTATCCTTCTCAAGGATAACGATGAACCCCATGCACTGTATTCTCCCATGTGGCGGATCCCAAGAGAGGTTGCCGCCTCCCCACGCCACCAACAGTACTAGAGAAGGGCATTCTCGTAATTACCGGACCTCTGCTTTAAACTTTCTCCGTATCTAGTGGTCCCGGGAATATCCAACTTGCTTTAAATTTAGTGCTCGACGAAGCTACCGCGATCAAGTGCAGGTGACGGAGCATGAGCTACTCCCCATGCCGTCATCCAAACAGCATCACCAAATTTGTCCACTTTCAAAACTACTTGTTTTCCATGCAGCTTCCAAAACTACCCCACCCTTCAATTATATAAGCCCACATCTCTTCCCCCTAGTCTTCTTGACTCAGGAAGCATATGGCCTCTTCTAGTAGCCAAGGGGGTTATCCGCCTATGGAGAGCGTTATCCAGGATCTACTCAAAGGGAAGGAATTAGCCACCCAGCTCAAGAGCTTGATCCACGGGTCTCTGGCGGAGAATCCAGTGGCGGGAGACCTCATGGGTGAGATCTTGGGGACCATCTCCAGGGCTATCTCGGCGCTCGACGCCGTTTCGTCCCCTTGCGAAGATGATGTGAAGAGTGAGGTCTCCAGTGGGAAGAGGAAGGCTGCTCCGGGGACTGGTAACAGGAGAGGAGGAGGCTACAGGAGGAGGTGAGGTTTCTCTCTCGCCCATCCCTTTTCACCCTTGAGGTGGGGGGGTATTTTGGTCATTTGAATCTATTTTCTTTCCGCGATGACGAAAATGCCCTTGGGAATCTAGGCATTTTACGGGCATTTTATACTTGTCGGCTAAGGCTTACTCTCTGCTTTTTTGGGGGTTCATGGCAGGACTTCATCTTGGAAAAGAATCGCCATGGCCAAAACTTTGGACGACGGCCATACATGGCGCAAGTACGGTCAGAAAGATATCCAAAATTATAACCAACCAAGGTGTGTTAATTTGTCACACATATTTATATTGGTGCAGCTTACCGAAGTAATTAATCTCACTCTTGAATACCTCAATTGATGGTTTAATTTTGATCTTCTTGTAGGAGCTACTTCAGATGCACCCACAGGCCTGACCAAGGTTGCAATGCCCAGAGGCATGTGCAGAGATCGGAGGATGATCCCTCCACATATATCATCACATACATCGGTGAACATACATGCAGGGATCCATCCACCATCATCGTAGAAGCTCCCACTCCCGGGGAGTCTTGCCTGATTAACTTCGGATCTAACAAAAATACCTTCTTCAGACAAGAATCTTCCTATGTTCCAATGAGCACGCCATTCCGTTCCCTGAAGCAGGAGCACTGCGATGAAGACGTGTTGAGCAATCTCACCCCTGGAAGCTCGTCGCAGACTTACGCTGCTCCGGCGGATCAGGCGGCGACGCAGATCACGATGCCGGCACCGGACCAGGGAGATGTGACATCTAGCTTCCACTCTATTCATGCAAGCCTGGACATGAGCTTCATGGGAGCAAGCTCTTCTGAGATTGACGACTGGATGTCTGCATTTGCTCAGGATGACTTCCTCCATAGCTAAACTATAGGGACATATGGATTGCATTTATCTAGTGCCCAAGGCTAGATCGTGTAATCTTAGAGGATATTTTTCTCATCTATGTATGTGAGCAATCTTGTAAATAATTTTCTTCCCATGCTTGCTTCCAAGCATCGTGCCTTACTTTTGTTTCACTTTTGGATCCACAATTGTCCAAAGATAAATTAAGTCCACTTCCCCTATTCTTTAATTAGCCCAACATGGTTTATGTCAAGCAGTGCACACAAATTGGAATTTTGACCAGGGCTTCAATATTCAGAAAGTAAAAAAAGAAAAGTGCAACTCCTTAAGAGACAAAAACTCAATTTTGCCTCGTTAAAAATTAAAAAAAAACTTATATAATATGAGCTCCTTTCACTATTTCTCTTTGCCATGTTATGCGTCATATCTTCTGGCATCTTTATCTCTAAGGTGGGGACTTTATTCTGTTCCATCCCAACCTCCACAGGATTTTGGAAATAATTGGTGATCATGGTCCTCCGAAGTTTTTTTTTTATTAATTGCTAATCTAAAGTCAAAAAGATTTAATTACATTGCAGTTCCAGCTTCTCTTTCAAGTAGAAAAAAAAAAAGGGGGATAAAGATCATGATCAAGCTATTCTTTACTTTCAATCAAACCATGACATCCTCAAGTTTGGTAATCGACGTGTGCTTGGACTTGTTCTTGTCCTTTCTAATGTCTAGTCTTTTAATCATACGACTTAGTAAACAATCCAAAGACTTAAAACTTATTATTGTACCTCTTGGCATTACGGACGAGTCATTAGCATTACAAAGTCTAAAATTAGTAGTCATTTGGCGTCCGTCAAAGTCTACTACGATCACAAGAGACAGACAACATGCGGAGAAAACTACTAAAACTAATCCTAGTTTAGAGCATATTAATTGCCTGATGTTGGGATTAGATTAGTAATAATTAAGATTTAATCAAGTATGACAGCTAATGCTTGCCAATTATAGAAGGAGATTTTTATCTTTCGAGTAGTTTACCTTATCATCGGACATGTGGTCGTACACTTGCTAGTTGCATGCATGTGACATTAGGTTGTTAATGAGATCAATGATCTAGAAGAGATGTACTAATTTAATTAGGACATAAACTAATGAAGGTTAGTGCCCTAATCTCTAGAAGGACAGGAAGATCAAATCCTATGGAGGTACTTAGTGTTTATTAATTATTATAATTAAGTTGGTTTTGATTCAACTGCTGCTACCTTTTTTTTTTGGGTGCAAAATTGTTGAGTCGTTATTCTTAGTGGTGTCCCCCAGCTTGTATAAATGAAATAATTTTTTGATTGAAAGTTAGTCGTGTCGGTCGTGTGTATAGGACCTCGAGAAAACAAACAAAGATAATATATATTATTAATTTTTCATTATCCATTTCAGTTGAGATGGCTCATGTGGATTCATAATTAGTACAATTGGAGATATTGTTTTTTTAATACTCAAATTGTTCAAATTGAGAATAGATCTTTTGAGAGATAAAATGATGTTTTTCTTTAGGAAATGGTCACAGAGAATTCGTTCTTTCCAAACAGATATTTACACGCCTAATGCATAGTTTAAATGTACCATAGTTTAAACAAACTGCACTATTTCACAAACAACAATAGCGATAGCATGATATAAAATACATCGTATCAAAATCAAAGAGATCTAGCTTCTAAGGGCTCCCTCGCGAGCACTCTGGTCTGAATCAAATCGTAGAGCACACGTACAAAAAAAAAAATGATGAACACAAGATCAACGGTATCGCTGGTGGTGTTTTTAGCTACATGACGGTAGCAACAAATCCTTTCCTAAACTTAGATTCGAGCAATCTCCATCCTTAAAATCTTCACCACATCTACATCTTACGCCTTGACCTAAGCTCATATCATAACCTTGACTATGGTATCTTTGAATAAGAGCAAATTAATTGAGCTTGCCAAGACAAGTGAAGGCTCGATGTATAAGAAAAGCATCAATTATAATTAATTATATAAGGATGGTATAGATTATATTGTGACAACATTTGATTTTGGTGTTAAAGTCGAGGCAACTAGACAATGGGAATAGCTGTGAAGACGGGGGTTGGATAGGTGGCGAGATAAAAAGAAGACGACAGTGAGGGGGAATAGCAAAGGAGCTCTCCTAGCCACTCGAGTTAGGAGAGGAAAGAGGAAGAAGACGACCGGTGACGACGATAGGAGGGAAAATGTGATTAAAACCCTAAGAGATAAACAAACAAAAAAAGAAGAAGGAAAGAAGTGAATTCACTTCAGAAGGGGTTGGAATAAGTCGCAACTTTTCTTTTGGGCCCAACAATTAGTTGAGCTTCGCAAGTGTTTGATCATTATGTCTGTATGGGTAAACTGCACTGGGAAAAGTGATTCGATGCCTAGTGCCGACTATAACAGCGGTGGCCCAGATCCCAACCCAAAACTTATCACCTTCTTTCCATTCCTCCATCACAAGCATATGCGAGGTTTAAGAACTACGAAGAGTTAGGAAGCAATTAGTGTTATTCTCTTCTTGCTTCGATAACAGTGACGATGGGTGCCGCCGCGACGGGCCCTGGGTTGGCCAAATTTTTGTCGCCGCGCCGCCGACCGCAATTGACGGACATCGCCACCGCCGCCGCGTGGGTCATCGCAGCCACTACCACCGCCCTTTGGCTTGTCCAGGTGAAACCAATCTTTATCTCTCTATTCTAGCTAATTCCACTCTTTACGTATGATTGTGTGATGATTCGATGAGGAAAGATGGCATCTTTGCATGTGAGACTGGGTCTCTCTGTAATTTGTTTCCTCTCGTGGTACTTTTGATCATATGGATGGATGTTAGATTGGTTCTGCGCATGTGGGACTTTTCATTATAATACTAGATTTTATATGATCCTCGAAATTAGATTCTCAAGATTTAGTGAAGCAAGGATCAGGGATAACTCTTTGAAGAAGGCTGAAGCATGGTGTTCAAAGTAAGTTGAGATTTTATTGTCAATTTATCTATTTATTTTGAGAGAAATAATTAAGCACTGGCTGACAACAAATTATCAAAGTAGGTAAAAGTATTAACAATCTGATATGCTGTAGGAATTAAGATGATGAAGCATACTTACATGGTAAGAATTTTCACAGTTGCATCAGCTGTAACATTTAGGCATCATTCAAAGCCATAAGATGAAACGATATCATTAACTCAGCTTATCCATCATTTAGAGGTCGACATTTATATGTAAACAAGCAAATATATATATAAATCTTGTCTTGATTTGTCCTATCTACTATCAAGCTTCCTGGGTGACTGCAGTCGCAGGGCAAAAGACATATCGGATACTTTTGTCTTTGTATAATAGGACAATTAGCTTACAAGAGGTGGAGGATGAGGAGATTCTAAGGAATTGAAAGATGGACTCTATTGGACCTGTGGGAAGCCACATACTTCTTTTGTTACTGTTATTCTCCATTACAATATATACATTACTGATTTTTATGATATCTTTCCTCATCTTTATCAACTATTAATTTGTCATATCCTTATTGTTTGTCATTTTTTAATGCTTTCCAGCCTTTTGATTGGCTGAAGAAGAAGCTCTTTGAGAAACCACAACCTGAGGCATGAAGCTCCTTGAGGTTCTGGTGAATAAAAATTTTGCTGGATAACTTAAATGAGATACACCCTGTTTTATTGAAAATTCCTATTGTAGGTTTCTTTTGTATATAGAGCTTACTCTCGAATTTTAATGGAATGATCTGCTTATTTTTAAAGAATAACATATCTTTTGTTCATGTATGTCCTGTCTGTGTGAATCGTGCTTGATCAGACAATATAAGCAAACTCAGGTAAATTATAAGACTGCATACAGCAGTATATTGATCATCTTCTTTGTTAATCACTGGCACTTTCAGTATCGAGGTTATTTGACTGTTGGATGATGAGGTAATATTGTAAGAATATATGCAGATAGTGAGTGTGGCTGGTGCTTTCTTACTTGTATGTGCCCATCTGAAATGGATCAGAATAGAATTATCTATTATTCTTATAGTTACTTTCCATGTAATTATGCTGCTGCTGGTCACACACTTCCTTTTTTTTTTTTACTGCTCAGTTGATCTTCTGTATTCAGGGATTAACCTGCTTTCCAACTTCCAATGCTTCTACCAGTTCCATTGTCTGTTTTTTGCTTTACATGAATAGATGGACACAATGCACTCATCTAGACTCCTAGGAGAGGTCAGGAGACAATATCTTGGCAGGCATACGTTGGTTGAAACAGTGCACACATGGTGACTATGACTATGAAGTGCATGTCTAGATTAAAAAAAAAATGAAGTGAATATCTAGTGACTACAATGGACTTTATTAATGATTTGACTGATCTTGGTTTTAGTCATAAGCATCTCGGTAGGACCTTCTAGGCTACTGTTCATTTTCTTCAGCACACTAGTAGATAGGGACAGATGGATTATGATGTTGGAATACATAATCCCAAGTGATATTGAAACAATGAAATCTTTTGTGGTCTCCTTCCTTCTCCTACCCTCTTAAAGGTGAGGCACATTGTTTGGCTTCGTGGCTGTCATCCATTGACACTAACTTCTTATGAAAAAGGAATTGACTATACGCATTAAATTGACAAAGGCCTAAACTTTGGAAGTAGTATTTCTCTGACTCTTTTAGTGATGTCATGGATGCTTCAAGAGAGCCAATTTTTAATGGAACTTAATCTTTAAAGTTAAGCAGTTACTAGAAGAGCAGGTTAACCTGTGAAATCTCTTGGACATTTGCAATTTAGTCTTCCCTGTTTGTTGCCCTTCTCTCTCCTCTGCAAGCACATAAGAGATTATTTTGTCTCAGAGAAAGTGTCCATCCTTGACACTTTACTACATATTTTGATCTGCAGAGTATTCTAAATTGATACAGATCTTGTTGAAGAGCTTAAAGCATTCTTCAGGATCATTTGCGGTTTTTCTTTACCAAGATTAAAGATAAATCAATTCTTCCATCACTTTTTTCTGTTAAAAAAAAAACTCAACAATGCAAAGATCGGTAAGGACAACACAGTGACTAGTTCTATTAGCTTATGAAGATACCAGAATAAGCTTGAGTTTGCTCATATTAGATCTAACTTGAGTTTGCTCCTATTAGATCCAAACTCAACTAGCTATATCATTGATGCCACTAGTACTTATCACAATTTTGCTACATTATCTGTCATCTAAAGTCTTTCTGAGTGCTAGTTGAGTAAACAATGACACCTTATCACTTCTCTACAACCAATCAAACATAGTTCCCCTCATCATAAGTAAGATTACATAACTACTACATATTAAATATTAAATAGGCTAGCAGATCATTAGAAGTGCCTAAGGTGGTGGTTGGAGTGGTGATGCCTGTACTCATCCAGCCCACAGAATAGCAAGACAGGGTAACAAGCCACAAAGAGGCATCTCCCAAACCCCCTAATATCGGAAGTAAACAAAAAATATGGGCAATAACAGCAGGCCATTGGAAGATTGTCCGTTTGGCTATTAATCTTACCCTGGTGGTGGTGGTGATGATGATGATGAACGATGTTGCTTCTATCAAAGATGAAAAGAATACACTGATGAGACAGAATAAGAAGACCAAGATATGAGAATTGAGAGGAAATTAAAGTAAGAACCTGCATCAATAAGATCTTAAGACAAATATAATGAATCTTAACTGCAAATATGAATATATATATATATATATAGATAGATAGATAGATAGATAGATAGATAGATAGATAGATAGAGAGAAGAGAGGAATCAACCGTACCCCTTAAAAAAGTATGGCCTTTGGTTTCTGGAGGAAGAGGCAACATGGAACCTCCAAAATTAGAGTCACAAGCCCAAGCAGATGTATATCCTATTTTTTACTTCAAAAGAACCAAGACCAAGTTGGCAAGTTCAACAAGAAAGACGCCTTCTTAAATTCCTTGCTTCCCTCTTATATATATATATATATATATATACCTTATCGATTTGGGTTCCCTATAAATCACGACGCTTACATGTTGAAACCCTGCTTACCCGATCTTTGTTTGTTCTGATGTTCGATATCCGGCTCAACGCCCGGCTTTCTTGATTTAAAAGAAGATACGATTTTTCGACATGCGTCTTCTTCCTTGATCTCAAAACTTCGTAGAAAAAATCTCTTCTCGGTTTATTGATTTGGCGCGAGGATGAGAAGAAAGCTATTGTTTTCCATCTGGGCTTTGGTTCTACTGGTTTCCCATGCCGGGAGATCAGTAGAAACAAAGATGTCTATGACTGCGCCATTTGTACCTTTGGGGTTCCTCGGTACGGCGGAACAATGCGAGGGATTGTGATTTACCCCAAGATGAATAGGAAAGGTTGCAGGAACTTTGAAGAATTCGAATTCGACCTCTCTTTCAAACCAAAAGCATGAGGTCCTCCCCACCTGAAGATTTTTCTTGAGCAAGCTGCGGAAATCACAGTGCATCAATTATGGTAGATACTGTGCTCCCGACCTGAAGAAGGAATTTACAACAGGGTATGATGGAAGAGATGTGGTGGGATTACGTGACTGAATCTGCAGTTAGATATGTCTAA
This sequence comes from Typha latifolia, assembly GCF_019914945.1. Classification (NCBI taxonomy): domain Eukaryota; kingdom Viridiplantae; phylum Streptophyta; class Magnoliopsida; order Poales; family Typhaceae; genus Typha; species Typha latifolia. The sequence goes on along the minus strand of NC_133087.1, from coordinate 1,678,375 downwards.
TGAAAGGAAAAATTATATATAATAAGGAATGTGCAGAACAAGTTATTGTGTCACTGGGTAAATTCTCTTATTTTTTATCTGACAAATCACATGCACTGTTTTGCAAATGAGAAACTTATGATTCCATCTGATTTCTTGCAGGCTTAAAGCCTTAGACTTAAACCAGATAGATGATTGTATTGGTGATCCTAACGCAGATGATGAGAATCCTATGCTCAGAGCTGAACAAGATGAACAGGTGAGATATTTATATCTCATCTTAACTGACAATATTATTTCTTGGTCATAACTTTGAGCTAACATTATTAACTTTCCTACTAGTTCTGATTCCATTAGTTTCTGCGGCTTTGCTCCTAAATTGGTCAAGATTCTCGAAGGGCAAGTCTTGTTGTTAACAATAAACAAATACAGAGGTGATTAAATGGTTATGATATGAAAAACCAAATTTATGGAGGTTTGTACTCCTTACCAACACTTATCTGCAGTTAGGTAAACTGCACAAACTTCAGTGCTCAAAGAGATACTTTCGGGCTTTTGAGGAGACAGACTGATGTAGTTACTTCCTTGAGTGAAGGTTTGTGATACTTTTCAAGTGTTGTGTTATTCTTTGGTTAAGACTACTTCAGATAAACACACGAAGGCTTCAACGCTGACAAGTTTAGAAAATATTGGAGGATGGTGGCGAGATAAGACCTCCAGTGATACTGCACACAAGGTAGTTTCTGGTTTAGTGATTCAAAATGCTACTCTAAGTTTTGCTATATTGACGCTTGTTAAGCTTTTAGACGTCTTGCCTATTGTTGAAGAACTTTCATGGGTGCCCTATCGAGCAGGGAGTGGAACTTAATGGTGATAGATATACCCATTATGAAGGTAGTCTTCAACTTTAAATTCTTGAAATTGCATGGCTTACAGAATGGTTTTATAATGACCTATTAATAATAAAGAATCTTAAAGAGTTACAGTTTGTGACCTGCCTTAGAGGTTGGAAATATTAAGTGATGTTTATCACATATATGCGAGCATTTCCTGCAAACCTGTTTATCATCTAATCTGAGCATTTTTTTAATCAGAAAACTATGAAATTAACCAATACTGTGAGATGAATTTTGCTGCAACTGATCAAGTTTGAGCATCTAGTTCAGTAGTCAACTATCCCTTGTGGATACTATTTAGGTAAAGTCTCTACTTTGGACGTCAGCTAGAGCTTACTGTGGGTTATTTACTTTGGACTGGCTGCAGCCGGAGTTGGAGGTTATGCAGCATACAAATATAGAATAAGGGTAATGGGATTTACATCAGAAAGGTTTTCTCATGAGTGAAAACTTATGAGAAAGAACAGATTGAGTTGTGTACCTAAATTAAAACTTAAACAGATAATCTGCATATTAACTTCTTTTTTCCTTCTCTTTTTTTTATGAACTTAGATACTTGCTTCTGAATCATCAAGAGAAGCCCAGCATCTGAGAGTTACTTAAGAATCTCCACTCTGCAAAATTAATTCTGGTGTTTTAACTTGTCGAGGTGTTGTCAGAACCACCTCACACAGTCTCTCCTCAATAATCATGCTTTTGTTGCTTAGTTTGATTTGTTAAGTTCTTTCTTGAAATGCTTCCTTCTTCAAGTTGTCTATTATACATCTGGCAATCTTGTCCTAGTTCATAATTGACCTCTTCTTAATTCTGGTGAATAGAACTCTAATCCTGTTTGCTTTCACAATGGAATATGAATGATTAACTCCATCATTTGTATAACCTATTCTAGCCTCGTTCTACTTGATCTGACTTTATCCTTGTTACATTAAGCTTTTCCTTTTCTAATCTTCAAGCTTTATGTTTCATGGACAAATTTCACAACTGGGTTCTTCGAAAATGTGGGCAAGATTCTTTCTTAGATGATTACGATCATCACATATGGTCCTTCTCAAGGGACCATGTGCTCATACTACTTACCCAAAAAAGTGGCATCACATAGGAACATGATAGTAGCATATTATCCGTGGTACATGCCAAGATTTTATAGTTTCAAAATATATTGGATGAGCTGCCCGCATAAAAGCTTATATGCAGCAACCCCGTACCTAATAATTGTACGGTCTCTCATAGTAGCGTAAATAAATGTGATGAACAAACTGCCCTCTTTAATAGAAATTTATGAGACCCACGACATCACTGGGCCATCCCAATCACTTCTTTTTCAAATTTAAATATTCTCAAGTCGAGGTACTACGCTCGCCCAAATTTATACGGCAGGCTAATTTTCATGTAAATTTTGAATTCAAAAATTTCCTATCACCATAAGTTGGGGGAGTTGAGGGGAAGTTGTTAAGTTAGCCCTTGTCGGAGGCCAGTGGAACTTGTCGTGTTCTGCCACGTGAGCAGCCTCGTACTAAAAGGCCGGGTTCACTTTCTTCGAGTGTTCACAAGAGTAGCCATTGGCTTTCGGGCAAACTCTCCCTCTCTTCTCTTCTCCTCGCTTCTCTTTCTTCTAACCTTTTGCGGCGACGAGGTGGGTTCTCTTCTATCTTTGATCTCAAGAGAGCTTTCTTCTCCTGGTTTCTATCCCTGTTCTTAGCTCTATTCTTGATTTGCCTGGATAAAATCTTCTCCTTGGTCTGACTCTTTCTTGGAATAATCCGCTTCTTCCTTTCTGTTTTCCAGCTTTCAAACGAAGAAAATATCAAGAAAGTTGGCTTCTTGTTGTTTAAACTCGAAGAGGAGAAAAACCCAACTCGGAGATGAGGAGTCTTCTTACTAGAAAGCTTCTCCTCTCCCGGTAATGAGGCAGTTTGCTTCTATCTTCGATCTCTGGGAGAGGTTTATTAAGGTCTTATCTCTTAACTCTGTTATTGATTTTTCTACATTGAAGTCTCTATTTTATCCTTTCCCTTTTTGAATAAATTCTTTTTTGTCCCTTCGCTCCAGCTCTATTCAAAGAAACATTGGTGAAAACAGAGGAAAGATCAAAGAAACTTGACTTCTTGCTATTTAACTCAAAGCGGGGCAAAACCCAACTCGGAGATGAGGAGTTCTCTAGCGAAAATAGCAACTTTTCTCCTCTTCTTGTCCCTCTTGGCCGTATCGAAGAGTACCAGCCTCAATGATGACGTCCTCGGCCTCATCGTCTTCAAGGCCGACGTGATTGACCCAGAATCCAAGCTCCACTCGTGGAACGAGGACGACGACCACCCTTGCAGTTGGGTCGGGGTCAAGTGTGATCCCAAGTCTAACCGCGTGACCGAGCTAATCTTGGATGGCTTCTCCCTTTCCGGAAAGATTGGTCGCGGTATTCTCCAACTCCAATCCCTGGAGACTTTATCCCTGTCGCGGAATAACTTCTCGGGTGGAATTAGCCCGGACTTAGTCCGGCTCGAGAGCCTTCACACCCTTGATCTCAGTGAGAATAATCTGTCTGGTACTATCCCGGATGACTTCTTTGGGCAATGTAGGTCCATTAGAGCCATCTCCCTGGCTAAAAATGCCATCTTTGGGGAGATTCCCCGCAATATTGCCTCTTGTGCAACGCTTGCAGCTCTTAATTTGTCATCTAATCATCTCTCTGGATCTTTGCCAAGCGGTCTTTGGTCAATGAACGTGCTGAGATCACTCGACCTTTCTGAGAACTCTATTGTTGGCGATATCCCTGTTGGGATTAGTCGAATGTACAATCTCAGGTCGATTAGCTTACGAGGGAATCTGCTCACAGGCCAGCTGCCTGAAGATATTGGAGATTGTTTGCTGCTAAAATCGATTGATCTCAGTGAAAATTCACTGTCTAGGACCTTACCAGAATCGATGCGGAAGCTTTCTACTTGCAGTTACTTGAGGTTGAGCTCAAACTCGTTCAGTGGGGATGTCCCTACCTGGGTTGGAGAAATGAAAAGCCTTGAGATTCTAGATTTATCCAGGAATAAATTTTCTGGTCAGATTCCAAGTTCATTAGGTGAGTTGCAGTTCTTGAAGGAGTTGAAGCTTTCCAGAAATGGCTTCACTGGGAGTTTGCCAGAGACAATCTCCAGTTGCAAAAGTCTGTCAATTGTGGACTTCAGTTGGAACTCGTTGACGGGTAATCTTCCGTCATGGGTTTTTGAATTGGATTTGCAGCAGATTTTGATTTCAGATAATATATTGAGTGGCACAATACAGGTTCCTGTAGACACTTTATCAACTGCGCAAATCTTAGATTTATCAAGCAATGCCTTCTCTGGTAAAATACCAGAGGAAATTTCTAATCTTCAAAGCTTACAGCTGTTAAATCTGTCTTCAAATGCGCTACCAGGTTACATCCCAGCAAGTGTTGGGAAGATGAAGTCTTTGGAAGTTCTTGATCTAAGTGGGAATCGGTTAAACAGTAGCATCCCATTAGAGATTGGTGGAGCAGTCTCCCTAAAAGAGCTGAGGCTGGAGAAGAACTCACTCATTGGAGAAATTCCAAATCAGATTGGAAATTGCTCTTCCCTCACATATCTGTAGGTTTTCCCTCTTCTTTCATATTCAGATTATTGGTTATTAGATCTAGTTAAATGATACATGTATTAATGTATTTCTTCTCTGGCTGTTTGGAAATCTCCAAACAATCTCCCTCATTTTTATGCTGTAGGTTTTAGATTGATATGTTAATCGGTGTATTTTTTTCAATTTCTATTTTTGGTTGTATGGTGATCCCAATCAGTAATCTGTTTGCTCACATTATTTTCTTTTGTTTGTTCGACACTACAGGGATCTCTCACAGAATTATCTCACAGGCCCCATACCCCCAACCATAGCCAACCTCACCAATCTTCAAACCATTGATTTGTCTCAGAACAAGCTCACAGGAACCTTACCTAAGCAGCTCTCTGACCTCCCCCACCTCCTCTCCTTCAACATCTCCCACAACCTCCTCACCGGAGACATCCCCGCTGGAACTTTTTTCAACACTATCCCCCCTTCCTCCGTATCTGACAATCCTGGCCTCTGTGGCTCTGTTGTCAATAAATCTTGTCCTGCCGTCCTCCCCAAGCCTATTGTCCTCAATCCCAATGACTCATCATCTGACCCGTTATCGGAACCCACATTGCCTCCTAATGGCCTTCGCCACAAGAAAATCATCCTAAGCATCTCTACCCTTGTTGCAATTGGTGCCGCTGCCATAATTGCCATCGGCGTAATCACCATTACAGTCCTTAACATCCGAGTTCGTGCTTCTGGCTCCCACTCTGCTGTTGCCTTGGCCCTCTCAGATGGCTATCTCAGTCAATCACCCACAACAGATGCAAATTCTGGAAAGCTTGTTATGTTTGCCGCTGGTGACCCTGAATTTAGTGCTAGTGCACATGCACTCCTAAACAAGGACTGCGAACTAGGCCGTGGAGGCTTTGGTGCAGTATATAAGACTCTGCTCCTAAATGGCCAGCCTGTGGCTATTAAAAAGCTCACTGTTTCGAGTTTAGTCAAATCACAAGATGATTTTGAGAGGGAGGTGAAGATGCTTGGGAAAGTACGACACCGCAATCTTGTGACACTCGAAGGCTATTATTGGACACCATCCCTTCAACTCCTCATATATGAGTTTGTTTCTGGTGGTAACTTATACAAACACCTCCATGAGTGCTCTGCTGCAAATTCCCTCTCTTGGCAAGAAAGGTTTGATATAATTCTTGGTATTTCGAGGAGTTTAGCATATCTCCATCGCCACAGTATCATTCACTACAATCTGAAGTCAAACAACATTCTGCTTGATGGTTCTGGTGAGCCCAAGGTTGGCGACTATGGATTGGCTAAGCTGCTACCAATGTTGGACCGGTACGTTTTGAGCAGCAAGATCCAGAGTGCACTTGGTTACATGGCACCTGAGTTTGCATGTAGGACAGTGAAGATCACAGAAAAATGTGATGTGTATGGATTTGGAGTGCTGGTGCTTGAAATTTTGACAGGAAGAAGACCTGTGGAGTACATGGAGGATGATGTGGTAGTACTATGTGATCTTGTAAGGAGTTCTCTCGACCAAGGAAGGGTGGAGGAGTGCATGGATGAGAGGCTTTGTGGAAAATTTCCTCTTGAGGAGGCTGTTCCAGTGGTTAAATTGGGTTTAATTTGCACTTCGCAGGTGCCATCGAATAGGCCAGACATGAGCGAGGTGGTGAACATACTGGAGCTGATCAGATGCCCTCAGGATAGCCCAGAAGAGGAGTTGGGTTAACGTTCTTCTTTAACTTTTTATTTTGAAGTCCATACCCAGTTGGTCCTGTTTGTTTAAATGAGAAGAGAGTAGAAAGGTGCTGAGCTTTGGTAGCATTGTGACAGATGACAAGGCATGTGGTGATGTTCTTAGTTTGTGTTTGGGGGATGATATATGCTTCTTTCCTTCTCAAGAATTTTGTATTGGTGCAACCTGCTGCCAGAATTTATCTGTCACCAGGTTCTACTAATGTGAGACTCTATTGAAGGTTATGGTAATTCCCTATTATTGCAACATATTCCTGTTTGATCCATAAGAGTTCTAGCAATTTCTCATAGATTATCTGTGGACTTAGTAATCATAGACTACATCAACTCAATTAAATAGGAAAAACAGATCTCAACTGTTAGCTGTAGGGATGGTTTTCCATGAGAAGTCCTGGTCCTGCTTTTGAACATCTCCAATCCGTAATTTCTATCATGTGTTTCAGTGTTTTCGATAACTACTCGGTCATTGTGACCACAGTGCTAGACTATAATGACTATAATTTTTACTAAGAATCTTCAATTAGGTTTAGAAGAATATATTTCCACATATTTTACTACATGTTAATGTAAAAAATGCTGTACACAATTCCTCTTGTTTTACTATTTCACAGCCTCTCTGGATATTTCATACTTCTCACATTCTTACTGTTGCCAGCTTATTTTTCATGCAACTGAGACACAGTTTGATGTGTGACATTTGCCTTTTGTGAGTGAAGAAATGCCAAGGCTACCGCAGCATTTAGCAAATGTTACATCAGTTCCAAGTTCAAAAGAATGCTAGAGCCTAACAGTATGCTCTAATGATTTGATGGCACAAAAGTCACTACAATGTCAATGCATCTGTATTAGGTTCTCCTTGTCCATAATTATTTCACAACCACTCTTGGGATGGCGGTGTTTTTTTTTTGTAAGTTGATCTACTTTTCTTTTCAAGAGACAACTAGTACTTCTATGTGAAGAAAAAAGTTTAAGCAAAGCAGGGCAGTCTATTTCACAACTACTCTGAACAAATGTTCTTGTCCTGATGCCTGTATAGTTGCAATTTCTCCTCTTCTCACATCATTCTTCCTACTTTCATGTGGCTGGAGAGTATCATGGTCTATTTTTTCTTCCCTTGGTATGAGAAAGTTTACAGCCTATATCTTGTCCTAATTTCTCTAAGAATCAACTTATAAAAAGCAAACAAAGTCAAAAGTAGTTAAGCTGAATGGACCTAGCTAATAGTCTAATCACTTGGGATAGTAAACAAATCATGGGACATCAAATAAACAAACAAAAGGTACATTAGGAGTGGGAAAGAGTATCATGTTGTATGATGATGTTGGAATAGTAGTATCTTTGTCCACCATGACTTTATCTCATTTACCAATGAAAGTTTATTTATCGAGGTACATAGTATAATGTCTTTAGATTCTATGCCACTAGTCATTTTTTTATATTTAAGTGGCTATTTTAGAGACATTTGAACTACATCAGTAAATTAGTAGCGAATGTGCATATCTGATCATCTATATCAGTGAATGCTAGTTGTTTCTCACATTAATAAAGGATTATATGCTATTTTTTGGGGTTGTGATGAACAACTATTATTCTTTTGAGTTTCAGATCAACAAATGTAATATTAACTTCTCGGTTTTGTGAACATTTGACTAAAAGACTTGGTCAAAATTTGGACATAATATCCAAGGCACTGACTCTTGGCATCTTCTTAAAGCAACTTAGCTCCAGGACGCACAGCCTTGCAACATCAAGTTGGATACCAGACCACTCTGCAAAAGCCATTCATTTTTGTTATTCAAATTTGGAGCATCTTCTTGTTTGTGGTGTCTACCCTTCTTTACTAATCCTTAGCCCTCATCCCAAATTCCAAATGGCCAATATGATATGGCTGGTGCAATAAACAAACAAAAGAGCAGGCAGTGGAGCATGGAAGTGCCAACTTTGGGAGAAGAATAAAGAGGAAGATAATCATGTAAAGAATGGAAAGGTGACATAGAAGGGCTTCCATTAGGAAATGGGTGGGGAACTGGGGACCAGGGATTCAAGGATAAAATATTGGTACTTCTTTTATCAATAGACAAAATGATAGGACTCGCAGCTTTTTTCACAAGAAAACATATGTATATGATGCTGAGACCATGAGCAATTAACCCTTTTAGCCCATATTCCACCAACCTTGAGCTTATAAAAGTAAGAATTAGAGGCACGCCTTAGTTTCTTACCAAGAAAGAGGTTTACTGACTGGGAACATCTAAATAGCAAGTGATAGACAAATATCACGGTGTAGTGCTATTGACATACAAAATCCATTCACAAGCAACAAAATCAGACAATTATTCATTCTTGTACCATATGTATATGATTGTCTTAGGCTGGATGCATCCCAGCTCACAAAAGCCCCTTGGTGGAGCTGGAAAAGCTATACTAAACTGGATATACAATCCTGCCAAATGTGGCTTTACCTACCTGATAAGAATCATAGCATTATTTCTTGGACGAGTTCTCTATGTTGGAGCTGCCATTTTTTTTTTTTTCATAATCCTAGCCAACCAAATGAAGCATATATGCAGATAAGATTGAGAATCTATAGTACAGATTTTAGCAGCCAGTTCTCTTTTTCTTCATCCAAGATTCACCAATATGACTCACTTTGCCTGGAAATATCATGAAGTGTGTAACTTTTCTTGAGTGTATTCTTCTCTCTTCTGAAAAAGAAAAGTAGCAAGGAGGAAAAGTCGCTTTATACTTTCATTGGGGAGCCTAATCATCTCAAACAATTATTTGACTCCCCAATAAATCCATCTATTTCAGCTCAAACTGGTGCCTTTTTCTTTTAAGGGTATCAGATGTCAAGTAGCCTTTCTCAGACCTTCACACAGAGAATGAGAAAATAGGAGGAATTGAATTTATGACAATCATTTCATCCTAATAATTTTGGACACTAATTCCTCCACCAATAAAAAAAGACTAAACTATGTCCTGGCATAATCAATTCTTAGTCGGCGAGCAAGCGTCGATTATGATCCTGTCCAGTAGATGTAGAAAGCTAGCACACAGAAATGCAAATTGTTTAAAACCCTTTCAAATGAATGAAAAATAACAAAAAGTTTAATCGAGTAAAAGATTCAAACAGGTAGTATCTAAAATAAAGGAAAAGAAAGATCTTGGTTAGAAATCATACTGAGAACTCTTCTAAAAGGAAAAGAGATCATCCTGAGAAAGACAAGGTAGAGACTAGAAGCCATAGAAAACAAAATGGTCTCGAAAGTTCAAATTTGCCTTCAATATTTCTGGTCACTATAACAAGGATTTCTGACATGAGAAACTGACAGGCCTCCAAATAAAAACTTAACAGGGATTATGATGAGCTTCAATTTGAATTATCGTCTTTTCAGAGTCCGTAATGTAATAAACCCATAATCTTATGTTTGTACAAAAGAACATATATTCAATTACTCCTATACTACTTCAGTTGTCCAGAGAGAACTCCTCCTGTTACCTTGCTAAAATTTTCCTTCCGTCTGTAAATAATTCTGCATAATTTATGACTATGCCATTGTGCTGATTTATCATTGCAGTTGATCAAGTGATATCTAAGGAGTAAGAATAAGATATCCAGTATTGTAAGTTTATTCCATTAATCCTCACAAGTGTACATAAACATATACAGGAGTTATAGTGCTTAATTATCTTCATAAGTGTGTTCTGGTTGGCTTTTCAGGTAGCAGTTCTAATCAATAAATTTCTGTATGAGTGCATGATTAATTTAGAATTGGGTGTCTTTATTTGTTCAATAAGCATCTACAATTATGGCATAAATAACGTAAACTCAGTTATCTTTTCTTTTTGCTCCAGTGTTGGCCTACTTCAGCTAGTTTCAAAATCCTTCTCAGGTTTGTATGTAGTTCCTTAATAATTTGATTTTTGCCGTTGCAAAAGCAAGAAGTTCCTGAATTGCAAAATCATTAGCCTCGTTATCAAGTTGTCAAAGATTAGAGCTTGACAATTGAAGGGCCCACTAAGAGCCTTCATAGTTGAAGTGAATCATTGCAAACTGTTGTGTAAATATCCAAATAGGTGAAGCGGAAGCAATATCTTCACCCCCAAATAACCCAAATAGGAATAGTGAAGGAAAACCAATGCAAGTTTGGAAAAAACTCCAAAGATGTGTTAATAGTGATAGAATAGCATTAAATAAGTTCTAATCACAGATTAAACACCCTAATGCAAGCAATCACTAAAATGAAAGCAATAGAGACAATATTTACGTGGTTTGGCGATGTGCCTACATCCACGGGCAGAACAATCTTCTTTTCTTTACAAATCTCTCACAAAGAGTTTAACAACTCTAATTACTCTCAATACAATTGTGACTCAACTCTCATAAATGTTTTTTTAACTACCAATCCCTAAAAACACACTTTAGTTTTTATAGGCAGGTTTAGATTTGGGATTTTTCCACGTCGCGTTCGAACGCCTTCGAGGGCGCATTCAAACGCGCCCAATATCAATACAGTAGAACCAAAGGGGCGTTCAAACGTAGGAGGGGGCCGTTCGAGCGCCTGCATCACAAACTGCTCTCGGGTTGGATCGGCGTTCGAACGCAGCTGGACCGTTCGAACGCCTGCATTATTGCCCTATATCTGGAACCCCGCGTTCGAACGCCCTCCAGGGCCCGTTTGAACGCGCAGGCACAGAATTGCTAAAACATGCTGAAATTGCTGAAATTTGCTGAAAACTAAATTTGAGCTAATTTTTAATACAAACTTTACTTGATATTTGGCAGTGGAACTGGTTTTCAGATCCTTGCTTAGTCTTGAACTGTAGAGCGAGTTTGGTCTAGATAGTCTATTGAGCATCTACTAGACTGAGTGTCAACAGCTCTGAGTTGTTTTCCGTTGTCTTCACTCTTTTCATTTTCCTTTTATTTTCAATGGGCTCTCAACAACTCGAGTTCTTCTATGCAGCAGAGCTGCCGTTCTATAGTTACAGGAACATGGTTGAGAGTGACATAAGGAGGTTCAAGATTATTCAAAGTTAATGACCAGGAAATAGGCTAGTCATTGGGAGAGAGGAGATTGGAACCATGGTGATGACATCCTTGTCTTGCTTTCAAATATGTAAAAAAAGAGGAGGCTTTTCAATAAGGCTAGATATGCAAACTTACAGTAATATTATGCGTTCCCTGGTGATGACATCCCAAATGATCATTTCAGAATCTCATCTAGCAACTTCAGCTTAATGCGAAATAAGTGCAGTACTATGTAAGAATCTATATAGCTTCACTGTTCTCTCTTCTGATGGATCTTGATAGGAAGGCCCATAGCAGGATACGGCAGTGGATCTCGTGTTATCGGCTCGTCCGGTATTATCTCCAACAATTCATAGTTAGTTACCAAGTGATGCATGACTAGCAGCACTTCCACTCGAGCAAACTCACTGCCAGGGCATATGTGAGGCCCTCCACCAAAAGGGATGTAAGAAAATGGAGGGTAAGACTTCGAAGCAAGATGGACCAAACTTTCTTGGTACCCGGAAGAGCTACCATATAGGTTTCAATCAAAGAATATGAATAAAATGCTAGTGTAGTTATTAGCTATAGTTGAAGATCTACCTGCCATCCTTTATAAATGTGATAACTACCAAAAGATGTGTCAGTGATTGCTCTCCTGAACATGCCAAAGACTGGAGGAGTTATCCTCATTAGCTCTTGCGCCACTCTCCACGTATGCTTCATCTTTTGTATGCCATTACAGGTAAGCTTTTCTTCACTTCCTTCCCTTTCTCCAAGAATTCTTGCTCTATCAAATTCATCATAACTTCTTATGTTCATACCAATGTCAAAAGTTCAGTAGAAGACAGTTACAGTATGGAAGAAGTTTCACCTTCTTGTATACAGTTATAAGCATCTTTGTCGCTCGCCAGGTGCCTCACAAAATGAATTAGGAGAGTAGTATTTGTATCATGGTTGCCAATTATTAGAGAGATGATGTTGTCTATAACCATCTCTTCTAAAATATTTTCACCATTTTCATCTCTCAGGTTGTGATAAATGTGCTGACCACGTCGGTCTCACCACTGCCATTTCCTTCTAGGACTTGCTTCCTCCTGTCCTGAATTAGATCCAAGAAGTACTTGTACATGCGCCTTCGAGCTGACATAGCTCGGTGAAAAGAGGTAGTGGGGAAGTTGAGAGTCAGAGCCCACATAATTTTCAGAGCGACTGTGAAGTCCTCAAACAATGAGTCCAGCTCCTTCCCTTGAGATAATCTGAAGAGCAGAGCACGTCACATCGAAGGTGATCCTCTTCATGATTGGCACTACTTTCACCTCCTCTCCACTAAATTCCTACATAGAATCAGAGGCGATAACTTCCAAAGTTCTTGTCAAGATGAAAGTAGGAATCTAAACAATTCAAGTATGCCATGAGCAATCTGCTGTTCTCTATAAGTTTAGACTACAATTATGAAGCTAAAGATCATAGCTCAACTATTAGCTTCTTTAGCAGTGAGTCCATCTTGCCGACATACTTCTGTAGGCTCTCTGGCTTCAGGAAGCTAGCCAGGGCACCTCTGACGAGCTTGTGGGCTTGCCCAGTGAGTTCACACTAGTTGTACTTACCCATGACAGAGCTCACAGTGGTAAGTTGGTTGCTTGCGATGGTGTTCTCATTGGCAGTAAAGAGGAACCGGTTACTACTGCAGCCAGTCATAACAATCGTTGGTTTTCCAAGGAGTGAGGCCTTAAAGATTGGTCCATATCTAGAAATCCTAGTTTCTATCCATTCTTGAGTTTTATCTTTCTTTTGGGCCCTTTCAAAGCTTACAGTCTCGCCCAATAGCGGCAATCCTAATGACCCAGGATGAAATTTTTTACCATGAAAGGAGTATGATTTGAGTCTGTAATACCATCCATAAAGGACCCCTAATATTACTAGTATAACAGTTAGAAGCTGAGGTCGAGATTGGACAAAGAGGACATTATCCATGGCTAACTTGGATATATATTCAAGGCTTTCTCAATGTAGATTTATAGAAAGGTTGGCGTGAATGTAGGTAAATCAAATGTTTTATGAACTCTATATTGCTAGTGACGAAATGGTTGGGACAAATGGTTGAAAACAAACTTAGCATCACCAATCTTTTTAGAAATACATGGGTTCGTATTATGCCTTGTTATCCTAGATCAGATCTTTAAGACTTTTAGATGATTCTCGTGCATAACATCTGTCGTATTTACTTATCTTTGTGCCAACTTCTAATAGAGTATGCATCTTTCTAGTGTCTTTTCCAGATAACCGATAGCATGCAAGTGATAATTACTGGCGTCGACTACAAAGCAGAGAAAGGAATATTATATCTATTTTGCTAAGATCTTATCTATGAGAGGATGGAATTATACATCTAGCTTGCATCAACCTGACAATGACATTGGCTTTGATGGTACTTAGATTATCCAATCTTTAACTCATAAAGCAATTACATGGAATGTGATTTTGCTCAGAAGAGGCATATCATGTAATTTAAGTACACATCAAATATGATGACAAAATGTTACAGATCGAATGTGCGAGGATAGATAGATATATAATAGTTCAGATACCAAAGATATGTGCACATTGCATTGGACTCCCCTGCCTCAATAGCAATTGATATGGTTTCAGATTAACATTTGGGATTTAATTTAGTCGATTGTTTTGCTTTCATTTAGGTTCGAGTTAACTCCAGCGTCATTTTTTTGTTAATCAGCATATGAAGGAGAATTTTTATTAGATGTTGAGAAGTGATGGGAAAAATTAATCGTATAAGCACTCAAATAAATCAGACTGATAGGAATGAGATGAATAACTCTAATAACAGTCTTCTCTTCTGTTTAACTTATCAAGAAAACAATGCAAACTGGGGGAAGAACATGTGATTCATATTGAAATTAAAAGAATAGCTTTCACTTCTACTATTCTCACATAGGAAATCCATGAACATTAGTTGAGAAAGTGGGGCTCATAGCAAATGAGCCTGGACAAGCACCAACTATGGATCTCGGCGTCCCTGGCATCACAGGACTTCTCGGCCTCGAGACACGGGATCTAGTCGGCGTGCCTGGCATCATCACAGGGCTTCGCAATCTCGATGCAACATCACCTCTGTATCTCCTCTCATTACTTCTCCTTGGTCCCTTCTCTGCCCATATCAGCTCTTGGATCTTTACTGCACTCGGATATCTCCAGCAACACCCAGTGCTTCCCGCCCTTTGTATGTACCTATAAGATTTTTCGCAACCGTATGTTACTTTACATCATAGGATTGATATAAGTTTGAGACCGTCATGATCAAAGGTTGAGTTCAGATACCTTTTGCTGAATCTTTTTCCTAAACAGTCCATGCATTTCCTTCCTTCACTCATCTCTCCCATTCCTTCGCGTACACATTGCCGGCAGTACACTCTTCCACACACCTGCGGGGCAATAAACAGCAGAGATAATTTCATATTAGAGTTCACCAAACGAAGAGCACTGTTAGAGTAAAAATATCATATTTGAGTATAGGAAACTGAGGATGTTAACTCATTCCAAATAAGCATGAATTGAGTATTGTTAGTGCATGCTATATATCGAGAGAAACTAACCAAGCAACGATGTCGAAAAAAGTAGATGCAAACACTGCAAAGAGCACATATATTTGAATGCGGTATCCCTATTCTTCTTTTCCCTCCTCGCTCATCAGCATGACCATGCATGCTAATGCCACTAACATCGTTATAGAGTTCGCTATGTTCTTCCACACTTCTAATGTACTTACTGTTCCTTTTAAAGCTGCTCCACGCCATTGGTTTGCGGTACAGCTCACCTTGTGCACTGCGGCGGTGATCTAGAACTCCTTGTAGGCCCTTGGCAAAATCTATGCTCGGTGATTTGCCGAAACTTTTGCTTATCTTTACACCTTCATTGAGCTCTTCATGAATAGGTTGCATATTGCTTACTTTCCCTGCTGCTACTTTGTTCTGCTGAAAGCTTGGAAGGTCTTTGAATGTGAGGTCAACCGACTCATCTGGGATGCCAAGGTAAAGATCTTCGAGCTCTTGCCTTGCCTTCATAAGGGTTCCCTTGTCCCCCATAGCAAATGTTTGTCTGAAAGAAAGAGAAAGAGAGCTTAATATTTAGATTGTGTGAGAACTATGGGGAACATATGGATGCATCATATTGAGGAGACGTTCTTGTCTTTAGGCTGCTGCTCAGAGTGGTTTGGACGGCTTAGTTCTTTTCTGGCTAAGCTTTGAAAGAGTCTTAAAACCGGCAATTATCAAGACAAACACTGGCCGGACTCCATAATCTAAGGAAAAGAATCAAGTTGTCTATTAGCAATATTTACACTAAATAACCATAAAGATAACAGCTATATTATATAGTGAATAGAACAGTGGAAGGGTTATAGAATAACTTTTATTCAGAACTACTCAGATAATGCTAAACATTATAGCTTTAATTAACCAAATAAGTCAAGATTTCATAGCTATTCTGCCTAGTGATAATACTTAAATACCTATTCTTTTGACTGCATTCAAACCTTGGATCTTTCCTTGATTTTTTAGCCATCCAACCATTGTAAAAATCTTTGTGATTTTACCTGCTTTCGATGGCCAGCAATTGCAAGAATAAGTCATAGAATCAACCAATTTTACTTGTCATCATATGGTATTAGTTTTCTGAGCAGGTCTTATCCATGTTTAGCTGATACTTCCAACTTTCCAACTAACTTTTATAAGAACTGTATTATGTCCCTATGGTGGCTAAATTCAACAAGTTGAATTGATTTGGTCCATATTATAGAAATCCAGCTCGCTACATTGTAAGATACAACTGTTTCCATGGAAAATTTGTAAACCATACACCCTTATAAAATGAACAATTTTTCCAAAAGGATAATATTTTCCTAAATCTAAATTGAGATTCTGCAACATAATATGACAAGAACAATAGACCTACATGTTGATACAGGTCATAAGAGACCAATCATTTTGACAACAATAACAACAACCAAACCTTTAGTCCCAATTATTTGGGGTCCGCAGACCAATCATTTTGACGATAGAGTAATTTCATCATAATGTGACATCAAGATTTTTTTGGCATGAAATCATGTTTCGCAAACCTTTCATAAAGGAACATGTTATATAGAGAAAGCCACAATTTATTAACTTTTTTTCATCTTACTACATTATCAGATGGTACAAATTTTGAGAAAAATGGCACAACACCACAAACAGCAGTCAGTAGTGTGACAAAATGGAAAGAAGAAATAAACGAAATTAATCCCATTACAAAAAGGAGCAATCTCAAGAGAAAAAGCAAAAGGAAAGGGTTCACCGCCCCCCCTCCCCCCGGGGTAACCAACCATTTGTGTTGTGATTGATATCGGATTGAGCAAGGACTGAGTGGATCCGTGCAAAGCATGTTGAAGTTGAGTGAGAAATATTTGTCCATTGTATCTGCAGACCAAAAAATAGGTTTATCTCATGTACAAGTAGACTCCATATTTAGTACATATCTGATTTCAAGTGCAAAATATTACAGTATCCAACTTATCCCAACCCAATATGGAATCAAATGTTCTTGCCGGTTGCCTAAACGTAAAAGAACTAATGTAAATAAATGATGTTCTTATGTATTACTAAATCCAGAGATCATGTTAAAGGGTGCTTGATCCAAAGCCAAATTCATGTATTGTAATTGACTCGTCAGACCCAGAAGGCCAAAACTTTATAGTTACCTACCATGTTACACATGCTCTTTTGCTTCTAACATCATCAAATGGGGAATTTTATTTTATTATGTCCTTATTATTGGTCAGTAGGTTCAAAATATAAAATTCACACCTGCATATCATTCAAGAAGACTTTGGAGTTCTTTTGGGTTCAATTCATCTTCCATATAGCATGAAGAGCTGTGAAGATATCATGCATAAAAGAATCAAATAAGAAAGTATAGAGGAAACCAGGAACCTTGAATTATAAAAGCAAGACTAGAATAGGATGAGAATTAAATGTATCCACACATTAAAATAACTTTAGAGCATGCCTATAATACTTGGAAAAGAAAAAAAAACTAGCACAAAGTTCTTTTGAAAAGAAAAAGAATAACTATAATAGTCTGATATAATTTCATCAAGTAATAGTTATACCATCAAGATCAAAGATGAAATGTTTAAAGGAGTATACTGTTACATGACAGTTGTATTCAGAGAAAGAAGAGGTGCACATACTTGACAATGCATGCATTTATGGCTTTATGCTATGTCAATTGAAAACTTATCCAAATTGTGCATTCTACAATGGACTGACAGAAATTTTTTAACTGTTTTAACTTTTTAAGTAAAATTTTATTCTGGACACACTTTCCAATATGCTAGCTAGAATTCAACATATGCTTTGAGAGCATAATGAAGGCCTTTGAGACTTCAATACCATGATAATAAGAGATCAAAGTTGACGATTTATGCTGTCTTACAGAGATATGCTTAGTGAAAAGAAATTGTTAATTATCCAATAGCATCCATAATCCTGGAAGGGCAAGGAGAACATTCACAATATTGTATACATGCACGATGAACTACGGTCAAGATTTGTTCATTCGCAACATTGTGCTCAAAGCAATTTCACTAACCTTTTGGATTCCCTCGAGTTGTTAGCACAATTCCACTTTGATGCAAGAACTTTGTTGAGCCAAACAGATGATTTAGGAACTCCAGTGTATTCTGGTGCAAACCCTGCTCCCCAGACACTCCTGTAAGTTTCTTTCTGAAATACACTGGGTGTCCATACTTAAACTAGCTTAGGAGTTAACTAATCATCAGAAGAATCTACAGATAAGAAAATAATCAATTCCCTCTATTGCCTAATAACACTAACCCAACTAGTAATTGATTCTAACAATATGTTACTTCACACTGGGTGGAATTAAAAAGTTGAAGACATCCCTCCCTAAATAGAATTAGAATGTCTTATAATACCAAGAAAATGTCATCTACCCTTGATTTTAATAGGAAAATGTGGGGTTGTAATGTCATATGGCAGTTAAATGGAAGAAATTTGCATATGACTATCATTTTGTACAATTCATCAGTAGTAAGCTCTATGAACCAGGATTTTCTCCAGCAGAAAACTGAGGTGAACAAACAAAGGCGGGAATATCTGCAATATTGAAGCTTGCATGATCATTAAGCATGTAGACAATTCCTCTGCTAATGAAATCTTCAAGCATATCAGCTTTGTTAGCATTCAGTACAGGGTCATATCTGATAGACAGTACTCTCGAATGGCATGCTCAGTTACACAAAACTATCCACCAATATATTTATGTTTAGGTCCTCCTTCAAGTTCTGAATTTTAGCACTTGGATGCAGCCAAAAGCTCTCCTTGTCCACATCTTTGCACACTCCTTGCTTTCCTGAGCTATCTCTACTCTCTTCTTTAACTGCTTGACTCTTTTTCCACATTCAATCTTGTCAGACATGTTCTTGCTCCTACGAATAGATAAATGTGATAAATTGCAACCATCATCAACACTTCATGATAAAAGAATATAAATGGAGTCTTTGCATGCCATATCCGCTATTAACTCTGAAAGGATGATATGTTTGCTTTGGCATGATGATACTAGACTTCGATGCCAGATTGCAACAAAAGCACCAGACAATGTTCAGGGATTAATTAGTTCTCACGTCATGTATTGATATCTGTGCATAAGAATTGTTCTTCCTTGTGCAATATTGTTTCCCCTCTTTGTAAATCACTATCCATTTCCTTCTCATCCTCTGTTACTTTTTTCTGTTTCCAATGAGGAACTACACCCCTTTTTACTGCAGCGGCATATACTGCAAAGGCATCCAGCTGCCTTTCCTGTTGACTGAACTCATTGAGCAATATGCTAAAAGAAAATCCACTGGGAATTGTATCTCGCTCCATCATAAGAATCAAAACATCTAATGCAACATAAACTCTCCCTTCTCCACAGAGAACTCGAAGAAGAATATTATACGTCATCATTCTAGGGGAATATCCAGTCTTTACCATCTCATGCAAATAAGTTAATGCCTCATCAATTTCACCTCCTTTAGCAAGTGCTTGAACCATCAAAGAATAAGTGTATGGAGAAAGCTCACAGTTCATTTCCTTAATCTTCTTAAAGAGATATTTCGCATCTTTTAGTAGTTCACTATTGATCGTAGACTGTCTGCAGAAACATCTGAGGAGCGTGTTCACAGAACGCCCATCTGCCTGAAAGCCAGCCTCCTCCATTTTCTTAAATGTCTTCCAAGCAGCAGAGAGCTCCCCTCTTTTCAACAGACCCTGTAAAACAATGCTGTAACTAATGAAGTCTGGTAGGCAATTCACATCTTGCATTTCTCTCAAAAGATGAAGAGCTTCCAAAGGCCTGCCTTCCTTGCAATACCCATTGAGTAGGGCATTGAATGTAACTATAGTTGGCACCAGACCCATCTCCTGAGATTCTCTGAGCAGCTCCATCGCCTTATCCACTTGTCCAACCTTACAAAAGCCATCAATAACTAATGTAAAAGTGTAAATATCCGGTGTTTTGGGAGAATCCTTGATTTTCTTCAAGAGCTGTAAGGCTTCCTCCAACCTTCCAACATAACAAAGCCCACCTATCAGGCAATTGTATGTCCTAATTGTTGGTTCACAGCCAACATGGCTCATTATCTCAAAGACTTCAAAAGCTTTCTTCATTCTTCCTCTCTTGCATAAGCAGTTAACCAAAATTGTGAATGTTACAACATTTGGATGATACCCACTTAGCACCATGTCATCCAAAACCCTTTTCGCCTCATCCGGTTCGTTCTTCTTGCACCAGCACTGAACCATAACAGAGAAGGACCATGAATCCGGGGACACACCACATCGTATAAGTTCAGAGAACAGGGTCACGGCGGAATCATACTCCCCTGCTTTAACAAGAGCTGTCAGGATGTCATTGTAGTCAGAAATTGTCAAGCTTTTATCATCACATTCAAGAAGATCAAGAACCTTGAAACGTTCTTCAATTGGTAAGCTCATGATCTTCTTCACGAGATCACCAGCATGCAACCTACCATTCCTCTTGTTGGAAGCCAACAACTTGACATCATTGGCGGTCAGATTATCCTTTTCCTCTGCAATAATAGGAACAACATCCTTTTCCATTATAGGCATTTCAACATATTGCTCAACACGATTGACAGCATTACAATCTTCCTTGGAGGGGATAATACCAGTTCCCTCAACATTAGATATACGATTTTTGGCATCAAAATGGAAACTTTCTCTTTGGCCCGCAACCTCACTTACTTCTCCAGTGGGAAAGATACCATCTTTCTTACAAGACCCAAATGCACCTACTCCTACTGAGGAAATGCTTCCATTTGAATCAACGGATTCCAACTTTTCTCTTGTGGGTAAGCTGCAATTACACCCAAGACAGCGAGATTTTGGTGCTAGAGTACTTCTCTTGGAGATTTTGTTAGAGAAAGCTACTATTCGTTGAGGAATTGGATTACCTCGTCGAGTTCTCGAAGTAAGAAGCTTCGCTTCCTCCAAATAAGAATCCACGAAGAGGGTTTGGTGAGAAGACTGGTACCTTAAAGAGGAGAAAGGAGGAGGCGAGACGGGAAGAGAGGGGCAGTGAAGCGAAGACATTGAGAGAGATATCTGCGGATGAGGTCTATATGTTTATCGTAGTCAATAGTCATATAAAGAAAATGTGTGTATGAGTATGACTGTATGTAAGTGGGCTAAATGGGCTTAAATCTGGGTGTGTTTCGTAAAGCCGGTGAACTAGGTGGGTGTACGTTAGTAGCGAAATTTGCAAAACAAAACCCTACATTATCATCTTTTATGAATCGAACCTTATTTTTTTCTTTTTCTAAAAGACCCCCTACTTTTTATATATAAAAAGCGTCTTACTTAAGAGATGCAATCTACCACTCCTCACGTCCAACAACTTCACATCATCGGCAGTCAAATTTCCCCTTTCCTCTGCAACAATAGTAACAACATCCTACTCCATTATAGGCATTTCAAGGTCTTGACAACATCACATTCTTCTTCCTTGACAGGGATAACACAATTAAAAGACAAAGAGGCCCTAACTCTATTAGGTTTCGAACATAATAGTCTTTTGCCCCCCCCCCCTGTATAGAGTAGCTAGAGAAGACAAAGAGGCTTTATATTTTTTTTAATTTCTCTACTTCTTGTTTCTTTCATCGTCCTCTTTCTTGTCGTCTGCTTCATCTCCTCTCCGTCTCATCCTCCATCCCCCTATACTCTCTCTCTCTCTCTCTCTCTCTCTCTCTCTCCCAGGTGCTCCTCCTTGTCGCTATTGTTCGCCACCGCATGTATTGTGCTACCCTCATTGCCCTCTTCGCTTTCCTATACTGACGACCACATCACGGTCTATATCTCCGACCATTTTTAGAGTGCAGCAATGATCCCATCACCTTTACCTCCACCCATGTCATTGCTTACCTCTCGTCCCTTTCCTCTTGAACAAACTTCGCCTCCTCTTGCATCTTGCCTAGCTATATCATTCTCACTGTCATTTGCTTTTAGAGCCTCTCTTCGGTCGAATCTCTCGTTGTTTAAAAAGACCCAGCAACTTCTACAATGCCACCAACTACAACCTTGCGTTCGTTGCCGAGCTCATTGCTCTCCATCGATGCACATGTGCTTTATGTTCTCCACGGTCTTGATAAAGAAAACTTAATCATAAAAAAAGAAAATATAAAAGCATCATCAACAACAATTAAATATTTATTTAGGTTTCAGTTATGTAATTATTAATCTATGTGTTTGAATGGAGTAAATTTTTTTATGCATATTAATATTATTATTATTATCTCAGTTTAATTACTTACTAATGAACGATCACATCGAAATTGAAGATAATCAAACACATACTTACAGAAATCATGGAGAAGTTGACAGAAATATCCTGTCAGATTTAAGTTTAAATTAACAATATTTATATTTGATATTTTAAATATAATTAATTTCTTTTAAGTTTGCTCTCCCTAAAAAAATCTTGTAGCTTCGCAGCTAGGTCTTGAGTAGGGATCCATCTTTTCGTACTGCTGAACGAAGAACAACAAGAAATTAGCAAAAAGGAGGAACAGGAGGGGGGGGGGGAAGAGAAGAAAAAGACAGAGAGGACTTGAAATCTTTCAAATTATATAAAAGTATTGCTAAAATCCATGGTGACGGAGGAGACGAAGAGAGACGCGAAGAGGCTTCGTATGGATTTTTAGTGAATAGTTCGACGACTGCGAGTCGGATTCGGGTAAGACCTTGTATGCGAATAAGGTCTTTATGGGCCAAACAAATTGGTCCCAATATTATTAGTCAACAATTAGGCCCAGTGATTACTTACTCCAGATAGATCTGAAACAGCCCAGCCAACACAAACGGATCACACTCGCAGCTCTCGGCACTCGGCAGCCATGGCTCTCCGAACTCTCGCTGCCAAGAAAACCCTAACCCTAGCCTTAGGGTTCCGGCCATCTTCCGCCGTCGGAGTTCCGGCGGTCGGCTACTCCCACGCCCGGGGCCTCGTGACCTTCACCCTACCCGATCTCGCCTACGACTACGGCGCACTTGAGCCGTCGATCAGCGGGGAGATCATGAAGCTCCACCACCAGAAGCACCACCAGACCTACATCACTAACTACAACAAGGCCCTCGAGCAGCTCGACCACGCCGTGGCCAAAGGCGACGCTGCCTCCGTCGTCCAACTCCAGAGCGCCATCAAGTTTAATGGCGGAGGTAAATACCCGTTATTTGAACTTTTTCTCCTTGTTCCTCTCTTGTTATTTTGGTTTTAGTGTTCTTCAGTGGTTTATTACAAATTTGTTTAGATTAGAAATTTTTATGAGGTAATCTAAGTCGAGATGTTACCAATTTGTGTAATTAAGACTTTTGGTCATGTTTCTCATGATTTGGAGGAATGCATACTATATTATGCGGCAATGTATATGGGAAAAGAAGAAATTTTATGATTGCAAGTTGTTAGTGTTCTCTCAAAGTCAATTCGACTACCTTATTCTGGAATTTAAGAGAAATTTTTAATTTTTAGCCTTCGTTTTGTCCTTTAAAGGTTACTCTCCAACTTTGAAAGGAAATTACAGTGACTTTCTTGCATTAGAAGTAGAATTGACATTTTTCGGTTTCTGAAAGTGTGGAATAATTGTAAACAAGATCTAAGTCAACAAGGTTTATATAATTTCCCTTTGCAGGTCATGTCAACCATTCGATCTTCTGGAAAAATCTCAAGCCTGTTAGTGTGAGTAACTGCTCCATTATAAATTGTAGTTCCATTACCTTTGGGCATGCAATGTTGCACTTTTTACAGGAAAAGAATATGTTTTTCAGGAGGGTGGTGGTGAGCCTCCACATGGTGCACTAGGTTGGGCCATTGATACTGATTTTGGTTCAATGGAGGCTCTTATTCAGAAAATGAATGCAGAAGGTGCTGCTCTTCAAGGATCTGGATGGGTGGTGAGTTCACTGGCTGATTACAGTACCTTTTGGGTGTTGTATGCTTATGTAGTCCTTAATCATCATATTAGTGCATGTTCCCTTGATGCTTATTACCATTTACTTTCTATAATCTTTGAACAGTGGTTGGCTCTGGATAAGGAGATGAAAAAGCTTAAGGTTGAAACCACTGCTAATCAGGTAAAGTTTGTTATATCTATTGGTATAATGTCACTTACTACATGTATTTGGATATTAGTTCTAAATTATGCTGCTGAACTAATGTGTTGTCCCAAACAATGTTTGTTATTTATTCATCTGTATTTGATATTATTGTTCCTTAAGGACCACACATTGCAAACACAAGTGGTTAGAAAGGTTGCTGTTATTCATTAAATGAGCATAAAGAATATGGTTTGAGAAAATATCAAAATTTGTTAGGATAGTTACTTAGAAATTATGAAATCAATCTGATAAAATTGTTAGTGATCTGGCTGGCCAAGGTGGTCTCTATGTGTGCATATTAGGAACTATATGTCAAAGCGACAAGCAAGGAACCAATTAAAAGAATTGTTTAATAAACAAATATTAATTTCTATTGTTGGCAAGTAAATGAGCAATGAATGTACTGAGTAAGTCAATTTCTATGAAGAGCACTTTTGATATAAAAGATACTATTGTTTCGGCATGTGTCTGCACTGTTACCACTGAATCAACCGAGAGGGAATTCTGAGGCTAGATATACTATTATCTCAAACTTGTATAGGATAGGATAATTTGAAAATAACCAACAATAGTAACTTCGTGATAGTAGTAGGACATGACCTGTAAGAGATCATCATCATTCCGATCTTTTTTTTTTGGAATATTTGGGAAGCTAGGTTGAGACTCATAAAAGATGAGCAATTTTGCACTAGAGACTATCAAGCTAAACATAAAATGCTCTTGAAATTGGTGCTTATTTTAATTGCCAATCCAAGGGTGCTTTTGTGAAATTCTAGTGCCACTTGGAGGATATTTGATTGGTCCCTTCCCTTCCAGAATCCTCACCAGCAATAGCCACTTGCACTAGAGCCATCCTTTGGTCTAACATCAACATAGGATAAACATTTAATTAAAGTTTCACCATTTTAAATTTGCTTCCTTAAATTTATATACTCCACTGTTACATGACTCTCTGTTTCTCCTAAGCCTTGGATTAAGAACTTCCTTATAATAGTAGAGTTGGAGATGTATGAGAAGAATTCCTTGTAGTTTATATATACTCCACTTAAGTGCTTAGTGGTGTATGTGGTCACACATATTTTTCCCATGTCATTTTATCTTCCATAACATTTTCTTTTGTTTTATGGCTACTTGCGTATATTGTTTTTCCCTCTTTCTTATATCACATTGGGTTGCAAACCTTATTGTCCAAATGCATAACAGTGGCTGAATAATTTTCTGCACAGGATCCTTTAGTGACTAAAGGAGCAAGCTTGGTTCCTTTGCTTGGTATAGATGTTTGGGAGCATGCATACTACCTGCAGGTAACTAAATAGTGTGTCATTTGCAATAACCCTTTCACTCTTTCATTGGACTATACAATTGTTAGTTATTTTTTTAATAAATGATATTTTGGATTTCGGTCATGCTAAACCAATATTAAAACACAAATACTCCACCAATAGGGAAGTGGGAGGACATATTCCTATATATAATGTGTTAAGCTTATTTGGTACTTGATATTTTGTGGTTGCTATGTTATTTTTTTACTGTTTGTCATTTAATCGAGTTAGTAATCAAATCATGTGAGAGTGGTTGATCATATATTGTATCTTTAAGAGAGTGGATCAGGATGACTGATAGTTGAATGATATTAAAATAGTTCCTAATCATGTTGATTACGAGGAAATAAGATGCTACAGATTTTTCTGATTGTAATTACCTTTCATCTTGGCTGCAGTACAAAAATGTCAGGCCTGACTACCTGAAGAATATATGGAAGGTCATAAACTGGAAATACGCCGGTGAAGCATTTGAGAAAGAGTCTGCCTGATGTGAACATTCCTGCTCTCATCTCTCATTAGATCGCTATCTAATAAATTTGGGCCTTCAAAGCTTCTTGTATACATTGCTTAGTGCTGAATGACAGTCTTTCAATTGATGCTAAATCATGCTGCTATTACATCACAAGCCAAACCAGCTGCTGCGATGTATGTTTTGCTTCGACTACATTTACTATTTTCTGGATTGTGTTGTTCTATTGTGCTGAAAAAAAGTATATACAACTGAGTTTCTCGGCAAAACAAATGCCAACTGTTGTGGCAAGGCAAAACCTTATTAATGTACATGAATTTATTTCTGTTTGGCTACAGGGGACTAGAACTATTTCACTAGTATGAGCTTATGGCGCTGTTGCCTATTCTAATTTTTAGCACTAATATAAATTATTCTATTATTTACTGAAATATTAATATAAAAAATAATTATTATATTTGATGTGATATAAAATTAATATTAAAGTAACAAAGAATTATACATTTATATTGAGAATTAATAAAAAATTTAAGAAAAAAATTAAAAAAATACTCTTAATCCTAGTGGGGCCCACGATAAAAAGTTATTCCTGAACGGGCTTAGTTAAGAAAGTGGGGCCCACCTTTAATGTTTCTTAGTCTTTCTCTCTCTAATTACGTAAGTGACGTAAACGGATATGTTCCTTTGCAGTAGACCAACAGAAAGACGGGAACAGCGAGCTGCTCCAAAAGCGTGCAACTTCCATGCGCCGCAGTCGTACGTTTCTCTTTCTTTTGTTCCAGAAGTGCCCCCAGCAGTCCCTTTTCCCAGAATGCCCCCGTAGGGTCTCCTCACGTCACCCGAGGATTGAGATCATTTGCGGTCATGGATCCGCTACTTATCCCTTTGCACCAAACATCCTCAATATTTTCATACCAGCGGCAAATTACGACCAAATAAATGGTCACACCAATCCCAATGAGTTACGTTGGACCGTTAATTGACCGTTCGTTTTTAACCTGACACAGTTGCCAAGAATGGCATCCTCCCATGCTACTCCCGCGTCACCCGGGATAGATAAGCCGACCACCACGTGGCGAGGTCTGGGCCCCTTTAGGTTCCTAAAGGAGAAACGGCTGGCATTCACGAGGAGGACGAGGTTTCTCTACACGTGGCGGCGTAACGTGGTGCCTCGGTGCGTGCACCTGGAGAATCGCCTTCGTACCCAGTGAGTCCCCCCCTAGATTAATGGAGTCCGGATTTAGTTAATAATTTCGAGCTTATCTCGGTAGGGGCTACCTGGTAATTTCACTGGTTCTAGGAATACGACGACGGCTGTTCCCATATTACCAACGTGGAGGTATGGAGAGAAAGAAACAATAAATAGTTCGTTACAATGTCAGAGATAAGCGCTCCAAAGTAGCTGTCACCTTGCATGCCTTTCTGGCTGCAAAAATATATGGAAGGTATTCGTATATACGCCATTGGCGTTAGATTGTATAATAGGAAAGTATTTTTAGCGCATAAACACCGTACGTATGTGCTTCTCAAAATGTATATAATACTCCTGGCAGGGTTTGTACCAACTACTTTCTAGAGTATTCCTCTGCTCCAGTGATATATAGCACTAAAATGATCATTTTTTGGAGACTAGTTCTTTTTTTTTTTTTTTAAAGAGAGAATAAATTATAGGCTCTAAGTATTATAGCAGTAAAAGATGGTATATGTATTATCTAATTGTTTTTGTAGTTTTAACTCTAGACACATAAAAATTCATAATGATCGACTTTTTAGAGAGGATAACTAGCTATAGTTAAGTGCGAAAAAGTTTGATTTCTTCTATGCATTTTAATGAATTGTGGGGTTCATTGATCACTACACGTTAAGCAGAGTATATCGGACATTAATTTTGAAGCCTGAATCCTCTTTTTTGGAACACATTTTGAGAAAAGTATATCCGACATTAATATGGAAGCCTCAATTATTGATTTCCGTTTACTTAAACACGTGTCGAAAAAAAGTATATCCGACATTGATATGGAATCTTGAACTATAAATTTGTCAAGAAAATTATATCCGACATTGATTTGGAAGCACAATCTTATTAATGTCGTTTTCTGAAACATCTTAGTCGATCGTTGAGAATATTATAGGTTTTTGGAGCAGTTTTATAACTTTTACCTTATAAAATTTGATCACAAAGAACATGTATATGTAATTACTTAACCAAGCCTATAAATCTCGATAAACTTTTATCGTGAAGAACTCAGCTACAAGATTAGCATTCCTTTATTATTATTATTATTATTAGCAATAATTCATAGAAATATTCTTCATGAAGCACAACTGTCCTGAGATATTTCCAATTCAACAAAGAGGATCATTTTCTTAGGTCTCTAACATTTAGTGTGTATTGAGTGTATTTTCGTAGTTGAGGTGGTAGAGAGAGAGAGAGAGAGAGAGAGAGAGAGAGAGAGAGAGTGCTTGTAAGAATACAAGTATGACAGCCAAGTCTCTTTAAATTTCTAAAAAAATACGGGATGGAGATGGGGTCAGAGAGTCCAAAAGAAAGAAGGGCCAATTTACCAACATATCCCTGTTCCCTTCCTCACTCCCTCTCAATAAATTCCACCCTCCGTCTTCTCATTCTCGTTCACAGTTGACAGAGAGTTCAGAGAGTTCAGAGAGCGAGAGAGCATTTGGATTTATTTTTTTGCACGGGTTTCTGGCAAAAGATCGGAACCCCCGTTTCCTCCATTCACCGTTCGAGAAAAATCCCATTTTTTTTTTCTTTTTCTTACCGTATCTTTGCTTCTTCCCGTCGAATTCTTCCAACCAGCATCAGGTTTTAAACCCCAGGATAATTCTCTGGCCATTTCAAGTTCCACTCCCCGATAAAAGAATCCCGCATTCGCTTCTTCCCACTGTTCCATTCCCTTGGGATGGGGGAATATATTAGCGGGTGGCCGACCTTCAGGAGCAGCACGGCGGCGCAGGGAAGAACCCGACTGCCGCCTCCTCCTCCTCCTCCTCCTCCGCCGCCGCCGCCGCCGCCGCTTTCCCTGTGGACGCCGTGGCCGGTGCCGCACCCGGTGGAGATTAGACCACAGATTTTGTGGCGGGCGGAGTGGAGAGCGCGGGAGATTGCTTGGAGGATTCAGCCGGCGGTGGAGTCGGAGAAGTTGAGGAAGACGGTTATAGAGTACGTGCGGAAGCTGATCGGAGCTTCTTTTGGTTGCGAGGTGATCGCCTCACTCGTGCTTCTTTTTATTATCTTTAATGTGCTTCTTTTGTGGTTTCTTGATCTTTTAATGGTATTTGGATATCTTTCATTTACTTTTTAATCTAGGGTAAAGGCGTCCTAATGTTGTCGGGAATGTTGCACCTTTTTGCTTAATTGTGTGACAGCATCATTTTTTTTAGCTCATACATGTTGTACTTTTCATGTGCTTGATAAAATTTTACTCGATTGACTTAACTTCTTATTGCTCTGTTGTCTTTCTTCATGCAAGAAAGCAGTCCTGGGTATCAGGTATATTGTATTCTGGTAGATGCGCACTACCTGCTTTGCAAACCAGTTAATAGTATATTGGTGCTTTTAAATTTGAATATCCTAAAAGTGGCCATGGGAGCTATTGCTACTGTGTGCTTCATTACATGACTCTTAATTCTTGCGCATTGCTTGATTTTTATTTATTTATTGTAAGATGACAATATTTTTTCTTCATGCAAAATCCTCAGGTACTTTCATTTGGATCAGTTCCATTGAAGACTTATCTTCCTGATGGGGATATTGATCTGACTGCATTTGCTAATTCAAGTCCTGGTAACGATTTGGTCTATAATATTTGCCGTGTACTTAAAACTGAGGAGCATAACAAGGATGCTGAGTTTGAAGTAAAAGATGTTCAGTACATCCATGCTGAGGTTTATCATCTAATGCTTCCTTCTTATATTAGTTGTTTTAATGCATCTTAAAGGTTTATCTTTTACTTCGTTCTTTTTTCTTTTTTCTTCTGAAGTATTACGATTCTATAGTTTTTTGATAGCTTTTCCTTGAGCAGCTGAATAATTCCTCCATATTTCTAATCATTCTCCTTTAAATATATCCCTTAATCTCCTATACTTGCTCAGCCTAAATGTCCATGAAATATTATATATCTTATGTTCATTTAGTTGATAGACTTAATCTCAGTTTTTGGATTTCCTTCCAACAAATGGGTAAGACGAGCAAGCGGAGGCAAAAGGCATATCCTGGGATAAAATGTGGTAAAACATTCGAGGGGTACAATTCCTTCTGCCTGTTCCTAGGAAGTTGTATTTACATATCTATGCAGAGTAAAATGCAGTCCAAGTCATGAACTTGATGGTAGTGTGGGGCACCTAAGAACCATATAGTTATCACTTTAGATATCTGTACAAAAAATATCAGTTTGTCGTCGTGCTGGCCGTGATTGGATAAACCATATAGTCTACTTTGGATATTTCTTCATGATATTCTATCTAACTGATGCCAGTCATGAACTTGATGGTTGGCTTTTAATTGGTAATAGACCTTATGTCAATAGCCAGAAATGCAATTGACAGTCTTGATTTGTATCACTACTAATGCTGCCTATATTGGTGCTGCATATCTGTTTCACAATTAACTGATTTTTACAATGTTGACCCTGTTATTCTGGAAATTATTTTGCCACATACTCACTCATTTCACTCCTTTTATATATCGGTGGTGTGTCAGTGGCCTCAATGTTGATTACAGATAAAGACAGTTTCTACTGATCAGAATGGAGCAGGTCATGAATATTAATTCTTTAGTCCAAAGAAACGGCCTATAAGATAATGTTCACAAGATACTTTATTGTGTTCTGAGTACATGTCTTCAGCTATTTATTTTTATTTGTGAAATGAGAGTAACTAACAATAGATTCAACAAGGTCTCTCCACATCATAGAATGTTTGCTTTTTATGCCAAGTATCACTCCAAAATAAGATGGATTCATGACTAGTATATGCATTTTGTCAGTTTATGGATTCCTTAAAACTTCAGATTTACTCTTGATTACATGTTATACATACGGTAACATATTCATTTTTTTGACATGATGTATGTTAAACTTGTTATTATTCATAACATCGAAGGTCTAAAATTACTTCTTTTTTTCACATTCTCCTTTAAATCCTCAGGTGCATGTTGACATCAGATGGCCGATGCATGTCTTTAGTCTTTCCCAATAAAACCCTATTTTTATGTTGTCTCATAAGCTTAATGCCAGTTTTAATTACATAAATTGATAATCTCCAGGTCAGACTTGTTAAATGCCTAATTCAGAATATTATCGTTGATATCTCATTCAATCAGATTGGTGGACTCTGTACACTCTGCTTTCTCGAGCTGGTACGTACGACAACCTGTCACTGTTGTTCCATCCAACATATTCTTATAAGTTATATCTAGTCTTTGGCTGTACCATTGGAACTTTGTGCTCTTCTGTTTCATATGTCAAGTCACTAAACATTGGTCTTATATTGATTCACTATTAGTAGGGTAATTAATAGTTATAACTGCAGGTTGACCGTCACATTGGAAAGGATCATCTCTTTAAAAGAAGCATTATATTGATCAAGGCTTGGTGTTATTATGAAAGCCGCATCCTGGGTGCCCATCATGGCCTAATATCTACATATGCATTGGAGACACTTGTCCTCTATATATTACATCTATTCCATAAGTGTCTGAATGGTCCTTTGGCTGTAAGTGCTGAATGTGTATATACTTTAGCTTCAAGTCTTCATGAGCATCTTTCTTCAGTTTTTAAATCAAGTTACTGTGATTTTATTTGCCTTTTTAACAGGTTCTTTATAGGTTTCTGGACTATTTTAGTAAATTTGATTGGGATAACTATTGCATCAGTTTACATGGTCCAGTTGCTTTGTCTTCATTGCCGAACATAGTTGGTAAGTGGTTTCCTGTTAATTTTCTAGTTTCTGGATCCTCTCCTGCATAGTCGGGTTGATGTTTGCATTTATTCGACAGTTGAACTACCAGGGGTTGATTATGATGACCTATTACTTAGTAAAGAGTTCCTGAAAAGTTCTGTGGAGAAGTTTTCTGTACCCATTAGTAAGTCAGAATCGAAGTTTCCAAATTTTCCTAGGAAGCATCTAAACATAATTGACCCTCTGAAACAGAATAACAATCTTGGAAGAAGTGTTAGCAGAGGTCAGCGTCTCTCTTTCCTCCCCTTTGGAATTTTTAAAGAATAAGAGTTGTCTTATATTCTTTTTCCTCATTTTTCATTCATTTCTAACTGCAGGAAACTTCTACCGTATACGTAGTGCATTTGAATATGGGGCTAGAAAACTAGGATGGATTCTTACGTTACCACCAGAACTTGTTGCTGATGAACTATCTATGTTTTTTGCGAACACTTTAGAAAGGCATGGTACCGGAGAAAGGCCAGACGTGAAACATCATCTTTCTTTTAGTTCAGGTGGTCTGGATCCTATAGGCTTTACCTATGTTCCTTCAGGACTCCAAACTTGGAAAGGTGGGAAATATAATATCACTTATGCTCCATCATCCATTGACCTTCATGGAGAATTGCATGAAGAACTCCTCCCAAGTTTTGAAAAGGAAGTAATTGCCACAAGACACCATCATGCTGCAAAGATGCTTCCTGTGTTTGCTAAAATGAACTCGGATGTTAGAAGAGATGGACATCTTGATTCAGGTATATATTTAGCAGGTGAGAGCCCAAATCTTGCTAGCAACGGATTCTTGTTTTTAAGAGCCATAAATGAAAAGCATAAGACTTCACCAAGTACTCAAGTAGATGCATCATCATCAACAGTTCATTATGCATCCCATCCTCTGTATTATCCAGAATATAGTGTTCGATATGATCGAACAAATTCAACAGATTATAGAACTAAAGGGGAAGTATCTCATATTTCATCTCAAGTCCAGGATGTGGAATCTAATCTCTTTGGACAGCCACAATTGTATCAGAATGACTTTGTAGGTCATCTTACTTCCAGTAGTCCTAGTAGCTACATGAAATATGTCTCTCCTGGTCCGGTTAGACCAGCGGTTGCATCAAGATGGAACTATTACTCTTCAGAATATTCACACCTTAGAAATCTTTCGTTGGCAAGAAAAGGATTACATGGCACCGTCACAAATCTTGCATTTTTCAACAGATCAGATCTCACTGGCGATTTAGATTCTCATTTGAGATGTCTTAGGCAAGTTCAATATCATTTTGAGTACATGTTTGGAGGATTCTTTCAATCAGTTGACCAAACATCTTCTACTCGGCCACATGACAAATGCCCAATTGGTAGACCTTCTCGGCTGAGTGTGTTATCACATAGGGAAGAAGATAGACTACTTCCAGGATTATTATTTTCTTCACCTACTGTTGCTAACCCAGCGAAGACATCTCCTGGTGCTGATCCAGTAAACTCATCTCCTGGTGCTGATCCAGTAAACTCATTTCCTGGTGCTAATCCAGTAAACTCATCTCCGGGTGCTGGCCCAGTGAAGTCATCTCATGGTACAGATCCAGTGAACTCATCCCTCAGTACTGGCTCAGTGAAGTCCGCTCCCATTTCTTCTTCTATTAGCGCCAAAGATTTGCAGAAGCAACGCCAAACAAGCATAGACAGTCCCATCCAGGTATGAAATCATTCTAGCTATGCTTGTCTAGTTCTTAGTTAATGTTGACAGCTTATAAGTTGTTATGTGCTGCAAATTGGTTCGG
This sequence comes from Typha latifolia, assembly GCF_019914945.1. Lineage (NCBI taxonomy): Eukaryota > Viridiplantae > Streptophyta > Magnoliopsida > Poales > Typhaceae > Typha > Typha latifolia. The sequence goes on along the minus strand of NC_133087.1, from coordinate 1,644,885 downwards.
ATAGGTTTAGGCTTAATTCATCTGCACCGCACCCAATTCAACAACTCTGGAAGTTAGTTGTTTTTTTCATAAGCAGTCCACTTTTATCTACTAAAAAGTCCAGCTCTGGGACTAGATTTTCTGCACAGTTTATTTTTTGTTGGTCTGGTTGGCTATCTTTAAATCATCATAGATGAGGTCGTGAGTCAGAATGATCCACCTGCATCTCCAGTTAGGCCCACTTATTCCGCATGCCACTATTTTGCTAGAATGACGACTCATACAGTTGTTTATTTGGACATTTTATTAATTTGTAACATCTTGATTTCTGGACTTGTAGAGATTTCCTACTTACAAGGAACGTCTGACATCACGGAAAGGCAAAAGTTCAATCCATGCAGATCAGCTATCAAGGACTCGTAACAATGGTATATTTCTAGACAAGAAATCAGAAAAAATGTGGCAGGAGCCACCACCATTACAACAGATACAGATCGTTCCCTATAATGGCAGTAGCCGATGGAAGCCTCCACTGATGGATGCTTCTCAATCATCCCCTCTTGTCATCAATGGGTCTTCCCAAGAAGACGACTTAATCATGCAAGCAGAAGATAGGGTTGAATTTGGGTCCTTCGGCCCTGTACCATTGAGAGCTTTCTCAACCGAGTCTTGGAGGGAGTTCAGTGTTGTTCCTCCTAATAATGGCTCAGTAATTGCTCCTGCATCACCATTGGAAAGCTCAAGGTTTCACCCAAATCATGAAAGGTAATACTCTTCACTACTTCAATATTTCAGCAACAGTAGGCGGTGATCTAAGGAGACAGACATCAACAGTTAGGCACCACACTGAACTTAATTAATAGGAACTTGCTTTACATTTACGTACTTGGTTCTCTAGTCATTGCTTCAGTTCTCCATGGCAGCTTACATGAAAAATGAGTTTTATAAATTCATTTTTGAATCTTATATAATACCATCTCACATTGAACTGTTATAATGAACCCTTTGTGGTACAATGTCTTTATTAAATTTAAACTAAATTCCATGAACATATGGTCTTCAGAGATTGCAATGCCTGTTAAACAGTTCTTTTAATGAAATCCTTGAATCAATCATGCAGGACTAAACAAACCTATCAACTGAAAGATGATGCCGACTTTCCACCTCTCCGTGGTATGACGAGATCCATTGGATAGGCGTCTTTACTGCATATAAAAGATACAACTAATCGACATACAGAGAGAACAGCTAACCAGTTGGAGTGATCAGCCTGAGCAGATCATAGGTGGAAAATATCGCTTATTGTTGTAGTGCAATTAGGTTTTCCAATGCACATAGCTCAGAAACATTATGTTCCCTTTTTTACTTCCTTTTGTCCAATATCTTCCTTTCCCATCAATCTTGTTAGATGGGCATAGCAATTGGCAAGAGTAGACTCAATTGCAGAAGTAATTTTCTTTTATCCTTTCTGTCCTAGCACTTCTCGGCTCCTTGTAAGGTGGTTGAGGCAGTTGTCTGGGTTATCTTTGATATATATATATATATATATATATATATAGTCGTAAAACTTGTTGGGGAAAGGTCCAATATTTTTTCACCATAGTTTTATACCCAAAAAGAAATTTTAGTTTTAGTGACCTTTAAAGATGTGTTTTTATACTACTTGTGCCGTAAATTTTTCTATTAAACTCTCTTCGTGCATGTTGTGAGAAATATGTACTTGTACCTTCTCTCTAATTTTCTTGGATGTTCTTCTACAACTTGGTGTATCAACCTATTACAGTCCTGGAAGGGCCGGTTCTGCTAGTCGCCTAGTCCTAGTTTTCTTCAAATGGACGTCTGCTAATTCTAGAGAATGTCGCAGATGTACTTTTACATTGCTTGGTGATCATTTTTTATTCTATTCTTTTCTTTGTACAAAATGGGAAGTCCCCTAAATTTACTGATAATATAACTCATGTTTGCAAAGTGATGAAATCAGAGAGCCATATTCTACAAGCAGGATGAGATCACGATGCTTTATTTTGTCAAGTATATACTACATACCATATACTACATACACAGTTTAGGCGAGAAGCTTGTACGTTATGTTGGAAATTTGGTACATATCGTTACGTTGGAAAATCTTAGGATTTTAACCAGTATGGTCAATACACGAATGGAACACTACACAGTATGAAAAACCAACCAAGTAGGTATCTTGCTCATGACCAAGGAGGTTATGAGTTCAACTCCAACCCCAAACAATATTGTGGAGAAATTGTTTGGTGGTTGGTAGTTTGGTGACTTGGCTCGATTCGGTTGATGGCTCGGCAGTGCGGTTAGCTTGGAAGAACAGCTTGACAACGCAACAGTTTGGAAGCAATTCTTCGGCGACGCATATGGCTTGAAGCCTAGACTAGATAGCTAAAAGCTCGGTGGGGCCTAAAGCCGCCTGGACAAGAAATTATTCTGACTGAGAGAATATTCTATAAAATTATCAAATGTATTTGGAAGAACAAAAAAAAAAAAGTTGGTTTTCGCGACTAAAATACATTGGGCATCACGATGCTTGATAACGCAACGGTTTGGAAGCAATTGTTCGACGATGCATATGGCTTGAAGCCTAGACTAGATAGCTAAAAGCTCGGTGGGGCCTAAAGCCGCCTGGACAAGAAATTATTCTGACTGAGAGAATATTCTATAAAATTATCAAATGCATTTGGAAGAACAAAAAAAAGAAAAAGTTGGTTTTCGCGACTAAAATACATTGGGCATCACGATGCTTGATTATCCACAAGGCTGCAGGGAAATCAACTATATGTGGTAGATGATTAACTTATTGCATGCGAGCTTGTACGAGAGAGGATGTACATTTTGCAGTCATGCACGTCAACTTGAGCTCCCAAAGTTCCCGAGACATTTTCCGCTAGTGTTTCATGCTGCAAAATGAAAAATATTAGAGTGATTCCAGATACAATATAGGTCTGGCAAACTACAGAAATGATATCAGAGCTAATACGTGGCATTCTTTGACACGTTCAAAATCCTCAGAAGCATGGCATTAGTTCGTAAACTCGTAGTGATAGTCAACCATCTATACTAAACTCTGCCCTACCAATAAGATTGATTGAGACTCTTGTATAACCAAACTCTTAACAACTACAGCCAAAAATGACTTGTATCAATTAACCATATTTATGCCTTGTTTCTCACATAATTTATATTTTCTAGCCAGTTCTCATTTTCTCATTCTCATAAGAAACCAAGTTTTTTCTTAACAAACTTGAGTTGTCATTGATTAACCTTTTCACCATACGAAAAAACACAAACTTTCTCACTTTTCCCATACTAACTATATGGCAAGTGCTAATCAATCCACGGCACCAAAAGTTATTATATTAATATATGACCATCAAAATCAAAATGTAAGTTCATTATCCAAACAGGATAATTAAACATCTTACTGTTCAATCATATATGTCCTGCAACAGAGAATTCTGAAGGAAAGTATGATAGGGAAGGTACTGTTTAGGTTTATTGCCATCAGACATGGATCGAATGCATCCAAGCTGTGCTGGCTGTCAAAGATAAATGGCTTCAATCATTTCAAATAAGTCATTAGCCACAGCAAGAGGTTAGGATAAGCTTTGGAAGCAAATATATAAGATGGTACCTATCTGATTGAAGTATGCTTAACATAGACAATAACCACTGCACCTCGGTACATGATATGGCAGGATATTATCATAGTTATCTGTTTATAATAGTTAGGCGGCCAGGTTATTGCTGAACTTGCATTAAGATGCTCTCCTATTATAAGCTGAAACTACCTAATAAAAGTTTATTCAATAGCTAATATGAAAGGATATGGTGACGTCCGGGAATACTGGATGCACTTGATGAGTATAACTATGTCAATGAATTGGACTATTACAAAAACTTTCTTCCTACTGGGAGTTAATTCAGATGAAATGTTGTGCATGGTGTACCCTTATAGTATGAATATTGCAATCTTGCAAGAAAAATGTGTATTGTGTAACTGGATAATGGACCAAGAAGTATGCATGTCAACAATCATATCAACACTCACCTTCCACAAATTTCTCACTGAAAAGGTGGCTGTTGCATCAAGGCCAAGAGTTTCCAATTTAGCTGTAATAGTGACAACTTCTGAACAGCGGTTCCACAGAGCAACAACCAAGCGATTCTTGGAGAGAGGGCCAGCCCACACCTGGAACTTGCAAAAGGTAAGGGTGATGGTACTTATCTGGAAAACTACCAAAACACGATATTGATAGAATAATTTTTTCCAAACCAGTAAAACTGCCACATAAAATAGGTTTAGGGGGTAAAGGATTAAATAAGGGTATATTTGTCATTCACTTATCTTCTGTAAGTAACATAACCTGAAGTTATATGTCAAGCCATTCTGCAAGCTGAAAGAAAGCGAGGCAAAAAGTAGATATGGAACTATGGAAACATTTTAGGCACCTGACTGCAGCCGTCATTTCCTTCAACTGAAACTTTCCTTCCTTGAACTCCTAAAGGATCTACAGGAAACACAAGACTTTCCTCTTAGTTGTATAATTATTACATAACCACAAGAAACTAGCAAAACCTATGCAAAGATATATTTAACATGGAAATAAAAGATGTTAATCTCCCTCGAATGCTGGGCTGGAAATGTGCCCGAGTACAAGTTGGGCAAGTTTGACCGTTTGGGGAAGCATCTCTGAGCTCATCTCGATGAGGCAGGAGGTGGATGCGAGCGGGTAAGGCAACAGTTAGGAGCGGCAAGGTGATGAGGCGAGGAGGCAGCAAAGAGATTGGTTCCATGAAGCTTGAGGCCATGAGGTGATCAAAGTTCTTATTTTAATCACAACCGTCAGTTAAAACTGATTGGATGGCAGTGATATATCCGATGAACTACATTTAATACTAATTCAGTAAATAATAATAAATGGAATAAGACAATCGTGCATCTATGTATATTCGGTTTATTTCGAGCACCAAGGTTAGCCCAGAATGACAGGTTGTGGCTAGATTGGGCCCACTTCCGGCCCTACCACCACAATATGCAATGAAGGGGGAATAATTTACGCAGTGTGTACCTGAAAATGTATGGACATATTAGGATAATGAGGCAGGCTAAGAGATGCTTCTATTTTTCAAAAGAATAAGAAAAAGTAGTTAGTACCTAGTAGTGCCCTTAAATACCTAATTATATTCTCTGAGATAAAGGGAACTAAGAATTATCACTACACCTTGGTTTACTGAAATAACCTCTTCATTGCTTAAGATCTCCAGAGTTTCAGAAGTCATATTCCTCACATCACAACCAATCAAAAGAGGTGCCTGAAAATGCACATAAAACTTTTTATGGATACTAAGGAGAAGTTCTCAATACAACATGCAAATTTAACAGGTAAGCACTCAAATTGTCAATAGTTATACAAACTACTAAAGCATCTTCTGCCATATCACTTCAGGACACACTACTGAAAGATTACTTTGACAGAAACTAAATCTTTAAAATTCAATACCTCAAAAGGTGAAACCAATAGTGGATTAAGGACCATCCAAAACCATTGCATAACAAGTTTATATCCAACTGGTGTTTCTTTTACATGCGTAAGTATAGTGATATCTCTTTCCTCCTTTACAGTTATTTCTCTATAGAGACCTTAATTAGCCAGTATGTAATTTAAGCCAAACAAATGGACTGATTATCCAATAGTGCGAAGAAAAAAGAGCATCAATTATTAAGTTTACCTTCATCAGCGCCCAAATACTAAAATGTGCACGATACTCCACATAGCTCATTCCCCCATTACCAACTTCCAACATGTCTGGTCTATTGAAGGGAATTGGTTGGACAACATAAATATAGTATACATCTGAAAAGAAGATTAACACAGTTGTAGAGGAAGAAATGAACTAGTGATCTCAAGTTCTCAACCACTTATAAAATTTTAGCAGAAAGGCTACCATACCATTCCAGCCACCAGGCCCCGCATATGATGCCCACTTGTCATTAAGATCAGCAATTGTTGTCATGCTTAATTCAATGTAATTATAAATCAGTAACTTAAAATAACATTTGGAGCAGCTCTAACTGGTCAGGGTGGAAGTGAAGTTACCTTACCCATGAATCAGATATGTCATCTGTCGTTCGCCAACTATTTCCAACTTTACTAGCCCATAAAGCTGGATTATCTACACCCCTGTGAGAGATACAAAATTAAGATTTTGACCAATTGACACATCTACATTGACATAATCAAAAGCCAAAATATTACCATTCACATAAAGAGTAGAATATTGTGCGTCCACTTGAATTTAGTGCCTCGCGCATTGGAGGATAACTAAGAAAACATTGTTTCTGATAAACAGGGATACAATAACGATTTGGATATAACAGAATGGTTGAAAACTTATACGAGATAGTACCGTTTCTCTGGCTTTATGCCCAAGTTGTAGCAGTTGTCATATTTCAGATAGTCTACGCCCTGGCCAAAATCAGGCAAGTGGAAACTTTATATATGTAGTTATATTTGTATTCAGTTATAAGTATAATGGTTATCTAGACTTCCATCATTATGCTCATATGAACTCCAATATTTGTGTGTAAGAAGGAAAGGAAGCATCTGCATACCAAGAGTCTAGTGAAGGACTACTCATCCTTACCCTTGAAGCAAATATATCTGCATCGGCATTTTCATGGTAAAGGGACCCAGGTCGAACTTGGCATGTAAAAACCCTGAAATTTCCAATTGCTTTAAGACAAGAAGATAGGTAGAAGATGGAAGAAGGATTTGTGTAGTAAGTAACGTCATGTGAAGGTAGAAGCTCTTCACCCATATTAACTCGTAAATACCACAAAACTAAAAAAAGGATCAAGTTTACACAGGATTAGAATAGATAATATATCCAGCATCAGAGTAGATACCGAGCTTGAGACCTTTGTTATGTACATAGTCTGCAAGATCTTTGATGCCTGAAGGAAAAGTGTTTGGATCAGGTACCAATTCACCCTACATATCAAAAGGCAGCAATTATGGATTTTATTAACAATTCTCCACTACATAAGCAAGCACGAGAACTAGCTAATATGTCTATCAACCTATGAATATATACATAGTATACAAGATATAACCCGCAGAAGACATGTATAATAAGTTGACAGAAGTCATTGCTGATGTCTGTGAAGAACTCCTTAATGTGGTGCCACTTGTAAGATAGACTACACCATAGAACAAAATAATGTTGCTGGCACACTAGATAAAGATGAGACATGAAAAACCCAGTAAAACATCATTCATACACCATAGTCCAACACCAAACAACTCTACAGATGATGAAAAGAAGTCCCAAAAGAATAGCAAAAAGAACATGTCAATGCAGGAGAAGATAATGATCAGTAGCCTCTTTAATTGCAATATTTAGCTTTTTGCCAATGCTGTTAGATTTTTGACAATATTGTGCTAGCTGCAGGCTATAGAACAAACTCAAACAGAGAGAGAAATAGCACTTAGGTGGGATAAGCATCATTGATTAGCAGAAGATTTCACCTATTCCAAAAGAAATTAACCACTACCTCACCTTGGTATTCCTTGTCAGAGAGGACCAACAGTCATCTGTAAGAGAAATCAATAGATGAAATAAACGGAAAATATGACTACATTGTCAACAGTATAGAAGGTTATTGCATTTTAATATTTTATACCTATGTTGACATAATTGTAGCCCAAATCAGCTAGGCCAGATGAAACAAGTGCATCAGCTGTCCATAACAACGATAAAAGAGTTACAACCGAAGGACGAGTCATCATCTTACAGATGGTACTGCCTATACTCATACAAAAGAAGATGTTATCTGTGCAACAAATGTAAACAGATGCTCAGCCATCTTAAATTTTCTTATAATTCTCAAATACATAAGAAAATATAGAAATGTACATGCAATTGTCTCCAACATATTACCTCTATATATAACAAAAACATAAAATTTCATTGAGTTCAACCAAGAAAATATAAAGGTTCCCCGTGCACCTATTACTACATTAAAGCTTGTTTGCAGTGTTTATCTTCATTACCTGAATGTAACAAAAGCATTTTGCTTCTCAGTCAAACGGGCATGCATGCTAGCAAGAATCGTTGATGCACAAACTGATAATGAAGTTATCCATTAACCTAACTATTTCATGCGCTCTGACATTTTACAAGAAGGTCAATGTCCCAATTTTCAAGTTGTTCTCTGCATGGTTGATTCTAATTATTAATCAACCACCACTCGGTGAACAAAATTAACTGAATAATTTCCAAGCTATAGGATCAATAATTTACATGAGTGGGGAGTACATCAGCATCAATTCATACATGAAGAACACTAAACAAGCAAACGTCATTGAAGGGATAAAATATTTCACCTGTTTCTTTAATAACTGTTTCGTTGATATTGCAGGCAAAGAAATTCCAACTATTCCATCTGCACCAACAATTCTCCTCATCAAGAACGCCAGATTATATCAATGGAGAGATGCACTTCAAAAAAGACCATACAAAACAATCGAAAGGAGACGAAAAAGAGATAAACATTAACCAAATTCCTCTCAACCCGATACGATTACTACTATAAACAGAAACCCCAAGAAATTGCACAAGAACTGTCTCGAATAAGAATGCCAGAATTGAAAAGAGATCGAGAGAAAGAAAAATAAGGTCGGACCCCATCTGAGGAGTGAGAGCGAGGCCATTGTTGAGCTGCAACTTCCCATATTTGGAAGTGTCGAAGGGGTGGATTCTTGACGTGGGTTTCTGGAGCTCGCCATCGGGGATGGGCGGTAACCTCGCCGCAATGGCCATGGAGGAGAGGGAGAGGAGGACGATGAGAACGACGAGAGCGAAGGAATCCATCTCCGACCTTCTCTTCGCGGTAGGCGGGAATCGATAAATAGAGAGAGATAGAGCGAGTTTTTGACCAAATTAGCCCTCTCAAACCCTTTTTTTTCGTTCTGCTTCAGTGTCTAGTTCACATCAAAATTTAAATACGAAATCAAAATTGTTTTGCCAACTTAGCAAAATCCCTAACTCAGATATAATTCGCTAAAAAATTTATTATAGAAAAGAAAATTTATATAAATGTTTAAGTATAACAATCACGAGACAGCAGATATCATCTCACCACAAGCACCTCATAAAATGAGTTCTCGCTAGGTCAATTCATATCATAGAGCTATAAGAGTGTCACATTTTTAATCTTTTCTTAAATTAACATCGTTCTTGAGAAAAAAAAATATAAGTATTTATTGTTTGACCATTAAATTTTGCTCTTAATGCCTCAAAAAAATATCTTAGAAATGAGGATAGTTAAATATACATATACATGAGTTATAATAACTACAAATGTAAATAATCTTAATACCATTTGAGTGAGTTTTTTAAGATTAAGATAAAAATAAAAGAAAATAAATTTTTGATTAGTTTTATATGGGGGGATAAAGTAACGCATAGAGTGTTTCTAATAAATTTTCTTAATTAGAAAATACTGTAAGCATATTCTTAGTTGAAGGTTGGATATGCAAGCGTCAAGAATGTCACTTCCTGCTGCAATGCAATTAAATGAAACCAACCAAATTTGGTCACATTTCCTTTGTCCACTGGCTTCTATAAAAAAACGTTATAAGTGCCTTCTCTATGCTTGTACGCAAACCATTCATGTTAACGTAAAGAAAATCGATGACGACATTAGTCTTAGGTGTTACTCAATCAAATAGTTGTTATTATTATTATTATTATTTCGTAATTTAATGGTTTGTAGTGTGCATCTTGGCAATAAATTTCTTATTCTAAGTACTATCTAAAGAGGAAAATATATATACTTCTACATTGTTAGAACACAATGATGTACACATCAACATGCCTAAATTTTAGCCCAACCCATTGATAGTTGGATATCATGGTAGATGTAATGTATGAAACGGCCCAATTTAATCATGAACTTGACTAGCAATTTAGGGGCTAAAAAAAATGTCTTCTAACAAGCGAGTATAAAAAAAAACCACTTAAATTATCTGGGCCAAAGCAGCTCTAGATTTATCCAAAAAGAATTACATCTTTTGAAATGGCACTCTCAAACCCTCAAAATCCAAACTTTCTACCTATGTTTACAAATTTTAGTAAGCCATTGTAAAGAATAACCTCCAAAAAAATTGCACTATTTGCTTCCATCACTAGTAGATCAATTCTCTGAAAAAAGATAAAAGAAATGGATAGGATGTGCCCATTCTACCTCTTAACACTTGAAAGACAAACAAAACAATGGAGTTAAAATGAACAAGTATTGGATCTAAGGATTTGAGTTCGCTTGGCCAATATCTTGTACATTATCTCTCAAGTATAGATAAGATTTAATTCGTACTTCGGGGGGAATCTAAGACTAAAGCCATCTTTCATCTTTATCCCCTACACAGAATAGAGCTAAGATAAGTTGGCAATGGACCAAACATTCTTCCAAAACTTGTTCCTTTCTGTGGTACGGCATTGCAACTCTATTTTAGCTTAGAGGAGGCATATCTAACCAGCTATGAGGACCCTTTTGGAAGAATGGAAGAGTCCAGGAATTTTTTAAGAGTGGAGTTTAGTCAATTTGATCATTAGAGGAAAAACGCGAGATATGTAAAATAGAATTGGTGCAATAGTTTTAGATATTATCATATGTGTACCCACGTATGAAAATTGTCAAACATTAAGGATCAGTGTATTCGGGCATATTATGTCCAATCATGCATAGATTTCTGTCCGCATTGAAGCCTTGTCCATCGTAACAATAAAGGTGTAAATCATGGCTTTCTCTTTAGTCTTTTCCTTGTCTTTTGATAGAACAGTGTAGGGCCATCTAAGATCACGGTTGATCTCGTGCTTCGCCATGTAGGGTTGCTTTGCCTTAAAAAGGACTTTTGCAATCTGCTACTTTCTTAGGACAGCTGAGCCTACCCAGCATCCATTATATTATTGATGGTCCACTCCCTAACGAAATTGCACTGTGTTTCTTCTGCTCAAGAACTCTGCTTCTACAAGCAATTCCAGCTAATATTAAGTCATTTAATGGTTGTAACCTACAAATTTAACGTTATTTTATTTCCTAAATCTTTTTTTTTCTATATTCAATGTTGTATAGCCCTATTTTACAACTACTTCAGAACAAGATGCACAATCAAGGATTCAAAAGATATTCTTCAATGCCCATTTTGGCTGTTGAAGCTTCTGAAAAGTGAGTCGGGATGTAAACATATTTCAGAGCTTCCTTTCAGTGCTCTCAGGTTTCAAAAAGAATTTTTAAACTTCAACTACCAATCTTATTCCCATGTTGCTTCTCAAAACTTCAAAAATGTTCCATGCTATTATTGATGGTCCAAAGTTCAATGTCTTTCCTTCACTTACAATTCACAGAAGACTAGGTTTTCTGCATGCTTTTCATATGTTGGGGTTTGTCTTTATTTTTTGTCATGCAATTAGTGAGCATATCTTTCTTTTACTGGTATTAGGCATTGAGAGACTTTGAAGAGGAAAGCATCTCCTTTTTCATAGCTCAGACCCCTTTGTAGTTGCTTTTATAATCGTAGCTGAAACTGTCAGCATAACGTTACCTGCCATGGATGCTCTTCTATAGGTATCTGGATGTGTGTTTGTTAAATTTGTATGCAAAAGAAAGATGAACCGTAGATTGCCTCATTTGGTGGCCTTAGTGGGCAGTACAGAGAGACAGGAGGACAGGAAAACAAAGTGTTCCTTGTTCTTTTTATACCATCTCATTTTCTCTTTGGGACGGGTGAAAAGGATGTTTCAGATACTTTGGCCCTCAGGTGACAGTTAGAGCTTGCGATGGAGAGGAAAATATGAATCTTGTCAAATTAAAAGTTGATCATAGTCTTTGGTGTCCACTGGCAAATCATGAAAAGGATGATCTCTGAACCATAATCAGGATTCTGACCTGTGAAATTTTCTTATCAAATTGCTCATTACCACCAGTATGGTGTATGTTATCTAAGCCTATTATATATTTAGGCTTTTTCAAAAAAATAAAAAGTATCTCAGAGTGCAGTAAGAGCCCTTTTGAGTTTTAGATATATGCGCGAGTGACAGTAATTAATCATGATCTTGAATGTAAGCAGTGATTATCAACTCAGCCAAAGAGTTGCCTGAAGGCAAGTATTAATATTCAAGAATAGGAATTGCAAAATGCCCACTGGTGACAACAAATTGTAAACTATCTTTGTTTCGCGCGAAAGCACAAGATTTCACATCCAGCACAAAAGCAAACAAATTAAACAGCAAGTTAGCTGGAGAGAACTTGATATCATCTTTCATAGTTCAGTTGTACATATTCCTACCACATTCCTTCTCTATTTACAATTTAATGTCATTGAGGCTAAGCCATATTTGCTTGAACACCTTCACAATAACTTCATGGTATTCTTGGGAATTCAATGACAAGTAGCAAGCCAGCAGCTCCTCCAAATCGCTGGAGCCTAGTAATTTGTTCTTGATGATCATCTCAATCATACTCTCTCTGAAGTCTCTCTCGGGATCCAACGATGACTTGACGATCACGAAGCTCTCCATTAGTCCTCTCCTATGCTCTAATGCCACTTTTGGCCCTGCTAACTTCTGGCTCAGTTTGGTCTGGATCCTTCTGCTCACAAGTCTCGGAGAGGTCAGCCTCACCTTTCCTGATGCTGGTTTCCTATTGCTGTGGCAGCTCTTCTTCTTTTCAGCCACATTGGTGTCATCCAATTTGGCATTGTTGGCCTCTTTCTTGATTGGCTTTGTCAGAATTGGTGTTAGCTTAAGCTCTGGCAATGCTTCCCTGTCTTCAAAATTATTGGACGAGATACTAGTGCAAACACAAGGGGTGGAAACAGAGGAGACCATCTCGATAGAAGGTTTTGTGGGCTTTTTTATACTCCGCCGCTTGGATTTCTTTGGCGAGTCTGTCGGAAAATGAGTGTCTATGGACTTTGAACTGTGTAGTTGGGTGGAGAGATGAGGGAATTTCTCCAATCTTTCCTTGCTTGGGAAGTAGTAGGAGGCTCTGTTAGGCAGGAATGCTTGCTTGGGTGGTGGAGATGGTTTTGGCGTTGCAGAAGCTGCTTGACGGTGGTGGCTTCTCTTAGTGGCTTGTGGAATCCCATGGCTTCTTCCAGCTCTCTTCATGTGCTTGAGCAAGTGGAACCAGGAGTTGGGCATCATCTCAGATAGACTAAATTTATGCTTGCCCATGTAATTGAGTAACTCAATTCTCTCAAACAAGAACAAGAACTCTCTCTCTCTCTCGCTCGCTCTCTCTCTCTCTCTCTCTCTCTCTAGAAAGATGTGATGAATTCACTGTATAAGAACTAAGAGGAAGACTTGAGGATCTTTACTTGTACAATTGAATAGTTTGTACCTAACTGGCTTATGTAGAGGAGGTTGAGGTGGAAGGTTGCTGTCGAGAAAAGGAGAGGAGAGAGTGTTAAGGAGAGGGGAAGTGATAGGTGCTGTGTACTTATGCTGTAGGTGGGATCACACTGAAACAAGGGTTAGAGTGGCCGAGTGGGAGAATAAAGTACAATGTTTTGGAGCAAACTTAATACATATGGGGGTTATAGAAATGAAGTACACTAAAGAAGACTAAACTTTTAAATTAACTATACACTTCACTTTTGTTGTTTCGATGTTCATATTTCAACATCACTATAATGTTACTCAGAATTGAAGTGCTGCATACTTTCTTTCCAACATTCATAGATAATATGTATATTACCCTGTCTACTAGTCAAAGGAGATGACTGAGTACTTTAATTTTTGGCTTCTATAGTCGTCCCACTTGCCAATATGATGTGATCTTGGCGAACTACTTGGCCATCTAGTGACATAAACCTCTCAAAATCAAAGCTTTCTACACTGTATTTGCGACTTGTAAACAATTTAGAGTACTGTATTTAATGTACCCGCACCCTCTACGAAGTATAATTTATAGAAGGGAAATTTAGGGGAGTATTAAAACAGTTGGAGCCCCGCCCCCCAAACTGATCATTCCATTGCCTTAAAAAAATCTTTAGAAAAGTCTCCTGCGATTAGCCCCTTTTTTTTTTCTTCTCTCTGGAAACCCACAGCTTTACAGCAAACCTTTGATTGTTAGACTTTGTAGGTCTGCCTACAGAGATCATTCACGCTGGCTGTAAGAGAAGAAAAATTAAAGGAAGAAGGATCGAAGTTATTGCGTTGCATGTGAGTCCGGGACAGAGACTGATGTTTTCTCTCATTGCACTTTTTTTTTTGTGCTTTTAGTCCTTCCCTTCCTCTCTGAAGTCTGAACCAAGCTGTGCCGTGACAACTCAAGCCTTGTGTCTGCATAACACGAGGGAAATTGCTTGTATAATTCTGTGCGTTGATGTATATGCCTCGTCTAATGTAATGTATTAACATTAGTCATGATAAAGATAAAACTATATATGTATATTTTAAAATGACTGTAATAATGAAGTTGTGTTTATTATTATATTCATGATAAGTTAGATAGACGGCAGGGAATTTTGATCCTTATCTTTTTAAAGAAGTTTGCCCACCTCTACTGTGGACGTGGGGATAAACCTAGAGTGTACCTTCTGATCTCCTTTATGTGCATGAGCTTGAGGCTGGCTTTCTTCTCTGTTCTAACAGAGAGACGGTCAGGCCATGTAGATCACTTGTTGTTATCACAATCGTATAAAGAAAACCAAAGAAATGTACGTACGCTATCAGTTCTCTAAGGCCCCCTAGACTGTGGACCCAATTTACTAGTTGAAATTTAGACAACCCTGTCCACTTGCTCTATATGTTGTCAGAAGACTAGAAGAGTTACCGAAGATAAAACCCAAACATTTGCATTGGAGTATTGCCCATTGGGTCGTATCACGTGTTCACGTGTCTCATGTATTCCACCAATTGGAGTCAAAAATTTCTAACCTCCATAAAAACGTGAAAACTTAAGGTGTTAAATGTAAATCTCCCAAATAGTTATTTTGGGCCTCGTTTGGGCCTTCCTTATACTGCGCCTTGCTATTGGTCCACCAGATACTCGAATGAACGCGTGACACCTGTTTTTTTCTTTATTTTTTTCGGCTACAAAATTCAAATAGATAGCATAATAGTTGTCGGTGGAAATTGGTCTTGGCGTAGAAATTTCACGCCTACGTGGCGACACCCCACTCGCTTCAGCTTCCTCGATTTCGCGTGGGCCCTCAAAAACTTGGGGGTTGGTAAATAAATAGAGCTTGCCTCCTGAGCATAGACAAGAGCTAATTAGCTTACCTTAAAATGAGATTTTTATTTTAAAAATAATTATTTTTAAATTATGAAATAAATGTATAATAAAAAGTAAGATGAGAAAAAAAAAAAGCTCTTTTGTCTTTTAAAAAAATCATGTTTTGATTTGGTAGTTGATAATTAAATTAGTGCGTATAATTTTTTAGCTGTTGTTTTAAAATTAAAAAAAAAAGTTATATTTCAGAATTAAAAAGAAGATAATATTTTTAAAATAAACTGGGGACTTAATTTCCAATAGTAACAAAACATAATACATATAATTATGGAATTAAGATGCTACAAAAAGGAATCACTCGTCTCTATCTCAATTTTCAACCCTCTCTTTGTATTTACATGTTGGAGAGTTGCACACACAATTAAATGAGAAAAAGAAAACTATGTGTATAATTAATGTTGCGCCAACCAAACATAGACGACTCTTTCTCTTGCTCTTCTTCGTCTTCTCAATTGTTGCTGCCGTTCGTTCCTCCGATCGGCGCGGAGGGCGGTACGGGTCCTCTGGGGAGAACGTTGAACAGAAGCGACGCCAATCGCTCGCTCATCGACGTCGGATTCGCCATGTCGCAAGGATGACGACCTTGTGGCTTCAAAGGCCTAGCAGCAGTGCCAGTGGTCTGCTGAGAGACTACGAGGATGACGAGAAACATAACAAGGACTTGTTTCTTTAGCCCCATCAGCTAAGCTTAATTGGACGAGATATAGTAAGTATAATAAGGATGGAGAGGGAGAGAGAGAGAGAAGAAGAAGAAGAATAAGGAGAAGAAATAATGATAATGGAAGGAGCAAACGGTGGGGCTTTGGGTATTTATGGTTGGGAGGGAAGAGAGGAGAAGTTAGTTATGTTGAAGACTTCAAAGGAGAGAGAGAGAGAGAGAGAGAGAGAGAGAGAGAGAGAGAGAGAGAGAGAGAGAGAGAGAGAGAGAGAGAGAGAGAGAGAGAGAGAGAGAGAGAGAGAGAGAGGTGAGAAAAGAAGAACGTTCGCATGTTTGACTTTTAGAAAAGTTGGGAAAAAAATTAAATTGATGTAAGAGTTGGTGTTGTGCGACGTGTGAGTATCAAACACGGTACTACGTTTCTTTTCTTTAATTTCATTTTTATTTTTTTCCCAAGTGGGTAGAGTGAGATTAGATCAATTGGAGTGTACAAAGAGAAACTTTCTTAAAAGAATAGATAAAATTAATTAAGGAGGTTTCTTCTCCCTGAGTTTAGTCCTTCTAGGTGTACTACTTCTTGAGAACAGTTAGTGAACTCTTACAGATATTAGACATGTGGATTTATAGTGTATTATATGAATGGCTTATTTAATTTCCTCAAAAATTAAACTTAGACTTTGGAACAAAGGATTGCTAAATTTCAAAGTGACGGCTAAAGTTGGGTGTTGGAATTTTGGATTTATTAGGTTACGGTCAAGTGTGATCGAGTGGAATTAGCTCATCAAAGTGGCATTAAATGCCTCTCTGTGGACTTGCTTATAAGCCGCGTGAGTCGCGAGTCCAAAGGAAAGCCCAGGTGGTTTCCCTTAGGGTTGACTCGGATACTTGGGATATTAATTTCTCTCCCAAAGAAAACTTCATACTTAAAACTATACACCTCAAAAGCTACCCACTATAATAAAAACTCACATTAACTTAAGATCAAATTACGCCTGGAATCCTGAACCCTTCAAATATAATACTTATAAACTAACAAAAGGGTGATTTCAAAATATATAAATAGTTTTGATGTGCTTGTTTTAGGAGCATAGAATTATCAATTTATTCGGTCCGGAGACGTAGGGGGGGAGACTGTGTTCAAAAATCAAAGCACGCGATTACCGTCTTTCTCCGGTTTGACACGGAATGGAGGAGAGATAGACTAGACTAGCGTTTATTTTTCATTTTTCTACTACTTACTAACTTCAATGTCTCGGTCATCAAGCTTTAGATCCTCTATCTTTGTTTCCAACCAGCTGCCAATATATATATATATATATATATATATATACTTTCCTTTGTCTTTTTTATTACTGATTATATTTTTTAAAGAAAGAAGATGTTTAATTAATTAGTAGATGAGCATCTCCCTTGAGGATGGCCTCCCTCCTGGTAACCATTTCAACCATATATTGGCAATTACTCTAAGTAGTTTCATTACCATTTTTTATGCTAGATTCTAAATATCCTTCACGTAACTCTTGCAACATTAATTAATAAATAAATAAATATTGTTATATTTTACTATGGGATATATATACCTAGCTTGTTTTCACATAGATTCATCATTTTTGTGTCACTTTTTTTTTTCCCTCAAATATGACTATCACATAAGTACATAACCAAATTTAGGTGTTGTTGGGTTGGGTCGGGACCATCATATAATATTTTTTTATGTAGGATTGAGAGATATTAGATAGTTGTGGGGATTAATATGCCATAAATTTTTTTTTAAAAAAAAGATCTATATGAAAATAAATAATTATTCAAAGAGACTAACGATAATTAACCATATTATTATATAATCTTAATATTCCTCATAATTAAGCTGAGATAATTTTCTATGGGCTAAATTTAATTTAAACGAAAGTGAACGCATAATCTCTCACGGTAATACTATATTAATTTATTAACTAGTTTAGAAACTCAAATCATTAAATATAGTGATTTTTATATTTTATATTATAATAATAACCACGTAACCGTTTCCTATTATTGTAGGATTTAACAACCATTAAATAAACGAATTGCAGTCGTCATTATGTGAAAATAATTTATGATAATTTTCCGAGATTATCAAACAATGATCAATACGTGGCCATTGTATAGCCTTAAAGATATAAGCCCAAAATTACACAAGACGGCCCAGGTATATTTAATTATCTAAATCTAACCCCAAAATAATTGTTTCTTTTGGGCTTCAGACGCTTAGAAAAGATATATAGAGAATTAAAGCCCATTATTTTATCATAGAAAGCACAGCTAAGAATCACTAAGATTATATATATAAATTATCTCGTGAATATTAGAGTTAATATTCAATAAAATTTTCACGCCCCTAATGTTTCTCAACTTCACTTGCTATCAACTCCGTGGTCTATAATGACCCATTTCTTATAAGTTGGTCTCCTAGATAGAATAGCACATAGCCACATACTACTAGAACCTATTAGGTGCCGAGTCATTGTATATAGATCCAACTCAAGTAGAAGAAAACAACGCGGTTTGATATTTATTTTCTATGAAAATTGAGAAGTTATGGGCTGTGGGTCTCCTCTATATTTAAAACACACACACACACACACACACAGTTTGAAATATATAAGCTAAAATAATAATAATAATAATAATAATAATAATAATAATAATAATGGAGACTAGGATCATCTAACCCATTTCTTTAATCGCCATACATGATGATGATCGCCCACTTCAAATGGACGTGACCACCACCATTCATCCATCCAACAACCACCCTACCATCTCCTCTCTATCCTTCCTATAACTAAAACATCACCTATCTCTCTATATATCATTTCTCCACCAAACTCCAACGTCTCCAATAACTAACACCATGCACTAAAGGAAGCAAGACTTCCACAACACTCCTCCATAATTAATCCGGACAAGATGCCAACCTCGCCTCCTTCCTTCAAGTGCAATCCTTTCAAGCCATGCAAAAGGATTCTAAAACTCTTTAAAAGGCCCAGAACTAGCCTACGTAGAGTTATACACAAGATGAGGCCGAGTAAGAGGAGGAGGAGCTTCCGTTCGATCCGCGCGGCGTTCCTGCCGCTGATCTCGAGGCGGACGGAGGCGGAAGCCGATAAGATCGGGGAGTTACCGAGCTTAACGGAGAGAGCTCGCGCGCCGTTGTCTTCTCCGGTCACGCCGGCGTACGTTAAGATGGCGAGGCACGAGAGGGATGATGAGGCGGAGGAGGCTTGTAGGAGCTTTGAGAATTATTTGACGGAGATGCTCGTGGACGAGAGGAAGGTGAGGGATCTAATGGACGTCGAAGAGCTGCTACTTTGCTGGAGTAGCTTGAACAATCCGGTGTTTGTTGAGTTGGTGTGTAGATTTTATGCAGAACTCTGCAACGATTTGTTCTCCAGCGACGAGTCTGGGGCAGCGGTGGATGATATTATTTCCGCTGCTACTTAGTTTATAGGAAAGAATATTTATGTTTTCTTTTTCTTTTTTTCTTTTAAATTTGTACTAAGAGACCATGTCAAGGCCCATTGGGCTAGCCCAAGCTCAAAGTCGAGATCGGGTTCGGGCCCGACTCGAGCAACGGAATATTCCTCCCGTTTTATTCAAATTTTGTGTAAACAGGGGTTTAATTTGCAAATAGTGAAAACAAGATGTAGTGTATAAGCGATAAATTCATCCAAATGTATAGAGTAGAGTGCTAACTGCAAATTTCTCTTCCCAAGTTAGCAACGAATCGACGGTGATGGATCCATTAGTGGCCTCCTTCGAGAAAGATCGATGATACGTTTCCCCGGATACTGAATCGTTAAGAAACTATAAGCTTCTAAGTTTGGATTTCGCATCACTCGAATTGTTGAGCTATGGAGGAAGATATATCGGATAAAGGCAAAGAGTGGGTGGCTATCAAATGGAGACGGTGGAAGTAAGTAGTGACAAGAAAAGTTATGATGTTGGTATCGATCGCTTTCGGGTCTTCGGCAGCACCACCACGCTGCAGGAATCCACATGGCTTGGCCCACACCATTTTTTACTCAGATCCAACCTTCCTAGCTTCGCACAGTAATTACTCCTCTCGTTTTGTTACCCAGGTGTGTAAAAATTGCATCTTTTTGCTCCAATGTGTGGAATTTTTATAGGAAGATAGGATTTTAGTATTGGTTACAGTACTTCTAAAGTAACTGGACGTTGGCATGTTTTGTATGCTTCCTCTCACGTGGTTTTGCTTCCTCTACGTTTAAATACTAGTAAATTCTTCTAGGGCTCCACCGTCCTTGTTGTTTGGTGTTATTCTCAGCTTGCTTCCTGCCTTTTGGTCTCGTGAATTCCGCCATTGGCTTGTATGTTGTGTTCTTTGGTTGTGGTGGAATTTATTGGGAATGCAGATTAAACATGTACTGGGTGGCTTGGAATAAGATAAAGCTGATAGGATTGTTTCAGACTGGAGTATTCTTACCTCTGATCTTGATATTGGTTTCGTGAATGCACCAGTGGAGGTGTAGCAAGTGAGGTGTGTACTGATGGATTCCGCAAATATGGATTAAAAATTTGCTCGCCAAAGTTCTTGTATGTGTCGGGTAGAGATCGACCAGAGGGTGGCAGGATTTTTCTATCTTGTGGAAGATTGCGGTGATTTTAAACAAATTTCAGAGATCTTATACTATTTTGTTGGTTGTTTTTGCCTTTAGGTCGGCTGAGGAACATATAAAAGTGCAGGCCAGCCTAGCAAAGTGGATTGAGGAAAAAAGATTGTCTTTGAAGTTAAGCTTCTTGCTTGCTAATGGATCCTGAGAATGGGAAATGTTTGAAATCACCAAAGGTACATTTGATTTTTTTCAAAATTCGAGTTGCATGTAGCTGTTTGCTGCTTTTGATCGAACTGTGAAAGGGATGTATTTTGTTTTTCCCTTTCGGATTAAACCTTGTTGGCTTGCTGAAATAGTTGATGCTGATGAATTGCAGAAGGATTCATGGAAAGCCATCTTGCTTTTGGCATATCAGAGTCTAGGGGTTGTGTATGGAGACTTGAGCATTTCCCCTTTGTACGTCTTCAAGAGCACCTTTGCAGAAGATATCACTCATTCAGAGACAAATGAGGAGATTTTTGGAGTGCTCTCTTTCGTATTCTGGACTCTTACCCTTGTCCCCCTTTTCAAGTATGTCTTCATAGTTCTTAGGGCTGATGATAATGGTGAAGGTAATAATGATCATAATTTCAGATGTTGTTCTTGGTGTGAATGTTACCGATTAGTAAACATTTTCATTCATAATCTGGCAGGCGGTACATTTGCTTTGTATTCTTCAATATGCAGACATGCCAATGTTAGCCTTCTGCCTAACCGACAGGTTGCAGATGAAGAACTCTCTACATACAAATTAGAATGCTCTTCTGAAACAAAGGACACATCAAGGATTAAGATTTGGCTTGAGAAGCACAAGAACTTGCACATTTCTCTGCTAGTAGTGGTTATGCTTGGTACTTGTATGGTGATTGGAGACGGTGTTCTCACTCCAGCAATATCTGGTACCTTCTTGTTAGACTGGCTTCTCATCTGGCTCTCTGATTCACAATTCACTAATTATACATTTTTTCTCTTTTTTACTTTGTTCTTGGGTAGTTTTTTCTGCAGTTTCAGGGCTAGAGTTGTTCATGTCCAGAGATCACCATGAATGTAAGTTATCCAGCTTACCTCTGAATGTTGTCAGTACTGGCAATAGTAGGTTATCATGTGTGCGTGCCACATCCATGTCCAATGCCTAATAGCGCAGGTACTTAGACTAATAACAGTTTGAAGAATCATAAATATAAATCTGGGTGGAAGTGTTATTTTAAATTCTCAAATAATAAATGGGTTATGAAATTGTAGAGCGTGGATGAGAAACCATGCTCAGAGACCTTCTGATCTAATCAGTACTCATGGATAATTAATATTTTGTGTTCAATAATGTGGCTGCCTTGTTTTCCTTGCAGATGCTGTAATTCCAATAACTTGTGTCGTACTTATATGCCTGTTTGCACTACAACATTATGGTACTCATCGCATTGGATATATCTTTGCACCAATAATTCTAGCTTGGTTATTGTGCAACAGCGCACTTGGCATATACAATATTGTTCACTGGAACCCTCATGTTTATGAAGCACTTTCCCCGTATTACATGTTTAAGTTCCTGAAGAAGACAAAAAAAAGCGGCTGGATGTCATTGGGTGGAATTTTACTATGCATAACAGGTAACTTCATTATGATGCTTCAAGACATGAAATTTTCCCTTCCATTTTCTTATTCAAGAGATGCTTATACTACGCCTTCGGAATTCTCAAAATAGTGTCTAAGGCAGTTGGAAGAATCAGGAGAGGTTGTCAGATTACAATGATGAGCATACAAACATTTTCTGTCAAATTTAGATGTTCTTCAAGAGTGTTCTACAAAGTAGTGTTTCTGATTTGTTTTCTCTGATGTTGAGTTGTTGATAATTCTGGAAAAAGAACCAAAAGGGCCCTGCTTGATATTAAAAAATTGCTGCAATTGCAGGATCAGAAGCAATGTTTGCAGATCTTGGACATTTCTCTTCTACTGCCATCCAGGTGCTTTTCATGGTCATCTTAGTTGACTGTTTTATTATTTACTTACGTTGTTTCCAAATTGTGAATAGGTCCTTGATCTTGTGCTTAATGCAGGTCGCTTTCACTTCACTAGTCTATCCAGCACTAATTCTGGCTTATATGGGGCAAGCTGCGTACTTGTCAAAAAATCATAATGTATATACTAGCTACCAGATTGGCTTTTATATCTCAGTTCCAGGTATGCTATGCATATTTGTTTTAAGGGAAAAAATTTGCATATACTAATAGAGCACGAAAAGCTTTAAAAACATGATAAATCAGGATAGATAGTTGTTCCCTCCTGTATACCCATACAGAGTATCTTTGATAGTAGATATATACTAGAGATGCTACTGCTTGTTTGAATTATTTAAATGACAGGCACTTAACCTGTTAGCTGTATTTACAATTTTATACTTGATCCGGCCAAACAAAAGATTGACTTGTGCTAATCTCTAGTACATTCAGTAATTTCAGTATTTTGGTGCTTCATCTGAAGTCTTGATTTTCGAGTAACAATCCATAACTTTTACCTTTTGATTCTCTTTTTTTTTTTTTTCTTTCAATGCTTTAGTCCACAGTATTAGTTGATGTGAAAAGAGAAACCTAATGTTTAACACAAATTTGCATTGTAGAGAGTGTGAAGTGGCCTGTTCTTGTATTAGCAATATTAGCTTCAGTCGTGGGAAGCCAAGCAATCATCAGTGGGACATTCTCTATTATAAATCAGAGCCAGTCTCTCAGTTGCTTTCCCAGAGTAAAAGTAGTCCATACCTCTGAAAAAATCCATGGCCAGATATATATTCCAGAGATCAATTGGATGCTCATGATCCTCTGCATAGCTGTTACAGTTGGTTTTAGGGACATAAAGCACATGGGCAATGCATCTGGTACGTTTCGACTACTTGACTACTATTTTCTTACTATTTGACTACTATTTTCTTACTACTTGACTAGTATTTTCTTTCTTTTGTTAGTTACTGAATTATCACCTAAAGTGCCACTTATTTGTGAAAATGTCGCATTATGTGGCTAATAGTGTTTACATTGTTCCTAAATAAGAAAACAGCTTGCTTCTGTTTTATTTCCAATTTTCAAACTATTGAGGATCTTATGACTGATTTTCCTTCTGTCACATGGATGAGCAACCTGTTGCACCCTACAAAGAATTTTTTTAAGGGTGCCACAGTTACTGATCTTTCTATAAGCATAGATAAATAAGCCATTATCATAAAACAAATATTCCTTTAGAATAATGGTGGGATTGTACAATAAGAAGGCAATATGTGGTGTCTAGGACAGTAGGACATAAACAATTGTACCCACACATTCAACTGAAAGCTCTCAATAACTAAGATCTTTCTTTTCTAATGTGCATATAATTCTTACAACAGATTATTGAAATTGTCTTTTTTGCTGCTACATAAATCGTTCCCATCATTGTAGCTAATGACAAATTTCTTTGTATAAAATGCAGGGCTAGCAGTAATCTCAGTAATGCTAGTTACAACGTGCCTCACATCCCTTGTCATGATCCTTTGCTGGCATAAGCCACCACTCCTCGCTCTCACTTTCCTCCTATTCTTTGGGTCGATTGAAGCCCTCTACTTCTCTGCATCCCTCATCAAGTTCCGTGAAGGTGCGTGGCTCCCCATCCTCCTTGCCCTAAACCTAATGATAGTCATGTTTGTCTGGCACTACGCTACAATCAAGAAGTATGAGTTCGACCTGCATAACAAGGTTACACTAGATTGGCTACTTGCCTTGGGTGAGAAACTGGGTATTGTCCGTGTACCTGGAATTGGAGTTGTCTACACTGATCTCATATCTGGCATTCCTGCCAACTTCTCGCACTTTGTCACTAATCTGCCAGCATTCCACCAGATCCTTGTCCTTCTTTGTGTCAAATATGTGCCTGTACCTTATGTGCCTCCTGCTGAAAGATACCTTGTTGGCCGTGTTGGGCCACCAAATCACCGCTCTTATCGGTGCATTGTGCGATATGGTTACCATGACGTCCACCAAGACATTGATTCTTTTGAGTCTGAGCTCATTACTAGTTTATCCGACTTCATATGCTTGGAAGCATCATATATAAATGGTCGTCAGTCTCGCCCTTCGATGGATGAAGATGAGGGTGAACTCAATGTTATTGGAAGCAATATGCTCACATGTTATCAGAATTATGATGTTGAGCAGAGCATCCAACACTCGACTGTTTCAATCGAGTTTCCTGGGAAGCATGGTGTGATAGAATTGCCACCTATGGTTTCAGGGAAGAAGGTTAAGTTTCTCACAGGGAATAGAAATAGCTCAGAATTGGACAAGAATGTAAGGGAAGAGCTCGCAGAACTTCATGCTGCACAGGAAGCTGGAACTGCATTTATACTGGGGCATTCTCATGTGCAAGCAAAGCCAGGGTCATCAATAATGAAGAAGATAGCAATAGATTTTGCATACAATTTCTTGAGAAGAAATTGCAGGGGGCCAGATGTTGCGCTACGAGTTCCACCGGCATCACTTCTTGAGGTTGGGATGGTATATGTCTTGTAAGAACTGAAGCCTGTACAGTCAAGGATTATGCTCCTGCTGATGCAAATTTGTAGAGTTGCGAAGTTTTATGATAGGAAATTGCAAGCCTAACAGGTGTTATCTTGTAAGAACCTTACAACTGTTTTAAGAATTATCTTTGAGCTTCTGTAATTGTAGATATGAGTTCTCTAACTGCTAGTATTTTGCCGACGAGTTGATCGGGATATTGTAATCTTAAACTTGTCATGTTTCTTTTTTCTCTAGTTAATGAAAGTTGGCTTCCTTTGTTCGTGAAGTAGATGAAAGAATTGGAGAGGTTCGAAAATCTCTACTTAATAAATTTTCATTGCTTGGTTTACTACGAGGATCTCGTGCTAGCCACGTGAGTTGGATATTTGGACCGGATCTAATATCGAACTCCGAGACCCAACTCAAACCCAACCAGTTCCACTTTGGTAGAAACTGGCGGGAAACACTCGCGCTAGCCACGTGAAATGATCATTTGGCGGGAAGAGCTACCGTTGTGGCGGGAAATTGTAGCTACTAACCACATCCGAGAGAGCGGGAGCGAGCGAGCGAGAGAGAGAGAGAGAGAGAGAGCGCAACACGATGGTAGGCCTGCCGTACGATTTCCTTGCGAACCCATTGGGAGCCGTTCGCCTCTCCTTTGAGAAGGCGGTAGCCTCGTCGCCAGTCGATGCCGATCCGGTTGCGACCTTCAGGGGCAAGGATTGGGGCGCCGTCGACCTCTTCCGCGACTTCCTCTTCGAGGACGGTGGCCTCTCCGAGGTTGAACGAAACCTTAAATCCAACAACAACAAAAGCTCGAGATAGATGATTGTTTTTGATCTTTTCATGAGAAGTTTTTGTATAAAATCTTGATCTTTAGTTTGATAAGTTTGATCTCGCTTGAAACTAGGTTCCAGTTCTTGATGCGTCAAGTCTTAGATGGATTCAGCCCAATACTCTGGTGCGATTTAGGGGAATGGTGCAAGACATGCTTGGGAATGAGTACTATCTTGGTGCTTTCAAGGTATTAGATTGAGCTCTTGTATAAACTTTTATTCGGTTTTAGTTAATACGGTTGGTCTCAAACAAGTTTTTATTTCCTCAAGGATGGATCGACATGGCGGACGAATAAATTTACGGACTTTTCTTCGTTTCCGATGCCATCTGCTTGCGAAACGCAGCTCTGGGAACGACATCTTTTCCACTGTGTTCCTGTATGTTTTGAGGATTTGCAACAATATTTTGCTGTGTCTTTCGTTGTCTAGGTTCCCTAGTTTTAATGCAACTAGATGTTATCACCTCTCTTCAGGTACCAGGGCAGAATTCATGGACGTTGGAATCTTCACCTCCTCCAACTGTTGGAAGTATGTTAAACTGTTCCGCATCACAACATGGGGAGAAACGCAGAAGGGATGGGGATGTTGATGCCATGGACTTAAATGTAATTGCACCATATGATTATGTTGTTATTGTATTTCTGATTCCGAATTTTGTAATCTAACAAAGCACGGTCTGCTACAGGTCTCAGATCAGGGTAATGGAGAATCTTCTTCATGTAGCAAGAAGCAGGTAATCTATACTGATGAATCAATAAGAACCAAAGATTGAAATGCTGACGTTATGTGTACGGTATATTATTGTGTAGGCACATGCTAGCTTGTCATGGCCTGGCATTTCTTGTGTCATGCTAGGTCAAGCACTTGCTGATATGTCATGCAAATAATTCCTGTTTAAATCCATGATTTGTAATCACCACCTTGCTATTTTTTTCCCATATCAAAGATATGCTATTGTGGCCGACTTATTTTCAACTTCTTTGTTAATTATACAGAAGATTGAAAAGCTGGCTGCTTTGTGACTAGTGATGCAAAGTTGTTTTAAATCTGCAGAAGGAATACGACAATCCATCTTTTCCGTTTGGTTCGTCAGAAGAATTTGTGAATCATGATAATATCTCAGAGCTGAGACACAAGGATCATGACTCTCCGGCAGATTCTCTTTCATGTTTAGTCAAGGTGAACTTTTATTTGTCATTTCCTCTTCCTATCACTCGTTTGGCTAGGAAATGGACACATTCATAGTATTCTATATTGTTTCATAACCACCTTAAGATGTTACATATCACGGGTTTCTCTACCTTGACTTCTTTGACTTCATCAACTTATTTTTGTGCCTATGCTTGATTTCTTCATTTTGCAGGTCTATGATATGCCAGAGAGTCAGTTAAAATTGAATGATGTTGTTGAATTTATAGGCATTTACACCTTTGACCCAGATCTTGTTGTTCATAAGGATGATTCCAATGATATGATGTGTGATTTCATAGAAGATGTGGCAGCTGATCTACCTCCTAGTAAGGTCAGTCAATAATCTTCAGTTTCATTGACTTGGTTTTTCAAATTGGACAATTCCTATTCAATTACAACTATCTTGTTGCTATGGGTGTATTTGATGCTACTGTTTTTCACAATGATTTGAATTATCAAATGCTCACATTTGACTTTGCTTGATATTTTTCTCTCTGAGAAAATTGAATTTCCATTGCTGCTGCTTCCATGATTCTTGGCAGACCCTTGCTTACATCCGCTTTGTATATGTATATAAGCCTGTCGTTTCTTCAGAAGAAATATTTACAGTTTCTGGGATAGCCAAACATTTGTCAGCAAACTTAAAGGTTGTGATTGACATCAGGTAGTCGTCCATAGTAGATGTTATGAGTTATGACTGCAAATTAGTAATCTTTGATATATAGAAAGAAACTGGTTGTAGAAGAGAGATATGTGATTGACAACATATCTCTCTTCTCCCATACACATTTCTGACTTGTGACCCTTCATGCTCAATTAACATCTAATGTTCACCTGAGAGCCATATTTTTCCTGAGATATGTTGACGGAAAAAAAAACCTGTCTGGATGCCTTCAGTGTGAGTTGTACGATTTTTTTCTCAGAAAGTGCAGCTTTTGTAATTTGGTTAGAGTTTGCCAGCATAACCTTTTTGAATGGTGGTACGAGAACAGGTACCACGTCTTCATTGTTTGATATCCCGAAAGTTGGCAGCTCAAGAATTTATTTCAAGCTTTCATTCCATTGAGGTACTACACTGAACTTTTACAGCCTTTTATGAAATACTAATCTAAAGACAGATAATCTTATAATATATTAATTACCTTTCGGAAGTCTAGAGTCTAGACATTCCTTTTGGTTTTGTATTTATCAAATGCAAACTATCTTGCTTAACTACATTAGTTTCGAGCTGTTTAAACTAATGCTTGCAATTGTTAAATTTCCTTTCGTGCAGCCTTTAAATAACATTGTCAGGGGTATTCGAGAATCTTTGCTTGCGCATCTTAGTGCCACATTGGGCAATGATGGGTTGGCAGCTGAATGCCTACTATTGCATCTTTTGTCAAGAGTACACTCTCATGCCTTCTTGTCCTTACATATTTTTTTCCCCTGCTTGATTAAGCTGACGGAAAATCACTATATAGCCAGTATGTCTACTGGTGCTGGAAAATGGTTATATCATTTGAATTAGATAT
Source organism: Typha latifolia (assembly GCF_019914945.1). Classification (NCBI taxonomy): domain Eukaryota; kingdom Viridiplantae; phylum Streptophyta; class Magnoliopsida; order Poales; family Typhaceae; genus Typha; species Typha latifolia. Next base: position 1,616,207 of record NC_133087.1, on the reverse strand, counting down.
TACACTCCTATCTTGGTTAAACTGTTTTATATCTCCAAATAATTTCCTACCAGTTATCTAGAACAGATTATTTCAGTGTCTTCTGTTGTATTGCTTACACTCAACTTTTCCTTTGTGAACTCTTAAGCAGCTTCGAACCAGAGTTGATGTGGTCACAGTGGGCAGGCTGTCGCTGAATTTTACTAATTTTAACAGAGAGAGTGCATCAATATTTGGAAATGGATTGACTGGTGCACTCCAGAATCTGTTACCTTATACACAAATTATCCCTCTTACGGTGGACTATCTCAACACTACGACACTTCAACCGAAAAAAAATAACCAGACCGGAAGGTAGAACTTGTTACCAAGGTTATCCTTTTCGTTTCTCTGGACGTGTAACATTTTGAAACATTCTTTCTGAAAAATGCCTGCAGGTTGGTGACAGGTATCCTGCAGCTTGCACAAGGAACCCACTTGACAATTGATGAGACTTATATGCAGTCTGGAACCCTAAATTCAAAAGGCCTTGAGAATGCAAGGTTGCTCAAGCAGTTAATGGAGTGGCAAAAGGTAATTTTACTTTCGCTGCTATAGTAGTATACCTACCTCGCAGATGCAGTCATCTGATAGTTACACTAGGTTGCAGGTAAGTTTTTCCCTTCATTTGCACACTGTTTTGACTCCATGCAGATGCATGCATGATCAGTGGAGCCCATTTGAATTATCTGGTTGCTCGGTCAGCAAATTCTAAGTGATAAAATTAAAAACTCCAGTATGGAGGCATTAATCGTAAGAGTTGTTTTTCTATGATGGAGAATGTAGCTTTACTACTCACCATAATATCAACGAAGTTTTCATGGATGGCATCAATGATGCAAATTAAATTATTTGGATGATTTCACATAAGCTCTATTTTGGATGAGCTCTGAATGCTTATTTCACAGAGACTTGCTTAAACTTGAAGTTTGCATATATAAGATAAGCAATCTTGATACTTTTACTTGCAGAGGTCACTTCCTTTCAGATAGATTTTTTTCTTTTTGAGTGTAAAATGAGACTTATTGTCATATAGGTTGAATATGATTTCGAGTACTACAAGTTGGAAATGGCTGCTGATGTCCAGTTACTCGTGTTATCCGAGGGAAAATCAAACATATTGCCTGCTGATTTGGTATTGCCTTTCTGCCCTTCTGTGATAGTTCCTGCAGTTAATGCAACTGCTGAGGATATGCAAGCTTGGCGCTGGTACTTAGCTACAGCTCAATCTCTTCCAAACTCCACTGAACCAGATATATATCAGGTAGGGCACCTGATTCCCTGCTCCCTTATAAGCAACTGTCCAATTCCAAACATCATTAAATGCTACGAATACTTCACTGTGAAATATATAAGATCGTTTCACAGTAGTATGGAATTTTACCTGGTTCACTGAAAAGGCTACTACTGCATGAACCAAGCATTTCATATCAAATGAATCTTAATAGATGCAGAATCAACATGTGAATTTTATTTAGATGATTGGAGAACTTATCGTTTTGGCCTTTTTTTTCATATTTCATCAAGTAGTAATTTTTAGTTACCGTTAAATCCCTTTCTCCAGAAACTGCAAGATGATATGGTTAATGCAATGCGAGAAGATAGAAGTTTGGGCTGCACTGATCTAAACAGGTATACCTTGAGTGTTCTTAATATGTTCTTGTTGCATTAAAAGGAATTTATTCTAGGCAGTCATCAAATGCAAATATTCCAGATGAGATGAGTAGTGTTGCTTTTTGCTGGTTTTCAGGTGGCTAACAATGGCCCAGTTAATGGCTGCGAGCTTTGGGGAAAGGAGTCTCACTTTGGAGCACTGGCAAATGGTAAAGGAGCTGGAAAGGCTTAGAAAAGAGAGATTAAAATGAAATGAATCTTGAATTCGTCTTGACTTGGCAAGGTTCAAAGTGTGTCTACATATATTTGTCAAACTTGAATCTAGCTTTTGCATTAATGGCTATTTCCTAGAAAGATTACTGCTATACTGCATGTAAATAAGGAATCGCATATTTTTCTCTTAATCCAGGAGAGGATTAATATTTTCCCAGCTATTTATTTTACATATTATTGCATCTGGGTATAAAACAACTATAACCAATTCTTTTGATCTTAGTCGGCATTTTTCACTTTTGGGTATATTCATATTAAAAAATAGTTGGCTTTCAATATAGCTTGGTTTCATATTTTCATGGCTGCGCATGGTTCAATGACTACTTTTCTATTATTTCATTTGATGCATTTAAATTTAATGCCGGAAGTTTGAAGGAACGGAGTTATATATTTAAATAAAGGAGTATCAATTGGCATGGAAACAAGATGATATCACTTCGGCAAATATAAGAAATTTACTTCACGGAAAAGTTTGTCTATTCTATTGAAGCTGTGTTCTAGCAAACGTGGTCTGTTTGGATGAAAGCGATGATTAGCCCAAAACTTCAGTGAAAAAAAACAAACAAACAAAGAATCTACAAGTTGTTCATTCTTAAAATAAGCGTCTTCATATCTCTCGAGCATCTGCACATGGGAAAATTACCATGAATCGTATTCATTTTTCTATATTGCAGGGTCTTTATTTATATTTATGTAAACATCAAGGCGTCATCCTTCACCTAAATTTGATTAATCTTTTAAATTTCTGCAGCTGTCTTTATTAATTAATGCAAACGAAAGAGCGGAGCTCTATCAGAAAAGTATTCTTTTAGAACCTAAGCCTCATGCTTGGCTCATCTAAGACCTCTATATATGTTTTGATGACTAGTGGCCCAAAAATAATACCACGAAACAGGAAGAAGAGGCTATGACTGGAGATTAAAGAAGAAAAACTGGAAACAAAATGAACCAAGCATTAGATTCCTTGGTCCACATTTGTTATGCGACTCACCTTCTTCGTCCAAATCTAAGCAATTGCCTCACAACCACATACGAAGCACTGAGTGGCTCCTGTCCTTTTCCTTTGAAATCAGACCAGGGCCCTTGTGATGTCAAAGTGGTCAAAAGAATGCAGCTTGTCTTGATTAAATGAACTCTCGTTTTTTAATTAATTTAGACTCACTTACTCAATTGACCTTAGTCTCACAAGTGGATCTAGTTGGCATGGGTCACACTTTGATAGCTTTTGCACCTCTCTGGTTGGAATAGGTTTGCTGGTTTCCGGAAACCTACCAAGGATAAGTTCAAAGAGTATGCTGCTAATCGAAGTTTGAGTACCTTGCAACTCTTTGGACAAGAGTGCAAACTTCAAAAACATCCTTGGAAACCCTTCTGCCTTTTATCAAAATGGTTGTACGAATGTATATATTGTTGAAATAACATCCATCATTTGGTCTCTCATTTAAGCATTTTCAAAAAGTTGATAACTTAAACATTATATCAAAGCATGAGTTCTCAACGTCGGCACAAAAATTTAACTGCTCATTAGGTTACCTGTAGGTATCCTTTTAAGAAGCCCCAACTCCTCAGCTAACATGATAACAACTAGTCCGCAGTGCCAGACCAATCTGTCAAAGTACAATTGATCCATGATGGTCCAAACTAGGAATCTTAGAAACAGAACTAATTATTCCATCTACAAACTTATCAATGTAGCACCCCAATTAATGTGAAAAAAAGAAGAAGAGAAAGATACGAAGTCATTAATATCTCCTACCTTTGGGTCGTGTGATGTCTCCTTATCTCTACCAAACTCGGTTGGCCATCCATGGAATGGTTGCTTGCTGTCCCTTAAAAAGTCTAAAACTCCATAGTCTTTGGATTCATCTAAACTCATATCCGGCGATTCTCGAATACGGAACGCTGGAGCAATACTTGATCGCCACTGGGAGTGCATTACCCTACAATGCCAGAACTTTTCAAAGAACAACCCAGAAAATAGTGAATCACGTCGTCTGCGTTGAATTTGGCCTTGGGGTTTAGTAGCTCATGCAAGGTGGGAGGAGTAATGGCGTAAATTAATTGGGGTAGCATAAGCGGGGGGAGTTATTGATGTGGGTCTGGGAAAAATAAATACAACTTGCGGACACGTGTACGGTTATCAAGGATTTGGTGGCTAATGGCCCGCCAGCTACCGGAAGGAAATAGTAAACAATTTTTATGGAGATTACATTACAATTATGCCCTCCCCCTCCTGCCTTACTGTTAACAGGCCTTTCGGTATGAGGAAATTACAACAGTACCATTATCGATGGGCCAAGTTTTGGGCTCCATCTAGCAGTGCAGAAAAGAAAAGGATTAAAGGTCCTGAAAAAAAAAAATATATATATATATATATATATATGTATATATTGTTTTTGTAACCTATTTTTTACATGATCCGGTTCTCTTAAAATTTTATGTTTAAATTTTAATAATTCATAGAAATAGATATGGTAAGTGATAGAAAGCTATAGACTGGGCTGGAGATTTCGGCCCGATAATTACAACTGTAATTGTTGTAAGGAACTAGGGGTGTTTTAGTACTTCGGCAACTGGTGACATCTATGAGGCTTCCGAGAGGCCATATAGAGAGCAGAAAGGCGAAAGATATTAGAACGCGTTTCGAAGGTTAGGGTTCAATATACCTGGTTCGCATCCTCCGATTTGAGATCCATTCATACATCGATTCCGATTTGAATCGCAATCGGTGGGGAAAAGGTACTCCATTTCTCGTGATTTGTGGGTTCTTTTTTTCATCAAATTTTCTGTCGGATTGTTGGTGAGCTAAATTGTTTAGCTTTCTGTGGGTTGTTTTTGATGAAATTTCTTTGTCATTTTTTTGTTTTGAGTATCGATTTCATTGGTTTGGTAAGTTTTCAAAAAGTTTATTTCTCTTGTTCAAATCTGTTCTCTGTATTGCTTTTTTTTTTGGTGGGGGTACAAATAATCTTCTTTTTGACAACCTTGATCTACCGATTTATTCTATTCCTTATTCTTTTGGTGGTTGATTAATTTTAAAAAGAAAGGATGCAATTTTATAGTATTTATGAATAGTTTGTTAGCTTTTCAATTTTCTTTTAATTTGTCCATTTGCGTGCTTTGTATATATATATTTGGAAGCTATTGATTTCAGTAAAGAGGATTCTCAATTTCACCTTTAGAATGATTATATCTTTAAGCTTGTGGATGATTTTTTTTTTTCGTCAATTAGCTGTCCCCAGATTCTGCTGTGCAGCTATACCTCTTTCCTTTTATGATCTTTTTAGAGAAATGTTGGTATAACTAGGAATTAATGCAATTTAAAGATGTTATTTTCATTTATTATTATTCTCGCTCATGGATTGTTACTGTTAAATGAGCTGTCTTGCTTCGTTTGTTTTTATACATAAGTTTTTATTTTTTATTTTTTATTTCCTTTTGGTTTGAAATTTATGTTAACAATTTTTAAGATGAATTGGATGTTTGGTAAACATTGTGAGATATAATTAGAGATTCTATTTGTCTTTGCAGGATTGGGGTAAAATTTGGACGACAAATACCAGGGAATGCTGAAAAATGTGTTTGAACTCCAGGACATTACCATCTAAGGTAAATGATTTTGTGGCTCTAGCTGAGCCGACCCTGCTATTTCCTGATGAGATTGGAGTACTGGAGCATGTCCAGCCTGTGCTCCGGCTACGAACCCAAAATGGGGCTAGAAATCCTATAAAAGATGTGGTAGACCACGACCTTGTAGAAGACGGTTGAAATCTTATGTCCCAAGGATCCCGCTTATAGAAGGTATAAACATATCAGCGGGAGCAAGTAGGGTGTTGATTGTGGTTTATACATAGAATACTATGGGGACAGTCAATCAAGGAAGTGTTTTGATGCAAAAGTATGAGATGGGGAGACTATTAGGGCAAGGAACCTTTGCCAAAGTTTACTATGCTAGGAATCTTAAGAGCTCCCAAAGTGTTGCTATCAAGGTGATCGACAAAGACAAGGTCTTGAAGGTTGGGCTTATTGATCAGATCAAACGGGAGATTTCAGTTATGAAATTGGTGAGGCACCCAAATGTTGTGCAGCTGTATGAGGTCATGGCTACCAAATCGAAGATATACTTTGTCCTTGAATATGTCAAGGGTGGAGAGTTATTCAACAAGGTTGCCAAGGGTAGGCTCAAAGAAGATGTCGCAAGAAAATATTTTCAGCAACTGATCAGTGCTGTCGATTTCTGCCACAGCAGAGGTGTTTATCATCGTGATTTGAAACCGGAAAACCTTCTGCTTGATGAGAATGGAAATTTGAAAATTTCAGATTTTGGTTTGAGTGCTCTTGCTGAATCTAAGAGTCAAGATGGCCTACTCCACACAACTTGTGGTACTCCTGCGTATGTTGCTCCTGAGGTGATCAGCAGAAAAGGATATGATGGTGCAAAAGCTGATACATGGTCTTGTGGAGTGATCTTATTTGTTCTCATGGCTGGTTATCTCCCTTTTCATGATTCAAATCTGATGGAGATGTATAGGAAGATTGGAAAAGCAGAATTCAAATGTCCTCGTTGGTTCTCACCAGATGCTCGAAGGCTATTGTCTAGAATTCTGGACCCAAACCCAAATACCAGGATCTCAATTGCAAAAATCATGGAAACTCCTTGGTTTAGAAAGGGACTTGATGACAAACTAATAAGGAAAAATAGAGAAACAAATGAAATTGTTCCTGTTCCTTCTGACAAAGATGCTGATTTTAATTCCTCAGATAGCTGCGGGGTTGAGGAGAAGCAGGACAGTGGAAAATTAACCAACTTGAATGCTTTTGATATCATCTCTCTTTCAGCAGGATTTGATCTTTCAGGCTTGTTTGAAGAGACTGACCACAATAGAGAAGCAAGATTCACATCCAGCAAGCCGGCTTCAGTGATTATCTCAAAACTGGAGGATATTGCTAAGTGCTTGAAGCTGAAAGTCAAGAAGAAGGATTGTGGGGTTTTGAAGATGGAATCTCAAAGGGAAGGAAGAAAAGGGGTTTTGGCCATTGATGCTGAGATCTTTGAGGTCACCCCCACATTTCATTTGGTGGAAATCAAACAGACCAATGGGGATACACTGGAGTACCAGAAGTTGTGGAAGCAAGACATAAAACCGGCCCTTTCAGATATTGTCTGGGCATGGCAAGGTGCGCAGCAACAACAGAAACAACCAGAGACATGCTGATTTGTGTCACTAAGCCCGAGGATTGTTCCTTGTTTTAGTTAATCACCTGATGTTTATTTGCTTATTGTTTCTCTGTCAGTATGCGTTCTACCTTTTTTTTGTTGTTGTTATTGTAAGTAAACCTGAACTTGTTTTAACACCATAATGGACGCGATGCGCCTTCGAACACATTCTTGTCAAAAGGATTCCTGCATATGATGTTCTTTTAAGTAGGCAGCTTATAGAAGTTAATAGAAGACCGCGACATTACTTGTTTTATGGGGGTGTGTAGGACCAGCCTCCCTGGTGATTCAAATTTGTAACTCTGGAATGCATAAAGTAGCTCCACAGATAAAATATTTGTAAGATAGTGTTTGAACAGTGCTAAAGTTGAATCCGGGTCCGGGCCCATGCATTGCTTCCAACTCTCGCCAATCTGCTGCATAATAATATTTTAGAGAACCAAATATTAAAAAGATATGTTACACTGAATTGTGCCAAAGAGATACTGCCCATAGACAGAATACTAGTGATGCATCTTGCAACAGAGCTAAAGTTAAGACTTTGGGCCCAAGGCCTGACTTGCAATTTTAGAGATCCAGTCATCCAATCTACTGGGTGAGTAGTTTTTTCTGGTAATAAAGTCCAAGCTAGCTTCTGATGGTAACATCTAATGAACTTAATCCAAAGAGTAGCAGGACAAATTGGTAGGACAAAAGTTTCATAGTTCCTTGCCATGGTTCAACTTTAGCTTCCGCTTTGATTAAGACCAGTTTGTTGTAAAGCAAAAAAAACTAGGGAGAAAATCTGCTAGACTTTTCAAAACCTGCACCATCTTGCACATAAGCTCCTCCTATTTTACATAAATATACAAGAGGAAAAGTCTAATATTCAGATCCTCTTTCTTGGAAGGCTGAAGCCGTTTGTTCTCTTCGTAGAATATTAACCAACCTTGAGAGGTAGTTGCGCCGCCACCAGCTAAAATTTTCTCCCCAAGTACATCTTTTGATGTGGGCCTCATTATATAATTGCATGTAGGTTTATCCAAGATATAATATAATCTTGTGAAAAAAAATTTCTTGGGTTTTGGTGATCACCAGTTTGGAAGCAACGTCAGTGACAAACTTGTGCAGTTTCTGATGTCCATATGAGTTGGTATCAACTTGGCACAGCTCTGTATACTGCCACCAAAATGCCCTTCTGAGCCACTACAATCCACTCTGAGAATAGATAAACTCATAAATAAGCTGGCAATCGATAAATCTATAAAGCTAGAATAAAGCTAGATATATAGTTTCTTATCCAAAAGATCATAATACTCTATTATTATTATTATTATTATTATTATTATTTCCAATCCCATTCTTTGAACTTGTACTAAGTTTTGGTTGAAGTTTTCTTGGAGTAGATGCGATTCAAATCCAGAGCCCGTAATAAGTGGCAACTGGAGGAAGCAAAGTCCACGCAATTAATGCATCCCACATGATCAAGAAAGCCAGAATTATTAGTAGTGGATAGTGATATTTAACAAGAATAATAAGAACTATTGATAGAGCAACCACAGACTTTTTTCTCGTGTTCTTTTGTTACGTAAAAGTTACTATCCTTCCTAGACTAATTTTTATCATCTACCTGCCTAACGTTCTCAATTCTTCAAAAGGAGGAATCAAATCGAGATAATTTTCCATCCTATTCATGACTTCTCGTTCGATTACATTAAATGCTGACTTAATCACTTTATTATTATGGGCCACTTTTCTTGTCCACTTCTTACGTAGGTTCTTTTAGTGGCTAAGTTAGCTATCCCACAATCACATTATAAAAATATTAGAAAAAAAAGAAAAAAGAAAAGAAAAACATAGAATGAAATCCTACTTGTAGGCACCGACCTATCGATTCTTTCGTGCAAGTTCTTCTCATATTACCACCACGTAATGTTAACGACTCAGTGGCACATTTATGAAAAGAGAAACCTAACTTTCTTTAGCTTGAGAACGACACGTACAAGTGTATGTGTATGTCTCAACCACTGGAATACCAGTAAAGATACAGTATTTGACTCGAAATCTTTTAGGTCTGTCTGGGAGTAAGAATCGATGAATAAGAAGAAGATGAAGAATAAGAGACACTCGGATTCAGTCAATGAAGACAACTATCAACTTGGAGGAGCTGCTGCTGGTTGCCAAATTCCATGTGCTGATGTGCATCCTTGACATTTGAAAAAGCTCATCTTTTTTTTCCCTCTTAATGCAAGTACAGAGGATCCTGCCAGGTAATGCATATTTAATGAGCTTAATCCCACTAGTAGCAGTAATTATTAGGTCCAAATCCTTAACTTCCTTCCATGATGTACCTTGAATGGGGGACCTGTCTAACACCCTGTCCCTGTAATCTACTTGCAATTGGTGGGTCGGCAAAAAGATCACCACATCTTGTCTCAATTTGATAACAAGTTTACCCCCTAAGTTTAATTCACTGGTCTCCTTTGCCCCAGCATTAATCATGAAATTTTAACTACTTTAGTCCCACTAATCCACTAGTTCTTTTGCTTGGATTCTAATTAATTGTACATATATATGTATGTATGTATTGATGAGGAGAATAGTATTCAAACTTCAAGGAGGCATTTAAAGGATGTAGCTACCAACCTCATAAACGCCGCAAAAAGTGAGGGTAGGAGGCTTAGCCTCTTCTTGTGAAGAGAAAGAAAAGAAAATGATAAAAGTGTTTGAGTTTTGTATTTTATTTTAATTCTCACCTTGCTCAGTGCTCACACCACCTGTGAAAGAGATGGCCACATGTGAATAGCCCCATGTTGATCCTACTTTCTTCAACGAGTTTGGTCTCCCTCCTGCTTGGGATATGCCTATAAAGATAACAAATTAAGCATTTTAATATTATGTGAATAGATATGCATGTACTTATCATATATATATATATATAACTAGACAAGTTTAGATTCCAAAAGATTATTCATTTCTTTTGCATTGAATGCTCCATAAAAGAAAAAAAAATTCAATATACTTATGTTTGAGTTATCAATGTGAAAACGGAAAGAATCACTATCATATGATGCTGCTGTGACTAGATTAGCTTTGTTGACCTGCATTTGAGTTGACTAGGTTTGCTATGTATACGTATACATGTGTAGAAATAAGAACTCTAAAGATTATATAGTAGCTATCATGTTAGCAGAGACGGTTCAAACAAGGAACTCAAAATATCAGCTCCTATCCCTTTCCCTGCCTCTAATTATTCTTACCTTAGACTATACTCCTTTCTAATAGGAAGACTGGCATCCATATATGTGCATCTGAACCTTTGAAAAGAGTAGTCTTATCTTTTTCTCACATCTTTGGCTCCACCGTTTAATTTTTGAGACACAAGTATATATCTCATTACTAAGTAATAAATACTTAATGCTGATTAGGAAAATGTGACACAGTATCTAATAAGTGTCAGACGGTATAACAAACTACAACATCAATCCAAAGACCAACGTCCCTTGGCTTCTTTACAAGCCTCCAATTATTGGACATGGAATATTCTCCACAGTCAATGGAAAACCACCATCTCCAACCTTTTTAAAAGTTAGCACCCCCCCCTCCCAAATTTTTTTTAAAAAAAAGTTGAGAACTCTAGATAAGCAGAAGTTAGAGCACTCAATCTCTTTCTCTAACTCCCAATTGCAGGATCCAACAAATTCTATGTCCTTGTCCAGTGAAAAGATTGATTTGTATGTGCACGGATACAAAAGAATATCATCACTAATAACTTCAAAAATATATGCCGAAAGTTAAAATGATAATAAAAGTTAAAGGTAGACTATTTTTTTTTTATATATTCTTTTTTGTTCAAATAGGAGAAGAGAGATAACATTTTAAATATATCTACAATCTCGTTCCTATTTATCCAAACCTTCGGATTCAAAAACTTTTATGGAAAAGAAAAGAAAAAAAAAGAGAGCATGATCTAAACCACGTCAAGCTGCTTGATATCGTTGCTACTAGATCCATTAGCAGTGACACGATGATCATCGTTAGCGGCTAACTTGTTATTAGTACTCCTCGTAATCCGCTTCCCTAATCCTAGGCGGTCCCACCCGGCCCAAGCCCAATCCCAGGAATGCAACACGATGTAGGTCCCAATTCCTCCGATGAGCCCGTAGGCAATGGAATAGGTGAGAGGCATCAAGATCAGCGTCATGAAAGCCGGGATCGCCTCCTTCATCTCCGACCAGTCGATATCCGTCACCGACTTCATCATCAGCACTCCAACCAGAACGAGCGGCGGCCCCACCGCCCACGCCGGTATCGACGCGAGGAGCGGCGTGAAGAAGAAGGACAGCAAGAAGTACCCGGCCACCGTCAACGCCGTCAGGCCCGTCCGCCCGCCTTCTCTGATCCCCGTCGACGACTCGATGAAGGCCGTTACGGGGGAGGTCCCTAGTAGCGACCCCGTCACGATCGCCGTGGCGTCGGACATGAACGCGAAGTACTGCCCCTCGAAGTCGCCCTTCTCGTCGACGAAGCCGGCAAAGCGGGCCATGGAGTAAAGAGTGCCGGTGGTGTCGAGCACGTCGACGTAGAGGAAGGTGACGAGCGCTTCCCAGAAGTAGCCTTTTCCTATGCCTTTGAAGCTAAGGGCGCCGGCGGTGGACTTTATGCGGTGGACGTCGATGACCTTCTTGAAGTAATCGTAGTTGTCGTTGCCGGTGGTGGTGTTGGGGAAGGCGGTGACGGCGGTGTTGCGGAACCAGGAGATGGCGGTGACGAAGACGATGCCGTAGATCATGGCGCCCTTGATGTTCTTAATGAGGCAGAACGAGATGATGACGAATCCGACGACGGCGAGCCAGAAGGTGGGGCTCTCCATGCGGCCGTGGAGGCAGAGGAAGTCGCTTGAGACTGTGCCGCCGGGGATTAAAGCCACGGTGCCGTTGGCGAAGGTTTGTACCGGGGCGACGGAGGCGCGATCGGATAGGGGGCAGGCGCCTAGGGTGACGAGCGTCGACGAGCTGTACCCGACGAGACCGACGCCTTGGTTGTTTTGGAGTCCGATGAATGCGAGGAAAAGCCCGATCCCGGCGGACGAGCTGATCCGGACGGGCTTCGGGACGAGCTTTGCCAGCTTGGCGCGGAATCCGAGCGCGGAGATGATGAGAAAGATTAATCCTTCCAAGAAGACCGCGGCGAGGGCGGTGGAGTAGGAGAGGTTGCCCGAGCCGTGGAAGCCGACGACGGTGTAGGCGAAGTAGGCGTTGGTGCCCATCCCCGGGGCGAGGGCGAGGGGTAGATTTGCGAACAACCCCATGATGAAGGATCCGATTATAGAAGATGCCGCCGTGGCCACGATGAGGTCGCGCCGGACCCGGTCGAGGCACGATGAGTAGCCAGGGTCGACCGGCGGGAACTTACAGGTGGGCGAAGGGTTGAGACAGTCGGACACGTCGCACGTGGCGCCGGAGTCGGAGAGGATGGAGGCGTTGACGGCGAGGATGTAGGCCATCGTCAGGAACGTCGCGGTCCCTGCGCGGAGCTCGGTGGTGAACGTCGTGCCTCGCTCCACTAGCTTGAAGCGCTTCCCGACCCGCGACCCGGCCACGGCCGCGTTGAGCCGGCCGACCCGGGTGGTGGAGGTGGATGTGGAGGGGGAGGTGGTTGGAATCGGATCCATTGGTTATTTACTAGGACGAGTAATAACAATGATTCTAATCCGGTGGGATTAGGGAGAGAGAGAGGTGTCTTGAATTAAAAGAGGAGATTCTAAGGAGTTCATATATATATATATATGGAATGGGATCTCTCATCTTGGAGAAAATAGTATTGGTGGTGTAGTCAAACGAGGAAAGAGATTCCAATTCGGACTTCTTTGTTTCCGTTTCATTTTCCTTGGATTTGAGTGGGTTATTGGTAGGTGTTCCGATTCGGAGACGGTAACGGGTAAACGGAAACGCGCGGAATACGGAGAGAGAGAGAGAGAGAGAGAGAGAGATTTGCTTTTAGTTTCAAAACTATTCTACTGGGTGAGTCATTCTTAATATTTGGAAAGGGGCAAATAACAAGGATTAATGGGCTGGGCCGGGGAGGAGATAGTTTAGTAAAAGACTGTTAATAATTACACATTTAATAAAGACTGCTGATGGTAAAACAATAACAATAGGATTAGCTGGTAAAGGACAATAAAAACAATTATAACATATTGATGATGTGGGTACTGGATAGAGCTTTAGGTTAGGACGGTATGATTGGTATTTAGCACCCAACCGGGCACACGACAATTTAGTGGGCCCAGTAATTGAAAGGCCTTCAATTCCCACTGTAGAATTAGATGAGAGCATTCAATCCAAATACGACCCATCACAATTCACAACATCAAAATTCGTACCACTCACGTGCTTCCCACCCCCCCACCCCCCCCCCCCACGGTTTCATACGAACGCCGTCCGTCCGGTGATCACTTAGACGGTGGCCGGTGATGACGAGGCAACGCAGATTTAGTGGGCTACAGCCTGCAAATGGGTTGGAGGACGCGGTATTCTAGAAGACGGCTACGTGATTGGAGGTGGGTTAGAAGAATAGTGGAATTGGGGTACTATTAAACTATTTAAGTGAATAGAAACGCTGGTGATGATTACATGCAAGAGTAGGAACAAGTGGAACCAAGTATTTGGTGTTTGTTATCTCCAAGTGACACCATCTTTATGTGTCGTTAGCCAAGACAAGTGGGGTCGGCTGTTTCCAAGCCCTAGGCCCCCCCAAATGCGTTCTTCTTTAAGCCAATTTGGCACGTGACGTCTTGGTTGGGGTAGACTTAAAAAGAGTCCCACCCCCAATAATGATGAGACTAAATAATAGTTTTTATTAAGTACTGTATGTATGGACCGGATAAAAAAAGGTCAATTCTCTTTTGATGTGTATTAAGTTGTTTAATGATGAGTTATCCTTTTAAATTAACATATTATGGAGTCATTAAACTAACTTCTCTGTCGTCTAAAGCTGGGTGGCGGATTGGTGGGCTTTTAGAAGAGTAGACAATTCTTCTGGGCATCATGTTGAAGAATATTAGGTGTGTTTTTTTTTTGGCCTTTCCCCTTGGTCAATCAACTTTATTAGTTAGATTTCGCATGCTTGGTGGCTTTTTAATGTTTGCTTCTATACCTTCTTTTATCTTGACTATGTAACGCAATATAGAGATGCTTGTACGTTGACTGCAAACAGCATTTTCAGTAGATATCCCCATATTTTCCTCATGGTAGTAGGTGAAAATTCCTATGCTTTCTCCCTTTCTTGACACTTATAGAAGCAACTATGGGATGCTTGCCTTGGTGCACACTTTACTCGACAATATCTTTGCCGGTGATCCCTCTCTCTCTTCATGGTAGGTGAAAATCGATCGTATGCTTTCTTGATCAGATATTTTGATCTTAGGTTTGACGGTCGTTTGATTCTTAAGATTTTATTAGGGGAAATGGATTGGTAACGAAATTAAAAGGCAAGAGAAGAGAAAGAAGAAACTGTGACTTACAAGTTGACTTCCGGAAGAGGATGACCAGCTGCTTCACAAAAGAGTCTATGCACTAGTTTGAATCTGAGTAACTACAATCCACGCATTAAGCTAGAGTTACTTAACAGCTTAAGAAACTGGCAAACGGGTGAACTGTGGGAATTATAGATCCAGAAATATTTAAGATGAACAAGGAGTAACTCAAATGGAGAGTTGTTAAGATACAGATACAACAGAGCAGCGCAATGGAATGATCATTGCAAACTTGCAACAGCAGGGAGTGAAGCCGTTATTTCGAATAAAATCCTTTACCGGACACCGACACCGATTGCTTTTCACACACAAAGATTCAGGAAGCAGCCAGGTCTTCTGTTTCAACCACAAACTCGTTGCTGGCTTTGCATGCATGGATGGAAGTACAGACATCAGTCGTCTCGAGAAATGTCTCAATGTTCACTAGGAATAGTGAACCATATTGTAAGATCAACTTCTTGCACTGGCCAAAAACAGAGAAATAACGCAAATAGTTAATTAAATTCTCATGAAGGTAGAGAAAATAGAGCAAAAGAAGAATAGACTAAAACTTCTTCCATTAGCACTAAGTTGTTAGTTTGAAGTTTTAGATCCAAAGGACAGGCAAACATCCTTGTACCACCAATGAATAGTACAGCTCATACTGATATCAGTCGAGATGACAGCCGAGTAAACTTTACAACTACAAAATTGGCTCGGTATAAGACAAAAATAGACTAACTCTATATCACATTTCTGGTAAAAGTTTTAGCATTTTTTAGCCCCTGAATACATTTGAAATTCACAGAAGCTTGTCTCATGGTGAAAGAAAGTAAGACATTGGTCCTTTTCTTTGGATTAGTTCTTCTCAATCCCGATACACAATCAGTAGTTAGGAAAGTATTAAGTTCTTTGCAAAGTTATAACAAAAAGTTTCTAGCCCAACTCATCAAATGCTAGTTATCCGGCAATCTGACTACTACTGTTTATATGTGTGTGATACTATTTGTCAGGTTCAGATCTCATGCATGTTACTTAATTTAACCTAATAATAGCATTTATACCAAACTATCAGATACTTAAAAAGCTCACCTCTGGCACGAAATTCTCAATCTTGTCACACCCTTTAAGAATGACCTCGAGTATCTCAAGCTGCCAATTATATATAGAGAAAATATTTGTCAGAAAGTTAGCAGTCTGTATTAAAGGAGTAATACTTCCATACATGAAGAACAAATTTGCTAAAGCTAACTGGATACCTTCACATAGGAGAAAGGAAAAAACAAGTTGCATACAAAAAGCTTTAGGCCAAGAATATTCAAGAGGTCTCTGTTTAAATCTGTCAATATCTAATTAGAATAATACTTCCATACATGAAGAACAAATTTGTTAAAGCTAACTGGATACCTTCACATAGGAGAAAGGAAAAAAACAAGTTGCATACAAAAAGCTTTAGGCCAAGAATATTCAAGAGGTCTCTGTTTAAATCTGTTAATATCTAATTAGAATAACCACCTGTTTGCATCAGTGTTATAAGATAGCATAGGAAAAACGAATAAGAAGAGTTTCTAATAGCAGGACAGGGCAGAGAGAAGCGCTGTTAATCTAGATTATAATGTACAAAGCAGGTATAAGATAATTTCCATTCAGCCATATATCCAGGTATGCAAGAAGTTATGCTTCTCATCCCTCCTTTCTCCATCTTCAACTACTCTTCCAAGCACTTGCTACCACCATTACTGAGGCAACATTTTCCGCTTACCACTACCCATCTCCTCTTGAGCGGCCAACATCATCTTCCTCTACTTTCCCTCCTTGAATCATGCCTTCTCATCCACCTTTGCTCACAACTCACAAGCATCCCTGTTAAGTGTTAAGTGTTAAGTGTTAAGTTTACTCAACCAGCCAATCACCATCATCAAGATCATCCTTGTTAACTCTTCTCAACCATCCATCCATCCATCCATACATCCATAAAAAATAAAAATAAAAAACCCATCATTCTCCACTCCAAGATCCAACAAACCGTATGGCTACCTCTCTCTGCATCTCTCTGCTCAACTTCCCAAACATTTGCGCTATTCAGGAAGGGAGTTAACAGAATAGAACTGTGAGCTCTCTTGGCAACTGTTTCCTTGCAGTATAGTTTCAATTATTATGTGCTATATTGGCTCTTTTATATGTTACTTTTGGATCATACCCAATTTCATCATGCAAGAAAGAACACCATATTGAAATCGCAAAGTTATAAAAGATAATAAATTACCTGTCTGTCAGGATCTTTTAGTTTGGTAAGAATTTCCACAAGAACCAAATGGCAAAGTGTACAAGGCTCATCATGTTTTTGAAGACGAGCAAATCCCATCTGACCACAGAGGTTTACCTTTCCACAGAGCTGCTCAGGGCTTATTGTAGCAATCTCCATGAAGAAAAGAGGAGCATAATAGTCCACCAATGAAATGCACTGCTAGAAAAAAAAATAAAAAAAATAAAAAAAATCTGAGTAAACATTATGCATGAAGTAGACAGTTTTAGGGAATTCAACCTACATTCTGCTTACTCAAACAAGAAATATATAGACTCTGACATGAGGCAAAAGAGTACCTTTTTTTTGAAAGAGAGCAAGCCGGAGCATACTTGATGAAGGGTATGGATGATCTCATACTGGGTCTTATTTTCACTAAGATAGTGGATTGCTTCGCCTGCATATTCCTCACATAGTTGGCAAAGTTTTTCATTCTTCACAGTTGCTACAGATATCTTGCTTTCACTGGAAAATCTATTACCAACTGGCACAACAGGAAACATGATGATCAATTATCAAATAATGTTAAACCAAAGTGGAGGACATGGAAGATCAAAAATTTAGGACTGCAAGCCATACTTAAAAAATCGGAGAAATAAAGAGTTATTTTCTGAAACTACATTCTGATGCATAAGATTGGGATATTCAAAACAGAAACATCACAAGATTTATTTTCTGCATTAAATGTAGATGCAGGATCTGGCAAAAACTTGTAGATAGAAAAAAAATTAAAACCTAGTAATCCCAGTATAAACTGCACAGTAGGTTAACCAGAGCCATAAATTATGTTGAAATGGCCATCTCAAAGAAAATTATGCACAAAGGCATACAGTATATAATGGTTTTAGATTTTAAAAAGAATTCTTGGAAACCAGATAGATTTGACACTAGGACATACATCAACACTTGACGGAAACTAGGCTATGCATCAATGCATGCCAGAAACCAAGACGTGCACTGATGGCTTATACTCGGTCTGAAGAAGAAGAAGAAGAAGAAGAAGAAGAAGAAATTTTGCGGTGCTCTTATATTAACTCATTTGGAAGTCAAATATACCAAAATAGAATGACTACAGCTGCAACCTTACATATTCTTTACCTTCATTACCTATGCTATCACATAGCAGATCAATCATAATGCTTGAAAAGTATATGGAGTTTAAACTCAGATTGAATGTTAATATGTTCAAAGACAGTAAGACACTATTCTATTTACAAGTAAAAAACATGAACAAGAACGATAATTGTAGCATGCATATAGCAACTATACAGGCAACTCACCCACACTGTCTGAAGTCGTCAATCTTCTGACATCTGCATTAGTACATCCAATATACAGGGTAAGTAGAAGAACCAACCCTGTTTGTGAAACAATCATACCTGTTGCATAGAGTAACCAATTGGCAACTAATTTAGTCAAATTTGAGTTATTGATAACATCTAATTTATACCTACAGCCTGTCTTGAAGTGGCAAAGAAGAAAAGGATACAGAAACATTAAGCATACAGCAAAAAAGATGGGAAAAAGTTATTTTGTCAAATCAAACAAATCTTAGTGGCATAATCGAGAAAAAGTAATTTGGACAGCTATATAAAATTCAATTTAATTTCATGGGTATTCATAGAATTGGTTGACAGGCAAGTCTCTTGTATAGGATAGCTATATGTCCACAAATACTTATGTGCTTATTTAGCTCCAAAATGCATACTTCTAGGAGTAGTTGATGAAACATGCGTTCTGTTTTGAAAAACTTATGTCAATCCCAGAAGATTTGAGACTAAAGATTCTTTGTTGTTATACAAGGAAACCTTATCCTACCAAAGGGATTAGTCATTAGAGAATAAGGATTTGGGTGGCTCTTCACATATGGCTTTTAGTACAACATAAATCCTGTTTCTATTTCTTTTTGGAAATTTTCTTCTGTTGTTATATTATAAACAAAATCCGATGCAAATTCTTGAAAGGAAAAAAATTGGTCTAAATTGTCTTTAAGCATACTGCCGCGTATGGTAAATAATTGCGGACTAGAATGTAGGTATATGATCTAGTTCCTTCGAGGAAGTACCCCTCTAACCCCGTCCTATCTCATCACTCATTTGTTATCTAAAATCCCATAACGCGTTGCTAACTAAGAATCATAAGTTCTAAATCGATATAAATTGTAAATAACTGAAAAGGAGATCCACAAATTAATAACGATATCATGAGGATGTATGCCAATATTATAGCTGAAGACAAATCGAAGTAATTAATCTATCAAACATTCAAGAAATTTGGGGGGTATGAGGGAAAGAGAAGAAACCTGCGGCGACTGGATAGGATTGAGCAAGAGGAGGATGTTTCTTAGACGATCTCCTCCGATCGGATGGAGGAGTTGACTCTTATAAGGGATGGAGTGAGTGGGGATAGGGAGTGAAAGGTTACTCTGTATTTTTTTAACCTTTTAATTATTTTCCCTGTTTGGATTGGGCTTGTTCGTATCTATAGATTTTTTTTTCTCTCTCTCTCTACTCGGCCATCTTCCCTCACCCCTTTTTTTATTATTATTTTAGCGTGTGAAATAGGTATATTTTTGTGTGTTAAAAAATTAGTACATCAATAACGGATCAAAGGCTCGGCTTGCGCTCCGTCCGAGTCCGAACTACCCATGGGTGGTATGGGCCAGCCTTTTGCCCTTTTATTTGGTTCGCAACTAGGCCCGTCCGTTCTACTACAGTAGTCCGCCCATTCTACTATAGTAAAACCAATGAAAATTTTGGTATTGTACCGTTTTGCACACGTTAAATTTTTTTTAATATGTTTCTTTTTTTAAATTGAGAAACAAAAATATTTTTTAAAAAATAAACTAACGATAAAAGAAATTCTAAAAATAGTTAAAAAGGTGGGTTGGGCCGACCCGGCTAGCCCGATTTCTCACGGGCCAACGGGCGGTAACGAGCTAGACTATTCTAGCCTGGCCTGAAATCGGCTCGGCCCAAGTGATTGATGGGTTAGGCCGTGAACAAATATTTAAGCTCGGTTGGCTTGAAAAGCCTAACCCAAACTCGGCCCGGCCCGCCCGATAATATCTAGGTACATTGTAATATTGGCGCAACTCAAAGAGCAGGGTTATTTATAAAAAAAATATAGATTTTAGTAATAATAAGATAATAAAATCAACCCTTTGAGACTAAAATATGTTCAATTTTTATATAAATGAACATATTTTTATACAAAATACATATAATTTGTATAAAAGATACTCAAGAAAATATATTTTGCTATTTTTAATTTATTTTGTTTTCTTTTCAAATGCTCCGAGAGGATAAAATAGAAGCAACTAAGTTATATATTCCACAACAGGTTGTGAGTAAGTAATTATTCCAATTTACTTTTCAGTTTTAGCCTCTATTTGTTTTAGAATTATTTGTTTTCTCTATTTTAAATTAGAAAGTAAATATCAAATTATTATTCCTACTAGACTAGAAACGTTCTTAAATAATTCCATCTGTAAGCCTAATTAT
This sequence comes from Typha latifolia, assembly GCF_019914945.1. Classification (NCBI taxonomy): domain Eukaryota; kingdom Viridiplantae; phylum Streptophyta; class Magnoliopsida; order Poales; family Typhaceae; genus Typha; species Typha latifolia. Next base: position 1,595,781 of record NC_133087.1, on the reverse strand, counting down.
AATTTTACACTTGAACAAAATAAAAATAAAAAAACAAAGAATATATATAGATCTCTCAACTAAGCTATTTCTTAACTCGGGTTGTGCGGTTAATAATTCACAAAATATATGTAAAAAATAATAATAGTTTATGAGAGTTAACTGTAATTATCCCTTTTAAAAATTTCTCTCCATTTTTTTCTCAATTCAAACAAAAAAAAGTATCTTAATTTTCTCGCCGATCTTCTCTTTTCTATCAGTCACCGGGAAACAAGGTAGTTGTGACCAATACTCATTAATGAAAAGAATTAAGAAAAAAAATTAAATCGTCGACAGCAGGGTTCGAACCTGCGCGGGCGAAGCCCAACAGATTTCAAGTCTGTCTCCTTAACCACTCGGACATATCGACAAGATGTTAGTGGAACAAAGTTTTTTCCAATTGTAACATAAGAATAATTATATCAATTTTAACAGTGCAATTTACGTTGCAACATGGTTACATGGAAGCATATAATATGTGTAAAAGCGTAAGTCGAGTAGTTCTAAGGATAATACATCACGAATGCATAAGGTGAGATCACTAGTGATTAGTGAAAGGAACCTAATAACAACCAGTAGAGCAACTTTACAGCATCTATGTTACAGAAACAAAGAATACAAAGGCAAATGTCGGCTACTCGATGGCTACCTTGGACTATAAAGACGGTCTCTTCTTCTTGTTCTTGTTTTGCTTTACCAAGAGAACTGATAAGCCGACAAAGCCAAACTTCTTCCTCTTAGCAGAGAATTGCTTGCGAGCATGTGCATCTTCAGTGGACAAGAGTCCATGTTTTTTGTTCAGTATCTCACCCAACGAAATCTTGGGTCTTTCGGTTTTTTTCTCCCATACAGCTGTATTGCATTCTTCTGAACCGGTCAATTTCATGCTCAATATTTGGCCAATTGACATTGCCGGCTTTAGTGAATTCTTTGAACCATCAGTAACCAGATTCAACCCATTGAGATCAATTGTCCGAGAATCTCTGCGATGGTGAGATGAATAATTCTTGAACTTAGTGGAACTTTGAATTGAGCGCCTCCTCTGACCATGTTCAGATCTCCATCTGCGTAGGGCTTCTTCAATTGCAAGCTTCCCTATATTAGCAGCCTCAACCTTCTTTAGGGCCTCCTCAAGTGCCTTCTTACTTGCTTTAGCCTCCAATTCTGCTTCCTCCATTTTCATTAGTAACTCTGACTTAGACCGGTTTGCTTCATCAACCTGAAGCATAGCAGATTCAATTTTTTTTCTCGACTTCTCATCCGCCTCTTGAGCTTTAGAAGTAAGCATGGCATACTCTTCCATAGAAAGAGTTACCCCAGAAGCACTTTGGAGATCTGTGGCTGAATTTTCACTGCTTATCAGATCCTCAATCTCAGCAAGAGCAACAGCTTCTGCTGCTTTGGCAGCCTCTTCCATCTTCTTGGCTGCAAGCCATCGTATTTCAGCAGTTCTGATACTAGCTTTCATCTTCTCAATTTCGCTGGTCAACTTCATAACTTCAGAATTAGCAGCATTTGTCGTGTTTCTGTATTTTTCTATATCTGAGTTCATTTGCTTGATCTCCCTCGAAATATTTGATGAATCTTCACACATTTTACAATCAAAATCCTTAGTCTGCAATTTCAGTGACACTTGGTTCAGATCTTCCTCTAGAGAAGAAGCCATTGCAGTTTTTGAAGATAGCTTCTCTAGGGTACTCTCAAGTAATTCTTTTTCCTTCTCTATGTTGCTGTTCAGTATATCAATAGAAGCTCGAATTCCAGCTAGATCACTTGTTGTTCTGCTCAGGTTCATCTTTGCCTGCTTCAGCTCCATAAAAATCAGTCCTTGAGGTTGATTTGTCCCTGCATTTGGGCCTTCCGTGTCGACATTGTTAACCAGATCTTTAGTTTCGTCTTCTCCATTTTCAAGAATTGGATGTACCTTTGTACTCTCTACGCTCATAGATAGTGCTGTCAGGCCTTCAGAGGTTTCACTTTGTATCTTCAACTTTAATCCGGCTACAGTTTTTTTGGTCAACTCCAGCTCTTTTAAAACTTCAAGTGTTTCCCTTTCCTTGATAATAAGATCCTTCTCTAGTTGTGCGGTTTGCTCTTCCACTCTCATAACATCAGCATCCTCAAAGGACTGATGGTTCTGAACAAAAACATGTCAAATACAAGTTGAAGAAAGATTATCATGTGGATAAGTATACAAGCAAACAAGGTAGATGCAAAAAGAACACGAAGAAGTCATTAGTCCCAAGTATTTAGGATCGCTTTATGGATCCACTTCCTCCATTCAGCTCTTTGTGAATCTGTAGGCAAAAAGGAAGCAGATCCTAGCATAATAGATGAATGTATGGTGTTCAGACACTATGTTTCTCAAGTAACACAATATGTTCATTTTTCTTGTATAATTTTCATATGACACCCCAAGTCGACTAAACCCAACTATTTTCAAATGTAAAGTATCAACCAAGGAATATTTTATTAGAATAACGAGGGTAATTTCAAAAATACCTAAATTACACTTTGGTGGGATAAAGTATACTGGATAAATCTAGGAAGAGGTTTTTGATTTAGTGGGTGGGCTAACGTGGGATATGGCTTAAAAATGGTGGGCCAAGGTTAGAAATTCTCTAAAGGTATTTTATAATTTAATTAGCAGAGTGATTGATATAAATCATAGACTAGGGTTGATGATCGTTAGTCCAAGTAACTTAGAACAAAAAGAAAGCAACAACATGAATCTGGAATAGGATCAGGTTAAGTGAATTAATTAGAATGCCAAGCGCAGCAGCTACAAGAAAGCGACATAAAAATCTACTGCTCTTAAGACAAAATCATTAACAACACTCCTTTGTTTTGTTAAAGAGACCTAATTTGTCCCCTACCTTGTAGAGTAGAGAATGCTCTTCACGGTCGATACCTGGAAGATGAGCATTAATAAATTTGGTCACATATTTCCACAGAATCCTGTCAAGTTTGATTCTTTCCTATGACAAGATCTCGTTTTTTCAGACTATCAAAAGTTGGACGTAACTAGCCAAAAGATATGACAAATTTCCTCATGTAAATAGCGGAAACTGCAAAAACTAACTTTTTAAAGTGAGCTCTCTGTGAGAGTTACTTGATTTGCCATGAACCCTTGCTTAAAGTTAGAGATGACTAAACGAAAATGATATTATATAGCCAAACCCTTGTTGGGACTTGCAACATTTTAAAAAGTAGTAACTTGAACCGACGACAACTCCGAAACTTAAGAGAAAATTAGCAAAATTGGGTGGAATCCTAAGAGGAAACAAGTGAGGGAGGTAGGAACCTAAGAATCTACAAACCTCGGGGACGAAAAGCTGCTTGAGCTGCGACTTCCAAACGGCGCTGCCGCCAAATCGATCCACCGCCTCCTTCACCGACTCGAACGGTGCCGAAGTGTCGATCTCCACCCTCCCCATCCACTTGGGATCCTCCCCCGCGGCGATTAGGGTTTCGTGAAACTCTTCTCCGCCCAAAGCCGAATGTAGGGTTCCCTCCATAGAAGAATTTTGTTCCCAATTCTTCTCCTCCTTTCTTGCGATTAGATTACTAATGTTTTCGTGGCGGAGCAAATGGAACCCTAGATCGAGCTAAAATAGCAGTGAAGTGGAAGGGAAAAGAGAGAAGAAAAAAAGGGCGGAAGATTTTTTGATTTCTGGGTTTTCTTGAATTATAAAAGGCGAAGATGACGGAAGTAGCCGTTAGATAGCTGTAGAAGCTGATATATACACACCAAACGCTCTCACTCACTCTCTAACAGAAGTAACAAGTCTGCTTCTATGACTGTGTCAGTTGGTCGGATAAAGCGGTGTGGTTATATAAAAGGGAATACTTTTTGAGTCAGAGTTGCCCGTTAGCTTCTGCTGTCATAATTACTTCTATTTCGTGGATCACGAGGAGGAAAAGGAAAAGACCGTTGGATTACCTGGGCTGGAAAAAAAAAGGTGTTGTGTTACATAAAACCCTCAAATATTGTGAGAATTACATGCAAGATTCTATGACCCATTCGGCCCATTGGGCCGTTCGGTAAGCGGTGAGTTATTTACATAGGCACCAACGGTCGTCCGACCAGATTTGCAACGTACCAACGGCTTTATTGGTAAAATGCTATTTAGACGACGGCAAGAGCTTATATGTACCTGGATAGTAGAGGGGTAGTAGATGAGTGCATAGCTCTTTTGCTAATTATCTCTTAGTTAGCGTCAGGAGGGGTAATCGGGTAGCCGACTGCGCAGCCAAATATTGAAAATGAGTGTCTGGTCCAAGAAGGTCGGGGCCTTCGGACTCCATCCCTCAAGGATCAAAGAGGTCATGATATCGACTCTAATCCTAAATAATTATTATTAAAAATTTTATTTGATTGCTAGCCTCAATGGCTATACTAAGTTGATGAATTAGAGGTGAGATTGGCTTGGAGGAGCAACTCGATAGTGTGACTACTTGGAGCATTTCTCGACAGTATTTAGTTTAGAACGATTGTTCAACAACGCACGTACGTATCTTAAAGTCTAAATTAAACAGTTTATTATATTAGCTAAAGTTTAGCCGTGGGCTTAGGCTTGGGCTTGAGCTTGGGCTTGAGCTATTCCTGCAATCTTGTGCTTTACATCACTCAACCTTCAGCTAGACTATATTGGGCCACAGATATCGATATAAGACTACTAGTTGACTGCAATGGAAATAGTACTCTCTCTCTCTCTCTCTCTCTCTCTCTCTCTCTCTCTCTCTCTATATATATATATATATATATATATATATATATATATATATATAACTTAGCAACAGTATCATTTATAGATATTTACGATTATTAATTATGGCTGGCATATAATAATGAATTATTCATACTCATATGCAACAGAAAAAAAGTCGAACTATCACTTCTTTCATCAACTCTCATGGCATTAATATTTAATAGTTATGGGCTAACATGCAGCGGCACATGCCCTAATCCCAACCAAGTCTTGAGTCAATCATGCATGTTGTTATGCCCAATACTCGCTCTCCTTGTCAGTTGAGTTTCGTAGCAGATCTCTTCACTCCATTGGATCTTCTTCATGGAGCCTACCTTCTTTTTTTTTTTAATTACCTTCGGACCGATAAAAGTAAGAAGAAGAAGTCAAAGGATAATAACTCAACGGCTTAATTCTATGTGGAATTCTGGTATTATTATAAGGATCCTGTGCCGTTCCCGGAATTGGGTTTGTTACGTGACCCGAGTCATTCTCAAGAGGAATTAAAGATACATTTGTGTTTAATATTTTTTCCAACTCTAAGTTGGATCTCTTTATATCTTCTGGATGTTCCCAATCCCAACCACGGTAAGAATCCTTTGGTCATGGTGAAATATTTAATTAATTAATGGGCCCATCTCCACCACTAAGTAACAACAGTAAGCACGCAATTAATTCACCCAAGCACTTCCCAAAGAAAGTTAATTGGGAAAACCATCCATGTCTCCAACGACGTAAATGGAGCCTGACATCAAACGTTTGTTTTTGTAACAGTGTCAATTAATTCGATCGACCTAGATCTCTCTCTCTCTCTCTCTCTCTCTCTCTCTATATATATATATATATATATATTATAGATGGAAGAAGGAATAGAGAAGAAGAGGGACCCCACGCACATGGCTGCAGGTTCGGTGCACGTGCTCCGTGTCTTTCTGTGCCCGATAACCCGCTTGGAGATTGGTAAACCCGGATCGGGCCAGTTGACCCAATAGTAGTACCCGGCCCAGTCAATGCGGTGTCTCTCAGTGGTTGTAAAAGAGGGAAAATTAATTAGGGAGGTTTATTAAGCTGCATGGAAGCTTGTTAATTTCACAAATTTGTCAACGTGGCAATGATACATGTACACTTTTGTTCAAGAATCAAGGGGTAGCTCTACCAACTTTGGCATCTTTGGACCATTGGTTGGAGTGCAAGTTTGTGAATGCTGCCACTTGGGTGCATGATGGAGAAAGACCCAAAGTTTATAAAACAATGCCGAAAGGCCAAAATTTTAAATGTAATTAATGGAACTTCTATCTATGGCAAGATGAAATAATTAATGGCCCACATATATTGGTGCATGGTACTATAAGGTGAGAAGTTTTATTCGACTTTTATTAGGGAAAGAAGAATGCTAATTAAGCCGAACTATATATCTACAGCTTGTATGGAATTAATAGGAGTGCAGTGCAGTACAAACTTTACATACCAATTGATATTTTCTTCAACTACTGTCAATGAGATGCTCAAACGCTATATCACCTTTGAAGACCAACCTGGTTACTTTACCTACAACGGAATCCATTTGCAAATTGCCTAGCGTTCTCTTTTCATTTGTTTTTCTTTCTTTTCCCTTTTCTTCACCAAAATAAATTCATCCATGCATGCACCACCAACCTCATGCTTTAAACGAAATACGTAATAAATATGTTTCCAAGATCGGCAATCTTTGCCATCCCACCTCAAGTATCCTACGTGGACGAGTCTGATCCCTTTACTGTCAAGTGGCAACTAGATTCTGATCAGATCGATCTCAGCCGTGCGTCACTTTGCTGATAGGTTCGTATTTATTTTTGTAGGTCATGGTCAACCACCATCCTAATAAACATATCCCAGAAATCAATGGAAAAGATCCATATTTTTAAATTATATTTATCTCTCTCTCTTTCAGTCTTTTGTGACATATACTAGTATTCGTATATATAGGAAGATAAATTAAGCGTAGGTCAGTTGTAGCAGGACACGATTCTTAAAGTAAGGTCAGAAACCAATCCACTATTTCATGTGCGTCCTACATGACCAAATAATAAGGTCGTAGGGGACCAATTAAGTCTTTGCTTTCTCTCTCTCTCTCTACTACTACTACTACTACTACTACTACTTTATTCCACACCCACTACACTAAAAACCCATAACAGATCTACTACTCGGTAGCTAGTTTACAACTGAGCTCTCTATCTTCTTCTTCTTCCTTTGTTTTCTTTTTCTCTCTAAAAGAGCAGAAGAAGATCTAAGAAGATGCTGTCAGAGAGTAAGTCCCTCCAAATCAAGAAGGAAGACAAGTTCTACTCGAGGCTGCTCTCCAAGGAGAGCTCAGCATCCAATCCTTCGTTTAGAGTCTACTACGGAGTAGCCTCTGGGTCAGTTCCCTTCCTATGGGAATCACAACCTGGTACTCCGAAGCACCCCTCTTCTAACACCACTATCCCACCCTTAACCCCTCCACCTTCCTACTACTCCAACATCATAACCAAGACCAAGAACATCTCCAAGAAATCCACCAAGTACAACCTCATCCACAAGCTAATCCTAAGGAAGACCACTTCGCCATCTCCGCCGCCGTCGCTGTCTTCGCCCTCGGCGTCCTCCTCTTCCTCTTCCTTCTCGCCCCTTGCATCGGCGAGCTTGCACCGGCGCAGGCGGTTTTCGAGCCCAAGATCGTCGTTCTCGTCGCGGGGGGAGGACGACGAGTCCGACGACGGATCGCCGACGTCCACGTTGTGCTTCGGGATGCACCGGAGATCAGGATGTTATCCGGTGATGAACATGAAGAACGCGTTGTTGTCAATTGTTGGTCACGGATCTGGTCAAGGTACTACCGCTGCTTAATTAGAAAATTTGGAGTGTAATATTACTATCTCAGTGGTAGTTTGTCTCATCTACCAAAGGAGAAAGGATTATTATATGCAGTACGTAGCTAGCTAGATGTTGTGAAATGGAGTTGTGTCTATCTTAAAGATAATAATAATAATAATAATAATAATAATAATGTGGTTAAATTAAGTTTGTATTAATTAGGATCACTCATACTATCTATATGTTTCTTTCTCTTTCTTACTGCTTTCTGAAAATTGTCCGCTAATTAAAGTTAATTACCTAGATTTATTTATCCGCATCATGAGGACAAGAAATTAAGATGCGTACAGAGATATCTATCTACTGGATAATTAATATTTTGATTGATTACTACGTGGTCGGTGGAATCAATCACATTAATACTATTATTAGTTTACACGTGGTGAGGGTGACGCACGAGGCATCAAGATATAATGAGAGATCGATCAGGAAGACATTTACAAACACAAAGTTGGGTTGCAGTGATAGGTTTATATATATATCTACGCTTGTGCAAAGATCAAGATACCATTGTTGCTGATTCGAGCCACTTTGTTCCACAACTTGCAGTTCCGGTCTCCTAATCCATGTCACTAATTAATATTCTTTACTTGAGTTCCAAGCTGCGAGGAATTTTTTTTTCTTTTTATTTTTTTCTCTTTTCGAAAGCAAGATGTGTGAACTCATCATTTCCTACCATAATAGTGGAATAGAATTATTGCCTAATTTTTTTTAAAAAAAAGTTTAAAATATATTGGGCATAAAGTCACTCGTTTTGTTGTTTTACTTATTAGAATTAGAATGAGAATACAATAGAAAGGGAACATAGAAAGATTAGGTTTTGTACCTCTCCCACCTACTCCACTTACCCCACTTGTACATCAATCGTCGCCACTCTATACTTCCAATTTCTTATCGTGGGTAATTTGTCAGTCAGCCCTACAGGGGAACAAGTTGGAATGTGATAGTGGTGAACTATACCCATTTCAAATTCTCAAGGGTTAAACTGTAAACTTGAGTCAATGAATGAAAGATTAAAAAAATTGTTCTAATGGTTCACTTTTCCCCTGGCTTCTCCGTAAGAGACTCATCATCTCTCTCATTTCAAAATCCTCCATCAAACTCCATAGAAGGTTAAACCCATCAAACCGACCCTCTCCTATGTCCGACAAATGTCGATAAGGGGGACACACCATCTTAAATGCAAATCATCTCTCCTTCTTTACATTCGACACGAGTACCAATGGGACCCACCACGGTCTTCTTCATCTCTCCCTTTCTTCCCCCCCCCCCCTCTTATTCTTCTCTCTTCAGACTATAGCTCGGGCCACCATCTCACTCTCTCTCTCTCTTCTCTCTCACTCTCTGCAACCCCGGCGACCCAGCTTGAGTTCGGCTCGAGCTCGAAGACTCGACTCGGCTCGGCTCAATATGTTACATGAAGTACGCTAGTTTTAAAACCATGCAACATGCTTTAATCACTGTACCCAACTTTGAGGATTAATAAAGTAAGACTAGCTTTGCTTACCAAACTTACATTAAGATTCAAAACGGAGTCATTTAATACGAGCAGCCTAACGGATATGAGGCATTAGTTTTGGCAGCCTGGATGCGTGGGCCAACTCACCAGCTCGTGTGCCAGAAATGGGATCGTGAGATACTAATGAAGTCGGTAGGATTGGTACCCTTCCATTTATTCTTCTCTACTCTGTCCTGCTTTCTGATCATTTAATCATGGCCTCATAGTCCATCATCGACTCGCCGACCACCCGCCGACGTTACTCTTCGCCGACGTCGCAAATTAATTATGCATGTTTATGTCCTATCTGGATATGATCAAGACCGTAAATCACAAGTCCTAAACCCTATTTCTTGATCCTACCTCTCCGGTAACACAGTAGCGATCACCGACAATGGTCACTGACTACAAGTTGACCAATTAATACGTGCACGATGGCTCCATAGCTCTTACTTACAAAGTGGGCCCCTTATTTCTTAATATAAATAAATTAAAAAAATCTTGTATTCTTGGTACGCATATACATTAATTTGAATATAACTAGATCGATAAATTTAATGTGTATTATAACTTTTACAATTTAGCATTACTTATTTTAGGAAGGGCTCTATTTAAATTTTTTTGTCTAGCTAGTGCCTCTACAAACGCTCGAGTTATACTCTAATTTGGATACAATCCGAGCCTAATTTAATTAATATGTGGCATTACAATTTAGAAGAGGATACAATATTGGATATTAGAGTACTCAGATTAGTCAGGTACTAAGCCCACATCAAACTCTAACTAACTAAGACTTGGTTGGCCACACACACAAATAAAAACAAGGACTTGCTTGAACAAAGCACCAATATAGATGTGATATAATTTCATAGGATTCGTACAGTTGATGATGTATACTTCCACTTGTTAACGATGTAGACAATAATAAAAAAGAAGAAGAAGAAGAAGAAGTTATTTCAACTAAACGTACGCTACGTAATTTATATGATATTCATTTGTGGCTCAATCAAAAGGATAAACTTTTTAGTGGATGGGACAAGTTGATTAATCCTTTTGTAGTAAACAACTATGGCTTAGTTTATCCTTTTGTAGTAAACAAGTTGATTATTTCAACTTTTTGGAGAATTATCCTTCACTTTTATGTATTGGCCCACAAGAGGAATCTCTCAAAGGCTTATATCAAAGAAGCATCTTTAAGGTATTATTATATTTTGTTTTCTCTCTGTCTTTTGATCTCTTATTATCGTTAGTTATACAATAATAACCTTTTCTTCTTCCTTTTCTTTTCTTTAGCAGGTAAGCAATTATATATGTCCAAACAAACAAATGCTCGTGTACATTAATCTTTTAAAGGTGGTTTGCGTTAACGTCAAGTAACGTGATATGTTTATTTCCAGATGACATGATAATAAATTAGATGCAGGTTAGACATTATTAATTCAGTTGGTGGGTCCAATGAAGGTGCAAACCAATGATAATTAGAGCTAGTAGAGATTAGCAAACTCAAAAGACGAAAGGGCTATATGGACCTTAATTGAGCCGAAGCCCAAAAGAACTATCTAAACTCTCGATTAGATCATATCATGTGAGGTTTGAAATCGATCGGATCCATTTGGATTGGCTAGGGCTAGATTTGGACCTCATTGCTCGTACGTGCTATCAATATATTGGGTTGGAACTTGGAAGTACATTTACTACCCGATAGCTATTGGTAAAGGGTTTGGATCTTTAGGAATCCGATCCGAACCCAAATAACGCCATGGTTTCGGTCTAGGTGCAGGAAACGAGGTGAGCTTCGAAGTTTAAAGTGGCGAGGAAGGCAAGGTAACGGCTTCGTAGGCACCAAATACGGGTCAAACAAGAATAGACGTGCCATTTACTTACAAGGTACGCGTTTGTGTACTTATTAATTGGTTTTATTCAAAGCAAACCATCACCTTCTCCAAATTAACAAGCATTATTTTTTTATTTTTTTATTTCTCAACCACCTTTGAATGAGAGAAAGGAGGAAAGAAAATTCTGGAGAACTTATTAGTGTATGTATAAATGTGCCCTATTTTGGGCGAGACATTTTTAAATAGAGATGGAGTGGTTTTAATGGTTTTGAACACCAATGTCTCCAATTCAGAGCCATATATAGTTCATTGCTTGTCTCACTAAAGAAGAAGAAGAAGAACAACAAGAAGAAGAAGATGAAGAAGAATTCAATTAGCTAATTAGGGCTGAAAAATTTAATGTCCATAATGGAGCACTTGGATGTGTTCTAGTGTTTTTGATGAGTATATTAATTGATACTGATCGGTTGGTATTCTAGAAAGAAATCCAATTAGCATATTTTGTTTTACCTAATTATAATGTTAGTGGATGTAGTATTCGCTAAGTATTATTTGAAGAAGTTATTAGTCTTTTGACAATGAAGAGTTAACTTCTTTTGGACTTTTGAAAGAGTTTATTCAGAAAATGGAGACAGCTACACAAGGGTGGATCCAACGCCACATTTGAGGACTTCATATCTGAGATTTTGACGAGTCAAACTATTGCTTTGATCTCTTACAAAAGTCAACACCTAAAGGGCTTCCACGCGAGCAAGCATCTGCAACGAGCTTCCCATTCTCGGCACAACAAAGTCTCTCTCTCTCTCTCTCTCTCTCTCTCTCTCGTACGTTTTATCTTCTACAGAGAATTCATATCCCCTTCCTTCTAGGTTTGAGTTCGTTCACGGTGTAATCTGAACCCTACTGTCTCCAAAACCCCTTATTTTTTAAGCACTTTTTTTTCCGATAATCTCTTCTTTTTCCAGGGAGCATGTCTGAATGTCCAGAGCAAGGTAAGAAGCCAACAAAAGGTTATAGATCTTTAGAAACTACAAAAACACCAACATTTAATAACTAAATATTGTAGAGTCTATCTATGTTTACACATCTAATTCCTTCTTGTTAGCAATCACCTCATCTAATGCTTTTCTTGCTAGTTCAAAATATTCACCAACACCATATCTCTGAATGAGTAATTTCTTTGTGCACAGAGAAGAGGGAGAGGCATGACGAGATAGGCAAGAGAGACGCACGCCGATGTTCCTGATCGAATGGCGCGACGGCAATTGGTAGGCCCGGTGGGGGCTTTGAATACCATCACTCCTTGCGCCGCCTGTAAGCTCCTACGGCGGCGCTGCGCTCAGGAATGCCCTTTCTCCCCTTATTTCTCCCCTCATGAGCCTCAAAAGTTCGCCTCCGTCCACAAAGTCTTCGGCGCGAGCAACGTCTCAAAGATGTTAATGGTGATGATTTCATCTCCTCTCAACCAATTCTCCATACCATGCATACATTACATATATATATTCATATATCCATATACAATTTGTACGCGCGTTTAGGAGGTCCCAGAGGCCCAGCGAGCCGATGCGGCGAATAGTCTCGTCTACGAAGCAAATGTGAGGATGAGGGATCCTGTCTATGGATGCATGGGAGCCATCTTGGCATTGCAGCAGCAAGTGCAGGCCTTGGAGACGGAGCTTATGGCGGTCAGGACCGAGATTTTGAAGTACAAGTATAGCCATAGCCATAGCCCGACCACCGCAACCGTCCACCCTACGACGCATGCTACGCCGCTGCTCGCCTCCACCGGAGAGGTATCGGTGGCTGCGCCGCCGCCCGTCACCACTAGGCCTCCTCCTCCCGCCGCTCCTGCTTCCTCGTCTTCTTCCATGTACACCGCCGCCTCGACCTCCACCGACTATAGCTCCATCACTAATGAAAATGTTCCATATTTTGGTTGAAATATATCATTTGCACTTAATAACATTTCTCTTTTTAAGTTGATATTTTAATAAGATCGATTTTGATTTGATTTTGATCCAGTAATCCAATCCCATGGATCACGAAAAAGGTGGCTTTTGCAATTAATTATATTTGGATTTTAAATTTTAGTATATAAAATTAAGTGTATATATATATATATATATATTTATTATAATAAAGTTTATACAATCTACATATCCAATGTATACTAAATTCTTATATTATAAATTGAAAAATTCCCTTAAGAAGAACACTTGTATGATTGATTTGTAGACTTGCGTGCCTTCCGGTATTAGAAAAAATTGACTTTCGATGTTCAATTCCAAACCTCAATTTATTTGCAATTATATTTATTACTTACGTTTAAGTGGCTAACACGGATGTGTTGTGATGGTATTTGGTAATTGCTCGGAATCTCATCATCTGTTTGTCTAAATTCAAAGCCAAGCGTTGAGTTAAGAAAGTAAAAATAACAATAAGAACCTTACAATTAATATTAGATTTTGTTTTCACTTCTATAACTATACTGCCAGAGGTTGGGCTTCTATGGAAGAAAACTAATTTCCATTTAGCCCAACACTTCTGAGCCCAATCTTCACACAAAATTGGTCCCCTTCGAAGTTTAATTTAGACCCACATAATTCTTCTCTGGACTCTATTTTAAAATACCCACTCTTGGAGTATTTTTATTTTTTATTTTAATTTATATCACATCAAAAATAATTATTATATTTTTATTTTAAAATATAAGTAAATATATGAAAAATTATTCCTAAAATAAATTTCTCGTTATGATAATAAAAAATAAAAATGATTACTTCCGATGACAATATAACATGCAAATTTATTCGCACAAATAAATATCGGTAATACACCACACAGCTTCACTCATAACGACAAAAACAACAGCATAGAAGAAGTAGAAGAGCTAATAGTTGTTGGTAATCGTATTAAACTTAATTAATCTTCCTGCAATTCTTCCTGATCTCTCCTTGAGACCCTGTGAGAGGGCTAATGTTCCCCATCTTGATCATGGCTGCAGCGAAGTCCGAGCTGAACTGACTCGGATTCGTGCTATAAGTCGTAACGAGCGAGTTAGTTGATCCATTGCTGAACAGTTGCTGGTCCGAGTGCAACAAGCCCTTCGAGTTGATCAAGTTCTTGTAGTAGTTGTTGTCGAAGGTAGTAGGAGTCTGGAGATCCAAAGGGGCTAAGTTGTTGTCGCCGGAGCCAGAATTTTTAGGGCAATTCGATTGCCTCGTCTTCGCAAAGCCGCCGTCGATGTTCGAGTCGTTGTAGATATGTGATCTAAAGCTGGTGCACCTTGCTTGACCTATTGTATGTGCTCCTGTTTGACATATATATATAAAGTTACCATGGTTAATTAACTTATTCTTTTCAAAGTACTAGTGTAATACTATTGTCTTTGGTGTAAGTTTTACGAGAGAGAGAGACGTACCACTTAAAGCAACCATTTCGTTGGCAGAGAGACCCTGTGCAGAGAACTTGGAGATGAGAGTGCTAAGGCTAGAGGTTGGAACGGGGATGTTGTTATTAGCTCCAGATTGGCTTGCGGTTCTTGCATCCCTCCTCCCTAACTTCACATTCCAACTAGGCCCACCAAGCTACATATACGGATGATGGATACACAACCAAATTAGTTATTCCAATATTTGCAAGTGACGTAACATAGTGCTAGTTGAACATTCGTTATACGTAATAATAGCTACATTTTTTGGCCTGAAAAATACTTACAATGACCACTGAATCCCGGGCGGCGACCGCCAGAATATCGGCGCAGGACACCACGCCGGGGCAAGCCTTCTCCACGGCGGTCTTTATCTTATCAATCACGTCGAACCCTCGGGCCGAGTTCTTGTTCGGGTTCGCATTCTTTTCGCCGGTGAAGGTGGCAGTGTCATCTAACAACAGCGAGCCATCGCACCCCTATGTGTGGATTATAGATGTGCAGGGGTGTGAAGAAGTTAGACAAATATTCAAGTATTTTTGGATATATTTTAGAAGGGTAGTATAGTAATTTTCTAAAATAAAAAAATACATGAGATAGGGAAATGTACATTAACAAAACAATCATGGAAGAAGAGCCTAAGAATAGAGGCACCCATCCTCCTCTCACTCAAGATAGCAGATTGGATCACAGGCTTCACTGTGGATAAGAGATTAGGGCAGGAAGAGGAGTAGAAGCTAGTGGAGAGCTGAGCAGAGGAGTTCCCCAGGAAAAGGAGGAACACGAGGGCAAGAGTACCGGCAATGGACAGAGTAGAGAAATAAGCCATTGCGAATAACTTGAGAATATAAGTTACCCTATAGTAGGAGAATATATATACATATATATATAGGATTTTGATTCGATTTGAACCTAATTCATGAAATTTATGGCTGCTATATTAGAATCAAAGGAAAAAAAAGGACCGTTCACATTGAAAAGTGTAGTAGTTGAAGCGCGTTTAGTAACATTTAGTCAAAAAAAGTCGGCTTCTTTTGCTCTTGGAGGTAGACTGTAGCTCTCTGTTTTAGAGCTGGAGCTCATAAATTTACATATATGTATGTACGTTTGTGCATTTGAAAGGTACACGAATTGGAATATTACACACAAATACTAATCTTACTAAGATGGTAACGGAGTAGAACTTTCTACTGAAGTGTCTGCTGTTGTGTAGTAAAACTCTTCCATAGTGTTCGACTTGGACAAAGATAAATGTAAAATAATGCCACTTTGTAACAATCTATGGCCCTGGTTCATATGTCTTTTTGCAAATGTAGACCAGAGTAGGTGGAAAGTAGAAAACAGAGATCCAAATTGTATGATTATATCGATTCTACCTGTCAATCTTAGCTGTCTTCCACGGAGAAGTTGTAAGAATTGGTGGGCCATAGATATCAAAAGTAGTTTGAAAATTTGTACCAAGACCATCCAAATTCTAACCACTTGCCTTGATCTCTAAGTTTATATGTTGCTTTCATGCGAAGCAGACGTTCTTCTGGTCAACAAGATGCAGTTATTATTCGATATCAGTTTAATACTCTGAAAGCTAAGATCTTGTAATCCAATAATTGAGCATGGTCACGCAAGTCCACAAAAACGAAGATTTCCTTGTCGGCTTCTCCTAATTAGTCTTAATTATTTCTCAGATTTAAGAGATATTTGGATGCGACAATAAGAAAAAAAGACTACTTTTCAAATCAACAGACTTGATAATTATTTGGTATATAAATTGGAATTACCTTAGCTTAAATTAATAATTATAGCTTTAATATTCACCAACAAATCCCAACCTTTCATATATAGTATATATGCCTTATTCTCGATCTATTTAATGTGGGATAAAGTTAACCATATATACCACTCCCATAGTACAAGAGAGGAGGTTAAATAACATTCAGGAAGGCAATGACCCCATAAATCTTACCACGATTAAAGTTCAATATAGAGTCATACTTGGGGAGCATCCACTACCTTAGCTTCCATCTGAACACATACCTTCCCTTCTACCACTTCCAACGACTCCTTCTTATAATTATACCTGCTTGAAATCCATATAAAGATTGCCAGATTGATTGCTGAGATAGCCATCAGGAATCCATAGTAGTAGTCCAAATGCGAGTCATTCAAGTTGTTCCCTATCCAACTCTTCCCTCCTCCCCTCCTGGTCAACGTATCAACCAGGGTCACTAGTAGACTATTGAGAAAGTTACCTACACCGATCCCACTAGTAAAAAACGTAGTCCCTAAGCTCTGCATGCCCTCGGGAGACTGATCGTAGAAGAACTCGAGCAATCCGATGGCATTAAACACATCGCCGATACCTAGCAGTACGTACTGTGGCATTAACCAGAAGATACTCATTGGCACGATATCGGTAGGCTTGCCGACGTTGAAGTCCTTGATGACATGCATCCTTTTAAGCTCTACTAGTGAGGCAACCATTGTGACTAATATATGGAAGGCGAAGCCGACGCCGAGACGTTGGAGGAGAGTGATGCCTCTGGGGTTGCCGGTGCGGCGCTGCATGAAGGGGACGAAGTAACGGTCGTAGAGTGGGACGGCGAGGAGCATGGAGATGGTGATGAAGCTGCCGAGGGAGGCCGCAGGGATTTGGAAGCCATGGGCTAGGGTTCGATCAAGGGTGGTGCCTTGCTTCACGAAGAGAGTGTTCACCTGAGCACCAATGGTGCTAGGGACCAGTGTGGCCACCCAGATTAGACTCATGCCCAGCACTAGCTTCGTCTCTTCCACCTGGGTCACGGTGCAGGGGTTCGTGCCCTCCTTTATAGCTGCCTTATCCAGGAAACTGCATCCAGTACTCACGTCTTCATATTTCAAATTTTCACTCTTAAATTATAACGATACAACTATTAGTCAATGATCCATATGTATGCATTAGAGTTCCTAGATTATCTTGGGCCTGTCCACACACACACACACACATATATATATATATATATAACTTCTACTCATCTCGATAGAATCTCAGTGTTATGGGCATCTGGGTTTTGCGTCAAAGAAAGATTCCACTAAGCTACAGTATCCTACACTACTTTATGGATACGCAATCATTAATTCTGAAAGCAGGCAAAGTCCTACCAACGAGAAGGTTGACTTGGTTAATTTAATTTGTTATAAATAAATCATAGAATAAAATTTCAGCTATATATATAGCTAGGCACACATACGTACGTACGTACCTGAAAGCCAAAGTATGATGCACTCGCCGCTTCCCGGTCACAGAATAATTCTCCGGGGAGAGCTCGTAGAGGTCAGCGGGGAGGTTACGACGTCGATTGTTGAAGGCGGCGAGGAGAACCCTGGCCATCTCCTTGGCGGGGCTGTTGGTCTTCCGAACCTTATGGCGGTACCTGGGCGTGCCGACGTAGAAGATGAGGAGGGAGAACAAAAGGCCAGCAGTTGGTATGGCGTAGCCCAGGCCCCAGCCGAGATTCTCCTGGATGTAAACAAGGGCGAGAGTGGCGACGAGAGCCCCAGAGAAGGAGCTAAACATCCACCAGTTGAAGAAGGAGGTCTTTAGCTTTCGCTCGTGGGGGTCGAAATCATCGAACTGGTCCGCACCAAATGTCGATATGTTTGGTTTGG
Organism: Typha latifolia; assembly: GCF_019914945.1. NCBI lineage: Eukaryota > Viridiplantae > Streptophyta > Magnoliopsida > Poales > Typhaceae > Typha > Typha latifolia. Next base: position 1,577,709 of record NC_133087.1, on the reverse strand, counting down.
TCCCACCCGCACCAACCGCCATCACGTACAGCGCCCCGTAGAAGAAGGAGATCTGCCATGCCGTCGCCTTGCTGCTGCTACTTGGCCTCAACGACTTCACCGATACAGCTACCGTCAACAGGATCATCCCCTGTTTACTCCTCTCATTAATTTACGTACTATTCTTAATCTTCTTATCGCATGCTATCAGAAGATGAATTAATTTACCAAGACGTAGATGAGAGATGAAATGGTGAAGGTCCAAAATCGGCCCAAATAAGTATCAGCGACGTATGCCCCGAGGATTGGCGTCATCCAAACGGAGCCCGACCAATTGTTGACATTCCTCACCGACGATACCGTTTCCTCGTGCAATCTAGTCGTCAAGTAAACCACTAGATTCGAGGCCACGCCATAGAAAGCCATCCTCTCAAAAGCTTCATACCCTACAAAAGAAATTCAACTTTATATATATATATATATATCTTATATCCTTTGGCAAAATATCTACTAACAAGCATATATATATATATATCTCTATAGGTAATTGTTACTATATTAAACTGACCTACTAAGAAGGCACAAGCTTTCCATCTCCCTGTTTTAGAGGCAACAACTGGGCGTCCTTGAAGATCAACCGAGCCATCTTTGGTATAGCTCTTGTTATCCATGGGAGGAGGATGAGATACTCGGATTAGGGACTCATAGATGTAGAATTGAAAGAGGAGATGCTTTTTAGATGAGGAATAAGTGGGAATCGATTTCTATAGCTTGTTGATGAGAAAATAGGACTAAGGAGATGAATGCTACCTACCACTATCGTTTGGAATCTATCACTTAAATAAGCTGCAGACCCAGCTAGGCAGCTATACATTAATTTGATATGTATATGCTAGATTCAATTTAATTACTTTATTTTTAAAAAATATATATGTCACTAACACCGTGCATTTGCATTTATGATTATTAACACTCTTTCGTAAGGAAAAAATATATATCAAAAGCACCGTGCATTGCATTAATTATCATTCCATATGAATATTTATTATTTGGATATATGTATTCTGCTTAAAATGTCTCAAAAATATCTCGTGAATAATTGTTTAATAATAAATTTACTATATAGATGAGTTAAAATAAATATAGATGTAAATAATATTAATACCATAACTAAGTTTTTTAGATTAAGAAAACAATAAATAAAAAAGTGTATTTTAAAGTAAATTGAATGGTATTTTAGGTAAATTGTGTTAGTTGTTATTAGTGTATAATAGTTTTAAAAATTAAAAAGCAAATATTAGAATCGAATGATAAATAATAATTAAAATAAATTTTGAGTGTTTTTAATATATCTCCCTTTATTTTATCCATAACTTAGGAAAACTATGTAATTTAAGAACAAAAGCGTATATGTATATATATAAATATCACTAACTTTAGTGACGGTTGGACTGACTACGTAGACTCTTTTGTTCGTACTTATCAATCAATATATAATTAATATATATATATATAGATACATAAACCTATTTTTAATGTGCATTGGTTACGATAATGGAAATAAGTCATTGTCAAGGATATAATTTCTTTTTAAGGTGATGCAAAGTAATAATCAGTGATGTAAATAATTTTGAGCCTGAGTCGGCTATACTTGCTTAAGCTTAGTTTTAAAATTAATTTCAAATATATTAAGAGATGAGTTCAAGTTGAGTCAGATCAAGTCCGAGCTTGAGCGTGAATTGAAAAGAGAAAGATTGAGTTTGCCAGGGAAAATATTATTAGACTTAAGATTAGATAAAAATAATAGTCATTACAACAAAGATTTAATAATAATAAATATTTATTTTGACATATCGCCATTAGTATTTACTTGTTTTTTTGTTACTGGTTGAACATCATATCAATCATGCGGTGATGGAGAAGTGTGAGGTTGATACGAAGACGGCAGAGATCATTAGATAATCGATATTATTCTACCTTGTCGTATTTATTATTTATTGACCAAAATGGATTCGTAAGATCCTATTATTGTGATAAATATAATTAATATATATTGAACGTTATCCAGATGGAATCTCCTAAGATCCTATTATTTTTCTTCTATAAAGCGATCCCACTGATAACGAAAACCTCTAAGCTACCTTCTTAACTAATAAATCAACGATCAAAATATGGACTAAAAGAAAACGGAGGAGTACTTGTTTCATGTTCATGATCGATATCCCATCACGTGGGATTCGAAATAAAAAAGATCACAAAGCTAAGTGGAGAAAAAGAGGTTGATGCTTTGATCACTAACTCATCAAACCTTCTGTTCCATTTGCCAATATATTTATTAACAAAGTAGTCACACACACACACACACTATGTATATGTATACGGATACCTAGTTAAGATTGAAATGTATGTGTGGGTTTGATTACGAGAAGGATAAATTGAAATGACTATGTGTGATGGTTAAGGGGCCTAACTTTCTTCTCCCTTTACTTTGGAGGATAAGATATCACGGCAATATAAAGGTGGATCGAAAAGTTATCTTGTTTTCGTTCTATATAGGAAAGTCAACGACTCGGATTGACCCATCTCCTCATGGTGTTTACTTTGTTATGTTCAACGTGCGGCTGAGATTGGCCCTCTCTGCTGAGTGCCCACCAGCACCAACCGCACTACGTAAGTTGGGCTCCTGTAGTGACAAAAAAAAATTCAACAATGACTATAAAAGTTTTTCTTTTTTTTTAAAAAAAATTTCTCTTACATTTTTTTTAAGTAGCCATGCTGATGTGGTGTGCCGTCATATGTTAATATGTCTGATTACTACTTTGTTTAATTAATATAAATATTAAGATGTATAATTTGTAGCTAATCCTGAGCATTTGAATGGAGAGAAATCAACATGTTGATCACGAGATGCTTAATCGGATATATCATATATATATATAGGATGGTGGAGGGGGAGGGGGGGTATTGGAAACCTTGAAATAATATAATGGAAAAGTAACGCTAAGAGTGGGGATCATCGTCCCCACATTTTAATGGTACTTTTAAAGCACTCAGATATTGGCCTCTGTGGCTCTCTGGGCTAAAATGAGCCACGCCCTACTAGGGCATATTTCTATGTGCAATAAACGTCACGAATAGCCAAAAGATGGAAGTAGGTGCATGCTCTGGAATAATGCATCCAAATGATTGATATATATATATATATTTTTTTTTGTATAAAAGATATACTAACTATATAACAAATATTTATTCAGCTCACGTGTGGTCTGGTGTAGTAATTAGTCTGGGGATTCTGTGGCTCAAGTGGTTTGCTCAGGACAGGTACAGGTCAGGTCAGGTCAATTGGGGTGCATCTCCACATTACATTGCCACTCCACTTGTTCATCATTCGTCAATATCTCTTTCCTAGAACTGCAAAAGACTTGAGATAGTGTGGAGCTATATTTGGTTTCACAGGAGTCTCCATCGATGCCATGTGAAGAGGAGAGGTGGTGATCGAGTCATCACGCTGTGTCAATCGGCACTTGTTTGATGATATATACGTGCATTTATTTATTTTTATCTTGTCTCTCTCTAAGTTGGATATGTTTAGAGACTAATTTTGCAAGAGTGATAAAAAGGGTTTTCATCCTCCAGGATTATGGATGTCGGATAGGGGTGTAAATGAGTCAAGTATAAGTGAGCAGGTGATAGCTCATGCTCGGCTCGGAACTAATTTCGAGCTGAAATTTTAGGCTCAGTCTTGACTCAGCTTAATTCGAGCCGAGCTCGAGCTTAAATTGAGCCTATTGTTAAGCCTTATTCAAGTTGAGCTGAACAGAGCCCGAGCCAAGCCAAGCCTATTGAGTCGAGGCAGTGCTCCAAAGGGCAACGTCGGAAACAAGGCCAAGATCGTTCAATCTAGGCTGGGTTTCCTGACGGTGAATGAGGATAAGATGGTGTTAGAGCGGAGGCGGCGACGAAGGAGATCGTGGTGCTCCCATCGGAGGTCGCGAAGCTTCTCCCCAAGAATTGTCCACTCTCCGAGAACAAGTGGAGGGCAATTGATGTATAGTAGAGCTGTGGTTGGGTTCATTACGCGTTCCACCGTCTAGAGCTGCATCATGCTCTTCCTGTGGTCGCTCAACTATCAGCAGCAGCAGGAGAATCAGGTGGCAGCCACCACAACCTAGATGCTTCCGTTTGATCTCTAAAACGGTTAGCGTTTTGTCTCTTGTATGAAAGTCTATCCTATTTTCTTTTGGGTTCATTAGAGTTTTGACCAATGTATGGTAGTGAAAGGTGGAAATTAAGGATATTGGTAAAAAAAAAATGAGTGGTGTTTGAAAAATGAAAAATTTGGAATTGCTGATTGATGGGAAAGATGAGTAATGGAATGTAGTTAGGAGGCTAGGCAAGTAGGGGCTAGGCATTTGGAGGTGTGGTATTTAAGAGGGTTTGTCCTCTTAGCCTGTCCTGTCCAATAGAGAGAAAACTAATATATTAAGATATTATATATATAGATAACTTTGAGCTTCTGGAGCCGAGCCGAGCCTATGTTTCGAGCCGGATTTAATTAGCTCGGGCTTGGCTCAACTCTGTCCGAGCCGGATTCAAGGTTAGCCGAGCTGAGCCCGAGCCAAGCCTGAGCTGCTCGTCAAGCTTTACAGCCCTAGTGCAGGACAGAGGGAAGGGTTCGCGTTCGTGGGCCCAAGTATAATTGGGCTCGTATGATCTACCAGTTTCAAAGTAGGAAACGGGTCCACGGGCAGGATGAAAAAAAGAATGCACATAAAATCCTTTTTAAGACCTAAAAGTCTAAAACACTTGCCAGGCCGAAGACTAATAAAGTCGGGTACCACTTGTTAAGACCTAAAACCCTTTTTGATCCCTAAAACCCTAATTCTTCAGACCAACTTCAAACCCCCTCCCCTGCTGCTTCTCTCCGAAAGTCCCAAGTCACAAGTTTTGATCTTCCCCACCCCGATCGCTTCCTCTCCCCGCTAATTCAAAACCTGTCTTCCAATACCTTAATCATCGATGGCTGATCTCTACTCGCACTCTTCATCCTCCACCCACCCGGACTCCGGCGAGGACCGCCGGACCCACCGCGTCTACAACCCCTACGAGTCCTTCCAGAACCCCCACGCCATGCCCGTCCACCAGCTCATCTACGACCTTCCCAGCTCCCCGGAGTTCCTCTTCCAGGAGGAGTCCACCTCGCACCGCCGCTCCTGGGGTCACAACCTCAGCTTCTACGCTGGCATCGGCTACCTCTCTGGCGCCACGGCCGGGGCCGCGAAGGGATCCCTCGCTGGCATCCGCGCGGCGGAATCCGGGGAGTCGGTCAAGCTACGAGTCAACCGAGTGCTCAACTCGTCCGGCCAGGTCGGGAGACGTATGGGGAATTCCATGGGTGTTCTCGGGTTGATCTTTGCGGGGTTGGAGAGCGGAATTAGTGCAGCAACGGGGGATGAGGGGGTGATGAGCACGGTGGTGGCGGGGCTCGGGACCGGGGCGGTGTACAAGGCGGCGTCGGGGCCGAGGTCGGCGGCGGTGGCCGGGGCGATCGGTGGATTGGCGGCTGGGATTGCTGTTGCTGGGAAGCATGTCGTTAAGAGATATGTTCCGATTTGAAGGGTACTTACTGTCTGGATCAGCTAGGGTTTTATGTTCGTCCTCCTGGAACTAGAATTTAGGAACCGTGTCTGGATGATCGTGTTGGTATAGTTGTGATAACTTATATGCGCGCTGTGCTGTTTTTACCAATTGCTTTGAGATCTCTGTTGTTTCAATTTCCAAGCTCTTGTCTGTGTTGCAATTTGTGGAGTCTTGTTAGTTGTTACAGATTGGAAGTCTGGTTCCTGTCCCTGTCTTGTCTTCACTTGTGCATGCTAAAGATTTTTACACAAGACAAATTAATTCTGCTGCAATGAATACAAACATCAAAGCATAAAGCCATATGCAAGACTATAGCTTGTTTGTTCTGAGACATTATATGGTATAATTCTGGAGCTTGTTTACTGATGCATGCACCGTGTGCATTTCTCAATCAAGATAAAAAGCCTGTATGCAAGACTTATCCTGTCCAAATTTGCAAATGTTACAACCTCGTTCGTTGGCAAAATCTGCGGTTTGGTTTTCTAGTGGTAGTTTGGTTAGAATCTGCACGTATTCTACCAACGGCTTCAATAAGAATCACCGAGATAACCCTTTAGTTACTCTAGATCACTCTCGGAGACAACTTCCTCAGGCAGTTGAAATGCATCAATTTCTGCAAAATAGGCTCTCTGCCTTCTGATGAAATCCTGCGACTGCATCGATTCAACATCTTCCAAAGCTTTTTTGTTGCAGTGCTTCTGCCAAGTTTTGTTATGATGCAAAGATCAGCAGGAGATAAAATAGATGTCGGACGGACAAACACAGCCAGAGAAATTATAATGGAACATTGAAGGGGCATTTTAATGATAGGAAGAAAAAGAACCATTTTACAAATTTCAAATTCCTTGTGACAGGAGTAAGAAACAACCAAACAATAAATATGCAGAATGATGCAGTAATTATAAAGATTGGCATCTCAAGTGTTATGTCAATCAGCATGTATATTATAGCAGCGGATCAAATTTCTGTCATGGAAACAGGGAGGTTTTTTTTTTAAAAATAAAATAAAATAAAAATAATTATACACTACAGAAACCAATAGAATTGCACGCAAGAAGAAGTTGGCTAGTAGGGGTGTAAACGAGCCGCCTGAGGGAGCCAGCTCCAACTCAAGCTCGGCTCGAAATTTATTTCGAGCCTTGGAATTGGGCTCAGGCCAGATCGAGCTCGAGCCTGAAATGGGCCTATCATTGAGCCTCATTCAAGCTGAACTAAGCCAAATCGAGCCCAAGCAGAGCCAAAGAAGAAGAAGGAGGAGGAGGAGGAGGAGGAAGGCTGGCGGGGCACTGCGGCGGCTTGCAGTTGCCGAAGGATGAGGCGGTGGCATGAGGCAACTTGCCGGTGCTGAAGGAGGAAGTGGCAGCATCGCTGCGGCTTGCCGCTACTGAAGGAGAAGGAGGAGGCGGGGCATCGCTGCCGAAGGAGGAAGCAACACCGCTACGGCTTGCCGCTATCGAAGGAGGAGGCAGCACCGCTGCGGCTTGCTGCTACCGAAGGAGGAGGTGGCGGTACCGCTGTGGCTTGCCGCTGCCGAAGGAGGAGGCGACGGCACCGCTGTCGAAGGAGGAGGCAGCAGCCACGACACCGCTGCTGCAGAAGGAGGAGGAGGAAGAGGCGACACCACTGGTCTACTGCAGCACTGCGGCGACTTGCCGCTGCTGGAGGAGGCGGTAGCCACGACACCGCTGCTGCAGAAAAAGAGGCAGGAGGAGGAGGAGGAGGGGCATCTTAATGAGCCTATTGAGCCAAGTCTCAGCGAGCCGGCTCTAATTCAGGCTCGGCTCGATATTAGTTTTGAGCTGATTTTAGCAGCTCGGACTCGACTCACCTTTGATTGAGCCGAGCCGAGTTGAGCCCGAGTTGCTCGTCGAGCTTGACAGCCCTATTGGCTAGTTTAGGAATTCAAAATTTCTGCTCAAATATATCAGGACAGATTAACGCATATCAGGCTATAAGTATAAGTTATTGTACACTGAAATGGTGACTCCTACTCGGATGTATTCAATTCAAGCTGCAGGCCATGGAATAAAAAACAAAAAAAAATCAAAGAAGCTTCCAAATTTATTCCACGCAGGCTTTATAAAATGGACTTGCAAACATCATTCACAAGTGCAAGGCAAAAAAAAAAGATAATTATGAAAAGGTGGCCATTGCACTAATAAACAAACTGTCCTATGATTAGAAATGTAAATAGACATATATGCTCTTGGGCTTGAATAAAGCAAATATAATAAGTTTTTATATTGCATAGCCAGTTCTTCTCAAAGAGTACCGGTGCTTGAAGACAAAATAAACCTATATAAGGAAGGCCATACCCTTTTATTCTTGTGGCTAGATACTGAAAATGCACAAGGAAGAATATCTCCATGCTCTGCATTCTGGTTATTACTGCATAAAAGTAATAACAATGTGATAATTGCACAAATATAAATGGAAGTACATGCTATACATAGATATTCTGCTAGCAGATCTTATAACTTTGTTACCTAGTAAACATGGTTACAGTAAGCAAGAGAAAATCGAGAAAAAAATGACTAGAGAATGACCTTCCAGAGTAACAACAACCAATAGAAATTTCAGAAGAGGTTTAGCTGTGAATACAGAAAGATTCAAAAGGAGAGATCTGGTCACAAATTTCTCAGTCAGGTGCACTAATTGCCAAAATACTATATATCTTTTTTAAAACCAACAATATTATTGAGTTTGGACTTGCCACCAACTTGAATGTCTTACTGTAGACCAATGCAATTAAACATACGGTTTTAGACCATAAAGAATGCACTGGTTAGAAGAAGATTGGATTGTCGTGTCCACAGAAACTCTACACCTCACTTTTATATAGCATGTAGGAAAATTAATCTTCTTTTCTCCTTCTCAGAGTTTTCCTTAACTGGTTTGATTTACTGGGTCTGAAACTTTGGATGTTACCATTCTACCTGATTATAAACAAACAAGACCAATGGCAAAGAATCAATTCTAATCTCATTGAATGCCCTACTGGGAAAACATAATCTTGTATACATATTTAACAGACAACTTGCAGTCCTTTAACTCTTGCATGTGTTAATATTAATCAACTATTGTATCACAATGAGAATCAAACATAAGACAGGTGGGACAAAGCATAAAAGGCAACTCATATGTGGCAATCCTACCTACCCAATTCTTTTGATTTTCCTGCAAGTAGATGCCACTGAGTCTTCAACATCTTCACTCTTTTTCTTTCTTCTCTCTGCAATTCCTACCTTACAAACTGTAGAATAATCATTTATATTACAATTAATAGCATTTCTAATATTGGAATGCCCAGATATAGTGAATTCCAGAGAAAATAAATATCAAGCTCAAGCACAACAGTTCATACAGTAAAAAATCAGAGTATAAAGTAAATTACTTCCATGACAAAAAAAGGCACTATGAAAGGAATTATTATGATAGATTCATCTGTAGAATCTTAGAAGAGAATATTTGTAACACGGCAAACTATAAAAATTCTTATTATTACAAATCACAGGTACCAAATAAAAAAAAAACTACGATAGATGGAGCAATGACAAACTTCAGTATCAAAGCACTTGTTCCAGGCTGCAGACTTCTCATGACCTAACATAGAGAGTGGGCCTAACTCCTAACTTCACAACTTCAAAAGAATCCATTATGAAATTAACTAAAAAATTACGAGCTCCTTTGGCAACTACAGGAATAAGCATCACGGGCATTTGATTTCTCCAATGAACTAGCAAATTTAGAGGCTTCCCCTCAAAATTAGAACAAACGGTGGGCATGCTAGTAAGCTTTCATCCATGACCATAATGAGAACCAGATAATGATAGACATCCAGAGAGAGAGAGAGAGAGAGAGAGAGAGAGAGAGGAAACGAAAGGAAACAAAAGAAACAAAAATAATAGTATCTTTTCGGGGCCAAAGCTGCAATTGATCCAATCGAAAGCGGTCCAACCCACAGCAACAACACGACAATCTTGGAATCAACAGAGATCAAACGATACAGTAGATTATTCTGAGTACCAATCGTGAGGAATAAGGAATTATACCATGAGCAACGAGGATCTCATCGCCTCGGACACTGGATTTGCCGGTTCCTCGGCCGCTAAGGTTTCCGAGGTTGCTGGATCCGATGCTGGAGCTCGATCTGGGCGAAACCACGTCGATTCTGGTAGAGATAGACGAATTTAGCGCCGACGGCTCTGGCCTGGACTTGGGCTTAAGAAGAGAAGGAGCGAAGGAGGTGGATGAGAGTAGCGGAGCATTGGTGAGATCGAAGAGGGGCTTCCTCTTGACACCTTTCGTTCCCACGGACTGTAAGGTTTCCATTAGAAGAAATTTGGCTTTCTCTTGGCTTCGCGATGGGGGGAAGAGAAAGACGGGGTTATTTACCTTAAGAGAGCAAGCTATATATTATGCGGAGAAAGGAGAAAGGAGAAGAGATGGCGCGCGGGAGTATGGAAATGGCGGTTGTTAATTCAGTATTTTGGTGCGGATGGCCGCATAAAATCTCCTTCATGCGACGTAAAATTAATTTGCTTGCCTCGAGATTCGGACTTTCTAATTGGTTTACTTTTCAGACTCTTATTATTATTTGTTATTATTTACCAAAATAGACCGGTAAAACTTGATATCAGAAAAGACTACCTCTCTAGGGTTTAGTTTCATAAGAGCTTAAGAATTATATATATATATACATAGATATAATTTTTTTTTTCTCTATCCAAATTCTCATTTCTTTTCCCCCCGAAGTCTTCTGATAATTATACAATTCATAAGAGCTCTTGCAGTACAACAAAATGCTGAGAATTTAGGAAAGCTTGCGCTTTTATCGTACTAGAGAAAAATTAAGTCTAGTTTTTTTTTTTTTGTTTTGTTTTTGGTATCACTCTTGCTCACTATTTTCCGAGCAATTCTCGATCGCTTGCAGCACTGCTTGTTTCACAACTTGTGCATTCACTGTTTCAGCTTGGTCCTGCAACAAAACAAGCAGGTAATTGTGTGCACGAAATCAATAGAGAGGAATAATACTACTTTGTATACAATCTTTAGACGTAATAGAGATAGGAACATTAGACCCATGATTTTGGTAAATATATAATGCACCGCTTATGGCTACATATATTGTTTCCTTTGTTAAGCAACTAACTTAACAAAGGAAACAAGAAAAAAAAAAAAGGATCTAAATTGCTGGCATGCATGCGATCGATTGAGAATTGAGTAAAGAGCATAATTTTGATGATGTTAAAATTAGTAGATCAAAACAATTGGAGTGTTACATTGTTAGAATATATCACTATGCACATGTAATGATATACAAACTTTCTTAGAGATTAATTTTTAGATATAGCCAAGTGGATCAATATGTATCTTATTCTCTAAATTGGTAACAAAACAAAACAAAAAAGATACAAAAAAGAGAGTTAATTCTTACTTCTCCTCCTACTGCTTCGAGACGAAATGTGTCAGTGCAAGAAGCCCTAGCTTCCAGTAAAGTGAGTCCCAGCTCTTCAAAAGCCTCAAGAATGGAGACAAGCAATCCTGCATAGCTCCTATCTGAGAAAACATTGATGAGGAATCCCCTTCCTACGGTTTCAACAGTGACCTGATAGGGTTTAGATGAAAGGACATATAAGAGAACATGGCAGAAAAAAGATGAAAAGAAGAAGAAGAAGAAGAAGTTGAAGACCATAAGAGTAAAATGATCTGTATATATATATATATGTATATACCATAGGTAAGGGGTTATCTAGGACGATATTTTGTGCGCATGCAATCTCTTGATTCAGTCTTATAACCTTCTGCTTCAACTCTTCAATGTACTTTGATGCATCTATGATGATTGATGTGTCATTTAGCTGCCAAAAAAATGAAGAGAAGAATCAGATTTGTAATACAAAATATCATAAACAGCATGGGCTCAATATCATGATCTTAATGGACATTGATATAAATATTAATCTTGGGACCTATTTAACACTCATGTACCATGAGACTATAGTAAAGAGGAGTAATCGATATATCGCAATGATCAGAAGTGGAAAACAAAAATTCAGATAACATATGTATATGTGAGTGAAAGGTATTTATTGTAAGATATATTGAAAAGACCATAGTAAGTAAACAGGAGGAAGAAGAAGAAGAAGAAGAAAGAAGACCATATGGCGAGAAATATTTAGAGATCACTCCAATAACTAGATAGAGTCAGATGACAGGAGACTGATTCCGCTGCGATGGAGAATAAACGATATAGTAACATAAATTTAAGCAAATTACTGCATGAGAATTAGTAATCGAGCGAAGGAGTTGCAGCTTCTCATGTAGACCAACTCTCTTGTGCTCCCTCGACACCATCTCTCTCTCTTCTCAAGTTGAAGAAGCTCTTGAGAGCTCTTAAAGGGCTGGAAGTGGAGGCTTCTTAAGAGATGAGTGGGAACTGGGAAGCCCTCAAATCTATATCATCTCCTGATTGGTGTACAACATGATGAACATCTGGAGGCAGGAATTTTACAAAACTACCCTTAAAACTAAGTTCCAAATTGCCAAGGTATCAAACATGCAAGTTAATTAAAATGTGGATCGGAGGTGGGCAGCTCTATATTTTCATCCCTCTGTTATGGTATAATGCATGCTTGTCACAAGATTACATAAAACAGTAGTAAAAAAAATTCTCTGTATACTTGAATGCGTCCCAAAATGGTATTAAGAAGCTTGTTAATTGGCTAAGTACTTGGCTCTATCTCACCAAGTTAACTATCTCTCTCGAAGGGTCCCCATCAACTTTAGGAACACCACACATTCCTTTATATATATATATAGATCCAACACGAGCTAACCATCCAATAATATGTTAAAACAACAAATCCAATAATTGGTGCCACACTATATAACAACCTAATTATTAATCTCGTCATATATTTTACGTTATAATTGAAGAGAAAGAGAGAGGAATCTGCTCGTGATATTGGCGAACGTCGGAAGCAGAAAAGGTGTCAAAGGAGCAGTTCTTTGAATGTGGGATATATTCAGGAACGAGAGAGATCATTTATATATTTATTTATTTCTCTATTTTTAGAGAGAGAGAGAGAGAGAGAGAGAGAGAGAATTAGTGAGGATTTATATTATGAATGATATGAGTTGTGAAAGACTCCAATTTCCCTTCACGGGGGATTTCTCCATCGATCGCACATAATTTTGTACGTTTCCTTTAAATTATCTTCAGCACGAACATGCCAAATCGTGACACCCATGGCAGGCAATTTGAGGGTTTTAGGAGGGGTAATAGGTGAAATTACATGACACCAAGCATTAATTAATTTATACTTTTTAAGCAACACGATCTTGATTAATTAGGTACAAAATTAAAAGATAGATATATATAATAATATGGGATGGGACCATATGAAGTACACTTTGAACGTCCTCCAGCTCCTTGGCCAATAAAATAGTACTGGGTTAACGGTCACAAGACTAGAATAAGCCCACTGTAAACCTTCTCGTGACTTCTCAATTAAAGCCTTCTCCTTTCTCCAATCTCCAATCTCCATCCATCTCCTTCATGGCTTGGCTTAATTTGGATTTAGGCTTTTGCCATGTCCGTGTCCACTAACCCATTCAATGTTCTCTTGTCACCATGCCATATTAATGCCAAACTATGTACCATCTTATTCACATGCATGCACACATGTAGCTTGCTATCCTTTCCTAAATCATCACAACATTACAAGTTTACTCGTACGTATACTCTCCCCTGACCTTTGTCTCTAGTACTAGATCTAAGCCCTTGTGGGCTTACCTCAGTGCTAGCTTCATTTATTTCTTCTCCTCCTTGTGCTCCTCGATCCTAGGGTTAGGGTTTGTGTTCCACTTATATATATACTTCCATCTATATACGTAAGTTTCAACTTTTACACCTTATTTACTATCATTCATTCTATCGCATGCATTTATTCTTATAATTAATTAGCAGAAAGAAAAGAAGAAAAAAAATCTTGCTTCTGCTCTTCTTGTTTCATTTCCATCACTTTTATCCCACAATTCAGAAGTTCATATGATGATTAATTAGTACATAAGTTACAGAACTAATGAGATGTAACATCACCATAGGAGACCTTTTGAGGCAGAAACATTCCCTATTATATGTGTTGGAAAAACCTTATTCTTTTAGCTTTGGGTAGGGGAATGTGGGTTGCTGAGCTTATACGAGTTTTGCCTTTTTCCCAAAGCTATCTCATCTCTCATCTCTTTGTGGTGGGATTTGCAAGCTGCAGGAGAAAGGAGAGCAATAGATATGATGGTCTTCTCTGCTGCCATAAATTGCCAGGCTTTTGCCATGTTTGGCTGCATGCAATTTGACAAACTTCTCGTGACTTCTCCCAGTTCTATACTTGTTCTTTTAGGATGGAACAAAAATACTCCACACACCCATGTAACCAGTTTAAACTTTGTGGCTTACTATTCTTGCAGATGGGGTTTGTTTCCAAATCTTTTTACCCTATCAAGGGATCCTATGTAGCTCAACTCCACAGAGGTTATATATATATATATATATATATATATATATATATATATATATATATATATACAACCAATTGCATATTATTTTTGTTGTACCCTTAAACTGTTAGATATATATATATATATATATATATATCTGCATGATTGTTAATGTTTGATTGGCTAAATGTTACAATTAAAGATTGTATATTAACCATATATGCATGGTAGCTACTCCACGTGATCTTTAATTTGGTGATTAAGTTTTAATACTGTTAGAGAAGATCGTATGTGGATGGATTACTCCAGGATTCTTGTGATAGATCGATATACTACCAAAGATCACGTGAGAACACTTTGGAAGTTACATTCACATGTGATTGTGACAATGGAAACAAGACTAATAAAAGCATAAAGTGGAGAAGCAAGTTGCCAAATATATCTATCTACTCAAGTTCAAATGAGCAATTAGTGTGGCCCGGGGGCCATGAATAAATTAATTAATTAAAAAGGACAAGGAGATCAATTTGGCTGGGCATGCATCTGCCTACATGACTCATGCAAGTACTGCATCTTTTGGCGTTTGTTATACAATCGATTGGCTATAAACAAATAGAAATTGAAGGAAATTAATTGCCAATTCTTGGTTACGAGTTTGCTACAAAGACTCAAAACCTCGTGTTTTTTTATATATATATATATAAAAAAAATCTTATGATGCTTGCCTAAGTGGAGAGCAATTAAATTAAGGCAAATAACACACGTCATAATGTGTTCTTAATGTGGCAGTAGTTGTTAACCCCATTTATGTACGGGACAACTTGTGGGCTTTGGATGGGAACTTTGTGAGGCCCATAGAGTTGCAGCCCAGATGAGTGAATTAATTATCAATAATACCCACTACTAATTCAACTTGTAGGTCATTAATGACTCTCCATTCCCATTAGATAGAGCGAGTGATCATACGATCATAAACAGTGGCAGTGGTGAAGCCCAAAATTTTCACACTAGGAGGGCTGAAATATTAGAATTTTCTTTTAAATTTATGTTGTATTAAATAATTAAAAATAGATAAGAATAAGCATATAGAAATAGACAAACATATTTATCAATCCATTATGATTAACTTATAATACGATATTAAAGAAAAGAAAACAATCAAGCAATAAAGTTAACTAGATATATTAACTTGAAGCATGATAATAACACATTAACACTATTTACCAGCGAAAGAAGACCAATTAAGGAATTAAATAGTTTAGCATAAAATTTTAGGAAATGTGAACGGTCCGTGGACCGTGGTTCTCTTTATCTAATGACTACAAAACTTCATACAATATAATTAACTTATTTTCTATAGCTTCTTGTTTACACTAAATTCACTCTTGGAAAAAAAAAAACTCCAAATAAAACCTATAATATACTTACCAGCACTAGCCGCATGCAGTGGGAACAATATGGTAGATCTATAGGACGTATAGGTGGCTCGGGAAGAGACTCTTAATACGAGAAAATATAAGAGAAGAAAGGCTAAGAAATTTTTTAATATATATATATATATATATATTATACTGGGCAAGAATATCTTTTAGAATCATAGTTATAGAAGACTTCTGGACAATGCCAATATCACATCTTTATTAACATTCAATTTTTTTAAAAAATAGTACAAGTTGATTGCATTCATCTCTGTTATTTAAAGTTGTATTAAGGATCAATAGTATTCCTTAACAACCTATCTTATGTATATATATCAATTCACCACTGCAATATCAATTAACACAATGATTTGTTTTGTGGATTATCTTTTTATTAGATATCATTATGTGACAATGTATTAGTAAAGTGGCTGTGGCTACTAATTTAACCATCACCCTTACGCATGCCAAAGATTAGTTTTACAGTTTCTTTCCTAAGCAGAAGAAGAAGATATTCAAATGAATTCTTATTTGGGTACGTAGTAGTGTATGTGGCTAAAATACTTTTAAATACCAAAGCACTTAGCTCTAGCAAGCCTCACGCTCAAGATATGCAAGAATATGGAGAAAGATAAAATTCTAAGTAGAAGACGAGTGCATGCATATCCACAGCACAATAACATATGCAGTTCACCTAACACCGGATTACTTTTCTGAGGAGAAATAACAAATCTCCTATCAAGAATATAAAGATACAAATAGAGTTATCTCACATCTCTACTGTCTAAGATAAAACAATCTTTTTGAGCAAAGCCTTCTTCGAGAATGTCATATTCGCCACCTGCAACCAATCTTGGTGTCCATGAACTAGCAATTAGAAGACCTAGAGTGTAAACTTCTATGCCTCTCTTCTCTACACCGAGATGAGAGAATAAGAGAGAAACCCATTTTGCTTGCCAATTCTCTCATATTTGGGTGCATAAGCTCTCTTATACATGCCCCTCGACTTAACCCAAGCTACATGAGTCAAGTGGAGTCAAATGTACTCAAAGCAACATAACACAATCTATGAGACTCATACTAAACCAACTCAAATGGTTTGATCGATGAGTTTGATAAAAACTTAGTCTATTAGTTACATTAATAATAAAATCTAGACTAGAAGGATAGAAAGAACAACCTTAAATGAAGCTATGGTTTCATTTATGTACATAATAGAGCCCAATTCATCAGCAATATTCAGAAACACCATGACATACTCTCGTGGACCTTCAAGGACACATAATTCATATGGCATATATTGTTTCTAGCGATCTGAGACACAAACTATTCAAGCTTGGGCAAAGTAATATACACACACACACATTTTCATTGATGAAATGCCGCTCTATGCCATGTTTAACGTCAAATTATCTCAATCTTAAAACTGACAACCCTTTGATAGGAATATGGTAAAGAAAATAATACCTGATTTCTAGGGCATGCAACTCTGAATTGCACAATATATCACACCAAAAATCTTAAAGCTTTATCATCAACAACGAATATTAATCCAATTTTGATTGAATCATTCTAGATTTCACAAAATGAAAGACCTGTTTCTGTAGAAATAAAATCAAAAGAAAGAAACATCGATGAACTGTGACTATGCATGATCTCCTAAGGAACCATATGCAACTCAAAGCAACAAAGAACAGAAACAAGAGTCGCATCAGTTCATAAAATGAAGAATAATTCGTTGCTCTACCATTCATGCCTGTCTGATCCTATAGTATCATAAGAACATTGGCCAATTGAGTTGCATTTTTAAATTTCTCCAAAACTTCGATGCATAATCTTGCTTACTTCATGTGGTTATATTCTTCTGATGAATGTTAATGCAATTTATACTTTCTATATTTGATGCAGAAGACTGCTTTAGATTGTATGTCATGTACCTATACAATAGGGCTTCATCGTCAGAAAAGAAGCAGTTAGGGTTTGATTCTTTTGGCCCCAAGCTAGCTAAGCTAGATCTTCTTAATTATCACTGCCCTAATGCAATTAATTAACTTTGGTAGCAGACCTCCCAACTTTTCTTCTAATCTTTTCTTTCACTAATTCGAGTCCACTACCTCATTAGGCTCTTAAAGCCCAGATCAATCATCAATAACAAAACCAGGAAGTCCAGATTCAAATCTACATACACCAACACCAACACAATCGTACCCAAGAATAAATAAATATGTTTACATTAGCAAAACCGAAAAAAAAAAAAGAACAACATCCATGATACGTAGTGGCAACAACTTATAGGAGATAAAGGAAAGAAGACATTAATACTGGTGATGGATGGATGGATGGATGGATGGATGGATGGTGAAGGAGAACAAGTATATGCGTATATATGTGATATGCATGCATGCACAGCACATATATATGATCTTCTATCTACCTGTCATGCCTAGCGACCATCACCATGGATGACATGGGTGAGTACCTCGCCGGAACTGGCACCGGTCTCCGGAGTGCCAAGCCAGAGAACCGAGCCATAGTAGTGAGGACTGAGATGAACTCCCTGGCCATTTTGCTCACCTCATGAAACCTGCAGATGCTCTTCCTCATGATCACACCAAGCACTACATAGATAGCAGACTCCAACCTCACCATGGATCTCCTCTCCTGCTCTTCTTTGCTTGCCGATCACAACTCATGACTTTGGGTTAAAGTACCACCGCCAAATACCTATGTTCATTAAATAAATCGATTAGGGATCCATCTAGCTAGTAAGTTGTCAGAATGTCAGTTAGTAAAAAAGAGTTGATGGCCGTATTGACCGAAATACCCACTACGCTAACCCAGTTTGCTTAAATGCAAAAACCAATCAATAAATAATTTGAACGTTATCTAAGTCTCCTCTACTTTTAAGTTGATCGGATCATTAAACTAATGTAAGTAGAATAAATCGAAGAGAGATAGGGGTAGTATTAGAATTTTAAGAGTGGCCCACAAGTGTGGACATCATGTCCTCATTTCTAAAGCCTTTTGTGATATTCTGGGAACAGGCGGGAATTTCTAAACTAATCGTGAGAAGGAGCATGTCGACATATTAGTGGGTATTATGGGAAGGAAAGTGATATATGTATAAAAGGTTAGTACGTCCGGCACGTGTCTATGCTCATTTGAAATTAATGGGCCTTTATATGTGGGCTCTTATAAGGGCCCATTTAGTTATGCCGTGTGATAAATGAGAGTATAATGTTATGATGATAGATGACGTTATTTTATAAATTAATTTTATGAGCCATAGCAAGCTCTGGCGTAGGAAATTCTTTGGAATTGGATCGACAATTTTGAGTCACGACATTTTGAGTCAAGTGGATTGGGTCGGACCAGCCCAATGTGAAATTGATTTCCAGACGATGACATTATGTCGTCCTCTCCAAATTTGGAATCTTAATTCAAGGACTATAATCATGTCCCATCTATTAAATGGGTTGAAATTTTATCTATTCATATAATATAAATAGGTTATTACATAGTAAATAAAAAAAATTCGAAGCATAATTAGATTATTGTTTCATAATTAACGAGTTAATTGGGCTGTGGCCGCAAGTTCCTCTCGCATGTACTTTTCGACACCCCTTACATTATTAAATATTTCTTCGTACTCTGCTAAAGGACTAAACAAGTCCTGTTTGGTAAGCTAACGTGATCTCCTTATATATCCCTCTAGAAACTTTTTCTTTAATGAAAATTATCCCTCTATAAACTAACTCGATCTTTTATTATTCATCCGAAAAGAAAAAAAGTGCGGTCACAATAGAGAATAGGGTTCTACCTTCTAATGCAAGCATGTAAGCTATTGGGACCAAAAAGACCATTGCATTCTGTTCACTTTATATGTTAGTTTATAGGTAATAGAAATCGAGTCGGGATTTTTACCAGTGCTGTGAGAAGCTTCTGCAGGAATTCTAATTCTAAGATGCCACAAGATGGCATGGTGCGAGTGACGTGCAACTCAACCCCTCCGACATGACATGGATGATGGAGACGGATCTAGAAAAGAAAAGGAAATTAACTACCGAGTTTATGGCTACTTATTACTTCAAAATAGACTTTCTATCTACCATTGGAGTAAACTGTCTAGATATCAACGTTCATGGATATATATATATATATACCTTCGCTTGGTCTTATTCTGGTCACGAAGTGCTTCAACTTTCTAGTTTTTTTTTTTATTAGAGAGAGAGAGAGAGAGAGAGAATGGAAACGGAAGCATCCGAGGGATGTAATCTCGATGTCATCGAAGCACAGAGAAATGGGAAGCGAGGGGGTTGGATTACATTTCCTTTCATCTCAGGTAATTAGTATAATATATCTATCAGTTAATTCTACAAATTTTCTCACACTGACTAGCTCCTTATACAACACATATTGCAGGGAGTACGTTAGGATTGGGATTAGCCATCAGTGGTGCAGGTAGTAACTTAATCGTCTACTTGATAAGAGAATACAACGTCAAGAGTATCGATGCGGCTCAAATCTCAAACATCATCAATGGTAGCATGAGCCTTGCCCCCGTTGCGGGAGCCATCGTCTCGGACGCCTACTTTGGTTGTTATCCAGTTGTTGCCTTCTCTTCTGCCGCCTCCTTTCTGGTCGTGAGATTTTGATTAATTCCGCACAAATGATTAATATGTCTTTCTCTCACTTTTTTTTTAATATGTGACTGACTTGCATGCGTGCAGTCACTGGTCCTCTTCACTCTAACGGCCGCCCTTCCTTCTCTGAGGCCTTCTCCGTGTTCAGCATTTGGCTCGTGTGAATCGCCGTCACCCGGCCAGTTCGCAGCCCTATACGGCGCCGTGTTCCTAATGGCCATCGCGACCGGGGGAACCCGGTTTACGACGGCTACGATGGGGGCGAACCAGTTCGACAGGCCTCAGGAGCGAGATATATTCTTCAACTGGTACTTCATATTCCTCTACGGCTCGTCCATCCTCGGGGCCACCGTCATCGTCTACGTTCAGGACACCGTCAGCTGGGCTCTCGGGTTCGGGTTATCCACGGTCGGCAGTGCGGTAGGTGTGGTGGTTCTGCTTCTCGGCGGCCGGTACTATAAACTGCCGGCGGCGCAAGGGAGCCCGTTCGTAGGGCTAGCCAGGGTTGTTGTAGCTGCTGTAAGGAAGAGTTATATTGATATGACATCACCGGAGAAATTGAATTACTATACAGGAGCTGTAGAGATTTCTAGCTTAAGTACTAGAGGAGCTCCAAGCCAAAGCTTTAGGTATGACGCGCGTTATGCATCTATTTCAAACGTGGCTACATAATTAAGGACAAGATCTTTGGAAAAGTATACCAATGAGTTGCAATTTAGTCCAATGTCGCTAGTGACGCGTCTCTGTCGGGATTAGGTCCTTCTGTCGTTTTCGCGGGCTATCTAATTATGATAAGACGACGAATCCTATCTGTAAGGATAGTAGTGTGTTGTGAAAGGAAGGAACGGCGATCGCAATCGTTTGCAGAAGTAAGCGACAGTATTGGAAGTTAATTTGGTGGGCAGTAGATAGGAATCTGATGGAAAACTTCTCTGTTAGAGCAACCATTTAAGCCTGCTAAATTTCGAAGATATTTTATGCACGCTACTTTTTGCTTTCAAGTTGACTTATTCGCAGAGTAGATAAGAAAAATAAAAGAAAAGAATAGGATTTTTTTTTTTTTTTTGAATTTCACATCCTAACTTTTTGCGTTTAGCCCAATTTCGCTGTGTTTTTGATAAAGAATGTCAAAGAATATTTTGATACTCTGCTTCGATAAAAAGAATATGAGAGAAGAGAAAGCAAACAAAAGAAATAGAGAAATAATTTTCTTTAGTTTGGATCCAAATTTTTAGAAAAGAATGAGGAGAAAGGCAGAGAAATGAGCCATCTACTAATCTATAAAAATATTTTTATTAATACAATTTGAAACGTGCATTTTTTTTCCCTATTTGGGATTTGTTGTGTAATCTTATTCAATTTATGATAACCACTGCAGCATCCTCAATCGCGCGGCGGTGATCACCGACGGCGACACCCATCCGGACGGCACCGTCGCCCGTCCCTGGCACCTCTGCAGCACCCAAGAGGTGTCGGACTTGAAGTCCCTCCTCCGCATCCTCCCGCTCTGGTCTTCCTCGATCTTCCTCAGCATCTCCATCGGCATCCAAGGCAGCCTCACCGTTCTCCAAGCCCTCACCGTCGACCGCCACCTCGGCCCGCACTTCATCCTCCCGGCTGGCTCCCTCATCGTCTCCTCCTCCTCCGCTGTCGTCCTCTCCCTCTTCCTTCTCGACCGCCTCCTCATCCCCTTATACCACGCCCTCACCCGCCACACCCCGACCCCGCTCCAGCGAATCGGGGTCGGCCACGTGCTCAACGCCGCCTCAATGGTCGCCTCCGCTTTGGTCGAGCGGAGGCGCGAGTCCATCGCCCGCAGTTCCCCCCACGTGACCGGTGCCGTCGTGCCCATGTCAGTGCTGTGGCTTGTGATGACGTTGGCAGTGTCAGGGGTGGGGGAGGCGTTCCAGTTCCCCGGACAGGTGGCGTTCTATTACCAGGAGTTCCCCGAGTCGCTACGTAGCACCGCGACGGGGATGATCGCGTTGATCGTGTCCCTTGGATTTTACCTGAGTACGGCTGTGATTGGATTGGTGCGAAGAGTCACCACGTGGCTACCGGATGATATAAACCAGTCTAAGTTGGAGAACGTGTACTGGATGCTGGTTGTAGTCGGGGGGATCAACTTTGGGTACTACCTCTTGTGCTCTAAGCTCTACAAGTATCGGACTGCAACCGACAAGGTTCAAACTGCTGCAGATTAGCTGCAAAGCCGGAGGTTTTCTGCACTTGTTAGGGTTTTTCTCTTTCAACATATATTAATAAGAGGCCTCAAATTCTCTTTCAACATATATTAATAAGAGGCCTTGAGGGTAAGTCACACAAGCCTCGCTTTGTTATTTCTCCTATAGAGAAATTATGACGGTTTGTATCGCGTTGCGGGCTTGTGGCTTAAACTCACTGTGAGAAGATTGGCTTAGATGTCCAATCTGTGTATCAGTCGTCTATTAAAGAAGAAAAAAATAAACATAAAATCCTCAACAAACTAGACATTTCCATTATCTCATTATTTTGTTTGCCTCCTATTTAGCTATGCAATAATATGAGAGAAACAAACCTTCCCAGAATTAAACATTACTTTAATTGGAGAAGCAACACCAGTGATATCATTCAATCAAGAGATCATTGTATCTGTAAACAGTCTATGCAGAAAACATTGCATATCCCATAGCTATACACAATATCTAAACGACAGTTCTATTTTCTTTCACTGTTCATCGCTTGGTTGGAAGAGCCGGATAAAGTAGGAGTTACACAGCTTGTCTTCGGACTGCCATCTGTGCTTCTCAAGTCTATCAGCTCATCAAACAATCTGTTCGAATAAACGTATGGTTTAGGAGAAGTTGTAAAGGATGACTGCCTCAGGTTTGGATTCATTTGCGTTCCTGCAGCAGGAGCTGGACTACTATGAAATCTAGAAACGGGTGAATTGAAGTTCTGTATAGGTCTAGAAGGTTGCGTTGGAGAATAAACAGCAGCATTGGGAGCAGATGGAAATTGATACACCGGAGGTGAGAAATGGTTGGTTTCCGGATTGACTGGAGCAGTAGCCCATGGTGGGGGTGGGTAACTTGATGAGCTCTCGGGAACCTGAAATTGAGGCTGAGGTTGAGGTGGCGGAGGGATCGATCGAGGTTGAGACTGAGCCCATGGTGCAACATAACTGTTGTAGGGAGCAAATCCTTGGTTTACAGCATAAGCTTGTGGATGGAAAGGTCGCTCTTGTCCATTGGGAGAATGAGATGCTGGTGCTGCGTTCTGATTGGCAACAGAGGGAGGTGTCACCGGAGTTCGAGGTGGTGAAGGATTTGACGTCAAGGCAAGGCTAAGAAGGTTCATCACATCTTGCTCTTTTGTGGCAGTCCTGACTGGTGCAGGGGGATCAGGCAGGGCCAATGCATTGTTCGGAACAGAGGATGAAGCTGCAGTACTTGGGGTAACAGTTGAAATTGTTGCACAATTGTGGTTCAGGGAGGAAGCTTGATCCCCGGTTACAGAAGATGCGTTTTCAGTGATTACAGACTGCAATTTAGAGTTCCTGCATGGATGAAAATATGAAGATTGTAAATTAAAGATAATTCTCATTAAAAGAGGAAACAGATGAATTAGACCTAAGTGAGACCTGCGGGCTAACTGTGCAAACTCATCATCCTCCTCTTCCTCTTCATCTTCCAATCCATTAACCACTACAGGTGTAGATGCAACAGGTGTACTTGGCCTTGGAATTGAATCAGGTATTTCAGTTGGCATAGGAGAGCCTGAGGCTATTGCATCGTGTTTTGCAAGCAAAATTTGTAAGTTATCATTTAATTCAAGACCTTGTCCCAAAATCTCCTCATCCCTGTGGATATAATCCAAGAGACATTCAGTAACTGCCATACAGGAAGCGTTGGCAGCAAAAATGAAGCTTAATTAATGTGTGACTGTGTTACAACAATCAGGTTACTTATATCTATACAGAGAAAAGGTCAAAGAAAAAGAATAAGGTACAAAAGATGATCCTGGAATTGAACATGAACTGGTGTTTTGTTTAGTTTGATCAACACAACAAAATTAAAAGAATATCACTAAAGAATTAATGAAGGCACATACCTGGTTGTATTTATCAAACGCATGAGCTTCTTTTGGTTGGAGCGACACTGGCTGACAAGGTCTGTGATGACTTCATCTTTAACAGCCTAAAGGGTGGGGGGAAGCATGTTGAGTACAGTAAAAATAACTAAAAGCATAGGCAGCATATAGTTGTAGGACAGTCAGCAACAAGATACAAAATATGAGCATATGCATACCCCACGATCATCTGGATTTACAGCTTTCAGCATCTCGCATAGCAGCTCTGTTACACTTCGCATGCTATCCAAGTCTGACAAGCTGAAACCGCATAAAAATTGTCACTAAAATTCTTTATTGAAAAGAATGAGTACCTAATACCAAAACTAGACTAAATTTACCTCAAATTTGCCATATCAGATGCCATTGCTTCATCTAGTCTTAAACTAGAATTAGTAGGCATACCATAACCTGCTTGTGGAAGTTGCAGCAAAGGTGCAGGTCGATTGATTTGAGGAGTAAATATTGGAGGAGCATCTGGGGAGCGTTGTGGAAATTCCACTCCGGATCTCTACAAAATAGATACTCCATTGATTAAACAACTATAGGTCAACATTCCTTTTAACATAAACGAGAGAAATAATTATCTTCATCAAAACAATTATGCAACAGTATCCTTGAGCATGTCAAAGTTCAAAAAACTAGACTCTAATGTAAAAGTTCCAAAGGAAAAAAATGAGATTGATTTCAAGTAGACCTGCCTGAGCATAGGTAACCCGACCCACTTGACCGGATCCATTTTTTGGCGGGTTGGGTCAAGAAGTCTCGTTGAGCTAGGCTAGGTTTAAATTATAAGACCCGATCTGCAATTAGGCTAGGTTTGGGCTGATTTCAACTCCAATGGCCCGACCCAACTTGGCATGATATAATTAATATAATATGATCCACAATTAGGCTAGGTTTGGGTGGATTACAACTCCAATGGCCCAACCCGACTTGGCCTGATATAATTAATATATATATATAACATTTATAACCATAATTTCATATATTATTGTATTTTGGTAAATAATGTCTTTTATTTAAGTGGCACAGATTGGGCCTAAGCCCAACCCTAACCCGTTTGTCAAGTGGGTTGATGTACTAGGCTTAGGTTGAGCTGCAATTACATAGGGCAAGCTTGGGCTTAAAGAAAAGAATAATTACTCCGGGAGAGGTCATGCTTGGGCCTACCAAAATTGGTTGGATTATGCAAAAATCATGCAACAAAGAGATAGCTCTTAATTACACTGAATCAATTCATATGTAAAAGAAAAAATATAGCAGAAAGCCAAAAACATGTTTTCAATTATCATACTAAAGCTATTCTGAGAAAGAGAAAAAAAATATATTAGAAACAACCCTTGGAACAAAGTGAAAAAAGAATTTATAGTACAAACCCTTAATTCAGCATATGCCCAATAGTATTGAGGATACTTCCCTTCAGCTCCACCAAATGCTTCTTGCCAAGAGTCAAGTAGTGACAAGATTTTATCCCTCACTTCCATATCTGTCTGCAGAAATGTTCAATAAATTTTTCATCACATGGGTGACAAAGATTGAAGTAATCTCATACCAATAAGCCACTTAGACTAGTAAAGAAAAAACATAAGAATATACATCTCTGCATGTTAGCAAGAAGTTAAAAACATAAACTAACCTTTTTCCTGACTATTTTGATCATCTCTTGCAGAATATCACGCTCAATTATTTGAAAATGCACATCATTGCCACAATTATTCACCATTGTCTCCAATAGCTGCAAAAAGAGAAAAGAAAAGAATACAAAACACTTCAAAATGTCTACTCAAAGATATGTCTAACCGTCTAAGGCAAAAGAAAGAAACAAAAGGGGAAACACCTATCGGATACCCAATCAATAATTACAGAACTAAATGCACCTAAGAGTTAAATGACTAGCAGTGAACAATTTAATAGATATAATTCGAATTAGATAAGGTTTCATATCAAGTTGCATAATATTGTAGTTTAACATCAACCCAGTTTGACTTCCATAAAGTTGGCACATACCGTCAATGCAAGAAATTGAACCTTTGGGCTCTTATGTTGTAGACGCTTCTTCACAGCTTTGACCACATCTTTTGCTTGCCTGATTCAACACGCCATGTGAGACTTCATGGATAATTCTAAGCTTGAACCGCAAACAAATAGTTTCCTCCTCCAAAATGATGAGAGTAAACTTATGCAAACACCCAAATAGATAGATTAAAACACAAATAGGAAGATGATAGCTTAAATTCATGGCAAGAGTATATTAGAAGGACCAAAAGTGCTTATCTATGCGTGCACACGCTCAGGAAAGCAACAAAAAATCACTAAAATTTAGAAGAAATTCTGAGCAACAATCGTAAATTCCTTGGATAAGTTTCGAGTTTTATTCACCACTGATGAGAATTGATGGAATCGCAGATATCCATGTTCAACGTCCAATCCGGCCCGAGCAGGAGATCGCTCGTCGCCTTCTCCACCCGAACCGTCGCGGACGACGAAGACGACATCTTCCCCAAATCTAGAGAAATCATAACAAGAAACCGAAACCCTAGAGAGACCACAACTCTCTCCACTCGGAGTAGAGGAATCAACCGCCCCTTTGCACTTGTCCGAACGATCAAAGAGACGAAGCCGACAGAGATAAGAGAGAAGGATAGCAGATAAAGCTTGGAATTGGGGAGGGAATTTTACTGCAGAGTTCCCGATAACAAAGAGGGCTTTTGCTGCTCCTATTCTTCTTTCTTATTCCCTCTTGGGGGGTTTCTTTTTTGTTTCTAATTGCAGAAAAGGTTGGTTCTTAAACGCCGGTGGAATCGTCGGGACCCGCGAGAGTTGAAGCCGGGGTGGAAAGGACAAAAATGGAAAAGAAAAGATTAGGGGCGGCTATAAATAGGGAATTATAGGGGGGGGCTCTACGACAATTTCTCGAGATCATCGGTAACGTTTAGATTATGTACTTTAATGAGAGATGTTCTTGTCCTTATGAAGAGCGCAGCGCATTTATAAGGATCCGAACAATTGAAATTTTCTTCTTTCTAAGAATAATTTCTCTTCATTTGTAAAGGACTTTACTGCATATTTGCATCTACAACTAAAATTCTTCTTGATGCTATTGCTTATCCACAGGCAACAAAAATTAATAAAATAATAATTGGCATCTACAAAAGAAAAGGAGACAATATTTATATGATTCAATAATTTGTCCCAACAAAAAAGCAATAATAGTTACAAATTACAAAATATTCTGATGCTTGCCAGTCTCTTGTTTTAAATAAGAAGATCCAAAAATAAAGATGAGCATTGTTGCAAACATAGTAGAAATTAGCTTTCACTACCAGCTACAGGACTGTGAGACCTATTTGGTGGAAAAGAGACACCATATGCAACAAAGTAATGTGAAAACAGTATAGGTCAAAATAATTGGTATAGACTATTAAGTCCACACCTGATAGTGGCCTATCATTCTTGATGAAAATGATATGCACTCAAACTTTTTATCTTCCAAATGAACAGTTGATTTGTATTGCAATTAAAGACAACTTGCCAGATGTGAGATACCACGATATAGTGCACTCAGAGGTGGCATCCTTATGCAATATATAAGCTGATGTCTCTATCACTGTCATGCTTACAGCTACATAATGCTCATCTTAATCAGCAGCAAAAAGTTTTGACTTAGAAAGGCGAAGAGGCAGCAAGTCAGCCTGAAAGCCACAATGACCATGACTATGACTATCTACTAGAGTATATATATATATATATATATATATATTAATATTATTAGCCTTCATCAGTATCAAATTGATACTTCTATCTGCTTATATTTTTTTTCTCATCATCTTTCACCAAGAACCATATCATGGCCATACAAAACTTCTATGTTAAGCAATTTTCTTCTCCTCTCTGACCTGCATCAACCATTTACTAAATGTTAATTATCCATTATACAACATAACAAAAGTATATTTAAAGATTAGATGATGACTAATGAGTGAGATGCTTACTTTAGCTATAATTTCAGAGGATTTAATCACCACTGTATATATTGCATGATCTCTGCAAGTCCCTCCAATTCTGAAATCACAAACTTCTTTGCTTATGTCAGTTGCCAAGAAGACAGTTCAGAAGATGAAACCTTTTAAGTATTTTTCACAGTATACAGGAGATATCTGGAGTCAATATGGTTGTGTAGATATTGAGCCATTGATCATAGTAAAAAAGATTCATAGTGTTTTGAGGGTTCTATCCATGTATGTTGAGTGCCAATTTGTAACTTTTGTAACTCTAGTCTTCTTACTTCTGAAATGTAAATCACCAAACATGTTGAAGTCCATTTAAGCTAGTTGGCCAGAATTCATGAGGGGCACAACAAGAACAGGCCCCTCAGATTGGCAATGCAACATCAACAGAAGATTTGAAGTTCTTATAACAAATTTATATATCTCAGTAAGAGTGAATGCTTAACATATTAATAGGTGAGTATTTTGCCATTAATCCAATCTTCTTATCTTAGAAATTTAGTACCGCACACCCAACATTCTTAAATATATGTCGGTTGTTCTAATTTCCTTTGTCCATCGAGATCAAAAAGGGGAGAACAATAAGGAAAATTGTATTTAATTCACCTACCAGTAACTGGGCGCATGTTTAATATTTTGAAAAGCCATATTCTAAGGAGGAAACTTTGCCTGCCGACGAATAGAAAGCCTTGACCTATCATCACCAAACAGCACAGAGCTCACCTAAGGAAGTTGCATATAAATGAGTAGTACCGTGGAAAGATTTATTACTACCGTATGAGTTATGGCATCCAGTAGTCTTTTGAAAGAACTTCCTCAAATAATGTTCGATAAAATATACTGAGGGAATAAGGAATCTTGTGTTTTACAGTGCTGCATTTGTAGGCATTACCAAGTTACAGAGAATATCACAGTGAGAGAAAAAAAAAATTAAATCTTAAATGGTCTTATTAGTCATCAAAGTAAAACTTTCAAAAAAGAGAATACCATATTATCATCCATCCGTGTTGTAAGAAGGAATCCTTGAGTTCCCCTCATTAGCCTCAGCAGGTAAATTTCAAGCGTCAATCTTTCTCCCAGGCCCCAAGAGAACCCCTAACCCCTCTGATCCTGCAACCGGAGGTACAACGCCATATAATTCACACAAATTCATGCATTGTGACTTTTTTAAACTTTACTATCTAAGACAGCAGCCTAACTTAAACAGCATACCTCTACTTTACATCCTGTGTTTACTATTTAAGTTGAAGTTTGCAAATCTAGACGATTTAAAATCCGACATGATTCCCTTATTATACTGTCGTTGATTGCAGTGAGTTGACATTTGTAACTGCATGACAGCAGGATCAAGTAACACAGCACGATAACACATTTCTAACTACAAGAAACGTAAACTTGCGGCAAAACTAGGGAACTAAATTATAAGATCAGATTGGCCGTTGAGATGGCGAAAAAGAAAGAAAGAGGTACTTTGGCACCACTTTTGGAATATGAGTTCCAACAACTGTTAAATAGCAAATAGAAGCATATATACCGCATCATCAGTGCAAGATCATAAGAAATCCATTGGAGATGTGCAATCTACCTCAAGAATCGCCATGTTGTCGTAAGCCAACATCGAAATAGCAAGAGAGGAAAGATCGCATTGCTCGAACAAACGGGATTTGATCCCGGAAGGCTAGGGTGTCTAAAGAAGCCACAGAGCTGCTTTACCTTTGTCGCGGGGACTCTTAATGCCAATGCCGATTTCTTATTATCCGGCGAATTCGTAGGAGGTCGCGAAGACAATAAAGTCGGCAACTACATCTTTAAGTGACAAATGTACTATTGCCGCCATTCTAGCTAGTAATCTCTTTGCGCCAAATTCTTACGGCTAGTCCTAATTATCTAATGCGCTTTAAATTCCTATAAGCACTTTTTACCTCCTTATATTTATATATATAATTATTTTACATTTTTGTATAATTTTTTTATATCAAATCCTTCTCTATATTTATAGTTAAAGTGAAACTTGTTAGACAAATTAATTAGGGAGAAAAGTAATTTTAGTAATTTGGACGAAAATTCTCACATATTTTCTTTTAGTTACAAGTGATGATTTTTATGATCAACTATAAGTTGGAGAGGAAAGATGAGGTAGCTGGTGGTTAGAGAAGGGAAAAGCTTGGATCCTAAGTGGTACAATGTCATTTTGTGCAATAGAGCCCGTTCTTCTTTCGGGCCATTTGCAAATGGTACGTAGGACACTAGGACCACTAGGATGTTAGGTTCACGGGCATTTGGGTGAGTGAACCTTTCGTTAGATATATCGATCATAAGAGAAGCAACGAAAGAAATAGACTGAGTAGAGTAGATTCCCTTCTATAGTTGTAGAGGGAGGGAGCCCAGCCCGACTGTGTGCACTTGTCAATCTCATCTCTTATTCCAACTCTCTGAAAACAAACAAAAGTCTGCAAGGAAGCTACCAAAAGATTGTTTCCAAGAAAAGGGAACGAAGTGGTTGTTGCCCCATAAAAACAATTACTTCTTTCTTTCATTCAGTACATGCCATTCTATCGGATTAATTTGTTTCCTACGTCTATGAACTCGAAACAAATCTGGTGCATTCTCATCATGCCATGCTAAAGATTTGGAGAATATGTGTTGAAGTAACTTAATTACCTCCTCTGGGACTGGGAGCACTGTCGGCTGTTGAGCATTCAGCTGATTAAATTAGCTGGAATTTTCCACACTTCCACCCATGGCCATTACTGAGATGAGCTGTGCTTGGTGGAGAAGATGGGCACATGAAGAACTAACTATCCATCAATTAGATAGTAATGCACGTGCCCTGCTTCTCCACCATGCACACCTCTTCTCTCTCCAACGCACCAAAAGCCAGCGAGCTGCTCTCCTCTTCTCTGCAACCAAATGGCATCCATCTCATCTCTCCACATCCTCCAGCTACCTCCATGGGTCGTCTTTTAACTTGAGACAATTGTGCTCGAAAGGGTCTCCTGCTGAGGTGCCATCGACCAAGGTAGGGCCCATGCCAACCCAGGGGCCTGCTGCAGGAATTTCCTGCAGCCGGACTAGCTAGCTACTTGGCAGTCTCTGGTTGATCGTTAACTTCTGGTTAAAAACTTCTTTTAACTCATTATCCTCACATCTGGATGATTTTGAAGCTAATCAAGGGCTGCCGACTCCCTCGACTGCGTGACATACCTACAACCAGGGCTGCGGACGATCTACTGTTACCTCCACAGTGAGAACAAGTGCTAGTTAATGAGAGCAGTCATGATGGGTGGAAGGAGACACCAACTTAGCAAGAAATGGTAGGGACCAAGCCAGCAAAGCTTTACCTCTGTCAGAATATTTTACACTTTTCTGATGCTTTGTTTAGCACTAAACACGAGGAAAATTGAATGTGTGTATAGATATTGTTGGTGATATTGCCAGAAATGCCGTAATATTTGGAACAAATAGTAACAGAATTAAGCCCTGAAGAGTTACCTGGCTATGACTATTGAGCAAGTATAATGTACAGGAGACAGAAGACAGTAACCACAAAAGGGCTGGAGAGAATAGTAGTTATCCTACCTAACAAGTGGACCACTCTCATGCATATGAGGTGGTCCTAAACTACCCCTTATCAAGGCCTTCATTTTCCCTAGCCATGAGGGAATGTCTTAATAAGACATAAAAGTTCATTGCATGCATGATGTGAAAAGCTATCTAGGCGTCATTCATGTCAGTAATCCTCTTCTTTTTTATTTTATTTTCCATCTGATTCATTTCATGTCAGTAATCCTGCACTGTCATAACTAGAGGCACATGTGACATTAAATGAAACTAGTACCCAAGAAGGTTATAATTCACTTTCCATCTCTAGTAGTTACGAAAATTAAGAGCTTGAGATAATTCTAACAAGATATAAATCTACATCCATGTCCCTGAGGAGAACTCGAGGAGTTGTTTTTGTTAGTAAATAGACTTCCTGACTACAAAAGTGGAAGAATGCTAGACTACCACCACCATTAGTGGAGATGAAGGCCCCATGTGTTCATGATGGCGAGGAGGATTATATTTAGCTTTAGAGCTAGAGGTGAGCAAATTATCAGGTACTAGTAATCATTTAATTCTTCTATTGCACTTTATATGTGTAGATACAATCTTTTTGAATACTTTAGGGCCATTTGATTTTATGTGTTTTAAGATGTTGAGTGTTAAATAAGGAATTAATTTAAACAAAAGATATATCTTCTGTTTTTTATTATTATTTTTTTCATTAAAGATTAAGAGAATATGTTTTCACGTTACGCTGCTGGGTAGGAGCCCGTCCTAGCCATTAAAAATAATATTTCATGGATCAATAAATTAAAAACTAGTTATTATATTATATTTTATATGTGGAGATGTAGTTTTCTAGATACACGAACCATAGGGCCACAAATGTTTGTAGATGATTAGGCCCAAATCTGGTGTATGCTGGCATTTCTGGGCTAGTTGGAGTTTGTCAATTTTGCGTCTTCGACTCTTCGGTTGTTGGCTGTCCGTTTTTGCAAATTGGGCCTAAATTGGTGGCCCGTTACACATGCAAACCGCCTGGCGAGTGGCGACTGCCTAAAAGTCGCAAAACTTCTTTAGTAGCTGCCGACTTCAAGACTTCCTGTAAGTGGTGGACGACTCGTTAAGAAACTGCGGACTATGTAAATGTCGGCGACGACACTCCTTCTCAGTATAAATGGAGCCTCCCCCCCCCCCCACACCCCCCCCTCTCTCCTCTTCCCCCTTCCTCTCCTCTCTTTCGTTCTTTTCTCCGGCCAGGCGACGAGAGTACTCTTCTAAGGTCTCCATTTATTCGAAAGCCTCTCGTAGAGGATGGGAAAGCAAAAGGGAGAAGGTGGAAGGAGCAAGAATCGCCCTTCCAGTAGCAGGTTCTACACTCTTCTGCTCTCAATCTTCTTTTCTCTTTATTTTTGTGATTCTTATATGTTTTATCTCATCTTTCTTGGTATTCTTATGATTCTTTCACTTGTTCGTTCTTGTTCTTGATTTTTGTTTAGCTTGCACGCGTCATTGTTGCCTACCGGCGTTTCAAGCGCCGGCTTTGGAGGCTATCTTGGAAGCTCTCGGCTTGAGTCCGCTTCTTCATCTGAAGAATCCGTGCCTTTTTCGGTATTCCTGTCATTTAATCCCACAACCTAAATTTCTGCACTTAATTCTTTCTAAGATATTTAATTTTTCGATTTCGTGATTTCTTGATGGGCCTTTTGGATCGTAATTGGAAACCCTAATTTCTATAGTTAGATAAGAGTATATATATTTCTTGCTGTGGATTTTTTATTGTGCTAAACGACCTTTGTGGAGTAATACCTCAGTGAGTTCTTCAGAAGGTAAGAAGTAATCGTTTTCTTCAAGTCAGAGCTGTTTCTGGACATCATTTACCTAGGTCTAGGTGCTTTCATTGATATTATAATTGATGAATGCTAAAGCTTCTCTCGGAGAATTATATCCATGCCTTAAAATAATTTATTCCTTATTATTCATTTTATAGGTTTTTGATCATACCACCTTCAGTATCATGACTTTCACATTTCAAAGTTCCTATGCATGACTAGATGGCTCTGACTTGAATATTTTGGAAACTCCATGAGAAGTTAGTTAGTGTAAATAAAGGTTGAAGTAAGAATACAATCTAAAGAAAATATTGCCATCCTTTTTGTTATTGAAAGATCTGAATGGTTTTGCTTCAAAGTGTTTTTCTCTTTCTAGATTGAGACATAAAGGGATAGAAGTTGTTCAGACTTCAGAGAGAATAAACTATATGTGATGACTTCATGAAGTTGTGAATTGTCTTAGGAGGTCATTAAAGTAGAGTTTGCCATTGTATTGGCAACACTGACTGTACATTAAGATTATTTAGGCATCAAATCAGATTGCATGGATACATTACCAAAATCATCAAGATATAGTGCTTTATTAGTTTATTATATAACTCTCCTTGGTGGCATTGATAAATGTAGAATATATGATGAATTTTATTCTCCATATGTGATAAATGACTTTGATATGTAGTTGTTTATCGTCCTATAGGCTACATGAAGTACATATTGTAGAGTTTCCCATTGTATTGACAATTTCTATGAACTTTATCTTAGGACATTCAGGCTCTATTCTTGTTGACTTTATTATGTATTGCACAAGTGCATTACCAAAATCATGGAATTTTAATGCTTTATCATATAGATCTTAGCTTCAGTTGTAAATATATGATAGTTGATTTCTATTTCCTGTTAGTTTAATTTCTTCGCTGTTCCTGTGATTTTCTGCCTTTGTTAAAGACATTACAGCTATTGAATTTTTGCTTAAGATTGATTGTGTTGAACTGTCATGTTGCTCTCTTACTTCACCACTACTCTATGAAGGATGTGGATAGTGAAGTAGCACAACATTTAAAGAGGCTTGGTAGGAAGGATCCAACAACAAAGGTAAAAATGTAAAATTATATCATTTAATGTCCTCTTAGAACCTTATATTTAAGTTCATATGCTTCATAACTGTTCTTCTGTACTTGGTTGTAAATATATTTTGCTTAATTCCCACATTTTTTACTTGCCAACATAGCCATCATGCAATTCATTATCTAAATAAATGTGTACATATAGTTGACAAATCTCAGATGTTTTTCTTCTATATTTATTGTTACATTGTGAAAAGGAATGTGGACAAAGGTGCTTGCAACTCTGTGGCTTGATGCAGAAATAAGGTTATTTCAAAACTAATAATAGAATCAATTGTTGTAGCTGCAATTAGTGTATTCTTAAAGTGTTATATCCTGCAAAATTCAAAACTGGAAAGTGTCAGTATTAGTGATTTGACATTTTCTTCCTTTTCAGTTTGGCTCTTTCGAGAGAAGACTTAATTTCGAAAAAAGTCAGTATCTTGAAAAGAGCATAGAGAACATAAGGTCACAGCTATTTGATGCATAAATTTGATGTTAGGCTTAATTTCTTGTTCATCTGTTTTTCTTTGGCTGAGAAAATCAGTGTGGAATAGATATAGGAAATTATGGTTATCTTGGGTTATGGTGAAAACTTAATCATATCTGTCTTCAACTCTCTGAATAACATATCATCAGTTTAATGGTCCTCTATACAGTAGTGTGTGTGGTTAATTTATGTAATGCTTCTTGACTGCAACACATTATGGGTCAAGGCTAAGGTAAGAAGAGAGAAGAACATTTGTCAAGTCTCTTCTTTTTTCTTGAACAATCAATGATTCCCATAGTTTATAGTCCATATCCTACTTTAGTATTTTTTTTTTTTTAACTTTATGTTGTGTATATCATAATACATTGCACATGTTTCTTTGGAACAGCTCAAAGCATTATCATCACTATCCTCACTCTTTAAGCAAAAACCTTCTGAGGAAATAGTACAAATTGTTCCACAATGGGTATTTGTCCTTTGCCTTTTTTTATTTCTGTTATTAAACTGTTGAATATTATTGCTTTCATTACCAATCAAGTACAATGATATAATGTGGCTGCACTAGCTGAATATCCTTATATTTGCTTTTCTATTGCACGAGAGCTCTTAGCCATACTTTATGATAAAGTTTGCCCATTTTCACTTCATAGAATGCATACCATATAAAGAGTTGAAGCGTGATACATGTTGGGGAAATGCTCTGTTAATAGTGTTGCTCATACTACAATCCTTTTCTGAAGGATCAAGGATGTAGCACTAAATGTGAGCTTAATTTGTCCTATTTATTATGGACTTGTGCTATATGTGTGGATTTTCTTGGGCCAGCGTGTACTATGCTAGTACTTTATGAGACATGATATTAGGTCTTATCCTGATCCTCCCTTGTGTCGCCTCGTGCTGCCATGTGCCTACTCTGCAATGTGTAATGCTGTATTCACACGGATTATGGGGCACAAAGGATGCATCATCCTGTGCTAATCTGTGCTGGTAGGAGAGTATCTTGCTGATAGTTACTGATAATAGGTTGTGCTATGTAAATAACTCCTTGGTCCTTTCCAATTCCCTTACATTTGTGGTCATAAATTACTATTCTTGTCTGAAGCTGTTAGTAAGAATGATCTTGCGATGTCTAATGCTGAATTTACACTGATTATGGGGCACAAAGGATGCATCATCCTGTGCTAATCTGTGCTGGTAGGAGACTATCTTGCTGATAGTTACTGACAATAGGCTTTGTTATGTAAGTAACTCCGTGGTCCTTTCCAATTTTGCGGTTATAAATTACTATTTCTGTCTGAAGCTGTTTGTAAGAATGATCTAAGATGTGGGCGCAAATGCAAAATGTTATTTCTAATGGCCTGTTATGACTACAATTACATTCTAATTGTTCCTTACTTCGATATGTAATTCTTATATACTCTTTCAAAGGAAAGTAACATTTGTTTACTGAAATTTCATTATTCTATAGCACAATGCTACTTGTGAATCCTGGCTTATGCACAATGTCTGCCTCCACTATTTTTTTTTGGCTCTTTTATAGGCATTTGAGTACAAGAAACTGTTGCATGACTATAACAGGGAAGTTCGTCGTGCTACCCATGAAACGATGGCTAGCCTAGTGACAAATATCAGGTTTTTTACTAATTTCTTGACCAGAATTATAGTTTCTTGTTATAACTCAACAAGGTGGTAATCCTTTATTTCTTGACAAGGACTGCTTCAAATTTAGCTTTTTATAATTTTGTGAGAAGCTTCTTTTTGAACTTTTTACTTTTGATCTTCAACGGTTATGAAATGAAACTTTATACACCTCAGTGATGGATAGTACAGAGCAAATATTTACTTGGCCTTGATCTTCATTCTTAATAGTGAAAAAAGTGACACACTTTTTAGTGCTGTCATCATAGCCTAAGATATTCACATCAAAAGTTTCTGCTTAGTACTCTTTGCTGATTGACTAAAGTGTGATAATATTAAGATGTTGATCTTCATTCCAGCAATGTGATGAAAAGCTCAGTTGGAAAAGTGGATATCTAGGAGAGTGCTCATTTAGTGTGTGATTTTTGTTTATCTATTTTTTAACTGGATTGTGCAAATAAGTTTCATCAACTTTTGTATTTGTGATAACATTCTGTTCCTTTTTGTTTTTGTAATTTTCTTGGATACCAAGGTTATCTTAAGATGAGGAAAAATTATGTGCATTGATGTTTAATAGTCTTGCATCTAGTGAAATGTACATTTCCTGATAAATATTCTATGCGGATCAATATTTCATCTAAGAAGATGTAGTTGTAGCTTAAGTGAATGGAAGAAAAAAAAGGTGACCTTTTTTCATGAACTCAAGTTTGGGTACCATTTTGCAATTTCTCCTCTTTATTTGTTACTTCTTTCTTTGCAAGTACTCAGTAATCGTAAGTCTGGGTGAAGGTCGTAAACTCGTAATTAAAAAGTTACTTATAAGATTCTGTTACCCATTAGTGTTGCTTGTTGATATCCTTTTCCTTTTCTGGTAGAATTAATCGAACAATAAATTTTTTCAGGAGAGGCTTGGCTCCACATCTTAAGTCTTTGATGGGTCCTTGGTGGTTATCTCAGTTTGACCCTACTCCTGAAGTTTCACAAGCTGCTCGGCGTTCTTTTGAGGTTTGTAATTTATAGGTTCAGTAAATTAATTATTTCTGGCTGGAACTCGCTTCCTGCATAAGGAGAACTCTGATTGTTTTCATGTTACATGAAACAATTGACAGATATGGCATTTGATGCGTGTAACTGTACACATATCTTACTTCATGGTAAGGTTATTAGGAATGTTGGAGAGACTCATTCTACCTAGGTTTTGTCAAAAAGAGAAGACCTATTTATGTACTTGAAGGATGATATCAACTTGCATCAATTGCTTATGATAGCATCTCTTTTTTTCGTGTAGGTTGACAGGTGGAACTGTTTCATTGATCTTAGATGTATGCCTATAAGTCTAATAAGTTTATCTGTTACATTAATTAGCTTGTATTAGAAAGATGTATTTCTATGCCAGGGTGGATATAATTGTTAGGGCAATCATGAATTATATGTTGGTTTGTACTTTTTTATGACAGGCAGCATTTCCGGCATCAGAAAGAAGATTGGATGCTTTGATGTTATGTGTAAAAGACATATTTCTCTACTTAGATGAGAATTTAAAGCTTTCACCACAAGCTCTTTCTGATAAGGCTACTCCTATGGATGAGCTGGAAGATATGCACCAACGTGTATGTCGTATACTTTCTCAATTAAAATTTTACTAGCTAATAAATTTAAGATTCATCTAATATTTGCTGGCCTTATGATGATTTTATGCTCTTTAATTGAACTTCGCTATTTTTGTAAGCTCTGAAATTATATTTCTACATTATTGCAACTAGAGTAATTAGCTTTTGGGTTTTATGTCTCCTTGTAACATCATGCTGTCATCCTAGGTATCTTCTGATTTTGTGCACTAACATGTATTTTAATTATTTAATTTTTAGTCTCATTGCATTAGAGGGAAAGACTCCTTATCTTGTTGAGTCACTTATCTGGTAAATGGAATATTTTGATGTGCCCTATCATGAGTTAAAAGGGAACACCTAAACGTGCAATACGTGGTCTTCTTTCTAGGAGGAAAACAGGAAGAAAAGTTATCTGCTCTCCCATGTGGGCTGAAACTATTACTAACTTGCACTTCAGCTCAACTACTCAGTATATCAGGTGTCATACAAATTCTCCAAAGAATCCTAATGAGTGTCCTGATGCACAAACCCTAAAAAAATAGACAGAATGATCAACTGCGTTTATGGTTAAGTTGTTTCCTTTTACTCAGTGAAGTCAGCTTGAAGAAAGTTTATTAACACTTTCCATACCATAAGAGTTAAAACTTAGTTTTGAGTCTTTTGACTCTTATTGTTTGGGCTTTACACTTATGATGTACCTATTCTGTCATCTGCCTTCTGCCAGTCTTTGGTTCATCTTCGGCTATTGTGAAATGGTTATGGATAGTAAGCAGAATAGCACTAGTTAATTTTGCATTAGTTTTGAAGGTAAGAAGAAGAGAATGACCTGGCTAGGGTTTCCTATGGAAGAAGTGACGGATTGTATATATAGCTTTGGGGGCTACTATTGCAAAATATTACAGTCTACAGAATGATGCTAATGTAGGTGGCAATGAAACTGGACTATGTTATGACTGCATAGTTGGAGGGATGAATGGAGTGAGGAAAGGAGCAGACAGATGAAAGGAAAAAAAATAAAAATAAAAGAGATGAAGGAAAAGAATTGACGATTGCAGGTGTCATAGTTCTGAGGCTTCGCATGCCTCCTTGCAGGTGTCATACAATATTGGTTAAATATTGCATGTTCCCACCTAGGTACCTGGTCTAGGCAAAGTTTGCCTAGGATCTGCTTACTTGTCTGCTGAGTATTGTTTATCATGTTTTAGGACGTAGGTTGACCTTGGAATTCAAACTCCTCCTAAATCTCAGATTTGGTGGATTCCAATGTTTATTACGGCAATTATATATATTTTTTAGTTTTATGACTTTATCAACAAACCTTACTTTTAAATTGTACTTTTGGTTTATCTTGAACTGCCTTGATTTCTGCATCTACCTAGGCACCTGCCTTGCTCGTAAGGATAGGTGAGGATAGGTGATCCCTTCTCCAGCTCCACAATGATTTACAGCTTTTTGAATGTTTCATACAAGAAACTAAATAGTGCACATTTGTACCTCTTGCAAGCAAAGTACATCATAAACCTTATCTATATAGGGATGGGCAATGCAAAGTACATCATGGGACAACTTTTGCACATCAAGTCCCATTTTTTCTTTCCAAAAATTATGGAAGTAAGGAATCAGCCAGTCATTGATTAAAGCTTAACCAAAGGAGTGACAAGTAATAGTTCCATAAGAGTGGTGTTAAGGTCAATGATTTCAATTGTCCTAAAGGTTTATCAGTTTATGTGAAACAGATACTTTTGGGATAGTTTAGATGATGGTTGTGCTGTTTATTTACTAATGTAACATGTCCTCTGAAGATGAATCATATGGAGGAGAAACTCTCGGTTTTAACTCTGATGGGAGTTGAGTAGTTTTTATTAATGTCACATAATAGCTGGTAATTATCAGATTGCAATATTTAGGTATTATCTTTTGGATTGTGATCCAAAAGATACATATTTATGTTACATTATGAAAGATACATATTCTGGTTGAGGTTGCAGTAATAGCAGTACTTTTGATTGTACTTTGTGATTCATAATTTTTTCTCTGAATGTTTGGGGCATTTTTCTGAGTGAGAACTTTTTTGCTTGATTTGACACGAACCATTGCACTAAATAGAGATGGAGAAGAAATATATCCATATAGCTAACTCCAAATTGTTGAAAGTAAAGGCTTTTTTTTTTATCTGCTACCACTTGCTTGGTCATACCATGAGACCATATTATTCTCACAAGTATGGATTCTCCAAGGAAAAGAAACTAATAAGTGCCACAGAAGATTTTAGCACTTTCTATATAGATGCACATACATTATGCATGTAATATCATTTCTATTTCCTTAGCCATATTTTTATCCTATTCCTTGAAAATTCCATTGGTTATGTATCCCTAGAGTGCTCTCCATATCTTGCAACAAGCTCTATTCTTTTAAAAATAAATAAAACTTATCTTCAATATTCTAATTGACTGTTGATCATATATTCTATCTGAATTCTTTATCTTCTTGTGACAGGTGATCTCATCGTCATTGCTAGCAGTAACAACTCTTATTGACATTTTATTGGGAGTAAAATTGCAGCATCATGATGATGAAATTTTAGGGACAGAACAAAAAGCTCTTTCAAAATTTAGAATGACTACAATATCTTGTGCTGAAAACATGTTCTCTATTCATAAGTGTTTTATTGACTTTCTCAAGTCAAAAAATCCTACTGTCCGTTCAGCCACATATTCAGTTCTCACAAGTTACATAAAACACATTCCTCATACTTTTAATGAAGGGAACATGAAAGTAATTTCTTCTGCTATCCTTGGTTCTTTCCAAGAAAAGGATGCATCATGTCATTCTTCCATGTGGGGCATGATTCTGCATTTCTCCAGAACGTTTCCAGATAGTTGGTCACACTGCAGTATCCAGAAAGTTCTAAATCGATTTTGGCTCTTCCTACGGAATGGATGTTATGGATCGCAACAAATTTCATACCCAGTTCTGACTCAATTCTTGGAGTCTATACCACTTAAAGCAGTAGTTTGGGAGCAGTTCATCTTTGAATTTTTGCATAACCTCTGGGCTGGAAGAAATCCGTTTCATTCATCAGCAGCTGTTAGCACGGCTTTTTTCAATGCATTTAAACAATGTTTTCTTTGGGCATTGCACAACATATCAAGGTCAATCTTTTTGAACATTGTATATTGATTCTTTCAAACTAACCTTATGTGTTTAGGTTTTGGAAGTTATCTGTCTCCTAACTTCAGGGTTTTTTTTTTAATGCAGATACACTTCAGAAGTAGATGCCTCAAATTATCTCCATGTCAAACTTATAAATAGTATATTTTTAGAACTTCTCTGGCATGATTATCTTCTTTTACTTCCTACAAACAACGATGAAATTTCGTATAAGCGCATAGATGGGTTAGAAGTTGACAGTCAGTTATCTGATCAGAGATCATTACGAGAACTTAATTCTAATTATCCTTTTAGTTATCTTCAGGAATTGGGGAAATGCATTATTGGAGTTCTATCAGATATCTCATTAAAAGAATATGATTTGTTGAATGCCTTCTGTACATCGTTTAGAAGAGATTGTTTGGAGATAATTCAGCAAGGAGAGCATTTACAAAAATTTCATGAGCATATCGAACAAATTGTGTGCTTTTTCCGTTTATTAGATCTACTTGTGTTACCAGAGGGTCAAACATGGCCATTGGATTTTTTAGCCAGACCACTGATTACAGACTCTTTCCCGGAGATTAGATCCATGGTGAGTTTTATATCTATCTTCAGCCATAAGATTGGATTGCTTCCTGTCAAAGTTTTATGCAAATAAATATGATTACCCTTATTGGTGCAGGACACGCCAGCTGTTGTAAGGCTTTTGTCTGTCTTGGCTGAAATATTTGGACCAGTTACAATATTCTCATACATAGAGACCAATGACAATAAGGAGAAATTCAATATGGACGACTTTTTGCAGACATTCAACAATGATTTAGTTCCTTGGTGTTTGGATGGAAATAATCATACCTCTAACTCAAAGCTTGATCTTCTGATTGCTTTGATTCAAGAGGAATATTTCTTTGAGCAATGGTGTTCGATCATCACATATGCGACAAAGCATCAGATTTATTCAGAATCTGATATCCAGACCTCAGACAGGTTTGACAAGCTTGAACTGCTTGCATTGCTCTTGGAGAAAGTGACAGACAGAATTGTTAGCAAGAAGGTGGGAAATCTTCAGAAGAATGGATCTTTACCAGAACACTGGCGGCATGACATGTTAGATTCAGCTGCAATTTACATTACCCGTCATTTTCCCTCTAGAGGCTGTAGTGCTCAATTTCTACGGTATGCCCCTCAGTGTTTGGTAATATCGTAGTGAAACTTGTTTTATAAAATGCTGATTGCAATCGTTTATATAATTTCACTCGTTGTATGTTTTCTAGACATGGAGATTTGAGTCATGCATACTGGAAAGTGGGAGAGCTTTTCTGATGTGTGCTAGAAGACTTGATGAATAATATTAGGGTTTAGGATTTAGTATCTTTCTATGAAAGGGCTGCACATATAATTGCAGGTTGAACTCATTGAAGTAATTCTTTTGGATCATTAGTGTTTGGTATTATTGTATCTGCAATTTTTTTACTTCATCTTATGGATGAATTATCCTATCCTTTGGATTTCTCTGCTGTTTGCTGAACAATGAATCATGTGCAGTGCTGCACTTGGAGCCTCATCGCAAGATCATCAAATTTGCTACCTCTCTAGAGAAGCAGTAATGATTATATTTGAGGAAATAATGAAGAATTTGGTATTAGTTCTTAGTGCGTCATCTTTTGAATGGGCAAAGTTTTCATGTTCTTTATTACTGCCCGCTGAATCTGAGTATTTGATGCATTCAAATGAGCCATCTTTTCTGATCAAGTATGAGTTGGCTCAATTCTCTTTTGAAGTTCTTGAGGGTAGCATCTTCTCCTTGAAGATACTGGATGAAGAATGTACATTGGTTCCTTCTATTTTGGCAGTTTTATTCATCATTGACTGGGAAGCTAGTATGGCTTTAGTATCAGGTGAAGACAATGATTCAGAGAGTTGTAAAGATGATGGTGATCCTTATGCATATGCATCAGCATCTGGAGTTATTCGAGATCATTCACAAGAGCAGGGTTTTCTGAAGTTGACTCTTGGAAGAAGAATACATGCTTTTCGCCGTAAGATTAGTATGGCTTTCTGGGGCAGCCTGAGTTCAAGCATCGTAACAAGGCTGGGAAACATTTTGGTTCAAACTGTTAGGTATGCTGTGTTTGAAATGAACGACTTGAGTCCTGATAGAGTATCTGCTTTATGCTCTCAATGGGTGGTGGAAATGTTGATGACCATCTGCCACAATCATACAGAGTCGCAATGTTTGTTGGATCAGCTGTTTTCTGAGGGGAAATCATGGCCCTTCTGGGCTAAACCACTTTTCCACCTTGAAACTAGATCAACAAGTGTCTCATTTGATTCAGTTCACATTGACTATAGTGTAAGGAATACTACTTACTGCACTGTCATTAAGGGCCAAATGTTTACAATCGAATGTTATTTTAATCCAACTTTCATGTTTTTTTATGTATCCCCTTTTCTAGCTTTTCTCCAGTTTTCAGCATAAAGATTGTTGATCAGTGACATGCTTCCTCAAAAGGAACTTGCAAATAGTGAAACTAATCTTATTTTGCACAAAAAACTATTTTATTGTTGTCTAGTAACTTGGTTTCAATATTATTTCATCTCTTGGTTTCTCTGCTGAGAGAAAAGCGGTAAAGGTCTATCTAATGTTAATTATTCAGATTGTTACACTTATTATGGCATTCGTTCTGTAATTTTTTTTGCTTTGTATGATGTCTAGTTTAGCTGGTAACACACCTGAGATTGCTTTAACTTATTTTATCTGATTAGGCATTAGAATGTTTTTTCCCCTTCTTTGGTGCCTCTCACAGGCTCTTTTGGCATAAA
Source organism: Typha latifolia (assembly GCF_019914945.1). NCBI lineage: Eukaryota > Viridiplantae > Streptophyta > Magnoliopsida > Poales > Typhaceae > Typha > Typha latifolia. Next base: position 1,533,212 of record NC_133087.1, on the reverse strand, counting down.
AGTATGTTAAAAAAAATTGTTGTGTTTTTTATGCCTTATGTTTGGATGTAGATCAGTATGTTCTTTTTCCATATTTTCCTCTCTTGTCATTATTAGATTATTGAGTATTTTCATTAGTATTGACAGTTCCTTATGGTTTGATGAAACTTGTCATAATGATGGCCCAGTGGTTATCATCTCTGTGAATAAATGATCTTCGAACCTTCAATGCTAGCTGTCCTCTCAATCTTCTATCTGTTAGTCTATGGTTCCATATGATTATCTTTACCAACTTATTGTACGATTTTGATTATTGATAAAAAGATTGTGGTTATCAGACTCATTTTCTAAGTATCTTCCTTTCAGTAGAGATGCTTACCGTGTATTGTTGTATACTAATGACAGCTGGATGAACTGAGACATCACCAATTTGTTTCCTTTGTCGACAAGCTTATTTCTAGTATTGGCATGGGTAAGGTGATTGCTGGTGTTCCAGATATTTCTCTTTCAGTGGCATCAGCATCAACTGAGGTTGCTCCCTCCTATTCTTCTTTCTCTAGAGCATGGCTTGCTGCTGAAATACTGTGCACATGGAAGTGGCAAGGGGGTACAGCCTTGAGTTCATTCTTACCTTCCCTGATAACATATGTGAAAAGTGAAGCATCCTCTGATGAAACCAATATTGTACCCTCTATAGTTGATATACTGCTTGATGGTACACTTCATCATGGAGCCTCTAGCCAATGGATCTTTTTCAATGCTTGGTGCCTTTCAGATGATGAGGTTGAGAAGATACAAGATCCTTACCTGCGAGCTCTAATTTCCGTGCTACTGACTTTAAATGTCAAGGATAACATTTGGAGAAAGCCTGATGCTGCTGTGTTTTTCAAACGCGTGATAGACAAACTTTTCATCACTGAAACTGTCAACAGAAACTGTCTAATAGTTCTTCCCTTTGTTTTAACTATAATTATTCAACCATTACTTGAAATATCAGAGTTGGATCAAGCTGATAATGATGTTCCACTGGTTCCTCCAACAAATGATCTGCTTAATGTAATATTGAGTTGGCTTCAGACAGCTATTTCTTGTCTCTCATCTGGAGATCCATCACAACAAGGTATACACATCCTCATTATAGTTGCACTTTAAATTAGAATATTTCAGTAGAATCATCTTTTTTAATAATTGGAGCAATAAAAAGTTTTGTACTTCCACAGATCTGGAAGAATGGGTCCAAGTTGTTTTATCTTGTTATCCTTTGAGGGTAATAGGAGGATTTGGAAAACTTGGAGTAGAGTTGAAGAGGGACATCAGCAGTGTGGAGAGATCATTATTGCTAAATTTGTTCCGAAAGTATCAAAAGTTTTATAGTGATGCTGTAGCTCCTGTCCAATCTTCCAATGGCAGAATAATTTTGTCAAAGTCGACGCATATGACCATTGCAAAACTAACTGCTGTTTTAACTAGCTATTGTTTGCCAGAATTTGAGGAGAATGACTGGACTTTTGTGCTCGATAGATCACATAAAGGGATCGAGTCATTTGTTTTGTTGATGGAGGAAATGACAGAGAATATTGATGATGCTGTTATCAACTACCAAGTTACAGCTGAATTGGGAATTACTTTAGAGAAGCTCAATTTAGCAGTTCGTGCTTTAGACCCATTAGCAATAAATATTGCCAATGCTTCTTTGATTATACACTGTGTTCTCTCCCAGAAGCTTGAACTCCAAGACGCAGATGATTTCGAGAATTTGTGGCCTTCAAATTTGGGGAAGTGGGCTGATGTTAAGAGCCGGTCAATGGGAAATATTCTACGCATATTTCTTGCAACCGGTGTTGCTGAGGCCATTGCAAGCTCATGCTGTGAAGAGGCTTCGTCCATCATAGCTTCAAGTCGTCTTGCTTACTCACAATTTTGGGGGCTAGTTGCATCATTTGTAAATTCTTCACCTCATCATGTTAGGAGTTCTGCAATAGAGTCGATGGAACTTTGGGGTCTTAGCAAGGGTTCAGTTAGCTCATTATATGCAATTATTTTCTCGCCTCAACCAATCTCTTCTTTACAATTGGCTGCTTACACTTTACTTACATCCGAACCCATATGCCCAATTTCACTTGTCAAAGGAAGTTGCTTGGAAGGAACTGGTGTTGCAATTCAGGAGTCTGACATATTGCACAATATTGAATCATCCTCAGAAGAATCTTTCTTGTTGAGAGACGAGATTTCCTGCATGATCCAAAAGCCAACTGCTGAACTTCTTGAAATGGATTTACTAGCACAAGATAGGGTAGAACTATACTTATCTTTTGTTCTACATCTATCAGCATTCGTAACTACTTTATGTAAAGGTTGTTATCAGAAATTTAACTATTTTATTTATTGACTGCTGGAATTTTTCTGTGTGCAGGTAAATTTCTTTGTTGCCTGGGCAGTGTTGCTATCTCATCTACATTCACTTCCGCCTTCCATAGCAAGGGAAAAACTGGTTCAGTACATACAAGATTCTGTTAGTTCAGCTATACTAGATTGCATCTTTCAGCATATTCCATTAAAGCCAGGCACAATGAATGCAAAAAAGAAGGATGCTGAGCTTGCATCTGAAGCATCTAATGCTGCAAATGCTTCTAAGCACGCTATCTCTACATGCTCGGTCTTGTTATATGTCGAGTCGCTTTGGCCAGCAGGCCCTGAAAATATGGCTTCACTTGCTGGTTCAATATATGGAATGATGATTCGACTTCTACCTTCTTATGTCCGCAGTTGGTTTACTAGCTTACGAGACCGTTCACTGTCATCTGCAATAGAGTCTTTCACGAAAGCATGGTGTAGTCCTCCTCTTATATTGGATGAATTATCTAAGGTATGTAGTCTTTTTCTTTATTATGAAATATGGGGACTTCTTGGCCTTTTAGGAGTAACCTTTTCTCCTTTTAGTCAGCATTGCTGTCATGAGGTCACTATCAGCAAATAATACATATTGTCCATAACAAAGTCAAATTGTGTCTCATTTTGCAAGGAATGCAACTTGGGAAAGTATGGCTTAGGGCTTGTCCAATAACATTGCACACCACCAGGCTTGTATTTTGAGATTGGATGATTGTTTTTGTGCAAGACCTCTCTTTTGTGATTTTTTGCTTTGATCATACGCTTGCCAATGACTCTTAGAGGTTTAACATACTTGTAGTAGACGTAGTACCTTTCATTGATACCTCCATGGAGGCACCTCAACTTTGTTATGCTCCAGTCAGACCTACATCATTCAGGACAGTTTTGATGTTGATAACAATTTTCTTGGTGAAGGTTGTAGCATATTCTCATCCTGCATATTTGGCAGTTATGAATGGAGTCTGACTTCCCTGAAAGCAACCTTTACAGCTTTTCTCTTACTTCCAATTATAGTCTTTCTTTAGCGTGGTTTTAAGTTTCAGCAAGTTGTTCAGTTTCAGCAAAGTGTGGCCCAAACGTGAGGAGGGATTTATTGTTGTCACATTTCTAGTCAGGCCTATATTTTGGTTTGAAAAGGTTTGTTGAATGTTTTATCCATATGGTCTTTGTGAAGGTTTTAACATACTCTCATAATTTATGTCTAGGAGTTTGCTTCATTCTGCTGCAATAGGGAAGAAATTTGTCATCCTTGCGAGTTGCGGACCACCTTACAATCTTTTTCTTTTCACCCAACTTTGATAATCTTTCTATTGAGCATGATTGTGAGTCTAAAAAAAAAACAGTTTTGGCTGAGAGTGGTCCAATGCTAGAGCTGGTTCAAGGTTGTTTTTGACCTCTTTGGACTGAAATCGATCTATCTTGGCCAAAAGTTTGTTTTCTTTTACTACTGGTCAATGCTGAAACTTTGAAACATGTTTCAAGAAGTTTGACTTGGGAAGTGAAAATATGAAGGGAACCATTCATAGTGTTGAGGAAGAGTTGGCATACCAATCATCTTTTTATCTTGGTAGTCGGTTTTCATCTTCATTTGATAGAAGTGTGGCAGGTGCTGAAATTTCAAAAGAAGGTTTTAATTAGAATCAATTTCTTATTTAATTGTTGAACTTCCTTGGCTAGATCTTAGGACCTTGCTTGAAGATTGGTATGTGGGTTCTTCATTAGATCTTCCAGTTGCCTAATCTTCACATAGAAGTCTTCTGCTCCTTTCTATTATCTAGTATGCTTCACTTGCTTTAAGAAAAGGTTGAAGGTGAGACTTTTGGCACAGTGAAATTGTTTATGATAGATTGCCATTTAACTATATGCACAAGGAATGCAACTTTAGTGATATTTATTTATTTAGGAGATGTGGCAGCTATACGAGTTGCTTTTGGTAAATTTTTTTTTCTTTTCTAGTGTGTCTATCTATAAAATAAACTTATCTATGCAATTATATGAGCTCTTAGTAGGGTAAAAGGAGCATTGGTACTGTCCTATATTTGATTGAGCCACATTAGTATTCAAATCTGCAGGTTAAAGAGACCATTGTTGCTGATGAGAACTTCTCAGTTAGCGTGAATAGATCAGCTTATGAGATAGTTGCTACTTATAAAAAGGAGGAGACAGGAATGGATCTTGTTATACGCCTTCCCAGTTGTTATCCATTGCGTCCTGTTGATGTTGAATGCACAAGAAGTCTGGGTATTAGTGAAGTAAAGCAAAGGAAGTGGTTGCTCTCTTTGACAGCATTCATTCGTAATCAGGTTATCTACCATTTGTCTTTATCGTTTATTTGCAAATCTAGACCTCCCAATTTACTTGCTTCAAAGGCATTTTTCCTGATCGAGAAAGAAATAAATTTCAGGATTTGATATAAATCATCTATATTATTATAAAATCATGTGATGGTCCAAGATTTTACACAATCTGGTGTAAGATTAGCAGTATACAATCATAAGAGTAAGACTTATTGCAATCCTGCACAATTTAGATGGAAGGTAATATTTATTTAAAGAGTAAATTGCAAATGGTGAAATAGAAGATGGTAGAGCAATAAAGAAAAAAGAGGAGAAACTTTCAAATGCTCAACCGAGTCAATTTATACCATCTATTTATTCATTAACAGTTTGTTATAGCTGAATATTGATGGTTTTCTTGTTTGGGTTTATGCTTACCTTCTATTCTAGGAGGTTGTTATTGCTAGTTCTCTCAAATGTACTCTTGAATTAAGGTTCATGCAGAAGAAGCCTAAACTGTTTTATAATCATCTGCAGAATGGTGCAATAGCTGAGGCAATACGCATCTGGAAAAGTAATTTTGACAAAGAGTTTGAAGGGGTTGAAGAGTGTCCCATCTGTTACAGCATCATTCACACCAATAATCATAGCCTTCCCCGGCTTGCTTGCAAGACTTGCAAGCATAAGTTTCACTCTGCTTGCTTGTACAAGTGGTTCTCAACATCTCACAAATCAACATGCCCGTTGTGTCAGACTCCTTTTTGATGTACTGCTTATGTTCTACTTACGCAGGGAAATCGTGCTTGGCCCTTCCATAATAATCACTACATGGAAAATTCTCCACAGTTCTGGTTGGGAAGCAGAAAGCATTGAGCTACTTATACGAGTTTACTAATTATATTAAAAGCCTCAAAAGAAACAGTGAATTTGGAAAGTAAAAAAAAGGTCTAGTGAATAATACTTAGAAATGTACATACTGCAACATTGCATTGTTCCGTAAAGAGCATAGAGGTAGAGCTGTTATTGAGAAGTTCCTTTGGGGTAGCTCCAAGTTCAGCAGTGCCCGTAAGGAGGATGGACTTTTTTTTTTTCTTCTTTCGTTGTTGTTGAAAATATCATTATATATGCTTTGTTAATTTAAGATTCGAAATATCAATTCTTTTTGGAGATTAGGGTGGCGAGACATCAGTTTGATCAAATTGCATATGATGTATGTTTAGTATATTGAGATATCCGCACCTGTGCCCTCATCATTCGCCTTTTTAAATGAAAGCGCCAGTTATTTCGTGGCTGGATGAGAGAGGTTACTCGTTTGATCTCTAACCATAACTATTGTTGTGGAAGTTTACATAATTAGGCAAACGTGATTACTATTCGATGCTGGGTTGAAACTATAAACTGAAAGACAAAAGTGCACCTTATGATATCTTGTGCTTATTATCTCTACGAAGCATCTGTTTGTCAGCTCTCTTGCATCTGTGCCTAGATGCATGTAAAAAGGTATACTGACAGCAATGAGCTTAAACTTACCTTCGTTCCCTCTCAGTTTACATAAATTTACCTTAGCATAATAATTATTACCTATTTTTCCTTTTGTCGTTGTGAAAGGAGTTTTGACGACACCGAGGGCAATTCGTCGTTAGAACTTATGAATAATAAGGAGAAAACGCAGTGCAGAGGCTTCTTTTCTGCCGGCGCCGCCACGTGTTCTCCGTTGCCGCGTGGCGTGTTGCGACTTGGCCTCATGAAGAAACGAAGAGAAGTTTTTTATTCTTCTTTTTTTATTATTGAATAAAAAAGTTGTGCGAATCTCTGGAAGTTCCGGTCTCCCTCCTTCCCGAGTCTCCCGTCTTGCTTCTTCTTCTGACCAAAACTAGAACCCCAAGGAAGTTCCCACAACTCTTTCTTGCCGCTTCTTCAGAAAAATACGCTCTCTTCTCCCGCCTCAACGCAGGTGCGTTCTCTCTCTCTCTCTCTCTCTCTCTCTCTCTCTCTCTCTCTCTCTCTCTCTCTCTCTCTCTCTCTCGGTGTATGCAATCGAGGTTTGAAGAATTATCCCACGGTTTCGATTTATTGGGTTGCTTCCCGTACTGGTGACTTCTTGAAGAACGATAGAATTTCAATTGTTGTTGGGTTGCTATTCAGCCATATTTTCTCATATGTTTAGGTTTTGTAAAACTTATTATGGAATTCTTGTTTACTCCTATGATAAGGGTCAAGTAAACATATTAACTAGCGAGAGAGGTGTGTTTGGGTCTCCACTAATTCTTGTCATCTTCTGCTTTAGCGAAGTTCTATTATGCTTCCTATATTTGTTTCTATTCGATGAGTGATCCTAGGTGCATAGTGAGTTCGCTACACTTTGTAGAGTGACGCCACCCACTATTCACATGTACACAATATTGTTGTTTGCTGATCGACTCACCAGTTTGAGTTCAATTTTGACCAACTAGTTGGCAGTGTTTACAAATCTTATTTTTGTGGTTATTAGCATGGGGCAATGCAATGCAAAATTTTAGGAAAGTATTTTCTGTTGATGATTCAGAATTGGAATTAAATTATGTTTGCTATTGCTAATAAAAGAAATTGTTCTTAAAAGGATAAAAGGATGAAATTTGAATCTTTATTTATTTCTGTTATATTATTTCAACAACTATACAAGTCAGTTTTGTACATAGTTTTTTGTTTTTTTTACTGAATCACGAAGTTGCATTAATATGAGACTGCTAAGGATATGGACTTTTGCAGGTAATTCAGTTGATGGATGTCAAGACATACAGCATTGCGTATCAGGCTAAACTCAGTTAGGTAGAAACTTCTCTTTAAATGTCAAAGAGCTTCAATTATTCCCTCAGGACAGCAAGATATGTTTGTTCTTACACTCAGTTTATTATTTGGCAGTGGAATATTAGTGGTTGATGTTACTGTCTTTGAAACATCTTGTAGTTGAATCTACTTATCAATCCCTGAATAGTCGGAGTTTCTGGGCTAGTTTCGAGGGAGAATGGTTTCAAGTGGAAATGAGAAATGCACTGATGATATTCAGGAAGTGTCGGGGGAAGCAATAACTCCCAGCAATTATGGTACCAAGGAACATGTTGTCCTTTATGTTAGTACCTCTCAAAGAGAGCTTTTGGATGAGAAAAGGCAAAGCAAAAAATGTCTGGGTATGCTAACATCTCACCCTGGTAGGTTCAGTTTTATGAAATTTGGATCTACCAGTCAGTCAACACCCACCTCTTCAAAGTTTCAGAGGATTGCAGATGAAAGAGGTGATTCCTCACATTCAGTTAATTCTCTTATGGATCGAAGTTCCAGGCCTTTCCATGTTCCCTTTGTCAGAAAAATTAATTGGATTTCCCTGTGGAAGCTTTCTAAGGAATGGATAAAAAACCCCATCAACATGGCCCTGTTTCTTTGGATTACTTGTGTTGGTATTTCAGGTGCTATCCTCTTCCTTGTCATGACTGGAATGTTAAATGGCGCTATACCAAGAAAGTCACAACGAGATACCTGGTTTGAAGTTAACAACCAGATAATAAATGCACTATTTACTCTCATGTGCTTATATCAACATCCAAAGCGATTCCACCATCTTGCACTTCTGTATCGATGGAGACCGGATGATGTTCTCAAGCTCAGAAACATATACTGCAAAAATGGAACTCAAAAGCCTAATGAGTGGAAGCATATGATGGTTGTGGTGATTCTTCTCCATGTGAATTGTTTTGCTCAATATGCGTTATGTGGTCTTAACCTGGGCTACCGTAGATCAAACCGACCTGCCATTGGAGTTGCCATTTGTCTCTCTGTTGCAATCAGTGCGCCAGCTATTGCTAGTGTATACAACATTCTCAGCCCTCTTGGGAAGGAGTATGAAACTGAAACTGAAACAGATCAAGAGTCACAGAGTCAGATTGGATCCACTCCAGATCATCTCCGGATTGAAAAGAGATACTCTTTTATGACAAGAGAAGAACACGGGGTTGCAGAAAGCAACCCACAGTGGGTAGGGGGACTATTTGATCTTTGGGATGACATCTCCCTGGCCTACCTATCAGTGTTTTGTAGCTGTTGTGTTTTCGGATGGAATATGGACAGACTTGGTTTTGGCAACATGTATGTTCACATAGTAACTTTCCTTCTATTCTGCTTGGCTCCATTCTTTATTTTCAACTTGGCAGCTGTAAATCTCGACAATGAGACTATTCGAGAGGCATTGGGACTCACCGGTTTTGTACTCTGTATATTTGGTTTGCTGTACGGAGGATTTTGGAGGATTCAAATGAGGAAGAAGTTCAATCTTCCTCCTAGTAACTTCTGTGGCAAGCCAGAAGTTACAGATTGTTTGCAATGGCTGTGCTGCTGCTCATGTTCCCTTGCTCAGGAGGTGAGGACTGCAGATTACTATGATATTGTGGAAGATAAGTTTTACCTGAAGGAAATAAGCAGTGAGACTGGAGATGGTTTGTCTCCATTGCCTCCTGAAATTGGTTCTGGTCTAAGCAGTTCAAGACCTGTTTTTTCATTTCAGGGCAACATTAGCAATTCCGTCTTTAATGTTGAGAATTCAAAAAATCCCTTCAGAACTGCAGGTGCTTTTTCTTCAGACTGGCCGTCATCTGTAGCGGGAAAAGAATCTTCTGAAAGAGTTAATGATGATCCAACAAAATCGCCTGTTATGCCTGTGATGCATAAGGGCTAATATTTTATGATGAAGTTTTAGTGCCAGGAATACTACACCTTTGGATTTCTAGGGTTCTTTTGAGATATAAATTACTTTTATATCTAGCCTAAGAGCAATTGAATTTGGTTGTATGATTAATGCCTTCATTTTTCTTTAGAATTATATACACATCTTCTTTCCATGTTGATCTGCAAAAGTGTCGCCCTTTCTTGATTGTTTTCCCTGTAATTCGTACTTATTGTAACTATTACTTTTATTAAGGAATTGCATATTCCATATTCATTCCTTCAGAAATTAAATGAAAAGTCTTCATTTGAACTAAATACGTGAATTCCTCGTATTACTGTGGAAATAATGCTTCCCAGTCGGATCCTTTGGGCAAGTATCTGTTCAAGTCATGGAAAATCTCATTTCTATGAGTTGCAAATATTGTAGACGAATAGATTCAGGCTTTTCAAGTCATGGATCTTCTTTTACCAGTCAGAATAGACATCAATATGACCTGCTGCAGTGTCAAGCTAGCATTAGGAGTTGTTGTATTGTTTTCAAACTTCATTGGCAATTGTTATTTGCTAATAACAGATATATTGAGATTATACCAGGCCAAGCTAGTATCTTGTGCTCCTTTCAACTTTCTGGACTTGATTAAATCAAAATTTCTTTCTCTTTTCTTTTGATAATGCATCAAATCAAGAATTTGGAATAAGAGATGGCTATTTCCATTTCCATGTCAAATAATTGCAAATTTATACAACAACACTGATGCTGGTATTTTAACCTATTTTATTTCTTGTTCAACAAATAAGCTATTTCATACCTTCTACTTTTGTTAAGTTGGGATCCTATTCCCTTGGTGAGACCTTCTACTTCGGGAATCTGATATCTGAGATGGATTCTACAATGCCTACAATTCCAAATGAAACTGCAGGCCGGCTTCTCTCTTCTTGGACAGACCTTCTACTTTGGAGCATCTCCTGAGCTGGCCGTTGATATCTTTTTTTATCTATTTAAATTTTTGGTCAATTCTCAATGTCTTCTCTTCTCCAGCTCCTTGCACCTTCCATTGACTTGATTAAAATATAGAGGAAACCTGCAACATTCTGTTGCAATATTAGATGATAATTTGTTTCTGTTTTTATCTCTGTTACCTTCTCACAGACAGATCAGAAGATGGACAGGAAGCATGCTGACTTCTCTAATGGGATCTCTTTAGCTTCCCCTCTTCCCTGGTATTCTTCTCTTGTTGATATATTACGAAGCTGGTTTTCATGATTCCTACCATTGCCTTCCATTATGCGTCAAATAGATCATAAAACATATTGCGATGGCCTTGCAAAGATCTGTTGAAAACCTGATGCAAAACAGGAATCTTTGTTTTCTTAGCAACTTTAAGTTACTAATTTGCTGTTTTGTAAACCACTGGTTCAATTAGATATCTATGAGTTTTTTTTTGTGCCATGTTACCCTCATGTTCTGCTCTCCTGCGGCAACAATTATACTGACAAATAGCACTAGGAAATGAGTATATCAGACGTGTAAATTCTTATGCTTGTATCTGCTTTGGAGAAATTGATGAATAGTCACAAACAAGAATCTCAACCAATTTTCTCTTGATTTGTCCTTTGAATATAAATTATTTTCTTGGAATTGGAAAAGTATGGATAGAAGATAGGAGGATATACTTGCAGATTCTGCTCCTGATGGCTCTCAACAGCATTTTCATATCCATTTTATCAGGAAAATCAACTTGCCATCTCTGACGACTAGCTTGAAGGAATGGCTAAAACATCCAGCAAATATTGCTATCCTTGTTTGGTCAGTCTGTGTTTCTATTTCTTCTTCAATGCTTGGCCTACTCGTATTAGGAGTATTAGATCATGCATTTCCTTCAAGACCGTCGAGAAATCAATGGATTGAAATAAACAACCAAGTCCTCAATGCACTCTTCACGCTCATGAGCCTCTACCAACATCCGCATCTTTTTTATCACCTTGTTCTGCTATGCAGATGGAGATCAGAAGATATTAGAGAACTCAGAAATGTATACAGCACGAATGGAGCTTACCGGCCTTATGAGTGGACTCATATGATGGTGGTTATCACACTCCTCCACATTACTTGTTTTTCTCAGTATGTCATGTGTGGCCTCTTCTGGGGATATACAAGCTCAAGTCGACCTGAATTTGCTGAGGATTTTTTCTTTGTTATTGGGACTGCAGCACCAATCTTTGCTGGTGTCTATACTCTTTACAGTCCTCTTGGGAGGGAGCACAATTCTGAGACAGATGAAGAATCGCAGAGTCAGATATCTGGTGCTGACATAGAGCAGTCAAGTAATGTCGAGGTCAAATTAAGTAAGCAAAGGATTGCAGTAAGCAAACAGGAGTGGGCAGGGGGACTCTTTGATTGCAGAAATGATTTAACAGTATGCTTACTTTCATTCTTCTGTACTTTTTGTATCTTTGGATGGAACATGGAAAGACTTAAGTTTGGAAACAGGTATGTTCATATTGTGACATTCATCCTCCTATGTTTCGCGCCTTTCTGGATTTTTAACATCTCAGCCCTCAACATTCAAGACAAAGTTATTGGAGACATGATAGGGATTGCCGGGATAGTGCTCTGTGCATTTGGTTTGTTATATGGCGGCTTCTGGAGGATCCAGTTGAGGAATAGATATAAACTTCCTGGAAGTACCATTTGCTGTGGATCTACTTCCCTTACTGATTACATCCAGTGGATGTTCTGTTGGCCTTGTTCTTTGGCCCAGGAGGTACGCACTGGAAATGTTTATAACATTGAGGATGACAGCGCGAGTGGTGAAGAAAGCAATCCTTTCCTGCAACCTCTTCCTCGAGAGGGTGGATGGAATACTTCTGGCCAATTCGGTCGTAATGCTTCACTTGCTATCTCCTATGCAATTGAGTTGCCAAATTATTCGGCAACACAAGAAGGCTGTACTAATCAAGATGAGTACTTGCATATGGTGCAAGTAGACTCAGCTGTTTCAGCTCCTGGTGAAACAATGAGACCGCCTGTTCTACCATCTATGCAGTCAGAATAAAGAGTTGATGGTATGTTAATCCTCACCACAGACAGATGATGACCAACCAGGTTCAGTTCAACTATCTGAAAGTAGAATTTTCTGGAGAACATAGTGTTGCACCATGCAAATCTTTCCGTGAGATCATTAAATTTTGCGGTTTAGACAGGCAAAGCGGCTCTCTTCTAAGTTTTAGAAGTACCTTAACATTGACAAAATTCAAGACAAACTTAACAACTATTTGGCGTCTAAGACAGCAAAGTGTCAAAAACTATTCTGGACCTTCAACTTGTGGTTTGAGTCTTTCAGAGATTATAAAACACAGATAGTTTTTAAGGTGTTAATAATATGTTGGTAGAAACTAAATATGCATCTTCATGTTCTTTCCCCACTATTGCTGATAACGCTGTTTCATTGATTGAAGTGTCTATCTGGAACCCTTGAATTTGAGTATAATTCAAATATTCAGCACAGACCACGTTATCTAATTGAGCTATACTTCATCCACATGTTGTTTCAATCCATTCATGCTGCAGAACAGTCCCCTGTTCAGCAGAGATGTTTGCAGAGAAAAGTTGAGACGAGTATAGAGATGCTGATATCCACTCCATTTTCACCTTATTAGATAAACCACCAAGTTTGAGCTGCAAAGTCTAATAAATTCCCTAGCTACTTTATTCTAGAAGCAAAGAAGGGGATGAACTTTTTTCCAAAGAATTTAGCTTATGCGAGTCAACAAAATGAGGCTTGTCATGCTTTTAACTCCATTCAGAAATCTGTTCATTTCTATCAACAAGTCAAGCTTGATCTTGGGAGTAGATTCTATCAGCAGGCACAGTTTGAGCTGCTTCTGGTACATGCAAAGCCCAACAACGAAGGTAATATTATTACATGATGGACTTTTGAGAACTACTCCATTGTCCAATTTCTCGTTCTACCACCGACTCTGATTGAGATGTCAAACGGTGACAAAAATGAAGTCCACACGCACCAAAATGATGACGACTCCATGACGACGATCCCTATAAGCCATTGAAGACATGGGACAAAGTTATGGCGTGAAAGCTAGGATATTGTATTCTCTCAATATTTAAACGTTTTGAATCCAAAAACAAATAGAGAATTAAATTTCCCCTACGTTGCTTCCAACTCTTGTTGGGTATATAACTAAAGTTGATGACATTTTTAAGTATATTTATAGCTCTCCATTATACCATGTCATCACTGTCTAAATCACAACGCAACCCAAAAAACCTTTAATCTTATTTGTTTATTTATTTGAAATATTTATCAAAATTGAAAGATACTTCCTAATCTCCCCATGTTTGTTGTGGGGAAAAATATATATGATTTTGGCTAAGCCCTGAAAAATATAATTGTTGAATAAGAAACAAAAGATAGATGATATAGAGACCGTGGAAAAGTAATAGTTTTCAAACTTCCGCGTTCAAGTTTCTTCTGCGATCGTCATCAGTGGAAATTAGGGGATAAACAGGTGGAAGCTTGAGAGGATAGGATTCAGAGCTTTTCTTCTCTCATTTCTTGAGGTATGAAACCAACTTCCCTTAATTAAATTACTACATTTCTTTATTCTTTTGCACAATTAAGTTCAGTTCATGTAGTCTCTGCAGAAATATATATAAAAGAAATTTGTCTTAGGATGTTGAATTGTTTCCTAATTTTGCATATGATATTGTGATCATCATGTAGTAATGCTGAGAATATCTTGCTTCATATATATTGATATTTAACGCAGTATGGTTCCAATTGAGAATGGAGAAGAAATCCAAGGAGATGTAGAAATTGGAATTACTGGTGAAAAGATGAGACTGATGGATTATATTCCTATCTACATTCCAACAGTAGAGAAAGGACTGATGAGCCAGAGTCACCATGAGAAAAGATTTCTAGACTTCCTAAGAGCCCATCCACCTAAAGATTGGTTTCTGAAGTCTGGCTTTGTTAGTAAATTCTCTCCTTTCTCCTTGCGAGGCGATGGAAGCCGACGCTTTCGGGTGCCATTTGTTCGAAGAATTAATTGGAGATCTTTGATCAATTCCTTCAAGAACTGGATCAAGAACCCAGCAAACGTTGCTGTTTTCATTTGGATAATCTTTGTCATAGTAGGCCTCCTCTTGCTCTTTCTAGTCATGACTGGAATACTCAACCGAGCGATACCGAGCAGCTCACGGAGAAAGAAATGGACAGAAATCATCAACCAGATTCTAAATGCCCTCTTCACAATCATGTGTCTATATCAGCATCCAAAATTCTTCCACCACTTAGCACTTCTACTCCGATGGCGGCCAAGCGACAGAGAAGAGGTAAGGAAAGTCTACTCCAAAGACACAGATCCTCGTCCTCATGAGAGGGCTCATATGATGGTTGTGGTACTCCTCCTCCACCTCACTTGCTTCGCGCAATACATTTGTTGTGGTCTTTTCTGGGGATACAAGAGAAGTACGCGGCCGGATTGGGCTCTGAATTTATGCTACGGTATTGGCATTGTAGCTCCAATTATCGCCGGTGCATACACTGCTTATAGTCCATTAGGAAGAAGGTCCGATCAATCTGAAACAGAAGTAGAATCGCAGCATCAGGATCAATCTGAAGTGAAAGTATACAACAACAGAAGAGTAGTAGTAGTTACAAGTCCAGAATGGATAGGAGGACTGTTCGATTGCTGGGATGATAAAACTGTTTGTTGCCTCTCCTCATTGTGCACCTTTTGTGTCTTTGGATGGAACATGGAAAGGCTTGGATTTGGCAACATGTATGTCCACATCTTCACCTTCATATTACTATGCCTTGCTCCGTTCTTGATCTTTAACATCACAGCACTTAACATTGATGACTCCACAATACAATTGATTGTGGCGATCACAGGGACATTGCTGGGTGTGTCTGGATTACTCTATGGAGGGTTTTGGAGGATTCAAATGAGAAAAAGATTCAAACTCCCGCCAAGTTATTATTGCTGTGGCTATCCATTTATGACTGACTGTGTGAAGTGGTTGTTTTGCTGGTCATGTTCGTTAGCTCAGGAGGTGAGGACTGGAAATTTCTATGATGTAGAGGATGATAGCTTTTATAGGAAGGTGGCTGACAACGACGAAGGCCGGCCGGTGTTGGTTCAGTTGACACGGGAGGCCAGAAGCTACTCGTGTCCATCTCAACTTGGGCATGATCTGATAAGCTCTGAATTCTCTATTGCCCTTGAGAGGTCGTCCACAATTGTAGGATCTAACGCAATGAGACCACCTCTTCCACTTGTAATACATAATATATATACATGATACTGAAGGTTTTGTACTGCAAGATTTTTGTAATCTTTGATGAAATGTACTTGGAGACGGTGCTTCTAGTACATCGGCAATTTGGGCTACGTCGGCCTTTCCCTTGCTTGGATTGGAACGAACAGTAGTAGAACTCATAAAGCCCTAAACATGGCCCAGAAAGAACAAATAAGGTCCAATCTTGCATTTACCTCTAGACATATGATGGAAATAATAAGTCAGTTTTGGCGAGGACGATGTCCGTGGAATTTTGGTGTCATTTGCTCATGAAATACATGCTTAATTGAAATCTGTAAGCAGTAGGTATAGGGGTTAACACACCCATGTAATCTAATAAACAATTAAGATGAATGACCTCATTAGTAGTTATATGAACATAGCAGTATAACACAACGAATGCGACAAATACAAAATGAAGGAACAAATACGGTATATAAACTGTGTCAGACAACAAGTCACTACCAAGAAAAGCATTCTTCATGTTAATTATTATCTTTCTTTATATCTTATATTAGACTCAGCATCCTAATTGGCCTATCTAATACAATTCATAGTCGGCAATAATATAAAGAGACAACGACTAAAGACGCAAAGATGACAAACAAATCGCCCTCATTTCACACACACAAAAAGAAATTGGATTCCGAGTTACTTGGTTTGTGTTGTATTTCCCAGCCCAAAAGCATCTCCAACGTCTTGAGTTGTCATTAACCATCAATCCACCTATTGCTGACTCGACCCACACTCCACTTACTCCTACTAAGAACTATTAAGTAGTAATCCACGATTGAAATAGTAAAGATGCAATCGTAGTGAAGAAAGGCAGCAAATTAATGAATTTTACATAAATTAATATGAAGTCTGTGTGGTATGGGAACCTAGTTAATGCTTATAGTTTTAAGTCAATTACTTAACTAGTGTAAGGATAAGGTTTATATCTTACATCAAAATAACATTACTCTCAATGTCGGATATAGACTTGAGCCTATGCCATGTAAGTAGTTTGTGGATGTAAATATGACAATCCTCTTATCTTCTCAATCTCTCTGTGAAGCTTGTACGTATCTTTTGCACTATTTTTATAATTTCAGTCATTATATATCTCCATCTTGTACACGTAATTTCTGACTTAGTAAATGGTTATCCATTGCTTACTCCATTATATATATATATATATATATATATATATATATATATATATATTAAAAGTCTAGATGCAAAAGCTTAGCAGCTATGAAAGCTAATATAGCCAAAAACTGCCTAACAACTTGTGAGAATATATGTTATTATCTACTCCATTAATTTCTTTTCAAAAAACATATAAAAAAATATCCTATATTTTTATTATTATTTATAAGTAAAATACATGATAAATATTGATATGGTAGAATGTGAATAATAATAAAGGCAAAAATATACTGTTTTTAATCAATTTTTTATTTATCCTTTTTGGTAAAACTCTCTTTAATGTATATCTACTCTAGAGAGAGTAGTATATATTGATGCCTTGCCTTCTAAATCTATTTTAATGAGAGCACTGTACTCCATTAATGTTTTTAATATCTACTCTAATAAAGCCAAATCCTTCTAAGCACCAAGTCTATTTTAATGAGACCCAAGATTTCTGGTAAGTTCCTTAGCTCTATTAGTGATATTAAATTACATGGGAACTTATGTTTGAGGTTATCTGGAGGCCCACGCAAATATAAAAACCAAGGTCCCACAGCCAACTATTGGACCATATTGGTAGTGGCGTCTAGTCATCCAATATCATAAATGTGTTTGATTAATGACCATGAAAAATTGACATCCTCATCCTGTACAAATCTTCCTAACGTCTAGAAGAATCCACTAAAGTCCTACTGAGTAGCCAAAAAAAAAAAAACAAAAAAAATCTTTAGGAAAATTTTCTCTAATAAAAGGCGTGTGATCTTCAAATGCAAATGGTGGTGGGATATCATTTCTCCACTACTCTAAGCAGCAGCACTATATCTTTTTATTTTTATTTTTTATTATTTATAAGTCCAAAGACTAAATATGGGCTGGATAAAGAACTAACCTTCCATAGATACAGCGAACTAAACGTCACTGAGACCTACTCCAAGCCGTCGTGCTGCTAACTGTTCCTCTAAGCTAACTGTATTGTTGAGCCATAAATCGAATCGAACTAAGTCACCAAACCACCAAATAATTTTTTTTAAATATTATTTGATATTGGAGTCGAACTCATAACCACCTTGGACATGGGAAAAGTACCTACCAGCTCTACTAGAGTTGGTTCGTAGCAGCAACACTATGACAAATATTTTACCTTTTCAGTTATAACTATCAAGTGAATAAGATGAGGTGAAAAGTAGGCAATAGGTTTTCCCAGCCTAGTTCTACTAGGATTAGGTCGCTCCTCGTCCCCTCTTTCTAGATGGCTTACTCTGGCATCGACAATCTCTCCACTCCTTTTCCTAGCCTAGTGACTCGGAGAAGGGAGAGATTTTTCTTCCATTTTGGGTCTTCTTCACTCTCCTTATTTTTTTTTTTATCTTTTATGTCTTCTTTATTCTTTTCTCTTCTTTTGTTTGGATTCTTCTCCCCTCCTCCAGATACATAGGATGAACATACTCTACCACTTTCTCCTCCTCCCCATGTCTGACCGACTCTATGCCGAGAGACCCAACTGCATCGCCCCTTCCTTTTTCTTCCTATAGACAGGTCAACTACGAAGCGCTCTCCTTTAACCCTATTGTATCTCTGCTCTTCCACAGCCTTAGTTTCTCCTTTCACAGTTTGGCCACCTCCCCATTGTTGCCCCACTCCTCCCCTCATCACCTCTAGACGTTTCTTAGCTAAGCTAGACCCTTTTTTTCCCATGTCGTCGGCTCACTTTTTTGCTTTGCTGCTATTGCTTCCCTGTGCTGCAACCTCATTGTGCAACATTGTCGCAATCGCCACAGCATCTCCCTGTGCCACCATGTTTGCCTACGCCGCCTGCATCCTTGCCACCCACATCTTTGGTCATTCTACAGTCGCTGCCTCCTTGTGTCTCCCTATCGTTGCCACTTCTCTGTCGTCGCCTCCTTATGCAACCACCTCTTTGCTGCCACCGTGTCCTCGCATCACCTTGCACCACTTCGCCTTTATGTCCATTCCATTGCCCTTTGGCTTGGTAGGGCCTTTTGGGGATGGTGGAGTGCCTTTGTCAATTGTTATCCTCTTTGTTTCGCAGGTTATCGTTCTTCAATTATTGTTATCACATCGCCCCCTCATCCTTCTACTTCCCTAGCATGGTTGCAAGCCATGTTGTAGGTGCCTCAGTTAGCCCTAAGCATTTAGATATTGTTCTTTTGTGTTCAAGCCTTGCTGTAGGATTATGGTCTTAGGGTTTCGGGGTTTTTTTTTTTAAATCTTAATTGGAGAGCTCTCATTGTTCCTTCATTTGATGATCCATGACGAAACATATTAAGATGACTCAAGGTCCTCCGTTTTTGTGAATCTACTAGAGTCATGCCCCATTTTTATTTTCCTTGTATACCCACGGGCTTGATATCCAGTTTTATCTTGTAAGCTAAGTGAAGAGTTATATTAAAGAACCATCACTCTATCCTCCTCCTTTTTGTGTATTAAGTTACATTGATGTATTCTTAATGGTCATTGAATTATTTAAACTTGGACTTTCCCTTTTGGAAAAAAAAAATATTAGGTGAAAAGTATACATCGAAATGTGTTGGGCACTAGAATTTAGATGGGCCAATAATACCCTAGCAATTATTTCATCCAAACCCATCCACATTTTGTCTGGTACCGTTACACCCATACATGAACACCTCGCCAAACTTGCTATACAAATGCGTCACACCCCAATCTCCACGTCTACACAACTGACAACACTGCTGCTCTCTTATCAGCCCCCCTCCCCTGTGTACATCGCCCCAGATACGAACTCCACCACATCGGGAAAAATTAAAATTAAAATTAAAATTAAAATTAAAATAAAAAAACGAAACTAAAATTAAGATAAAATTTTCAAATCAAGGCTCCTTTTTGTCGATAGTGATGACTTGGCATGAAACACTAGAGAGTGGTTTACACGCTAATTTGCACGATCATTAAGGTAAAGTTACTTCGTGGGGGCCCACCGTAAAAATTGCCGACCTCTTGGTTGGGCGGGGCCCACTTCGCACCTTCCTCCCACTTTCCAACCTCTATATAAAGGAGACCAATGTTTTGCTCTTCCCTTCTAATCTTGCTATTTCAATCCCTTTTCGCAATCCTTCTTATTCTTTTAAAAAAGAATTAATTCCAAGGAAAAGAGCCTAAGAGGGGCTCGAATAGGAGCTGGCTAACGAAGCAGGGAAAATACTGGAGACAGAGGAGGAGCGGAACAAGTGGGTGGTGCTCGAACTCTATGACGCCTTGAAGCACCGGGACGTGAGAACCGTACACCGTCTCTTGACCCCCGACATCGAGTGGTGGTTCCATGGGCCCCCAACCCACCAGCATATGATGCGCCTCCTCACCGGCGCATCATCCGACGACGCCTTCGACTTCGTACCCAGATCCGTCGCCGCCTTCGGCTCCACCGTGCTGGCCGACGGGACCGACCCTACCCGCTCGCTCTATTGGGTCCACGCCTGGACCGTGGGGCCCGATGGGGTGATAACACAGGTCAGGGAGTACTTCAACACCGCCCTCACCGTCACCCGCTTCGGTTACTCCTCCGACGTGTCCTCCCCGGCTTCCTCTTCTCCTCCTCCGACGTCGTCGTCCAAGAAGGGTTCACCGTCGGCGCACTGCTGGCCCCTGTGGCAGAGCGATCTGCCCGAGACTCCCGGGAAGTCACTTCCCGGGCTTGTGCTCGCTATTTAGACTACTATATATCTCATATAAAAGAAGATAGTAGTTTGGTAGAATAAGTATTGGTACGATAATAAGGCTCTCCTACATCTTGTTCGTGTGTTTGGTCTAAAGCTGCGTTATAAGTCTAGATATTATGAGTATAAGTCCCTCTTATTATGTATATTATTCTGCTTTGGTTTGCAATAAAAGATGCTCTGTGTCGTTATTTGAAAAAAAAAAAAAAAAAAACTGAGGATACGATCTAACTCTAACCTCTGAACTCTGCGAAATATTCAGTTTCCCGGGTAGAATAAATTAGTATTGTGAGCATACGTGGGGCTCCTACAGACTTATCAGACAGCTAGTTTACACACGTGTACACGTATTTAGTGTTCAATAATTCCGTGGAATTATTGGTGGTTGTGCCTGCCTGCCATGGTACCTGCTGTCGCTTTGACGAATTATATATATATACATACATATATTACTGTCAAATATCTCACAATCTTTTTGACAAAATTACTAATCGATGGACCACTTCATCTTTTGAAATATATGATTGTGATTATTGATTAAGATTGGATTTATCGATAAAGATCCACTATAACCCCATATCCCAAATGACATCTAAGAGACAAAATAATGCCAAAGTCCTCGCTCGAATTTATTAATTTCATCTACTAGGAAAAGTCTAGATAGATATTGTCATATTGACCATGTATTCATATGCATCACATGCTTATGTACTGATAGTTACGATACTTAATTAGAGTGAATAAGATTTCTAAGAGCTATATATATATATATATATATATATATATCGTCGATAGCCTCATACTCCTTTGGGAACTCTACCAGGCAATTCCTTATAGTGCACAAAAGTTAGCGTATATGCTAAAAGTTATACAACTACTTAGCCTATTGATCACTTGTCTCACATCTCTGATAAGAAGATGCCAAGAATAATGATAAGCACCACTGCTTGGATAGCGAATTGGGTGGATTAGTGGAGGAATCAATAAAATTGTTGAGAAAAGGGAGCGCTGACGTGACACAAACAATGGTGAAAGCTCCAAGTTGTCAACTAAAATTCATGACAAAAGAGTTTATTCGTTGAGCTTTTTTATAAAAAAAAAATATTTCTCCCTAGTAAAGGACCTATATTCTGCAACATATATAGCGCCTTAAAAATTCCATAAGGAATATATCTTTGATTTGATGCCATTTGAGGAACAATATTCATATATAATGACAGGCACTATTAAGCCTGTGGGGAGAATAAACAACAAGAGGAGAGCCCGTATTCCATTAGTATATCCACAGACAAGAAATTAATTTGTTCCGTTTCTTAATCCTCTTATAGCAGCATGTCGTTATCTCCTAAACGATTGAATAAGCTCGTCGTTTCATAAGTTTATTGTGTAGGCCGGGAGAGGGGGGTGATTAGAAATGAAGGTAATTAAGAAAGAGACTTGGTTCGTAAGTTTATTGTATGATTGGTTAACCCACAATTTTGGCTGTCTTTCAGAACCTACCAACATCGCCACTGGTCACATCAAGAAATCATGCGATAAAAGCTACCCCAGACCTGCACGCAAACAATAATTTCATTTGAAGGAATACCATTATAAGTGATATGATGATCGCTTCACGTACCTATATCAATATACATCTTCTCATCTTAAGGAACCTATTTCACAATAATACATTGGTGGGCCTGGTCCGGCCCAATGTATATTATATGGCCAGGACTAACCCGGGAGACGAACGCCCCAAGTATCCCAGGGTTTGGCTCTGCCACACGTCCTCTGGGAGTCTCTGAGCCCATATTGGCCACCGAAGTGTTAATGTAATGATTCCACCTTCTATGGCCCATGCATGGACCCAATAGGTCTGCTCACCCTCCCACCCCTCGGGCTCCTCCGCCACTCTCCGCTGCACAAAACGGAACTCCGTCGGCCCCGGCGTCTCTCCCGTCAGTGGCCGCCGCATGTATTGGCACCGCCGCGGCCCGTGGAACCGCCAGTCGACGTCTCGCGCCAGGAGTCGCCGGTCGCTAATGAGTCGTACAAAGACTCCACTAGCTTATTATTTCCCTCATTCCTATAAGCAATGTTAATCACTATAATTGGGATAGTATAAGCTACTGAGTGGTGTGAGTGCATGGGTTATTAATATAGGTGCAGTCCAAACTGAGGATTTTATTTGGGGAATGCTCAAGAGGAGTTTTAGGTGCAATCCGATGGTGGAAGTTTTTGAAATGACAACTTTGCCCAAATAAAGTGTTGTTGGTGTTTGTAGACAAGTTTATTTGTGAAGTTGGGATGCTTCAGTAGCAACTCCTTTGGCTATTGATTCCATGAAACTATTTGTATACGTACGTACTACGAACAGTCCCCTATCTCATCTCATCTCAAGCTCTACTAAAATTCAAGTTCAAGTTATGCCACAAGAGACGGTCATCATCATCTTCTCAATTATTTGCAGGACTCCCAGAAGCATGAATATATCTCTGTAACTTTAGATAAAGTTTATCAGAGTCATCTCCTCGCCTCGATCAACTTAAATGCCACAGTGCAAAGTTTACATCATGAGCCTCTACATTTGATATAAAAACCAACTACTCAGGGGAACTCATTAAAGTTGCACGTTCACACTTGTGGCTCCAGTCTAAGTCCAGCTAATTTTGTCGGTCAACTTAACCTACAATAACTTGGATATATTATTATTAAGAGAGTGAGATGCGTGACCATAAAGGAAGGCCCTTGTTCTCTTAAAAGCTAATTGGGCTGACAATTGCTAGTGGAGCTGGCCCATAGAGTCCGTTTAGCTAAACGAGGAGTTTAGATCCACAAGATTAGAGGAAGCAATAAATTCTAATGCTTTAAGTACATGCTAAGTTACTATGGTATAAGTTTTATAAACTAAACTAGCGTCAATATTTTTGCCCATTTTAACCCTGATATCTTGGAAGTCTATATGTACGCATTAAAACGAGATAATTAAGGCCATGTTAGTCTTGCTACAGGCCAGCATAAAATTTTACAGGTGAGGCCAAAAGGTCTAGGAAGTACATCACATCACACTTTCATGTGGGTGCACCATTGTGCAACGCGGCTAGTTGTGCTTCAATCCTTAATTGATGATATTATTTTATAATAGATTGATTAGGATGTCGTGTGTTTATTAACCAGAATAAAAATATAATATATGAGAAAATAATAAAATATTTATTAAATTTTTTTTTATATATGTTTATATATACTTAATCTAATCAATATTTCTTGACAGAAGGCGTCACTGTAGATCTCTAGCTAGCCTTTTTGTCTGAGAATGATAGCAATAAGTTAAGCAAGAAATATGAAATTGAAAAGGGCAAGTAGACTTATTGTACTCTAATAATTAACTTTCTATATTAGGAGAGCATAAGAGTTTTGGTGGAGGTGAATCGGCCAACATAGCACAATAATATCCTTGGCCAGTAGGATTAGTTTTACTCGAACAACTTCCTTTTTAAGGGGTTATGTGAGCTCGTGGGAAGTTTTTTATTTATACAACATGCATAGATAATAGGATTAACTACTAATTACTCTATTAAATAGTTTTACCATCTCTATTTGATTTTTTTTACATTGATTTCAGAGAAATATATAGTACAGTTACGTAGTACAATTTGAATATGTATGTAATCGCGGATGTACGTCTCTCACTTCCCAATAATATTTATATCGGATGTGTTAATCTAACTGCAAGTAATTCCTTTCTTCTTCGTCTAAACATGACAATAGAATAGCTCGTTCATATCACTCTTTGACCTTGAACAGTTGAACCCTAGAGTTGAAAAGAGTGATCTTTGACCTTCCTTGAGATCTGTGCCCTCGTATTTAACTAACCCTAAATGCATGTTCCATTAAAGTAACTCAGATTGAGTTTGGCACTTTGTTAACTAAGATTATTCTCATAAATGTTTATTTTAGGACTCATGCCTACATCTCTTCTCTACAGCTCAGATATGAACGGAATCATCTCCAAGAGTATAGGAGTGTTATAATTCTGGCGTAGAATTTTTAAGTGCAGGATCCAATACATTATCTTCTCTCTTTCAAGAAGAAGTCGGTGATTTTAACAATGCTAGATCTAACAGTATGCAGACTGTGGTTGTTTGCGGAGTGCACACTTATAGGGATTCAGATACTGAGTTGTGAGAACAACTACCTCTTATTAGCTGTGGCTTTTGGCTTTTCTGAAATCCAACTGTACCTCGCAATTAGCTGTGTCCTGAGAACTACTATCTCTTATTCTATCTTACTGAGATGGCTAACAAGTGGCAGCAAGTTCTTTAACCTCTTGACTTTTTGAAATGGATGTGGATCTTTAATAATAAAAGTGGTCGTTGTTGAATGAGGAGTACTCTACGTAAATTCTTAAACTATTTAACAGATAATAATCTTTTACCTAAAGTTCATGGATATTAAAAATAATAGATACTATCATGAGGTTGAACTCGACCTCCACTTGATCAAAGGGCAGAAAAGATAAAAAAATTAGATCGAGAAAGGAAAAAAAAAAAAAACCATGCCAACTGACAAAGGTGATCATAAAGATTGGTAGTCGCAACTTTTATATATATTACTTAAAATTTTTAAGAAGGCAATAATGTTAATGAAGCTAAAAGGCGGTAGAAAAGACAATTGGATATGATTTTTTATGCAAGTAGTGGCAAATATTTATTTATTATGTTGAACTACTACGGACCTTTTTTAATGTAAAAGTTGGTAGTCTAACATAGCAATCAAAATATAACTTACACTACTGACTCTTCTAGGAACCTCAGTTTTCCTATGAAATACTTGTCAATGCACAACAATTTAGGTATTCTACTGCTACAGTAAAAATTATTTTCGATGTACAGCTGTTCAATGTTTTCTTCTAAACTACTACACCAGCAAAATCCTTGTCTTTGACGAGAATTCTTAGTGAATTAATTATTTTTTCAATACACTGAAAAATTATGGCAAGGAACTTTTGTCACCAATATTTCTATATAAAATATTTTCATAGAAAATTATTATACTAATATGCTATTGTTTTTTATTATTATATAAAAAAATTATTAAAATTTATGAGGAATTATCGTATGCTTCGGAGAATAGTAAAATAATTCAACTCATAAATTTTTTTCATATCTTTATGATCATATATTTTATCACCAAAATGAATAATACAAGTTAAAATTATAATAATCTTAACTTTTTATATATATATATATAATTTAGTCTATATTTTTCTCATCCAAGGTCCAATTACATCCAACCAGAGTTATTATATATCCAAAATTATACTTTGGTTACAATGTTATTTGATAAATAAATTATTAAATTAAAACACAATATTTTCTGAATAAGTCACTTTTCTGAAGAGCGAATTCTCAGCTGTTTAGGAAACCAATTAATTTATTAAGAATTTTTGATTGAGACAGCGATTTTATTATTATAGTAGTTTAACAGTATTGTAGTTTGGGAAATTATTTATCCTGTAGCAATAATTTAATTAAAAACTCATTAAAACTGGTCATAGTCATAGACTATAATATTTGGTTGAGAGAATTCTACTCTTAATCGTACGTAGTACTATTGCAGCTACCTTGCCTAGATCTATTATAAAGTTTATAATAAAGTTTGTTCTAGTGAGAGAAGAGGTGGGGTTTAGACATTAATTAGGAAGTCAAAAGTACTAAACCCTAGTAGTTTTATTTATTTTTCTTCAGCAATCTTTGACCCCACTGCTAGTTTACTACTTAAAACGTTATGCAGTCTAATATCATGACAGCTTGAACAAGTAGACAATTAAATCTAAAATTTCTCAACTTGTTTGCCTTCCTTTTCACCCATTAGCTCATGAGGTATTTCTTTTGCCATTAAACAGCTGCGTTTTTGCTGGCAAGTAGTCAAAGTAGTTCATATTAGTTGAAAACGTACTTTCTAAGATACCAAAATCATCAATAATTTTGATATTAAAAACTGTGAACGCCTCTTTGTAGCAGCTGAGGGATGAGTTCACATATATGAATGGATTATGACTTGGCTTATCCCCTGGCAGACTTCACTTTTGGAAGAAGCCAAATAACATATCCAATATATAGTATTTAATTATATAAGTCTTAGCTGAAAAAAATAGCATTAAAGTCTAAAATTTATAGTCAATGATCGATCGTCCTACGGCTTGTGTGAAGAGAGAGTATGACTGTGATGGGGGATTTGTGCTGATCGAATGGCTCATAATCACGGATTTTTCATCCGATCGATTCTCATTGATCATCGTAAAGTTTTAATGTAATCGGAAAATGTGGTCAAAATATTTTTCTTGTTGTTTAAGTATAGATTATTTGTACGAGCAAATGCATATGTTAGACGATTTTTAATACTTGGTTATAACCAATATGTGAACGAAATAATTTTCTAACGTAATTTTCTAAATCAATTTGGAAGAGGTATTTAAGTTAATTCAATTTTCTACTCAAAGTATCAATAATAGATTTATTAGATTAGTTTTAATTCGAATTTGGATCTATAATATTTTACTCAATGTATTAGGTTAGATCTCTTTGGGCGTATATTAAATATTATTATTTTTCAATAGTTAATAACACCCTCGAAAATTGAGATGGTAAGTACATCTGGGAAAATATGAA
This sequence comes from Typha latifolia, assembly GCF_019914945.1. NCBI lineage: Eukaryota > Viridiplantae > Streptophyta > Magnoliopsida > Poales > Typhaceae > Typha > Typha latifolia. Next base: position 1,506,019 of record NC_133087.1, on the reverse strand, counting down.
AGATATATATATATATATATCAAGAATTGCTCACAATCCAATGGGAAGAAGGAAAAAAAAGAGAGAACCGACAAGAGAGTAAAAGTGATTTCACAGGCCAATGAGGTTTCTTGAGGTGGTAACTCCTCCGTCAACCACCAAGTTATGGCCACTGACATACATTGCCTCGTCACTGACCAAGTAAACGATGGCCTCAGCCACGTCTCTGGCCCTCAAAGTTGCTCCTTTTAGCGTCCCCAATTCCCTCACCACCTCCTCCATCTTCTCCATCTCCTCCAACGTCGGGATCCCAAGCGGGGACATCTCCATGTCTTGCTCGTCCTCCTTCTCCCTCCATGCGTTGACCAGCATCGACGTGGCAACCCCGAAGGGGGACACGCAGTTGACCCGTATCCCGTGTTTCCCGAGCTCGCACGCGGTGTTCTTGGTCAGCCCCACCAGCGCGTGCTTCGAGGCTGTGTAGGCGTGAGGGCCGAGGCCGCCGGCCACGCCGGCGACGCTGGCCACAGACACGATGGTACCGGACCGGCGGGGCACCATGGCGCGGGCCGCGTGCTTCATGGCCAGCGCGGCGCCGCGGACGTTGACCGACATGACGCGGTCGAACTCGTCGGGGTCGAAGGACAGAATGCTCTTAGCGGCGGGGGTCTGGCGACCGAGGACGGCGGCGTTGCTGACTAGGATATCGAGGCGGCTGTGGCGGGCTAAGGTGCGGCACATCAGATGTTCGATGTCGGGCTCCTGAGAGACGTCGCAGTGGATGAAAGAGGCATGGGGACCGAGGGTGTCCGCCAGGGAGTCGCCCGCGGCGTCGTCGATGTCAGCGATCATGACCTTGGCGCCATGCCGCAGGAAGAGGCGGACGACCGCCTCGCCAATTCCACGGGCGCCACCGGTCACAATGGCCACCTTACCCTCTAGCCTACAAAATTGCATAAAAAGATTAAGTTTTAATGTATCATATCATATTTTCCTTCTCCCTAATGATCACCAATTACCATTTTGCTAGACATCAAAGGTACTACATTAGTTTCCCCGGAGAAACTACATTCAGAGATTCAAGATTAAAATAAAAAACAATATATAAAATTGGAATTCTATACTGTGTCTATAGATGATTGGAAAACAAGTACAAGAAAGGGATGTCACCTTTTGTGTAGGGGAGCATTTGTCTCCCAGGCCATAACAGGGATTCCTTGGTGGGAGTTCTCAGCCATCACTTCCACAAGGGACATAGTTTCTGATGGTGTGGAAAGGCAGGGGAATGAGAATGAGCTAAAATTGGGGGTACAAGGGTGACCACCAATGTTGCTGGAGGACTCCTCCTGATGAGAGGGTACTTGCAAGTCTGCAACGAAAGAGTCGCAGTTTACATCTATATATATATATAGCGGTTGCAGGATTTGAGAGTTTTCTACCCCTATTAAATACAAAAGGGGGTCCAGAATGGGGAGCTGTGGGCCTCCAGTTTACTTACAGAGTTGCTCTGTCCCTAAATCGCCAGATTTTCGGTGATTTCTATTTTATAAAAAGAAGGGAAATTTGTTCAGAATTACTTAAAATATGTCCTAAATTAGATTTATGCTTTGCATCTCACCCACTTCCAAGATATTGTCCTGGCATCGGTTCATAAAATGCCAGGTTTGTTTTTATACTAAGATATAATGTGTGTGCATCTTTCGTTTATAATTCTTGCTCTGGGAACTGGGAAGTATCATGACCACATTCAATCATCAAATACATATAATGTATGATGTATATCAACGGCCCCTAATATGGGCATTTATTTTTCAAAGAAAAGAATTGCATGTAGAGAGGAGTCTCTTCTCGGAAAGTTCCAAATCGCCCCAATCCCATCATCCCGTGCACATGAGGGTCACAATGCAATATAAGATAAGTGGAAAAAGGAAACGGAAATCAGAGTACCAACGTCACCCAGGATTCTCTTGTACTTTACCTTCTTTAAATATAGATGTATCGCCCAATCATCAACTCAGCTGGTGCTTTAATTAAAACCACCAACATTAATTAAAGTCATCCATTGGTGGATGGGAATAAGGCTCGGCGTCTTTTAATCCAGAGAAGGAAGGGTTGTTTACTGAGGAGATTTGTTTCTTAGCAGACCCATTTTTTTTTTATAAAAAAGAGAGAAGAGAATCCATTGTTGGATTCTGGAGATTTCAGTGCCATCTTTAGATAATTGTCCGAGACTATTCAAACTTCAAAGTTTGCTCCAAGGCTTAGAGTTGTTTGATTTTTTACTTCACACGAGTCAAAGTTTATCAACTTTGCCACTCAAGAAGTTTGAAGAGAAGAAACACACTATCAACTATAATCAAACGTTACGTCCCTGGCTCAACTATCTCCTTGACCATGAACTGGTCCTTAGTGGTGAATGGTCAAAAGAAAAAAACATCGAGATATTACCTAACTTATACCCGTTTAACCTAAAGACCAAGTCCTAAAGATCGCACAAAGTAGTATCCAAACAAATGTGTATAAGAGATTTGGACCTAACGAACCAGCTACCAACTGGATAACAAAACAACGTACAAGACTATATATTTCAAGTTCAAAACCAGACACTCATGGGGAAGGTTTCTTACCCACTTGTTAAAAGTTACCCATAATAAGACAACGAGGAGACCCTTCCGTGTCCCCACTTTTTGTTAGTGCAGGCAAATGCTAAGCTGTTTTGGGGTTGTAATGATCTTCATATTGTCAACAGTTGATATTCCTCTAATAGCATATGAAGCACATTGTCATAAACTATTGAAGGTACTCCTCTTTATTATTGCATTAATTAAAGAAATGAGGATTTCAGAATATATGAAGCATCAATCATGAACATTTTGTAATATTCCGTAAAGCATCGAGATCTTAAAGCTAGCAGTAGCTAAATACCAAATGGCATCATAAAATATGTGTGACCAATCGAATTGATAGACTATCCTCCAGTTGAACCATTTGCATGATCATGAAATGATAGATCCTTCTATATAAAAGATTTACAAGTGGGTAGGTTAGATAAACTCTACTCCTGATAAATAAACTAGGCTGGGCCATGGCAAATAAGAGCAACAACCCTGAACATGCTTCTCATACCAGAGGCTCTTATATTGATATTGCTTTGGAGTCTTCAATCCAAGTACAATCCTAGAAGGTGAAAAATATTTGAATGCAGCTTGTGGGGTGTAAAAGATATCAAGGGTTATATGACTACAGTAATGAGCATCAAATTCTACCCCTTATAAACCGCTAAAAAGTACACCTACGGGCAAGACTATCACTTGATTGCGAAAGGCAAACAAAATCTATTTGCCAATCTACTATCTACAAATTGTCACTCGATCACCAAGGTAATATCGAGAATAAATGAATAAACAATCGACATTTTTCAAGAAAAAAAAATGCCATAACTATTGACATTTATCACATAGAAGCCTCAATATACAAAATAATTATGGTCTCCCTTTTTCCATGACATATACGAGTCTATATTTGGATTCATACAAAAAAAGAAAAGGAAAGAAATAGAACAGCAGAAAATATAGCAAAAAGTAAATCCACTCGAACTCGGTACAACCCAAAAGTGGTCTTCAAGAAGTTTGATTGTATTTGAGACCATAACAAAATTTCAAAATCATGTCAAAGTACTTTAATTGAAGGACATTGAAACATTTAGATGCCCATATGTTTCGAAAAATACTAAAATGCTAACCAAAACTAATTAATCTCTCAGGTACGCACTTGGTTGGCCCCAAACCATACAATATAAGCGGTGATGTAAGGACATTGCCTGATGAAAGTTTTCGATCATCCAAACCAATTTGATTGGTTTACCTACATATAATAGCATCATAGATATCACCTATTTTGTACCCATGATGAATAAAATAGAAAGAAAAATATATTATTTATATTCAAATATCAACATATTATAAATACCATACTCATTAAAATGACAGATCTTTACTATTTTCAGTATTTTGTTGATGTCGGCTTAAAAATATAGTAGTCTGAAAGATACATAACTATATAAACAACTCAAACATCACTGCATAGAATAATTTGGTATGAACAGCTTAACCATGATTGAATTGTCAAATTGTTGGTCCCGGGAGTCATTTATTAACAGTTGAGCCTTAAAAAATTAGCCATAACACTAGCTATAATTCACTCCAATAACAGATACTAATATAGTTACAACTAAAGAACTGTCTTTCCCTTAGGATAGCTATCTTGTAACTTAGTGGTTTTACAGTTAGCAACTTTCTAGGAGAGGATCATGAGACAGGTAGTTTATTGATGACATACAGAAGCTCTACTTAATGATTTAGTCAAATGTTGGCTGGTGGAACAACTTAAATCTTCCCAATCTGAGGATAACCACAAGGCCTTCTGCACAGGGAACAAAGTTTTGACAGGTGGATGTCATTCCTGCAAATTTAGATCATCTTCAGGTCCTAAGAACTCCTAAAGTTCTTCATTCTTTTAAGCAAACTAAATGAAGACAGAGGAGGCTAGAACTTACCTGGAAAACAAACATGAGGTTCTCATCATTACATAGGTCAAATCAAGCTCCAGTAAGAACTTAAAGGGGTCACATCATTAGTGCTTATCCTAGAATCTTGTTGACGACAACAAACCTGCAGGCAACTTCCTCTCTAAAGAAAAAGAAGAGATTAATATAAGAAGACAATAACACAAAAGAAGTCTGATCGCTGATGATGAAATAATGGCACATTCACTAAACAAATCCATAGTATGTTTGACGCAAACAAAAAGCACAAATAACTCAGGAAACATTCATCACCAAAATAAAGGAATTTTGATGGTTTAACATTATGATCCATTAAGTGTGTTCCTGTTCAAAAGAGATTTTACATCATGAAAACAAACTCCATATCAGAAACTTACTGCCACCAGAAGTTTAACAGAGAATTCACTCGAAGGTGTGAGACATCCTACTCCTGGGACCTGATCATAACTTCCTAGTGTGGCCAAGCTAATCAATGGCATTTGATTAGACAATATTGGAGCATTCCCACAAAAGTTCACTATAGGTATAAAAGGATTAAAGGAGGAGATAGATTATAGTCGTTGATGTCGGAAACAGGTTTCATCTAGTCAAAAAGGCAAACACAATCTGATTTAGTACAACCTACTCCTGGGACCTGATCATAACTTCCTAGTGTGGCCAAGCTAATAAATGGCATTTGATTAGACAATGATGGAGCATTCCCACAAAAGTTCACTGTAGGTGTAAAAGGATTAAAGGAGGAGATAGATTGTAGTCGTTGATGTCGGAAACAGGTTTCATCCAATCAAAAAGGCAAACACAATCTGATTTAGTACACTGGCTACCAACTATACTACAAGGCCTCATTTACTTTGAGATTAAAGGAAAATCTAGAATAGCTATTCTAGATTCTCACTTCTAAAATTGTACTTCTTAGCTAGAGTAGTTTATTCTAATATTTATATGTAATCTGGAATAATGATGTAATAATTGTTTTTGATGTAGCATAAAGTTGAGATAAAGTACAAATAAGAAGAAATAAAAATTAAATCAAATGCCCTTGATTTGACATAAACTTAAATTAAAATGTTCTTATTTTTTATAAATATGCATTGCATACTTATAAGTATGCATTAAGATAAGTGGGTAGTAAGAGAGAGGAGATAGGTGAAAATTTTGAGTGAGAAAATCAGACAGAAAAATTAAACAGGAAATTTTGATTTGTGGAATTAGATTGGTGGGTAGTAGGAGGAGAGGAGAGAGAATTTTTTAAATAATTTTGATCAAAGCATGGGTAAAATTGTCAAATTTTTTGAATAGTATTTTTAATCTATAGTAGAGATAATCTGATGTTTCTTTTCTAATCTAGAGTAGTCCCCTAAGCTAGAATAGAAAAAAAGATAATCTTAAAGTAAACATGGGCTAAATGTTAATGTAGTCTAACTCTCATAACTTTCATGTCAGAACATGATGATCCTAACTGTTGAGAATGGATATAGTACTTTGAATGATAGACACTTGAAACAGTCAATTTCATGCAAGCAAGAAGCTCTCCTAGATGAGAAAACAAATTTAATTGGATAAATGAAGACATATGCTAGTGAAAATGGACAAGCAAGATTCTTATGAACTATCAGACACACAAGATTCTAGATCAAACTACACTATCTGAGACTGAAGAAGATACCACAAATTTAATATCAAGCTTTGTGTGAGCTGAAGTTATTCGCAACTCATGAATATGGATGTATGTAACTATAGCAGAACATTAATTGGTCGATTAACATATATGCAGAAAAAGCATGACGAAGAAGCAAACTTTAGACCTTTCAAGTAACACACTTTATGAGAGTTGATCCCTAGGTAGAAGTGGACTATGTGTTGAATATTGATGATGCATATAAAATAAATGAACTTCATCCACTACCAGTAGAATTTCCACAACAGAAAAATAAAGACAAAAAGTAACCATTACCTAGGTGTCCCTGCGGCAAGACTTGGGCAACGCCACCCAGCCTACAAAGCATCTGCTTTAGCTCTTGGCCTGCAATTTCTATGAGCAAATAATTTGTTTGCATTAGTATTTGAAGTTTTCAGACTACTGGTTATTAATGACTTAACATTTGAAATAGAAATACAGTCATGTACTTCTCATTTTTGGAAACAAAAGTAGACCTTTTCTTTCTATGAGTTTTTTATATTTCAAATCGTGGAGCGCTTAAGGACACACATAATGCCTAGGAACTAGTGGTCTCCTATCCATCCTTTCTCATCTAGACACTTCCCAAACATTAAAGAAAGATCAAGAAGGATAAGAGGAAAGAGAGAAAACTACTGTTTTAAGTTCAAATTTCAGATCATTCGTCTATCTTGCAACTTACATAAAAAATGAGTTCAAGTTATATGACAACGTTGACATAATCACCATTGATTCTGCAAATAATTAACAAAATCTCTAGTTAGAAATATATATATATAGTTGTATACCATTATCATCTAAATATTTTGAACAACAGATCAAAGATCATGTATGCTTGTGATTACTACAAAGCACATTTAGTCCTACCACATTATGGTTGGATACCAGATAGAAGAAAAACACAGAATGATACTACAGTAAGCACCTACACCTCTGCATATGAGATACGAGGGCTCCAACATGTACCATGCAGCCCATGCACACTATTTGTAGATAACCCTCAAGACATAATTTAGTAATTAAAAATTCGAATGTTCAAAATAGAGTCTTTCAATATGCCAGCTGAGGTTAAGGGTAGTAGGCAAGACTTGAAGGGTCTATCTAAATCTCACATATTCAACATCCTACATGTACATGTGTAGAAACTAGTCATACTCCAGGGCAGCCTCCTAAAATCAGTGACCAAAGACTTTACTCCATTTTCATTTTAATGAAGATTAAAGACAGATGGATCACTAAGAGAAAAGAAAATCAGCAAATTTTTTTTATGTCTAGCAGATATTAGATAGATTAGGGAATTGATAGTTACCACCACTAGACCAAGAAGAAGTGAATATATGCTCAAAAATGCCAACCATTAGCACGCCAATAGCTCTGTGAATTAGCAGTTACACGCGCATCTTTGATTTTCAGGAAAAGCTTGTATGCAGTCTCAACTTTATTCATCTCCAACAACTTACTGTTCAATTTGCTATACACAACTTTTCCAAGACAAAAGCCTTTATGAAGTGATTCCTCCACCACAAGCACAGCATTGTCAACCTTTCCTATATTACAAAGCCCATTGACAATGAACTCATAAACCTCCTTGTCAGAAGCAAAACCACTCTCTTGCATCTCCTCCCAAATCTTCAGCACCATCCCACTTTTACCAAACCTTGAAAGCCTCATTAACAAAAGCTTATATGCTTTTAAAGATATTTTGCACCCGGCTTTCCTACTCTTTTTATAAATAAGCATAGCAGCATGGGGAGGTCCAAAGCTACACAACGGCTCAATAAATGCAGTAATCATCCCTGTACTAGGTAAAATTCCTTGATCCAACATCTCATCAAACATTTCAAGAGCGTCTGCCACTCTTCGGACCTTTAGAAAAGCATTAATCAATTTGTCATATGTAGAAATATCTGGTGCAAAGTTATTTCTAGACATATTCTTATAATACTCAACGCATTTCTCTAACTCCCCAACCGAAATGAAATTAGAAATTACTGCATTGTAAGCCATGGTATTTGGAAGACAACCCTTCTCCTCCATCTTCTCAAAGACATTAGCAGCATCATCAATCCTTCCTAATCTTCCCAGTGCCTCAATAAGGTGACAAAAAGTAACACTATCAGGTTTCAATCCATCTTTCATCATCATTGTCCAGTAACTCTCTACTTTGTCGACTCTCCCGAATTTTGCCCACCCATCAATAACCACATTGTATGTCGCGCTGTCAAAAGGCAATTTTCCTCTCATTGTGTTAAATAAAGAGCTTGCTACCCCAACATGTGACCGACGGCAAAGACAATGTAAGAGTATATTGAATGACTCCAAATCACAGCTCGCCCCAATCTCGTCCAAACTTTTGAACAATTCAACCGCTTTGTAAACCTGGCGAGCTGCTACAAGACTATCAATTAAGAACTCCAAAGTCTTCGAATCTGGTTTTATCCCATCCTTCTTCATGCTTTGCAATACTTGATCGAAAAACCCAAAAAATTTCCTCCTTCCCAATGCCCTGAGCATCACATTGTAAATTTCAACACCATTTGCCATCTTTGGCTGCTCCACTGCCCAATTAAAGAAGGATACCATAGCCGCCCCGCCAAGATTTCCCTTGTTCACCACATCGGCGAATATCTCCGCCGTCAGATCGACGCCGACGGCGGTTAAAGCGGACTCGACGGCCGATTTTCCTCGAAGCTTCTGGAGGAAAACCCCTCGGAGCTTCTCGTCCGGAGTGAGGAGGCGATCGCCCACAGTCTTTATAGACGATTCTTTAGAAGGTTTTTCGGCAAAAGTGCGAGGGTTCAGGGGTTTGAGATCAATGGGAAGGAGATCGGAGAGCTCTTCGAGGACGAATTGCTCAGATATCGTGGTGGGTTCTTGCAAAGGATATGTGGATAGAAACCGATGGGAGAGGTGACGGGAGAGAGGGTAACTGCGAAGCCCTACAAACCGCAGTAGGGATCGAGACGCCATGAGAGGCAATGAGGACTGAAGAGAGCCCAGTTGGGTCCCAAGACTAAGAGACAGGGAAGAGCTTTCCCGTACGGTTGGATTTCCTTACAATAGGATTTATATTCGATCTCAACCGTCCGATTGTGTATTCCAGCGAGCCCAACTGGTCCAACGTTAACAACAAGTTCCACACTAACCAGAATAAGTGAACGAAGTTTGACAAAATCCAAACCCGCTATGACAACAACTCAACAAGGATAATCCTAACGCCAGAGCCAGAGCCAGAGCCAGAGATGTCCCTAGAAAAGTTAGGTAACCCTACCGACAGGTGGTCCTACTGTTCTATGGCTATCAAGATCCGAATCCAACACCAGCATCGAATAAGAAAGCCTAATCCAGTCGTCGTTCGAACCCAACTCCCGTGCTCCGCTCGTGACATAAGCTATTCTCACCGGTCGCCGTCTCCCTTCCACCCTCCAACTCCGCTCCCTTGGTCTCCACGGATTCCCAATTCCCCACTCACGATTCATCCTCCTCCTCAAAGACTCCATAAAAAATTATTTTCGCAAACCACCCTTATCTTTCCCGAATCGCATCCGGGTCCCTCCCCTCGCCGCGTCTACCTTTATATGGGCAAAAGGCTCCCTTCTGCGGCGAGCCTCGAGGACTACGCTCGTGCTGCGGCCGCAAAAATCCGTAGCAGGAAAGTTGCAAAGCCCAACCTTAGATCTCTGGATTCTACCAAAGAGACCTCCGCCGCCAACAACTCGAAGGGCGGTAACGTCTGGCTCGGTCGGGGAATGGATAACGGTGGAGGAAGGGAAGGGCGAGCGCCCTTGTCGGAGGTGGTGTCGGATTGCGTGCGGCGGTGGTTCCAAGATGCGCTCAAGGAGGCGAAGGCGGGGGACGCATCGATGCAAGTATTGGTCGGCCAGATGTACCATACTGGCTATGGAGTCGTGAAGAACGAGCAAAAGGTTAGACCTTTATAGTTGTTTCTTGTGTTTTAATCGGGTTCTGATGTCGGGTGTTGAGGGTTTTGGATTTTAAGGTTTTTGGAGATGTGGATTGGTTGTGTGACGGGTTTCTTGTTGGTTTTGGTTGTCAAGTTCTCATCTTCCTTGTGGTATGTGGTGTTAATTTTATAGTCTGGTCTACTGCAATAGGAAAGTGAACGTTTTGCAGTGTTCTTTTGCTGTGGTTTGACGCTAAGAGCCATTGGATACTAAGAAAGGAATTAGATGAAGATTGTTGTTTTCTAAACTTAGCACTAAATTGAGTTCTGTCTGTAGGTTTACGAAGATAAGTTGGCCCTTTCAGACATTTATTCAGATAAAACGTTAAATTTTGTTTTGGTTTTTCGTTTCTGATTCATAGGATTAGGGAACAGATACTAATCTCGGCAGAAGAAATCTTGACAGTAAGCTAATCATTTGTGAAGCATTGATTCATCTTCATCTGTCAATAGGACCTGGAAGAAGGTGATAACTAGGTAGCTGACTAGATTTCTTAGTTTCTTAGGAATATATGGATTACTTTTACGATATATTATATAACTGTAAATTTACTTACCTAAGTTGCTTAATATCTTGTTATTTCAGGAAACCAATACTCTCATAGTTGGCTAAGGTAGATTAGATCAAAAGCCAATCTATGGTACACAGGAAATCATTGATGGAATTCAGAAACTACTCTCTCATTTATGAAAATAGATGTTCGTAGCACCCATTCATATTACTTGCCAGTTGCCATGTTCCTCTAGATGTCTACAGTCCCTAGAGAAACTAAAATTGTCTGTAACAAATCTATTATTTTAGCTGATGTGATTTTACACTAAATATGATTGTAAAAAACATGTGGAAGATTGTCTAACCAAGGACCTTGAAATGCATAAAAGAAATTTCTTGGAATCGATCAAACACTATGCTGATAAAAAAAATTCAGATAGTTATTTTATTCAAGCACACCAACTTGATTTCGACCCTATCATACTATAGGTCACATTTGGAGAAAGATTGGGAGGTATCATCAGTGCCTTATTGGTGCTCTCCAAAATTTTCTTGTAGTTAATCAGTTTAAGGTGTTCAAAATTTTCTTGTAGTTAATTAGTTTAAGGTGCTCAAAATTATTTTATCAAACTGAATGAATTCTGGAACGAGAATGTATTATTAGGCTTAACATGTGATAGCTTGGTGAACAGTAATTCATAGTTGCACCAACAATGATGTTGTATGATTTGGTTGTCTACAAGTTTGAAATGATAATTTGTTGCCCTCCTATACATTAATGTCAATTTGGTTGACACACCCCTTCTATGGAACTTCCTTTTAATGTCAGCAAATTATAAGCTTATAACACATGTCAGGCTGTCGGCATGGCACAGTTGTCATGATTTCCTAGTGCCAACCATGCCAATGGACATGAAAATCCATGATCATGGGATTTCTCTTAAGCTAATTTCTTTGTTTTTATGGGATTTCTGGCAATCTGTTCTTTGCTGTATGCTATCTGCATGAGGAATTCAACTTGATATTATGGTTTTTCTAGGGAAGGGCATGGATAGAAAAAGCGTCAAGATATCGATCTGCAGTTTGGAAGGTTGGCGACAAACATCCTGGTTAGAAATTGTTGCTTTTATGGTGCTTCTTTTCCTTTCTCTTGTTAGATTGGTTTAATATGTTTAGGATAACTAAAAGAATAAAAGATGTGGCGCTGATTTTATTCATTCTTTCTAGGAGATGAACTTTTGTTTATTTCCACCATCTTCAAATTTTTGTTTAGTAACCATTGTCGATCTTGCCTGTATCTTGTTTAGGATATAATGCCAGTGACTCGGACTCTGATGAAGTGAAGGAAGACATCAAGTGATGACCAAGTATAGCTTGACTTTGCTACAAGAATGACTAAGTGAGTTCTAGTATCCATGATTGTTTCTACTTGGTTGGCTTTGATCAAATTGGATGCTTTGTAGTTGAATGATATGTTTGTTTTTTGTCCATGCTGCATATGCTGTGTTCTTGATTCACTCTACATATAGTTTGTAAAATCTTTTTATATTATCATTGTAATTCTGGTCACATAATTGCATGTATTGTGAGCAGCCATGTAGCAGATCATGTGCTTCTTTTTGTCAAGCTTTCATGGATATTGTTTTTCTGAGAAAAATGGGTCATTCCCGGTTGGATAGCAAAACGAAATTGAAAGGGAACAAAATGGAAAAAAAAAAAAACAATGAAGAAAGGATAAAGGGGACAATGATGAAGAGCATCTAGAGGAAGCAAAGAGCGAAAGTCTTTCCTGCATATGCTAATTACCTTGATGAGAACCTCATATAGGCATTACTCTGTTGTTGTATTTTCTTCTACTTATTCTTACCTGATGACAACTTACTGTAGACTATAATTTCTGCCATGTTGTGAGCTGGCTTGGAAAGAGCAACTTCTATAGCCCGGTATTCCTATATCAATCACTATTCTTGCTGTCAATGTTTTGACTTCGTAAAATTTGCATCTGCTTGGACTGTTCCAATGCCATTGTATCAAATATCCTTAAAGAATTAATCACTATCTCATCATTCTGCAATCAGAGTTGCGATCTACTAAAGGGCAATAGCTTGATATTGGCTCAAATGTAATCCATGAGATGGCTGACTAAGGGCCTAAATTCTTCTTTTCTTTTTTCCGGTATGTCGCTCCGCAAGCAAGGAGCGCCGCGAGTAGAGCAAGAGGACATAAGTTGAACCTAATATCACGAAGATCCCTTCTGCTTTTAATTCATTACAATACTATCCAATTATGATTTGAACTTTTCAGACAGCTAACTTTGGATTTATCTTGCGTGCAGTGCCTTCCCCAAGCATCTGCTAATGTGAATTAACGCCAATTTGGGAGCTGCCCTGCAATTTGAATCTTGTAAAACAGTGTGAATCTGTCAGCATGATTTGTTAGACTGATTAGGAACTCTTGTACAATGCCATAATCAAGCGTCTGCTTGCTTCCTCGCCCTTTTGACTTATATGGTGTTTTTTTTTCCTTTCATTAATAATGAATTTGGTTTCTCCTTGTCAGTTATATTCGCTGTTATGACATTTTTGATCAGTTGTTTGCTAACAATGATGGTTGCACAAATGAATTGCGTGAATGTTTATATGTAAGAGAACATAACTTTACTAATTATATTCACTTTCCTAAATTTTACTTGCAAAATAAGTTGCTTTCATTTGCCTGGATATTGTGGGAAAGAAATTCCCAGTTTGATTGCCATGAATGCTGCAACTACCACAATTATTGTGCTCTAGATCTGCAACCTGATGAGGGTTCCTCCTTGCAGGGGCATTTACTACTAAGTACTATGCTCTATGATGCCTGTGGCCTGTACCTTTTCATATTGGACTTTGAAGAATAATTTCAAGAGTTAACTTGGTAAACTTCACATCCTTAGCAAATAGCTCAAAGCGGTTAAATTTCAATGGATCTTAACTTGGATTCTCAAGTTTGTTGTCTTATTTCTCTAACATAGATGTAGTTATACATCGGATGTCAGAGACTCAGATGTACCGTTTTCGTATTTTTATCAATTTAATTGTATTTTATCTAATCTCTCCTCTTCCTATCCCAATGGCACCACAATTATTCATTTCGAAGCAACCCCTCGCAAGTCAAACCACTCCCTCCCATAAATTATTATAATAACAGTTCCTATCGTTGACCCAATTAACATGAGACAAAGTTTTTAGCATATAATATCACTTGATTTCTAGGTCCAAAGATCCAATCAGAGTTAATTACTACAAACTGATAATTTATGTGATCCAATACAAGGCTAAGGAGTGGTGAAAGGTATAAGATATCCATTTTAGAAAACATAAAGAAGAAAAAATCCATCTTTCTTTTGGCCCACAAACCGGCAAACGCATCATGTTATCTATAGAAAATTTTCTCTCTTGGGTCCCCTAACAACAATCTTTTAACAAATCTAGTTTGTATCCTGCATGGTTCATGCTTGTTATATATCCTTTAATTCCTTCGCACATCTAGTCTTCGTTTTCTCTCTTTTCTTTTCTTTTCCCTAATTGGGAATTTCGTGTAATATGGCATCAGTAAGTATCATCGTGATCAGATAACTAGGCGGCAGAGGAAGAAAACCAAGGAATCAATCTCTTTTTTCGGGTATTAAATCCAACGTTTTCTCAAAAGAAAGAAGAAAAAAGAAGAAGAGTGCGGCATGGAAGCAAGTTTAAGGCAACCTCTCGTTCCAGATTGTAGTAGTCATCCACTGAATCCATCACTCATCAAGCGCATGTACGTTGGACATTTCCTTGCAAGATGGGGTGCAAGGTAATCCTCTCTCTCATTCCTTTTTCGTTTTCGTTTTTGGTCATGCCAATCTCCTAACTATGAATTGAAGAACATGTGCAAAGTCATCTCTTATAATTCACAGACTCTCTGCTCTGTTCTTGATCTGAGGATTATGTGAAACAGAAGGTATTTATGTAGTAGAGGTGAAAATTTTTGATGTATCTATGTTTCAATGCTATAGATATGCCAATGTAAGATGGTGGCGATTATCAATTTCGTCCATATTAGAACAGAGAAGGTTGAGGAAACAACCAAGGAGGATGGGAACATAATCTCCTTATTTCTCTTTTGTTATAACTAGAAGTAATCGATTTTATTGCAACATAGAGTACTTTAAAGTTATTCTACCAAACATGACGTTTCTCAACGATTTAGTGGAATTTTTTTAAAGTTTTTCTACCAAACACGTCGTTTCTCAAGGATTTAGTGATATTCCAACTTAAGAATGAAAAAACAGCGAAGTCATGCTACCACATCTTACTCTTTTTCTTTCTCTTGGTTTTACAAAAACATGAATGTGTTTTTTGCTTCTGTGGATGCCAACAACTGCTTATTGCTGGCCTATAGAAAACTTTTGCTTCTAATTCCTTCACCACTGACAAACCTTTGCTACCAGCATGTAGTTGCCCATAGATTAATAAGGATGTATAATGAGGAATATTGTTTTGTTAAGTCAACTGATGACCTTACCATAATTTTTCTTACTTTTAACTGTTAAAGTATAATATAGCTTGTTTCTAAATTCTAATTGGTTGATCTTTTTAGTTAAGATTGTATTGGAGTCAATGCTAGCCCTGTTTGTAGTCTCAGGCCATGGTTCATCTCTCATCACCTGCCATATTGTCCGTTCATTTGCCATCCTCCTTTACGTACCATTTATCTTATTAAGCGTGCCTCTATATTTTTATCAGCGACTTTTTTGACCCTATTTCTAAATTCTAAAAGTGCAACTTAACTTTCTTTCTTGCAGAATGTGGGAGTTTTCAGTTGGACTATACATGATACATATTTGGCCGGAGTCATTACTCTTCACAGCTGTCTATGGTGTGGTTGAGTCTGCCTCTACAGTCTTATTTGGTCCTATAATTGGAACACTGGTAGATAGATTGACATATCTGCAGGTGATTAGCAGTTTGGACAGTTGTTGTCTGCATAAACTTCTTAACATTGGTATCGTCTTACATTGTATCCTTTGATTAGCAGGTTCTTCGTTTTTGGTTGTTGACTCAAAGTCTGTCATTTGTCATTGCTGGAGGCTCAGTGACTGCACTATTGTCCTATTATGGTCTGAAGTCTACTGCGATTCTGATTTTTATGATATTAGTTGTCATAACTAATATTTCTGGAGCAGTTGGTGTGCTGTCAACTCTTGCTGGTACAATATTAGTTGAAAGAGAATGGTATTATATGATACTTCCTTGTTTTGCACAATCCAGTCCCTTATCGTGAAGTTCTTGAGGATTTACCTAGCATTTTCCGGTGCTTATTGGAAGTCTCATTGATTGATTTATTTAGGAACAAGGCTACTGAAACAAGAATTTATGGCATAGATATGTCTCTCCAAAATTATAATTTTTGATAGTTTCTTAAGCTACATATGTATCCGTATAATTCTGCATATCTAATACATCTGCGATGCTTTTTTATGTCCATGATATTCACTTCTTTAATTGCAGGGTGGTTGTGATATCCTATGGACAACCCCCAGAAGTACTGACAAGAATGAATTCAGTCATTCGAGGGATCGATCTGTCCTGTAAACTATTAGCTCCTGTTTTCTCTGGATTCATTATCAGTTTCATATCGCTGAAAGCTTCAGCAATACTTTTGGTTCTCTGGAATATAATCTCTGTTTGGTTACAGTATTGGCTTATGACATCTGTGCTCAATGGTATACCTGCACTCAGTGAAAGCAACCAAAGGAGGAGCAGTAAAATCATTTCTACTGATTCACTAGAGAGTTCACCTATTTCTGAGGAGAGTGGGAGTTCTATTTATCTTGATCAAAGGAACCTCGAAACAGATGCACAAGATTGGAAGGTTGCAATGATAGAAAAGCTCTCCCTAGTTCCATGCTTTGATTCTTGGGTCGTCTATTTGAGGCAGGAAGTGGTGCTTCCAGGAATTGCTCTAGCTATCCTTTATTTTACTGTCCTAAGGTAATTAACTAATTACATAATTTCAGCTTTTGCTTTCAGAAATAGATTTAGCTTTCTTTTATTTTACTCCACTGATACATACATATCTCATTAGCTAAGTAAATGAATTGATACATATGCTCTTCAATTCAAATGGAACATTTTGAGGTCATATTCACCTCTATGTGTCATTAATAAAAGTCATTTAGAGACTTATCTCTCGTGACCATGACAGCTTTGGCACATTAATGACTGCAACCTTGGATTGGAAGGGCATACCCGCATATGTTATCAGTCTAGTGCGTGGAATCAGTGCTATTGTAGGAATAGCAGCAACAGTGCTCTACCCGATTGTGCATTCATGGATATCAACAGTACGGACTGGATTATGGTCTATCTGGGTGCAGGTATATATTCTGTCACCAAATTTTAACGTTACAGAATGGAACTTTCTTATGTATAAGCTGATACATTAGATTATTTTCTTTTTATGTTATACCCGAACATAGTATCATATTTCTGATGTCGTATTCATAGTTGCATCCTAATTCTGAGAAAACCAACTCAAAAATAAAAAAAGCTTAACACTTACAGTTGCTTATGGAGTGTCTAGTACCTCTTTACCATTTGTTGCAATCAATATGTTTTGGAAGAAACTATTGTTGATAATCTTCTCTTGACCAGTGGTCCTTCTTGCTAGTCTGTGTTGCTTCAATTTGGGTTACTAGTAGCATAACTTCAGCGTGGATGCTAATGGGTGGAGTTGCAGCATCACGTATTGGATTATGGATGTTTGATTTAGCTGTCATGCAACAAATGCAGGTATAGTATACCGTTGACTTATATGACAAGCAGTTCTTTATATCTGAAAACACTTTAATTCTGAAAAGGTCATCATAGCATCTTCTTTCTTTTCAATTTATGAGGCAGGAACCTAAATTTGAAAACAGCAACGAGTCAAAACTTTTGTGTTTGGAATCTGATGGGTAATATTTTCTCACTCTGCAATTTTTGCACCTTCTCCAGGATCATATTCCAGAAACTGATCGTTGCATTGTTGGCGGGGTTCAAAACTCGCTTCAATCTATGTTTGACTTGCTGACTTACATCATGGGTATAATCATTTCAGATCCAAAGGTATGTGGTAAGAAATGCTTCTTTTCTTTGGTTTGGTCCATGACTAATAAAATGACCAGTGTTTCTCTTACTATTTTCTTCTTAACAGGATTTTGATCAATTGGTTATCTTGTCATTTTTCTTGGTAACATCAGCTGCTCTGATTTATACTTTCCATGTATATCGAGTCAGGAAGCACCTTTTCCATTTTGACAAACTCCTCGCGAAGTTACATTGGTGAGTAAAATTTATTTAAATCAGTCATATTCTGCACCTCTTATCGTTGTTCATTGTCTTTAACTAGTTAGAGCTCATGATGTTCCAGGCGTGTCAGTCAATTTGAACCTTCTTCATACAGATAAAGAAATGCTGATGCTTCTTATGTATCTAGAAGATTATCTACTTGGTTTATATATTTTGGTTATCTCTGGTTGTTTTTTGGGTGGTGTTGCATTAGTTGTGAGTTGATACTTTCCTCACTGGTTATGTTTTTGTTGCTATATATTGTGGATCTATTTCAGATAAATTCACTTTCTTCTGTCTTACGAACAGAGTGATGAGAGCTGAAGTGTTCTAAGAGTCTACCAATATTCAGATACCTGAAGTTCTTCGCTCCAGAAACTATCGAGACATGACCAATTGCTTGCGTCAATTTTGTAAAGAATTCTGTAAAGTAAGTCATTGCTAGGAAAAAAAAGACGATTACTTATCGAATTGTGGCAAAATCATATACGTGTCCACTTTTTTATAGAAATAGAAGTTCCGCGTGAGGTATCGAGTCGGTCATTTTCTATCTTGTTTCTTTGTCAATAATAGATGCAAGGGCATGAAAAATATTGGCCACGGTCGGTAATGGTTGGTAGACAGTGATAATGAACGATGGAGGAGAGGAGAAAATTTTGATCACATTTATGATTGTCAATTACCTCAGCTGCCTTGTTGCGAGGCTAAATTATATGGCTTAGGAGACAAGCATGATGTCTATATCTTCGCTCCATTAGATTTACATACAAGCAAGCAAATTAGTATCCCAATTGCTTTTTCAAATAAGGGGTGTTTTTATCTGTGAATAAACTCCTTCCAAAGTGCCAAAACAGGGATAAAAGAGCTCAGATAGTAAAGATGGCAAGCAATTATATTTGCTTTACGTAAAGAAATGCCCAACTAAATGAGTAAAATATTATCTTTTTTCAGGTAATTTAGTTTGTAGAACTACAGTTAGAAGCTTTCATATCAAAAGGTTGTGGACAAGAAACAACGAGAGATTGCGAATAAAAGCACGGACAACTCTACACCTCACAAGAAGAAGATTGAATCTATCACGGGTTCTATGATAGCCTTATCTTCTTAGCAAATAAGCCAAATGCATAGTTGCATCAACACCTTACTACAGTCCGTTTTCACATCAAAACACACAGTTAAATAAGCATAAAGGTTGGCATCTTTTGCTTGGATATAATTCCTCGCTGTCGAGTTTTGATCTGGATTTTAGCCTAACTTATCCCTTTCTAATAACTTGTAGCATGGGTTAACCTTCCCATCTTTTTGTGCAGCTGAGAATAATCTACCCACTCGTGTGTTGACATTTCACAAGATCGAAATAAAAAAAAAGAAAAAGTCTATGTCGAAAAAGTAGCAGCTTCAGCATCAAGCTTCATGAATTTATTGACATATTGATGAATTTCAAGAATCTATATATTGATGTGCTCCAAAGTTTGGTCTCCCCTTAGTCTCCATGTCAAGTAGACTTGGTGATCATCAAGGAAGTATGGCGACTCGATTTGATGTCAATTTGAATTCGTTCCCTGGACTTCAACTTGTTCAAGAACTTGGTCTACTCCTCAATCTGCAAGCCAGACCTTAATTACCAAATTGAAGGATGATTTAGACATACAAATATAGTTGGCAATTAATTAAACATCCTATATAGCTGAGACAGCTAACCCACGTATAACAAACACTTCATAATTATCATCTCAACCACTAAACCAAGTGGTTCTAATAATTGGGATTTGGGCGGGGGGTGGAGGGCGGTCGAAATTACGGAAATACCATTGGAAGCTCGTATACGTCTTCTAGGCTTCTAGGCGGGGATCCCTATTACATGAGAGTCATGGATGATGTAAGGCGAAGTAAGCTCCTATGTCTCCATCGCTGGACCGCATAGATTAATTAATGCCAGCTCGAGATATTTTATAGCATCCCATTCCCAAGAGTGAATGACAAAATTTAATGAACAGCAAAAATAACAAGTTAAAGTCTTGTATATATGTGGTGAAAAATGTCATGACGTAGCTAATGATAAATTATAGTAGGGACATCGTCCTCCTTCCTGGAAGCTCTCAGCCGCCTTGATAACAGTCAAACGCACGAGGTTTGACCAACCATTCACGGTCAAAACTGTCAACTAACCATCGATCATACCCTCCTTCTCAGAAACACCTCTCCCCTGATCTCTTTCCCACTCTCTAATCTTTGGCATGCATATATAACAACAACGACCACCACTTACCTCTTTCTCTTTCTCTAAACCGAAAGCTCCCTCACACACACACACACTCTCTCTCTCTCTCTCTCTCTCTCTCTGTCTCTCTCTTATTTGCCTTCCTCCTGTTACCTCTCGCTTCTCAGCTAGACATCTATTATATGGCTTCTTCGACAGGGAGTTTAGAGGCCACAACTAATTCCCACCAACCTTCCTTCTCCTTCTCCTCTCCCTTCGCAACCTCCTTCTCGGAGCTCCTCGCAGGAACCTTTGATGAGCACATCGGAGACCGGTCGACGTCCGGGATGCTGCGACAAGGAGGTGGCATACCAAAGTTCAAGTCCATCACGCCTCCTTCACTACCTATATCACATACTCCTTTCTCCCCTTCTTCCTATTTCTCCATCCCCGCCGGCCTTAGCCCCACCGAGCTGTTAGACTCACCAGTCCTCCTATCCTCCTCTAATGTAAGTATATAGGCGAATTCAATTGAATTAGAGCTTCTAATTAATCCTTTCCCTGCTTTCTATTTGTTTAGCTGATTTATCTTTCATGCATATATAATTAAATTTGATCTTGTTCTCATAGGTAATTAAGAGTTCAATCTAAAGATTTTTCTTTCTTTTTTTTACAGATCTTGCCATCTCCAACCACTGGTACTTTTCCAGCACAGCCTTGGAAGCTTAACTTTGCTGATACCCAACAAGGGCTGAAGGAGGAAAGCACAGCAGACTATGACTTCTCTTTCCAAACCAACAAAAAGCCCCAAAATTCCCAAGCAGCAACCTTTAAGGTAAGAGTTGGTATTATTTGCTACCAGTGTGGGTTCCTTGAGTTGTTCAATTTCTGGATCCAATTTGCTTACAAGACTCAATAAATACAGGAAGAAGCCCACGAAGGACAGCAGCAACAATGGAACTCCTATGAAAGTAATTCTGGATTCTCTTCGCAAACTTCGAACAACAAGTTTGAATTCGCCGCGCCGATCCGAACGAATTCTTCTGAGATTATTACTATTCTTGCCGAATCACAAAGCAATAACGGCAACCGATTCCAGTCGGACGCCGACCATTCTGATCACGCTTTTCAGGGCCTTAAAGAGCAAAAGAAATCTGATGATGGATATAATTGGAGAAAATATGGACAGAAACAGGTGAAAGGAAGTGAGAATCCGCGGAGTTATTACAAGTGCACATACCCGAATTGCCCGACAAAGAAGAAGGTGGAGAGATCTTTAGATGGTCAGATTACAGAGATTGTCTACAAGGGTACTCACAACCACCCAAAGCCTCAGACGAAAAGGAAATCAGCTTCTTCTCAAGCTATTTCGGAAGCATCAGACCATTCATTCGGCGCGCGATCCGGGACGCCTATTGATTCAGTAGCAACGCCGGATAATAATTCGTCAGTTTCTTTTGGAGATGATGATGTTGATATCAGCCCTCAGAGGAACAACGCTGGGGGAGATGAATTGGACGAAGACGAGCTCGAAGCAAAGCGCTGGTAAGCTTCTTTTGTGATATAACTAGTATTAAGAATTGATCATGGTGAAGTAGGAACTGATGTAGGAATTTGGATTGTTCAGGAAAAAAGATGGCGAAAACGAGGGGATCTCAGCTTCAGGAAATAGGACAGTTAGGGAGCCAAGGGTGGTGGTGCAGACCACGAGCGACATCGATATCCTTGACGACGGGTACCGGTGGAGAAAATATGGCCAGAAAGTGGTGAAGGGGAATCCAAATCCAAGGTAACAAAAGAACTCCTTTCCATCGCTGCCAACTATGAAACGCTTTTAACTTTCGAGCCACACAAATTTTGCCATGTGTTCTGATGAGTTCTTTGATTTCCGATGTTGCAGGAGCTACTACAAATGCACGACGGTGGGATGTCCGGTGAGGAAGCACGTCGAAAGGGCATCGAACGATCTGCGATCGGTGATCACGACGTACGAAGGTAAGCACAACCATGATGTCCCTGCAGCCAGAGGAAGTGCTCTGACCAGGCCTTCGGCAGACAAAAATGGTAGCGGTGTCATGGCAATAAGGCCTTCAGTGATCAATGGCAACTCTAACCATGTTGGTCTCAATGCTCTCGTCGGTGGAAGGATCAACGCAGCGCCGAACAAGTTGGAGATGTTGCAGACTTCAGGGAGTTATGGATTCTCCGAGATGAACTCCTACATGAATCAGCGGCAGCAACAAAGGCAAATGGAGAGTATGTTCCCAAGAACCAAAGAAGAACCCAGAGATCTGTTTCTCGAGTCATTGCTCTGCTAAAGTTTGAATTCTGCAGTCGATAGATTTCACTGTATATTTCATAGAGTGGTGTTGTATAAAAATGAATTTAAAAGACCTTTTAAGTTTATTTCATTACTTCATTTATTTGAAGCCTTTCAGAGCTTAATCCCAGACCTCTCATCTTATGCAGCAACTCTGTTTTATAACAGAGAGATTTAAAATGCCGTCGGAGATTCCCCATAGTAGCTGGTATGATTTTGCTTCTCCTTTACACACAGTTATCACACTTACTGCCACCAAGGAACAGACGGATAGTTATCACCATTGACTTGTCACACCATAGTACGCGAGAAGTAGCGTGATGATCAGGGATACATACGCATGCCCTATGGACTAATCAACTATTCAAACAGTGACATCATATATTTAACGTTTTAGAGCCCCCAACCGATCGCTCTTAAAAACAACACTATTAAACGTAAGACATATACGTAGTCACTGTACAAGCACGAGAAAGAATAACAACTACTAGACATTATATATAAGTTTGTTTAGATAGTCTAAACCCAGATATAAGAGCTGAGAGAGCAAGAGTCACAAAGGCCAAAAAGGCCATGCTGATAGAAGCCGCAGACGAATCAGTGAGCGTGTTATCTGTTCCTCCTCGAATGCTATTTGTAATAGGAATAGCAGCGGATAGCGCAGAGATCAACAGGTATGCAATCACCTGGAGTAATAAGAAAAGGATTTCTTAGTTAAAGATAGCATGTATCTCAGTCGGGGTAGACTTTATTCTTATCTTTTGTGGCTCCCACCAATAGTATTGTATAATTTACATGGACAACGTACTATCTATCCACCTCACCGATTTATTCGTTCCTATTCCCGAGACAAAAGTAGCTTCCTCCGCATGTACTTATCCAGAGAATTTAGACTTAATATTAAAATCCAATTACAACCAAAGTGCGAATAACCCACCTGATCTCCAACAAAATCCACCATAAACGCCGCTTTCTTCGGCACTGGACGGTTTGAATCCTTCCTACCAGTAAGTCGGTACACCTGCCTCACCAACTGAACCGTCGAATACAAGAAGGCTAATGCCGCAATCGCCAGAAGATACCTACAACAAGAAATTTTGACGAAATAAGTCCAATACGCAATGAGGAGTTCGTTTAGGCCTAACTCTAACCTGTACTCCTCGTAGTTATAGAATTGGCTCCAATCGCCGTGCCTGTTCGTGGCCATGACGACGGCGGAGATGAAGGAGAAGAGCCACGTGGCAGCACGGAGGAGCAGCGGGCTCCTGTCGAGGAGGTCCTCCCGCCTCCACCGCCGCATCACTGCCGCCATCCGCGAGCCCGGGCGCTCGGCGGTGGCGGTAGCGCCGGCGGCCGAAGAGGCCTTCTCGAGATCCAGAGGAGCGGAGGATTCGGGTAGTGTGTCCGGCGCTGGTTTCGTGACGACGCCGACGGCGGCGGCCATTGTTGGGGCTTGGACTAGGCGAAGAGAAGGTAATAAAGATGGGACTAGTGGCAGAAGAATAGGAGTTATCTGCTTTAAATTCGTAGTTATGCTGCAGCGAAGCGGTCGATATAATTTAAGCTGAGCCTAGCTATACAGTGGAAGCTTCGAAAGCGGAGCAAGGAATGAGAAGCCTCGGGAGAGAGGACACGGGAGGAAGAGAGGTTATTGACACGTGGATAGTGTAAGATTCCTCCAACTATGAAGCGTTACGGCCCATATGGCCCATAAAAGGCCCAAAAGATTCTTTAAAGTTCTCCTGAGGTCGACGAGAATGGAAACGAGTCTCCATGAAGGATTACCCAGTTATAGATACTAGACATAGCACCTTTCTGATTCGAATATTCTTTTATCATCATCTCAGTTATCCAAATGACTCAATATTCGAAGGGCAACGTAATCCTTCCTTACCCAATCCAAAGGACTACCTGAGTACCTGACCAAGGTTAGGTCAATGGACTAAAGCAAAGAATCCAGCCAACCATGGGCCCACAAGAGAGACCAAGGAATTGGATGAGCTAGAAGGTACCCTATCCTGTTCGAGAATGGGGTCCAAAGAGGGCCCTCATTTTGTCCAACTTACCATATCTATCCATGCCTGATGATGTTTAAGAAAAGCGACTTCATGGGCTGTTGTGCATCATCAACAGATAACTTTGGTAGCATGGCCTTGTCTCTCAAAATTGTCGTACCCCCATACCAAAAATATGTAAACAAAGAAAGAGAGTAAAAAAAATGTGATAAACCAACTCACATTGCGATTGTGGTGGCCCACCACTCCTCACGCTTTCCGCGTCAAACCAGCCACGCGGATCACTAGACCGGATATGGGTCCCATTTAATTCCAGTTGGGCTCCATGTGGCCGAAAAAATTAGTGAATAGCCCATTCATCTCTCCGGGCCCGCATGCTTACTGGACCACTCGCTTGTAGCTGTAGTAGACACAGGTAAGACGCATGGCTTAAAGGAGAACAGATCGGGTTCCACCCAGCTGTGCCTACGGGGTGGGGGTTCATGGAGATTGGAGAACCTTCCTCCCTGCCTCCTATTAATGCTCTCCTCTGCGTCGAACGAAGTGAAACGAGTCAGAATCTAACGGCCGAGATATGAGATTGACGGTGGTTGCCATTCGGTTCGGTTTAAGTTGAAACTTTTCATGGCCTTTTCTGTGAAGTAGCCGTTGGGTCTTCGCTTTTGACTCATCACGTGTCATATCACTGACGTAGATTCCACCTGAGTACGTCTCGAATTGGGCACGCCTCAATCCGAACCCGCAATGTAAACGTATTTGACTCGGATCCAGATCTACAGCCCACCGAAACAAGGTTACCGAAAGCCGTCAAATCGAGCCGAATTCGGATGAACCTGTCCGTGTCCGAGAAGTAATGGCATATGCGATATTTCGACGAACGTCAGCACTATATATGTAATAAACTAGCCCTTGGGAAAGGGAAACGCGTAGAGAATTTAGAGATTTATGTTCTTCTGATAATAGCATATTAACTTCCTTCTCCACCGCCGTCTAATACAAGAGGAGAAGGAGAGCCGAAGAAGAAGAAGAGGATGGGAGGAAGAAACGGCTAAGGATCGGAAACTATTCTTACAAACCTCACATCATGAGTTCCTGTTTTGCCCCCATCAAACCCTTCTATTTCCAATCCCTGCTCTCCTCTCGCCCCCTCGTCGGCGCCAATCACACATCTGCCCGCTTCTGCTCTCGCTAACTTCCGTTACCGCCACAGTTTGGGTTGGGTTAAGTGCTAATTTTGTCTTATTCGCCGGATCTCCTCTCCTTCTCCCCCATGGAGCCGGCGGCGAAGCGGAGAAAGGTAAGCAATCTCCTCGTCCGAGGCCTCCTCTTTGGCGTATTCATCCTGCTCCTCCCCTTCGTCTACGTCGTCACCATCCACAGCAGCAACTGCAGTTCCAGCGACTTCTGCCTCTTTTCCTCTCCAGGCGCGGCCGTATACGGCGGCGGCGGCGGCGGCGCCGAGTCTAGGAATGCGGCGGTGTACTACTCCTCCGTGTTCAGCGACCTCGTCGCCGAGGGTTTCCTGTCCCCTGGATATAAAACCCTCTGCGTCGATACCCCTGACGGCGAGGAAGTCCTCGCTTTGCGAGCAATCGGCGTCGCCGACTCGATCGGAATCGCGAGGAAGAAGTCGCCGCCTCTCGTTCTTGGCGGCGATCTCTTCAACCAGCCCTTCGCCGGCGCCGAGTTCGATTTCGTCTTCGCCGGGCGCAGCCTTGATCGCTCGAAGCGACCGTTGGATCTCGCCTCGGAGATCGCGAGAACGGTGAAGCCCGAAGGGTTTCTCGTGATCCACACCTCCTCCGCCGGGGATCACCACAGCATCCGATCTCTCCAAGATCTCTTCCCCGGCTTTAGATCCCTCCGCTTCCGCGAGATTAACGGACCTGATTCCTCCTCAATCCTCCGTCAGATCGTTTTTCAGAAGGAATTTAGTCTGGATAATTCCCATCATTCTTATTCCGGCAATTCCACGAATAAGTGCTCTATTCCCGACCATAAGCTCCATATCTTGCAGTCTGCGGAGGCACTCATCGAAGAGGAGCCATTGAAGCCATGGATTACACTGAAGAGGAATGTTAAGAATATTAAATATCTTCCTTCATTGGTCGATATAAGCTTCAAGAGGAAATATGTTTATGTTGACGTCGGCGCCCGGAGCTACGGCTCGAGCATAGGCAGCTGGTTCAAGAAGCAGTATCCCAAGCAGAACCAAACATTTGAAATCTACGCAATTGAGGCGGACCGAGCCTTCCACGATGAGTACGCCTCCAAGAAAGGAGTCCATTTGCTACCTTTCGCCGCCTGGGTGCGCAACGAATCCCTGACATTTGAGATTAATCGCCACCCAGATCACAAGGATGATACTGAAGGACGTGGAATGGGTCGGATTAGGCCGATCGGAGGGTCTTCTGGTCGTGTCTCCTCCGGCGACGTGCACACGATTCGTGGGTTTGATTTCGCTCAATGGCTGAAGAGGACGGTGTCTGACAAGGACTATGTGGTGATGAAGATGGATATTGAGGGGACTGAGTTTGATCTTGTGCCGAGGCTATTCGAAACAGGGGCGATTTGCTTGATTGATGAGCTCTTTTTGGAGTGCCACTACAATAGGTGGCAAAAGTGCTGCCCTGGAGAGAGATCACCCAAGTATCAGAACACGTATGGGGACTGCTTGAAGCTGTTCACTTCACTCAGGGAGAGCGGCGTGCTTGTTCATCAGTGGTGGTGACCAGTAAATAGTTACAGCACAACACACAGATCTTTGGTTACAGATAAAGCTCCTGAAGTATTTACTTGGTTCTTCATTTGTTTCTTTAGACGAATTACTTGTTTATGTCAGTTCATTATAGTTGAGAAATCTATAGCTTCTTTCCATTCTTCGAATAACATACTGCTGCTTAGCAAAATTGATGAAATCAATTTCTTTTAGTGTAATTGTATTAGTTGTTCTTGCAACTTGTAATGGATCTTTTCTTTCATAATTTAAGCCATCCTTTAGTCATGTAGAATGTAATTCCTATGTCAAAGCTAACCGAAGAATATTCTATTGGCACTTCTATATCTGTGCTAGTAGAAGTGTTCAGTCCAGTCCAGTCCAGTCCTGTGTGCTTTTCTTTTCTTTTTCTTTTCTTCCTACCTTTCTTTTTCGGATATGTGGTTCATCTGAGAGTCTATTTTAACATGTTCCTTGATGGAATACCAGTACATTGATGCAGACCACCACTAGAACATAAAGCCTAAAAACCTTTTCTTGCTCTCCATGTTTCAAAAATCCTCCCTATTGCCATGCTTCTTTGAGAAACAGTAATAGTTGTTGATTCAGTAGATTGAATGATGTAAAGTTTGATTATACTGAAATGATGATGGCTGTATATTCGGAAAGAATGAGGAAAAAAGCTGTGAACTTCTCTAGCATCACACTATTGGAAGTTTGCTTCTCTCTCTCTCAGTTATCTAGACTGATTTTTATGTTGTTTATGATGGCTGTATAACACTAGCAAATAAACTTTAGTCTTCTCAAACGCTAATTTAACAAGCTATCTTACATTTTCTTGACAAAATGTTGCAAGAAATTTCTGTGCAGAACATCGCATGCTGACATACACAGTGCGTTATATTATTGCATTGTTACTGTCTTTCTGGGTAGATGATCTATAATTAGTCCTTGATAATTGGTTTGCTCTTAAATTAATGCTTCTTATTATATTTGTTCCTCAGATGAAACAGGCGACATATTTTTTGGTTTATGCACAAAGGTGAAAGAAGATAAAGCTGCATTAGATTATTACAGAAATTCTCAACGCAACTGACTGTACTATTATACAACTTTTCTTCCAATGAAATTGTCCCAAGCCCACAAGAAAATCGCCTAGGGGGACTTGTAGTTGAAAGATCACCCTCCCAACAATCAATTGATAAAACTCAGATCAAATACTTATCTGTAAAAATTTGATGTGAGCTTTGACATGTTAATCTTGAAGATATTGTGGATATCAAGTACTCAGGTGCTTGATTCTGTGTCCTTCAGAATCTATTGGTGCAATACTCTACTATATAAATGCTGGAAAGTTTCCCTGGTATTGGCTTTTAAGTTTTAAGTTATATTATATTCTACTGCCAATTATGTTTCTACTATATCAAGTGAACAGCTGCTGTATTCGATGGATGACACTGATATTGAATCCAGTTTTATCTCTCTTCTTGTTCATTCTACCTGATTTCTTGTTCCAGGTCACAGATTTGCTTTTGATTTCAAACTGTTGTTGCCCTGTTTAGGCCTCTTTTATAGTTACTAGTTTTTTTTTTCTTCTTTTTTTCTTCATCAGAATAATTGGCAGGGCAGCTTCCTAGTTGCTCCAAAATTTTGAACATGGGATGTTGTTTGATTATGAGGTGCTCCAAATTTTTGATAATGGCATGCTCGTTTACAATGAGGTGCTTCAAATTTGTGAACATGGGATGTTGGTTGCTTACACGAGAATATTTATAGAATTTCTTTTGGTCTTTGGTTAAAGTAAATATCAACAAAATAACTCTACTGTCACATATATGCCACTTCCCCTTTTAAGCAATCATTGAGAAATAATATACTCTTTGCAAGATTCCACAGTACTAACTTAGCTGTCCTACTGTAAACAAATACTTGTATTCGATTAGAATCGTGCACAGGTTATAATATTCTTATAGACATCTCTGCAAGCATCAATGCTGTGGATTTCTTCTTGTGATTACTTGATCCAAGAGTCTTAGTCAATTCTTGTGTTAAAGAATGGAGCATATTAGCTGTCACTAAACAAACTTGCCTCTATTTCTTTTTTATTCCATTAATTCAGAAGAGAAGACTTGGTAGGGTGGTAGAAAGTTTATTTTTATAGCAACACCATGACTTTAACAACAATTATTGGGCTCCCATTACAGTGCACGTATACAGATATATTTGAACGTGGTTGTCTTATTAAATGGGAATTAGCAGAGTCCTTGGTTTACTTTTGGAGAACTGCCCATCTAACATTGTGATTAAGATCTACTAATCTTTACCAAGTAAAAAGTGAGTCACGTATAAGTTTCACAATAATATTATAAACCTTCACAAGATGAACATATATCACTCCATTCCTATTTAAAATTTATACAAAGGCCATATAGAAGATTACAAGCAAGTATCTCTGCCTTTCAAATCTTTCGTTCTATTCTCTTGCTCTTCGAGCTGATCATTAACCACTCTACACTCATTCCCATGGTATTAGCTAGGGAGGAAAAGAAAATGTATATTAACAATAATCATCACATAAGAAAATGTTACCCATGCAACGTCGGCCTAAAAATATTTCAAGGATCCTCGTGAATGCTATCGAGATGCGGCTGCCACACCGCAACACAGTCGCTACTCTGTCGTCGCCGCCGGTGGCCCGATCTCTTATCTGGAATGATCGATGCATCCGACAGGCTATTCTGATTGTTACTTCTCTGAATCTTTTTCTTCTTCCTAATCTTCTTCTTCTTCTTCTTCTCCGGTAAGGAAGACGCCGGAATCAAGAAGTAAATATGCCCTCGTTGGAGCTCCGACTCCGGCGCGACGACTAATATCCGGCGGACGATGCCCTGCGAGCATGGCCGGCTCAGGACATGGTTGGGGTTCGCGGCGAGGATCTGGCAGGCTTTGACCGGCCGGCTGTACTCCTCAATGTGACCGTTCAAGTGGACAATTCTGATCAGATCAAAGGCACCACAAGGAAGGACACAAGCTAAGCAACACCTGAGGGAGTTGCCCATCTCTCTTCTTTATCTCTACTAATTAAGCTTTCCTTTTCTTGTTAATTTTTGAGAGGGTATATTAGGTTATATAGGAGCTCAGCCTTCAAATGCCAGTATATTAGGTAGAAAGGCGTGTGTTGAAATGGCGAACGAGCCCTTCCTTCACAAGTATGTGCAGTTTCATGCAGCATTATTAAATTTAATCCATATTAAAAGCTGGGCTAACGTGTTTCCCAACCTTATCTTAAGTACTAATTGAAGGACATAAGCACTTGTTCCCTGTGCACAAGAATTTATTTAGCCTTTTGTAATTCTATTCCTTTTACTAATTCCGTGAAGGTTCATCTGACCAAACTACCTGTGCTCTAGATTGAGTGGCTCAAAAACTACATGCATGAGAGTAATATATGAGAGTGCATCCAATACGTTACTCTCACCTAATGTAATGCTAATATCTAATGGCTAAACAAGGACTTTGGATTTATGAATAATTATATCATGGTTTTCTTGTCATCTTGGATAAATATAAATGTAGCTACGCAATAAATTAGCTTAGTGGGTGGGATTTTATTTTTTATTTTTGCCATTGTTGCTCGTGCATTAAGGTGTTATTTGATCTACTGTAAAAGAAAAATGTAAGACTCTAACTTTGAAAATATGGAGTAGTAGAAATTAGCTCTCCAACCTTTTCGCTTGGCATTCTAATTGTGCTCGTATTATTGTAGGGTTTAGATGTGCTAAGTTTGAATCTACTTTGGTTGATTTATGTCCTTCAAAAATATTAAAAACTATAAAATTACTCATCTAAATAGTTATGTTGTATTTGGGATAATGATTTTTTATATTTTTTCACTTCTTTTTTTTTTTTTGGTCTCAAATCTTAGTAGGTATTATGAAATAATTAAGGAGTTTTTATTTTATTAAAAAAGAAGAAATAGCTGGAAGAAAGAAAAAAAAATAGATCAGGGGCAATTTAGTAAAAGGAAGAGGCTTGTAATGGTAACCGGCGCACGTGCGCACGTTGGAGGTGGCGGATGGTGCACGAAGCTTCATGGCACCAAGTCATCCGGCACCGACCGTCGCGGTGGCAACCCAAGATCCGAGTTCACTAACCTCTTAACTTAATTAACTACGACACAGTATCTAACGGTTCGCGGTAGGCGGACCCACCACGATCTACGACCTACACCGTTAGATTCCGAAACTGGTGGACCCGCCGAGGGAGCAGATCCTATCCACGCAGTGTTGGGAACTTGGCAGTCTCTTATTGGCCGCGAAAGAAAATTCCTGAGTCGAGACATGCATACGATCACGTACAGGACATGCCGAAGAGGCTAGAAGACAAGAATTGGATACATCAAAGAAAGGGGACAGTATTTAGGGGTTGAGCGACTAATCCTAATCCATAGTCCTTACTCTTTAATGGTACCTTCCTCCCTCCCTCCCTCCCTCCCTCCATCTTATCTCGCTTTGATTCGCTGTTCTCTTTTTGTCTGCTTCTATCTGGATTATATGACTCTAGTGGGTCCAATATGGAATAATATTATCCTCATAGCCTTCTTCGTGGGCTGGGCCATCTCAGCCAGTGCTGAAGAAGAAATCAATATGGGAAGCCTACTGATGAACTGGAAAGAGAGACGAAAAAGTCTACGGAAACGTTGAACCAGAGACCTACATAGAAGAACGAGATAAAGAAGGGAAGGGGGGTATCTAAAGTAACCGTAATTTGCGCTTCTTATATTTATATTATATATATATATAATATATACTTACACTGCTCTGTTATGTTCCCCTTCACCGAGAAATGCGAAAGGGGAAAGGGAGAAGCAAAAGCAGACGCTATCATGAGACAGCACGCTATACTTATTATTATTGCCACCCGTGACTCCCCCCATTTCCAACCCTTTGCCTTTCTGCTTGCTTGCTTGCTTTATTACAACGCCTCGCTGCTGCTCTGCTGCAATTAATATCGCCTCTGCTGCAAGTAAATTAAGACCGAAGTAGACAAGCAAGTAAGCCAGTTAAGTTTCCGACTGGCATAAATAATTGTCTTCTTTAAGCAATATAGCCCTCCATTATGCAAAAAAACTTCAGAAGAGCAGCTTTTCCTACCCGTGATGACGTTGGTAAAGGACACAGAGTTAGTACCACAGACAGAGGAAGTTTGAAATTAGGCATTGGATGTTGGCAATGGTGCCCCCCAATCAGAATTCCCGTGAAGTTTGTTATGTATCTGAGCCAATTAATACGACGACAAATGGAATCTGGTAGAAGGATTAGAGACATGCTTATATTACTGCAACTTTGGTAGTGTCACAAGCTGCTGTCCTGTCCTAGTAACTTGCTTTATAGTAGTAAAGCTACAAACATACTCAAACTAATCCAGATTAAAAATAAGCAACAGCGAGCTATATAGCTGTTGTATAATATTCTTCGTCATTGTAGCTAACTAAACAGATGGTTTACGAACAAAGTATCTATAAGCAGCCACCTTCCTCTTCCTCGAGGTGGAGTTATCTATAGATAACACCATCTTCCCTGCCTCCCTCGCTGTGAATACGTTGTGGATTGGCTCGTCGGCGGTTGCAGGAATCCTTCTCGTCTTCTCCACGCATAGAGTGTAGCTGTCTTCCGCGGTTGGTACGTACTCGGCGCCGTATTCCAAGTCCCACGCCCCAACCACCAGGTCCCATGTTATGGTTGCCCCAGCCTAGATTAAACAAGCGTAATTAGAGTGATTAATATACGAAAGAAAAGATGCGTTTCGGTAAAGGCGGACGGGATAGAGGATATTTACCTCAATGCCATCGATTTCGAGGAGGACCTTTTCCCCACCTTTGACCGTGAACTCGGAGGCCGGTTTAGGTGGGCCGTTCTCGAGATCCCCGGGCCGGCTAAGGCCTCCATATTGGACCGGAACGAACTCCGGTCTAATAAACCTTCAACAATACATACACGTAATCAAGTTCTAACAAACAAGTAGTGAAATCAAATTATAGAGATGGAAATAGGATGAACTGTTAAGGTCCTACTTGTAAAGGGTCTCGGCCACATTCCCTTCTCTAGCTATCACAAACTTGCTCTTGGTCCTCTCCGTCAGAAAAGGACTTACCATAGCATAAAGCATGCTAAAGTACCACGGCACATTTATAAACACCTACATCCCAACATAAACCACCTACTTAATAAAACCCAGGACAATTAATAAATATGACAAGAGTTTTTTTTTTGTTGCATATATGCCCCTATAATTTGTAAGGAATACTACCTTACTAGCCACCAGCTCCGGGTAGTTGTCCTGGAAGAGAGAGAGGATGTGGTTGGAAGCGGCCCTGAGCTCCCTCTTGGGCATATCTTTAAGATCCGTGACCTGTATGATCGAATTAACTCCACCGGGTCGGAGTTGGAGCATCCGAACTCCCCGCTCCATCACCTGCACCCGCCACCGGAGGAACCGGCTGAGCTTGTCCGCATCCCCGAATACCCGGTCGTACATCTCCTTATCCTTGAACACCCCGTAGGCGTTGTAGCAAACGGGGTGGCCCCCACGGTCCCACCCGTGCATGTACGCGACCACCTCCTCCAACTCCTTGAATCCTAGCTCCTCCTCCACCACGCCGTCCGCACCAAACTCCGCGCGCCACTCGGCGCACCGCACCAGCATTGCGTGCGCATCCCGCGCACTGTAGTCGCGCGCTCGCAGGAACTTGAGGAGAACCACGTCGGACCTCTCGTCCTCCGCCTCGGAAATCGGGACGCCCCAGATCGAGATGGGCTTCGAGGAGGAGGAGAGGAGATGCCTGAGTTCTTGGAGGGATCTCTTCTCGCTGGGCTTGAGGTTGGAGGCGAGGTAGGAGTCCTCCTTGAAGGAGGAGGTGCGTTGGAGAGTGGTGGTGGCGGCTTCCATTAGGGAAGTCATGAGGCTTCTCTTGGCAGGTTTGGGAGAGGAATCCATTCGAGTTTTGGGTAGTGTGGATCGAAATGGGTATTGGTTGGGGTTTTGGGGATTTGGAGGTATATATGTTGGGAGAAGAGGGGGGAGTTTGGGGGTTTTTTGAATAAATTTTGGTGCGGTGGGGGTGACATTATGATGCTAGCGTGAGCAAGGGGGAATTTGTAATTTTTGAGCGGTTTCGGGAGCATGGGGGACCCGTGTACTGACCAAAGAAAGCCTGACAAAGTGTGCTCCTACCAAAGCCCACCAATTAACTACCCAAGAAGCTTGAAAGGTTGGTCGGTCCGCCACTTCGTTCAAATTATGAATGCTGAAATTTTTGCCTGTCACTCCTCTAAATTCTCTTATTTACATATTACTCCTTCCAACAAAATGTTTATTCTCAACATTGAAAAGAGGTGGGTGTTTATGGGAAAGTTGTTGAAATTAACAAGCTTCTTTCCCTTATCCCAATGTCGGGGTTTCTATGGAGTCAAGTCATTATTAATTTATTCGTAGGGTGAGGAAATTTCGGGACGTGAGCTCGGTCAATAGAAGGACTGATGGGATGGGATGGGGTTGCCTGTCCCGGTTCTCACTTCCCATAGGTGAGTTCCTGATCTTACCCGAACGGGAGGTGATCGTATCCGTATCTTATTAGAACACTTGCCAACGAGCAATTACTAATAATTACTACTAGGTATTTATTAATTACGGCGAGGGGCAATACTCAAATGGTACAACAAATGGGAGGTAGAAAAATAGTGCATTGTTTAGTCCAAATCACTCAGTCTTGGTGTTAGTAAGTGTAGATTACCACGCAATAGTACTGTTTAGGTGTACCAGCCACTCTTAGGATGCAGAACTCAAGGTAAAAATAAATGCAGATGATAATTACCACCGAAGGTCTTTAGACCTTTTCTAAAATTTATGAATCTCATAATAACCAAATAATGTAGGGTGCAAACGAAAATTCCCCCTTCTTTTTTAATAGTGTTGTGGACCGCAGAAGTGACCCAACAGTAACACGAGCTTTGCGTTCCGTGTGGGCCCCGCGGAATTCCTCCTACGGTTTAAAGTAATCACGGGCCCCACGGCTTCCCCCGAACACAGTTCAAACTTCGCAGCCAATCTCCACCGTCCATCTTACGTTTCAAAGCGCTGACGTTGTCCTTTTTAAAGTCTCACATCCAGAGCATATAGCTTTGGATCCTAAGGAGATTAAATAAGTTATTATCTCTCCCAAGAAAGTAAACTCGAGTGATTTTGCCTCTTTTTCCGTTTTGATCCATCATTAGGTGGGTACCGACTGCAGCTTTGTTTTGAATCTTATGTTATGATTTTGATAGGTGGCTTCTTCGTAATCCCAATGGGACTTTAACAAAAGATATTAACTCTGTAGAGCTCTTTTGTGCTTATTCTACAGCCATCTAATCTTTCTGCAGATCAAACTTCGGCTTTGTTTTATTCCTGTAGTAATATATATTGAGATTAGGGCGTACGGTCTATGATGAATTATAGAATACGTAATAATTTGCATACCTAGCGAGCTCACTTTGTATTAGTTTGCTCTTTCTTGGAAAGGTTAGTTAGGACGATCCCACAGTCATAATCCAGTTTATGTCTCAAAGTAGTCGGGCATTCGTATTCAACTTTAGATGGCGTGAAAGCAACTCGTGAATAAAAAGAGACGACATGACCAGTTTCTTGGACTCCGAGCTCAAGAGTTTGTCGATTTATTTGAGATCATGATAAGGTTGAACTATCCAGGCTTTTATCGGATCGAACAAACCTCACCATCAAATATAACCTTCTCTATACTCTATTCTAACAAAGAGGTAGATCAATCGGCGGAGGCTCCAAAGCTTGCAATCTCCCAGCTCCATTCTCAACTAAGAACGCCATAGCCAACCCCCAAGTGATATGCACATCCAAATGGCAATGCACGAGCCAAACCCCCGGGTTATCTGCCACGAATCGGATAACCGCCCAACCATTAACCGGCACCCCAACCGTGTTCCTTAGCGGAGGATCCACCAAATTGAATCCCCCACTATCTCTTATCGGATTATAGTTCCCAAACCCGGTTCCAAGTACGTAGAATTGGTACCCATGGATGTGCATGGGATGCTCCTCTCCGGCTAATATATTAGTCCCTTGTAACACCACTTGCACCACCGATCCATACTTCAATTTGTACACTTTGGTCCCTCTCACTGGCTGTTGCAAGGATTGGCTTATGTTGTTACCCGTGTAGTCGAATTGTACGGGTGGGACCCGGGGGAAGTCGGCATCGAATACTCCAGGCACACTCTCATAGTATGCCTCGAGTATGGATAGGGTATTGGGCAGAACAAAGGAGATGTTATTCATACTTGCACCCATGCGGGTTCCGTTAGGACCCCCGCATTGTTGCAGGGGAGGGCAGTTGAACAGCCCTATCCCGACGGTGATGAATAATTGCTCGTCGACCGGGCTTGGGATGTTCACGGCCGATGGGCTTCTGATAGCATTCGCGAATGCAGCAGCGGTGGCGGTGTCGTTGAAGGCGGGAAGCGGAGGGAATAGCGGAGGCTGCAGGCCTCGACGGCTACGTGCGCAGCCGGTGAATTTGTACCTGAGGACGGCGGTGGTGGTGGTGTTGTCGAAGGGGACGCCCCGGGCGCTGGCGTAGGCGCGCGCGGCCATGTAGTATCGGCCCGGCGGTTGGTTGGTGGTGATCAATACGTCGGTCGTCTGGCCCGGGCCGAGCATGAGGACCGACGTGGTGAACGGTTTAGTGTAGGCGGCGTCGGCAGCGACGACGGTCATCGAATGGCCGGCAATGGAGATGAATAGTTCGGTGTTCATTGCTGCATTGATGAATCTGAATAGGCTTGTTTCACCCCAGCCTACTGTAAAGACTGTTGTGTCTGCATGCAGTAGCAATATTTCGCAGCAATGTGATTGATATATTGTAAAGATTTTTACATAATTGCTATTGTTACTACGTTATTCAAAATTCCATAATTACAACCAAAATACTAAACCCTTTTTCAAAAATGCCACCCTTCAGTTAAATCTATCAAATTACGGTTAAAACTGAACATATATTAACAAAATATTATTTTGCTCTTATATAAATTGCTTAGAATGAAAACCAATGACAAATAATTTACACTTTAAACTTCAAAAAAAGAAGGGCATTTAAGTCATTTTCATATATATATATATATATATTCACCTTATCAAAAATTAACGATAATAACAAGTTTAAAAAGATTTAAAAGATTTTAGTGGTAATTATAATAATAATGGGTGGGCTGAATGGGCCTTACTGTACCTCTACTGGAGCAGTCGTAAAGATCTCCAGGCTGACCATTTATAGTGAAGGCATCAGATATGTTTGGAGCTGCTCCAGTCCTCATGGAGTCTCTCAAAACATCGATTGGATTCCTATTCCACCACTCCCCTACTCATTCATCATCATCATCATCATAAGAAAACAATTGCTATAATTGATTCATACAAACACAAGTAGGATTAATAGAGCGAGGAAATTATTAAACATCATAATTCGCACGTACCAAGTATAACAGCGAATTCTCTGGAAGGATTCAGGAATGGATAAAAGGATCCAACTTTGGGGTAGATGATGAGGGCTCCATAGACGGTGGCTCTAAGCCATGAGCTATGTGCATGCCACCACAAAGTACCTTCTTGGCCTTCTATTGTGAACCTGTATATATAACTTCCACCTGGCTTAATGGGGCATTGCGTAATATATTCCGGACCATCTGCCCATCCAGTCCTCAGTTGTTGGATTCCATGCCTGATTGCATACATGTACACGAACAATCCAAGTGTCATGCTACCTATACACTCATGCATGCATATCATTTAACTTTGGAACTCTTTAAGTAGTACCAATGGAGAGTGATGTTGTATATAGCTTGATTCATGACTTTGATCACAAGTGTATCTCCATCTCTGACCTCCAGTGTTGGCCCTGGGAATTGGCCATTAACTGTGATGATCTCGTTGGTCATGCACAGCCTATTCACTGGCGCTGCTTGGATCTATTAGAGATTATAACAATCCACAAGATGAAGAACCATTAAGAAGAAAAGAGAGAGTATAAATTAATGGTAGGATTGGAAGGCATACAATAAACTCATAAAAGCGAACATTTGCAGTAGTGGTGGTGAGCATGAGGGATAGACATAGGAGAACAGAGAAGAATAAAGCCTCCATTTCTAAGCAAGCTTCCTCTGTTCTAAGTTGTTGGGGAAGCTTTGAAGTGGTGATGCAAGGGATGTAATATTAATCGATTAATGAAAGGGGACACCAAAAAGTAATGGGTTGTTTGAGGTTTGGAAGATTAGGTTTTAATTTGTGCAGAAGGTTCTGTTCTTTTTTAGTTGGTCAAGCTTCTAGGTTTGATATGTTACGTAAACAAACCATCCAGCATAAGCACAATGGAAATGGTTAATAGTGGCTTCCTGAAGAAGTTCACAAGCCCAGTTGTCAGAAGCACTCTTTTGCACTACAATCAAACAACTACGTGTTTTTAATATAGTTAGGTTACTCACCGAAGAAACTTGTGTTCCTGGTTATTAGTGTCATTAGATAGTCTAATACTATAACACTCATTGGGCCGAGCCCAGCTTTAGTTATGTCGAAGCCCAAATTTATTGGGCTCCTTGAGACCAGCCTTCTATGTATCTAGGCCTTTGGCGTTGCAATTATACATTCTCATCTATCACTTCTGTGTCTAATTTGATTAAAAATTAATTTATGATTAAGTATTCTTTATGCATGAATCAAATGCTATCTTAATTGTAAGAGATGACTCCACTTGTAACTAATGTTGCATAAAAGGTTTCTTAAATCTAAAACGATATATAGATGTAAACTTAGCGAACACTGCAGTACAATCATAATTGTTGCATTATAGAAAATTTATTTGCCAAAGCGAGCGCCGTATAATCTTATTTATCTAAATAACTCATTCCTCAAACTTAATATAAAAAGAGATTAGTTTTGAAGATGTCAGCCAACTCGTATTCCCAAATAATAAATACCAAAATTATCAGCATTTCACATAAATTATAAGATACATTACGATCATTCAGGTAATAAATTTGGGAGATGAAACAATCTGAACAATTAAGTTAACGAGGATGTCTAATTTGGTGAAGGACTCCGCTCCGGCGTAACAATAAACAAAATAAATGCTTTAGCCATGTAAAACCCCAGCAATTATTTCAAGAGTCACAGGTCGAGGTCGAGCCCAAATGCCCAATCCATGGGTTATCGTCTCAATACGTGTTCCAAGTTCCAACTCTTCAAACTTGATCGAGAAGTGTAGACCAAGCAAGCCAACGTGCTTTGCTTCCATTTCCACCTTCCACTCCCTTCGACTCTTCTTCGCCCCCTTTCGATTCCTCTCTTCTTCTTTTTTTACTACGATTACTCTGCCTAAGAATATGATGGGTCCGGAGACACCACCCTCCGCCTTAGAATCACCGCCTCCTCCTCCTCACGACGACATGGAAACCCTAACACTCTCCTCCGCCCCCTCCGACTACCACTCCGCCTTCTCCGGCGACCCCCTTCTCTCCCCCCAGCCGCCTACGACGTACCCCGTCTCCCCCTCCTCCTCTTCTTTCCTTGATCCCCCTTCCTACGCCGACGTCGTCTTCACCCCCTTCAACTCCGAGGCTAACGGCGGCAGCGCCAGCGCCAAGGGCGGTGACTCCTTCCGCCGTGATACGTCTCCCAGATCTGCACGATTCGCTGAATCCGATTACCTCCGGATCACCGTCTCTGATCCCCAGAAGGAGCAGGAACCCGTTTCCACCTCCCTCGTGCCTGGCTCCGGCGGTTCCACCTTCGTCACCTACCTCATCACCAGCCGCCTCCGCGACGGTGGCGGCCCCGAGTGCCACGTCCGCCGCCGGTTCCGCGACGTTGTCACCCTCGCTGACCGCCTCGCGGAGTCGTTCCGCGGCTTCTTCATCCCGCCACGCCCCGACAAGAGCGTCGTTGAGAGTCAGGTCATGCAGCGGAATGAGTTCGTCGAGCAGCGGCGCACCGCGCTCGAGCGATACCTGTGGCGGCTCGCGGCGCACCCGGTGATCGGGAAGAGCGACGAGCTTAGGGTTTTCTTGCAGGCCCAGGGGAGGCTGCCGCTGCCTGCGAGCACGGATGTGGCGTCGAGGATGCTAGATGGGGCGGTAAGGCTGCCGAGGCAGCTGTTTGGAGAGGGGTCTGCGGCCGGGTACGTCGCGGCGCCCCAGGATGTGGTGCAGCCGGCAAAGGGCGGGAGGGATCTGCTTAGGATTTTTAAGGAGCTGAAGCAGTCGGTGACTAATGATTGGGGCGGGGTGAAGCCACCTGTGGTGGAGGAGGATAAGGAGTTTTTAGACAGGAGGGAGAAGATGCAGGATCTGGAGCAGCAGCTAAGCACCACATCACAGCAGGTGCGTTCTTGAGGGTTTCCATTCAATCTTACTTGGGATATGCAAATTGTTGAACAGAAATTTAGTTTAGTTTCATCCGCTTGTTTTTTCGTTTGAGTTCGTGCCAAATTTTTTGTTCTGGTGATTTATACGGTGTAGATCTGTGAGGATAATTTTGTGGATATTGTACATTTATTTAGGGAAACAAATACATATATAGTTTTGTGGATTATGTACATTTAATTATGGAAAAATAATACATACATAGTTTTGTGGATTATGTACATTTAATTAGGGAAAACCAATATGGTATTTGCTGCTAATATAATGGGCAGATGTACATAACTAGTCAGACGCTACATTAAGTAGGTAAAACTGAGATGCAATTTCTATTGCGCAACTTAAATTTTATGTTAGAATTTGCAGGTAGTGTTTGCTTTCCCATCTGTTTTCCATAATTAATTGATCATAGCCTATACCTGAGTAGCCTTTGTCTGCAATTAGAATTAGTAGTTGTAGTATCTATATTAGGTATAATAGCCATAAAGCATTAAGATTACAATGGTATCATTAAGATATGAGGTCTTTTGGCTGGCAAACAAATGTCTAAAAAGGATAGGAAACAAATGAACATTCTTGTTTTGTTAGTTTGGCAGTATATCTGAATTCATTTAGTTTCAATGTAATGTATGAAAGTTGCTGATGTATGAATGTGCTGCATGGGACATTTTTCACTGCTGCATGCATCTATATGGGTACAATAATTTTGCCTTCCCATTCAATGAAATGGCCAGTGATTTTTAAGGAAGGAAACTCATGAAGTGCTACCAGCAACCTTGCATTTGTCACCGCTGCATGCATCTATGTGGGTACAATAGTTTTGCTTTCCCCATTCAATGAGATGGCGAGTGATTTTGAAAAAGGGAACTCATGGAGTGCTACCAGATAGCTTGCATAATTTGAAGCCAAAGTTAGGCTCTAGAGGAACTAGGGAACTTTTAATAGTTATTTAATTGCTATAAGTACTGAAACTAAGCTGTAGAAGAAAACATAATTTACCATATCTATCTACTAAGGTCGGTAACCGGAAGGTTCTAATGTAAGCATTCTAGTAGTTCTATTGGTTATGAGGGAAGTTCCAATATTTGTATTTTGATTATTATTGTTTTGAGAACAGATAACCGTTTGGGTGCCCTTTAAGTTTAAAGGATGGAATTAAGTTTTTTTTTTTTCACTTCCAACTATTCTTTTATCTTAATTCTAATGTTTGTTCTACCAGAATTACTATTTCATCATGAGGTAGAATTTAGGTTCCAATTATTTTTGTTGTTGTTTATAGAAATCTTCCATCTCTTTCCAGTATGTAGATCTTTTTGAGTATGATGTATTTGTGTTTTGGAAGTTAGAAAACATATGTAAAGTTTAAAATCAAATATTAATATTATCAACTGTGTAATTTTCAGATTCTTCCTTTGATATTTGGTCCTGTAAGTTGGTCGCAGATGTATTTTTTGTGATCTTGTTATTCTCCCCGTATTAGGAATATAGGATATAGGCTTATTTGTAGAACCTTGCTGATGAGTTGTTATTACCAATTATATTAGTCACTGTGACTAGTTAGTAGAAAAACTACTGTTATGCATCAAATAGAATCATTATCCA
The DNA here is from genome assembly GCF_019914945.1 of Typha latifolia. Lineage (NCBI taxonomy): Eukaryota > Viridiplantae > Streptophyta > Magnoliopsida > Poales > Typhaceae > Typha > Typha latifolia. Next base: position 1,463,664 of record NC_133087.1, on the reverse strand, counting down.
TTCTCATTGCCAAAATTTTTAGTTCCCTAATTTCAAAGTTAATACTTGAATAACAAGGGAGCAGACTTTTCTCTTTTAGGATATACATTCTGCATGTTTTAAAATAGAACTATGCTATCTATTTATCTACATCATAAGCTATTTTTGTAGCTATTGCTCGAAGTGTGTCTTGCACTTACAAATGAGCGCAGCAGGACTTTTTCATTGATAATTTAATAAAATTTTCTGCTTATATTTCAGGCAGAAGCACTTGTTAAGGCTCAGCAGGATATTGGTGAAACAATGGGAGAGTTGGGTTTGGCATTCATCAAACTAACAAAATTTGAGACAGAGGAAGCAATATTTAATTCCCAGAGAGTACGAGCTGCTGATACCAAACATGTAGCAACTGCTGCTGTTAAAGCTAGCAGATTGTATAGAGAATTGAATGCTCAGACAGTTAAAAATTTGGTAAAAACTGATGAGTTACATAGTCAATGAGTAATATGTTGATGATTCAAGGCTTTCAATAGGATTCTCAGTTGATTTGTGTATATAATAATCTTCTGTTATTGATCTTTGGCAGGATGTACTACATGAGTATCTAGGGTTAATGCTCTCTGTTCACAGTGCATTCTCAGATCGTTCAAGTGCATTGTTGACTGTACAGACACTAATGTCGGATTTGTCATCCTTGCAAGCAAGGGCTGAGAGACTTGAAACTGCATCCTCAAAGATATTTGGTGGTGATAGATCAAGAATACGCAAAGTGGAAGAGCTGAGAGAAACAATAAGAGCTACTGAAGACGCTAAAAGCTGTGCTGTAAGAGAATATGAAAGGATAAAGGTAATTTGGTCTGGCTTTTACATCAAATACTGAAGCAATACAAAGTTGTAGTGTATTACCATTAAAATGAGTATCTACGGGAAATATACCTAGTGGTAAGAAATTAACAAACTTTTAATGATAGGACCTTATGAATGGTGTGAATAATAGACCTGTGCTAGCCTAAATGGCTAAATGAGGCATGTTGAACTGGTCCAGTTGGTCTAGAGTTGGAATGACCGCCTTCCTGTATTGACATGATAATTAACCTGTTAGTTGCTTACTGGATAGAGCAGGAAGCAGTTGCCTACTTGCTTGCTAGTTGCATGGCATATGACATGTTTAACCAATTTCTTTGGCATTTGTGCTGCAATACTGTTAATTAAATGTGCTAACTTGTTACTTCTATTAAGTTGTGTTTTTTCTGTACCTTTTTTTTGCTTCTGGACTATATCTTTTGTAGGATCCTTGAGTATTGGTTCTAGTAATTCAATTATTTATCTCTCTAATATTAGTGCCTGTCGAGTTGCGCAATCCAATTACTACTCCAGATTATATCTTCTATGATCTGAATGTTTTGTGCTTGATTTCTTACTCTATTACACTTAAAGCACATGAGATGCCTTGTGGTACTCCCCCAATGATTGCAGATATTTTGAATTTTGATAGTAATGAAGCAACAAAAATGTATGCGAAACTGCATAGATTACTCATTTCTGTATTGTGTATTACTTTTGAAATAATTTGTTTTGAAAATCATCATAGTGTGTAACTGAGATGCCCTGGAGTCCTTATACTGTAGGAAGTCATAAATTACTTACTTTATAAGTAATTTGCTTCTTGTGGATATTTTATCCACTTTTATTGAAGTGGTTTGTTGAATGCGATTTTTGCCATTAGCATTAGTCGACCATCTTATTATTAGGGGCATGCATCTATGAGCCTTATTCAGGTAGAATTAAATAGATCATCTCATGTACCTGCTCTAGTAACTCTATGCAGCATTAAGATGATACTTTTTAGGTGTACTCATTCTATTTAGAGGACCTGTCAAACGTCCTCTGCAGTTTGTTCCATATCTAGGGTGGTCAATGATACTGGCTTAGAGATGTCATCCATTGCTAAGATGGGAAGTTTAATATGTTATTCTTCCATATGATACTAGCTACAAATAAGTAAAGAAGAACTTGGAACACCTCTCTAATACAATGATGCAATTCTTTGGAAAATGCTTGTTAATAGCATAGAGAAGGTGTGAGTCATTAAGTCTCTTCCTGACACAGATTCCCTTGTAATCTGGGATGTCTTGTACATAATATTCCTTTTCTGTTCATTTCAATAATCAATATAGAAATAAAACATCATATTTACTTCAATTTTCTGCATCTTGATTTGCCTTTACTTCCTTCTAAGGTCACTCTGCAAAGGAGATGCTTAGGGTACCTGACATCATACCCAAGATTGCTGTTGGTGCATAGAATTTTATATATGGCAAGGGTTAGAACTTTGAATATAACCTAGTTAATATCCACCACCTTCCCATGTGTTTTACACTTACCCCTCCCAAATGGGAAGACCTATACATCAGCGGTGTTCGAGGTACTTCATCCCGTAACCCTACCATTACTGTTCCTTAGAATTGGTTGCACACATCTTAGTTTGTATTTCTTCTACTAGCTTATAGCATTATATGATCTTCCTTATCAGAGAAAAAGCTCAAGAGGCTTGGTAAGATTTTGCTGATCCAGTAATGACACTAATGCAGGAAAACAACCGTAATGAGCTTGAGAGGCTGGACCAAGAAAGGCATGATGACTTCTTGAGCATGCTTAAAGGATTTGTAATAAATCAGGTAATTCTATCATGTAATGTTAATTATGTTTGGCAACTTTCTGCGTTTTACAATTTTGTGTGCCCATTTTGATTATTGTAATGTTCATCCTGCTCAAAATTTTAAATTCACTTTATTTTTCATCTGGAGGAAGAGATGTCTAGTTTCGCTGTCTACCAAAATTATTAAGAGTTGAAATACCTGGGGAAAATATTAGAGATTTTTGGCGAAGGTGGCAAAAGAGGATACGGGATAAGTTTTTTTATGAGAAGACTAAAAATAGGTTGCATTTTATCGAGTTTGAAATAGTACTTGAAGGTGTTGTAAAACTAGCGTGTTGTGTTCAATCAGTTCGTGGGCACAATTGATCTGCATTGTGGATCTATATATAACTCTATTGTTGGGCTCTAATGTGTTTCATTTGAACAGGTTGGGTATTCAGAGAAGATTGCAAATGTCTGGGCAGCTGTTGCTGATGAAACAATTGGATATGCGAGAGAGTGTAATGAGTATTATGTAAATTGAGTTGTTTTGCCTTTCTCCACTCACACATCAATGTATACTATAATTCAAGGGGAACAAAGAGGAAAGAGAAGGAAAAGGACCTGAACGTAATAAAGAGATTTGATTACGTTTTTCATTTTATTTGACTTCCTTCCGCTGTACAGTACCTCTGAATTGACTCTACTGTCAGTTTGATGCTTTCTAAATTGATCATCTCTTTTGTAAACTTCCCTATTCAGAACACTATTGTCCACTGTTTTAGAGTGTTGGGCTGACATCCGATGTCGGTGTGGTGTAGTCTTCTATAGTTGGATTATTAAATCTGTGGAATATCTGGACGAAGGTACTCTCTTTTTGGTAACAGGAAGTGGGATGTACTGCTGTAAAAGTAATTACTGCAAGGATTACAGCTTGATGAAGACCTGCCCTAATAACTCTGTTGCTAATTCTTCTCAGGTAACACACCTGCACGCATGATTCCTTTTTACTAGCATTACTCGTCGATGAGACAAGTCGTGAAAGTGATGCGCAGAAGTGCACAGCATCATAAAGCGACATTATATTAGATTCTCGATTGGAATAGATTTTTGGAAAAGAATAACTTAATTAAATGGGGCTAACCTAAGACGACTTTTCTGAAGAATATCAATTCTACCATATAAACCTATAATAACAACTAGTTAGCATCTGTGGACTCCGGAGCGGCGTCCTTGGTTTCCTCTGCAGCAGCCACAGAAGCAGCGATTCCAGGCTCAATCTCTTCCAACTGCTGCAAAATTTGCTTAACTTCCGGCCTTTCCACAGGTGATGAATTGATACATCGCAACGCCAGCTTCAACGTCTCCACCAACTTCTCCTGCGTCACGGTCGAGTCCTTCATCAGCTCCAGATCGAACACCTCATTACTCCACTCCTCCTCACTCATGGACGCCACCCATTGCCTCAACTCCATTCCATTAATCGTCTCCCCTGGTGGCTTCCCCGTCACTAGCTCAAGAATGATCATCCCGAGACTGTACACATCGGTCTTCGCGTCGGCCTTCTTTGTTTTGGCGAGCTCAGGAGCGCGGTATCCATGCGCTCCAGCGGTGGCGATCACGTCGGAGTTGGCGTCGGAGATCATGAGGCCGGAGAGGCCGTACTCGGATATCTTGGGGTCGGTTTGCTCGTCTAGGAGAGTGTTGCTGCTCGTGAGGTTCCCATGGATGATACCTGCGTTGGTGTGGAGGTGGTGGAGACCACGGGCGATGCCCATGGCTATGTTCATCCTTGTAGGCCATGCAATTGAGTTGGCAGCTGGGCCTCGAGCTGAGAGTATATCAAGCTCCAAAGTTAAACAAATCGATCTCTAGTAGATCTCTAATTGTTATGATCTATATAAAAGATGGCAATGAAGTTTAGTAGGAGGCTTACCATGGAGAAAAGCTGCAAGGCTTCCCCTGGGCATGAAGTCAAAGACTAGTAGCTTCTCCCCTTTAGGCCCCATGTAGTAAGCTCTAAGAGCAAGAAGATTTTGATGCTGAATCTTTCCAAGCACAGTCAACTCTGCCTCAAATTCCTTTGGATTCTTAGCAAGCTTCTCCTTTAGCCTCTTCACTGCAATTTGGCTTCCATCCTCCAACGTTGCTTTATAAACTGTTCCATAACTGCTCTTCCCCATGATCTCCGCCGTCGCGCACAAAAGGTCGTCGGCCGTGAACAAGAGATGCCCGTCCAAGATTACCAACTTGCCTCCACCACCCTCCTTTTTATCTTCCACGGTCTTCTTCCCAGTACTAGCGCCGGCTGAGCTCTTTCCGCTCGATTTAGCCCTTCTTCCAAACAACCATGAGAGCAGAGCAGTGCAGAGCAGAAGAAGGAATAGAAAGACAATGCCTGCAACTGTGACTATGAGCTCCTTTTTGTTAAGTTTTCGTGTACCGGGATGTAAAGAAGGACATGGAGCCGAAGCAACGTAGCCGCAGAGTTGCAGGTTGCCGGCGAAAGAGCTTGGATCGAACTTTTCGGCGAGGATAAGAGGTACAGGGCCTGATAGGTTGTTATTTGATACGTTGAAGTACGTTAGACTGGTTAGGTTCTCAACAGTATCAGGAATTGCTCCAGTGAGGTTGTTCTCAGACAAGTCTAGATGTGCAAGGCTATGTATGTTTCCAATCACCGTGGGGATCGGACCATCGAGGAGATTTCTGCTGAAGGAGAGGAAAGAGAGGTTCTTGAGCCCATCAATGGCTTCTGGGATCTGGTCCTCAATGTAGTTACCCTCAAGATTGAGTTGAACCAATGAGGAGAGGTTGCAGAGGGATGTAGGAAACCTCCCATTAATGGAGTTCCCAGAGAGGTCTAAGATTTGAAGACTCGAAAGACTCCCTATTTCTTCTGGTATGCTTCCATTGAGCTGGTTGTCACTAAGATCCAACTCTTGTAGCATTTCTAGCCTACCGAGGGAGATTGGAATTGTTCCAGATAAGGAGTTATGATCAAAATTTAATGTCTGAAGCTGATAGGAACTCTTATTATCTCCTATTCCTCCCCAGGTATCAGGAATGGAGCCAGAAAGGTCATTGTGCTGGAGGAGAAGGAATGTAAGAGAAGGGAGGCCAGTGAGGCCCTCAGGGATGCTACCAGTTAAGTTGTTATAACTAAGGTTTAGTCTGTAGAGCCTAGTAGAGTTTGCAATGGAAAAAGGAACACTCCCAGTGAGCAAATTGTTGCTTAAATCAAGAGTCTGGAGCAAGAAACAGTTACCAATATTTGGCGGGATCGCGCCGGAGAAGCGATTATTGAAGAGATAGACGCCTCTAAGATCACGAAGAAGCCCGAGAGACGCGGGAATTTGCCCACCTATAGCATTGTCATGTAGGCTTAGCCTCCGTAACGCCGTCAGCCCGCCGATCTTATCGGAGATGTAGCCGCCCAGTCCCTTCCACGGAAGCTGGATTGCGATGACCTTTCCCCGGGCGCATTTGATGCCGATCCAAGCGCCGGAGCACGCGTCGAGGCCGGTATCGTTCCAGCTTCTCAGTAATCCTCCCCCGTCTTCCAGTCCATGCTTCATGGCCTGGAGGCCCTGGTAATCCACTTGGGTGATGAGTACTCCATCCCAAGAGTGGCAGGACCCTCGTTTTATACAAAAAAGGGATAGAATGTGAAGGAAGAGAAGCAGGTACTGGCATGGGAAGAGCTTCTTCATGAATGGTTCTCGTTTCTTGTGGTATCTTGTAGATACCAGAGAAGACTGACAGAATCCACCCATAACAAATGAGGCAGGTGGCTAACTACTTCCTGCTATTGCAGCAGCTGCAGCTGGAGATGGGTGCTTTCCTACTTTGAATTCAGGGGAGGAGGAGGAGGAGAAGAAATGGGATGGGGTTGGAGAAATAAAGGGAGGGAATTTTATACACTGGAGGGACGAGTTCGTGATGGTCAGAACGGGATTTGTTTTTAGTTTAGGGAGCCATTTGGATTTAGATGATAACGGCTAGTTTTCTTTTATTGTTTAGCTACTACCCAAGCTCTGTGAGAGCCGAGAGTGACTTAAGAGAAGAAGGGGAAGTGAGTTGTTGGAAATGGAATCTTGTCTCGAGTCCAAACTTGAGGTGGTGCTGCCCAACGGCTAAATTTATTTATTTACAACGGTGTGGTCCACCATCTCCCCAAGCCATCGGATCTGGAACCCGCATTAACTAATCGAGTTCCACGAGTTGACTCGCCTACACAAATACCGAGGACACGCCGTTACTTAAGACTGGAACTCCCACTCTTTCTTCTCCCCCCTCTTCCTTCTCTTTTAGTTAAATTAAAATGCAAGGTACCAACAGCATCTTTACATACAATGAATTTCGACTCGCCAAAGTCCGAGCCATCCCAAAAATGAAAGACGAAGTATTTCTCAAGTGATTGACGAAGTATTTCTCAAGTGACTAACTAACTTTAGTAAAATTAATTGGTACCGCTAAAATAATTAATCTCAAATAATTATTATAGATAAAATTATTTAATAATTTAGTGATAATAGGTCTGTTCAAAATTGACAGTTTTATAGTACGGTAATTTTAAGAAGCAGCTCGACAACGCAATAATTCAAAGTAATTGAATAGCCATTGCAAACATTACAAAGGAGTGTCACAGCTATTTCATATGTCAGAACATTGATTACAAAGGATCCTCTCAGAGCATATAGTCCAGATAACACAACAAAAAGAAAGGTACCAGGTTACAAAATCTGACAATAGAGGCAAAACTATTTAGGCATGCCTTGGCCAAAAAATAAATACATGGAAAATATTAACAAGCAACGAGATTCCATCCTCCTCGTCAGCTGGACCTACATTGCCCATATCTTCTACCACAGGGCTATTTCCAGGCGTAGTGGTGCCTTATACATCCACCCTTGAAACATTGCATCTATGCTCATCTCCTCGATGGCAGGAGTTCTTGGATGCTCAAATTAGATTGTATATCTAAAATCGCAGACTTAATTTCCCACACTTCATGCACAAGCTAACTTACTTTCTTTTCCAATACTTCGTCCTACAACCACAGTGTTTAGAGTTTGCATGCATAGAGTAAAATGTTTGATTGGTACTAACGTTACCTTTGTGTTGGATGTGCCGGCTTCTGTGTCCGTGCTTTCCTCTGTCTCACATCCTTTAGATTGGGCTTGTCCTTCAGAAGTAGAGGGTCGTATATCTATAGGGCAATCCTCATAGGAATAACTTCTCTCGCTTTCCAGCTCTTCCAATTTAGGCCAATCCCTATTAAGAAGATGCATCTCCTCTGGTGTGTATTCTAATGTTATTTTCACCTATTTATATCAATCTACTATTAGTTAATATTAGCTAGCAAGAAGACAATGTAAAGAAGGAAAAATAAAAGGTCTAAAAAGCTTACCATATTGAGCTCTAAACTTGAAATTAGCTTCCGCGCAGTATCTCCACGCAAAAATACTCTGGGATTAGGCGCTTCTTTGATATGCACATGCTCGTAGAACCAAACCATTAGCGCTAGTGCTGCGCCATTCATGTAGCATTCCTTGCCCTTGTTCCTCGTAAGGGTACTTTCTTATGCGTCTCTGAGATGGCCTTTAATAAGTATTTATGTATTGCTGTTGCCCATGAATATCTTGACAGGCCATCTAAATCTTCGAGGTACTAGGCAAGTATCTCAGAGCATTTCTAGTTGCTTCTCTGAAGCAAGATAGTCGTAAACATATAGATAATATATATTCAACAAAAGTGAATTAGATCATTTTGATCGTTGCTCGGTGAAAGCCGTTCCATAATGGTTTCTAACAAAATTCGATCCAACTTTTGATACAATTTGAGGTGACGACCAATAAATTGAGCACTCCATCATTCTTGGCATCATCAAACTGAAATATTCTCTCCTCCATATCGGAGCCCTGTTACAACAGCAACATCCTCCTTTGTCAGCTCCAGGATGCAGGGGCCAATTTTGAACTTTCCCTCCTGTTGCCACTCACTTACAAGCTCCTACACTAGAGGCATATTTGCATCTAAGAACGGGAAGTCTACCAACTGAGCAAAGGGCGTTCTGTTTAAAATATGGTCCTATGTGGCTCCCTAGCATATTTTCCTGCCGTTTTAGATAAGATGCGAACGTAGCATCTTGAGGTAATTTAACCCTGTAATCTTCTGAAATATGTCCTTTGTATCTTCCCTTTTCGCTTTAGTGTTTTTGCAACGGCATTGAGAGCTGGTGTCTTCTTGATGCTACTAGCAGCACTAGGGATATATTTCTCTTTTCCTTTATCTGTAAGAAAAGGAGAAGGGTTTAATCCATGCAAATGTGACATGCTTTAATTGTACTTGTACATGGTTCGCTTTGATCCATACTAATGTTGGCACGTATAAAGAGTAAGTGCGGATTGGCTCTCAAGATAAGGAGGCATTCACAACTGCAATATACGTATTCTACATATAACTATCTGCGCATCTAAATGGGGAAGTGCGCATTTGCTATCAGATTCCGTTGCTCTCTACGATTGTATGCAATTATTCATGCTGTCTCAGAAAGTGCACCATATGAATGTTTGTATGCGTGTCCTAAATGGATAGTCGCCATGCGCTCTCAGAATATTACGGAGAAAATTTGCTCTCTGTTTCTTACGATTGATGAACACAATTAACATACCATGACTTTTTTTTAAAAAAATCTGGAGAACTTTTGAAGATTTAAGGAAGATGGTGCACCTGTACTGCAGTTATTCGTCGATTTCGACCCAGGCTGGCGCCTCGTCATCATGCTGAGAGAGCCCGGGCTTCGGACGTCGGACGTCGGTCAGAGAGGCCGCGGCCGATGAGTTGGCGGGGCACTGATGGGAGTCGAAGGGCAGATTAATTTTTGGAGGGATTTGGTGAAGGTATTGTTTGAGCACGTAAAGGTTTGGGAGTTGGGGTTTTGGAAATGGTGAGAAGAAGTTCGGAAATAATGGGTAGAAGGGTTTGGAAATAGCACGCAGGCTTACTGGTCGTACGGTTACGGTTACGGGTTCGGTATGACGAAAGGTATGGTCCTTTCTATGAGTTATCGAATGGGGGGTCGGGTTGAATGAAATGGGTTTTTATCGAACAAAGTGTCTAAATAAGAAAGAAGTCTTTTCATTTAGAGAGTGGGTGTAATTGGTTGTTGGTTCTTGAGCGAATTTGTAATGTCTCTGTTGTTGGCTTTGTTAACGTTAAAAAACTTCTTTGGTACGGTCGAAGTAGTTTTACAAGGTCTACCAACTTGAGACGAAGCCAGAAGCTTGGATTAAAAAAAGCTTGCAAACGCCAGTAGGGTCGGCCTATAACTGTGCCTATAACTGTGTCTAACTTAATTAAGAATACGTTTTAACTTTTCCATTTCTTGCACTTATTTCTTAGGAAATGCGAATTTAATAAAAAAGAATTTGATGTACTAAACTTTTGCAAGATTTCATAATCTCGTCATAAAGAAGCGTTATCGGGAAGAAACAATAAAAGAATAGAGAGGTTAACAAGATGGAAGGTATTATGTATTGCAGCATCACAACATGCAGATGATATCCTAATATAACTGGGCCAGGCCCACTTTTCTCAAAAAACATAGAGATAGAAATACAGAATCTGCTGATACCCGAAATGAGCAACAGTGGAGATGGTAAGAAAATTATAACCAGCATCAAGTAGAAGTAAGATAAAACCACTTATCTAACTGATTGTTTCAGATCCCAAAGTTTATTGCAGTTTATCATTGTAGTGTAAAACACCTGAGGTTAATCTACCAACCTTAACTAGTGTTTTCAGATTGTCTTCTTCTCTAAAAGCAATTAAATATCTACTGAAGATTAAACCACCACCATATCCTATCCTATCCTATCCTAGATATTTCTATCCATTTACTTTTACCCATTTCACTAATTGCTGCAATGCTAGGCTATGTTCACTTCCACTTGATAACCTCATAATAACAATATAATCAATTGACCCATAATAGAGAAGCAAAATATACTCTAGGGATCTAAACATTAGGACTGCACTCATTTATGACTAAAGTAACAGCACTGTATTCATAAACATAAAAAATCTCATCCCCATGTAATCCCAACAAAGTATTCATAACCACTCTTGTTGTCAAATCACTGGAGAAGGTTACACTCTCACCAAACATTAATATTATACCTCCTGAATCATAAATCAAGATCTAAATCTGGAAGCCTAGGAACACACGGCAAGATGTTTATTTGCAGCTCCCCAGATCTAAATTGCCTGAATATCAAGCACTAGATTTAAAAAGAATTACATAACAAGAGGATTCAAGAACAGTTAGATCTGATCTCAGATCCAATAAACTAACTGCAAAAGAAACAATGCAACAGCAGATCTACCCAAAAAGATATGAATATAGAGCAACAATTCGTTAGCTTATCCAAAACAGTTACAAGAATCAGATCCAAACATAGCATTAGGCGGAGTAGTAACCAAACCCTAGCTCCAAGATCATCGACAAAGTGAAACAAACCTACTCGGATCCGCCTCACACGCGAACAGCAGCAGCGACGGCGGACGAATCGACACCGCCGAGGAAGGAGAGCAACCCTGCACCGGCGCCGACGGCGGCTTCCTGATCATCGAGGAACAGATCCTCGGGAACTCGGAAGGCGGCGTGGAGGCAGACTAGCCCGGATCCGACAGTGAGGGCGGAGACGATGAGGGATCCGACGGAAGTGAGGAAGATGACGAGGAGGGTGAGGAGGGAGAGCGCGGCTAGGGTTTCGCGATCGGAGAACTGGCGGCCGAGGAGGACGAGGGGCGGGGAGTCGTTGGGGCGGAATAGATAAAGGAAGGACCAGGCGCCAAGGAGGGAGAGGAGGAGGAAGAGGGAGAAAGGGTGGGTGAGAAGGGAGAAGGCGAGGGCGACGGCGAGGAGGAGGAGGTAGTTGACGCGGAAGTAGGGGAGGTTGCGGCGGAGGCGGGCGGCCGCGGAGGAGACGGAATCAGGTCGGGAGAAGGCCGACCAGTCAAGGAGCTCCGACCAGGGGCGGCGGTGTGAGAGGGAGCGGCGGGTGGAGTCGGAGAGGCGGGAGAGGAAGAGGCGGAAGGCGGAGGAGGAATTGGTGGTGGTGGTGGTGGTAGTAGTAGTGGGGAGGATGGGGGGAGATGAGGAAGCCATGAGAGAGAGAGAGAGAGAGAGAGAGAGAGAGAGATTGTTTTGACTGGAGAGAAGATATGAGGGAGGAGGGTCTTGGAGAGTATGACTATGGACTTAGATTTGTATAGCATACAAAGTATAATTGACTGCTGAGGAATTAGCGGAGTTTATAGTGATATATAAAATATATTATAGAATAATTCTACTTCATTTTTTATCGGGAATTTTTTCAAAATATGTGACACATCCTTATAATTTCTGATATATTTCATTTTTAAAGTATATAGAAAAAGGGCTGTGCCCTCCTAAACAATTTAGAGAAGGAGACCAAAAAAAATTATTATTTTGGATATTATTCGGGATAATGAGATAGATGAATATATTTAAATTAAAATTTTTTTTATTGATTTTGAATCATATCTTTCCAACAAAAAATAAAAAAAAAATCAGATTTAGATTTTAAGTATATCATTGGACAAGAGAGTTTTATATGTATTGGAAAAAAGAAAATTATATATAGGATTAATATTAATAATTATAATAAGGTAATGAAGTATAATTTAAATAATATTTATAACTTAGAATATTCTACTCATAAATAATGTTACAAGGGAAGCTTGAATCAAACTTTTGCTGATCTCGAGCCAACACCAGCTCGTCTAGTTTACAACCCTATGTCTAGCACCAAATATTATACAATTAAATTTTGCTTAGCTATTCTCATTTCTTAAATTTCTATAATAATTAGCTTTAATCGGTTTAGAAACATATGGTATATTCGTCGATTTAATAATGCCATGATTATATTTGATGTGTATTTGAATAGATAATGAAAGTACAAATAGATAACAGAAGGAAGGATTTAAATGATAATTAAATTTTGTTGATGAATAGAAAATATTAGATTGAAAAGGAGGGGAGAGAGGAGGATAAATTTAAGTAGGTTAGCCTAGACTTATTTTTAACTCAAACTAGTGTTTCAATACTAAACTAATTTAGTGCCCACTAAACTGATTTAAAAGTAAACCTAAACCACATCCAAACTCAGCCCAAGTCATAACGAAGGTCACATTTAGGACGTCTTGGATTTTCATCCCAAAGAGCTTCAGTTTCTTGCAGTGATGCAGTTGCTTACCACAATTCAAGTTTTTGCAAAGTAAAGCCTGCACAGAAGAATGGCAGAGAAGAAAGAGAGAATACGAAAGCACACGAGATGGCACAAGAATTGCAACACTACTATTGATCGAAGAGAAAGAATATAAAAAAGAGTACAAAAATGACAACTTTGACAAGAGGTCACTTCATGGTAGTAGAGCTGTTGTTGATGTAGTGGTCTCCCTTTATTTAGCGTGGAACAATTAAATGTACATTATAATCTGGAACAGTTACTATCATGGTATTAGTATTCTAAATGAGAACTATTAAAGCAACTGTTGCCCACTCAATCGACACTTCTCTTCTTTAGATTTCCACTATGTTGGCAGTCACAAGCAAAAATGAATCCGCTTAGAATATCAGCATCACATGCATGTGAAGTTGCTCAGAATAACAGCATCGTATGGATGAAACATGACTTTGCCAACAAGAATTGCTCTAAAACTATCAGCACAGAGCAATTTCACATGTACATGAAGTAGAAATTTTTATAGTTAAATCTAATTAACTAAGCAATGGAAAAAGCGAGTATTTGAAGCAATGGAAAAAGCGAGTATTTGAAGCAATGAAGCAGACCCTGAACAGAGTATGCCTAATATTCAGCCTTGGCATATTCAGAGTGCAAGAATATAATGAGTGAAGCTACTTTATAGGTAGGGAATGTAATCCTAACCTGCCTAACCATCATGTGTCAAGACTTTCTTCGCAGCAAAAGCCGATTCAAGCTTGATGAGGAAGATACATGTGAAGAATTTAAGAGGATAGAGATGATATGATAAAAAGCATAGATATATCACACACAAAGGAAGGAATCCTGCAATAGAAATGCTAGAATTATCTTTCTTTTCCGTCTAAAATATTCTGCACAAGTGCGTGTGGAACTGGATCATTCAATTATGAATGTTTAAATCTCTGAAATTGACTGGCTACTAAACAATGTCATTAGATAAAGATGAATGCAAGACACAACTTTTACAGAAAGGAGAACAGCAAATTCTAGATTTATTAGTATATACAGAGCGGGTGTTTGTAGGCTCACAATCATATAAATGATCTTCGCTTTTCTGATCAGAGTATTCAGTTATTGTTGTAATACGCAATTCAGTCTGATAACTAAAAGAGTATGCACCAAAACTTATGAACTAAGAATCCAAATTAAGTATCTACTTTAAAGCAAGTTGCTATACTGAGATAGACTTACTATTAATCGGAATCAAAGTTTGGTTACCTTTAGACTTTCTCTGAAAGCATCCCCTTCTCTCTACTATATAAATCCCTGAGTTTACATGCACGACAGAAGAGACTTTCTAGCGAACCAATCTCATCTCCCATGGCTTCTAGCTTTGTTCCTGATGTCTGGGGTTGGATAGGTAGCCTTCCTCCGTTCACCCAATGGAATACAAATGCGATGTCTCTTTGTATCTGTAACACATCACCAACACAACCATCCATGAATCTCACAGTCACCAAAAGTCCCCCAAGTCCAACTTCATATTTAACCTTCTCTGTATTTGCTGATCTCCCTCTTCCAATCTCCTTTTGGACCTCTACAGCCATACATCTGAAAACCAAAACTCAGCAGTCTTTGGATGATGAGAACACAGTTCACCTTTTCTTTGATATAGTTAATGGGGTCCTTAAGTATGGACCTAACAAGAAATCCTCCTTAAGATTCTCTGCAATAGAAATAAAAGAGAACTTCAGGGAAATCTTCAACCTTGCTTTCTTGTCTCTTGTTTTTCTCATTTGCACCTATGAAGCCCCTAGTGACCTTCGCCGAAGATGTCTTGATACTCTGAGGATTCAATTAACAAGTTCAAGAAGCAGAGAAGCATCAAAGCTTCTTGTGCGAATGCTTGGATCCAACCTCGAAGAACAATGGATGAGATCATTACACCTAGCAGTCACTAATTGGATCATCGAGCTCCAATCTTCCAATCATTCTTTCAAGGCACCCTCACCATTGTTTTCCTATGCCGTGTCAGCACCTGGACTCTGGAAAGTTCAGTTGTATTGCCCAATCATAGCCATGAGCGTAGAAGATCCTACTTCCACAACTCAAGATGAACGCCTGCTCTTCTCTCTCAAGTACCAGCAGGTTGAAGGTGTGATGCAACTAGCTTACAAAGTAATTTTCAGCGAAAACTGGATTGATGTGGTGGTCAATGTGGACAACGTGAGGTTAGTCTGGTCCTATTGTTCATAGCAAACGATACTAATACATTCTTCCTATGAACCTAGAGCATATTCTTAATTCTTCATATGTATTACATGTGATTGAACCAATAGGCTGAATCTTTCATAAGCTGCATACAACTACAACATCCTTAACTCTTTCATGCATTACAGATGTGATGTAAACCCACTGGTTTCAGAATCTCTAATGGCAGAGCGAGGCTATGGATCCAAAGAGAAATATTTCCCATCTCGTATATCGCTGCAACTAACGCCAATGCTGCAGTCAGATGTACTCTCAGTCTCAGTAAGCAAATCTTCTGATAACCCTACTCATGAAGTTGGCCTAGATAAAACTTTTGAAGGTGGATTTGATCCCCCAAATTCTTACATGGCTCTCAGAGTTTCAGCAACTGAGACCATCACTATGAGCATGAAACCCTGGAAATTTGAGCAATCAGTATATGGTAACAGTGCAAACTTGAATTGGTTTCTCCATGATGGAGTGAATGGGAGAGAGGTTTTTTCCTCCAAGCCTTCAAAACTGGCACTGTTCCAACCTAGATCATGGTTCAGAGACCGTTACTCGAGTGTCTATAGGCCCTTCACCAAGCAAGGAGGGGTGATCTTTGCAGGAGATGAATATGGAGAGAGTGTCTGGTGGAAAGTATGCAGAAGTGCTTTAGGGAAGGCCTTGGAGTGGGAAGTCAAAGGCCAGATTTGGTTAACCTACTGGCCCAACAAGCAAAGAATCTTTTACAGTGAAACAAGGAAGCTGGAATTCAGAGAACTGCTCAACCTTCCCCTTCCAAAAGTTGGATAGGACTCAAACTGTTTTCCTATTAAAAAGGATTATGTTATCATGTAAATCTAAGCCTTTATATGTTGTAATGAATGATTAATGAACTAAAAGATGTACTCTCATTCAGCACTATGTAATTTATCCTGCGTTAAACATGCAGGCTAATAAGCAAGGTCAGGTTGCCAAACCCTCAAACCAAACGAGACTAAATAATCAGTTAATTTAGATCTTAACCCTAGTAATCCAAATTCTTAGAAAACCTTGCCCATGCTCACTTTTTCCAGTTTAGGCATGGTTAGTGTGGTGTGCCAAGTCAATGCTCCTAGATGTAATTAGTCAATGAAAAGAAAAAGACTCAGCAGTTAGATACTTAGATCTATCATTCAGTACCTTTAGTGCCCTTAGAGATACCGGAACAAGAGTTAACCAGGATATATCACAACAATGAGCATAAGTAAATATTTCAGAAGGAAATGAATCTGTTGAATCTATCAAATGCACAGGTAATACGGACTGCGCCAAATGACTATAAAAATTCAACAACAAGATAACTTGCAGAGTAATTAACATTGATTAGTAAAGGAATGACCAGAAGCAAAGGAATGAAACAAGACTGATTAGACTTAAGACTAATTAATAATGGATTCTTTTAGCAGATCTTTTGTTCACTTTCCAGACCTTTCTATGGAAGTATGTCGAAGAAAACTCAGAGAGGTCTATTAAATGTAAGATCATCAGAACCTCTCAGTTTATAGTTTTAGAATCATATCTAAATATTTCTAACTCCACTGGTATATTGGATTGATAGATGGATGTGCAAACATATCTCAGTCTGAATACAATTAATGACAAAGTAATAATTCAGAAAAAAAGAGGCAATGTTAACAAACTTTTCAACAATATATGCGAAAAACAGAAAACGTATGAGAGAAAGCAATAATAATGCAATATTCTCTATCTACATTTAAATGCATCATATCTACATTAATGAGCATAATACAAGTCCACCGTAATTAATATAGAAATCTGGATAATTATATGATGCTTATAACTAGAAGAAAATATCAACAGAGTATTGATGATAATATCTATTGAAGCAAACATGGTATTGTAGAATCTAACAAACAAAGCATGTTAACTCAATTTGATGGATAATTGAAGTCACAGAAACCTCATTTTTAGTTGATGTATCAATGACCTGATAAGTTCAGTAAACACATGCCCTACATCAAATAAATGTTGCCAGATGAATGAAGAAGGATCTAATCTAACAATTAGATTAAACTAATATGCTATAACCTTTAGTCAATAAGATTAACTATTATTTATCTTTAATTTATTTTCTAAGCAATTAGAAATTCGAAATGATATTTTACATTGCAACATAACATGTGATTCACATTGTATGCTGTTTCAATGGCTCAAAGATTACTGATAGGGTACATACAATACTAAGAAAAACCACTATTACAACTTGAAATGATGATATCTTGCAGCAATTAATAATTAATTTAGCATATAAGTCTGATCAAGCCAAATTCATAAGTACGGCTCATCATATTATCAAACACATAACTTGAAGTATGAAGACAACAGGTTCTGATAAGCACAGTCACATGATGTTGACACGAGTACGAACAGATAAATCTTCACAATAACTTCAGACATATCATCCAGATATAAATATGACAGAGGCAACAGATCCAAGCAAGAAACCTAGAAAGTTGACCCATTCCATCCAAAGTTTGAACCCTGCAGAGTAGAATGAGATGATAGATTAACACATTAAAATAAAAGGTATCCAAGAATGAAATATAGCCAGACTCATATGAATTAAAGGTCAACTGCGTAGTTCTTAAAGCCAGGAAATCTGCAGGAAATTAAAGAGTAAGACACTATTTCCATGTTTTAAGGCTGATGAAAGAATGAAAAGGGCCATGTATTTTCTTGAGTCTGAATATCCTGCAAGATAAGACATTTTGCAATGCAAGAGACTGAAGCCTGTCAAGGGCTCATCATTTTTTTTTGTTGTCGTAGAAACTGAGCTTGCTTACCTTTGTGTCATAGAACTTGAGAAAGAAACGTGACTTTGGAACAGACAACTTAGATTCCAAAATCGATGCTATGGCGGCACTTAGTTTCTTGTTAACATCAGGGTTCAAGCCTCCAATTGAAACCAGTTCACCATAAGCTGTAGGCTGCTCAGTACCCCCAAATGACATGGGTACTGATCCTTTGAGTACTATCATCACATACTGTAAACAAGTGAACAAAAAGCCACCAAGGGAAACCAACTTAGTAACTATTATATCCAGAACTAACTAACTATTCAGGGAAGTTATGCCCAATTCATGATAATCCATATACTTTGATTTGAGATAGAAACATAGAAGGAAAGAGGTTAGGAAAGAAATAACAATTTAAGGTTAACATAAAGCATATTAAAATTACTACATAAATCAAGCAGTAACAAACTAAGAAAGGATCGTACTGATAACGTGGACCTGATGCTAAAATTTATACGAGCAAAGTGTCTCTTTGTTGATTACCCAAAAATGAAGTAAATTGAAGCTTCGAGTTATCAAAGTCAAAGATTGTGCAAAGGGCTATGTAACATCATCAAATCCAACGGCAATACAATGCAAATCGAATCGGCAAGAAGCGAACCAGTACAAGGTTTAGAATCAAGCTCTCAACTTTCACATCTCATAAGCTTAGATGCATCAAGCAAATAAAAACCCACAAAGGAAACACGAAGAACGACAACTGAAACAGATGATACTAGGAAGAGGAAACCGACAGCTTCTGGCTTGCCGATGAGTTTGGCAACAGTCTTGGTTGCCTCGGAGAGGATGGCGGAGGTGTCGACTCCATCAAGGCTCACGTTAGTGGAGAGATTGAGGCACGGCATTTTCTATCTCGTCTTCTCTCTCTCCTCTCTATCTGCTTTGCTACCACAAACTAATGGAACTCTATTAAGGGATGGAGTCAAATGAGGGACTTTTACGGAGACTTGACGTGTCGATTTCTTACTGGGAGATACAACTGCCTGCTGAATGTTGGCTAGAAAAAGGATTTAGCCACGTAAGATATTGGCCTCAACACCATTTTTTCATTTATTTGATTCGATTTCAATCCCATTAAGGCCTTGGTTTGTGGCTAACCCCTGAACTTGATTAGTAAATTTTATTTCTTAGTCTTAATTTTTTTAAAAAGTAAATTTAATTAAATATGAAAAAGATTAAAAAAAATTAGTTACTAAACCACCAGTTTAAAAATTTCTGAACCAGTTTAAGTCTTTTTGCTTCAATTTACTCAATAAAATAAGTGAAAACAAGATAAGAAATATGTTTTCCTTATGTTCTCATTTGACCACCCACATTACATTTACTCTAGGAACAAGGTCAATAGGTATTTCTTTTTGTTATTAAAAAAATGAGATTTTTATTCTAAAAATAATTATTCTTATGTTTACTTGTATTCTAGAATAAGAGTGTAATAATTATATTTAATGTGATATAAAGTGAAGAAAAAAATAAGAAAAATATATTCATTTTTATAAAATTACTATAAATATTTTTTAATTTAATATAAAAATATTTTAATAAAATAAATATTAAGAATAAATTAGTAATTGAATTAGTGTGTAGTATAAATTATAATTTTAATAAATAATATTTATATTTTAAAATGAGGTTACTAAGGATGTTTGAAAATAAGTAATTGTATTACAGAATAGAAAAAATTTATTAAGATGAAGCCATAAATGTTACCCTTTTCCTACTCACAGTCAAACCATAAAATTCCTTCTTCTTTTTCAGACAAATTTGCATTTCCATAATTCCCATATATGAGTACTAAACTATATAGTGGCTCAACTTGAAATACATATCCCATGCTACTACCGTAATTAGCTATCTGTTGTACACAGTATTAAAAAATAATCAAAAGGAATGATAACTGACAGAACTAACATCCATTGATCCCTTTCCTCTCATAAAGGAGAGAAAAAAAACGAACTGCTGATCCTTGTCCAACAGGCAATAACCCAACATCTGGAGCAACAAATTAATCCACCAAAGTTGTGTTTCCATTCAACGGGTTTTCTGCTTCAATAATCACTTCTGACCCAAGCTTCTTGTAGGGAATAATCAAGCATCATTCTCCAAGTAATCAACGGAATTACTCGATGCAAAACCAAAAATAACTTGTCGTTGTTGCTATTGATTTCATTTTGGCTCATCAAGCAAGTCTTCTGGGGGATCATACACAATCATATCAGGAAAGAGCTCCAAGAAATCCTTCTTCACTCTTTCTCTCAATTCGGGATATGATATGAGACCTTTGAGAATGACCCGGAAAGGCAGTGAGAGAGGAGGGTCTGGAGAGCTCCGCATATCATCATAAACCTCCATTGCTAGATCAAGTAAGCCACCATCACAGAAGGCCCTGATAAGGTCGCCATAAGTGTGTTGATCAAATCGTACATTTTCAGTCCGAAGGTCTGTCCAGACTTCTCTTGCCTCTTCAATCTTCTTGTTCCTTGCAAGCATCATGAGCATGTCCCTATAAAAGTACATATCTGGATGATACCAGATTTCCTTCCGCACAACACCATATATCTGAAAAGATAGTGGAAATTCAGTATTCTAGGAACAATCATGTCAGGTCTACCTACACTTCATATCTAATAAAATGTTACAAAGCATTGCATGAGCATTGATGTGCTCAATTAACATTTCAACATGCTGGAATAATACAGTTTTAGATCTGGCATGCATTCAGACCACAGACCTTGTGAGTGTAACTATGTAGCTATCAATATGCTTGTAAGAGGTGAAGTCTCATACTGAAATGTAATCATGGGACTCATAACAAATGGTATTCCTAAAAAGGTACTGTCTTTTCCCTTTATTTGATAGCATAAAGGACCATTAATTTCTGATGCATGTAACATCTCGATGTCAAGTTACCAAACAACCCTAAATCTGCTTTCTACAAGATTTCATTTGTCTTGTTCACTAACCATTTGATTTAGATAAATGCTAGTTATATTTGATTATGTGAGAGATAAAATGGTATACAACAATCTAGATTCTTCTATTCTACTTCTTATCAGCCATTCTTGTTTAAAGTTACAGACAAAAATAGGCAGAGGAAGAGGAAAAAATCTGCCTAAATATGCATTAGCACAAACCACTCGCTAAAGCTCTTACATTATATTCTTCAACAGGTATATTTCAATACGAGATCAATTTCTCACCTAGGGGGATCACATATTGGATTGAACAATTCGACGATATACTGCATCTTGGAATCTTTGTATTGCCCATCATAGCTACTATTCCTAATAGTAGGTAATAGCTGATCGAAATTGTGAATGCCATTATTCTGTTAAGAAACCAAAACAAAATTCTCAATCACGACAAAGGCAACAACTGATCGAAATTGTGAATGCCATTATTCCGTTATTTGCTAGCATATATACAGCTTAGCGCAAGTCAACTTACGACTAACATATAGGAAGTCCTTAATAGGTTTTCTACAAACGAATAGTAAGACCTTCACGGCAGTTGGCAGAAATATTTGTGTTGAATTCCTCCAGATTTTCTTTGAAATTACTTGGAAGCTATAAAGAAATACTTCGAAGGAATTTTACAATAAATGGAGTAGAACTTAGATGTTTCTAGTTCTAAAGAGATTTTCAGCCAATGGCAATCTTGATAGATACCGATTAAATCTAAATTCCTTCACTTACTTTTTGAAAAATCTTGACAAATCCATTCAAAACATGTAAACTTTATACTAGAATGATCTTCACAGGTCCCCAGTAAATCTAAGAATATTCGCACAAGACTCAAATCTCAATTGATTCACCATTATTTTCTCATATTCTGCGTCTCGGCGTAATCAAAAGACCATCTTCCCTTCCCATCACAATTACCCACTCAAAAGGTCCAATTTTGATACCAACAAAATAAATTGGCAAGAGAACAGTAAACTGAAGAAAGAAAACAAAGATACTTTAAATAGAGATGAGATGAACTTCTGATACCTTCATAGAGAGAAAGACGTGATCCTGGCGCAGGAATTCGGCGAGGACGGCGAGGAGATCGGTCCTCAGGAGGCGAGAGACGTGGGATCGCATGAACTGCTCGAATTTTGGTCCGCTGCCGCGGGAGGAGGCGAGTCGCTTCAGCTGCTGGACTACGAAGAGCCCTTCCTTCCCCATCTCCTTCTTCCGCCGCCAGATCGAGAGGCTAGGGCTCGAAGCCAGCGAAGACGAGGAGGGGGGGAAGGAGGACAAGTGGCGGCGGAGATCGGTTGCTCCGGCAGCGCTGCCGCTTCCATCGCGGGCTAGGAAGGAGGTGGGGAGAAGGGTTTCCGCCAAGTTTAGAAGAGGAGATCGCCTGAGAAAGTCTGGAAGGCGGCGAAACATTGGATTATGGAAGAATACAAACTCCACCGTATTATTTAGATTCGTGTGGGTTCGGCTACAGCCGTCAAGTGAACGGGGGGCTTTTTTTTTCTTTTTTAATTTGATTACATTTTTTTTTTATTAATTTTTTTTTTATCGTATGAGTCGAAGAATAAATATGAGTTACAAATAATCTAACGCTCCTTAGATATAAATATACTTAAAATTTACTAAATTTTTAGTTAATATATTAAGCTGTATAGTCTAGACTTTAAATCATGTTTATTAATAAATAATTACTCTAAATCAAATACCATCGAGACTATTCCTCTAAGTAAATCGCACTCTAAATTATCGAGTCGAATCACTAAATTATTTAAATTATTAAATAATTTTATTCATAATATTATTTGAAGTTAGATTACACCTCATAGTATAGGGATGGAAAGGTTACCAACTGGCAGCCAACGAATGTCTGCCAACTGGCACCAACGAGGGCTAAGATTAGACAGCCCCTACTGAATAAAGCACGCTTAGCTCACGTGCTTAGTATTCTTAGCACGGCGCCACTTTCTACACGAAACGAAGCGGAGTCCAAAAAACTTTGGTCCATTACTCCATAGTGCTGTTTATAGTATCTGCCATCTCTCTCTCTCTCTCGATGTAATCAAGAAATCCCTTTTACACCCCCCCAAATCCCTTTTACACCCCCCCCTTCTCCGTTACAGACAGCTAGCTCTCTCCTCCATCATCCTCTCTGCAAGTACTCCTCGCCGACACCTCGCCGCGACGTCGCTTCCAGGTTCGTGCTCACGTGTGCGTGTGTGGGAAATTTTGCATTGTGGTAAAAAACTATTTACTAATTTCTTCTCCCAGAGGTGCAATTGTAAAACGCTCCAAGCTTTCCTGCCTTCCTAAATGACCCGCAAACATCCGATCGGTGCAACTCGTAAGCCCTTTCCAGGGGGATCCGTACATATTCTTGTCAACTTAAATTTCCCTGAACTTCAAGTCTAGATTTTTCACCTCATGTTGTTCTGCCTATTGTATTATCATCTTTGCATGCAGCATTTGAGGCATTTTATCATGGATCATGGCATGGAGTAGATTATGTGAGCATCAGGAGTGGGAGCATTTTTGTTCAGTTTAAGTGCCATGGAACTGTCGTGGACTATAACATTCACGGAGATTGTCTTCGTATGCGATCGCGAAGAGCAGACGTGATAGATTGCACGCAGCTCCTGAGGCCGGGCGTTGATGTCTGTGCACTTTTGGCTCACCGAGCTGCGGCAAGTTCCGAACAAGAACGACAAGCACCCGTACGCTAACTTATCATAGTTTAGCTTATATCTAGTTCCCATCATATGCTCATGCTTTATTATGGTCTAATTATTTTAGAGCCTTTATCACCTGCAGAAGCTCTTGTGGCATGATGCCAAAATTATCTCAATCAAGAGAATTCCTCATGGAGATCGATGTGATTGCCTATTTTCTATCATCTTCTACAGAAACGAATCGCCAATTAGTATGAAGAAGTCGGTGGCTGACAGAAGAGCTCGGATTGTTACTCTTGACAACATCGCGGTACTGCAAAGGCTCCAAAAGGAGGCCAGTGAAGATGGATATCATCAATGGAACTCTACTGAGGACTGTATCTCTTCAATTAAAAGCAAGCTGCTCAGTGACACATTTTCTTCTGAAATTTCATGGCTCCTTGTGTTATCTACTCTGAAAGGGGTTGATTTTGGTATAAAGTTGGTGCAAGACAAGATTGTCTATCATATCCTAGACAATGAGCTAGGACCAGCTGCCATACTTGACGTTCAATCAGATCGTCTTGGTGATAATGTCTCTCCAAATTATAAGGAGACCA
The DNA here is from genome assembly GCF_019914945.1 of Typha latifolia. NCBI lineage: Eukaryota > Viridiplantae > Streptophyta > Magnoliopsida > Poales > Typhaceae > Typha > Typha latifolia. Next base: position 1,439,470 of record NC_133087.1, on the reverse strand, counting down.
TGAAGATCATGTTTTTCCAATTACATGATGAAACTATGCACCCCAAGATTGAAGCTCTTACATTGATGGCTTCCAAGGAGATGGCCATTCAAAATAAAAACTTTGAGGAGGGTCTTATTGATACCAAGTCAGAAAGTGAATCAGATGTTGAGATTCTATATGACCAGATGAATTTGAGGCACTCTAAACGTCAAAAGATCCTGCCAGACCGTTTTACTAGTTATTCCTCGCCGAATTTTGATCGATGTTCTACCAAAAAGATGGTGGATGATTTGAGCATTGAAAAGCTAGAAACACCAGAAAATAATTTAGAGTCTGGTTTGCCAATAAATGAAAATTTGACCCCTTTGGAGATGCAATATATGATAATGGTTGAGGGGCAAACTCTGGAGCTTCATCTCCAAAATCGACCCATCGGAAGTAAAAAGGTGCCAAACGGTTCATGCAGACAACCTCAGACTGGAAGTTCCTTCTCACATAAAAGCCACTATTTTTCTGCACAGGCATATCAGAGAAAGTATTCAAACAAAAAAAAGCTGCTAAATGAAACTGAGTTCAAGAAAATGATAGACACTTGTGTAGGCAATATTAAAAGCGAGATTAATAGACAAAATGAACCTACTATTCAAAAAAAGGCAAATGCACCAACATGTGATTCAGAAGAAGCAGAAGATTTTACCTGGTCACCATCCACCGAAGATCAAGTGGAGATAGAAGAGCATGAAGAACTATGGAAAGAAATGGAACATTCTTTAACCACACTTACACTTCTTGAACAAAATCAGGTGTTCATCTGATTAAACTTCTCTTTGCTAGGAATCTTCTATCTGTTTGTATAGCATCCTTGTGCCTCTTCAATAATATTTCCTGCTCTTGCATCCCCTTGGACTAATACAAGTATCAGACGAATTATTCTCCTCTTAAAATTGTTGTTGAAACTTACAAATCAAAAGGACCATTATGTATTTTATTTAGAATTGCTGCAAAATTTATATACAAATTTGTCTATTATTCTAATAATAAGATTGGAGAATTGTCAGATATTCGAGTCAGAATTACGCAGTGAAACCGGCATAAATTCAGAAAAAAATGGAGAACAACAATGCCAACATGATTACAGGATGAATGAAGAAGCTGGAATTGTCTGCAGGTTATGCAACTTTGTATGCACTGAGATAAGATACGTTTCACCACCAGTGGTAAGTTTACTTCTGAACTAGTAAACAAGAGCAAGTGTTACTATGATTCCAGTTTTTTTAATCTTTTGAGACAATGTCTCTTATGTTTATCTCATGCAGTTGCATGGTGATGGCCGCTTCTCATATAAGGGAAGAGTGGACACAAGAGCATTTTGGTATCCTGATTTGCAAATTGATCCTTTTCATAATGTTACCTCCCCGTGGGACATCTCACAAGAAGAATGCCATAGGAACATATGGACTTCTATCCCTGATCTTAAGTTAAAATTGCATCCTCACCAAAAAACGGCTTTTGAGTTTATATGGAGCAACATCACTGGATCTCTGGAACCTGAAGGGATGAACCGTCAATCAGAGAATACTGGTGGCTGTGTTATCTCGCATTCCCCTGGGTCAGGAAAGACTTTACTTATGATCTCATTTATCAATAGCTACTTGAGCCTATATCCAAAAACACGTCCATTAGTACTTACTCCTAAGACTGCACTGTATACGTGGCGTAAAGAATTTCAGAAATGGGGAGTTCCAATTCCTCTATATCTGATCAATCAAGATGAAAGTTATGAGATAGAATCGCAGGACTGCAGAATCAGGGAGTTCTCTTCAGTTTCTCGCAGACCAAATAGAAGGATGTTGAAGATTATGAATTCTCTAGGAAAGCTACGGCAGTGGCATGAACATCCAAGTGTTCTTCTTATGACTTATTCTTCCTTCTTATCACTTTCAAGAGAAGACTCAAAGCTCGAATATACGACAGTTTTGGCAAATGTGCTGCAAAATAGTCCTGGGCTATTAATTCTAGATGAGGGGCACAACCCAAGAAGCACAAGGTCTAAGTTGAGAAAGCTGTTGATGAAAGTGAAAACTGAATTTCGAATTCTTCTTTCTGGAACATTATTTCAAAATAACTTTGAAGAATATTTCAACACCATATCTTTGGCAAGGCCTCGTTTTATTCATGATGTGATAAGTGAACTAGACCCATGTAAGACTAATACTTCCAGTAGAAGAAAGCGAAAGGAAAAACAATCAAAGAGGGTATGTCGTAAGGAGAGATTAGCAAGAAAACTTTTTGTGGAAAGAATTGGACAAAAGATTGAATCAAGTGAAGAGGATGAGAGAAAGCAAGGTTTTGATTTGTTAAAAAGAGTCACATCTAGATTTATTGATGTTTATGAAGGTGAAAAATCAAGTACGCTTCCTGGGTTGCAAATCTATACACTTGCCTTGGTACCTACAGATATTCAGCATGAAATCTTATCAAAGCTCCAAAGGGTTGTAACACATAAAAGGTACCCTCTTGAACTGGAGTTGCTAATCACCGTTGGTTCCATCCATCCATGGCTTATAAAATCAGTAGCCTGTGTCAGTAATTTTTTCAGTAGCGAAGAGCTAGAAAAAATCAACAACTATAAAGGAAATTTCCAGAGTGGTTCCAAGGTGAAGTTTGTAATTGATCTGGTGCACAAATCTACCATCAGGGGAGAGAGAGTATTGGTTTTCTGTCACAATCTCTCTCCAATAAAACTGCTGGTGGAGTTGTTTGAGCTTGTTTTTGGATGGCACAGAGGGGAGGAAGTGTTGGTGCTTCAAGGTGAGCAAGAACTATCGGTGCGTGCAAAAGTGATGGATAGTTTTAATGGAGACTTTGAAGGTAAAAGAAAGGTCTTACTTGCTTCAACCAATGCTTGTGCCGAGGGCATTAGTTTGACAGCAGCTTCGAGGTTGGTTATGCTGGACTCTGAATGGAATCATTCAAAGACCAGGCAAGCAATTGCAAGAGCATTCCGGCCAGGGCAGGAGAGAGTGGTGTATGTTTATCTTCTGTTAGCATCAGGGACATGGGAAGAGGATAAGTACGAAAGCAATCTAAGGAAGGCTTGGATGTCGAAGATGATTTTTCGTGGCCAATCTGTCAATTATTCTACCTGCAGGCAGGTGGAACATATCAGTGATGAGCTCCTCAAAGAGCTCGTCGATGAAGACCAGACTAAGACATTCCATATGATAACGAAACATGACTAAATGATTGGAATCATTTTGTAAGATATTATTAGCTTTCATTTTATAGAGACTGTATCATAGATAAGAATCCCCTCAGATTTTGTTGTGTTTTCTTTGTCCTTGGAGAAATGTATATGAGGGAGCTTCTTGGATAATAGTTATATGAAGGATTAAAGTCACTACAAACTTGCCAAACCATACTGCCAGTCTGCCAGTGATGAACTTATTTCTAGCACAAATTTATGCTGTCTGATTTGCCTTTGCAGCTCTTCAAACTCGCAAGGTTATCCATCTATAAATGAAAGTTTATAACCCAATTTGACAACTTATATATATATGGAGATAGATTATAAACTTCATAACGTAAATTCCTGGAAAAATTCAACACTTTGCTCTCCCTGGAATTTAATACATTTGACTTCTATCCTAATCATAAAACAGCATAAATTTAAGCTTCCATCCTAATCGAGTGTTAACAAAGGTGAGCTGCATAAATTTCTCAATATTGAGCTGCTATATCACATCACTCATCTCTGTTTTTTTTTAAATATTATTTTTCAATTTATATCCTCTAATAGTAATACAATGACTCCTAATTTTCTTGAGATTTGTATCTCTGTTCCCACCGACTTAATAAAAAAATAAGGTTATTTTTGCACGTATAGCCCAGAAAACTCCTTTTTTTATGACAATTTAAAATTGATATTTTATATGCATACCCCTTAAAATATATGTTATTTATATACATAGTTACTTTTCAAATTAAATAAAAGTAATGTAATAATAATAATAATAATAATATAAAAGTACTCTTAAATAAGAGAAATACTCAAAATCTATAATAAAAATATTGGAAACTATATACGAATGCTAACTTCAGAAGGCATACTAATAAATAAAGGATTTTAAAAAAGTATATATTAAAAAATTCAAAAATTACAAATTTTGTTATCTTCCCGCCTTTTCTCTGTCCCCTCCAATTCCACCACTAGTCAGAGAAAATTAGGGGATTAGGAAAAGGAGCGACGCCTGAGATGCCGACGTGGCAGATCCTCCCGACCACCGACGGCCACTTCCGATGGGTCATCGCCGGGGAAGATTCCGCTCTCCGGCAGGAGATCTCAGTGGAAACCCTAGATACCGGAGACGAGATATCTCGTCTTACTTCCATGGCCGATCTCTTCCTTCAAGGTGAACCCCTAACCTCCCGATTCTTGTAAGAATTGATGTGATCTCTCTCGATCTCATCTAATAGCATTTCCTCATCCCATCTCATCCTTTGATCTCCAAGCTCGCCCGAATATTCTAGAGGACAGCGCCGGAGCACCGATGTTTCGCACAGGATTGGGCAGGTCTGTCACGGTGAGCGAGAGACCGATTAAGAAGGGAAGGTCTCTTGTTGAGGGAGGTGATGGCCTTTCTTAGAGGTCTTTTTGTCCTAAGATTTCTTGGATAACTCATAGATATATTTGATGCACCTTAGGCGGTTCATGAATTACTGTTTGATACTACCTTATCTATAGGAGATGAGAGATTTTCGGATGGCTGTGGTGCATTTCCATTGTTTCGAACTGGATCTGGGAAAACGGTATCAGTCAAGGAATCTTCGATCCAGAAGGCAACGGTTCTTCTTGAAGGAGATGTTGCCGGAAAAGGTGAGTTTTCTCATATATAATATTGTTAACTTTGTTATTTTCTTGCTAGAAGAATCTACACCTCTGTTATTTTTCTTGGTAGTAGAATCTACAAGCTTCACTAAGAAATGTAAAAATTAATTTAATCTGCATGAGGCGAGGCCTCTTATTAAGGAGTTTTTAACAGTATTGAGGTCCTTTTGCACTAAGATTCTTGGATTAGTCATAGATATGTTTGATGTCTTAGGTGTTCCCTAAATCATCGTTTACACTGCCTACTCTTTAGGAGACAAATTTGGGGATTATTGTGGTGCATTTCCTATGCTTCAAATTGACTGGACTAGCTGGAGTTGGCAGATTTACTCCCTCCGCCCTGTTTACCCCCATATCCCCGCTGCATTTCTATTCGTTGCGAGGCGGGCCATCCACCTGATCATGGTGTTGGTCCGTAGGACTATGAATGGATTCGCCTTTGGCCTCTGGGCACATCGGAACTGCATGAGTTCACCAGGGTGGAGCACAGTCCACCAAAATCGGCATAGGTTAGGTGCTATTGAAAATAACAACTAGTTAATCTTTGATCCAGAAGGCGACGACTCTTTTTGAAGATGTTTCCAGAAAAGGTGAATATTCACACTGTTAATAACCCAATATTGTTGTCTGTTGTTATTTTCTTGATGGTAGAGTCTACAAGAATCACAGAAGAGATGTAAAAATATATTAATCTGCATGAGGTGAGGTCTCTTATGGAGGGAGGTGATGGCATTGTTGATTTGTTGTTCTTAGAGGTCCTTTTGTCCTAAGATTTCTTGGAGTAATCATAGATATGTTTGATGCATCTTAGATGTTTCATTGATTGATGCTACCTTCTCTTTAGGAGACGAGAGATTTGGAGACGGTTGTGGTGTGTTTCCAATGTTTCAAACTGCATCCGGGAAAAGGGTAGCAGTAATGGAATCTTCGATCCAGAGGGCAATGACTCTTCTTGAAGGAGACGTTGCTGGAAAAGGTGAGTTTTCTCACTGTTAATAATACTGTTTCCTTTGTTGTTTTTCTTGATAGTAGATTCTAGTCATCTATAGGCTTCACATAAGAGATGTAAAAATAAATTTAATCTGCATGATTCTTGCTATTCTTTTCTCTAGGTGCTGCAATAAACTTAGAGGACAGCAGAGGCAATGAGGCTATTCCTATGTTTCAAACTGGATCAGGAAAACCGGTTACAGTGAGAGGAGACTCAATTAGGAAGGCAGTTTCTGTTCTTGAAATAGAGGCTATGAGGAAAGGTATAATGGTGGTTCTTTATCTTTGTATCCATCATACTTCTTTAATTCAGAAGAAAGTGGAATGTATATTTGATCGATCATTTTACAGATTCTTATGCATTTGTACTTTCCTTGACATTAGTTATTCTATTTCTCTTTGAGTAATGAAGAACTTGTAGAGGACACTGGTGATGGTCACTTTATTACTCTCTATACAGGATCAGGGAAAAGATTGAGTATGAGAAGGTCATCAAGTCAGAAAGCAGCAACTGTTCTTGAAGGAGAGGGTGTTGAGAAAGGTAAATTAAGGCTGCCCCATTTTGGTTCTAGACTTCTACATGCTTTATCTAATATTTTTTTTTGGTATGGTATGTAATTTGCTATAAATGGTGGTTTTCTTTGTTCCTTTTTTTTCCTGTCTGCAAACTTCAGTGCAAGCTAAAAATCCTATCTGAAAGTTATTCTTATGTCTTTAAAGAATGCTTTATGCTACTGGCTAAAAGGAATTATCTGCATGCTTAATACCATTTATCCCTGTAGGCTTTGAAAATAGTTTAGAGGGCTGCAGTGGCAATGAGGACTTTCCTGTGTTTCGTACTGGATCAGGGAAACCAGTTACAGTGAGACAAGACTCACTTAAGAAGGCAATTTCTGTGCTTGAAGGAGAGGCTACAATGAAAAGTATAATGATTGTTCTTTTTTTTCATATCCATTATGCTTCTCTAGTTTGAAAGACATTTAAAAGTAGGTTTTATCGATCAAGGTTAGTAACAACGGATCATTGCATCTATGTCTATTATTTAAATTGTTATTTCTCTACAGAAGAAGAATTTGTAGAGAGCACCCCTGCTGCTCATTTTCCTATTCTCTGTACTGGACTGGGGAAAGAATTAAGGGCAAGACCGTCACCAATTGAGGAGGCAGAAGCTGTTCCTGAGGGAGAGGATGTGGAGAAAGGTAAACTTACGGCTGCTTGATTTTTCATTTCTAGTATGCTTTAGCTAGTGATTTTTCTATACGATAGTTGTTGCTCACACCATGTAGTTTGTAGAAATGGTAGCTTGTTAATTCTCTTGATGCTTGTTTCGGTAAACTTCAGTGCAAGCCCGGGTTTGGTGGATCCTAGAGGTTTGAATACCCATTGATTACTTACAGTATAAGTATTAAAGATTGCTGTATCCTACTGTCCAAAATTATTTATGCTAGACGAATTTGAGAGTGATAAAAGGACAAGGAAAGGATTTTGTAACCCTGGTTCCTTTTTTTTCTATAATTTTTTATTTAACAACTTGGATTAATTTTGACAATACTAAAAAAAATATTCCTTTATAGTATATAAAATAATTTATAAATGAGCAAAGATGGTGGCGACGGCGACGGTGGTGGAAGTAGGTAGAAAAGATGGTGGAGGGATATAGAAAATGAGAATGAATGGTGAAAGTATTTTAGTAATTTGGTCGACGTTAGTTAGTCAAAATAACGTTAGGTTGTTAATTAAAAATAATAAAAGAAAATAAGGATTGGATTATAAAATTTTTAAAAATAGAGTTTGAATTACAAAATAGATAAAATATAGGGTGTGATTTGTTAAAATCACAAAGGATAATGAAAATAAAAGATTCAGCTCAAAACTTTTACTTTTTTGAGTTTCTATAACTTCCTTTTATCTACTTCGGTGTGCATCTTTTTATCTTTCATATTCTGATTCGGTCCCTTGGCTGCCTTAGAAAGGTGTCAAGCACCTCTATTTTGTTGGAACTACATAATAGTCATATATGACGAGCCTAGGGCTAAGCGGATAATAGATGAATATAGTGGGTTAGGTATTCAATAGATATGAGTAGCTTTAATAAAGTTGGGTCTTATATGTTACAGTCACCTTCATTTTGCTCTACTTTTGAGCATTTGGCATCATATAATTGGTAGCATGGACTTGAGTAACTGTGCAGCCCAAGGTATTTGATGTTTTGGAATTTTGAATTGTTCCACACTCATTTGGCATCATATAATTGGTAGCATGGACTCGAGTAACTAACTGGCTTTTGGATAACTAAAATGTCAAGATGTTGTCCATTATTTTTATAGAATTTTCTTTCAGTCACTGATTGCATTTCTTCTCATGTCAACTTTCCAGAGAGACTGCATAAGTACGATGCTAATGGAGAGTACATCTCTGGTTCGCTTTTCCAGACATGCTCAGGAAAAGCAGTAAATATTTCTTCAGATGGCCTTTCCAGAGCTGCTACTTTGTTGGGTTTGAAGGGAAATGACATCTCTGCAATGCAAATTTTTGGGCTGGCAGATGATAAATTAGGCACAAGAATAAGTCCTAAATGGGAAAATTCACGTGACAGGCTCTGGAGAAATGTGAGCCCTCGAACTGCTGGCATATGTAGGCTTGATCCTTTGAATACTCAAATGGGTCAGAGAGAATCCAATGGCTGTTCAAGGGATTTTGGCATGTCAGGAAACCGATTGTTTAAAAATGCATGCCAAATCTCTCGAGGGTCTGAGGTCTCTACATCTGATTCTGCCCAGCCTCCAATTAGGTTCCATACGGCAGGAGGAAGTTCCATATCAATTTCTAATAATGCATTACAGCGGGCAAGGGGCCTTCTTGGTGACTCAGAGTTGGAAGTTTTACATAAAGATGTGAAAATAAGTCAGCCATTGGTCTCTATTCCTGGAGATGATACACTATTTGATGAGATCTCTCGCAACAAAGAAAATATACCTGATGATTGTTTTCATGAAGGTGTTACGAGGAGCATAAATGTATCAACAAACTTCTCTCATTTGCAATCATCTTCTGACTTGAAACAATCTGCTCCTGTTTGGTCTACTGATTCTCAGAGATACATCCTGAACCAAGTGAATTCCGGTGAATTTCTTTTGGGGAAAAATTGTCGGTCAAGCAGCAAAATATCTTATGTAAAAGAGTCTTTGAACAAGGACTTGTGTGCTAGCACGGCATCTGACACTCTGATAATGGCTGAGGAAAATAGGATACCAGGTGGACCCCTGGTTGAAATCTCTAACCACGTGGGTGCAGATCATGGCTATATGGATCGGCTAGATAGTGAAAAGAGAAGACTTGGAAGAAGAAACTCTCTCTCTCCATTTAAAAGACCACGCTATTCTAGGTTTGTTTGATTCGCAAATTCTATTGTAAATGGAGCTGTAAAGCTTATCATTCTATCATGCTTCTAATACTTCCTGATGGTCCTGATTCAGGTTCATCACTCCTTTGAACAGCAGCACATCCTTCTTCTCTTCTGGTAATGGGTGGAATATGTAATGACCTCGTTCCTGTGCATATATTTTTTTTCTTTAATGAACCAGTGAGCTGATTTTGTAGGGGCATCAACATTATCTACTATAGATGATGATTGTCGCAGAACGAGTTTGTCCGCTCATTTTCCATTTGCATTTAAAAGGAAGAAGCTAAAGGAATTTTTTGGCGGGCCTCCTCCTAAAGTAGACTTGGTATTTGATATGTTATTTGGAGTAATGTACCTGTCCTTCTCAATTAATAAACTATAGCTTTTATGTAATTCAGAAGGGGTATGTACCGGATGACGTGAAACACATGATTGCAGACAATGCAGCAAAGTACAAATTTCATGATGCATCTGGTTTTGCTAGGATCGGGGTAGAAGCGTTCCAGAATATGCTGCTTCAGTCTGGTGCTTCATTATCAAGTGTAACTAAAGAGTGAGTCTGATTCGTACTCGACATACTATTCAAAATATTTTAGGCGACCCTGAATAGTTGAGATTAGCGATTCTGTCGTTGTTGAGATTGCCGTATGCAAGGGAGTATATAGCAGGAGTCTTCTATTTAGGTTCTTGAACTTCTTGTGGAAACTCAGCAGAACTTTGGTCCTGCACCTGCTTCCTTAGCATTTCTTGTATAAACTCTCTGTAAGGATGCCGGTCCCTTGAACTTGTAGCTGTATTCTATTCAAGCTCCCTATTCAAGCTCTGGTTGAGGCAACTAAGAGCAGGATACATGAGGTGTCCATTGTTATTATTAATAGGTTAGAGGTGTCAAGCATTGAGGATATGTTAAAAGTGCTGAGATATATTTAACGATCTCTGAAAACACATTTTTGTGCACTGTATACACAGTACTCTATAGTAGTATATGAGTTTCTAGTGTGAAGTGTAGTGTCTACTACAGCAACTAAGAATGCTAATGTCCAGCACACTCTCTAATTTGAATTAGAAGGTTATTGTTCCTTTCATAGTGTTACTACTTACTAATATTTGTGCTATATTCTGCTTTTGAGAATTCAATTGTTGAATAGTTTCTTGTTTCATATCAAATGGTACAATGACAATTAGGTCAGCATATATCATGTTCTTTTCTTCACAACCATATGATTAGCATTCTCATTTTGAAGTTTCCTTGAATATGTCCTTAGGTGGGTTGAAAACCACTACAAATGGATTGTTTGGAAACTTGCATGTCTTGAGAGATCATATCCAGCTAAAGCTAGAGGCAAGTACTTAACAATTTCTACCGTGCTCGAGGAATTAAAATATAGGTGAGATGATGCACAGTCTTTTCATATTGTTGTATGAGTTTTAATGCATATGCATAATTGTAGTATGCATTTTTTTGGACATAGATATGAAAGGGAAGTCAACTATGGCCATAGATCAACAATAAAGAAAATCCTAGAAGGGGATGCTTCACCTGCTTCAATGATGGTTCTATGTGTTTCGGCAATCCGTTCTCATTCTGATCCAAAGACTTGTAAATTAGATGATAAGACTGACATCCATGAAAACAGTGAGATGCTTAGCAGCTCAACTGTGGCTGAAAGTAATCATGCTGCAAAAATTGAATTGACTGATGGATGGTAAGTAATTGGCATGTGCATCATGACCTGATATGGATGCTCTTTGGGAAATTAAAGCATTCATTACTTCACAGGTATTCACTGGATTGCATTGTAGATGTGTTGCTTTCAAAACAACTACTGGCTGGGAAACTTTTTGTTGGGCAGAAGCTTCGGGTATATGGACATTTTTGATACTTGACATTATCATTTACTGAAGTTCTCTCCATCTAAAGATAACTGTATTGTGCAGATATGTGGAGCTAGTTTACGTGGCTGGGTTGGACCTATTTCTTTTGTCGAGGTTAATTTTTTCAACTTCTGTCAGCTGTAAAATAGTGGAGTTTCAGATTTGTATAGTCTAGGAATGATACTTTTTTTTTGGTCAGGCTAATACAGTCAGTTTATTGATACATATGAATGGGACGTATCGGGCGCGCTGGGATGAGCCCTTAGGATTTTGTATGCACTATACACTAACTATGTTAAAGCCTCTTATTTTTTAATCGTGCTGCAATTTGTTTGTGTATCTTCTACATTCTGCTTCTGAACATGCTTCTTTAGGTAAGGGTCTTTGCCCTCCATTGGCATTTAGGTGCATTAAGGGTTCTGGTGGTAAAGTTCCTAGAACTTTGGTTGGAGTTGCAAGGATTTATCCCCTACTGTATAAGGAGAGGTGAGTAATTTATTTACCTTCGGAAAATACTAGTAAGCTTGATTTTAATTTTTAGGGTTAACTAGTAAGTGTTTATTTCAGGTTCCCTACTGGAGAGTCTGTTGTCAGATCAGAGAGAACGGAAAGAAGAGCACTTCAGCTATACCAGCAGAGGTAATTGTTTTGTTTCTTGTACATGTATGACAAAGGACTAGAGAGTTATGATACTTCTTTTTTTACACCTTTCAGATTTATTAATGTGGAGTGCCCACAAGAGCTGGATCCATTCAAACATTTCTCTAGAGTTTCTAGTGGACAATGAAATTATGAACTTATGATTGATTAGTTACAGTATGTTGCTTTTTTTTTAACCTTGGCTTGCTGAATGCTTAGCATCTCTTATCTCAAAAGATTCAGTTAGTACAGAGTACAGACTAGTTGCACTGAAGAATCTGCTCTTAATTCATTGATAGCTGTGTCACTTTTCTTTTGAGCATATTCAGTTTCTCATGTCAAATAGGCTGAATTTAGTTTAGAACTAGTGTGAGCAGCTATGGATTGTGACACATATTATAACCTGAAGGCATCAGTTTGAAGCATTAACATTAAGTAACTTATTTGGCATTAGAGCTAATTCTTTCTAAGTGAATGTAGCCTTTTCTATCTTAAGAAGACAGTGGCACATACTCATAGGAAACTAAAGGAAGGAATTGTAACAAATAATTTCAACAGAACTAGACCAGTCCTGACTCCTGAGAATGTAAAAGGGTGTTTGAAGCCACTCAAAAAGACATGAATGGGCATCTGTGTCACACAGGGCATTGTCATCACATTAAATTCTTGCTTGAAAGTTTGGTGGGGATTTGGTAAAAGGCTTTGCAACAGGAGTGGATCTCTTGTGTTATAATGTGAATTTACTAATGTTTTTACTCATTCTTGTTTTGCATAACCTCATTTCACAAAATGCAGTGCTTAGTGTGCATCTTTTAAAATTTTAATATGGAGAGTACATGCTATTCTGATTTATTCCCTCGTGTGCATTAAGGCAACATTATTTCTGTTGCATTGTAGGAGATCTAACATTGCAGATGATATTATTGCTGAACAACCAGAATTTTATGAAAACATAAATGATAGTGATGAAGGGGCAAAAATTTGTAAGATTCTTGAGAGTGCTGCTGAGCCAGAAGTCATAATGGCAGGTATGAGTGCGGAGCAGCTGATGTCTTTTGCATCTTATAAGGCGAAACAAAAGGTTTGTATTTACTATTTTGCTATTTATAGGTTGGTTTGGCCCGAAAGTAGCTATAAGGAATTTGTTTGGCTGCAGGCTGTTAGGCAATCTGATACACATAAAAAGATTGAGAAAGCTCTGCAAGATGCAGGCCTTAGTTCGAGGGAAGTTACTCCATTTGTGAAAGTCAGGGTAGTGGGGCTTAACAGTAAAAGCTCATCCAGAAAGATCCACCCTAGGGAGGGCATAATTACAATTTGGAATCCAACAGAAAAACATGTACGAATGAACTACTATGCATCCAGTGACAATTTTCAAGTTTTTATTTATTGTTTTCTTAGTTCGGAAGTACTGAGATGCTATAGGAACAACAAGTACCTCAAGATGAAGACCAGAAAGGGGTTATTGATATACTCTATTCCAGTGCAATGGATCAGTGACTTTTTTGCTTGATAGATCAGCAGTAAATGATACGCATGTGAAGAGCATCTTCAAACTATTATAGAATCTCTAGGACTCATCTAGTTTTAAATCTTATTAAATCAGTCTATTATCTTGAAATTCATGTTCTTGGATTTTAAAAAATTAATCTTTTTAATCACGGACTCTTTTCTCACTAATCATGTTTGTCAACAGAAAATTGATTTGGTGGAAGGGCAAATATACTCTGTCACAGGACTTACACCGCTAAACTATGGTACTGATGTCCTTTACTTGCAAGGTAGAGGATCTTCTACACAATGGAAACCCTTGCCTTCCAATCAGACTGGAAATTTTGAGTAAGCAAATACCACAATACTTTGTGATTTGATTGCTAGCATCTGTTTCTCTCATACTTGTTTCTTGTAGACTGTCTTTCACCCCTCGCAAGGCAGTGCTATTGTCAAACTTGGGCGAGGTTCCTCTTGCTAGGTTTGTTTCATCTTTTTTCCTTTTGCATTCTTTAGATTTTGTTCCTTCTGTAAGTCAAATATCTTCTTTTTCTTTTTCAGGGAATTCGACATTGCAGCAGTAGTTTTGCATGTGGGGGATGTTTATATATCTGGACATCAGAAGAAGCAGTGGATTTTTATGACAGATGGTTCTCAATGCACTTCAGAGATGTTTGAAGAACTATATGATTGTCTTCTAGCTGTCAGCTTTTGTTCGCCTATCATTGATAACGATTTGACTGCATTATTTAACCATGCTCTATCAGGAACCATTGTATGTAATCAGCTAATTTGCCCAGAACATATTTTAAGTAGCCTATCCTAGGAAAGTTGATTCACATCGTTCTTTAATAGTAAAGAGGATTATTTACTATTGCTTAGAAATCATGAGTTTGAGCTACAACTTGCTCTTAGCATCACTTCTGTGAGCTAGTATGGTACTGCTATATAACTGGTTTAGGTTGCAAGTCTGACATGTTTGATATATTGTTCCTCCACAGGTTGGATTTTGTAATCTTGTAAAGAGAGCAAGAGACCAAATAAATCATATTTGGGTAGCTGAGGCAACGGAAATCTCCACTTATTGTGCTTCTTATAACCTTCCTGGTAATTCCCATCTCAAGGAAGCAGCAGACTCTAACGAGAAATGGGCAAAAGTATCTTATTTGGTAATATATTAGAATTTGGAGAGGGCTTTTACTCTCTCTCTCTCTCTCTCTCTCTCTCTCTCTCTCTCTCTCTCTCTCTCTCTCTAGCTCCTTTACTTGTTTTGGCTCATGCAGACCCTCCAGAAGCTCAGGGAGAGGGTTTTAAGCATAGTTGGTGGTGATAGAAGACGAGATTTAGATTAAGTACAACAGGTTAGACATGTCTTTCTTGGTGTGTTTTTAATGAGGAATTGCCTACTATTTAGTGTAATAAAAAAAATTGTCATTTTGCTACACACTCTTCTGATTTTTCGATACCTGTCAGGAATATTAATCAGTGGCAATATGCTCCCATTGCAACTTGTAATGCTTAGGATTTCACTGTCAAATTCAACAAGACCGACGAAAAGGTTGTACAAGGTATGGTTGTACTAACATGATCACGAATATAATACAACATTAACCTTTTCATAATTGGATATTATAAGACTGATGTTTTGCTTATGCCAAGGATGATGATTTGATAAATGCGAAGAGGCTTGAACTCTTGAATTGCAAAGAAGAAATTATTTTCTAACAAAGAAGATATTCAGATGAAGAATTTTAGCTGCCCATAGCAATTTTATTTTTATCAACCATCTGAAATATTGATCAATGGAAAGATCTTTCTAGGAGTTCCACTCTTTTATTTTTTTTCTTTTGAAAGGAACTGATTCAGAATGAGATGTCTTTGAATGTGATGGCATTTTTTCAGGAATTTAACTATGAATTCTTGAGGAGCAAGAGTGTACAAGGTAAATCTGGATTACTTCAAAAAGAAAAGGATACAGATGAAGAAATCATGAAGATGTTAGGGTTCTTATTAAATACTGGAAGAGGGTCATTAGTAATTGCTTGCTACAAAGAATTTTGGCACCTGAAGGTATATTTTAGCTTCTTGTTGGCAGGAGGAAGCTGTATTCAGAATAAATATTCTACCACACACTTGCCCACTAACGCCCTTGGCCAACTATTAACTAGCAATGAACATCGCTAAGAAAACTTGGAAGCAACCAATGAGCAAAAAATGCAGCAAACCTCTACTTTTCTTGCTGCAACTAAGTTACTTCAGGGCATGTTTACACTTGATATTATGCTTCTGATCAACTGACTTGGCATTTTTCTACTCAGTGCGGATCAGAAACACTTTTCTCTGTGTTTCTATGCTTTTCCATAACTTTTTCAAGCAGTGTTTCTTCGCTCCCTCATCCTTGGTAAGCACTGAGCAGCTCCTTCACATGAATTCAAGGATGTGTTATTGGATGAGAACATGTTTAGGGAGACGAAGCAATCTGATTCTGAGATGTGTTGGCTGGGAAGCTGCATTTTGAGGCTGAGAGACTTTTCCTAGGGATTGAGCATTGTTGGAAAAGTATCCAATTCGGTTAAGTCATAAGAGCCGAAGCTCTGACTGTAGCCAAGAAAATCAATCATTTGGAGATGATAATATATAATATGGAGTTGAGGAGCATGTGGGAGGGAGAAAATTTTGGTATGATTTAGTCTGCATTGATTGGGAGATGTTTGTCCATTATGCGTCCCGGTATTGTACCAATTGAACTCTAATATTTATTTGTATTCCTCAACCTTCTCTGCAATAATTTCTGTACTGTGTATTATTTCCTTCATTGTCAAAGCCGCCAAGATGGGTTGATCAAAGAGCTCTGTTTTCACTGCTTCATCCCCTTATTCTGCATAGTATCTCAGTTTTTTCAGTAAATTGTTTTTTTAAGCTTTTCAGTTCTGTGTTTCAAAACTCATATATATATATATAATGTACTGTTATATATCAAATTTGAAGTGTGAATGTATTCCTTTAAATGGATTCTATGTGATTGGGGGCATAGTCCCTGCCGACAAGGTGCTAGTACTGTACCAGGAATTGGGTACAGAGTACAGACGCATAAAACGTTGTACCTGGATATTATTTATAGTAGATGTCTCGTAATAGCTACTGTTCAGTTGCATGGCCTTCCCAGTGGATTGCAGGCCCACTTGTGGCCTACCATACTTGCATACTGGTATTTAGCAGTGATGCTAAGAACCCAATGGACCGGACGCCAGGAATTTGGCCCCAACCCAGACAAAATAGTAATATTGAACTGGGTCTAAACAGGCCTAATATGACTCGATTGGAGGCCGTTTGGCTTTATATGTTTAGAAAAAACTGTATATAAGATGCAATATAAAAATGAGTTTTCACCTTGTGGATCTTATAAAATACTTTTTTTTCAAGAACTAAGTTGTACTCAATGCAACGTCTTGACATCCAGTTTAGTTAAAGGGCGTCTAAAATACATTCTTCTACTTTTTAATAGGAAAAGAACGAGCAGAAGATACAAGAATTTTGTTTATATTAGTTTCTCATATAAATAATAGATTTTAGTACCTTAAGTTACATCAAATCGAAAAAAAAAAAGAGCCACTTAGTTTAGCAGACCTGGGTTAGTTTCTGTCACTTTGTATTAGACCGTACAAGTACCACTGTCATAGGACTCTATCTATGTATCCATTCTTGCGTCAAATATCAATATCCAGCGCCAATGCGCAATGGGCATGGAGATTTATATATAATTTATTAGATTCAAACCTAATCAGACAGCTACCCTGAGCTTAACTTAACTTTTATACTTTCTAAAACGGAAACTTTTATACTGGCAAGGTAGATGATGGATAGGATCAGAGATGGATCAACTTGGTGGGGTCCATCGCCACCCACTAGGGTCTAGGGTGCACCCCCACCTCCATGTTGAAGAAGAAAGATCCAACAAAGAGAAGAATTAATTAAAAATTCACCATGTTGGACAACTAGCTTTCATTTGATTGACCATGTCGACTAGACATCAGCGGAGAGAAGGCCAAAGTTGTCATCTCATCTTCCTCATCGTACGTTGGAAAATGACCCAATATACCTGAATATTTTCCGGTGGAAGGCTTGCATCCTCCTTTGGCCCACCTCTTGCCTTGCCTTCACCTCTTCTACTACCAACAAGGGAGAATATATTTGGCTTTCTGCTCTGTATTTCAATGGAGACGATTTCTTTGATCGCCCTAGCTAATAATGTCCATGGTGTTTTTGTCTACTTCGATCCAGCCCTAGATCGGCTGCATGGGCTTCTTCAAACTTCATTTAATTCCACGTAGGACCCACAGCTTCACGTCCAAGTCGGTCGGAAATAAACAACTATATCTATATATCTATATATATATATATTAACACACAAAGTTAACAGTACTTATACTGTTAAATTATCTACAATTTTAAAATCTTCTCGTTAAATATGTATACTTATAAGTTTACAAAAAAAAGAATACTATTTATCAAAAAAAATAGTAACTCAGTTACTTATATTAAATTTAAAAGTATCTATAGTAATTTCTACGTACGGCAAGACAAATGTGAGGATAATTAATCTTATCCGAAATAAATTTGAAGAAAATAAAATAGAATAATCCAATCCTTTTCCCCACTTGTCGTGTACGGTCTTAGCCCTTCTGTCATCATGAACTAATGCTTATCTTATCTACTACCTTCAAGTGGGCTTGGCACGCCCATTTGCTAATCTCTTTCGGCAATAGGATTACCAGCAACCCTCTTCTAATTAATTAAAAAAAATTCCCCCAAATTACTTGAATGAGCATCCCTGTACTTGGTCACTGGAGGAATATTTTGAGCTGTGTATGATAAAGATAGAGAAGTCTATCCGCTTCATAAAATAGTTACCAACTTGTTTCATTAAACAGGGGAAATACAACGATGGTTGCAATAGTAGTTTCGCAATTTGTCTCTTGCCAAGAGCTCTCTCGTTTGTCCTTTTTTGTTATGCCATCATTAAGCGTCTCTTACTAGATTAATTTTATTTTAGTGCAATAGATTATTGGTCCCAATATAAAAAACATGTGAAAACTTTGTACCAGAGTTCATTACGAGTCCCCAAATTATAAAGTATAAACATTCTCATTTTGTTCTAATGATGATTATAAAACTAATGAAGTAGATCAAGGGGACAAGGGCAATTACATTGAGGTAGTGTAGTTGATGAGAGATCATTTAGGTACTCATCTCAATCTAATGGACTTATGGACCCCCCCCTCTTCTCCTCCTCCTCCTCCTCCTCCTACTTTAAAACTTTAATATCAACTACTTTGTTTCTAAATGCAACTTGTTACACCGTCCCAAGTCCCAAGCAACTGGATCAATTAATCCAATATCTAAAAAAGAATAAAGATAAATAATCCAATATCTCTCTTCTTTCCCCTTCGTTTCCTCCTCCAGCCCCACTACTACTGAAAACAAGTGAACATATATAATTAGCAATTTGAGCTTTGATGACTACTAAAATTAATTCCCTATTGTGTATTAAAGTCTATAAAATAGAAAACCATAATCAATAACAATAATTAGGTAACAAATTTTGCAAGAAATATGGAGAATTTCCACTTCACTTAATTATGAAAAGATAGTAATATATAAAAACTAAGAAAAATGGAAGCAATTTCCAAACATGTACATTACTATATAACACCTCCCTCGAAGACCCAAATCTCCATCGCTCTCTCTCTCTCTCTCTCTCTCTCTCTCTCTCTCTCTAAACAGCACAATGTCTTGCATCTCTCCCTCCAAGACTTCCCTCCACCTCCACCACCACCAAAGGCTCCCCACCGCCGCCGCCGAGCTCTGCCCTGGCCACCTCGTCCCCGACGAGGTGGCCCACCACCACCTGCACTCGGTCGGCCCCACCCAGTGCTGCTCCGCCGTGGTGCAGACCGTGTCCGCCCCCGTCCCGGCCGTTTGGTCGGTCGTCCGCTGCTTCGACAACCCCCAGGCCTACAAGCACTTCGTCAAGAGCTGCCACGTCATCCACGGGGACGGCGCCGTCGGCACCCTCCGCGAGGTCCGCATCATCTCCGGCCTCCCCGCCGCCTCGAGCCGTGAGCGGCTCGAGATCCTCGACGACGAACGCCACGTCCTCAGCTTCCGCGTCGTCGGCGGCGAGCACCGCCTCAAGGACTACCTCTCGGTGACCACCCTCCACCCCTCCCCCTCCGGCTCCGGCACCGTCGTCGTCGAGTCCTACATGGTCGACGTCCCCCCCGGTAACACTAAGGAGGACACCAAGCTCTTCGTCGATACCATCATCAAGTGCAACCTCAAGTCCCTCGCCCGCACCGCCGAGAATCTCCATCGCCGCGGCGATGGCAAGACCGTGAATACCTCGTAATTCTGAGGGCATTTTCAATCATGGAAATTATTTCTTTTTTCCCTTTCTCCTTCTCCTCCCCGTTGTTTTCTATGTTATATCATCTCCATCGTAACGTGGGGCCACCTCTCCCGCCCACTTGCGCGCGACGACGACATCACTAGTACGAAGGAAGCTCTAGCTACCCCATTCACTCAAACTCCCCATGTAGTTAACTATGCTTTTCTTCTTTTCTTTTTTCTTTTTTAATCTTTTTCAATTTTCTTCTTAACTCCCAAGTTTTTTTCTTTTTTCTTTTTTCTTTCTCAGATACGTACCAATGACATGAGAAATTAAGTAGTTGTGAATATTGTCTAGTTTTTTTTTTTTTTTAAATTCTGTTAACAAATTTTTTTTTTGTACTTACTATGTCGATAAAACTTGGGAGTTATCTTATCTCTAATAGGAGTGTAAACTTGCTGGGTGAGCCGGCTTCAATTTAAGTTTGGCTCAGCTTAGTTTAAGTCGAGCTCGAGTCTAAATTAAGTTTATTATTAAACTTTATTTAAGTTGAGCCCGGCTAAATTAGAACAAGATGTCAGGCTGCCTATAGTGGAGGAAGAGGATCGGAGCGACCAAGCGAGTGAGGATTGAGGGAGAGCTAAGGAAATTTGAGCAGCTAAGTTTGGAACTTGTTAGTTGAGTCCAGAATTTTTAATTTGAGAATTTTTTGTATACCGAGCTGAGCTTAAGTAAATCAGTTTCAGCTCAAGCTCGGCTCGAAATTTAATTTCGAGCTTTCTAATATGCTTGTTTATTTTGACAGCTCTAATTTCTAAATCCAAACGTTTTATAAACATTATTATTGTCGTTGTTGTTGTTGTTGTTGTCGTCGTCGTTTGAGACTAGAACAAATTTGAATACTTAATATTATCCAATCTCCTGTTCATCTTCTGTTCACTTGTTAACTTACTCTTTCTCTTGATATCCGAATTATAATATTATCACGCGAGCATATCACTAATATTAACACCATCTCGAAAATAATTTCGGCATGTCTGCTAGCAGAATTGTCACAGTTTGGGATCTTTCTCTCCTTTTATAAAATAAAGGCGGCCTAGTACAAGAGGGTCCAACTTATGGTTAGATGCTCTTTTTTTTGGGTTAGAAAATGTAACAATTATATTACCTAAAAAGAAAAAGTAGAAGATCATAAGTTTCTGGTAGGGTTCTAAGGCATCTCTATACATAATATGAACGAGGTCAAGGTTCTTTCTTTTGTCAAAGGATCTGAATCAGATAAGTAGATACACTTTCAAAATAGCAAGAGGTCTTGGTGAGAGCCTATTTAAGAGCTAAGGTCTTAGCACAAAGAGTTCTATCAAAGACATTTGAGATACTAGTTTTCGCAACTTAGAGTTATTAATAAGCCTTAGTATTAGAAGGAATAATAAGTAACATACTCCGAAATAATTATGGACAGTGTGTGTATATATATATATAGTTCCCTATAGTACGTAACTGGCTAAAATATTTCTGCTGGTAGGAAGAGAAGGAGAGAGGTTTTTAATTTATTTAATTCTTGCATAGGAATAGCTAAAGTGACGGTGTCCGTGGCCTATTACTTAATAATCTCCTGCAGTGTATCGCATTGAATGCATTAAAATTGGCACATCCTAATGGTGGGGAATCACTAGCTGGCCGGACGTGCAAGTTGCACTCCATGACATCAACTTGCTGCTAAAAAAGGGGGAAAATAAAAATAAAACACAACTTGCAGGGGCTGTTGATTTCAACTTGTTTGAAAGCTTTGTCCATCGTTTCCTCCACCCCTTTGTCCTTTTTTTTTCCTCCCTCTTCTCTCTCCTGTGCCTTCCGTATTGCTAGTAATAATTATTATTATTCTTTTAGCTGGAAGATAAGATGAGGTGGCATGCAAGTTGGGTTGCAAGTTGGTGATCGCTTGCCGGATTTAATGTTTCCTAGTTGTCTCTGTAGTTTATATGTTAGGTCTCCACTCACTTTACTCTCTCTCTCTCTCTCTCTCTCGAGGTTGTTTTCCCTTCTCCTTCTTAACCCCTGATAGTTTGGGGTAATCTTGGTCCATAAGATCAATATTTCATAGTTATATGGAAAAGGATGCACAAAGGCATCTTGGTTTTTGTACCATATACAAGAAACATAATGTTGTGGTGTATTATGAGTTTTCTTTTCATTTCAGTACTATAAGTTCAAGCACGCATATAAATTTACAATTTAACACCAAGTAGTGACACCTCTCTTTCAGCACAATTATATATTTGGACTCCTTACTTGCTTGCTCATAAGTAGATCCTTAGTTATAAGCTTTCTTTTGGCTCACAAGGATTCCTTTGAAGTAAGATGGTCAATTATCTGAACCCACTCTCAGCTTGTAACTGCAATGTGGAGGACCACCAAGCAACTGCAACTTGGACTGCAACTGCTTTAAAGCAGTATAGATCTGCTCGTCTTTTACACGACGATGACATTGATTTGAATTCCAGGTATTACATTGTCAATAAGAAAAGAGAAAGAGTTGTTAATAAGCAATGGAAGACTCACATTGCCTGCAGTCACGGACTGGGCCTAGAATTGGCCCTGGGCCTTAGTCAAAGGCATCTCATTCCAACTGCAAGGGCCATCTCTGGCATAGTACCATACCCATTTGTAACATTTGTTCAAGGATTTTAGGTACATCACAGAAGATATGGAAGTCTTTAAGAGCATGAACATAATGGAGAGGGTCCTCTGCCTTCAATTGCAGTGAAATTATTTGTAGGAATAGGGAGAGAGAGAAACTGGAGGGATGTGGACTTTACTTACCTCTTACAAAGATGTGATTCGCTCTCTCGCCTCAAATATAGGGTTGTCCATACACTAGTAGGGAATTAAGGGCAGGATCCAACCCACCACTATTTAATAGGTATGTCAAATTTTATCTCATTTCAGGGAGGTGTTTTATTAGAAGAAAGCGAAAGGAAGAACTTTTAAATTTTTTAATACTTTTAATGTTTGATCGCAGAAAATAAATTAAAGAAATAACTTTCTTACTTATTAAAAGTAGTTTCAATTTTTTAAATTTATTTTGACTTCCTTTCTTATAACTTGGGCTATATAGATCGCCACCACTCTTTAAATGGTAAGGGTCTTGCACAAATTTGATGCAGAACAATTAGTTGGGATCAATTTGGGTGTGCCATCAAATGCATGCAGAGCAATTTAATTGTGATCTGTGATCAATCTAAAAATGAATTCTTATTCTCTCAATCAGACTATTTAATCTAAAAAGACAAACAAAATAAATTGTATAATTCATCAAAGGGCATTTTGGTTAAAATCACTTGGAAAAATATAAGCATCTGTATTTATGAACACAAAAAAACAAATTTTTATCAAATCACCCAAAAGGGCTAAGGGAAGAATAGTTTGTTGTAGAAGAGCTCATTCCAAGTATCCTGGAGGCCAGGCAAGCACCAATGGACACAGTCAGTGTAGCTTCTGGGGTTCTTCAGCTGCTCTGGTGACAAATTATACTTCTGATGCTTGTAGATAGTAGTGTGTGCATCTTTCCTGTAATCTGATAGCTGGGTGATATTTAACACAGTAAATGGATACTTTGAACTCCCTATAATTTCCTCAACCACTCTCATTATGGCCTTGTTTGTTCCAGAGCCCCAGTAATTTGGGTTGCTGATAGGTAATACTTGATTGTAGCAATTCCCATCTCTTTCACCTCTCCAATCAGCACTCCTGCAAATAAATAAAATCCCAAGAGTCATTAATTTTTTTCTGTGGAACCAAAATCTAAGGAGGGTCAGTAGTACTTATCCTACCTACGCTAATTAATTAAGTAAGTAAGTAAACTAGTACTGTTCTCAAAATTCTAGGTCTTTGTCATTTTTGAGGAACAAATATCATCTAGGAACAAGCAAGTTAACAATTACTAGTCTTTTTTTTTTGTGCTGCTAAAAATTTATACATCTATTTAAATATATATGCATATATACATAATATCATCTCATAAATTATGATAATTCTAGCTCGATTCAGCTCTCGATTAAATTTTGGAGTCTAAAAACTCAGCTTGGGCTCTCAACTATATATTCAACCTCACAAAGAGCCAGGGAAACTCTTGCCCTAAGTCAGCGAAGAGAAATGCCAAAGATTCTTGACCCTACTTACTAAATCGATGTGGCTTCTAATGAGCTCAGCTATAATTGAGGTGATTAATAGGCAAGAACATGATCGTCATGCAAGGGTCGGCCAAGTGTACACCTGCACCTAGTGATCTACTATCTAGAAGAGGGAAGAATTTTCACTACTTACTTCCAATGAGTAGGTGACATAGTTGTAAAGAAGACCCTCGTTTTCCGGGGATCCATGTTCTTCTCCACCCAATCAACCATTCTCTTCAAAACTACTCTATAAGCTTTACTCATCTCCATATCCTTGACGTACGTCATATTACCTTTACCTTGCCTGTCCAAAAATAATTTATTAAGTTCGTATCAGGAAATTATTAATGAACAAGGTAGAGAGAGACATGAAGAGGATTATTAATTACAAGGTTTTCACTCGCTTAAATCCGGTCAACCACCAAGTGTAAGTGTCAAAGATCAAGATATCGTATCCCTTCCAATGTTGAGCATGAGTGTTGAGAGATCCTTCGTTCAGATGAATCACTCGATCCGGTGCCGGGACGCGATGAACCGAGGGATTATCGCAGTTCGATTCGACGAGGAAGGGAGACCAATGGAATTTAACCACGGTGTGGAACCTCTGTTGACGTAGAACAGTGGTTGGTAAATTGAATGTTAGCAATGGTGATTCGATGAACTCGTCGTTGTAAAAAGATATTAAGAATAACCTTCGTTTTGAAGGTCTCAACGTTTCCAGGATTCTGCTGTGATTTGTAAGCACTTTGGAGGAGGCATAACATAGAGTTATGCATACCACCACCCAACGAATCTCCCACGTACAAAATTCGCCTACCACGAAGCTTTTCGAGCATAAATGTTGCATTGAAACTGTAAAATTTAGAGAAGCCCAAATCAAATTGGCCGAGATAAGATTAGATTAGATTTCTACTCCAATTGACAAATTATCCCGAGCAAATAATTACACTACAAGTGCAGTTACGAGTTACGACTACTAACCATAGTTGTCGATATTTGTAGCAATTGGTAAGCAGCGTGGGTGCTACTTTATTTTTGGAAGTATTAAGACAATAATAAGGATTAAAAAAGTTGCTGGATTATTTTATTAATTTATTGCTCTTTTACATTCTCCCATTGGATTAATGAGTATAATTATCCTAATTGGTGTCACGATTAAACATCTAATTAAGTCTGCGGCCTACCTTGACAAAGAACACCCATTGGGTTGCCATCTCCAGTGCTGATACATCGTATCTCGTCTTCCATGAGCTTGACATGTAAACTGAGGGTTGATCAATCCACAGCCTTGCTCGGTGTAGTGAGGCCTAGATTTCCTGTCGTAAACCCATCTGCCGCTGAACACGTCGCACTTCTCGTCGGTCTTCCCGACGGCGAATGGCACGGCGATTTCCTTCTCTAATTAAGACCCACTTCTACGTTAGTAACATCCATGTAAGATATAAAGAAGATGAGAATTCTTACCTTGTATAGAACTGGGCTCATCTTGGTGTTGTTTTCTATCTCCTTTATCTTGTGCCGATATGTAATCAACCGTACGAAGGTGAAGAAAGGTTACATCTCCTTCATCAAACAGCTTCGCGTCTTTGCCGAGTGTTATGATACGCTTCTCTTCATGCTCATGAAGGTGTATCAAAGTTACATCTCCTCCGTCAGGATTCGTGCTGTTCTTCCCACCTCTCGGCCCTTCTTGGCTCGACGACGAGTGCCGTTCGATCGAGCCGAATCGCAAGAATGTCACGTCTTCATCGTCGAAGAGCTTTGCCTTGCTACCTTGTATAGCCAACGTCGGTATCGCCTTCTTACCCATCCGTTTCTCCTCCACTTCCTTAGCCTGCGCCGATGACGTCGTAGTGTGCTCGAACCGGATAATAACCACCGATTGCTCCCGGACGTAGGCGAAGTCGACGACATAAACGACGGCGAGGTAGATAATGGCGACAGAGATGATGCAAGGGATGAGATAGAAAGAGAAGAAGGGGTTCTTCCTGTTGCTTATCAGGCATAGAGACCTCATCTTTGCCGTTTTGGCGTAGCAAAGAAAGTAAAGGACTTCGTGTCAGAGAGAGAGTTAAGACTTACCTCACTCTAATATATTGCTTCGTTGAGTCTGGAGTTATCTCATGGGTAATATTCTCGGGATTTTCTGGATCTCTTTCACAATTGAGGTGATTTGACGTAGTACGTAGAACCGGAATTGGTTAATCATATGTGGAGGTGTTTAGTGAGTAATTAGTCGATTCAAGCAAATTAAAGAGATGATTGGATCCTGGGGATTAAGGGAAAGAGTTATTCAAAGAAACATTTGGTTTGGTTACAATTACTACTTTCCTGAGAGATTGGCCATAATTTTTGGGTGTCATTTGGGTTTTAACTTGTGAATGAATTGAGCCGTCCACGTTTCTAATGGAAAGGGGGGGGGGTGGGGACTTTGGGAGAGTACTAAAATGACAGGTGGGGTATTATTTATTTACAAACCTCTTTTTTCGTTCCACCTGCTGCTCTTCTTTTACAGCATACCAACTAACAACAACTCAGATGTTTCTTTTTATTAACTTTTCTCCGTGCATCAGAGGACTTTAACACAATGGAGAAGCTGTTCATTGTACTGGATGCATCACATTACTCACCAAAAAAAGGCTTTCCTATAAACTTATTCACTTATCTTATCTATTCCTAAACTTACTTAACATCGCAAAGAAAATAAACTATTCAGCGAGCAAAGTAGGCGGAGCAAAACTTGCATTTCATGAGAGAAGAAAAATTAAGCATTTCTTGAAGAATGTATATAATTTGTAGCCAGGTGTAATATATATTAGGAAATAGTTGATATAGATTCTTTCTTAGGAAGAAAGTATTTCTTAGTTTACAAAATTAATTTATGGCGAAGTTAGGAAACTTCTATTCACGAGATTCTTTTTGTCATAAATTTAGACACATCACCTTCTATCTTTATACTTCCTATTCGATTTTTGTTTAAATACTACTATATGGGTTTGACTTCTTGTGGATAAGTTTATGCTGATAGGATCACACAGTATTAAATATTAAAAAATACGGTCTTATATATATATATATATATATATATATATATATATATATATATATCATGTGTTCAATGTCTTTTTGGATGTTAATTCACCATTAGCATGCCCATATATAATTAAATATATTTAATATGGGTGTCTTCTCTATTTCCATTTTCAACTATGATCGATGTAATGATGGGAAAGTATGTAGAATGATCACATCCAATCAACACGTACTTTAGCAATATTGATATAATTACTTTTAATCCACGATACATTACCTCAATATAATCAACTAGCTAGATTAACAATTCCAATTAATTATCATATTATTCTATGGCTAGGTCAAAAACCCTAGCTCGATCTTCCATAGCCACAGCAATGAAAGAGGTTGGTAATGCCTCGCTTTCTTGCGACAGGGAAAGGTGTCAATAGTTAAAAAGGACAGGAAGCTAAACGTTGATAGAGAAAATTTTAATTGGCGACCAATTCTTGGGCCCATCTAATTCGAGTTTTTAATAAATAAATTACTCTTCAAATTTAATATAAAAAAAATCTATTTTATCGTAGCTGTCGATAAATACAGACAGAAATACAACGAGTTCAGTATTTGTATTTATAAGTTAATAAAATAAAATGTTAGCCTTATTGTTAGTTTACAACACACACATATATATATATATATATTACATTTATTAATATTTTATTTAGAATTTTTTGATAAAATACTGATAGATTTAGCTAAGTCTATTTTAGTTTACTTTTTTTTATATAAGACGTTAAACTCGTTAGTGTTTTTTTTATTGTCAAACATAACGCGGATAAATAATTATAATTATAATTATAATTAGTATTAAATTTGAGAGAATATTTATTTCCGTAATAAAAAAAAGAAAAGGAAGATGACTAGTTGGGTAAAAACGTCATCTAATTCATGTGACTTATTATCAGTACGTACAAAGTCTTGGTCGGCCAATGTGGACCAATTTACTGGATGTGACATGTAATATGATTGGATTCGATCAGTGTAATAACCACCATTGTTAAATGCATTCATCATGGCTTCGATCTCCCCCCTTTCTCATCTCTATCATGTCAACCAGGAGAGTAGTTAGATTAATGATCAGTTTGATCTGTTCATGATGCATGTAACAAGAGTGAGAAAGAGAGAGAGAGAGAGAGTGACAGAGAGAAAAAGATAAAGCTAATAAACTTTAGTTCCATTTCTTTGACATGGAAGTATATGATTAGAGGCTTCTCCTAGATTATTTTTCTAATTAGATGCTGCTAGTTGTCATAATGTAAAATAGATCATAGGAATAAAGGTAGCTTCAAGTTTATTATCACCAGCACCATCATCAACCTGTCATTGTGAGAGCACATATGTATAAATATATATATATATATATATAAATAATTGAACTTTCAATTACTCAAAACCTAACTCCACAAATCTCTCATTAAGCAAGGGGGATATTTTATCTAGGTAGGCGATGGAGTAAGAAAGACATTGGCCATGGGTGATGAAGCCATGTACAGCCAAGGGGCCCATACCTCCCCAGTAAATTTATAATTTATTTTTTATTTTCATAAATTTCTATTGATAGTCCCAAATAATTTTTTTTATTTCCAAATACATTTAAGTATTGAAAACTAAACTAGATGTAAAAATATTCTTACTTAAATTATTATAAAAGATAATAATTTTAGAGATATTCGCCCTCTGATCAAAATTCCTGGCTCCGCCCCAGGGATTGTACAGCCCAAATTAGTTTGATTTGAATCAGAGAGAGATAGAAATGGAAGCTGTCTCTGGTTGCTTTAATACCCAAGCATTGCATCTCATTTTATATGTTGGCCATATTTTTACATGTGAAAAGAAAACTTAGAATCATATTATTTGGATTAAGACAAATACCAACCACTAGCAGCAGTTTCTACCTGTTTCATTGTAGTAGCACATACAACTTTAACAGCACTGATGAGGTAGAGAGAGTGTGTGAGAGAGAGAGAGGAAGGACAAAACTATATATGTCATGGTGTGGAAATTTGGAATGCATTTGGTGTAGAGATATAGTGAGGACAGTTGGCATAGTGAAAGGTTGGCACCTAATGTTCTCTCCTGTGGCTGTGTTAGCAGAGAGAGAGAGAGAGAGAGAGAGAGAGAGAAGACAAGTTTCTAAGTAATGGACCATAATATTTGGCCTCAATGCGTGCCAGGTTAAATTAACATCACAAGGAAACACAACAGTGAAGAGGTATTGTCTTGCAGTAGACTTACGAATGAGATGACCCTATTTGCGAGGACAGAGAGAGGTTGCCTGAGATGTTTCATTGCTTTGGTAGGTCACGGATTGATCACCTCTATTTATAAGGAATGGTACTCTCTCTATGGCAAAAGCATTCATGCTGTAAGCCAGGAACCCAACGGAAGTAGTTGTTAATGTATAAATAGATTGGGGGCCACCAGGTGGAAACACCAATCACATTTGCAATGACTGAGGTCAAAGATCATGCAGTCATTGAATTATATATACTTCTGTAGTTGTCTAGTCTCTTCACTAAGTACAGCCTTTATACTCCTATATATATATATATATATATATATATATATATGTATGCTTTTTAGTGTTGGGTGGTCTTTCGCTTTCTTAAGGCTAAAACCAACCATTTCACAGTGGTGATGATTCCAATTCCAAGGGAGTGGGTGGAATTGCTATGTGATAATAATAATGATAAAAAACCTATCAATTTACCATATGAGCAGGACCACTGTCCTCATGACTTGCTATTATCTTAATGTTAATTTGGCCTGGGCCAGTGCCAATTGAGCAACAATTTTAGTTACTTGGCACCTTCCTAACCCTATATGGATTAAACTTTTAATACTGATAGCTCTTTTTGAGCCATGAACAGGGGATGGAGGGTGGCTGTTCAGAGATGCTAATGCGTTCTCCGTTAAACTCAATTGTAGCTGCGGGAAGCCCCGGTGATTGCTGAAACGATTTGGTTTCACTCACCAAGAAATAAAAACTGACTAGATGCTTCTCTTGCACTTAATCAAAGCATGAACACCCCAAATCTGGTGAAAGAATGTTGTTTCCTTGTGAACTCATTTCAAGTTAAGCATCGTATAGAGAGAAATAAATGAGGCTGTAAATTGGCCAATTTTGTTAGGATTAATTAATCCCTTTTTTGTTTAGAGTTTTCTGAATTCCAAGCAATTTTATTTGGGGAGAGTGTTAAGGCCACCTTTTGTCGTAGAGGCACGTTTTAATCTATTTTGGCTATGTTCCAAGTTCCAACCCTAGTTCGATTAGGGTTTTTCGTTTGCCGCCCAAGTATGAGTTTCTCTCCTCCCCTCTCCTAGCTTGAGTGGCTAGAGGAGGGAAGAGACATTCTTCATCTCCTTTTCTCTTTCCTCTTAAACTTCTCTCTTATCTCTTTTCTTCCTTCCTCTTATCGGCGTCATGCACCTCTCTCTCACCACCCCTATCTTCTACCTCACCATCATCGTCCCCTTATGTCCCCCTCCCTTGCTTGTAACCATCATCCCCCTCCCTCGCATGTAACCATCATCCCCCTCCCTCGCATGTCAACGTCCACCTTCCATCTCTTTATCTGTTATGCTTTTCTATTTTCTTTTCTTTGTTGTCAAGGAGTGTTTCGCCATTGTCTGTCGCCTCCCTTCGTATCGTTGTTTGCTTGCCAGTGTTCCCTCACAGTTGACTGTAGCCACTCCTTTCTCCAGTGATAGAGGATATTAAGCCTTTTATTTTGTGGAACTATTTTGTATCATTTATCTTTTTTCTTTTTTCATGATATGTTTTTATTATTGACTGACGAACTTTTTCGAGTCTTTAGAGATCCCAGGTCATTTGCGTCTTTTGCCATTTTATTTCTAAACGAAAGTCTTACCTTCTAAAAAAATAAATTAAAGCATCCCATGCCAATTTTACTGATCATGTGTACTAAAAGCTTAAAAGCGAGAAGGAATGGTGCACTGAACCTTTGATGCATCCAATCACTTTTAACTGGCAAAATTCTAACTCAGGATTCAACATATTATTTAAGCTTAATCTGACCTTATACCCAAATATTATGTACTTTCCCTTGATTCATGATAACTCCAAGAATTATTCTTCCTTCTTATAATAAGAGGGGAATCTTTTAAAGCATGCTGATTGCTGGAGCAAGTGGTAAAGTCCACCAGGGATAATCAGACTTTTATCTTGCCTTCTTCTTCAGAGGAAGAGGCCCAACTAGTTGTCAAATCTTCCAATGGAATCAATGCTATGAATACTACATTTGACCTGCATCTTATTAAGATAGCAACACATTTCTACCACTTAAAATTGTATAAATATATAGGCACTTGATGCCTAAGTCTTCTTTATTTATGAATTATTATAAATTATATCCAAACATCTCTTTCTTTAGAAATATGTATAAATATCGATGGCATATATCTTTAAATTATGAACGTTTTTCTTCCATCAGTGAGGGAGTAATCAAATTATCACACCCCTCCAAACCAATATGCATAAACCCCTCTGGGTTATAAATATGTGTATTTATATTTCCCCTTTTTGCATAATTTTATTTCTATGATTTATCATTCATGGACGTTGATAAGATCCTTCCATTTAGCGGGCGAGGAGGGATTCGAACCCCCGACACCGTGGTTCGTAGCCACGTGCTCTAATCCTCTGAGCTACAAGCCCCACCCCGTCTCCACTGGGTCTGTTCCCGAGAGTCGATAATCTGACTTTAAGGTTTGATCTATTTTTTCATCTACTATACCCGGTGGTTAAATCTGAGCTGGTAGAGCGACCCTCAGTCCGGGTAAAGGATCGTCAACAAGGGCGTTCTAGTGCGTTGTAGATTCTTATCCAAGACCGAATTCTTCCTAAATATTCGATTTTGATGTTGTTGCTAGCAAATACCGCTGTTTTTTGTTTTGAATCTTCCAAAATCATTCCCGCAGTGGATTCGGACCGATTTTTTTCTGATCCTTCGATAAAAAGATTCATTCTCTTCATAAAAAAGAATATCGAACCATGAACGAAGAAAGGCATGAGAGAAAAGCATATTAGCTAGTGATTGTGAAAATTGTTGGAGACTCAAATGATGGATATGCAAGCATGCCGCGGTAAGACAGAGGATGCAAGCGTTATCCGGAATGATTGGGCGTAAAGCGTCTAAAAAAAGTAATCTTTCTCGATAAAGTCGAGGCCCGGGCGACTGTTTACCAAAAACACAGGTCTCCGCAAAGTCGTAATTTAAATTAACTTTTTTACAAATAACATTTTATATTTTATATTCACATTCTAGTATTTTATAGTCCGACTTTTTTTTATATATAATTTTTATTTAGCACCTACTTTTACAGAGAGGTATGATGAAAAAAGGAAAAAATATATAAGTAATTTAAATATTTAAAAATTATTCAATATTTTATAATAAAATATATTTTTTATTAATACCGTCCAAATTAAATCCGAGCGTTAAAAAAATATAAAAAGAAAAGACGAAATATATGCAATCTTTAAAAATATAAATTTTATTTGAACAAAGATAAAATAAAACTGTCTGGCTCGTCAAGCTCGAGTCCGACTCGGTCAGAGCTAAGCCGAGCCCGAGCCATCATAACAGGCTCGAAATGAATATCCAGCGAAGTCTGATAACCGACTAGCTATAACTAAAAACACGTGATCCCTCACTAACCCATCCCCACCGCGGAACCCATTCAATATTCATCACCCTCACCTTCACTTCACCTACCCCACCCTCACCCCCCACCCTCACCCATCACCTCACCTTGCCACATCACTAAAACACCCTCACCCCCATCACTTCACCTTGCCACATCACTAAAACCATGTACCCATCACTTCACCTTGCCACATGTAAACTACCAGCATAAAGTTCTCGACTACCATCATCTTTTTCCTGCTTGTTGGAAAATATAAACGATTAAAAGAAAATAGAGATGTAGCAGCAATTCCTCACTAAAAAGGAAAAGCGACCTCTTATCTTATCCTCATCGATA
Organism: Typha latifolia; assembly: GCF_019914945.1. Classification (NCBI taxonomy): domain Eukaryota; kingdom Viridiplantae; phylum Streptophyta; class Magnoliopsida; order Poales; family Typhaceae; genus Typha; species Typha latifolia. The sequence continues at coordinate 1,406,558 of NC_133087.1, read as the reverse complement.
GTGAAATCAAAGGTACCAAGGAAGTACAAAATAGATGTTCCATTGACAGCGGTATATAAAAACCTATTCATTAAATTGAAAATGGCAGAATGCTATTTCCGGACTAGCACAGGCATAGACTAAAACTAAACAAAATATCATCAAAATTTCCAGTTCTTCAAAAGACAGCAAAATCAAACGCTGCTTCATCAAAGAAAAGCCCTGGTTTCACTCAACAGAAAAACATCTTCATGCACTCTCGGTCACAGGGAACTCGAAAACCACATCTTTCCCGCAGAGCCTGCGGTAGACTCCTGTGAATGTTTCCAACTTGTATTCAGTATTGTTGCGCTCCTTTGGGTCCAAAAATATCTGTTGCAATGGGAAAAGGAAAGGCATATTATGTCAGTCCAAGATTTACTCAACAGTCACGAATATGCTTCTTATGGATTAATATTAAGTGCAAGACAAGACAAATTAGTAACTTGAATGTGACACCAAGATATCTTCAAAGATACAATTTTCCATAAAGAAACTCTGAAGAATATATGTTAGGAGCCCACAAGGCTAACTTGAATTTTGTCACTAAAATATCACTACAAGATCTGCAGAGATCACATCATAAAAGCTCTATGGTAAACGAACTGGGTGAGAAACAGAGAAGAAAGGTTGCGAAGACTTTTCTCCATAGACAAATGGCTTGCATGTGGAAGTTTCATACTTCCTAGATGCGAAGAGATGATGGACTGAATTTCCATGTATTTGTCATTTCTATTTTAATAGATATCATAGATCCATAGAGAAATGCTATTACGGATCTCACTGGTGAAAAGCAACCACATGCTGATGTTATACTGATGATGAACTTTATACATTCAGAAAAGATGGGCTAACCCAAGGCATAAATAGGAGATGAGATGCAATACTCATACCAGAGCTATAAGTAACACAATCACAGTAGAAGAGCTAACCTTGATGATCTTTGATCCATCCAGATGATATCTTACACGCTTTCCAACAATCTCTGCAGGATAAACAACATCCTCCAATATGCCATCATGGACTGCAGTGAGAGTGCGGCTTCGAGGGCGCACAACAGCCGAACCTTTCTTAGGTGGCCTCAATATCCTCCGAGTGGAAATGAGAATCACATCCTAAAAAGGGAGGCAAACATAAACAGAAGTAGAGATCAGCTATTTATGTATTTTGCCAGCGTATTTGAATCAGCATAACTATAAAGGGTGCCCAGGAAAACAAAATTCTAGCAAGTTGCAACCTATTCAAATATTTGAGGTCATTAAATTAGTATTTAGATATAATGTAAATGTCCCAGTTCCATGAAACAGTTTGCTATGCATTTGAAGTATCAAGAAATACCAAAAAAGCACAACTTCATAATCTGACTGCTTCTAAAGGTTCAACATCAATGTAGCATGTTTAAATATGCAGATCTACTATCGGGTAGAGTTCAATTGCAAGACAAAGATCCAAAACATTTACCCAACAGGACATTTCTCAGGCTACTATCATGAAAGACAATTACTGATCTGCCTTAGGTAATCTAGAGATAGATACTGTGAAAGACGATATGTCGATAAAATACTTATGTGTCCACAGCAAAATACAATCTAAATGAGTTTCAACCACCCTTATGAATTGCAGATTATACCTAACTCGAAGCTTCATGTTAGTGTTCCAATAACAGCAACTTCACTCAGTTATCATTGATTCTGCTTATAAGTGTGCAAAATATGAAAGGCAGACTTACCTTCCCACTGAACTTCTTCTCCAGCTCCCTCACAAGCCTTACATGAATCTTTCTAAAGGCCTTCCGAAGCCTGTAGGGAAAATGAACAACAACAGCCTTCCTGTTGCCAGCTACATCCATTTGACTACGCCAAATGAAAAGAAGTCATATATTACAAGGTGAGTATTCATATTAAACTGCAAACAGAAGAAATGAGACATCCGAAGACACACTTACATTGCCGAGTTGATGTAAAGGTCCTTTAAATCACTCTTTAGCTCTTGGTTACCATTCTCCAAATCAAAGAACGCCTACAGAATAAACTATTAGACTCCAACAATTAAATCTAGGGGAACCTAGAGACCAGGTCAGGTGCAGGAAGAAAACCTGAGCAACAGTCTCCTCAAATTCAGTTGGTTCAAGGCCCTTATCCTTCTGGATTTTCTTCCTTGCAGTAAACATTCTGGTTGGTTTACAAGTCAAACTTAATTACGTGACAGAGAGAACTCAGTAAAATAAAATGAGAATGACATAAAAGAATAGTACCTCAAAAGATTTGAACAAAAACAAGTTGAAACAAATTGTTTAAAAGGATTAATTTGTTAACCATCAAACAAAATCAATAAGAAATACTGAACCAATACAAATGTTAAGAGCAGATTAGCAAAAATGATAACATTTAGTGAGGAAATTATCATGAAAGTTCACAGTAATGAAAAGAACTAGCAACCAAACAAGTTTCCTCGGTCCAAAAGCTGATTCTCTCATCATACTTTATTTTCAAACATGGCCATTACATTGTTACTTGTTGATATAAAATACGACCGTAGGGAAAAAAGCATAACAATGATCCTCACTTGCAAACAAAAAGAATGCACCATAAACGTTCTGTTTCCATGAATTATATCCCGGTAATACAAAACATTAAAAAAATTACAGGTGCTTAAAATTTGATCAAAATGTATAAACGGAAATCTCTCCAACAATTAATGCGACAACAATAGTTACTAACAGGAAGGGAAAAAAAGAAGATATTTTCCGTCATTATACCAATATGTGATAATCCCATAACATTTCTATGGACAACAATCTTTCGAACACAAACAATAAACGAAATTTAGATTCAAAAACAAAACATACAGGTCGCAAAAGACACTGCAAATCTAAAAACTAATACAACAAGAGGTAGATTCATGCTAAACTTTGATGCCAAACAAAAGGAGGAAACCAAAGGATGCAAGAAATTTCAGTTGATATACTAACCCTAGATCTGGGGATGGAGTTACCTTGGGAGCAAGAGCGTGTAGATGAGCGCGAGGGGACGACGACGAAGCTAGCACCGCCGCCTAGGGTTTGCTACCTTCGAGCCAAAACCTCTGTTTTATCTCAGGGCTTTCGCTGGAATACCGCTTTTACCCCTGTTGAACGGATGCCCCTGACTTTAAGATTAGGACATTATTATTGGACGGTGAGATGCGAATTCGAATTGGAAAAGGACTGGATTGACGCCCGTCTGAACCGGCTGGCTTAGTCCTAGCGTCGAAATTGATTGAAATAGGCTTTAATCAAATCACTTTGCTTTATTTTTTTTTCCTTCAGAACTAGTTCGTTGTGCTTTAATTGACAAAACTTTTCATTGAAATAGGTTTAATCAAATCAATTTGCTCTATTTTTTCTTCAGAACAAGTTCATTGTGCTTTAATTGACAAGTATCCTACGATCGTATAATAGTTAATTGACAAAACATTTCGTTTATTACTTTATGCACTCCTTTCTTTTCTTTTTAATTCCAATCAATTTCCATACAAATTACAATTTTCTTGAGCCACTTCTGCATGTAATGGTACATTTAGGGGTGTCAAATCTTTATCGGTTGGTTTAAGAGAGTCTGAATCCACTAACACCTTATAAACATAGCCAGATGACCAGTAATATATATATAGCACAAATAGTAGATATAGATTGATTGGTACTACTACCCTATAACAAGAGGTTGCGGGGTTGAGCCTTAGTTTGAGCATATAGAAATTGCTATATGTTTGTAGGTGAGTTTAATGAATTGACTTGGCTAAGTAGTTCGACTCAGGCTTAGAGTGGTGGAGTAGATGTGGCTCGTTTAATAAAATAATTTGCCTAATTGTCTAGCTCATTATCTTATATACTTTGATGTTTATGTAGCTTTATATCTAGCGAGAATTGACTCTTTATATAATCTTACTAATTTATGGGCCTCGAAATGATTAAAAAATTTAACCTTATCTAGATACATATCAATCTTAATTGAGTTACTCTTGGTCGAAGAATACTTATTTTTTTTTTTTATCATTGACTCATAATCATAACTCTTTTTTAACACTTCAGAGTATGTCTGGTTCATAGAAAGTGACGAGAAAAATAATTCTTTTAAAAATTTTATCTGCTTTTAATATTTGACTATAAAAGATAAATAAAAAAAATAACTTTCTTACCTATCAAAAATTGATATGCTTTTTCTTTTTAACTTCTATTTTTGAGAATTTTTAACTTTTTATTTTTGGAAAATAACAACTTCATCCATGGGTCGTGGCCGCCAAAGTTAACGGTCTTTTGTAACTGTGTGATTTTTTTTAATACAAAGTAAATAATAAAAATTATAGTCATACTTGCGAAGGATCCGCACCAGGGTCTGGTTTCCTTATTGGTCGTTGGCGCGTTATCGACAGGACCATAGCTCATCTGCCTATCGCTCTCTCTTCTACGCTCTTTTTCCGGGCGGGCGAGAAGAGAAGGGAAAGGCGGTTTTGACCTCCGAATAGGTTCGATCGAGCGACGAATCGATAGCGTGGTAGCAGAAGAAAGAGATGGATCAGATATTGAATAAGGTGGGATCCTACTGGTTCAGTCAGAAGGCCAACAAGGAGATCTCCTCCGTCGGCGATGACATTAATGTAAGCTCGTAGGATTCTTCGTTGTTCTTTTCCATTGCAATCCGCATTATTCGTCATTTTCTCGAATTCGATCTCCTAATATCTTAGCATTCAAGGCTGGCAATGTTATAAATCGATTGTTACAGGAGAAAGGGGTGGAATGACGTTGTTTGAGTTTGGTATTTTGGGATTTAGGGTTTGATCGTAAAAATTGCATCTGATTCTTGTTATCCTAGTTTCATTGTGAATTGGTTTTGCTATTCTGCTAACAAAGTTCTCAGATTCTTGTATTCACTTGATGAGATCCGATCATTTTCTCTTTTTCCCCATCGCACGAACAATTTACTCGGTGACTTTTAGAGCTTGAACATGTATTGCTTGCCACGATATTTTCTATTCGCGTGGCATCTCGTTTCCCCTCTGAAATCAATTTTTGCGTTAGTCAGATGTCACAAACACTCTTAAGGATTGTTTAGAGTTATTGGATAATGTACACGATTGAAATGCACTTGTCAGAATGGTAGTCTTTTTGCATGCGTTAGTTTGCATAAAGAAAGTAATCAATATTCCTTTTTCTTGTACTAATGCCAGCTTTTGCATTATGAATTCAGTCACTCTCTACCAGCATTGAAGGGGGAGCAAAATGGTTTGTCAACAAAATCAAAGGTGAATTGTCTTTCCATGGACTTTCTCCTTTGGAATTATTTAGTGGGATTGTTTATCTTCTTTTTGGATTTGCTTGAAATAATTTACTCTTCAGTGCTAAAAATGCTTTGTGTTTAAGAGTATCCTAAACCAAGCAAAAAATCCCAATATCCTTGTGTTAGGCAAAGCAGAGTTATACATCACAGGCCTCCTCTTTGGATAGCCTTTATTCTTGTTACGTTGCTTCGCCTACTTCTTAATTCTGTGATTCTATTTTTTATATTATATCTGACCTGTAGGGTTTTTCTAGTCTTTTGTATGTACTTATTTTTGGACATACTTAAACTGCCTATTAATCAATGCCACTGGCGGATGTTGTGGAAAAGATTGTAGAAAAGCTTATGTTAAAAGAATGACACAATATCTATGAATGGCAAAAGAGGTTTTTAATGCCAAAAAATCTGAACAAGCCTTCTTTATGATGCAAACGGTAATATCCTCAGCTCATGTGTCCTGTTTATATAAGCATTACTTTCTTCTGCTATATTGTATTGCAGATCAAAGTTTTTGTCAAGGCTAATGTATTTGTTGGTTCATTCTTCTGCTACATTGTATTCATTCTTTTCTGTTACATTGTATTGCAGATCAAAGTTTTTCTCAAGGCTGATGTATTCGTTGGTTCATTAATTGTTTCGGTTTAATCATTCTCTTTATTTCTACTATCACCACACGAGGAACTCACATCATAATGCAATGCACCTTCCAGTAATTTGTGCTTTGTATTCTATACAATTAATCTTACAATGCAGGTAGGGAGCGTACACTGTAGCCATTTTGAAAGGTTCATACAATCATAGTTTTCTTTTTAGCTTGACTCCTGCCATCCCTGGTGGGTGTTAAGCAATTGAATAACGTCACTGTTCATATACTGGAGCTGATCAGCTTGGATTGCTGTGTTGGTGTAGTGGGCACATGCCTTGTGCCAGCACTAAAGAGACTCCCTATCAAGATCTACACCAACTGTGCCATTTTATTTCCAATATAAAATAGGTTGTCCTAAAATTTCTGAGTATAGCTCTTTAAAAATGTCATTTCTCTAAAGGTCTCTGGTTGCTGTTTCGGACCTATTTCTCAGTGACGTAGATATTAGTTATAAACTTCAAGATATGAGGTTATTCAACTTTCTGCTAATCCTGTATCTGTTGCCTGATAACAGCAATACAGCATCAAGAAGTGAACTTTCATTTGAAGCAGAGGTTTATAATTACTCGTACCTGAAATCATACTAATTTGTCTTATTGATCTATAATACCTCTATATTGAGATTTTTAATTATCAAATTTTGGACCATGGTTAATTTTACACCTCTGTGGAATTTTTTTTTTTCAATCCCAGGAAAGATGCAGAAACCGTTACCTGATCTATTGCGGGAGTATGACTTGCCAGCAGGCCTTTTCCCACGAGATGCCACCAATTATGAGTTCAATGAAGAAACAGGGAAACTTATTGTGTATATACCCTCTGTTTGCGAGGTAGGTTACAAGGATTCCTCAGTACTGCGGTTCTTCACCACCGTGACTGGATATCTAGAGAAGGGAAAACTTGCTGATATTGAAGGCATAAAGACCAAGGTCTTGGTTTGGTCAAAAGTTACTTGCGTCAAGACAGAAGGATCAAAGGTCCACTTTTCTACTGGGATGAAGAAAACCAGGAGCCGAGATGCATATGAGGTCCTCAGAGATGGTGTCGGCATTGAGAAGTTCTAGGTTTTTACTAGGATGTTGTGTCAAAGTCACAACGGATCATCTTAATTATCCATGTCAAGTTTGTGAATACCAGTTTCGTCCTTTAAATCTACATTTGTTACTTGCTAAGAAGCTTTTTAACTTAAATGTTGGTTATAATAGCGTGCAGCTTGTATCAGAAGAATTTGATAACCGAGTCCTGATGACTCTAGCAAGTGAAATTTGTGCTAGTCTATATTCGGTTTACCCGATTTGCATTAAAAATAATTCTGTACTCTTTTCCTAATTTTCCAATGTCTGGCTCTACTCTGTAGATACTGTGGTCCTGGTTTTGAATCATCCATAAGCTTCAATCTTTCTTACAAAATATCAGAGCATTTATATAATCAGTGGACCTTCAAAGAAAAGTTATATATTTTCACCCACTATATACACCAATATCGAGCAGATGCCTTCAAAATAACATGTACAGCTCGATGATACACCAACCTTGGGCATGAATATTCATGCTGAACGATTTATTCAACAAGATTTGGCCCCTATTTAATATTATTTGGATTTATTATCTGATAAGAAGAAATAATACAAGTAAAACAATATTCTCCAAGTAGATGCCGACCTGCTCCACATTGGCTGCGTTTGGCCCAGCAGCAGCAGCAGCAAACTGTTTCTTTTGATTGAACCAGAAGGCACATTGGTGGGTTTGGAATCACATCTACAAGGAGAGAAGAAGAGAGTAACATAGCTTCTGCAAGGGGTCTCAGGTCACTTTCTTATCATTCAGCCTTTGGAAAAAGGTCTTGGATGCTTCATAGGTGGACCAGCAAATGGCAGCAGCTGGAGCATGGAACAGCATCCTGGGCTTCCACCCCCTCATTAGTCCAGCATATCCATCACGCTGTATAATGGCTCGCATAACCTCTCTGACAGAGCTGCTAGAAAATCTGTCACAGCCACATACACCCTGCCAAAATTATAGAGTGCCCATAGAAGTTTAGAAAAAAAATAAAATTAAAGGAAAGGAAATTGAAATTGAAATTCATTTGCACTACACAAACAATTAAAAGATATTTCAGGCATACGAGTGGAGCATATATAGTTGTGTCGGCATGGCTAACAAACACAAAAGGAAGGGGGAAAAAAAATCCTAACTATGATGACTCAAATATCTAGTTGGATGTGGAATGTGTACAAGTATTCCAATTAGAGGGGAGTCTCTTCACTGATAACTGAAAATTTTTGGTATTTCAGTTTTTGCTCCACATAATGAATATAGAAGCATGACTTTCTTTTCAAATCAATAGGTCAACTATATGTTCATAGAAGCATAACTTCAGTACTTGAGCTACTTAAAAAAGTATTCCACAACTAAGATCTTGAACAATAACAAGAAAATATCTAATTCGACAGGCCTATTTCAAGCACTTATATGTTAAACAACAATATACAGGTGTCAGACTTTTTCAAAAACTACATGATGAAAAGGGATTTTAAAAAAACATCCAAGTATTTGTCACGTAGATGATCGATCATTTAAATTGAATTTATTATCGAAGTATTTCTGAAGATCCCAAATATCAAGGGGAAAAGACAAACTTTTAGTGTCACCAGCTACTGTCGCTTGGATCACAAATATAATATCAATCCTTGGAAGAGAATAGAATCTTCCAATTCCTTTACATATGCACTCCTTAAAGTTCATATAAGAATGTTTAAGTGATTCCATAGATCAATATCAGGGGTCACTCACATGTATAGACAACAGCACTATCATTCAGCAACATTAATTGATGCATAGAGACAAGATAACAAAACGAATAAAAATTCAAATTTTAAATGAGCGAACCGATAAAACTACTGAAAAAAACCTTTACCTGGCATTGCAACTGGGTCTTAGCGACATCAAGCGGGGTGGTCACTGCAGCCGCCAATGCACCGGCGGCAGCCCCTGCCGTCGCATGCACCACGAGCCTCTCATCATCCACACTATCCGGTGATATCTCCACCAACCCTCTCTTCACCGCCTCATATGTCGCGAAATGCACCGCCGTGAACGGCGCATTCATCAGCACAGTGGTCCTATACGAAGCATAGAGCGCCCCAAACCCCTCCTCCCTAACCACTCTCCCGATGCAATCAACCACTCCATTGTAAGGACTATTCCTAAGTTGCAACCGCTGCTTCACAGTGTCCATGGGCGTGAACACGGCGTCACTGGCCACGGTGGCGACCACCCCGGAGGCGGCGTGAACGGCCGGGTTGTTAGGGTTTCCGCCGGAGAGGAACTCCTTGGAGATCTCATAAACGGAGAAGTAGACGGCGTGGGCAGGGCCAGCACCGAGCCCCATAGCGCCGAGTCCTCGGTAGAGGCTGAGGAACCCCTCCGCGCGGAGGACGCCAGCGAGGGAGAACTGGCACCGCCCGGCTCCGACGCCTGCTTGGATGCGGGTCTTGACGGTGTCGACGGGGAACATAGCGGTGTGTTCGACGACGCCAGCGACGGAGCCGGCAGCCATGTATTGCCAGAAGGGGAGGCCATCATGGGCGGTAACGACGAGATCGCTGGAGACAGCGGCGGCGGGCAGGAGGTCAGTTGGCGGAGTGCGGTACTTTGGGGACGCATCGGCCATGGTTGAGACGGTAAGTTTCGAGGTATGGTATTAGGGTTAGGGTTCGAGGGGATAAGAAGAGGAGGAGTTGTCGCCATGTAATAATTTAGGGAGTGATTTGGAACAAAGAGTCACATCGGAGACTGAGAGGCAAGGCATCTTAGAGTGGTGGTGGATGGTGTTTTCTATCTCTATCTCTCTCTATAGATTTCTCTTTCTATATTTAGCTTTTGAGTTTGTTTTTTTTTGGCTTTGGCTTGGCTTCGACTAGTGACGATTTGGTCTCTTATTACTTATATCGTTGTTGTTGCGTCTGCGAAGCAAAAGAGAGAACGGGAAAGAGATGCCAGTTGCCGCTTAAGATTTGGTTGGAATCTTCTTTCTTGTGGCAGGGAAAGGCGGTTAGGAGGAAAAGGATTCTCTACGTGCCAAGATGCACGTAGTATCCTCCGTGCTATAACGATACTGAATCTTATGCCTGTCAGAGCCTGCCACGTACAGAAAACCCCTCGTTCTTTTTCTTTTTATTACATTTCACATATAACCCATATAGTCTGTAGAATTTGTGTTTCACACCCAATATTATCAATAGAAACGAACTCAGAGGTGTATTTTGAAAAAGTTTCTGAATAAAATTAAAAATACAGGAGTCGAAAATGTAAGATGTGGGGTGTAAATCGGCGGAAGAAATTTAAAACGTTAAAGTTTTCTTATTAATATAACAATGAAATCAGTTTATTAATTCTTTGTGAGCCTTGATCGCTAATCTTTGCTAATGCACTAACCACAGTGCAGTAGCATATCCATATTCTCACTAAATCCATCACTCCTTGTATTCCTTCAGCTATGTATCTACCGTTGTCTTCCACACGTTGCTATGGAACAAAGAAGACTTTGTTATGAGAGGTCGCATTCCTCTCCCTTCTTCCTTCAATATGCACGGCATAATTTCGTAAGTGAATGGATGGTGTGATCCCCATTAGAGGAAGTAGCTCTCACGTCTCCTCTATTCATCCTAACCTATCACAACTTTTGTTTTGATCACTGTCCTCTTTGTCCATTTCATGAATGACGACATCGTTCACTAGTCACGTCGTCTTCCACGTCTTATCTAAGATCACTGAACTCTCTCTCTCTCTCTCTATATATATATTTTTTAAATATATCTTTACAAGTTTCACATTAATTGTTTATGTTATGTGTCTTGTAATGGCAAAAGCAACGAGAATGTCCACAATGTCCAAGCCCTATTTTATCCATGCTTTAAGAAAGTTGACGAAATTTTATCCATCCTACCTACCACAACTCCATGCTACTATCGTCTCATTCTACCATAACACCTATGCGATAGAGGAGATATTAATTCTGTATATCTTATAGCTTTTACAAATTGGAATAACTGAAGTGATAAATTTTTCGAAAAAGAATATGAGGTGCTGATTATTCTGAGAATAATGATACAGATACAGGAATTATTCGTACACATTCTCTCTCCCGTATCTCTCTTTTCTTTTTCTTTTTATTTTACAGAAATAGATTACAGGATGACAATAACCTTAATTGCCTTCAGAGAGTCAATATAAATGTTGGAGACTTTTGGAGTTCCTGGCAACTTCCATCAGGTCCACACACTTGAATGATAAACTTGAGAGCCGTAACTTCGTTAGGAACATCTAAGTCAGATACATAAAAGGCTTCAACTCTAGCAACTCCAAGATAACTTCTGCTGATAATATCTTCTGTATCAGGAGCTGCTATTTGCTTTTCGACATAGATATTGTACTTCACAAAAGCTATTGTATATTCCACCTCTAGCTGCCAGACAAGTTTAAGACTAATACTTTTAGTGCCGTGGGAACCTTGAGCCCATAAAATGTGCTGACCTTCAGTGAACCATGCATGCGCTGGAGGGAACTTCATGTCCTGCTCAGAAGTTCGTATACATATATGACCAAGTGATGCACAGTAGGGAGAATATTCATCTGTAACCGTTGGTTGCTCAAAGGTTGTGCTTTTCACCACTGCTGGTCTGGTTATGCCATTAGTCCTCTTCGAGATACAAATAATACTAATGCCAGTTAGTGTATGATCATTCAATTGGAAACTAGCTTTGTAAAGAACCCACGATTTATCAGCCAAAACTTCTGCCTTACTCTTTTCAGCTTGAATGATTTTGTTATATTTATTTTCCAACTCCTTACCAAAGGATAACAATTGAGCATCATTTGCAATAAGAGCATGTGTTTTGCCAGCAGTTTCAGATAACAATTCAAGACACAATCCTAGGACAGAATCTCCATCTGCTTTTACCTGCATGGGCATCAGACGAAAATGTTATATTGTCTCTGTTTGAAGAATTTTATATGCAAAGAATTCAATTCGCTGAATGGAACTTCACCTAAGCATGAAAGGCAAAAGATATGAAAGACCGACAATAGTAGTTCTCGAGGTGTACCACAAATGGACACAGCCAGGTTAAACCTTTTATCAAAGCTTTAACATGAAGTTTATAGTCCAAATCTATACATTAAAAAAAGAAACTCTCTACATATATAAAATTAGGATGGAGTCGAATGACTTAAGAGTGTAGATGGCACAACTAACATTCCTTTGCCTAGTAAGCACATCACACAATGGGACATCTAAATAGATGACAAGTATTGTTCACTTGATCTATAGCTTCTAGAATACCCAAGAAATGTTAAACTTAACTGGATATGTCCCATCCATGCATCAAACAGATGGTTTCTCGCAATATTCTAATGGTCAACAAAAGAATCCTCTTGATTTATGCTTGGTGAAACTAAATTATTTGCATTTTGGCATGCAACTAAAGCTTTGTGAAAGGTATGGATATGGACTAGATGTTTGATTAGTTGCCCTTCAGGAACATTGTAATTATAGTTTAGCCAGCACGGAGGCTCGACTTGGGAATTGTGCGAATAGAGGGCTTGAATCACCTTCTTGCTACAATCTGGAGTATATATAAAATTATAAATTATCCTGAAAAACTAAGAACTGTAACATAACCTTTTGACATATGAGTAGAAAAACTAAGTTGCGCTTCTATAGGAAGATCAATGACAATAAGTGATGATTGCTCGTCAATCTTGATAACAACTCTGATTCACACAATAGTTATTACATAATGTTCCTCTGCAGATATACGACATTTACCTATGCATCAAATTATCCCAGATGAAGTTTAATTATTACGACGGAATGCAATAAACTTGAAAATATGGATGCTTCCAAAAGATGTGATTTTCCGACTGCAGCACAAACTTGTTATAACTTATAATATGTTCTTCGTGTTTGGATAATTAACTTGTGTACATCTACATATCTGTTTCTTTGGTCCATACAGTGATGCTTTTAACTTCAAATAAAAAATGATTCGACATTGGAGAAGTATAACAAGTCAATTCCACTGTCAAACTGAATCTTTATCATCTTCCTGTATTATCAGGTGGCTCTAACTAAATTATGTTAGTTAGACAAATATATTAATTAAAATCTTCTCAAAAAACAGGAGGATGCTTACAGAGTACAAAATGTGCACAGGTGTGTTTTCTAAAGGAAGTCTTCCATTAAAAAGCCGTGTTGAGAAAGAAGCGTCATGCTGAAGACTTCCTTTGACTGTGATGTTTCCCCCTCCACTATATGGTGTGTCTTTGAAACTACCAATTGCAATGCATAGTTTAGTTAAAAGCATCATGAAGCTGAACAGAGCAGGCATATGTTTGCCAGTTTTAGATCTTGAGCATTCAGTACAGGGTCAGAAACTCAAAACAAATCAAAGATCATTCTTTAAAAACTCAAGGAATAATTCACTATAAGGCACAGCCAACTAGACAATGACTTACTTGATGAAAATTTCCATACCCGTGCAAATACTATCAGTGGAATAATCAAGGACAGGCTGTGACAAAAAGTTCATGAGAAGATAAGAAGCCTTTCAATAATAAGACAAGGAATAAAACACTAGCTTAATCAGTAGTAGAGAAAAGGATAACATGATAAGAAGATATATAGTAACACTATTATATGATAATCTTCTCTTTAAATGAGAAAGGGGAGACATGTAAATTCTAAATGAATTCCTATTTTTCAAGCACACCAAGAAAATAAAAAGAATTGCATGCTCGGCGACCTATATCTTTACAGAAGAAATCTGCCATATTTTCAATTAATTATAAACATTTGAATGACAGAAAGTTATCATATGATGGCAACACAATTCCAATTGAGATCTGCATGACACCAGGATACCTGAAAACCTTGACAAGAGATGTTGCACCATGGATCATCAGCTACTTTTAAACCTTCAACTGAAAGCTGATAACCATGGCCCTGGAATAGATTCAAGGATTGAGAAATTATGATGCATTAACTGCCCGATAAAATGAACAAATAGAAGGTCTATGCGTTAGATGAAGAAATGCTGTAAATAATTGAAATATTCCATAAAGATTAACCATTAAGAGTAGATAAAGGAAATTGCTTGAGAACACTAGGAGAAATATTATTGATTAGCTATCTATAACATCTAAACAGTTATCCATCTGGTTGTTTCTATAAACAAAGACAAGTGAGAAAAAGATTAGGAGACACTTGGAAAAACAAACTCTAATATTGAATCTAAAAGATGAAAATACAACTAGATTTATCGATAAGAAAGTAAAATGAATGCATTATTTATGATTTAGCAATTAAAACACTATATCTAAGTAAAATGCACACAGAATTATCTTCATAACATCAATAACTAGCTCATTCTAGTCAGGCATCCTCACTAAGTATATGCCTTCATCAGAAAAATGTTAAACACCCTGATTTGTTAGTCTATCAAATAAAGTTGTCAGATTAAGGGATATATGTACAGGTTCAGAAACTATAAGCACATTTGTCAGAATATTTCATATAAAAAAAATCTTGTCAACTTGAATACAACAGCATATGTCAAAAATTGGAGCATTAAAGAGAACAAGAAAAAAAATGTCACCTGATCAAAGTTAGAGTAGAAAGGCAATAGTTTTGGATAGCTTTTTAGTATTCCCCATGATTGCTCAACAAGACCCCACCAACTGCACAATTCAAATCAAGGGCTTTGAAGATGCAAGTATTCACTCTACAGAGAGACTCGGTAAAAATGTGAGCACAGAGAAGAAATCCTATACAGATGTTGCTCAAGAATTCTGTCTCGAACCAGGCTTAGATAGTAGCCCTAGTCACTGATTTCTCCGTAAAACTATAAATTCCATGAAGATTGATTAGTAATTGGACAGAGAGTTTGCTATAGGACACCTATCATATTTGAAGATTGTATTGATGCAGAAAGCACACACAATAATTAAGTGGATATAGTGTTCTGTATTAAACAAAAAAGGAGGGGAAATAACAAGCCAGTTTTCGACTTGGTTTATGAAGATAAGAGACCTATTGTGATATTGCTGACTCACCACATAATCTTTTCCAGGCTTTAGTGTAATAGATCGGACTTTGGACTTTGTTTTTGACCCCTATATTGCTTGCCCACCTCTCTTTGAGTCATTAAATATGAGACGCTTTATCCAACAGTTATTTTGACTGTCAATTGATATTTTCATCGACTTAAAGTGAGCAATGTAATTATTAATCACTTTTTTCTCAAGTTTTTAAAATTTCTGGAATTAATATTGATTTCTCAAAATTTTATACTGAAGAATCTGACAGTTTGGCAATTAGAGTACCATCATCAGGGAAGTCATTCAGAGACTCCGGGAAAAACTAACCTTGGAGGGAAGGACAACAAAACTTAGATGTATTAAGATAGTCATTGCAAGAAACTCAAGAAAATAAGATCATTTGTTAAGTAAGCCTCATCCTAGTTTTACTGATCTATCAGCTTTCCATGTCCAAATGAAATCAGATCAAAATCATGCTAAACTTATTTGGAGAAATTAATGAGATTTTATAAGTTATAACTCTAAATAAAAAAGAATTAACAAGAAATCAAGTCAACATCCCGAAAGAATAAATCTGAAATTAGTTACATATTGTTTGCATTTCTGATAAAACTAACACAACAAAGTTCAGGACATGCATAGAAGTTGCTCATTAACAGATGATCCTATCTTCACAACATTAAGCTACAAGTAGTCAAGTACGTTACCGAGTTTGGGAAGACTGAAAATCAGCTTCTTGCTTCGTTTCATATACCCATCCAGGGGCAAATATGGCTGTTGAAACATCATCCTCTTTCAGTAAACGGAGGGCTGCATCTGTCTGGCAGAAATGAAACGGAGAAGAGATGATCCAGATATCAAATGACTTATGCTCAACTTGTTGTATAGCTACCAAGAAACTAGCCCCAACAATCACAAACACATGAAATCAACTTTGGTAACCAGTTCAATAGGGAAATTGGCTATAAAAGTAATCAGAATGAACGCAATATGCTTCCAATGTTAGTGTCTCAGACATCCTGCTACAACTTCTCATTAAGGTAATTCAATGAATCAATGAAACATTGCTGCAAGCACATTTTATAAAGGACTATTGCCCCCCTCCCCCAAGTACTGTAGCTTGTACCAGAAATTCTCATCTGCATTTTGGGAACCGTTAGCTGCATGGTTCCCAAAATCGACCGATCCCAAGTTGGATCAGCCGATCCATCCCAACCATCTCTCTAACTGTCTTCTTTTTAAATTTTAAATTTTTATCTTCATCTTTCACACACTCTCTTTCCACCTATGAACTTCACCGAACTTATTTAGTGAGCCCTTCCGGCTACTCCGTGCTCTAACAAACTCGAATGAGTTCTTTTCTTTCCCTCATTTTTTTATTGCTGCAAAAATCAGTGAAAAAAGAGATATATTTTCATCTCAATTCTGCAGCAGTAATTTACGCTCATAAATCACCAAATTTAGCTCAAAATTTTTTATTTAGTTTTTAGATTTCATGTCAGTAATTTTTATTTTTATTTTCTGAATTTTTTAAAAAGTTTATATATTTTAAAATAATATTTAAAATTTTATGTAATCAAAAAATAGTCCGATCCGATAAAGTCATTCAATATAACTGATATAGCAGACACATATCGTTTTTCTAGTGGTCAATCCTAACCCCAATACTGAATTTTAGAACTGTTGTATAATCCTACTCCGACCTTTAATGTTGGTACTTGAATAGAATAATTAACTTCAGCACTATGTCAAACTATTCCAAGAAAAGTACAAAGAAAACCATCAAGAAACCTTCATTATTTGACCTACATTCCATTGCCCACCACCAAAGGTGTTTCTGCCAAAAACATCAATCCCCATGTACACATCAAACTTCCGTTCACCAGCAACAGCAGCTGAAACTTTTGGGTAATTTTCCTGCAGAATCAAATTATTCAATTTAGAGGAGAAAAGAAAGTTTTTATTGGCATGAAAGAAAAAACTGCTACTCACCTTCCAGGTGTAATTGACAAAAA
Organism: Typha latifolia; assembly: GCF_019914945.1. Taxonomy (NCBI): domain Eukaryota; kingdom Viridiplantae; phylum Streptophyta; class Magnoliopsida; order Poales; family Typhaceae; genus Typha; species Typha latifolia. The sequence goes on along the minus strand of NC_133087.1, from coordinate 1,389,465 downwards.
TGCCATCACATAAATCAAAAAAAGGCTTGTTCCTGTCATTCAGTTGATCTTGCCAGTCAAGTTTACCATCAATAGTCACAGCATCATACCTGCAGGACAAAAACAATGGAATAAAGTATTAATGGACAAAGGAAGCAGAATACTGTTGATTAGACAGCCATTTCAGTTTTGATAGTTACGAAACAAAATGAATGATCTGATAGTTCACCAGATGACCAACGATCCAGGAACAGAGGAGTGCATAGTCTGCGATAGATGGTGTACAAACTCTTTCAAGTTATCAATTAGCTGAATGCCCAGTTTAACTTCCACATTGATCTGAAACACATTAAAGAACACAACGTAAGACAATTGAAGAACAATTCCTAAGATTTTCTTTCCAGAACCGGAAGCTGGATTAGAATAACTTCCAGCAGTTATACCTCTAAATAGTTTGGTCGCATCTCGGCTCTAAGTTAATGTGTGCTCAAAGTCTAATCTTATCGATCTTAAAGTTCAAAGTTTCGCAAGAGAGGACAAAATTCAGTCTTTTTTTCCACGTCGGCAGATTAAAAGTATATAATAACACCAGAAGAAATTACCAGCCAACCATCAAAACCCAAAGCAAGAGCCAACTCTGCCAACCTCTCAGCATACATTCTAGCAGAATCCTTTGTCGAAAACAATGTCTCGCAAGCTACTTTTCCTTCATCCCATTCTGTAATAAATGTTCCCAAAACCTTCATACCATGCACACGCAATCAATACGAAACAAAATAAGAAAACTTTGAATCTTTCAAGTTGCAACATATCAAGGCAAATTAGGTACAGGTACTCCTTGACCTCACAAAATCGATAGAACTCAAGAACACAGCCAAGAACGTACCTTTACTCCATGAGTATGCGCGGCATTGACCCAGCCCAGCGGCGGCAGGGTGACCAAATAATGCGAGAAGTAAACGAACACATCGATGAGATGCCAATGCCAAATGGCATAAGCATCGGGATTCGTCCCTCCTTGAACCCAGACATCATCTCGGTACCCGCCCATCATATCATGGCACACGAGAAGCCTCGGCCGCGAAGGGGGCTCAACGGCATCAGATGGTAGTGGGACCGAGGACCTATTGAAGGGGAAGTGAAAGGAATCGAAGTAGGATCTAGATTCTAAGGTTTGGAGATCGGTGATGGGGTAGGAGATGGGAATCGATGGCTTTGATGGGTCGAAGGGGGGTTCCCATGGCCTTCGGTCTTCTTCTTGGTTGGAATTGGGTTGGTTCTCGGTGGACATCGGAGGGAGGAGGAAGGAGATGAAGCGGAGGAGAGGATCGATGAGGAGGGATTTGATGGATTTAAGGGTTCTTCTAGGATTTTGGAAGGGGGAGAGGAGGAGGATGGAGATGAATGTGGAGTTGACCTCGGATATTCTCAATTGTTGAACAAGTCTTTGTGAGGGCATTTGGTCTAGTGGTATGATTCTCGCTTAGGGTGCGAGAGGTCCCGAGTTCAATTCTCGGAATGCCCCTTTATTTTTTATATGTTTTAAGGCCCAAGCCCAAAGCTATGCTTTCTACTTTCTTTCTTTGTACTAAACACACTCTCTCTCTCTCTCTCTCTCTCTCTTCTTAATCCAGAATAAACCCTTACTAAAGACAACTCACTTAAGATTAAATAATTTAAAATTTGTTAATAAGTGATCATCTTCGTGTCGATTCGAACTTAACTCTGTCCGTATCCAACAGGAATAAGACGCCACACCACCCATATCCACCATTAAATTCCATTAACCAATCTCTCTCCGCCCTCCTCCTCTGTCTCTAAAGACAACAAAGTGATCATGCAAACAGAGAGAGTGCCCCTCTAATAAAGTACTGCAACGTGAATAAGACGTGGCATAGCCATCACCTTCTATCATGTCCACAGCACGTGGGGCACATGACTGTGCAAAAAACTCCTCCTCCTGGCTGCGACACGTGTAGCATCAAACAGTTAAGTCGCACAGGAAGCACCCAAATCTCTCTCTCTCTCTCTCTCTTTCAATATATATATATATATATATATATATATATAAGTTGAATCAAGGATTAGGGAATCCTAAGTTGGAGTAGATAAGGTTTACATAAGTAAGAGAGGACATGTACATGTCTGTCTTCTCTTCTCTTCTCTTCTCCGCAACTACCACCATACCCATGTGTCCTCTTCTCCACAACTACCACCATACCCATGTGAAGGTGAAGACTACTATTGGAAGATTGAAGTTATCTTAAGAGAATCATCACATGGTATGGTAGCTAGTAGTGTCTGCAGTAAGTTGAAAATTTTCCTAACTTGCATGATTGGTTAATTGTTTGTTGTCGCAAATATGAGAAGGGAATTAACAACCATGCGTCGATCTAAATTAAATTCATCCAGTGGAAGAGTACAAGACTATGTCCAAAGCGACTCTCTCTTGAGAGGCTCTTGAGCCACATTGCTAGGGGAGACAAAGGTCATCATGGCAGTGAGGTTGTTGTTATGCATAAGGTCGTGATACGACTTGTGATCCCCATGATCGTCGCCCTCCAGTATTTGCTGAGTGTGATGGTGAGCAGACACTGAGCCTGAGGGAGGCTCCTGCTGCTGCATCTGGATGCAAAGGATCTCAGCCTGGGCCACTGCAAGTTGCATCTGGAGCTGAGACACCTGGCTCTCTAAGTAAGAGATGGCCCCCACGCAGCCGTACACCGGGTCCCTCATCCTCGCGTTCGCCTCGTAGACGAGGCTACTCACGGCGTCAGCTCTCTGGTTCACCGGCAGCTCCTGCCATTGATGCAAAAAAAAAAAAAAAAAAAAAAAACACATCAAGCAACAGAACAATGCGAACTAATAATCTTTCGTAATAAAAACTACTACTCCCGAGAGTACGTGGTAGGTAGGTAGCTATATATATATAGAGAGAGAAACACAGGTGCTGCACCTGCAACATCTTGCTAACATTGCTAGCGCCGAAGACCTTGTGAACGATGGCGAACTTGTGGGGGTCGTCGGAAGGGAAGAAGGGGGCAAAGATGCAGTCTTTGGTGCATCGCCTGCGAAGTAGCTTGCAGGAGGCGCATGGTGAGTTACCACCCATGTCCTATAATTAAGTGCACGCGAGGGAGCTAGAAAGGAGAAAGGTGCACTGGGGATAAGCTAAGTCTAACTAAGGCTGGCTATACTTCGCAAGCAGGACTTGAAGATAGATGAGGACGGCATTAGCTATTTATATTTGAGACTCCAACTTGCAAGTAACAAAGCTTAGCACTGACAACTACGACACTGGGATATATATATATATATATATATATATATAGTAGTCGCTAATAAGGTATAAGATAGGAACGACTACTTTCATTGCCAAGGAAATTTAAATAAAATTCACCATTAGGAATCTCACTTGCAACTTAAGCAATTTGAGTACTCAACACACTTAAAGTTAACTTGGAGCTTGTGTCTACAAAAAAGAAATTACTGCCAAAATACAACAAGTCTATAAAGAAAATTTTACTAATATTCTCACACGATTGTTTAGATCTAGCTTAATACATTGACAAAACTTTATAGATGATTCTCAAGCCCATTAAATTCCAGACTATTTTCTTTTCACCGACATGTGTACCAAAGTGTACTGATCCCAGAAGAGCATTTATTAGGCAAATAATATGTAATTAACAACAAGCTACGCAAATAGAATCTCTTTGTTTTGTTTACTAGAACCATCATGTGCACTGCACGAGGTTAAGAGTATGCATGAAGAAAAGAAGCGAATAAGAGGAGGCCCATGCATGCTTCTTCTTCTGGTCACTGACAAGTGGCAGAGGGCTGTATTATTAACGATTGTGAGGTTTAAATAACGAGGTTTAAGGTTGGTAAATAGTTGATTTGGGCTAAGTTTATAAGAAAAGACAACGAGGAGTCTTCTAAAATTTTAAAATATTTTTTTGTCACCCCATGAGAATGGTTAGCTTTGTCGTGTTGTGACTCCCATGCATGTTGTCACTTTGACCAAGTCAAGTCTTAGAGATGATTCCTTTTATCTCCTCTCACGTAGACAAAGGAATTGGGTAATTAATGAGGGGATGGTGCGGAAACGATGCAGAAAACCCTAACCCTAGAGAGAGAAGGGCTCGACGTGAATGTTTGTTGGCAGACATTCACGTGGCCACTCTCTCTCTCTCTCTCTCTCTCTCTCTCATCTGAGTCTAGAGTGTTTTAGTTATAATTTAACACCTTATAAAAGTTTAATGCTTATTGTGGTTAATGCCCTGTTTCTTAAGACATGCTCAAATTGACTCTTGCTACCAATGCCCAAACATTATACCGGCCGACTTAAGCCTAAACTAGCAGCCACTAATCAAATCAAGAATTCATTGTGTTTATAATATCATCAAACACTCTCTTGAGTACAGTAGAAGATGCAAACACTTTGATCCACTTAAAGAGAGATCTTCCACAATTGCACTCGTAATAAAAACAAAACAGAATGAAGGTAAGACATCATGCAAGCTATTCCTACCTAGGGCTTGATTAACAACTCATCAAACAGAATCAAACGACAGAGCCTCTTAATGACATCTGACATCAAATTAAGGCAGAGGGATTATAATACTAAGCGACCCATTTCGTGGGGAAGAGTGAGACAAATTTTAAACAAAGTCGTAGTTGTAACCACAAGTTTCTACTACCCAAAGTCCGATGCCCACCATCCATGCAATTAATGCGCTCACATGACAAGATTTAACGTGTAGTTAAGTTATATAGAGCAAACCGGGCTTCTGAACGTAAGCTCCAAGCACAAGGGATCGTTGTAGACAAAAGGGAGAACAGAGTCACAGACATCTTTCGCTTGCTTAGGAAGTGAGAAACGTACGATCTCCAATGCAAAACATTTAAAATACGTCGTTCTTGAGGAGATTCGTTTTGGATTACCCCAGCCCTTCTCTTCCTAATCTTTTGTCTCTTTGATCCACGGGGAGAAACAGTGATTGTAATAGGGAGGAGTACTAGACTGTTGCCCAGAATATATTTGATGAAGTGGGATTTCCAAGGTGTCCAGATTTGTAGATACGGAAATTCCAAGCCCTGGAGAAGATAGAAGTCATTATCCTATACAGATTGTGATGTCTTTGTGATTAAGTGATACAAATTGACTTACCAAAACAAATGAGAACCTTATCGTTATTATCAGGAAAGTGGAGATCCAAGTTACAATTCCATCAATTAAACGAAATAGGTTACAATCTTCTCGGCCAAGGGCGTTGGCTCATTGGAATTCATGCAGCAAGTGTGGAACAATTTGGAACAAAATTACTCCCAATTGGTGTCCTTGATTCACATAACATTCACACCAGTACAATAATCTTAGTCCAAATAACGAGCAGCTAGCTGACCAAGACATCAACAACGCAGCAATTCAGGGACATGAACATGTAAAACTAATCAATCATAGAAGTATAGAACATCACAAAACATTCTGAAGAGCATTCAAATATACATAGAATTCCAAAGGTATAGACCACAAAAATACATGAAGGCTATGCAGGTCAAAAGCTTCAAAAACAGCAAGGAAAAAAGAATCAAATGTGAAATCTCACAGCTCCAGCTAAAGCCTTGTAGAGAATCATTGGAGTTTTCCAGCTTGGGACGTAGATGCTAATATATTAGCACAGGCGGACCAAAGATGAGAATGATCGTATATATGATATCTGAATAGAACCACATTACAATGAGGCGCTTGACACCAGAGACTAGCTTATCCAAAGAATAACTACAATATGATCACAAATCTAGTGCTCCCCATGTGGTAAAATAGGTGAGCTTGATAGAATTACTCCGCAAAAATTGTAAGCACTAATGGGAAGATTTCAAAAAAAAAAAAAAAAAAAAAAAAAAATCAGTTACCAAGCTCACCTACCACAAAGATCATTGATAAAATTCAGTGAAATCTACAACCGCCAAGGTTCCACAGTATCGCACAGCCCCAGTTGATGGAGAAATAGTATGGCCAAGGAGAAAACAGCAGATGGGATAATTTGGGCTGGTTTATAAGCAGTCGTTCAGAAGGATGTTTGCTATCCAAAGATATCTATGCAGACACCCTACAAAATCTTCCCGTATGTTTCAAGAAACTAAGTTAACAACCTCGCTGATGCCGCCCACGCGCTCCCAATCCACTTGATGAGGTTCCATGTGGTGGTGCAAGCATCAGATCAAAGCAATCCAACATAAAGAAGTCATAAAAAATAGAAAAGGTTATGGAAGGGTGTGAAAAAAGAATTAAAATTGATGGCATGATAAAAACCTGACAAAATGTGTATCAAGCAGAAGATCAAAAGCTCATGCATGTTGGTGAGTGCAGAAACAGATAAACAGATTAATAACTGATGAAATAAACTATGTTAGCAGACTTCAGAATAGAACAACACTCACCTGAAAATCTCAAACCTACCAGCAATTTTTGGAGATTACATCCAGTTGCCTCTAGAAAAAACATTCACACAATTTAAATCAATTTCAGGTTGAAGAAACTAATGCCCATCCAACGTCCTCCAAGATAGATAAGCCCTAAAGGGATAAGTTTAACCCACCTTATGATCCATTATGAGTACATCTCTGGTGAATAGGAATAGAAACAGTTTCTCACAGAACTCATTCTTAGTACATATAGTGGAACTTTTCAGTAGGGACGTGAGCGCTGACCACCACCATAATGCCTATCAGGCCCTGGACCTCCACCATCACGGAAATTGTCCCTACGTCTGTCACCACCACCATACCCACCTCTTCCTCCGCTACTCCGTCAGATACATTAAACAAAGGAAATGGTAAATCAGCATCATACTCTATTGTCAGAAGAATGATTTAAGCAAGCAAAGGAGAAAAGAAAATTCATTATCACATCGGCCCTATACGACAACCCCAGTCAGATACTTCCATAACTAAGTAGTCCATTTGTAAAACAGAAAATACTCAGGCTGCAAGAAAAGAAACCCAATTTTACGCATTTATCAACATCCCAATCAGATACCATTTGCAGTCTAGCATAAGAAAATATTAGACATACTGAAACAACAGAGAGTTAAACATGTCGCAGTTCTTTACCAATCCTGAAAATACTGCTGATTGGCATCTAGCATAAGAAGACTAGAGACAGTAAATTAGTAATGAAGGTTGGAATGCTCAACATATGTGAATTAAGGAGCATATCTCCACAAGAATTATGCAACAAACACGGGAGCATAATATGCAAAACTAGACTAGATAAATGCATTAACAGGCAATAGATTATTGCACTATTGGGTCAAAATTCAGTAAATGCTTAAGAGGTCAACGGGGAGGACAATGTGTAAGGACTAACAATGTCGTCAATATTCTACATATACTACAAGACTAAGAATGAGAAAATTAACTCATTTCCTTAGAAAGGAGCATAAAGGACCAAGCTGCTTCTTGCTTGCTTCATTAAAGGAACAAGGTTTGCAGTCTAATTATGCTCTCCAGGCCTTTTTTCCTTAGCTCATTTACTTGAACGAATATGCATTTATGACCAACTATGTGACCCAGTATCTTTTAACTATCAACAATATGAGAACTATTGCAAGTACCAAAAGGGCACCGCCCTGGCACAACATATGAGTTAGCATAAACTAAAAATTGAATAAAATGAGCAGAACAGCTTACCCATATGCAGGTGGAGCTCTAGGTGCAGATTTTTCAGCCATGGCGACATTTATCTTGTAGCCTCTCATATCATAATCTGGAATAACATAAGCCATACATATTAAATTTACTTAATGATGATGGTTAGTGAACATAAAGATATCATAAGCTGGAACTTACTGTTGTAAAATCCGCCAGCTGAATGTGCAGCTTGGGGATCTTCATAAGAAAGGCAAGCATCTCCTTTGGATTTTCCATATTCATCGGTGTATATTTTTATATTATAAGGCCATTGATCTTTGTAGCCACGCTTCTGCTTAATTCTTCCAACCTTGAGAGAAGAAGTCATAGATTATTCAAAACCATATACATAAATAATATTATTTCTTGAACAATGAATATCATGGATAAAAGACAGTAGCTATTCACTTGTAGACTAACTTGATTTTGTTATAATCACAATACCAGCCTGAATTATTAATGACATAAATGCAAGTAGTAGCATATATGAACCGTAGAATACAAAACTAGAAAAGCTTGCCCATCACAACTATCAATAAGGTCGAAAGGCTAACATGAAATAGGAAAGCCTGTTACTTTGTCACTTGATCAAAGATCAAGTTCTGCCTGAAAATACAAAAGGCAATGAGCATGGACCTGGTGAAACACTTCAGCATTAAGTGACAGTGTGACACTGCAAACGTATGGAGGTGTTATCATTGGCACATATCTAAGTGTGTTATATTCAAGAAAACCAAAAAAAATATACAAAAAAAAAAACTTGTGTAGCTCAAATCTAACGAAGTAAATTTCTGCATTCGAGGACCCTGTATTTTGCCTCGTCATAAGCTATACCATGTCTTACTTCAAAATACTGATACTTCCATGTGAACTGGAATATGCTTGTTGAAAGTTGAAACTCTTTTCACCTCAAAGTACTCTAGTGAATAATGCAATCTTACTGTCAATTCAACCATGCTGCCAAAATGATATATGGATTATAGAACAAAGGGATATAGCTATCAAAACAATTTTGGCCCTACAACTCCCCTTCTCACCAAACAACCAGCTATGTCCTTCAAACTACTGACTCCATGAGCAAGAACTACGTTAAGCAGAACTAATCTAGCTGAACTAGAACAGGAAAGTAGTCTATTCTACATATAGCATAGTAGCACACGAAAATTTCATAAAGCATATCCCCACAAAACAAAAGAAGCCAACAAAATTCAAAATTTAAGACGGAAAATTAAGAAATTGTACTTGTCCAATCCCTCCAAAAAGCTCCTGCAATTCATCAGTGGTCACATCTGGTGGCAAATTTGAAATGTAAATCCTTGAGTTGTCACATGTATCCCCACAATTCTCATCACACTGCTTGATCTTCGAAGAAGACTCAACAGGAGGAACACCATAGCCTCCACCACCAGGATATGGAGCAGGTGCAGCACCAACATCACGATTAGGGTTTGGACGACCACCAAAGCCACCATCATAACTAGAAGCTGGACCTCCCCGTCCAACAGGGGTATCGCCACCATAAGGATTTGGAGGTGGTGCGCCGTAAGTCGGGGGTAGGGAGCTAGGCCCACCATAGCTCCTTGGAGGAGGAACTGGATCCATATCATATGCATTGCCCCCACCATAAGAGTTTGGAGGAGGATAATTTCCAGCGGGACCCCCATATGAAGCAGCAGTAGGAGGAGGAACCTGCGCATAGCCACTATCTTCCTTGCCTAGATTGCCATAACCGCCCTCTTCCCTGCCCTGACCATTACCATAACCCTCTCTTCCACCATAACCACCACTTCGACCACCTCGGTTTCCACTATACCCCTGACCTCTGCTACCAGATCCATAATCCCCACCGCCTCTATTATAACCACCGCCACGACCGCCAGAATTGTAATCCCCACCGCCTCGATTATAGCCACTGCCCCCGCGATTAGAACCATAATCTCCACCACCACGATTATATCCACCACCACCTCCTCTATCTGAGCCACCGCCGCCGCCACCAGGAGACGGAGCACCGCATTTATTGCATTCAGTTCTCCTCGCAAAGTTCAAGTTTCCACAACTGACGCAAGATCCAATCTTTGTCATGCCAAAACAAATTAAAGGGAAAACTATAAAGAAAGAGGATGAAGAATTGGAATAAGGGGTACCTAGAATTAGGGCAAACCCAATCCCCTTCGCGGCCACCTCCCGGACCACGCCCCCCACCTCGTCCGCCGCCGCCGCCGCCGCCGCGACCTCCCCTATCGCCGCCTTGATACCCACCGCCTTGATACCCACCGCCACCTATGTAGATCAAGGAATTTGAATGGATCCAGATGAACGTAACCCTAAAATCGAGGAAATAAAGTGGCAAGATGAGGGGTAATACCTCGGTTTCCATATCCGCCGCCGCCACCTCTACTGTATCCGCCGCCTCGAGACGGAGGACCGGAATCATCTACCCCGCCGGAACCGTAACCTCCCGACATGTATTTAAGGTTAGACTTTCACCCCCGCCTTTTCCCTTCGAAGAGGGGAAGGAGAGCGAGAGATTCCGAAGACCTAGGGCTTCCAAATAGCACCGCCGAGGGAGAAGTCGGTTCTTCGCCTGGCTTTATATAATCCAAAAGCTCGTTGATGCGGAAACAGCACTTATTTGGACGGCCGTGATGGAGAACAAAACCATCTATAAGCTCGTAGTTTACAATGGTCTAGATTTGGACAGGTCCGGCCCAATCCAGGTCCGCACTTAAATATGCGCAATTTTCGAACTAGGTGAAACTAATTATAGGATTGGTGGATTAGATTGGAAATCATCACGGAAACCCCTCGGCTGTTAGATTTAGCTAATCAGACTCATCAAACTATTATTTAGCGAAAGCGTCAGAATTCTTATATCATACTCTAAGTACGTAAACTTATTACAACGCCAAGTAGCCTCACGAAACATCCACACCACCATCTTGACTCCGCCAATTGCTCACTATACCAAGAGTAACACTCATAACACCGTCAAAGGCTAAGATTTAACCCACGCTTGACGCCGGAGGAGGCCGGCCTTGGAGCGGCCTGAGGTGGCGCTGAAGATGTCGGTGCACCGGAATTGTCTCCGTCGGCGTTGCAGTATCCTCGTAAGATATCTCCTTCTTGCGCCGTAAACCCTAGAGCGGCGAGCATGGCGTCGGCGGCCCAGCATTGATGCTCGATGACCCGAATCGCCCGGCAGCAGCTTGGGCCAAGGTACGTCTCGCCGTTGAGGAAGAAGAGGATGACCTCGCCGGTGCACGAACGAAGCTCCATCAGCGAGTCCCAGCACTGCATCACGCCGTTCGATTGCAGCCGGACGGCGAGGTTTTTCGGGCTGAGCATCCGGGCCTGAGTTGGGGTACTTGCCATGGCGGAGAGAGAGGTAGCTAGAATTAGCATGGAGAGGAAGAGCTTGGAGAGAGAAGGAGCCATGAGGGATTTAGTTGATCTTGAACTGGTTAAAGAGACCGAGCAATTTATAGAGGGGAAATTCGTATTGTATGGTAGTGGAAGTGAAAGATGGGAAGACGTACGTTAATGGAATGTGGGTAGGTTTAGCTACGTACAACGTGATTGCTTCAGTTACTCTGCATGTGGTACAGGAAAAGGTGCACACGGGCAAATAACGTGTGGAATGTGGAAGGACTATATGCATGCATCTGTTAGAATACTCATTCGAACAACTCATATTGTGTTCATTCTTTACTTTTCTAGACTATTTTTATTCAAAATTCAAAAATGGAACCCTTTTTTTAGTGTTCCTCGAGGTAATCCTTGAGACTAGTTAACAAAATGCCAAACAAGAACTAGAGATACATTGCTAACCGCTAGGCGTATGCGTGTTTCCACGTGGCAGAAGCAGCCTGGGACACTTGGGTTTGACTGGGGTCAGATAGGACAGGTGTCGTGTTATGAGATTTTAAAGGAGCTAGTAGAACTTCTCCAATGCAAACCCACTAATTTATTTTATGTTTATTCCTAATTATATTATATAGAATCACTATCAAGTCGAAATATATTTTTTTCTAAATGTTTTTAAACTACATATAATTGCTACCATAACACTTGCGAGCTATGATAGCCTAAAAATTTGGTTCTATAAATCGAAAATTATTTTGGGTAGTTAAGCCTTCTAATTAGCTCATCAACAAAAACTACCCCTTCTCTCGTCCTTTCCAGAGCCTTCCCGTATATACCATCAATCACTCGCACTCTTCTCTACCTCTTCCGCATCTCACCGCTCTCTGCTCTCCCAACTCCATGGCGATGCTTTTAAGAGCTTCCATTTCTCTCCCCTTCCTCTCTTCGCCCTCCAAGACCTCCCAGTCCACCAGTTCCTGCTCGCAAACCCGTCTCCTTGGTCTCCGCAGAGGAAGCTCAGGACATGGATTAACGGTGGCCATGGCCTCTCGCGAATCCAGCCCTAGACCTGTCACCGGCGTCTTCTTTGAGCCCTTCAAGGAGCTGAAGCAAGAGTTGGCTCTCGTGCCGACGAGCCCCGAGAAATCGATCGCCCGACACAAGTACTCCGATGACTGCGAGGCCGCCATTAACGAGCAGATCAAGTGGGTTTCTTCCTCCTTTTTATCTCCTCTTAGGTCCATTTTTTTATCATGATAGGATTAATGGGTTTCTTGTTTGCTTTTGGGATAGCGTTGAGTACAATGTTTCTTATATATATCATGCGATGGCTGCGTACTTTGATCGGGATAATGTCGCTCTGAGAGGCCTTGCCAAGTAAGTTGTAAGATTGCCGCACGTTACTAGTTTGACAATATGTCTGAGATATTTTCTTATAGGTTCTTTAAGGAATCGAGTGATGAGGAAAGGGGACATGCGGAGAAATTTATGGAATACCAGGTTCTGTGTCCTCTTTTTATGTTACTCGTTGAGATAAGAATCTAGACTGGTAGTAACTGTGCAGATCAAGGTCCTTTTTTAGTGATTTTGGGATGGTTATTCTTGTACTAATTTTAGAACAAACGAGGAGGAAGAGTGAAGCTCCAGTCGATTTTGATGCCTTTGAGTGAATTTGATCACGCAGAGAAGGGCGATGCATTGAATGGTAAATTTGTACACGGGTAGTTTTACCAGTCAATTTTGTTTACTTCATTCTTTTAATCTGCGTATAGATTTATTGGCATATGATGAGTAGATGAACTTTTTTGTCAGTCAAAGTTTACCCGTGGTTTTATAATCTGCATACAGCTGCATTGATTTATTCTTCAAGCATGCTTACATGTTTGGATGAACTTTAATTGGGAGAAGATAGCATGAGAACAGAGATGTTTCTTTTGTTACAATTGAATAGTGTATCTCATGTCACACATACTGCAAAATTCTCAGCTCAAAACAGCATGGTAGTACAATGCTTAAAAGAAGTAGGCAAAACCCCTTCTTGATGGTATGACAAAGTTTAAGCAAATCCTTTTATAGAATAATGAACATTTCGATATCCGCATAGAAAGAAGGGCTGCACATAGAAAGCTTATACTACACAACTTGTTTGGTGTTATTGCTAGCATTTAGTTGATTATGCTCAGCTATTTTTCAATTATAGAGGGTGCACATTATTCACTGGATGATCCCTTTGCTTCCTCAGAATATTACATAATGTTTTCTATATTGTTTGGTTCTATGTTAAGTCATCTTCCCAGCTTATCTAGAATTCATATATTCTTACCTCCATTTCTCAGCTATGGAGCTTGCATTGTCTCTTGAGAAGTTGACGAATGAGAAGCTCCTTAATTTGCACAGTGTAAGAGATTATAATACCCTCCAAATAGTGATAGCTTCTTGGCAGTGGTAATGCACCAGTACACTTGTTATCTTATATGTCTTTCTTTGGTTGACTATAGGTAGCAGAACGATGCAATGATGTTCAAATGGCGAATTTCATTGAGAACAATTTCTTGGAGGAGCAGGTGCCATGATTTTGGTTTCCCTTTTTTTTTTTCCTTTCTTTCTTTCTTTTTTGATGATTTTGTATTTTTTTGTTTAATGTGTTCTTGCTAAAGTTATTAGGAGAAATAACTGGCTTAATGAAATTGGGAAAAAAGTTTTGTGCACTGACTTCTCATAACATCTTAACACAGAACAACAATGTTTTCTAATGATAAAAATGTTTGTCTTTCTGTGTAATCTTCGTGTGGTGCATTCTGATTGATCAATCATAATCTGGCTTTCTAAGTAACAATCTCTTCAGTTTGTTTAGTTGGCTATCCTATAATACTTCTTTTGTCCTCATATCTTTGTCAAACTCGTCAAGTTGTTCATTTCTCCTAAGATGACCTTATATTTGAACTTCGTTTTACATGCATCTGGGAAGTCAACCGTCAGAATTGCTAGACTAGATAAATTTAAACTTTCCTGCATAATAATTTCCTTTGGACTTCTTTGTCATCAGGTCGAAGCGGTAAAGAAAATCTCTGAGTATGTTGCTCAATTGAGAAGAGTGGGCAAAGGACATGGTACAATCCCAGAGCAATATCCTCGTTATCTTGATAGCAATCTTTAACAATCACTGGCGTGTCACTCTTATTAATTCTGATGTTCTTGCAGGGGTTTGGCATTTTGATCAGATGCTTCTCGACGAAGAAGAGGTGTTTGCTGCTTGAGTAATCAGGATGTGGACTTTACTTCTTTCTGCTAAATATGTAAACTTCTCAATTAGCCTTGAGGTGATGAATGACTGTAGGAAGGAGTGCATCAATGAATGCATAAATTAGTGTACTCCGTCCGAATAATGTAGGTGTGGTACTTGATGCAATATTTCGTCTGCGGAAGAAGTTCTAAATTGAGCTGTTTTTCACTCCCCTGAGAATTGAGGAATTATTTTGGGATAGTTTTTGTTTTTTTCGGTTCTAATTTGGTATGCGGTTGAAAAGGAAGAATATGATATAAAATAAAAATATGAGGTAAGATAGTGTTTAGTTGTGATTAATAAAATAAAGGATAGAAATAATTATATTGATTTAGAATTTTTAGTTTATGCAAATAAATTTTATTAATAATCTTTTCTATAGAGAGATAGGGCATAGGCTTAAATTAAATATAAATATTTTTTATAATTATGATATTATTTATGGTTATTTTTATAATTCTTGACTAGAAAATCATTTAAATAATTTATTATAATTTAAATAATATTATTTATAAATAGTATGAAATGTGGGCATTTTATTGTAAAATTTGTATTGAAGTTTGCATTGAAATATGTATTATATATTATTGTAAATTAGTTATTTGCATTTTGGAGTAAGTTGGTGAACAGTGAACTATTATTCTAACTAAAGCTTTAGAATAAAATATTTAAAATAAAAGGATTTACTTAATTTTTTTATCGGTTCAAATAGCAACACTTATTCCTACAGGCTTACTCCGATATGAGAAAAAGGATATACGCCCACCGTGGGGCTCGAACCCACGACCACAAGGTTAAGAGCCTTGCGCTCTACCAACTGAGCTAGACGGGCTGATATAAATCTGATGTTACTCAATAATCTATCACCTCAAATATCCAAACAGAGACGCGAATTAGAGAATTAGTACTCGAAAGACCTGCGTCGCAAAACGGCGGCAACTTTTCGCCCACCCCGCGACGGCTCCTCTTCCTTTTCCTTCACGCACTGATCCCACTGCTCTCTTCGAGTTTCTTCTGCTTCTACCCTAGATTTCTTAAGCCCCCCATAGCAGTGTTAAGCGCCTAAATTAATATCCATGGCCACTTCCGATTCCGAAGCCCAAGAGGCCCCAAAGGTAGCCGAGAGGCCAGAGGTGGAACCTTTGAGGCTGCCCACAGTGGAGGAGATCAGAGGCCAGGATATTTGGAACAACTGTTTTGTTCGCAGTGCTGTTAGTGGAATCATGGGTACTGTTCTGTTCTTAGAGATCTCGTGAGATTCTTGATCTGGGTTTTGTTCCCACACTTAGCTGCTCTTGGGATTTTCTTTTTGCTGGTTTTACTATGAATATTAGTACCATAACATTGATTATTAACTAAAAACTATTTGTGTGATGTAAACTTGCTTGATTAGTACAAAGGGACTTAGTTTCGAGGGGATAGTTTTTATACCTTGTAGCAATAGTAATTGTGGGTCCTTAGCTGTGGTGCAAATATAACATACTCTATGAGATTGTATCATTCTTCTATCTGTCATTATTTTGTCGAAATTTGGGAAGTATATCTGATGAGCCAATTCATGAGAAGTTTCAAATTGTATATTTATGAAGTTTGGATGACTTGGATTTGCTTTTCTTGATTATTGGACCATCTAAGCCATTTTTTCGTAAAACAATTTCTAATGAGAGTTTTTTTGTTATCATTTGTCATCAAGCTCATGTTTTGGTAGAAAAAGAGCTTGCACATCAAGGTCAGTGGCTAATTGGGCACTTTGGAAGTAATTGAAACAATGAATTTGAATTTGGAACGGATTCATGGATTGACCTGTGTGAATATTTTAAAGACAAAAGAAGCTGCTCAGAATGTATAAGATTGCTGAATTCTTTAGTATTCATGTAAAATTAAGCTTAGTAATATCCACAAAAGAAACAGAGACGCAAGCACACACACAGTCTACCACTGCTTCCGACAGCATGTACTATCATTGTTTTGTATCCAATAATATTTTCCGTCGACTTGTTAATTTGTGAATACTGATAATTTCTTGATTACCTATTTCTTTCGAGGAGTATCATCAAGAGAAATTGTTCATCTGAGAAAAGGAGGGGGCATAATTTTTCGGTACCAGTTCCAATTTTTCACTAGAACTTTTATATGCAGATATGACTCTCCATACCTAGCAGATTGGTAAAGATGGCAACCAAATAAATAATTTGTGCCATGTTCTCTAAGGCCTGTTCTTGCTTTATTCTGCTTGACTTTGCTCAATATTTCTTAGAGCTAGTGTTGGTAGTCCATTTCTAATGTCATAACAAGAAACTACTTCTGTTCGTTCAATTTCTGATAGTCTATATCTCTTTGCCACTTGCTTCTTCTTTTTCTTTTTTCTCTTCACTATTATAATTTTTGCAGTTTTTACTGTGTTCAGCTGTACGCTTATGTCCTTATGTTTAAAATTTCAATAGGAGGTGGTCTTGGTTTATTCATGGGACTGTTCCTTGGGGCGTTGGATAATCCACTTATGCAGGAGGAAATGACCGCAAGGCAACAATTCATATATACAGCGAAGCAGATGGGCAGGAGAAGTTTTGGCTCAGCAAAGACATTTGCAGTTATGGGCCTCATTTTCTCAGCTGCTGAATGTGTTGTGGAGCAGGTAAATGAAGGAGTTAATTTGTATGTCCTGTAGCATCCTTTCTCTAAAGCGAAGTAGTTATAATTTATATCAGATGCTTTTCTTATAGGCTCGAGCAAAACACGATACAACAAATACGGTAGTCGCTGGTTGTGTCACAGGAGGGACTCTATCTGCAAAAGGTAATCTTTGATGAATTTTATCTTTCCTATAACTATATCTCAGAATGCAAGAACATTTGCTGGGAAAAGTTCTACAATTTTTTTATTATAAGCATGTTTTACCATACAAAGATAATATCTGGAATGGCTTGTGACACTTCATATGTGCGTTCATGCTAGTTTCACTTTTTTGTGGCTATAAAGTTAGTTGCACGTGTAGATTTTACCCATATAACTGCAATATAATGTATAACGTAGCACACTATGTATTATTACTTATCAGGTAATATGTTCCACCTCTTACTTCCAAGACATGGAAATAGTACATCTTGTGGGCTAGTAGGTCATGAGAGAGAATATATGTATGTATCAAGGTTTAATTATATGTCTTAGTCTTGTCTGCATGAAAGCAAATAGTTTTCTTTCTTTTTTTTTACTTCCTAGAAGGTAATGAATAAAATGATCTTTCTTTCCACATTTTAATGTTTCAAGTTACTTTCATAGATTGCTTTTGGTTTGATATTTTTTATTTATTTTAGAGCTCAATGCAACATAAAAGAAAATGTAAAGGATATTGAATCACAAGAATATTCTAATGGGATTTTTTTATGCTCTGGAGAATCTTCCAATTTTCCCACTTGATTTACCAAGACCTCATCCCAGAGTGTCCTATTTCAGATAGTTTATGTTATATACTTTTAGCTTTTAAGTGATGAGAAATGATGAAAACAAACTATCTGGTTTTTATTTTTTAACTGGAGTAACATCAATTGCTTTATAATTTTATGTTATGACCTTTCAGTTATGAGAAATTATAAAAATAAAACTATCTGGTAATTATATTTTAATGGGGGCAACATTGATTGCTACAACATAATGGACTTTGTATTACTAGAAGGACATTGTAAATGTGATTGGTTTCCTTCCCGAAAACTATGAAGATTTTCAATGAGCTTCTCATTTACTATGGTGGATGTTCCTTTTGTTGATTCTATCATTAAGCATGACATGGACTTGCATATATAAATTCTTATGGAGATGTGTGGACTTCTTCTTCCTAGATTTACGCCTATCTATACAAATGTTGAAGTTAAAAGTCAAATTGATTTTACCAAATGATTCGAGCCGTCTGTGCATATATATATCCTCAGTCAAGAAATAGTTGAACTCCAGTTAACCACCGGACATCGCAATCAGTTTCCTCCTTGTAATGTGGGACCACATGCTTGGCTTGGCAAGTTATATTCTTTCCCAAAACTAATTTGATGCGGCAATCTTGTTTCCCCCTTAGATTTTCTGTGAATCAAGAGGTTTCCTATGGACTTACCTGCAACTGTGCATGGAAAAGTGCTTATTTGACTCAGCTGTGGAAGGTTAAGTATGCAAATAAGCATTTTGGAAGGTTTTTACTTTATTCAAATACTCCAAATCAATATTTCTTTACATCAGATTGGATTTCATTTTCATATTATCAATTTTAGAAGTTCCAAGACATTTCTTCTTCCCTTTGTCGCAAATGTTCGTCAAGCCCACGCTTCCCTGTATAATATTTGTACTTTTACAAATTTTGATACGTCTCTTATGGTTTGGTTGACTAGCTAATAAACTTGCACTTCCTGGACGACATATTTCTCATTGGAAGTTCCTTTAGTGTTGCTTGATACTAATGAACTATGAACCATCATCCCCTCATAAGGTTTACTTTAATTGTTAACTGTTAATCATATGCCGGTTGTAACAGTTTAATGTCACGACGAATAATTATTATATCTGAATTAATAATTGATGTCATGATCTCTAGATTTATATGATGAATACTTGCATTTTCTTTGTAGGTGGCCCAAAAGCGGCATGTGCTGGATGTGCAGGTTTTGCTGCATTCTCAGTCGTGATCGAAAAGTTCCTCGATCGCCATAATTGATGACCACATAATGAGGCTCCATGCTTTCAGTTCGGAGAACTTTTAACACTTCAATTTTATATATTCATTATGAGGGATTCTCTGCCTCTTTCATTCTCGGGATCGTACCGGTGCGGACAACAAGCAATGGACAACAATTTTATGTGTTTAGCTCCTCGCATTGAGATGTTTAAAAACATTGTAACTCATGATAAGTTTTTGTTTCCACCTCCGTATATTATGTTCACAGGTCTATGTGAACCAAATCATTTTTTGGAATAACCAATTAAAATGATCGAATTCCGCTATATATTTTGTTCAGGATTTTTGCTTCTCTTTCGTTTTCTTTCAGAAAATTTCTGTTTGCTGCCTTGAGTAGCAGAGATGTTTACAGAGTATAGTGCACAAGAAGAGCATTTGAGTGACCTAAAAAGAAAACTAATTTGAATTGATGATTCGTTAGAAAAAATTACAACAGAAGAGTGAGGGCCAATTTAACGGTCAGGATCGAACTCTTTCGTTCTCGACAGTTGACACCTGTCCTTCGCCACTGACCTCCAACTTATTTTCGTCCAGAAATCGCTGGCATTCGCGTCTCCTTTGCCTCCTCTAAGCTCCAATCCGTTGCTCGCATGGCATAAAAGAAAACCCCAAATCCAACTCCGGAAGCCCTAATCTCCCTAATCGCTTCTCCTGCTCCAATGGCTTCTCGTCGACTTCTCCTCCTCGTCGTCTTCCTTTTTTCACCTCTGTTCTTCGCGTCCCCTTCCTCCGCTTCGGCCCCCAAGGTATCGCTTGCTCTCTACTACGAGACGCTGTGCCCTTACTGCTCCAATTTCATGGTAAACTACCTCCCAAAGATCTTTGAGAACGGGTTGATCTCGATCGTTGATCTCGATCTCATCCCCTACGGCAACGCTAAGATCCGATCCAATGGTACCATCTCGTGTCAGGTCCGTTGACCTCCTCCTCTTCCTAGATCACTTCGTGGATTGGTTTGCTACTTTGCTTTAGATACTATCGTAAAAGAAAATAAAACATCATTTTATTGTTTACTGTCATATTGTTGGAGAATTTAGTGATGACAAAGTTACATGTTTTTGCGGAACTTATGTGGTCTACTCTGCGAATTCCTTATTCGAGGTCCTTAAAATGTACGCTTGAATTCAAATTTAGTGCGAATATAGTTTACTGAAGCACAAATTGCATACTATAGAATGGAGGGGAACATAGAAAGGAACCATCACGTAATTAAGCAGTCTACTCTATTTTGTATCAGACACGGACTGTGGGATTTGCATTTTGGCCTAACATGCAGGTTTCCACAAGTCCACAATATTGACAAATAACTAGGAAGAACAGAAATGGAACTTCTTATGTGGTGCTCATGAAATGAGAATTTTATGACAAATTTGCTGTAAACTAAATGGTATCACTAAGAATTTTAGGTGAATCATTGAGATGGTGAGAAATCAGTAAGGCTACATGGGCATGAGTAGTATCTGCCACTGAATCAACAATTGGACAGTTGAGCACCTGAGAATGACAGAAAAGTGAAGATTTGAGTACCTGAGAATGACATAAAAGAGAACAGTATTGAATATCAAGAAAGCAAACTTCTTAGTATCTCTAAATACTTCAACTAAGGGCCATGAATTCAAGGAACCAGCATAACTTAATGTTACACTAGCCTTGTTACTTTGGCATGTGGAGACATTCTACTATTTGGGCACATCTCGCAAATGGATTATGGCCTTTCTTCCTAGTTGGCCAATTCTTTTATATGTCAGCCATAGTATTAAATCCTAATAATACTTATGCAGCTGAAATATTCTGTGGAGTTATGTGAGTTGCTTGGTTTTCATGCAAAAGACTCTTTAAGGTAAAAGTTACGAACACAAGAGAATACTCTGACTTGCCTAATAATTTCTGGATGGTCTTAATATGGCCTCTAGTGTTGTTCATTATTCAGCTGGCAATCTCAGTATAGTTGTCTTCAGAGGCTCTGAGATTTCCTCAAATTAGTAGGCGATTTTGTTTACATTGTACTTATTATATGCTAGACAAAATGACAAATCCTAGGGAACTGTCCTTGAAGGTTATTGTGGTACACTGAACAGTTCTTTATCTGAAAGTGTCTATTGCAAAACATACTCAACTTATATCTTTTTATTTTTTTATTTTTATATTATCTTATTTCCTATTTCCTCTGACTTCTTTTAGTGAAGGTATTTTTTTACCAGATCTGATTCATCTTATTCTTGACAGCATGGTCCAGATGAATGTCTTTTGAATACGGTTGAAGCTTGTGCAATCAGCGAATGGCCAGATTTGGTAACACGTCTTTCTTGATTTTCTGGTTGTTTAGACTTGGACATGTATGCATATTAATCTGTGTAATGTATCAAAAACTTGCATGAGTTCTTGGTATTTTATGCCATGTCCGAATACAAGAAGAATTACATAAATATTTGATACTATCGTTTATTGAGAGGGAGAAAGCAGTCAGAAAATGCACAAGACACATAACCTAACAAGATCCCTGAACTGAATTGAGCTGAATGGAGGAAGAGAATTGATATAGCCGAGTAGCCAACTCCAAATTCTTGGGACTAAGCCTTGTGAGAAAAATAACTGTTGTTCTTTTATGTGACATCGACATTACATACATAAGAATGGATCTGAATAAGTTTGGTCCTTGCTTTGTTTTTTTTACAAATGAAGAGAGCCTATTTGCATGAAAACTTCTTGAGCAGTATCAAGATTTCTTGCCTATGACTCTTCTGTAGAAGCTTACCTATGCGGAGTAAATGGTATGCATTTCCATCTAAGATGCTTGCATTTTTAGCAGCCAATATATCCTCAAAATGCACGGAAGATGTCATGCTTATGAATATGTTTTATAAAATGCATTATATAGTTATTTCATGAAAGGAATATCATACTCATCATGCAGGTTACACCAGATGTATTTTTTTCTTCCCTTTGTATGTAGTCATGACTGTCGTCCGAATTACTTTTATATATGGTAGTCCTAAAAAGCTTATACTAACTCGTGTAACCTTATTGCAGAGTGTGCATTTCAGTTTCATATATTGTATTGAGAAATTGGTTGTGGAGCACAAACACCTTGAATGGGAGTCTTGCTTCTCAAAAGTCGGATTGGACTCGCAGAATGTGATGGATTGCTATAGTAATGGATATGGGAAAAAGGTTTATATCTATATTGTACTCGTATTTCATGTATAGATAGGAAGAGTAGTTGCATGTTTAAGTCCGTCCAGTTAGTTTCTTCACTAATGAAAATTAAATCTGGTTTTGTAGTATAATTGAGGAGTGAATGAAGTTTGTCTTCTAATCGAAATCTCTAATTCGTCAAGATCATTCTATGTTTCTTGAGGGTGATGGATCAGTGGACATGGACAATTTTAATTCTGTTACCTTGTGTAATAGGATGGTTTTATGTAATACCTCATTCACTCCTGTAAATGCCAGCGTGGCTTTGCAGTTATTTCACATATGCAAAGCATGTGCTCTCTTTATCATAGAATTTTGCTCTCTTTGTCTCGAAGTACTAGCATCCTGCACAATTTAATCTAGCAAAGCATGTGCTCTCTTTATCATAGAATTTTGCTCTCCATTTTTCATCTTTCTTCCTTTGCAAATACTACAATAAAAAACCTTGAGGCATTTAAAGTTATCGGCATGCTTCAGATCATAAATTTTCAAGTTTTTTGAATAGTCTAAATTATTCTTAACAGTGTTTGTTTTCTACTCTGTAACAACTCATTTATTAACTGATTGACATTCTGCTTCATTTTTTATCTTTGGTTTTATGCAGCTTGAACTGCAGTATGCAGCACAGACAGATTCTCTTCAGCCTCCACACAGATACGTGCCGTGGGTGGTGGTTGACGGGCAGCCACTCTATGATGTAAGTACTACAGCCTGTCTCAATGTGAAATTATTGAATTTCTTCGTATTTATTCTTCTTCCTGAGATCATCTTTGTGCTGATTTCACTAGTATAATTCTTCTCAAGTCAAACATTTCTTCATGCTATTATGAATTTCTGTATGCTGGTAACTCCGGCTCTTCCAGGATTACGAAGATTTTGAAGCTTATATCTGCAAAGCTTACAAAGGCGAGCTCCCGAAGGCCTGTGATGGACTAGTCCTTAAGATGAATCAGGAGAGGAAAGTGAATCGAAATGTCTGCTACGACAACAAGATGATCAGCTCAATTTAATGAAGGCAGATATGTTGTTTTAGATCCTATACCAACATTATACTTTTACTTTTTATGCTCCTCTCCATCATCTAGATGAAGCCATTTATTCTTTGGATCACAACGCTATGCCTTTTGGATTAAATGGCTACTTGTACTTGCTTATAGGAAAGCCAACATCAGTTGTTGTCCTCAATGAAAATATGGTGATGTACATGTTAATAAATATAGGTCGCTTTAGAAATTATTTAATTTGGTTCTATGTTCTACACATTTTGTTTGATTTGATACCTTTGGATTTTAGGTACTCCTAAGTCCTAAGATATGTCTGATAATTTTAGGTTTACCTACTAATCCATGATACTCTCTATGTTTACCTACTAATCCGACTATCTGAAGAGGTGGTTTGACTCTAATAAGATTCTCTTCCGACAAGGCATCATGCATAATGATTCCTTAAGCATTACACACTACCTTTAATTTGGCACACCTTAATAAGAGATGCTTGCAAATTAACTGCATGTCGGTGGAGTAAAATTTCCTTCCAAACTCTCTTGAAGAGGTTAAAAGTTACTTTGGATTCTCATCCGACAAAGTGTTATGCTAACCATGCTTTAAGATTTAGATCTTCCTTTATTATGCTGTCACTTTTTCCCATTCTCTTTGTTCGGATAGTACAGGACATACTCATTGGGTGTAAATTAAAGTCAAGATAATACCAATAGCAATGTTCCATTTTTTTAATGTAGAGAGAGAGGTAAATGGCTCTCCAAACTCACCCATGCTCATCATACTTCTTACCTTTCTATTATAAAGATTAGCAGCTCACAGTTTTGTAGACTAAAAGTTAACATGCATAAAAGCCCTTATAATAGTTGTTTAAATACTTAATTAGGTCTACGCATGCGAGATACAGCACATATGACAAGCTACAGAGTTTAATTAACGATGATGATGACGCCATTTCTCCTTCATATAATCATATTTGATAGCCATCAACAAACATCAAGTATTAGAATATATATACACAAACAATCATGCATTTTAAACTATGGTATTAATTAAATCCAATTATTTTAGACAATGAACAATTAAAGAGGTCAGCATATTATCTCCTGTTCTCTTGTCATTATAAATTAGGGAATTCCCACAGAGAACTTTTTACTAATAAATGCCCTCCCTCAAGATAACCTTAAGCCTCGGCTTCTTCCCTAAATGCAAACCTAAGACAAGCACTACCACTAAAATGATGGGCAAATCCTTCTGAAAGCTTAACTCGTGAGTAGTTGAAACATAATTAAATAAATAACTTTTTTTTTTGTAACTAATTGACATTAGAGTGCAGAATACTCATTGGTGTGTCTCTTTTTTACATTAATATTATGTCGATATGTTATATATGTTTAAAAAAAAAATTAAGATATATTATATTGCAAAGAAGCAAATCACTACAGGAAAACCCACATCAGTTGAAAAGACAAGAATACAATAGTTTTATTTGGAGTGACAACAGATGCTTAGCATGCTTAATCATCATCATCATCATCACTCAATCTGCATCAACATCTTGAAATCCCTTCTTGCATTATTTCAGTAGATTATTGTCTTCTCTTGGCTACTTCTCTTTTCCCTCGTCAATGGTGGCATCTAGAGATGTCCCTCTTCCTTTGTTCTGAATTCCCTAATGACAATTTACTCTAATATAATATTTCCTAATAATCGTTTTAGTATATATTGAAGTCGAATTTAACCTAAAAGCTTAAACCTAGCTCAATAGTCGAGGAATTAATATCTGATCAATTTTTCACTTGAACGTTATGTGCTATGATTAAGTTTATTATTACTCAGTTTATCAAAAGAGATGGCCCAATTATCTAATTTAGTGTATGATTAGCTTAAACTAGTAAAAATTAATGATAAAGCGCACCTATAATGAAAACATTACATGATGGGATTCCAACGGTCGGAAAGCAAGTAAATTCTTTCTTTTTTTAACCACCCATGGTGGGATTATTAGAAGTAGAGAAATAGAGATGGGGCCAAGAGAGTAGAGACCGTAGTCGAGAAGTTTTAAATAGTCCAAGTGGTTGTGTTGTCTTGGTTTAGAGGCTAATGAGGTGGCTTATTTTAAGTAATCCTACAATTAGTCTTTTGAAACAAAAAAGTCTCCCTCATAATTTTGCTGGATGATTTGGACAAGAAGATGCTGACCTCCTTTTTAAAGGATCCACCTGCAACTAGTCCAAATGGACTTTTTAGGGTTCAGACTTCACCATCTCCTTGTACCAGGTCTTCTGTTGCACTTAGGAAAATTAATTAATTAATGCTCATCTTTTTCTTTTTCTTTTTCTTTTTTTGTAATATATAGTTTGCAGTACTAATTAATTTAATCCAGTAGCTATGATAAATTTATACATACTTGATCATCTCATTTGTATATTTTTATCATATATTTATTATTTAAAATTTGATCGGATGCAGTGAAAATTTTATACAATCCTTTATAATTTTGGACACTAATAAGTATCTTTAAATTCAATTGATTGTTAATGCCCGAGCATGAATTGATGCCTATTGAGAAGCGCTCTGAGTCCAAGTCTCTTGCAACTATTCTTATTTGCAGGGCGGCATCTAATAGCCAAGATGGAGGCTTATTCTAGGGTCGATGTCCTATCCCCTCCGAAAATTTTATTTGCATGAGTACTTGTATTGTTATAAGGTGATACTCTGTGTCTCATGTCAGTCAGCCTGTCTTTCAGCTAAGAGCAGGGCTTATTTTAGAATTTTAATATTACTTCATTTTTTGTAAAAAAGAAAAAAAAATCGACCGTTTGTATAATTAAATATAATAGAAAAATATATGTATTGAGAACTTGACTGGAAGCTAATGTTAGGTCTAAATTAATGATCAAAATGAGGTCGATGAAATCAA
Source organism: Typha latifolia (assembly GCF_019914945.1). NCBI lineage: Eukaryota > Viridiplantae > Streptophyta > Magnoliopsida > Poales > Typhaceae > Typha > Typha latifolia. The sequence continues at coordinate 1,363,306 of NC_133087.1, read as the reverse complement.
AGCATGAGGCATCCATGAGCTACATGATGTCTTTGCTGCATATAAACTCGCACGTCAAACCCTCGCTATTGGCTCATCTGGACAAGTTGGTTTTATCGCATTTGGTGATTGATAACAAAGGTGGCATGATAAGTCGATGTTGGACAGAGAGAGAGAGAGAGAGAGAGAGAGAGAGAGAAAAAAAAAGTAGACAGAGACATCGATTTTTGGAACTTATCTCCAAACTTTACTACGAAGTGTCAAATTAGACATTGTCCTACGGCTACGGGAAATAAATAATTTTAATTTTAATTTTAATTTTAATTTTTTTTTTAAAAAAAACTATACATTATTTTGTCATAGTAATTCAAAATAAACTTAAATTTGAATTTGTGCAAGTTTACTGGTAACTATAAAATAATACAAACACAGCCGAGTCAGAGGAGGAGGTGGGTTTGCACGTGCGGCAGATTCTGTAACCCACAAGGTAAAAGGACAATTTTACCCATCGCTATTGTGCGCCGACGGCCCCACTCTCTAATCTCCCTTGTCGGCGCAAAGTAAGTCTTATAAAGAAAGCAAATTGGGGGGGCGAACCGGGACGAAATTTCTTACTTAAGATAGATTAATTAATTAATTAATTACTTAATTAATTAATTAATTAAAGTTGGTTGTACGTACAACACCAAGGATTAACTCTCTTTTTTTTTTTCCCTCCCCCCCACCCCCCACCTTCTCTCTTTTCGAAGAGAAAAAGGAAGAGGTTTTGAATCTATAAACCCCGTGGTTAGAACTAGATTTTACTTTTGTGTCTGTAGGAAGATAGAGATTTAGTTTGATATATAAGGACGACATTGGTCAACAATTTAAATTTGAACCTATACTTTAGGACAAAATAATTCTTAGATTAACCGACCTCAAATTTATTAAAAAAACCTTGTTAGTTCCATCCGATTGAAATTAAAGGCAAGAAATCTACAAGATTCTACTTGATTCCATATTAATTAAGAGAAGAAAAAAAGGAGAAAAAAATGAATCAAAAGATTTAATCTTTCAGCAAGGTAGTAAAAGTATTATTAAAAGAGAAAGAAACATACCAGGGAAAAACAAAGTCAATTTCATGCATGCATTACCCAAAGCTAATGATGAAGAGATACTAATTAATTCATATACTGACTTAGACATGGATCAGTTTATCGATGTAATTAATGGAATGTAAGCAGAAAGGATACTAATTAAGAATGATAACAATATCACATGGTACAAAAAATAATAACCTAACACTAGTAATTTATAAAGGATATATATATATATATATATATATAATATAATCTTGTTTCAAAATTTGTAGAAAGAATAATGAACTAAGCGATATATAGTTGAGCAAATACTTTTCATTTTTGAATTATATCTACTCCTATTATATCTAATAGTTCAATTCTTGCGAACCCCTTTTTACCACCAAAATAATCGAGGAAAACAAAACAAGTAAATTAAATTTAACAAAGAGATAGAGGAATCTACACTCAAGAAGCCGCCGCCGATTCCTCCGGCTTCTCCTCCTTCGTTTTCGTAGTCTCTTCCTCCTCTTCCTCTTCCTCCTCCTCCTTCTCCTCCTCCTTCTCCTTCTCCTTCTCCTTCTTAGCAGTGCTGATACTACTACTAGCACCAGCAATAGTAGTAGTAGTAGTATCAGTTGTTATAGTAGTAGTAGTAGTAGCAGTAGTAGTAGTAGTACTAGGATTTGAACTTGCTTCTCCTCCTCCGGCACCGCTTCCGCTTGCACTGGGAGTAGTGAGAGGCAGTCGCTTCCGCTTCTTCTTCTCGTAGGGTATGCCCCTCGCCTTCGCCTGGCTCTCCCGGACCTCCCGGAGGTAAACCCTGACGGCCCGGGCACCGAACGGGTTGGACTCCGGCTTGCCTCCGTTCTCCTCGTAGGCAGCTCGGAGGCGACCGATGAGGGCGTCGAGAGAGCCCCAGGCTTGCCTCAACGGGCAGGCGCAGGGGGACGGCGGGTTGGGGTGGCCGAAGTGGGGGCAGGCGTCCACGTGGACTTTGGTCTTCCCGAACTGGTCGAGGTACTTGAGGAATTCGATGACGTTTCCGCCGCTGCACCGGCCGAGGCTTAGTGGCGGCTTGTGGTTCTTCAGGTACTGCAAGAAGGTGTTCCAGTCCCGCCGCTTCTGCGATTCGTACCGGCTCGGCGGTGGCTGTTGCTGGAGCGGTTGGGGATTCGAAGGAGCTGCAGCTGCTGCTTGTGCCGCTGCCGGTGTTGGGTCCTGGGTGGAAGAAGAAGAAGGGGCTTCTTCTCCCCCTTCGCCGCCGCTTGCCTCCATGAATTGGTTTCTCTCTCTCTCTCTCTCTCTCTCTCTCTCTCTCTCTCTCTCTCTCTCTCTCTCCCCCTAGTCTTGATTGGGCTTCGTTACTGTTTGAGGGATTGAGAGTGGTTAGGTTATGGGGGGGGAGGGACAGATTGTGTTGTCTGTTGATTACATTACATTCCTCTTTCTTTTCTTTTTTTTCTTTTTTTTTCCTTTTTAGAGAGAACGAAATAAGCACCTTATAAACTAACAACATCTCTTTACCCTCAAAACGATACAGTTATTAGATAAGAATTGTCACATCGATGGCTTATATGATTCAAAAGCCAATAAGAGATTTTAATTTTAGACGCATCGATCGCTTATAGTTTGATAGGAATAAATAGGTTTCTTATAATACCCAAGGATTTTAGAACAGTAATTAATAGAGTTAGGTTAGATGAAACGTCCTAGGAGTATAATTAATGGGTATACGCAAAGAAAAGAGAGTAAAGAACGTAATAGTAATCAGGAGGTGGCTCCACCAGTTTGAGACGTGACGTCGTCCAAATCCCCATTGGGAAGCGTATTTTTTATGTTTAATTCTGCAATAATGTAACATATCTAGCGCCCTTTTTTTAAGGGTAATAAAAGCAATTATATTACCATAAAAAGATTAAAAAATATATATTAAATATTTTGATGGATATTATCTAAGGATATCTCTATATAGTAAATCTAAAATATTGGCGAGGATAGTTAGAATAAGCCAATTAACACTATCTAGTTAACTTTCCTAAAGTAATAGGAGATAAAATAAATCAGTCAAAAAATTAAATAATTCAATAATATTATAAAAAAAAGTGTCTCCATCTCCAAAACAGTCTTGCTTTTTTTTCTTTTTTCTTTTCGAATTAAGAAGCAAAAAATTTGAAGTCTAATTTGATGATAAGCTTATTCTTTTTCCCAACCGGCCCTAACTCTGCTAAGATGGAAAAGACCTCTCGTCTAAGCAATGATAGAAATATTCGACTATCGGTGAGTTAATTTGGAATTATTGTATTATTCCTATAGGTCCCACTTATTCTAGATAGTTGAGACTACATGTACCATGCTCCAATTTAAATTTTAAAATTTAGAATATCCAATTACCACATATTATATAAAATCCAAATAAGGTATGATATGATTCATAACTTGTGCTATCTAACCTACTGTAATTCATATATAATACTCTCTAGCACATTTTTGCAAGCCGAAGCGAAGGCTTTTATAATTTAATTATATTTAGTTTTTAATTTTTAATTTAATATATAATACTAAGTGTATATGATTTTTTATAGCTGATGCATATTTTATTATAGTGATATTGAAGCGTGCCATGTGCTCGCGATGACATTTTCTTAGATGATTCATATAAATTCAAGAAGCCTTGGAAGATTGATGGTGTTAATTCTACACATAAAATAATTAATTAGAGTGAGTCATTTAATACAAAATATAGGTGGTTAGGGCACTTTAAAGGTTTTGGGTGCCTTCATTTACACACCAAGTTACAAAGGACAAACAAAGAGGATCTAATATGAGTGGGAGAAGAATAGGTTTTTGGAATGGAAGGTTGAGGCATCTGTAGGGCATCATAGTCATATATGACACTACACCTTCCATAGTATATAAATATATAATATCGCCTTAGAAGGTCAGAATGATTAATTGTCCACTAATTAAAGAGAATGGCATCATGGGCATGACACTTCACCCTCGTAGTATGATATTGTTTTTAGGGTTTAGAATGATTAGGAGTCCACTAAGTATTACAGTAATTAATAAAGGGGCCAATTATGTTACAACGTACGGAACCATGCACTGCTTTTGATGTACAGGCAAATTGCCACACCTCTTGGAGTTGGATTAATTAGTAATTACCCTTCTCTTTCCTTAGCTTTAGAAAGTTACCAAGGGGCAAAAAGAATCCGATGCCAATTTTGTACCTCACTAATTAGCAAATTAATCATTTTTTGTAAACCAAATGTCCACCTTTGGGAGCAATGGCATTTAGAAGTTGGGACTTTTAATCTAGTATAATGTTAAAATCAAATCAAACAAAGTTTGAATTAAATTTTGCATGATTTAGGCTAATAAAATTTTATTTATAATTTATAGCATATATATTAATCAACATAAACTTAGCCTCATCGAGGTGACCTAGGCTTAAGCTCAGCTTAGAATTAATTTTAAATCTAACCTAATTAATTAAGCTTGACTCATTTAGAATACAAGTAAGAGCGTAATTGAGCCTTATCGAGTCTAGCTCGAGCTAACATAATTATTTTAACAGCTCCCTCGACAGAATTCAAGTGGAAGATTGTTGTTGGTGCTCTCATAGATTTTGCCTCCTTTCTTGGATTTTGATGGTGTAAATGTTACTAACCCTACTACTACCAACTACTCCTTCAATTATTCAACCTACAATTGTAATCAAAAGCTAGACATGGAAAGCTAATTCCCAATAACTAGGTCATCATAGGGCCCTCTTTTTAGTATTGAGCAGTTGATATATATTAGGATAATATAAGGTGGTATATTTCTATAGATATATTTTTTGATTGCATGTATTGCATAATTTAGTGCAGTCTATGATCTCTTGAAGATGGTTTAAGAGTAGGTTATAGAAGAATCCTTTTGAAACTTGGCCCAATCCAAATCTAGATAAGATTCTTGGAGCCTTTGTTGTATTACCAGCTTGTGATTGATGACATGATTACAGAATTAAAATTAAAATATTTGGTGGGCTACCCTCCAAATATTTTCTTCTGAATAATAACACTAAAAAATCCAAATGCCTCATAAAACTTAGCGATAATCCAAATATAATTTCTCTTCAATTCAATCGTCGTACTAGGAATAGTTGAAAACCAGGAGAAAAAACTCTTAAAATTAAAAAAAAAATGGAGAAGAATCTAGATGAGAGAGATTTTTGTTTTGGAGAAGCATTATTGATCAGTATGTAGTATTTGTTGCTACTCTTTGATAATAAAAAAAAAGACATTTATCATTTATTATAATATATAAATGGTTAATTATAGAGCCTAATCATTCTTATGATGACACCAAGATGACGAAGGGGTTGCGAAAGATAGGTAGGTAGGCCTGATGAACTCGATCCTTATCCTCCGTTTCACACGACGAGATAACGAATCGCTCAAAAACTGAGCTCCCTGATGGGATCATCAGTCCAAATAATGTTAAGATTGATTCTTGCACGCAACTACCCCACACTTAAGTTGACCCAATCCCTCTGATCGATCCATCAATGCTGTAGAACGAAAAAGAAATCAAATTGAAAGATTCATTCATTCATGCACTACATGATTGCCGATCAATCAATCGATCGATCAATCATGTTGCTATATTTGAATTCTATTATTATTATTATTATTATTATTATTATTATTATTATTATCGTTACGTTATTGAGTTCAAACAAATTCCAGTCTAGTGTGGACGTAGAAGGTGATATATATGGCTTTGGCAAAGCCATGAAATTAACACTAGAAGTAAGAGACAAAGCTTTGAAGCTCTGGGGTTGCAATCGGAAGGCCCACGGAATACATTCAGGTCTCCTGGGATCCAAGACCCGTGACAGACACCAACGAACCCGAGTAGACCACCCTTGCGATCCGATGGGGCCCCAGTGAGATTGCCAATCCAGTGAGCCGTTGGAAGGGGTCCCCACCTGGTAACTCATCGGTCATTGGCCGGTGCTTCTCTCCTGGGACTGGAACACTGGAGGGGCCCATACGTAAACCCAAAGCTCTTCATCGTAAACGTTCTCCCTCTTCCTTTCACTTGGCTTTGTCACGTAGCTACTTGTGACAAAGACTGGGCTTGGATCAAAAAGCTGAGCCGAGGTGCATGGATGAAAGCATTAATGGACGGATCTTTGACTCCGTGTTGGGGATGGTTGCTCGCTCATGTCTCCCATGCATGGGATGCATGAATTATATATATATCAACGTATTGCTATTTATTTCTTAGTGTGTGTGTGTGTGTGTGTGTGTGTGTGTGTATATATATATATATATAAATAGTGATATCTTATTGGGCCTAAATATTTTACTACTTACTTTGGGCCTCGATCAGGGCCGAAAAGGACAAGAGATTCCTTGTAAGGTAGGAATCAGCTTGAAGTCCGTAATGGCAGATTGGGTGTTGGAAAATATTGTTTACTTTAGTTCGTCTTCTTTCTTCAAGTAGGGAAATGGACGTAATGGAAATAATAAGAACTAAAAGCTATAAAGGTTAGATATTAATCTGCTCTTTTCATTTAGTTAGATGATTTCAAAGGGTAGTGTTAGTCGATCATCTCCGATCCCAAGAATTTGATCCGAAATTTATAGTAAACTATATCAGATAATTAGAAACGATTACGGGTAAGTAAATCAAAGTTTACGTTGGAAGACTAGGAAAAGACACCGCCCGTTCAATAAAAAAATAATGCACTAGATGAGTATATTGCAGAATGTGTGTTCATAGTGGCATTACATCTTACGTACTCATGGCATCTATGGCTTAACACCAATAACAGGCCAATAAATTAAACTAATTCCATCTCTTATTCTCACAACTACTCTCTCTCTCTCTCTCTCTCTCTAGCAATAATACTATTTCCTCATATAATTTGAAGGCATTTTAATCAAACAAACACGATCGAGCGCACTCTTTTGTCAAGCATCAGCCATGGCCGAACAAGAAGCAGTCTTAGCATCCATCATGATCACGCCGCCGACTGCATTCAACGTCCGCATGTAGCATCGGTTATCGTCCTTCAATCTATACGCGGATCTCGTGCTCCCGCTCCCCCACACCGCTGTCTTCCCGTTCATCAGCGCCGTCCCCTCAGCGTCCTGCCGGTCCGTCAGCGTGCTGGTCATCATTGCCTGCCCTTCCGTCAGGGTCACCGCCTCCATCAGCTGGTGGTAGAGTCGCGTCTTCGATAACACCGCACCTCCCGCCGCATTCACATTCGACGTCTGCATCTGTTAATTTGACGACGTATATATATATATATAATATAATATATGTATATAAAAAATTCGAATTGATCTAAAAACTTAGAAACCACCGCAAACCTGGAGGGGGGCCTCCATGAGAAGCTGAACGCGGCCCAGCGGCTGGTGGCCCTTCTGCAGTCCGACCATCATCCTCATCTTATTCTGCACCTCGACTTGGGTGAAGGTGCCGTGGTTCTGAACCTCCACCTGGCTCTTGTACTTGATCTTCTGCCTCACCTGGGTGGTGAAGTTACCCCTCGATGAGCTCACCCACCCGGTGAACCGCACTAGCCCCTCCGCGTTGATCTCCGACTGCCCGTCCTGGTAGCGCCACTCCGCGTTCCGGTTCATCTTGATAGGCGGACAGAAGTACTCCAACAGCCCAGCCTGTACCACATCCGACCACGGGTCTACCCACACGTGCAGGTTCGCCGACACCAGCCAGTGCTGCTGCGCATCGCGCACGCCTAGCCCGATCACGTGGGGCTGGCCGTCGAGCATGAACTCTAGGAACGGGGTGAGGTCGAGGTCGTACGAGGGCATGTCAAATGCACCAATGGCAGCCACGGGAGACCAGAAGTATGGATTTATATTGCCTGGGTAGATCACAGCGAAGGGCACGTGTCCGCCTACGAATCGCCCGTCCAGTGTAGCGTATACTTGGCGGAATCCGCCGTTGGTCCTCGGGGCGGAGAGGTTCTGGGCATCTTGTAAGTAAGTGGATCTGAGGGGGTTCATGTACCAGAACTCGTCGTCCCCGTGGTAGGACACGAAGATCTCCAACACGGCTCGGTAGGCATTTCTTGGTATGGTGACGGTACTGGACTCCACTCCGGACTCGTTGTTGATTCTGAACCAGAATCCCGAGCCATAGTAGCCATTCGGGTTCGAGATTGGAAGGATTAGGTCCGCCGGCTCGCGGTACAGCCCTCGGATGGAGGGATGCGACGCGTACGAGGACTTTAATAGCTGTGTTCTGATAGGCAATGCGCCTCGGTAGAAGTGGAGTGAGACGTTTGCTGAGTAGACGCCTGGGAGGGCTTCGTTGGAATTCTCCAGCATCATGGAGACGGCGCCGCCTTTCGAGAGACCGCGGAGGAGGCTCGAATACCGCGTCATGTCTTTGTGCACGTGCCAAAACGCACCGGGGGCCATCGGGCGTGGGGTGGCGGTCCGGAGGACTTCTGCCCCGCCAATCCAGATGGCGGCGACGCGGTCGTTCTGGAGGTCGGAGGCGACAATGGAGAGCTCGAGGACGACACGCGTCCACGGGAAGGGGCATTCTTCGGGTTGCGTGTAATTAGCCGATGCCGGAGGGGCGCCGACGGTGTCGGCGAAGTCCTGCTGTAGGACTACCACAGAGCACCGCGGTGTCTCACCCGGGAGGAGCACAGGGGGAAGAGTGGGGTCGAGATGTTCTAACGATATAGTTGGGATTGGGTCGGTGAGAATAGTGGATGTGGTTTGGGAGAGTATAGATATAATTACTAGGAGAAGAAGGGAGAGGCGGCGGTGAAGATTGGAACACATCATCTCGGTTGGGTATCGTTTACTATGATATTGGTTTGGAATACGAATGGAAAGGTAGGATAGTTATATACATAGAAAAGAGAGATGGAACGATTAAAATGTGGATGATCCTCTCTATTATTGTTGCCATTGTATAATTAAAAGTAAGTTTAGTACTAGAGATGAAGCCGGCCAACTATTTTCGAGAAAGCAGCAGGATACTTCGTAGCCATTTCCTATAGTAAACCGTAAATGCTGTCTAGTCCCGTGGAGGTCTACATGTGTACAACAATTGATCATGGAGGAAGAAAGGAATCCTAGTAGGGGGAGGAGCAGAATACCAGAATTGCATCAATTTCGGGAACTTGGGAAAGTTCTGATGAACTTCGGATGTACAAGTAATTTAACAGAGTAAGTTGGAGATAAGAGTAATAAATCAGAGCAACTTCTCTCTTTAGTCTCTATTGAGTGTCACACATTGGTAACAAGATTTTTTTATTTTTTTTATCATTAAGATATTTAAATCTTTTTATCTCTGCTTGCCTGACGTGATAGATAGTACATAGGTGTGTGTTGCCATAAACACTGCTTGCAGGGAATTCCTGCCTCCACGGTATAATGCAGTAAATAATGAACAGGGGTTATAGGACAGAGGACGAAAGGCAGAGGACAGGAAGTTCTATGATCGTGATAAATTTAAGTTGGACTAAAATAATAAATAAATAAATAATAAAGTTGAATATGTGATTTTAGGTTTTATTTATTTATATTTTATATTCACTCATATTTTAAAATAAAAATATAATAATAAGTTTTGATGTGATATATAGTGAAAAAAAATTATTTTGAATACTCTTTGATTTGATATAAGTAGGTTGATGAAATAAATATTAAAGGTAAATTAGTTATTAAATTAATGTGTGATATAAGATTATATTTTGATAAATAGTGTTTGTGTTCTAAAATAAACTTATTATAATATTTAATTATTATTTTGAAATAAAGAGTTGTATTTAAATTAAATAAAAAAAGTTATTACTAAATGAAAGTGCTTAGAATCTACCGTTAATAGCATAAAGCTATTTAAAAAAAAAACAAAAAAAAAGCATGACGCTATTTTAGTGGACCAGGACTAATGATAGCCTCTCCTAGTAAAACTGATCTTAATTATTGTAATTGTACTAAAAAAGGTATGGACGATTGGGATTTCTTTCTTTCTTACTTTACCGTACCAGGAAAAGATCCTTCCAATTTCTGCATGACTGTGGAATTAGGAACTTATTATTTCTCCCGTTCAGTATTATAAGTTGTCTTCAAAATAAAAATTGATTGCGGTATTTTAATGGTTTGATTCTTATCAGCTTCTAATAGAAATCATTGGTTCAAAAATTTGTGTATATATTAAAATTAATATTTTGATAAAATTTTCGCGAGAATAAGATTAAGTATATACTCTTTTATGTTAGTATTGGTTATTGTCTCAATTTGTTAATCACGTAACTCTTAAGGGTAAAAGAGAATGAATAAGAAAAGAAAGACGTATCCAGGAATCCATTATGATTAAACTTACACATACAGAATAAATTCTAGACCAGCATATACGTAAGGCTAGTACAATAAAAAGCTCGATCTACTAATTAAGCATCTAAGAGTGCGTTTGCTTCAACCGTCCGAAAGAAGCAGCTCAGCTCTAACAAAAGATACGACATAGTCCATCATAGTACTACGTAGCGATAACCACTTGATACGACCAGGGCTTCGTCTCTACGACTCGGCCACCGCCGCCGCGGCAGCCACAGTCGCACAAGACACCGTCGCATCGTCCTCCTTCACCTTGCCGCCCACCATGTTCACAGTCCTCAAGTAACACCCTTTGTCGTCTCTAAACTTGTAAATGGACTTGGTATCCCCGCTCCCCCACATCGCCACCCCTTCCTCCATCAACACGCTCCCCTCCGACTCCTGCCGGTCAGCCACCGCGCTGAACCTCGCCCCCTTGTTCTCCGCCACGCTCCTCGTCTCTAACAGCGCGTGCGTCAGCTTCGTCTTGTGGAACCTCGAATCCCCGCCGCCGTTCGAACTCACCGTCGCCATCGTCAGCGGTGCCTCCGTATCCACCACCACCCTCCCCACCACCACGTCCTCCTTCTCGATCCTTATGTTTGTCCTCGCCTTGAGCTCCATTTCGACGTTCGTTACGTCCCCCTTCTCCTCCGCCTCGATGTGGCTCTTGAACTTGATCTTGTGTCGGACGCTCGTCGACACGTTGCCCTTCGTGGAGCTAACCCAGCCGGAGAAGCGAATTATGACTTGCCCTTCGATCTCGGACTTACCTTCCTGCTCCTTCCAATCCGCCTGCCGGTTTAGCCGCAGCGGCGGGACTTTGTAACGCACGAGCGCGCCTTCGACAACGTCGGACCACGCGTCTAGCCAGAGATGCAGGTTTGCCGAGACGAGCCAATAGCTTTGACAATCGCGCACGGTGAGGCCGAACTCGTGGGGCTGTCCGTCGAGGAGCAGGCCGACGAAGGGGGTGAGATCGAAGTCGTAGGACGGGTGGTCATATGCTCCGATGGCAGCGACGGGAGCCCAGAAGAAGGGGTTGACAGAACCGGGATAGATTACGGGGAATGGAATAGCAGAGCCGACGTAACGGCCGTCGATGGTGGCCACCACTTGGCGGAAGCTGCCGTTTGCTTTGGAGGACTCGAGGTTATTATTATTGTTGCTCATGTTGTTCTTTTTTCTATCTTGAGGCCAGCTCGTCGGGCCGTTGGCTCGGAGCGGATTCGAGTACCAATACTCGTCATCGCCGTGGTGGGAGACGTAGACTTCGAGGACGGCGCGGTAGGTGTTGTTGGGCGCGACCACCATTGTGGTTTGGACTTCGGTCTCGTTCTCGACCTTGAACCAGAAGCCTCTCCTGCTATCGGAGTTCGATATTGGGATGATCAAATCCGCTGGCTCGCGGTAGAAACCTTTGATGGCTGGATGAGCGGAGAGGACTGGCTCTAGTTTTGTTTCTTTGATGTCTTCTTCTAATTTGTTTGGGGTGATGCAGCCACTTTGGCAGAGGGCACCGCGGTAGAAGTGGAGAGAGATGTTGACGCTGTAGACGCCGTGCAAGGTTTCGTTGGAATTCTCTAGCATCATGGAGATGAGATGACTCTGATGACCCTCCGGGGAGCGGCGCAGGAGGGCGGTGTAGCGCGTGACGTCCTTGCGCACGCGCCAGTAGACGCCGGCGGACATGGGGCGAGGGGTGGTGGTGCGGAGGATCTCCGCGCCGTTGAGCCAGACGGCGGCGATCCGGTCCTTTTGGCGGCCGGAGGCCGAGGCGCTGAACTCTAGCACGACGCGGGACCAGGGCGCCGGGCATTCGGGCGGCGGGGTGTAATTGGCGTTGACGGGCGGGGCGCCGACGGTGTGGGCGAAGTCGTGGCGGAGGACAAGGACGGAGCATTTGGGGTTCTGGGTTGGGAGGAGAGGTGGTAGGGTGGGGTCCATGTACTCGTAAACGGGGTCTTGGGTGGGTGAGGACGAGGGGGGAGCCGGCGATGGCTCGGGAACAGGAGCCGTAGGCGTCTCCGGCTCCCAAGGCGACGCATGATTGCCTCCGGCAAGAATTAGAAAAACGACGAGAAGAGAAGGAAATAAGAGATGGTGGTGGTGGTGGAGATGCATTGTTGATTTCATTCAGATGTTTAGTTCGGTATTGTAGTGGGTGTTTGTATGCTGATGGGTTGCTTTCACCGTGTATATATAAAGGCATTTGCACTTGAAGGTTGTAAGTAAGGAAGCAACGGGAAGTAGAAGAGGCGTTTAAAATGTGAATCGTGAAAGAGTGGAGGATTAGTTTTCGGAGTACATTTTTGAACTCTTTTTACTCTGTTTTTTTTTTTTTTTTTTTTTTTTTTAACAAATGTAAAATGCTAGGAGAGAAAGGTCTGGTTTGTTCGCGGTATCTTCTTCTCGTTTCTGACCTCTTGTCCTGGATGGCTGGACTTATCGGTGGAAGTCGAATCCTAGGTGGTGGGAATTCTTGGGTTCGATCAAGTTGGGAGATGGGTTTGGCTATTAGTCTAATACCACTGTGGCTGTGCCTGGAAATGGAATTCACGAGATTCTGCAATTAAATTCTCTTATTATTATTATTTGGATTTTATACTTTTATCTGTTATTGATCAGGGTTATATATAACTGTAGTTGAAATGCCATATGTCCACGTTTGGTTACGTCTAGAAAAGATAATTTCACTGGGATGAAGAATTTAAGGTGTTCTGATGAGAATTGAATGCAATACCCCAATTAAAATGTTTACAATTAATTGCAAACGTTACTCCCAAATATAATTACAGAAAACAACCTTCAAAGCACAAAATCTCCAGTGTGGCCGAAAACTTTGATCTGTACTGTAGCCTAACAAAGTTAGCTTTCTATAAGATATTAATAAGATATCAAAAGATATTAGTCTACTTATTGTTAGGTCATAAACATCATTTCTCCAATCTATCGGGAGAAAAAGGACAAAGAAGAGGAAACAAAGGTTTCAGCTATTGGAGCAGCAAAGGTGAGGGAGGCGACGCCATTTCCTCGGCGCAGCATCTCTCGTCCCCTCCATCGTCACCGATAGGAAGCGGCATGCGATTCAAACCAGGAGAGGACGAAGGCTGTAGACTAAACCCTAACCCTAAATCCGAACCAGATACTAAGGAGCTAATCTTCCTCATCTTCTTCTTTACCACCCTCCCCTTCATGTCCCTCTCCCAGTGGCACTTCATGTGCCCTCCAAGCGCCCGACCCGTGCGAAACCTCCTAGGGCAAAGCGAGCACTCGTGCGGCCGCGCCACCGGCTTCGTGGCCGTCTTCCTCCGCCGCTCCTGGGCCTCACGTGACCCGTAGGTCTCTTCCTCCGGATCCAAGGCTCCGGATCCGATAGTTGAAGCCGAAGACGAGGACAGGGATAAGAGGAAGCGAGCGATGTCGTGGATCTGGGGCTCCGGAGCGCGGCGACTGGTCTTGCGGCCGCGTTTCCCCGTATGAGACCACGTCGCGAGAGGAGGAGATGGAGATGGGGCTTCTACTTCCGCCATATCAGGAAGAAAAGGGGGTGAAAATAGCGAGGGGCTTTTTCCGAACGTCAGAGAGATTGAAGAAGAGAAGGCTTTCGTGGAAATATATTTTGGGAATCGAGAGCGTTTCGCCTTCTTTCTTAAGCAAAATTCGCACATAACCCTTATTGTAGGGCGTTGTTTCAAAAGAGTATTAAATGCAGGGCGTTATTTGCAAACTTCTCATTCTTGGCTTGAATTCTTATTCTCACCGCAAGTGGTTGCACTCCGACGTAGAGCCTTTTGTCTGGTTCTGGACCACGACCACCAATAACGCCGTACTAGTATCGGCCAGAGTAAAGCTCCTTCACATCAATGAAGTTAGCAACGCTTTTATCCCCCCACTCAGCTATTTTTATCTGATAATATTTTGTAGATAAGTCCAGGAGCTTTATGCAAGTCGTTATAATTCGCTCGGTTAGCTGCACTCTCTGTCACGTGATTCGTAGCCCCTAATTCTAGTGCTCGCGCGGCTGCGTCACCGTACAAAGGCGTGAAATCCTCGGTATACCCCTCGACCAGTCTATTTCTTCTCTCAAGTTCGTTTGCTTCCTCCGGACAATTTCTCCGCCGTATCTTCTTCGAGAAGCTCTCTCTCTCTCTCTCTCTCTCTCTCTCTCCTCTTCCCAAAGTAGAATAAACGATCGAAAGAGGCGACGATGTTTTATTCCCATCAGCTATTAGCGAGAAAAGCTCCTCTCGGACAAATATGGTAACGATAATTCTTTTCTTCTTCTTCTTCCTCTTCAACCCATCGTCTCCTATGCTTCATGTTCGATATCTATTTCCTAGGATGGCGGCGACGATGCACGCAAAAATGAACCGGCGGAAGCTAGATAAGCTCGACATCATCAAGATCTGGTGAGCACTCTCTCGTTCTCTGTCATTTGTACTTTACAATCGATATGAGCTATTTCTGGTTGAACCCTGTGTTTGAATCGATCGAATGCAGCGAGGAGATCCTGAACCCGTCAGTTCCCATGGCTCTCCGGCTCACTGGAATTCTCATGGGTGGCGTAATCGAACTCAGATATAGTCCTCCTTCTGTCTTCTCTTTTCGTCTCTATATCTTTGATCTATATTGGCTTTTCTCAGGTGGTGTGGTAATTGTTTACGAGAGGAAGGTCAAGCTTCTCTACGGTTCGCTCTACTCTCTATCTCTTTCTCTCTGTAGAAATGATCAGAGATTATCTAATAATTTTACATTTCTTCTTCCGTATCCTGCAGATGATGTGACTCGCTTTCTGGTAACTTCAGAAGCTTCCGAAATTTATCTCTATTTTCCTCTCATTTTTCATTGCCATCTTGATCTATTCTTCTTTATCTTCTTAATATAATTCCTTATTAGTTTCTAGCTTTCTATTTTAAATTTGAATTCCAAAATTGTCATCAGGTAGAAATCAACGAGGCATGGAGAGTTAAGCCGGCTTCCGACCCCACGGTCCTTCCCAAAGGAAAATCCCAAGCCAAGTAAGCAAATCAAGTTCGTTAGCGAGGTCAGAGTAAGGGACTGAGGACCGTCTGATCATGATCTGACGGGTGAGATTCGCAGGTACGAAGCTGTCACTCTCCCGGAGAACGTGGACATGGAAGTGGAGCAGCCCATGCGATTCTCGGACGCGTCCCACGCCAGCGCCAGATTCCAACGCATGGTAACGTAACGCCCAGAATAATATTTTCTCCTCTTTCGGACGAGAATGCCCCTTCTCCAACGCACGGTGACAGTCTCGTTAATAAACCGAAATCGCTGCCTGTTCCTTCTTAGGGGGACATGAATTCAGTAGAAGAGCTATACATTTATAATAACATTGGAAATTTTTCGTGCAGCGGTTGGACGATTTGGATGAACTGTACGTGAACATCAACATCGGAGATGATGACATCTTCCAAAACCACCAAGGTCCGTTCTCCTCTCATGCAGTGATGTTTGGCTCTACTCTCGTGGTTTGGATTATTTTCTCATGGTCTAGTATTAGAATCTCTCAGCCGAAGCGGCCAATATAACCCTCTTTGACGATTTTGGATCGGGCTTGGCAGAGACAGATCTCTACAATCGCTTTGAGAGGTGAATTTTACATCGCTGTCAATACTATCTCTTTTCTTTCTTTTAAGATGCCTCAACTCAACTCATTTTTCTTTAATTCTAACAGATTTGACATAGGAGATGAGGAGACCCAAATCAATTTCACACCCCAGGATCAACCGCAAGTCCCGAGCACGCTCGTACCATCACCCCCGGGACAGGATGAGCCCCCACGAGCCCAGAACACTTCCATCCCCGCCCCTTCTCCTCCAATGCATCCACCACAAGGTCCATTCGTTTGGCAATTATATTTCGCACAAACTCTTGGGAAAGTTAATATCATCAATGCTTAGCAACATATGGATAAAGTAGGACTATGGTCCTTGGAGGCTGGTTTTGAGCATCCTTGGTTCGGCCAAGTGATGCCTATAAGCTTTCTGTGGAATGTGTTAATGTAATTTGGCCTCCCTGCTTTGCAACTCCACTCCCTTGATGCAGAGTAATGTTGCAGGTGTATCAATGCATGCATCGGTACCACCTTTTCCCAACATGCTCTCGCCCACTTTGATTGAAGGATTGCTAGAGTGGGTGCACATAAGCTGCTTATGAAAATGCCCCATAATAAAACGAAGTCCAGTTTGAAATGCATCTCCACATGGTGGTTGTTTCAGGATTTATTTCTGCTCGACTTCGTTTATCCTTCAATTTATTGGTCAGCTGCCAACTACTATATCTAGTTTTCGTTATCTCACGTTACTCATAAGTCTAGTTTAGAGTAGAGATTCGTAGCGCTACTGGAAGGTATAGCCGTAGAGGTATCATTTGGATGCTTGAAGCACTTCCATACCTTCTCTTCAACCTGCCAGTCTTTGATCACTGGTTGAACTGCAGGTGGTGCGTTCGGAGAAATTTGGCCTAGAGAACAAGAGCAGCAAGAGACAAAAGTATGCGTAAGTTAAATCAATGAAACTACTTGATACATATGTGACGACTTGTCTATTTGCAAAAGAGGAGCAAATTTATCTAGTACAACTGTGTTAACGTGCTCCCATATCGGGATATACAGAGGCAGAAACCACAGAAGAGGAAGGCATGTAGAAATGGCTATAAGGTGGTCATGGATAATGACCAAATTATGATTCCTGGAAGCATATACCAGACTTGGCTTCAGGACTCCTCAAATCTAGTATCCAAAAGACGAAGAGCTATTAAGGTTTGTCATGAACCAAGCTCCTTACTTTCTTTGCAACATTGGTCATTATTAGTATATTATTGCTTCCCTACACCAAAAGACTCCTAATTCTTGTTGACAAATATCTACAGCCTTCTAATCCTTTTCTTTCATGGAAAATAAGCAACCTCATGGACTTGCCACTAGTGGCACTGATATCTAGTTCAGAACAGCTTCCTTTTGCGCTGTACTACCCTGCCCCACTCATTGAGCTCTGGAAGAAATATACCCGGTTGAATCCTGCTAATAATTCACCTTCAGGTTAGCATATTTTCACATCCTTTCATTAGTCAATCCCTAGAAAGTGTATAAATAAAATCTTGCTTTAGGTGAAAAGTCAGCACAAGCACAAGATCAACAAAATAAGTCACCGCCTGAGAGATTATATACTCAAGATCTTCCCGGATTTGTAATTTCCATTTGACAAATCCACATTCTTGTATCTATATTTCTGATTGTATTTATTTACATCTAACTCGATATTCATGAAATGAAGCCTCCAGAGGCATTTCAGAGTGAAGTAGGATCCCACCCACTGGATATGTCCATAGAGAAGCTCAGGGCAAATCTGGAGAATATGGACAGTCAAGGATCCGATGCTACTCTACATAGTGACCATTTTGTCACTCCAGGGAGTCCTGGTAATTACAAGAATTACTTGTGGCATGGATCCATTCTCTTGTAAGCTTTAAAATATTAGAATCTGCCATCTGTAAACAGGAAGAAATTCTAGATCCATTCCTAGCTCTGGCTCTGGAGGCACTTTCATGCCTCTGGAACCTGAGATACAACTACCATCGGGAAGGTCAGTAGAATTTTACAATAAGTAATGTAGCTGCAATAGCAATTCTATTTATTCTTAAAGTATGCACTTTTACTGCTTAAATACTTGTAAGGTGTATTTCAGTGATCCTGTGCCATCTATAAAGATCGCATCTAGCTTTTTGTTTAATTCTTGTTGCAAACTATAAAAACAGTAACTTATCGCAGCACGGAACTATGGAACAGGTCCAAAAGAAGGCAGCACTCATCATCAAGAACTGCTCTCGGAAGCCTTGATCCAGTTGATGAAGATTTCCCACTGCAGCAAAATGTGAGGGACTTTAAGATGAGAAGGCTCTCCGAGGTTGGAGCGACCCCTGAGTTAGGTACGTTTATGGCTTACTTGTATCATACTGGCTAATAGAATCACTACATACAAACTCCAACTAGGATCACTACATATCAATTTCAGACTTACGAGAATATTATCTGCATCAACTTGCTCTTTTTTTTTTGTTTTGTTTTCTTTTTTGTTGAGGAAATCTGCTTACATCTTTAGCTGATCAAATTATTTCAGAATTATTGGAGGAAACGGGACCAACTCCAACCCCATGCCCTGTGTCCTCTGTTCATTCTATTGGCAAGATCACCCAATCGATTCGCACGTGAGTTTGCCCCCAGATATTGCCGTATATAAAGTTATTAGATGCAGAATCTATGATACAAAACTGCGTCTTAAGATTATAATGTTAATACCTGACCGCTAATTGTATGCAGACATCTAAAATTGCACTTTGAGACGCCAGGTGCACCGCAATCTGAATCACTCAACCAACTGGCTTTTGGGATGAATCCAACAAAGGCTGCTCAACTATTCTACCAGACATGCGGTACTCAACATTCTTTCCCTCTATCCCTGTATATGTGTGTGTGTTCTTAGTATAATATTATTAATCGCTTGTTATTTTAACCAGAGTTATGCCCTAGTTTTTATGTTGTTGCTCTGAATTCTTCCATTGATACAATTATCAAAATCTTGTTGTACAGTACTTTCAACCTATGATTTCATAAAAGTCCAACAGGTAGAGCCATATGGGGACATCTTAATTTCAAGGGGTCCGAAGATGTGATTTGCAATTAAGAACTTGAAGAAGAAAATACCAATAGATCTCACTATCCCACGGTTGATACAGTGCTACAATCCTAAGACGTCTATTGTGGCACTACTGATAGAAAGCAGGAGTTGAGTTTCTCAACGTCCGGCGTTTGTTTAAGCTAAGGCAATTTACTATGTTTCTATATGTAAAACGGTTTATATTGGAGATTATTTTTCAAAATATTGGCAAAGGATACAGCAAAGCATTATGCAAAAATATGAAGTACTACATCTTACAACCCTCATCCATATCATAATTATCATGGGAGTCTGGACTCTGGACTGTGTTTAACATGAGCAAATGCCGCATAACCCATCCATCATGGCCAACAAACTTATACTAGAGTCCGGGTGATTTTCACAAAAATAGAAATTTATTCATGTAGTCTGATATTACTCATATAATCTGACCACAATTCTGTCTGCTAATTGTTAATGTGGAGAAATTTTCAGACAACTGCGGCTGAAAATTCTCTCATGAAGTCATTAATAGTACTCATGAGTGTAAATAAAATTTGCATAGGCCTGTCATAATTGTTAGCAAGATACTCAAAAGACAATTTATTGGGATCAGCATGAAAGAAAGCTTTATAAGATCTATAAGCCACGACCATCGTCAGCACCTTCATCAAATACTCCTGATCCCACTCGAAAATCAAGTTGCTTTTGATGCTTTGATCGACGACGCTCATCAAACTCCTCCCATCCTTCAACCTATGACAGTAGGTATAAGATCATGGCAGTTAATGATGATTATCCTCTGAAGGACAGAGGAAATGATATTTCATATTAATGGAATTTGCCAGCAGTAGTCACATAAGCAAAATTGGGCGAGAAAGGGAGTCAAATTTGTTTGATTCAGAAGTTTGTAAAACACTATATATAAACAGTAGCAACCGAAGAAGCCTTGGCAAACTCCAACTAGACCAACATTCAGTTAAAAAGAGAATGGTAAAGAGAAACTTGCCATACCTGCCGTAGAACATCATTTGTGATTTCCGTGCCATGGAGATCAAGCGTAGAGAGCTGAGAACACATTTTGAACAATGTCGAAGGTAGAGATTTAAGACCATTGTTCCTTAGATGCAAAGCCTATTCATAAGAAATATGAGATTTCAAGAAAGATAGAAGTTGAATTTCTCATTGCATCCCGTGACAAATCTTAGCCAAGTTTCAACTGCAGGTCAACCTATCAAAAGCTAAATTGAAAAACTCCATACAGAAGAAAACAAAAACCTTCAAATTGTGCAGGTTCCCAAAAGTTTCTGGTAGCTCGGCTAAGAGATTGGATGACAAGTCAATCTGCTTAATTCAAGCATCAAGGCAAGCGTGTCAATTAACACTGAATGAAATTATATTCCTGATACTGTGATTCTATAGAAGTTTCTAGCAATTAACAAAACGTGTCAAAACATGGAAGATAAGTACCTCAATAAGAGATTGACAATTTCCTATTGATGATGGCAATGAGGTTATCCTGCCATCAGATGAGAACCATGTTGGGACAACGTTAATATAGAAGCACCAAACTACAACATGGCAAGCACCGAATCAAAAAGTTACCTCAGGTCTAGCACTACCTATTATTGCTTGCATTCAGAATTTGGAGCTGCTTCAGAAGTCCTATTTCTTCTGGTAAGCTTGTCAGTTTATTATTCGCAATATGAAGTTGGCAAAGAGAAGTCAGTGTGCCCAATGTTGAAGGAAAAGCAGTTAATCTGCAGAAAATTTTCATAGTCAAGACACTGTTGCCTTTACAGGCAAAAAAAGAAATTAAGAAAAGATAGCACTCTTTAGACTCCATTCTACAAATAATTTTTGGTCCAAGTTCAACTCAGTAGTTAGTTTGAGGGTAGATTAGGCAGAAAAACCTTAATTGTGCTTGAAAGTTATCCTAAGATAGTTTCTCCTCTTGCTAGTGCAAGGAGAAACTACTTGAGTGCATAAGTTAAAACTAAAACCAAACTTCAAAAATAAGACATCGAGGAAGTACTGAAAACATTGGAAGCACTCACTGATTTTGATTTAAAGAGAGAACTGTCAAAGACTTGAGGGATGATAAACTTTCCCAGCTTATCTTCCCGTCCAAAATATCATTTGCATTCAGGAACAGTTTCTAGAGAACCGAACAACAAAAAACTTTGTATTAGAGCATCAGCTGCACCAATAAGATGTACTAAAAGGACCTGTTCTTCAATAAGTGGAATCAGTAGTAATGCAATCGCCAAAAAAGTGGTATAAGAATTATTACATTCAAAGATTTCAAAGCACTGATCTTAATTGACACTTCTTGAATAAAATTATTGCCGAGGTCCAATACTCGTACTGAGGAACCGCATGCCCAAACTTCATCAGGAACTTCCTACGAGTTCAAAGGTTAATGATTAAGTGTCTGAGTTCCATCCTTGAGAACAAAAGATAATTTTGAAGGCGAAGAGAAAGATGAAGCAAATAGTTAAAAGAGAATACCTTTAACTGGCATTCGGACAAGGCCACGACACCGGTTGATTTCCAACGATCGCATCGATTTCTGTTTAACACTGTCTCAGTTTTATGGATTTGGCTCTGTTTACCATTAAAAGTCCTCCTCGTATTGGTTGATGATGAAGTTACTTCTTTGGTAATAGGACCATCCTGCTCAAGGATAGATCGGTATTCAGAATTGCTGAATGCTTTTTTTTTTTTTTTTGTTGACAGAATGCTGAATGCTATCATTACTTTATCAATTATATCAGAAAAGTTTTAAAAAAACCCTAATTAAATGATTCCATCGTCGGACAGGAAATTACCCCTTGATGCAGGCCTTGAGAAGCGATTAGCATGACCTTGGATCCATCGGTGACTTGCTGCGACTTTAAACTCGACGAATCCGCGAGAACTTTCCCTGTGATAGAGGTTCAGTTGTTAGCGAGATTTGTAGAGCAAAAGGGAGTGGGATTTGGAGTGGTTAAGGGGTTTTGGTACCTTTGGAGATGAGCTTTTGGCCGCGAGGGATCACGTTGGTGAGGGGTTGGAGAAGGGATTTGAGATCTCTCACCGTGGAATCGGGGGAGAGGGAGATGGGAAGTGTTCGACCGCTGAATTTGACATGGACGGTGATGGTGGAACTATCCGGAGATGATTTATCCCCTGCGACTTCCATCGTCTCTCTCTCTCTCTCTCTCTCTCTCTCTCTCTCTCAGCTTTTGCTTCTTGGTCCATGAGATTAGATCAGGCAGGGTATTTTTGACCTTTTCAATTGATAAAAAAAAATATATATATATATATATATATTTATCAAAATAGTAAGTCGATGTGTCCAAATTTTGAAAATAATTTCTTAAGCTATTAAGAAATGATGATAAGATTATATAAATCTTCGTTTTCTTAGTCTCTTACAAGTAATAAGATTTGCTTCCATAAAATAAAAAAAATAAACTAAATAAAGCTATGGAAGATAAGTAGCTGACCAACCTTATTCTATTTTTTTCATAATAAAGTATTAAGTTGGTAGTATAACCTGAGAAGTAAGTCATATGTTCTAATATATCGGATACACGTGTTAGCTCCTGCGTGCACTGGAGAAAAATAATCCATTCTTTATTATTATTATTATTATTATTATTATTATTATTATTTTGTAATTGGATTCCATTTTAATTATGCAATCGAAGAATAATCTAGTCATCATTGCTCTACACCATGCCGGAAAAGAGCAAGCATGTAGATCACGCATGATGTTGATCGACTCATTGTAAGGTTCCTATCACATACTAATATTATCAAACTAATTCCTCCTTTCACTTGAAAATTAATTTCAATAAATATTTAATTAGATATAATAGCTTCAGTTAGTTAGTAAGTAAGTAATTAATTACCAATGTAGTGGTCGAATAAAACATTACTAGTAGGAAATAGGAAGAGGAATCCCATCCATACATCCCCAATTCTTCTTCCCTCTTCTCCAACAACCTTAACCGACCCACTCGAATAGCTTCCCCTCTTATTCCCCCCAAAATTAGCATAAGAGGAACCATAGAAGAACTACTCCCTTGGATAAATTTAGGACCCCCAAAATTTTATCCCCTCCTCCTATTCTCTTCTTTCTCCTCCCATCTCCTCCTTGTCTCTCCAATCTCGCTTTTTTTTTTTTGTTTTTCAATCTCTCCGTCTCATCGGGAGTCGCGTTGATGTGGCCGCCGTGGGGAAGAACCCCTCGCGGCAACGACGCCGCCGCCGCCGCCGCCGCACCTCGGCTTCCTCGCTGCCCATCCTCGTCCCTTAAAGATCTCGGCGAACTCGTCAAAGACGACGCCGACTTCACCCCGAGCAGAAGCGCCAGCGCCAGCGCCAGCCCGAGCCCGAGCCCGAGCCCGAGCACGTCGCCGAGGCCGCCTCTCCTCCACCGAGTCCGCTCCGCCGCCTCGGCGCTCAAATCGTGGCGGTCTTTCTCCTCGTCGCACCCCGAGGAGAAGCGGATCGTCGTCTATTTCACATCCCTCCGCGTCGTCCGCAAGACCTTCGAGGACTGCCGCGCCGTCCGATCCCTCCTCCGCGGCCTTCGCGTCGCCGTCGACGAGCGAGATCTCTCCATGGACTCCCAGTTCCTTGCCGAGCTGAAGGGCATCCTCGGCAGGAAGCAGCACCTCGCGCTTCCCCAGGTTTTCATCGGCGGCCGGTACATCGGCGGCGCCGAGGAGGTCCTCCACCTTCACGAGAGCGGCGAGCTCAAGAAGTTCGTCGACGGCGCGCCGCCCTCCGCCGGCGTCTGCGACGCCTGCGGCGGCGTTGGCTTCGTCCTCTGCGGCGGTTGCAGCGGGAGCCACAAGTGCTACAGCGAGAAGAGCGCCGGATTCCGTAGCTGCGCGTGGTGCAACGAGAACGGTCTCGTGCGGTGCACGGAGTGCTACGGATCGACTCGCGCCGTCTGATCAAGATCGTAGGGAAGCGATCAATTCTTAGCGGCGGTGATCCATCAGGGACTAGAAAAAGGTATACTTCTTCATACGATACGATAGAAGTATTCGCGAGAGGAACCGAGACGAGCTGAAATGCTGCGTTCAATGGTTAATTCGATTTGCAAGTTTCAATTTCTCGAGTTTTTTCTTTTCTTTTCTTTTTTAATATTTCTTTTTAAGATTTGATTTCTTATGAGAGGAGGAGGAGATATAGTTTGGAGTTTTGAGTCCTTATTATATTTCTCGTATGTAATTTGTGGTGATTTGGACATAATAGAGACTTTGCAGAATAATCCCTTTTTTTAGTTTTGTTTTCTTTACGACGAAGATATTATTATAGATTAGGCGAGGCAGCATTTCCGAGATGTGCAATAATACGTCATGATAGAAGAGCGTGAAAAGGGTCAGGGGCAATATTTCTTCGCATGCTAATGAAACAAGAAGTGAAATATAAGATAAACCTAAACTTGATCTGTGCCTATGGATAAGGTTATCATTTTGGACCTTTGAAAAATTAAGCTAATCTTTCCACACAAAAAAGAAATTAAGGTATAATAATCTCAAAATATATGCATGCAATGCTTCTGTATAAAAAAGAAATTTCTTATTTATAGATTTTTCTATACCCAATCATTCAAATATAATCTAAGATTTAATTTGTTTAGCGTCGAGATGTTGCATAATTGGATACATCCGAGGACCCAATTAATGGAGAAAACATTGTCTGGTGGATGGGTCTTTAGATTTCATAATGTTGCTATGTTCGTTTAGGCCAAACACGTAAAGGTGGATGGGTTGTCAATTTCCGCGTCTGACAGTCCACCGTTAGAAACGATTAGATATATATATGTGTATATATATATAGAGAGAGAGAGAGAGAGAGAGAGGCACGTGAAGGTTGTTCTCGTTGGTCGATTGCCTCTTTGATACGGTTGCAGTGGTGAGAGAGAGAGGGTTTACTGGTCCCAGCTACTATGAACTAGAAAATAGATAGCAAGAATGATGGTAGCAGCTCCGAAACGAAAGCAACCCCTAGTTTGGTTGGAGCCTAAACAACATTATAAATTTGTTGTTCGTATATTGAATTTGAAGACCCCTGTTGGCTGTTGCAGTGCAGTGATAGGAGTATACCTATACGATGCATGAGATTATGAGTTTAAGCGTATTGTAAATTTTGTGAAAAAAATAATAAGATAGATTGTATATGTGTGTCTTCTTTAGTCAGTTGTATATTATTTATTTCTTGGCTCATATATTTAACTTATATATTAAAGAGATCTAATATTTATGTTTACTGTATGATAAACCGACGACCTCTCTATTAATTGAAAAATAAAATAAATTTTTTAGCTGTACAAAAGGGTTATGGAGTTCAACCTATAGTAACTCTTGGTTTTATTTTTAGTTTTTTTTTTATTTATACATATACTCTTC
Organism: Typha latifolia; assembly: GCF_019914945.1. NCBI lineage: Eukaryota > Viridiplantae > Streptophyta > Magnoliopsida > Poales > Typhaceae > Typha > Typha latifolia. The sequence goes on along the minus strand of NC_133087.1, from coordinate 1,337,810 downwards.
TAAAATATCATATATATTTCTAAAATTGATATTTATATAAATATTTTTCAAAAAACTTGATTTTTATATGAATAACTTTTTAATAAAAATAAAATTTTATATAGATACATATGGAAACCAATAATAAATACATTGCTTTTTGTTGTTTTATCTATTAAATACTTCAGATTTTAACATGTAGTTATCAGAAAGCTCTATGCAAACTATTAGGTTTTAAAGGGTATTCACATAAATAAAAAATTTAGAGAGATAGAGAAACAAATAAGCAACTTTTGAGGGATACATATATATATATATATATAAAGAAAAACTTTTATTTTTCTTGGTAGGCTCAGATTGGACGAGGTTTATAGGTAAATAACCAACCCAACCTTTGCTCAGGTTTTAAAAAACTTGACTAAGAAGAGAAGCAACTTAGAGTTGGGCTAGTCAGTGCAGCAGCCTTTTACATGTTGAAGGAAAGCTCTGGCCTTGTGGTGTTTCTTGCTGCCTTCCATAAGAAGAGAGGAATAATACCAATTTTCCAAACTGTTCTTCCAGTGCCGCTGGTTTATTAGATTTGCCGTGCTCTGCTTTTTGCCACCATGGAGGAGGTGAATAATAATCTGAGTGCTATTTCCAGTCATGTAAGCTTTATGGATACTCCAAATCACCATTCACCACTGATGGGATTAGATTATTCATCAAGGAATACATCAAAGAAAATATTAGATCTCACTTCTTCCACAAGAAAACTTGTTTCTCGTCCAGAAAAAATTAGATCTCAAGGGCGTTGAAAACTAGTTCTTTTCCTTTCTAAACAAAAAAAAATTAAAATTAAAAAAAAAAACAGAGGAAATGTTCAAATGACAAAATGACAAATCACCACAGACAAGTGGATGCATTTACTAATATGAGTTCATGGACCGCAGTTCCCCGAAAATGGCAAATCTCTGCCACTCTACAGATCCAAAAATAAAAACAGAAACTAAAGACACAACATCCTATGATACATTACTAAACAGAGCGCCTTTTGACTCCTTTGGACCTACAAAATAATAAACTGGCATGACAAGAAACACAAACCGCATTTTACTGCAAAGGGGGAAAAAACTTCATTTATGAGACCAAGACTCGCTTGATCATTCCTTGGGTCCAAGTTGCAGTCTCCTTCAATTGGTCATCGTTCGACTGAAAGCACTCTCCCAGGAAATCGACATGGAAAGTACAGTCCTTAAACAACACTTTTGTGTTTGGACCAAGTGTGTCCGCAAGATCCCCCATCACAGCAACTGCAGCTTTAGTCACTCCGTCATCTCTAGAAAAACATAAATACAAAATATATCATGAGAATTCACATCTACAGCATATAACTGGAAATTAGGAACTATATGCGATACCCACCTGCTTTTGTCTCTAAATACAGCTTCTGTGAACTGCAGGAGATGGCTTGCATAGGGCATCAACAGTTCGGCTTTTGCACTTTTGAATCCCTGGAGTATCCCAGACCAAGCCTCAAATATGCCTCGTCTAAGTTGGTTCCCATAATCCAGCATATCCTCATCACTGATGTCCAAACGAGAGCAAAGTTCTGCAGCTCCTTGCAGCATAGGAATAGCATAAGGAACATATTTCTCAAAATGCTCCCCGATTGCAAGAGCAATATCCCCAAAGCAGGAAAATATCGGAGGTTTAACGGACCGATGAAGCAATGAATTTGAGAGATCCTTGAGAAGAGCACTCATGATACCATCGCAGAAGGGAAGCACCTTCTCATCCAAGGCACGACATATATCACCAATCACACCAACAGAGATAGAGCAGACCTGATACTCCTCAAAATTCTGTAAGCCCATCTCTAGATACTTGTAGAACTCTGACATGTACTTGGCAAACTCTGCACCTGTAGCATAAGCAAGAGCACCAATTGCAAGCATTGCTTCTTCATGCACGGTAGAACTACGACAAGCAAAAACTTTGAGAAATAAGATCATCATCTGATCAGCAGACTGCACAATTACAGCTTTTGCATCTGAGTTGCTCAATTTCTGAACAATAACTTGAATAACACCACAAAGCAAAGCTTGCAAATCGCTTTGCTTTTCTCTGTCATCAGAGGAAATAATTTGGATATCCAGCGTCTGGCTTAATCTGTTCAAGATTTCATGCAATAATTGGGCAATCATATTTGAAGTCTCGGGTATGCTGCTGCATCTGACCACCTCGTTCAATGTTTCATATGCAGAAGCTCGAAGCCTAGAATTATCGCTGTCAGCACGATCAGCAGCAGAAAGGAGAGCTGAAATGATATCACCAAGATAAGGTGTGAGTAGTGATGAACTCGACTCAGCATATTCATAGCCCTGGGCAAGAGAATAAATCGCCCCACAGACTTTCTCAGCCACATTAGGGACATCTCTAATACTCTCCAACAATACAGACATGATACGAGGAAGATTAGCACTAGTTATTACCGGATGGGCACTAGTTGGAGAGTGAAGGAGCTCAAATATCCTACCAAGAGTCCAGGCTGTAGTGTCCTTAACATGACTATTTTGGTCTTTCATTGCATTAAGCAAGAAATCCAATCCAGCATGAACTAGGGGTGCAAGCTTTTCAAAAGAAGGACCTTCAAGAATAGAGCCAAATGCAAAGGTGGCTGCCTCGCGGCTGCGCCAGTCAGACTTTGTTATATTGGCCTCCACAAAAGGCATCACAAGAGGCACTACTGCATCCCCAACAGTCCTTGCAATGAGTCCAAGGCAAGTCCCACCAGCCATAGAAAGATTCCAGACACCATCATCTTGGTCTTGATCTTCCTCTTGCTTTAACAATGTTTCTAACAGCATCGGTACAAGAGAAGGAAGAGCCTTTTCAATAAATCGAAACTGAAGAGAAGAGCTGCCATCATCGGATCCTTCGTATTCTTCTTGTATTTCAATCTCTTCGTCACAGATTGTACTCCAAAACTCAATAGCTTGAAGTGCCACTGGCTCCTCGTCTCCCCTCACAGCACTCGCAGTTAAATTAAATAAAGTCTGCATATAAGGCTCTAAAAGCTCATAATATGTGGAGGCTATAGAAACAAGGCACTCATAAGCTGCCTGTCTAATCTCCATCTCTTTAGATATGGCAGTTTCGCACACAACCTTCATTATAAAATTCCTCTCCAGTTCGTTCTCAAAGTTAGTTTGAGCAAAATCAAGGGCATTATACAAAGCTCTAACAGCAGCAAGACGGACTTCCGGGCTGTGCTCCATCTGATTCATTCCCTGCACCACAGCAGTAAGAACAGCATTTACTTGATCTTGCTCCAAGTCCTGAGGAGATATCTCCTCGCAGACATATCCCAGTGTTTCCAGGGTTGCCTGTTTTAAGGATGCAGGTGCATCTTGCTGTGTCATGTTGTTTAGCAACTTCGCAATGAGCTCCTGCCATTCCCTTCGAGGGATCTCAATTGATGCAACCTTGGCAATAGCTTGAGATGAGGTATGCCGTGCTTCAGACACAGATGAACCAAGGGTCCTCAACAAGGATTCCTTGATCTGAACCTTGATCATAGGATCTACACTGACCCATTGCTGGGTTAATTCTTCTTTCCTAACAGAATCTTTTGCATCTAAAGAATTTTTTAGGATAAGACCAGCAAGTCTTCGGGATTCAGGAGGTTTGTGGTCATTTGACAGCTCAACTGATAAGGAGAGGAGGTAATAGGGGAGATTCTGCTCCTGAAACTGCTTGAGGTTTCCTTCTGCAACAGTACGAGTCTGACCATCAGGAGACTGAGCAGCTAACAGTACCTCCGTGATCTCCATAGCCATATTGAAAACACTGCAAAACATGCATAGAACCAAAAATCAATTTACATTTAAAAAGAAAAGGAGAAAACAGAAAAGTTTTGTAAAGGCACAAGACAAAGGAACTCATTTCTAGAAAAACAAAATAAATATAAGTCTGTATACACTATCCAAGGTACATATGTATGATTTCTTCCAAATTCAAGGGCCTTGAAAGACCAGATACCAAGAAGAGATCAGTTAAATCAGCCAATATGAAGACTTCACAATTATCAATAGCAGATTTTTCTAGAAAGTTGATCGCAAAGCATACAAGAAAACTGAATTTAAGAAGAAATTTTGTAAATTAGATTTATCTTTCAGTATTAGTGCTACATCCTGTTTCATAAAGCAGCTCAACAGTCCAATCACTATGATATACAATATCGACAGCCAACAATATAGTCACAATATTCCCATAACAAAAAGGGACACTGCATGCTCACGAATAAAAAGAGGATAATTCAGATTATAAAAGATTATATGAAGAAAAATAGCTCAGCCGCACAACCAAGAGAAGCTCCTATTCTACGTGAGATCTTAAATAGTCCAAAATATACCTACTTTTACTGTGAAAATAACAAGATATAACCGGAATGCCAGTTATCACAACTAGAATAAAACCACCAAAATTACAACGCAAGAACAACTACTCTGCCCAATGTTAATCTATATGCCGGAAAGTGCTATAGTAATCAATAAACAAAAACATCACCAAACGCATACTAAAACCCTAAACTCATCTCGCAGCGGAACACCAGAAATCGACACCCAACGGAGCCAATGACCGTTAATATCTCCAAAGAAGAAATGAAACAGCAAATCACCTAGTGACTACTGCGGTAACCCTAGATCGGCGCTGGAACAACACCATTAACTCTAAATGCTCGAGCGACAGCTTTATCATCGAATAAAACCCAGCTACAACCTCGAATCTAGAGAAAAGAAAAAGGAAAGTACAGATAAAAGATTCGAGGACCAATACCTCGGATTCGAAGCAGCCGACGGACTTCCAAACCCCTCCTCCCACGAATCAAAGAAACAAGCGATCTAAGTATCCGAATCGCTCGCCGCTCGAGTTATCGATCTCGCTTAGGGCTCAAAAAGAAGGGAGGAGGAAGGTCGGAAGCACGGGTTGGGTGGAGTTTTATAAAGGGTTTTCGATTTGGTCGGAGAAGCGGGAGGGTGTCGGTGCGAGAACCGCAAAACCCTAATTTTCGAATTGTGAGACGTCGCACGTGGCTAGGGACCCAAGTCGAGCCCTATAATAGACCGCCTAAGGTTTGTATAAGTGGGCCGAATTGAAGGCCAGTAGGTTTATCGGGTATAAGGACCAGATCCGAATCCGAGTCAAGAAGAAAACTTTGTAGGAACCCCAATATTTTCATGAGATACTAAAATAAAGTTGCAATTTAAAATTTTTCCCTTCATCTAAACTAAAGAGTTAACTGAGTAAAAACTAAAGAGCTTTTTCATTTAAAAAAAATATATTAAAAGGAGTTGCATGAAGTGAATCCTTCTACATTGACATTAGCAATATGGAGATGGAAATTGACATGCTATGATAAAAAATGAAGCCACTGGCTCCTGTAATAATACTAGTAAGAAAGTAATCACTATCAACTTCCATCTGCAAAAATTCAACCCAGTTTTCTGCATGGCAATCCATGCAGTACTAGACATTGCAAAATTCAACTCAGCAGCTATTGCACTGAATGGAATGATCAGTTCAGGTTATGGTGCAACAGTGTGAATCATTCACACTAATTCTATTCATCATAAAAGTACCCAGGTTGCACAGTGCTTAGCCAACAAAGTACAGTATGCCTCTATCTGTATGTATATGTAGAAATAGAAAGGTAGGAGGCTCAGTACATTCAGGGAAAATAATATCTTTGCCCTCTCTTGTGTCATGGAAAATTTTATAAACAGTAATATTCCAAAGCAGTGGTGAAATTGAAAAAAAAAAGAAAAGAAAAAAGAAAAAGAAAAAGAAATACATAGATGAGCCTAAAGAACAGTTCATCACTTCGTTGCTGCCTTCCATTAATTATCTCTCAGTTATACACATCTTTGCAGCATCTGTCTTCAAAAGAGTGCATCCAACATCATGCTTCCTCGTAAACCTTTTATGAGTATATACACACTGCATTGTCTGCTTCCGTCTTTGCCTCGGTTTTTCTTCAATGCCTACCCTCTTTGATGTTTTGGAAAAAATATGTGTTTATCTGCGAATGCAGCTCATGAAGCAAAACTGACAAGCTTTTACTAGCTTTGTGGTTCAGCTTGTCCACAAGCTTTATTGTATAGTTCAAGTGTATCACCATGTGTGGAATCAAGACAGAGTGCTGCTTCACAATCTCGAAGGGTTGCTGCTGTGTCCCCCATTGAATCATAGAACGCTGCACGTAGGTGAAGCAGCTGGAGGTCTGGCTTGAAAGCTATTGCCCGTGAGAGCTCATTGATTGCTTCCTCTTCCTTATGGTCATCCATCAGAACTGGACATGAGATAAATTTCAGATGTAAACATTCTCATCCAATGCAAAATATATACAAAACGAGCAAAACATGCTTCAGATGGACAGTCGTATCTCCTCTCAAATATTTGAAATAGAAATTACTGAGACTAATATCTAGCTTCAACTTAAGAGATAAAAATTATGTTTTAAAGAAAACCGAACTAAACATAGTAAGAGTACTCAGTTGAGACATAAACACATTTTCAGATCTCGATGAAGCATAACAAACTGACTGTATTATGCAATTCATCAATAGAACCTGAAGACACAAGCTTCTCTTTCCTTGTAAATGATTAAGCCATTATGGTACATCAAGTTTGGCCAAAACAAGCTATTCTGCAATTTTATCATCAGTTTCTCTAACCAGGCATGTGCGACAAAATGTGGAGCCCCTTTCCCTGGGGCACCTATACATCAGTAGCAAAAGTATGCAGGCCGTTCAATCAGATTACATGAACCTGCCGAGATAAAATCACCGAAATTGTGTTTCCATGATAAGGCACAATAATTAGTTCTCCTTCATTAATCTCATAGAAACTACATATGCCTATAATGAGAGTATGGTTGAAGTTTAGATATATGTCCACCAAAAGAACATAATACTTAAACCTAATGTCGAAAGATTCCTTTGAAGTAGGAAATTTGTTAGACAAATGCATGTGCATAATGAAAAGATTGAAGGGGAAAGATCTGTAGTACTTCCTAGGCTTAAAAAGTTGGGTAACAAACTAGTAATTGCAGTAGATTCTTACTAGATGTATCAATTAATAGGTCAATAATGCATCAAGAGTAATTGTCGTAGAAAACTTCTTAATAGATGTATCTAATAATAGACCAATAATTCATCATGAGGACAAATAAAAGGAATAGAATTATTGAGTAGAACAAATGTAAAAAGAGACATGAAAATAGAAAGGAGCATGACAAGATTCACATATAAACATAAAAAAGAAAACAGGCAAGAATATCTTTCACCAAGCAAAGCAAGGACATGTTTTTTCCAACATGTAGAATCTGAAAAAGAACAGGGAATTTCACCCTGTAGAACATATAATCACTGTAGTATGTTAAATTTTAGTGGAAGAGCAGATATTTGATAAAGATGAGGACAGAAAATTTCCATAGAATCAGATAACACTCCAGGCAAATATGCATAGAAAAACTAACCGCCTATCCTAGATGTTTTCACATTTCTCACAGAAAGTAAGAATCCATTATACAATTCATTTAACTGGAAAGTCATGAAATGATAAGTAGACTCACCAGCTGCCCTGTATCTATATGGGTAAGTCCTCATTGGATCTAACCTCGTTGCCATATTGAGATCACTCCTCGCCATGTCACGGTCACAGTATTCGGAACGTTTTTCATAGGCTGATGCATTATTTTTTGCCTTCTCAATCAGTTTTGTCATCTCATCATAGGCAGATTTCTTCTGATTCTTAAGGTAGTAAACACGTGCCAGACCCTGATGTGCACGTGTGTGTTTTATCCCTAGTGCCTTCAAGTAGCATTCTGCAGCTTCATCCAACATATCACAATCCACATATATGCTTCCCATATTATTATGCGCCTGGTTAGGAATCCAAATATAAGTGGAAAGAACAAAAGATGGAAACAGGACTACACAAAGAAAGTATTCTGGAAGAAGAATTGACACTAAGCACGTACTTGCCCTTTCCGAAGGTTATCTGAAGCACAGCTATTGGCCTGTTCCAGCAGTTGAATCACAAAAGATGAAGATTGGTGATCAAGACTTGAATCTGCCAGTGCATATGCTTTTAGGAAAAATGCTTCAAATGACCTCTGAATAGCAATTGATTCCTCAGCCTTGGTTAATGCTTCTTCACGATGACCAGTGTCATACAAAATCCATCCCTCATAGACAAGCCTTTCGTGCTCATGTATTGAGTTATTCCGGGCCAATCGCAAACTGCGCATTGCAGCCTTCTGACAATTTAACCTAAGTGAAAGAAGGAAAAAACGTGTTCTTCCAGCGTATTAGGTCAGCTACAAAATATAATAAACAAATTGTGTGAACACTTATTCAGTTAACTTCAAGACATGGTTTGTCTTTCAACAAGTTTCAATCAATAAAAGTTCACGAAAAAAAAAAAGCAACTAAATTTGTTTGCAGAAAATTAGGCTGCGAAATTAATGCAGGGGAATGCTATATAATTTCTGGAAAACTTAATAGTTACAAATAATAAAACTTTATGGCAATATGAAGTAGAATGTAGACGATAAACAGGCATATTTATAATGCTTAATTGTTCTAATTAGTTCACAGATAATTAGAAGGAAAAAAATGGTAAGAATAATACAAAATATAGAAAAGAATTAGGAACATGAGCAGTCTTGGACTTTCTGGGATCGTACACAATCACCTGCCTTGCGTAAAATAATTATATCTTATTCATGCAACAAAATAGTTTCCATCTCAGAGTGGAAACAAAACATGAAAGGGGTAATCACATAGATGCATATAATTAGTCTTTTTGTAACAAGAAACAGTACTGAAATTAAATATCCTGATCGAAGCCAAAAGAACCTGAGGTTTTAGAATTTTAACAAAAAGTTGCTTATATTTCCTGACTATAAGTAGCGGCACCAACAAGGAAGCAACGGAAGCCAGAACACTGATAAGCAGGGGAGATCAAAGGTGCTCTTGAAATGAGATCATAGTAAATGATTACCTCAACAGGAGGAGCGATTGACGAAAGCGCAAGCTGCTGTTCCCAGCCTCTTTTGCCAGCATCTGATGCACCACTGCAAGAGAACCAATATCATCTACAGCGGACCACCGGTCATAGAGCTGCATCCAGCAATCCGCCATGTCCCACTGCTGCACATGCTGCCGAAGAAGCTCAATCAAATGATCGCCATGCACCTTCCCATGGAACACCATATAATTGGGATCCAATGTCATGAGTGCTCGGATATCCTGCAATGCCCCCTCGTAGTCATCTAATGCCAAGTAGAACCAAGCCCTGAGCTCAAGGCAATCAGTGGACACCTTGAACCCAAGGATCTTATTAATCTCTGTAATGGCTGCACCAATCTTGTCATCCTCCAACAGTGCGATCGCCCGGTACTTGTAAGGGTATATGAGCGTTGGATCCAGCTCAGTCGCCAACTTAAGATCCGCCATCTTCTCCTTTCCAATGCAATACAGAGATCTCTCCTGGTACATCCAACCCGCAGGTTCATACTCATCGATGAGGCTATTCATCAGCTTGTAAGCCGAGTACTTGTGTCCCCTCTTAAACTTGGCTCTCGCAACTCCGACGAGCGAATACACGTGGCCTTCGGCAGCAGCCTCCTCAAACCATTTCTGCGCATCCTTATACTCGCCTCTCTCAAGCATTACACAACCCAATTGGTGCAAAGCCAGCTGCTTCTGCCACCCCGTGGCAGCGCACTCTCCCATCCTCTCCAAAAGCATCACCGTGGTGTTCGATGTAATGTCTTCTTCCATTGCAACCTGACTAAGGAAATGATAAAGCACAAAAGATGCGTGTCCAGCAGCCGAAAGCCGCTCCCGCCCCTCCGGGCTGCAAAGAAACCTCATGACATCCTGGTCTGCAAGCGACTTTGGGAGATCACGGAGAAACGCCTGCAAGCACGCAGCGACGAGGAGGTACGCCGTCTCCTCCAGGCCATGGTCTATGAGGAGGAGTGCATCCTCGGTGGAACGCACCAAAGATGCTAACTTTGCATCACAGGCCGCCTTTAATCCCTCACAGCAAAACTTATTGGAGAAAACCAAGAGCTCCAAGATAACATCCGGTGGGAAATCGTCGAGCTTTCCCTTCCGGCTATAAACGTCGACAGCGCGCATCCCGCGTGACGAGATTCCGTTGTGGGAGAAGCTAATTCGTTCTCTTCGGGCTTCGGCGAAGCCGCCGTAGAGGAGAGTGCTGAGCGGCTTCGACAACGCGGCAATGCAGGAGCGGACACAGGAGATCTCCTCGTCAGCGATGCAGAACCAGACGTCGCCTTCTTCTTCGCCGTCGTCATCATGGTCATCGGACTCTTTGCTAGGGCCCGGTTCCGCATCCTCGAGTCGGCAAAGGCAGAAGTTATTAGGGCCGGAAGAGATGGTCAGGGTTGCCTTAGGGCATTCAAGGGAAGGGGATGTGGGAGAGCAGGAAGAGAGGGGAGAAGGCGAAGGAGACGGATCGAGCTCGTCCTCGCGCCGCTCGAATCGGAGCCAAGCGGAGAGCACGACTCGGCTGTGGGCGTCGGTGGCGTGCACACGTGCGGCGCGGATAGCGCGGCGGAGGAGCTTGGTGTCAGCGATGGGGCGGAGGACCGCGGTCTGCTCGAGGTAGAGATCGCACAAGTCGGCGCCGAGCTGGGCGGACGCAGCGGTGAGCCGGCGGTAGGAGGAGGCGAGGGCGGTGATGAGATCCACGGGTCGGAGGACGGGGTCGATGGCGGGGTCGACGAAGTCCGCATTCGGGAGGCCGCAGGGGAGGAGGGAGTCTAAGAGGAGGGACGGCGATGGATGGTGAGGATGGTGGAGCGATTTGGTCCGGAGCGAAATGGACGGTCGGAGATTGGGCTTCTCGCCGGTGGAGGAGGAGGATGCCGACGACGTGGAGGGGTTGAAGGCGTAGACTTGGGTGCCCTTGCATCCCTCGATAAGTTTCAAGCTTCGGATAGTTGTCAAGAAATTATTCTGCATTTTATTCCTTCAATCTTCTCTCCAACTCTCCCTTCCTCTCTTAATTTCCCAGAAGATGCAAAAGATGGTGGTGATGATGATGGAGGAGGAAGGGAGGAAAGGAATGACTTCTTTCTTTTCTTTCTTTCCTTTTTCCTTTTTCTTTTTTCAAGTTTTTTTGAGCTGGATCCGGATGGGAGTCGGAGAATGGGGAATTAGAAATGTAGTAGGAAATTGGAAATTAAAAATAAAATAAAAGAGAAAATAGCAAAAGGGAAGGTTGTTGGAAATGGTTTCTTTGATTCGTGGATTGGGAAGAGGAGGGGCGCGGAAGTCGGGTTTCCTTTTCTCTTTCATACCCTCCGCATCCGTCGAAGAGAAGAGAAGAGAAGAATAAGAGAGAGAGAGAGAATAAAATTATAATTTATTCCTTATGTTTTAGAATAAGAAGAAATATGAATAGTGACACCACGATCTCGAATAGTCGTATGCCCAGGAGGAATACGACTACGTGGCGCGCAATCAGGGGAGTTACTAGTTATTCGATGAGGGACACGGATAACGAGAGATTATACCCCTCGCTGTTACAACTACGGAATAAATGCTCTTTACGGCGTATGCTTTTTAGTTCGTTTGCTTGAGACAAGCCAAAGAGCGAAGAAGAAGATTCACGAAAACGAAGCTTCTCACGGCGTGACGGATGCACGCCTTTTAAAGAGCCCATTGACCATTTAGATATAGAGAGGTGTAAGTATTTCCTTCAATATTTGACTCTAGTGGAAAATTGAGAATATATTACATTTTAATATTTTTAATATATTTAATTGTCGAAAATAATTAAATAAGCTTTTCAACCGATTTAAAAGAATATCAATCATCTTTCAAATAATAAAGATATAAAATAAATATATATTTTTATTATATAAAAAATTCTACTCGTTCAATTCTCTACAATTTTTTCTTTAGTATATAATGTATTATAATAATTTTAGTTTAAATATAATTATAAAAACATAAATTGACTCGAGTGAAACTATATAGATAAAATATAATTTCTTCTATATCCTTTCAACTTTGGACCAAAATTATTTATCTCTAGAATTTTATTTTGCATCATTAAGTCTCCCTAACATTTTTGACTAAATTATACAATATAAACACCATTAATGAAAATAATAATAATAACTTGAATAATATTATTTTATTAAATAATTATATCTCTCTCGAAGTTCACGTTAGACGTAGTAGCACTAAATAAAAGTTTAGAAAGTATAATGAAATTCATTCAAAATGGTAACAAATTTATATTAAAATAGGCATATACAAAACAAAATTAAAGCAGTTGAGGATAAAATATATTTAATCCAAACATTTTGCAAAGGATATCTTCGATCCCATGGTAGATAAATTCTCCAATGAGCCTTAAGAGACAATTATAAACCTATATTTAGGCAGTTTGAAGAAGGCTGCTCTATTGTGCCTAGATCTAGTATAAATAAGGAAGGTCAAATAATTAGCTCTGGCGTTGGGTGTATTTAATGAAGTTATTTCATTCTTAGCTTAGAGGGGTATTAATAGAATTACACTTTTGTTATATATTCTACATTTTTAATACAAATATGATATTATCAATTATGTAGGAACAAATGTGGTTATCTATTTTATAGTCTCTACCTATCAAAAATTCAGAACAATGTCAATGAAAATGTCAATAATTATTTACTAGATAATTAGACAATTTTACTAACTCTCTTATAATATCATCAAATGTGCTGTGACTCGCCACCGAATAATAAGATGTTATAAGATCAACTCTAACTCTAAATAATTATTACGGAAAAATTTGTTTAGTGTTTGGTGGTGGCTTGGCCTAATAATTTAGCTCAATGGTGCAATTGGTTTGGAGTAGCTCAACAGCGCGATGGCTTAAAATAATATCTTAACGGCGTTTAGTTTGGAGTAATAGCTTAGGAGACGTACACGGTTAGAAGTTTATAGTTTAGTATATTGGTTAAAATTGAATAGACCTTAGTGCCTATATATCCAAAAAATGTTAACTATTTATTACAGCTCACATCTAATCTTCGGGCTCTTGAATGATAAAAAAAAACATTTGTAGTAGTAGTTAATTTTGTTAAGATATATATATATATATATATATATATATAATAAAAAAATAAAATAAAAAGTAATATTCTATTTTTTTTTGAAAAGTTACATATTTTATTTTTTAGCGAAATTATAATTTATACCTTATATCTATTTAGAAATTGAGTTGTATAATTTAGTTGATATGTGCAGAAAATGTATTTCTATTAGATCTGTTAGTTAACTTAATCAAATATCTAGGTTAAGTTAAAAATTATAAAAATACCTTCAACTAAGTCAAGAACATTTAAGTTATTTTAGAAATAAAATATTTATACTTAACAAAATATTTTTATAAAATTTAAGCTAGGATATTTTCTACACATATTTACTAAATTATATGACTCAATTTATAAATAATAAAAAAATAAATTATAAATTATAATTTTTTAAAAAGCAGTATGTTATACAAATTTCCTTTTATTCTATCCATTAGAAAGAAAAGGCCAGAAAATATCACTTATATAGTTATAGTAATTAGTGATTAAGGCTTAAGTCCTTCACTTGCAAGCAAGCATCTCCTGACTCCCTCCCATAATTCCATTCCTATAAAAACCCCCTTCTCTTCGCCACCGATATAATTCCGTGCTCTATGCCAGCTTTCTCTGCGAAATCCTCGACGCGCGCCGCTGAGAGAAACGCCTCCCCGCCGAGCTCGCGCTGAGCTAAGCCGCACTGGTATCAACTCCGTTTCTCGATCGGAATGATAGAAAAGTATTGAATAATCGCATATTTTATGGCCTTTTAGTAGCTTTATGAGTGTTTGTTTTGGTTTGAAATCATCAAGTGCGTAGATGATTTGTTAAACGCACATGATATATCCGTGTTTTAAGTAGAAATTTTGATTGATTCCTTGTAAGCTGGATTTGTTTCTAATTCTTGTTAGAAATGAGGATTTGCAAGTTGTGATTGAGAAGTATATGGGTTTAATGAGTCGGTAATGTAGATTTGATAAGGTTTAGAAGGACAGATCCCTCTCTAAATATGTGCTTTGAGCTGCTTCTCTGTTATTGCGGGATGCACTTGAAATTGCAAACCCTAGGGTTACTTTTGGTTTGAAATGGATATATATATATGAAATCATAGTTATTTTCGATCTTGTAATATGGTCGTGTTGATCATGAGCATAGTTATCAGAAAAGGAAAGAAAGAAAGGAAAATTTGAAGCAAAATTATGGATATGTATCTTATGCAAGAATATAAGATATAAAAACTACCGTTTTCTAATATCTTTTAAGTTTTTAGAGTAGTTGGTTATTTAACGTGGTATCAGAGTCATATGTCATGGTTTCAAAATTTGCCGTTCTTATCTTTGCTTGAAAATATAAACTCCATCCATTTAAATTAATTTCACCTTTTGGGCTCTCAAAATATCTCAACCTAGAAGTGAGGGAGAGTGTTAGAATATAAAATATAAAAATAATATTTTTTAATAACTTAAACTTTTAGGGTAGTTGATGAGCTACCATCTTATTACATCATGATGCTTCTTTGATATTTGGATGGAGGTTTACTACGATGTTTCACCAAATGATGAACCCCATGTGGGCGGGTTATGTCGAACACAATTTTTATTACTTATTATAGGTTGTGGTAGGAGGATTCCTTTACTTATTAAGGATAATCACAAACTATACTAAAAGTCAAAAAGTTATTCCGTCTTCATCATAATCTGTATGCATAGAAAGTCAATATTTCTCTATGCTGTGCTGTATTGGAGAGGCTGTATTATTATTATTATTGTTAATTTTCGTTTTGGATGTATTCTTCTATAATGAACTATTATTGAAAAATGTGCCATTGATTACTACTATATGTATTTACCGTTGGATAACTGCTTTATAGAATGCTACTTATGTTGGAAGCAGTGTCCTGATTATTATTTGCCATATTGTCTTGGTTGTACTTATGTTGGAAGCAGTGTCCTGATTATTATTTGCCATATTGTCTTGGTTGTATATGTGTCATGATGAAAAATTGACGCACTTATTTATATCTATGGTCTTCTTGTATTGTGACATTAATTTCTTTGGGAAAGGCTGTCAATCTACATAAATAGGATTGAATTTACAGTTCTCATCTTGACTGACTGCAGTTAACTATAGTTCGTTGACAAGCTGCCATGGCTCAGACATCACATCAGAAAGTGCCTTCGGTGTACCTTTACATCCCCAATGTTATTGGTAAGATTATAGATATGACTTAGTACACTTCGTTCTTTAATCATCACAATACTTGAAAATTTTCCTTGTCTGAGGCTTGTGAGAAAGTTACAGGTATTTATTCTTGTGACTGTAGTACGTAGATATTCATTCAGTTTGTGCTGGACCTTGAGGCTCGTGAGATTTTTTTAAAAAAGAATAATACTTTTAGAAAGGAAATATCCTTCTCTTATATTAGTTTTGGAACTTGCCAAGATAGATACTTCTAGAAAGCACGCCACTTGGGACCCACTTTTATTGTTCTGTGCAACCCTTTTGGCTAATTATTTTCCTTAACTTCTCTGTGACCTGCAGGATATATAAGAATTATAATGAACTTTGTAGCATTTTCTGTTTGCTATTCCAGGAAATGGATTTTTGTCATTCTGTACTTCCTCAGGTAAGTGCCACTGTTTTAGTTGAGATATGGAGTTTTAACCTCATTGCACTTACAATTTCTCGTGGCATCCTTCGAGTATTTCAGCTTCTTCTTGGATGGATTGGATGGCTGGTTCGCACGAAAGTTCAATCAAGGTATGAATTCCCTCTCGTGGACTATAAACTCTGAAAAATTCTTCCATTTACATAAGAAGTGAAAGGAAAGTGCTGAGCCACCACAGAGGTGCAGACCTTCCAATATAGCGACTGGGAAAGAGCATTCTGCCCAACAGTATGCTTTCATGAACTATAACACTAAGGTAATAAGTAAGTGAAAACTAGATAGCCATTTGCTCTTATTAGGTGCATCTTTAATGTCTAGAGGTGATTTAATCAGAATTAGAGTATAAATACTTCTATTTTCAGCCTTTAAGACTCATTTTTTTGTCATATTAGGTGCATGGAAGTGAAAAAATAATTCAAAAATTTAGAACCTAACACAATAATTTGCCTAAGAAATCTTAGAGTTTCAAGTACATTTTCTTTTCTACTCAACATCTGCTAAACATGTGCATCTTTTATCTTACAAACACTGCATTTAGAGCCTTCTGCACTGAAATGTTCTTGTTGAAATTTTGCGTTGCTTGCATTTTGTCTAACCTCATTGGTCTCCAAGTAGAAGAGAAACTTCTGCATGGAGAATTTATAGAACCTAAACATCCTAAGAGAGAAGGATTTAGACACAAGTCTTCAAATAACTAATTAATATTTAATGGTGATATGCTAATATATGGCAACTAATGAGTTTTTCTAATTTTCTGATCCAGTATCAACATTTGGAGCTGTTCTGGACATGGTAACAGACAGGTGCCCTTTTAACAAGCTATTTGAGGAATCTCTAAAATATCACTCAATTATGCCTTTTTAGTATGTCCACTGCCCATCTCATTTTATTGATGCATCTATTCTTCAGAGTCAGCACAGCTTGCTTATTGACAATTCTCTCACAATTATACAGGTAATTAATGCCATTTTTTGCAGTTTAAACTAATAAATCTGCAATTATATTATTCTTTTTTTTTCTTTTTCTAGACCTGGCCTGGTTTTCTTGTCATTGCTTGCATTGGATATTGCAAGCCACTGGTTGCAAATGTACAGGTATTGTTCATGTACTGGTATTGGTAATCCCTTTCTATGTACTCCTTTCAGAAAAATTTCTGGATCCTTGAGGAAGCTTAGTGTCTCATAGGAAAATTAACTTGTCATATTGAAATTTACCTTGTGATGCGGAAAGCAGGGGAATTGGCTAATAAGTATAACTTGTGCAACTGGCTTTTGATTGCTAAATCTACACATCTTGGGAGTCATCTCTACTAGCTTTTTTCACAAATAATTCAAATTCAGAATATTCTCCACAAATCCTTAACATTTTACCCAGTTATGCAGAAGTTCTGATGTGATGATGCTTTGCTGCTGTAGCTCTTTCCTATCTGGCAAAACTAGTCACAAGGATGTGAAGGACAAGAGCAATTGGCTTTTGAAAGCATATTATGGGCATCGGCCATTCATGGCTTTTTGCTGTGTGGGGTCTGAGGTACTTAATCCTATCGAAATCTATCTCTTATTACTTAGATTTTAAACTAATGACTATGGTGCCATTACAGGTTCTATACATCATCCTTTACTTTATTGCTGATAAGGAATCTGAAAGTTTACTTGAAGTAAACCTCTACTTCTTTGCTCGTCCTTTCACTTGTTTCCACTTTCCAGACATGAAAGAAATCTCTTTAAGCTCCACCTTTTTCTTGATACCAGGTTTGTCTCATTGCCTTGAAGCAGAATTCACTTCTTTCTTTCCTATTCTCTCTAACTCTGCTTGGGTGGGGGATTAAACAAGTTATCAACATTATACAGGTAATTATTACTTCTGAAATAGCTTTGAGCCAGAATCAACCAATTTCCCCCTTCCTGGAGCCTTGGTCATAACATCTCTGTCATTTTTCTTTCTTAATTTGATTACAGATGAAGTCCGCTGCAGATGCTTGTGTGTTATATGATATGAAAAGAAGCAAGTGAATACAACTACCACTCGAGAGAGATATTGAGCAGTTGCTTCAAAAGACTGCCTAATGCTTTCTTGGTCATCTCAAGAACATAGTAGAGAGCGATTCGGCCAGAACTGATTTTGTGTACGATTGCAAACTTAACAATTTGTAATGACATATAGCTGGTCGTGTACTAGAGGACACTGATGAATGATAGTGTATGAATTTGGATGAGTTTTTTTTATTTATTTTTTTTTTTCAACGCGTCTTAATGATCTATTCCTGCTAATGGATTTGTTAGCTAACAATCTAGATTGCTAAAGCTAATGTGAGCGACCGAGGTTGGAGCTGCATCCTGAATAAAAGATATTGCGAAGGAAATTGAATAAAGTGAAATCTTTTTTTTTAATAAAGAGGATTAAAATATTTTAACTCCCTATGATTGAGTAAAATGTACATCTTTGAATTTCCTTTTGAGACACACGATTTTTTTATGGTCTTGATATATCTGCAATTATTTGACAGATTATTTTAAATGCACAAAGAGCAATTTGCCTTTTTTTTTTATAAAGTTTACAAATAATCAATTGGAGAAATATTTTCTAAAAAAAATTAATTGGAGAAATAGATATTTTTCATTAGAATTGGTAAATTTAACACTCCTTTCCTCTCAAATATTTCTCATTCATCAAGCTTGGATATTACAAACATTCATAAGAGAGAGTAACTTTAAGTTTTGAAGAAATCTCTTGAGGTAAAAATGTAATTTTCGTTGAATAAATTCCTTACGAACTGAGCCCGAAGTGAGGCGCACTCGACCAGCTTTTTTTGACCGTCCGATGAACGATCATTTCTAGTACCAAAGGAGTATATATACTGACGCGTGGCCTTTTAATCCAAGATTGAGAGAGTAATATCGAGGAAACCGCATTGGTGTGTTTGCGAGGACGATCAAGAATTGCGGGAGATTTGATTTGTGAGAAAGATGAAGCGGACAACAAAATTCAATTGGGAAGATTACGAGGTAATTCCAATCTGTTCTTCTTCTCAAAACATGTTGTATGGATGTGAGATCGATGTAGAACGTTTCGTTTCATTAGGTTTTACTTGGATTTGGGCTTCTCTCCGTAACTAGCTTGGAAAGCAAGTAAATTGTTGCTGTGCTTTAAAATTTAACTACGAGAAGAGATATAGATCTTATAATACGTCATAGAGTTGTTGATCTTGAAGTTTACATGTTAAATTCAGAGTTAGGAAAGTATACCCAAAGAACTTGCTCGGTTTTACACTGTTGTTGTCGTATTAATAAGCCAAAATTTCTTTGCAAATTTATGTAATTTTTAAGATTATTTATTCAAATTAATAAGAAAAGATTTTTCCCTCTTCTGTTCAAAGATTCCCCTGAAATATGTAATTATTGAGCTACGACTGCAGACTGAGCAGCGAAAGGACGCTGCTGCGGATGTTCTTTTTCACTATACGGCATTTGTTTTGGTGTGCATTGGAGAGGGAGTTCAACCAACTGATCTCAGGTTGCACCTTATGAAGGTAAACCTTTCTCTGCCCCATCATTTTTATTTTTCACCCTCACCCTCTCTCTCTCTCTCTCTCTCTCTCTCTACAAATTGCATCGAATTGCAGAATCAATTTATTTCTAAGAGTATTTTAACAAAGATCAGAAGTTATATTGCATCTTAGGACATGTTTGATATGCATCTTTTGGTTTTGATAAGGACCATGAGGTATCTGTTGCTGATTGTAATATAAAAAAAAGTTTAAGAATTGCTCCAATCTCTCTAAGAATCTCGACATGGTTGTGACTTGTTTGGCTGCTTACTACTTGTGTTGTCAAGTTAGCCTGGTGATTCAAGTATCACTATTGCTTCCAGCATTTCACATATCTTTGTTGTGTTCAGTGGACCAGTTTTGGTGGCATTACATTCATTGGACAACATTCACTTTTTCAAGAACTCAACAGCAGTTATAAGAAATGAAGTTATTTAACTGTATATATGAATTTGAAAAACCATCAGATATATATAAAGTTAGAGGTTTTTAGGATGTACAGAAGTCAGAAGAAAATGAGTGCTCAAGTTCTGGAATTTTCATGTTTCTACATGTATTTTCATGCTGTGGGCAGATTCAGAGTAATCACTTGTTATATTGCAAAGGCTTATTTCAACCCTTTGAAAAAGTCCATACTTCATAATTCATACCGTTATAATTTTACATGGACTTTTCTGAATGGAGAAATTCAGTACTTTTATTTTGAAAGGGTACTTTTCCCTTCTCCTTTTGTGTATATATGTTAATACATGATATATGCATTTAGACTGCATATACATATAAAAATATATAGAGGGAGGACAACAGTATTATGCATTGGAACTTATTTACAATTAAAGAATAGATGTTATGGTATTGAGATCTGTTAACATAACTATTAAGAAAGAAAAAAAAACAGATGATTCATTCGAACTATTTCCTAGGCATCAAATTATGGTGTAAAAATGCATGGTAAATGTACTATACTCTTTCCCTTTCAATGATTAATATTTTTCCCAAGGTTATTGGGATCACCCTTTTTTTACTGTTGCTATAATATACTTCCCAGAATATATACACAATGTTTCTTGCTCAGTGATCGCTCAAATATAAGATACCATTTGTTAGAATAGAAACATAGGCAATCAATCCAGGGTTCAAAGTTCAAACAAAGTAATAAGCTGCAGTATTTCTTTTGAGGAAGGCTGTTTGTTATAACAAAAGTTAGTCTCTATCTTGTAAATGAGTATAGTAAATTGAAACATTTTAATTACGTCCCAAGGTTTATCTTCCCTCTTATGAACTGACGTATGAAAGAAATGTGCAGGAAATTTCAGGAATGCCAACATCTTTGAAGAAAGAGCCAGTGCCTGGTGCTGCTTCTCCTGATTCTGCTGGTGAACCTTCCTCCTCTGGAGCATTGAAAGGTGATAAAACTGGAAGCTCCTAACCATTCGGCTGGAAAGGAACAGTTAATCATGGTTGTTCTGGTCAGGCATGATTGCTAAATACATGAGAAACCCTCTTGCTTCTGTCGGTTTAGGATGTAATGATCTTTACATGTTTGTTGGTTCTAATGTAACATGATTCCTCCTTCAACCAATGTTCATCATTTACTATCATTCAGAAGCACATTCTTTTCGGCGATTTGTTTCTTCCTGCATGGGCTTCTAGTTGCTGGTTCTTCTCTGATGATTTTATGTCAATTTATTTGATTTGATGATGAGTGGCTTGGGGAGCATTTGATTCAGATTAAAATTGGCGCCAGGTGGTTGGATTTTAGTCAAGTCTTATCCAATGTGAGATGATGCGATGTTGGAGTATCAAATAATTGTTCATAAGTCATAACCTGGCAGTTCTCATATTGCAGGTTTTGGTGGTTGCCTTGGTGTGGCTCCCCCCAGATCCAATTGAGATGAGGATCAAATTCCCTTGTCATTGTAGCAATCCATACATTCATCTATATTGGGTATCTCTAGACAGTTGCGGATGGTCGACCACACATGACTGTGCTTCCAGATTTCTATTTTGACGTGAGCAATATCCAGGCGTTTTGTCATAGCAGAAGATTATTGGGATCTTTGTATGTGTGAATCCATCAGTATGCCACCTATCTAGTGTGTATGTGTTTTTTTTGTAAGATACTGAAATTATAAGGCATAAAATCTTAAAAAGAAACATTATTAAAGAGATTATTTCTGCCCTTAGAATAGACTGTCTGGAAGCATGGGAGTTCCAAAAAGAATGGAAGCACCTAAATGGCCAGTAACGACAAGGCAATTCGTCGTCTGATTACATTGACGGTAAATGTGAGGAAGGGAGAAGGATTAAAATTCAGAGAGAATGATGCCAATGTCTTCAATTATCTTCATGGATATTGCTCAACTTGGAGGATGATGAGCCAAAGAGATGAGGAAGCCGACTTCGATGACGAGGGGAAATTATATTTTTAATTTTTTAAATTATGTTTTACCTCTATTTATGTAACTTTACCCCCTTATAATTATATTTAAATTAAAATTAATTTTTTTTAATTATATTTGAGTAAATCAGATGTCAAATTTGAAAGATACTCATTTGAAATAAAATTATACAAAATTTAATACATTTTTAATATATTTAAAATAATATTAAATTTTAGATCGTGAATATTTGATAAATATATATTTATCTTAGTATTTAGATGTGTTATAAAACTTATCTAATTCTTTACAATTTTTTATCTAATAATTATCTTCAAATTTAATATCTAGTTTGATCAAATATAATAAAAAAATAATAGTTTTAAATGTAATTTTTTTTGAAAAAAAAACTAAACCGACCTACTATTCTTAGATCGAGCTGAGTTCGAGTCCTAACTGGCGCCCCTCCCTCCCTCGCGCAAATCGTTTAGAAGCATCCTCTTCGGAAGTTCCTCGCGCACCCGCAAAAATTTCCCAATCTCTCTATCCAACCCTAGCTCGATTCTCCAGTTCGAAGTAAAGAAAAGGTTTGATCCGACCTATCCAATCCATTCTAAAATCACACCACCCAACTTGATTCATTCCGATTCTCCACCTCGTTGGATGCCGTAATTGGTAAAAACTATCACACGATCCCATTCACTTGTACATGTTTGCTTATCGACGTATTGTTTTCTTTTGACAGGACTAGGAGAGGAAACAAAAGTTTTTTGATAGCTCTGATCGATAGTTTGAATCCCCTGATCCAAAAAATGTCATCAACCAATGATGGCAACTTAACTCCTCGATCTCAGGTGAGCTAATGTGTTTGTAATCTTTTGATTCTATCTGTAATCTCTCTAAATTTGTGTTTTTTAAGATGAATTTGTGATGATCCGTCGAGATTGTTTGTGCTAACTAGGGTTTCTCATTGTGGCCTATTGTGCAGCTTGCTTCGCATTGTTTTGAGGACCTTCTTGATTCCATTATTGTGGATGTGGCATCGGAGTGTCACCGGATAGCAAGATTGGGCCTTGATAGAAATCTCGAAGAGGAGGAAGAGGAGTTGAGGCTTTCGGTTCAGGCACGAGTTACAGATCCTAGCAATAGTGGCGAATCGAATAGCAAGAATGTAGTTGACATATTTGGCCAGACTCATCCGGCAATTGCTAGTGAGATTTTTGAGTGCATGAATTGTGGGCGGCCGATCGTGGCCGGAAGGTTTGCTCCTCACTTGGAGAAATGCATGGGAAAGGTGGGTTGTTATGATTTGGCTACCCTTCAAAGGATATTGATGAAAGAATACTTTAATGGTTTACTCATTTGCTGTATTAGTTAGAAAAATCACTGTTGTGAGGAGTATAATTTTGATTTTCTATACCAGTCTGTTAGAATCTAATGATGCAATTAGCCTTTTGCTGTGATTTCTTCACATTACAGGGTAGAAAGGCTCGTGCAAAGGCTACAAGAAGCAGTACAATTGCACGGAACAGGCATTCTCGTGGCAGTCCAGTTTCTGTCTATGCACCTTACTCCAATGCAATAAACACTCATAGGGTTCCTAATGGCACCAGTGGTGGTGTTGGAGAGGAGTATGCTGACTACACATTTGAGGAGTCATGAAGCCTCTGTGTCAGGTCTGATTTAAATCTTTTTGAATATTAGTAGTTAATCATTTAATAGTCATGAAAATAGTTAGCTTACAGTGCTACAAATCATTATTCCTGGTGAATGCACATCTATTTTCCTGTAATCTTGCTCATATGAAATAATGAAATTATGAACAAACAAGGTGGATTACTTTCATATTGCAAAAATCAATATTTATCTCTCTAATCTTGTATAACCTTAGAAAGCAGAACGATGTTAGCACACATCGCGACAAAACATTATCAAGTGAAGCATATCATGAATTGTATCCACTAGAAGTAGTCACCTAAACTCTTCTTTGTCAATTTTTGTCATTCTGGTACATAAAATTGTTTCATAACTGTAATACTTAACTCTTCTCAGGAAACATTTCATTGTATCTATTACTTATGTGTAATCTAAAATATGCTTATTTTAAAAGTAATGTGTGTGTTTCACTCAGTAATTATCAATATTATACTTAGAACAATTTATGTGTTCTTTACTAATGTTTCTCTACCAATTCTATTAGTATATTGAGGATTGTGCAAAGAGGTTACTAGTCTCTTACTGTTTAAAACTCGTCAGGTTGATTTATCCTCTATATAAGCACCTTCTCTTAATTTGCGTTGTTTGTTGTTGTCCACAACTGGGCTATCTGGGATCCTTTTCTATTGTTTAATAATATTAATACCTTGAGTTTCTGACCATGACATAAAGGCTAATACATCTGTATAAATCAGGAGCTCGAGCTATCCATTCTACAAATTTAGATTACTACTTGCAAATTCTAAATTTTTTGGAGATGTTATGGCACAGGAACAAGTTGCCTTGTGCTTGTTAGATAGTTGTGTAGAATATTAAATAATGAGTCATGGCTTCAGGGACTGTATTCAATTGAGCACCAAAAGAATGATCCTTGGGACATAATGCTAAGCCATCTTGGTTACGTAGCTCTTGGTAAGTGGTAAGAGGATTTTCTTTGTCATGTGCTACTCTGCTGTATTCTGGTTGAACATAAGAAAATTTCAATTTGATCTTTCGTTATTTAGGAGTGGCTCCTAGACACAAAAATTAAGCTATTTAACGGAAAACTATATACTATTACTGTATGCTTATACATTATGCTTATATATGTTCACAATTTGTTTGTTTATGACATTATATTTCAGTAGATCCAGAGCGTAAGCATTATCGATCTTCTGAAAAATTGTTGTCCCACTGAACATTAGGGGTAACGATTTTCCTAATTCAACTGGGTTCCAAGAGACAGTGAGAAGAGAACTATGCTTTGGCTTTGAAAAGCTGTTTACTCTTGCTCATATGGTAGATTAAGAGAACCAAAGAACCAAAATTTTCACTAAGCTGTTTACTTTGAAAAGCTGCACTTGATTTGAGACTAGTGGAGTAGGGTAAGACTTAGTTATGGACATGCTTACGGTATATGCTATGCAGCTTCTTGGTATGCCGATCTAAATTACACCTCTATTGCATACTATACATCACAATTGGTAATGTTTGACTAAACTATTCATATTCTTGTTGTTCTTCTATGAAGATAGAATTTCCTTTCGTATTAAGAAGTTGAGATGTGTAATTCTCATACCATTCTTTGTCATGCTTTGCAGTGTGCGCTTGACATAAATATGACTACCTTTTCACCTCCCTCTCTGCTGATGGGGATCTAGAGAAAAGAAAAATACAAAGGCTCAAAGCCATTGATGAACTATGCTGTAGCTTATGGTGCTCCTTGGGAAATGTATTTGGAAAATTTACAGAAAAAAGATGTACTCGTGGAATATCATACTAGCTTTATATAGAGGAAATGTTTGGAGGCTGAAAGGCTGGGCTAATTCTTCACACAATTTGACATTGTTTGCCTTCTTTTTCTTTAATTTCAGAGTCAAATATTTAATAAGAAATGTGATTTGCTAAACATCAAACATAAGTTGTTAGCATTTAGAAGTCTTCGAGAAAGAAATGCTCACATCAAAGCGGTAATAGATCCTTCAATCAAATTTAAGAGAAGAAAAAAAAAAGAATTTATCATAAATAACTTACATTTTACTTTTTATTATTCTTTTACGAATATTCTATCCTATAGATATTTGCCATTTGATTTTTTCTATTTTAGGTCAATTTTTATTTTTAAGTTTAATGTCTCAAAAACATCGCGATCATTTTGGGTAGAGTTTTAAAAAAAATAATAATCTTTTCTTAGTTAAGGAAGAAAACAATGAGGTGGTATTTGACTTAGCTGGGATGAATCCCTTAGTTAGGAATATAAAATTACATCTTTATGTTTTTTTTTTGAGTAAACATCTATAGTTAATTTAAATCTTAATTAGATTAAAATACTAACACATGAGGTGGATCTCACCAACACATCCATGTTCATTACATAAACATATCCAGAATTCCAGATATATTATAAACATCTTGCAAAATGAACAACATGACAACATCTAAGCATTACTCGTCTTTGTGCCACGTCATCACCCAATGTCTATAATTTTCTCGTTCCAAAATAGTTTAACCGCCCCCTCACTCCTCCAATCGCATCAGGGATATTTTAGTGGCCATTGTTCTTCTCCCACAACCACCCGTGCCTTAGTCTTAATGCAAGCCATATAAAAGGCGCAAACCCCACTCCAACTAATTCTCCCAACTTTAATGCTAAGTGTCTCTCATACTGTCCCCAAAACATTGGTCACAACCTTGTCATGATAAAAAAAGAGTATATATTTATATATAACGTTTGCGAATTTGGTGAGAGTTATTTACTTATTTAGTTATTTAGCTATAATTAACTAATTAATGGGAACTTTAAACTCCAATAATATTTAAAACTCACCAAGCAACTCCCCAAACTACGAGACAAACTCAACTGACTTCAAAGACTTGAAAACCCCTTCTGCGCTTCATCCCCTACCCCCTTCACAAGAGAAAGCTATCGCCGTCCTCCAACCCAATCGGAGTTTCCCAGGCCAAATCCAGCCATGTCGGGCTGCGCCGTCGCGGACCAGACTCGGAACCAGTTTTGCCGCGACGCCGCCGCCGCGTCCCACCTCAAGCTCATCTCCCTCGTCGTAATCCTCGCCACAAGCGCCGCCGGCATCTCTGCCCCCGTGGCGCTTGCACGCTTCTTCGAGGGGAAGCCCCTCTATGCCCGCGCTTTGCTCCTCATTAAGTGCTTCGCTGCCGGCGTCATCCTCTCCACCGCCCTCGTCCACGTCCTCCCCGATGCCTTCGCCGCGCTCGCCGACTGCCAACTGGCCTCCCGCCACCCGTGGCGCGACTTCCCCTTCTCCGGCCTCGTCTGCCTTATTGGCGCCCTCCTCGCCCTCCTTGTTGACCTTTTCGCTACCTCCCACGCCGCCGGAGAGCACCAAAACTATACTCCCATCGAATTCCACGAAGTGAGTACTAAAAAAGCTGGAAACTTGGAGCCAGAGGTAGTCGTGCCCGTGGGCTGTCACGCCCATGGTGGTAATCTCGAGGTGGTGGTGGATGAAGGGGAGGAGGAGAGATTGGCGAAGTTCAAGCAGAGGATGGTGTCACAGGTGTTAGAGATAGGGATTGTCTTCCACTCGGTGATCATTGGGGTGACCATGGGGATGTCGCAGAACCAGTGCGCTATTAGGCCGCTCGTTGTGGCGCTTGCTTTCCATCAAATTTTTGAAGGGATGGGCCTTGGTGGATGCATCGCCCAGGTAAAAGAAGCGAAACTCACTTCAAATTAAACTTAAAGATTGATTTTTTCTTTTTTCTTTTTTGTGTCTTCTTCACCAGATATGGGGAACCATTATCATCGTTGGGTTCTTTTTTTCCTCTCAAAATTGGAATTTATTGAGCTCAATGGGAGTTTGTTGAGAAATTAGCCTAGGGGTTTAAGAATTGCTCTTCTACACCTGGATAGGTGCTCAAATTGGTCTTCTTGGTCCTCCTGGATCAAGGAAGAATCCGATTAAGTACATAATGTACTAAGCTTGAATGCTACTTTGTTGGTACTTGGTAGGATTAGGAATTACAGTTTGTTTTGGTTTCTATAATCCTATATTCATGACTTAAGACTAGAGGAATTTGTGCAATAAGGAACCGAAGATTGTTTTGATGCTTCCAACTCCTAAGATATATGATCAACTAATACTTCATGTAGCTAATGATCTCATTAGTTTAAGATATTCAGAAATATTGAAATACTGGTTAGCCTTTATTTAAGCAACTCCAAATGCATGGTCCTCTTGGGGGACTTTCTATCCAGTGAAGGTTTCATGCAAGAATGGTGCAGCCAATATGTCTTTACTCTGTATGTAGCATATATTTTGCAACCAGCTAAAGTTTGTCTTAACCAAGAAGCTGGGGACCCCAATTCATGTAAAGAGTGTTTAGTGGACATTAAAAAATTCCTCGAATGGTGTTTAATATTTTTTAATCTGTCACTACATTCTTAATTTCGTATTGCGAGGTTACCTAGTGAAGAGTACAATTGGCATGAAGTGGAAGATTTCTGTTTCTGTTTAATTGACAACAAAGAAGAAAGTTATCCTTGTCTGGTGTTGCAAGCCAATCTTTCTCCATCCGTCTGCTTTCCACCCCACCAACTTTCCTCTAGTTTATCTCTCACTTTACTTTATTTTCATTTTCTTGTTTACTTATATATATGTATGCACATAGGAAATGGCATCGAATGTGTCAAGCATGCAGGCTAAAGAGCCACCAAGCAATATCACCAATTGTTAATGCTTTCCTTTTCAAGCTTAATTGTTAGTAAAAGTTAGGTTAAGTATAGTACACCATATATTGAGCATAAGTAGGGTCTTCATTATATGATTAGGTGTAGTTCACAGGTCAATCTCATTCTTGTGGACATATGAGCATTTGCAAAATCTCCTAACATGCTAAAAAGAAATATATCTCATCTCTTCCACTTTAAGTTAGTCGTGCTGAATAATTGACATGATGTCATGTTGATTGCAGGCTGGCTTCGGATTGGGAACAGTTGGTTACATGTGCATAATGTTCTCAGTGACTACACCAATGGGGATTGTGTTGGGAATGATCATCTTCTATTTGACAGGCTATGACGATAGCAGTCCAAATGCGCTCATATCAGAAGGACTGTTGGGTTCACTCTCTTCTGGAATACTAATATATATGGGACTTGTGGATTTAATTGCTCTAGATTTCTTTCACAACAAAACAATGTCCTCAGATCCCCGATTAAAGAAGGCCTCATACATAGCATTAGTACTGGGATCTACTTCGATGTCTATACTAGCACTTTGGGCTTAGAATTCTGTTGTCATAGTCTATTTTGATGAACAATAATTTATGACAGAATTGCATGATCTTCAGTCTTAGACCACCTATGACTCTCCATTATGTTTAATGGGTAATTTCATTTCTAGTGCATCATATTCTCCAGACTAGCTCAAAGTGGATTTTTTTTTTTTTTTTGGATAAGGATGAATAGTTCTGCATGATAATATCTGTAGATATGTTGAGGTTGTTCCATTTTGTATATCCACTTCTCATTTTTGGTTATTTTACCTACAGGGCAACCCTTTTTCAGTTCTCGCATACCTTTCATGAAATGTTTGTTAAATATGAACGGATTGGAAATATTGAGTTCTAGAACCTGCAATTGGAACTATTACACTGTATGTTGTATGATCACTGCCATAAATTAGATATCAGTCCAAAAGGAAAGTGAAGTGGTGGAAGAGTAAAAGATATATTAGGTGTGGGCTTTTCATCTTCTGTTTGTACAGTTCTTCTGTTTTCTTTTTCTATTTTTTGGTGAAGGAAAAATAATGCCTTGTTAATGCTTCTAAAGAAGGATGTCCATTTCACCAAGTTCTTGCGACAAATGCTATTTATGTCGAGAATTACCACAAAGTACAGATGCCAACAAACAAGTTGGTGCTTTTATTCTTTGAACATAATTCTATTGTTGCTGGTCATCAAATAGCAATTAGCGTCTGCTGCATGGGAACACTAAATGGCACACTGATCAACACAAAGAAAATGGAACGAAATTTGCGAGGGCTTGGAATATGAGTGCAGCTGCTGGACCTTCTAATAGTGAACAATAGCACTGAGATATGGACCCTTGACAAAGATACCAATAGTGATGGTTTGGACTTTATAAAATAGAGCAAAATACTAAAAGAGGATCTCTATGTAATAAAAATACTAAAAGCGAACAGTTGTAGATCTGGTTGTCAAAGAAGCTACTGGTCAAGTTTAGGTAGGACCTGCTTCAGGATCACCTATCATATAAGACAAAGTCCAACATGAGACAAATTCACAATTTGGAAGCATCTTCTTCACAAAGAATTGTCAAGAAGAGCGTCTGTATTTTTGAACAATAGAAAACTTCCTATTACTTTCATGTATTGACTTTAGCATCTATGTACAGAGAACTCTCAAGACTACTCATCTAATGTATGACAAGAGCATTCTACATGACGTATAATGATCCTCTCTTCAGAAAATTCTAATCCAGTACAAAAGAGACAGAAATTCGGCACTTTCTCTTCCTCCTCCATGGGATCATTATCCCCCTCAGCTCCCACTTTTCCATTTCCACAGGTGTTACAAAGCCACACCGGTAGGATGGCCAAAAGCATTGAATCTACATGCTTGTTGTACCAACTCTTCCCCTTGCTCCACATCATCAGAGGACCCAACACCATTGCCAAGCCCCCACCGAAGCCCACTCCAGTAAATATGAATTGCCAATTTAGGTTTATTGATGACATAAGAGCTGAAAGTTTTGACTTTGAAACAGGCACTGCAGTTGTTGCACTGCATTGCTTCGACAACGGCAACCCACACAACCCTTCATTCCCTAGAAATGAAGTGTTTGAGAATGTAAGGAATTGCTGGACCTGTGGTATCCTTCCTGCCAAGTTGTTGTATGAGAGATTTAAGTAAGAGAGGAAGGTAAGTGCAGTCAGCTCTTGAGGAATCTGTCCTGAGAGTTGGTTTGAAGAGAGATCCAATGACTCGAGCTGCACTAGTTCCCCTAGCTGGTAAGGGATTTCCCCTTTGAGGGAGTTGTGTGACATGTTTAGCAAATAGAGAAGCTTGAGTTCCCCAATATCGTCAGGGATGCTACCCTCAAATCCATTGCTTGAGAGATGAAGGGATGTGAAGATCATCAAGATCTTTACTAGATTAACTTCCAGGCCTTTGATCGTGACTGTCACTGAGTTCTGGTAATAGTGGGGTGGACCAAAATCCAGATAGCTGAATCCCACTGTGTTGCGGCTAGAATCTGAACCGACCATCATTGCCTTCAGATATTTGAAGTACCCTGATGGCAAGCTGCCATTGAAATGGTTGGATGAGATATCAAAGATCTGTAATGTCGGAAAGGTGGGATTGATCAATTGGCTTGCTGGAGGATTTAATATTGGGCCATAGAATCCATTTGACCTCAGAACAAGGACTCGCAACTGTGATAGATTTCCCAGAAAATATGGAAATGTGCCAACTATGTGATTGTTGCCAATGTCTAGAACCTCTAGCATATCACAGTTTGCCAGAGACCTGGGCAACTTCCCTTCCAACTTGTTTCTGTTGAGATTTATTGTCCGAAGCACACATCCCTTGCTAATATCTTGTGGCAAGGTTCCACTAAACAGGTTATCTCTCAAATTCAGTATCCGCAGATCATTGTTTCCTTTCAAAAGGCAAGATGGGATTGAACCACTCAAACTATTATTTGAAAGATCGAGAACTTGCAGATAGCTAGCATTACAGATTGAATGAGGAATTTCTCCTGTGAGATTATTGTTGGACATTGAAAAGAAGACAGTGTAACTAAGATATAAGGTGAAGTTGGACGGTATAGAAGACATGAAGTTGTTGTTGGAGTAATCCATGACAATAGTGTTTGGTGGAGGGAGAGGAAGAGATCCCTGAAGCATGTTTGACTGGAAATCAAGAACCATCGTTGGAATGGCAGAGAGATTAGGAAGAGGTCCTTCCACACTCGTAAACATGTTGTAAGAGAGATTCAAATAACTGTAACTACTTTCTCCAATGTTCCATATCCAATTGGGTATGGCACCAGAAATCTTGTTATTTGACAGGTCCAGACTGCTCATTCCATCTTGATATCTCAAGAAACCAGGGAGCTTTGTAAGATTGCAAGATACCAATGACAATGTTCTGATCTTGGGGAACAAAGCGAATGAAGAGTTACCATCTCCCTCTACAATCGAAAGGATATTGCTTGAGAGATCCAACTTAGAGAGATTCCTCAGGCTCTGAAACATACCTATTTCCAATATGCCACTGAAATTGTTTGATGCAAGTACTAGAACTCTCAGTCCTAAGAGTTGAAACACCGACTTTGGGATCGGTCCCTGGAGGTTGTTATTACTTAGATCGACAGTCTGCAACGTAGAGGATGCATTTGAGAACTTCAGATGACCTGAGAAATGATTCTGTGAAAGCACTAAAAGCTGCAAAGAAGGGAGAGCAAACAGAGACACAGGAATCGAGCCAAGGAGCGAATTATTCCGCAGATCAATCTTGGTAAGATTCCAAAGCCCCATAAATTCCTCGGAAGAAGGAAGTGACCCAGTCAGCCTATTATTAGTCAAGATAATATCAGATATTCCATGCCACTGCGTAACGGAGGGAATCTTACCACTAAAATTATTGCCAGAAAGGTCCAAATGAACAAGATGTGTAAGATTTTCTAGCGAAGATGGTATCGCTCCATAGAAATTGCAACTCATAAGCTGCAATTTTCTTAACGACTTGAGATTGCCAACTGACTCGTGTATACCCCCAGAGAAGTTGGTGTTAGAAAGAACCAAACTTTCCAAAGCGCTGCCTTTTGGGAACTCCGGAAACTGACCAGAGAGCATAGGATTCTCTGATGCATCAATAACTGTCAAATTCCTGAGCTGAAATATCCTACCAGGGAACACCCCATTAAGCCCACAAGAACTGAGTCGAAGCACAGTCAAGTACGAGAACTCAGCAAAGAATTCTGGTACGCTGGAGCTCAAGATATTCTGATCAAGGCAGAGTTTAGACAGCATCCGAAGGCGGGAGAGCGACGAGTCTATCGGCCCCCCAAGAGAACAGCCTGTCAAGCTCAGCTCACGAAGGCCAGGTGCCGACTCTGAAATCACTCTGCACCACTCGAGCCCATCGGCCGAGATATTAACACCATCAAGATAAAGCTTCTGTAGATTGCTAAGGTTGGCAATCAATTTTCCGAGGTTTGGGTCTTGGAGCGTTATGGAAGAGTTAGGCTCCTCATTGAGATAGAATGTAGAAAGATCGAGCGAAATCAAATTGGTGAGGTGGGCGATGTCGCCAGGTACTTGGCCGATGAAGCCGGAATTGGAGAGGTTGAGGTAAGTGATATTAGATAGCTTCCCAAAGCCAGAAGCCGGCAGGGGGATTTGGTCGAACAGGTTGTAAGCAAGGTTGAGATACCGAAGGGAGGTTAGATTGAAGAGGCTGGAACCAAGCTCACCAGAGATGGAGCGATTGCTGAGGTCAAGGGCGGTGACCTGACCGGTTCCCTGATCGCAGACGATCCCATCCCAGTTGCAGCAATCGGTGCCGAGTCGCCAAGATGCGAGCTTGGAGGAGGAGAAGCTTCGCTTTAGCTGTAAGAGAGCGGAGCTCTGGTCCGGGAGGCATAGATCGGCAGCGGTGAGCTCACTTGCTAAGCACAAGAACACGAGAGCAATGCAAACGAGGAGGAGGAAGCGGCTGTGACGGCAACTCATTGGAGGAAGGAATAGGGCAGAAACGGAAGGAGTTGAACGGAATTGAACTCAGGAGCGGCAGAAGCCATGGACGAGGTGGTGGCCAACCGCGTGGTAACCGGAAAGCAAAGAGAAGACGAGAGAAGGAGATGAATAGAAAACGCGTTTGATGGAAAGAGACGGGGATTTGGCCATGTATGGAAGTTCTTAATAGGAGATTAGAGTGACCATTAATAAAATTGCAACTCTTTATATATATATATATATATATATATATATATATATAACTTAAGACACTTGGATTTGGAATTTGGTCTTTATAAGTGTGAATATTGCAGACAATAAAGCCGCATTACATGACCAGCGGCAAGTTCTGACAATGAGGGGCGGTGAATCTAGTGATAGGATTATTTATCTTTAAATTTTTTGTTTCCTTTTCTTGTATCTTTGTTAGTTCTTCCTAGTCCTTTATAAAAGGCGTTTTAACAATGTTTTATAGTTGGAGGACCACCTCCACGGGCAAAGTTTCATGAAGAAGTTGAGCGTGGCCTAATAAGGAAGACTTAGGTGTCTTATAGAGGTGGATCCAATGCATTGTTCGGTGGTCTTCCACCATAGCAGCATATTTTTGACTTCTAAAGTTTAAATTGTTTAATAACAGCAATTCTTACATTCTAAGTATCACTTTACGTTTAACGCAATCTTTTTTCTTTTTAACTGTCGATAGTGCACATCTGATGCTATGATAGTGTTCCTATTTTAATCTCGTGCTCTCGTGATTAAGATCGATGCATTAACGCAACGGTGGGCTTATGGAACTACGAGAAGGCCTCGATGTCGGGCTTGTCTAGCGCAGCCTAGTTTGAGCCTCGGCTGACACCTTTTGGTTTGTTTCTATGACAGTTACATTCGAGCTCAATTGATCTCACTCACACAGATGTTGAGTTTTTGACTAAATTAGGCCATTTTATATTTTTTTTATCGAAATAAATTGTCACTTAAACTTATTATTAATTCGGATGTCGAGTCTAATTTACTGTAACCCTAACAAAAATGCTGAACTATTTAATATTTTTATCTTCAGGCATTTTTTGCTTTAATTACTGAAAGATTAAATTAAGAATATATATATATTCAATATTTTTATTATGACTATAATGAATTAGACTCTATTTGATAATAAGTTTGAGAATAATTCATCTTGATTGAAAAAAATTTGGAAGAGAACTAGTTTGGTCAAAAGCTCCACGGATGTTTCTATTTACCATTGAAATGGATACCATCTTCCCGAGTGGAATTCTTAGTGTTATTGGCTTCTCTGATAGGTAAAACTTTATTCGTAATGGCACCAAGACCTCTGAGTGCATTTTCCATTTTTGTGTTTGGTTTGGTAAATTTGCTTGGAACTTACTATGCATAGCCTGTTATATGTCATTCTATATCAGTAGTAGCATGCACATCTTCTTTTTTCTGAATTCGGTGCAAATTATTGGGTGGGTTAACATGGAGATAAATGGGTGTTTGGTTTACCAACAAATTCCCTTTTGTTCTGCTGATTATATGCACTGAAATTTGTCTCAGCTTATGAGTTCTTATTTTGTTCCTGTCAGCAAACAAAAATTTTAGTTGGGGAAAGCTTTTGCTTTTACATCTATGTAAGTAATTTATAAAGGTGAAGCTTATATGTTCGATAAAATGACTGACTGCATGTTATGATATCGCCACCTTCTAATGAGTATTTAGATTGCTCAGTAACAACTACAATCCTACTGATTCTTTTTCTTTTCTTCTTCTTCTTCTAGTAGATGAGTTACTAAGTGTGCGTTAGATTAGTGATTTACAAGATATGTCGGATAGTTTTATTGATGCCTATTCCATTTTTATGACATTGCAGATTCTCGTATGTGATCTGTGCTTCATGGAACCCACTGGATTTAGTCTTAGAATAGATTCATCTTATTTGCATATCACTAATGTTCAAGAAAAGAGATTATACATTCAAGGGAATGCCATTTTGCTCTCTCCTATATACTTTCCTTGTGTAAACTAGAGTAATGTATTCTTTCATATGTAAATTCTTATTCAGTTTTTATTCTAATTAAGCTAACTAGAGGGCACCACCTAGCGTGGCAATCAAGGGAGGGTGACAACCTTCTGGTAATTGGTTAAGGGTGAGTATATCATGCCTCCTCTGTCCCCGCCTTGGCTGACTATGGGCAGACCAATTGTCTGATAAAGCTAATTATATAGTAACGAAAATTTTCTTTAGGATGCACTATCAGATTAGTTGTTTAGAGCACAACAAGTATATGTTTTGATGAACTTGACACATTCAACACTCTTGCAGCTTGATTGGCTTTAGAGATTTTTAAGTATCTGAAGATGCTTAGTACACATGAATGCACTTCCCTCTGAAAATTAAGAGTACTTATCCTTTGGCTGATATGAAGTTCATCACAAGATACAGGAGAGAGTAGATTTAGGAAGTCATATTTGATCCTTCCCAAATGTTATTCTTCTCAATGTTTAACTTGTTCCTGATAGAGTAACAGTACATGCTTTTGTCATATCTTTCAATTTGGAGCTTATGTTGATACTGTGATACTACCATGATTCATCCAATTTGAAGTTCAATTTGTTGATCCTGATCTAGAACCC
Organism: Typha latifolia; assembly: GCF_019914945.1. Taxonomy (NCBI): domain Eukaryota; kingdom Viridiplantae; phylum Streptophyta; class Magnoliopsida; order Poales; family Typhaceae; genus Typha; species Typha latifolia. The sequence goes on along the minus strand of NC_133087.1, from coordinate 1,302,013 downwards.
ATTACCTAGATATGAAAAAAAAAATCATCTGGACAAGTTTGTTCAGGATCCACAAACTGGCTGATGGTTTTACTAGTTAGGCTCTATGAATCTTATACCTAGTTGAAGTTCACATTACTGATCATAGTCTTCCTTCCCATCTTAAAACATGAAGGACAAAGAGATGTGAGATACCAACTAGTCAGGGATGCATGCAATGTGAATATATATGATATAAGGAATTGAGTATTCAATGGTAGTATAGAATAGCTAGTTCATATCTGGCAAATATGGATAGCAACGATCCAGAGAACCAGTTCTTGATTTACATAATGTTAATTTGGCTTACTAGTAAAACCTTTTGAGTTCGGCTTTGAGCCTCAGTATTGCTTCTGTAAATATAAATATGAAAGAGTAGTCTTCTGGTTATGACTTGCTTGCTAACTTTTTCAGTTCCTGGAAAGCATGCCGTCCATCCTCATCAAATCCACCAACAAACTGGAAGGGTCCTCACTCCTGATGTTAGTAGGTATCAAAAATTACAAACAAAGAAATAAGGCTATAGGAGGAGGCTACCTGGTGCACTCGGAAAGCAAAACGAACACCCCGTAAAGTTAATTCCTCATCATCTGAGAGTGAATCTGTTTTCACTGCTGTTACAACTCGAGTCATGTATCCTTTGGCAAGTTTCATGGAGCCCAACTTTAGCTGCACAACAGGAAATCAGGATAAGTGAATTCCCAAGTTATAATCTTCTGCTCTGAGAAAACCAAGATTAGATCATTTCACTCTCCATAATCTGAATGAAGAATGCAAGTGTAGTTCTCTTGACTATTTTAGCTTGTGTCTTTATGACTAAGTGCAGGTTAATGTTCTTCGCAAGCATCGGTAATAGCATGGAGCCATGTAGTATAAAAATTGAAGACTAACTGCAAGTTAAAGTTCTACGCAAGCATCGGTAATAGTATGTAGTATAAAAATTGAGTAGTGTACTTCTATTGTCATATATCTATTTTTAAACAGTAAGATGTAAAACCACATACTTGGGTGATGATACCAGTGTCAAGCATCCATTCCCAGGGAATCTTAAAACCCCTGTACTTTCTGATTGCGGTATCCCTCACTCTTTCAAGACTATGGACACTGTGTTCCAATCTGCAGTAGAGAAAGAAGCATGAGGGCATTCCATTTACTTGAATATACATAGCTTTTGACTAACACACAACTAGTATTCTCACTTGTCCTGCAATGTCTGCATGCGTTTGAGAGAAATGTCTGTGGGTAATCTTTTGTCATCTTGGAATGTTGATGCTTCAGATTCCAGGTTCTTGATATCTCTATATCCAAAAGCTGCTTCTCTCATTGCATCAGCTTTCTTCTCAGGCCATTGAGGAAAATGCTTTAGCACTGCCCTTTCATCCACCAGGTAGGATAATTCCTCGTCCAGCCACTTTACAAATGCTTCAACATCAGCTATCTCTTTGTGCGCTGCATTTTGTACCTCCCTTGCTAGAAAATTGATGAATTCGCCTTGGTTTTCCACATCTGTCTTGATCTGTTGAGCATGTTTTAGTCAGATCTATTTCAATTCAACCACATAGTGTAAATGCATATTCAGAAAATTGGCTGTACTAATTCAAAGCATCTTAACTAACTAAATGAAAATTTGGCTACATGATCAACTGAATTGACTCCAGAGTTTTATATGCTTACAGCTAAAAGGTAGGCCGATCTGTTCTCAATCTCACCAATCATTTCACGAGCATTTGTAGCTACTGGAGTTGCTATGCTGCCCGCTTTAATATCTGCTTTTCCTTCTTTTCTTGTTAGTGATCGGTACAATTCTACTAATTCCGGTACTCGTCGGACAGCCTTAATGGAGCCACCCGGGGATCTTAAAGGTAGTGGAGGAGGTGGCGGTGGCGGAGGAAGCCATGATTCCTTTTGCATATTTGATGTTGGAGGCAAGCATGTAGGACTTGGGGGTGGCTTTGGCACTCTTGGCGATCTACTAATTATTGGTGGTCCTGATACTTCTTGCTTAGAATATGAATTGCAGCCTACCAAATTTTCCTCTGCACCATTATCATGAACCATCGGCTTTTCCTGAGAAGAACCATTGCCGCCGATGGATCCAGGCAACTTCTTCCACAGCATTGATCTCCTATCGGCATCTTGGCCTCGAAGCAGTGCTACTTGTGTTTTCATATGGTGGACCTCTTGTCTCAATTGCTCGTTTTCCTTCTCCAAGGAGCGGTTTCTCTCGAGTGATGCATCAAGCTTGTTGCGCAGTATTGCAATGTGAGTGTCCTCCTCCCTCATCATTTCTTGATGAAGAAGCCCAATTTCCAATTTTGCTATCTCCTTCTGTTAGCTCTCACAATGTTCATTCCTATTATTCGCAGGTGTTGCCTGTGTAGATTACTGAATACTCCTCTACCGACATGGTTTTGATGCCTGTGAAGGAGAAACCTACAAGTAATTAGGTAAGGCTGCCTCTGTCATAGTTGCATTGTTTTGCGAAATTACCGGTAGGTAAGGCCTGGTGCTTGGCTAATTGCTTGGCTTAAAGTGTTTGATACTGGGTAGCTGTCTTGACAAGGAATTTTTGTTGCAACCTCACTAAATAGCTGGTCAAACAATCAGAAGTGGACAGCTTTTCTTTTGTCATCTCCCCCTTTAAGCTGCTTGAAGATCTTTTCATCCTTCATAGCAAGTGCTTAAATTCAAAGGTTTCAACATATTGCTGGTGACTCAGATTTCATCTCATAGTACTAGGAAGATTCTCAGTGATGAAGATCTACTGAAGTGCCTTTTGAAAACATAAACTGCTTGACTTTAACTCTTAATGGTCTAGCGTCGTTACTGTAAAATTGTGTTTCTTGTTACCTATGAAATTAAGTAGAACACTCAATAGATGTGAAGTATGAGTTAGCCAATGGATAATTCATTTGTTGATTGGATTTCCATTTGGGCTGAGTCTGGAATTAACTATTTGATCAGTGTGAACCAGTTTTATGTGGTACACTATTGTCTTTAATTATCTCCATGTGCTTTGATTTGTAAGTTTCATTAGTTTCCTGATAGGACAGACCTATGTGAAAGCTTTCTTGATTGCGAAGTTATGTAGAAAAGGAATAAAGATGATGCTTCTTTACCAATCTGAGAGTTGTTAGTTTGACAGGAGAGAAAAAAAAAAGTGGGGGAAACAAAAGAAAAAGAAATCACTGCACAAGGTTCTTACATTGTTCTTTAGTGTTGGTTGTGTTTGATTTTAGTGATGCTGATCTTTTCTATTCTTTCTTCTTTTTCTCTTTTGAGAGAGAAGTTAATGATGTTGATCTCAAACTAACATGTTAATATTTCTCATCAATGCATCTTTTTAAATAATCTAATCACTTTGTAAATTGATAAACCCCCTCTGATCACTCATTATCATATCTAACCAGGACCATTTTCCAAATCTCAATCATCATATATCCATCTCGACATCATTGTATTCATTCTTCGTTCTTTTATTAGCAAAATCTCTGCTCTTAACTGTGACATACATTATGACTCACCTCTTTTGACTAATTTCTGTGATCATTAATCTTCTGAAGCTTTTTAGTCTGTGAATCTAACTCTTTGTTGGGCAAGATTACTTGCAGACAACTACTGCTCTCAGATCTCTGCTTGATGGCGAGTAATGTCAACCTGGACAAAGACAGCTATCTCTCACATCAATGAACAAGAGAAGAAGAATTAGATCCTTGCCCTGGATCGGACGAAACATAGGATGGCAGAGGCCATTAAAGTGCATGCGAGTGCCCTGATGCAACGGCAACAATAATAAATTGGAGGCATTAATTAGTTCCATGGCCTCTGAAATGCATCTATCTTTTTGCTAGATAGTTCTTTTTATGCCTTTTGAGTATGGAACTTGGCTATTTAGATTTCGAGTGCTTTTGAAGATTCTCGTTCTATGCAATGGTCTTTTAAATTTTTTACAGGTTGAAATGTCACAATATTTTTTTATACTTTTTAGTGTGTTTGGTAGTCCGATAAGAAGTGAAGTTTAATAAAATAGCTGACTTTAATAAAATGACTCTCGTCTTAAAAAAAATGAGCCAAAATAAAAAAAAGTGGAGCTAATTTTTTTTTAATTAAATATATAGTAGAGAAGTTTCTAAAAATGAATTAGAGAGGCCTTTGTTTTGCTTTCGCTTTTCTTCTCTTTTTTAATCTTTCAACTTTTTCTTTGAGAAGATTCTTCTTTAATTCTTATCAGGTATGATTCGGGTGAGCCCAAACTAATTTTGGGCCATGATGACATAGCCCGGCCCGAGAATGAAGTATTAATTAACATTGGGCTAACTGGGTTCAACAACTGGTCAACAAAACCCCAGAAAATTATAGATAGTAGTTATAAAATTCTACGATTCATATTATATAAATCTTAGTCCGAAGAGTATCACTTTTTATTTTATTTTTTAAGCAATCTCTCTGAAATAGGTCATTAGGGGGTCTTCAGGTGGTCCAAAGTTTGGATTTAAATAAGTTTTAAGCTTATTAATTATCTTTCGCTTACATAGCGCAAGCAAGCGATGATAAGATCCCAAGGGCTGGGCCCCGGGTGGCTTCGCCGCTGTTTCCTCGGGCTCGGGTCCACTCGGCAAATCAGGATGCGAAGAAAACGAATTTGAACCCAAATTTCCTTATTTCTAGAGAGTCAGAGCCTTGTATTTTGGTACCACCAAATAATACGTAGGAGAAGTCTAAAACGAAGTAAAAGCTCTAGAAAGTCGTGCGCAACAAAACGGTCTACCATCCCATTGAATAAATAACAAGGGGCGACTTGGTTTCGCTTAGTTTTTTTTTTTTTCAATTATGACCCTTAATTAGTTAAACTTTGTTCACGAATAAATAATAGGTAGCTATTTTTTGTAATTGGGTTTATGCGGAATAAAGCTAATTAAAAATTAATAGTAATTATAAGTAATATTACATTTGATGTAACATAAACTCGATATTAATTTTTTGAAATTATATAAAATAAGAGAAGAGAAAATAATAAATTAGTATACTAAATAAGATAAATTATTATTTAGTTACTGCACTAAAATTAAAGAAAAGTTTTATTTTAAAAGAGATATTTATATTCGTGAAGGGTTTCTACTTTCTGATCATCTCCATTCTCCACCGCGGACTAACTGGAACCTTGTATCGCCGACAACTGTGACACGCGTTGAAAATCTTGAGGGGCAAGAAACCCCAGCAATGGTGGAGGTGAGTCCACCTCGTCACGCTAATCACGAAAACTCATTAATGAAAACCGCTGCAAGGTTTCTCAAATACTACCCCATGTTTCCCCAAACCACTGTTTGCCCTAATACCACCCATGGTTTTACCCAGTCTTCGAGTCCTCGTATATATAGAGCCCTAAGGCTACAAAACATACGTCAAAGAAGCAAAAAAGTATCGTTAGTCCGAATCATTTCTTTAGTGCTCTCTCTCTCTGTCTCTCTCTCTCACTTCTTTGGTAGTGTTATTCATGGATACCCACATAGAATCCGTGGACGCGGCGGTGGAGGCGACGGCGAACGGCTGCGTGGGCCACGCTCCGGCGACCCCCTGCCAACCCATCACGCCGGTGCTGGTCCCGGCGACGTCGGGGTCGGAGGCGACACTGGGACGCCACTTGGCGCGGCGGCTCGTCCAGATCGGCGTCCATGACGTCTTCGCCGTTCCCGGAGACTTCAACTTGACCCTCCTAGACCACCTCATCGCCGAGCCGGGGCTCCGGCTCGTCGGCTGCTGCAACGAGCTCAACGCCGGGTATGCTGCCGATGGATACGCACGTGCTCGTGGCGTGGGGGCTTGCGCCGTGACCTTTACGGTCGGTGGTCTCAGCGTCCTCAACGCCATCGCTGGGGCTTATAGCGAGAATCTCCCTCTAATTTGCATCGTTGGGGGTCCTAATTCCAACGATTACGGCACCAATCGCATCCTTCACCACACCATTGGGCTCTCCGATTTCTCCCAGGAGCTCCGTTGCTTCCAAACCGTCACTTGTTACCAAGTAAGATTCATATTTTCTGGGTTAAAGATCAAATTTTGGGATAAACCGTGTTCGTCTTTTGAGCGATTGATCCCTTTTCGAAGCTAAACATTGGATCTTGTTGCACTCCAGGCGGTAGTGAACAATTTGGAAGATGCCCACGAGTTGATCGATACAGCCATCTCCACTGCGCTCAAGGAGAGCAAGCCCGTCTATATCAGCATAAGTTGCAATCTCCCGGCGATTCCTCATCCCACTTTTAGCCATGAGCCTGTCCCCTTCTTCCTCTCCCCCAGGTACGAGCCCCCCTGTTACATCGTCTGATTCTTAATTCATTTTTACTGGTATATTGGATTTTGCGACGACCCACTAATTTTGTTTTAATCGGTATGCTTGTTTATGATCATCAGATTGAGCAACAAGTTGGGTTTAGAAGCGGCGGTGGAAGCAACAGTGGAGTTTCTGAACAAGGCCGTAAAGCCAGTCATCGTCGGTGGGCCAAAAATTCGAGTGGCCAAAGCCGGCAAGGCGTTTGTAGAATTGGCTGATGCCAGTGGATACGCGGTTGCCGTAATGCCATCAGCCAAGGGGCTCGTGCCAGAGCACCACCCTCGGTTCATCGGCACCTACTGGGGCGCCATCAGCACGGCATTCTGCGCCGAGATCGTCGAGTCTGCCGACGCCTATATCTTCGCAGGCCCCATCTTTAACGACTACAGCTCAGTCGGGTACTCTCTCCTCCTCAAGAAGGAGAAGGCCATCATAGTCCAGCCCGACCGGGTCGTTGTCGCCAATGGCCCAACCTTTGGGTGCATTTTGATGAAAGACTTCCTCCAGGAGCTTGCCAAGCGTCTCAAGAAGAACACGACGGCGTACGAGAACTACCACCGGATCTTTGTACCAGAAGGCCACCCACTTGAATGCAAGCCTAAAGAGCCATTGAGGGTGAATGTACTGTTCAAGCACATACAGAAGATGTTGTCGGGCGAAAGTGCGGTGATCGCCGAGACCGGAGACTCGTGGTTTAATTGCCAGAAGCTCAAGTTGCCAGAAGGCTGTGGGTGAGCTCCTCTTCTCATTGAATTGTTCCACTACCTTCATCCAAGTATCCATCTTTATTGGTTACTAAACAAGTAGCTCCCCTTCCTTGCAGATATGAATTCCAAATGCAGTATGGATCAATAGGTTGGTCAGTCGGGGCAACTCTGGGTTATGCCCAGGGTGCAAAGGATAAGCGTGTGATTGCCTGCATTGGTGATGGGAGCTTCCAGGTATCATCTTCAATGCAATTCTGAGTTTTCATTTCACTGTGGTTCAAATGTAATGTCTTAACTAATTTTCAATTCTAATATCTTTGCCATCTATGTTGTAACTCAGGTGACGGCGCAGGACGTGTCTACGATGCTGCGGTGCGGGCAGAACACCATCATCTTCCTCATAAACAATGGTGGATACACCATTGAAGTAGAGATCCATGATGGTCCTTACAATGTGATCAAGAACTGGAACTACACTGGCCTGGTGGAAGCAATCCACAATGGCGAAGGCAAATGCTGGACAGCGAAGGTCTTTTGCGAGGAGGAGCTCAAGGAAGCCATCGAAACAGCAACAGGGACGAAGAAGGATTGCTTGTGCTTCATTGAGGTCATCGTGCATAAGGATGATACTAGCAAAGAGCTACTGGAGTGGGGCTCAAGAGTCTCTGCAGCTAATAGCAGGCCATCAAATCCTCAGTGAAACTAGTCCTCAATGTGAAATTACCTGAGCTATGGCTTCTTATGTAGATTGTAGTAGCCCATATATGTTTCCATTCTCAAGCAGATGTAGTGTTCATCCGTCTCCAGAGTCCAGTTTTCAACAGCTCTTATATTATCTTCCATCTAATTTTGGACTGTTGTCAGACCTTCATTGCTTCTTTATTGTGCTACAGTGCCAAATTCAGTGAATTCTTTGAGTGTGTTTTCTGGTGCAATGGAGAAATGGAAAAAAGCTGACAGAGGACACTAGCCAATAGAGAACCAGTGCATGTATCTATCTAAATTACAATGATGGGTTTGCAGGCTCTCCCATGTGATCTGCTGTTGCTTTCCAACTATTTTTAGCTCCTCCACCCAGGACTGCTGAGCGCTGTCTCAATTCTCAACTTAGCGAAGCAAACAATGCGCCTTAGCCCCCTGTTATGGGCTAATGGTTAGTGATAGCTACACCCACTCCACTTCTGGTTCTAGATTTAAATAATGGCTTAATTCGCTTAAACAAACCACTACTCTAGCTTGAGTTGTTAATTAGTAAATAATTAAACAGACCGTCCACTACCGGTTCAAGTGCACCTAACCTTATCCGAAGCCTTGTTTGGATCTGAGAGGCTTAATTAGGCAAGTTTGAAACAGAGGATTAAGTACCACCATAACTTATTGGGCATGAGTTAGTATGAAATTAATATTATTTGTGGCTACGTGGGAACCATCTGATCTAGAAAACCAAGCGCAGCCCATGGGCCATAGCTAAGCAACTTGTCTCTTTTGGTGTATGGACTTTCTGTAGCAATGGCAATGCATTCTAAGCCAAGCAATTTAGCTGTTTTTTTGCTACAATTCTTGTATAAACTCTCCTATAGGATCAAATCAGAACAGATGCCTCCTAGCATCCATACTTCACCACTGTTGTCCAGCTTAGACCTGCTACTTTTCTTTACTACTAAGAGGCCGAGAGTTATTCCTGTCAAGTGAGATACTAGCGAATAAATAAATAAATATTTAAAGAGTAGTATTCGGTATATATATATATATATATATATATATATATATGGGTAAGGAACTAAGGATGAAAGATAGATGGAATGGATGATTGTAGATATAATTATAACCGTCCTAACAACCAAAACCGTTTAAATTCCAGTTTTGGTATGGACTTATACTGCCGAAATTCTTGAATTTATTTATTTATTTTCCTCCTCCTCCTTAAAAATTTCATAAAAAGTAGCAGCCTATTTAGAATTCTTATCCCGTCGGGGGAATTTGCTAATGCTAGCTATGAACAGAAGAAACATCCCGTCTAAATGCAACTTAACAACTTCCCTTTTTCTCAATTTCTCTCCACCCCTACATGCGAAATGATGGGTTCTCCTCATCCGCCCGCGCGCGAGTCCAATTTTATGGGCGAGGTACTAAAGATGCACAGGCAACGGACTCTGTTGACCTGCCACGTCACGACAAGCCTCGTGGTATCATCCGCATGAAAGGGAGTCGCGTCCAGACGCGACGACGTGATCTCAGCCGTCAGTTCTCGCAAATCTGGCGGTTAAGATATGCGGGTCCTCACATGACACGTGGTGCAAGGTGGAGTTCCCGCCCCCACTAGTTAGCTGTTACGCACCATTAAACTTCCCGCCAAAAGGAGCCAGGGAACTCATTAGAAACTTGCCCACCTCAGCGCTCCAGCTGTCCCTCTCCACCCCCAACGCAACACAGGAATCGTTCGATCTCTATCGGAGGGCGGGATACCGACGAGGTTATCTTGCCAGCAATAAATTTCTAAACTGTTGACGTTTTTTTTATGACGTAATTACGGAGGACGAACGGCTCGAACGAAAATATGAAACGCATAACGGCCCCATGCCGTTAAATCCGGGGTTGGGGGTAACGATAGGATATGGTGCCCTGTACTGTAATGGTTCTCGGCTCATCGAGCAACAAACAAGCGTAACGGGACGTCTGGGTCGTTGTACACGAACTCTTCCGTTACAATTCTGTTAAGCCGTTACTTAAACCCACCATCCGAAACGAATAATTGCTTCTGTTGAGGTTGATTAGTATCCTTAATGGGTGGGCCCATATCGATGAGCTGGAGGTTGTATTGGACGGTAGGTGAGTGTGGATCACCCTAGAGTTGTCATGGGCTGGTATGTAAATATATTTCCTTTCAAGTTTCAACTATAAGCTGCTCATATATATCCCCGACCATCCACTGATACTAATTAATGCCTGCCAAATAACCCGAGTTAGTTCTGACCAGCTGAGGAGTAAGGAACTAATAATAAACTTTTATGGAGCCAGCCATAACGTAAGCAAACAAATGAATCGAACTAACCTTCTCTAAACTGGAAAGCAGAAGTCGATAAAAGCACTCCCTATTTTTATGACCACAGTAACGCCCACACACACAACAAACTTATCTCCCGTTAGTTGACACGAAAACGCGCGTGTATCTATCACTATCGTGAACTAGAGAGAGAGAGAGAGAGAGAGAGACCACGCGGTTGTGGAGAGTGGTATTACTGGTGAGCGGTTTACGGTTCATGCTAACGGAGCCTAACCATTCCCCAGAAGCAAAACGGTTACGGGAAATTAACCAAAAGCGAAAGCTACCCAATTCAAAAAACAAAAAAAAAAACCCCACCATTCCAACCCCCCCTTTTAAAGTAACAAACCCCAACGAACACAAGCCCAAATCCCCCCGTTATTTTTATATAGAAAGAAGAAGGAACAGAGACGGAAAAGAGATGGGAGAGCAGCAAGAGCGGATCAAAGGATCGTGGAGTCCCGAGGAGGACGCGCTCCTGACGCGATTGGTGGAAAAGCACGGGCCGAGGAATTGGAGCTTGATCAGTGCGGGAATCCCTGGTCGATCGGGGAAATCGTGTCGGCTGCGGTGGTGCAACCAGCTCAGCCCCGCCGTGCACCACCGCCCGTTCACACCAGCCGAGGACGCGACGATCGTGAGCGCGCATGCCAAGCACGGCAACAAGTGGGCCACCATAGCCAGGCTCCTCCCAGGCCGCACCGACAACGCCATCAAGAACCACTGGAACTCCACCCTCCGCCGCCGCCGCCGCGCCTCCGGGGCCGAAGCCGGGTCCCACTCGGATCCTGATCTGTCGCTCCGATCGCCCGATCCGGATGAATCCGACTCCGACTCGGCGCCCAAGCGCTCTCGCATCGGCGACGAGGCAGAGGACCAGACCGGGACCCTCCCCCCTCCGCCACCGCGGACGCCGCATCCAACGGTGGAGATTGTGGAGCCCGCCACGTATCTTACTCTGAGCCTCCCCGGGGAGGATAGGATGCAGAGGAGGTGGGAGGCGGCGGCGGAGACGAAGGAGATGTGTTTATATACGATAATGCGGGAGATGATAGCGGAAGAGGTAAGCAGCTACATCAACAAGTTGAGGACGGAGGGGAATGCAACTTTTCCTATCGGATCCAAATCCGAATCCGGATCCAACCTCAAGGATTAATTAGGTAGATAAATAGTTCCAGTTCCTTCTCTTTTCTTTCTTTTCCTTTTTTTTTTCTTTTTCTTTTTCTTTTTCTTGTTTTACTATTAACACCCTCTTTTTTAGTTTTCAGCTATGGGTTTAGTTGTGAGAAAAATAATAACGAAAAAAGTTTCGGTACTTCTCTGGTTCTTTTCGATCGGATAAAATAGTAGTAGCTCCAATGCTCCATATAAGAGATGGATTAAGTTTATTCCAGTTATGTATGACTGACTAGCAACTTAGCAAGTTGTTGGAAATATACTCGTTCACACCAAAGCGGGGGAAATTATTAACTCAGTACTACGTTTGACTTCTACGTCGACTTCCTCTGGGATCGAATCCCATGCTCAATCCTCCTAACCATCTTGGAATAATTCTCTCCCCTCTCTCTCTCTCTCTCTCTCTCTCTCTCTCTCTCTCTCTCTCTCTCATATATATATCTATATCCCATAGCTTCGAATTTCTCTACACTTCTAATACTTGATCAATTCATTGCCATCTCACAGCTATTGCTTCTCATTCTCAAATGGCTACCTCTCCATCTTCTAAGACGACTAGGGAAGCTGCTAGTAACCTCGAGCAGATCTTTGCTCGTTTCGACTCCTAATGAGATCCGTCGGAGAGGAGCTGATCAGCTACAAAGAGGCCGAGGAGACGGCGGACTTGGTGTATTCGGACGGCGATGGGTTATTGGATTTTAGGCGATTCCGTTGAGTTGATACTTGATAGGAAGGAGTGGAAGAGGAGGAAAGAGAAGCATTTGGAATGTATGAGATGGAAGGGAAGGGTTGCATTGCATCACAGCCAAGAGCCTGAGCCGTTTGGTTACGTCGAACGTCGAAGGATTTAAGAGGAGTGTAGAGCTTTGATAGGTAGATTTGATCTTAATAGAGAGAGAGGGGTGATTAGTTTTGAGGGTCATGATGCTGCTGTGAAGGTGTTGTACTAAATTCTAACCAGATTATTTCTTTGGGACTATGTAAAAAATTAATGGTCTTGGTGAAGATTTTATTTAATTGATTGTTTACCATAACAATTAATAAAACATTCATTTTTCTTCACAAAAACTGCACGCCTACTGAATACTAACAAGCCAGTAGCTGAGTGGAATCTACTATACAAAGCACGAAAGTTTCTTCATTTCTACTCATATTTTCTATGGGCCAAAAAAGATAATATTCCTGGGTGAAGACAGGAGGAGCTTGCTTCATTAGCTTGTCAGAAGATACAGGAGCATATTTTGTATGTCCAATAAATGTCAGTCTTAAGAATGCCATCAAGTGATTGACTGATTGTTGACGTCAACTGGAATGAGCAGTACGTGAGATTCATAGCCATAGAGAAGTAGAGGTGCATACGTCTTGCTCCTCTGCATTCCAGCAACCTCCTTTAATGACCAAATGAAATGGTCTCACCACCACCACACACAAATGAAGGAAATTATGGGTAGGAAACAAAGAGAAAGCAAAATCTAACGAATCATAATCATGCACCTTGACAAAAATTGATGTGCAGAATCATATGAAGAAATTTTACAAACAGGGGATAGAAATATCAAAAGATGCAAATAGCCCAACCTGAGCAAGTATATCACCAACACAAATATTAATGACAGCACAAATAGATTAAGAAAACCAGCTAGAAAAGTACTTTGGTTCTTCCAAATATATCCCTCGAAAACAAAGATATTGCTTGTTAACTGCTGACAAGATATCATCCAAGCAGTCGAAAAATCACTGCCTTTATAAAAGAGAAGTAAGACTTCAAATATTTCATCGAAGTAACGAACTTCATTAAGGCACAACTTCATCATCGCTATCTTTAACAGATCTGCATTAAGCTACGCAACCAGCTGTTGATCAGCAGATTAAACTTTGCAAAAGCCACATGGATACTAGAATATCAATAAAACATAGTTATCATTTCTGTCACCAGGCCAAGAAAGTACTTAAAATCTAAATAGAAACAATAAACTGGAAACTGCATCTACTAATCTTTTTTAGTGTTTCCCTCATCCAAGTACAGTAAAAATAAAATAGTATTGCATCCAGGTAATATTTCATAATTACGAAAGTAAATATTGTTTGCACCTCTTTGACAACAATCGAGTGGAAAAACATCTTAACTGACGATTGACAAACCTGCTTAATTTGTTTATAGTCAACCCTGCAATGAAAATTCACCTTGAAAAACAAGAAATTATTTCCAATGAATCTTAGTCTGACATCCAGTTATACATCCATGACCTCAATTTATAATGTAAAAGCAGCTTAAGTTGTACAAGACTATACTATCCTTTAAGCCACAAAAACAAAAAGTTCTGGTAAACTAGAAAAGAAAGTCTCCACGGACGTTAGCTTGTCCTGCTGATTTGAGTGAACAGAGAGAAAGATTAGCAGACGGAAAGGAAACCAATGAAGTATTTCCCATCACAATGTGACAAAATCAACATGTTGACTTGTAAAAGAAAATTACAAACGGAAAGTGACTAATATGTGCAACCAACTCTGAGCAAAAGTATTTCAAAGAAAACAGCATATGCAAATAAAGAGAAACGGCCTTTAATGTACCTTCATTCTTTTACACAACAATCCCAGATAACTTTAATTGTTTCATTGCTGATTATCCGCTATAAAAGCTATCCGCAGTTGTAGCCATATAAACATCCATTTATTTCAATTAAAAAAATAGCAAAGTAAATGGTTCAGACTTCAGACTTTGGAACGAGCAGAATAACTTGAAAGTTACACTTTTAACACCACGAGAAGAGTCACGTTCTAGAAAACAACATACATCAGTGCACTGCTTCCATTGGAGATAAAAATTGCTCTAGAAAGCTGCTCAAATAGTTGAATATTAGTAGACACTAATTATCTTTTTCAGTCACCTGGAAAAACATGTCAACTAAACATAACATGACAAGGAAGAAACTGGAAAAGACATCTGTTTCCTTTTGTTCTTCTCTTCAGGTAAAGATAGATGGAATATCATTTCCCAGCGGCAATATCGGACCTGATTTTGGAATATCTCTTCAATGAGAAAGTCCCATCATATAAACATACAGCTCTTTATTTAACACATAAATCTATGTACAATTATGAGATGGAAGTACCTGGAAATGATGAAAAAGCTAGCTTCACTAGCTTGGAAACTAGAAAAACAAGGCATATATACAATCACGGTAACCACAATGGTACAAGGGAGCAAATTGCTAACGAAAAAATTCACTCCCACTGGAATTTCTCAAAAGCCTCTGAAAGAATCTAAAACCTAAATATAGACCCACCAGTCAAAAGGTAAACCTCCTGATTAGTTTCTTCTAAGTGAAGATGCCCATATATTAGAGACCGGTACAGCAGTATACACATACGCTGACTTTAAGGAATCAAATTAACTTCTGATAGGTCATCAAGAGGAATTTCAAGGCCCATATAATCATGGTCTTGTAGTCCTTCTTCATCTATATTCAACCATGTACCAATATCCTGTCCATGATCACCAAAAACACCCATATCTATATCAGGTATTTGCAAATTAGACAAATCAATTGCCGCAGCATCATTTCTAAAATTCTCTGTTCGACCATAACTTGTTATGGGCAAATCATTCTTGCCACGTCCAGTAACAACCATTTCAGGGGACTTGGGGGCTGACGGCAGCATTTTCTCAGGCATCTCTGTAGCCTTAGACAGAAGACCATTGACAGAAGCAGATAACTGGGCTGTCTTCTGCTTGGGCTTCGCTTTTGTCTTTCTTTCACCTTTTACATTGGACAAAGATGGACGACCAATTTTAGCAACACCGTCTCTATTTTGTCCCTTTCCTTCCCTATCTCTCTCACTCCTCTTTCCTTTTGTACCACTTACTAGAGAAGTTCCAAGACTTGGGGAGGCTCTCATGGAGCTACCAGTAATGCTGCCAACAACATCATCAAGCAGCAATTCTCTCTTTTTCACTCTATTTGACCATGGATCTTCTTTACCAAAAGACTGTTCTGAGAGGTGACTGTATGTCTGAGAAGCATCAGAATACTTGGATAAACCAACCCTTTGCATTGGCTTCGACATCAAAGTAGAGTTATAATCTGCAAAAGCACGGAAATCAAATCATCCACATCAAAGAGAAATGAAACAGAAAGAATGAGGACCCTAAGACCTATGGATAATCCTGATGGACAATATAGGAAAATAATAAATGATTAAATATCACAAGTTCACCTAATTTACCGCAGAAGAGAGCACATAAACACAGTAGTGCAGACATAGTTGCTGAATTACCTTGTGCATGAGGCAATGAAGCAAATTGGTTCGCAGTCTCTTCATCTGCGACGTCGGTACATTCCGCATCACTACTGTGAGAAGACACCGAAAGGAAAATATCCCTGAAAGCTGGCTCATTAAAACAGCTCGTTCCCGTCTCCTCAAATTTCCGACACCGTGCTAATGTTCGTTTAACAAAAGCTAGGGCATTATGTCTGCCAACCTTGCTCATATTCTTGCTACCAGATGCACTACGGCCAAAGAAAGCCTGTAGCAAGGAGTATCCGACGGGGCAAAACTATCAAACGACAGCAATACAACTCAAACGTGTAACTAATCTGAGGATATATCATACCAGTATAGATATCCAAAAGTTCAAAGAACTATCAGTTGAAATAGGTCACTAATAACAAAAATATTTTTCCTATAGATGTCCATAACTCTTCATTATCCATATGATTGTAACCTCATGAACTCTCCATCTCCCTTGCCCTCCAATAGCCCATCCACAACTTAATTACCACAATTCTAAAAACAATAGTGTGTTAGGCTGTAATGAGAAGAAGTGGATGGCAGGTAGGCAAAAAGAAAAGATGGAAAGGGGGCAGGACAGGAGTTATGAATCATGAGGAGACCATCATGGATGTTGGGACCACATCTAAAGGTCATCGTCCATTGGAACGCACTTTTCATTTGTAGACCAGAAGACAATTTAATTTCAACCCTGAGACTTCCATAAAAGGAACAGTCAAAATACCAGATCCTAATGACTGCAAAAATCCTGTAATCTACCATGACTAAAATATGACATAGTATTTTACACATACTCAAATTAGGATATTTAGACCCACAATAGCTAAAGAATCCAGACAATCCATTGAAATTTCTGACTGACTCAGTTACCAATTTACATATGATTTAGTAAATTCAATAATTAATCCTACAGCTCATGTATCCTATGTGGCATCCAAATATTGATCCAATGGCTCTGACACTTCAAAGAAATGGGTCATTTGTTTTCTATGAATGTCTACAAACAGTTGGTATGACTCACTATTCAACTCTGAGTTGTGCTGTGTCATACCTTAAAGTTTGAGAGAAACTTTGGAGCACAAGGTTTATAGCTTATTATTATTATTCATGTTATCTAAAATCAAGATAGTAAACAGGAAAAGGAGCTTGCCAAAGCATATTGGCTTAGCTGAAAGAAAGAAAGAATAATGGTTCTTAATGCAAGATGAGAAATAGCTGCCAAATTCAATAATGTTGCTTACAAGAAGAAACTCATCTTAAAAAGTAACAATTGCAAGTCGATGAAGAGACTGTAAGGTACAAGAAGCACAATTACCATATATTTTTCATATGCCATTCCAACAAGGCTGTCCAGAGCAAGACGCTCAAGTTCCCTATTCAGACAAAAGATAAAAATTCTAAAGAGATGAAAAAAGGAATTATTTAAAAGTTTTCATTTGTCTAACACTTTGAAGAGATGGACCAAGGAAGGTTGATATACCTCTGTTGCGCCTCTCTTTCCTCCATAACAACCTTTTCCAGATTCAGAAGCAATTTTTTCTTCTTTATGACCTTTTAGATCAAAAAGGGAATGTTACGAATGTGAAAATATATTAAACAACACATGCAAAAACCTCCTATTCAGAGAGATGCATAATATTGATAAGTGGAAATTGAAAATGTAACCCCAACAAAAGAAAAGCTATCAAAGAACAGTCAAGACTATGCATAGTGATTGTGGACAGTGATACCTGTTCATGGAGCTTCTTTTCCAATTTACTGATTCCTTCACTAATTTCTTCATCCTCACTCTGTGCTAGATCAGGCTGAAATTGTAGTAGCACAAGTTAACTCATATTTTGTAATCCCAAATGGTTAAGCCAAGATAAATTGCAAAAATAGCAATGTCCACGAAAGTTAATGCCGAGGGAAAAATAAAAAGGAAATTTATCTAAAACACATTACGTTTTGCCTTTATTACCATTCACAGTTTCATACCTTACTATATGAATATTTATTTTTCAACCCCTGCATTTTAGTTTTGGTGTCTCAAAAACACCTTTGAGTTAAATTTAATCAAACATCAGCTAATAGAAAATATAATCTTCTGTTACTTTTAAATATAACAAAAAAATATCCACCCAATGAGTCACCTCATCATCTTCTTTCTTAACTCTACTCAATCTCTCCTCTACCATCCCCTACACATCAAATCCATCTTTTCCCCCCTCTATCTCTAAGGCGTCTCCCATCCCTTCTCTCTCGCATTGCATCTTAACTTATTGGCACTGAGTACCTCGCTAGACATAGGATATTTTTGATAAATTTCCCAAAATTTTATTAGATACTCATTACTCATCATTAGATATTATAATGAAATGAAACCCAAGAAAAATATCCGAAACAATAAAGTATGGGACTATGGATTATGGAGATCATAAATTTGGAAGTTATAATGTGGTAGCTGATATTTTTGCAATTGTTGTACACTGAAATATGGATAATATAAACTAGACGGACAAAACAATATTTGCTAAGACGGGTAAGGAAGTAGTCATAGATATTAACTTAAATCTCTTTGTTGTGTTATGGAAGACAAAATGAGTTATTAAGTTACTCTGCACTGACAATGGACAAAGTGATGTACTATAAGCCGGTACTTTACTGCAAAAGTGCCAAATACTAAAAACATATACAAAAGAAAGAAAGGGGAGGCTCATGTTGGTCAATCTGCAGAAATAGAAAGAGTCTGCAGGGAATTGCTAGTAGTCATAAAGAGACACCTCTAAGTAGAAAGATAACCCAATTACTTGGACAAGGCTACATAGTTTTTTTCCCTTCTAATATAAATTAAGAGAAGAACAATGTAATTTATAGTCTTTTAGAACTATAAAATATAGATAGCTGCTTATGAAAAATGGTGATACTT
This sequence comes from Typha latifolia, assembly GCF_019914945.1. NCBI lineage: Eukaryota > Viridiplantae > Streptophyta > Magnoliopsida > Poales > Typhaceae > Typha > Typha latifolia. The sequence goes on along the minus strand of NC_133087.1, from coordinate 1,283,537 downwards.
TTGGAAATAAGAAAAAGCGTCAAGCAAATTGACTACCTACCACAGGTTCAGGGTAGAGTCCAATCTCACTCAGCTCAAGAAGAATCCTGTTGTTGATGCACATCTGGCTGTACTGAAACTCTGGAAAAATTGTGCTGTCTTCACTTAAGACACCATTACTTTGCATTTTTGCATTTGCTAGTTCATTACGATATGTCCAACCAGCAACAACCTTGGGAAAATTATTACCTCTCTCAGCAGCTTGAAAAGCCGCTAATGGCTGCATATTTGAAACCTGCGATTTACATTCTCCCTCTACTTCAAAAAGAATTCCATGAGATTCATGTGAGTATCCTTCTCTCTTGTTGTTACTATAGCTAATATTTTCAATCTCATCTTCTTCAATAATAGCAGAAAGAAGTGCTTGACAAATTGAAACACCTCTCTGCGCCCCAATTCCCTGCACTAGCTGCTCTAAGAATGGTTCAACATCCTCTGTCTGCCAAGCAAGTGCTATGTCTCTCTCAAATTCATTCAAGCTGGTTCCATTTGAGACAGCGCCATGGTCATCTTTACTGCCGGTGGTTGGAGAGGATGGCAATGAAACATACTCAAGATTACCCTAAAAGAGAGGAAATGACAAAGGGTGATATCTGACAGCTGTCTTAAATAAATAACATGCATAATAATGTAACAGAAAAACCTGAAGCAAATAGAATCTGGAGCTACCCGTGACCTAATTTTACAGTTAAAATTTCATTCCACATGTCTTTATTCATTTGAATGCAAGAAAAGTGAGTATGTTTGGAAACAGTACATAGAGCAGAAGATGCACAAATGGCTACAGATTAGATAGTTAGACAGTTAAAGCAGCAAAGTACAGAAAAGTGATATTGCTTCAAGCAACAACAAATGATTTACCTTACAGGTCCGACCATCATCTCCATCAACATGCATATTTGCAATAGACTCATCCAGAAGATTCATCTAATAAATTGAATTTAGTTCAATGACTCATGAACAAAATGCTCCAGATACCCTACAATCACCTTAAAATCAAAGCAAACAGAGATCATCATACCTGTTGCTTTAAAAATGCTGTGTCTTCTGCAGATATAAATCCAAAAATTGGCTCCATATGCTTCCAAAATGGATGCAAGCTAGCACGCTCTGAAACAAAATTAACATTCACATAGGAAAGGCTAAACCAATAGAGGCAAACACAAGCATATAAGATGTAATATCAGTACTTGCACCAAGGGCAGCATTAGCAGCAGCTAGAAGCTCTTCACGGTCATCATCTGATTGCCCTACAAGGTTAATCAGATTAGAAAAAAAAAGCATTAATACTTCATAGCATTGCCATTACATCGAACATAGTCGTCAAACTGCAACTCCTCACTCTAAACAAAATAAGTAGAAGTACCAGGAAATTCTAACGGCAGATTGTCAATTAAGTGTCTTGGACGCATATGACCCTTGCGGTCAGAGAACTTCTTTGTCGGTCGCCTTCCAGGTCGACTGCAGGAGAAATATTACTGTCTGCTATTCCAAAAGCAATAAACTCAAAAGGGCAAATTCTCTCACCTTTCATTTCTCTCTGGACCCATCCTTATGCTTCTTTGCTTTGTAGTGGTAGTATTGTCAAGCTTCTCAATTGAAGCAGGTATGCCAGACATGGTAGGGGTATAACCGCGACCTACTCTTCCTGGTCTTCTGACACCATCTCCAAGATCTTCATAAGCAGATACCTTGTTTTTTCTCGAAGGTAATACCTGTGTTGTGATCTTTTGGACATTCTGGCCATTAATTTCGTCTACTTCCCCATATTTTCTACTCTTATCTTTTACTTTATCAGCAAACCCAGAATCTCCATACTCAGATAATCCAGATAAATGTCCATGATCTCCTTTCTTAATTTGCTGAGAACTTGCCGGTATATGCTTCGTGACTCCTACAGCATCTCCATTTGCAATAACATCTTCTAATGAATCAGATACTGGAGCTTCATCCTGGCTAGTGATAAGGGGAGTCAAATTTGATCTTCTTGCAACACGTGATATCTTTTGAGGCCTTTGTCCACCCCATTTAGCCACAGGGGGGGATGATGATCGAGTTGATGCTGTGCGCTTACGATTGACCAATCCGCCAACAGAACTAAGCTTGTTTATAGATGAAGGATGATCCCAATTCTCAGAGTGTCCTTGCATTCGCTGGATGTTCGACAAGAAAGTAGAATTTGATCGTGGTCCACGAGCAGATGCATTCGCCTTGACCATTGAAGGATTAGCGGCACAATTATCTTCATGACCATTAGTTCTGGAAGTTTCATGCATCAAATATACATGGAAGAACAAACATACAATAACATTAAAAAAGATACTGATAATGAAGAAATAAGAGAAAACCCTTATGAGATTGTGTAATGAGATAATTCCGAAGTTGGAAGATGAATAAATATGACAGTACAACCAATTGCAACATTGAAGGATTTCTTACTTGTTAACAGCTTTGAGAGTGGAAATTTCCTTTTCCAAACCAGCAAGGCGATCAATTTTATTGTTAGGAAGAGAGACATTGTCCTGGTCATTCCTAGGTAAGGGACGCATCCCAAGACCATTTTGTTGAGAAGAGGTCCCCGCAGGAACAGGTCCAGACCTGAACATTAGGATTATTTGAAATTATACCCAGAATATATCAAATGCACTTTAAGCAGATTACCACATGATTTAAAACCTATAGTAAGAGAGAATGGAGTCGAAGTTCTGATTTCCCTTGGAGATGCATATCATTTAAATGCAAAAAAAAAGAAGGGATAAAACACATAACAGAGCATGTAGAAGCTCAGGAAGGCAAAAACTTAAAGCAAACTCCTAAAAATGTGCGCAAAACAATAATAAGACAAGTTTCAAACACTTATTAAAAAGAATTCAATTTGCCAATCCCACAAAAACTGGATCATTTTATTAATACAGATACTGACAAGACCTACTCAAGCAAGAGAGAAACAAAAACAGCCTCTTTGATAGAAACAACAAATAAATGAGAACTCATGAAAATTTGAGAATGCGCATGTGTCTTGAGGCTAAACACTGTTAAGCTACTTGTAATTTAAGATGGAAAGACGAAAGAGTTAAGTGATCTTTATTTGCAATGTTGACAGCCAGTCTTCTTGAAGTTCAAACTACGATGGATAACACGACGTTATTCATCAAAGATAGGGTGTTACACTGTCACTTGACTGCTAAAGCAATGATCACAAACGAATCACAAGATTAAATATTTAATTGATGCATCAGAATCTGACATTGTTAAGGGAACTATTGGTTCTTAAATAATTACAGAACAATTGGAACTAGCAGCATGACCGTGAATGAAGGAACAAAAAAGTAAGCAGCAAAAATTAGCATCTTCCAAAGAATTCTAACCTGGAAAGATGACTACTAATCACCCTTGGCCGTGCATCATCACTATAAAGCTTCTGTTGGTTTCCTTGTTTAGGTTCCCGGTCACCATCAATTGACCTAGTCAAAACAGCACCTGTGGAGACATCAGATTTTATCACAGAGCGTTTTTTCTTCATCTTTGGCTTTTCCCAACCATCAATGTTAGTTGCTACTCCTCGATATTTTTCTTCAGATACTGTTGAACCACCACTAGCAAGTTTAGCAACATCTCTATCCCTATCAATTGGCCCAGGTGGTCTAACAACACCACCAGCTCTTGCATCCATCTAACAAAAATAAGAGATGTAAGTCCTCCAGTGAAAAATATGAAGAAAGCCAATCCAGAGAGAGTAGCTGCTAATCCAGGAATTGAGGCACAAATCAATCTGACTAAAGTGCAAATGAGGCCATAAATATTACAAATGCTCAAGGAAAAAAAGTAGTAGTACTTAATTTTTGTGATTATGGTTGTATATTGCATGTATTTAACAATATATGAAGCATCATAAGCAGTGAGCTGTGACAAGAAAGGAAAAAATAGAAGATGAGAAGCACAAGTAAATGCCACATTGAAATCAAGGAGTTCATATTGTTCCACAAGATCAAAATTGTAACTCCAATATTCAAGTATAACGTGAAGCATAATTTTCCAGTACACTCCGTGATCCAGAAACAGCAAAATAAAGTACTGTAACAGCAAAGTAATTCTAATAGTCATGGATCTTTCCATCTGTTTAACTTAACATAATGAAAGAGCTACCAAAATAAGAAGATTTACACAACACATCATAAATGAAATGGATTAATAGAGGGACTAGAAAAGGAAGCTTCTTAAATGCAAACCAACATACTTCCATCATGGTGGTTCGGATCCGTCTGTTTTGTGCATTCTTGTTCCTCCCCTCTGCTTTCAGAGCTCCAAGCTCAAAACCATTTGCACTCAGCTGGCTCTGACTGGTGGCCTTAGAGATCACACTATTCCCCGAAAATGATGTAATAGGGCGCTCACTTGATGACATATCACCTCTAGAACGTTTCCGCGAAAGATTGTTACAAAACCTCTCGATTTTCAGAACTGCATCGCCAAAAGCTTTCGCTCGTTCCCTACAAAAATGAATCATTTTGTCTACCTCAATGACCATTTAATAACAAAATGCTAAAACAGGTTTTCTGCACAATAACAAACTTGCTTTCTTTTATCATGACACTGTCAATTTTGTATAGGATGAACATTACATGTATCAGTCATAATAAGAAAATTGAAGACGATAATCTTTCAACCTTGTAAAAATGGAAAGTACCTAGCCTTGCTGGAACTTTCGTTAAGATTATTCCTCACACGTTTGATATCCTCCACAGAACAGGGTAAATGTCTGCCGCCAATTGATAATGACTCTTCAGCAGAGGTTCCAACAATGGAACTCATCACTCTCTTTATATCACCTGGCCGAGGCAACTTCTGATCAACGACCACTGTTTTCAAGTCTGAAAGAAGCGACTGGACACTGACAGGGTCGCCTTGAGCTGATGTCGATACAGACCTTGATATGTTAGAAGAGATACGGTTCTCCCTACCCTCACGGAAGCTTCCTGACTTTTCCAGGGAAGCAGCTGCATAGGGCCCACGTTGCCCATTTGGGAAGGTGGGACCATCAGGGCTGCTAGACATCAAATCAAATTTGCTACTAGCTGCCATTATGTTGCTTTGTTTAGGATTTCCTGAGTCAGCGAAAAGGTGAACCAATAGGCAGATGATATGGGAACATTGGTGAACTCAAAACCGTTGCGCTAGAACAAAGGCAATCTGGAAACACAGTGACACCTACCGAAAAAGAATAGAATGGTAAATTTGAACAATAAAAATATTGAGCTCTTGCTAATAAAAGTGCCACCATATATGATTTCACAGTCCTACCATTGAATTGATGAGGGGATGGAGAAAGAAGAAGTATGCACCCAAAACATGAAAGAAATAATTTTCAGGTATCGTCTATCATCACATAACTGCTTTTTCTTGATTTCTTTCCAATTTAATTATTTTCCCTCTTCTTTCCATATTATGTTTTACTTTTTGGATTAGAAATACTTTCTTTTCAGAAAATTCATTTTGACAGCTGGATGAAAAATTGCTGAATGAATGAATCAAATTACCAAGGCTAGCACAGTAGCACTACAGTTAGCACAAGACCGCCAAAACAGAATATTTCTCCACATGAAAATGCATGAATTACTTATTGACGGACAGCAAACGACAAAAATGGCAAAACAAAACATCCTAGATTTGACTCAACTGACCGCCAAAACAAAATAAACAAACTGAACTCCTTTGACTACCAAAAGAGGGTATTCAACTTCTAGGAAATTAAAGAAATGCTACATCCAAGAAAGCAAATTAACATCCATAAAAATAAATAAATAACATCTGACTACAAACAAAGGGTTATTTAACTCTTACAAACTAAAGAACACTATATCCAAGAGAGAAAATTAGCATCCAATCAAAGACAAAAAAAGATAGCTACTTAGTATTTCCATTATCAGCCTCTCAAACATTAGTCTAGAAAAAGATCAGACAGGAAGAACAATTTTTGGATTCTGCAAACAGCTTTAATCACCATTGTCTACATATAATGTAACCGAGATTGTTAAAATTTTCCAATTTCGTAACTTGAGCTCTAACATTAATAACATATTATTCCAACAACGCAAAAGAAGGCAGACAAATAAAATAGCACATGGATCAGTCTTCACACCAGTCATTAGAATCAATAGCACCAAAATCTCATGATCAGCTGTGCGTCAAAGATTCTAACTGCCACAGCTAAACCCTAATCAAGATCCAATCAGAGCTCACAAAACGTCATAACTCAAACAAATATAGAATCGATCAAAAGGATAAACTTAATCCAACCATCTAATCGAGAGGTTGCCACAGGGATACTAGTCACATCCTTTTGTTTCTAAATTTGCTCAGAGCTAATCAAAGAAAGAAGGGATCAAAGATGAAAGCTCACCTGAGATCAGCTCGCCAAGAAGAAGATCGTCGACTAGGGTTTGATACTTCTTTCTTTCTCGCACTTAGAAGTTTAAAATTACTTTTAAGTAGTAAAATTCTTCGACGGAAGAATTGGATTGAGTGATTTGGGGATGAAGCGAGAAAAATTCGAGCTGGAAAATAAAATAAAATTTTAGGGCAGGGGTTGGAAAAAATAATCTCGTGCGATCGGGCCTCTTTGATCGAGTTGAGGGGTATTTTGGTAAAAGGGAGCGAGCAAAGAGGGGAATTACGATATAATAAGCACGTATTAGGTGTTTCGCCGGACGAAATTGGACGACAGTCAAATAACGGAGAGAGAGAGAGAGAGAGAGAGAGAGAGAGAGAGAGTGAGTAATTCGAAATGAGTCGGTGGTTGTCTTCCTTTTATTAAGTACGACGTTGAGACTAACGTGAGTGCAAGTGTCAAAATCTCCGCGTCGTAATATCAAACGCTGAATGATCGTAAATAACCTCGGTATGTGCCATCAGAGGTTATTCCATTAATCAGAGCCGTCCAATAACACGTGAAATCTTCTAATAGTATGAATTTGGCGAGACAAGATATTCTTCATTAATGCTGCCACTGCCTCTGAGGATTAATAAAGAATTTTTGAAGTGGACACAAGGAAAATAAAATCCGATTGAAAGGCTTAAAATAATAGGTTAATTATATATTATATATTATATATTGACCCTCTCAACTATAGCTAAATATCACTTTTTAACTTCCTTGTATATAGCAATTTAATGTATAGATAAAAAATGTATATGACTTTCTTTTATCTTCTCGGATATAGAAATTTCTCTAGATATTAAATTCTAAATTAATATTTTCATCAAATTAGTTAATTAAGAGGAGAAAGCAAGGGCAATTATTTTTATCAAATTAGTTACTTAATTTTTTAATATTTTTGTCTAATAAATTTTTTAAACGAGAGAGCATAGAAATACAAATAGATAATTTAGAAGATATACGTGTCTATATTTTTTGATACAAAATGATAGATAAGAGGGTTAAAATGCAATTAATCGTATTAATAATCTCCAAAGAGCCATTTGATGCACAAATCCGGACCCACTGCATTGGAAATAGAGTGAATCCGCCAACAGAATAAGTTCTATCCGTTAACAGTTTTGGATCATGAAAATCTTGGACAGTTGACCATAGGATAAGATTTTTATCCCACTGTTGTTGCTCTGTGCTTCGTGTACAGGAGTTGGGCCTTACTGCACTCCTTCAGCAATTGCAATCGAGTATCCTATCCAGGAGGATATGCGACACGTGGACAGCCAAACACAACGCTGGAAAGTCTGTTATATTTATGACCCAACTTTCCATAGAGACAGTGAGTGAGTGAGTGAGTGAGTGAGTGAGTGAGTGAGTGAGAGATAAAAGAGAGATGGGGGTAACTAACAACTATTAGATCGAATGAAGACCTATTTACTCTTTTAATCAACAAGTATATATATTCTCGATTTCAAGAATGCTTAGTAATACATCAAAATCACTACGTATGGTGTCTCCAATTCTCTCGACAGAAAGAAAATGGTCCTAGAGGTAAGCATAGCCAAGTGAACATAACTTCATAAGGGGTAAAAAAAGAGGAAAAGAAACTCCTACTTACTCGTCATTAGCCATAGGAATGACCGTTGACTGTGGAAACTTTTTGAGCTAAGGCTCAGTTAGACATTCCACGACAAACTTAAAACTATAAATCTGACAATTGTATTTTTATCATCCGCTAATATTCGTGCAGGTAAAGTGTTTGCAAAAAGGAATGATGAACATAGCATTCCTAATCCTAGCTGCATAGCTTTTGTCTAAAATGCAGGATAAAAAGACACGGCTTTAATGTCCCATAGTAATCTCACCATGTGAGTATGATGAAACCTGTCAAGCTAACTCTCTTGAGTGCATGCATGGGGACATGGAATCCAGCTAGCAATTACGACAGACGGCTTGCAATTTCACAACGATGATACAAGTACAAACGTATGTAACTAAATATGCACATTTTATTTTTATTTTTTTGAAAAAAAAACTTATCTGCTGATTAGTATGTTAATAAGAAAAGCTTATAGTGACATGAATCGACATGTTAGGCTAATGGAATTGATATTGGCCGATAGGCAAGTACTAGATTACATATCACAATCATATGAATCACCGTTACAACATTCACTCAAACAAAAGCTAGTCTTATTTCCAATAGAATGCATGATAGTTATAATGACAATGTCACAACATTCACTGTATTACTCAAATATCGAAATAATAGTGAACTTTAAAAAAAAACGTTCAATTTGGCAAAACTGGAAGACTTACAAAATGCCCACATGAAAAAAATCGCAACATCAACCAATATAAGAAGACCGAAGTCATAACCGACTTACTAGGACTAAACAAGACTGACCTTAATAAAGCAGCTGAAGGTTTCAGCAGTCCATTACATGACATTAACTTCAGAATTCCAAACTGAGAAGCAAATCTTAAACCTCTTTCCAGGAGATTTGAAGAAGATGACCAGCCTGGAGAAAGTGAGTATGACAATATATGAGCTCCAAGGGCGGCACTACCTCAGGCCTGCCTACACTGTGGAAGATGGTTCGCTGGTTTTTTTTTCTGCCTCCTGCTTTTTGTCTTCCTTCTTATTGACAGCATCAGACACCTCAATTGCTCCACTGTCCTCATATTTGCTTTCACCGACACTCAACTTCTCCAAAAGTTCAGCAGCCGATGAAGCATCTTTGCTCTCTTTCTCTTCATTCTTCCCAACAGATTCAGCAATCTCATCAACCATCTCGGTGAACTTCTTGCAGTCTGAGAAAATCAAAATATTTATAAAAGTTCGAATGAAGCAACAAAACAATGTTGTAAACGGTCTTAAGAAAAAGAATATCATAAACAATAACTCCTCTCTACAATATAGCACATAAAAGGATTGCTGACATGATGCCAATTGGATGGAAAGTCCCAATAACATTATGTCACAAACAGTAGTGGACACAATTGGCCTTGCTATCGCAGATATATGGATATATTCAAATGCAACTACTAATGGGCATTATCAAATTACCACACCATCATAAACAAGGTAAAGAAGTGAAGCGAAAAGGAGTCATGTAAATTAGGACCTACAGTCAAGATGTTATCACTGCATTCTGAATACCTAGTTCACCTCAAGCATGTGAACATCCTCATATAAAAGCAATACAACCCGGATTCCTGGTTTTTTAAAGACACCGTAAGAAGTCCTTGTCCCTCTAACTTAAGATTATTGTCACTCGCCAACACTACCCTAAGCATGCATTACACAAAGATGCCATATGACATATCCAATGTTTGATCAAGCTAATAACTGTGTGGATAAAAAAGGCAAGTATCTTCCGCCAGCAAAATAACATATTGAAACAGAAGTCAAATCAAGTAACAACCCAAATAAGGAGCCAGGATTTATAGTAGCCAAAAATAAAATATCAAAGTGCATATTAACGGATGAATTGACCGCATATACAGTTGCATATGCGGTCAATGTGGGCCGACCGCTCCCTATGAGACACAGACATGGTACACACATTACAATATAGACAGCAAATATTGAAGAAGAAAAAAAGATATTGACATGTCTAGGATACAACACTAAATAAATAAACTGTATATATATAGTTTATTGATGCATGTCAAATAATAAATTGTACTGTATATCAAAATATCATGACATCACAAAATCATAAAAATATATCTACATGCTCAAAATCAAAGATTTTATCCACATGTCCAAAGGCATTACAAGCATTCATGCAATTTTTTGACTTCTCAATAGCTTGGTTGCATGGCACTTATACTATCAAAAACATGACGCATCCACATGTCCAAAAACTAGCATGCAACTCCATTTTGTACATTCACTGTGGAAGGAAAATAAACAGAGAGAAAGAGAGGATGCTACAACCACTCTCCGTCATCACCTGCCACCACCGTCACCGGCTTCTATAGTCTGTCTTCTCAAAAAGGATATTGCAAGGAATTTTAAAGCAAGGAAAATTGCAAGGATGAGGCATCTGAATGGTAAGGGAATTGAGGGTTTGTCGGTTAACTTTAATTTAGTAGGTTATTAGTTTGGATAAACAATCACTCTATCAAAAATTCAAACCAATAACCCATGATGTTTCCACACCATATATGATACGTGTCCGCTAAGTCTTACAATGTCCACGCCATATCCAATTTGTTATTTTACATAATTTTGGATACTTTTGGCGTGTTTGACACATGTCGGAGCTGCATCCAACGCGTTTTGATGTCCGACACATGTCAAACACATCCACAGCAAGAGAATTGACGTGTGTGTGCTTCATAGACCACCCCATATATGTATTATGCATTCCTCGTATATGATCCAAGTTATCCAACAGCATATAGGCTGCATATGTAGATTGCATACACATGTACCTGCATATTGACAGCATATGAGGACTGCATACACATATATGCCCGCATATTGACCGCCAATGACCACTGATCGATGGCATATACTTATGAAAGCATTGTCATATAGGTGAGATATTCATAGCGCTTCATAATAATTTTTTATTGATTAATATTATATACACAACTAACAACTTATTATACTTGAAATAATTATTAACTATATGATTAGAAATTAGCATCCTTAGTTGATAGAATATTATGAAAATGACTCCATATATTACTACAACTTTTACGTATTTCTTAGCTTATTATGCTAAAATATTCAATAAACTAGATAGGTAAATTATATCTACTTTATTTTTAAATATTTGTATTGCTAGACCATATATGCTCCTGCATACTGCATAGGCACTATGTAGTCACACATGACTGCCCGCATACAACAGGAGCTTTTCACAACATTGATAAAAGTATCAATGTGAACTTCCAACAAAAGGAAAAAGAAACATAATACTAATATTAATATTAATAAAAAAAAGGCAAACATGCCGTCTCAATCATTATCACTAGGGTACCATGTACTAAAAGACGGCTGACTGTTGGCCTTTGCTAGGAATGGGGGACTCCCAACTACATGAGAACAAAGTAAAACATTGACCTGGTAGAAAAGATTAGACAGAGTGAACGGTTTACATTTGACTGATTGGTTTAAAACTTAGTTCATCTTCAGATGACGAAACAAGTCAATCTCTAATCATTCACAGGAACAATCAGAAGGACAAGAGCATCGCTCCATCGTCAAACATATTTTAACCATGAAACAGGCATTGTCTATTTTTCCTCTCTCACATGTCACAAACTTACATAACTACATACATAATCAACTCCAGATACTCTTTACTACCAACTCGCACATGCAACAGCCAAACCTGATTACTTCTTAATGCTAGTAGAAAGACAAAATATTATACAACTTTAACCAGATTCGTACATACAGGCACCATATTGTCAGATAAATTCCAAGTAAATTTATTTATCACAAACGAACCAAGGGATGGGAAGACAAACTCACTCTCTACAGATTGAAATCGGATAGCAAACATCTCCTCCTTCAATTCCCCATCAGAAAAATCCGTAGCGTGCCAGACGCAGGACTTATCACTCCCTGCGTGCTCCTGCATCTTGGTCGTCGAAACAACTGCGTCCAAAAACGGATCAAACAACAATAAGTTCACGTTTGCAGCGCTGAAAGTAAGGTAATGTTGATGAATTTTCTTAAAGAAGAAAAAAAGGACCTAAATGATTGGCACAAATCTTGAGAGTCTTGGACTGCCTCATAACCAACCGGACTTTCCCAGTCTCCTTGTGCTTGAGAAGCTTCACGGTCCCGGTTCCCCGTTCCTTCCACTGTTTCCCCTCTTTATCATACCGGTAAAGCTTCGCCTTCCTAGTGCCCACCAAAAGAACCCAGATCGATCAAGATGCGGTCAAACAAATAGAATAAGATGAAAGAAATGAGAAACCATAGGATCTAGTAGAGCGATAACGAAGAGCTCACAGATCGATAAGTACGTCCTCCTCTTCCTCGCCAGTGGTGACGGCCACCTCCTCGAGCTTGACGATGGGGGCAATCTGGGCGCCTGTGTCTTCGTCGTCTCCCGCTGTGGGCTCAGAGGTCTCTTCCTCCTCTCGGTGCTGGGGATCGATGCTCGCCATTCAAGTAGCAGTAGCAGTAGCAGTAGCAGTAGAAGCAGTAGAGAGAGAGTGTGTGTGTGAGAGAGAGATGGAGCTATTAAAAAGGAGGTTGGATTGGAGAAGAATTTGGTGCTAGGGTTTTAAGTTTATGGATAGTATGGTGAATTTTTGTAGGTAAGCCCACTATTTTCTCAATCGGGTCGAGTCGAATCAGGACGCATTTGGATTTGGATAAAATAAACCCGTTAGGACACAGTTGTCTATGGATTGGGCCGCAAATAGCCCAATTAAGCTTCTGGCTTTCACTGGGGGCCCAGGTGAAGCCCAAAACTATAGGAGAATTAGAAAACACTTATAATTTTATTCCCTAATTAATAGGTGACAAGAAAGATCATATGCTTTTTAAATCCAACATCGAGCATTTCACTATTGGAATATGAAGTGGTTTTCATAATAACATTTGAAAGAAGTAATACAGATCAAAAGGAGTTTGATGGTATAATTTAAAATAAATTATGGTGGAAAAAAACAACTGGATTACATTAAGTACTGCCATCTCTAACAACAAATCACATAAAGCCAACAACCCCAAGCTAATCCCAACCCAATTTGAACACCTCAACTCACTGATACAATAGCAATCACAATTAGAACAGCAGCAACAGCTGGAAGCAGAGCAACTGGGTTTATTCTCACTCTTAACCCACTCTCCCAATTCCACACCCAGATAATTCGCATATTCCTCGTCCACCTTATCGGGATCTTTAATCCACCTCACTAATTCCCACCCATCACTATCCCAGCCCACTATTCCCTCGTTAGAACCCAATTCCTTCAGCCTCTCCCTCGCAGTAGAATTAATCTCGTCATAAGTATAAACACTATTCTCGCACTTATCCATCAGAACGTCTTCGTCCCAAGTAGCCCAATCGAGCACGCTACGTGGCGATGGCTCCTCTGCCAGGAAAGGATGCCGCAGTAACTGCTCGCAACTCCACCTCTCTCTCGGGTCTCTTCTCAAACACTTATCCACAAAGTCCTTGCACGCCTTGGAAAGCAAAGTCGGCACTTTCGGCACCTCGTCGCCGAATCCCAACCGAAACAAGAAGCCGGCGACGTCGCCGTGCGCGCAATCTCGCCATGGATGTTCGCCAGTGGCCATCTCGATAACCGTGCACCCGAGCGACCACACGTCGGACGCGGGCGTCGGGTGCTCCCCACGTGCCACCTCGGGTGCCATCCAGAGCGGCGTCCCGTTGATCCGATTCCCGCCGGCGGCCACATCCGAGACCCTCCTCGCCGCCCCGAAGTCGGATAGCTTGGCCGAGTTATCCTCGCGGCGGATAAGTATATTCCGGCCCTTGACGTCGCAATGCACTGTAGCAGCATCTTCGTGGAGATAACGCAACGCTCGCGTCACGCACCTGACGTAGCCCCGCAGTTCGATTTCGTCTGTTCCAGCGCTCCCGGCGTCTAACTCCGCAGCCGTGCCGCCCGGCAAGTACTCCATGTGTAGGTTCCGGCAACCGACAGTATAATCGTCGCCGAGATAGGAGACAACGTAAGGTGAGCTAAGAGATCGGAGAATCTTGATCTCGTTCTCCAAGGAACTCACTGAATGAAGTGACGAAGAATTCAAATTGATCGACTTTACCGCGAACACTTGGCCAGTGGATTTGTACATTGCCAAGCTAACCATGCCAAAGGAACCCCTTCCTATGCAACTCCCCCTTACCCAATTCACTTCTTCGGATAAGCTATCCGCCCTCTTATCCATTTTCGACGCAAAGGCGCGAGATATGCTTGAGCTCTGGATTGAAACAGAGCTCTCTGTATATATAGCTCGGTTGGATAAAAGAAGCGATAAGTCCACGTGGTGCGGAGAAAGAGTGGGAATTTATCCGTAAACGGTTGATTTTACGTGAGGGAGGAGGTGGCGTGGAGTGGGAGTTAACGAGCGGATAACATCCTTATCCGAGGTGGGAGTGGATCTCCACCGTCCACATGGAAAGGGTAGATAGAAGCGCGTTGGCGCAAGAATAAGTTATCACTTATCCGGCCCGACTCGGATAGTGTGAATAATAGCGGGAGGCAACGTGGATAGATGCTATAGTGGCCAAATGATGTGGTCTGGAGTGCACGACGCTTGTGCTTGGTGTTTATAGGTAAGAGGAGACGTGCACGAGGCTAAGCCACCAGATATATTAAATTAATTTTAATTAATAAAGTTTCTTGAGCACCATAAGTTAGGTTTAAGGCCACACGGTATAACTAAGTTGTCCATATTTATGTGTATAAGTATTTCTGCCATGTGGATTGGATCTATTGGTTCGGGCTCGAATCATGATCTTGGCACGACGGACCAACAACCATGCTGGCCATGTCAGTGGATGGCAGACAGAGGAGAAGATGGTGAGCGGACGAGCTAACGTGGCAACAGAGATCTAGAAATCATCTACTTATTTATGTGACGTGGGTGAGGAGTTATGTGCATGTATTGGGACATGAACCGTGATACGAGGAAGATCATTTTGGATGCTTATAATAATAATAATATATCATTACGTAGAAGCTTGTTGTGGTATGTGGGGGTGTCAAAGAATCCACTCCCATGAAAAATGAAAAGAAGTTTGGAGAAACGGAAGGTTCTCTCTTTATGCCCTCCTATTGTTCTCCACTTTATTAAATTAGAAAGGAATAGAAGGGTCTCTCAGATGCAAAAATTATTTTCTTTTACGGAATCGTTTTTCGAGACAAAGACAGCTGCAAGGAGTGAGGTGGTGTTGTTAATTAGTGCGTGCGTCAATGCGTGATGTAGATTTTTTTTTTTCTTTATTTTCCAATAGGATATTAGATAACAATATATTTATATCTTTACCGTGAAAATATTTATTTTATTATATTCTCGATAAGTAAGGATGCACATTAAATAACACGAATTTTGTCAAATAGATCGGCAAGAATAATAAAACACAAGGAAAAAGAAATCAAGACCCCACTTTGCTAAAACTGCAAATTTATTATCATTGTCAGCTTATTACAATTAAAATTGAATTTGAATATAGATACAGAAAGAATGATGTATAAACTACCCTATTCTAAACTCGAGCTAACTAAACCGCAAGTTTACCAAAAAAAAAAACACTCGCGGAACAAATGCTGATCAATGTGTTAATGTTACCACCAAGTCAGTGCCCAAGGAAAGGATGATGAACTCTAGAAGAGAACCCTTTTTGCTTTAGATGAAATGTTGCAGTTGTATTATCATAACACTGATATCATCAAGGGATCCTCGCATCGCAGATAAATCTGCAAGCTTTTTGCAAGCAGTCAGTGTTGTGGAACTATCGTTTTCGACGCACAATGGCCGAGCAATATCTACCGCCTCCTGATTGCTAACCTGCAATGTCACATACTCACTCAATCAAACAATATTCGAGATGAAAAGAGGAATATGGAATTTAGAAGTCAAGATTTCGAACTAATTTGTACCTTATCCCATAGACCATCAGATGCTAGAATTAAGAACTCGCATTTGGGTTTAATCTTGAGAATTTTGGTCTCTGGATCTGGTATCACCCACTGTTTAAGATGAGAATCTCCAATCCCCCTGGATACAGCAAGGGATCCTTGCACTCTCCATGTACCTCGGCAGAAATCCACAAACCCTCCCTGAAGAATGCATAGCTCATATCCATAAGCAATTATTTTAGCAAGCACCAAGGAATTCTGATCTTTTTAACTACTATACTGTCGCTTCTTTTACACTTAAGCTAAATGATCAAAGTGTAGTTGAAATGAACCAAACAGTGATAGCAAAATCTAGAGCAGTTTATATAGCCGATGCTTATAAAAGCAACTTTGATTTCCTAGCGTCATACTAATGATGAAGAGTTATGTCTAGAATCAACTGGCGCAAGAAGTATACACCAATCTTATCCGCTGCCCTCCATAATGTACTAAAAGGTTTTGCAGACATAAAACACAATGGCACCTTCTCGCAACAAAAGATTATTTTACTTGATAAAATCTAAAAGAGAAGTAGAAGAAAACCAAGTTAATGAAGTAACCAGACTTACAAGATTCTCAATGCGATCTCTCTCGTCTTGCCGAGATGGCCGGTGATCAGATGTAAGGGCCTCAGCCTTCCCCTCCCAGCTCAGAACAGCACGGCAATCCCCTACATTCGAAACCACGAGATTGCCCTCTCGAAGCAATGCTGTGACACAACACGTCCCTCCGCCTACCTTCTCCTTTAAGAACTCCTTGTCTGTCTTCAGGTACCCAACCTTGACAGCCTCGGCTATCTCACTGGAGCTTTCTCTTCCTTCCTTGTCTAGTTCCTCAGCTATAAGCTCACCCATGTTCTCTGAAGCAAACTCGGCGGCTCTCTTACCTCCATGCCCGTCAAATATGCCAAAAAATGCCTGAAATTAAAGGCGAAAAGAGTACTTGCATCAGACTAACAGTTCATGGCACCAGAATCTACCGCTAATCACATGAAAATTAGCGTTTGGAAAAGTCCAATCTTTTTATTTTATATTAGACGAAGTTTGCGTCTTTTAAACATGGATTCCAGAAAGTTTTATGACCACCCAATGTTTAAAGATTTCAACTTTTGCCCAACTCTACTCCTTCGTATCTTTAGATTTTCTAAAAGCAAGTCAAGTGGACGCTACTACCCAAAATACTATTATTTCCTAGCTAGAACCACCCAAATTTCAAAATTACTAAAACGTTCTCTCCAAAGTTCCCCCTTTTGAGTACCTACTATCTTTCAATTTTCAGAAATTTGACAACTGGAAAGTTTCTCTATTCTCGACGCGGGCATTTCCTCGTGAAATGCATATTAGATTATGAAACAGCAAAAATCCCAAAATTTCCCGGTTTTACTAATTAAATATCCTTCAACTTTCCAAGATTAAACCATTTGATGCTAAACCACAACGCAACAAGCACACTCGGCAAAATGCACAATTTCTCGAGGGAGAAAAACTAAAAGTAGTACCTTTTGGGCATCTCCACCAAGATCGAGTTGCGCCTGGTATCGATCCTCCATTTCCAACCTCTTCCTCCCTCTCTTACAGTATACAGAGTAGCGTGCACTCTCCTCCTTCACCTCCTTCCTCCCATCCGACCCCGCCGGAGCCACGAAAGTCTCTGCCATCGGTATACTTATCCTTGCAGGCCTCTTCCTCTTTAACAGCGACAAGCTACCGCCGCCTGATCCGGTCAAACTCGAAGCCAACGGTGGAGAGGAAGACAGCGCCTCCAAGTCTAGGGCACGAGATGCCCGGAGACCGCTCGCTGCTCTCTGATACCGCGTTGCCGGCGACGACGACGGCGAGCCGTCTGCGGTGGAGAGGGCATGGTGGGCGGCAGCGGCTAGGGTTAGGGAGAGGGTTTCAGGGGAGCCCTTGAATGAGATGGGGATTCGAGAGGGGGAGAAGACCGGCGAGCTCGCGAATCCTACAGAGCAAGACATTGAATACTCTTCCGTTATTATTTAGATCCTTCAACGCCTAAATTTATAGTGGGGGGTGTCGGGCGTTCAAATGTTCCTGAAGTTCAAGATTATGTAACTTATCATATACGAGTTTCTAATCATCCATAAGTATTAAAATCACTTTTTAAGATGTATAAATTAGAGGAGGAGGAACAACTTAACGCCTCCTTAGGATGAGTCAAACTTTGAAACGGTGTAGTGCGAGGGAAGCGTGCTTCTTCCGAGCGTGAACGGGCAACAGCTGTTCACATGCGAACAGCAAACAGGAACAGCAACACGCCTTGCAGTTGACAGCTGTGAGAGTAAGAAAACATTACCAGAAGAGAAGAAGAACGTTAGGGGGTGTCACGTGCCGGATAAGAAAAGTAGCCGTTGGAGGTGGGAAGAAGCAAGAGCGAGTACCGTTACGTTAGCCTTCTAAGTAATCGTCATTCTTCTATTCTTTATTGCGTCGCATCACACTTGCGACTACGAGTTTGTGCCTTCTGGAAGACAGCATCATCTCATCTCATGCTATTTGCATGCATGAGGATCCGCGGAACTAGTTGAGGAATCTTAAAAAAGAGAGGCTAAAATGGAGCAGACTTGACCTTGTTGCTCTTCTGACTGAATAACTCTATTATTTGATTAAACCGTTAGAAGTATTGATGTGAGGTAATAGTAAAGAGTGTTAATTCTTCGTTTTAATTTAGTTTATCTCGTTTGAACATAATCTTGTATTACTATGTCTTTTTTATATTTTTTTAGTCAGTTAATCAATAATATTTATATTTAGAATCTAAGAATTATTATCGGTTCGAACAAAAATCATTTTATGCTCGTAAACTTTTATTTTATATCATTAAATTATCCTAAACTCTCTCGGAATACACATTCATTTAGTGGAAGTAGAATTATTTAAGTAATCCAGTCATATATGTTAAGAGCTAAAAGTGTACGAGATGGAGTGATATAAACCGAATTCTTTATTGTCCTACACTGCTACGCATCCTAGTTGGTTTTCTCACCTTTTAGGTCGAGATAATTCTATTTCAATTAATATTATATTAAGAGGTGTATGTGCTGCACTATCTGACCTTTCCACTCCGCTCAGTCGCTAAAAACAGACTAGGCGACATTCTAATAAATGCTGGCCAAAGTGGACACGCCTCTAGTATACGACCAACGTAAAATAAGATTTGTTCTTATCTACTTTGACGGCCGACACGAATAAGTACTGTTCTCAAGCGTGGCATGCGACTCAGACTCGTACCATGTAATTACGCCACGTTTCTTCCTACGTGTCTCCATATTCTTCTCCTCCGAACTTTAAATTTCACCGCTCTTGCTCTTTAGAAGCAACCAACCCCGTGGACAACACTGATGAGCGGACGGTAAAAGATTGCTTCTATTACTAGAAGATAGTAGAAGAGGTGAAGAGATGTCCACAGAACAAGAGAGGGCTGAGCTGGACCGTAGGGCCAAGGAGGGAGAGACTGTGGTCCCTGGGGGAACAGGGGGAAAGAGCCTTGAGGCCCAAGAACACTTGGCCGAAGGTTGTGTGTAAATTATATGTATATATATATATATATATATATATATATATATAGTTATAGTTATAGTTATAATTTCTTTTACATATATATATGTATGTATGTTTACTTGTAATATGTATTGGTAGGACGTAGCCGTGGAGGGCAGGCAAGGAAGGAGCAAATTGGGACGGAAGGATATGAGGAGATGGGGCTTAAGGGTGGGCTGAGCACCAAAGAGGAGTCCGGAGGAGAGAGTGCGGCACGTGAGGGGATCGAGATTGATGAGTCCCAAGTTTAGGACTAAAAAGTCTTGAGTGTGGAAGCTCGTTTGGTTTTCTATGTAGCAGCGAATAATAATATAACAGACAGTTAGGGTGTTTCTGGTGAATGTGACTGTTTGTAGTTGTTGCAGTGGGTTCTCTTTTTGGCTTCTTTGTAGTTTTGATATGTGTATGTGTTGTGTCTTATAAAAAGATATGATTTATTGTGGTATGTACTTCGGCTTGTTCAAGATAATAAGCATTACATTACAAAATTATTTGGAGATCAGTGGAATAGATGAAACTTACACCATTAGCTCGGGAAGCTAAATTACATGGGATGCATCTTCATATGGATCATCGAAACGAAACGGTGCTATGAGCAGTGATTGGTCGCCAAGGCTGTTACTAGGAGACCCAAGACCAGGAAGGGCTGAGCACTTGCCTGAACACAAGGAGAGAAGGAAATACTTGTTACGGTTTGCAGGTTCTAATATTTCCAAGTGAATGGAATTGCGTGTATACCTGATATCTGACATCGTACTTAACAGGATCCTTCAAGAAATATTGGATCTGCAAAAGAACTTCGTGTAAGAAAATTATGCCAAGGATGAGCTAGATTACTATTAAGATAAGAAAATATCCTCTGGAAAATGCATCATGGAAGACAATTGTTAGTGGATAGCTAGTGATTTGCACAGCAGACCTGAAAAAAGACCTGCGGAATTAGCAGTCCGAGCAGGGCTAGTGCATGAAATGGTTTACCGGTACCTAGCAGGTAACCTGAAATATCAAACGAGTACACAGTAGTAAGAAATCTGGGGAGGCAAATAGTACTCATAAATAACAAACATGCACGAGTTCCAAACAATTCGTTTATTACAGCTTCCAATTTGCATAATTGGCTTCGTTAGAGATGCTGCAATGTGGCATCACTTGTAAGATTTAAAAGATATGGTTGTGCTGGAAGTGAAACAAATGAACTTATATAGAGATTATAAATGTCAATAAAACTAATCTAGTTTTGAATATTCTAGGTGATAGTCTCCACCAAAAAGAATCCCGACCTTAAGATGATGAGACTCTAACATGCCAAAACCAAAGCACACAGGATATAGAGGGTAAGAAGGTGCTTCGTACTTGCAACAGATATCTGAGTAATGTCAATTGCTCCAACACATATCCATTTGGCAGTATCCATACCAAAAGCAACAGGAATCGACTGCAAGTAATAGGATAATAAACACTGAAATAGTTAACAATGGTGCATCTATGTTAACTAAACTGTTTAGAAACAATATGTTATAAAGGTACATATAGAAGGAAAGGAGAAAATACCTGCAATCCCAAAGCCTTGTCTCCTTCGATGCTTTTAAAATCGTTTACAATGCCAACCCCTAGCTAAACAGTAATAAGAGTAATTTACTACGAATAATTATCAAGAGCAATAAGAAGACCTGCTCGAAGAGAAGGTACCCCAGCTATACTGTACAAAAGTGTGAGGATAATGATATCTGGGGTAAGAGTTCCAAATAAAGCTTGGCCAGCCAACCTGTCATTCATGTGGTAACAGATTCAACAAGAGTGCATACGGGCATATAACCATAGAGGCAGGTCAATAGAGCAGAACAAATCTGCGAACGAATATGTCATACCATGGCAAACTGATGTAGCTTGCCCCTAGAGCAAAATTTCCAATCCATCCATTCTGCTTGAGCTGCAAGATATGAAAATTGTCAATAAAGAAAGACGTCAGCCAACATAAAATATCCACGAAGGAAGTGCAGGAACCTTTAGTGGTGGAGCTGAATATATGTAGGAAACAAAGGATCCACCCAAAGCTAGATAAAAAACAGTAGGAAACTTATGTCCCGCCTGAGATGAAAAAAAGCAGTAAGGTAACATCTATCAAGGTGTTTTGATTAATTAGGATGTTAAAGTTTAAAAACATATCTCAGAAAAATTTACCCAAACATCTAATAAAGCTCCCAATCCAAGGCCTCCTAACAGCAACAACCATATTTGAGTTATTACCTGAAAAACAGCTCCATCAGAAAGGATAAAGGTTTGTTCATAATCGTCCATTAGCTACCAACAAATTCAAAACAAGTGATGTTCTTGAGCTACTACATAAGATGCGAGTTACTCAGCAATTCTTATTGTGGAAGTAAAAGATTTGATTACCACGTCTGAATGATACAATAATATAGGTACTAAGAAAGATAGATAATGTCAGATCTAACGCAAGGAAAGATAAGAAGTTAATAATTTCTGAAGAAATGTAATTGATGATTGTCTACTCTTAACAGAGAACTAGCAACAGAGTATTTACAGTTGGAGACAAACTACAATATTTGATATTGGCAACCAAAGTCAGACAACTAACAAACTATTCTTGGAGAATCAATTTGAAAGTTAACGCTATTCTTCTCAGTTGATAATCACATCCTATTAGAAGAAACCAGGTTGCAGCAAAGAATGATTAACAAATAACAACTGAACACATATTTAACAAGAAACAAATTTAACTCCAAGAATAGATGGATTCAATTCAATAAGCAGTCTCCATAAACAACAGCAATTCACATACCTCATTCTCAGATATTGCTCCTGAAGGAATAGGACGATAAGGCTCATTAATTGCGTCAATATCTCGGTCATACCAATCATTAATTGTCTACAAGCAAAATAAGAATAAGAACTCAAGGAAGATAGATGTATGCTTTTTGTCTCTAATACTTCTCTGGCTAACAGCCAACTTATAAGAAATGCATTATAGCAATTAAGCAAGTGAACCTGTGTATAGCCTGCTAGAAACGGTCCAGACATTATCATGCAAACAATAGATTTTGCCACGTCTTCAACATTCCAATGAAAATTTCCTGAAAAACAATAATTTATGTTGAAGACATATCATGAATTGGTCTTAAGTTTCTACCATATAAGTAGCATTGGAGAACTTTCTCACAACATAGGTTATCCATATGTGTGGCACTCTACATTGCCAACTGGGAACTACTCATCTTTGGTAATCAGCCTATTAAATGTTAACTGATATCTTGGTGCAAACATTGATGTTTAGCAAGTAATGCAGAACAGATAAGGTCTAACCATAGGTCTAACTATATGTAAAATCCAAGCTCAAATAATCCTTATTCTGATTCTGGAACCTAAAGAAGCAATTTTGGATAAAAATCCAGATTTCAGGTCAGCTGTTCTGGGCTGTCTGCTACTGTTATGCTGCTCAACACACCAATTTGAGATCCAACATACATTGATTTGAAAGCCAAATTTCATTAGACCCAAGGAGCTAAGGGCCCAAGGACAAGGGACTAGTAAATCAATATAGATCAGACAATCGATCTTTTGTGGATGCTACTCTTCTGGAAACTATTGACTCAGCTTAGGATGCCTGTTTAGTTCACTAAATTCCACTCCTTAATTCATCATATTTCAAGAAGAGATATTAGAACTGTCAACTCTTATTTTTACTGATATACGAAATCAAACAAAAGAAGTGGCTGCAATTATTACCAGAAGCAGCAGCTCCACAAACCACTCCCCATACCAATGGAGGCCAAGTGACGGGTTTGGTAAGTTGAAGCCTGACCTTCCATATATCCTGTGTGCAATTAATCACAATCAGCAAAGAGATTAAGTTTCCTTCCTTTATGAGCCTGAAATATGTATGCAAGTAATGCAAAAGTACAAACTTCTGACGGCCCAAGATAATCATTACATATTGGTAAAGTTTGGTCCACTATTCCAAAATTCATGACATCAGTTGGTACACCCGCTGGAGTTGCAAAGGCGATTCATAAAAGAGACAATTATAAGATTTGCTAGCTTAACAAATTCACATGAAGACTGTCGACAATATGCTGCCCGGAGAACCTTTTGAAATAATTACTTCATGCTTTAGTTCTAACTTTAAGATTTTACCAGCATCGCAAGTCCCGAAACATAACTTAAAGAAAGCAAGAGACTAAATGAGATCTAAAATCTCACCGTCTCTCGTGCCGCTCCCTTTATCCCGAGGAGCTGATTGAAGCTCGAACCTCCATTGCTGGCCGGCGCCTTCTCCGGAGCTGCAGGTCTAACTAAACGAGAACAGATCACTACATCAATCTCCATATCAAGAAACAAAGAAACCCTAACAACCTATCAAGACACGAAGCTTCTTTCCAACTTCATCTGAAATCGTAAACAAAAAGGCCGAAACCAACCTTCAGTGGCGTCATTCTCTATCGCCGTAATCATTGATGTCCTCCCTTTCAATTCGAGGAAAACGAAAAGATGGATCAGAACGGAGGAAGAGAGAAATAGAAAAAGACAGAGATGGAGACATAACGAATTCGTACTGGTGAGACGACGAGGTGACGGTGACCTAACCGCCGGCGAGCGGAATCGAAACGGGTTCCGACTCGCCGCGGCGATGGAGGAAGCGCCGTAGAGAGTAGAAGACGCCATGAGAGCTATAGAGTGGAGCGATAACTGCGAGGAGGGGAAGGAGGAAGAAGGTGGGGGTAACCTTGATCGAGTTCCGGTGTGCCGAGTATTTAAATGCGTGCCGCGCTATTCACCGCCGCTAGTCTGTTCTGGATTTCAATCTCGACCGTCCATTTCGTATCTCAAGGGGAAATGTATTAGTTTTAGGTTGTGTCGTGGGTTATGTTAATCTCTGTGTTGGAAATGTATTTATTATCTAAATCACAGATTCGCAGAGGCAGGAGGACATCTTAATTACTTCAACTTGTACAATTTTTGAAATAGAAAAGCCTAGTTACATGTAAAGCTTTGGTTCATGAAGAAGCTTAGATAGTTTGTTCAGGAATCATGATATTAGCTTTAAATATTAGTAGTTAGTTACTAGTAATGACGAAAATTCCAACGGCCATAATTTTAGTTAGACAAAATTGGCCTAATAGGCTGTTTCATTTGGAGAGGCTTAATTATCTACTTCCAAATAGAGAAGAGATTAAAAAAAAAAGGAATAATTCGTATTGTAATAATCTTATCGTATCTAAGCTTGTCACATCTTTTAACAAGCTTGCCATTTCTTATGAAAATTAAAACTGAACCAGAATGATAAATTCCATCCAGTAGCTGAGTCTCGATTAATCCCATGCAAAATGCCCAAAGCTCATGGGTCATGAGGCAGCGGCCCATGATAGAACGGACCCGAACCCGATAAGATCCAGACTTTTTAACCACGATCCGCTCCGCTCCGCATCCGCATCCGGGAGTCATTTTTGCAGCCTTATCCAATAAAGCTTACCATTAACGCGAGCTCATGTAATGCCCATTAGCTCACTGGGCCTTAATTTAATAGCCTTCGTCCCTTCCCTCAAGTGTCCATCAAGGCGTGCGGCGAGCTCTGAGCTCTCTCCTAGGGTTTCTTCCATCCTCCATTTCGCTGCTCGGAGCGACTCGGAAGGTAGATCTGCATAGGAGAGTCACTTCTGATCTCTTCTTTGGTTGTTTCTTGGTGGATTTTTTTTGCTCTTAGTCCTATATCTTTCGGCATAAATCTTAACATGCTTTTTTTATGCTTATTTTACCACTAATTTCGTCATTCTTTTATGCATTTAAGGTTGGTTTGTTATCTGTATTCTAAGGAACGAGGAGGCTTGCTAGCAGATTTGATCTAATCTTTTCTATGTTTGCGGTTCTCATGTAAATCGTGCATGGTGAATGACTCTGAATGGTTCTTAGCGTCAAGAAATAATTTTTTTTGTCACAGTTATATATGTGAGAAAACTTTGTTCTTCTTATCAATCTCTTACGTTTTAGAAGGTGGATGTAGTTGTAATAGCTGTCACATACTATTAGTTTGCCCTTCTAAGATTGGCTAGCTCATTTCATATTGTCAAGGCAGGAGCCCTAAATCTTTGTAAAGAAGCAGAATGAATCACTTGCCTTCTTTCTCTAAAATTTGTACAAGTGCTAACGTAAACTGGGCAGCATTAGTTGACACATCAGTTAGCAGTTTCAACTTTCAAGCTTCTATTGATCTTTGTCGTTGCAGACTAAATTAGTCTCTAATTTTCCTTGTAGCTGTGACTTTTCAGTCCTTCTGTTTCATTCTCAGCGTGCTCTTTTTGGGTGTTTTTTTGTTAATATGCAATGATGTTTCTGTACATTCTGCATGACTGCATCGATTGGTCCTCTGTAGAAAATTTATGTTTCAGATGAATTGCTTCTGTCAGTGTGATTTTTGATGGATACATATCCAAATAGTGCATACATCTTTTGTACTAGCTTGCATCACAGCTATATCTGTTTTTATTTCTAATTGATCTCCCTCTCAAACTTCATCCAGCTTTTTTCTGTCTCTGTGTGTTCCTATGTGTTTGTATGTGTAAGTAGTAAAGCATGTATGTATGAACACGTGTGTATATTTGCATCTTGTCTCAGTTTGCTATGTTTAGATATTTCTACAGTAGCACTGCTCTGTTGAGTTCCCTTCCTATTCCATTCGTATTATGTAGTTCTTTCATGAGGAAGGCACGAACTATTTTCTTTCCTCTTTAAACCTTTGGTATAATTGGAACTTACAAAGTGCTTATTAACTCTTGGATACACGATTAATTAGCTTGATTTGGTGCCTTTTAAGTTGAGTTGCCTTTGCTTACTTTTAGGTGTTAAGACTTTAGAGTTATTTCACCTGCTTTTGGCCCATCAATTGTTACATGGATATGAGGTTAATTTGTATGACCAACATAGTGTACATGTAAATTATTTTTGTAGCAATGTAGAAAAAGTATGCTGCCCATTTTATGATGGTTATAATCCAATCACTGACAATTTTATGTTGTTGCTGAACTGAGTCCAATTGATAAGCATCCACACATGTGCCAATCTATTCTTTCGCTATTCACATTTTTTATAGAGCATCTTCGTGCCACTTATGTGTGTGCTGCATAAACATGCATTTTATATTTGTTTGTTACATAAAAATGTCATTGTCAATTAATTTCTATACTTGCTTCTGTTAGACTATTCAATTCTATTAATTGTTGTCTCATTTCTCCAATAAGGAAGATATACTAATGTGATCAAATGATTGACTAGACGAATGAGAAAATACACTTTTGCTTCATAACTGGATTAATTTATGGTCTTGTTCATCTTCGGAAATTTCAAAAATGAGTAATAAGAATTCTTCAATCAGAGAAGCATGCCCCTCACTCCCTTGCAGTTATCACCTTATCAATCTCTATGTCTGTTGACTATACAGGTTTTGATAATTGTATATCCAAATGGGAGATGAGGAAAATGCCCTTCCTGCGTCTAAGAAGAGGGTCGCTGGGAGACAAATCTCCAAAGACAGTCCTGAACTTGACGATGATGCTCCTGAACCAGAAATGGGAACATTTCAAAAAGCTAGTGAGGAAGTGATGGCAACTAGAAGAATAGTGAAGGTTCGACGAAATCAGCCGCCGTCAGCTCCTTCTTCTAACCCATTTGCTGGCATACGATTGGTGCCATCCAGTGACAAAAATGCCAATACAAGTAGTCCTGCTGATCACCTTCAGTCTGGTGGTGATGGAATTGCTCCAGATGAACAAAATAATAGTACTGTAGAAAGTGAAAAAACTAATGAGGGAAATCAAACTGAAGGTGATGCTTTGTTGAATGAGGCTGAGGGAAAGGAAGAGGGTATCAAGAATTCAGAGGAAAAGACTAATGAGTCGGCTTCTAAGAGTGATGATAGTAATGCAATAGCGAAGCCAAGTGAACCGGAAGCTAGTGAAAAAGTAGAAAATGGTGAAAAAGAAACTGTTAACGAAGCTAGAGAAGAAACATGTGAGGATAGTAAAGAAGACACCAGTAAGGCAGCTGAAGGTGATTCTGAGGCAAAAGATAGAGAAGAGACTGAAGATGAAAAGGACACTGATCACAAAGAAAAAACTCTGCCGGCTGCACCTCTGAGCTCTTTTCAGCAGCTGTCAAGTAGCCAAAATGCCTTCACAGGAATTGCAGGAACTGGATTTTCAACATCTTCATTTTCCTTTGGATCAGTTGCAAGTGATGGGTCCAACTTTGCAAGTTCTGGGACACTTTTCGGTCTCAAGAATGATAATTCCTCATATCCTTCTTTTGGGTTAGGGAGTACAAACAATGGGAGTTCTGCCTCATCAATTCTTGGTATTAAATCGGAGGCATCGAAGAGTGGTGTCATTTCTATGCAGGAGGTGCCTGTTGAAACTGGTGAAGAGAATGAAAAGGCAGTATTTACGGCCGATGCTATACTCTACGAGTACTTAGATGGAGGGTGGAAGGAAAGGGGAAAGGGTGAGCTTAAAATGAATGTCTCCACATCAGGTGCTGAAAAGGCAAGGCTTATTATGAGGACTAAGGGTAACTATAGGCTTATACTAAATGCGAGCCTCTACCCAGACATGTCGCTAAAGGATATGGACAAGAAGGGTGTCACTTTTGCTTGTGTGAACAGTGCTGCAGAAGGAAAGGATGGACTTACTACATTCGCTTTGAAGTTTAAGGACAGCAGCATAAGAGAGGAGTTTGGTGCAGCTGTAGCAGCACACAAGGGGGAAAAGTCTCCTGTGCTTAAGACACCTGAGAATTCTCCCAAGGCTTCTGATGATTAAAATCCATAGGTGATACTGTAAGTTGATCTCCTGAAAAGAGTCACCTGGCTTAAAAGCCACTGGAGTTTTTCCTTATTGAACCATGTATGGTAATGGTGTCTTTAAGATGTTTCACTTTGAGCGTGAGCTTTATAAAGTTCAGCATCTTCTTAAACTGCTTTAGTTTAATTCCAGTCCTTGTGGGATTTTTTGGATGATTAACTGTCAGTTTGTTTGCCCTTTTAATCTAGGTAGACATGTTTCCCAGTATCTAATCAAGTAAGCAGGTCATACATCTGTCCATTCGATTCTGCTTTGCTTACCTCCCATATTCGTGCTAGAATAAATCTTAATTGCTGATGTTTCAGGGAACATGGAGTTGGGAGAGGTGGAACTGGCTGTCGGATGGATCTGGAGTCGTAATTCACCTCTGGATTAGGTTTATTATTCTGTGTATCAATTTGGTGTCTCAGCAGAATTGGTGGTGATGGGGGAAAAGTGGTAAAATGCTAGAGAGATGTATTCTGAAATCTGAAACAGAGTGAGTAAAATGAGGATCGTGTAACTTTGCTCTAAGCAATCTATGCACCTGTGGATATGTTGATTGGCATTTGCTTCTTTTGGCGCTACTAGTCACCGATTGTTGAACCTGTTTGCACTCTCGCTTTTTTAAACAGAGACAATATGTCACCCATGTAAGGGGTGATACTGGCATTTGATTTTATTCGAATTTGTTGCTTCCAACGCTGCCTTATTCAATTGTTCACCTTATTCACTTTTCACCCTTGGAATAAGGCTTGTTGAATTATTCTAATTTGTAAGACTAGAAAATGGCCTTTAAAATATTTTAACTTTTAATATTTAATATCGATATGAGCTATATTGATATTTAGTTTAATGTTAGTATAATGAGTAATAATTATACTTAATGTGATATAGAATTAATATTAAAATAATAAATAATAATAAATTTGTATTGAGAATTAATGATGTTTTATAGTAAATGACGAAAATGTCTTGATTGGATGTAAACTAATAAAAGTAATATATATTTATCTAAAATTATTATATTTTCTTATAATATTTGTAAATTTAAAATGTTTTATATATTTGCTAAAATAAATATCTCAAGACTTCTCCGTAAAGTTTCTCAGCACGGACACAATAAGTTTACATTTACCCCCCTCATATTGCTCCCTTATATTTTTTTTAATACCTATAACCTGGTAGTACATGATATTGTAGACTTATAATCATGTAGTGTGTGTAGTAATACATGGTAGTGCGGACATATAATCCTACAGTGCATAATAGCTTAAAATTATGCATTTATTATGTGGACTTATGTGTATAGTAGTGCGTTGCACTGCCAATATATATTTTTTATATAACATAATTGCTTTTGGAGATGAGAGATAGTCTATAGTGATATATAATTATGTGTTATATAATCTAATTGCAAAATAGTAATTATGAGTAATTATTAAAATATTTTTAAAAAATTATAAAATAAAATAAGAGAGAATGATGAATTGTTGTATTAAAATAAAATAAGTTATTTAATTATTATATCATAATAAAAAAAGCTTATTCTAGAAGTAAAAGAGGCTATTGGATTCCAAACATATCATGCTTACTTATTTGAGAGATTTATTCAATGAATAATTATTTCTATATTTATTAGTATTCTTAAATAAAAAAGTGTAATAATTACTTATTATATAATATAAAGTGAAAATATATATATATATATATATTAATTATGATAAATACTCTTTGATTTCATACTGAGTATTGATGAGATATAGGATAAATTAGTAATTAATTAGTTGCATAATATAAAATATAATTTTGATGAAATTTGTATTATGATTTTATGTTGTTATAACTATTACTTTGGAATACAACTCCAATTAAGAAAAACAAAGTTATTGTTGAAGTGAACTGATGCTAAATTTCCGTCGAAATCCTTATATTTATCATTTTATGAATACTCCGACGGGTTTCTTTTTTACAAGAGCAATAATTAGAAACCACCTCTCTCTCTCTCTCTCTCTCTCTCTCTCTCTCTCTCTCTCTCTCTCTCTCTCTCTCTCTCTCTCTCTCTAAGTTCTCTCTCTCTCTAAGTGAGGGTCTACATGAGAAAATGGAAGAAATTGGAGACACTTACCGACCAAACTCTCCCTCAAATTTGTTCTTTTATCAAAATGGATGGCATCCCAAATTTAATTACACGGTAGTTGTTAGTAAAACGTCCATAAACATCAATAAATTCAACGTTTATATTTATAAGTTAAGAAGAAAAATATTAATCTTATCAAATAGTGTAAATAAATAAATATATATATAAACCATTGTTAAGTTTAATAATTTATTTAAAATTTTAAAGATAAAATGTCGTACCGTTATGCTGGGGCAAAGAACCCGAGGTATCATCTATCATTTGCAAGAGATTCCGTTCATGGACACAATTTATATATTCAACTAAATTAATCTCAGTGTTTTTTTATTGTCACATATGAAATATTGTGTATATTCGAAATATTTCCGTTGCTAGGGTTTATCCGCCGCGCCAACTTTTTTAATCTCCCAAAAGGGGCGGGAGCAAACTTTGCATTCCCTATCTGAGTATCTGACGCATTTCTCTCTCTCTCTCTCTCGCTCGCTCCGATGTCGATCGGAGTCCGGCAACTCACGGTGTTGCGTGAGTTCAAACCGTTCGGTTTGATTGCCGAGGAGACGGACGGTAACCCCCCCGAGGACTCGCCCGACAAGTATGATTACTTCCTCTTCCACCCCGAGGTCGCGCGCGAGAAGTCGGATCTCCTCGCCGCCGAACACGATTGCTCTTCCGACCTCGGCGATCACGAGCTCTTCATCCGCGGGAACCGGTGCCCTCCTCCTACCTCCGTTACTTAGTTTACCTTGGAATTTGAGTACTCCTCAAGAACTGTGTTAACGTCATATGATCTTCTCGAAATTTGCTTCTTAGGGGTGTTTACTTTATTCGTTCGAGAAGGAGTTTGCATGCTTCTCAGAGTGAATATGGTTCCAGTTTTACGCCTGATTAATTTTGGATGTTTTGATTTCTAGGCCTTGTTAAAGGATATTGTTTACTTTTGTAAGAAAATATTGTCCTTACTTTGCTCTTGCACAACTATTTTCAAGAATTAGTGTTCTTCTTTTTTTTAATTGTTTTTTTTTTGGAATGGCTAATCAGAGTTATTTTCTCTACATGCTCGAGATTTCTTTGCCGAAGAGAATGAGTGTAGTGTCAGTTGTACACTTGCTGATTTTTCGGCATTCTCTTGTAAATTCTGATCTCCAGGACTATTAAGAATACGAACATCAAGTAGCTATTGTTCATTGCTCTTTTGCAAGTTAAATCGAGGCATGATTAGTTTTTGCCTCACAATGGTGCCACTTAATGCAAGATCGTCATAACATTTTGTTGCAAACTCCTCTTTGCATTGTATAATATTTTGTCTATTAAAAATATTTGACTGTTATTTGACTGCAGCGTCACTCTTTTAATAGGTGAAAACCTTCAACATGACATACTCCTATCATCTCCGTAGAGATGTCAGACTACTTAGTCTCAAGCTAGCAATTTTGGATAGGAATCTCGGGAAAACCTAGGACACTCTATTTAGGAAGTAATGAAAACCATATTGGTTCTGATTGCCATTGCCATTGATGTTCTACAATTTTTCTTTTATATATTTATTAGAACTTTAGAGTACTGTCGGTGGTTCTTCTGTTTTTTTTATTTTTTTAATTTTAATAATAAGTTGGCGATTAAGCTCTTTGCAGCTTTAACATTGTTTATCACTGGATATTTTTAAATCTTATGTTAATTCTGTCTTCTATTTTATCTTTCCATAGGATCATATGGAGCACTGGTTCCCGAGTTTATAAAAGATTCACATCTCCAAATACAGTTGTGATGGTACAATCACTTATGCTAGTATTATGCATGTGTAGCTAGTATTTCCTATTATGTTGCACAGTAGTTCTTCTCTTAAATACATTGTTTCCACCTTGTGAAGTTAGCTGGATCAAGCTGTTGGAATTTTTTGTTGGACATAACTACATATAGAGAACAAATGAAATAACAGCACTTATTTCTTATTGAAACAAAGCTTTGTTAGTTGTAAAACTGAAAAAATGTCTTCAATTACAAATTCAGTTTGCAGTATAGTAATAAATATTGTGCAAAGTTATTTTCCCCATGAGATAAAGTTAGTAATTTACTATCTTCATTGACACATAGAGGCAGAGTTACTTCCAGAAGTTCTTTATGGCAAAAGAGTCCTTGTTTATTAATATATTGACTAGGGAAATTTTAGATGTATAATAACATTGTATATCATTTAGGTGTCAGTGTGTCACTAGTACAAATGATCACGAAATTGCAGTTCAACATCAAATTTGGAATTTGAGACCTGTTTGATATATTGTCTAGCTTTTTAGATCTTTTATCAAAGTAATGTGAAATTATTTTTGCTAAATAAAATTCAAACCATTAGGCGTCTCAACTTTCAACGGCAAGCTAAGTAGCTAAACATAAAGTAATTTCAGGGAAGGGCTTGCTAGCTGAATTTGCTTTTATTATTCATCGTGTGCAGGTTTTCCTTTACTACATTTGTTAAATTTTGAGTTATCTTTGTATCTATATTCTAAATTGGTTGACAAGCTATAGTTAAGCAGAATGCTGCAGACATTCTTGGCTCCTTGCTTATCTGTCTTTCCTATGTGTATCTTATTTTTGTTTCTTCTTTCCCTATTTCCTTTGCATTCTGATTTCTGAGAGGCTTGGGGCAAGAACATCTGGGACTGGAAGTTAAATTATAAAAGTTGTTGCTTGGTTTTGGGTACTTGTTGTATTTCCAGGGGTTACTTGATTTTGCATTGAAGATTACTTGAAGAATGAACAAATAATAAATTTCCCTTAAAATATTATAGTCACTACTTGATTATCTCCACTCTCTGGAACTCTTTATTCTTTGCTTCTTGCATTATGCATCCTGCAATCTGGCACTTTATTTTGGAAGTCGTTAATCATCTCCATTTAGTTAGGATCTCAAGTTTGAAGTTTTCTGAAATTTACCTAATTCTACTTTCTTTTACTTGGCTCCACGACTTCAAGAATGATCTAGCCTTCACTGAATCCCACAACATATTAAACTTTGCATTCTCTTTTTGCCACTGTATATTTGATGGTCTTAACTGATGAATATTTGTGTTCTTACCCCTGATATCCAAGTTGCTGATGCACACTTAAAAACAAAATTTCAGGCCTGCTGGTGTCGCATGAATACAATCTCAGATGCACTTCTTTGTGTTCTACAAGTTGATACTTTATCCTTATATAGTCCTTCTGGTCAGTTAATTCTTATGATATGCTCACAATTTCTTAACCTTTTCACTTATCATTGTGGTTTTTTTCAATCAGGTTTCAGTTCCTGGTCGACGTACTTTCTATTTAGCTAATTGTATGAACTTATTGGAGTTTATTCCTGTCAAAGTCATGGGCACCCTCAGGAGCTTTTGATATTTCTTCTTAATCTGCTTTTGGTAGCTTCTGCAATTAAAATTTACTAACTGATGTTGCAGGTGAGGTGGCTTGCATCCCTCTTCCATACTCTATTTCATCTATATTCCCCCTTCCTTTTGGTCTTCTACTCCAGAAATCAACTGATGAGAGCCGTGCAATATCATCTTCAAGCTCATTTCTGAATGCAAGGGATTTATCTCGTCCTAGTAAAGAATATGGATTGAGTTACCATGCATCTCATCAACTCAATTCTTTTGAGCCAATCTCTAAGGACAATGGTGGTATTACGTCATCTCACTTAATTTTAAAACATCCCCTTGAAGAACCTCAGGTATGCAAGATTTTGAGTTTCTGCTTGTCACTTTATGTGTTATTATTGTGTTAAAGATGTTTGTTGCCATTAATTATCCATTGTCAGATTATTGCTAAGATTGCCTTTTATTGTAGTTACATTATCCTTTTCATTTTTCATAGTTGTATGCTGATTAGCCAATTTGAAATGGTAGTTTATCTGTACCATTACTTTTTCAAATCTGCTGCTGGTGTAGTGTTGTATATGCTGCTCATTGATACAAGATCATGTGATACAGCTTTGGGCAGGTTTTCTTGTATCTTCTGGTTGGTCATGTCTTTCTTTTTATGTGTTAATATTGCATGAATTCAACTCGCCATCATCACACTAGGCACGCACATTGTATACCACCATGATAGAGTAAGCTGTAAAGATTTGGATTTCTGTACTATTCTGGTACTTCGATGTAAGATTCTTAAGAATTCGTAAATGTAGTTGATGACCCTTTTTTATTATAATTTTGATCATATTAAGGCTGACATCACAATTTTTGTACCCTTTATGGTTTGTGTATGGAGGCCTATGCATTGTCTATTTTGGTCTATGAGTGCATATATCTGTCCATTTTGTTAATTTACTATTTCGTCAATTTTCTTATCAAGAATGAAGAACATGCTTTCACATGCTACCTTTTCTATCCCTAGTGATCCCGAAATAGGAACCTTATGAAAATAAGGTCATTCTTTTTCATACTGTGAATGTTTTTAACAATTATGTTACAAATAAGGCTTTTAAGGGCTTACTGGCTGCTAGTATGGCTTGGGTTAAGATTATGCCATCATGATTTGGAGGCCGTATATAATAATTCTTGTGATATAAGCTATCCCATATTATTAGTTATGTTATTTCTTCTTGCAATTCCATTATGGCAGGAAGCCACGTTCATTTGGTGAAAGTTGTATTTCGCATGGTCTTGTTTTTTTAGTCTCTTATATTCTATCAATCGACTCTTTCAGGCAACTTATGTTGAAGAAAGGGGAACAATGACCTTGATGAAAGATTTTGAGGAAAAAACTATTTGGACAAGCAATACAATCCCTATGATGGCATCATACAACAAAGGTTTCTACTTTGTTCTGTAGTATGTCTTCTTGTAGCTTTAAGCCTTTAATAGGTCAAAATATGTAGTTAGTGCTTTCTGTGTAGGCAAATTGCAACACTCTGTTTGGTACACAGCCATTGCAACTCAACCCAAAGAAGACAATATCACCTCTACCCATTCAATTCCAAGTGAGCTGTCTACAAGCCGGCTTTGTTTTCGGAGGATATGGCAGGGGAAATTTTCTCAGTCAGTT
Organism: Typha latifolia; assembly: GCF_019914945.1. Lineage (NCBI taxonomy): Eukaryota > Viridiplantae > Streptophyta > Magnoliopsida > Poales > Typhaceae > Typha > Typha latifolia. The sequence continues at coordinate 1,247,870 of NC_133087.1, read as the reverse complement.
GCTAGCAAGGTTGTTAAAATGCTTACTTACAGTTGTTTTTTTTTTTTTTGTGGTATGAGTTTTCTGCCTCTGTAAGGTTGTCTTGATAAAAACAGGATTTTTTTCTCTGTGGTGCCATTTTACGGTAGTGAATTCTTTAAGTGCATTAGTAAGCTAGGAAATGAATACTTATGAAAGTTTAAAATCTTTTTTTACTTTGCACTTTGAGATTACATGCATTTGTTCTAAGAAATGCCATTCTTTTTTCTTCAAGATTTAAAGTACTTTTTATTAAGAATTTTGGATGCAATTAATTAGTTATATTCAGTGGGTTCCAAATAGTTCTGGACTGGTTGTGTGTTGTAATTAATTAGTTATGCAGGAATAGGATCCTTTGGGATTTGAAATTAGTGATTTGTATCTATCAGGGGTCAATTGGGACAATTGAATATTGTTGAGACTCTATATTGCATTTTTTTTAATCTTATGTGGGAGTTTACTGCTTATTTATTCTCTGGTGGAGTTATATTTATAATATGCTCGATCAGGTGTTCCTGGCAACTGATATTGATGCAATGCCGATTATTTGCTTTTTACTTCATGAACAAAAAATATTGCTTGCTGTCAGACTTCACACTGATGAGGCAAATAACGAGGATTTTGTTGATATTAAACTTCATACAAGTTGGAGTATACCTGCTATTGCTGCTGCAGCAGTTGCCGTGACTCGCCCAAGGTAGTGAGACTTCATATATGCTTTTGGGCTGCCTACTTTTTGAATATCATTAACATCTCATTCTGTATTTTGCAGAGTAAAAGTTGGTCATCTACCATTCACTGACATTGTTGTCTTGAGTTCAGAAAATAATCTCCTTCTTTATGTAAGACTTAACTCTCCTAGGCTATAAAATATGTACTTATTCTCTTACGTCACCAAGTTGTGAGAATAAATGTTTATGGTGCCTTTTCTAACTACACTCCCACATATAATTACATTTTCTGGTCATACACAAAACATGCAGAATTTAACAGGGTCTTATATACTATAACCAGTTACTAACACGATCACCTAATCAGATTCAACTCCAGGCAATGAGCAGAGAGGAACTTTCTCTCTTTTGTCTTATGTAACCAGTTACCAACGGCTGTAAGTAAAGAAAATACTACCCAAAAGCTCCACACTTGCACCAAACACTATGAAAAAGAAATATTATTTATTGGGATTTTTGACCTACTTTCATCAAAAACTACTTATATATACGTACGTATATACATGAAATTGGCTAGACTACAAAGTTTATGTAGATCTGTGGAAAGAAATTTATCATTCTTTTAGTCACTGAATGTTCATCGGAGTGTGAAAAAACCTCATCCCAAGGTCAAACCAGGTGTAAAAATTCTCTCTCCATCTTGTGATAAGCGATTTATTATCCCTACTAATCATGCAATTGATGGCTATTAAAACTTTCCCAAAGATCTAATTTAGGTCATGAAACAGACAGTTTGTCAGATGCATTTTATGAGTTGAATCACATTTTTAATTGTTCTCTGATGTTACTTCTCGTATAATATTTGATGAAGCATCTATTTTATTATTAAGCTAACTTTATTATTTTTTTCTTTCCTTGCACATTGATTGCAGTCTGGAAAGCAATGCCTTTGCAGATATACATTGCCCAGTAATTTGGGGAAGAGTTTTGTTTCACAAGGTAAACAGTCTTCAGAAGCAGGGGATTTCTGTGGCTTGAAGATGACAAGTATAGGGGGTGCTGTTGAAGGGCGGATTAATGTAATTTGCAGTAATGGTCAGGTAGGACTATGATACATAGTTCTTTGTGAAAGTGACATTTCAAAGCATCAATTTTCGTTTGTCATTTTCTCATGTTAACTGCTCTGCACCAAGTGCTCTACTTATTGTTGTGAATGGTGTTCTGCTTGTTGTGATGGTAATAGTTTCCTTTTACTTCTTTTACAACTACTAAGCAATTTTGCCTGGTAACAGGGTTAATTATAGCCAAAGGTTGTATACTTTTTGTAATAACACAGCGACATTATGTGGTACTTCGTCTTTCGAAGATCTTGTAATAGCTGATAGCCTGAAACCCTTCAATTGTTTTAGTATTCTGCTTGCATGTACCATTCTTTAATTGATGCTTTTGTTCATTTTTTGTGCACTCGTACAATGTCATGACCTTCTCTTGATAGTTGCATTGCAATTTTCTTTGTAGAGTGCACGTGTGATTTGCATCTATTTCTATTTTCAAATGGTAACCTTGGAAAGGAAAGTAAACATCATCTATAATATAATCATCTTTGAATTCTTGGCCATTCTGTTCTGTTTGTGATTAATTTCTAGACCACTTCTGTTAATTTACTCCTTCTGCAGATATTCCGATGTTCATTGCAAAAGAACCTTTCCTCTTCTCTCGTGAATGACTGCATAGCTGCGATGGCTGAGGGATTGCATGCTTCCTTTTATAGTCATTTTGTTGGTCTTCTGTGGGGTGATAGTGATTTTGACTGCTTGTCGAAATCTAATGCTCATGTTGATTTGGAATGGAAGTTTTTTATGGATGAAATAATTAAAATTTGTGAAAGATATGGTTTGACACAACCTAAACTTCCCTCCTCGCCACCTAATGCAGCGTGGGACTTTTTAATAAGCAGCAAATTTCATATCCGCTATTGCAAGCAATTTTTATCTTCTAGCATATTTGTTGGGCCTGCCCGAGATACTGCAGGTGTCAACTTTACAACTGCCTACATTCAAGACGAACAAGATCAAGAGGTGTCATTTTATGCTCGGCTTTTGAGAGAAACTTTGGATTCCTTGCATGCCTTGTATGAGAATTTGAAGCTCAATATTTTGAGGAAAGGGTAAGAGTTTATTAGTTTATTTATTTGGTGAACTATATTGTATGGTCAAACACTAGCAGTTAATACGTCAATTGTCAAATTTATTCAAATGATCAAAACTGTATAGAGCATAATAGATTAACTCCATATGAGTTGATTTGAATCCAAATTTTATAATTTTTAGCTAAAATTTCAGTATGGCTAGATTTGCCTCAATTTTCAAAAAATCTGAAATTAATATAGCAAATTCATTCAAATTGTTCCAAAATTGATATAAGAACATGTTATATTTAATTCATTCAGCTAGGTATTATTTTTATTTATTTAGCTATTATCAATTGATGAATATATTCAACCATATTATGTGTTAATAAATATTTCTTCTTGACTATTGCTATATCTTTTATAAACTAAGTTATTTACTAAATATTTAAGTAATGGAGGTTTCAATACATATATTCAAACAAGAAACTAAGGATTGCCATGTCGAAGATACCAAAAACATTTCTAAATACTCTAAAATTTTTATTTAAGATATGTCAAAGGCATGTCAATGTGTGTCATGCTGACCGGTACTTGCCATGCTGACTGGGGATTGGCACGGCAAGTGTCCTCTGCACGGCCATCCTCTATTTAATTTTTGTAAACAGAGAGGAAGCTGAACTTTTAAATAGTACATGCTATTTTAATCTGTCTATTACATTTGGTTCAGCCATTATGATTTTCCAGTTTATTCAGAATAGATAAAAGAACTAAAATTCTAAGCATTGCTCTAGTCCTACAAAATTCTCTCCCTGGATGATGAGGAATTCCCTTGCCTTGCCAGTGCCCAGACTACCATTTTTTCACATATTTATGAGACTACCTTGATAATGATGCCAATACTACTCTTTGCGGCCATATTTACAATTGTAGTGGTTTATCTGGATAGAAATGGCTGATTTTTTTTAATTTTTTGTCCTTTTTATCTCCTTATTATATGTCCTTTTAAAAACAGAAGTACTCTGGAGTAAATTCTAAATTTTGTGGTCATATCCCGTAAACAAGTTTATGCATCTTCTGCATTCTTGATTTCTTATGAAACAGAACTAACCAATTGGTTTCTATATTTTTTCTTTTACTCTCTGGCAGAGATGTGGAATCTCTTTCTTCTCTGTTATGCATAGTTGCTGCATCTTTGGGTGAAACAAGTTATGTGGACTACTACTGTCGGGACTTTCCTAGCATGTCAGTTGAAGTTCATTCTTTCCCTTCTGTTATTGCTCCAAGAACACCTCCATGCCTTTTCCATTGGCTTGAAAATTGTCTGCAGCAGGGATGCAAATTGGCTAGTTTAAATGACATTCCACCTCTGATATGTAAAGCTAACAGTTCTGCATTTAACTGGGCAAGGAAACTAGTATCTTTCTATAGTCTACTTCTAGGGGCAGAAAGGAAAGGCAGGAAACTCTCTACTGGAGTACATTGTGATGTTGCTGATGGAACAACCAGAACCGCAGAGGAAACTACTGTCTTAGCCATGGTTGCTGAAAGTTTTGGACGTCAACAATTGGACATGCTACCAATTGGTGTATCTCTTCCTCTTCGTCATGTGCGTTTTCCTCTTTTATCATTTGTTCTTGTCTTTTTGCAACAGTAACAATTCTTAAATGGTTAGCCCAATCATGTTAGTTCTTTATGGTATTACTATTACTATTGCTTTCTGTGTTTTCTTTCTTAATTGTTCTTATTATATCCTCGCAAAAATTAGTTCTTGGAATAAAACCTCAGTTGATTATTGTATTCTATCTCTTTTATTCTTTTTAGTGAAAATTAAACCTAACTAGATGATAACCTAACAGCAAGACTTATTATTTTCAGGTGCTGGACAAATGCCGTGAATCTCCCCCAATTGATTGGCCTACCTCTGCTTATGTTCTAGTTGGTCGTGAGGATTTGGCTGCGGCAAAGTTGGGATCCTTGAAAAAGGAGCATGAATCTCAAAGAAATGTTGATTTAATTTCTATATCAGTACCATACATGCTTCATTTGCAACCAGTAACAATACCTTCATCTGCTTCTGACATAACAAGAGCAGATGATTTGAACTCTGAGGACTCAGATTCTCTTTATAGATCGACAGAAGATGGTATGGAACATATTTTTAATTCTAGTACACAACTGCGATATGGGCGTGATCTACGGCTGAATGAGGTTTGTGCCCTCCTAGTTGCCTTTGATCAATAATTTTATCTGTCAGTGCGAAATTAGAAGAAGGTTGGGGTCCCTCTGAATTAGATTGTTAGTGATAATCGTGAAGTTCTATTTTTGGAAATGGTGAAGCTTACTCTCCAAACTTGGGATCCTTACCTTTACATTCTTTTTCCAGTCATCATCAACCTAGTTTTATTAATTAATCTGCATATAGGCAAATTTAAACCTGGGGCCATGATATTTTTGAGTACCTTACATCTATAGGTCTACAAGAACATGAGATTGATGAGGTTATTGCACCTAGAATTAGAGCATACTGGTTAACTCACAGAAATGTTGCAAGTATGCTTTGTGAATGTTAGATACTTAAGCTAAAATCAGAGTTGTATAGATGATATAAGACTGTACTTTTCTTTTTGATGCAGTGCTTGAACCTTTTTATGAGATACAATTCTTAATATATTTGACAGTTGGAGCACTACAACTTGAAGTAGTCGAGTTCTAATCTTGCAAAAGATATAAGAATCAGGAGAAAATATGGGGCATAAGTAAAAATGTGGCTATCAAATCCTTTTCCTTTAGGTTCAGATCTCATGTTTCAAAAAAAAAACCTTGACTTTCAGAACTACAGCAATGTTGCTTTAGTAAAACTTATCTATATAAAGTATAAACACGAATTTAAAGTCTAATAAGCTTATCTATATATCTTGATCATTTTGGGCCCATTCATCCGATTAATAATTTAAATGGAGAAAGAGTCCCGAGCTATACTATTTTTTAAACTATATTGTGGCCATCTTGTTAATGATTGTATTTATTTGCATATACTCTACCACGGCATCGTTTATTCTTATCAATGTGATCTTGATGTTGATACCTTTGATTTCTCTTTTAATAGTTTAACATTCTGGCTTCTGATACTTCTGTGACTGCTATAACACAGGTCAGACGCCTTCTATGCTCAGCAAGGCCTGTGGCTATACAAATGTCAGTTAATCCTAGTGCTTCTGATCAGGACCTTCAACAGGTACGGCTTTTGAACATTGCAGCTACACAGATAGTTTGTTTGTTTTTTCCTTGCTCTTTGAGGTATCAAGTTTCTCAAAATATTGTTAGATAGACAAAAAAAGGTTTTCATTCTAAATCAATACCATGCCAGCTGGCCAGTGGTGCAGTTATGTCTATCAACAATACTTTTACATAGTCACACACTCTTATGCGTACATAGTCACACACTCTTATGCCACATAATAAGTGCCAGCGTGGAGCAAACACGAGGATGGCATGTGGTCGACACACATTGACATGGCACAATAGTGAGATTCTCTCCAGTATAACACTGAATATTGTCATGGTACTGTGTGCCACATGACATGGTAATCTTTGACCACATTAACTACAAATTTTACATATTTTAAGATATCAGTGACTTGACTAATCATATGAGACTCATCTGATTCATTGTTAGAGCAAAACCTTAAGAATTTAGTAATATAAAGGGTATCCAGTTAATCACTGGATTACTACTATGCTCATATGATATTCAGATTAGTTTGATGTGAAGATTGATTTATAACACCCCCATGTTGGGTTTGTGGTGCCTCCTTTTCTCTCCATGAAATTGTAGCAATTTTCTTAAGTCCCATTCTTACTTCCTGTGCCGTCCACTTTCCTCTGTATTCCATCCAATCGTCCTCACTTCTCCTTTTGCACAATTTTCTTGCTCTAGTATGCATTCTTCCTGTTTATCTTACAGGAAATTAGGGATAGAAGTTAATGTAATAGAATAGAGAAGTCGTAGGTACTAGGAAGTGATGCTAAACTTCATTAATACTTTATGTATTGCTCTTGTTGCAGCATCAGCTGTGGAATCTTGCACAGAGGACTACTGCTTTGCCTTTTGGGCGGGGTGCGTTCACTTTAGCTACCACTTACACTCTATTAACGGAGGTATTTAGATTATTATATCTGTTTCTTTTGGGGAAAAAGTTATATAGTGAGATATGTTGCAAAGTCTCTAATTGTTTATTTTTTTTGCCAATGGCTTCGAATGCTTGTGTCATTGTATATGTAATTGTTCCATATGTGCACTCTAATTATCTGTTTTTGTCATACATGTAGGCACTTATGGTCCCAAAGCTTGTTTTGGCTGGTCGATTGCCTGCACAGCAAAATGCTACAGTATGTTAATCTCTCCATTTCCTAGCAGTCTTTTCCACTTCAACATCTCTGCCATGGCCCCTTTCTACTAATAAGTACCTTTATGTTTGCTTCTTTGATCACCTGATAATATCATTGCCACAATGGTTAAGAAATAAAATTATTATCCTTTTCAATTTGTGCTTTGACAAGATAGTCTCTACTTTAACTCAGCTCATTTTATTCTTTGGTGATTGAAGAGACATTATAATTTAAGTTTTTTCGGTATCTCAACTGCCAGTCATCCACATTCTGAGTCAGATATTTATGTTCCAGTTCCAATTTCATCAACTTTATCCCGGCATGTAATGGGCATTCCACTGTTATGAAGTTTGAATACTGATATGACAAGCATTTAGCAAGTTCAATCAAATTAGCACTGTTTGCTTCACAAATTTTAGGCTTATGTGTGTACTCTATGATTCATAACAAAATTCTGCAGCTATGTTTGACTTCAGCAAGGATTGGGGCACATGCCTCTGGAATAGAGGGGGAGGAAAAGGTAAGTGAGAGGAGAGAAAGAGAGGGAGGTGTGCCGCCATCAACATATCCTCTGCCTCTTTGCTGGCTAGAAACAACCTTTCTGGTATGGAGCGGCTTCACAACACCATTGTGCTTCTATGAGGTGAGGCAAGGGGTGTCGTCGTCATCCCTGTGCCACGTGCCGGTACTTTGTTAGGATGGCAATCCAAGGGCATTAGTGTGGACTGTGGAGTTGTATTAGCAAAATTTGACATTGTAGTCACGTGAAGATAATATCAAGCTAGTTATGGAAAGAAGCGCCACCATAGTTGATTAGATTCTAGCATAAGCGGAAAAGAAGTGCTATTAACAAGGAATGTCAAGTTGAAATAAATATTCTGAACATGTAGCCTAAATGATCATACTGTGACATTTCTTTGCACACCATACTTTACCAAAGGGTAGTCAAGAATACTCATGAGATCAAGCATACTGAGAGGAGAGAGCTATGGCGGCAGCATGACAGGTGAGATGAAGAATCCTTCAGGACATAATTTTGTGACATGCACTGATCCTGGCCCTACCAAGTGAGAAAAGCTATTTTGCTGATCTGTTGATGTGTTACTGAAAAGAAGCAATGGTGAGGGATAATATTGTTGTGAGCTGTTTGAAGGTCAAACTTGGTTAGCATACTTATCTGGGTAGTAGCTGTCTTATGAGCAAACGCATCGGTTAAGTCAAAATGACATGTTAAAAGAATTAGGTCTTTCATAGAGTAACCTTTTTCTTGGGGAATTCCATATAGATGACCTACTGTACATAATATTTAGCCTTTTGTTACACTTTATACTTTTTTGTTTGTGGCTTCAATAAGTTTAGTAGCCTGATGACAAGGCCATGAGTAACAATAGCTGAGTGCATGAGCCGTGATTGTATGCAGAGCTTCAATAAGTTCATATCTCACTCTGATCATTCTCTTCACACTTTATTTTTAGATCTAGTAACATGCCTTCCCACCTTTTGATATTGATTATTAATTTATTAATTGATGGTATTTAACTCCATGTGCACATGATTGCTTAGCTTCTCATATAGTATGCTAAATTTCTTAGTGTTATCAGAGCAAAGCGCATTCTTACTATTTTGGTTATTATATGCGCAATTTATGAATATTACCCTATTCACTTTGTTTGGGCTAGTCCCATTTAAAGTCGACCTAGTTTAACCAAATTAAGGTATACACATATGTATTTTAGAACTAAAGAAATTTGTGCTACTTATTTTATTTAGCACGCATTTCTTCTGATGATTTATTCTCTTAACTTCTTTTTATAGGTGCATATAAAAGTTTTTTTTCCATGAAATTTTATTATTAGTTTATCATTACTCAATTTGTTGCTTTACTAAATATAGAGATGCTATATGGTAACTCTGGGCTATCTGCCATAAAGGATGATTTAATTAGCTCTGTTCTGTTTTTGTTGGCTAGGTTAATCTAGATCCAAATATTAGGAATATTTCAGAGCTTAGATCTTGGCCTGAGTTCCATAATGGTGTTGCTGCTGGATTGAGGCTTGCTCCTTTTCAGGTGATCTTATCTATCTTACTACCTAAAATGTCAAGCATTGACATGGCTACTCATTTAACTGTGCTCAATTTATGATGGTTCTTCTTTCTGTAATATCCTTCTGTGAGTTTCTTGTAGCTGAATGCCATTGTTCGTTGCAGGGAAAAATGTCAAGAACATGGATTCATTATAACAAACCCGAGGAGCCAAATTTTACTCATGCTGGACTTCTTCTAGCATTAGGTCTACATGAACATTTACGAGTTTTAACAATCACTGATGTCTATCGGTACCTTTCCCAGGTACCTTTTTTTTCTTTTTGCTACCTTGTCAGCTTGTTGTGCTCGATACTCGAAAATAAGTTTCTCTTATAAATTCTTTCGTGCATTATACAAGTGTAGATAGATCATATATCAGATAACAACCTAATTCAAGGAAAGGCAGAAATTAAAATGTTTCAAGTTACACCTATTCAACTATGGTCCTAATTTTAATTGTTCTTTAATACGAGTTTCATTGTTTATCTACTTTGAAAATATTTTAATTATTGGTACTATCTTAGGTAGTATGTGTAATAGTATAAAAGTATAATTATATAATCTATCTTTCTTTATCACCTTTTTAAGTGTCCCTATATTCAGGCATTTCATATGAAGCATAGAAATTCACTTTTATGGAGTCTTATCCATGGCATTTCACTCACTGTTTTGAATTTGAGAATTGATTTTATTGGTTAATTTTAATGCGAGTGACTCGTAACTTTTAGTTGTCGTTAATTTCAAATGAACTTTACATCACTTTATCGGTATATATTTTGCACCATCAAATTTCCCATTGCTTCTTGAGAATCAAGTAGGAAGGTTTGTATATATCGCATTTTTCTCTTCTAATTGTTTGAATATTGTTACTATAGGAACATGATATTACTACTGTTGGAATGTTGCTTGGCATAGCTGCATCTCATAGAGGGACGTTGCATCCAGCAATATCAAAGGTGCTTTTAAAGTTTTAGATTGTTTGTCCGTTCCTAGTTTTGGTTACCTCTGTTTAACTAATTCTTGAAGCAGTAGAGTTAGCAAGATAGTTAATGAATTCCTTTTTTAGTTCCATTTATTTTCTTACTTTCAACTACCAGCTAGCCCATCATGTGAAGGTGTTGTTTTAACATCTTGTACTACAGTGATGCCCTGGATTTGAATTCTGATACTCGATTCAGCCCATTCGACCCAACTTATTCATCAAAGGCACTGGCATGACATAGTGACCTTTTGGGTCGTCCAGCCCCTCAGTAGTATCTCTGAGAGGCTAATTCGCCGACTCAGACAAGGCTGTGGAAAGCCTCTTAGAGCCCTTCGTTGTGTATGTTATGCCTTTGCCACGGCTAGCACGCCGGTGGTTGATTGGTATGGCATTCCACTATTACATCAATCCTTGGCTGTTGGAAACAACAAATGCAAACTGGGGGGTATGGATGTAATTGGGTCGAGAGGTGTTTTGACAAAGGTTGAAAGCTAAGTGTTTATGTGGTGGTAGTCCTTCACTCATTTGATTCATTATCTCTTAGTATCTCTTCTGAAGTGGCACAACATCAAAATGCTCCTAACTAAGGCCCATAATTCTAGGAAAGACCAATTGCTTTTGTGCATTGTCATTAGATATATCTTACCTAATTGTATGAGGTTATATCCCATGAAACTTGTTACTTGTGAGCCTTCTTTTATTTTATTTCTCCATCATTCACCCTAGTACTTTTCATTATTGCTCGAGAAGACATCCTCTTACTGTTTCGTGCAGGTGTTATTCATGTCTTTGCCATGACCTGGTGTATCAAATTGTATCGAGCTACTCTTTCCTAATTCCCTCGGGATTGTTCTTTGTCACTCTTGTGATAATTCTTGTAGTTTCTTTAATTGGATATTTTCTATCTTCTTGATATTAGTCTATTCCATATTTTTCTTTGGATTTTGTAAATCCTTGCCTTCTTAGGCTTGCTAGTTGTGCAAATTTGTAGCTTCTATTATAACATATAAAGAATTATACTGTTTCCTTTTTAAGTGTGCAAGTTGCCAAGTTCTATACTTCAATCCAATCTATGGATTTTCGTGCCTGTCAAGAAAGGTCGATACATATTGTTCCAGTGAATTATCAGCACTGACATGGAGGAAGTATCTCGATACTTTTTCATGGCCACTCCTTGATAACTAAAATTGAGCATATCTTACTTCAAATAAAATTTAATTTGGGATCTCTTATATATTTTTTGATATATGTTCGCATTTTGGTGCTTGATTTATGTAAATTATATTTTAGATTTATGAAATCAAAAGTAAAGTTTAGTTTTCCCCAAGTTTTTTGCAACAAAAAAGAGTATCCGAGAAAAATTAGGGAAAATCATGAGATTATAATTTAGGAGAAATTATATGTTAACCCTTTGTGTTCAGGTCTAAATTAACTTCGTCCTCCTATAGTATTATTTTTGTTACTTTACCCTCTTATTATTTATGTGTTGAAAAAGTGTGAAATCTTTTTCTTGCATAATACTTGGTCCTTGGTTTACCAGGTATAAAATAATTTGCTAACTTTTAATTGCTTGTATATAGTTTACTTGCAATCTGGCCACAAAGTTGTTTTCCTCAAATCTTCCTTGCCATTTTCATGATAAAAGTACTAGAAGATGTCTACTCTTGCATTGTATTCTTTTGAATGCTAATTTTTTGTTAAAGTATAAATGATGCTTGAATATGTTACATCTTGCTGAAACACTAAATTGCTTCAAGTTATTGATAGTTATTTTATTGTTTTTAATAGTTTCCTTGCTTTTTGAAGAAAATGGGGAAACTGTGTTTATTGACCTCTATTACTTGATTCTTGATATTCTTCTTTCAACTTGTTTTTTGGCTCCTTTTTGTGCTAGAGCACATAAATACATATTGTCTTCTTTTAGATTCTTTACCTTCATATTCCTTCTCGGCATCCTTCATCCTTTCCAGAACTAGAGTTGCCAACACTTCTACAGGTACGTCTGCTTCTTACTGTTGTTTCATAGTTCATCATCCTCCAAATTTAAATATATGATGCTTTAGTTGACTATTTATATTTTTCATTCTCATTTGTCATTTTAATTATTTGCTTTCAATACTACATTGGCTACTTGGCAGCATTTTATTTAGAAGGACACTGCAAAACATACTTTCTCAAATTTATATAAATGACTGAATTTTGCTAATCAATTTATAAATTATATTTCTTCTTAAGAGAGAATTGTAAGTAAGGGTGCTTTGTTTTGGCACTCTGTTGTACTAGCTGTCACGCTCGATCCGGGAATATGATGGCCGTGAATCTCTAGGATAAAACTCGGAGAAAACACGAAAGTCTAAATAGTAATCAAATCCTAAAATAGATTGATACAGCGAAAACGGTACTCAGTCTTCAGAGTCATCACTAAGCGGCTTCTTAAATTCCTGCAAAATAATAAGTCCTCATGAACTAGACGCAAGTAACCCACTCTACTAATAATATGTCTAATAACAAAAATCAACATGTGATACATATAGTAGCAGAAAAAGAATCATAATAATAATATATAAGTCGTTTTGAAAAATAAATAATTTTCTTGCCTCTTATATTGAATTTTAAAATCCATATATACTAAATTAGAATCATAAATTATTCATATTAACTCATTTTGAATAAATCAATATAAAACGAGTCAATCTATGCTGAAAGTGTATTTTCATAGAAATCAAATCATAAATCATTCATATTAGCACAATCCGAATTAATCAGCATAAAACGAATCTCCACTAAAGTGTATTATCATGAAAATCAAATTATAAATCACTTATAATATCTCAATTTAAATAAAAATATAAAACAAATCAATCTCTACTAAAAATGTACTATCATGGAAATCGAATCATAAATCATTCGTAATATCTCAATTTGAATAAATCAATATAAAAGCAGTCGATCTATGTTAAAAGTGTACTATCATGGAAACCCACCAAAACTGATAAAATGCCATCTTGTCTCATTAATGGGTACTCTGACCTGTGGCCACATCGCATTACCTAGTCATCATCGGGATGGCGCACGGGACTTTTCTAGATAGTCGATCCGTCTAGGGTCACAGTAGGTACTCTGCAGTGCTCTACTTACTTTTCCACTAGCCGTTGAGTAAGATTAGAATCACCGGGACAAAAATCTAGGAATCTTTTCCCTAATCCCGCCAGAGTCACTTGGTAGCACGTCGCAACGTTACATTCCAATAATCTTTTCCTTGGGCTTATCTTCTTAAAAACAAATTGGATTTCAAATCTCACTTTTATCAGTATTCAACTATACTAATTCATTCTAAATCTCAAGTATCAAATTCCTCAATCACCAAAATTCTCAATTCTTCAAATACAATATATACACGAATAATCCATAAATTCAAATACTGCTATTTCCTCTAATATATATATAATATAAATCATTCTCAATAAGTTAGAAAACACAAATAAATAATAATCTAATATTTAATATTGTAAAATTTCACATCTCAAAAATAATATTTTATTTTTGATCATATTCTAAAAATAAAGATCTCTTATATTTTATTTATAGAAAATAAAATATATTAGCATAAAGATCTCCTCTATTATTTTCTGAAAATAAAAAATAATATTAATTATTTTTAGGAATCCGAAATCTTTATAAATTGAAATATTCCTAATTTATATCTTATTTTCTACAATAGAAATAGATATTAATTATTTTCAGAAATCTAAAATTCATTTAAATTGAAATATTCCTAATTTATTTCTTATTTTCTACAATAAAAATAAATACTTTGAAATCTGAAAAATAATAAACAATAAAATCCCCTTTTTTTCCAAGAATGATAAATATGAATTTTCTAAAATGCAAAATCTTAACATTTCTAATTCTTTATTGAAAATCCTTAAAACAACGAATTTCTTAACTTCTCGCATAATTGATTTAACTATATTGTAAAGTTTCTTATCTTATAAAATTAAATAAGATACGAATAAATATAAAGATATTTATAATTCATCAATTCTATTTTTATATAATAAAATTTTAAGAAAATATGAGTGGGAACTTGCCTTGATCGCTCAATCCAAAATAATTTAATTTTCGCATCCTAATTGTAATCTGCACGAATTTCAAAGTGCTTCATGATTGTCTTCTCTTTCCTTTTCTTCTCTTTTTTTTCCTCTAACCTCCCTAAAGAATAATCTTTTTTTCTCGGTACTGTAGCATTGCTACAGTGCCACATAATTTCTCTCCTAAAAAATAACTTTAGGGTTTTCTTCTAGGCCCCCCCTTTTATAATTGACAAAAATATAATAAGAGTCCTATTAGAATAAGGATTCTAATATCTTAAGGATATATCTAAAAATTTAATTTAATTTGATAAAAATCCTAAAATATAAAAGATAAAGTAAAATTCCTCATTATCTAAACTATATATATATATATATTTATTTATTTATCTATTTTATTTATTTATGTTTTAAAATTCTGGGTTGTTACACTAGCCATTGCCAACATGTCAGTCCCTGTGAATATGGTCAGCCATATCTATAGGAAGGACTGAAATTGGACTGTTGAGTATGTAGCAAAGCTATATGATAAAAGGACGGATTCTCATACTACCTAAAGGTTTACTTTCGGTATCTTTTATACATAGAAGGAAACTTACTTGTGACAATTAATAGAATTTATTCCTAGTTTCTTAGGGCTCCTTTTTTACCTTAAAAATGTAGAGAAGTGCATTTTGCCTTTTGTTTATTGAAGTTAGAGCCACCTCGTCAATTTAGTACTTGTTCAATGCCAACAGAACTTTAGACAGGGTTTTCAACGTTTTATCATGTTAGGAAAGTTACTGAAGTCTTTGATGTCTGGAGATTCTGTTGACCAGCATATTTTCTTTTTCTATTGTTTATTATATGAGACTGTGTATATATTATAGTCAATAGAAATCTTCTCCTTTAGAGGTTTGTAAAACAAAAAATTTCTTGTGCTGATGACATTTTTCTTTGTCTAAGAGTTTCTATAAATTCTTAGACAAGTGCCACTAATAGATATCTTAGTGCTAGAGATGGCTCTTTTTTACTGTGTAATGTTTCACAAATTGAATTGGAAAAGTGTTCAGCTGCTTAATGGTTGCTGTCTGCTTGCTTCACAAGAACAGATACAATGTTTCCTCTTTCAGTTTACTTATTCATTCAAATCATAAATGATTCTGCTCCCTCAGATTACTATAGGATAGTGATATCTTCTTTTACCATTTCTGAAATGTGGTTGAAGGCTACAGTTACCATGTTTTCTACTCAATCTTACTTAGACTATTATTTTCATCCATTGCTGTATGATTGTAACTGATCATGTTCTTGGTCTGTCACGTACACCTTCTATGATTCTATAAATTGATATTGTCCTCAATGTTCTTTAATTGATTTTCAGTCAGCCGCGTTAATGTCAATTGGGCTTCTGTATGAAGGATCAGGACACCCATTAACTATGAAGATACTTTTGGTAACAATTTTGTTTTTGCAGAATTAATTTGGACTTGTCTTTTTGTGTTTGGACAATGGTTGATTTTGATTATTTTTTTTGCTATTATGTGTTACCAATTTTAGTATTATACTTAGCTTGAACATTATTACTTACACATATAGATAGGAAACAGTTTTATACTTTTAGTTTTGACACTTATAGTTTATTTATATAACCTTTTTATTCAATGATTATCTTCCTGTTCAAATATTTCCATTGAATAAAGTGCATGAAACTTGATGATAATCTGTTAAGGGTTTCTTTTGTGTCATAGTAATTGTCTCAGCAATATTCTTGTTAAACAACTTATTTTTAACCTAACATGTTTGTTGAACACTTGAACTTTGTGGTGTCCGCAAGAATTTGATGATGTATGTCATGATCAGAAATTGGAATAATGATCGGTCATATACCTCAAAACACTTGAGATACACGAAGCCTTAATAAATAATTTTTCTAAGTCTACAATGTCAAGAATTTTTTATGAATATCTAATAAATAAGTCCAACATTATTGTTAATGACCAATGTTACTATTAATGTGTCTCCAATCAAACTAAATTAATTTAAAACATAAAGATTAATAGAATTGAAAGATAAAAATGTAAATTCTAGGTGGAGGTAAGGTCTCGGTGTATCTCGGTCAGTCGTCACGCTAGCCAGTACCTGAAATGTTAGAAGAAGGATCTTATGAGCCAACAACTATAGCTCAGCGAGTGGAATTTACTCAAAAGCCAAATAAATTCTAATCCATAAACATTACTTTAAATAAATCTAAGTCCAGCGGTATAAAATAACAATCTCACCAAGTATGCTTAAACAACAGTAATAATAACGACACAAGTAATAATAGAGTAAGTCATATCTCATAAGATGTTTAGTATCAACATACTGAATTTTTCTTAATAATGATAATAATGACATATGTCTCCATTTGGTCAATGCTCTGTGAATTCATATCAATTGGAAGTTATCTCAAGATGGCGCTCGGATTTTTTCTTCATAACTGATTCAGTTAATTATCAGGAGATGTCATTATGTGATAAACACACTGTCTCTTCCTCTAAGAGTCACCAGAATATAATAAAATTCATGTTGTCTTTTTCACTAATCGTTGAGAGAGATTAAAGTCATCGCAAGAAGTCTTTTGATATAACTTGATATTGTTATCTAACACCACTAAAGTCACTTGAGAAAGTCACTACAACGATCCAAAATAAGATTTTTCCGTAGTCTTCCAAGGAGATTTGAGTTACTATGGAAAGTTACAAACGATCTATGCTGGGATTGTTCTCTAACTCACACCAAATATCAATTATATTTTTACAGTAATATTCATGATAATTGAAATTGCTATTTGTACATAGTATAGCAATGTACCGAGTTATATATTTTGCACACAGAAAAATAAAATACGTGATAATGTATGAAATACAAGATGGATAAAAAGTGACCCCATTCACCTGAGTCTAGATGAAACGACCGAAATTTTTAGTCCGTGTGTTAAAAATCACCACTTTTAATAATAAATAAATAGCATATTTTAATTTAACTAGTATCATGTTTTTTAAAATTTAAAACTAATTAAATGGCTAAAATAGGCTAAGTTAAGCCCAAAAGTTTGGGTGCGGCCCACACAGTTCTATTACTTCGATCGGGTCGAATTCTTGGATCAGAAATCCAGACCGGAACCTGAAAAATAATAAGGGTTGGCTTAGATTGAACTCGAGCCCAACCTTGCCTTCTTCCTCGAGGAGGTCGACGAGGGGAAGAGAGAGAATGAAGGCCATTAGCAATTACCGCTGTCGTCCAACCACTGCAACAGAAGCTCCTTACCACTGCTACGACCTTGCAACATCTTGGAGGAAGGTTGCCGTGGGTGGCCGCCACCGATGAAGATTCTCCTCTCTCCATCGTCGATGGCCATGAAGGTTGCTTCTATGATGGTCTGAGCAATGGGAGCTCCCACTAACAACATCCATGGCACGAGGTCAATGACGAGAAGCTTTGGTGCACAAGTGGCAACGACCTGAAGCCATCGTCGGCTTGATTTGTCGACGAAGTCGCAACACTCAAAATTAGGTATTTCTATTCTAACCTATTGAACTTCAAATTGAATAAGGATGGAAGAAGGCTGATCGGTGAGTCATAGAGTGGTCACCAATCGCTCCAGTAGTGCTCCGACGCTTCGATTCAATAGTGGGTGCTTCGATGTGAAGAAAAGAATAAGAAGAGAAAGAGATAGCGGCGTAAGGGAACAAAATGATAGGGTAAAGGGTTTTTGATTTATAGAGTAGGTTTTGAATCCTATTTGGAAACCAGCGAGTTAGCTGAAAAACTCGCGGGCACCTCCTCCTTGTCGCATAACGGGCAAGAAGAGGAGAAGGGGGTCGCACGTGCAGTGCACCTATACCCTCTCTTTTTTTTTTTGGTCAGTTCTTACAATGCAACCTTCATGATCCTAAGTTTGTGAAGAACAATGATTTTGTCTAATAACTTGATCATTAGGACTTAAAATAAATGTACCATTTTCTGCTATATAGATCTAAGTTTCCATTTACTATTTGTCGTCATGAGGAGATACGCATTTATGGGTGAAATTTGATAAGGAGGTGAATCATTATATATGACTTGTTGTTAAGAAACATGAAATGGGAAGTATTCTGGTAACATCTGATAACAAAGATAAGCAAGACCATTTGTTTTCCAGCATGCACCAACATTTGGCCTTGTCAAAAACCTATTTATTTTCTGCTGTATTTTATTTCTTGTAGGGTGAGATAGGTCGTAGAAGTAGTGGTGATAATGTACTTGAAAGAGAAGGGTATGCTGTTGCTGCAGGATCTGCATTGGGACTTGTGGCCTTAGGTATGCAGCATATTACAAAAGATTTAATTTTGTATGTTTCTAACTAACACAAAGCAAATTCTTAAAGGGCGAGGAAGAGATGCGGTTGGTTTTATGGATTCTTTTGTAGATCGACTATTCCAATACATCAGCGACAGAGGAGTTCACAATGTATGTTTTTGCTTTTATCTTTATTATGCAAAAAAGAATTTGCACTGGAATGAGTAAATATTCTCGGTGTTTGATTGATGGATACGATCTCTTCAAGTGATCAAATGTTTCATAACTTTTTTAATTAAGTCATTCAAATTTCTAACTTACTTGTTTCTTTCAAAAGAGCTAATTAACAGGAGGTGCATTTATAAAAGAACTGAAATCTTTAACCAAATTAGGTTTTTTCTCAACTCTTATTCAATACAATGTTTTGCACATGCAAGGTCTGAGCTTCTTGAGTTATATATTGGTGTTGACATCAGTTACATCTGCATAATGACTGCTATTGGTTTTTGTTTTTTTTTTCCTCAGGAGAAATCTGGAAATTCATCCCTACTTGCCGATGATCAAAACCGCAATATTGGACAGGTTCTGTACTGAACTATTCTTCTCACTGCAAATTCCATCACTTACTTTAGAATGTCTGTTAACACATCAGTAGTGAGACATGAAAATATTACTGCTTGATTTAATGGTAAATAGTATTTTGTCCTGTTTTTTTTTTAGATGATGGATGGAGCACAACTAAATGTTGATGTCACTTCACCTGGAGCAACAATTGCTTTAGCATTAGTATTTCTGAAGGTGAAGATTTGAATATGGTGATGTGTATTTATTAGCATAGCATGTAATCTAATGCATTGTGTCAAAATATAATGATCTACTCTTGGTTGGATAATTCAAAATTTTATTTGCAGACAGAATCAGAAGTAATGGCAGATCGACTTCATATTCCAGTCACTCACTTTGATTTGCAGTATGTGAGACCTGACTTTATTATGCTCCGCATAATCGCTCGGAATTTAATATTGTGGAGCAGGTAACGTTAAAGCATTTTCCTGATTTCACCTAGAAATACAGCATATATTTTTATCAGGCCGAGTATATTTGCTATCTTGTAGAATTCAGCCTTCTAGAGATTGGATTGAATCTCAAATTCCTGAGATTGTGAAAGTTGGGATTTTGAAAGTAGGAGATGGGGAAATTGACAGTGATGAATATGACGCAGAAGCTGTTGTCCAGGCATATGTCAACATAATCACTGGATCTTGCATTGCACTTGGTATTCCACTAGCCTGTGCTTTTGTAGTTCCTTTACCTCAGTTAAATTTGATACATACATGTCTTTTGGTTCCAATGTGTATGTCTATAAGAGAATAGTTATGCTGCTTCCTTGTTTCTAAAGCTCTTCACCCTCATTATTCTTGATATCATGAAACAACATAATAATTGTTTAAATCAATAGCAGTACATGGATATTCTCTCTATTTCTGAAATAGTGAGTAGTTGTATTAGATACATATGACTGGCACTGAAATTTTACAAACTTATCCTCAAACCTGCACTGGCAGGACCTCTATACTTCTTCAGAAATATTAAATTCTTATTGTGTTTTTCTGATTCCAGTCAACAAATGTTCACAATTAGCTGAACTTGGAGCCCAAATGTGCCTCATGTTTGGCAGTCTTGATTTCCTGTTATTGTTATTAATTATCATTGCCAATGATGTCAGGGTTAAAGTATGCTGGCACAAAAAGTGGTGATGCCCAAGAGCTTCTTTATAATTATGCTATCTATTTTCTCAACGAGGTAAAGTTGTTGTGAGCTCTTGCAAGTACTTATCTTTGTTTGTAATCATATCATTTTTCAATATGCAGATTAAACATATATCCCTTGGAAGTTTAAGTGCGTTTCCAAAAGGATTGCTGCAATTTGTAGATCGCGGAACTCTAGAGATATGCTTACATCTTGTCATTCTCTCACTCTCTGTGGTTAGAACTACAAGAACCTAATGCTTCTATTAATTATTTCTTGATATTTTTTCAGAAAATTTTGTGATGCATAATAAAATAATATAATTCTAACACAATGGCTTCAAATGGATTGCAGATCGTACCACACTATTACTGTATTTTTTTACTAGTTTGTCTACACAACAGAGGTGTTGTTTTTTGTTAACAAGATATTTTGTTTTTGATTAGGTTATGGCTGGATCTGGACATGTACAAACATTTCGGTTATTAAGGTACCTTCGTGGTCGAAGTTCCGTGGAAGGACATGTAAACTATGGAATCCAAATGGCTGTAAGTTTTACAAAAGTTTTTAACTTCTTTCCCATATTTTGAGAGAATGTCTCCTCAATAATTAGAATTCTATAAGGACCATGCATGTTTTGGTAAGTTTTTTACGGAAAATGTGGATTGAAGCACTTAGTCAGACTACAGATGTTTTACTATTTTGAGTGAATGCTTGATCATTTATAGGTGTATCTATTGAACATTTTGTCATAAATACGTGACTACGATATTTATGCATCTTTACTATAAAAATTGGAAAAATTAAAGTTTGCCCTATTTCCTTGTTCTTTCCTTTGTATTTAGAATTTGGGCAACTACATTTAGCATATGAAACAAGAAATTTATTGTTGATACCTGACCAGGACAATGCTCAAACTTGTGAATATGTTCTTGAAAAAAGGGATCCTTGAGTCACTTGAGTATATGATAATTCTCACTTTTGTGTAGTTTCTTCATTCATGGTTCTGATGACTATATCAAACTGTATAATAGGTAAGCTTGGCCATTGGATTTTTGTTTCTTGGTGGTGGTACGCAAACTTTTTCAACTGGAAACAGCGCCATTGCTGCATTGTTGATTACACTTTACCCTCGTTTGCCTACTGCACCAAATGATAATCGCTGTCACCTTCAGGTATATCGGAGCATGCAGCAGCAGTATATTGCATATATTAACCTTTTTTTCTTCCAGGATACTAATTAGTTTCTTCATGATGCGTATATGTAGGCATTCAGGCATCTGTATGTGCTTGCTGCGGAATCTCGTTGGGTTCAAACAGCAGATGTTGACACAGGTCTACCAGTATACTGTCCACTTGAAGTTACTATAAAAGAAACAGAATATTATGCTGAGAC
This sequence comes from Typha latifolia, assembly GCF_019914945.1. NCBI lineage: Eukaryota > Viridiplantae > Streptophyta > Magnoliopsida > Poales > Typhaceae > Typha > Typha latifolia. The sequence continues at coordinate 1,226,056 of NC_133087.1, read as the reverse complement.
TAGCTATTGCGAAGTTACTCCTTGTATTTTGCCACAGCGCTCAGCGGTATGTAATTTTCATTCAGCAGGGGCAATCAGAAATTTAACTTTTTTGTTTGGTCAATTGTTAGGCATAGTTCTGTTAGATCCAGTTCTTTTGCAAAATGACCGGACAAGACAAATGTGCATGCATCTTAACATGAATTATTTGGTGCAGCAACACGGGAAATATAATCTACCACACCCTTTGGGTGATATTGAGTGAATATCTCTTGTAAACTTGTCAAGTTCTTAAAAAGGATAATAATGTAGTACTTATCTCTAGAGTGAATTTGTACAAATTCAATGTCAGTCACCGATAAGTCGATAACCTTCTAGACTATGGAATTATTGTTAACAGATATATGCAGCTTTTTTCCCGGAAAATCAATGATGACATAGTGCATGTTGTTTCACATTGCAGTTGAAGAGTGTTCGAGTATGTGGGCCTAGATATTGGCCTCAATTCATACAATTGTTACCTGAAGGTAAACATCAGAAACATAATCTTTCTATGATTATATCCCTTTCAGAAAATTTCCAGCGTAAAATCTCTTTGTATGGCCTTTATCAAAAGATAAGCCGTGGTGGAGATATGGAGACAGTAGTGACCCTTTTAATGGTGGACTATTATATATAAAGCGGAAAGTTGGCTCGTGTTCCTATGCGGATGACCCGATTGGATGTCAATCTTTGCTCTCGCGGGCAATGCACAAGGTAAAAATTATTCGCAATTTTTGTTGTAGATTCTCTAAGTATGGCAACATGTTATTGAGTCAATTTATCACTTCCTTATTACAGGCCTGTGATACATCATACATAAGCGGTTCTACTGCTGGATTCAGCAGCCTGGAACATGATTCATTTAAGATCGATCAGTTAGTCAGTACCTTTTCAGCTGATCCTAGCCTAATTTCTTTTGCACAACTTTGCTGTGACTCCTCCTGGAATAGTAGGCAAGTGATCTTTATCTGTTGTCCTTGTACTATACGTCAGTGCACTTTTGATATATTAAAACCTCTCTTATTGTGTTGTGAACTCGTTAACTCTTCTTTTAGCTTACATATCAAAGTATAAATTTCATGTGGGCATAGGTAGCAGTTCCTGCTACAATTTGACTTATATGAACTTGCAGTTGATCAATTTCAAGTCATAAAAGTAATATTCTGTCTTTACTCTTCTAGTGCAAATGTTATTAAATGAATAGTAATGTGCATACAATTTCTTTGGACAGAAATTGCAAAGCATGTTAAAGGTATTTTGCTCATAAATATTCTTAATATACTCTTTTTTGTGGTTGTCTTTCTACATTTGCATGTGTATACTCTTCTATCTATGGACTGTAGGAAGTCTCATTACTCATCCATAACATTTTCCATTCTACTCCATATTTGATTACTGTAGATTGCAATTTGCAGAACTGATGCCAAATTCCAGGAGTTTTGCTCACAAGTACTATTTGAGTGTGTGAGCAAAGATAGGCCAGCCCTTCTACAGGTATTTAATTGCAGAACTATATTCGATATGCATGCTTGTTCCTTTCCAACTGTTTTACTTCATGGACTTGATTTTATTTATTTATACTTTTCATAGGTCTATCTCTGCTTGTACACAATGATAGAGTCAATGTGGGAGCAGGTGAAGAGCGGGCACTTTATTTTTCATGACTCTCTTTTCCTTTCCAGTTTAAAAGTAAGTACTTTACTTTCTTACCTGTGGTGAATAGGGTGGGTTAGGTTCACATCGTATTTTGTTGATATGGCTACTATCCAGTTTAGCTGAATATAAAATATACCTTTTGCTAGTGCTGCACCATTCATATGTTTTCTTCTCTGAGCCCTTAATTCACTTACAATAAGAATTTAGAAAGCAAACTATGAGGAACATTATCTTCTATTTGACTTGAGAATGCTTTCAGATCTCCTTGGATTTCTGGACTTTCACTCCGTATCCATGACTTGATAGTTGGTTGCATTCTAGTCAATATGTTATATTTATCGCTTTATCTGCTCATGGTATTGGTTATGCAAGAAGAATCTGGTTACCATTGGTTGCTACTTAAAAATGATCTCAGCATGATAAATTCCCGATTTGTATCAGTATCCATATTTAGTAAATAACATTACAAACTTATAGTAATTTTATATAAATATTCATATCTGTGATAAATATATTGTTTTTTTTTCTTTATACTCTGTATTCGATCTTTTTAATTTAAAAGTTAAAAATTTGGCAGTTCTTTAAGTATGTTGCGCCTCACCATCTCGGATAATGGTTCACTTCCTAACATTCTCTTATAATAATTTGATTTAGAATGTCTAATTATCAGCATTATGGCATCATTGTTTAGTATCAGTAGTTATTGGCAGTACTTACTGCTGGTCGTCTTATATGATCAAAGGGTTGCTTTGTCATTAGAGTAACAAAATACCAAGATATTTGCACTTTATGGTTTCTTATTGTTGGTTTACATATGATCTCTTATTTTGTGCAACTTTGCAGCTTGCATTAGCCTATAATGATGCTCTAATTACCGGCAAACTGGACTGTACAAATGGAGGTATTGTTCAGACTGCATTTATAGAATCTCTCAGGAAGCGCATAGATGGAATTCTGACAGCTTCCCAGAGCCTCAAGGATAACTTTCTTAATTACATGGAAATGGGCAAGTGGCCCAGCATCCAAAATGAAAAGGGTAAGGTGGAAGCAGTCCTTCTCTCTTGGTATCTTCTGTGGTATGGTATCCCACCTCCGCATGTTGTAGCATCTGCAGTGGAGAAAATTAAACTGAAAGGCCCTATGCGTGGATCCATGGTTCCTTTGCTGCGCTTGTTGCTTCCAACAGTGCATGCCAAGGGGATTGTTGAGATTGATAAGCTTCACTTTAATTCTAGTTGCTAATAATTTTGGGGGAGAGCAAGAAGTTCTATTTGCAGACTTTCTGCAGCTCCCCGTTGAAGGAACAGTGTCTTCTGCTTTGGCTGGACGAGATAATAGACTTAATATGGGGTTCTTTGCCAGATCCAACCAGTGGGACTAAACCCCTGGTGGTTGTTATTGTATATAAATAGGATGGGTTCTATTCATATTGCTCGTATAGTGATGCAAACTTTTTCATATGGCCAGTATATGACAGATGTACACTAATGCTAAAATCATGTTCAGAATTCCAGCGTACGATGTTTTTATTGCTTAGTGCAGTAGTCTGAAATTTTTTACCCTCCGTAGAACTTTACATGCGCATTGGCAATATTCCTAACCAATGTTTCGACAAAGGAGAAAAAAAAGTAATACTAACAAATGATAAAGATAGACTATGATTCCTTTGATGCTAGGCGAGTGAAAGCTACAACTGTTGGAAATAAATTCTTTGACCGTCTGCTTTGGTCTAGCATTTCAAAAATAAAGCATCAGATGCTCTTTATAGATCATTGAGCTGGTGGTCCCTCTGCTTTTCCGTGTAATTCTGCGTCTCTTTTTTTTTTTTAACCTTTTGTCCTTTCTTCCTTTCTTTTTACTCTTTGGGGGGGCGTTCCTTGTTTTTCCATATTTTTTTTATTGTATTAAACAACTGCCAATTCTTTTTTTTTTTTATGTACAAAAAGATACTAAAGCCGACATTAGTCTAGGTTTTAAGTGGTTGTATTGTCGAGTTAAATACCTTCGAGCCAAGCCATTATATTGGGCCACCAAATAATTTTTTAAACGACAATTGTTCGGGTTTTGAGTTGACTCTAGGTGTTTTTTGGTCGTAAGGGTTAGAATCACCACTAAACTTTCCTAAAGTTTGTTTACTATTATTGTTATTCAAACTTTGCACACGTCTCTTGTTGGCTGGGTATCTATCTGCTCGGATGCTGCTAGTTGGACGTCAGTCTTTCAGCTTTCCTTTTCCTTTTTGAAGCTCTGCACACGTCTCTTGTTGACATTTGTTCGGATGCGAGATGGATGTTTTCGAACCGGAATCAAATGCGTTCACTGCCCTCCGTGCTACGACACAGCATTTAACACAAGCAGCCGGAATCTGTTGGAAAACTGTGAAGAAATTCCTACCAAATCCTTTAATTATACTTGCTAGATTGTAGTTTAGTGTTTCAGCCAAAAAAAAGAGACCGACCCCATGTATTACATCTTTATACTGCTTGCAAAATCAATTTACAGTACAAGTGAACTCATGTTTTACAAGGACCATGATGGTGGCAATGGCATTCCTAGAAACGAAACTATATTGAATTTAAATTTAATTCTTTTTTTTCCCCTTAAAACAACTCATCTAAAAATTGGAATAAAAATGATATTTTAAAAAAAAAGGTTGGCATCTCTGTACTTGTGTGGGTTGGGCCCCAAATCCCAATTATATTTTGCTACGGCCTGGACATTATTCTGGCGTAGAGGAACTCATTCCAAGTGTCCGGGACGCCCGGGAGGCACCAGTGGATGCAATCAGCATAGAGGGCTGGCTCGGCTTGCTGCTCCGGCGTCAACAGCTTCCCCTGCCGGAGAGTGTGGACCGACGTGTGTGCGTCCTTTCGGATCTCCGACAACGCCGTGATGTTGATAAAGTGCACCGGCACTCTCCTGACCAAACTCGTCATCTTGTTCGCCACCCTAAGTAAACCCCAGTCCGTGCCGACGTCCGGCTTCCGTGTCCGGTTCAACGCCGGCAGAGTCTCTAGTGCACACTTTATGCCATTTGGATTGCCCCAGCCATGAGGCCTATTGTATTGTTTAATGCAGGGGTTGTTACATGTTAGTCACTCATAGATGATATCCAAATTTGTGCAAAGATGCTAGACATAATTCTAAATAATAATCACATGATTGTTGGTAGTCTCTTGTCTTTACTCTATTTGTCGTGGCTTCATAATTGAGTCTTTGCCGGGCCCTCAATTTCGGATAAAATAATGTGGTGGAACTCAGAACGTTGGCTCCACCGTTCCAGTTTCTAAGAGATACATATACTATTCAAAACTGGTGTACCATGTGCCTTAGATTGTAAACTAAAAAACTTTTTTTTTTTTTTTTTGGTACTAGAAGAATGGTAATGCTGGGCTAGTTGGCATTCAAAGATTCTTATCGTTTTTGCCGCACAAGTGACAAGTGGAGTGTAATCTAAGAGAAATAGACTTACTTGTTATGAACTGGAGAGAAGCCCATGAAGAAGACCATTGTCTTGTGGGGATCCACATGCGTTTCCACCCAATTACCCCAAGTCCTGAGCACTCTTCTATATGCAACGGGTCTGTCAATCTCGTCGTACTTCATTGCTCCTTTAGCAAATGATCCTCTCCTATCCCACCACCAAACACCCTTAATTAATTCACAAATCCAGCAGCAGTAAAAAGTATAATCAAATGTAATCAAACCGATCGACATGGTGTAAGTGATCACAATAATTCCACTCACAAAACTTTCATCCTGCGAGTGTTCATCCACCATATGTAAGTGTTGAAGACCAAATAATCCACCCCCTCCCAGTTGACCGCGTGCTTCGCGATTGCTGCCGGCGTGATGATCCGATTCTGGATGCTGTGCATTGCGGGGTCGTCGGAGTTGGATTCCACCAAGAACGGTGCCCAATAGAATTCCACCGAAGCATTATACTCCTTAACAATTGATACCAAAAAGTAAAAAATAAACCGATCAAAATGTCACTCATTAATTAGAAGGAAAAAAAGAAAAAGTTCTAAGTATATATATTACCTCAAGTCGGAAAGTATTAAGTGAGCCATTCTTGATGAGAGTCTTCTTATCCCAAGGGACGACGGATTGGACCAAGCAAATCATTGACTCCCATTGATTCCGGTTCAAAGAGTCTCCCACAAACATGAGCCGTTTCCCCCGGAGCCTTTCCAGGAAGGCCCTCGCGTCAAACCTTCGTTCAATTTTAACCCCCCCGAGTTATACAAAATTACAAATAGGTTCGGATTTTGCAAGAACGGACCACACTTTTTCTTTAAGGTGGGGGTGGGGGGGTGGGGGGAGGAAAAGGAAATTGGACGCATACCGAGGGAGGGAGCAATCTCGAGGCTGCCATCGCCACTTCTGAAACGTGTCGTCCTTCCGGCCGTTCCTCAGGCACGTGACCTGCTCCGTGAGGAAGCCGCACTCCTTCTCCTTGTAGATCGGGTACTTGACGTCGTCGAACACCCACCTCCCGTCGAAGAGGTCGCAGCTCTCCGGCACGCGTGCCGCCTGCTCCTTCTCCTCCTCCGCCTCCGCCTTCGCCGACGAATGGACCTCCTCCTCTAATTGGGCCTCCTTCTCGGCCGGCCTCTCCAATTCCAGTACCTTACCGGGCTCTTCTTCTTGGGCCACCGCCGCCGCCGCCGCCGCCGCCGCCAGCTCGGTTTCCTGGGCCTTCCCTTTGGAGGCGAAGGAGAGGTCGGCCATGGACCTGATGTCCTCGTTATAGATGAAGGTGGCAAAGAGAAAGACGGCGAAGACGACGGCGGCGACCGAGACGTGGCCGCTCTTGCGGGAGGTGAAGGCGGAGTGCTTCATGGCGAAGGAGTCCTTCCGGCGTGGTATCCGCATGGGGGCAAAGTTGTTTAAATGGAGGGTTTTTTGGAGTAAGAGGGTACAGTGACAAGGTGGAGGAGGAGGAGGAGGAGGAGGAGGGGAGGGAAGGTGAGAGGAAGCTTTCTTGAGGTACAATCGCAATGGTTGCTTTCTTTGGTGTTGACGCCCAGGAATAGACTATAACCTGACATTATTTTGTTTTTGTACAAAATCCTATGGAGGAGGATGATGATGGAGGAAAGGTGGTGGGGTAGGGAGTAACGTGGAAGCTTAGAATAAAGGTGACGCTCTTCTTTTAATATATATTTCTCTGTTAGGTGGGGGATGCAATCAATAGGAAAAAAAAACTGTGTGTGTTTATTTTTCATACTAAATATATATATCCTTTTGTACTTAGACTTCATGTAATTTATACAAGAAATGTCCATAGAATTCAGTCTTATATTTAGATTCCTACATTTTGAATAAAATTAATAAAAAAGTATCTATAGAAATATAGGGTGTGAAAAAATAAATGTACGTACCTAAGTATATATAATTGTGGTATTACTAATAAATCTCTCGCATCAATCAATATTATTGTCTTCTACGTTGGTAGAGAAGCACATTAAAATATAGTTTCGTTTGGGAGGGATGGGATGGATATATGGAGATGATCGACCTCCTCCGAATTTATTGCGATATTAATTATATCTGCCATTTTACCAATTTCCTGACACTACTCTGAGTACCTCGCAGTTATTTATTCGTTCTCAAATTATCCGTTGGTAAAACTTACAGGTTTTTTTTTTATGAGAAGAGGATGTACGGATACTAATAGGGTAGAATTTGTCGAGTTTAAATTAAATTTGAGATTGTTTATGATAACGTAAACACAAATATGTTCATAAACGAGTTATTAGATAACATAAATTATTAAATTGTAAATATGTTTATTTGAATTCTAAATGAATTATCCGAGCTATAATACAGATTGTTGTGTTATAAATGGTTTGCCCGTATCTTTTGTTGGTTTATTCCAACTTCTTTTGCATGCATATCCCTCTAAGTTTTCTTATTTGAGTATATACTCTTCATATTATATTTTTAATAATTATGAGTTAAAATCTTAATACTTTAATCACTGAAAAATAATGCAGTAATAAGAACAAAAATATTTACGTCCTTTGATAGTTAATTTTATAACATCTTAATGAACAAAAAAAGAAAAAAAAATATGATGTCAATATATATAAAATGCTTCAAGGGATATACATATATAAATACCAACTTTGGAGTAGTAAAAGAGGGAAAAAAAAAATCCAAGAAGCAATAGCTTTTTTATATTAATATTACCAGCCAAAAGTTGTGCCTCAAAGTTAAAAAGGAGCTTCATGCAACTCATGGCATTAAGAATCTGCGTTCATTTATTTACTTACATCCATTTGGCTACAAAAAAGTTTTTGGCAGGCAGAGTGAGTGATGAAATCTTGATATTCCCAATTCCCAAATGAGAAAAATAAAAGCAAAAGATATGAAGAAGAGATCTACTATCCTTTCAGATCACTTTGGATGTAAAAGTGATGATGGCTGTCTCAACTTTGAGCCAAAATACACTTGGACCACTACACTCTTATCACTTATTGGCTCATTATTCCCAACTCTAACTCTCTAGTGTAGAGTATGACCACAAAAAGAAAAGTCAAAGCATATACTATAGATCTCTGTAGATCTAAAGATTTAATTAAAGGTACTATATATATAGTGTGTTAGTCGGTTATTAACGACTTTAATTTTTAGAATTTTTAGGTCAACTGATTATCTAATGTGATATTATTTTGTTTTCTAACTCTTAGTATAGAGGGGTTTCTTAAAAACAACATCATATATATTATTAACCTATTGTAATACAATATCTTTTTTTTTTGTTGAGTAAAATGATTATCTACTACATGAGATAGTATATTGCTTAAGAAAAGAAATTACCCACTAAAGAATTGAAGAGCCACTAGTCTTGAGTTTTGATGCATTTGACAAGTCAAACACTCACTCCACTAATGAATTGATTCACATGCATTCATACTTAAATAAATTATTAGATTGGGGTCCTCTTACCTAGATATCTTGTCCATATCATAATCATGACTAGGATGGGTCCTTCTAAACTTATAGTGGAAGAATACTATTATTTCCCATTAGGAACCACTTGTTGAAATTAGTGACTCAAGCTAGACTTATCTCTAATAACATTCACTTATGAATATATGAGTTGTTATAGCTTGCTAATTAGTTAGTTAGTTCCCCAGCTAGCTACTATATAGTCTTAACTTCTTAATGAGATCTAATATCCCAATTAACAGGTTCACCCAACTACTGTACCGCACTTTGCTAAAAAAGTTGGAAATTAGTGAAGTATAGATGAAGGAAACCACTCCTAATCGTGTTGTTAAACTCTTAAGCAAGAATAGTGAGTTGGGAGACATATTGACCCTTGAGTTAGTTGAGAGGTCTCGTTTTATGGTTTAAGGTTGCTTAGATCGATCATCATAGCTATCAATGTTTGATGAATGTCTAAAACGAAATAAGGAATAAAAAATATATGGTTTAATATATAATAAGATGATGAGTATGAGATACCAACAAAAGTTTAATGGCATATATATGATTAGCTATAAAGGCATTCTCATTATTATTAACTAATGAGGAATGGGACTACATGGTCGAAAAGTTTGTTCCTATACTGAGGAGATGTGAAGCTTCTACTGTTTAAAGTACTAATAGTGTTGATCTGTTTTTAGTTGTTTATTGAGCTTTTTTTTTTCTACCAAACTAGCATTTTTTTTTAACTTTATTTATTAAAATAAATACACTTATAGCTCTATATAAAATACTAATTTATTAAGTATTTTATTCATATAAATGTTCAACAGTTTAGTGTTTCACGTAAGACTACGGTGATACATAGTTATTTTGATATTAAGTTTAAAATTTTATATACTTAGACAAATATATTTTAAAGTATGCTAGTCTATTCCTACTCCTATTCCTATTCCTATTCCTTTTTCTTTTGGTTATTAATTGCTAGTTGATTACTTTTTGAGGAGGAGACTCGCATAATATCGTAGGGTTGGCGTACCGACATTAATATGTGGTCTGTCTCAAGTTATGAGAGTATACAGTTAATAAACTATTTGACACCAACTCAATTGACCAGTTTTTTTTTTTTGACCATATTAAATCTATCAATTATTCTTTTTACATGTCTAATCCACTCTAAAAGTGAGGTTTACCATGTCAGAAAAATCGTTAAACTAAAAAAATAACTTATACTTCAAATAAATTTAGCATTTTACGATAGCCATAGTAAAATTAGATTTATTTTGACATTAAATTTAAGGTGAGATATATTTTGATAAATAAAATTTGAGCTAGGACTTGTTTGATAAAAAATTATATAACATGACAGCCCAATTCAATAGTAATGGAATTATACATTATATATGATATTTCTTATTTATTGTAGTAGTATCGGAAGCTAGCAAATTGCATGATTTTTCTTAGGAATAGTGTTTTCAAGTATAACCGAATAAATTTAGGAATAATTTTACTTAGACTATCCGAACAAAGTGAAATTATCCCGTAAATTTATCACTCTAGTGTAGGGTGTATTAATTTCGACAAGAAATGCTTTGTAATTGAGCCTAATAGTAAACTATTTGGTACTCTAATATGAATGAATAATCCGAGCCAAATTGAGCCAGAGCTATTGCAAATAGAATCCAAATAATTTGCAATCATAGGTACTATTTGGGCAAAAATTTGATTATGGGGTTCAAAATTAGAGTTAGGAAAGATGACAAGAGGAAGAACATTTTGGCCCATTAGACCTATCCTACGAGGCCCATGGGCCAAATTATTTTCGCACTATATGATATAATAAGATGAATAGCATAAATCAAAGTTAATTTTATGGAAGGATTATACTGAGACCACTAAACTTCTATTCATTCACATTCAACTTGGTTTTTTTTTTTTTTTGTTACCCATTGACTCCTTAAACAGTAAAAAATCCCATACTTGTCACGGACTAAGTCTTTGAGATAGACAACGACCGTGCGGCTCTCAACTTCCAAGTAGCAAAATTAAGTCAGCCGTTCGCTTCACAAACGATGCACCTATTTTTAGATTGCGACAAAAAGAAGACAAGCAAAATACAATGTTTAGCAAACAAGATTGCGATTCTCTATTGATTGAAAAGGAAGTTATAAGACATGCTAACGACAAGAAATTTAAAGGGGCAGGATAGTCATCGAGGGCAAAATGAACACCATTGAACCAGTGGCACTTCGGTTGCAAAGCTGGCTCACTTAATGCTTCTCGATAGTTTATTCTCTAACTTTTTATTTTCTTTTCTTTTCTCTTAAATAAGGGTAAATTAGTCTTTATAGGGCTATGTGCATACTAGGTTTTAATAAAAGAATCTAAAAGATAATAAATGGAAATAATTAAAGAAAATCAATGGGTCTTTATGAAAATGAACAAATAGTTCAAAAAAATCTGAACATAATTATCACTTCACATATTTAACCCTCAAAATCTGGACATTTCTTGAGCAGGAATAAGTAACGTAGAGGAATGCAATATTCTACTTAATTTAGGTACTAATTTAACTACAACACGCCGATTTGGAAATTAATACATTATCTTTTATTTCCTTCTCGTTCCAAATCCCACGAACGAATTGGAAACTTTCGAGGGACTGCAATGCATATTGCTGGCTACTGTAATCCAACAAATTAATGCTGGAGAAATCGAGCAAATAAAACGAAAAATAGAAAGCTTAATTTATTTCCTGGCATGGCAATACGTGATCTATATAAGTAGGTACCAGTATAAACTTATGGACAACAACCCTAATTAGAGAGTGCTAATCTTTAGAGATTAGAAATGGCACTAAGAATACTCTTTCTTCTCGTAGGATTAACTGTGCTATTTCTTTTAAGCCATACCCATGTCGATGCTAAGTTGGACTATGGAGTGGCTCTCACCAAGTCCTTGCTCTATTTTGAGGCCCAAAGATCCGGGAAATTGCCACCAAGTCAACGCGTGCAATGGCGAGCGGATTCTGCCCTCAAGGATGGGAGTGATGTTGGAGTGAGCCCATGCATCTTTTAATCTTTCATTTGAATTTTTTTGGGGGATTTTTAAATTCTACACACTATTTTATGCGTTTATTCCAATTCATACCGTCTTTCGCTTCTCAAATTTTGAAAAAAAATATATATATAAATATACACAGGTCGATCTCACCGGCGGCTACTATGACGCCGGTGACAATGTGAAATTTGGCTTTCCGATGGCCTTCACGGTGACGCTACTATCGTGGAGCGTCGTCGAGTACGGCGCGAACCTAAAGGCAAAGAACGAGCTGTTGAACGCGTTGGCCGCCGTCCGATGGGGCACCGACTACCTTATAAAGGCCCACGCAGCACCGGAAGTCCTCTACGTCGAGGTCGGCGACGGCGACTCCGACCACGACTGCTGGCAGAGGCCGGAGGACATGACCACTCCGAGGACTTCATATAGAGTTGATGCTTCTCATCCTGGCTCAGACGTTGCAGCCGAGACTGCTGCTGCCCTTGCTGCTGCATCAATTGCGTTACGTGGATCCGACGGCCAATATGCTTCCACTCTTCTTGATCATGCAAAACAGGTGATATAATTTATTAATTTATTTATTTTAAAAAAATAAGATTATTTCATTCTTTCCAATCTTGATTGGTTTGTAATATTTGATTGTTTATTTACTTTTTGATGGGATGCAGCTGTTTAATTTTGCTCGCAATCATCGTGGTTTGTATCAGAATAGTGTTCCAGTGGTCCAAAAGTACTACCCCAACAGTGATGACAATGTAAACTTATAATATATTGATCTTTTGTGTTCTTTATACTATATTTGTAGAAAATAAGAAACCAAACCTAGATCTGAAACTATGTTTGTCAACCAATTAATATTAGTGTTTGTATTTAACAAAATGTCTACAGGATGACATGGCGTGGGCTGCAGCATGGCTATATCATGCCACCAACGACCAGACCTACCTGGACTTCCTCTCCGCCGGGAATAATGGCGGTGTCCGGTCGGGGTTCTCGTGGTACGACAAGTTCGTCGGTGCACAAACCCTAATCTCAAAGGTCTCTCTCTCTCTCTCTCTCTCTCTCTCTATATATATATATATATATATCCAAAATTATTTCATTGTTGATCACATTCTCATACTTGTATATATTATCTCAAATTTGTAGCTAGTCTCGGAAGGAAAGGTGCCAAATAATGGACCATGGGCCCAGTATAAGAGCAATGCAGAGCAATTCGTGTGCTCTGTGGTCCAGAAGGGCAGCAACAATGTTAAATTGAGCCCAGGTGGAATGTTATGGTGGCAACCGTGGAACAATTTCCAGTACACCACCTCAGCAATGCTGGTCCTGGCGGTGCACGCCGACCAGCTGGCGGCGGCCGGCGGCACACTGCAATGTCCCGGCGGCAATGTCGGCCCCCAAGATATAATCTCGTTCATCGGATCACAAGTGGATTACATCCTTGGTGCAAATCCTAAGAAGATGAGCTACATGATCGGGTTCGGACCCAGCTATCCTGTTCAGGTGCATCATCGGGGTGCATCCATCGTGTCCATAAAATCTAACGGCGAATTCGTATCATGCAAAGATGGATACTCCTGGTTCAATAGGAATGAGTCGAACCCTAATGTCATCGACGGTGCAATTGTCGGCGGGCCGGACGATAACGACGCCTACAATGACTTCCGACCAAACTTTCAGCAAGGCGAGGCGACTACGTACACAACCGCACCTCTAGTTGGTGTGCTAGCAAGGATTGCATGAGTTCATGATGGTTTTTTTTTTAATTCATAAAAATTTTATATTTAAAATTATGATATATATTATTAGTCCGTTACTAACTACTTCGCATGCACTATATGGTAATAAAATAAAATAATAATAAATTGAAGTTATTTTTATATAGAAGAATTACAGGGAGACCCTTGAACTTTTGTTCATTTCTTCGTGAGACTTGTTTTATTGTTGTACATATTGACCCATAAAACTACGGACAATCTCTCTTTGATAGTGTTAAAAAACATGAAATACTATTTACTTCCATTTTTTTCGCTAGAATAAGAGTAAAATAATTATATTAAGAATTAAAACTGATCATATGACACTTACATGCCATTTTTTTAATAAAAAAATCTAAAACATAATAAATTGAATTGAAAATTTGAAGATTTTCGTAATTAAAGAAAATCAATGCGACAAAAAAAATATATGATTATCACTTTATATATTTAACCCTCTAATCTGGACATTTCTTGAACAGGAACAGGTAATACATAATAATAGGAAGAGCAATGCTATATTCTACTATAGATACTAATTTAATTACAACACACCAATTTGGTAATTAATGCATTTTCTTTTCTTTCCTTCTCTTACCGAATCCCACGAACGAATTTGACACTTCCGAGGGACTTCAATGCATACTGCTGGCTACTGAAAGTCCAGCAAATTATTGCTGGAGAAATCGAGCAAATAAAACTAAAAATAGAAAGTTTAATTTATTTCCTTGATGAATCTATCATCCATGGCAACATGTAATCTGTATAAGTAGGTCGTAGAATAAACTTATGGACAACAATCCTAACTAGAGAGTGCTAATCTATAGAGATTAGAAATGGCACTGAGAGTAGTCTTTCTTCTTGTAGGATTTGTGCTATTTCTTTTAAGCCATAGCCATGTCGATGCTAAGTTAGACTATGGAGTGGCTCTCACCAAGTCCTTGCTCTATTTTGAGGCCCAAAGATCCGGGAAATTGCCACCAAGTCAACGAGTGCAATGGCGAGCGGATTCTGCCCTCAAGGATGGGAGTGATGTTGGAGTGAGCCCATGCATCTTTTAATCTTTCATTTGAAACTTTTTTGGGATTTTAAAATTCCACGCCCTATTTTATGCGTTTAGTCCAAATCATACTGTCTTTCGCTTCTCAAATTTTGAAAAAAAAAATCTGGTTGTAAATTTATTCCTACACAGGTCGATCTCACCGGCGGCTACTATGACGCCGGCGACAATGTGAAATTCGGCCTTCCGATGGCCTTCACGGTGACGCTACTATCGTGGAGCGTCGCCGAGTATGGCGCGAACCTAAGGTCAAAGAACGAGCTGTCGAATGCGTTGGCCGCCGTCCGGTGGGGCACCGACTACCTGATAAAGGCCCACGCGGCACCCGAAGTCCTCTACTTCCAGGTCGGCGACGGCGACTCCGACCACAATTGCTGGCAGAGGCCGGAGGACATGACCACTCCGAGGACTTCGTATAGAGTCGATGCTTCCCATCCTGGCTCAGACGTTGCAGCCGAGACTGCTGCTGCCCTAACTGCTGCATCAATTGCGTTACGTGGATCCGACGGTCAATATGCTTCCACTCTTCTTGATCATGCAAAACAGGTGATATATAATCATTTAAAAATAATAATTATTATTATTATTATTTCATTCTTTCCAATCTTGATTGGTTTATTATAATTTTGATGGCATGCAGCTGTTTGATTTTGCTCGCAAACATCGTGGTTTGTATCAGAATAGTGTTCCAGCGGCCGGGAAGTCCTACGCCAGCAGTGGTGACGATGTAAGTTTATAATATATCGATCGTTAGACCTAGATCTCAAAATATGTTTGTCAACCAGTTAACATAAAATCTTAAGCCGTTAGGTAGCGGAACGAACAATTAATAGTAGTGTTTATATTTAACATATATAATGTCTACAGGATGAAATGGTGTGGGCTGCAGCATGGCTATATCATGCCACCAACGACCAGACCTACCTGGACTTCCTCTCCGCCGGGAACAACGGCGGTGTCCGGTCGGCCTTCTCCTGGGACGACAAGTTCGTCGGTGCACAAACCCTAATCTCAAAGGTTTATATCTATATATATTACCAAAACTATTTCATGTCGATCGATCGATCACATTCTTACTTGTATATTTCCATGTTACAATCTCAAATTTTGTAGCTCGTCTCGGAAGGAAAGGTGCCAAATAATGGACCATGGGCCCAATATAAGAGAAATGGAGAGCAATTCGTATGCTCAGTGGCCCAGAAGGGTAGCAACAATGTTAAATTGAGCCCAGGTGGAATGCTATGGTGGCAACCGTGGACCAATTTCCAGTACACCACCTCAGCAATGCTGGTCCTAGTGGTGCACGCCGACCAGCTGGCGGCGGTCGGCGGCGCACTGCAATGCCCCGGCGGCAGTGTCGGCCCTCAAGATATAATCTCTTTCGTCGAATCACAAGTGGATTACATCCTTGGTGCAAATCCAAAGAAGATGAGCTACATGCTCGGGTTCGGACCCAGCTATCCTGTTCAGGTGCATCATCGGGGCGCATCCATCGTGTCAATAAAAGCTAATGGCGAATTCGTCTCATGCAAAGGTGGAACCTTCTGGTTCAATAGGAACGAACCGAACCCTAATGTCATCGACGGTGCAATCGTCGGCGGGCCGGACGTTAACGACAGCTACAATGACTCCCGATCAAACTTTCAGCAAGGCGAGCCGACTACTTACATAACTGCACCTCTTGTTGGTGTGCTAGCCAGGATTGCATGAGTTCATAATCTTGTCACAATTTTGTCTGTCGATCTATGTCATAAGAACTTCAGATTTGGTTGATGATAGGAAGTGCATTTAACAAGATCACCAGGTTTATTTTTCAAAAAATAATTTAATGGGATAAACAACTTTGGTTGGTTGGTGAGAGGTAACATCAAGAGTACAAACGAAACCTAACACATGCTATGATCTCGATCTACAATGCATAATGCATGCCTAAAGAACAATTCACATGAATGCTTGATAGGAGCAGCAACGACCAACTTTAATAGAGTTTTTGATTAATTAGCCTATAGTACGCTTTGATACTTAAAATACAAATAAATTTAGGTAAGTTTTGCCACGTCAACTTTAGCTTAAGAAAACCGTTGAAGCAGACAATTTATTAATTGACTTTTAGTAAACCGAAAACCTATTTGTATTTATTAGACGCTCTCTAGTTTATCGATTTTATTGAGCTAGCTAGTTCTAAAGTAATAAAATTTCCCTAAATTTGTATTTAAATTTTAAAGTAAATTAAGTGCATAGAAAAATGGCAGCAGATTTAAAATAGTCAAAACTCCATTTTTAATGTATCTAATAACAATTGCCAACGTGAAACATTTGAACAGCACTTCAAAAGATTCGAATAATTGGTATGATCGATGGTGGGGCCAAACATTATTATCCTACCTTATTGTTCTTATGACTTAAAATGTACCTTTTTTTTTCTTCTTCTTATGTAATTCTATGTTAACCTTATTCGAGTGAAATGACCAATGATTTATACCACTTTGGCCATACTCTATTGGCAAGAATGCAAAATAGAACTCTCTCATATCTCCCATGGTTTTGTTTTTGCTTTCCAATAATTAGTGCAACTTTTGTTTGTCATGAGATTTAAATTCGTCGCCAAGCACTTTGGAGCAGCATTTATTAGGATACTAATTATTACCAAACCTTTTTTTTTTTAAGAGAAATGTAAATATCGAATCTGAAAACTCTTGTAAAATAATGACATAAAACTTTACTGCTAACTGAGCATTATCCCATTGATACCAAAGTACAATTATTTCACAAAAATATATGAGATTTGAGGACAACGGTGTTCACCGGAGATAGTTAAATGGGTTTATATAATATAAATACTTTAATATTTGAATCTCAACATTCAAATTTTAATTACTTAGTTATGGTCCCCATAAAAAAGTTACACTAGAGTAACATTATTCCTGCAGGAATAGGACAAAGCTACCCCGTTCAATTGGAATTGAGCATGATCAATGATGACATGCACTGTCATCATCGACCTGGCATTATTCGGTGATCCATAGGTAGATTGTAGGTCGCATTAATGGCTCTTAATTAATAACACAATGGTATATATATGCATAACTTATGAATCTTTTATTTCATGAAAAGAACTTAATCAATTCAGCTTTGTACTTTAGTTAGGATATATAGAGTTAGAAAAGTCTAAGACGTCTCTCAAGTCTTACAACTTTTTACAATTACTTTATTATTTTATTTTACTTTTAGTCTTAACAGACGTCATCTAGATCTAGATAGGTGCAAATTGTTTTCTTTTTTTTTTTTAAGAAAAAAGATAAAGAAGAGTTCGAGGCAACTTGGAAAATAACATCGAGATATAATATAAGGGCAAAGGTAGAAGTAAACCTTTTATTAAGGTGATTCCTTTTTCATTAATTTAGTATACCAAGACCTTGGTCTTATCTTGAATGTGGCTTGCTATTAGTTTTTCAATTAGTTAAAGTTAAAACACAGTCGACTTCTTTACACTGCATATGAATAGATAAGAGTACCCTCATATAGATACGAGAGTTTAACCATAGTCTATCAAGAATTAATAAAAATATATTGCCCTAATATTTAAGCATTGAGAAAAGGAAAAGATATATCCAAAAGGTCACCTAGAACAACAGTTAAACAAGTCTGATCGGCTATCCTATCCTCCAAGTAATTCAATGATCAAAACTTAGACTAAGTCTATCAGTACTTGGGAGGGTAGTAGAACTAAACATTGTAACCTAAACCAAGTTAAATGGACGATGCCACGTCAAATTGAGATAAGGAGTTGTACTGATGTCCCAATCAATAATAGGTGGCATCTTTTGGCAGGACATACATATGAGCCGAGATTCAACTGGGGGCCAAACAAATCAAACCTAGCTAGACATTGACAGTTCTCCAAGTTGTTGCCCTTTGCACCACACAACTGGAGGAGTTTTGCCGTGCAAACAACTGCAGATCGCCACAATTGCCTTGTCAATGTCACCAGAAAGTAACCCTTCTTTGTTTATATATATATACACACTCATATTTACGTAAGGAAAGTTGATAGGCTAAGCAAGTGCATGCACTCACGATCTTCATGTGTTCTTTCTTATATATACATATGTGTGTGTGTGTGTGTGCGCGAGTTAATATAAAGATGTGAGAATTGTACTAATGATAAGATACAATGTATTCACATCATTCAGTGATCTGGAAGTGGAGTTACATTTGGAATTATACATCTCAGAATAGGGACCATTTGGGTCCGTAGGAAGTTATTGGGTTCAAAGATAAAAGGACGGCCAAAAAAGTGATGCCTTACCAACTCGACTACATCTCGATTATCTTTTAAGTTATTCTCCTCCGTCTTTTGGTAGTCAAAGCTTGTTACTTTCCAAAGATTAATCTTGATCTTGGAAGTAATTAAAGTCAAGATAATGTATGTAACCTAGTTAGAAATATCTCCAAACAAATTAAGGGTACGTACATGCCTTGAAAGATTCTGAACGTGATATTATCCACGTCCACATGTGCATCCATATCCACAACCCTATCCCATATTTCCATTAAACTAGGATAAAGTTTAAATGCAGTTCATCAAACTATTTTTTACATTTTATAAGTTAGAATCTACAGCGTGGCATGAACTGGAAGCATCTCTCTCTCTCTCTCTCTATGAGAAAGAAAGAAAGAAAGAAAGAAAGAAAGAAAGGAAATGACGAGATCCTATCCCCGTATATCCTATCTCGGATCTCCCACTATTCGACGAAGTTATTGGAGCAGGGTGGACCCCACACCGTGGCGGTAGCCCGCGTCCCCAGGGCCGCAATAAGATCATCCGTTGCCATGTTGGGAGGTTTTAAAATAGCCTGTGCACCGGGCCCCACGCTGAGTCAGCTATTTTGACACGCCGAAACGGATAATGCCGGTTCCCGGTCATTATCCGCTTGGACACGCGGCGTCGCTTGGCGCGCTCACTTCGCTGTTGCCGGTCCTGCCAATGAGCGGTGCCATCTTACGCATCCCTACGCGATGATGCGTCGCCGCTCCCGGGGCTATATATAGTGGGGGGTTGCACTTGGAGAGGACTTATCGAGCTCGTATCCACGGATAAACTTATCCCTGTTTCCCCCCTCCCCCGCCTTATTATCGAGATCCCTATTCCCCCATTCCCCTCTTCTTTTCCTCTCCTCTCTCTCTCTCTTTCTCTCTCTGTCTGTCTGCAATCAATCATGTGTGGAATACTGGCAGTGTTGGGTTGTTCGGATGATTCCCAAGCCAAGAGGGTTCGAGTGCTCGAGCTCTCTCGCAGGCAATCATCTAACTATCCATCTTATAATTCCCTTCATACGTTAATTGTATCGGTCATTTGGGAGGATTAGGTTTACTGTACCACAATAACATTAGCTCTAGACGTGATAAACTTTTAATTCTATTTTAATTCAATGATTGACATTTTGCAGGCTAATTATTTTCTTACTATTACTTTCTTGTTACTATTTGGAGGGTTCGTTCCCAGGAATCAGAAAGAATCCCAAATGGATAATAATGAGAATGAGAATATTTGCTTTTTGACCCCCTCTGTTCTGGATTTTTTATGCAATCGGGCTCATTATGTGGACCACCAACTATAATAATATCTCAGGAAAGTTATTAATTATGTGTTATGGAACCCTTCTGCTTCACATGCAAGGTAAACTATAAAAGAAATGGCGAGATTTTGTACTTTTAAATTAGAAGACAGAGCCCCACTTGCACATCATAGAGTTGACCTCCATGAATGATGCAAAATATTGAACATGATGCTCCGTCTTTGTGAAATAAGAATCTTGTCAATTTGTTCATCAACACAATTAATATTGTAAATATCTCTATCTGGTCAAGATTATAGAAAGTAGAAGAGGAATTGTTCATAATTTTGTTTTTACTGTTTGTTTTTCAGTTTTTTAGTAGTTAATGAATTGATGATTTAGCAAAGGTGTTGTTCTTGAACAGGTTAAGGCATCGAGGGCCAGATTGGAGTGGGCTGCATCAGTATGGAGATAGCTACTTAGCTCATCAAAGACTAGCAATCATTGATCCTGAATCTGGAGACCAGCCCCTGTATAATGAAGACAAATCCATCATTGTGACGGTAAAGAGTCAAATTCGTTATGAGCATTTCTCTTATGCTATGCGCCTAAATAAAACAAAAGTGGAGAGATCTATAACACTTGAAAGATTATCTATTTTGACTTGTTTGATAAGGTTAAAAAAAATAGTGTAACGCATGTAGAAACACAGTAATTCTCTGCTTCAGAATAGAACAGGAAGCACAAGTCTCTGTCGTTTGGATAGAAGGTGATTTATATGTAAATTTTGAGCTGGCTTGAAGAAAAAATTGTGCCCTTGATGCATGATTTTCTCTTGTTCTTAGCTGGTGTGACGAACGGTCCTCAAATTTAATATATTTGTTAGTTACAAAGAAGATGTTGTATCTGAGGTCAGCTTTTCTTTTAGGATATTAAAATAGCACCACGAAATTTAATAGCTCATCATCTTACCTTGTGTCTTGTGACACTGTTGTATTATATAATACTAAACCAACTATTTTTTTTTTCTTCCAACAAGGTACGCAGAAATAAGTTCAAGAATAGTACAAATATAGTCTGTTAAATTGAGATTACATGGTTATTTTGTGCCTTTTATTTTTGAGTTAATGTTTAGTGATTAAGGAAAGTCTGCCTGCATAATAGGTGAATGGGGAGATTTATAATCATGAAGAACTAAAGAAAGGTTTGGCTGGTCACAGTTTCTGGACAGGAAGTGATTGTGAAGTTATTGCTCATCTGGTGAGAAATTTTTTATTCATGTTCTTCATTTTGGATGGAATCCGCACATTAAAAAGTGGATCAATTATTCTTTGCCGTGTTTGGAACATGAGAATCTTTATTTTTATTCATCTTTCATATTTTGTTTCTTTTAGATTTGCTGGAAGTCCTACCTTACATGTCTTAATGATAGTTCAGTTCTCAGATGTCTTATTCTTCTTGCTTGCTTCACACTTTTCTGTAGTATGAAGAACATGGAGAAGAATTTATTGATATGTTGGATGGGGTCTTCTCATTTGTGTTGCTGGACACACGTGACAACAGCTTTATTGCTGCTCGAGATGCGATTGGAATCACTCCCCTCTACATAGGATGGGGACTTGATGGTAATTCACAAGATTCTCCTCTACGTTTTATCTTTTCTCTTTGATGCCTTTTCCAGTGTAGACTTTGAGATTTCTTCGGTTTTGTTCAATTAGTACAGCATTAAAACCTTGCTAATGTATTACTGATAAAAAAATTCTTGTCATGCCATCCATAGGCTCTGTTTGGGTATCATCCGAGATGAAAGGATTAAATGATGACTGTGAGCATTTTGAGGTCTTCCCTCCTGGTCACTTGTACTCTAGCAAACAAGGCGGTTATAGGAGATGGTACAACCCTCCCTGGTATGCAGAAGTCGTTCCGTCTGTTCCATATGATCCCCTTGTTCTGAGGGAGGCATTTGAGAAGGTAAGATTATATAACTAGAATCAAATAGTGATAGCATCTAAATCTCTCCCACGGATACTAACAGTGAAGTTCTTTCTCTGAGATATAATTAACATGTTTAATGAAATTAACTGTCTTGATAATTTATGCAGGCTGTCATCAAGAGGCTTATGGCTGATGTTCCTTTCGGAGTTCTGTTATCTGGTGGCCTTGATTCATCGTTAGTGGCTTCTATTGCAGCGCGCCACTTTGCTGGAACCAAAGCAGCTGAGAAGTTTGGCAACGAGCTCCAATCCTTCTGTGTTGGCTTAGAGGTCCCTCATGCTGTTCTTTTGGTGGATCTTATACTTTGCAAGAGTATGAAAGCTCTTGAATTTTTATGACACCCCTTTTTTTTTCTTGCAGGGCTCACCTGACTTAAAGGCTGCGAGAGAGGTGGCCAAGTATCTGGGGACTGTCCACCATGAGCTTACCTTCACTGTTCAGGTAATGGATATTTAATTACTTTGCTTTGCACCTCACCGCTCATAAATGCAACTATTTTGAACGGCACAAGTTATTGTTTTTTCTTCAAATTGACAGGAAGGAATTGATGCCATTGAGGATGTGATCTATCATACTGAGACATACGATGTAACCACTATAAGGGCTAGCACACCCATGTTCCTTATGTCTCGTAAAATCAAGTCTCTAGGGGTTAAGATGGTGATCTCTGGGGAAGGTTCAGATGAGCTTTTTGGAGGGTATTTATATTTCCACAAGGCTCCTAATAAGGAAGAGCTCCATCGTGAGACCTGCCACAAGGTGGAGGACTAAGCCTTCATGGTTTATTAATTTATTTAGAACTTCCTTCCTAGAAAGTGGTTGTTGTCTCATATTACGACTGCCATGCCAATTTGATGATGGTGTTGTACTTGTATGATATAATTCACAGGTAAAAGCCCTATACCAATATGACTGCTTACGAGCTAATAAATCAACATCAGCCTGGGGTGTGGAAGCTCGCGTGCCTTTCCTAGATAAGGAATTCATTAACGTCGCGATGAGCATTGATCCTGAGTGGAAAATGGTAAATTCAAATAGGCCACCATCCATAACAGTGTAGCGTTTTAACTTTTGACTGGATATTTCGAATATTACAAATTTCTTGTTATATTCAGATCAAGCCTGATCTTGGTCGTATCGAGAAATGGGTATTGAGAAAGGCTTTTGATGATGAGGAGAAACCCTACCTACCCAAGGTCTGCTAGTTATTTATGCCTCGGTACTTTTTTTTGAAAAAGATTGATAATTTGGACTTGGTACTTATTCATCAAGTCTTTCTTCTCTGCAGAATATTCTGTATAGGCAGAAAGAGCAGTTCAGTGATGGTGTTGGATATAGTTGGATTGATGGACTGAAAGCACATGTAGCAAATCATGTAATTATCAATCAAATTAAACCTTTTACTAACAATCTCTTCAATGAATCACTGAATTGCTATTCTATGACCTCTCATGTGATTGATGTTCATGTACGTTTCAGGTGACTAATAAGATGATGCTGAATGCCAAGAATATTTACCCACACAACACACCAACTACAAAAGAGGCATACTACTACAGAATGATCTTTGAAAGGTTCTTCCCACAGGTAATCAATCCGAGACACTAATTCACATGTCAAATGTTCTGCTTTACTTAAAAACATTATTCTTTGTCCGTAAATTGATTTCAATCTATCTGATTGCAGAACTCTGCGAGGTTGACGGTTCCTGGAGGTCCAAGTATAGCTTGCAGCACTGCCAAGGCTATTGAGTGGGATTCGCAGTGGTCGGGCAATCTTGATCCCTCTGGCAGAGCTGCTCTTGGTGTTCATCTCTCAGCCTATGATCTTCCATTACCAGCTTCTCTCTCCACAGGCAACAGCCCTTCAAATATCATTAACAAGAAGACAAGGATGGACGAAGTGAAAGCTCCAGAGCTCATCATCACTTCTTAATCCTTGGTTGAGACTTGGGATTCTCAAGTTAAAAGTTGTGTGTGATCAATGTACTACGTATATAGTAGAGTGTATGCAGTTTCCATACTGCGTACGTGAAGTGCATCAGAGAGAAGTCGTGTGTCATCTGAATTGTGTTTTGTTTAGCTATTCCGTCTTACGATTAGGCTCAAAGAAGTTGAATCCATGTACTGGGTCCAGACTATTCTATATAATTTCAATTGAGCTTTCTTTAACTCTTCGTCGTACAATTCGCGATACTTACTGGATCAGATTAAGATGAACATGAACACAAACTAGAAGAATTTACAGACTAATTAACCTAGTAAATAACTTCTTTACGCACTACTAATGATATTTTTTCAAGAAGATTGGAAGAAGAGAGCAGTATAAAAGAGCTGGTTCCAAGTATCCGGTAGACCCGGGAGGCACCAATGGCTGCAGTCGGCGGAGCGGTCGGGGTTCGCGCGTTGCTCCGGCGTGAGATCGCCGCTGTAAATGGAGGGATGCCCATCTTTCCTGAGCTCGGAGAGGGTGGTTATATCAAGCAAATAGGCCGGGAATTGCATGGATTTGATCACTCCTTGTAAGACCCGCATCTGATCCGGGTACGCGCCCGAATAGTTGAACCCGGCTACCGGGACCGTCTCTCCGAAGCAGTTCTTCGATACCGGGTTGCTCCACTCCGTCGGGCTGGGATCCGATTTGAGTATCAAAAATCCAAATCCAATAGGGAAATATATATATATATATATATATATATATATATAATTCTAATTCTTGTACTTTTGAATACGACATTGCTCGTGACGCATGACATGTGTTTTTGCCGTGTTAGACAGCTCATGACATGTGGTACTCGCTCCATGCCAAAGAAAAAAAAAAAAAAATACCCCCTCACCTTTCATATTTTTTACCGGGATAATGTTATGTTCTTTTTCCTAATCATATATATATATATATATATCACACCTTTAACTCTCGCATATTACCTTTTAAATTATGAAAACTACTAGTAGATAAATAGAGACAGAGAGATAGTTACTTGTAATGGGTGGGGGAGATGGACTGGAAGAAGACACTCGTCCTGGTTCTATCAACATTGAGATCCACCCAGTTAGCCCAAGTGCTCATCCCTCTCTGGAAAGCTACCAATCGGTCCATGTCCACGTAGTATCCTCCACCATCTCCCATGTATTCCCACCTGCAGCAAATCCATCTATTTAGTTCCCCCCTAAACCCTTTAAACAAAGTACATGATCTAATAGAGCATTAGATCTTTCTTTTATCTGCAGGAAATTTCTGCAGAAAGGGCCATTACGTTACGTATAATCCTAAACTTGGAAGCAAACGAATACCCTTGAAGAGCTCCTCTGTGGGTCCACCAATGGCCAGAATTAAAGGACAAAACATCCACACCTCTCCAAGCATTGCCATTCCCAGATATGTCATCTAGCCTAAGTATCCTCTTGCCTTGCACTACATCAATGTCCACAAGATAAGGTGCTCTATAGAACGAGATCATTACGCCGTATTCCTATCCAAAAACAAACCCAATTGTTGTTAGATTAATGAACTGGTCTTCCAAGTTAGTAGCACGTAATTATTTAAAGATCATACCAAGAACTTGTAGGTATAGAGAGGATCTCTATTGACTATCTGCGTCTGCGACTGTGGCACGGCGGAGTGAAGCATGCAGATTAGAGACTCCCATTGGTTCCGGCCGAGCGAGTCGCCGACGAACATTATCGTCTTTCCTCTCATTCTTGTCAAGAAATTAAGCCCATCAAACCTATAGTACGAAAGCATTACATTTAAAAGCTTAAGCTGTTAGTAACAGACCCAACCCAGCAATAGCAATGTATACGAACCTTGGGAGATCGCAGTTGGCGGGCTTCCATCGGTACCGGAGGTAGTCGGAATCCGGCCTCCCGTACAATTGGCAATTGAACTCTGGATCAATAACAGGGCAGCTCAAGGCCTGGTACACCGGATACGTGTCGTTACGGACCCAACTCCCGGAGAAGATGTCGCACGCCGGCTGGTTGGTGACTAAGCCCGGCCGCGGCTTCTGCACGCCGTCATGATGTTTAAATAGGCCCACGGGCGACGCCGACGAACCCGATAAGGTCTGGAGGAGGAGAAGAGGCAGCAGAAGAGTTGAAATGATCCAATCCTCATAACCCATGAGAAAGGAAGAGGAGAACGCAAGGAGAGGGAGGAGGAGATCTAAGGTTGTGTGTTTCTTCCCTGCAACTTATGTTGCAAGTTGTTCGAAGTGTGTGTGTGTGTGTGTGTGTGTGTGTGTGTGCGCGCGCGCGTGTGTGCGTGTGTGGAGGCGGTAGCTGCATGTGAAGTTTGCTGGAGGATTCACGTGAGGTGATTTAAGGGAAGGTTTTTGTTATTTTTTTTCTCTAAAGAATTAATTGGTTGGTTTCAGGAAGAAGCTCTGGATTCTTTGCTTTTTGACGTATGTTCGAAGTTTGGAAATCAAGGAGACAAGAGGATATATTGCACTAATATAAATGTCAAGTGGACGCTGTGAAGGATAGGGTCATAGGGGATTCTTTATTCTCTTTTACAGTGGGTGGGATAAGTTTTTCCTTGTTCAAATAATTTAATCAATTGTCCATTACTTCACCACAACTTTCATGGAAATTTCTTACACATCATTACAAGCTTCATACAAGGAAAGAGTACCAATCTCATCAGAGATTGCAGTGGGCCCACTGATCTAATAGTACTTCAGCTGCCATGGAGATTCTTTTATGATAGTGAGGACTTTAATCTCTTAACTTTCTATTATATATATATATATATTCTATTCCCACTTTATTTGCTCAAGTTGAGAAAGAACATACACAGAGGTGATAAAAACAAGTATACTTTTCTTGGCAGAGGCACGCTGAGAAGCATTCCCTTTTTATCTTCTGCTTTTGTGGTTGCTTTTGGTTTCTGGATTCTTTTGTACAAACCTTCAAAAGGGATGAGAAGCATAAAGTGGTTGCATAAGGTGCTAAGTGAAGGCAAGAACCTGCTCCAATAATGAGTGGAGTTGTGACTCAAAGTTTTGGGACAAGTTATTCTTACACTATCTTCCCATTTTGCTTCAAAAGGATGCTTCAAATGTCATATGTTGTCAACTTTCATGAATCATTTTGCACATAAATTATATACTTTTGTGCCTTCTATCAAATAAATTTTATAGACTACCAATTATAACATCTCACAGCCTGAATTTGAACAGTTTCCATATCACCATTTGGACTACATGCAGTCTACACATGCCTTCCCCTATTACTATACATAATGAAACAAATAAGACAAGTATTACAACAACTTGCTGGATTTGTCTCTAATCCAGTGAGCTGTCATCAAGTGCAGGTAAACATTTCCTTATAACTTCAGCAGCTTGTTCCAGCTCCTCTTCTGAAATGATCAATGGAGGCACTAGCCTTACAATATTCCCTTTCCCGGCTGTCAGCACCAAAAGGGCAGCATTCCTGTATGCATCAATGAAGGAAGACGATTGAACATCAAGTTCGATTCCAATAATGAGGCCAAGCACCCAAATTTCTTCCACACGTGGATCAGCCTTGAGCTTCTGAGTTAGTAATTCTTCCAAGTAGAGATCTTTCTTAGTCACAAGAAGCCAGGTTCCCGGATTTTATCTAGCAAGGCGAGGGACGCATGACATACAAGAGGCCCTCCAGCAAAAGTGTTACCATGATAGCCGGAGCTTATGGCAGCAGTAATAAACCTATTGTCAGTATGAAAAAGAGCATCATTAGAGAGATTATAGCATTCTTCTTTGGACGATCTTCTGCTAACAGATTCCAGTCATGAAATTCACTCTCGCTGGTAAAAAGGAGACGCATCTTTATCAACTTCATCAAAGTTACCAGACCAACAAAAAGAACAGCAAATAATGGTTGTGATGTTGTGCAGCATGAACGGCGCAAACATGGATCTTAGAACTACAACCACATGCTTTAAAAGAATTTTCTAATCCCGGAAATCAGTAAAATTTCTGGAAGCATAAAAACTGTATAACGTCTACTACTGGTCAAGCTTGACAATAGCAAACATCAGGTGCTTATCAGATTATTTTGTCGACTATCATCTGGAAGCCGCCTAGAAAAAGAGATCTTCACTTTCACCATGAATAAACTCCACACAAACAGCTGCTGTTTTCCCTGATCTTATCACGCTTTCGGCTTCCTCTATATTCCCACATTCTATGAATATCAACCCTGGCATTGTAGGTTTGAGAGGTAGTCGATAATTTTCTTTCTATTGTCCTTCCATGGAAACTATTGGTAAAAGCAATAAACTCTTAGCAGGATATTCATCATTTGCATGTCTAAATCTTTGGAACTTCCTGACAAAGTTTATAGACGCTTCCTTAGCTTCTGTTCCAGAGTTGGTGAAGAATATGCGAGTGTCATCTACAGAGGCATGATAATTGCATGTTCCACACCAGAGGAAGGACAGTCAAACATGGATAGTTTGAGGAACTAAATCTCATGCGAGATTCCTTCAAAATTTCCTCGCAACACAACAAAAACTGCATCTATTAAAACTTATAATCCAAAATAGTGGACCAAATCAACTACGAATTAATGACAAAAAGGAATCCAACAACTAGTACCACTAGAAGCCATGCATGAGAACCATAATCCATATTTCTATACTAATCATCACGCTGTTCTAAATAGACAATTTTCAGCTCTCCCATCAAGAATCCATTCATAAGAAAAACCTAAGCATTGTCCACTACCAAAATGAGAAAAAGGGAAAAAAGAAAAAAAAATCTCACCTGAGGAACTGAATACAAGACATTGCTGACAAGCGTAAGAGTATTAGCCTGCTCGATCACCGCCTTCACCCAATCCCGATCCAAGTGCCCGAGCGGGTTCAGGGCAATACCGGCCGTCATGTTCAAATACTCCCTCCCATCAACACCATAGAGCTTGCAACCCCGATTACATTCCAACACCACCGGTGCGCGAGCGTACGTGCCGACAAAGACTCTCCTTTCCAATTTCCACCACCTCTTCGCTGACCGGTGACACCGACTTCTTTTCGCCTCCGAGAGGAGGCAGGAAGAGACGCTCGAAATGCGGACTCCAAGTAGAGATCTTTTCCCTCTCCCCCTAAAAACTTAAAAGATGTGAGGGAGATCAGTGGATGGAGCAACGGAGGTCGTTTGGAAGGCTTGAAGGGAATCCATGTCTCTTGTCGCCCCCTAAGAATCTTTCTTCACCGAGGAATTAATTCTATTACGCTTGAAGGGAACCCATCCATGTCTGTTGTCATCTCTATTAGAATCGGTAAAGTAAAATTTCATATCTCCTCATTCTCGTGCTCACTAACTTAATCCGTTTCAAAATCATATAAATAAAAGCTTTTCTTTTCTTTCTCCTCCTGAAAATATAGGAGCCAATAAATAAGTATCATCATCATCAAGCACTAATGTAATTATTTCATATTTTTATACATAAAATTATTATTTAATTACTATGATTTAGTTATAATTGTTATTATAACGTCTTAATGGTGTGATTATTAATCTTTTATAATTTTGTGCTCGACTTTTTGTAACTTGGTAACATATATTTAAGACAAATATCTCAGAAGTATAGAAAATAAACTCTATTCATTTTCGTAAATTTTAAAAAAGAAGGTATTTTTTTAATTATTTCTTAATTAAATTTTTATTTAGCATTTTAATTAATTTTAAACGTAATAAAAAGAAATTCTGGTGAGTCATGTCTTGGCCCGTAAAAATTCCGATTTTTATTTGCATGAAGGAAAAACCGAACACCAATACCGAATAGCCCTCCAACAACAGTGCTTACAGGCTTCAGTTACAAAATATACATCAAGAATGTACTTTTCAAAACCTAGATCGATCGCATCTGCCACAAGTCCTGCACTTTGGGCTACATTGGAAAATTGAACATACGAGTAGGTCCTTGATGGATCAGCCAATCAGAACATTGAACAGACAAGTTGGCACTGTTACAGAAGGTCGATTGCTTGCAAGTATAACCTGTAAATTTCTTCAACACATCACTTATCCCTGCATCAGAATTTCCCAATTCAAACGGGTACAGGTTTACAGCTTTTGGAATGGGGTTTCATGTAAAACAAAGAAAAAAGCAAATACTTGTGATGCAGGAGATTTTGTGCACTTCAATACAGCAGCTCCTCAAAAACAGGATCTACACTTTGTCCCCACTTTCCATGGTATAATTCCAAAAGATTCTCAGCTGGTGTTACCCCTGCCATAAGATTATTTTGAAAATTGAGATGGTGAAATCCAAACATCATCCCAAACCAGTGAATTGTGCTTCATTAATAAGATCGATAGAATAATTACCTGTTCTAACCACTTCAGTGACTTCTTTTAAAAATCCACCCTCTTTGTAACCTCTTCTTTCCAATCCATCCTGTATTATTGTAAGAAAAAATAGTTTAGATGTCACTGTGTCCTTAAATTTCTACAGATACAGGAAGGCCATTGGGTGCCATAAAGTAACCTTGGCTATCTTTAGAACATCTTCAGCAACATGTCTTAACAACCCATCTCGAAATGGTGTCTTCAAACCAGTCACGGGTACCTGGTAAATTGAGAAGCAATGATTATATACTTGAAGATGACCCATAGACCAGAAAACTGCAATTAACCCAAAAGGCAACAATAAGTGATAGGAAACATAAAAATGTTGGTGACGTTTTCTTGGCCTAGACAACTATATGACCAATTGGTAGGTCAGGTAACTGCATTTATTGCATTTTAATCTCATGAAGTCAAAGTAGGAAATTTGAATTTCTTTTGGCACCTTTCTTCTTAACATTTGTCTTTCCTCTTCTGTCCAATCAGCTGTGATGTCTAGAACGTTTTGCAAAGAAACCTCATCATATAACAAACCAACCTGGATAAGAATAAAGCACCAGATAATCAAATACTTACAAGGGGAATGAAAAAAACAAATTGTTGGACAATTTAAGATGACAGAAAATCTGGTCCAAATGCCATAGTGCCACTAAGGCATACTAATCAACATCATAAATGCTTCTGCAGAAAATCATAAACTCATCATAAGCTCTATAGAGATGGACGAAATACCCAAAAGGCCGGAAGAGCACATAATCTCCTCCAAGGGCCACCATCAGCACCCCTCATTTCAAGGTACCTTTTCAACCTGACCTCAGGGAAAATTGTTGTTAGATGATTCTCCCAATCATTCAAAGTTGGCAGCTCCCCAGGAATTGGAGGAAGCTTTCCTACCATAAAATCCTGCATATTTATCTTATAAGTAAATAATGGATAATATCTCCTAGCTGCATAACTCAAGAATGTCATAAAGCTAACAGGTTAATACTAATTTAAAGAGACAAGAGATAGAAGGAAACCCGAAATGACATTCCAGTACAATCAATATACTTCTTATTTCGATAGACGAAGTACATTGGAACATTTAATGCATAATCCACATATTGCTCAAATCTGCAAGAAAGTATCAACAGCAAAATGTAACTGATTAAAACAACATTTCTTGGCTTACAAAAGGGATTCAAGGAAAAAAAAAATCTAAACAGTGAAATAAAAACTAAAAGGAATGTAAGAAAAAAGTAGCTGATATCTCTAAATAAAATATTGATTTGACAATTACCTACACAAGATGTATATCAGATCTAAAAGATCGTCTCTTATACCAAATAAGTTGTCAGCCGACCAACTCAGGAAATGTTTCAATTAAGGTCAAACCCAAGCCTGAAATATGTTCATTCTACCCTTTGGTTCATTCTACCCTTTGGTTTCGAGTTCAGTACATTAAACCAAGATCTATTTCCTCAGTTTTTCGAAGTGCAAGGGTTCAAAGGAGTGCTATAAGAGAGATAAATAAAGGACCTAATTTCAATCAGCAGGTAAAATAAATTTCTGTAACTGTCTGTAATTTGGAGACCCAATATTGTGCCCAACAATCTACTCTGATCGAGTCAACCATACCAATATTTTAAGCGGTTGAGGAATTATAAAGATCATATAAGTTTGTTAATGTTTTCATTACTATCCTTAACTCACTCATTTGTCTCTGTCTCTCTATTGGATGCCCCAACCCCCTCCATTGTCTACCCACTAATTCCTAAAATTTGAGCTAAAAGTTATATGTTACTGAAGAAAAAATTATAGGACTGCAAGATTTTTCTTCTTGGTTACTAAAAGCAATTGGATGAAAATGATTAAATAAAAATTACTATGACAGATAAAAGAAAGGAAGGAAAAAATATCTTACCCAAAAGAGTCATCGAAAACAAAAGGAAGCATACCCGCGCGATTATTATCTGTATCGGTCCAAATATGGCTGCAGCATACAATGATGAAGTTAGCAAAACATCAGGAGCTGGAACTAGCGTAACTGTAATATACAGTAGAGAATGAACTAGAAGTTGACAAAAAACCTTCTCATGCTGAGATAACCATTTGGCTTCCCTTCCGTAAAGGGTGAATTAGCAAATATTGCTGTCGCAATCTGTTCAAGAACTAGTAGAGGCTAATGAGAAAATAGTAAAAGAAGTATAACCCAGCACAAAGATAATTGATACCCACAGGCTGCAATGCAAGACCAGCACGAAATTTCCTAATCATATCCAACTCAGAACTGAAGTCAAGATTAACCTATTTGGATAGACAAAAAATTTCATGAATTAGTTTCTTGAGAACTTATTTTGTAATGGATACTCTGTTTAAAATGACAGAACATTATGAAGCAGAATTCTCAAGCATCTTTGCAATATTACAATGGAGACAAGTAAAATCGATAGACAAGATTTAACCTGTACTGTACATGTCCGGAACATCATATCCAGACCAAGTGAACCTACTTTGGGCATGTAGTTCCGCATTATCTCATATCTTCCCTGCAGATGCACAGAAAATTTCCAAGTTAAGCAATTACGAAGCCAACCCTAAACCCATACATACATTAATTATATGCGCCTAGTGCAGATCAGGACTTCATTATGTGCACATCAATGGATACACAGCAAAGAAGGCAGTCATACCTTGGGCATAATAGGTATATCCTTCAGCCCCCACTTTGGCTGAAAACCAATGCCCAGAAATCCTATTCCAATTTCCTCTGCTACAGCCTTCACCTATCAAACAGCAGCAACTCTAACATTAAAAAAAAAATTCATCCTTGGAAAATATTCTTTTATAATCAAGTTAAAGTAAGCATGAAAAAAACCCAATGTGCTCATCTAGACCTAGAATCAACAACTTCAAAAGACCAAAACCTGATATCTTGATTCTGGAATGGTTCAGAAAAGATATTTTAGGTGCAACAATGGTTACAACTTAGTTCCATGATGTTAAAAAATATTCTCTTGGAACATTAATTTCAGTATTACCTGATAAAGATGTGAATTGACCTCCGCACAAGTTTGATGCAGTGTTTCAAGAGGTGCACCACTAAGCTCAAATTGGCCACCTGGTTCTAGTGAGATGCTTTGCTTCCCCTATAAATCACAAGATTGAAAACCAACTTACCTATAAGTCCTTGTGAAACTCAACAGGTGTATCAGAGTTATCATTAGAAGCGTGCGACCAACATAAAAAAAAAAAAAGATAGTGTCTTCACCTGCTTGAGACCAATAACGTGATCTTCTTCCATTATCTTATCCCAATCAAACCTTTCTGCGATCCCACTCAGCAAGCAAGATATCTGCTCATATTTAATAGGGCGTAAACTTCCAACTTCAAAGCCAAACTTTTCATGTTCAGTACCAATCCTGCCAAAAATAAAATGCTCATGAGATACAAATACTGTAACAAAAAGAGTGAACAGACCCAAATCAACACCAGAACCAACATGACCGATATAAAGAATGTTGATATCCTAACATTCAAATTGCACATCAGATCCTCCCACATTCCAGCAAAACACACAAAAGGATAGAAGATCAGAAATAAACTTAAAAAAGGAAACTAAAGAAATTGTGCATAAGCAAACATCACAAAGATTGTTTAATTCCCCTTCCTGTGGTAGAACCTTTCAATTCCCCTTCCAACCTTCGGTTATCCACTCATCCAGAAAAAAAAGTTATGAAAATGCACACGATTGCTTTTCACACAAGACGCAGACGTCTGGCATGAGCAAAGCAAATGTAGTACGATCCAATAAATGCCTCAAAGGGTGAAATTAACCAAAGTAGGAGCACACCTCCACTTCTCCTTGGGCTTGCAACCAGAAGCAAGATAAGCAACAAGATCCTCTCTTGTCAACGGTTCCGTCATAACCACCGCATCCTCCGTAGGAGGGCTTGCTGCAACAACCATTCCTCGCCGTTTCCTCGACCCGGAGCTACCCAACTCGAACCTTCTCATCTTCACCTCACCATCAGTTCTCCCCAACGAAGCGAACCACACAAACCTCTCCTTCACACCAAAAGTAGGCCGAGGAGGCGCCGCCATTTCTCACTTCAGATCCTCCTACAGATAGCACAAGACTGTAACCGCTCCTCTTTCTTTGAGAAATACTTTCATTAATTGGTCGATTTGGGGATACACGAAGCAGAATCAAGAAGAAAATGTGGAAGTTTACCTCAAGGGATAAGATTTCGGTGTGATTTCTAGGACTTTGGCGACTCCTGCGATTGGAATCGGGGATCGAGAGAGCAAAGATAGGAGGGGAGAAGAGAAGGCAGCCACTGCTATCCCCAACTGCCTCGGCAACTGCGAAGCAACAGAGAACCTAGACGAAGAAACTATATTGCCTAAATAAATAAATAAAGGAAAACAGCAAGAAAGTAGGCCACGTTTGGGGCCCACGTGTATAAAACTGAGGAAGGGTTGAAATGCGGAATCCTCCTAGCAGGATCCGCTACAACGATTACGTCACGAGTTTTAAAGCCAAGCCACACCGCTGTCATGAGTTGTCCTCCTCTCGTTAATATTGGATGTAACCTATAACTATGTAATAGTTGCCCAAATCCTAACGATTAAGTGAATTGGGGTCTTAAATGGTTAGCATAAATCCATTTCCTGTAGCAAAATATAGTGCAGCTCTTGGGTTTAATCGTTCGTTTTTCTTTTTGGTGGGTGGGTGGGTGGGTTATGCGGGTGTGCGTGTAAAAGATCCAATAGCCCCACAAAATTATAGACCGTACAGTTTGAGGTGCCTCCCCACTTTATCTTCCATTTGGTTTATGGAGGTCCCTCCCTTTTCCTCCACTCCCAAAGAAAGAAAAAAGTTCCTGAGACGGATAATTAAAGCTGTGGACAGTAGAGGATAATGACCAGCAAATAGACTGCCAAGGATGTGATCGTCTCCGGGACACAGCCGCAGGAATTTCTTATTTCTTGCAGATCACTTCAATATTTTTTTTTATCTGTAGACTGTAGATATATAATGTAGTAAATTCATACGGTGTGGATGGTAGGGGATTCGCTCCGACTCGTTGATGTGGGTGCTTACGCATCGTAAGTCCCCTCCTCTGTTTCTTTATCGTAAGTAGTGACCTGTAAGTGGGAATTGGAAAGTAGATCACGACTCTTAACATTGGGCGTCTTTAACGAATATTCATTCTACGCATGAGATTTAAAGCAAAAGAATACTCTACTAGGGAAGTTATTTATTTCTCTCGGGAAGCTTCCAAACCACACAGACAATGGATTGTGTTTTAGGACTAAGATGGGAGAAATACGATGAACCAAAAAAAATAAAAAATAAAAAATTAAGAAACCAAGGAATCTATTATTAAATAACTTAGTCCGACTAATTAAGACTAAAATACAGGTAGTATTACGCATAAAGCCATAAAAGAATGAAGTAAAGTGGCGTAGAAAATAAGGTTAACAACAGGAGAAAAAGTGTGATGTTCCAAAGAGAGAGTGACATTGGATGGACCTAAAACAGAGGTTAGTGTTACCAGCAATCTCGCCACGTAAGCAGTGAGATAGGCAAGAGAAGTGCAGAACACTAGAATAGCTAGAACTAATGGTGACATGGCAGAAAATTATTAAGATAGCGAGTGGTCCATTGCGCTTCCTCTTTTTTTAGTTATTGTTCTATTTGCAGTTGCTGTTTTACCCAAGCAACATTAATCTAACCCAAATCAAAGACTTTCCAAGTGCTTGGCGGCTTCACTGCTAGTAATTCCAATCATGATAGTGGCCAGGCTAGTGCTTGGCTTTTTGTCCCTCTCTCCTTAACAATGTAAGAAGATCTTCCCAAGATATATACTGTCAAACCATTGAGTGGCGTTTAGTACATTGCGATGGTTATACTACACATGCTTTGGGACATCACCCTTTGAACTAAACATAAGAAGAATATATATATTTGCAAATCTGCAACAGTGTTGAATAGATGGTTGGAGCAAGTATTGACTGGGGCATATGCATCAACCAAGAGACAACATTTGATTGAATTGCGAAACCTTTGCAGTTTTTTTTAACGATGTTAAGAACATAGATACTGACGGTTAATCCTAGCTCTTGGCAGCACTGTACAAAAGCTTTCTAGCTTCAAGAAGAGACGAACTAAATTAGAATTCAGATAGTAGTGTGGAAGCGAGATGAGGGAATGGATAACTAAATTATATTTTACACCGGAACAAACAAAATGTCAGTGGAACTCCTCAGAAGTGTAGAATCTCCTATAAAGGTTTGGTTTTAGCTGAAGCAAGCCACCCAGATACTCCGAAGCACAAGAAGAAGCTTTTGCTTTTCAAGATGGAGAGGGTTCGAGTTCCACTTAAATCACCTTACAAATGAGTGCCAAGAGAAACGGTAACTACGTTTCGTTATCCTCCGGCGGTTGTAACTAAAGTTCAATTGCAGTTCTTATGCCAAGAATCCTACCCAAGGGCTTCTGCCAGTGCCACTCTTACTAACACGTTCGTAACATTTACCTGAGAACTTGTATTTAAATTCGGCCAAAGGTTTAACCTGCATAAAGTGTGCAGTGGATGTCAGAAATATTGATACCATCACAAAGTGGTGGTAATCACATATCATCATGTCAGTTTGGTATTTTTCTGGAACAAGAAACATACGACTAGAGTTGAAGATGTTTTGATCAAGACGCAACTGTCTTCGCACTTGCCCGCAGCACCACTTGAGAGGAGAACAATCATCAGCACAAAAAAACCGAGTTCCGCAATCTAAAATGTTACTATTCAAAGAAAACACACCTAATTGTGATGTCCCTGCCAATTTTATTCTGTTCGGTGTCCACGGATAGGTCTGTGCAACTATTGATTGGAGGAGAAGGTGAAGTATGAGTTTCATAGCTGTTTTCAAGAGATTGTGCAACATGAGTTCGATAGCTGTTGTTCCCTTCAAAAGCATTTCCACACGGCAAATATCTTACTTCATCAGCAAGGACTGGTGATACCGTGGGAGACTCCAAATTTGCCTCCGCCTCAGAAGTAATGGTGTCATTGCTGCACTTTCTTTGCTTCCTACTAGGTGGACTAAGAATTCCTGTGAATTAAGGAGCAAGTTGTACAAAAATTAGCTTCAAGAAAATACAAACATGAAAGCACACACAAATGCATATGAGAATACATGCATTTATACTTCCCACACGTTTGCATGTTCACATACCAACACCCATGTGGTGTGGCGACATGGAGGCGTAAAAAAGGGGATCTTGGGTCACGGAAGAAGGAGGTTGCATATATGCGATATAGTGATATACGAGGTGGGAGAGAGATACCTGTTAGTTCTCTTGGAACGTCCACGGCTTTATTTATGAATTTCTGACACATGGTAGTTCCTTGAAAGTTGAGAAGGGCATATTTTGTTAACTCTGATATCTCAGAACTGGTCATCATAGTAAACCCAAAGGAATTTGTCCATGTTCCAAGAAGCTGAGGAACTGCGGGTAATATTAGTCGTTCCACCTCCAATGCAGAAAGCAACTGGAAAATAAGTGAGAAAAGGCAAACAGGTAAGCAGGCACTATCATTGTTGAACTAAATTGACATCAAAGCATGAATTGCCTAACAACAGGTAGTGCCTTTTACAACATATTGTCACTGTACAAAATGTCAATTTGGAAGAAAGTGTGTACAGAAAATATTATGCAGCACCTCGTCTGATTAGCCATTTTTCTCAACAAAAAAAAAACGAATAGGTAAATAAGACAAATAATCTGATTCACCTGACTCGCCTATGAAGATATCTATAATAATATAAAATTAAACTCGGTCCAGGCAGATGTGAAGGTCAAAATGAAAATTGTGTATCAGGTGAACTTAAAAGCATAACACTACCGAAAAGGAAATAATGCATGATAGGCTGATACTAGAGATGGTATCTTCACCTTGATATTCATACGTTGAGAGTAAATGCTTAGTCTGTTAGATAAGCAAATATCTGGATATGAACTTTGCTCAGATGGCACATTAAGGTAAGGTGTGAGCAGGGATAAGTAGTGAGACAGGATTGACATAGTTAACTTAGAGGTTTAACTAAGTCAATATAAATGGCACTCATGGATATGATTCTAAGAAAGCAAATTTCTCTCCACGGACAAGATTTGAAGATAACTGTCACTCATTTCTATCAATCCTATAAGGTACTTGACAATAACCTAGAAAAGAATTTGATTTTATTACCTTCTCCAGTTCACCTACAAGAAGGCGGCACATTCCTCGTCGACGATGTTGAATGCGAGTACCCACAAGAGGCATTTCTGCGATCTTTTCACCATAGACCCTGATCAAGACAATAGAACAATTTACGCTCCAACGAAGCAAATCCTGAATGCTCATATGCAAGCGGATGCCAAAAAAAAAAAAAAAAAACCTAAATGTAGCCACAGCTATTAGCTCATCTCCTTTCTCAAGAAGCATTGTGTAAAAACCCCAAAAATTAAGTCGATTAAGTTCTGATCTGCAAGGAAATAATAAAAGTATTTAGTTAGAGATGGGACTTCATCTTAGTGAAAAAGAATGTATGTCCAAGAAAAAGATAACAGAAAATGGGTCATTATGCAGAACTAAAAATATATTGCCAAACACAGCATCCCTAAGGCTAAAGTGTAAATTACATCTGGACCAAAAAGTCTTCCCCTGACTCCTAAAGTAAACAAGGATTATAACAGGAGGACCTAGCATGCTATATATGTGAAAGAGGGATCAAATTTTATAACTGTCAATTTAAATTGATTCTGACCAATAAATAGACTAGCCTGCATACTAAGATATTATAGCTTTTGATTGACTCTATGGAAAGACAACTTTTGAGCATTCGTCCCAGCAGCAATGCTTGTAAGAGTACACAACATAAACAATGATATGTATCCATCCACACATGTGCACAAATGTGCAATAGTGCTCCCTGTTCTTCTCTATTGTCTTTCTTTCTTATTGTTTTTTTCATTTCTTTTACCTTTCAAGAATATTCTCTGATCAACCCTGAGCAGGGTCTTTTTGCCCTACTGGGGATTAATCCTGCAGAAGTGATGAAAATATCCCTTACCAACCCGTCTTTAGAGTGCTAAGCATATAGAACCAAGACTAAATCTTATATACCCACTTCTGCAGTCCCATATAAACCATCCCTGTTTTAGCTTGAAATATTTGTTTTTTCCTGTCTTGGTCTCTATTTGTGGTTCTGAACTTCTATTCACCCTCTTCCCTATACCTCCCATAGCACATATTGGTGTCAAAGCTATACATATACTCAATCAATTTGGTAACAGAGCTATAATCCAGCATCGTCTAATGCATTTGTTAAAGAAAGAGGAATAAATTGCATTTTCTTTGTATAAAAGTTTAAGTGAAAGAACTCACTCTCTATTAAAAAGCAGATCAGCAACAAGATCACTCATGGTACGAGGTTCAGTCATAGGAATGAAACACTCGTGCAGCACATCAAGTGCAATGGACAGCTTGCTGTGGTGCTCAGCCAAGCTTTCAAGATTACCATTTGCAACACCATTTTCTCTGCTTGATCTCAAAATAGTCCATGATAAACCTTCAACAGAAGTCATATTCGACTTCCCAATAAGGTTCTGCAGATGAAGGAATATCTGCATAAGGTAAACACCAACATGAATAAGCATTCAAAACATGCACAACTGGGCACCAACTGAAAGATGAAGAAAGAAATATTCTCTTGTCATAGGAAGGGTATGTGTACATCATTTCTTACTCCATTATACATCAGTCTGAGGCTAGTATAAATTCTGGAGAACATGATAGTAATGTTCGAATATCAAAAGTAGAAAATGCGTTTAATAGCATTAATGCCATGCAAGGATTATAATGCAACACTTCATACTCATAAGCAGAAGCATAAAGATAGTCCAAAAGAAGTTGCGAAGGTATAGGGTAAGATTTTTAGACATTTGAAAAAAGTAGAAAATGTGTTTAATAACATTAGTGCCATGCAAGGATTATAATGCAACACTTCATACTCATAAGCGGAAGCATAAAGATAGTCCAAAAAAGTTGTGAAGGTATAGGGTAAGATTTTTAGACAGTTGAAAAAAGTAGTTCTGGTAGATCTTATAATAGGTTTAGGTTCAGCAGAGTACATGATACATTTTACTTCCAAAGAATATGATTGAATACTCTGGAAGGTTGTATTGAGTTGCAGTCTTGCAGAGCCACTCTGCCATTACATTGTAAGCAAAATCATATTGCAAACTCTCCTAAAATGTTCATACAGCCGACCAAGAGAAGGGGAAAAAAGGAGGGAGGAGATGATTTTTTTTAATGTATATAATATTGCAATGTGAACAGTAGCCCAATAAAAGCAGCAAAATATGAATACAGCACTTGCTGAGTTAATTCCATTCATTCTGCCTGTTCACCTGGAACATTCTACTAATGTCTCAACAGAACTAACTTCTGAATTAAATTAGAGACGTGGATATTAAAACTGATCAGATTGAAGAGTTGCAACTGGTTTTGAACTTGTCCAACTGTAATTACATATATGTATTTGATGTATGGTTCATGCTGATGGACAGATATTACTGTGATCGGAAGTACCTTTGAACATTTATCACTGCAGAACCAATAACCACTTGGACAGCAACTAAGCTGCTGCAGTCCTTTTTTCTCTAAGCAGCCTACATGATCTACCCAAAGAAAAAACAACCATCACAGGGTCACATAATACAACATATAGCAGCAATGAATACGAAGAGAGAGATGAAGTTAAACATACATTCACGCTCACACTGATCACAGTACATCACTGTTGTCTCCGTGAACTGCATTGTGTCACAGTTGTATTCGCTTGAGCCACAAATTCCACATTGACAGGATGGACAAAACCATTTTCCTTCGGGAGTAACCTACATAAATATCAACATCAGAAGATATTCCAGAAAAAAAAACAGTTTTTACAGGTCAACAAGGAAGTTAATGTTATCAATGATGTATCTATTATGCAATTATATATAGAAAATTACATTTACATAGGTATAACTATACATAGAAAAGGTAGAAAATATATCAGAATATGAATTTAAGTGCACAAATTTGGACAAAACAATCTCATTTGAAATATATCAGAATACAGATACCTGTAAACCAACACACTCAAGATGAAATGACGATGGACAACAATCACACAGCAATAATTCGCCACCAGCTTGACAGATTGAGCAGAGTGCGTCACTTTCAAAATGTGAATAATCACCCTTCAACCGCACTTTTAGGCGAGTTTCAGGCCTATTAGTATCCATCCCCTGAATAAGACATTGTAATAAGGACCTACCATCCTGTAGCATTATGTAAGCAGAAGGTCGTGGAGAGGTGTTGCCAGCATGAGCCTCAAATTTTGCAAGACTAAACACCTCATTACAACACGTGCACTTTATTCCACTTCGGTTTATGCGACCCTCCTTAAGGCACCCATCTCTTATACGCATATAAGTTACCTTCTCCCTTGGTAATACAATGTCATGGTCAATCAGCCAAGACAAAACTGTCTTAGCAGACTTTCTTGTACTTGACTGCAGCTGGCGTGGTGAAGTACTTACAGGTTCATAACGCCCCCTTGCAGGAATATGGAATGCTGTACTTTTTTTAGATTTTTGATACTCAAAAGAGCGAGCAGACGAGCGAGTTAACATACCATGTGAAGGTGCAGAAGAGAGAGATGGGTTCGGTTTTCTCTTCTTTGAATGTCCAGGCCCTCTCCTTTCCAATTTACCAAGATCAAGATCACCAAATTCTGAAGGTTTAGAGGAAGGTAGAGAGAGAGCCCAGGGTTCACCTTTCAAACATGCTTCACAGGCTGTTGCAAGAGAGATGAAGCATTTGCCCTCTGGAGAGCTATAACGCATTTCTTTCTTTGTCTTTTTTGATTTACGTGACATTTTCCATCCAAGGGACAAGAGATGCTTTTTAGCATTCAATCTCAGCAAACCAGTCGTTCCAATTGGATGCCTCTTTCCATTAGCTTGTTTCTGTGATTCGATGTAGTCCAAATACTTCGGTATTGCTTCTGGTATATACTTTGGTTCGATATAATCATTAGTTGAAGTTTCCCTCCAGTCTGGATCTTCTCTCCCTGATGCAGCCCTTTCTGTGGCAGAATTCTCTGGGCTGTCAGAATCTAGCCATTTGGATGAGAGTGTATTTCCATTCACGTGTTCACTGCTCTGTGCCGCACCTTCTTCCAACGCATGGCTGAAATGGTCCTTCTGGTGTCTATCCTTTTCCATTTGCCAAGAATGATCTAGAGAGTCACTAACATGAAATTCTGGACAAGGATTAGTATTCGCAGAATCCTTCTTGTGACTAGTCTGGCCCAGTTGATCTTCTTGGAACTTATCATAATCTCTGCATCTCTGACTTACATTTTGATGCCCACCCATCAGTTTGTGGCAGAGCTGACGAAGGGAATAATAGCAACTTCCCTCAGGAGAAAAATATCGAAACCTTGGCATTGTGTCTCTTTTAAACTGAATTCTCCAACCCAATTTCGAAAGATGCTTCCTCAACTTTAGCTTGAAATCATTGTTGCCTGGTCTAAAAATTTCTGGTGGAAATTTTCCATTTTCCATACCACGTGCAAATAGCGACGCCACCTCAGGGAAGTATTCCGC
The DNA here is from genome assembly GCF_019914945.1 of Typha latifolia. NCBI lineage: Eukaryota > Viridiplantae > Streptophyta > Magnoliopsida > Poales > Typhaceae > Typha > Typha latifolia. The sequence goes on along the minus strand of NC_133087.1, from coordinate 1,182,978 downwards.
CTCAAATTTTACAGGTTTCCAAGTCCTTGAATGTTCCAATATTGTATGTGTGTCATGGTACTCGTCTGTTGGATTACTAGTGCACTTGGTCTGTGGTTCACCATATATCCTATCATTAATGACCTGATTGCTTACTGGAAGCAACTCCATTTGGTAAACTGCTCCAGTAGGATCATCCACAACTCCACATTCTGGAAGTATTTTGAAAATATCACCAGCAGCACACTTGCCCTGTGGTAAACTCATAGAGCTTCGAAGAAAAGAATCATTATCAGATTTATGTAGCTCTAAGGAGCAAGGATTCGGGTTATTAATACCTACAAGATAAGGAATAGACTCCAATTGAATAGCCGTATCTCTAGGAACATCAATTATCATGTTACTGGAAACACCTTCAGGAACATATGTACCATTGTCAACAGACCACAATTCTTGAATCAGGTTGGAGACCAATCTATCCCAGAGAAGTCGTGTTCCACTAGTCCATGTAGTGATTTCTCTCAAGAAAGAAGGCTGCCCTCTCAAATCATACCAAATTTCTCTAATCGAAACAGGCAAACCGTCTTTCTCTTCGTATGGCTGGATAACCTTGAGGAATAACCATTCACCGCGAGGTTTCCACTCTCCAGAAACTTCATCCCACAGAAGAGTAACACGCAGCCTATCAACATCCACGATGCTTTGATCCCCTTGGTCTGGGAAAAACACTTTCCTTTCTTTGAAGCCTTCCCTGTGATCAAAGACAACACCTTCCCACCAGGCATCATCCAACAAGGCATCGACACACAACCCATACCGCACATCCACTGGCTGCATGCTGCGTTGAGGTGGCAAAGGCCTTATACTACCACGACGATACTTCGAAGTCACTTCCCGTTCGCCTTCTATAGCAGCTGATACCGCAATAGATTCCACAAGTTTCGAACTTCGATTATCGTTCAAGAGATTGGTGTACTCTACCCAACGACAGGAATCACGGCAAGCAACGACTACGGCCAAATGCCACGACCCATAAAGCCCTTCATCGAAAGATAACACCTAAAAGAAGCATATCACATTACAACTTCAACTCAGAGCAAGATCATATAGGAACCGGCAACTTGAAGGCCAAGAATTATATGCCAAATACAAAAAGACAGAGTCCTTCATGCAAGCAAAAACAGAAGAAAAAAAATAAAAAATCTCATATAGTAACAGAGCCCCCCGCCAGTTCTGGCAAGAGAACTAAGTTACGATCAAAACCCGCAAAATTCTACCGCATTGGTACGAAAGGAACGTACCTCGACTTCCTCGCCGGCGAGAAGCTTCCGCTTCTTCCCTATCTTCTTCCTCTTACCCCTCCTCGGATCGGAGTCGTCCGGCATTACCGGATTCGAATAAGGAACACCTGGACAACGTCGGGGGTTTTTGGAAGGGGTTTACTTAGGGTTTATGCCAGAACTTAGCGGTCAAGAAATCCCCCCCGGACTAATAAGGAGAACGGAGAGAGAGAGAGAGAGAGAGAGACTCGGGAGTTGAGAGCGAATATATTTGATGAATAAGTTTCCTAATTCGAGTGCAATTTACTTTATATCTTCTAAGTCGGTGCAGTTATTCCGGCTACTAATCCGTTTCCCTCGGAATATATATATCAATTTGGCGTGAGTTAGACCGTTATTTCTCGTTTGATCTACGCGGCGTCGCCAAGTCATATAGGGACGTGGCCCCGCCACAGCTGTTTTGGTAGTTCTAAGACTTACGATTTCTTCTCTCTCTCCCATTTTTTTTTAAATACAAATAACACCTTATATGTTCACCTATTATAAATAAAATTGGTTTTTATTAAGTGGTGTACGATGCTATTTATAATTATCCACCACTAGGTGTACCTCTCTGCAAGAGTCCGATTTGGATTCGCAGTCGCGTGGGTCCCACAAATCAATGTTTGGATTACAAAACAAAAACAAAAACAAAAACAAAACAGGGACATCAAATCCAAAATTGAATATATATATATATATATATATATATATATACACAATATACCCTCGTGCTTCATGAGTAGTTGACTCTTCTAATTTCTAAGTCGTGCTCCTAAAATATATGAACGTGTATAATATTTATTAAATTTTAGTAATAAAATTTTATATAAAGCGTTTTGTAATTCAATGAATTTTAAATATAAGTGAGTGATCTAATCAGCAATTTATAGAGAAATTTCAAAAATTTCTTCCTCACACATAATAATTCATGATTTTGAAATTTTTATATAAATTAATAATCCAATTTTTTTTTCGGAGGGCTAGTTTAGTCAAAAACTCTATGCCTCATCTCGTTAGGCTTCCATAATGATAGAAAAGGTGCACAAATTAGATGAGAAAGAAACGAGAGGATTCGATCGATTTTAAAAGTCAAGATAGGTGGCGGAGGTAGAAATGTAATTATGCTAACTCAAGGGTGAGGAAGAGAAAGAAGAAAAATGTCTAGTTAATATTAAGATGAGACTAGTGATCTCATAAGATAATGATGTCAACTAACACCATCAAAGTCACATTCTAAATGAGATAATAACTTGAATTCTATACAATAATATTTTTTAATTTTCATGAGTCACTCTCTAATTCTCTTCTATTAGTCACTCGCTTGCTGAACTATTACAACCAGACTGCTGTAGAGATTAGATTAGTATGCATGCAAGAATCCCCGGTAAAGAGGCAACTTACCTGTCAATGGAAATGTCTACTTACCAGATAATATTTTATTTAATGTGTGATGGCACCAAAAGAATTGATCAAGATATTTTAACCTACCGATGTTATTTTATTTTGATGATTCAAAAGCCCAAATGCTAGGTATAAGTTTGACAAATAATTAATACTTTTTTAATATAAAGATATTTATGTTTCACTAAGCTTTTAGCTAATAAACATAGACATCTAATTTAATCTCTAAATTATTATACTGTTGAACTATTGCTTTTAACTGTCGCGTTGCTCCTCCAAATTAACATGCACATCTGAGTCATTAAACTAGCTGAATCGAGCAGTCAATCTAAGTCATGCCTAAACAATTTGCCATGATAAATTTATTTAAAGGTGGACTCTTAATCTCTTATATCAAAAGTGAGTACCTTCCTAACTTTTTATAAAGTTGGGTGATTAATATAATGACAGTTGTTTATATTGACTCATTAAATACTATCAATATTTTAAGTAATTAAAAAATAATTGTTTTTAATATATTAAAATCTAGTTATATATTTCGCATGTCAATCAGATTATTGACTATAATAAATCTAAACATAGAAGATGTATCAAATATTAATCTGATCACATTACGAAAAAAATAAAATTTTATAACTTTTTCAGCTATAGTTCGGATTCCCAGAATATTACTCCCATATTCCACAAAATTGACTATAGTTTTGTTCTTTTATCCACGTTCTTTTCCGGATTGTATGGAATCTTATAACCTTTCTAAGTCTCAGGATGCAGACCTTTTGGGCATTATGAGTGGGAGGGCAGAGAGTAACGTTCAAACACGTCCATTATTGGAAACGCATGCAGAGCATGGGCCCCATCCTACGTGGAAGGAAAACGAAACCTTGTTGGTGCAAATATGAATACAATCTTCGAAAAAAAATGGGACAAAAAATAATTTCGTTAACCAATTAAAAGTGGATATGATCTTCAGACCTTTTTATGCATCATTGTGTGTCTTATTTTGTTGGTAATATTTTTTCTTATAATACTAAGATGAATAGTAGAAAAAAAAAATACTAAAGTGGTTGCTCATTTAGGTTGCGGTCCTAATTTGGAGTGTTTGGCTGGAAATGAATAACATAATTTTGTACTGATAAAATCAGATCTTGGGAAGAACTCCAGCATCGCGTAATCTCTTTATTTTATTACTGGGCAGGTTTGCAAGGAGAGGAAGTGGTAAAGAAGGGTAAGAAGATGGTTTCAAATCGTGGATATTCATGATTAAAGCGGGAGCGATTGAGCTGTTTGGGTCTGCTCTAGCTGAAAGGAAATTTTTGTTATTTTGTCGAGCTTAATTAAGTGATATTATGTATGATGATGTTGATTATTTTTTGGTTTGGTTGTGTTAACACTCTAATTAGGGCGTTGTTGTTTGTGATGATATGAGACGACTGTTGAGAAGACAATGTGACATACTGTTTGTTGATATTTGGTTGAACTTTAATTCAAACAAACTTATTTTGTTGCAGTCTTTATCTTGTTTCAATAAAACAGACTACATGTCTTTTATCAACAAATAAAATAATTCTTATAAATCTCGTTTCATTTATGTGTTATTTCTAGTAGGCAACTAAAAGTTATTGTTAACATATTGAAATAACAGTGTTGTCGTGAATAATAACCTGACTAGTAGCCACGGTATAATTATTTTATTTTCTTTAATTATTCTCTTAATTTTTATGTGAAATTATCTTTTAATGCACGATTAAAACGTGAAGGTCTGGTTGCTGTAAGAATAAATAGTAGCAGCTGACTAATTCCTTGAAAATATCTTTTTCAGCACAGATCTCGAGGCCCCACTCCCCCCACCTACTACTTGATATTCTTACAGGTAACAGCATTAATTAAGATAAATTATATTATAATTAGCGAAGGTTTTGGATTGTTCCAATTCGAGCTGGCACATTCACGAAGATGAGATGTCATATTAACATTTGTTATAATGGCAACTATTTTTTTAGGTAAACTAACTTCATTAATTAAAATTACTGCTTGCTTCTACGATTATATAAAAATCTAACATCATCTTTATATAAAATTAGAGACCATTATTATACATTGAATTTATAGAATTTAAATAACATAAAATTAATATCCTTGACATCAATTCCTAATTGTTTTTTAAAAAAATTGCCACAAGAAATTAGCAATGATAACAAGCATCATTTGATCCTTTTTTATCCTTTGGGTGATTAGCTTCTTCATTATGCCAATCCTCTTTGACCCAATTATCATTAAAAACGATAATGAAATCCAAAATTCTACATATCAAGATCCAATAATGGACTCATTCAAAAATATTATTATTATTATTAAGTTTTAACAAAATATTTATAAAACACTCCTAACAAATACAGTAGAGTATAATATTAGGTAAGCTAAGTAGTTTTTTTATTATTAATTTATGTTTAGATTTAAGTAACAGAATGAAGCTCAATGATCTCTGTGATAATAATGACATTTTAAAGAATATTACGGTAATTATAATATTTTAAAAGTTTTCAGTGGCAGTTATGTAAAAATACTTGTGTATGTTTGATAAATATCCAACCTAGCCTTTCTCTTAACATTCTCTCGTTTGCTCTCCCGCTCTGCTCTCGTCTCCACCGCTAAATCCTTCGTTTCTTCCTCAAGGTTTGACCTTCGAACGTCTCCGCTAATCTTTTCTTAGATCGCTATGTCCTCGATCGGCCCCTCTGGATTTTGTTTCGTAGTATGTTCGATTAATCTTTGAAAAAATTGGTGTCTTTTTTTATGACGAATAGTGTATGTATATGGTATTATAGAAGCTTGATCCTAGTAGTTTGCTTGTTGGATTAATGGTATAATTTTTCAGTTGTGTTTTTTGAAATGGTAATCTGGATTGTTGGATAGGTTTCCTCTTGTTTCTCCTCTCAGTTTGTTCTGCCAAATCTGAAGATCCAACAATACCAAAGTCTTTTTGGGTTTCTAGATTTTTGTCTAGGTCGGAAAAAGTTGTAGTTTTCTGATCCTGATCCCTTGGACACTGAGGATTTCGTAGGAGGTAAGATGGCGGAAGGATATGTGCAAAAAGATTTATTTTTTTCTCTTTTAATTCTCTAACTAGTAGAAATCCTTCTGATTAACCCCTAAGAATTTAGTGATAGGATCATTGTAAAGAAAAAAAGTGTTTTGGGTCAAGTTAACGCCTCTTAGAGTTTTATGTTATCTCTCTATGAGAAATGGGGATTCACAGGGTCTGTTAACCCTAATGAGACAAAGGCTGTCCTTGTATACAACTAGGAGTTCTCTTCTTTTCCCCATCGAATTAGAAAAGTCCAACAGATGTGACTTCACCTTTTCCAGTAATTATTTACTTAAAATGGGCAAGAGATTAGCATTTCCTTGTATTTGATAATTAGTCTTTTAATTGAGGCAAGCCTAAGATTTAGATTTTGGTATCCTGATTTTTTGTTACAGGAAATGAAACATCTTTTTGTACTACCACTATCGTTTGTGGCTCTTCATTCTGTTTACAATCTATGCTTCTCTCAGATCGAGTAACTCATTTTTCTTCATTCATATATGCCGATGCTTCCACCTCATTCATACCTCCTGATTACAAGAGTTTAAACTATAAATGTTCTTATGAGGCTCCTTTTTCATTGATTTTATTTCTGATTACTTGGTTGGCTCTTTAGATGCATAGAGAAAACTCCCCAGCATCTCAGATTATTGAAGTGAACATAGATGTGCCAGCTTGTGCGTCTGAAGTAGGTGTCAGGAAGATCTGTGGAGGTGCCACTTGTGATTTCTCTGATTCTAAAACCAGCTCAAAGGATGCCAAAGAGAGAGCTGCATCCATGAGGAAGCTTCTCATAGCTGTTGTGCTTTGCATCATATTCATGACCATAGAAGTGGTTGGAGGCATTCAAGCAAACAGCCTTGCTATATTAACTGATGCTGCTCATCTCCTATCAGATGTTGCAGCTTTTGCTATCTCTTTATTTTCTCTTTGGGCATCTGGATGGGAAGCAACACCTCGGCAGTCTTATGGCTTCTTCCGCATAGAGATCCTTGGTGCGTTAGTTTCCATTCAGCTCATATGGGTTCTCGCTGGCATACTAGTTTATGAAGCCATTTCAAGAATCATTTATGACAGCGGTGAGGTGCAGGGCCTCTTGATGTTTGCTGTCGCAGCCTTTGGCTTATTTTTTAACATAGTCATGGCTGTCTTGCTGGGTCATGACCATGACCACGGTCATGGCCACTCTGAACATGATCACAATCACGGTGAATCTAATAGTGACCACTCTCACCATGACGACGACCATGAACATGACCACACACATGGTATAGAACACAAGGATGGGCACGAACCGTTGCTCAAGCATTCACATGACATTTCAACTGCTAATTCTGCCAAGAAGAAGAAGCGCAATATCAATGTGCATAGTGCTTACCTACATGTGCTTGGCGACTCCATCCAGAGCATAGGAGTGATGATAGGAGGAGCCATCATATGGTACAAGCCTGAGTGGAAGATCATAGATCTGATATGCACACTCATCTTCTCTGTGGTAGTACTAGTCACCACTATCAAGATGCTGAGGAGTATACTTGAGGTTCTCATGGAGAGTACCCCACGTGAGATCGACGCCACCAGGCTTGAGAAGGGGCTGTGTGAGATGGATGGTGTCGTCGCCGTTCACGAACTGCACATTTGGGCCATCACAGTGGGGAAGGTCCTGCTTGCATGCCATGTAACTGTCACACCAGAGGCAGATGCTGATCTTGTGCTAGATAAGGTGGTAGGATATATCAGGAGAGAGTATAACATCAGCCATATTACCATTCAAGTCGAGCGCCAGTAGGCTTAAACAGCTTGATGGATGTTGAAGTGAAGAAGGCAGGGAGTTGAGATTACTTTCAATGGAGTGCAGGGCCAATGAGAACCAGTTGATCTGTTGCATAATAATAGATGTTAGGATGTTGGGTCACTTTATGTTCAATTCGTCTACTTCATAAACCTGTAGAGGTAGCAAGACCTAGTTTTCTCTGCCTATTCCTGATGATTATTTCTGTGTCTAGATATCCTGCAATGCTCATATTTTGTCACTATTGACATCTCCTCAATACAATTCATCTGAGGCTGATCAATTAGCCCGATTGGCCCGTTTCTGATCTGAAATTGCAAGCCCAAGCTTCCTCATGGGCTCATGGCACGAACTACGGCCCAAGACTTGCATAGCTCGGGCCAATATATGGCCTGGCCTGGCCCTTAATCTTGAACCTCTTCATCAAAAATTTTTTTAAATTTTAAATTTTCTTTTTGTCTCCTCTTGAGATGGAATGCAGCGATTCGGATTATTGGACAAGGGTCTACGTATGCTTACGATAATGGAGTCAATAAACAGGGTAAGGTTCGTTGCACGCTTGCAGTCACAAATAAGAGATGTTGCCAAAATAAATTTATTTATTAAATAGAAAAATATATATTTTATTGTAGTCCCAAATAAAATATTTAACTGTTAAGTATTTTATTTAAAATACTGATAAGATCAGTATTTTTTAAGCGTATCCAATTGGAGCCGAGATGCTCTTTGGATAAGAATTATTTTAAAAAAAAATCAGGATTAAAAGCAAAAGAAAAAGGAGCTGTTACAAAAGCAATGCTAATTTATCGCATCGTAATCACATGTCACATTATGGAAAGGTTGCCCGTATTTATTGCTACGTCAGCAAGTAAAGGCCGAAGTCCGAATCTCTAAAGCAACCTGGTTACTATACGAATCTCATACAAATATGCCTGCATAGGATCCTATCCCTGACCTTTATTAAAAACTACCCCGATCCTTTGTTTCCCGTACTACGTGCCCGAGCCCAACTCCCCTCAAATTTCTACTCTTCTCGGTTCTCGCATCCTCCCCCTCTCTCTGTCTTCTCCGGTGCAACTAAAAGCTCCAAAAGGAAATCTTAGTCACTCAAATCGTTTCTTCGATCTCGAGCCATGGCCTCTTCATCGCACAACCAAGGTTAAGCTCTATTTTTTATGATTAACCCCTTTGTTGTTTAACTTGCAAGCTTAGTTTTCTTGCATGCCTAATGTTTCATGTGATCGTTCGAAAGATCGGACAGATGATTCACATGGCGATGGACTCCAGCCGCTGGATATCTCCGTTGCGTTTCCTCAGGCAACACCGGCGTCAATTTTCCCCCCTCCAGGTTTGATTTGTGGTTCTGTTAGATTCGGTACATCAAAAAGATGAAATTATTTTGATGGTTCGTGTTCCAAATTTCTGTCTTTCATCTGTGATGCTCAACAACTTTACATGTATTTGGGGACGGATTGTTTTTTTTTTTTTTCAGTTTTCTTCTGACATTAAGATTAGGTTGTATAGATGGTATCCGATCAGTGACAGAGCCAGGAGATTTTTCCCCCGGGGGGGTTGGGGGCGGGTGGGGAAGTTATTTAGTAACTCATATGATAAATATATTAAAAAATTTATATATATACATAATAATTATATCTGTTTACTGCGAACTTTTATTTTTTTAAGGCATTGCAATTAACTATGATGTGGAATAGGATGACAATGTACTGGAGTTATCCCATATATTGGGATAGGATCAAATGGAAGATTTTTTTTTTCCGTGTATATGGTATTTTCCCGTATATAAAACTAAACTGAGCAGTCAAACTCAAACGGCATAAATTCTTGTATCAATTGCAGTATCAGACTACTATCAGTTTGATGATTTGCTGAATGCTGAAGAAAGGACCTTGCGGAAGAAAGTTCGAGAGGTTATGGAGAAAGAAGTTGCTCCAATAATGGCAGGGGTATATCTACTTAACATTTCTAGACATTGTAAGCTGTATGGCTTGGAGGCCATAGAGGTGGAAGTCATGTGGAAGTTGCATAGGATGCATTGTTGTATGTATAGTCATTGGCCTCACTTTTGTTAGACTATGAAGTAGACAGCTTAAACAATAATTGGCATCTTCTTCTGATGATGTGGGAGCAAAGTTGCTTTAAATATATTTGGTTGTAGTGGAATTATACTTATTATACATGCCGCTATCTATAACCAATTGCAGTTATAATTTTATTTGTTACAAGGAAGTTTCCTTTTGGCCTTATTTTGATCATGTATAACCTCAAAAACATTTTCATGTGGTGTTGCTTTTAACTCTCAGTCTTCTGTCTTTTTGCTTCATTGGAACTTTCTTAACCCAAATAAATCAGTCATATGAACATGCTTCTGAGTCATGCATATGATAGTAAACATATATGCCATGAAACTTTCTGTGAACTTAACTTTCAAAAAATGTAGGTTAGATGAGATTTTGAGCATAGAGCATTGATTAAGGTATATAAGATGCAATTCTAATATTCCTTGGTTAGCTGATCTTAGTAATATCTTTTCTGGGCATAATATGTAGATCTTTTCTGGTCTTGATACTATGACTCCTTAATTTTTGTGTGTAGTACTGGGAGAAAGCAGAGTTTCCTTTTCATGTTATTCCTAAATTGGCCGGTTTGGGAGTTGCTGGAGGGACAATTAAGGTACTGCTCGACTCATAAACAAATGAGTTCTTGCACAAGTTTGCTTGAAATTCTTATAGGCTCAATTCATAAGGCCTAGCTCGGTTTAAATAGCAAAATACATGAATACAAAATTTAGAGCTCGAGCTTGCTCGAATTTGCCAAGGCCCTGTAAGAGAGGAAAAGAGAATGAAAAGTGGCTTGGCTCATCTCTGCTCATCTGCAAACTATTTGGCTGAGTTTTAATTGTGCTCTCTAAGATATTGTAATCATCTTCCATGTTAGGGTTATGGATGCCCGGGGCTGTCGATCACCGGAAGTGCTATGGCTGCAGCAGAAATTGCCCGAGTTGATGCAAGCTGTTCCACATTTGTTTTGGTGCATTCTTCTCTGGCAATGCTTACAATTGGTAAATCTTGAAGTTTCTTTTCACTATATGATACTTCAGCTTTAATTATGCAATAATGTTTAGTTGCAGTTTTCAAGAACTGATCTCCATCTTTTCTTTTTTGCTCCTTTTTGTTAAGAGTAGCACTATGTGGATCAGAAGAACAAAAGCAGAAGTACTTACCATCATTAGCACAATTTCATACTGTTGCTTGTTGGGTAAGTCAATGTTACAAATTTGATGTCTGTTTAGGAGGATTTATCTGACCAGACAATTTATATCTTATAGGCCTTGACTGAGCCGGATTATGGAAGTGATGCTAGCTCTTTGAAAACCACAGCAACAAAGGTTTGATAATCAAGTATAGATGTTGACAAATCAAAGCAAGTTGTACTGCAAAACATTCAAAACTGTTCTGCTAGTAGACCTTATTTCTTTTCTGTGGAAATATTGAAAGCTTAATGTTGCAATACATCATATCATTTCGTAGAGCAGGTCACAGGAGGTTGGTTGTTAGATGGCCAAAAGCGCTGGATAGGAAACAGTACCTTTGCAGATGTTCTTGTTGTTTTTGCTCGGAACACAAGCACAAACCAGATAAATGGGTAAGCAGATATCCTAGTTTCTAATGCTCGTGAGCTTTATTGTACAACATCCACTACAATACCTGCTTCATTGACAGAACAGAGCTGGATTGATGAATGTTCATGGAAATAAATTCAGAGTTAAATTTGTTTTAGAATATAAAGAAGCAGTGAAAATTGACAAGGTATTATTATTCTTTATTTGAAGATTTATTGTGAAGAAAAGCTCTCCTGGATTAAAAGCCACAAAGATTGAGAACAAAATTGGCCTGAGGATTGTTCAGAATGGTGATATTGTGTTAAGGAAAGTCTTCGTTCCCGACGAAGATAGATTATCAGGAGTCAGTTCCTTTCAGGATACAAATAAGGTATTGTGATTTATGATCTGTTTGTTCTAAGGTGGGCAGAAGATAACCATTTTAGAATGCAAACCATTTGTTGTTAGTCTCCTCTCTCTCTCTCTCTCTCTCTCTCTCTCTCTCTCTCTCTCTCTCTCTCTCTCTCTCTCTCTCTCTCTCTCTCTCTCAATGTGTAATCTGTTTTTTCTTTGCTTGAAGCAGGTTCTTGCTGTTTCACGCATTATGGTTGCATGGCAACCTATTGGCATATCGATGGGAGTGTTTGATATATGCCATCGGTATATAATCATTTCTCTTTTAGATATATCTAATCTCTACAGTATGTATGTATATCCTAAAACATAAACTAAAATAGGTACCTGCGAGAGAGGAAGCAGTTTGGAGCTCCATTAGCAGCATTCCAGCTTAACCAAGAAAAGCTTGTTCGCATGCTTGGTAATATTCAAGCTATGCTTCTTGTTGGCTGGCGTCTGTGCAAGTTGTATGAATCTGGAAATTTGACGCCAGGTCGTGCTAGTTTGGGGAAGGTCCGTCTAATATTTGAGCTTAATATAATACTTCTTTCTTCTTTTCATCAGTAACTATTGCTGTGATTGATTTCCATCAACTCTGTCCTTAAATGAAATTCACAAATGTGATTTTTAGGCATGGAATTCTTTAAAAGCAAGGGAGACAGTTTCTCTTGGTCGAGAATTACTTGGTGGTAATGGAATCCTGGCTGATTTTCTTGTGGCAAAGGTGCAAGAAATTCTTTTCCTTAGACTGATATTCTAATATCAACTCATTTCAACTACTTGTTACTTTCCTTGAGATACTTAATTAAATGCCTTCTAATTCTTGCTCTTGTGAGTGCAGGCATTCTGTGATTTGGAGCCTATTTATACATATGAAGGCACTTATGATATAAACAGCTTGGTGACTGCAAGAGAAATAACTGGGATTGCGAGTTTCAAACCTGCGGTATTGGGAAAAGCAAGTCGCCTTTAATCTGATCAATACCCAGTAGGTCCTTCATCTCAGTTGTAGAAATACTTATGACAGGCAAAAATAAGATGGTCTGTCAATTGTGACTTATAAATATTGTGAGAGTACACGATTGAATTGGTTCATTCCAGTAGAATGAGCAAGTCATTAACTTACAGTTTGAGGAATAATATCCAAATTTATGCACAACAAACTGCAAAATTCACATTCGAAACAATTGCTGCAGAATTTCTTTCTCTGTTTTTGGTCCCATAATGTCAGAATGTAATGCAGTGAATGCATAGTTACGTGAGAACGAAGATCTAGCTTGAATTGCCAATCCTGAATCGCCTCAGCCCTACCTTGGATCCAGTAGTCTTGATGTCCTCTTGCACTTGAGCTTTGAAATCCTTGTAAGCAAATGGCTTGTAGTTTGAACTAATAATCACACTATCCTCCACTGGAAACGCAAAATAGCACAGGGATATCCTCTCAGTGTCCCGATTCGCAAGCACCCTATGTTCGACGCTTTTGTACTCGTCACCACTAATGGCCTAATATAATCGCATAAACAAAGTCATTAGAACATATTACTAATGCTTTAGCATCTCAATTCGACATGCATATATATATATATATATATATATATATATATATATATATATAACCTGCATCATGTCGCCTAGATTTACGATAAATGTATCCGGAATAGGTGTTACGTTGAACCAAGCGCTATCCTGAAGAACTTGCAAGCCACCTACGTTGTCTTGGTTTACAATGGATAGGACTGAGCTATCCGTGTGTGCTTCCATTCCAAAGTAGTTGGAGACGTCAGGGCAGCACGGATAACGGTATACTCGAAATGTGCCATCGAACTCGGATAGATAGGAAGTCAACTGCTCGCTATCCAGCTTGAGGTCAGCTCTCAGTGCATCGAAGAGAACTCTTGCAATGCGTGCCATATGCTTCCCGTATTCATCCACCAGATATCTACAGAAATTTATCAAAATAGATATGAAGGGAGGGGCTTTTACACAATAATATTGAAATTTAGGTGGTGATATGAAAAAAGGAAGAAAAAAGGGGCAGATTAAGTGAGGCCATACATAAACGACGACAGAGAGGAGACACAGCCACCCAATCGGAGATCACCACCGCCGGAGCTAATCTGGCCGAGAGGAACATGTAACCCTTCGAGCCAGTTGAGATTCTTAACGCTCAGCTTAACTGCAGGGGTGCCCCAAAAGTATGCGACTGGGTGAGAGAGGGAAGCCTTCTTGGACTCGAAGGATAAGGAGAGAAGCTCCTTGGCCTGATCCATGAGTTGGGCTGAGAGGTCCGAGGGGACGCCGTGGTTGGCGAGCCGGAATAGACCCACCTCCTTGCATGCCGTTGTGAGTTGGGTTAAATCAAGATGGTGTAAGTCCAGTAGAGGGATTTGGATATTGGGTGGGTGTGATGGGGATGGTGGTGATGGAGGAGAAGTATGGTGGCTGGGGATACGGAAGAGAGGTGGGTATGAGGGGTTCGGAGATGGTTGCAGTGCTGTTGACTCCATCGCTTTGATGTTGGGGTGGGGGGGGATGGAAAGGGAAGTATTTTACAGTGAATTTTCCTATAGCAAATGGATCCGCTTAATGTCGGATCCGGTTGGTTTGGGACTCACGGGTCGGACTTTAGTTTTCCATTAATTGCGTTGACACCGACGCCCAACGACCGGTTACGACCACGACTCGTTCCGGCAACTCTCGGGTTTATAGAACTCCTTTCCTTTGATGTACCGCATAATTCAAGAACCCAAGAAGACTTCAAGAATGGGGGAGGATGAAGAGGAGGAGCCGAAGCACGGCGATCGTCATGGCGGTGACCGGAAGCCTAGAAGCTTCTGCTGCCGAGAGATGGAGCTCCGCGAGTTCCCGGACAAGTACGTGATTCGATCGACAGACCCCGACGCCCCCGCCCACGTTTTCTCGATCGATCGATCCGATGGCATTCTCCAGCCCTTATCCGGTTGATTCCTACAACCTCTTCAATTCATGAATTGAATCTTGTTACTTTTTTGGACTCCGCCGTCTTGTTTCTTGGTCTTGCTTGTTTGACTTACTTGTTAATTTAGACCAAGATGTTGTCGTTTATTCGTGTAAACGAATAGGCGACCTCTTTTAGTTGTTCTTGGTGCATAGAATTGCTTATCTTACCTTCTGATTTTGTTGTATGTAGGCTGCTAAGGGATGGTTAGAAGATGGGCTTGCAAATTTTCTTTATGCTTGTTAGTCGTAGAGAGGAGGATTAGGGTTGGTGGAGGTTGATTAGGGGCATATTCTACTTGATGATAAATCGGAAGAATTTGTAGAAACTTTGCTGGAATTGCGCTTCCAGTTGTAGGTTCTCCTTATTTAACCAGTCTTCACAATGGTAGAAGTAGATATTAGTCCTTCCTTTCAGTTCTTCTCTTTCCTTGTTTTCAGATGAGCTGCCAACCTTCATATCTTGGGATCTTTGGCCTTCTTCTCCTAGAATAGTTAAAGTGTCTCTGGCCTTCTGTTTTCCACGCACCGTAAATCTTTCATGTAAGTGAGATGTAGTGTACCTGTGGAGTTGCCACCACTTATACTAGTGGCCACTAGCAGAAGAAATCACTGAATTACCCAGAAGAATATAACTGCTGTTGATTAATGCTGCTACTATAGCACGCATAAGTGCTTCCTTTTACAAGCTGGGACATTAAAATTCTTCTGTTTCTGGTTAGCATGAAGTGTACATCTGTGATAATTCTATAGTTTTGGAGCTCCCAAACTGGAATTGAATTTTCTTGCGCTTACTTTATCTATTCTAGAAGCAAATATAATAAAAAATATATAACTTGATGATCTAACTTGTAACTGTCGACCTTGGAATCTGGTAGTGCACCTGATGCTTATTTTGGTCTGTCATCACAGGAGATGTCACCAGTGAAAGTCCTTCTAAAGTTTCGACAGTTTATGGTGTTGTTGGCACTATAAGATTGCTTGCAGGTATTTACCATCGTGCAAGTATATAAACTAATTAGTTTTTCCATTGCACTGTTGAGATGGATAGTACTATCATATCTATATGTAAATAGCTCTTTGATTCTTGAAACATGAATAGGTTGGTATGTAAAAAAGTTAGTGCTTTTATTTGAAGGAATTAGCAGACTGCTATCAAATTTGGCCGAATGGTTTTCCCCATCGGTCATATTTCACTTGATATTATCGTCTTATTTTACAATCATCTGTAGGGTTCTTCTTTTTCATCTTATGACTCAAATTTTATCTTGAGCCAGGTACATACATACTGGTTATCACTTCTCGAAAAGAAGTTGGTGTTTATCACGGTTCCTCTATTTATTGTGTGAAATCTATGAGATTTTTGTCCTGCAATGAAGCTTTAAAGAATTCAACTTTACAAGAAGTACGTACTTTCTTTATCAGTCTGATTGATGTTGAAATTCATAGATACATGGCAATAAACTTGGTCTTCTTTCATATTATTCATTGGTATACTGACCTGCTTCTGTAAGATGCTCTTTTGCAGAAAAGAGATGAGGCATACTTCATGTCTCTATTGAGAACTGTGGAAGAAACTCATGGGTTATATTATTCATATGAAAGGGATTTAACTCTGAAGTAAGTGCAATGTCATGCATTTGATTATACACTATGAAAGTAGGACCTTTGATCTCGGACTTTACACAGTGCTATATTTGGTGAAAGACTTTAGTTGTGGTCCATATGCATTTATTGTTAATAGATGGTCTTCATGTATGACACATTTCAAAGTCTGAGATTTCTTTCTCCTAGCTTGCAGATGACGTCCAAATTAGCTGAAGAGAGGATCTATAAACCACTTTGGAAGCAGGTTAGTTACCCTTTAGCATTTATTGTTTCGCTGGTTTACTGCAGATCACTTATATATAGCATTGGAACAATAGCAGGCCATGAGTGTCAAGTTCAAAATATCTAGAGGTGGCCAGAATTCTTATCCACCTTCCCCCTCTATCTATAGGCAGATTTCTGGTGGTTTAATCTAGTTCTTGTAGTTCTTAACAAAAATATTTGCAATTCTTTTTAAATAACAAATTAATGTTTCACCACTGTGTGATTTTGAGTGCATAGTTGGTTGGTTTTGCATTTTCATTTAGCAGGTTACTTACCTGCCCTCATATCTACAATTTCTTCAGTTCAATTTCAAATTTCTAGTCAATTCTTAAGGAAGTCCTTTTCTTTTCCTTTTGTCATCTGATTGTTTCTCTTTGAAACTGTATTGTAGAGGTATTGTCTTTGTTTCATAGGTTTGCATTACTGTTTTTATGTTTCCTTTATGAAAAGATCAACAAGAGAATTTATCTTGCGCTGAGTAGTAAAGATAATGATATCAATATTCTTCAGATGGAACTTGCATTTTCAAGTTCTAATTTAGGAAACAAACCGTTTATTTTCAGTTATAACTTTCCATTCTTTATCTCCTTCAGATTCCGTTGTACCATATGAAATTGTGAACTTTGTCAGTTTCAGTTCTAATTTTTTAAAGGTAACTAGCTGTTGGTTCAGAAACTGAGAAAAAGAAAAGTCAGTTGAATACAGTATGTCAGTAGGGAAGAAAACTGAACTTGAAGTTGTTTTTTAGATGGCTAAAGTTACAACAATGGTCAAGGTGCAAATATAGATGGCCATAAATGGGTTGAGGTGCTTGATTGCTTAGGGCGGTCTATAATATTTCACGACTTAAGTAATAATTTTTGTGGAAATGGGTGTGAATGGTATTCGCCTAATTAGTTTATTCTAGAGATATTTTGTGAATGAATGTGGTCTTCTCAATGTTATCCTGGTATTTGTTGGACTCTTGGCTATCAGTCTATCACTACTTTTGAGGTCAGTTTTACCATGTGATGTCATGTTTCTTTTTGAGTATTTGATGTTTCAATTATATTTAGCTGTACAATGCCTTGTCATTTTATTAGTCTCCTTTTCCAGGCAGATCCCCGCTTTATTTGGAACAGAAGCTTATTGGAGGAGCTTATTGAGGCAAAGGTTATACAACTTTGAAGAGATTTCCTATGTTGTGAACTTGTTATTTGTTCTGCCAATGATGTTCATTTTTCTCTTTTCTTATGCAGCTTGATGCATTCACCATTCCTCTGATACAAGGAAATATCCTAAAAATGTTGTTTTCTTCTGGAAGTGGACATAGCAACTTTCTTCTTTCTTATTTGTTTCTGTATGTGCCTTTTATTTTCTTATCATGCATGTTCTCTGTACTTGTTGCTGTGGTTAATATACTGATATACATACTGTCAATGTCTGTCAAATTTTTCCATTTTAGTATGTAAATATGTACACGCGCCTTTTGACTCCGTAGTTAGGGATCCAGCTATTTGTGGATTCAGATGCACTAGAGACTGTCCTTAACAGTGGCTTACGTTTTCAGACTGCCTGTTTCACCTTAAAAGGTTCCTCTACTAAAGTTACATTGATCTCTAGGAGATGCAACAGACGGCTGGGTATGTCTAAAAGGATGGCATGAAATCCCAATCTTCCTGCTACTTTGAGCCAACCATACTGAAACAATAATTTTAAATTTAGCATATTACTATATCTCTTGACAAACTTCTGATATGATTGGTATATTGTTGGTATTATCTAATTCAGGAACAAGAATGTGGAGAAGAGGAGCAAATCTTGAAGGAGCCACTGCTAATTTTATCGAGACTGAACAGTTAGTTGAGTTTGAAGGTTTCAGATCCTCATTTTTGCAGGTGACTTATACTCGGAAACCACAAACTAAGTGAACAATTTTGCTGATGTTGGTTAACAGATACATTCACCAGGCAGAATAGATGTTCCGACCTGTTATTAGGATAGACATGCCAAGAATATATAAAGTACTTTACTTTAGATGGAAAGTAGTTTCTGATCATATTTCTATGAAAGTTGCCGAAAGAAGTTGCAATGTTCAAGATATTTTCTGTTATCATGTGTAAGCTATTTGACTAGGTAATCCAAGCAGGTGTATTCTTTTTGGTAGATTTCTTCCTATTTAGTTATTCTATTCAAAATGCTCACTAAATTGTTTTATAAAGTGGATATCGTGTGATACAACATCTGATAAGAACAGATCAGAGTCATAGTAGGTAGTGTCTTGGATCAGTTTGGGATAGTGTACTATTGGGGAAAAAAAGAATTACTGCTGACATGGTTCTCTCGGTATTCTATCAGCTCTATATATCTTTTATCCAATCTTGTATTGACATGGGTTGAGGTAAAATAATTGTCAGTACATGGACTCATGGACACTACTTTGATGCTATAATTTCATCTTTCTTACGTATCTGAACTGCTAACCTTTTTGTGGCAGGTTCGAGGTTCGATTCCACTTCTTTGGGAGCAGATAGTGGATTTGAGCTATAAACCACATCTTAATATAATCAACCATGAAGAGACGGTACAGATGCTATACTCTGCTTTGTTCTCTATTAAGAGCTTGAATACTTTTACTCAGAAGACAGGTTCTTGATTGTAGCCAAAGGTTGTTCAACGCCATTTCCATGATCTCATGCAAAGATATGGGGATATAGTGATCTTGGACCTGACCGATAAAGTAAGTTCTCTTTCTGTGTTGCATAATAGTTTGTTGTTGGTCAATCTTCATTGGATTACGACCTTACCCGTATTTTGCCTATCTTAGCGCACTTGTCGGTTAGCCTCGTTGTTATTTTCGAGAGGAAATTTTAGATGGGTTTAAGATTCATTTTCTTGTTGCTTTCATCAATCTGGTAACAATTAATTGTTCATCATACTGTTTCAGCATGGTGATGAAGGGAAGCTAAGTTGTGCATTCGCTGCTGAGATGGAGAGATTTCCTCATATCAGGTCAGCTAGATATAATTCTGTAATCATCTTATTTTATAAGTTTCATTAGCTTATCTAAAGCCAATTCTGTGTGGATATCCAGTAGGACCTCCTTTAATAACATTTAATAAAGAATCACAAGAAAAATGGAGGTTTCATTGTTATTGGAGATGCACCGAATCATATATGAAAAACACATGCAACATAAAGAATAATATATTTATAGGAATTTGAATTATAAAAATAGTGAAGCATCATCTTAAGGAATACCTATGATGAAATTACCTTTGGCAACTAAGGAATGCCTAATAAATGTGGCTTGATGTTTTACCCATATTCTCATTCTTGTTATTTACCGGAATGAAACAAAAGTAAAGAAAAGTATAGAACGAATACTGTGCTATAGCACTTGTTTAAAGCTAAAGAGAGGAATTTCCTGTTGCCAGCTACTTGTGTTGACAGACTCCAAAGTATTGAACTTGAGGATTTTCATGCTAATGACTTCTCATCCTGACAAAGAGGATTATCTCATCTATACTTCTATTGAATGTGCCAAACCTGTGCAGAATTGGCAAGAATAGGATTATACTTCTTTTGAGTGGTCTGACTGAACTTAAAAGTGGGGAACATTAGAAATTAGATCCATATCCTCTCTTTTTTGGCTAATCTTGAGAGCTTAAAATCCTACGTTTGAGAATTAGAGACTTGTTGCTTTCAGTGTTCCTTATTATGAGTTCCTTTCTTTTGTTTAAGTAAATCTTAATATGTCAAATAAGCTGACTTGCACATTTTTCTTTCAACAGATACGTAAAATTTGACTTCCATCACACTTGTGGCAAAGGGAATTTTGATGATTTGGAAGTTCTTTATGATGAAATTAAAGAAAGCGTCAAAAAGCAAGGGTAATTAAGTTAAATGAGAAATCATTTTTCAGAAGTTAGTCTTTCTATTTGCTTCAGATATTATTCTTGACTCCTTCAAAATTCAAATGCTCTTAGGTGTACTTGTTCCATGTATTATTTTCTTAATTCATTATTGTGCCAGTTGAGCAGTTACTTTCTTGTCAACACTGAAGGAGAAATTCTATTGGAGCAGAGTGGAATTGTTAGGGCTAATTGCATTGATTGCCTGGATCGTACTAATGTCACCCAGGTTTGTTAGAGCTTCTTTGATTTGAAATTGAAACTCCCCTGTTCTAAGATCTAAGTATATTTTTCATTTCCCTTGTTTCTTCAGAGTCTTCTTGCTAGGAAATCACTAGATTCCCAACTGCTGCAAATGGGAGTCTTTTCTTCAACTGAATGCATACCTATGTACGAAGAAGTTTATGATATGTTTAAGAAAAGTAAGTAAAGTATTATAACATATCTTAGATACAGCTTTGCTGTTCAATTACTTCAGAGCTAGTTATGTGTACTTAATTTTTGTCATGTGTGCTAGTATGGGTTGACCATGGGGATGAGATAAGCTTGGAGTATGCTGGTACTTGTGCCCTGAAAGGGGATATTGTAAGGTACATCATATGACCCTGGATACTTCTAAGTTCTTCCATGTATGTCTTTGATGTTCAAGATTCCCATTTGGCTAATTGTGTCCTTATGGCATACAGGTATGGGAGACAGACTGTTCCTGGGTTAATAAAGGATGGGATGAGTGCTCTCTCACGATATTATTTGAACAATTTTCAAGATGGAGTTCGGCAAGTATGTAATATCCTCACTGTTTAATCTTTTGTGCTTTCTTATATGTTTTGTCACGGTGATTGACGCCCTTGTCTAATACTTGCCCATGTCACGTTTTGGAGACTAGACAGATTTACATGTTGTACTTGGCTTTAGGAGATGATCATTTTACTATATGCAACTTTATACACTGCCAATGTATCCACATGCCATTATCATCCTATTTGAGCATTATACTCATGTCAAAGCATTCGTGTGTGGATCATAACTTGGAAATGAGTGCACTATTCACTTCCATGGCACTGTGACGCACTAAGTTTTATCAATTTGTTTATGATTTTTTTTCAGGATGCTTTGGATCTTATTAGTGGTCATTATACTGTCAGCAAAAATGGCCCTTCTCCATTCCATCTGAATGGGTTTGAAACATTTTCCGTAAGCATTTATTGCAACACTCTTTACTAGTTAATCATTTCAGAAGTTTGTCAGAGAACAATCAGCCATAGGATTTTGGTTCTTTTTTATAACCTTTCCATGGAAATATATAGTATAAATAGGTCATAGACCTTTATCTGCCATTTACCCTCAATGTAGAATTGACATTTTTCAGTGAAGGACACTGTTGAATATTTTATAGTGGGTCCTAAAATTATTACCATTACAGGTGCTTCTATGCTAAAATTTTCGATGGTTCATCTGCTACTTCATCTCAATGCAAAATTGAGGCCTATGTGAAGAAAACAACTAAATGTTTCAATTGTTTCTTGTTTAATTTCAAATGCTCAGGCAAAATTAATTTTCAACTCAATAGTTTACTTACGGTTAGTCGTGCCGGTCGGCACTTGCCATGTTGATGGGGCACAATACCCGGCAGAACAAGCATGCTGAATCATGCCAACTGGCACAGGTAAAGTGATACTCCAATAAACTAATAATCCATTAAGGGTCCAATAAATCAATAACCCATTAAGGGTTAATCTTTTGTCTCTTTGTTTGTCACTTGGCAGCCCACTTTACTAAAATGGGAACGAAGGTGATAGAAGGTGAGAGAAGAAAGAAAAAATAGGAATGATGGGGAAAGGCATGTGTCTCTGCTACACAATGTTTTCAAAGAGTTATTACTCTTATAGAGGAGGAAAATTTTGCGTATATTACCTAAGATCAAAGATCACAAGGCAAGATTTAGACAAACACGAGACAAAATTTATCAGAAACAAATGAAAGAAAAGTAACCATCTCATGCTCAATATGATCACAGTCAGATAAGGAAATGACTTGAGCCTATAAGTAGCAGAACATCAGAGGATGTGTGCTCATAGGATGAGATAAGTTCATTATTATCATTGTCATCATATTAGTCGCAGGCATCGGAGTCACAATATTCTTATTATACTCCATATTCACAATTTACATATGCATATAATATGCTTTCGGTGTTAGTCACTTTCATGTATGTTCAATAATTCCATATCACTTTATATCATAATTATAAAATTCATATTTGTATAAGAATTATGTGAGATGTTACAACGAACAATACTACTGGTGGATGAGTTTTGAGGATTATCGATAGTATTTGTTGCAGCATTCTCATATTATTATTGTAACGATAAATTAAGTATTTAATTCTTCTTGTCGTTCTACATTAAGCTGGGCTTTTGCTGTAATTATTAATAATTATTGTTAATTAATGAATGTATTCTATTATTATGTGTCTGAGTAATGTTTCTATTTAACTATATTTCTATATTTTTAATAAAATTGTCCATTTACAAAAATAATTTAAGAATAAAAGACTTTGGGATAGGCTTTAGTATATTTATTTAAATGAAAAATATCTTTTATGTTCTAAAAAATATATTAGAGATATGTTAAAGGCATGTCAATACGTTCCAAGGACACGCAGGGGCATGCCAACTGAGCCTATTATGTTCCATCCCTTAATCACAATCGATTCCTTATTTCTCTACATATTATTAGTGGCAACCCTGACATTGTGACAATAATTATACACTGCAGTACCTTCCGGTGGCATCAGCTGTAATTGTTGGGGGTCTTACCATTTCTACGCTTACTCTGAATCAAGGTGATCCTTTTTCTTTTTTTTTCTTTTTTTTGACTTCACAAAATACTATAGCACTTCCAGGAAGCAAGCAAATTATGTTTTTTTTTTTTTTTTTTTTTGCCAACAGCTGGGCAGAGTACACACCGCTTTGTTTCTTCCATATTTTGGGTGGGCTTGGCTGCTGGAGTGATGGCCTTGGTGAAAGCTAATGGAAAGCAGTTCTGCTCTAGGCCACGCTTGTGTGGCCTTCTATAACTGATCTTCTTTAGTGTTCTTTATTCATCTCTCATACAGATGGAATATTTATACTTACTGAATTATTATTAGTCAACACTACTATCGGATTGTTGATTCTGAAATCTTCATAATAAAACTTAGCAGGGCACTCATGAACCTGGATATTCCATATTGTACTGTACTGAAATTGTAATTTATCTGAAAAGTAGTAGGTTCTTATTCATATTGTACTGATATTGATGCTTTCTTGAGCACATGAAATGCTTCCCAATAACTCCCGGAGCAATGTCGGAGGAAATCACAGATTTGTTTTTCTTTTTTATATTGGAATGATATGCTAAATCTGATAGTTTTGTTAAGCATAAAATGAGCACTAACTTGATTGGTGTTCTGGCTTCCTTCTACTCTTTCTATTTCTTTGTTTGATATTGATAAGTTTAACTGTGTGATGGGGGTTGACAGATGGGTAATTTCTCAGAAGAAAATGACAGATGAGCAAATCCTGGAAGGATTTGGGCACTCTTAATAGGATATCAGCATTCTTATAGCAAGCTCAGTGGGCTGAGCAAGGGACCTCCAATATGGTTAGGTATGCTGAGACTGACCCTTCTTTTACCGGAATACTTTCTGAAAAATTCTTTATGTGCATTATATTAACAAGGAAACTTTCTAGGCTCTCTTTGCTGTTGGTAATATTTCTGTATGTCATTGCATATGATAGAATGTCATTTCAAGATCACTCTAACGGGTTCAGGCCCAGGAATTGGGGGGGTATGAATGAGGCAGTGGGCCACTAGACAAGACATTCAAAGAAGCAGGGTCGAGACAAGTATAACTTTTTTTTTCCTTTTTTTTTTGGATAAATGGATACACTTATAACTTGTCTCATGTTCAAAAGTTAAATTTGTTAGTTGGGTAGCTTCATATAGATAACACTTTGTTTGTCCAGTATAGTAATTTTCTTTCCTAAAGAGCTAGGTGAACGAAGAGTTTGAATTGGAGAATAAACTAGTGCCCAGAAAGAGATTGCTCGGTTGCATTTAGCTCCGAATTCGCCCTATGTACTAAGCTTCAGTGATCTGTCCCTTTAGAATTTAAAGCAAGCATAAACTGAGCCACAACGATTAAATCAAGCAAGATTCCTGGAGACAAACTAGCTTTTGATCTAAAATGCATAACAATTTTGAAAATTTTGAACTAAAGCCAAGTACGGTCTACAGGAAGTTCCTGCAGTGGGGCCTGCAGAGGATCCGCTCGCAGACAAAGGCCCAAGCCGACAAGGGGAATGTTAGCCACTTGATCCAAAGCAAATCATCAAAATAAACAGAACTAATCAACTTTGTGACTGAAGGCATTCATTCTTTCTTTTCTTCTAATCAGGGGGCTAAAATATAGTGCCAAATATTCTCCCACTAAATCCAAGTCAGACGCTTGTATTCTTACTTCATTCTAATGTATTATAAATGTGGTAGATGCCTAGGATGTCCTAATAACAGCATATAGGATTTTATAACATTAACTAATCTTTAAATCCCATGTATTTTTTTTAAAAAATAAAGGTTAAATTCATAAGCTAACTATAAAAAGAATGAGTCATCCCTAATAAATTGATGGACAATTAGACTTATTCTCCTAGAAAACACCGACACTAATGTGTCCAAAATGTGTTTATGTAGCTCAAAATTTATGAAAGAAGTTGAATTCATAGCATTTATTTTATAAGGCTAATAATAAGTGTTAGATAGATAGATAGATATATATATATATATTTAAAATCAACCGACAAGCTATGGTGAAGCGTGACATCAGAATGTAACAAAACGAGCGTCTCACGGATTGATGGTCAAATTTCCCAGTCCCTAAGTCCCTGCGCTGACTGTACAACTGAGAGGAAGAGGGATGCAAGATGTCGGCAGAAGGCAGCGCAAGTCAGAAACACCGGCTGCTGCCACACCCAATTCTGCCGGCTTTGGGTCACACGAAACCCCTCCTTCCCTCTGACACCCCCATCCATATTTACCAGCAGACCCAGAAACCCATTTTCAGATCCAGTGTGGTGTGGTGTGGTGTGGTGTGACAAAATGCCCCAAAGAAACTTTCTATACCAAAAGACGTCCCGGATTTGGACCCCACGCAGGCCGCAGCAACAACACCCTTCTCAATGACTCAAACCATCATTATCCTTCTTCCATCCCATCACTCTATTCTTGTTATTGTGCCTCTCCTACGATTCCTTCCCTCCCCTCCCAATTCAAATATACCTCTACTCTTACTCTACTCTAGTGATCTTTTTTCGTTTTGACACCTTGCTTTATTGGTTTCTTGCGATGAGGTTCCTTTCTTTCCACTATCTATAAATCGGGCACTGTGCTTTTTTACAAGAGCAAAGGAGACGATTTGGAGAAGAGGAAAGCTATGGATCGGTAATTTTTTTGAGTTTATACAGAGGTTTACGTTAGATTTTAGTCTAAAGCCTATTTATTTAACATGCTTCATCGAGGGGTGGGGTGTTTTTCGACAATTCTGAGAAAAGTAGGAGTCAATTTGAAAATAATAAACGACAGACCAAGATCACAATAAGCCACAAGGGTGAGGTGTGAAACGAAAAGTTCCCACTTTTATCTACTATCCATCCATCAAGTGAAAGAGATTCCACAGACACACAAACAAACACATCCCTCTCCAGCTCTTCCTTCCCAACTCCCACTATGAAGCTCCCTTCCTCTTCCTCCTTCGACTTGAACGCAAATGAAGCCACATCCGGATGCGTCTCCGGGATCCTACGCCGCCTTCTTTGTAGTAGTTTCCATTCCGGCTGCGGCGATGAAGGCAATGGTGTCAAATTTGTCATCCAACGAGAGCAAACAGCCGAGCTGAAGCCATCTCAGAGTCCAAACATTGTGGCTCGACTCATGGGTCTGGACTCAATGCCGACATTTCCAGCTCCTCCTCTTGACACAATTGGGAGAAGTAAATCGACGAATTCCATCGAGAGCTGGGCCGGATTCCTGGGCGAAAGAAGCCATCTCTCTCCGTTGAGGACATCCACGTCTTTCCGAGAAGTGCCAACGTTTCTGCGGCAGGAGAACGAGGAGTTCTTGCTTCTTAGCTTCGCTCCTGATGGGAAAGGGGACAACTTTCCTTCGAATTATAGGAAATCCGAGATGGGTTTCAAGATTAAGGTGGAAAAGTACAATCAAAATGATGGATCGGTGAAGGAAAGCGGAAGAGAGAGAAGTATTGGAAAGAAGAGGAAGAAGAGTAAGAGAAAAGAGCAGCAGAATTGCCAGAAAGAGAATGAAACCCGAAGAAAACAGAGTACAAGTAGCAAAGAAGCGCCATTTATGTTGGAAAATTCAAGCATTACGAAGACCAAGTTCGGATCTTCGCGGAGCAAGGTAGAGATGGAGTGCATATCTCAAAACTCGAGTCCTGTTTCCGTGCTGCATCACCCAGATGCAGATGAAGAGTACTCCACCTCAGGTATTGGTACAATCTTTTAATGACATGATTCTTTCTTCTTCTTCTTCTTCTTTTTCGAAGTGTTGCTATTAGTGACTAGTTAAATTCTTTATAAGATGTAGAAGAAATGAAGCCACTGGAATGCTCAAGAAGCAGGGAAGCGTTGTCATCCACTTTCGAGAGCTTTGATTGCTTGTTTCGAAGAAATTGTCAATCCACTAGAGATCACGAAGAAAGCAAACGGAGAACGAAGTTTGAGGTTGTTCGTCCGGATGTGAGTGACATCTGGGAACACATTTGCGAGTTAGCCCAGGAAGATTTTTGCAAATCGAGATGGGTCTCGAGAGGGACGTACCGCAGCTCAGAAGAAGCTAAGGAGATTGCATCTACGATAGAGATGGAGTTATTTGATCAACTTCTCTGCGAAGCAACTTCTGAACTATCCAACTATGTCATCAAATTGTGACATTGTACATGCCTTTTCTTTTTCTATTTTCCTCCAAAATGTGTCAGAAGTAATAATATATTTATTAAAAAAAACAATATCTTTAGTAGAAGAGCTCGTACCCAAATCAAAGGGGGTGGGAATGGAAGACTAGTGTGAATTGAGATTTGAGGGGTTCCCAAGTCAAAGATGGGAGAAAGAGATGACTACAAACATGCCCAGAAGACAGGATCTAGTGTTACGTACGATATGAAACTGGTGAGTTGTCACGTCATCACCATTAAATTCGATGCCTTCCAATTCTTCGATGTCGTTGGCAGTTGCTTTCCCCTGTCAAATTTTAGGCATTCATTGATTCGGGCTTTTACTATATTTAATTTCTACAGCTTAGGAAGATGGTCACATTAATATTGTTAACGGAAACTATTAAATAAATATTTTAACGGGAAAAATATTTCAAATATGTTTACATACTTATAAGTCAAATGAGAGAGTCTATTTTAAAATGAGCAATAGTTCAACACTTTAGGTGCAATAATTCTTAAACCAATTGTGGTAAACAATTGTTCTGATATGTGATACAAGTGGGCTTGGTTTCGGCCCAATATGCTGGGCTCGATCTCAACTACTAAAAGGCCCAAAATATTTCGTGCTTAAAACTTTATTATTATTTTTAATTTTTTAGTAAAAGCTCCTACTAGACATCTTGCTGGTAATAAAACTAAAAGGAAGCTCTTTATCACAAATCCTCTATTTAGCTTAAATTAGACATAACGACAGATTTAACACCTTAGGGCTCATAAGAACTACAAAATAATGGGCTCTAATTAATTCTATCCTATGACAATATATACATCAATTGGCAACTTGAATCACAAGAAAGGTTCACCAACTTCTTCCAGAAATTACTCGTGTGATATAGTTGTTAATTTAAGGCGTGGAAGCGGTTGGCGTAGATTCCTACTTGTTGAACAAGTTTTCTGATATATAAATTTTCTTCTACTTCTTCTTCTTGGGAGTTGGGGATGGTCATGCTAAAATTTTAGTATAAGGAAAGATCCTCTAGGGTTTGACTGTTGACCCTAGGGCTGTTTCAAAGAATGTACCATGGAGGTTGCACACTTTGCTAGTCAATTATGTTGGAACGTCTTGACTTCTTTAATTAGGTTTCTAAGCATCATCCACAAAGTTTATATTAACACGAGCTATCGATCGCATGCAAAGAGCTGCAAATCATGCATGGCATCAACACCAATTATAACTCAGAAAGAATTAATGAACAAAATTAGGAACCTTAATTCAGTATTCCAAGCTGTTTAAGCTATTATTATATATAGGTGAAGTAGTATACAGTAAGATCAAACAATAATAACAAAATTAGGTTCAATAATTATTGCCTAAAGAAACAAAGTGATATCAGAAGTCATGCGGAAAAAGAAGAAGAAGAAAAAAACTCGGCCTGGAAAGAAGAAAGTCATTAAACGTGATTTCTGCTGGCCGTATATAGGAGTCCTTTTAAAAGATGCATTAGAGTCGACCTCAAGATAAACTTCAGCTCCATGTCTTTCTCGACTTCGAATTCTTGTCCAACATTTCCTCGAGCTACCAGGGGAAGAGATCAAACCTGAAATGATCATAGGATCATCAAGCATTATGCCAAACAGTACTCTACTTATATATGTTTCACATTACGAGTCTTCTATATTTCCCAATTATGCCGAAAGAAATGACCTTGTGATGTTCTTCTAAAGTGCTTGAAGTAAGAAATCACTATTAGTGTCTTCGTCAATAACCAAGCAATTTAGTACTAGTTAATTAATTATATAGCGTGCTTTCTAACCCTATATATATATATATATTGGATACAATTAGGATAGATGAAAAATAGTCCTCCATGCAATTATCATCATACAAATGAAGTGTATGAGGTGCCTATGAAGAAAATTAAAATAGCCATTCATATTAGCACTTCTTTCAATCAGATCGATGCATGCATGATTGAGTTGAAAAGAAAGCAAATTGTTTAGGTAATGAGTACTATAACTAACAACTCATGCCTAGTAATATGATTAACTCTTGTGCTGGTTGTTATGAATCGATGATATGACTTCCAGATTATGTTAGCAGTTCTTTCAGCTGGTCATATGATCAAATTATTGCAAGAATATTTGTTTTCCTTCATTACTAGCTAAACAGATCTCTATCCATGAAGACTATTTGAATTAATCATATTCCCTTTGCAACTTTCTCACTAAAACAAACAAACAAAAAAATTGCTCCGCTCCCCATATATCTTCTTCTAGTACTTGAAGTGATTACTAGACACTTGAAGAGTTGAAGGTAGAAATATTCGTTATAGCATGCACTTTTATGACAGTACATGGCATCAAATGCTCTTCCTTTCGGAACAAGCAAGGCATCTCTAAAGCTACATCCATCTTTGAAGATATTTAACCTACACATTTAATTTACTAACACAAAGAGGTGATCTGACTAGATATAAGAACCAAATCAAGGAGAAACAAACAAAGATAGCATGGTATAAAAGCAAAAGATACATGACAATCTTGTACATGGTACACAAACCTTTTCTTTTCTCCTTCCATGATCGATATCATCATCATCACCACCAACATAAGACTAGATGGATGCTCTTTTACACTAGAAAAATTCTCTACACGCCTTGCTCCGAGATCTTCTCGAGTAGCACAGTGACGAGCGCGTGCTGCCTCTCGGCTCGCTCCTCGGCCCGCAGCCTCCTCTCCTCCTCCCTCTCTCTCCACCCCTTCATCAACGCCACCCTCTGCTCCCCTAACGCCACCATGGCTCTCCTCCACTCCTCCTCCATGGCTCGCCGCTCCGCCTCCCTCGCCTCCGCCGCCTGCAACCACCTCCTCCCCATCTCCATCTGCTCCCTCACAAACTCCCTTAAGGCAACCTCTACTTCCCTCTCCAACCCCCTCTTCTTAACCTCCACCACCTTCCTCTTCTTCTTCCCCCTCTCTTCCTCCTCCTCCTCCTCATCCTCCTCCTCTTCCTCCTCCTCATCCCAATCCTTCCCTCCCACTCGCACCTCCTTGCCCTTCTTATCAAAAGCAAGCAGAGATCTCTCCATCCTTGAAGAAAAAATTCTCCTCATCTCTTCGTGAAAAGGAAACTGCTTGCTCCCCTCCTGCTCCGTCGCCTCACTTCCCTGAAAACATACTTTATATCAAAACCATGCAACCAATTCAGAGAAGTAAGCTAGCTATATATGTATATATATATATATATATATATATATATATATGTAAGTGTGTATGTATATACAAAGACAGGATTACCTTGAAGCGAGTAACTAGGTTTTTCCACTTAGACTTGCACTGGTCAGGGGTGCGAGAGAAGCCCTTGAGCTGTAGGCGAGAAGAGATAGAGTCCCAAAGCGGCTTATTCCTCTTGGTGGTCATGAAGGACTCGTCGAGCTCGGATCTAATGGAGATGAATTCCATGGTCTCTGCATGGCTCCACTGGGGGAGCCTCTCACGATCGGGCGGCGGCGGCGGGTTAACGTTGAGGTAGGGGTTGGTATGGAAGTTAAGGTGGTGGTATTGATCCATGGCTAAAGAGATATTAAGAAGAGGAACTAAAGAGATGGATCTTTTTCTTCTTTAATTATTAATTGAGAAGAGATGGAGGTGTGAATGAGGTGGTGGTGGAGAAGAGGGAGGGGATGTGAAGTGGTCGTAGTCGTCGTAGCTATCTGTCAACGCGGAAATAGAGATCATCTAGTTGATTGCTTTCCCATCTCTTTCTTTCTTTCTTTCTCTCTCTTCTTTCTCTTTTCTCTTTTTCTCTTGGCGGTCGCATGAGAGGAGATCTCCTTAGAGAGCTGCATGCGTTGGGAATCCCGTCACGCTGACGTCGGCAAACAGCGTGGGATGTCTTCCTTCGTTGCCAAGTCTAGTGGATCGTCGCGCCTAGGGAGTCGGATCCTATGCAGCACCCACTGTACGAACGTCTTCGGTCCGGCTTAATCAATGGGCCGGGCCGAGATGGACCGGATCAGCAGGTTAGATGAATATTTACATAAAAGATTCTTGTTAAACCCTGGCTGGATTTCCTGTATTCACGAAGTGCATGCAAGATGCATCAATCATCATACTCCATTCCTTTGTATGGCCAAAATTCATGCGGATTTAACGCCCAATGTAGGAGGGATTTTCATACAGCTGACGCTACAGACGATCACACTCTTCCTTTGGGTAATCGAGGACGCGACATCCGTACAGATTCGGATCATCCAAAGCCAAATAATTGATGCGTATTTAAGAGTCTAAGGAATCTCGGCATATTTTGGATATGTCCAAGTTACCAGATTTGGCATCAAAGCCGAACATAAACTAAATGGCTAATTGGATATGACTTTTAGGATAAGAAACTAACGATCATATATAAATGAGGGACTATGTGTTGGGCCGATAAAATTTGAAGCCAGAGGTCCAGTCCAAAATCCAAACAAGATACTTGAATATTTAACGTTCCAATTAAGGTTTAGCGTTTTGCGATAAGTTATCGTTTACCTTTCTAGTTATATTCTTTCTAGAGATTATGAGTTTGTAGTCTAATCACAGATTAGGCATAGAGAACTAGCTCTATCTGATACAAAAGATTAGACATCTGAGGCAACTCTTCCAAAGAAATGGACCCAGTAGGGCAATGCAAGTGCACATAAGGGCTCGCGGTCTCATGTTGTGGGGTTTACGACTCCATCACTGCAATGCAGTGGTGAGAATTTTTTATTTACATGTTTTGATAAATATAAGCTAAGATCACAGTTAACTGCTTAAACTTCTCCAACTCCATCTAATCCAACACAACAAATGATGCGGTTTGGTTTGGTTGTTGGGCCATATCTTTTGCCATATGAGCCCATACCTCTCTCTTTGTTTGATACCCACAGAACATTTCCAATGGAAATGAATACAAGATAACCAAACTAAAACAAGTAGATGAGTATAACAAGATAGGAACATTTCCTTTTGGATATATATATATATATATATCTGTGCCGAGCCTATTGAGCCAAGCGCAAGCTATTCATTTATTTTGAAAACTCTTATCTCTCAACGAAGGAATTCAAAATGAAAAGGTTAAGCTATATTTAATAGGTAAGAAAATTAATTCTTTAATTTAATTTCTACAGACAAACATCAAAAATAAATAAATTAATAAATAACTATTTTATTATTTATTATTTTTTTAGTAATCAAGCACCATCTTAGTCTATGTAATCATGCTTAATGAGCATAGTCTTTCTCTTAAAAATCCACACATTTAA
Organism: Typha latifolia; assembly: GCF_019914945.1. Taxonomy (NCBI): domain Eukaryota; kingdom Viridiplantae; phylum Streptophyta; class Magnoliopsida; order Poales; family Typhaceae; genus Typha; species Typha latifolia. The sequence goes on along the minus strand of NC_133087.1, from coordinate 1,150,358 downwards.
TCTCTCTCTCTCTCTCTCTCTCTCTCTCTCTCTCTCTCTCTCTCTCTCTCTCTCTCTCTCTCTCTCTCTCTCTCTCTATATATATATATATATATATTAGAACTACTCTAAGTTAGATATAACTGGATTCATTCATTCTATCTCTATATCTCTCTCTTGCACAAACACATTATCTGGCCATTAGACAATTCTAGTTATAGCTAGTACGTACGCAGATGAGCTATAAATATTATCGTTCTCATCTTTAAATTAAAGAGATATATAATACAACCTAAAACAATCACTGGCCCTTGAAAGCTGAAGCTCATAAAAGTCCACACAAATCTAGCCGAAGATTACTCTCACACACACATCATTAGATCAAAAGACTCCTCTCTTTTTTTCAAAGTCGGTGTCGTCTACAAACCCCGACTGCAGGAAATTATCTAATGAGGTACTTGATTGGCTTCTGTGATCTTCTAATGGTTTAGAAACCAATTGAGGACGGCCAAACTTCTATCTGTAAGAGATTCATGCAGACCCGGCCTGAGGATGATCACCTCTCGTGCTTCACGTGTGTAAATTGGAATTGCCCTCAATCTTATAATCAACTATGGTAATGATTACCAACCATCTTTAGTTGAGTTGGCATGGCAGGTAAATTTTCTATGACTAAAAATATTATAAATTCCACTTCAATTCTAAATAATATTATGAAAAAAAAAATTTATTTGATAGTTCTTGATTCAGTTGTATGATATAAAATGAAAAAAAAAAAAAAGTTGAGGTAATGATTGGCTACCAAAAATCCACTGAATCTTGTCGGTAGGGGCTGCATATCGTGGAGAAAATCCAAATAGTCCAACACTCCTAGTTTGCAAAAGGAAAAGATTATATATATATATACGAATGCTTTCGTACAGGAGCAAAGTGGATGGCACTTGTAAAGAACCTTTGCAGTCTTTGCGCGTATTCATTGACAACTCCCCCTAACATGAATCATCTCCTGTCGCAAAATGTCATGAGATCAAATCCTTCGTTTCTCTTTTTTGGATTTGGAGGCTTGTTCTTGGTAGGGATTAATGTGTATAGGTTTTAGAAAGTGGATCGTCGCCTAACTCGGAGAAGATTTACCTCTAATGTCGTGGGCTTTCGAGGAGTTTAAAATGTCTAATTAGAACTATTTGAGTAAGGACATATACGCTTAGCATCAAGATGAATAAACTACGTAGACTCATAATTTGATTTATTTATAATTTAATTATTTTTATAAGAATGAACATATTTTATAACTTATGTATAGTGAAATCTAGCTCTTGTGCCGAATCTATGATTAGATATGAGAAGTGCTATAAATAAATATTTTATAAATTGATGTAACAACCACTTTTTTGGAATCACAATCAAATTATTTCCTTTAGAAAGTCACAGACCACCTCCTGATAACTCAATTCCATGACACAGAGGAGTAACAAGTGGTCTTGTAGTGTGAAATTTATTGATAAACTAAAAATTTTAAAAAGATATCGCACAAAAAGAAGATTTTTTTTTAAAAAGAAAACAGTAATTAAGTCACTATACTATCATAGTACGAAACAAAAATGTCATTTAAAGCATAAAATCTTTACCTACATAAATGGAGTCAAAAATATCTAAAATTGGAGTCGCCGTGAATCGCTTAAGGTAATGATTAGGTACCTAATAAAAGAAATCCACCGAGTCCTGTCGGTAGTGATCGCCTACGTGGGGGAAGAGAGAAGTATTATTTCCGTATTCCAACACTCCCACTTTGCCAAAACCGATCAAATACGAGACGAGTGCGTCCGTACAAGAGCAAATTGGATGGCACTATACAAATCTTCCAAAGAAAATAATGGATCATCTCTTTGTCACACAGTGCATATCTAAGAAAAGACTATATATATATATATATATATATATATATATATATATATATATATATATCTCAGTTTCTTTTTTAAAAAAATTTATTTCGGCAGGTTGTTCTTCAGTGGGATTATGACTCCTAATCTTAATGTAAACGTTTGAAAAGAGTGAGAATATCATCGCCAAACTATTGATACACAGGATCTACAGCTTTTAGACTTAATTGCCAAGATTGAGCAAGAACTTAAATTTAGCCCATCATTCCAATCAAATCAATTGATTGTGAATTTGATGTAGCAACCACAACCACAGTATCATATCCTGTCATCACAAAGTCAGAATATCATAATGTAAAAGATTAAAACTGTCTTCTCTAATAGCTAAAATATTGTATAGTAGTTGATGGTATAAGAAATATTTTTTGGGTTTTTGTTTTGTGAGAAATGGATTTGAGACGAGTGGTTGAAGCATCGATCTCATTCCAGATTAACACATAAATTTGAGACAGGAAGTATATTTCCATTTCTGGACCATGTTGAAATTAAATGATCCCCATTCCCCCCACCCAACCAACGTTTGATTGGGTCTGGAAGTACTCCTGCACCTACCTTGCTCTCATTAATTTCCCAGCCAACTGGGCATGTGCATCTCGATCCGTGCAATTATGGCAATGTTTATTATTTTGATGTCACCTAGAAACGAAATATGAGCCCAATAGACCTAACCTACTCATGAAAACGATATAACTAATTCCCCCACATGATCAAATGAACATAATTAATATTGCAAATGAGAGAGAGAGAGAGAGAGAGAGAGAGAGAGAGAGAGAGAGAGAGAGAGAGAGAGAGAGAGAGAGAGATGAGATGATGAGGGTTACTGCTCTTTACGACGACATGAGCTCGGAAAGGCCACTATATAAAGTACAGTTATAGGGGGATTAATGACTAATGACGTAATCTAATTATGTTGAAACTCGCTCCTCGGATATATATATATTTAAGATATAATCAATAATAAAGGACCTACCGTTACTTTAATTATGTTCCAAGTTAGGAGTTATTTTTATTATATATTTTTGTATTAGATAACTTTGGAATGATTTTTTAATAAGCAAAATTATATAAAGGTAGGGAGATCACGGAATAGTGAGGAGAAGGAAAGGAAAAATAAAATGAAAAGAAAGAGGAGTTACTGATTTATACTCCATCAAACAGAGTGGACCCTAATTACTAGGAAATGAAATGCATGCAGAGGTAGAGTATTTACAAACACTGAGGTGATGGATGACAAAGTTGATCAATATTATCCATTGCATGATATTCCAAGAAATCTAGAAGTTTAGAGATAAAGTTAAGTAATAAATGCAGATGAATTTCTACTTGGACAAAATTTTCCCACGGGGTGCAAAGAATCAACGAACGGCCTCTAACTAAATATTTCCTGACCGACTGTGCTCCACGTGAAAGGAAGAAATTAAGGAGATCTATCTAGGAAGGAGATCTATCTAGGAAGTATAGCTAGCCAAATAATTAAAGTTCAGAAAAAGAGAGCAGTAATCTTTACTTGATGACGGAAATCCTCCAATGGCAGTCTCCATCCTCCTTAACTTCAGTGTCCACTTCGTCAGCGCGTGCATGTCGGCCTTTGTCTCTCTCCCTCATGTGGCCAAATATATCTCCTTCCAGTCAACAGCTAAATGCCACAGCTCAGCTAGCACACAATGCAGCCATTCCATTTCCCCACTCTTATCACGTTTAATTAGCCTCCACGTCGCTTTCTTCCACTGCAGTACACCACCCATCTCTCCATTGCATTCTTATCCTCCTCCTCCTTCTCCTCCTCCCCTCTCTCTCTCTCGTTATCTTTTCCTTCTCCTGCTATATATATCTATATCTATATCTATATCTATATAAATATATATACATATGCGATATATATGTATATATATGCCATATATATTTATGTATACCAACCAAAAGTTAAGGCCCATATGGATTGCCTCCAAGACTGGCCGGAGCCGGTCGTGCGCGTCCAATCCTTATCCGAGACCTGCGAGGGAACAATCCCGGTGAGGTACATAAAGCCGTCGACGGAGCGTCCCGCGCTTGGAAATTGCGGAGGGGGTGACGTTAACATACCGGTGATCGACCTGTCGGTCGGGGGCGAGGAGACGGTGAAGGCGGTGTCGGAGGTGTGCCGGGAGTGGGGCTTTTTCCAGGTGATCAACCACGGGGTATGTCCGGAGCTGATGCGGCGGGCGCGGGAGGTGTGGCGAGAATTCTTCCACCAGCCTATGGAGGTGAAGCAACGGTACGCCAACTCCCCGAAGACGTACGAGGGGTACGGCAGCCGCCTCGGGATCGAGAAGGGCGCCATCCTCGACTGGGGGGACTACTACTTCCTCCACGTCCTCCCCAAGTCCCTCAAGAGCCACAACAAGTGGCCCGCTCTCCCTCCGTCCTTGAGGTACATTTTTGGTATCTCTCCAATTAGAAGGTTTGTATAACTGATGAATCGAGAAGAAGGATATTAATTCTGATCATGCTATGCTATGTATAGGGCGACCACAGATGAGTACAGCCAGGAAGTGATAAAGATGTGCGGGAGAGTGATGAAGGTGCTATCTCTAGGCCTCGGACTGGAGCCTGGATGCCTGCAGGACGCGTTCGGCGGCAACGGCGACGACATCGGCGCGTGCATGAGGGTGAATTTTTACCCCAAATGCCCGCGGCCGGACCTCACGCTAGGCCTCTCCTCGCATTCGGACCCCGGCGGCATGACGGTGCTTCTCCCCGACGACCACGTTAAGGGGCTACAAGTCCGGAAGGGCGACGGCTGGGTGACGGTCCAGCCGGTGCCCGACGCCTTCATCATCAACGTGGGCGATCAAATTCAGGTGATTAATTAATAATATTGCTTCATCTAATAGAATATTTCATTATTTGTTCTCCTCTTCATCTTCACTTGATAATAGTTAGAACACTAGTAAAAAGTACAAGTATTAGCATGTGATAAGTTGTTATTAGAGTATATATATATATATAATTAAAATAGAGCCGACCAACTATTTCTTGTCATGGCCAAGGGAGATGCTCTTTAGGACCCCATCTAGACCAGGTAGGCGATGTAGGGACTAGTGAAAAGGCCCCAACTGTAAGGAGAGGATCAAGGATCAACTATATAAGAACTGTATCTAGGAAGAGGACACATCCAGCTACGATCACAATGTTTCCCCTGACCCTATCATTGGTTACCAAATATAAGTTTAGATAAGCACAGCCAATCACGAACTGCCAAATATCAGGTCCAGCAGCAAATACCTTACAGCTCTCTCGACACGACGTATTGGGGCTGCGCGTTTATTGGAGCTATCAACCATAGAGTCATCGTAAGTTTCCAGGCGACCTCATATTATTATAACTTAAATCCGCAGTAGGGATTATACCACGTAAATACGTAATCTGAGAATTTATTCTCTTTCGCAACTTCTTCTTCTCGTGCATGAAATAATACACTCCGAGATATTCAAATATCAAAGAGTTAAGAGATTAAATAAGCTCGAGGAGCATTAATGGCCGCGGAGGACTCACTGTAAGAGAGGAGAATTTAGCTTAAAAAATACTTGTGAGTCTCACGTTGTGGATAACGGGATAAAACAAAGATAAAGTGATCATCTTAAACCACAATAAAATTATGGATCGATGTTTGGTGGGGATTCCATTTACCTCAAAATCACGTGGTGATTTGTCCTTTTTCATGTATTCGGCACGGCATCACCCACTTGGCCACTAAATAATATATCATGTCAATTCCTTTCTGCTTGGCTAGATATCCTATCAATCGTGTGGCTAATTTTGTTGGGTTAATTTGTACAACAGAGGGATATATATATACAATCCCGATAACTTCTGTTGATTCGATAGTTAGGATAAGCTATAAATTAGTGCAGTTATTTTGATAAGGACTAAGTCATTGAGCCGTATCTAGCTTGCCAGGTGTTTACTAATCGATGAACGGAGGAGGAGGAGGAGGAGTAGTTTATGTTGCATTAGTTACTTAGATAAGATAAGATGAAGTAGTTAAGGAGTTGTTTAATTAATTAGAGTAGCTAATTGATGGTATCATGATCAGGTGTTAAGCAATGCAACGTATAAGAGTGTGGAGCATCGTGTGATGGTGAATGCTGCGGACGAACGCCTCTCGATGGCCTTCTTCTATAACCCGAGAAGTGACTTGCCGTTAGGGCCGCTACCGCAGATGGTGACGCCCGACCGTCCGGCGATCTACCAGCCGATGACCTTCGACGAGTACCGCCTCTACATCCGGAAGAAGGGACCTCGGGGAAAATCTCAGGTTGACTCATTGAAGGTCGGGAGATGATGATTTTTTTTTAATAATAATAATAATTATTATTATTATTATCTCCTTTTCTCTCTCCTCTCGGAGTAATTGTATCTAATTATTTTTCCAATAGTATATTATAACTGTAAGTAGTAAGAGTATTCTGGTTCTAATTATTTGTCCCAACTCACTAATGGGCAAGTTTTCATCATATACCCTTCGAAGAGAGATTGTTGACAGTCAACAATAATAATAAAAAATGACAATTATTATATTTTGTAATTAAAAAATAAAATATGATAACAAGTTATAGATGTACTTAATTTCATATTTTAAAAAGTACATATAAAAAATTAAAATTTAAAAAATATTAAAATATAAAATGGAAGAAGTATGGTTCACCGCTTAGACGAAAATTTTGAAAGGAGTTAGCACATGTGCTAAATGTGTGGCATGAAGGAATCTTCCATGTTGATGTGGTCATTTTCAAATGGTTATAGTATTGTCGGACCCCCCCAAAGCATACGTCATCCATGACGAGATGTGAATGTAAGATAGGCGATCGCCGTCCGATGAAGATCCAACGGTTAAAAAGTGGTGTGATTTTTATATACATCTCTGTCAAGCTGTCTCTATCTAAAGCGCGAAAGAGTTGAATAAATGGAGGAGTCCTGTTCCCACGGGAATGTGGATGGGTCTGAGATCAAAAGAGACGAATAGATTTTAGCGGATCGATTTCGGAATCCGAGACGCTCGTCGCGATCATGCACCTGCGAGCATGTCAGATAAATTTATGAGCATCTTTTGTCTCTAGCACTGTTTCGTACCGAATAGGTAATTGTTTATCAATTAATTTAATAAAGATACGAACGACTAAAATTTTTAAGGATATAATGAAAATATAATAAATTTAAATGATTTAACCGATTTAATAGGTAATTATTATTATAAATAAATATATTATCTTGCATATTAATTTTTTAATAATTATATTATCTTAATAACTTATCGAGTAAAAGACATATATATATATATATATATATATGTCCTTAACTATAAGTAATGTATATATATCATAATAAGGGTATTGATATCTTTTTATAATTAACTTGATGAAAGTTTAATTAAATTTTATATATTTAAATATTTTACATATATCTCTCGTTAGTTTAAAATTAATTTAAATTAAATTTAATAATAGATACATACAGATAGAGAATTATATTTAAATTAAAGTCTATCTCCAAATAATCAAATTTAAATAGTTTAATATTAAAAAAAATCTTATAATTAAGACTAAATTATATCTATCATAATCATATATAAGAGAGAGAAATCTTAACAAAAAAAATAACTTGTAATCAAATCTTAGTCAACCGGATATAAAAAGGTATTGAAGTATTTGCCTTGTCTTAATTGATCTCTTGGTTTAGATGATTGTGTTAATTGATTCTGAGTTAGATTAGTACGTACAAAAGTTTTAAAAAAATAAAACAGTGGAATGGAAAAGTAGACAAATAAACACGAAAGAGAAAGTGGCACGGAAGTGGCACGGTCATTGCAATTAAAGGCGAAAGCGTCTACAACCAATATTCTATAAAATTCCTGACTAAATCGAAACTAGACAATAGAGATGCTAGTCAAAGAGAAGCTATAAATCTAGATGGATGGCTGAATAATCCATAACCTGTTGCAATTGGGGTCATACAATACAGCAGCAGCCCAAATTAAATACTCCAGGCATTGGAATGAACTAAATCATTGATACAAATATGGAGAAATAGTTTTTTTCGACTGACTTGGTCAGAGACAAGTTTAAACAATACACCTCCAAAAGAAAAGAAGAAAAAAAAGGACAAGGCTTTACCTATAATTTAGTCCAAAATAAAGCATGGGAGATACACATCGAAAAAAAAAAAACTAGTCCTCTTGAAGCTGAAATATGGATCACAGAATTTTCCTGCGCAACACTACAAGTCAACTTTGAAGACAAAACATTAAGAGGCAAACAGCCACCACCTATCTGCTACAGTTAATAGATCAAGAGCAAAGCCTCAGCAAGGCCCATCAGTCTCCCCTAAAAGCTTCTGATTTCCCTACGGCCTTCCTTTCTTTGAACTGCAGCTTGGGCACTTGTATTGCTTTATGCTTTCAGCTTTTGCAGGAGTTATCTTCACGCATTTTCCATGGAACCACCTTTCACATACATCACACCCAATCCAAAACTCATCTGCATTGTAGTTGCCACCACATGTTCCACAAAGGGTTTCACTGTGCTCATCATCATCTTCGCCGAACCCTTCATCAGCTGCCTTTGAATTGTTTTTTATCTGCCCGTCACTTGATCTCTGGACAAAAGAATGAAAGGAAAATGTGTCATGCTAAGCTCATGGAGGACTTATTAAAGCATTTGATTTGTCACCTTAGTTGACAGTTTAGATTTACTTCCACTATCTACGCCTGGCTTGTCTTTTGGTTGCCTTCTATCCGCTACCACCTCAAAAACAGTAGGAAGTTCATTGATCATGCTGAACAAACGTTTCCTGTTGGTTTGAAAAAGTTAATGCATAAACAGTTGCAAAATAAGAATAATAACAAAGCTCATTTTATATTCGAATTTGCATGTGCAGCATATGCCAATATATACTGCCAAGTGCCAACCTGTGATGACGAACTATAGGCTAATAGTACATATGGGCTCTGAACTATCAGAAATGTTTTCACCAAAAATTTGAAATGAATTAATAGAAGCTCATTAGGTCAAATATCAATATCTACTTGTAAAATATTTGTCAGACTTGGTAGGTTGAATTGATGATGTAAGACAGGTCTGTGAGTGTTAAATAATATAATTGAGGAAACAGACCAGGGTCTACACAGGTGATCTTTCTACTCTAAAATCCAACAACTTGTACTATATTCATGATTGCCTCAGGAACTCTAAAATCCAACAACTTGTACAATATTGCAGAAGCAAGCAGGAATTGCCAAATCATCACTCAGTCATGGCGCAGAAACTGTTCTATTCAGCCTAACCAGAATGTGCCACAACAGAAAGCCCCTAACATTAATGGGGACAACAATGTGATGAAGTGCTATAAAGATCTTAAAGGATATCTATGATTACCTCAGGACTTACAATTAATTGTTTTGATCAGCTATCCTGTCCTAAAACATTAACATACCCACTTAGTCTAAACGAGTAGAGTTACATTTACTCATTTCCTAGTAGCACAAATCATCTCCCTCCCTCCCTCTAATAAAGTAACAAATTTATTTAACTTATACAGTATAGGACAAAAGCCATACAGGCATTGTGTCATTCGTAGACAAAGCCATCAACTCAATTGACATGATATAAATAATTATCAGTCCCAAAGTTTGTTTTCATCTAAATTCTGCATTAAGCCTGTGTGAGCTTCGATGGCTCCAAATTGGTTAGCAAACCCCCCGAAAAAAAAAAAACCCACCAATTAAAGTTCAAGTAATTCCATTTTCCAATCAAAATCCTACTTTACCTTGCAGATAATTGATTCAAACAAGTATATTAATGTTCTTATTTTCCTGTCTGATGCCCTGCCTTGCTTGGTTAAGGGTTTGAACCCCTCATGACTGCTTTCAAAAACTGCCCACCAAGTGATGGACAACATGACAGTTTAGACACTACAAGCTGTATGAGTGAAGTAAAGGTTTAAGTGCCAAGCAATCAGACTTCTAGTATGCAGATGCAAATAGTGCTTTCCCTGGCTGACTTACCTAGTAAGAAAGAACTAAAAAGTAATGAAGAAAAGTAATTCCATGATAGGGAACTGATATATCGATAATATAAAAAATTCAAGCATGAAAGAGCACTTCAAGGAACAATGGTCAAGTTATAATCATATTAGAACCATCAGCCTTCATCAATACATAAAGAATACTTGTGTGAAACATGATAGGCATTTATAAATCTCGACCTGGTATAACAGGCCTTGGATTAAAGACAGTTAATTCAGATGTTGAAAGCTAGTCATCATAATGTGCAAAATTGGTAGCATTCTGATGCCCCTGTGCCCCTATTAAGCATCACGGATTAGCATGCCCACATGCCAAATAGACTAACAGGCTTGAAAATTGTGTGAGACAACATACAGAATTGATATTCCCAATATAGGTCCGCAATATGATAATTGCATGAAAATCGAAACAGGGCTGGAATGGCTGGTTTCAAAATAAGAGATTGTTATCATATCAGTATAGGACTTAAGTGGAACATGCTGATACATGGACCACCATGGTCAGCGCCCAAAAGGCCAAAATAAAGAAGAAAAATAAATGGTATCAGAGCGTCACAAACACAACAGGAGCACAAGATCGACTGCAGGTCATCATGAAATACAAGAACTAAAGGTTAGTGACACTAATAGAAGCTAAACACACAAAGGTTGTTTATATGTTTTTTCTTTTTCTTTTTGTTTATATGTTGTTGAAAAAGGGAAGGCACAAAATTACCTAGAAAACTTGAGACATGTCAACAATCTATTCTGATCAGGGGAAAGCATATTTCTCTTTGTCAGTTCATGAAACAAAAAAGAATTGTCAGCTTTCAATATCACTCATGAATTGAATTGCAATAATCACAGAATCCATAAGCTTGTCACAGTGAACTCTTTAAGGAGACTAACCTAACCAACCCTGTCCCTAACCAGCCCTATCCGTGTGAATTATCTAGAATCAATAATTCTCTGTAACATTAACATTTCTTGTCACCAGTTTTCCTGCCTCAATAGCATCTTCTCATTTACAACAAGCACCAAGATAGAAATATTCAGAGAAGAAGAATATCCGTTCACTTTTGATGCCAAATAGTCAAGTCTGGTTAGGCACTTAGGCCTATGGTAGTAAACTTAGGAAAATTTGAAGCCTTAAAAGTTCATGATAATGATTGTCCAATTATCAGAATTTCAAGTGAAACTATTTATATAGGAAAATTGCAAACAATTGTAATGAGAAGCTTTCCTATCTGTCTCTGACCACCAACTGGTTGAACCTTATCTTAGATTTAAAAAGTTAAGGATAGGGTTGGTGCATCTTGTAAATATTACATGATCCTTCATGTTTGGAACTCTTTCCAATCAAAAAAATAATTTCACAAGGAATATATCATGTAAAGGTTGGAAAAAAAAATCCTAATTAAAGCCTTTGGCACCTGAATATTTTGTGTCCTTTTTTACCACTAAATAACAAGAAGAAATGAGCCAGTATGAACTGTTCAAGTCAAACAAGCATGTTGGCGAAGTAATTCCAAGCCAAGTAGTCAGTACTGCTAATGAGAAGGATGTAATGGACTAAAGATTGCCTTATTGCAGGTTTGCAACAAGACTTGTCCCAATAACTATACTCACGTTTTGTCAAACTATGACTGTCAAACTACGAGCATCAAACTAGAACGCGTATGGCCATAGGCATGTGCAAGTTTGTCACTTTGTCAGGGGTACTGGTCAACACTCAATAACCCTCATAAGGTCATCCCCATGCTGCTGCTGGTTAATGTTAGCACAGTATGAACTGAAAGGAATGGAATGGCAAGGCTAACCATATAATAGGCCACGATATAAAAGAAAAGTACATAAACCAAGGATTAGCATGTCAATATAGGAAGTAGTATCAATCTTTCTAGCTGAAGTAATATAAGATCATTCAACATACAAATCAGTATGGTAAACAACACCAGGAAATATTAGGTTGATCAAGTATATCAATGTAGTGAATTCAATTCTAGGAACAGTCATACTTGTTCTACAGTTCCTAACAAAGAAATCGTATAAATGCACATACCACCAAATTAGCAAAATTGCCTCTTCCTATACTCTATATATGTTCTGTTAACAGTTAAAACATTATATTTCACTAGCACAAGTTAAGCATAACGAGAAGTAGAGACAAAGCAACAGTAATAGGTAAAGGAAAAGTAAGTATCCTGGACACTGAAAGTGGTGAACAGTACTTTGCACAAGATCTTACGATCAACAAGTAAAACACCATATAATTGCATTAGAAGATGCTACTCATATGCTTATCGGCATAGAGACTTGAACTCAGCATAATAACTCATGCTGAAACTTGTCTCCCTCAAGGTATGCATTGAGAAGATAGTTAACTAATTCCCACTCCCAAAATTGCCGAAACTTAGAAATTCCAACTTGCTTAGATTTACTTCTCAAACACCACAGATTATTGGATCTTCTTAGGAATACCTAATATATTCGTAGTTGTTCCAGGATGTAGTTACCTATCTCCTGCATCCTCCTCTTAGGGGGTTTGCCCATTTAAAAATTATCATTTTCCTTGCATCGATTGTTGCCCATTGCAGCACTAATTCTTCAGGTTTAATAACATAGACCACAATTCAAATAAGGTCCTTCTAATGATACTTATGTAAGTTCTCAGACTCAATAAAATATGGGAACAAAGTGAGATATTTCTAGTGCACTCTCCTGTAAATCAGTTCATGGACACATACTGAACCAGTGACTAAAACTTCATTATCCTAATCACTTTTTGGAAGGGTAAAATAGAAACTGCAAACAACCACTTAATAATGTAACATAAGTCATATAAGTTACAAACACTTATCTAGTCACTCATGATCTAACTGGAAAAAGATTGTAGCCTACATTTAGGAAAAGCTATATAACCAAGTTTCATGACCGATAAGAACTATCACTTAACACAATACAATGCACCTCTTCCCAAAAGACTGAAAGGACCGCATACTCCTTTTTCCAATTAAATTCTAATTAATTTTTTAAGGCAGTAAAACAAACTTCCTTGAACTAGGTTTGCAACTTTGTTGAAAGGATAATTACCTTTTAAGAGAATGTCAATAAATGCTTGATTGATTTTAACAACTATATAATTATAGAACTAAAGGAAAAGGAGGAACTGTAAGAATTTTTTTCTTCTATATTGCGATCACTCTAATTAATCTCCCTCCTCTTGCTCATGAAATTGTAAATAGAATTTGTCAAGATTCACTTCCTAAGTGAGCAAAGGTGTCTATCCAAAGATATGTTATGCCAAAAAAATCTGAGTTTGAGGAACCAAAATGATGACATGAGGTGTAATCATAGTCCAATAATCAACAGCAATGAAACATAAGGTCATTGAAGCTTGTGATCTAAGATAACATTAGTCCTTTATCAGTAACTTCTAGATTTCCTAGAACAGGTAATGTAATCATAGACTGATGCTCTAGAAGAGGTTATACCCCATTAGAAAAGATATGCAACCAATTAATCGTAAAGGCATTCCTCTAACAACATTAAAAATGGTTAGAAAAATTCAACATCAAATAAACTTGGCTTATAAATGCATCTCCAGAATCTTCAATAAATAAACTTGACCTCCCATAAGGAAAACCGGGCATTATTTATATATATGATCCCAATTGGGGGAATCTTGCCCCTCCATAAAGCAGAACATGCCAATAACATTTCTAGCCAATAGAACATGACTCCTAATGAATAATAATTTTCTAAGCACCACGTACCACCTGAATTATACAATGTACCTCAACAGAAAAAACAACAAAGATATCCTCCTCATGTTTCACGTCCACACCAAACATTACATTCACCCCTACAGAGTACTATAAACATGGATATAGCCTAGACAAGAGAAAAGATACTACTTTAATTGAGGGGGGTCTTTGCCCCTAATATTCATTTAATCATCTCTCACCAAGATCCAACAACATGATCAGAAGCTTCTCATTATTGCACAAAATTTTCATTTGTTATCCGTCTACACATGCATTGAAGATCAGACATTCAACTTTCTAAAATTCCACTATCATTACCAAAATAAATTATGAGAACACTAAAACAAAGTGAAAAATTGATCAACAAAAAGTAATAACAGTATATCTACATGCTATAATTCAATGTTAAGAACTAAATCCTAAAAATTATCCCAAGAAGGATGAAGTCGCTAATCTTGTTAGTGACATTCACTTGTGTTGAAGTTCCTAACGAGTAACAACAAGCTAAAATGTGGTACGAAAATACAACTCCCAGTCAGAAATTTGAGAAAACCTATGGCCACAGTTCAACAACATAATTGCACACAAACTAACTCTTCCACATAATTTGTGAAGTAGATGTGACCAACCATAGGTTTTCCTTTTTGCATCAGATTTAGATTGTGTTGAAGAAAGTTTGTCCTTCTAGTAAACTGTATATACAATCTTGGCAATGTAATTTTGAAGAGCTAAAACCACCTCCTAATTACTTTGTTCCCCTAATCCATGAAAATTAAGAAGTTCTTCTACAATCTCAGCAAAATCTACATAGTCATCATGTTCTAATTCTCTTTGCATCAGTCGGTCATAATAAGTTAAAAACACAACAAGTCTAGCTTCAAACAGTTGACATTCTCTAATTAATTTAAAAAAACTACTGTACTTGATGAAGCAAACACATCAACAGAAAAATCTTGTGTAGAGAGGTACCAAACAAAAGAAGTCGGATACCTGTCGTTTCGGTTAAGTCGAGCCCCGAAATAGAATGCGACGGAGAGAAGCCACGAATCACTATGCACAGCCACCAGGGAGAGCCAATCCTTGCGGTTCATCCCATCCCTCGCGAAATTGATCCCGAGAGCCGGCTCTGGAAGCTCCGGCGGAACCTCCTCCGCCGGCAAGGTCACCTCCCACGACTCGTCCGGGTGGCCGTACAAGCAAAGATTTTCCTTCTCTGTTCCAACGCAATCCCAACCGAAAAAAAAAGGCCAAAATATCAGTTGTTAAAACACCATAAAGAACCAAAATGACTAACAATTCAAGGCATCAAGAAGCATATGAAGTCGGATCTGGAAACCTGGATCGCACTGCGCGTAAAACTCATCCACATCTGCCGTAGCGAAAGAGAGGAGGCATTAGAGAAGTCAGAAATGTCGCAAGCAAAAGAGAGGTAGGGTTTGGAGGAGACCGTGGGTTAGGGCTCGCGCGATGCCGGCACGACGGCTGCTGAAATCTTTGAAGATTTCCTCGACGGTGCGTGGAGTTGCGGCCATCGAACCCGCTTCCATGGCGAAGAAGACGAGATCGGAGGACGAGGAAGGAGAAGGAAGGAGTGATCCGCCGTTACGAAAGAAAGAATGAAGAAGACGGAGATGCAAATAGAAGAGAAACGCATGCAGCGTTGTGCTCGCGAGAGCGGAGCTTGAGATCGGTATAAGAAGGAAGGGGAACTAAAATTATTTGGAATCCGAAAGGGAAAATTAGTACGGTAATTTACTAAATTACCAATTGGTCTTTTTATCTTTGTAGACACCCATAATTGTACCCATAATTATTTGTTGCATTGCAACTGAATGAGATTGAGAGGGGCTTTTGCTTTCCTGGGTCTCATTTTGTTTCGGTGAGCGTAAGAGAATGGTTTATGGTACGCCAAGGTGCGGAATATACCAGATGTCCTTGTCAATCAAATGTTGGTGTTGTGTTGAACCTTTTCTCGGGTCCGGCGGGTCGGAGTCCCCTAGATGAATATCTAAAACGGAGCTCCGAATTGCGTACTGCTTCTTGCAAGGGCTGGTAGTTACGGTAGTATAATGGATGCCACATTGCCATCCGTCAGTCAAAACATTGTATAGCAATGTATTAGACCACTGGGAGAAAAATATTCATATGCAGCAACGAATTCATGTTGGAGATCATTCATCTGTCACATATTAATGCAAATAGAAGAGTGAGTGGTGCATCATATATGCAAATTGTCTCCTCTTTTGTATCTTTATCTTCATCTACCGTATTCAACTTTAGTGGTACTGCATTTCTTGAATTGAATGATGCAAAGCAAATGCTAGAGGAAGAGAAGGAAAATATGCGTGAATATGGTTGTTTACCATTTGATGAACACAGGAGGATTCCTCTGTAGACCCAGATCCTTGGTCAAGCTTCTCATATGCGCTTACAAAGATGATTCTGGGAATGGCTGTGGGGGGGCTGTTTACGAGACCAACATTGTCATAAAGAAATGAATCGGCCCAAGGAGTGCACTGTCAAACCGACCTACATCATCGCATTGATTGTCTGTCTCAGTAGAAGAGATCAAAAACATGGATGTCCAGAAAAAAAACAAGGGTCAGAAAATTTGATCTGCATGCTAATATTTGTAGCATTATCTTGGGAAAATAAGTAAACTGCATATTAGATCCAGGCATCCAGCTAGAGCTTGTAAAACCTAAGTACTAAACTGCTACTCCTGAAACTACTTCTGAAGTCACAAACTGAACCACACTTATATTTCAACTCTCGACGTGAATAAACAAGCATAGTTATGCAAAGAGTCATTGACTATCAGTCAAGATAACAATTGTTGGACGCCTGTCTTCTGATCAGGCGTAAGCTTACTCGGGAATTTGATTTGAAATCTGATCCTTAAGTTCCCCTTTTTCGATGGTTCCTTTGATATCGGCATGCCTTCACCTTGAACAATTTCTTCATAGCTGGGACTGATAATGGATTTTATAGGAACTGTCAAGTGACGGCCATCTAGAGTTGTCAACTGGACAGTGCAACCTGTGAGAGCCTCAACAAGAGAGACTTTTTGCGTGACGATCAAATCATTCCCCTCTCTCTTGAACATACTGTGTGGTTTCTCATCAATGATGAACACCAGATCTGAAGGTATTAAGTTACGCATTTCATTGCCTTTCTCAGGAAATGTGATCTTTGTACCCTTCTTCCAGCCAGGCTTAATATCAATAGTCAAAATCTCCTCCACAGTTGTTGGCCGCCTGAAGAAGAAAAGCAGTATACGTCAATAACAATGATAGGCCTCCTGAAAAATAATAGCTTAGAGGATTCTTACTGCAACAGCATTCACTTTTGTTTGGTGATAACAACCACCAGAAAATTCTCACACAAAAAAAAATATAAATTACTTAAATTGCAAGAATAAGCATAAGGCTCATGAACATTGTCATAGAAATGGAATTTTAACAAAATTCTGCTTCACTGCCAATATCTAACAAAAATCATTATCAGGAGAAGTAAAGAGCCGATTATTACTGCCATGAAGGTTGGAAATACTATTGGAAAGAGAAGAAAAATCATTTGCAATGTTAAACCAGATCATGTTTTCTCACATCCATTAAGGGAGTATGGAAATAAATTTTGGCGAGAAACAAGATGAATTGTACTTTGGTATAACAGGAGAATACAATAATTGACACGATGTTGCACATGGTGTTTAATGACTCGCTGTACGCTATACTCTACTAAATTCAGCAGACTGAAAACCTGACCATGAAAAAAGAAATGTATTATCTGTTAAAATATGATACCATTAACAAATAACAACAGCCAAAGTGTTGAATTGATAGGTCTGACAAAACCTGACATCAACTGACGAATTGATCTAACCAAACTACCTCAATTCGGCCTAATCTTAATAGGGCCCAACTGTACTGAGTTCCAACCTAATGAAAGATCTCGAATTTGCCACTTCTTTAATTGAGACAAACGGCCACAATGTAGCAATGTGTAATTGTGTACTTACACTCTGCTACAATAATGCAGCTTAAAAATACAGTCCACCAAAATATACTTCAGTCAGAAACTAGAGAGCCAAACAGACCTAACATATCAACCAAGGTCAAACAAGGCAAACTTGAAGTACTTCTACTCAATTTTTCATATCATATACATTGAGGCCAGAGAAGGACAAGGCTTAGGTTTTCAGGAGACAAGGCTTCCAAAGATCTTGTATATTTAGAAAATTTAAGGCATAGAAACATTAACAGGACCTTAAGATGGGTATTCTTAAGCATCAAGGATCACTACGTATGAATGACAGCATAATGATCCATATGAATTATTTCTAACCCCTTGCATAGTGGAAGTTAGAATGCGCAGTTTCCTAGAGAATCCTCTGATAGGTTAACTCAGTCCAGAGCAATAGTGGAGTAATGTAACTAATGTTTACCAGCAATAACGGAAATAGACTTTGAAGTAAGTGATTCCTTGCAATAACGGAAGTTGGTCTATAGGCTATAATCATAGCAAGGATCATTTCATCCATTACTTTCTGCCAACTATCTTTACCAAATATTAGGGAGAGTCAAAGGCACAGTTGGTCATTTACCAGATACTAGGGAGAGTCATATGCATACTTGGTCAGCTGAGTCATCGACAACCACTTGTTTCTTACTGCTAAGTAAGCCGGATTGCCAAACTTGACATCAGATATCTTTGATTCCCGCTCTTTGATATATAAAAAAAAGCTGACTTTCTCATGCAAAAGGGTTCTTCATTAAAAGTCAGTCATACATGGATTTTAGTGGAACTCTTTGTACCCCTTCGAAAATGGAGACCTATAGATAGTTCAACAGTCTGCCTGGCAAGAAGATTGTCTATCTAGTATTTCCTTACTAAACTCTCAAGTGCATGGCTGCTTCCCAAAGCTAGTTAGCATTATAGATATTCAGAGATGATCTATGCATAAGAGAAACTTGCCTATACCCAAAAGATATCAAGATGAACGATAGAAAATAAGCAATAAATTTTACACCTTTCTCTCATAATGTGGATGAGTTCCATATGATGATTAATTAGATATATTGTAACTTTGTACTTAGAAAAAGAATCAAGCATATGATATTACAAGAAGAAAACTAGATCTACACAAATCCTAATGCATACAAAGTGTGAGGACAGCCTACATATTGAATGTGGATATGCTAATACTGTATATGTCTACATAGTTTACTACAATCATGTTAAGCGAGGTCTAAAACCAACACTGGAACAGTAGAACTCTAGCAGCCAAAATGAATATATCAAGCTCACATCTGTTAGCGTAACATATAACAGATCGATCCAGAATGCCTATTCAGGAGATGAACTATGGAACAAGCTACATTGTGCTCCAAGTTATGATAGAACAAGAATGCAGTCTAAGGCCAAGGTATCACATATCATGGTTGAAGAATTTATCTTAATATACTACACAAACATACACAGATAAACTCCATAAGAACACTCTCAGTAAAGATCTAGCATCGAAAAGCAAGAACAAGTAATAAGTATCTAACCAAGAACTTGCATAGCTCACCCATTAGCGTCAAAAACATCCCTTGAGATCTTCATCTTCTTACTCGCCCCCTTATACAAATCCTCGAGGCTACAAACCAGCGGTCGCTCAATCTGCGGCGCCTTCCGGGGTGCCGCATTTGCCGACCCCTCCCCTCGCCCGCCCCCTCCAAACGCCGAGAAAATATCCTCCCCGAATAATCCCCGAGGAAACCGCCCTCCTCCGCCTCGCGACCCCGGCTCCTTCCCCCATGCCACCACTGCCGCCACCGCCAAAAAATGGACTTGACGAGCCAAAAATCTCAGAAAAGATCTCATCGGCGCTCCTAGGGTTAAACCTGAACTCGGCATTCCCGGACCCGAATCCAGCGCCGGACTGGGGGGGAACTTGTCCTTTAAGCCCTTCCTCCCCGAATTGGTCGTAGATTGCGCGCTTCTGGGGATCGCTTAAGACCTGTCTAGAGTTTTAGATTAGGATTTGGATAAGGAGAATAATAGACAAAGGCGGGATAGATAGTATAAGAGTACATCGTAGGCCTCGGAGATTTGCTTGAACTTGGCTTCGGCTTCCTTCTTGTTGCTAGGGTTCTTATCCGGGTGCCACTTCATGGCGAGCTTGCGATAGGCTTTCTTAAGGTCGTCGTCTTTGGCGCTTCGATCGACTTGAAGAACTTTGTAGTAATCAACGCCCATCTCTTCTTGCTACTTCGATCTCGTTCTTCTCCAAGATCTCGTAGGACTTCGTCGTAGCTCGAGAAGAAGGGTAGCTCTCTCTCTCTCTCTCTCTCTCTCTCACACACACACACACACACACACCTCTGCTTCTGTTTCTACGCTTACTCTATTCTAACCCGGCTCATTAAATCTCGTGTTATCCGGGGTAATGCTCGCTCCTCTGCTTCTATTTAGCTTATGTAAGGAGGGAGAAAATAAAATTACAGTTTGCCCCATGTACCCCACTATCATTTTAACTTCTTATACTACAAATATCCTTGGATTTTAAAAAACTAAAATTAAACTCATCTATCTATTAGACTTCACTTAGTCAAAAGTCATCTGTGAGGCACATAAATAATAAGTTCTTTTTTTGCTAGACTAAATTACTCACATAAATAAATTTTTAAAATTTATTAAATAATTTTGCACTCGTCTTCTTTCTTAAACTAAACTAAAAAAAGATAGTTTTTCCAAGTCATCTTCTTTCTCCAAGTTCTATACTTCCCACTTTGTTTCTCTATCCTATCTTTACTTATATTGCTTGTAGTAGCAACACAATAATATTTAAGAGTAGATAAATAATTTTAATTTATTATCTAATAAATTTTAATCTTTTTTCAATTATAGTGGATAGAAAGTTAATTTTAAGGGTATATAGTTTTTCAAAAGCACAGAAGTTATACGCTATTTATAATATATGAGGGTAAAATAATAATGTGTCAAAACACATGAGGTAAAGTATAATTAAGTAAAAAAATATAAATTTATAATTTACCATTGGTTCCTCACTAAGCTCACGAGCTTAGCAATATATTAACAATATAGTATACATTATTTATTTTATAGTTTATATTAATTTTGTGTATTAGAGTTGGTTATACACTTTAATCTTAAATAAAGTAAAATCTCTAACATGTGAAGTACATTAAAATGCAACTCTCAATTACTGTCGCTGAATAGCATAATCTTTATTTAAAAATCACTCTTACTCATTCTCTTGCAATTCTTAGTAGGGATTTTTAGCTTACATACCTTTCAAAATTAGTATTTACTTTTCAAAATCTTGATTTTTAAAACACATGATTTTTACACGTATATCTACCCTTTTTAATTTACTGTTAAAAAGTAAACAATTTAGACATAAAAAAGCTACCCTTGTTGTAGTTTTCATAATCTTTTCTTAGTTAAAGATATTCTTATTGTTTCCTATTAAATTATCAAATTTTAATTTGAAATGTAATTGGGTATGTGTCTAGACAAATAGCATATATTTTGAAAAAGAAAAAAAAAACCCTTCTAGAATCATATGGTACGACTTGGATTAGGGAGTGAGTACTATTTGGGCCAAGGTATTTTTTGAACTCTTTGGAAGGAACCGAGAAGTTGATTGGGCTGCCAATTGGTCGTTGGTTGTATGAGCAAGTCATTCTGCCACCTGAGCCTGCAAGAGATTCTATTGTTTGACATTTATGGTGGTTGGAGTGTCGGACCGGTCACCAATTACAACAGGTTAGCTATCCAGCAGCCCCCAGTTTTAATAATTAAAATAAAAAAATAAAAAAATAAATGGCCATTTTCATATATATTTTATCTCTATAACTAATAAGGTCATGGGTTCAACTTCAACCATAAATAATATTATGGAGTAAATTATTTGATAACTGAGCTCAACGGCTTTATTCGATTGATGCTATTAAGCTACGAAAAGCCTAAGTGTTTCTGTATTTAGGGATGGTTGATATTTTATCTAATTCATATTTAGCTCGCTTATAAATATATCTTTTTAAAATATATACAGTTGCTTCACTAGCTCCATAGAATATTATAGTTTGGTTCACAGCACTATCAATAGTGTGAACGTCGGCTTCCCATTTCTCATTACCCTCATTGTGATTGTTTCCTCTCTTGTACTGTTCCTGCATTACTTGGACCAATCATAACCGTACCACTAGTCATTGGTCATTACCAAACCAAAATAGTGCCAGCGAACCTACCCTGCTTCCTAGACAAGCAATTGCTACTTGAATAGCATAGGCTGGGTGATGATAAGATACCTGCATGGCTTCTGTTTAAATGATACTTTTCTATGCCCAGGTGAATAATTTGACAAGAGCTAAGTAGAACTGTTTAACCTACTCCCATATCACCATCACTTTGAAATGTTTGACAATGCTCTCACCTTTCAAAGTCAGAAATAACGAATCAAATATGATCAGACCTAAGTTAACCCTTTGCATATACCTAATCGAATCAGAACTATTCAACAAAAGTCTTAACTCCATATCACCCCTTTTCAGTACCTAGCTGACATTTAAGTTTTTTTTTTTAATTTTTTTAAGAACTGATAATTTAATGGCTATAGTTAGATTTCAAACCTTAAAATATTTATATAATATATTATGAACTTCTCTAACTAACTAAGCATTATTCCTGTTACGAGCACTGACGTACCACTATACCAACCTTATTCGCTTCATCTATTTCGTACTAAATATTCGTAGAATATATGTTTTTTTTCAAAAGGTCGGCTAAAGTTTGACTTATTAATGCATCGATAAAAATATAGTTATTTATTTGAGAAAAAAAAAGCAAGAAAAGAAAAGAAAAGAATACATCAATTAAATATGCCAAACATTTAGATGCCAGAAAAATTGCATTTACAAGCATCGACGAGAAAATTATCAATATAAATCAGGAGAAAAAGAAGGAGAATTAAAATAAACCTTGATTTAATGAAGAATTGATGTTCTTTAGTCCACGGAGGTGAGCGATTGGCTAGCACTGGAGATGCTCCCCTGGCTATCATCACACAGCGCGAGCGCGGTCTCGAGATTCGCGACGACATCGCACATCACCGGCCTCTCCCTCCCTTCGAGCCGCACGCAATGCACCGCCGTGTACGCCACGAGCTCCACCGCCTCCGCCTCACGTGCTCCCGGTCTCTCGAGCCTTTGGTCGAGCATCTTGTCCACCTCTCCCGCTACTATACTCGGCACCGCGTAATCCACCACGCTCGCCGGAGTCCCCCCTTCCTCCTCCTTAAAGATAGCTCTTTTCCCTGTCAAAACCTCCAAGATCACCAC
This sequence comes from Typha latifolia, assembly GCF_019914945.1. NCBI lineage: Eukaryota > Viridiplantae > Streptophyta > Magnoliopsida > Poales > Typhaceae > Typha > Typha latifolia. Next base: position 1,127,276 of record NC_133087.1, on the reverse strand, counting down.
CCCGAATCCATACACGTCGCTTTTTACTGTCAAATGGTGCAATCCGTAGTATTCCGGATCCATGTAGCCCATCGTCCCCGCTGCTTTCATGGATAGGTGCGAGTCTTCCGACTCCGGACCCATCAAAGATAGGCCGAAATCTGAAACGCGAGCGACCCAATTGGAATCGAGCAGTATGTTCGAGGATTTGATGTCGCGGTGGATGATGGGTGGGACGGCGTAATTGTGGAGGTATTCGATTCCTCTCGCGGCATCGAGGAGGACTTTTATTCTCACCTTCCATGAATTGAGGACAGGGGAGTCAAAATTTGTGTCTTTGGAGTGGAGATGGTCGTAGAGAGCGCCATTATTCATGAACTCGTAGACGAGAAGTCTCTCTTGTTTCTCCTCGCAGTAGCCCACGAAGCCCACCAAGTGTTTGTGATGAAGCCTGGAGAGGAATGCGAGCTCCGATTGGAATGCGCTCTCCTTTTCTTGGAACTTCTTCGCTCTTGGCCCTGATTCGCTTCTTTTAATGGCGACTTGTCGGCCGTCGGGGAGGTTACCTTTGTAGACGGTGCCGAAGCTTCCGGCGCCAATCTTGGTGTCGAGTGAGAAGCTTTTGGTGGCCGCCGCGAGCTCGGCGAAGGTAAATTCTTCGGCTCGGTCCTTGAACGACGACGGCCCGCTCCGTTGCCGCATCATGATTCGCGAGCTTTGCCGGCGAAAAATGCGAGACCTTGAGCCGGAAGGTGAAGTGAACGGGCTCGGAAGGCGCGAGACTTTGGGCCCCGCACCCGAATTGGCACCATTGGATGCTCCGTTTCCGGCGGCGGCGGCTAGCGTGGGCTGGACCGAGTTGTGGATTTTCTTTTGCCTGCATACTCCAGTCCACAGACAATATATAATCGTGCAAACTCCGGCAAAGCCACCGACTGCTCCTACTGCGCCGAAAGCCACCCATCCTTTGCCCACTCTCTTTGAGGTAGAAGATGGCGGCGATGCTGGTGGAGAAGGCGATGGACCTCCGAGATCACAACGACTGCATATTACACCAGAGCCGGAACAAAGACTCTGAGAGTCCGGATAAATCCCACAATTGCAGCTATTCTCATCTGCCGCACATATCCCCGGGAGAATTCTCGGCAACGAGAGCAGCAAGGTGTTCGACGAATTGCCTCCATTCAATCCCCAACAAACGACCGAAAAGTTGACCGTGGTTAGCCCACAGGTGAGATTGCCTCCGGAAACAATGAACTCGAACGCGGTCGAGTTGAATGGAGTGTAGACACCGCTACTGCCATTACCGCCGCCCCAGCAAACCACGGTGCCATTTGGTTGCCTAATAGCACAAGTGTGGCTCGAGCCCAATGCGAGGCTCGAGAACTCGAACGCCGATCTCGATGGCGCATTAGATTGGCCGGACTCGTTGCTCCCCTTACAGAGGAGGATACCGGCCGTGTCCAGACCGCAGACGTGAGAGTCCCCCGCAACGATACTACCCATGGAGAGGTTCGCGAAGGCGGTTTGAATCCCGTCACCACGCGGCCCCCAGCACCGGACGGTAGCGTTACCGCTGATCGCGCACGAGAAGCCGTTTCCCGAGGTGAGGGATCGGTAGGTACCCGAGACATAAGAGGGAAATCTGCGGCCGCCTCTCCACCATCTGATCGCGGTGGCATTGAGATCGACGGCAGAGATCTGGTCCTCGCCGACGGCGAGATCAGCGAGGGTTGCGCGACCGCTGTAGACGCGCTTGGGGATGAGGTCACCGGACCTCCAGCAGAAGAAAGCGGCGCCGTCAGATCTGAGACCGCAGAGGAAGTCCCGGCCGCCGGAGACGGACGCAAAGGAGGAGGCGTTGGGGAGAAGGGGGCTCGTAGGCCCCGCCAGAGAAGCCGAGACGGCAGTGCAGTAGACGGTCCGTGGAGCAGTGCCGGCGGCGACGCCGCATACGGTGGTGCCGGCGCCATGGGTGATGGCAAGAGTGGCAGCGGAACCGGTCGCATCAGAGACGGCGAAGAGGAGGACGAGGACGGCGGTTACCGCCACCGCGGCGGTGACCGGGTCGTTCATCGGATGGTGGTGATGGAGCGGTGCTTTCGGTGTTCCCTCATGGGAGGAAGAAGACAGAGATTTTGGAACCACGAGAGAAAAGTCGGATAAAATAGCGAGCGAGGAAACAACGAAAGTAGTATAAAAACGCGGACTAAAGCTGGACGAAGAACGCGTCGGAGAATTCTGCCGTATAACGTAGCAAAGACTGATCGAACCGCAGGATTTGCAATCAACGGTGTAGGAGATGGGATAAAGTTAACCGGTGGAGCCCAGTCGCTGGAATTTGTGGACTTCCCCGCCACTTTAAGGACGACGGTTGAAAGCGAGAAGAGACCAAGGATCACACTGTACGCTTTAATTCTCGCATTGAAGCGCCTGATCACGGATTCTGTGATCACGACCGTCCGACGAAATGGATGTCCAAGTACAGCAGTTAATTAACGGGTCATATATTAATGTAGAAAGAAAATATAAAAAGTAAAAAAAAAATTCAACTCACGCATTACGTTATCGGGTACAGTTTAAAAGTGAATTAAATAGAAAAATTAGAAAGAGTGAACGACTAACCAACTACGGCTGCAACGACCGTGGACTCGTCGCTTCTTAGACCATCGCATTCTTACGTGGACTCACACTGGTTTCGCTTTGGGCCAAGTCAAAGAGTCTTTCCAGTGAACTAACTGCTCTGCAATCTTTGTTTGGTCAAATCAACTAATATATAATCTTACAAGAACTTAGAAGCTCAATTAAATCTTATTACATGCCAATGCCTCTGGTGGCATTCCTTATTCCTGCTCCTCTGACATTGGAACATACAGAGGTAATTAATTACAAGAACTGGAAGCGCATTAAGAGCTTAACAGATGGTAACAACTCTCCCTTACGATCACGAAGGCGGACAGTCCTGATCCCAGGCCTCAACTCCCAGACAGGTAAACAAGTCTGGCCACCAAAATCATCCTTCTCGGACATGTCATACTCATGAACTTCGATTCGAAGCAATGCCAGTTCTGGAACAGTTAAATGGAATTCAAACTCTTCGCTCCACATTGGGGTCCAATTGTCCTCGATGGCTCTCGTTCGCATCATCAGGGTATCAGCTGGCACTCCTGCTATTCCCACCTGCATGCATGTATATATAAATATTGGTATTCTGAGAGTAAACTCTAAGTTTTAATTGTTTTATTTCTTTAATTTTACCCTTGCATAGAAGTCTGGTGGTGAGTATATATCAAAGTGAGTTTGAGAGAAATCGAATCGCCATCCATCTCCCATGTACACTGTCACCTGTAAATATATAACAGCATCAGCAGGTCTTCAACGGCTGAGATAATCAGATGAGAGAAAAACAATTGTAGCTAGAAAGGTTATATAAAAGAAATCACCTTTAGTGTCTTCTTGATTGCCAAATTGGATTTAGGATCGAAAATGTGTTCTTCGTCCAATAGGAAATCTGGTTTCTTGACGTAACCACACCCTCCATTGGCTCTGAACATGCCTTGCATCAACCAGAGTGACCTCCCATACCCCTATCAGACAATTGATACAGCTTCAGCAGAGTAAAGAACTCTGAATTATGGATAAAATTATTGATAGGAAAAGCTTAATACCAAACATAGTAGATAACAGTAAGGAAGGGAAAAGAAAAGGTAAATATTAATTAGGATTTTAGTCTATTTGTAAATTTAGGAAAGGAACATAAGAGAAATGTTATTTGCCTGCATATTCAATGCGACCATTTGAGCTCCATGTATCCAACCAACAAGTGGGTTATAATTCGAAGAGGTAATGCGTGTGCCTCTGGGGTAGATCCTCAACAAGTTTCTCTGAGTAAACCTAGAGCAAGATATATAATGCAAGAAGTGGGACATCTCTGTGGATGGATTTAAAATTTGAATACCAGATTTATGATTACCTGATAATTTCAATTCCATGAGAATGAATAGCTTTTTCAACTACTTGCTCACTCATGCTGAGGCGTCCTACTTTGTGAGGATCAATCTTTAAACACTCGCTTAGTTCACCCTTCTTCTTCTTAGCAGTAATCGCAATCAGACGTTTGTACTCAGGAGCTGCAGATAGATTGGCTTTTTCCTCGACTTCATCAGGATCTTCTTCATTGAAATGCTCACCGTGTCCATGGTCAACCTGCAAGTGAACAAGTGATTAATTCTTTTAAAGGACGGTCTATAATCAGTCGCAATACAACTCTTGAGGTGTTCTTGATCTGACCTTAGAACTAGTTCTCCTTTCAGTTTTAATATCTGAGACTTCTGTACCCCATGCTTCCTCTTCGGTTATCTTCTTCACTTCTTGGTCTGTTTCCTTGAAAGACTTCGCTTCAAGATACTCCTTTGGTGGCTTGGTTGATATCATGATCTTGTTCTTTAACTCTTCAGGTGAAGGGAACTCTTCCAACTGTTCTGAAGTTGGAATGAACAACATCTCTTCAAAAGTCTCTTTTATCAACTGGATTAGGAGACATATGATATTGTTAGGATATAAAATAGAGAAAGTCGTCATTCTCTAGCATAACCTAGTATCATAGCGAAGATTTCTGAGTTCGAATACTATTAGACCCAACTATTTGAATACAAAATATAAAAGAAATTTACCTTAGCTACTTTATCTTGAAGATTAGCAGTCAGATGATCCTCAAGGGTGATTATGACAGGGTATGGAGATGCTACAAAAGCATGTTCTTTGATAGATAGCAAACATTTGTTGAGTTCCACAGGCGTCGTCAGCGTCCTGAAATTAAAAATGAGACAGTGTGTGTGTTTACTAACTCACACAAATTCGTGGTACAAATGATGAGAATCTTCAGAAATTAAGTTCACATATATATACCTTCCATGAAGGATGAGTACATCATCATTTGATTCATTTGGCCACATATCCAATTCAATAACACGTACTCCTCTCTTCAGTGCCTTAATGATAGGAACATCACTGCACTCACTACTGAGCTGGTTCCCTGTTAGATAAGAGTTATGGCCTGTGTATATGTAATAATGAGACAAGGGAGCGTTCATATCTTGGTGAACCTGAGATTGAAGGTTGAATATGATACATATCATCAGATCTCTTTGTTAATCTATATCTTTCTATAACAAAGGACGCATAATTTACATACTTTTAACGTAGTCAAAAGATTCAAATAATTCCCCACTTCATCTATGAACAGTGCACACAAATATATATATATATATACATACATATATATATGTATATATACATATATAATATACTCACTTGAAGAGGGGAGAGAGGTGCATTGTCATTGCTAAAGAGATAACGGAAGAAAGCATCAACCGAGAGCCCCTTCTTCTTAATCAACCTGAACTCCTTCACGCCGTCGATCACCGCCTGCGCCGCCTCGAGTGAGAAGGTCTCCCCTTGCACCTCCGCGAGGAACTTCTGTAGCCTCTCTGCCCCCATAACCCCTCCCTCCATGTAACTCTCGAAGACCCTATTTATCCCCTCCGGCGGGTCGTCCGACGCCTGCCGGAACCGCCGCCAGAAGCAAAGGCACAACCTGTAATTTGAACTCATCAGTTGCAGGCGATCAAATGAGAGCGGGAGGATATCTAAGAGAAGGGTGATGCTCCTATAAAGTGTATATATATATATATATATATATATATATATATATATATATATATAGGAATGATTAAAGAGAATGGTATCATAGGAATGGAGTTGTGAGGGGTTTATTCTTTAATGGACGAGAAAGGGAGGATAGCGTTTGATGCGATACCTTTGCCCTCCAAATTGGTCATCCATTCTTGTGCTTTATCTCAAAGCTCGTTGTTTAAAAAGATTAATAACATAAAAAACAATTAGAAACAGAGACATGGGGAGAATATTAGAGAAGAGGAACACTCTGGATATAGACTATATAGTAAGTTAAGCACAGATAAAAATATTTTAGTAAGAAAAGAGATGCGATAACTCCATCATACGCTCTTGCTTGAGATTAATAAAATTAAAAGAAAAGTGCATGACTTGACTAATTATACTCTCAATGTTTTAATGGCGTTCCATACTTTATTCATCCAACCTCATACATACACAGGAGAAAGCGAGCATACAAAGAGAATTACTACAAGAACTCGAAGCGCATTAAGAGTTTAACGGATGGTTGCAACTTTCCCTTGCGGTCACAAAGGCGGACAGTCCTGATCCCCGGCCTCAACTCCCAGACTGGTAAACAAGTTTGGCCGGCAAAATCATCCTTCTCGGACATGTCATACTCGTGAACTTCGATTCGAAGCAATGCCAGCTCTGGAACGGTCAAAGGGAATACAAACTCTTCATTCCACATTGGCGTCCAATTGTCCTCAATTGCTCTCGTTCGCATCATCACTGCATCAGCCGCCACTCCTGCTATTCCCACCTGTAACAAACGTATATTATCTTTTCTTCGTTAGACGACTAGGTGGGTAATTGCGATATATGTTATATTTCTTTAGTCTTACCCTTGTATAGAAGTCTGGTGGCGAGAATAGATCGAAGTAAGTTTTAGGAAAATCGAATCGCCATCCATCTCCCATGTACACTGTCACCTGTAGAGATACACATACACATATATGAGAGAGCTCAAAAAAAGAAGAAAGGAATTAAGAAAGGAAGAGAGATCACCTTTAATGTCGTCTTGATTGGCAAAATGGATTTAGGATCGAAGATGTTTTCTTCGTTCAATAGGAAATCCGGTTTCTTGACATAACCACACCCTCCATTGGCTCTGAACATGCCTTGCATCAACCAAAGGGCCCTCCCATGTCCCTGCCAGTTCCTTTTTAATCTCAATAAATGAACAAAGTAATACCAAACACACTAGATAGGAATGGAGCATTGGAGTTTACTTGGTGAAGGAATAGTTTAGGAACAAAAATTTAGTAAATGCCTCCAAAATACTCTACCGTTAAATTATCTATAGATGTAAGATGACTTTAATATTCTCGAGTAACCTTTTTAAAATATTTAAAATTTTAAAGATTTATTCAGTTAGTTGATGTTAAAATTAACTCTGGATGTTATGTTAAAATAATTCAGACGGTCGACAATTTTGATAAATTTCCAAATATTATTTACCTGCATATTGAAAGCGACCATTTGAGCTCCATGTATCCAACCAAGTAGTGGGTTATAGTTGGAAGAGGTAATCCGTGTGCTTCTTGGGTAGATCCTCAACAAATTTCTCTGAGTGAGCCTGGAGCAAGATATATAACGCAAGAAGCTGGATATCTTTGTGGATGGATTTAAAATTTGAAAAAGAAATTAAAAGAGATACACCACATTTGTGATTGATTACCTGATGATTTCAATTCCATGAGAATGAACAGCCTTTTCAAATACTTGCTCACTCAAGCTAAGGCGTTCTACTTTATGAGGATCAATCTTTAAACACTCGCTTAGTTCACCCTTCTTCTTCTTAGCAGTGACCGCAATCAGACGTTTGTATTCTGGAGCTGCAAGTAGATTGGCTTTTTGTTCAAGTTCGTCAGGATCTTCTTCATCGAAATGCTCACTGTGTTCATCCTCAATCTGCAAGTTAACAAGTGATTAATTCTTTTAAAAGGGTAGTTTAATTATAAGCAGCAGTAATGAAACTATCTCGATCCAGGTGTTCTTGATCTGACCTTACAACTAGTTCCAATTTCAGCATTAAGATCTGGGACTTCTTTACCCCAGGCTTCCTCTTCAGTTCTCTTCGTCACTTCTTGGTCTGTTTCCTTGAAAGACTTCACTTCAAGACACTCCTTGGGCGGCTTGGTTGAGATGAGGATCCTGTTCTTTAACTCTTCAGGTGAAGGGAACTCTTCCAGGTGCTCTGAAGTTGGAATGAACAACATCTCTCCAAAAGTCTCATTTATCATCTGGATTTACAAATAGTATATTCAAAACCATTGAACAATATATAAATCAAAGGGGAAGCTACAATTTAAGTACCCTTTGTAATTTATTCATAGCGAACATTTGTTTTGGATGAAAAATCTAACAGTTGCAACTTGATAGTTTGAAGTACAATAGAGTCGCTGAAAATAGAGCTAAATCCATCGGGAAGCAAACTATAATCAAATCTGATCATCTACCTTAGCTACTTTGTCTTGAAGATTAGGAGTCAGATGATCTTCAAGGGTGATTATGACAGGGTATGGAGATGCTACAAAAGCATGTTCGTTGATGGATAGTAAACATTTGATCAGTTCCACCGGCGTCGTCAGCGTCCTGAAGTTAAAAACGAGACAAGGAGTGTTTAACAACTCAGTTGAATTAATGGTACAAATTAATGACGAAAATTTATTCGAGAAATCCACATACGTATATATATATATATATGTATGTATACCCACCCCCCATGAAGGATGTGTACATCATTCTTTGATTCATCTGGCCACATATCCAATTCAATAACTCTTACTCCTCTTTTTAATGCCTCAATGATAGGAACTTCACTGCAGTCACTATTGAGTTGGTTCCCTGTTAGATAAGAGTTATGACCTGTGTATATGTAATATTGAGACAAGGGAGCCTTCATATCCTGGTGAACCTGAGATTGGAGGTTGAATATAATACATATCATCTTCCATCTTTCTATAACGAACTAGACATAATTTACATACATACATACATACATATATATATATACTCACTTGAAGAGGAGAGAGAGGTGCATTGTCATCGCTAAAGAGGTAACGGAAGAAAGCATCAACCGAGAGCCCCTTCTTCTTAATCAACCTGAACTCCTTCACGCCGTCGATCACCGCCTGCGCCGCCTCGAGTGAGAAGGTCTCCCCTTGCACCTCCGCGAGGAACTTCTGTAGCCTCTCTGCCCCGACAACCCCACCCTCCATGTAGCTCTCGAACACCTTCTTGATCCCCTCCGGCGGGTCGTCCGACGCCGGCCGGAACCTCCGCCGGAAGCAAAGGCACAGCTTGTACGTCGTACTCATCGGTTATCAGGAATAATTAAACGACCTAAGAGCAGGGGGGAGAAGATAAAGAGTGTGATATCTATATATAATTAACGTTTACTTGATCCGATGCCTTTACCTGCCACCCTGGTCAACACTGGCTGAGTCATTCGTTTTGGTGGGACCTCTAATATCGAAAGCTTAAAAAGATTGTTTGAGTGGAGACACGACACTAATAGTCGAGAAGGTGGAGCAATGTGGATATTACTTTCTTTCGCTGTTCAACAGTATGAGTAGGTGGCCTTATTGTTGTGTTAGTGTTTGGATGCTATATATTAGTGGAGAATCTACAGTAATGACTATTATATTGTAACTAAACCAAATTTCAAAGTAACTCTTAGGAATCATGGGTTAAATTAGTTCAAACTTAGGAATTTGTTTAGACTTGGCTCGGCTTATTTTAAACTGACTCGAACTCGGGTCTAAACCACTCGTTTTATTTTGAAGCTCGAAGACTGACTTAATTTTTTTATTAAACCTAAGCTTAATGGAACCCAATTCAGGACTATTTCAAGGCAAGCTCAATTTAAGCCTAATTTTAGTTTAAGTCTTAAGTAAGACTAATTCAAGCTGGTTGGATCAAGCTTGAACTGTTGATTAAATCTAGGATTATATTAAGTAAGAAGTAGACACGAGCCATTAAATCTTTGACAGATAAGAAAACCTTTCACCCACCCACTAAATTAAGAGTAAATTAATCCCTATATTATACTGATTATATGACACTCACATTGACATTTAATGAAAAGATCCAATGTATAACTAGTGGAAGGGGTTATTTAGGGTGCATGTGAAAAATGGGGAATTGTTTAAGGAATCTTATTATAATTATCCAATTAAACTAGCTGATTTAATTTTGAAAATTTAAATAAATTTTTTATTTTTAAACAAAAGAGCTAGCTCTCCTTAATATATAGGCCGGAGAAGACTAACTATTATCATAAAAGATTATAATAAATATAAACTATACACACATAATACTTAAATAAATTTTTTATTAAATTCCAACCCAACTATCTAAATGAGTAATGGGCCTGCCGGACTGCTAATATATTTTCAAATTTTTTTTTTTGAATTCGAGCCCGATCTATTTTAGTTATAATTGGAGTTATTTTGAGATTTTTCTCTTCGAGTATAATTTTTTTTTTAAATATAAGAAGTTTTATATTTCAAATTTGTTTAGGATTAGTAACATGCGGAGAAAACTATATATTATTGTGTGGGAGATCGGTTTATTAATTTGTTCGACATTACTGTCTCTCGTGGTGACCCTCACCGTTGATCATTGATCAAGAAATTTAAAGGTCGAAGAGGAGTGATGAGGAGAAACTACTGGAGGAGAAGCTTGTGATCAATGGAAGATATTTTTCACTTGTATTTATTGTTTAAAGGGACTATGTATGATTAGTATACCCTTGAGCATTTCTGAAAGGTTTCTTATTTAATGTTCTTTTACGAGGCCTAGACAAGAGGGAAAAAAATATTAATTTGGAGCTCAAACTAAAGCAAAAGAATTGAGTGCAATGAAAGCGATTCTGTTGCTATGCAAGGAAACGTTGGGAGGCATTATTATGAGAAGGCCAAGGAATTTGCTAAGCTATACTGCTTTTATGTCCCAAAAAATTAAAAAATTAAAAACAAGAGACCAAACTTTTACTATGCCAACAATCATTATTATTATTATTATTATTATTATTATTATTATTATTCAAGAGCCTGTATTTTAAATATACACTTAAACCCCATTAAATTTTAACTAATATAATAAGCTGTGTGGATGGTCGGGCTATTATTTTAAACTAAATACCGTCAAGACTTGCTTCAAACAATCACGTTATTGAGTTGCTATTCTAAACTAATAACATGGAGCTAAACTACCATTTAATTTTATCTATTATAATTATTTTGAGATTGTAATCCATTCTTTGACATCTTAGTTATACGAAAAATACATATCAACCGTTCTTGTTGGTTAAGCCAACAATTTTTCACCATGTTAGTTAAATTTTTTAAAATAATTTCTATCAAAAATTTTAATAAAATATTGAGAAAGATAGTTTAATGATATATTTTTTTTTTTAACCACGTGGCATCTGTGAAGCCGCAGGTATTTTTTCTTCGAATGATCACTATTGGCTGCAGATAGCCGCCTCCTACTCGTCGGCAAGAACGTCGTAAGCTGCGACGGAACACGATAAGGACGATTAATCATAATTATATCCAACAACTTGTTAAATATTTTGCAAATCACCTTCTACATTTTAGCCTTATTGCAGAGTGCCCCTCTTTTTTGAAGAAATCCGAAGGAAAGCAATTTATATTATATATCCGGACTTGGGAGGGTGGTTTTATATGCAAAAACATCGAAAGGATATGGTGTCTGTAATTTAATCACTTATAAGTGGTGATATGCAAAAACGCATCGCACACTCCGCTATTTTAGCTCTTCCGGCAATTCCTCCTGCGTCTGTCTCGCCTCCCTTCTCCCCTCCTCCGATCGAAACTCTTTGAAGAAATTTTGAAAAAAATATCAAGTTAAAGAAAGAGAGAAGAGAGAAGAGAGAAGAGAGAAGAGAGAAGAGAGAAGAGAGAAGAGAGAAGAGAGGAGGAGGAGGAGGAGGAAGGAGATGGGGAGCTACAGATACTGTATTTGCTTCACGAGGAAGTTCCGGTGGAACGAGGCGCAGCCGCCGGAGGACGTGAAGGAGGCGTTCACAGCTTACGCCGACGGGGGCGCCACCATGGGCTCCGACCATCTCCGGCGGTACCTCGCCGACTTCCATGCCGACGCCGGCGACGACGCCGACGCCGAGCGGGTCATGGAGCGGATCCGCCAACTCCGGCCTCGGATGCATCTCGCCAAGATATCTCGGCCAATCCTCGCTCTCGAAGATTTCCACCACTTCCTCTTCTCCGAGGAGCTCAACCCTCCGCTCCGATCACAGGTCTTACTTCTTAGATCTCAACGCTAATTGTTGGATCCGTTAAGGATCTAGAAGAAATTTCTTACTTGTAATCTCATCTGAGGGCGTGGCTTTTCGATCCATCTCTATTACTGGTTAGTTGATCTAATTAGAGGCTGGATAAGTTAATTAAAACAAAGGGGATTCAGGAAATCAGGAAAAGGTTGTGGCTTGAGTGACTGACATGTTGAATGTCAATAGATTGCTCCAGTACCTTTAATATTGGAAGATTCCGCTAACGCATTAACGGCTTTATTATCAAACTTCCCAGACATGATGCTTTATGGTCCTCTTTTGTGGTATGTAGATTAAAAAACGAGAACTAACTAACTTCAGCGTATTGTAGGAAAGATGCTTAGGGAGATGTATCGTACTATGTCATAACAGAGGTTGCTAATGGTAGTGCTAAATTTTGAGCTGCCACAATGGACAGCTACTTTAATGTAAAGAAAAAACATAATATCGAAGCTTCTAATGCTGCACGTATTCATTAGGGATTTAGTTGTCTTCTGGATTTCGCTTTATTTAAACCTGCTAAAGTTAATTTTACCTACATTCAGTCAGTGGAATCTACATGGTTAAACATATTGAAGAGGTTTAATTAGCTGAACATATCTTTGGTACCTGTGGTATCAAGATAAAAAATTGAATTGCATATTTTATACAGAAATGGTTCCCTCATGTGTTTCACATATGTACACATTCATTGCTAAGGCGATATCACTATTGTCCATAAAGACAGCCTTTGGTACCTGCCAAGATCTCTATATTTGGGAGTGGGAAATTGTCCCTTTCTTTCTTCCCTTTCCTTGTCCCACCATAGAGTTCATAGGTCAAGAGATGTGCTTTTTGATATGCTTTTACATTTATGATTGATTCTTTGCCTTTTATTGTTTAGGATATCATGGGACAGAAATTGTATTGTTTCAGGTTCACCAAGATATGACCGCACCATTGTCACACTATTACATACATACAGGCCATAACTCATATTTGACCGGGAACCAGCTCAGCAGTGATTGCAGTGATGTTCCTATAATAAAAGCCCTGAAAAGAGGTGTGAGAGTAATTGAGCTCGATATGTGGCCAAATTCTACAAAAGATGATATTGATATCCTTCATGGAAGGTATGGGTCCAATGATGAATCATATGCAGATTATAATTCCATGCCATTGTATACCAATTATTTTTAGCTTATATTATTGTACCGTGTGGGAATTGATGTTTGATGTGATTCCTCTAGAAATCGAAGTTAGTTTGTGTAAGTATATCAGGGATACACCGCTAAGTGTTATTAAGTGCAATAAGCACAAACTATTAGCCTGGTACCATTTTTCTGAAAACTTATGTCTTCGTAGGCTATTATCATTGTTTCAGTGCTTGGCATTTTGCTTGGCTATATAGAATGTAAATTCAGTGGGAATTACTTTTAATGCATGCATGAACATTTGACATTATTTTGCTGTTATTTTACAACTCTACTGCTTATTATGATTCATATGTCGTTTGAACTTTTTGTAGGACATTAACTTCTCCAGTTTCACTTCTTAAATGTTTAAAATCCATTAAAGAATATGCCTTCTTCGCATCGCCTTATCCTGTCATCATAACTCTAGAGGACCATCTTACTCCGGATCTTCAAGCTAAAGTAGCAAAGGTAATTGCTATTTCTATGCTCAATTAGCAATCACATGTGTCAACTTTAGTAGTTATGAAAGACATTTTATTTAGATGGTGACAGAAACATTTGGAGACATTCTGTACTACCCTGACTCAGATTCTCTTCAAGAGTTTCCTTCACCAGAAGCTCTAAAGAAACGCATTCTTCTTTCAACGAAGCCGCCAAAGGAGTACCTTGAAGCTAAGAGTTTAGAGGAGAAGGATGTTAATTCTCAGAATGGAAAGGAACCAAATGAAGAAGAAGCATGGGGAAAAGAAATTCCAGATCTTCAGACTGAAATTGAATTCGCTAATAAGGTTCGATACTTTATCTAATGAAAATATATATGTTTCTAATTATCACAATATCAGTTACTAATTGTCAAGTTCATCATATGGTGCTGTAGCAGAATGAAAGCAACCACACTGAACATAGCCATGATGAGGATGACTCTGCTGATGATGATGACTACCAAAAAATGCGTCAGGACTCTTCACCAGAGTACAAGAGGTTGATTACTATCAGGGCTGGAAAGCCTAAGGGTAGCTTAAGTGACGCACTGAAAGTGGATCCAGATAAAGTTAGGCGAGTCAGTTTGAGTGAGCAAGAACTAGTTAAGGGCGCAGCATCTCATGGGGCTGAACTTGTGAGGTACTTTTTGGTGCCAGAAATCTCGTTATATATATATATATATATATATATATATATATATATATATGAATTGGACATGTGTATCTATGTCAATACATGCATTTATGCATGTATAAATATATTTATGCCTCCAAGAAATGATTATTGACATGAATACGGCCTTTTTGCTTCTATCTTTGAAGTTTTGGACAGATTCTCACATAATGAACAATTTTTTGATAGGTTTACGCAGAGGAATCTACTGAGAATCTACCCCAAGGGCACGCGCTTCAACTCTTCTAATTACAACCCATATATTGGCTGGTCGCACGGTGCTCAAATGGTTGCATTCAATATGCAGGTTATCTCATATCCTAATTTTTTTGCAAGGTCCCAGTTGACCCCCCAAATGAAGATTTTGTTGCTTAATATAAGTTATACTGGCTAAATCTGGTGATATAGAAATAACACTGGAATTTTATTTACTGGCTAGGGCTAGAAAACTAGATTTTCACTTTGAATGAGGTTGGTGTATCGACAAAATTTGTGCACTTGGGCTTTATATGTAGTAAACCCAAATATTGTTATATTTGGTGCTAAAGAACATTTATGTTATGGATTTCCACTATTTTACAAAATGATATGCACTATTCATCACGAGTAGGTTGCTGTCAAGTCAATATGCCATTATACGGCTATAGTCAATTTCTTTTGGACATCTTGACTCAAAACTCTTTGATTTCCTATATATTGTTCATTATCTAGATTCAAGTAAGTTGGCTTCTTATGATCTGGTTTGAATAGAATAAGCAGGGGTCTCTATGTCAGTTCCATGTACAAATTTGTGATCTGTATTAGATTGTACGACGCATTAAACTTAGCTTGTCATAATGATCTATATCCAAACATACTTACAAGTTGTGCAATTGTTGCCTTAGAAAAATTTATTAGCAACAGTCAAAAAGTAAACTGCACAAAACAGTGTGATCCTCTATTTCTCTGCTCCATTTTTCTGATTTTAGGGCCTTCCAGTTATGTAGTTTTAGAACTGAACTTAACTCTATTTCTATTTTGTGCAGGGATACGGACGGTCCCTATGGTTGATGCATGGCTTTTATAAAGCCAATGGGGGCTGTGGTTATGTAAAGAAACCTGATTTCCTAATGAAGACTGGTCCAGATAATGAGGTTTTTGATCCCAAAGCAAATTTACCTGTAAAGAAGACCTTGAAGGTGCAGATACTTGTATTTTGCTTTTATTTCCATCTTCCATTCTTCCTATTTTGTTGGAATCCAAAATTGAGTTGAGCTATTATATTTCTAACAGGTTAAAGTGTACATGGGCGATGGCTGGCGAATGGACTTCAAACAGACACATTTTGATGCATATTCCCCTCCAGATTTCTATACAAGGGTATGCAACTAGACTATTATGTTTTGTACCTTTTTCTCTTAATTACCGCCTTTTATCTGTTTTCTTTTTGCCTTTTGTTTTTGCACAAAGCTTTTTATCTGTTCTTTTATCCCTTGCTTTTAGTTGAAGTTGCCTTGCGTCTTGTTGATTGCTATTTCTTATAAAACAAATTAGATGAGAGTTTTCACTTGGTGGGTTTTTGACATTTTACCTGGCTGATCTCAATATTTAACCAGGCTGTTAGCCAAATTCGTGTAACTTGAGAACCATTTATCAACTAATTGATGGATCAACAGGTAGGGATAGCTGGAGTTCCAGCTGACTGTGTTATGAAGAAAACAAAGGCAATTGAGGATAACTGGACGCCAGTTTGGGATGAAGAGTTCACCTTCCCATTAACCATTCCTGAATTAGCTGTACTTCGTGTCGAGGTACATGAGTATGATATGTCCGAGAAGGATGATTTTGGTGGACAGACGTGCTTGCCGGTATCTGAACTGAGACCCGGAATCCGAGCTGTGCCTCTTTTTGATCGCAAGGGCATGAAGTTCAAATCTGTAAAGCTTCTCATGCGGTTTGAATTTGTTTGATGATTCCTAATTATCTTTAAACGGGTGTTGGTTTCCTGATTTGTTATGTTATGTACTGCTCGTGTATGTAAAAAACCAACGATGTGATGCTTGTCAAAAATCCTCTTATAGATTATTTGATATTGCTCCTTGATATAGGAATCGTCAGTGAAGTATACTTGCTCTTTGGGTAAACCAAGTGGATCATGCATGTCTGACCGCATTATCTTTGTATCTTATTCCATCCAAACTATCCTCCATGATTCTACAATAGCTATACTTAATTGATTAGTGATGAAGCAATATGAAATCTTTTTATAGATGCAGGTGATACATTGTATTACTTGAATCTCTGACATTGTATTTCACATCGTTAAATAAGAAATACTGTATGACTTGAATAAAATTCTCAGGATTATAATTTTGAGAACCACAGTTATATATCAATATATCTAACCAAGAGCAGCACGTTCTGTTCTCTCCCTTGTCTCCTCCTTTAGCCAAATGGCGGAGTAGTGGGGGGCCTTTTCTCCTCTCTTTTCCTATTTTTCTCTCATTCCTCTCTCTCCAAGTTCCCTCTTTTTTTTTGAGGACAACGATGATTCCCTCTCGCCGCTCTGGCCCTCGTCTTGTTCTTTAACTCTACACCTTCGGCTTATCCTCCTCCTACGTCCGTTTATCACATCCTCCGTCCTCTTTCTCCTCCACTATTGCTGAGCTTTGATGTCGGTGCTCTAAACCAACCATTCGCTACAATAGAGAGCTAAGAGTTGTGGTCCAGACTAATCGCCCCTTAGCCAATAGTAGACCACCTTCTCTTAGACACAATCATTAGGCCGGACCTATCTAAACCCAGCCCAATCCGAGCCCGAGATCATAGTGGGTGGCATGGGCTAAATATTTGCTCGCCCCGCTCCGCCTAAAAATCAGATCCACTATTCTCATATATATCATAATCTATAATTTTTTTAGTCTCACATTAGATATTTCATAAACTATATATTAATAAATAAGTATGTTACTATAAAAAATAATTAAAATGTCTTCGTATAAATCAATTAAACTTAGCCTAATAAAATATAATATTTTTTCTATTTAATTTATTATGTTAAATTTATTCTACTCAACCTAAATTTAATAGTTAATTAGCTAGCGGATGATAACAGGCTAGAATATTCTAGCCCAGCCTAAAGCGCTCAGCTCGGCTGGCCCGATGACAAGGTCTACCTCCCCCTCTTCATTTTTATTTCCTTCCTCTTTATTTTTGTGCAGCTGTTATGTCCACATTGCAGCTTGGCCAATGCTTTTATTATATTTTTGTGTGCCTTTGTATTTGATATAATATATAATATTTGATTTCATTCATTTCAAAAAGACTCGTAAATGTCTTTTTTGAAATGAATGAAATTTCTAGCAAAGAGCTTTTCATCTTAAAAAAATAATAAACAGAAAAATAGAAATAACTCTTGATTATTAAACGATAAGTCAAACGTCCTTAACTTAAATTTAAATGCACTCTGACTTCAATCATTAAGTTATTAGGTAAATTGACACGTAGACATGTCATGCAAGTAGTAAAATCGATTTTTTAAATATATTTATGAGAAAATAAAAATCTAATGATGATTTACCTTTAGTTAAACTGATAATAGTCAAAATTTAAATCCGAAATACTTATTATACAAAGCTGAGCAACATTTCATACCACAAATAAAACAACTCTTAGATTTTAGAGAGCTGATTTTAAAACTTCTAAACTAGTTCAGTAACAAAATATTTTTTTATATATATTTTTATTTTTAATTAAATTATTTAAAAAAAATTAAAACTAAAAAAGTAGACTAACTAATTAAGCAGTAATGCACATTAGAGTTAATACTTATATAATCAAGGTAAAAGTAATTAAAGGGCAAGCCTAAACCTATAAAACGGCCAGTATAAACATTTCCTTTTTAGTAAGAAAAGCATCACGTGCTTTGGGGCCCAACTTGCTTGAACACGCTGAATTCTCTTTCCAAAAGTGGAATTCTCTGAATAGTGTCTGCTTTCTTTCTTATCATATAAATTTTCTCGATCAATTTTCATTTTAATAATAATTTCTTAATCATATATATATATATATAAAATATAAACTAAGGATAAATTTCTCTCCGTCACAACTCTTAATCACAACCATCCAATTCCATGCCACGTTACATCCTCGATCTCTCCCACGTCTCCCCCTTCCCCACTAATGCTTGTCAACTAGACAAAGAATATATACCTTTGCCTTTATTATTATTATTATTATCATTCGTATTAACGTCATTAATACATTATATTAGACTAAATTAATCACAGGCGCCAGAGACGTGATTAGGTTAAATCCCCGGCCACACGTCAGCCCTACTACCCCCACCCCGTACGAGAGCTCTCGCACGTGCGTGGCATGCGCGGGAAACAGACGTGGACGCAAATCTTCTGTCACTATGCGGTTGACCAGGGCGGGGGCATAAATGGAGCGAAGAATCTCGAAGACATCCAAAATCTCCACTTTCCCAAATACCCCCTGCTAATTTTTCACATTCACGATTCTTTCCTCCTCTATTTAAAAAAAAAAAAAGAGTGGTAAAATTTATCGCCTCAGAGACACAGTGCAATAGAGTAAGTCGATATGATTCATATAGTAGGTTGGATTATTTAAATTATTAGACAACAAAGTTGCTAAACACCCTCACAATTTATTATATCTAATATAGTAGAATTAAATATAAGTTGAGATAAAAATTGGCAGCATTATCCTGGAACTTTAAGGCCAGTCAAGGAGCGGGGGGGCATTTAAGGAAAGGTAGGTGGAATCTTTCGGCAGAAGAAGAAAGCGAGAGAAATTGGAGTAAAATATCGTAATTAAATATATGTTAATATATAAAATGATTTTTTTTTGGCGGACGTGAGGGGAGATTGAAATGGAGTTAATGGCGCCTGAGAAAGACATTGAGATCCAGGCTGGGCTTTGTATCCTTTAACGGCTCACGTTTTTCGCTTTCTTACAGAGCTCGGCGCCTTCTCTTCCACACGAAGACCTCCTCACCAAAAAGAGATATCGACGGACCACCGTCGGGACGGAACGAAGCGGAGTCAAGTAACGCCGGCGATTCCCTCTCAACCTCCTCCTTCCCCAAACCTTGAGGTGAGAAAGATCTCTTCTTGAATCGGTTCTTGCGATCCATTTCTTCGGTTTTTGATCCGTAGGCGCCGTTGTCGCCTCAGATCCGTCGGTGGGAAGACCCTGGAGATTTGGCGGCTAGATCTTTGGATTTGGATAAGGATTGCTGGGATTTTGGGCGTTTTTGGTTAGATTTATCAGGGTTTGGAGGTGCCTCCATGCCCTTTGGAGCTGGGAAATTTGATGCCTCCCGAACCGGTGCCTTGGGATCGCAAGGACGTCGTCTCCAAAGACCGGAAGCACGAGGGCTGGGCGGGATCCGATGCCCTAGGCGGCGGCGGCGGCTCGTCGTCGTCGAGGTGGAGAGATCCCTTCCACGGGCCACGTGACTTCCCTCGAGCTTCTCCTCGCCGGCCTCCGTCAGGTAATTGATCTAAATTTGTCTCAGATCTGTGGTTTTAGGATGGAAATAGGGGGTTTCCCCCATTTGTTCTCCCATTTCTTCCCGGATTTCTTTGGTAAAAATTTGTTATTTCTGAAGGTCACTACCGACAGGGCGGCGGGGGTTACCATCAGCTCTATCCGGAGGATTCCGGCGGCCATGGTTGCACTCCGTCTCGGTCTGATAGGATTTGGTTGGAAGATGAAAGCTTTAGGCCTTCCGGAAGATATGGCGGCGGCCGGAGCGGCGGCAGGGATAGCCGGATGCCCTTCCGAAGATCGCCTTATTGGGACTCTTTTCCTGAGTTCTCAAGGCAGCAGCAGCCTCCGCTGCCACAGATTCAAGATTCTGCCGTCACCTCGCTGAGGTCAGTCGCGGTGCCAATCTCCCCGGCATCTCAACCTCCCCTGAAAGATGAGAATGATAGGATTGCTGACGCCACGGATGATGGCTCGGGCACAGGTCGTAGGGTGGATCCGGACCGCTCATTGGGTTCGATGTCATGGAAGCCGCTGAAGTGGCCCCGGGCGAGTAGTCTTTCTGTGGCCAAGGTTGGTAGATCTGAGCAGGAGGAGGCTGGGCTCGAGGTATCAGCGCCTTCAGGGAAAGAAACTCTGGTTTCTACGGCGACGTCTCCTCAGCTGGCTGATGACGGCGCTCCTAGGAAGAAGGCACGGCTCGGATGGGGCCAGGGCTTGGCGAAATATGAGAAGCAGAAGGTGCAAGGATCCTTGGATTCCCCAGGTACAGGTGCAAGGAGTGCTACTAGTGATACCAGCCCCAGAATGGTCACATCTGCCGGATTCCCATCTCCTGCGACGCCATCTTCTGCTACGTGTTGTTCATCTCCAGGTGAATGGAGTTATCTTTTTAGCCTTTTCCCTTTTCTATATTTTACACAAATTGGCTGTGTGCAAATTTTTCTTTTTAGTTCTGGACCATATTTCCGATGCCCTCATATGAAGGTCTAATATGTTGGAAAGTGGCCAGTATCTGTTTGCATGTAGGATGTTGGTGGGTTTTTATTTATTTGTGATGCCCTATATCGGTTTGCCCAGAAATGGCCATCTTCTATGGTTTTCCTTGACCCCTTATCTTTGTCCATGTTTTCTATGTGGTAGGACCTGTTTTTTCATCTTCCTGTTGTCTTTTCCGAGAAGCTTGACTGTGATCGTTGAGTATTTTCATCTCTTGCTACTTGATCCAGTCTTTTTTATACCAGGAGACCTTCTATGGAAGGGTTGTTTTTGTGATACAACTATCCTATTAAGATTGTGGCTGGGTTAAGCCCCGATGTATGGTGAGAGGTTACTGAATTTACTTACCAACAAGTAATACAATTATCATATGTTGTCTATTAGTAATTTGCCATTTACATCTTAACTTGTTGGTGCTTCCTTTCCTTCTCTTCCTATTGCTTTCTGCAACATGTTTGTATTATTCCTGCAAAGCAATTTTTTTTTAATTGTTACAGTTAGCAGCCCTCATGATAAAGATATCATGTTGCCATCTTATTGTTCTATTTTTTAATCTCAAGTATTAGCATAACTTCTTCTCTAAGTTGCATTATTTAATTTTACTCGTATATTGTGTGTCCTCTCTTGCCTAGTTGTTATTTTGGCAAGGACTATAACATCAATTCCTTGAAGGGCATCGCATGTTAGGCTGGGAATTTGTCATGAAAATTTTCAATACCTTTGGATAAATGCAAATATTAATATGCCATATTCTGTCGTAAATCCATTATGCATGTTATACTGTGAATACCCTCAACTGATTTTGATTAAATGCATAATTATCTTACTCTAAGCACCCATAGGTGAACGAAGTATCTTACGATTTTGGTTTTGGATGCAACAGGCATGGAGGAAAAACCTTGTGTAAGGTCAACAGATAGTGATAATGACACACATCATCACAGTGCATCTGGACCTGGGATTCAACCTTACTCGGAGATTTTTTCTATTAAGTTAGATGATCCGGAGGTTAATCCCATTACTTCCCTTACCACTTTACTTGTTGATCTTCTGCAACCTGAGGATGTCTGTTCTGGAGATTCTACCTTTACAAGAGACACTTCTATGGGTAAATTGCTGCAATTAAAGGGAGAAATTTCCAAGGAATTGGAGAAAACTGAATGTGAAATTGATTTGTTGGAAGGGGAACTCAAGTCCCTGGATTGCGATGGCAGGAGTAATACTCATCAATGTTCTTCTACATTACCACTTAGTAATGCATGCAAGTCTTGCTTAAGGTCTTCTGATGGCATATCAAAGGATTCTATTCTTATAGAGGCTTATAAAATAACTTCCTCTATAGAGAAACAAATTGGAGAGCATGCCACCCCCACTAGTTGCTTTGACGAACGAGGTGCTGAAGTTAAGGAAGTGGAAATGAGTTACCCAGATACAATTTCACCTAAATGCAAGGAGCTAGCGTCCTCAGAGAAAACGGTTTGTTGTTCTGATGAGGGGAAACTAGCTGAGGACTCTGTAGTGCTTGATGATGATAGATTCAAGGTCTTGGGAGCACAAGAAAGTATACCCTTCGGTGTCCAGGACCCAACATCTATGTCTAAGCATCGTAACGTGAATTGTGTCGAGGAGGAAGGCAGCAGTGATTTCACTATGAATTCATGCTCAAATAGCAAGACAAACAATTATTTAATTTCTTTAATTATGGCTGACAACCGTGATGCTGCAAAAAGAGCTTCGCAAGTATTTGCTAAAGTGTTTCCATCTAATTTGCCTCAGTTTGATTTGTGGGGATCAGTTGATTTTCTCTCTGACAAGAGAACTGACTTGAAAATTAAAGAGAAACTTACTGTGCGTAAACACCAGCAGAAATTTAAAGAACAAGTCCTTACCCTTAAATTTAGGGCATTGCATCACTTGTGGAAGGAGGATCTGCGATTGCTTTCCATAAGAAAGCAACGGACAAAGTCAAACAAGCGCTTCGACTTAACTAGTCGCTCATTACAAAGTGGATCTCAGAAACAACGCTCTTCTATTCGATCTCGATTTGCATTGCCTGGTGAGTCCTAGAGCTCTTTATCTTTCTGCTTCTCAAGAAAAAAAAATGAGTAGGAAAGTTATTAAATCATTGTTTTGATTTTAATATATGAGGCTTTCTAGTTGATCCTTCTATGTTTAAATGAATTAGAGTTAGGGTCACCTAGTTACTGTATTTTTGGTAGCTTGATTGTCTGATCTGCATTTGAGCTACCCAGCCTTTTTAGTACTGAGTAGTGTTGGCACGAGTAATTTGTAATATGGGTGGTAATAGAGTGGTTCATTGATCCAAGCTTTTCTTATTGAAGTTTAAGAACCAAGCTTTTCTTATTGAAGTTTAAGAACCAAGCTTTTCTTATTGAAGTTTAAGAACCAACACAAGATATTCATATGTTATTTGAAGTTCTTATGACATTAAATCTAAAATCTGATTTGACATAGCAGCACATATTTTATTATGTTCCATTTAGCATAGTAGCACCAGCACTACCACCATCTTAAATGCTTAATTCTGCCTGATAGCATCTAATTTTGCAGAAGATGGTGTTATGTACTGACAGTTTGTTTTATATTTACTATTTGGTTTTATTTGTTAACTGATCTTCCTTTTTTCTGCAGCAGGTAATTTGACACTTGTTCCTACCACAGAAATAGTGGATTTCACAAGCAAGTTGTTGTCAGATTCTCAGATCAAGCCTTATAGGAGTAACTTGAAGATGCCTGCTCTAATTTTAGACGACCAGGAAAAGAGGCACATGAAGTTCACTAACCAAAATGGATTGATTGAAGATCCTGTTTCTTTCGAGAAGGAAAAAGCAATGATAAATCCATGGAGTCAAGAAGAAAAGGAAATTTTCTTGGACATGCTTGCCACATGTGGCAAAGATTTTACAAAAATATCTTCCTTTATTAGCCACAAAACAACAGCAGATTGTATTGAGTTTTACTACAAGAACCATAAATCAGAGAGTTTCAGAGAAGTCAAGAAATGTTTGGATCTACGAAAGCAGTGGCAGCGCTTACCTACCAGCACTTATCTGGTCACTTCTGGGAAGAAGTGGAATCGTGAGATGAATGCTGCTTCACTTGACATGTTGGGGGAAGCTTCTGTAGTAGCAGCGCATAACCATGGAAGTGGGAAGAATAATCAAAGGTATGCTGGGGCGTCTGTTTATCAAACCAATCATGACTTGAAAGTGTCTCATGGATGTTATGGTTCTATTGATAGGCGTCAGAGTGTTGAAGGATCGGTACATGAGAGAGAGTCCGCGGCTGCTGATGTGTTGGCTGGCATTTGTGGGGCACTGTCCTCAGAGGCAATGAGCTCTTGCATAACTAGTTCTACTGATCCTCGTGAGAAGATGAATTACATGGCAACGGAACGACCATTGACATTAGATGTAAATCAGAACATTTATGAGGAAGAAACTTCTTCAGATGAGGGATGTGGTGAACTGGACTCTGTCGATTGGACTGATGAGGAGAAATCCATATTTGTTCGTGCTTTGAGCATGCATGGCAAGGACTTCACAAGGATTTCACGATGTGTTGGGACAAGGTCACCGGAGCAGTGCAAAATCTTCTTTAGCAAGGCCCGAAAATGTCTTGGTCTGGATGTGATCCACAAAGGGAGTGATGATGTTGGTATTGCTGCAAAAGATACCAATGGAGGGAGGAGTGACACTGATGACGGTGGTGCTGCTGAGATGGATTCAGCAATTTGCAGTACTCAATCTTGTTCGAAAATTGATGGAGATGTATCCCAATCCATGGCTAATGCTACCAGTGAAGAGCTTGTTCATGCTGGAAATGCCCTTGTGCAGAATGATACTGATAGATTAAGTGAGCAGGATGTGGTGGGAGTTGTAAACCATGAGGAATATGACACCAAAGTTGAGAAGCAAGAATGTGTTCGTGATGATAAGCTCTCATGTGAGGGGGCCAATTCTCAACCTAACACCAACCCAAAGGAAAGTGCTGCTGCTGACTTGAATTGTAATAAATCACTGCAGCATGTCGAAGTTGCCGAGAAGGTTGTCACTGAAACAAAGATAGGTGGCAGCAGTATTGTGGTCCCTCTGACTGGGCAGATCATATCTGCAAATCAGGAGGTTCGATCAAATTTTCACACTGTTGGTGCGAATCAGCAAAAAGATAGTGTTGGAGCATTTTCTACTGATGGGATGAAAAAGGAGGTAAGCTCACATCAAGTGATATTGCGTGAGACTGGGTTGAAGAGTCGAAGAAGGGCAAGTATAGATTTGGGTACAAGTAGCGGTGGCTCTCTTTGGTTTGTCCCAGTCCCTGGTTCTAATGGAAGTGTTTTTGACTCTGGAAATGCTGTTGATGTTTGTTCTAGGCCAAGTCCGGCCACCAGCTATGAGCGTCAAGTACCTCTTGATCTCCTCCCATGTCTACAAAAGAAGCCTCCAGTCATTTCATTGAAGCAGGAGGATTGCCAGCCCGTACAATTTAATTCAGTCTTTCCTGATTCTTCCCATTTACGTTCTGAGGTAACTCCGCATGTAGCCTCCCAGACTACAATGAATTTTGAGGAGAACGGGAGTGAGCAGTGTCAAAGTTCAGTAACTAGGGATCTGTATCAGCCCTATATGCTAACAAACTCTTCACTAAATCAGGTTGATCAGTCCGTGCATATTTTGAAAGGGTACCCATTACAGATGTTGAATCACAAAGAGATCAAAAGAGAACCTGAGCGGCTGGTCAGTGAAAGCCCTCTTTTCCTTGAAAAACATTTGTGTGGAAATGGGAGTTCTCAATCAAATCAGTTCTTTGTTTCGAACATGCAATATGACAAGTACAACAGTTCCAGTCTTTCACACTCATGTTCTGGAAATGCAATGCTCCAGAGAAGTGAGCATAAGGTTGATAATCAGACAAGACTTGCCTCTCAGCATACAAGCCCTGAGACAGAGGAGCAGTCCCAACGGACAGGTGATGTCAAGCTCTTCGGAAAAATTCTTAGCCATCCATTATCATTGCAAAAATCAAGCACATCTTTGAATGAAACCAAAAGCCAGCCTCCCTCTCCTAAGACCAACAAGTCTTCAAGCATGCAGTCATCCAGTATAGTAATGGATGGTAGTCTTTTAGCTTCTATGCCTGGCAGTAGTGTCCAATTGGGCCGGGAGGAGTTACCAGTAAGGAGTTATGGCTTTTGGGATGGGAGTAGAATACAGACTGGGTTTTCATCTTTGCCAGAATGTGCTCTTATGTTGGCAAAATATCAACGATCCCGAGCTGAAGTTTCGTTGTACTCCAAGGATGGTGTTCCGAGCAGTAACACTGTTCGGACAGATTATCAGCAGCCCTTTATGCAGCAGTTGTCATCAGATGGGAAGAAGCTCGACAGCTTCACTGACTTGCAGAAGAGGAATGGAATTGAAATTGTATCGGGATTCCAGCAGTCAGGGAGAGAGACCAGGTTAGGGGCTAACATGGTTGGAAGTGGAGGAATCCTTGGTGGAGGCGTCTCAGATCCTGTTGCAGTTTTGAAAATGCACTATGCTTCGAGTGCTAAAGTTCGCAATGAGGGGGAGTCATGGAGAGGAGATATAAAAGGCAGGTAGCAGTAAGTGTTAGCCATATGAGAAATTGTTGTGGTCATAGGAGAATTACTCAGGAATTGTCAGGTGGCAAAAGGGCGTATTTCATGCCCTACTGTATCATATTTAGTTCTTTTAACTTGAATGAAATCAAACAGGGGGGAAGCGGATGATGTCTTTCCTGTCCATGTTTTGTTGTCTTTAGAATTGTTGCCCCTCGTTCTTCTTTCTGTCCTTAGGTACACAGGGTTAATTAGATGGTTAGTTTTTCATCTTCCTTTAATATTTATACTCTATCTAAATCCAAGGCAGGTTCTAGGACCATCTGATGTGTTGCATATTTTGCCAAATATTTACTTGTATATTGCATGTGAGCTGGTGGCGACAGTATCTTTGCAGATTTTGTCCTGGGTAAAGAAACCTTGTGGAACTTCCAATCAGACTGCGGCAGATTATCTTTTCAGTTATCTTCTACTCGAGCCAGAAGTATTGACGTGGTGGATTCGAGGAATTCTACTGATTTTACCTGCTGGAATTACAGTGAGTATTCGACGATCGAAAATATACTGATTATACAACTTAATTTCCTTTGTAGGGAAATTCTTTTAGGTGAACAAATTTCTTTCTGATACAGACTTGAGGTTGGTTATTTCGTTGTCTTTACATGTGACTGTTGCAGGTCACTCTCGAGCTAGCATATTGTAAGTCACATAGAAATGATGGCAGGATGAATATTTTCTGCTTTCTCGGGCGTTTCTAGGTCTACTCTGCCTTGTGATTGTAGGGAACCAGTTTGAATGTTTGAATTCGTTCTGCTTTCTCAGCTATTAGTTGTCTTCATTTGCACATTATACTTGTGATTTGTAATGGCACTGCATTAGTGCAGAGACTAAAGTGAAGCGGCATGTTGGTATTGTACGTCTTGAACCAACTACTGTCGAGCTTCTTACTTAGTCAAGTTACCAATTATAAATATGTTGAAACTTACGAGATATCGGTCTTGAGGTATGTTTCATCTACTCACTTATGAAGTTATACGCTATTCTTTATTTGTGTATATAATTCTCCCTGCAATGGCGCCAGTTTAAATTCAGGTGGGATAATCAGAAACAAGTGCTATGCAGTCAGTGATGGAATTTTTCAGGCACATGTATGCCTGTAAATCTTATATATATATATATATATATATATGTTTTTTTTTCCACAAGAGAGGCAGTCTGGATTGATCAAAACCTACTTTCTTGGCAATTTGATGTGAAGAACAGTATCTACAGCCAGGCACCTCCTCTGACAACAAGGAATTCTTTCACCTGATGTGTTGATGCAGATACAAGCACAACATTATTTGTGATATTTCTCAATGAGGCATTTTTTTTTCATATATAGTTTACATTTGTTGAATAATAGAAAAGGAAAAATATGATACTGATGTATATGAATAAAGATATACTTGTAATCAGATGCCACCCCTACTATGGAAGTGCACAGGCCCTTAATATGGAAGTGCAATTCATTGATGTCAAACTTCAATCGCAGCTTCTTCGGACTAAACTTGATTTCAGCCTGATCTCACTCCTATCAACTAGCCTGGATTTGAAACTTAGAATATCTCGACATTTAAGTAGAAACTAGTTTTTGGAATCACTATTTAATAGGAGTTCTTTTATCATTTCACACCTTGGGTTGTGTGCTTTTTGATGTTCTTCATATCATATCATTTCAATGTTTCCCGGTTTGAATCCTCTGTTCTTTTATTGCTTGCATCCTCAAAACTATCCTACTCAGGATGCCTTAGGAAAAATCCGCTGTTTTAATTATTTTGTTTTGTTTGACCAATTAAAAGGAAATACAAGAAGTAAACAGTAATAAATACATTAAGCAGAGCAAGAAATGAACTAACCAGTCTCAAGGAGAATTACATACAGTTATGCACTAATAAAAAATAATAATTTTTATATATCTCAAAGAAGATGTGTTAATTACATAACTATTAAATTATAAGGTGTTATTTGAAAATGTCGCAGTAAATTCATGCATAACACGCGCGTCTTTCCTTCTTCTCCAAAGCCCTTTCTGGCCCTCTCCTTCCCCAGCATCCGCAGCTCTGCTTCGCCTCTTTCCCGATCTCCTTCCTATAAATCCTCCTCGCGGTTTTTTCTTTTTCCCACTTGTTTCGGGTTCCAGATGTTGAGATTTCTCTTTCTTTGATCCAAAACCAGTACTCGGTTCAAACTCATCTTCCTCGTCCAAATCGAATAGTCCTCAAGCCCATGCTCTCTCGATAAACACTCCGGAGAACAATTATGACAAAGGAGTGCCCCGATGAGGAGCTAAGACGACGAGGTGGAACCACACGCCACGTTGAACCACGCGCCGACGATTCCGGCGAGGGAGACGAGTCCGAGCACGAGGATAGGGGTTTGGAGATCATCGTATTGCTGAAGCCGTACATCTTGTTCTCGATCCCTTCTGCTTCTTCTACTACTTTATGCTTTATTCTTTAGAGTGACCGTTTGGTTTGGCTCTGGAAAAATGGGCAGCTTTTGTTGGTCTGGTTGCTAGGATCAAGAATTTGGGTGCAATTTTTAATTTAGTTTGATGGAGCTCTCTTAATGATGAGGGAAAATGGAAGGTGTTGGGGAGGGTGGTGCACTTTTTAGAAGAAGTGGCTTTATGAATTAGTGAAATGCCCGTTAATTTGTTTCGATCTACTTCTCGTTCGAGATTTGATTATTTGAATCATTCTACAAAAGGCGACTCATCATAAAATCTTGTGTTTATTCCCTAGATTTTGTTCCTAATATTGGACTGGAGATGTGAATTGAGTAGACCAATTTTAGCGTTTCATATTATGCTTCTCTCAAATATGTTTTATTTTGGGTTTTTACAGACCACATGGTTGCTTAAACTGAGAACAATTTTTTGGTGCATTGACATAAGGAGAGAGCGATAGAATGGCTCTAGCTGGAGCTTTGAGAAGCCTCATCGTTTGACAGTTGTCGGCCGCATGCCCTCTGCCTCTTTTGTTGCTACTGTTACAGAAATCATATCCTTCTGTCTGATTCAATCAGCGGAGGTCTCCCAAAGTTCTACTTTATACATCGGCAGGGCTCGTATTTGGAAAGACATTTTTCTACTTCCACACTTGTCACTGCTTTCAATAGCCGAACTGAAATTAGATTCCCAAAGAGAAGGCCTGGGATGAAGTCTTGAAGGGAAAGAGCTAGCCTCAAACCTCCAGGTCTGATCTCTAGCTTTCTACCCCTTCTTGTTTGATGCGTGTTGGCAGGGATTGTATCTTGTGTTTGCAACATCTCATTTGGCATGTGACTACTTATTATCATTCTTAGTTATCTTGATTTTATAACATGGCCCTCTGTGTAATCCTATATTATCTACAGCATTCCTGCAGCTAGGCGAATCATTCTTAGCTATCTTAATTTTAGCGGTTAACAAATTGACTTCTTTTTCTTCTGGAGAATGACTTTCTCACATCATTTTGAAAAAAATAAATAGGTCCTTATGCTTGGTTCCAGTATGTGCCTGGAGAACCAGTACCTACAAGTCAACCCAATATTTTCATTTCACACACACTGTTCTTTTCATGTTAGAAATATGAGTTTTTCATTTAGATTTCTTATTAGTTTGACTTTGCAATACCTTTTTTAACAATACTATGTAGATCTTATATGCATTTGAACAACGATGAAATGTTAATACTTAGTAGCTCTTGTTATTTCTGCAGACGGCAAGCTTAATTTTATTTTCTACAAGGTTCTAGGGAAATTATTATAATTATGTCTGGGTCAAATCCAGAAAAGAACTAATTGATCAAGAAAGCCTGCATTTCGTCTTTTCTTGGATAAGCTACCTTTTTACGAGTAACTTCTCTGTGCATGTTGCTTTTAGCCTTTCTAGCATGTTATCAGAATTTGATAGATTTCCTATTATTGTTACTTCCTCTTTACAGCTTCCGTGTGATGTTTATATTAGTTTTTGGATTTATTCTTTTCTTTTATTAACCATTCCAAGTTGCCTTCTGACTTGAGTCATTGCTCCTTAGATAGTTCATTTTTTTGAGATGGTTTAGGTAATGATGTTTCCAATTTTCCATACTCATATGTTGTGTAAAACCTGAAGCACGGTAGTGATTACTGCTCGGTGCCTCTTTTCCTTGCTGCTCTACAATGTATTGTCTGGTATAGAATAAGCCAACTGTTTCTTTCTTTATTCACGTCTTGGGACTCTATTAGAAGAAGATTGCATAGGCGGCCTTAATAGAAGGATTCTTTGAACAACTCCTTTGTCTCCATCAGCACTGGTGGAAGGTTAGGATATAGCAAGCTGTACTAGGAAATTTGACTACTGGAATCTTGCATTAATCTGTTAGTCCATCCATAGCAAAAGATGATTAGTTGTTTGATAAAACAACATCTGCCAATTGATATTGCCCATGTATTGACCTTATTTATCTCTAAGCAGAAAAGATTTATCCTATTAGTGAAATCCAAACTCTTATTGTATCAGTAGAATTTCAGTTTCTAAATTCTAGGTAACTAGATGATGGTTGCATAGTTCGATTAAAGAAAGCTGCGTCTCTTGGGCTTTGGTAAATATGGTTTTCTTGGTTCCAAATATTTTACTGTATGGCTCTAACATATATTACTGTCTGCGTGTATATTTGCCTAGCATAAGAGAATTTAACAGTGTATCATCTTAATTCTTATAAACTACTTGACCTTTTTTTAATCAACAGTCTGAGAAAAAGTAACGTAAAGCTCAGTGGGCAGAGGCTCAAAAGAAGAGGGATATGGATAGGATAGGATAGAAAGATAGCTGCAGTGGCAAAGGAAAAAGCCTGGGCCAAAAGGTTGATAGAACTACAGCAGCTTGAGGAGGCGAAGAAGGCTGCAATGACTTGACAACTACAGTGGCTGACGGTGATGAGTTAATGAGAGTGAGTAACATAAATACATACCTTGCAATTTCTCAGTTCGTAGGTCAATTATTTGTTCGCTTGGTGTAGCAACATACATAGTTTTGCAAGTTCTGTGGGCACATATTTGACAGCAAAAACAACTTTCTGTAAGTGAGCTTCTTCGAGATACAAAGGCCGGGTCCATATTTCAAGGGAGTTGCATGTAAGATCACATGGCCTTTGAGATATTTTCTGCTACATAATGCCGTAGTTCAGGACTTCTGTTTCTATACTAAATTGTGATTCCAGTTAATTATCTTGTAATGATCCATCTGTAACGAACTAACTAGACAAATGTAACATTTTTGTTGCCCCTATACCAAAAAAATAAATAAAAACTGTCTGCTTCATATTGTACCTCCAGATTGCTTCATGTATAGTTAGTTAGACTTTTGTTTTTAACCATTTTGCTAAGAATAGTCTATCCTGCCCTGAATGTTTATTTCGCTTGACATTTTTGCAGCATTCAGAAAGTCTGGATGCGTTAGACATTTCCACGGCATTTCAGAAGTCAAAAGACGCATGGGAGGTTTCTGTTCTAGAGAAGTCTGCTAAACTAATGTCTACTGAATCGTTATAAGTATTCTTATATGCATGGGAGTTTTCATGTTGCTAAACTTTGGTATGATAGATCTCAGAAAAAATAGAGAGAAGGAAAAGGTAATCTTGACATCCTCATCCGTGCTTCAAAAATAAAAAACTGTTCATGGAATATGATCAAAAAGCTCTTTGTGCCTAATCTTTAACTGACATCTGCTTCTCACTACTGAGACAGGGAATTCTACAGAATGGAAGGCACACAAGCTACTATACTCAAATCTAGACACCAACCGTGCCCTTGGCATACTCCTTTATACAAAACAACCCAACACCAGAGACTCGTATGGAACACTGAACTTCTCTTCATCTGGTGCAGAAACAGCATAGGGAAAACAGCTAGTAGAGCTGTTCTCTCCTATCACGCAGCCACCTCCACCTGCACCAAAACCATAGCCACTGCTTAATTAATCTTCTTAAGCAAGGAAGTGTCAACTCGAAACACAGGCATTTCACATGATCATGCAAAAAAATTCTGAGAGATGCAGTACCAGTAATAGTCCCAGCGAGGATGGACTTTGGACATGCGGTTTTCGCCATACTGATACTCTGACTCAGAACGGCGGGCATTGCGAAAGGCGCAACAGCCGACGGAGTAAATTGCGATGAGAATTATGAGGACGACGACGTTGAGGACTGAGAGCTTGTGCCAGTCTCTCCTCACCTGCTCAAGTACGCCAGCTTTGCAAGAGTCACAGCCGTAGCACAGGACGTTGGCCGCGTTGTTCCACCGGTAGCAGTCCTGGTCTTGAGTCGCCATCGCCATGCCTGCGGTGTACGTGCATGATGTTGGTGGCTTACAACATCCAGACTGCAGGTAAAAAATTTCAATTGAGACGAGAAGAATGAGTAGAGAGAAGAAAGCAAGCAACAAGAACTACATTATAAATAAGAAAGCTATTGATAAGAATAAGGAGGCAGGAGGCTAAATTGAAATTTAGTATCTAAGAGGAGCATATTGATGAAGCAAGGAAGGGTATATTATACAGAGTGTGTGTGTATCTCCGAGACATTTAAAGAAGCAGGACATTGGAGGATTGGCGAAGATCATCTATGCCTTATGGAACAATGACAATTGGGAATTACTCAACTTCTGAAGGAACAAAGGGCTATTATGGATAAAGACCATCATTTACAAATAGGATATTGGCATGTCTGGAGCCAAAAAAAAAACACCACCTTTCATCTATTATGCTCACTAATTTTAAACTCTCTTAACTGGTATCCGAGTGGCTAAAAAATTATATAACGATAAGTTTTCTTTTCTTTCTATATAAGTACCACTACCCAAATAAATACCTGGGACATCGAGGCAACATTTTCTAGAACAAAGACGTCGTGGTATTTTACCCAAAATAAAACAAATATAACTTACTTAAGTGCAATCAATAAATAGTGTATGATGTCAAAGTAATAGCTAATAGCTAATAGCTAATAGCTAATAGCTAAATAGTCGAACAAGAAACCTACTTCTCCCAATAAGACCCATCAATAAGTTTCACCGAACTACTAGAGAGGGAGAAAATTCGTAGTATAAAATCGAGTTATTCACCTGGATAGGCGTGAGATCTCGCTGCAAATAATCCAACGGCGTCCACGAAGCGATCTTAGCGCACGCCTTGGATCCCACCACACAAGCCAACGCCGTCCTCCAATACTGGTCCTCCGTAATCCTCTTCCTCAACCAACTCGAGTAGTCCTCGAGCTTGTACTCTCGATAAACCCTCCCGGGAACAACTTCTCCGCCCCCGCCACCGGTGACGGCGAACCCGAACGCCGTGAGGCAAAGGAGTCCTCCGATTAGGAAGAGCATGACGACGAGGTAAAGCCACAGAGCCCACGCCACGTTGAAGCACGCGCCGATGAATCCGGCGAGGGAGACGAGGAGGACGACGAATCCGAGCACGAGGAGAGGCGTTTGGAGAGTGGATTCGCACGTGGCGGAGCTCCGTGCCATCCAGAGTCCCCCGCCTATGATGGGGATCGACGCGAGGAGGGTCAAGAGGTTTAGGTATCCGATCAGCGTGTTACTGAAACGGTACATCTTGATCTCGATTTTTTGCGTGCTGCTCTTCTTCTTCTTCTTCTTCTTCTTCTTCTTCTTCTTCTTCTTCTCTATGCTCTATTCTTTAGAGTGATATCTGAAATGGTTTTGGAAAAATGGGCAGCTTTTTTTTTGGTCTGGGTTCTTCTTGCTTTTGCTAGGATCAAGAATTTGGGGGAGATTTTTATTTAGTTTGATGGAGTTCTCTTAATGATGAAGGAAAACGGAAAGGGTGGGGGAGATAGGGGATGCACTTTTTAGAAGTGGTTTGCTTTATGAAATTTTAGTGTAGAGGAATCTCGTATTGAACAATAATGCAGATATTAATAAAGGAGGGAGAGCTTGCTTTATGGAAGGATAAGATTGATTTATTTATCTCTTCTTCTTCTTCTTTTTTTTCTCTTGATCATAGGCAAGTTAGATACATGTACTCGTAAATCATAAAAAAAAAAAAAAACTTTTGCAAGGAAACCACTGAGGTTTGCCTTTTTCTGGAATTGTGCGTTATCATGTAGGTCTAGGAGGATAAGATTAGAGACATGGCATGCTCTGTTAGATTTGCTCATTCTATTAGGTTCTTTTTGATAGATTATGAATCCGCAGACTAATTATAGGCTATACAAAAGAGTATTGCTCTCTCGGTGGAAAATTCACCTAATGAAAAACTGGGGTCGGCCTTACTTGTTGATAAGTTGGGAAAAGATGGAATCATTCTGTCAAATGGCCAATTAGGAGAAAAGTTTGCTACTTGGAGTGATGACTCTATGCCAACATGGAGAGGTAGAGATCCTTACTACCAGAATAACCTTTCCTTTTGGTGGACTGAAAGAATCTGATTCAGGTTCTTTTATGCCCTAGAAAATGACAAGAAGCTAATTCTATCGATGTACAAGCTGAAGAGAAGGTGCTCACTGATCCTAGATAACAAGATAATGGCAGTTACCATCATCAGCCCCTTCAAAATATATGCTCTACCCAATCTCACTTTCCCTTCTGATTAGTGGCGTCAAGTGGTAAAGTTAGTTACTTCGGATGTTAGAGTATAAATTCTTTATCATGATGATCCTCTTGCTGTGATTATAATTTATAAATACATATGATGTGTATGATTGTAATTGAAAATTAGATGCATTATTGATTCAAAGTTACCTTAGTACGTCAGCTGATCATTAGTGCTCTTTAACTAAGTTCTTTAATAATTTATAGGGATTCATCGAGATTAGCACTTCATTTATTATAGATACTGGACATAGATTAAAGTAATGGAGTCATATAATTAAACATCACACACATATTCGTTTGGAAAGTGGAAATATCAACAATAGAATTTGAAAACTTAAAAGCAATGAAGATCTCATGTTCAAAAAATTTCAATACTAGGATAACAAACTGCAATTAGATCAAATAGTCATACTATGCTTTTATTTCATCTGGATATTCTTCTGCTTAGCATGCAGTCAGCTGACTAAAGAATATTTCGCATGAATCAATGGCTGTAAATATTTCTACGGATCCTGCAACATTGCACTCGAGTACAAAACATTGTCTATGTATACTATTTCAGCAATGTAGTATTGATTATTGAAAATATTGAAGAGCTTGATTAATAATGCAGCAAATTCAACCAAAGTAATTATTTGTAGCAAGAAAATCTACACTTAGATGTACAAAATACAAACATACCAGAAAATAATAAAATATTTACTCATGCTCTCACAAGGAAAGAAATAAAGTAACTTGTAACTCTTTACCAAGCTACAAAAAGCTCTCAACAACAGAAGCACAAGGACACACACATAAGTATAACTAAACTCGCAAATCATCTGTCATCTCTCCTTTCCTACTGATAAATCTTTTACTTCTTCAAACTCCAGAATATTCAGCAAGCACACAGCTACACTTGGGACTCCTCCGAACAATTCGACCCAGTTAAGTTCTCTATAATAAGAAAATAGGCAACATCAGTGATCCAGCAAATCCCAAAGTGAAGATTGAAAGATAATCGACAACTGCCGAATTTTCTGAAGAACTCTTATTTTCTCCAATGCATTGAAGGTACCAAAGGACAATTGAGATTCACTCATTCAGATGATTTTCAAGGACTGCAATGTTCCGCACTCCCGATGTGGCTAGAAGGGGTTGCTAACTGGTTAGGTTTTTATTGGACTGATGGATTGGATGGGATCTCAATTCTTCATTAAGATTTTCAGCTACAGAAGTAAATAGCAACATAGGCATGCATAAAATAAGATGATGGTTAGCTCTGTTAGTCAAAAAGAAATTATGTCAAACCTGGTTTGCCTTCGTATCTTCACCAACTTCTCCAGATTTGCACCCCACACCTGATAATTATATGCATGATCAGAGGACAACTCATGGAATGATGATAATTCTGGCAGAGCACTGCCTCAGTATTCACTTACTTGAAGTAGAGCTTGTACTCTTTCCTGCTGCTCTACCTTTGATTCTAGTCTTACACTTTTCCTTTTGAGCTCCAACAGATCTAGAGAACTTGGGTTTCCCTGGAATTCTATTTGAAGTCTCCCTACTGTTAGAAGAATCACCTGACCCTGGCGTCCTGCAACTTGAACCCACACTTCTCGCAGCCACCTTTTCTCCACTCAAATCCTTTGGTTCAGCAGTCTTGGTGTCTAGAAGCTCGATAAGTACTTGCTGGCTATCATCATGCTGTTCAATTTGGTCTTCCCTGTTTGATTCAATATCGGGGTTCTTTGTCGCCTGGTCTTCATTGCTGTTCACTCCATCCTGCTGCTGTTCATTTTGGTTTTCACTGTTTGATTCAATATCAGGGGTCTTCATCGCTTGATCTTCATTGATGTTCGTACCATATTGCTGCTGTCCATTTTGGTCTTCGCTGTTTGATTCAATATCAGGGGTCGTCGTCGCTTGGTCTTCATTGCTGTTCATTCCATCTTGCTGCTGCCCACAGCTAGGTTCAGCAGGGGCGTCTGAATGCTCAATTTGCCCATTATCTGACAATTCCACGAGCACCTTGTGCGCATCGTCACATTCTCGAAAAGTTTTGCAACCCAGCTCATCTTTAAACCTGACAGCTTCCATTTCATCTAACAGGGTATTAGTCTTTCCGATATTGCAAAAATCAACGTTAGTCTGGTCTTTTGGAATCCCATAGGCCTTGCAAAGATCACTCCACAAAGATTCCACGGATTTCCCCCGGTGTCGCGCCACATACTGTCTGAGCTCTCCCTGAAGCTTATGAAATGGCTGCAATGTATAAAGAGTAAACTTTACAATTACAATATAACAAACTTCAATGCAATCATGCAAAATTTGTATACTACCCATACCTGGGCACGGCACTCCAAAGCAAGGCGAAAGAAAGCAGCCGAGACGAAATGCTTCGCCACGGACTCCGCCAACCTAATCTGCCCCAGCCAATACGTCGCAGACTCAAGCCGGTCGAGCCTGCATTTACTGCAGTTCTGCGCGCTGAGATACGGCGTGCTCACCGCTGCTGCCGCGGGGTTTATTAACCGCATCGGTGTACATAACGCATCCTCCTTCTCGCTCTTACCACTACTTACAATCTCCGCCAATGCTGCCGCCGTCGGATCTTGGAAGTGTACATGCTGATCCTTCTTGATCTTGTTGGACTCAACCTTTGCTGGTTTCGTTACAGCGGGATTAAGAGGAGCTCCTGAAGGTTTCCACGGCTTGCAAGATTTGGTCGACAAGGGCTTCGTAGTTGGCTTCTCGATCGGTATGTTTGTGCTCCTGGCAATGCCAAATGCACGCTTTGGCCTGAGAAAAATAGAAGTTGGTGATAAATCACAATACTTAAGTTTTTGATTGAGTGGAGAATTTGAAGGATTAGGTGTGGATGCCTGGTATGGGCTGGAGCAATTAGGTGCTGTGTTGCTTTCTTCGAAGTCTTGGTTCGATCGCCGGATTTGGGCTTGGCGGTGGGATCCGTAGCTTGCCGGCGTTTGCCTATTGAGCGAGAGCACGATTAAGATCTAAATGCAAGTAATACGTAGATTGATCTATGCCAAGGGTGAAGTAAACTAATTTTTACTAAATTCTTTATAATCTTAGCTTTAAACACTTACCTGGGAAGGGAGTAGGATGGAGATCCATGGAAGATAATGGATGGGTAGAGAGAGAGAGAGAGAGAGAGAGAGAGAGAGAGAGAGAGAGAGAGAGAGAGAGAGAGAGGCAGAAGAAGATGATGGAGAGGGATTTGAAATTTTTTGAACGGGAAATGGTTAGCGCCTGAAGACGTCCGCTTGAGATGTCTCGCGGAGACTAGGCAGCTAAAGTGTTCCGCTAGTACGGGCTTGACTAACCAAGCCCGGCCCAGTAAGTACATGATTGGCCCGCGATTCCTGTGTAAGGGGAGATATATAATATAAAAATAATTACAATCGTTATTTTTTGCTCAATTTAGTAAAACCATTATATGCTTTTAACTTAATCACTTAACTCCCTGAGGTCTTCACTAAAATAAGATTTTTTTTTTTCATCATATTTGATTAGAATAGAAGTCAAATTTGAAGATCCTTGTTATAGACAATTACAAAGTCACATAGGATTGAATAAGTTTTTAAAGCATATAAAATAATACCGATTAGATTTTAATTTGGCAAAGATATAGCAAATATGTTGAATAGATGATGAAAATGTTTAATTAGGTGATTGTCGTTATCTTTTTAAAAATTTTATGCACGTTAAAGTTATTATTTACTTATTGTGATTAGTTACAATATTTTTTTTTAATTTTAATCTTGTGATTACTAATATATATGATCATGTATTAAGCTGAAACCTTTTTATAAAAGTTAGTTATAATTTTTACTTGTATTGTTGTCAACG
This sequence comes from Typha latifolia, assembly GCF_019914945.1. Taxonomy (NCBI): domain Eukaryota; kingdom Viridiplantae; phylum Streptophyta; class Magnoliopsida; order Poales; family Typhaceae; genus Typha; species Typha latifolia. Next base: position 1,088,386 of record NC_133087.1, on the reverse strand, counting down.
TTTTGTTTTAATTCTTGAATGCTCGATCACATAAAAATTAATGATAATCAAACAAATGAATAGGTGTTACCTTTGTTGGTAATGCTTTGCATATTTTTAACTATCATTTCAATTTTTTTTTAATATAAATGACTTAATAATATTTACAAGATTATTTGGAGGTATGTGTACAAAAAAAATAGTGGAAGTTAAAATGTCCCCTTATGTTATGGTAAGAGTAAATACGATATATAAATTAAATAAATCATAAATCAGTTTATTCATACGAGTAAATACGAGATACAATCATGAGCATCATCTGCAGTTTTTATCACTATTGATGAATCTGAAGGTAGACTTATTCTATATATATATACACATATCAAGAAATAAAGGAACCTGGTGGAGAAGAATGATTCAACTCCAGCTTATGTACTTGATATGTTTATTTTCCTGAATGAAGAATTACTAAGTAAGTGTATATATATTCTTCTCCTTTGGCAGATCTATCCAAAAGGGTCAGCTTGACATTGGCTTATTCTGTAAGAAATGCTTGAACAGTATCAGAGCTTGTCGAGGGCGATGCAAAGGAACCTCATGCCCTGCTCCTCTAATGGTCACAAGGGTCAGTCCTTGGTACACTTGACTCCATCCACCAACCTGGTATAGAATCATGAGATTAAACTAATGTGTAGATATAACTTCAATAATTAAGACTTAAGAGAAAGATTGTTAGGCTAACCTGTCCATTGTCATACCAGGGACTCCATTTGTTGAGAGTTGTAAGGTTCAGAGCATCAAGAGAGTATCTGGTTGCTGTCAAGGGAACTACAGAATCTGTGTCTCCACTGCGAAAAAGGTTTGTGTTGCAATTTATGAAAGAATCTTAAGATCTTTAATTAAAGTTAAAACTGTCAGGTAAAATAATATTTCACTGTTCTTTTATCAGTTTTCGCTCTTAGTCTACATAGTTAACACTGATCTATAATTCAGCGTGAATACTGTTATTTGTATTTTCACAACACTTCAAATATTAAGCTTAGTATACAAAATCACACATGATAAGACTACTGCAAATCATGATCCCTCAGCAAATAATCTTGTCCTTTTCAGCATTTTATATATGATGGCTTACAGAATTTAGAATCAAAAACAGAAAATATCTTCGAGTTAGATTTTGTAAATATCACTGATAGGTACCTTTATGAAAATGTGAAAAATCTGCAAGCCCAAAGATGTTATGCAAACATTAGGATGACTTTCAACTAGGAGGCTTAAGGTTTGGCCTATCAACTAGTTTACGAGAAGACTTTCAGTGCAATCAATTGTAACAAAGTATATACCTGAACACCCATATGCGTAGGCCACCTGCAATAAGTTCTTGATAAATGGGAAGCATGGATCTTGGCGAATCTGCCCAGTAGTTTCCAACGATGTCACTGTCATAGAATCAACACGAAAGATAGACGTAATTTGAGTTAGAAAAGATTCGCAAGTTCAAGATCAAAGAATAGACAAAGATGATGCAGCTACACCAAACCTGCATGTATTCCAAGAGTAGTTGATTCCAGTAAGATTGGCGTGGAGTGCTTTCTGCACCTCATGATGGTTGTAATATATTTTGGAATATGTTTCAGTGCAAGGATCATAACCTCTGAGCATCCAAGGCTGGATTTTCATTCAATATGTATCAGATGCATGCTGAGTTAAATTGAAGTGGAACATTTTGATGTCATTTGGGCAAAATTTATCAACCTAGATTGTTGTTAGATATGCTCCTAACATAAAAGGAGGCATAAAGCAGGTAGAATTGGAAAGAGTTATTGGAAGGATCAACAAAAAGATGCATCAATGCTGAATTTACGCTAAATATGCAGAGCTAAGAAGTATAAATGAAGAACTTCCAAGTTATATTATGAAATAACAGCTGGTCAATAAAATGAAAAAAAAGTTGCAGGACAGAAGAATCAATGCTGAATGAGTGCTACTTGAGAATTCCGTTCTGATCAGTAAATTGAAGAGGAAATAATTTTAGTGGTCAAGAGAGCAGAAGGTGAGCGGTAGAATTGGTGCAGAGAACTCACATAATGACCTCTTAGTTTGCGTCTAAGATTTGTAGATTGGTTGCAAGTCGGTGTGTAAAGGCTGTATGGATCAATGTTCCCTTGCTCGTCATCAGCAATATCGAGTAGCTTTAGGCAAGCTTCTGAAGGGTGCACAGAAGACCCAAAATCGCAGGCCACCTTCAGATCCTGGTAAGTCTCATCGGAGATGAGGCCATGATTCCACCAGTACTCGAAAGTCCCGATATAATCATGGTAATCATCAGTGACACCGTTTCCAACCTAAAATTTTTGTGACAATCATCACTGTTATGTAAGCAAAGGAAAGCCAGCGGAAGGGTTGCAAATTTTACCATGAAACCTTTGAAGTTAATGATAGGATTCTGAATGCCTATATTGTTCCTATATACAAGTTGAGACAGTTGAGGAACATAGTGCCCTGAAATATTAACCCAAACAGATTGCATTAAAGAAGTATGAACAAGATTCAAGGCGTTTATTAGTTTTCACAGACCTGCATAACTCTCTCCGGTGATGTAGAAATCACGATACTTGTACTGGGGAAACCTCTCGAACCAATTCACAAGAAAAGCATACGCATCCACAGCTACGAATTCGATCTATTAGAACAATTGGCAGTATACAATTACAATGGTTTCATTCAACCAGTAAACAAACCTGTTCTATTGTCTCCAGCAGTGTACAGATCCGAAGTAGTGTTCGAGTAAGAGAAGCCAACACCAGCAGGGGACTCCAAGAAAAGCACATTAGCCACTGGAACAATTACAGTAAATTAAAAAAAAAGAAGACAAGATCTTGACACAGACCCAATTCAGCAAACTGCGAAAAGATCACAACTTGATATTGTTCTTACCACTATTCCAAGCAAATTGGTTTATATAGAGTGTCTTCCCATCAGGCTTAATTCGAAACGCTCCAAGCTCCTCCGATGCGCCGAAGGCAATGGACGAGCAACCGGGGCCGCCGTTGAGCCACAGGACTAGCGGCGCTGGCTGGATGTCGGCCGGTGCCTCCTGAAACCAATAGAAGAGTGCTCTCCCTGCCTGCGAGTCAACAGTAACATAGCCGGAATACTGGGAAAAGTCAACCGGAGGTTGGCCAGGGAGCAGGGTGATCCGGTCACTCTCTTGGTCCGCTAAAGACTCGATGATCAATCCATAGTTGAATATTAGCATTAAGAACAGGGGAACCAAAAAAATCTGAGTAGAAAGTTTAGAAGAAGGCAAGGAGGACAAGGGGAGGTTCCCATAGGTTCGTTTTGGATTGAGGAAGATTCTACCGCCTCCTAAAAACATAATTAGGGAGGGCGTTGGAATGAGTTGGGTTGGATCCAGTATATCCTCCCCTCGCTCTTAAAAGGCGGGAGGAGGAGGAGAAGGAGAAGCAGAAGTACTGAAGATGTTGAAGGTTCAAAGAAGACCGTTGACATTCTTAGTTGGAAGTTAGATCACAAATAACGATCATTGGCCATCAATTTTTCTTCTCTTTGTTATTAAAAAAAGAAAAAGAAATAAAAAAGAGAGAAAAATATCTACCTGACATATGTTGATTCGCTCATATTGGCATCAGGCAGACGAAAGAGATAGTATAAGATTTACATTGCATTAAGAGTAATTTGTAAGCTTGATTTAGAGAGGGGGGCAAAGATTAGACAGGGCAGCTGGCAATGGGATCAAGAACGATGGCACTCTCGACGGCTTGGCACTGAAAAGGACGAGACAATGTTAGCAATGAAATCATTGAGCAACAACAAATGTGGTGGAAAGCGAGGGATTTGTTTACATTGGACAAAGAGTTGGTCTAATTTGGCTTCTTTTAACCACTTTGATTTGTCTCATACCAAGAGATTTCTGTTATGCATTAATTAATAAGAACTCATCTGGTCATATATGATAGTAGAGATGATTGCGAAGTTGTCAAAAAAGTCCACAATTAATAGACCAGACGATAGTGGCTTACTCTATAAGAAGAAATAGTTGTCCAGAATATAAAAAGATAACACCCCATGGAAGACGACGAGCAACTAGTTTACGACAGATATAACCTTGCGTCATATCAAAGTTCAAACTCTTTAATACTTGGATAAATGCATGCCATTATAGCTCTCATGTAATAACGAAGGCATGAAGGTGTCCAGAGAATAAATAATAAGATTTGAAGATCATGAAGCTGATTTCTAATCTCATTATTTTATCATTTACAACTGTACAGAATCACATCATATAAATGATAGAGATCTTGCGCTGAAACATTTACTTGAATAGAAACCATAATATTATTGACCATCTTAGATGAGCAAACGAACGTAGAAACTATGTATACACAGGTCTTTCACTTTCTCACAAAGGTTTATTGACCACACATACATAGATGCAGTAATCCATATGCAAGATTTGCTGCTGTGCTTATTCAGCATTAACAAATCTGCAGTCCTTTCTTATCTCCCCCTGGTTTCCAACAAGTGGATTATTCTCCGATAGCAAGAGAAGCGCGGTCGAGAAGCGATCGTGGAAATAAGCATTATTTGCCGCCATCTTTTTCACAAAAGGAGAGAGTGAAGGATCTGAAACAAGTTGTTGATCTACTAGCAGAAGTCCCTTGTTCCTTAACAAGTTCTTGTAGTACATGTTGTCTAGTATCATCGGTGTTTCGCGGTCATTTCTCGCATAAACTACATCTTTCGGGTCTGGATTCGGCGATGGACACCGGTAGCGGAGGTACTTGGCATACGCAGGATCTATTGTTGGATCAATTGTTGGGTAGAGTCTACCTACAAGGTTACCGCAGTGCACTCGCCCTACAGAATGAGCTCCTGAAACAAAACGGATGATGTTCAGAGTGAAATACTGAAGGCGAATGAAACGTAATGAAGTTAATGCTTATGAATATTAATATAATTTTCTCTATATTTGAAGACAGAATGATTTTATGTACCGAGAAGTGCCACAGTGCTTTCAGCACTAATTCCCATGGACTTGAATCGTGAGAGCACTAGAGATATGGTATCATTGTGATTAGGAATGAATTGTTCGACCACATCAACGTAGCTTTCCTTGCTATCTCTTCTTCCAGTTTTCATGGGTATGTGTGGTCCTCCAAGCTGTCAAGAATATTTTTATACGATATTATGCGATCACACAACAAGATATTTAGCATTTGGAGACGTTGCAATAATCTTTGGAGAAACAAAGAAAAAGGTGGATTTATTGTTTTTTTTTAAATATATTTGTAAAGCAAATCTATTTCTTCTCAAGTATATTGGCAAAACAAGAGTATAACTGGAGGAAGCACTTACCAAAGCAACACCATCTCTTGCAGAGAGAGCAATGACATCAGCACAAGAGACGGTAGCAGGGCACTCTCTTTCGAGGGCTCCTTTAATCGTGGTGACGTACTTGAAGTTTCTCATGCCGAAGCTACGTTCAGATGCTTGCTCTGAGACTACGGTGTTCCTCGTCTCCAAAAGAAGCGAGGCATCACAGGACTGCACCATTTCCAATTAACGCACATACACACACGCACAAGAGCTCTTAGAAGCAAGAGAGTTCTAAGTTCCTATTAGTTAAAAGAATAAGGATCAAATTTAGAGACGAATAAGTTAATCGCTCACCTTAACCATGCAATCATGGAAGAGATTCCTGACCCAAGAAACAGCGGTGTTGCCATGCTCATTGTATAGCTTTTGGACCTCCTCCTTGACAATAGCTTCTGCTCTTGGGCAGCTCTTCGAGTAGTAGTTTAGCCTCAGCTCGCTCGCTCCTGCATGAATTATTCGATGCGTTATCTGTTGATTAGACTAGAATTTTATCTATCCTTGTCATAAAAGGTGACTGAGCTGATGCCTCGCTAACTAATTAAAATGGATTTCTTCGACATTGACTCCCCATGTCATCATGTTCTGGAGAAAAATATTACCAACGCCGAAGAGAAGGCAGAGGAGAGACGATAGCAACAAGGAAGCTCCAAGTGTTGGATTAGAACCCATCTTTGCTTGTCTACAAATCCAGCAATACCTCCTCCTTGCTCTTATAGCATTGTCATTCAACTGTTTCTTCGATCTATTATTGAATGGATTCCTACATTATTGCGTGATGAATTGGGCGTAAGTTCACGGGAGGGCATGCCCACTGTTACAAGTTGTGGCATAACGATCTGTCAGTTTGTTGATGAAAGCAACGTTTGAGCAACTTAATTAACTTAATTTTTTATCCTTATCCGTGAGTCCCCACGAGGACCACATCCCTAACTTCATTCCATATAAAAGGAGTATTTTTAATGATAATGCCGACATCCATACTAATAAAAGGATAAATTAAGCTCTCTTACTGTCGTTTGCATATAAATGATGTACCACTTTGGCTTCTAAGAAACCAAACAATAATTCCTGCCAATGAAATGAAGCATAACAAAACCCAATTGAGTTCCAGATAAGCACTTTACCTGCTGGCTCTACATGATGCTTTATCCCCCAAGTTGGTTGTCGGTTCATGAAAAGAGAGGGCATTTAACAACGAAATGGATAAAAGATGCTGATCGAGGGGTAATAGCCCAAGAAGTGATTACATTAGCATGCGAGTCTGCTACACATTCAGGTTGCCTATTTCTGCCAGAAATTAGTAGAGTTCCAAATAACTATTCCTATTTCTATTTCAACAGTAAGTTTAGAAACCTGCTAAGCAATATTTTGTGGCTAAGTATGAAATGTTAGCAAGTAAATAAGCAAACTGTGACACCCTGACAGAGGAGACATGATTTAAATCCTTTGGCATCTCCTGAAAATGATCCACGGTGGCTTCCATGAGAAGAAAAAGTTTACAAACTAATACAGCAGTACCAAAACCAGCCCTTCAGCTTTCAATGTCCAACTCAAAAACTGGAAGAATGTTGAGAGCCGAAGAACTGAGATGAACTCCTCGCACGACACCTCCATATCCAACCTTGATTCTGTGACAAAAAAGCAGAATGGCATCCCACAGTGCTGTTCTTCCCTGTGAAAATCCGACCTAAGTTACTTCTCAGTACACAAAAGATATTGAGATATTATTTGTTTCCTTCAATAAGTGATGAATTCAACGCTAAAGAAAATATTATTTCCTTCTATAATTGATGATCTGAAGGAAACAGTAGGAACAAATTCAACACTAAAGAAAATAATAATTCAACTTAGAAGTTGGGCACTGAATGATTACGAAGTTGGGATATAAACTAGGGGCATACATACTTTGGTGATAATACCTATAAAAGTTTGTACTTTAAGATGTAAATTATGGCAATAACTTAATAAACATTTAAAGGTCAATATGTTAAAGGTTAATGCAGTACAATTAGGTTTAACAATACAATATTAGATTTTAGGGGAACCTATGATACACCAAAATATTCACTAATAGAAAGATTATGATGAAAATGACACACAGGTACCAGTAAATGTAAAACCATTATAAATAATGATCCAAAAGTAAATGATGAACAAGAATTGGAAATAAAGTTGATATAAGAACGATTAATGGTGTTATATAAAGCAACACAGATTCTACAAGATATCAACCTTGAGTAGAGAAGGGATAAAATCAGCAGGCAACTTACCTACAGCTGCTGTAACTTTGAGCTGTATCCCAGCAAATATCACAATAAATATGTAGCTGATGTCATTGAGACTTGAATCCAGTTGAGTGGAATTTCAGCAGTTCACAAATTTCAAGAGCACATGGTTGTCATTTTCAGGGATAATAAAGCTGGTTGTCATTTTCAGGAAGCTTTTAACAACCTCAAAGAAAGCTGATTTCCAAGGGAGAGGATCTGCTATGTTTGCAGTCCAAAATTCTCCATGACTAAATTTAGTTTTTTTACTGTGCTAGATGGCTGTTTTCAGGAAGACATTCTGAATGACCCAAGTCTAAATTAATGAAATTATCCTCTCCATGCATTCTTTTAGCACTTAAATAATGCATCAATCAAAAGTTCCTTAATTCTGCAGACATTATTAATAGCTGGTTCTAGACAAAGGCACTGTCAGATCTACTTGATGGACAGTAATTCCATTCACAAAGGCAACATCTATGATTAGTAATTCCATTCACAAAGGCAACATCTATGATTAGTAATTCCATTCACAAAGGCAACATCTATGATTAGTAATTCCATTCACAAAGGCAACATCTATGATCCTACATCACTCAATTCATAAAATGATATACTTTGACAAAAATAACAAAGAAGAAGAAGAAGAAGAAGAAAAGATTCTACAACAGAGTGCTTATCTGCAATTGAATCAATCTGCACTTACCTGAAGGGAGAACTGCATCTTCTTATCCCAATATAGAGCAAAGATTGGAGGGGTTTGCTTTCCAACAGCTAATATACAAGCACCTGGGTGAATAATAGATGGGACACCAGATATGATTGCCACATACTTCTCCGGAAACCTCTCTTTTGGAGGGAGAACCCCAAGAAACAAGGGATTCTTGCTAGACTGGGCACCAGAATAGGAGGCAGGGTCGACATGTAACATCCATCTAGGATGCTCTAAAAAAGCAGCAAATAAGTACAACAACAGGTGAGAGTCAGTTGGAAGCTCACTAGTCCACTTTTTGCCTCCTTTAACATTAAAATCTCCATTGCCCACGTAGTCGTAATTCTTCAAGCATGTTCCTTCAGCAAGCTCTGTCACATAACCACAAGGTCATTGTTGGTGCTAATGATGATTTCTTCATTACACTAACTAATGCTTCTAGCAAAGAGTGTCCTAAAAATTTCCTCTTGAAATAGCATATAGCTTCGAAATGCCACTGGAGCAGCATGATGTGATATGCCCTAAAGATTATACAATATGAAATGGGAAAGATTTAGCTACCTTGAACCCTTTGGACTGTGTAATCTGCCCGCACACTGCTATGAGGCAGCAGACTTTTCACCAGCTCACCTTTCATAAGTGTGTTAAGTCTCTGGTGTTCAGTGATGGCATCCAGACATGCCTGAATGACTGGGAGCAAGGAACTTTGTTGTTGTGCACCAGAAAAAGAAAGTTGTGCTGCATGTAGGGGTAGAAATCATAGGTAGACATGAAAATAATCATTCCAATTTATATGGGGATACAAAAAATTTCAAGAGAAATTCGGAATAACTTTGAACAAGATGGAGCCATGCTAAAAATTGTATAAATGGTCCAAAATTCTGCAGCCAAATTAAATTAGAAACTTGACAAACAATCAAACACAAAACAGTAAATGACATTCCCATTAATCCTAAACACTTGATTTAGAAAGAAAGTTATCCATAAAGTTACTTTAAGTAACTCACACATTGAACCATCACGTGCTTGAAGAAGGGTAGCACGCAATTGATGAAGAATTGCATCCTCATCTAGTGTGATTGTTGGCTGCCACTCATTTGATCCACCAGCTGGAGACAAGTTCACAGGTGCTGTAATACTTGGTGAATCACATCCAACTTGACTGACCGTAATGGAAATACCCATTAAAGATGCCGCTTGAATAACCTACAAGATCAAAATGAATTAAGAATTAAGGATGCAGATGGCATGCATGTACGCAACCAATTAGATCGGGGAAAAGCTAAGAAACCTGAGTGTGGCTTGTTTTGATCTTCTCAAGAAGTGGGTTTATCAGAACAGAAGAGAACCATTGCCTGATTCGGTCCCGCCACAGCTCAATTTGAGGATAGATGCCTAAATTCTCAAACGCCTCAATTGCCTGCTCCATCGACATGGGAGGAGGGAGTTCCCCTTCTCCCTTCTTTGGTGGTGTGCTGTATTTCTTGTGGGAACCGGGAGACATCCTGACTGGCCTCAATGGCGTGCTCCTTGCAGCACTAGAAGCGGTAGCAGCCGTTGCAACTGAGCTCGGGCTAGCAATGCCAAAACCCCGAATGGCTGATGGTGGTGTGGCTGCCTTAACAGCTGACTCATTCATCTTCTCCATTTTCTCATCCGCATCAGCCAGGAATTGCTCTAGCATCGTCTCGGTCTGTATTCCCTTGGCACTGCCCGAGCTCTGCCTGGACCACGGAGTCCCAGGAGAAGACGCATACTGTGGCGCAGGAGCAGGAGACATGGGCGATACAGCTCCTGGCTTCTTCCCACTACTCGAACCCAGCTTCTCAGACCCAATTCCCGTCGATCGAGTTGGTGTATAACTGAAAACAGACTTCCTTATCGGAACAAGGGGTTCTGAAGCCGAGGCGGGCTTCGACTTTGGTGGCTTCTTGATTGGTTCAGCTTCATCAGCCCTCTCCGAAACTTTCGCCTTCAATCCCAAAAGACTTAGTTGGCGTTCACTCAGGACTTTCTCCTGTTCCTTGGGCTTCTTGGGAGCGGTTTTCCTCGCATTGTAAATGGACAACGCTCTAAGAAACGCCGAGAGAGTAGCAACCAGCACCACCACAACTGCAGCTTCCAAGAATTTGGCAATGTACTCTGCAAAAGTTCAAGTTCGCATTTTTCCAAACACGTCACGGGCAAAAAGCAAATAGAAAGATACCGAGATTGAGAAAGAGAGATTACGAGCTGCGGTGAGCGAGATACGGATCTGGGTCAAGCTCTGAATTATCGTTTCTTCCCTAAGAACGATTAAGGAAAGAAATAGTTGTCAGATTAGTGCGCGGTTCTAGGGTTTAAGAGAGGTGAGCAGGGTCTTTTACCTGGAGAAGAGGACGAGGAGAGAGAAAGCGGCGAGGAGAGTGGAGGAGCAGAGGAGGAGGAGAGCAGAAGCCGAGGGCCTAAGGCTGTGGGCCGTGAGGGCGGCGGAGAAGGTTGGGTTTTGGTAGGACGAGAACTTGGGCTTGGGCCCAAGAGAAGAAGAAGAAGGAGGAGGCGTTTGCTTGACTTCCATGGAGTCTTCTTTCGTGCTTGTGAACTAAGGAGGATGTTCCGAGGAGTTCTCGGTTGGTTGGTCGCTAAGGGCAAGCGTCGCTCGCCATTGGGATCGGTGAGTGATAGCTTCGTGATGTTGCTTCTTTCGCTTCCTGTCAAAATCTTTTAGTTCAAATTTTTGTACTAGGGGTTTAGCAATTAGCAGTAGAGCCCAAGGCCTACAATTCCAACACTGAAAAAGTTGTCTTATTTTAATATATGAAACTAAAACCATTGTTATTAACCTACTGCCATCGTTAATTTACTGTTAATATTATTCCTAAATTTAGAAAAGCTGGAAAAGAGTAATAAGATGCAACAAGCCAATACGGTTACCTTAAACCCGTGTTTAAGGATCCAATACAATTTAGATTAATTTTACCCAAATATCTACCCATTTTCACATAGCCTCTTAGATGACGTTAATGAAAAATATCAAAATATTATTTTCTTTTTAACTTTTTTTTTTCTTTCCTTTAAAATAAGATTAACAATTTTTTTAAAGAAAAATAAGCACACAACCACGAAAGAAACATTTTAAAAGTTATCCACAATTAAAAGTCAATGTCTACAAAAATTAAATAAAAGAGTCTATGTAAAAATAAATAAATAATAAATATTAAAAAATAGATTAGGGTTCTTCTCTCTCTACTCAATCTATTTTAAATAAGTACAAACATCCATATCAATCAATTTTTATAGAGTTGTAGTTATCATTCTCTACGACTAAAGAGGTCATAGAATTAATTTTAATTCAAATAATTATTGTGAAAAAAAATTATCTGGTGGCTTGGTTTAATAGCTCGGCTCGGTTGATAACTCAACGGTGCAATTGGCTTAAAGAAATGGCTCGACTACTTGAAGCAATGTCTTAATGAAATTTAGTTTGGAGCAATAGTTATTATAATTTGATAATATACACAGGCTAAAATGTAGACCAGATAATTTAACATATTAGCTAAAACTTAGTAAGAAAAAAAGAAGAAGATAATACCATTGTATGCTTGAACTATTATTCAAGATATATGTCCTTGCTACTGTTTGAAAGATTTACCAATCTCTTGCTAGATAGCAGAAAGGCATACCGGCAGAACCATAGAATTAATTTTTCCAGCTGCCGAAGAAATAAATAGACACCGGCAATCATTTCAACCCTTACCTGCGGAACTTCAGTGGTAGTGCAGGACATGACTATCCGGATACGTATACAAATCTAATTCTATTATGAAGAATATGCGAGATCTTCGTTGGAGAAGTAGAATCGAAGAAGTATTTGCCAACCCGTGTTTGCCCCAATCTAGGCTCATTGTGAATTTGTGATTTGTGTGAACCTTGTCCTTGACTTTGTGAACTATTCACCAGTGGCATCGGATTCGGTTCTAAGATCCCATGCCACGGCCACTGCGGCGGCTAATGCCAATTGCCATCACTGTAAACCACACTCATTATCTACCAAATATGCCAATTGCCATCAATGAAGATTAACCACATCCACTGCATAAAGACCCCACAACTCTTGTCTCACGCTAACCTTGGAATCTTTTTATATACTCATGTCCCCTATTCTCATCAGTTCAGGGAGCTTGCAATAACTTCACATGGCTGATAACTGCTCAAACTGCTTGCAAGATTTCATGGACAGGCTCTGGTTCCACCAGAACATCCTCCTATGGGAGCCTTCTGGGATCAGCCTCCAGTCCCTGATGAGGAGCAAGAGAACAAATTCAGGTCCTCCATCTTCGAGTAGTAGCAGCAATATAGAGGTAACAGCACTTCTTTCGTCTCAATTCAATTTATTTCCTTGCACTGGTGTCAGTTCTTTATCCTGCATATATGTTTGTTTTGTGTAGACTGTTCAATCCACCGATGAGAATGAAAACACACAACCAATTCGAAGAGAGAAGATGCCAACAAGGTTGAATATAGTCATAGACCAGCCCCTTTTCCAGTTGCAGCAACCAGCCAGAAATAATTTGAGATCACACCCCTCATCCCCTTGCATATATACAGGTTCTCCATCCAAACATAGAACAAGAATGCCAAAGAAGATGAGGAGCCACAAAAGCATGTCTGAACTGGAGAACTACGAGTTAAAAGGGTTCACAGATCTCGGTTTCACCTTCAACAAGGACAAATTGAGCCCCCAGATGAAAAGAATCATACCAGGTCTCCAGAGGATCAGGGAGGATAGTGGAGGTAGTGAAATATCAATAGACGTGAATGAGAAGCACTTCAGAAGACCATATCTATCTGAGGCTTGGTTAATTAGCCAACCCGATTTCTCACTGCTCAATCCACAAATGCTGTCGAAATCTCAAGGGGCTGACATGAAGAATCACCTCCGCTTCTGGGCTAGAAATGTGGCTTCCTTGATCCACCGTGATCTTGAACTTGAACCGTCATAGATTCAAGTCTTTAAATCCACAAGTGCTACTTTGGTTGCATAGTAGTGTCTTTTTAGTAAATTTCATCTGAAGTTTTGACTTTCCGGAGCTGAAGATTGTGTCAGCGGCGGCAGCTGCAGGATTACCAGTGGCGGGCTAATTCTGCGTAGATAATTCTCTGTCATCCGAAGAAGAAAAAGATAGGAGCAGGAGTTGCAATAGAGAAGCAATGCCTTGTTAGAGATGAGAAATGTGTGGACAAGCAGAGTCAGAAGGTATCTCAATCATCCTTGCTTGTTATCACAGAACAAGAATTATTTCCAACACCATTTAACACATGTGGCAAAGCAGCGATATTACAAACAATTGTAGAATAGGTAGATATGATGACAAGTAATGAAAAAGATGGTTTGTTATTGTCCACAGTTTCTCCACATGTACTTCGCTACTGGAAGCAAGTATAAAACAAAAGAACAAGGGTGCTTTGTTCTTTTCTCAATAAAAGAAAAACAAGTATCACTACAGAGGCTAACCTGGCAAAGACTTGTAGCAAAAGCACGAAAGGACCATTCAAAGATACAAATGGGACATGCTAGTTTAAATATAAAGCTCTAAAAGTGGCAGATTTTGAATCTTTGATATACAATTCGTACTGTAAACATTCATTTAGTGAACTGACGTCAATTATACAGACATGTTCAGGTCTTCAGGACAGATGATAGAAGTGTTTACACGACACAACGATGTAGAGAACTTAATAACTAACTTCATCTACTGATGCTGCACCAATTAGTATGAAGGGCCATCAAGTTATATTAAATAGCATATCTCTTCTCTTAAAAATGACTACTTTGATATAAGTGGAGCATTGTTGGGGATGATGATGATTAGGCTTCTCATAAAGAAAAAAAAATGATCATCAACATATCAAAATGATGTACAAGTACGTTGTAGTGAGGTTGGCTTGAGAGGTTAATAAGTCGAGATATTCTTCCATCATTTTGTTCACAGGACACCTGTTTATAATTATCTTCAGAAACATGCATGAGGCATTTACTATATTACATAAGCAGCGACATCATTGAGTAGTCTTGAACTGGAAAACTCACTAAGACAAAATAGATGAATAAATAAAGATGCCAAGTTATCAAAATATGCTGAAGAGAATATTGCATGCCAAGAAAAACTAGAGGGGATTAATTACAAAGAGAGATATGCAAAATTACAAGCAGTTGTTCAGATGGACATGTCTACAGAAATTGGGATAGCGACTTAATATAAAATTAACAAGTCTCCATCGCGAAGTTGAAAATCTTGATTTTGGTTCACCTTTACATTACATTATGGATAAAAACAATACCTTTTCTTTTACCTGGGGCAAATGAGCAACAATTCCATAAAAAGAATACCTTTACCTGGGGCAAAGCTCGAAAATCTTGATCTTGCATCCATGGCAGTTTCCGATCCGGACCATCAAAAACTCTACCTCTTGCAACATTCAACGACAAACGACACCAATGTCAATCATAAGATTGCTACGATCACTTTTAGTTTTGGCATTTCGCCAAACAAGTAGCGACTCCACTACTAAGGCGCCATCTTACAGCACCTAGAAATCTATCTCCATGTCAACTGCAGCCTCCCTCTTGTCCTAAATCTCCTCAACACTCGGAAGACAAATCTAAGCAAGTATAGCGACCATCTCAGCGAAGAGAGCGAGACGTGGAGTGCGAACAGTAAGGCTGTAACCTCGTTATAGATTGGGGGTACAACTGTCATATAAAATGCTCGATGCTTATGAAGTGCCGGTTGGAGTTCTTTCTGTTACATCACATATATAGCCTAATTAATACTAATCTCTTTCTCGTATATTACAATCTCTTGCCTCTACCACCTATGATTATGTGAACGTATAAATTCCACCTTGACCAATTCAAGCCCAGCCGTAGTAACTGTACTCGCTCCTCCCCGGAAGTCCCCGCTCACCATATGTTCGATGGTTTGCCTCTGATAAGAACCCTTGCTCAGGTACTTGATCCCATCTTTTCTTGTTCTTTTCCTTCTGTAATTTGATCTTCTATTGTTCTCTTCTTCCTTCTGCTTCGATCGAAGATTTGTTTTCTTTTGTTGCTTGCGTGGACTGTAGATAAATATACATTAAGGGCACGTGCCATTCCTACCACGTGCACAAATTTGAGCGTGGAAATTGGAAATGCGAGGGCTGCGAACTGCGAGGAAGAAGGTTGCTATGGATTGAAGCTGTAAGCTTGCTTACAATTGATGTCGGTTATAAATTTTCTTTTCGTTTGTCTTAAATTTAACTCCTTTCTTTAATCGCTTAATGTGTGTTGATGGTTCTGGCACAATAGCCATGTCATCAACAAGGAGAAAGAACGACGACTCGGATCAAAATGAATTTATCTCAGTTTATCTCATTTCAATCAGTATTGTGATTGGGGTTGGATGATTCGACATCACAATGGTTCAAGAGCGATTCGAATTGGAGATGACAACAGGTAAAGAGAAAACTAGGAATGCCTCATTTTTTTTTTATATAGTGTTATTCTTGATTTCTTATTGTCAAGGACTACATCCTTCGTCGTTTCTGATTAATTCAAATAGTTGTACACGACTCCCTGTCTTTATTCATAAGTCTTCCCTCTTATGTGAAACAAACATCGATTAAGTGCTATGATAAGGAAATCAAACAAAAGATAGAACCGAAAGGATTGAAGACTGAAACTGGTATTTCTCTGGCAAATCATTAACTAAAATGTAAGAAAATTTCTTTGAATTTCTGAACAATGGACTCCCGAAAGTTCAGGATCCAATCGTTGTGCAATTCAGAGGAATCCAATTGATTACATGCTGCAGAAAATGTTAACCTTTTAGATTGTCATTTATTTGATAATTGATTGCCTTTACTCCTTACCGTAAATTGGTTACAGTTCCTTCTTTTTGATGGAATGGTTCTAATTGGATTTATGTATTGGCTAAGGCCTTGCCAAGCTATATATGTCAATGGACCGTCATTGAAGGTATCATATGAAGATCCGGTAAGGATGTCACTTGCTGTCACTGTCTTGCTATTCTAGTTGTGTGAGCTGTTCTTATTCAACACCAATTTGATAGTCTCATTATTGAAAGCTTAACTTTAGAACCAGAAATACATTTTTGTAATAATAATATGTTATTTCCACACTTGAAAACTGATATTTTTCTGTCAGCTCAGCTTTATCATTTTTTCGCCCTATGAATTTGATAAATAAGATACTTCCTTTGTTTCTTCTTTGGTTCAAGAACTGTGAAAAACATCATACTATGGCCCAAAATGGTCTACTTCAAGTCCTATTTTTTGTTAGATCTTTGGACCAGTTTACTTCATTCATAGCAGGAGCATGCTAATAAAGTACAGTACAGATACATAAAGTTTTTGAATGATCACAAGCTGACCATGTTATTCTTGTAAGGACCCAAAGTAAAAAGTTTCAATATCTACATCCTGAAATATGGAAATCACTGTTGGATTACATTTTTGTTGCTAGTCATGATCTGGTTTTCTCTGTGAGCATAAAAATAAGTAGGTAATGCAAACCAAAATCAAGAAAATAAAAACAGCAGAAAATTACACTTACTTGTCTGTTAGCATCTCTTTTCCAGGAATCCTCTGGCTTGGGGCCTGCGGAAAAGGCGAAAAGGTTTGCTGATAAATGTGAAGGATTAATGGTGTAAGGATAAAGCAGAGGAGAGGAATATACAGTACCTCTCTGTGAAAATTTTGGAGGGGGCAGGGAGTGAGTCTCTGGCCCTCGGTAGTCAATCTGGTATACTTCTGGAACTGCGGAATCTTGTACAGAAGCTGTCACACATAAAACCAGATGGAAGTAAGATACCTATCTTTTAATTCACCATCACTTCGATAATAATGTTATGCTAATGTCTCCCAATTTTTGGCCCTAAACGGACAGATGAAGTAGCAATTGCAGTATTGAGTCGATGGGAATTTCCAATCACTTGGGCAATGCACAACACAAAGACAAAAGTAGAGAGAAGCAATCAAACCTTGGCAAATTGTTGACACAGTCACTGCAAGAGCTAGAAGGATGATGAGAACATCAACGCGAAATCGTCGTTCCATCTCAGGCCCTTGACTTCTTACCAGATGGTGCTACCTTCTTTTTGAGCTGTGCCAGAGTTTGCAAGCTATGAGCATAAATACAGCAAGCACGAGATGGTGATGCGATGCCTAGAAATGCATTTGCACCTCCAACGCTACAGTGGGGCCTGGATTCACAGGACACTTTCATGTCATTACATTAGCAATAAGATGCTAAGAACGCCATGTCTTGTTGCTATCTAGTAACCAACAGGACAGACGCATGTGAGTATTATTAGGTGACAATGGCTTCTCTTGGATGGACAGACCTACCGACTAGACCCATTAGTTAATAACAGGTAACAATTGATAGTTTCTTCATGATAATGGCATCAAAGAGAGCTAGCTGCTAGATTCAAGAAGGTTCATGTTTCTTGCTGTGCTTTTGAGGCGTGAAGACCAAGTTAACAGGAGATAGGAACAAGAAGGAAGCATGCCGAGATCAAGGAGAACCATTGCTTTGGTGGTTAACAATCACAAAGGGCCACTTCTTGCTATTCTAATGGCAATAGATGCAACGTTTTGTGAGCAATGATTGCGAGCACCAGTTCCATAAGAATTTAGGCCTAGTTTGTTGAATGGATAAGGAAGAAGCCATTATGGATAAGGTAAGGCCTTACCCAGAAATTATGAAGTGTTATTTTTAATCTTTGTTAATATTTAGCATTTTGTTGAAACGGTTGACTGAGCAGATGTAACTTATACAAGGATTCTCTTTCAATAAATGTAACGATATTAATCTTGAATAACTTAGTAGTGTACTTCGAGAATTGAGTTCATTATTTGGTTGGTACTCATGAATTGTTATGAATTACTGATGAATGAGCGGGCCCATGTATACCTAAAGGGGCCGTGGCTCCCTAGTTTTGAAATATATTTTCAATTTTCTATTAGTATCTTTTAATGATCTTTTGATAAACTACATTAATTGGCTTTTATTTATGCATTTCAGTATTCAAAACTAAACCATGTAATAGAATATTCAAATTTTATTAGTTGAGTGCCCTTTTCATATTGTTTCTCTCTTCTTCTTTTTTTGTAATAATATATCTTTAATATTTTTACAAGTGATCAGAGGAATTGAGACTCTAAACAAAATTCCTGCCAACATCACCCTAGTCGTTGCTAAATGCTAGTCCATCACTATCAACAAATGAGTATTAAAATGAGAGTTTTTGACCAAACTAATCTCATCTAATACACTTCAAAATTTAACTATGAGACCGTATGAATTTTTATGACTTATACTTATATTTTCAGACATGTAAGAAAGTTTGACAGATTTAATATAGTTTAAGAAAACCCTAATATAGGGCTAGAATGCAAATATGTGGGGTTAATAAAATCTAATCATAAATCTACATCATTCACGAAATATCCTATAGTTAAAATTAGCCCATGGTGAGCCAAACGCCCGCACGGACCACTAGTTACTGTTCGAATTCCGCACGTCTTTCCTACGATAAGAACGAACCGAACCTTGTATTGTCCTACTCATCTCCAGCTCTGGTCTCCCCTTGCGTATTTATCTCCTACCAAAGCAAGTAACTAATAAAGACCTCGGTTCGGCGAGCCGAGGATACTAGTTTCTTGGAGTAATATCGTCGAACACTTGTTGATACCAAAGCACACCCGTCTCCTCTCAAAAAATGCAGAGGTTCTCATCCCTACGAATCGCTTCGTCTCTCCTCTTGAAGCAGCAAAGGAGGCAAGGCGCATATTTCTCTACCTCTCTCCTCTTCGACGATACCCAGAAACAGGTGAAATTCTCTTCCTTCTCCTCTCTCTTGTTTCCGTTTTCTCGGATCCGATCCATGTGTGGTAGGGGTTGTGTTAGGAGCATCTAAGGGAGGGCTTACTTATGATTCCTTGTTTCGAGGATTAAGGGCATATATTTCAGTCAAGAAGGGATATATGATTAGACCGCTTCTTTGGTGCTTTGTGCCTATAATTCGTTTGAACATTTGTACTGATTAAATACTACTTGAATGCGTGCTAGAGTGGATCAATGCTGTGTAGAATCAAATTAGATGAATTTTATCTGACCTTGTGCTGAGGATCAGAAGATGTGTTGGCTAAATGCAAACATAAGCTTTTGAGGAGTATTTTAGAAGTGTAGATAGGCTGGAAGCTGTGAGACCTTTTATATATTGATCTTAGACTTCTGATGATTGTTCAATGAGGTATTTCAATAGATCAGGAACAAAAGGAAATCAATTTTCACTTTCTCAGAAGTATAAAAAGGTAATTTGTAATTTCCAATATTCACATTATTGAGCTTCTGCCAAATCAGAATGATACTTTACAACGTGTGTTTCCTTTAGGGAATCAAGAAGGGTGTATGTTAACTTATATCATTGTGTCGATGGATGACAATCTTATGTGACTTATCTGTTTTCACTAGATATGGTGCAGTAGAAGTAGTACATGCTGTCTTCTTATTTCTTAATCTTATGCTTCACATTATGATAGTTAGCCACCACTAATCTAGTTGAACTAATAATTTTTAGAACTTTTTGTTTCTCTAGAAAGCTTTCTTATATATATATATAATGTATTACCAATATCCCATTAATGTACCATGTCCTGTTTCCTATCGGAAGAGTGGATATATCATCTTACATCTATGACACTATGAATGTGTTTATACTTTCAGATGAAGTGACACTTTTTGTTTTTTTTGTTTTTTTTTTTTGTTTTGTAGTTTAAAGAGAGTGTTCATCAGTTTGCACAAGAAAGCATCGCCCCACATGCGGCAAGAATCGATGCAACAAACTATTTCCCAAAGGTTGTCTAATATACCCTTTTATAACATGCTGGTGCTGGTCCGTACGGATGACTGATAAATAATGCTGTAACATGTTCCAGGAAGTTAATTTGTGGAAGCTAATGGGAGATTTTAACCTCCATGGGATCACTGCGCCAGGTAAAACTATCAAATATATTGGAATGCGGAATGCTGCTTTTAAAATATAGTGGAACTAAACATGCTTTTATGTGCAGACTTTATCTAGTTTCATTTTAACTAATCTCTTGGAAATAACTTCCTTGGATATGATAGCCAAGCTGTGCATGTCTTCCCTCTCCAGTTCCCTCATAGGTGGGGTTGTGGGAGCCTCGTGCATTAGGAGCTTGTTACATTCTCCTGCTTTTATCATCAGCATTTATTGTTTTGCATCTTCAATCATTTCTTAATTTCCATGAGTGCGTCCCAGTTGTTCTTCTTTTTGAGATTATTTAGAATAACTTGTCTTATTTTTATTTATTTTTATCTTTTATCTTTTGCATAGAGGAATATGGAGGACTCGGTCTTGGTTACATGTACCACTGCATGGCGATGGAGGAAATTAGTCGTGCTTCTGGATCAGTTGGTCTTTCTTATGGTGCCCATTCAAATCTATGCATCAATCAATTGGTACAAAGAGTTATATGTCTAGTTTATGTCTTTGCAAATTGCAAACTTGTTCAAATTTATAATAACACATGTTGTATTCATTTGTAGGTACGGCATGGTAGTGCTGCACAAAAACAGAAGTACTTACCGAAGGTTCCTCTTTAAAACATCTCAAGACTATGATTTCTCAATCATAAGATACAAGTTAATATGAATTGCAAGAGTTATCATACTGTTTTTGTTTGTAGAAATATTAAAACAGGGCTTCTAACTCCATGAAGTATTTTCATAATTTGGTCCTATCCTATGCCTTCACTACTGTAGGTTTCCGGTTTCTCAAAGTTCTGATTAAGTGCATTATTTTTACATGATGAAATGTCACATTAATATCATGTCATATCTTTTTTTTTTCCTCTTCCCAAGTCCTTCAACAAATTTTCGTGCTGGATCTGTTTGATTCTTCATATAAATATCACTTGCTTTTTAATGACCATTTAATTGGTGTTCTTGCTACACATTGGTGTTTGCAACTGTCATCAGTCCTATGTTCTTCTATGTAAGTGGGACTGATGCGTAGATGATGAGGAAATTTAAATTCCCTACACTTTCTTAGAAGAGCTAGAAATGCTCATTATGATATAGTATCATCTTTGCTGAGCTGGTCTGTACATCTTGCCAAAATTTATTCTAGGATAATTTATCGTATACAGAAGTTCATGTTTATTAAGTACCTATATTGTTATTCTCGTTTGTTATTATATTAATGCAAAAAGAAGGGAAAGCTTGACCCTCGGTAGTCACCTTATTCTACCCTTCTATTTCCATATTCTTAACTTCCTTTCTCTTTGTGCTAATGTAATGTACTTTTTCTGAAGCTAATCAGTGGAGAGCATGTAGGGGCATTGGCAATGAGTGAACCTAATGGTAAAAGAAACTGATGTTATTTTTCTGGTTTTCTGTCAATTCGCTCTAAGACATGCCATAACATTTTCTTATTCTTGTGGGTTTTGCCTTTTTGGTGTGTTTGTCGACTACTCAAGCTGGTTCTGATGTTGTCAGTATGAAGTGCAAAGCTCATAAAGTCGATGGTGGTTATGTAATAAATGGGAATAAGATGTGGTGCACAAATGGTCCAGTTGCTCAAACATTGGTACTATTCTAAAACTTATTTATTTGTGTTCACGAACTTGAATCTATAGCAATTTATTAGTCGACAAGCATGTGCAATTCATTAGTCATTAATGTATTAATTCAGAAGATCAGCATATATTCATTGCAGTTGAATTTGTTCATATAATCACCTTTGATATAGAATGTTTTGAAGTTGAAACCAACTCTTACTAGTAAACATAATTACATATAGATGGATAATGTCTTCTTAGATCACATTTATGACAAATTTGGATGTTACACAAGGATACTAGAATATCAAAATGACTGTAGTTTGAATAAATTCAAATGAAAGATCCAGATTATTGTATATTGAGTTGTGTAGATATACTCATATACGTCAACCTCCTAGAGGTTGTGAACAACTCTATCGGGTGTCACCATGCGAAGCTCGTTTCACTGTTGAATTTACCAATGAATCTATGGTCAAAATGCAACCATCCATATATTCCCACAGAAATTGCTGTTATTGATTTATTGAGGCTGATTTGGCCTGACTTTGTTTTACTTAAGTATGACTGATGCAGGGATTTGCTGATGTTCTTACCCATAAGTTAAGTTAAATGTATGACTTTCCTGTAGTTAAAATATTTAAGTCATCTATTCAGAATTTATGTGAAAATTAGCTTTAAAGGACAAAGATAAGGGGATTTTGAGCAACACTATGTGAACATATTGTTGCATCAGATAAAGAGTAAATTTTCTCGTAATCAGAATATTTTAGTGTAACGTTGGGCAGAATTTATTTGAAGAGCTTTTGTTATCATTATTATCCGTGTTATATGTTAGAGCAAATGACTGCTGGTACATGACCTTATCAAATATCAATATTTTAGGTTTCACGTAGTTTCATGAATTTCATCATAATTTTGTCTTATCAGCATAGGACTGCTGGTAGCCTAATCAATATTTTATTTCATGACTCGCATCAGTTTAAACATGCCTTACATCTAGAGTCTGCTTACCTAAGCATATTGCCTTGTTAGTAAAAAGCAACTGTATTGTCTCTTAATTCTCTATGCTGGCTGCTTCAGTTATGCTCATTAGATTGTCACTAATATATTGAATGTAGAACAGGTTGTTTATGCGAAGACAGATATTTCTGCTGGATCCAAAGGAATAACTGCATTTATAATTGAGAAAGGGATGCCAGGGTAATATTCAATTTTAAGTTCTTCTTCATCTTTATCCAGACTCATGGAAACTTTGTTTAGCCTTTGTTTTCCTATATTTTTGGAATTCATGAAATTCACATTTCTCAAAAGGAAAAAATCTCTAATGCCACTAGAAATTCTTGAATTGTGCTGTGTACTTATATTATATTTTTTTGTTGTGGTGCATGGATTATTTAAGGGTTGTATGTGACTATGTTCTTCTTTATCTTTATCAGAGAAGAAATTGATAAAATTAGAAGATTTAATAAAATTATTGTATAGTTTTCAAATGAATATGTTTTAAAAATAAATTTTCATCATGTTAAACTTATTTCTTCTTTGCAGATTCAGTACTGCCCAGAAGTTGGACAAACTTGGTATGCGGGGAAGTGACACGTACGTTACTGTTCTTATTATTATTATTATTATTTTCCCTTCTGGGACGATCTACTCATTTACATGCTGAGGAGGCAAGATCATTACATTCTGTCTATGGCACATGTTCTACAGATGTGAGCTTGTTTTCGAGAATTGTTTTGTACCGGAAGAAAACATACTTGGCCAAGAAGGAAAAGGTACTCTTCTTGTTGTTATCTCGAGGGAAACAAGGTGATTCTGGTGTAAAATTCACAATCTTGCAGTTCAGTCCTTCTCTTTTCTGAACTCAGGGATGTTCCATCTTTGACCAAAATTATACCCTATCATAGTCTGTTGGTGAGGTCTTTTGATGATCAATTATCTTGAATGATCAATTCTTTCTTCTTTTTTTTGTCACAGGAGTTTATGTCATGATGTCGGGTTTAGATTTGGAAAGACTTGTTTTAGCTGCTGGTCCCCTTGGCCTTATGCAGTCATGCCTTGATGTTGCTATTCCCTATGTCCGCCAGAGAGAACAATTTGGGCATCCAATTGGAGAATTTCAGTTCATACAGGTTTGTCTTTACAGAATTAATGTACTTATTTCCCAGATTTCCCAGACTTACATACAGAAGAAATAATTAAGGAATTTGTTACTTCATGTAAATATAGGGGAAGTTAGCTGACATGTATACTTCCTTGCAATCATCGAGGTAAGGATTTCTATATTTGAAACTTTGACCTGCAGTTTCATCTAGCAAATTCTGATCACATTTTATTCTCTTTTTCCTTTTCCAGGGCATTCGTATACTCTGTTGCTAGGGATTGTGATAATGGGAAAGTTGACCGGAAGGTTCTGTTCACATCAGTTTCTTTGTCTTATGTCTTGCATTTTGATGTTATGCCATTCTTACATTTGAATTTTAAGTCTCTGCTTTAATTATATAGCAGCGTGATGTTTACCTATGTTTCTTTTAGGACCTCATTGATCCAAAATTGTCCTACCTAACCATGTTTGATGCCAAAAGATTAATCCCAAATACAGTGGTTAACCATCTAATTTCCAATCTCGTGTCAAAGATTTAGCACTCACTGTATTATCTCAATATTGTCATTCTTATGCTTATAGTCTCATACATGTCGATTATTTGCTCGTATTTTGGGTGATGGTGTCATACAATGAGCATAATAAAATTGCAACAAGCTAAACTAATCTTTAGAAAGAAATTCCTTTTAAACTTTAGTGTATCTTACATTATTGTTTTGCCTGTGAGCACATGCAATGCATTAGTGGAGGATTTATATTGAGAATTCTAACTTCTCTGTGCTGTTTTAACAAAATCTCTTTACATACTGCTTTACTATAGATACTTCCTACGCTTTCGCCATCATCAACCATTGCAGCTGAAGTTATCTTCCATTGTGGTGCTTTCCTAAATGAACTTCAGTGTTCTAAACTTGTATGTATTCCATTTCTTTAGGACTGTGCAGGAGTTATTCTTCTTGCTGCCGAAAAGGCCACTCAGGTTGCTCTTCAGGTAAAAGAAACTTTCTTCATGAAGCTCTTGTCATCTATATTTTCCAAAATATCCTCAAAGATAACTTGAAAGGTACCTGAATGTCTGCCTGAAGGGCAACATATGGTGGCCAACAGGCCAACTGAACAGAAACTTGATCAGTAAATTAATGTTTACAGTGGAAAGCCACCACAGACTAGCTCAATGATTCTATTATAATTTCCTTTCTATTTTTTCTGTCGTAATATTAACTGATTACTGACAGTGGAAACTGCTTTGGGAAGTTGATCAATCATTTCTCAGGGCTGCTTTGGAATATTATGAACATTTTAGTTGTTTAAATTGTGTTGCTACTTTTTCTACTACCGTACTATTAGTAGTGAGCAACACAGGACAAGGAAAATAGTTGATTCTTTCCAAACTCAAATATGTGACTTTGTAACATCCCTCACGATTTAATAGTTAATTCTTTCCAAACTCAAATATGTGACTTTGTAACATCCCTCACGATTTAATATTTTACCTCTCATTACCCACAGGCTATCCAGTGTCTTGGTGGCAATGGATATGTAAATGAGTACCCAACTGGTCGCCTTCTAAGAGATGCAAAGCTATTTGAGATTGGTGCTGGTACCAGTGAGATAAGAAGAATGATAATTGGTCGTGAGCTCTTCAAAGAGGAATAATAACAGAAAGAAGATATACCAAATGACCAGCAGGAGACTTGTCATCCATATGGAATGCTCTGCTTCTGATGGGAATGCACAGCAGCGGTCATGATGATATGTAAATTTAAATAATACTAGCTTGTGGTGAGATATGCAATGCAAAATGTCAATAGCTTCTACTGAAAACGTTGCTCCATATTGGCTAATAAGGACAGTACTTGTCCAATCTTTGAAGACAAAATTTCAATGCATTTGGCAGTCCATTGGATGTAATGCACTGTCTGGACATCTATTTCCTATAATAAGTATGCACCTTCCTCTAGTACAGTTACTGATGCGAACACGTGACAAGGTGCAGGCAATGCTACGTTGAAACGTTGCTATAAAAAATATTAGAATTCTTGTAGGTGCAGAATAGGAGTAAATCTGAACACAAGGAATGAGCTTGTTAATGTTAGTATTCTCTCATGCTTCATGAGAGGGTGAGATTGCTTATATTTTATGATGCAGAAATTGTATCGTAAAACAAAAAATGAATGCCCGTGAGAGTTGACAATATGAATTATTCACCACTAAGCAGCGTTTAATTTCAGATGAGAGTAATTATAAGAGACTTGATAGCCTTAGCTTCAGGAAAAAATTCCTCAAAAAATGGAGTTGAACGGAAAGACTGGAAAATGACTCTCAAATTCAACCCAATTATTTGGGATAGCTTTCTATCGTAATCATATTTGTAGCAGTTGCAGTAAAAATACAAGCACCAAAAAGTTTCTAGTTTCACAACAAACTAATCTCACTTCGGGGTCGCTGGTTGCGTCTGGAGTTCGATCCCCACTCAATGGCCTCTGCAACAGCACGCTGCCGATCAACGGCACTCTCCTCTTCATGGTTGCTGTAATCACCTACTAGAGCATTAGATTCAAAGAGTGGGGGTTGAGATGGACGAGCCGAGCTCTCATCCTCACTATCCGAAGCCATCAGGAAGCTCAAAGCCACAGCGACATCAGCCATTAATGGACGGACTGAGGCTTCCTCCTGTAGACACATAGCAGCTACAGCAACAGCTTGATTCAAGCCTCTCTCTGGGTAGTCTCCTTCAAGAAGTGGGTCAACAAGCTCTGAGAACCTCTTCTGGTCTTTGAACATCGGCTGTGCCTATTAGAGTCAAAAAATACATCAAGGATTACGAACTTGAAACCTGAGGAAGTACCAGAGGGCCTATACAATCTACAAGAAGAACAAGAAGAGCAAATCTTTAATCCAACTGTTTGGCATTAGTTGTAATGGATTCTTCTTCTCCATTCAGCTATCTTAGTGCAAACTTTCTATAGAATGAATGCTGAAACTATTTAAATCTTTAAGGCTCCAACACGAACTATGTGAATCTTGAAAGAGTTGCATAGATGGAATACTGAAAACTAGGATCACTTGTTTGCGGACTTGGGTTATCTTGAACAATCTCATTCATCTATTTCAAAGGAAAGGAAGACAATGCAGACAAAAGGTTTTAGTGTTTTACTCTACCAACTGCAACCCGCTTCCTTTATCCAAGGTTAGGACCGGCGATTGAAGATTTAATAGTAAGCATGTATAAGCAGAGGCAGAACACTTCTAATATATGCAAGAAAAATTAAATACAATCATTCGCATATAATTCTTTGATTGATTTATGACAATCTCAAATAAGTACCAACGGAATATCAATCCAGGGAAAGTTACTAAGAAATATAGTATTTAAGATGCTCAAGAATAAAGTTTGTGAATCATACCCAGTTTACCAAAATCTGTTCATTTGTTGGTCTACTTGTGTTGACAGCTCTTCTCCCTGTGATTAGCTCCAGAAGAACAACTCCAAAACTATACACATCTGACTTAACTGTGAGTTCACCTGCTCTTGCATATTCTGGTGCACAGTAGCCATACGTCCCCATCACCCTCGAGGAGACATGTATTTTGTCTCCAACAGGGCCAAGCTTAGCCAGTCCAAAATCAGAAAGTTTTGGATTATAGTCTTGATCGAGTAGGATATTGGATGATTTGAGGTCACGGTAAATGACAGGTGGGTTGGCCTTTTCATGAAGGTATTCTAGACCTTTAGCAGCACCTAAAGCTATCTTCATTCTGGTATACCAGCTTAATGGCCTCTGATCATAAGAGATATCTGCAAACACAGTAGTTCATGACTTAATTTAGACAAACAACACACTCGACTACCAATAAACTATAGGACGGGCTATCCTAGAACAAACAACCCTATGTATCACCATCAATTGATATCCAAATGATTTTCATATGCATGAATGGTCAAATATTTCAATGCTCATGTAGAAACTCTTTGTATCAAGAGAACATGATGGTGTGACATACTGCAGAAGGGAATATGAAATAATGCTGGAGAATTTAAAGAAACAAACCAAGCAAATGGTCTTCCAGTGAACCCAGACGCATAAACTCATACACCAGAAGCCTTTGATCTCCATCTGCACAATATCCGATAAGGTTGACTAGATTCTGATGGTGAAGAAGACTGAGCATTAGAACCTCAACAAGGAACTCTTTGTTTCCTTGAAGACCATTCTTATCCAGTTGCTTGACAGCCACAAGCTGGTGCCAACAAGATGGTATTAGACTACTAGTGCATAAACTCATGAGATCTCAATCAGTCATATTGTCAAGGAACCCACCATAAACTCAATTGAGTAAGTGATGGATGTCAAAGAACACAAGTACCTGGCCAGTTTTGTCAAGACGCCCTTTATAAACTCTTCCGAAACCCCCTTCACCTAGCAAGCAATCAGCCCGAAAATTCTTGGTAGCTGTGGCCAGCTCCCGGAATGTAAATGTTTGTGCTGCAATGTTTCCATTGCCAGATTCTCTTTTCGATGAAGCTTCTGGTATCGTCTTTTGTATGGCGCTTTCTGCATAAGCAGCTAACAACTATAAGCCTATGTATGTCTGATATCTCAGAAATCATCCTTTTCTTTCCTAAGTTAATCAAAGATACGCCTTAACAAAATGGTGACAAGATATTCATTATATCTATATGGAGAGGACCAAGTATTAATCCTACTATAACTTTTAATATTGTCCAGGCTACGGAGAAGTTCATGAACAGATTTAACCAAAGAGGTGGCGAGTTATATATCCTACTAGGACTCCATGGATCACGAACAAAACCTTAGTAGTAATGGGAGTGAGGTCGCATTGTTGTGTAACGGCATTTTGCTAAATGACAATTACTCAAAAATTTCAGCATATATAATATAACCCAACACAATAAAATGACAATCTTTAATTTCATTAGAGAATGGTTTAAAACATTTGATCAAAAAGCAACTTCTCCATTAATGTAGAGAATAAAGTAATGGCATCTTACCACATCTTCTGGGCAACTCACTCTCCCTCCTTGTGACCAGCACGGCCGCTGGTTCCTTCTTCTGATCGATCCTCTTTGTCGCCTTCTTCTCATCAGACGTGAAACAAGAAAAACAGCTCATCTCGCAAGCAAACTCTCACCCCTTCCTTCTCTCGTCCTCACTCAAATCAAACAAACGACTTCACAGACGCAATTCTACAAACTCTCGACATGCATCCACTATACCCAGAAAAGAAAACGAACCAACATCTCACATTTGGACAAGAACCGCCTGAGGTGGGATAGGAAAGGAAGAGGAGGAGAAGAGGGTATGGATTTAGACGTCGAATTCGTCTCCGAGAGAGGCGGATGGGATTCGCGGACATGTCTGGAGGTGAAACGTTGAGGACCAGAAGCTCTACTAATTTCTCGGAGCAAGCGAGTGATCTCCCACGCACGAATGGCTTCGGCTTCCCGACGTTGAAATGAACAACATTTTGGTTCCAACGACGCTTTTGGCATTTAATTAGAACTCATTAATAATAACATGGATAAAGTATAGGTATAAAAATATAAAATGCGAAGAAATTACTCTTCTTTATTTTGACGTTTGATTACAAAAAATAAATTAAAAAAGTGACTTATTTACTACTGAAAATAGTCTTTCTTAAAAGATGAATCAAGTGAAGCAATCAAACATATGAAAATCTTCATATATAGAGTTTACCTAAGATGAACAGCTGAATTATTTCCGCAGCTCTTTCTTTTTCGATCTATGGATTAATTCAGGCTGTCTAAACTATTAACTCTACCATTAATAATATTTTTAAAATTCTAGTTGCGGTTGTATTTGAGATGAGGCTTTCTTTTTATTAAACTTCTTTAGCTTTTTGTATTAAAAAAATGTCATTATCTTTTGGTAACTATACAAATTTTTTTATTTAAATTCTGAGTAATTGTTCTTGTAATAACATTCTAGCTCCACCACCTGATGCACTACTATTTGTGATACAATCTAAGAAAACAGTACAAATGGTGGAAACTGATAGGGCGAGATAGAGGATGCACAGTAGCCATCAACCATTCTAACCTTACAATGGGACCACACAAGTAACTTTCAGCTGGTCTCTAAGTGGGGCTCATGGCTCACAAGTCGTGCTCTAAACAAGCTGAACTGAGCTTTTATTAGCAAGCTCAAAGAATTAATCTTGTTGAATCAAACCTAGCTCACTCAAACTCGAATATATATATATATATATAAAAGATCCAACGAATCTTAAAAAATATATATAACTCTAAAAGCTCTAAACCTTAGATTATATATCTTGCTCAAAATCTTCTTCCACATTCTAAATCTCACTCTTGTGGCTACTACTCTCCGGCTACTAGGCCCCTACGCCTCTACCTTACCCAAAATCTTTTTCTTCCAAACTCTTCGACAATCATGCCTTTACTATCCACAAGCTTCTAATTCTCTGTGTGGATATTTTATTCTGATAGTTAGTGGTTTTGTAGACAAAAATTTAATAAGATTCAGTGTTAAAATTTTGGCAACTATTATAAATCTATTTTTGCTCATGCTGACAAGCCTACATGATTTACCCTGATGCCAATTAGTCTTGACTATTAATGAAAATGTATAACCTTACCACCTTTATTTCTATACTGCAATATTATGAATGTAAAATTTATGAGAAACATTCGCTATATATTTAGTGTCCAGAAAATATTGCCTTATTAAATACTGGGACGTTGATGCTGATAAATTTAAGCAACCGTTTTATTGAACTGTTATTTCTATGTAGAGGTGATTGTTGGACCTGACTTGTCCAATCCTGGCTCTAACTTGTGCCTGAGCTCAGTTTAGACCCGGCTGATAATCACTTCTATTTGAGTCAGGCCGTGAACTAATATTTAAGTCTGGATTGACCTAAAAGCTCGACTAGAACTCAGTCTAGCCCGACCGATAATCACCTCTATTTCTATGCCCATAAGACACTTTGCCAAAGCTACCGAGCTAAGCTCAAGCTTTTCACAAGTTTGAGACGAGCCGATCTAAAACTAATTATATTGAGCTGATTTCGAGTTCAAGCCGAGCTAGAGCCAAGAAAGAATTTTCTATCTAATCAGGCTCCACCTTGCTTCTTCTACAAACCTAGTCATATGGGCTAATCATTGGTTAACTCAATTATCCACCATCCACTCTCACCAACCCATCAAATTTAATTAATCATTCGTGTGTGTACTCCGAAGTGCTTTACACATGTCTAAATTGGCAATGGTTTTGTGTTGTTGCTAGTCTACCTTGATAGTGACACTTTAGTTGTCAAGTGTTCTATTTCTATCAAGTTTACAAGAAGCCAAATAACAAAAAGATTGCGACTTTAAAAATTGAGGTTTTTGCATATATATATATATATATTCTTCAAAAATCTCTAAGATTGATATACGTGAGAGTTAACTAACCATTAAAATTAAATATTTAAAATATAAAAAGATAAATTTTATTTTTATTCTAATTCTATAGATTTATTTTAGCAAAGAGTATTTTTATTAAATTGCTAAGAGTTAACTTAAAAAGTAATCAAAAGAATATTTATACGTATAACATATATTTTGAGAAATAAATATATAAGTATCTATTTCAGAAAGACATTCAAGTAAATAAAATATTTTAAAAAAGTATAGGGACATTTAGGAAGGAGACAATGGCCTACTCATGCTCATGCTCTTGAGTCATGAGTCATGACACCAACCTTCCAACAACAAAATGGAAGTCATATTTCATCACGTTGACAATAGTTTGTCAAGATTCACGGTATATATAAACACCTAAGATTTAGGTATTTAAAAGTTATTTGATTTCTTGTATTTAAAAATACATGTGTATTAAGAGATACATATTTCTCTAAATGTTATATCTAGAGAAATATATGGCTTGTTTGATTGATTGTATGTCTTAACATTGTATCTGTTAGATATATGTTTAGTTAATTATATTTCATAATAATGTATTTAGTAAATAAGTGGTTGATTATGAAAATAAAAGAAGAAGAGACAGATGGGTTAGAGTTGAATTGAGATTGGGTTAGAGTGGAAGTTGAGTTGAAATTAAAATAACAGAAGAAAGATATTTATATTTGGATGGTCCTTTGATTTAAATGGATGGCAAAAAAAATTTATTTAAATCTAATTAATTTTTTAAATTTAGTGTACTAAATTAAATAATAATTTTTAAATTAGATAGTGCATCTATCTTAATATAAACCAAACAACATTTTAAAGTGAGCTCATATTGAGTCGTATGATCTAAACCAAGATTAATATAAATATAAATGAATGCATTAGAAATAACAAATACACATGTACATATGTCCATACTAGTATCCGACAAAAATTGTTACGAATCCGACCACCACCCGGTCAATTCACTCCGTCTTCTCCGCCGCCGCCATGGAAGGAACCTCTCAGAGGGGAAGAAGACGAAGCCGACCAAGAGCAAGAGATATTGATTCTCATATCATTGCAATCCGAGACACTATCTTGCAGGCTTAGTAGTAGTTGGTGGTTAGTAGTAGAGAAGCTCATGGACGGCTTTGACCCCGGCACGAGCGGAGGCTCCGCCTCGCCGTTAAGCATTTGCACGACGCCTCTCATCGCCGGCCGCATCACCGGGTCCGGACTCGAGCAAGCGAGACCAACTAATAACACCCTTCTCATCTCTCCTTCTTCGAACTCGTTCTCTAATCTCCGATCCACGGCCTCGAGAATTCTCCCATCGCCGTGAAGCCCCCACACCCATTCAACCAAATTACTGAACCGCCGAACGTTGCTCGCCGGGTTGTTGTTGTTGTTGTTGTTGTTGTTGTTGTTGTTAACATCGTCGTCATCGATAGGGCGGCGGCCGCACGCCACTTCGAGGATTACGGCGCCGAAGCTGAACACGTCGGTCTTCTCGGTGGCGCGCCCGGTGAGGAGGTATTCCGGGGCCAGGTAGCCCATCGTGCCGGCGGCGACGGTGGCGTCGGGGGACTTGTCGTGCTCTACTTGGCGGGCGAGGCCGAAGTCGCCGAGGCGGGCGAGGTAGCCCTCGTCGAGCATGACGTTGCTGGACTTTACGTCGCGGTGGATCACCTGGCGGTCGCACTCGCGGTGGAGGTAGGCGAGGGCGGAGGCGACGCCGATGAGGATGTTCTTCCGGTGTTGCCACGGCAGAGGCGGCGAATTGGGATCGAACAGGGCTTTGTCGAGGCTACCGTGTAGCATGAAGTCGTATACGAGGAGGATTTCGCCTTTCTCGTGGCACCAGCCTTGGAGGGGGACTAGATTCCGGTGCCGGAGGCTGGCGATGATGGACAGCTCCGAGAGGAACTCTGTTCTCCCCTGTCCTCCATTTGTGTTACCATCGCCGCCATTGGCGTTGTTGTTACGGATGCATCTCTTGACGGCCACCATCGCCCCGGTCTCCGGGATGATTCCTTTGTACACCGTGCCGAACGCGCCATGACCGATGATTCGCGAGGAGTCGAAGCCACGTGTGGCGACGCTGAGCTCCCTGTAGCTGAACTCCCTCGGCGTCTTCACAATCTCTGACGCCGCCGTAGAATTCTCCCATTTCTTGACTGATTTAGACCTTTTAGCGAACATCCAGAAGGCGAAACCGGCGAAGGACGCGACAACGAAAGCCCCGGCCGTCGCCACTCCTGCGACGGCCCCCGGACCCTGTCGACATAGCCCGTTGTTATGGCAAGGCGAAGACGGCGGCGAAACAATTTTTGCATCGCTTGAGCCGACGGGAGCTACGGATGGCGGCAGCGGAGAGGGAGGTGCAATAATTGAATTGGAAGAAGGGGCGACATTGTTGGTGGTAGGCGAAGGAGACGAGAAGCTCCACCACTCGATGCTGTGGATCTCCGTGCTCCCCTGTGTGGACGCGGCAAAGCCGGCGAAGGCGAAGTCCTCGACGAATTGCCCGAGATCCAACGCAAACTCGATGACAGGGACAGCGGGGCGGACGTCCGAATACGAGACGAAGACGCGGAGGACTCCACCGTCAGTGTGTTCGACCCAAGCGTTGATGAGCAGCCCACTTTTTAAGTCGATCTCCGCAGCGTCGAGATCGGCGACCCGGGCGGAGACCATGCTGCCGAGGTCGACGCCAACGTGGTTTCCATTAATGTCATCGAACTCGACGTCCATGAGCGTGTCGAATTCCACGGCGACGAGCGACGAGGCCGCTGAATCGGCATTGAGGAGGCCAAGGAAAGGGCCGGCGTCGCCGATGGAGAAGTTATCGGGGGAGAGGAGGAAGGCTATGCCGCCGCCGACGGAGGAAGGATTTAACGTGGTGATAGAGAAGGAGAAGAAGGTGGAGAAAGGAAGAGGGAGACGAGTGGAAGGGTGGCGGATAGGGATGGGATCGGCGAAGAGCGCGCGGCCGGCGCCGGAGGTGGGAACGGGGAGGTCGCGGGTGAGGCGGATGCTGCCGTTCTTGAGATGGGCGTCGCCAAGGAGCTTTAAATTTGCCAGAGTTAAAGAATCGAAATCAAACTTTGTAGCGTGCGTTAGAGCTCGCTTAGAATCCAAATGAAATAGTAATAGTGATAGGAATAGCAGCACTATGCTAGCGCTGGAGTAGAACTTTCTCATTGTTAGTGGCTATGAGTAGTACTAGCAGTAGTAGTAACATTATCAGTAGAAAAAAAATATGAAGATGAGAGTGAGAGGTGGGAATCGAAGGTAGGTGGTGGAGCGGAAGGGGAGAAGAATTATGGAAATGGAAGGGGAGGGGGAGGGGGAGGGGGAGGGGGAGAGGAAGGAGCGATGGGGACGATGAAGAAGGATATACCCCAAAGATAGAGCGGTGGGGACAAGTGGCGAGATAACACGACACGTTCACCACTTGCAACGGTAAACTTGGAGGATGGGAGGAGTGAGAGATTGCACGAGAGAAAGAAGAGAAGGGAAGGGAAAATTATTGTTAACTGGGTGGCGTTTACTTAAATTATTTCATGCTCCCATGTGACTGAGGGTGAGGGGGCACTCGGATGCAGTCAAATTAAAAGATTGGGACTTTTTTCTCCTGCTGAATACTGTACGTAGTCTAATCCCCTCCCCACGATCGAAGTTCACTTTTGCGATGAGATACCTTGCAGTGTACCACACGAACCACGTGGCAACACCTAAATGGATGGATTGGTACAAAAATAATTTATTGGCGCAGAACCTTTTCACCGCACCTACTGTTCAACAACGTGTCTGCTGCCAAACCTGCACCACCAAGAAAAGAGAGGATTCTCTACACTCTCAGATGCAGATGGTAGATTGGTAGTTGTTAAAATTTGCTACCAGTTCACGTGCGACTATCTTGCTGTATGAAATTCCTGCGACTGTGGGCCCTGCAAGCTTATCCCCTTATCAGCAAAGAGTAGCCGTTTGCTCCTCTTCCCGTGAAGAGAGCCAGACGTTCCAGAACATGGGATGATGGGCTGGTCGAGCCAACTGGGAATGACTCCAAGATATAAATATAAATATAAATATATAAATATTCATACTCTATTGTAGTCTAACCAGTAGCTATATCCTTCTTCTCCTTTCTCACTTCATTAAAACTTAAAAGTATCCTGGTAATGAAGTCCATCAGCAGAATTGGAGGAGGACACAGTGTGTGACGACTAATGATCATCCATCACTGTTTATTATTATATGATCGAGAGATGCGATTGGAATCCAATTGCTGGCCTGTGAAATAGGCCAAAGGTTTTAGAATGGTAAGTGGGTGAAGACAAGAATCAGCAAAGTGGAGGCGTGGAGTAGATAGTACGCCCTAATAAGTAGATGAGGATCCCTTTCCTTTCCAAACAATTCGTCACGTACACGTCACACTTTGTGGCTAATGCCTTCCCTTTGTTCTTGTCTCACTTTTGGTTCAAGACATGGCTGTAGGATGAGCAAGCTTTCCTTTGTGTGCAATGCAAGCTAGATATGGGCAGGAATTAATATAAGTGGCCTTGATCAATATATGGCCCCCCCTAAACCACGCCAGAAGTCCTAATTTAATTTGGTCTCTGTCTTTGATGGCATTATATATATCCCATGCAAAATCTTGAAAATATCAACTCAAATAAGACGCATGATTCTGACCAGTTAAAAAGACAATTCTACTGAGAGACTAGTCCCAGTGATCTCCCCAGCTCTAGTTTTGCATGCTTGCACAGACGTTGGAAGACTTGTCGAACCTCTTCGCAACAGCCATGGGCAATAATCTGAGGATTATGAATACAAAGCCTTGGTTCTTTTCTTGAGGCAGAAGAGACCAATAACCAATATTAATATATAACAAGTAATCAAGTACGTCTAATTTTGCATAGAAGAAGGTATATATATATATATATATATATATATCCTCTTGGAGTTTGCTTAATTTGTTAAGCAACCAAGGTAGCAAAACAAGTGTCCACTAGGCTCTTGGATCCCCCTTCTATATGGATAGGCGAATGGAGGTTACCAAGTGGACACGATAATCTAGTGGGCCGGCCCAGTTGTTTGTTTAGGGCTCTATATGGGGCGTTAAACTTTAACTTCTTCTTTATTTTTTTTAATCGTAGAGAGCCCATAGATTAAATGGGCTGGATGATATAGGAGAAAGCCCAAATGAACTATAAAATCATAACACTCTCTAGTTTAGTTGAACATGGGCACGTCGACTTATAGGCACATTTTCTTTTTATCACTAGGGTATTAATTGCATTTAGACCTCTTGGACTTATTTTATTAAGTTTCTATTATCTTCTTCATCCATAAATTATTATATACATAACATATGAGCAGTTATATGGTATGTTTACTCTTATATTTTAGAGAGAAGACGAGAGAGATTCTAATTTATCAAAATACTTTTATCTTCTCAAGGGTATTTTGGTGTTTTTAGTTTTTATGTCGTAGTTATATGTAAAAATGGGTGGGATTTAATTGTCTAAGCATAATTACTCTCTTTATATATATAGATAGATAGATAGAAAGACGGACAGTGCACAAATGAAGGAAAATGCAGCAGATTGATTTGGAGACGATCTGCTGCTGTGCTGCATGCATGATGCATGCCCAGCAATGTGAGATGAGTCTTCTGGGCTGGATGAGCTGGGGGGTTTCAGTAAGCTAAAATAGGCAGACCTATTATTCTTATAAAGAGAGGAGTAAAAGCCATTTAAGTGTTTGTCCTCTGGATGTTCCAGTTACGGATGGCATTCAGTCAACGCACAGTATTAGAAGAAGAAAAAAAGGCATGGAAGGGATCCAATGCTTGCGTTGACTTTGCCTTTAAGATCAAATATGAAGTCCAATGTCGCATAGGATTAAGTGATTATATATCCACAAAAATGTTGACCACTCATATATCAAATCTTTATCAATAAATTTAAGCTACATTGTGCTATATTATACCTTCTCAGTTATGACTCAGTATTATATATATATATATATATATAAATATATTTATATGGTGGCGGGGGTTTTTGATAAATTTTCCTTGGAACAAAGAAAAGCTTGACAACACTGGCATTAATATGAACAAACTCAAACAAATTACAACACCTAATTAACGACAAGAATTTAAGTGACTACCCGGACGACAAAATCCTCCACCAATCATCCAAAAAAGGAGAAAGACGGTAAACTGGAGTTGAGCTCAGTGACTTCGTAGGGGCGGTGGGGTCCGCTCCACGTGAGCCAGATCCAACCATCGATGCCGCCTCTTACTACTACTGCTGGTAGTCCAGAAACAGTATGACGACGCCTCCGCCGCCGCCACCATCTCCATCTCCTCCGCCGACCTCCTCGCCGGCTCCGACTTGCACCTCATCAACACCAGAGCCCGAGACGACGAGCATCTCATCTCATCATCATCTTCTTCTTCTTTCTCCTCCTCCTCCTCCCCTTCCTCTCCATCTCCATCTTCTTTAGTTGATTTGCTCTCCTCCATCTCCTCCTCTTCCACCAATTTCGACTCTTTCGGAGGAAACAAAGTGGTAGAAGTAGCAAGAGAAGACGCGCGATTGTGCGGCGCCGACCGGCATCTCATTAGAATAAGCGCGTTCTTGGGCGGCGTCGTGGTCGCCGGCGGCGGCACGAAAACCTTCGTCTCATCCTCACCTTCTTCTTCCTCTACGCAGTACAAGTTGTTATCACGTTGGCGATTTGATACCGTTTCGATAACTTCTTCTACCTCCAATTCCGTACCCTTTTGCTGTTTGTAGCTCTTCTTGTAACGTCTAAATTTTACGCTTAATTTCCAACTCGGCCACAACCGAACGCAGCGCGGCTTTCTATCGAATAGACGAAGGCATCTGCAATCCATAGGCATAGGCGGCGGCTTCGTCTTCGTTTTGATGGTGGATTTCTTCTTGCTCTTGCTCTTGCTCTTTCGGATCCGGACTTGGCCGATGCACGTAACCTTAGGGGAGGAGGGCTCGCCTTCGTCTACCTGGGCCTCCACCGGCGGAGCCCGGCCCAGGCTTCTGCTTCGCGATACGAGCATTGCGCTCGATCGGGCTCGGGTCCGGCTCTTGCGGCTCAGCAGCCGAGCCAGGCCCAGCGCCGGAAGCTTCTCAGGCCGACCAGGGCTTGATAGGACCATAGATTTCGGCGCCGGCGACATCGATGACGCCGGCTTCATTGGTGAAAAGAGGAGGAAGGGAGAGAAGAGAAGAGAAGGTGGAGGAAGAGTAAACGAAGAATGGTGGTTGCTCGTGTAATGCTGTATGTTTATGGGTTTTGCTTAACTGGAGCTGTACCATTGCCCAAAGGCTAAAGAGAGTAAAGAGACAGTTAAAATCTTTTTACTCATCTACCACCACTTAAGAATATCATGTTCCTGTCACCAAATTCATAATTAAAAAGCTATAAAGATATCATAATATTAATCAAAATATAAAGAAGAAATTCTTTACGGTAGTAAAAAAATAAGTGAACTTGAAAGGTGCTATGGTAATGTCTGGCATTGTTCGTTTGACCTGATATGTAAAATGTTTGGTCTTGCTATGCCTCGAGATCTACTTTTCATGGGACACGAAAGAGAAAGGGGAATCTGGCTCTCGCTTCACATCACTCTCTCTCTCTCTCTCTGTGTGAGAGACTGGATTTGGAAGAGACAATCATATGAAGAGTGTTTATATGATTTTAATTTTATTTTTAAAGATCATATGAAGAGTAGTTCCCCCCACCCTGTGGCCGTACTCCTCGGGAGGCATAAACTAAATCCACTATCATAAGTCACCGTCAGATGAATCGCGAAAGTATCGTACAGGTCGGTTTTAATGCCCACAAGAACCAGACGGGGTGGGTAAGGATGAGTAGCTGGCAAGGAACAGATCGCCTGCTCCTCCGGCAGCAGGAATTTACTTAAAAGTCCGAATAAGTGGCATATTTTGATTGGAAGTTTAAAAAAAAAAACAGCGCTTCTTTTATATATCGTAGAGTTAATTATTTATTAATTAGTTTGATAAAAATCTAACAGTTAAATTCCTCATGTAAATTTTTTTAAAAAGATTACTGATTCAATTGGTAATTATTATTTTTTAAATATATTACATTGCATATTATTTTTTAATAATTATATTATCTTAATATTTATTAAGTAAAAAATATATATAACCTTATCGGAGAGTAATATATAAGGGTTATAATTAATCTGATGAAAATTAATTAAATTTTATCTCTAATTAGAGTTTAATTCGATATATTATTTTTTATTATTTACGTATATCTCTTATTAGTTTAAGATTAATTTAAATTAAATTTAATGAAGGATAGAGATAGATAATTATATTAAATTGAAGCCTATCTTCAAAAAAATAAAATTTAAATTTTTTACTATTAAATAATATTTTTTTTATAATTAAGGTATAATTATATCTAAGAGAAAAATTTTAACGAAAGAAAAAACGTATAATAAAAAAGTTAGACATACATAATCAAATCTTCTTAACTAATATGCAACTTTTTTTTAATGTAATATGGATTTAGAAACTGATATCTGGTATAAAAACGAGCTATTATAATTGTTAAATTAATATTATAATTTTTAAAGAGGTATTAAAGTATTTGCTTAGAAAAAAACAAAAAAGCAATTGAAAACCTTTGAACCAATTTGCCTGATAGTAATGTTAGAATATTGAATCCTCTCAAACTCTCTAAAACACATATATATGGATAGCGAAAAGAATAATATTCACATAGTTAAATGGAATTGTATAGTATACGAGTATAATCGAGTTTAAATTCATATTATATATATATATATAACTGATTTGATTTGTCACAGAGAAATTAGAACTTTTTAGTGAAAGAGAACAATTTCACCGACTGCCGTGCAATGATATCTAACTCACATGAATGTCTGAATAACGTGTTGTGTCCTACCAATTATTGAATCCATAGCTCGATACCTCCAACTGCATCATCCAGGCATAACCAACGCATACTCAACTACTCCTTGATTTGATAACTCGTAGCAAACGTTGAATGAGAGATAAACTATGCAAAGGTGGGGAGTCGATTTGACGCTTCACAAGTCCAGCAGACTATTGTGAGTGATCATCTGATGGTGATAGTGAGAAAAGATAGAGAAGGCACCCTGTTATTGGTTCATGCTCTTGCTACAGCAAGTGCAGTAAAGATATTATATAGTAGAAAATTGGCCCATTAGATCACAGATGCATGTGTGCTGATGGATACTGGTAATAGCGAAATAGATCCTCTAATGGCCTTGGCTCCATAATAGGAAGAGAGACAAAGATGTAATCATTTGTACGAAAGAGAAGTAGATAACTGAAGAATTAAGCTCACCACTCTTCCAGATAAAGATGTTCTTTCAAACAAGTTTCAGCAGCTTATTATAGGATCAAGCTCATAATACCTAGACCTTCTAAGGTACTGTAAAATGAAATAAGTACCTCCACTATAAACTCAAGCACTCGGTTTCACTGTAGAATAAGCATAAAATTATTCTAGTGTAGTGAGATGTATACTAATTTAGCATGCTAGCAACAATTTATCTCGATACTAGCTAACTAATAATTATTTATCTCTCACCTCCTCATCCATCTAATATTTTATATTTATCAACAAAATCTAATTATTATTTTATTATTAAAAAGACATCATTTTGATCAATTATCATTTGAATCATTCTCTCTCCCTCTCATCTCTACTCTCCTTATCCATTTCCTATCAAAATTATTTGACATTTACCAAAATCTCCTAAATTTAATACTTTTTATGTCACATAAAAAATAAGAGCTTAATCTCTAAAACATAGCCAAAATAGCATAAAAAGTTATTCTATGTCCAAATGCCACCTAATTGAAACACCCTATGTCATGTCAGGTCCAAAATTTGACTCAGCAGTAACGATGACTTCGAAGACGTTTTCTCAGGAACAAAAGAAAAGGACAAAACAAACATTCCTTGTTTAAAGAGGTTTATGGTCATGAAAATAAATCCGAAGAACATCCGTTGGAGCACACCTAGTATTAAATGACCATCATAATGTATCCTCCGGCGGATCACAAGTATAACGCGACAGCAAAAATTTACAAGTCCAGCAAAACATGTCCAAATCAAAATGCAATAATATTTTGTTCTGGACCTGATGAATTGCTCCATGCAGGTTGAGCTGCCAGAACCAAATTTAAGTAGCAAAAAACACTGAAAACATGAGACATTATTTGCTGATTTTATTTCTAGCTTAAGCAGAGTACAACTGCACAAGCCAAGTAAGAATCACTTCCATGAAATGACTACAGCAAGCAATAAGTTCAGCTGTCACTCTTCGGAAGAAATAAAGAAAAAAAAACTGTGAGAAATATGATTAATGGAATGTGAGTCATTGACATACTAATTGTTTCCATCTGACATGATAATTAATAAGCACTTGAATTTTACAGAAACAAAATCTAGAGAAAAATATAATACACGAACCTTCCCATGCATTTGGCTTACACCTTGGGACGGTCTCCATTTTCTCATCTCCTATAGAATGTACAGGTTGTTGCAGGAAATGACATCTCGCCTGCAATTTTAAGTCAAAAGGATTCGGTATGGACCTGGTCAAAACGGACAAGAATCCAACCAAGCCAAAATCAAATGTGAAGTTCACCGTCACGCAAGCAGCTTCAACATGCCTGACCCATTTTTGTCCACCTGGTAAAGCCAGGATATAAGATGCTGTCATGCTTCTCCTTCACATCAATGTAAAGGAGACCACCTACCTTTTCTCGATAGCACAAAGGATTGACGTTGAAGCAAAAGAATATAATCCCGTTCATAAATCCTCTATAACATCTAATCAGAATCTGTATCTATTGATAGATACAATCGAGGTCTCACAGACCGTGGTTGCCGAGGATGAGATAAAAAGTTATCACTCCTAAGATTACTTGAATTATCTCTGATAACACTGTCACCATTCATGCTCAGAAGTGCAGAAGCTGCATGGAATAAAAAATAAATGTAAGAATGTTCAAGACACATTACCTAAAAAAAACATCAGAACTATTCCTGTCAACAAACTGGAGAAATCGTATGGGCCAATAGTGGTAGATAAAAGATACTCCTAGAGTATGGAAAGAAAGGTAGGGTGAAGGACAACAGAAAACCGTTTGTGCTTGTGCAATATGCAAGAGTTTCATACACCAAGGTGACAGATACAAAAGTTGCGCAAGATCAATATTGGAAAACTAGAATATAGTATCCAGCAAAACAAATGACTATCCAAAGGCTGCATTTGGCGGTAGCCTCATGCATTGGGAGGCCCTTTTGCTCATCATGTGGCCAGATAAGAGATGCTGACAGACTCTCCGATGGCAACATCCAAATCTACAGAGCCTAACAATCTCGCAGCTGTTTCAAATGATAAATGCAAACAACTGCAATAGCTATTCCATCAATAAAGTTGAAAGACATTTTAAATTCGTAATATATAAAAAGGTAGCAATTTTTTGACAGATGAATCAGCAGACATCTCAAAACTCACCAAAATTATGCAGGTTTTAGAGTCAAGTGGTTAGCAGCAAGTGAATTTGGGAAAGAGATGTAATCTGTGCATTCAAAATAATTCTGGAATGATCTGAAACAGTGAAAGGTACGAACCAGCATCAGCTAATGGCTCCACTCTAGGCTCCTTTAAAGGAAGATGTTGCCTCGAATTCAGTCCACCTGTAGAGGCAGACTCTGCTTGGCCTCCACCAGCTGCAAGCGTAAGAGATGGCCAATCATCAGATTGAACCCCATTAGGCATATCCATATGT
The DNA here is from genome assembly GCF_019914945.1 of Typha latifolia. Classification (NCBI taxonomy): domain Eukaryota; kingdom Viridiplantae; phylum Streptophyta; class Magnoliopsida; order Poales; family Typhaceae; genus Typha; species Typha latifolia. The sequence goes on along the minus strand of NC_133087.1, from coordinate 1,044,993 downwards.
TCCCTTAAAGTACTCTGCAAAGGGATGCCAGAAGGTTGACTAGGAAGAAAGATCTGCAAAGATGGGTCATCTCCACCAAATGCCAGGGGATTATCAACCAGGCTTCCATGTGGTTCAGAATTATTATGACAGTTTTGAAAGTCTTGAGCTCCTGACATACCCCCAATACAACCATCATTTGCCAAACTATAGCCATTGGTTGGTGTGATACCAAGAGAACTATGAGAATCAATTAAAGTATCTGGAACATCAGTATCTGTTCCAAAAAATTGGAAGCCAGGCCCTGTCTGCATTGGCCAAGGATTCATCCCAAAATCGTCCCCGTTGTTGTTAATAAATAGACCAAGGAATGAACTTCCGCTAGTCCCCACACCAGGGTCTTCAGAGTATCTTTCGTTGAATCCAGGTTGATTAGCAGAAATAGGAATACCACTACCACCTCCTGGACCAGAGTCATATGCATTTCCTGGCGAAATAGTTCTAAGGTTGTCTTCATCGGAGTCACTGAGGACAATGACATCTGGATCCTTTGGCTGTGCAGGGGGGATTCTATTATCATGATTGTATGCCTGCTCAAAATTGAGAGGAAGAGAATCAAACTCGTAGCCACTGTTCAAAGACGAATCAAAGTGCATCCCACCGTCTTGATTAACACTTGGGTCCTCCCCATCTCTGCAACTTCCAGTGGCGCTACTGCTCATAGGCACAATGTTCCGATTTTCAAGTTTATCTGGGATACGACCACCAGAATATGAAGGCACCTTATCCTCGGGTTTACTGACCTCCCACATCCCATTACGATTTCTCTTGATTCCCAATCTCAAACTTCTGTGCCCTTCAGAAATTCCCTCCTGCTTAATCTGGTTCATGTTCTCCAGTGCAGGTTTAATATCTTCCTCCTTCGCAGGACAAAGTGAACCATCAGGAAAGTGCCACTTAGCAAGCTCCCTAAATTGGTTTTCATTCTTCACACGCCATGAACCATCGGGCTTCACATCAATCTCATTTACATCTTCCCCACAACAGTGCAACTATATTGCCAAAACAAATCAATTAAAGTTGTAAAATATGTAAGATATAGTTCAATTAGCATTAAAAGTAAAGTTCCAGTAAACCTACCAAAGTAGTTATTCGGTTGAAATAGGGATCGATAATGAGGTTTTCAAGAGAATAATTCTGCAGACATACGGGGCATTGCCACTGCATCAAAGCAAAGGAATGTCTAAGTAACAAGCGGAATAGAAGTGTTGCAGATATATACATATGCTCAGGGGAACCCAGCCTACACTCGCGATGAACTACAAAATATCCCTTCCTTACTGAAGGAACCAAATAATACTAGTAAAGAATTAATTACATATGTTTGCCACTCATCCAAAGAGGATCCTTGCGCTCTTAATCAGTTGGTCCCCAATCTAGAAAGAATTTGTAGGCTGGATTCGCCTACATGCATGTATATATTTAGCATGTTTATCTAAGAGATGATAAAAAACAATCCAAGGGAAGACTTTAACCTTCCGAGAACGTTGATTAAGTTCCACAAAAGTTTCTAGGTCAAAACAACCCATGTGAATACAAGGCTTGAACCTGCCAGCCATCCTCATTCGGGATCCACTCATCTGCAATTATAGAGACAAAGGAAAGTGATTAAATTCGTCAAGGAATCAATCAACTCACATTTAAAATTCAACTTGCAATATAAGCTGTCCTTTTCTCCATGATCTGGAAGGATATATAATGCAACATCAAATTATATTTTCTAGTGCACCAGAATGGTTAATTCGAGTAATGGTAGGTCAGTAATGTAGAAGGATGCCTTTTAGTTTTACAGGAAAAGATCTCAGATAAAGTTTTTCATCTTACAAAAACCAGAACTTAAATGAGCAATTTGGACCTCTAGTGAATCACTGGAGAGGATATAAACAACATAGGCTATAACATATTCTAAAGTGGTTTTGTTTTCTTTTGCTATAGTAATATTTGACTGGTAGGCAATCGCTTGAGTGATGTTCTGGAGCGAAAGAATCACTTTCATTTTAAGATTAATATAATTGATTACACCACAAAATGAGGACAAATTCTTGTAAGACAGACAGTAGTAGGTCAGCAGAATTGCATACAAAATTTTCTCTAAAACATTTTCCAAATAAATAAACCTCTATTTAGGATGAATTATATTGCACCAGGAAGATAATCATAACACATGCAAAAGCTATGGGCACTGCTCCCTGAAAAAGGGAAAAACAGTCCAACATTCTACTCTAAAGATATGTACGTCACAACTTACAGGGCAACGGAGATTGACTGTTACAGTATCCGCCACCACTTCCAAATCGCTGTCACTACCCGCATTATCTGTAGCATTTCCACCACCAACGCAACGACAAACCCGGGCAAGAGCATCCTCAAATCGCTCACCCTCTGGCTCCTTAGGTACCAAGTCAAGTACCTAGATGTAAAAGAATAGCTCCATAACAAAAATAAAAGTGATTCTTAATTGAGAAGATCAGAAGAGAATAATCTTCCTTAAGAGGGGAAAGAAAGAAACTTAGCCCTCTGAATTGAAAGACATGACAATTTAATTTGGGAATAGTTTTGTAAAATTATGGTATAGCATTACTAGAGCATAATATGTACTACTACCTAAAGTCAAAGAATATGGGACCTGAACTGTGACACTGAACTACCTGATGCGCAGCAGGCTGATGGATGTGATAAAAGTACGAGCATTTGCAGATCATTTTAATACCGTGAATATGTGAAATGTTCAGCAATTTAGCAGGTGGTTTAAACAAGAATAAATATATTCTCACTTTCAGCATGGAATTAAATCTTTCTCCAGAACTAACTGGAGTAGAACAAAATTTTATGAAAAAATAATGGTGCATGAATCATTAACAGTCAAATAGAAAAGAGGCTATCTTTGGAGAATTGGATACCGTGTAATAAGAAGCATTAGTTTCTCATAATCAACCAGCATAGAGAAAATAAAAGAGATGAACCAACAAAAAGATGAAAGGAACAATTTAGTCAAAAAGTAGAACCTGCGGAAGAGTCCTCCGCTTTGCTATTCTGATTCCAAAGCAGAATATGCGAGCATCACACCTTGCCAGAGAAATTTTATTAATTCCTTCCTTGCTATAGGTGGTGATCTACATAGAAAAATCAATTAGCAAAGAGCAAAGAGGTTCAGCAAACAGACCGGGAGGGTAAAGAGCAATAATGAAAATATTACTGAGGATTACTTGTAAAACCATACAAGAGTAACTATCATATTCTCAACTCTATGCATTTAATTTTGCACTAAAATTCACTCTCATTTGGCACCTACAAGGAAATCCCAGTGCACATGGCTCCGCCAAGTCAGGAAAGGGCAAAGGTTATGCAGCACTATCAATGTTACAGAAATGTTATCCCATAAATTGTACCCACTGCACAAACTACATGGAGCTAGACTTAATTGTCACACTAAACGATGCCCTCATTTTGTAAAAATGATCCAACTAGATGATAAGTATAACTGCAATTAACTATTTCAGGATAATGTCAGGAACATGTTATTCGGTGCACGGAGTGAATGCAAGTTCCATGAGTAGCAATGGAAGGAAAATGTTATTGCTCCATGAATGTAAGAGGAAGCTCACCACTGGACCATCATCCCTTCCACTTATTCCTAGCAACTGTGAGCCAGGTCTACTAATTACTCGAATCGGAACACCTGTTAAGCAAATGCAAGAAAGATGCACATTGAAAAAAATAGGGAATACTGTTAATCAAAGAAAATAATTGTCATCTACGAGTGTATGATGAAAAATGCAAAACTACTAAAAAATAGATAATTTGCACTATATTCTATTAGTGGATAATTTGCAATATATGTTGTTAGTAAAACCAAAATAAGAGTTAAGTACATGATACTATTACAAGTTTCCAACCATTGTTTTAGAAAACTTCCATCTTACACATCTCAGACTGAATATACTAGGTTTTGCTTGGCTGACCGCTTAATATCTGGTACCGTCTTTTAGTATGTAGGTTGAATTTGAAATTCAAAATCATTGCAGATGTTGGTAAATTGGTGAACTCTAATGACTTAGTATGGTTCTTTACAAGAAAGCATTAATTTATTTTAAGATTGTTTGTACTAACTTTTAACTTTTTCTCTAACTATTAGTTCTATCTATATGTTTATTTTAAAGTTTAAACCATCTTAAATACCCTTGTTTGCATGTCTACCATTTACAGTCTTTTAAAACCTAGGTTCCAACAAAACTAAATACTCTGACTGGGCAACATACCTATCAAAGATCATTTCTATTTTCACTCAAACTTATATTCCATACGAAAAAAAAAAATTCAGCAAATCGAGTCATTGAGTACAACATTTGTCTCCATTTATTTTTGTCAAAATCACATATGAAGCTCAAATGAACAAGTCAAGATGGAAGGAACAAAGGGCTCACAAAGAACATCCAAGGGGCTCTCAAAGAATGAGCTCACTTTTCTTCCTTTAACCAATAAATAGTTAGCTTCTAGTAACAATAGCAAATAGCCAAATATCACTCATGGTAGTTAGTGAAAAAAGGCTCTCAGTTGAAAATGTCCTGGCTTTAGCAACTAGGTGACAATTAGAGGTAGACATGTAGATGGCCGGGCATTTGATGGACATCTGACACAGCACTTTAGCCTATACCAAGGCATATCTAGCTCTGAATACAGCATGCCAAAGCTCAAAAGACTTCAAACACAAACCCTAAGATCCTATCAGGCCACTATCTTTTAATCTGAAATTGCAAGTGTAGAAGGAACAAGTAACAAAGTTAGTATAGGCTATTATGAGTCATGGGACTGTGAACTAGTTTTCAAAACCAGACTACAACATATTGAATAATAACCAAGATTCCAAGAAGATAATTGACAATAATCATGCATACTTATGTCTCAAAAGACATCACCAGTTCAAAATAGAAAATTACTATCAAAAGGGCTAAACAACATCTAGAAGAAAGGCCCCGTGAGTATAAAATGGAAAGAAAAAACTGAAAATAAGAAAGATAAATGAATAGTAAACAAGATTTTCAGTTGAATATGCCCTATAACCCTGTAAAAAAGAAAGCACAATTGATATGGAATAAAAATAAAAGAAGGTAAAACAATGCAATCGCACACATGATTACGAATCATCATAAAGGTCCCAGTGTTATATGCTTTTAGACTACATACTATGATCAGTCTCCAGAGAATAATGAAGTTTATTCCAATGATGGCTGTGCCAGTGGCATGGGCCATGCAATACCACCATCAGCACAGCACGCCCTACGTACCACTGACACACATTTATAATATTTTTAATAAAAAATTTAAGATATTTTGAGGTCTTTGGCATATTAATCTTTAATTTTTGATTTAAATATATATATTAAAACCTACGTCATAGTGTTTTGTCTTTAGATTACTTTTGTAAATGACATATTTTATTAAAGATAAAGCAACATTTAAATATAAACATTATTCGACACATAATATAATTGCATACATTCATTAAAATTAATATTAATGATTAAACACTCTATAATATAATTGAGCATATAATATTAATTGATAAAACATGATAACTACATGATTTGATTGAAAATTAAAAAATGATAAACGAAAATTAGACATGAGTTGTCATTCCAAAAATGACAAAAGTTAATTAATAATGATTGATAAAAATAAGAAAAAGTTTTAAAAAAATAAGCTCCACATGCCATATCATGTTTGTTAAGAAAATGGATAAATTTAATTTGATAATGATCGATCGAAATAGAAATTTAAAAAAAAAAAAAAACTCCATATGGCACAGTAACTAGCATGGCACACGTGTCGATTGGTACATGGCACACCCTATGCCTAAGTGCCATACCACTACCAGCATAGCTCGACATGCCCATCCATTATTTATTCTAATATAATAACATGAAATAATTCACTTGCATGTTTCATTATTAACAAATAGAACACACAATGAATGACGGAAATGTGATCTCATAGATCGTATATGTGTCTGCCATACCATTGACTTGCAAATCTGCATACTGTGGCCACTGCATCCGAAACTGGACCTTATCGTTAAGAAGAATACACCAAGCCTGCAAAATAAAGAGTGTTATACTAGAAATACATAAGGATGCCTTCATGAGAATAAAGTTGATAAACCATAAATCAGACACACCAACTCCATTCTCATTTAAGACAATATAATAACCTCACATCTAAAAGTAACTATACAGAGAAGCATGTCACCTCTTCATACCATAAACATCAATGGAAAAGAAGAAGGATAAAGAGACTTATCAGAGACAACAGTGAATGAAGTAAAGAATTCTTAGGAAGCAAGATATATTATTTGAGCAATTAAAATTAAGGAAAATTTAACAAACAAAATAGACTGGATTAAATTTCAGAAATGATCAGGAGACAAAAACAAACCTGAAGATCATATTCAGTCCTTTGTAGTATTTCTCTATCTACTCTAGACAGTTGAAATGGTCTCTCCAGATTTTGTATTGTGCTGGTTCTGGAAAACAATGCAAGCAATCCATAATGAAAAAGTAAAAAATGACCGAAAACTATTGATGAATTCTATAGCGACTTACTCATTTTTCAGGATAGAAAAGAAATCACACAGGAAAAAAATCTAGCAACATCGAAGACAGAGGTCATGTATAAGGCACTCACTGACAATTCATATTTGAAATTTAGACTAGCCAGCTGAAAAATACTAACAGAAGGTTTGGAAATAAAGATTATAGACAATATCCAAATTAAATACACATTTGCTAAACAATTGGGCTATCCTCAAAACCTTTTTTCAGTTCACATGAGAAATTGAGAATTGATTGTTAAGATTGTTAGTGACCTTTTTTCCAGGTCATTAATTCATGTTTGGAGTAATTACTAACATGCCACACAATTGAGTTGCAAAAGGCTGATCCTTGATTACCATGGGTTATGCCATCAAATGTTTAACTTGTTGCCTGAAGCTTTTTTTCTTTATCATCAAAATATCTGCCAGCAGTGGTCAGGCAGGATTTATCAGCTATCACCTTTAAGTGGGAGAGAAACTGATCTAATCGTGAGCCTTTTGAATTTCAGACTCGTTTCTAACTCCCAACTCATTTTTTTTAGAAGGAAAAAACTTGGACATTTGAAATAAAAGAATTGGCATGTGAAACAAGCAAAAGCATGATAAGAGAAATGTAATTTCCAGAATCAACCACTGTCAAATATTATGAATCCTTGTTATTATGAATTAGTTTACAACAATTATGGAGCAAGAATATTCTAAGCTAAGAAGCCATAGAATTCCTACAGGGAAATTGACAAAATAGAACAGCAGCACTCACCCATCTGACGTGATGCCAGAAGATGCTAACTTTATAGAGCGTAAAGGATGTGACACTGTAACCCAGAACCTGTATGTTGCAAATATGAAACTATAATCAATGAACTATCAAGTTTTCAATATTTAAAGGAAAATGGGAAAGGCACTGAGAGAAACAGTAATATGATTTTTTATGATTAAAAAAAAAGTAAAAAATAACATCTCTCTGTTGGCATGATTGTATTTTAACTTTGCCCACATTTTCTTTTGTCATATCAAATAATACTATGCCGATCTGTCCCAGAGTTACCAATTAAAAGAACTACATCCAGTGTATAGTGTATGCAAGCTACTCAGTTGTCAACTCTTTCTGTGACTACAATTATCAGCTTGACTTACACTAAAAATATAGCGCCATAACTGGTGAAAAATATTTTGCAACTCAAAGGCAAGAAAGTTGTTCAAGACATACGGAAAGAAAGAAAACAGTACTATGTTTAAATTAGAAAAGATAACTGTGGAAAATGATATCTGTTGAGGAGAAAAGGAGGATACCATTGCTGCATCAGCAAGGAACCAGCATCTTCCTAGACTAGGCTTCAAAATGAATTGAGGTGCATGCAAAATTTAAACCTTAATTTAGTGTTTTCCAAGAGGTCACTAGATGTTGATCAGAGTACAAGGCATACAAATTAAAATTGTATGTCCATTCAATTTACAATTGCAACCAATCTGCAGCATCTACTTACATATATGCACCCAAGTAGTCATGCAAAACAATAATGAAAGCTTCTGGACAGTATCCAATTAACATAAGGAAGAAAAAATGCAGCTGAATATAAAATCAGTAGACTGAGAGAGGGATATAAAAGACATACGGGTCAGCCCTACTGATTCGGCATAGTTCGCAATAAAAATGAGATGGAGGTTTAGGTGAAACACCCTCAGCAGACTTCTCTGGTATAATTACACAAGAAATATGCTGCCAGATTTGGCATTTAGGATCTTCACACTGCATAGAAAGAACAGGATAAAATGTTAAACTAATCAAACTGAGAAATTGGCAGTAAAAAGCAATCAATAAATCATCTGGAAGCCAATTACAGGACAGTTAATCATGCCAACTAGTAAATAAGCATCAGTTCCCCAATGCTCCTTGGCAAGGGAAGAGGACCGACCTTATCCTAGTCATATTTTAAAAGAAGAACACAACACTTCACCAAATCAGAGAGGAAATCACAACTCCTTTACACCACATAAACCAAGAAATGGTATTAAAAAAATTGGAAATACATCAGATATATGGAAAAAAGAAATCTCCCTTAAATATGCAAGAACTGCTATATGAGCTGTTTATATTCAAGAGTGATAAATAAGAATTGGGCAAGCAAACTATTACCATCTACTGTGGGCCAATGCTACATAAGAATGCCTTAATGGGCCATAAGGTACTTCATGGTGTCATAGCGTTAAATTATTCCAATTTACCCATCAAAATCACATTTCATTCAACAGAACATACCTAGGACTCTTCATAAAATTAATAATAAGCTAAGATAGCATTGACCCAAATACAAGCAATTAGAAGAAATATTACGAACTAAGGCCAACTATCAGAACATTTATCATAAATGGGCTCTTCTACGTTCCAACCTAAACCTACGGAGTAGAAAATATGCATGACAATAACAAAAAGGATCCATGTGGTTTAGAAAGTAATATTCTTTGCATTATAGTAGTTGACACATGTCAAAACCATTTAACAAGGGACTTTTACATAATTGTCACCATGGATGGTCCTATTTATAGGCACGCCCCATGCCGACGGCATATCGACACGTGGCACGTGGAATGCTGCACGGCACCCCTCCTGGCAGCTTCGCCGCTCACCGCTCATCACTCGCGTCGGGTGCCCTAAACCGAGGAAGAAAGGGTGAGAGATGGGTCGGATCAAGTCGGGTTAAATAAAAACTTAAGTTGCGGATCCGAATTCAACTCATCTCTCACACTTTCTTCCTCCTTGGGTTTGGGCAACCAGCGCAAGCGGCCGAGAGCGGCAAGTGAACAAGCAACGAGCTCATTCTCTCTCCCTCTTGCGGCACAGCCGACACGTGCATGCTAGCCTAGCCGGTGGTCGGTAAGGTTCATGCCTGTGGCACAACTATCGTTGATTGTCACTAAAGAGTTTTCAAATATCATTATTGCTATTGAATTCTTCAAAATATCATAATTGACACCGAAATTATTGGACTCTTTCAAAAGTATTATTCAATTAGTTAAATCTAACTAATCGCAGTTAAAACTGAATTAAAATTATAAAAGCTATCTAATATTACTGAATTAAAACTTATATAATTTACTTAAAATAATTTAAAAGCTATCTAATATTACCTGATAGAGTTAATTACGCTGACACCCCCCTAAAGTATACTCAGTTTTTATGAGAACCCCCTAAACATTTTCAAATTACAATGTCCTCCTTAAATTTTGGATCTAAATGAAAAGACAAACAGTAGTGATGGAATATGCCCAATGAATATTATACACTTAATAAATATATCATACTATTAAATTTTAAATTAAAATAGTAAAATTATGTAATTACCGTCAGCAACTTAACCTCTATTCTCTCCACTTCCTTCTAAATTCCTTGGCATCAAGCAGGAAGGACGGCGGAGGCAGGCCGGGTGCCATCGGCGCTGGTATCAAACGACGGAGGTGACCCAGACTGAGTTGCCTTGGCGAACCGCCGATGGATCTCGGACCCGAAGCCCTTGAAGCCAAGAAGGGTTGTGTAGAAGGAGGCGACGCCAACCTAGACACCTCAGCCATGTGGGTCTCACCGAGGAGGCCCGCCACCTCATAGCTCATAAGTGGTATGCATATGTATATGCGGGTGTCAATGGTTATCATATATAATATTTTCACTAATACACATTGATTTACACTAATTCACACTAATCATATCAATGAATCACTATAACATGAATTCACATTTCACACTAACAATAATTCACACCAATCAGATATAATAACACAACTAAAATAATATGATTCACACTAAGTGATAACATGATTTATCTAATTATCTATGATATTATGATGCACAAAGTTTACAGATGGAGACAAGTAGAGAGAGACAACAAGAGGAGGTGGTGGATATTGGTAAAGAGAAACGAAGAGAGAATGAGAGAAGGTGAGGGGTCTGCTAGAGAAAGGGAGAGAACGAGAGGAGCAAGTTGGAGATGGTTGTGGGTGAGGATAGTGGAGGTTGTGCAGAGGAGAATGGTGGCATAGTAGCAATGGGGATTGCAAGGATGGTGGTGCCAAGAGAGACGGGATGTGCCAATTGGTGCGACAGGGAAAGAACAAAAGAGAGATTGCAAGTGAGTATTTGTGTGTGTGTGTGTGTGTGTGTGTGTGTGTGTGTGAGAGAGAGAGAGAGAGAGAGAGAGAGAGAGAGAGAGAGAGGGCCACTAATCGTTGAGATCTAGTCATTGGTCACCATTGCTTACCCATCTGCAAGCGCACGAGTGTCAACACCATTGTCGACCCGAAGAAAAGACGCAGGGCCACTAATGCGAACCGCTTTTCAATACATTGATAGTTGCATACACAATTTAAGTGCAAACTAATACCAAAAAAAAAATGCTAAGTTGGTAACAACATGGTTCTTTCATGGTTCACCGAAGTAACAAAATTGACAAATATTTTTGTACTTAGAACCAACAAAAAAGAAGGCAGTGATACCTTTATCATTGACTCAGTCATCAATGAGCTCCCACAAATGCAGCGAACCTTATAATCTTCCACTTCTTCTTTAGGCTTCACGTGATTAAAATCTGATCCACTGTGGCTCTTAGATGCTAGGTCAGTAGCACCATGAACTTGCATTTTCCTGTCAAAAATTACAACATTGTCAGTACTAGAGATAAGTACGAAGTTCTGTAGCAACTATCTATTCTCAAATCCCTAAAAAGTAGTGGGCAATATATACAGAGAATAACGAGATCATCAACCTATATGTATCATCGATTACTTTTGCCACTCCTTCCTTTCCTAATGAATTTTTCTTTCCCCAACCATGTGACTTGGAACCTGCAAAAAGATACGCAATAAATGTGACCTTTGCAAAGGATATGGCTGAGTAATAAACTAAGAAAGTATTAAAGTGACCTTTCCAACGGCTACGGCTAAGTAAGAAAGTAGTGGGAAGTCTCTGATTCTCTAAACAGAACAGTAAGAAAAGACCAACAATCTATTCAAGAGGCAAAAGAATTAGATATAGATACAGCCAACAAAAACGATTGATGGAACGCGCATGTGGGTAACTGTCTTTTTCCCTCATTTAAATACTTGATATGCATGTGAGTAAATGACATTTGGCACTCAGAACCAGGATGCTCTGAAAAGCAATTAAAAATAATGTGTCACTCGAGACATACCGAGGCTTAATAGAGACACCATAGAAATTATAGTAAAGTGCCATGAAATGACAGTACGTCTAAAACATAGAAATGGGACACTGTCAACCATTTAATTAGCAATGAGCATAGAAAGGTTGGCTAGACTTGGAATTGAACTTTAAACCAAAGGAACAAGTAAATCAAATTCGGAAATATTGGAAAAGAAACGCAAATATTAGTTTAAATCATATCTAAAAGATAGACCAGAGCCCTTTAAATCTACAGATGAGCAACAAAAAGTAAGCAGAATTAAGCTAATCAAGATAGAACCACATAAACCACAAAAAGAATATCAGATAAGGAGGTGGGTAATGTCAAAAGCATATGTGCTTAAAAGTAATTGTATGATCTAGTCTGATGACACGATATGAGTACCTTGTTCCTCCGAAAGCAGTGCTAAAATCCTATCCACAAGGTCCTACATAGATGGAAAGAAAAAGTAAAATCAACAAAGCTTATAAGAGTTATCAAAAACAGGAAGCAGAAATAAGCAGTAACAAGCATAAGGTAGGGAAAAGTGACCAGGGTTAATCATCCAACTTCATGCTAACATGAATGATTAACAACTAACACTACTGATTCTTAAAGACATTCCTAATAAATACTGCTAACCAGATAATTGTGGTCAAAGCATGTACTCATATAAGAAACCGATCCCACATATACTGGAATAAAACAGTAGTTCCAAATTTAATATACTTATTCATATTCTTTTACTGATCAAGCATCGAATGTATGCACTCTTACGATAAGATTAGGCAAAATGTTTCAAATAATAGAAAAGTTCTCAATGTTACACTTTACACATTAGTTTCATTCTAATTTTATCAGAAACTTAATGGCAAAAGGAGATTAAACATAGAGGAAAACTTCAAAGTTCAAACCTGCTTCTTTCCTTGCTTTGCTAGGCCAAGTTGAGTTAAGACATCTTTAAGCTCCTTAATTCGGAAGTATGCCAATTTATCCTGATGTATAACAAAGTAGGGAACCAATTTATCCTGATGAATAACAACGTAGGGAATAAAACCTATCACTAATAGAAAAATAATACCGTAGAGGATACTGAAAAAGGATAAATGGTGCAAGGTATGGAAGATATAGATATTCACATTTACAGTAAATTCCACGAGTACATATATGTAGAAGCCGACAGTTGTAATTAAAATACTATTCCATAGTCAAATTACTAGAAATGCAGTAGGTACACCCATTTCCTAAGCATCTAAATCATTTTGTGCTTATACAGACTATTCAGCAGCTATGAAATTTTAAAAAAAAAAATCACACCATACTATAATTCATCTACTATGAACTATTCAGACAAGTAAAATAGTAACTATATGGCAAACAACCTAAATGGTGGACTTCGCCGTAACTATACGTCAGAACAAGATTAACACATTCCCAAATGATGTACCACAAGGTAAGAAAAACGTATCATCTCACTGGCTCTCGAATTTCACTGGTAGTCAATCCACGATAACTTCATCTCAACACTGTCAACGGTAATTTCTCCCACTTCTAGGTTCATCGCTTTTCAGAAATTTAAGTACGCCGTTATACAATATCATGCACTGATAAAACATTACCACCGGCCAACTAGTACATGCACGGTGTCAAGAGATCTTCACAGACAAATATATAAAAGAATCTAAGATAATAGAAGAGGATGTAAAATATAAACTGAAAAGATTCAACTGAAAAGATTGGGTTCCGCACTTATCGGACCACAGGAGTCGGTGCTACCAAAATACCAAATCCTACTAATTCAACTAAATTAACACAAAAAAATATAAACAAGACGAAACAAAAAGCCACCACGCAACATATCCAATCTATCAGCATTCCATAACTAAAAGCAGAAAATACAAAATTTAAACAAGAAATTAGGCCTCACGCTAGCAAACGCGAGTACCTTGCAAGTCGAAACCAAGTCCATCGATACAATTCTCACGAAACCAAGCGAATTCTCTACCGATACCTCAGTTGACCAATCCCACAATCATTATCTAATCCTCTCCACGACCAATACAAGGCCGGCTATCAAAATAGCCGATCGCAACCCAATCCAACACAATATGGTCGGATACTACACAGTAAGATCTCCCACGCGGCGATCTCCAACGCCAAACCGGAAGAGAAGAGACGGATACACCGATGCCGGCCTAGGGTTTGAGAGGCACCGAGATAATCTCCTCCAATAAACCAAACCCTACGGGAATGGGAAAGAGAAAACCATAGAGGTAGAGGAGAAGGGCAAGAAGGGAATTGGATGGACGATGACGAACGCGGAAGAAGCCGAGAGATTTCCTCTGTAAGATCTACAGCTTTCCCCCTATTCGACGAGAAAATACACGGCCACCGCGGCGGACGTATCGTCGCATTCAAATCCGCTTTGTTCCGCCCGCACAAATCCGTTTCGTTGTTTACTTTTTTGGTGTTTTAAGCCACTTTTTAATTTTTCATTTCAGTCCCTGTTCCGATTCGTACAGTGTTTGACGGTAATTAGTACAGTGGGCAAACTTTAATAAACACATAAATTAGGGTCCTAAATAAGAACTTCTCCTCTTTTTCTGAAGGAGTCCTTCCCTTTTTTTTTGTCTTTGGTGGAATATTTTTGACGTCATTATTGGTCGGCTGCCGGACGGCTCTGATTGAGGGATAGTAGTACAGTATTCATTGATCTGACCGGATCGCGTCGGTGTACCTTTTGGTAGGTGGCTGCTTTGACCTATAAAATAATAAAAATATACCAATTTTTCAAGTGAAATTTTTATTTTACAAAAAATATAAAGAAAATGATAACAGAAAAATATTTTGAGGCATAAAGGCCGTCAACCTATCCCAACGGCGCGGTCATGATACGAGTAGGGATATACCCCCCGTTATCGCGGCCGTCACGTTGAACCCTTTGGTCCCTTTTTCGCAATGCCGTTAGCTTGAGAGGTATTAGGGCCGCCGAGGAGAGTGGAGAAGCTCCGATTCGGGTCCCGAAATGGCGACTAGGAGATCCGCGTCTCTCTATCGCCGCCTACTCCTTCTCCGATCGCTACCAACGCCGCGGCCATCGGATTCCATGGCAAGCCTCCTTCCAGGTTCCGCTCTCTCTATCCCTCTTCTAGTTTGACCTCAGTGTATTAGATGTACTGGATTTTAGTCGCACTCCTTTTTTCATTTCGCTGAGGAATTTGACTTAAAGGACAAACCTTTGAAGGACTTTTGTAACTTAGGAGGGTTGAAGGGTAGATCTCTTTCTCAACCTCTTGTGACTTGTCGCCTGATACTAACATACCGTTCTTTAATTCGTTATTTTTGGGAACACTGAAGAGCTTCAGCAGCTTGTAAGTAGCATTTTTCAATCTAGCCAAAGCTTTATGTGACTGGAAAGTAAAAAAGAAAAAGAAATTTGATAACCTAGAAATGTTGCCAACCATTTTACTCATTTTTCTAAGGATCGTCATTATGGAGCTTTCGGCAAGCAATTTGACCTTGATCAACCTAATTTCGAGCCTGCCCATGCTATGGAGCTTATAATAGACTCAAGATTGCACTTTGTAAAAGATAAAATCATATGCTTCCTGAGTACAATGTTTTGCAGCTTTAATGGAGATAAAGGTTTTGAGAACTGTGATGAGAGCTTAGAAAAGATATTGTATGAAACAAACATGATCCGTTTGTGTTATTTGCCAACTTGCAAAGGATATATACTTGGTACTTGATAGTAGCTATTTTGCACAGGGAGAAAATTGATGTGGCTGTATAGTTGTCACTACCATAGGCTTGACATTCAATATACTAGATTGCTAGTTGAGACAAACATTTCTCAGAGTAGCAGGAAATTATAAGGGTTTTTCTGGTCAATATATTGAGAACCTTCAAGAATATGGTCATATTTTGCATGTGTGGATGGAAACTTGTTCCTTAGCCTGGATTTGAGAACAATATCCTGATCGGCATGAGATGTGCCAATCCTCGGTCGGCACACGTTGGCACGTCTTTGGCATATTTTTAATTAAAAATTTAAGATATTTTTTGGTCTTCGCCACATTAATTTTTGGTCTTTGATTTGAATATATGTATTAAAGCCTGCATTAGAGTCTTATTTTTATATTATTTGTAAATAACCTAATTTATTAAAGATATAGCAATTTTCAAATAGAAATATTATTCAAGACATAATACGATTGAATATATTTATTAAAACTAATATTAATAATTGAGCACTATATAATATGATTGATCCTAATTTCTTTCAGTATGATGCATTGGCAATTTGGCATGTACTTTTCAAGAGATAGACAACTCTCACAAAATTTCTCTTGTTTGCTTCATTGCTGCAGTATAATTTACGTTCAGAGAAACACAATCTTTTAACTTAATGTTTCATATCATTCAGTCGATTAAACTGCAAAACAGATATATGATTGTTTTTCTTTAGCTGTCAACCAGATTTTCAGGCTTCCAGGCATCGGAGATGGATGCACTATTCAACTTTCAATCCTGCATGTCCAATAAAAGCTGATGGCTTCCAATCAGCTATATGTACATCCGCTCAGAAAAGGTTGTTTTCTCAAGCCACAGCAAGATCTGAAGTAGGCAACAACAAGATTGGCATTGGACCTAGAACTGGGGAGAACGAAAAGGATGGCAAAGATATTGGAGTTTTGTATCAAGGACCAATATCATCAACCATTAAAAAAGTAAAGCTATTATCCCTTTCCACTTGTTGCCTCTCCGTGTCTCTTGGACCTGTCATTACATTCATGACTTCGCCTGACATGAATGTGATCCTCAAGGGAGCTGTGGCATCTACTCTCATTTTCTTTAGTGCTTCCACCACTGCAGTTTTACACTGGTTTGTGAGCCCATATATTCACAAACTCAAGTGGCAGCCAGGGTCAGATAGCTTCAAGGTTGAGCTAATGTCATGGTTGGCCACACCTATTTATAAGACAATCAAGTTCTCCGATGTAAGGCCACCAGAGACCAATCGGCCATTTGTGACATTTTCTGCTGATGGTAATTTTTATTTCGTCGATGTTGCGCACTGCCACAACAAGGCTCTACTGGCAAGACTAACACCGCAGAAGCAAGTTCAGAACCCTGCTTTCAAAAATTTGTGATCATTGAAGTGGAGATATCTTGGCAATGTATAACACTTTCTTTAAGCAGATGAAAACTGAACAAGGAGTGTGCTGTTGCAGGTTTTGGCAGCTGCAGCAGTCGACGTACATATCTAGAATAATTGCTTTCATGTCTATTGTGGTCAATAAATTGGTGTCAGCTGCACAGAGAATGTTGTTAGGTTTATCATTTGAGCATTTTGGCTTACAGCCTCACTGGATTCAAGGTCGACTGCACTTGAAAGTAAAGTTGTGCTAGTCGCACTAGTGTTACATTATTTGTCAGATAACGACTTTTTCGTCTCCAAATGAGATGCCAACTGAGCAAACGATTTTGATGCAAAAACTTGTTCGTATACGGTTATTTTTTCATGATTTTCAGGGCAAATGCACTGTCAAATGAGACAATAAAATGTTTGAATAACGTGTAACGTGTGATGTAACACTGCAAAAGGAAAACAAGAAAAACCTTGAATAGCACTAGAGACAGAACAGAATGTAGGCTCCCTGCAAAAGCTTTATTTACCCAGAGGAAAACATTTATTAGTTTGACAGTGAAAAGGAAAAAAAAAAGTTATAGACTGTTAAAATAGAAAATTGGAGGACTAAACGAGCTAATCATATTCCTGTTAACGCATTGCAGCTTGCATGCAGTGCATGTCTCACAGACACTATCTGGAGGCATCTTGAATTCATGGCCATTTGAATTGGTAGCTCATTGATTACTACATTCTATAACACACATTTGAGTGTGCCTCTTTTAAGTTTTAAGCCCTAACCACAACATCTGTTGAAGCTCCTCCGCCACAGCACAGTGACTATGAAACATTCAGAAGTGTGAGACCTTTGATCTACTCCAGCAGTCACAACACATCTCATTCAGACGGACCCACCAAGATCAGAAATGAAGACTAGCTTGACGTGGAAAATTGGTTAGCATAAAATTACTGTGGTATCTGCACATTTACCCACCTAATAGATGATGCAAACTAAAAAAGTTTAGGTATGTCTCATTCCTGCTCAGTAGAGTTATACTGTGATGTTTCTTCAGAACACTCTTCTGGTGATGATTCATCCACCTCCGAAGCTGCGTGGAGAGGCCCTCGAGGAATGCCAAAAAGGGTAGAGAATATCTGCCTATGGCACTCATCACAGAAACAGAAGTATGAGAAATGGCCTTCACCAAGCAGTCTGTGTACCGTGGCTCCTGGAACTACCCTCCTCACAAATTCAGTCATTGATGGCGGCACTACTCGATCATCCATACCCTGCTTAAAATACAGATTTGCACATATAACCGCAAGTCAGTATTTTTTGCTTAATCTTTTTATCCTCTACAAGTACGGTAGTTGAATAAAGGAGGAAAAAAACCTCAAGGACAACGTTCTATTCACATTCCATAACATGAACTAAAAATGCAGCACGGACAAAAATATTTGCTTATCTTCTCAATCCAAAGGCTTGACTATGGAATTTGAATAGATTATGACACATATTGGCCATCATCTATCCCTCTCTAGACTCCAAATTGGTGGGAGTCTCATGTACCAGAAGGCCATCACATTGAAATAAAAGAGATGTGGAGTACTAAGTCAAGATCCAAGACATTTTTAGACATTTTGATATGGGAAATATTTTCTCAAAATGAAAGAGATCTCTACATCTGGAAAGCTGAAAAGCAGGCCTATGTGTGCGCAAGGAAATACAACTGAGAGAAACACATACAAACCTGCCATATATGTATTGGACCAAGAAAGCCTGCCCATTCACGTTCAATCTGACTGTATATGGACCTCAGCCATCGAAGAAGGCCTTTACCCTCTTGCTGTTTTTGCACTTGAATGTCAGAGAGGCTAAATCCCCAGTCAGATACTTGTAGCACAGCTTCCTCCAAAAATGGTTTTACATCCCCCTGCCGAACCGATTCTCCGACATCCTTCTCCCAGAACTCCTTGAACATGGGCTCCTCAACTAAAGATTTGTCCTATAGAATACAATGTGAAGTTTAGGATTGCACCATTATGTTATGACTGAAAAGCAGCCAGGAAATACAAGTTTATCCTAGTACGATAGCCGACAGTTAAAATGAACTACTTGCACATAAGTTCAATAGAACCACCAATTCTTGCATATTCGCAATTTTGAACTTATAGAACTGTAACAAATGGACTTGATAATAAGCTGCAAGAATTAAGTAATCACCCACATTCATTTCGAGACATGCCGGAGATATGAATATGCCTTTTATAGGGAAAAAAGGTGTGTTGTTGGAGTTCTCAGGCATCAACGCACTATTTAGGGACAGCAATGGAAGATATGTTATGACGTTGCCATAAACATAGACCTATAATCTGGAGGATGACATCTTGTAATTTCAAGTCAAATTGAAAATCTAATGTGCTATTTCAATAAGGTCAGACAGCAGACTAATGTGAATCCCACTGCAACATCCTTCAGATAATCTGAACAAATGTAAATGCTAAGGATTCTTTAAATATATACTACATAAGCAAGGATGTTGGCAACAATACAGGTAAAGTTACACATACCTTCTTCCCTAAAGACAAAGATAACCAACTCTCAGGCCGACCTTGTTTTCCAGAGAGAAAGCTTCGCCGATAAAAGTAAGGAAGAATTGACGGAAATCTCCGCGCTAAGACATACATAAATTTCCTTTTTGTGCTCCACTTTTCCCAGGTTTTGTGTCTCTCTTCCTTGGTCATGATAGAGTCATATGGATTGGCAGCTGGAGCAAACATTGCTACACCTGAAATGTATTTAAAACAACAGGAAAAAATTCATATTTTGACAGACATATTATAAATTTTGGAATAGCAGCTTGTAACCACATATGTTTGCAAATCATCTTTCTACCTTGGCTTCCACCTATTACAATGAGTGTTCGTATCTACCCTGCACATTAACTAGTATACTTTTATTAACACTATTTCTTTGAAGGTATAAATCGTTAAGTTATATTAGCTATAAAGAGGCACTAATGCAAATCAAATTATATCTATTAAACCAGAATAACCAAGAAGATTTTATCAGAACTCAACTTTAGAGGCAGTAGTCATAAAGAGTGCATTGCTCCAAGAAATTTCAGAAATTGCTAAAAGCCAGCTTAGATAATTACAAGATGCAGGAGGCAATATTGTGGCAAAGAGAGAGTACCTGCCAGTCTCTCAGGAATATAACGGACAGCTGCCCATGCATGCATGCCCCCACCGGAATAACCAATAACCCAGAATTTGTCCATGATAACCAAATCATTCGCCAAATGAAGCATATCAAAAGCAGATGAGTTGAGGTTTCTGCCAGGATGCGGATCACTTTCACCAAAACCAGGAAGATCGTAAGTAACCAATCGGACACCAAATTCCTCCAGCAATGATGCTTTAATGCCAGGTATTCCTGTATCAGAGAAAGAGTGGATTATATTGACACAAACAGGCACAACCACTTGTAAAGGATCTCAGGCACAAAACTGCAGGGCACCAACCATTCTTACCTGCTATTCGAGATGAAAGAAAAGAATGTGGGGCAATCAGAGAAAATCTAGCACTCTCAGGTGGGACGCCTTGCTCCTGATATGCCAGATGTCTTCCATCAGGAAGTCGGATTCGATTGGCACTAGGAGGACTTATATACAGCTTCTTCGGCAGTTCTACTACAGAAGGCTCACTTCCGCTACTTACCGCCAATGCTGCAAAGATATTCTCATCAACAGAGTAGAAAAGATAGCACACAAGATACGCAGAACTATCCAGTAAGATTATCTTTCATATTGCACACTCTTCTGCTACCTATTGTTAACCAAAAATTCAGACATGAGCTAATGAACTTAATACAAAATCAGCAAATACAAGATCAACACTGTTGACTAATGTATTATAAGAAAATATTTGCCCAAAAAATTAAATTGATGAAATGACAGCAGAAAAATAAATACAATCAGCTAAAGCAGTTAACTCCAAATCCATACTTGGATATTTTGAAAAATAGTATATCGTAACAAATTGATCTCCACATAACTGCAAATTCGGATTCTTGAATAAGAAATAATTTCTCGAAATCTCCACCACGAAGTTCACTCCATAATGCTCATACGATGTTCTCAACCAACCTTTCATTTACTCGTCCCGTATCCATCAATCCTTTTCCACATCCCCAATCTCGGGTCCAATTTATTTGCAACTACTTCAATTATTCAATTCCAAATCAAAAAATTGCAAACCAAATCCAGCCAAAACCCAGAAAAAAATACGCATCATTACCTACAAACGCGATAAGGAAGACGCAAATCACAACGGACCACGCGTGCACTGGATCCCGATCCTCCGGTAAGTACTCGTTCAGGAAGCTAAGCCTCTCCGCCGCCTCCATCACCGGCCCCCGAAGCTTCTTGACGACGTAAGCGTCCTCCGCTTCCGCCAAGCCCTGCTTCGCGATTTCCCAGCATCCCTTCCCGAGTTCCGTCATCATCTCCCCGGTCGCCGTCAAGAAACCCTCGACCTGATCCCTTAAGGTCTCCTCCGGTACAGCCGCTGCCTCATTATCGTTGCCGTCGCCAGCGGAGTACCGGATCCCGGGGTCGCCGACCAGGCTGCTCAGGTCATCCTGCCACGTCATCGTCCCGCCTCCTCTTCCTCCCGCCGCCGCCGCCGCCGCCGACATCTACGAATAACTTACCAACGCGGAATAGGAAAAACTACCAAAACTGAAGCGATGCGAGGAGAGTGGCGCAGCATCGCGTGCGTCGGAAGCTGGGTACTAATTATTGAGCGGTACGGGGCCCAGAGGATGGACGGCGTAGATATCGTGAACGGGAATGAGGCAGAGATCGACGTCTACCGAAATGCCACGTCGGACGTCGTGGTCGGATAATGGGTCTACCTAACGGCTGCGTATCGGTTACTCTTCGAGGAGTGAGTGGGCGGCACCTGCGGTTGCCGGTCGGTCGGTGGAGGATCGGATGCGTGGTTACGAACATGGGTGGATAAATTCGCCAAGTATTATAAGTTTTAAGAAAATTTTGCACATAACCCCCTGCAAGTTTACAGTTTTGCACAGGGTTTTTATGCTGGATTTTGAAACGGTGGACACATTAGGAGACGTGATGCTTTTCTATTGGTTCCTAGCAAACGAGTACCAACACAACATTTTCCACCGCAAAAATCTCTTCCACGAGAGAGAGAGAGAGAGAGTGATTAGAGGATGGCTAATAGCTAATCATTGACTTATTTGAGTAGTATTAGTGGTTAATCCCGGTGAACCACCGACTAATCCACTCTCGGTTAGGTAGACCGTCCTTTTTATCCGATGGATTTGAGATTGAATGCCACGCAGGACCACCAGAAGATCGACAAGGATAGCCTGTCACTACTCGGCTGGGAGGTTGTGGCATTGTCAAAGTTTCATTATCATGGATATAGATTAACTTTTTGAGCGTTTCCAATCTTTATAATGCACTGAGATGTAATAAATATAACTTTTAACGTGGCATTAAGTTTTTTTTTTGTTTTTTTAATTTAATCTTTGAGTTGCTTTATCTATCAAGCTATCACAAGAACGAAGTCTTATAGAGGGAAAGAATAGAATAGTTGGTAAAGTGTTAGGTATTGAGGACGATCGCAGTTATTAGAGATAGGCCCAATGTGTAGAAAGCTGAGCTGGTGGGAGGATTAGTAGAGCAAGTGGTGGGATTGAAGACGAATGGCAGGGAGACAAGAGATAGTGAGGTGTTCCTTAGCTGTTGCCTTAGCTAAAAGCCTAAAAGTAAGGTGGGATTTGTCTATTGATACTGAATTTGGTGGAGAAATGATGGTTTGACGTAGGAGCACGCTCACCTTTCTTTTCTTTCTTTCCTTTTTTTTTTTTAATATTTATATATATATATATATATATGTAGAATAATTGGAATGTCCCAAAGCTGTAGACCTCGTAAATTTGATTCGTGATATGTTATAATAAACCAATAGATTAGAGATGCCAAAAGCTTTTGGGATTCAATTCTGCAATCTCACCTACTGAAATCATGTCATGACTCTCTTAAATATATTTTATAATAAAATACTCACTAATCTCACTGATAAATTAAGTATAAAATTTTATGAGAGAGTGTGATAAAATTGTACTAATATATTTATTCATAGCCGGTAATAAAATATAAATTTTTGTATAAACTTATTCAAAGTAATCGTTACATTTTATAATTAAAATAATAAAATATAAGTAAAATTGTAGATGTAAGTAATTTACATTTAAGATGAACCAAACGAGACCTAAATCAATGGGATTTGTGCTGTTTCTTATGGGCTGGGATGGGAAAGTCTTGCTCTTGTACCAGATGAAGCACAAACGCTAACTGGGCTTTTATTGGGTGAGATCCGCCCATGCTGTTCAACCTACCTGGGCCACGAGGATGGAGCTCGAATCGATCAGGGAAAAAATATAAGGAAAAATGAAAACCGGGTTCGATTTTGAAGTCAGTCGATTCGCTACGCCCCTCGCCGCCATTGGAGTCGTGGATTGAGCGCTGCTCATGGATCCCGTCCTCCGCTTCCGATCTACTATTCTCCTCCTCATCCTCCTCGGCCTCTTGAGCGCCTTCTCGAGAACAAGCGCCGAAGTAATAACCCTCACAGAAGAAACTTTCACGGATAAGGTATTCGCCCTTGCGAAATCTCTTTGTTTTTCTTTTTCTTTTTCTTTCCGTTCTCCTCTTGAACAAAGATTTCGATTGATTTGGTAGAAAAGTTATTGTTTGTCGAAAGTTGGTAAGTAGATCTGTTACGTTGACTTTCAATTGATGTGATAAGTCGTGATGCATAATATTTGCTGAAATATATCAAACGTTGAAGGCAATGCGCGGTGATGTAGAATTAATTTACCATTTTATGCTTTTGATGCTGTGCTAGAAGATGATAATTAGATGAACGAGTAATTAAATTGCTAGATTAGATGTATTTATTGAGATATATTTTTTAATGTGGCATGCTTCGAATAACAAAAGGATGTATCACATTATGCCATAAAAGCAATGGGGGATTCGTAAAACAAATGGGCAAATTGGAAAAAAAAAAAAAGGAATAGAAGATCCTCCTTTATGGAAGAAAATTGGATAAGAGTTGACGTGATTTATTTGTGTATATTATTCAGTTGCAAGCTTTCAACATCTTTGTACTTTAGAGTTCTTAGGTTCTATAGATTTACTATATGAATTATTTAGACATGATTTCGTTTTTTGTTTATGTTTTCATTTGCAAGCTTTTGATGCATTTTAACTTTTTCTTTCTTAGGTAAAGGAGAAGGACACCCTGTGGTTCGTGCAATTCTGCGTTCCTTGGTGTAAACACTGGTAGATTCTTTGTGGATCTGATCTCTTCATTGTTATTGTTTTCCTGGACTCTAGAAATCATCTTCCAGATTATTTCTACGTCAAAGTTGTGACTTAACTAATTTGATCTCTAATATACACTTTGATCTTCAGTAAGAAGCTGGGAACACTTTGGGAGGACCTAGGAAAGGCCATGGAAGGCGAAGATGAAATAGAGATTGGACAAGTTGATTGTGCCACAAGTAAATCGATATGTTCCAAAGTGGACATACATTCATATCCAACATTCAAAATATTCTATGACGGTGAAGAACTTGCAAAGTATAAAGGTAATTTTGATTAACATACAACTCATACTAGCAGCATACTGCTCCACAATTTCCTTTGATGACTGAACCATTTGTTGGATTTAGTTCTTTTATTGCCATTATTGGTTTGCATGTTGTAATTTCAAATGTTAACTCATGCTCATAACCTCATGCAAACGGTTCACATCCAGCTAGTGATTAGCTTGGTTGTTTTGGGCATCTCGACATTTCTCGTAGTTGAACAAATTAATTGTGGTAACTATGAAGAGCTGAGGCATGTTTTGTACTTAATGTTCAGGTTCAAGAGAAGTTGAATCACTTAAAAGCTTCGTTCTAGATGAGGCAGATAAAGTGGCACAGTCAGAGCTGGAACCTGATCGAGATTTGTGATGGAAATGGAAATGCTTGCTAGCATGCGCATTACAGTCTTACTAATAGGTAGGAGAAATTATCAGTAGTCAGCAGTAGCCAAGCTTTCTTTCTTTTTTCTGGAATAGAATCTATTTACTAGTGAGTCAATGATATGTTTGCTCTTTATTTTACTCGGCACTATGTTAAATTTGATGAGACTGAGGGGAACATGAGATACTCATGCTCAGGGTAATTCTTTGTTTTTCTTTGATGATAATATATCCAATTCGACGTATCAATGCAGAGTGTATTAATATTTACAACTATCCAGTAAGCTTTTCAAGAAGCAACGGTGTTTTCTGTTTTCTATGTCTCATCTCCATCCCTGCCTTGATTCAGCCTAGATATTTCGGAGTCCAATATCTTGATTGGTTGTTTACCCTTCAAAGTAAAATTCTTTTCTTGAAGGAAGCAGTACTAGCAGGTATAAAGATATATGCTCTGAAGCTTTTTCTTGGCAAGACCAGTGAGAGTTAAGCCAATTAATCTATCAGGATTTGGTGTATAATTGCAAATGCTGATGGGTTTTGTCTCTTTCGTAACCAAGTGTTGTTTAACTCTACAGTCGTTCGGCACTATTGCAGCAAAAGTTAATGCAATTGATCAAATTAGGTAGAATTGTACCTCAATACTTGTAGATCTAGAACAGAGAATCAAATAAGCCAAGATGGCGGTCTTACTGCTCCTGGCATATTGGTTAACTTCGCAGGGAAGCCTAAACAAATTTGTAAATTTTCTATATTACATCACTCGTTTCAACAGAGCAATCATTACTTCGAAAAACTTGCAGCTGAATAGCCAATATGATTTCAAAATATTGATAAGCATGAACAAACAGGTAATACACCTCCCAGCACACAAAAAACACAAGAAAATTCTAAATCAAACAGAGTTTGAGAACCTAACACTGACATAAAATGTATCGGTCTCAAAATGATAACAATTGAATGATTCTAAACAAGAAACACAATTATGTCCATCAAATTTGACCTTTTTTGAGATTGTCGTTAAACTCAGAACTCATCAAATTGGAAGCAAAAATAATTTTTAGACTTGAAGAACACCTATACCTTAGGCAAATTGCTCAGTTCACTCATTCTACTGTGATCAGACCAACAGCATGGTGGAAAGCAGTAAGCAAAGCAGAAGCAGGCTGCTCCCTCTATAAACACTAGTATTGCAGACACAAAAACAGTCAGAGACTGCAGCCTTGGTGATCTTAGCACCCAGAATCTTAAAAACATAGCTCACTTCTTCTTGGCTGCAGCCTTGGTGATCTTAGCACCAGTTGGATCTTTCTTCTCAACACTCTTGATAACACCAACAGCAACAGTCTGGCGCATGTCCCTCACAGCAAAACGACCAAGAGGGGGATATTCGGAGAAGGTCTCAACGACCATGGGCTTAGTTGGTATCATCTTAACAAAACCAGCATCGCCATTCTTAAGGAACTTAGGCTCCTTCTCGAGCTCCTTGCCAGACCTCCTGTCAATCTTGGTGAGGATCTCAGCAAACTTGACTGCAATGTGGGAGGTGTGGCAATCAAGCACAGGTGCATATCCATTGCCAATCTGACCAGGATGATTCATGATAATGACTTGAGAAGTGAAGCTAGCTGCCTCCTTTGCTGGATCATCCTTTGAGTTAGAAGCAACAAACCCACGCTTGAGATCCTTGACAGCAACATTCTTAACATTGAAACCAACATTGTCACCAGGGAGGGCCTCCTGCAAGGCCTCATGGTGCATCTCCACAGACTTGACTTCAGTTGTCAGGCCAGTGGGACCAAATGTGATAACCATACCGGGCTTAAGTACACCAGTTTCAACTCGGCCAACCGGCACAGTGCCAATACCACCAATCTTGTAGACATCCTGAAGAGGAAGTCTAAGTGGCTTGTCCGTGGGCCTCTTAGGCTCCTGGATCAGGTCAAGGGCCTCAAGAAGTGTAGGACCCTTGTACCAGTCAAGATTGGTTGACCTTTCAATCATGTTGTCACCCTCAAACCCCGAAATAGGGACGAAGGGAATCTTATCAGGGTTGTAACCAACTTTCTTCAGGTACGAGGACACTTCCTTGACAATTTCATCATACCTAGCCTTTGAGTACTTTGGAGTAGTAGCATCCATCTACAACAATGTAACACAAAGTAGTAAAACAGTGAAGCACAAATATAGACAAATATATAAATGTGGTTGAGATAAACACTACTGATCAAACTTCTTACCTTGTTGCAGCAGCAGATCATCTGCTTGACACCAAGAGTGAAAGCAAGCAAGGCATGCTCGCGAGTCTGTCCATCCTTCGAGATACCTGCTTCAAAACCACCGGTTGTGGAATCTATGATAAGGACTGCGCAGTCGGCCTGAGAAGTCCCAGTGATCATGTTCTTGATGAAGTCACGATGCCCAGGAGCATCGATGACAGTGCAGTAGTACTTTGTGGTCTCAAACTTCCAGAGAGCAATATCAATTGTGATACCACGCTCACGCTCAGCCTTCAGTTTGTCAAGAACCCAAGCATACTTGAATGACCTCTTATTCATTTCAGCTGCCTCCTTTTCAAATCTTTCAATAACACGCTTGTCGATGCCACCAAGCTTGTAAATAAGATGCCCAGTTGTGGTAGACTTGCCAGAGTCGACATGGCCAATGACCACAATGTTAATGTGAACCTTCTCCTTTCCCATGATAGCTAAAATAATGGGAATTAGTGATCAGGCAAAATAACAACCTAAAAAACAGTAAGGTAAAATTGCAATTGAAAGCAATTATTCTACTGTGGACAGTGAAAAAGCTAAAATGTGATACTCCTGAATATGTTTCAGGCATAAAAGTGCATATCAAAGACTTCAAAGAACCAATATATCGTAGAACCATGAAAATATCAGCTTCCATAAGTCATGGGAATTAGAAGTATACCTTCAACATGACGAGGAAAAACTGGGATTAATGAAACAAATACCAAGAACTAAATCGGAACTTGTAATGCTTTTTTAAGATATAATCTTTTAATGTGTACAGGAGCTGGAGGTCCAATGTTAAGATTGAAAAAAAAAACAACAATGGACATAACAAACTCCTTGCTCTATAGTATTGCTATATGCCCCGAGAACATAGCCATCAAGAAAGTTGGTAGATGTAAATTCTTGCAGCTGAAAGAAGAGGCAAGGTTTCAAGAAATAATCTTTTAATGTGTACAAGAGCTGGAGGTCCACTGTTAAGATTAAAAAAGAAACAATGGACGTAGAAAAAAAAAACTCCTTGCTCTATAGTATTGCTATATGCCCCGAGAACATAGCCATCAAGAAAGTTGGTAGATGTAAATTCTTGCAGCTGAAAGAAGAGGCAAGGTTTCAAGAAATAATCTTTTAATGTGTACAAGAGCTGGAGGTCCACTGTTAAGATTAAAAAAGAAACAATGGACGTAGAAAAAAAAAACTCCTTGCTCTATAGTATTGCTATATGCCCCGAGAACATAGCCATCAAGAAAGTTAGTAGATGTAAATTCTTGCAGCTGAAAGAAGAGGCAAGGTTTCAAGAAATAATCTTTTAATGTGTACAAGAGATGGAGGTCCAATGTTACGATTAAAAAAAGAAACAATGGACATAAAAAAAACTCCTTGCTCTATAGTACTGCTATATGCCCCGAGAACATAGCCATCAAGAAAGTTAGATGTAAATTCTTGCAGCTGAAAGTAGAGGCAAGGATTCAAACAAGCAAATAATGCCAATGAGAAAGTCAGATATTAAGACATAAAAATAAAAGCAAGTATATCAATAAATGAAAACAAGTATATCAAGGGAAGGAGAGAGATTTCTTAGGGCAATTAATAAGGAACATTCGCATATGAATATAATCCCAATCTTAGCAATTCCAACTAATGTGACCATAAGTACTCAGCAGAACAACCAATCCAAGACTGTTACTTGTAAACTTATAATTTCAGACAGAGTAGATCCAGCTAAAAACAGAGCAGCCACACATACTACAACACTCACTAACAATTACAGGACCTACGATCTGTGACAAAACCCAAAATCTTTCAAACCTCAAACAAAGAGATAAAAACATCGAACTTTTGCGTGGGATTAAGAAGAAAAGCTGAAGAGTAGATCAATAAGTTAGAGGAGAAGAGAGATTTTACCAACGGTGGCAACGACGGAGGTGGATCGGGAGGAGGTGGAGGAGCACTCTTGGGCAAGACTACGTGTCTACGTAATAACTGAGAGAGAGGCGAAGGCGCCTTCGAGCCGTATTTATAGAGAGAATGGTTTATGCTAGGGTTTCCGGTTGATGCGTTTTTTTTTTTCTTCTTCTTGATGAGCTGGAGCACACGCGATGGAACCCACCGTATTATGATGGAAGCTACCCACGGCCACGGTGGAACAACGTGACCGATGGCACTGCCACTGCCACTGGGGAGTCCTGAAAGATGTGGGCCGCTATTGGGCTTGCATGGACAAATCCAGGCCCATATAATCTTTTCTTGGGTTACTTATATTTGCTCCCTCAACTATAGTTCAGCATCATTTTTACCCTCTCAATAGAAAAGTGCCAAAACTATTTAAAAACATTATTAAGCTCCTCTCATTAATATTTTATGAGATATTTTATTAGAAATAATATTAACATTTTGATTGAAGGGGTTAAAATATAATTAACTAATTTTATTTTAACAATCTCTTAATTATCCTGATAACGCTAAGATTCAAATTAAGAGTGCACCCATATATCTGAGCACTATCTCACTGTCACTGTCATAGAAAGAAACGAATAGTGTTATTAAATACTGTGAGCCATTACTTATCATATTACATTATCACAGAAATATGCTTTAAATTTAAGGATTAAAACCCTTCAATTTTCTTTTCACAAAACCTCTTAAAAGACCGAAGGAAGAAAAATCTACACTACTATTTGTGGAATTGATCACCAGAACAAATCTAGCAAATCCGGGACACTCACGTCACCGGAACTCTCAACGAAAGGGGGGCAACTTTTGCCTTCCTTTCAGAAAAATAAAAGGGAATAGCAAGTCACAATATAATCACATAGCTATCGTGAATCTTGACAAATTATAACTGATAGAGAGCTGCAAATAATCAGAAAACTAAAAATCTCAGGGGAAAAAGATAAAAACTTTATGATTGAATAGAGCAACAACTTCAAAAATAACGCTGAAAACCTTAAATCTCCGCTGCCTTCTATCAAGCACCCTGTCCTACAAGAGGCTGCCAAACAGTGTCCAAAGCAGTGACCAAAACTTGTAACATCTGACATGAACAGCAAAATAGATGCTGGAGAAGATTAAATCCCTGCAGGGTTTGACATTAAACAGACTGGAATACAACTTTCACTTCTTCTTGGCAGCAGACTTGGTGACCTTAGCACCAGAAGGATCCTTCTTATCGACACTCTTGATGACTCCTACAGCAACAGTCTGGCGCATGTCCCTAACGGCAAAACGACCAAGGGGTGGGTACTCAGAGAAAGTCTCCACAACCATGGGCTTAGTTGGAATCATCTTGACGAAGCCGGCGTCACCGTTCTTGAGGAACTTGGGCTCCTTCTCAAGTTCCTTTCCAGATCGCCTGTCAATCTTGGTGAGGATCTCGGCAAACTTAACAGCAATGTGAGAGGTATGGCAATCAAGGACAGGGGCATAACCGTTGCCGATCTGACCAGGATGGTTCATGATAATAACCTGAGAGGTGAAGCTAGCAGCACCCTTTGCTGGGTCGTCCTTAGAGTTAGAAGCAACAAACCCACGCTTAAGATCCTTGACAGCAACATTCTTAACATTGAAACCGACATTGTCACCAGGGAGAGCCTCCTGCAGAGCCTCATGGTGCATCTCCACAGACTTGACTTCAGTTGTCAGACCAGTGGGGCCAAAAGTGACAACCATGCCAGGTTTAAGAACACCAGTTTCAACTCTTCCAACTGGAACAGTACCAATACCACCAATCTTGTAAACATCCTGAAGAGGAAGACGTAGGGGCTTGTCTGTGGGCCTCTTGGGCTCCTGGATCAAGTCAAGCGCCTCAAGAAGGGTAGGACCCTTGTACCAGTCCAGGTTGGTCGACCTCTCAATCATGTTGTCACCCTCAAATCCAGAGATGGGGACAAAGGGGATCTTGTCAGGATTGTAACCAACCTTCTTCAGGTAAGAGGACACTTCCTTAACAATTTCATCATACCGAGCCTTCGAGTATTTGGGAGTTGTTGCATCCATCTATAACATATCAGCAGAATAAGTAAGTACCCTACGTGTAGGAGTCATAATCTACTGGAAATCAGGTTAAGATATAAGCTCATTATCGTAGGCCAGATTATAAAGTTGCTAGATTATGTGCATAAAAACAGCCATCTGCAACTAAAAAAGAGGCAAAACAGAACAAAATTATGGAGGCACGCGATTATTATTTAGAGGACTCTACCTTGTTGCAGCAGCAAATCATCTGTTTCACTCCCAGAGTGAAAGCAAGCAAGGCATGCTCACGAGTCTGACCATCCTTAGAGATACCAGCTTCAAAACCACCAGTGGTAGAGTCAATGATAAGAACAGCACAGTCAGCCTGAGAAGTCCCAGTAATCATATTCTTGATGAAGTCACGATGTCCGGGGGCATCAATGACTGTACAGTAGTACTTGGTTGTCTCAAATTTCCAAAGAGCAATATCAATGGTAATTCCTCTCTCACGCTCAGCCTTAAGCTTGTCAAGAACCCAGGCATACTTGAATGACCTCTTGTTCATCTCAGCAGCCTCCTTTTCAAATCTCTCAATCACACGCTTGTCAATACCTCCGAGCTTGTATATCAGATGGCCAGTGGTGGTCGACTTACCAGAATCGACGTGGCCAATGACCACAATATTGATGTGAACCTTCTCTTTCCCCATAATGGCAAGAGATGACTAGGAGCTGATAATGACAATGAAGAAAGAGAAGTCATAGTTAGTGAACAACATCATGTGTTGTTAATCAAGCATAACAATTAGGAATTTATGATAGGCAAATACTACTGTTTTTGTAAACCACACAGATGCCCTAATCACAATTGTCAAAATAAAAGGAAAGCACCTACAGAAGTAAACAAAGAAGACAATATCAGGAGTTGTTAACAAGGCAATCAAACCCGTTAATTGCAAATCAAGTCTGAAACCTTCGTCCATTTAAGTGTATGTTGGATTTGCCACAACAAAAAATAAATAAAAAAGGGGATAGAAGCTCCCTACGTAGTCATGTTAGTAACAACTTCCATAATGAAGGAAATCTTATTGCCAACGGGCTGATTGTAAGGGTCGTTCAATTCCAATTTAAATTATGGTGGCTGAGGATATACAACTTGAAATCTTACCTACTCTCTTCCTCAATCTCCAATTTGACTAAATGATAACTTAGTAACAAGTTGAACTATTGGACTGTGTTGCCACCGGATCAAAAGATGAATTAGACCTGAGCTGGATCTTAGAGATACCGTGACAAGAATCCTGGCACAAGAGGATGTCTGTTGCCTTTAGGAGAATTACTGCACGCCTTAAAAGCCAAATTCATTTTATTATTTAATATTGCTAGATTAAACATTTCATAGTGCTATTAGATCAATCATTATTTCATTATTAATTTTAATTTTATTCTATTTGCATTGTTAAAGTCAATTAAAGCGACTATCTGATAGACTACATTTATTTATTCATAGTAATCTAAATTATCCCAGTTCAGATTAATTGTTTTCTTAACAGTGCATACTTATGGTAATATTTTATTCTCATTCTTTAAAATCAGATGCACAAAAATTTAGTAGTGAAAGTGAAAAGCTAATCTAACAAATTGTTTGTTATAAAACAAAGGCGCTTAGAATTTGAGTTTTTACATATAAAGCCGACCAGCAAAAGAATAAACAAGCTTACTAGCACTTCTTTCAACATAATAATCGAACGATTAGACCGACCTTAGCAACTTCTATAAGAAGTCATTAACCTACTACTTGCTTAAAGATGATCCAAAGTATCTGCATTCGATAGCATGACGCATATGCTTGTAATTAACTGCAATCGAACAATCTTACGATCTACCGAAACAAACCGCAGATCAAAATCATTGAGACCATAAACAAAACTTAGATCAAATTCCAGC
The DNA here is from genome assembly GCF_019914945.1 of Typha latifolia. NCBI lineage: Eukaryota > Viridiplantae > Streptophyta > Magnoliopsida > Poales > Typhaceae > Typha > Typha latifolia. The sequence goes on along the minus strand of NC_133087.1, from coordinate 1,011,838 downwards.
AAACGATCAGTGTACATTAGCAATCGTTCAAAGAAACCCCAAGGCATGCATCATATCGAGATGAGCGAGCAGAGAAGAGTAGAGCACGACATTACCTTCGAGGAAGGATCGGCCGAAAGATATAGAGATTTTGCTGAGGAACTCAACCGTCGAACCCTTTATATAGAGTTCCGCACATACACGGGCTGTCTAGGGTTTCTCTCTCCACCGTTGGATCATTCTATCCGACGGTCTCTCATCTCCGTTGGTAGATGGACGTACTAGGAACTTAACTACCGTTGATTCCATTCAGCACACAGAATGGACGCTTAAGATTAAAACTCTTCCTCAACGGTTCTGATGTTTTATTATTATTATTATTTATTTTTTTGAAGTCGGGTTGACCGAGTGGTTTCATTGATCTCTTAAAAGTCATTATTTTAAATATAAAAACAAAAGGTGGTGAGCAAGTGACATGTTGGCACCAAGTCAGACTTCCACTTAACTTACCTTTAATTTATTTTTTAAAGTTTTGTACTTTTTTTATTATATATATATATATATATATATATATATATATATATATATATATATATATATATATATATATATATATATATATATATATATATATAAAAGTTGGAAGAGGAGAGGATTTGGCCAAAACTTGGAGGCCAAGTAGTTGAATTAGCCAAAATTGGTCAAGGTGTTTTTCTTTATAGTTGAAATAGTTAATTATGGATTTTACTTTAATGTTTATGTGTTCATTAGGAGGAGTTCATGGTACAAATGCTATGAATCCTCCTAATAAATACGGAGTAATTACAAGGAATTTAATTGTATTTGTTCAAATATTATGACTTATATTTTTTTATGCACATAATTAATATGCGGACGTGCACATGACAACGTGTCCAAATCGATTCACACGAGTGACGAGTCTGCCCTGCATCTAAGTAATTGTTAACAAGAAAGCTACATAATGTAATTATTAGTAGAGTAAAAAAAATATAGCAAATTGGATTCTAGGTTTAAGTGGATAAATCGTGTTTAGATTAAGCTTGCATAGTGGGGTTAAAATAAGCTGTACTCACTTCACACTAACACTTCCACTATCCATACTCTAATTATTAGTGTTGTAGTTATATACTTCAGTTATCCCATTCCATCTATTATAGGCATTAAAGAGAAAAATTAACGGGCTTATGGGCCTGATTACCGAACCCGATCCGATATTGGGTTATATCGACCCGGCCCGTAGACGCTTCGCACGCAGTTCACCGGCCACACTCCAAAGTAGTGAATGCTGATATCGGAGAAGATGGAGGTGTTATTTGCAACGCCAATCTCCTCCTAGAAAACACCCAACTCCGGTGAGTGAATCCGCCGCTGCCGCCTTTTGAACTAATAAAACCCTAATTTTTTTGGTCGGTAGATAAGATTTTAGCTCGAAAGTTTCTAGGAATCGCCGTACCTAATCGATAACGTGGTCGCGGTAATGGTGAGTTCTCCAAACTCTAAGGATTTTTTTTATATATATTTTTAATTTTATTTTTGAGCGCGTGAAACCTATGGTTGAAATGAGAAATTGGGTAGCCTTAATTTGTTTCATCAGAAAATTGAAGGAAGATATAAGAGAATCAAATAAGCAAAAAAGTTTCTGGTTTTGGTTTTATATGCGAGATCGAGGTTGGGGAGCAGAGGAAATCGAGAAGAGGAGGATAAAAATTTAATAGTGAAAAAGTTTTATTTTTCCCTCTTTTCTTGGTCGGCTTTCTCTGAGGGTTGTTCTTGCTGAAACTACTGCAAGATCGCTAGATTTCGCGACATTGGTAGGTAAACATCTCTTACTAAACTAAAGTTTGCACCTGGATTTAATGATTTGATCTCAATGCCTTATTAACTAACAAACATTCTAGTGATGATATTAGCTACTTGGAAAATATCTAGTTTTTATGTTCCCTCCTATTTCGTTATTCTTCTCACCAATTTTAAATGCTTATTTCTATTAGAATCTCTATGGAGATGTCATCGCATGCCAATTTGTGCAAATATATTTTTCGTGATAAGTTGTCATCCCCTTGTATTATTTTGTGTACCAATTCTGACTCATCTTAATACTTGGATGCCCATTGAAATCATATCTGTGATAGTAAAACATTGGTACTGCCTTGAAACTCATGAATTGGAATGCTTCGCATGACATACTGAAATTCTTCATGTGCTTGAGAACTCAGAGTGCGCTAGTGACCGTTGAGAGAAGTCATGTTTGATGAGTCTAACCAATTTAGTGCAATATAGTTTTGCCCTCAGTGATGAGTCTAACCAACTTAGCTGATTCGTTATTTTCTCCCATTCTCTATATGATTTATGCTGGTTGTTGGCGGACATAAATATTCTTGCTAATACACACATGAAAAACTATCTACTATTCAGACATGTATCCATTGGATAATGTAACACACTCTCTAAGCAAATGCACGCTAATGCCTTGAATGTGTGAAACATGCTTGTAGAAGTCAGAAATGATCCACCATTAATTTTATGCATTCCAACACACTGTTCAATATCTCTTGTCAGAAATTTGGTTTGATTAAATTTGAAGGCCTGCAGGTTGTACCACTCTTAGCAGGGCTTGCAGTTGCTGCTGCTGCTCTTGCTAGTAGATATGGTGTCCAAGCTTGGCAGGCATATAAGGCACGGCCAGTTGTTCCTAGGATGCGGAGATTTTACGAAGGTGGCTTTCAAACTACTATGACTAGAAGGGAAGCTGCTTTAATCCTCGGAGTTAGGTAAGCATATTGCTTTAAGAGATATAGGATAGCTGAATTAATGTAATGTAATAATGAAAACAAGTTGTGAAGATTATTCCTTAAGAAACAAGCATTGCCTTATGCAGTCTATTCATGGGTGCTATATATCCATTGATCATGCAGAAACCATTCTTTTGTTTTTAATATAATGCATACTTTGTCGCACAGATTTTGCTCATCATTCTGTTTGAGAAGCTGAATTATATGCTAAACACACTGTATAGCTGCTAACGAAACAAACATCTCCACAAATTTGGTTTATTGAGCTAGTCCATTGCATCAGAGATGTTATGTTCATATGGATATCCGGAGAAATTTATTTTTGAATCTCCACGTTGTTGAAGTGTATCCAGTGCTGGATACAATATCTGAATATTGGAAATGTTTTGGTGCTATGTGAATTCTTTTGTTTTTTTGTGTGTCTTTTCCCCATTCAGCTCTATAATGTGTTCACATCTAATATAATAATGCGATTGCTTATTTCTTTTCTTAATTGCATCTCCTTTTCTTCTAACTTCTATCATATCCTCTTTTTTATCTCTCTCCACAGAGAAAATGCCCCTCCAGATAAAGTTAAAGAAGCACACAAGAAGGTGATGGTTGCCAACCATCCAGATGCAGGAGGAAGCCATTATCTTGCTTCAAAGATCAACGAGGCCAAAGACGTTTTGCTAGGGAAGACAAAAGGAGGCGGATCTGCGTTTTGACTTTTTATTTTTCATGGCCTCGTCTCGTTTAGAAACAAATATTCGTTCATCACACCAACATGCAAGTTATGGAATCATCAATGCTTCGGTACTAAATCAAAATTACCCTGTGTCTTTGATATGTTAGTACTAGTGATCACATTGTGCCATTTTCACTGTTAACAACAGCTCTTGCATGAATGTTGTCTTGCAACTTGTAACAAGACAAATTGTGTAGTCTTAACTTTACAATTGGCAGAGGTGTATAGCTTTCATGCTGTCTTGGCTTCCTCAAAACAATGTGGTGCAAATAATATCGGATTTTATCTATTTTTTAGGATGGGTTAAAATAAATTTTACTTGTGTTGTTAGTTTCTCCTTTCAAACATACCAGTGAAATTATTTTTCTGCGAAAATGTCAAATTACCGCCTTGACTTTATTGTTTTTACATTCATGGAAAGTTTTCACTTCTAGAGGGGTAAATGGGCAAATATAATCTCCTTTTGACTTTCAATTTTTTTTATTTTTCCGTCCCTCCTCAGAAGTTTCCCTTCCATTCTCGTCCTCCCAACTCTTCCCATGTCAAAATCTATGAGCAGCTAAACTCGGCACTTGAAACACGCGAACTGCTCTATGAGTAGACGCGTTGCCCTTAAAGCCGGCGACGACTTGCTTATGGACTCGGCATCCTCCTCCACACCATCCTCTGCTCTCGTCGACGCCGACGCTAATAACACCAATAGCATCCCGATCGAGATCGTAAGCGAAGAGGAGATGGCCTTCTTGGAAGCCGCGCTCTCCTCCGCGCGCCATGTCATCTCTGCCCTCCCTTCCGTCGCCTTCCCTCAGCCGCGTCCTGCGAGCTCGCTTCGCCGCTGCGCTGCGTCGCCGCCGCCGGCTTCGGACATCGAGGATTCGGTGGGATCGGCGCCTCGGGAGTCGTTCCTCCGCCGGTTTCGGTCGAAGAGGGGGCTTACTGTCACCGACGTCACCGCCACTGTATGTCTCTTGCTCCCTTTTTCTTCCAGATTTAATGAAGAAATCCGCCATTCGTCCAACAATTTTTCGTCTCCCGAATTTTTTTTAAAGTCTTGAGATCTTTTACCTTACATTTGGGAAAACAATGGCGGAAAAGGAGTGACTTTTACATTGTTGCAATTGAAAAGTTCCAAACTTTCGCATTTGCATACGAGCTCGAGAATCTTGATTATCTATATAAAATGTGTTTAAAGAGACGAAATATCACATAAGGGTCTATATAAAAATGCCGCCAAAAAGACATAAATTATGGCGTATATTCTAAATAGAAAAGGTGTTAAATGATATACAGTTGTTTTAGGAGTAAATGTGATATTTTGAATCTTGTTGGTAATCCTTTGAGTTGTGATACACGCTCTACTTTCCTGAGTGGGAATATCATATTTTGGCAAGGGTACCGGTAGATGTGATATTTTGTCTTTTAACGGCATTCTTTAAAGGCCCTCTAGGTTTTAAATATGGAATGTGGAACTCCGAGAACAATCCATGAGCCCAGTATATATAATGGACTACAGAACTTGCTTCTTCCATCAGAACCAAAAGGTTATTTGCATTTTGACCCCTTATACTGTAGCTAGCTTTGATCTTTACTGATGCTTCCTGTTCTCTGCATAACTGTTTTAAATCATCTGAAGGTTCTTATCCATATTAGGAATGGTGTGAGAAACAAATGGAATATGTCCTCCTACATGGAAAGCCCAAAAGAACTGAAGCCATGAAAGCAGGTTCCGATCGCCATGCTCAACTTGAAAAGGAGGTGAGTCAAATCAGACTGAAAAACAGCAATTTTCATCTGTTTGTGTCTCCGGATTTCTTTGGCTGTCAGCATATTCAAAATCTTATATGGATACTAAAAAATGCTTCTTTTTAATTGAAGACTGACGGGCAAAACCACTTGGAGCTTGTATGAATCTTTTGTGATAAATCCAATCATGAGTTCACCTTACCTTGTGCTGAGTAGTGCATTTTCCCTTTGTGGTTCCTAAAATCTTAACATTTGATTTGAATAATTGCATGGACCGAAAGGTGAACTATTACACTGTGGGATGCTCATGCTCCAATTTTCTCTAGTAAGACATGAAAAACAAGGAAAAGAGAATTCCATGAGAATTTAGATGTTAGCTTTCATTTCACATTTCTTCTGGGTACTACGTCCTATTTGTTTTATGGTAATAGCAACAAGAATGTAGATTTTTAGCTGCATCACTGATGCCATGTATTGTGCACTGATGCATGCTTACTATGATGGATCAGAATGCAATATTTTAGATACATGATTACCTTAGGGCACGAGGACATGTTGGTAACATAGAATACTGCTGAGGATGTGTGCAACAGTGAATCAACTGTTGGTTCTGATTCACTTCTTGTACAGTAACATCAGAGCTCAATAATGTCATTTTTTCCCTCGTTAATATGTGTGTTGCAGTTTTAATTTTTATGGCTTTCATTTGTAAGTTTTGCATAACTTTGAAGACCTTGCTGCAATGAACCTTTAGCTTTGCTATTTCCTTTTGGTACTTTAGTAGCTTATTAGTACATTGGATTATGCTTATCTGCTTAGTATTTTTGCTGATATCTGCATATTGAAATCAGGTTATAGAAAAGGTAGAAATCCGTATCAAGTCTGTTGAAGAATCGTGGGCAATTAAATTCATGAACTTCATTGTCGGAACAAACCAACTATTGTTTGAAGGCTTAACTCGTGAGCTTCCAGTGTAAGTAATCTTACTCCAGTTCACTAGTAATTCAAGAATGGCCCCTTCTATTTGCTTTTATCTTATGAGTTTTGTGTAGCTTCATGCTATATTTCCTTCAACTGTTTAAGCCCAAATGTTAATAATTCCAATACAGAGGAAACTAATTAGTGGTTTCTTATAATTGACTAGTCGCTACTTTATCATTTGGACTTATTTCTTTTCATTTTATTCTTCCTTGTGTGATGATTTGTTTTTCCTGTTCAATCACTATTACAAGTTATGCCCTTGCAAATATGTGAAAACATTGCCAGATTTTGTGCAAAAAATTTTAAGTGTAAATGTCCAAATATGTATTTAGCTGTCCAAACTTTATTTAACACGTATTAGACCTTTTGGTAATTATTTGTGAACTCAACAACATTCTGATAGTTTATTTTTGAATTATATTAGAATAGGAGTCTTTGAAGGTATTTGGATGGTTGGAGTGATTGATGAAATTCAAATTCCGATAAATGAAGCTACTCTGAACCCTATTTTAGTGGACACGAAGACACGTCGTAAGGCGACACTTCCTTCAGAAGCACAAAAAAGAAATGCAAGGTATACAATATATTCTTCTCAATGTATTCTTATCATGTTATCTAATGTATTCCTTTATGGCTTGCAAGTTACTTTCCTCCAATTTAATTTTCTACTGTGTTAATTGCAAGTGATGCTTGTTTTGTTGCATTTTGTTTTGCCTATGTTACTCATTCACTATCTGCTCAAATTTAATAGCCTACAATGGGAGTTATTGTAACAGGTCAACCACAAGTGGTTTAATTGGCAATTGGTGTATTTTCTCTTGGGCTGTGACATTTTTTGTATCCTGGCTCAGCATTTTTGGACTAATTGGTTTAATATACTTTTTGGAGTTGAGATTTTTTATTTATTTTCTAGAGGCAAGTCCCAAGCTTACTATCTATGCATCAGATAATTTTCTGGTTGCTTGTCCACTTGCAAATGATTAAATATATGTACATTTAAAAATGAAAATATTTGTGGCATGTATACAATCTAAATTGGCTTCATGAACCATGAAGCTTCTGTAGAACCTATCATTTGCCTATCATTTGCGAGAAACTTCATGTTTTAATTTTGAAACAGTCTGCTATGCAACAGTCTCCGATCATGGATAATGTTTTGGGCCTTTAGTATCAACTCAAGTGGAGTGGATGTGCTATTATGCATATGCATAGACATGTTTCGAGAAGCCTGGGAATTGACCTTCTGATTCTTAGATACTCTCTTATCTGTACTTCTGCTCGCAATAGCACGGATCTATCTGATATTATTGTTTCATCATGTTCATGGCAGGCTTCAGCTGATGTGCTATAAGTACTTATGGGACAGCTTGATTGCCGAGCAGTTTCCTGCTGACCACTTCTTCAGTTATTTTAATTTGAATCCCCAATATATTCTATCTGATGTTGTCAGGCAATACATTAATTCATTGGGCTTCGATGCGAAGGTAACTTATTTCTTTCTTCTATACATGCCAGGGTAAAGTCATTTCCCCTTTTGTTATCAAACATGTTTGAAAGCTACAGGAGCTGTTAGTTGACTTTATTTATGTGAATTTTCTATATATGTACATTTATATGCCATATGCATTACACTTGCTCCTTTATGCAGTTGTTAGATATGAAATCTTCTGAGTGATATGCTACATACATTTCTGCACATTGTTGTGATTTTTAATGCTCTTTGAGACTACATCGTAGCCTCTTTTATGTTTTCTAGCTTCTAAGAGATAAAATATTTATGCTTTTATGGCTTGTTTCTGATATGTTGTCCTAATAAAAATCCTCCTTCACTCAGTTAAATTATAATGTGCTTATCTATGATCTGAATATTGTACATTTTCCACCTGCAGACATTTGAAGATGTGATTACATATTTTAGGAACACATGTTGTTTGCTCCCACCATCTAAAGAACAACTTCTCTTGAGGTAAATAAGGGAAATTTCCAAGATAATGTCAGTGTGTTAACATATCCAACGATAAAAATGAGGGATTTGTGAAAGTTTCTGCATTCCTGATGCAGATATGAGTTGCAGTCAGATCACTCACTGCTTGAAGAATATTATTTTTCCTACGACATTTCTTGGTTTAAGAGTCAGATGAATGAAACCCTGAAAATCTGGTTGGGAGAGCGAGAGGCTAAATTTGTCTCAGAAACTGAGAAATGGAAATGCCAATTCTGCAAATTCACTGCCATTTGCCCCATGACAGCTACCTCCAGAAAAGGAGAACAATTAGGAGAGCAAGCTGATCGACTTTCATGAACCGTATATTATCTGCTTTATTCTGGCTCTCTGCTGATAAAAAGACCAACTATACTACTGCCAAGAACAAATCATCAGCTACCGTCTGAAGCAGCACAAACTCATTCCATTTTAATTGCTAGCTGTTGAAGAGTGACACAACAGGCTTAACAACATGGACTTATAGGTGTCTACAGATCAATTATTTTATATTCGCTTGTATGTTATTTATCAGTGAAATCCTGTCATTTGTCATGATGGCAGTTTTTATTTGTTTCTTGATTTCAAGATTAGTCTTGAAATCGGCTCAGCGAGCTGCTCTCTACTCTAATCAATGATGAATGTGCCTCTTTGCTAATTTCCATCTTGTTTCGTTCTTTGTAAGGGGAATCTGTTGTAACCTTGGACCCATCGAAGACTTTGTAAATTTTATTGAAGAAAAGAAAATGCTAAATGGATTTTCTTGATCATCTCGGGCATACAAATGCTTGATACAGGGTTAAATTTGCAAACCTGTAATGTTAACGAAGAGGCTGGAGATTTTATACTTTAATTTATAATAATAAATTTTGGTATACATTATATATATAAATTATCTGTATTCTATTATAACAAAATGTGCATCGACGATGTATATACTTAATTTTATATGTTAAATTAAAAAATAAAATAAAATAATATTACAGCTACCATTTATTGTCCTATTATTGTATTGTCGTATTGTAACAGGTTGGCCTCAAGTAGCTGTCTGCAGGTTTGAATGCGAGATAATTATGGTGGCTTGGCTGCATCAAAGATAAGATTATCTTTACTAAAGTCGTAAATCCACACAGCCGTGAATAAAACATGTATATTTCATTGAACGCCAACAACAGAAGGGATAGAATAAGACACAAACATTCTGTTACAAATAATGAGGTGGTATGTCAAAATAAGAGAACAATTTACTTTAGCTGCCTCGCATGATTATCTCACTTCAAACGATGAGAAAGGGATCAAATAGATTCTTCTTATCTTCACTGGAGTAATTTCTCTCTTTGTTGCTGTATGACACTCTACCTGCTTTCACCATTGCTTGCATAGAGCTCCACATGCACTTCCACGTCGTTCACTGCAATCTCCACCTTAGGAGGACCCGAATGGCGTCTTGTTCCTACTGGTGTTGCCATGTTAGGATTATCACCGGCAGGGAAAGACAACCTCTTCTTAACAGAGCCAATGGATCCTCCCTTCTCTGGAGTCTCAACTTCCTCATTCCATGGGCTCTGGAAGCGAGACTTGGCTTTCGCAGATTCAGTGGGCGCCATAAAACTACGAACTGCTGAAGAGCTCAGTTGACTCTCATCGTTGCGTATAGATGACCCTGGCATGCTGTGCCTCCTCGGCCGCTCTGACTGTACGCTGACTACACTTCTTGCATCATCATCACCAGGAGCACATCCATTTTTCAGTGTTGTTGATTTGCTCCTCCCGGTAGTTGATGTCGTCGGCTTGGGGGAGGGTGTGGTCGGCTTGGAGGCCAGATGGGTCGGCTTTGGTGTTGTCTTTGAGGGTTGGTCTGGTTTAACATCACGACGAGCATAGGCTCTTGTTATCTCCCCTTCTCCAGCATTTTGGGTCATGTTCTTTGTAGATGAACGGTCGTTGTTTACTTCTTTATCTATTGTGCTTTGGGTCTCGCATGGTCTTGCTGCCATCCAGCGATCTAACCAGCTCCAACCCCACTGTTGGTTGTTTGGATCTATGAACATTGGGTTCACTGACCTTGAAGAACTCTTCCACTGTCACAGAGAAATTCGTAAAGAGATTAAAACATGCAAAGAACTATCGGAAGTGCTCAACTAAAACAACTATAATAAGGGGAAATCCTGAGAACATGAATGCATGGGAGAAAGGACACTTTACAAAGCGGTGTGGCATACACCAAGTACCTGATGAGAAAATGCATAAGCCATAGCTCTTTCTCTTCTTATTGCAGCCTCTTGCCTGCTCACTAAACTTGCTTCAATTTTCTCTCTGGATTGCAGACTATCATCCCAGTCGTCTCCCATCTGTTGCATAGGAATGACCGAATTGGTTAAAATCCTTCATTTGGGTCATGTATATGACTGAGTACAATAATGAAAATCTTTTGACGAAATCAAGCAACATGAATGCAGTGTATCCAGATAAACCCTGATGAAACACCACTATTCTCTTCTTTGTACAGACTGCTAGAACTTAGCACTTTAATTTACATATCTTAATGCCTCAAATTATCCCAGTAAAGTGTATTCCATAGTTTAGTAGATGCTGAAATATGCCTCTAAAAAGAGTTAATAATCATGCTGCACTTTCTTCTCTTACCTACCATTCAGGAATAAATGAAAAAGAATAATTGCTGTTGATCTACTATTTGTTATTGATAGAGCATCAACATCTCTCATCAGCATCTTTTGATCATTGGCATCAGAGACAATCTAAATGAGTAAAGCAACAACATAGTGGGGTTGATGTATGTGCCTTTTGTCTATATGAGAAGAAAAGGAGTATGATAAACCACATTTGCCAAACTTTCGTACAACTAATAAAATACCAGATGGATCTGTGTTCTTACACTGTCAAGTTCCTTTTCATTCTTGAGGAGCAATTGCCGCTGAAGAGCCTGGCTCTCCTCTGACATCCTTAGTCTTCTTGCACGAATCTGTGATTGAATGCGAGCCACAGTCTGCATGCAATGCAATGTGCTAGTTGCTTGACGTTTAACAGAATCACCACAAATCAATGACTTCAACCTAACCAGCCCTCTCAAGGCTTGCAGTGCTCTCCTTGCCTTCAGAATAGATAGCAAAATAGAATTGTGTAGATAGACTGATCAGCATAAGCCGTAATGCTTCAAAAGCAAGAGTTTAGTTTATATAGCACTAGATTAACATGTGGTGAGTTCAAGAGAAAATGGTATGTTAAGCGCCATTGCACATCTTACATTATAGTTGGGAGTTGGAACTTGACCAAAGCTTTAAAAGTTACCAGAAAAGTCAAAAAGAAAGATCATGAATAGAGACAATATATCTCTGGGCAGACACAAGATGAACAATCTTTTGCTAGAGAACTCAACTCAAATGACGATGGATTATGAACCCATTCAAAGCGAGGTTTTATTTGTTACCTTACAATCATGAAGGTGACTAATATTTGAGGTACACTACTTAAAGTTCCACGATCGGACGCATGATACTAGATAGTATTGAAGGGGAAACAAATGGATTTTACCAACTGTCATTGCTGCAATGAGTTTCATTCTAATTCTCTAATTAGTACAAAAGAAAAGTAAACTATTTGCACGACAATGGACAACGGACATGGGTTCTTCTTGAAATAGCATCACTGTTAAGATCACAACGTAAGACAAAAGGGGCTTATACTAAGAGATTCACAATTAGGGATCCTTGTCTCTATGAAACAAAACTAAGTCAGACGATTCAGCAAGCAAAATATTTCAGACACTTCATAGCTTTAAATCTGAAACTAAAAACAAGGATTAACTTCATATACCAGATAGCCTCGGAAAGCAGTCTGGATCTTGATTGCCGCAATCTCTTCTCTCGACTTGCCAGAGAAATTTGTTGATGTCGTGAGGCGAAAGACCTCTGCGGCAGCCTGAGCAGAAGCAACAGCAGCCTCTGCAGCGGCTGCAGTTGCCTGCGCAACAGAGTAGGCATGCTTGCTCCTCTCATTCTCAGCCTCTACCAGTTCAACCTCCTCGGGATGGGGCAAAGATGGAGGACCTGGATCTGGAACAGCATTCTCCAACAATTCCGAAGGGCCAGCGTCCGAATGTTTTGGCCCCTTCTTCTTGGATTTCTGGTAATAATAAGGATAAAATGTAGCATTTTGAGAAGAACCCACTTGGAGTTACTGTTTGATAGAGCAAAGGAAAGTAATTTACCGACCTGATCCTTCTTCTCCTTAGATTCAGGGCTGAAGACCTTCTTGACAGCACCGAACCACTTGCCCTTCTTCCCCATCTTCTTATCTCACCTTTCCTTACCACATTCCTCCAGTTGAATCTTCAATCCAACAGTACCAAATCAAATTAAATTCCCAAATAAAATGGAATCATGTCATTCCGTCATAAAGACCCAGATCTCAAAGTTCTCATAGAAATCGGATTAAACCCGAACCTTTCTCCTTCATAGATCCATCAACACGAAAAATCATAAAAATTGGATCTTTCCCACAAGGCAAGACCCAGCACACGGAAATCTACAAGACCCATATCCCATTCTCCATTCCCCCACGAAAGAAGAGAACTTTCAGTAATATCCACTGTCGTGTAGATAAAATCCATCAAAACGAACAATAGAAAGACGACACAGTAATCAAGAGCCCATACCTTGGCGCCTCACTGGTTTCAAAACAATCACCACCTCTCTTCTACGTCTCTCTCTATACCAAGAGCAAGTACGGCAACTAATAAGAGAAAGGAAAAAAAGAATAAGATGCAGACAGCTTGGAAACAGACAAGAAACAAAGGAGAGGGAATCTTTCTCCCCCCCCTCTCTCTGCCGTGGGAAGCAGTAGCGAGTGTTACTTGTCCAATCACCTTAAGCCAAGTACCTCATTTAGAAAGTTCCTGCACTCTTGGCTGCATACGATCACTGGCCACTTGCGTTCTTTTGACAGCAGAACTAACTGTACTTAAAAACTTCATATCTCCATTAACACTGTCGATCGTCACATTCTGTTTGTCAAATCTAGCTACTATTATCGTTCCTATAGTTGTTGTAAGAAGCTGTCATATGTTCTTATGCAATTATTTATTCTCTGTCGTCACATATTATTGCATTATTGGCAATAAATAAGAAGCTTTTGGTATACTAGTCGCAAATATAGTTGGGACAGGAGGTGAATTTATCTTACGTGAATAAGAACGATGGATATTTTTATGCTTTGGTTTAAGGAAAATTATATTTTTTTACTAATTTCTTATTAGACTTAATTTTATTTCACAGTTTATAATTTTATTTGTCACTCTACCTTTTTGTAATTATATTCAAACTAATTTTTTTGTTATAGTTGAACACAAATGTCGAATTTAAAATGCTTGTTAGAGATTAAATTTTAAAAAATTAAATAAAATTTTCAACGCGTCTAAATAATATATATTTGTCGTTTGAAATTTATTTATTATTATTTTAAATAGTTTGAAAAGTTTATCTAATTTTTTATAATATCTTTTAGTTAAATATAATAGAATAAATAATAATTATATTTTAGTCTAGATAATAAACGGTGTAAAGTGATACAAATAAAATTATAAGACGGTAAAATAAATTTTATTTTTCATTTGGGTTTATTCTATCGGATAACTAACTGGTCTAATTTATCCGCTAGATTAAAGGGGATTTGTCGGGAGATAAGTTGAGGTGCTTCGCGGTGATAGGTTTCATGGTCACCACCGCGAAAGCGGTGACCTGACAAACGAGAAAATGACCGAGCACCAAGCTCGTGAACTTTAATTAAGTTGTGGCGTAACTGGCGTTGGGACCACCGGTGAGATTAACTCGAGCGTGGAGTGTCGGCGGGAAGAGATCGTCTGCGGAGCCTATTTGTAGGAATTTACTGCATCCGGGACACTTGGCAATCAACAGTTAGTTCAGATTCTAGCCCAACTTAGCCCGACCCGTTGAGGCCCATTAGTTGTCCTACCCCACTTATTATATATAATGCTAAAGATTAGAAAATTGTAATTATTTGACGAAATTACTTTACATAGGGGTTGATATCGGAATAGCGAAATGGTAGGGTGTTTTCTAATAATAAAGTCTAAAATAAAGGACTCGAAAAATATAAAGATTGAAAGGGTAGGGCCCAAATTGTAAATATATAAAATTATTGACCTAGTCATAATTTGTTCTTAATGGAAGTCCGTGAAAGTGAAACATTTTTGACTGCGTGAAGACTTCGTGTTACTTTTTAGAAACTAATGTTGCATAAGATTCCATCTACTTACTTCCTAATAATTAGAAACTCTTACGAAAAGTTGTCATTAACTACTGCACTTAGTCAAATAATATAGTGCTAATTTTCGACGTCGTAATGCATGGTGGCATGATAAGCTTGTAATTATTCTCCAGACGAAAATCTAAAAGTTGCGATGTCAATTAAATATCCACTACTCTTCTAAAATAATGGTGGATTTGAAGGTAGATGAATAGTCGCCTAAGTATTAATCGACAAGTAGGAAGTCTACGTCTGATTGTGAGACTGAAAGCTGCTTCTTCCTCCGAAAGTGACATTGTAATATGCATGAGATCATCAACTATCTCAAAAGTAAATTAGACGTTTAACTCTATTCAAACAGGAATAAATGCCATTTTTCTTTCTAATAGAAGAGTAAGGACACCCAGGAACTTTACATTTGATTAGAAGAGAGAACCAAATTCTTCTTCTACAGAAGGTTTAATGGTATGCATGGTAGTGATAGGTATGCAAGAGAGAGAGAGAGAGAGAGAGAGAGAGAGAGAGAGAGAGAGAGATGTATCTTCTGGTGTATTATATATCTTGCCCACCGAGGCATTGTTAGGCCCACTGAAGCCTCTAGATTCCATAGGAGAAATCCTTAAGAATTTTTATTTTATTTTTTTAACAAAAATTTTAAGGCTCAATTTTGTTACGAAACAAAGTATCTCTGTGAATTACTATAGAGTTTATTCCCGAATACTGTGAACTCTGAGCAGCATGGATTATAAATTTAATGGCAGGCTGAATGCAGATTTAGACTCAAGTTTTGTGCAGGTTTGAACTATTCTTTTGCCCAACATTAGGGCAGGATCCAAATTAGCCTATACCTCTTTCACTAAGGAATAAAAGAAAAGAAAAGACATTCTTTAGAGGATAACCATTTTAATGCCATGTAGCAAATGGTTCAGAAATACTCAATACTCACCAGTTGCATTTTCTACCAACAGCAATCTCACTACTGTATCACCAGATTCTGGGTCTACAGGAAAGCCTCAGATCTATGTCTCTACTCACATTTATTATTTGGTCGTTGGATCCAAAAAGCAACCACTTGCCTGTCATGATGCAAAAGTTACAGATGAACATATCAGAAACAGTAGGTAAGTGTGCTTCCTCTGTCCTTCCTTTCCATTTGGTATACATATTGCCAATTGAAACTTGGAAGGGGCCTGGAAACAAACCCCTCAGATGAAAGGAAAAAAAAAAGGACAAGAGTAAAAGAATATAGCAAAGAAACCAATATAAATAATATTGCTAGGGAGATTTCTGACTCCCCCTAAACAAACCCAAAAAGAAAATTTGAAACTAGTGGCAAGCTTTTCTCATTTACAATAACCCCTTTGGATTCCCCCATTCTCCTCTCTTTCCTCTTACTTTTTCTGTGTTACTGTCTACCTCCTCTTTAGAAAATGGCTGGTTGAGTGGACCTTGGTATGTGAAGATGCCACAACATGATCTGGGAACAGTCAGAAGGAATGCCCTTCAATTTGGCCTCATCTTCTAGGACCACTTCTTGGACAAACTTGATGGAGTCCTGAAATCATCATCATAAGAGACATTAGAATTAGCTATTAGAATCTAAGAAAGATAGTTGTTGAGTGAGAATGAGTCATATTGGCATCCTAATCATTGGACCCCTCTTCCTAGAGTTTTGGTGGCATATAGCATTTGAAAAGAATGGTTGAGCTTAGGTGATTAGCTAACTTTGCGGCAATAATTGAGGGAAGGTCCTATTCATTAGACTTGTTGGTGAGGATAAAAAATTAGCCTTTTCTTCCACTGATTAAATACATTAGTTCTTGAAAGAAACTACTGGCAGGAATCTCATGCATGTAGAACTCATGAGTGGTTAAATAGGAGTAGAAGAAGAATGAAAGATATATGCTTAAACTTTGCAACAACATGCTACTACAACCTGGAGTCAAGTAGTTGAAACCTAAGCCAATTTTAGACGGCTACTGATGTACTTTTGTTTCGAAAGTTTGCACATCAGTTTTTCTAAGAGAATGCTTCATTTGACCGCATTGTTTTGTCAAACAGAAGAACCCAGTTGGCATTTAGAATGCGTAACACAAACAAAATTTGTGATTTTTTCGGAAGAAGCAAGGACTAGACCACACCTAAAACATCACAAACAAAATATGTGCTGGCATAATAAATTAGTTCGAATTTTAATTTGACTATGAATATCCATCTTAATTGAGAAGGGGAATAGAGACTAACCTGCGATGTGTCCGGCAAAGATGTCGGGCGACCCCACCTCTCCGGGTCCCATAATACTGAGCTGTTGAAAGCAAAGCCCGAAATATTGATCTTTTGAGGCTTCGAGCCTATGACCCCGCTGCTCACATCAGTCTCAGTCACAGATGTTATGGCTCTCGGTGTACCATCAGTTATATCCTTTGTAAACCACCCTAATACCTTTGATGATCTACAAATTGGTCCCTCTACGACTACTCTCTTCCTGTTTGCCGACACCATCGCAACCGGCCATGTGCCAAAAACTCTGCAAATTTTCACAAGAAACCATGTGAGAAGAGTAAATCTGGCCTATCATATATCAATTATACTCCCATGAACTGCAATTCACAAATACAGGGGATATTCTCAGGTATATACCAAATATCAACAGCAAAGTTCTAAAAAATACAATAGCATAGAGCATTTCAGAAAGAGACAGTAAACGCCCATTATAATAATGATAGAGAATCTTAGCTGGTGGAGGAGCATGCGATTAGGAACTATAGCAACCTATGTTAAACTGGTGTGAAGTTGAAGGGGCTCCCAATTGTTTCACTGACACGAGGGAAATGTAAAATGATGATCCCATTTGTTTTACAACGACCTTAGTAAAGGAGAGCATGTGCTAGAGCTTAAAAGAGACCATAAAGTTAGGTAGAGTTGGTAGGAAAGAGCATAGAAAAAGGGACATCCTTATCTATCAACACACACAGAGAGAAAAACAGCTTTAAGAGATTTCTTTATAGCAAGAGGTATTGCGAGGCGACTTCTTCTTATAGAATTCCAATTCATTGTATCAAATACCAAGGAAAAGAATTGAGTCTTGAGATAGAACTACTCTTCATGGGTCAGCAGTAGCTGCATATGACCACTTCCTGGTTTCTCTTCAATGATGCACATTAAAAAATAGCTATTTGAGATTCATGTAATTATTGAGAGGAAGAAAGAAATATCTTGGAAGCCAATAATAGGAGAAGAGGGTAGTAAGGGAATGGAATCAGTCAGAAGTGATGGAGAACATTTATTATTAAAGAAATAGGTCCATACCCTACTTTGCAATCAATGAAAACAAACATCCACATTGGTAGAAGTGAGGTTTAAGTATACAGAAGTAAAAGATGAAATTATAGGAAGCATGCATTTGTTATTGTTGCCAAGCCCAAAATATTATTTGACTCATTCTCCCTTTCCCCACTTGCTTCATCCCATGACATCAAATCTCCAATTCTTTACAACAGTTTACTCAAAGTCCTTTTAATTTCTATTTCAATTCCATAAGTGAAGAATATTTGAAGGAAAAAAATGTCGATAAATTTAGACAGAGAATTCTAACTCATTTCCTTGAAAAAACCATCATCTAGATGCAATACTAGAGCAGAGAAAAAGGCTACCATTAAATTCAAAAGAAATCAAGCACAGAGTTCCCATTTGTATCCCAGCATATTTAATTTAGACAGGCTGGAAAATAAATGTGCAAGCTCGGATGGTTCCAAATGAGAGAAAAAAATTTTGCCCAACTATGAATACGACCCAAGATTAATTGACTGAAATCATGTAAAAAAAAAAAACTTTAACTCTTTTGGTGGGGGAATAAAGAAAACTTACTCAATCTCTCGAATCTCCTCGAAGAATTGGAGATCGTAGACATTGGATAACCCCGCGAAGTGAACGATTCCAGTGAGCCGATGGTGCTCGATGTGATTCAACGCCACATTCCTCTGGTGATCTGCCTCGGCGTTGGGATCCGTAAAGTTCTCTTTGAACGTCAGGTGCCGGTACATGATCCCAGTGCGGCGCAGCATCTCTGCCGTCCTGGGCGCCTCGAAGATCGTTTCCACCACGATCCACAGCAGCGGTGGCGGCACCAATCTCAAGGTGTGCGCCAGCCGAGTCAAAGACGCGGCTTTGAACTCGTCGTCGGACCGCGTGGTGGTGACGACGATGAGGAGGCCGCGGGGATTCGACTCGGCGCTATCGTCGTTGGGGTCGAAGGGTACGGTGGCGGTCGGTCGAGTCGTCGCGGACGACGACGAGTCGTCCCTGAGGCTACGGTTGACTGTGGCGGGCTCGATGGTGTTCTGCAAGGGTTCGATACTCTCGACCTTCGGGGTCGGGATCGGATTCGGGTACAACGCCGAGCTCGTCGGCGCGAAACCCGAGAAGAAGCCCGTAACGAAGCATAGAGAGAAATGGAGGAGCGCCTTCTTCCAAAGCTGGATCCTTTTCTTGGATCGGATGTCGAACGACCCCATTTCTTCCTTCCTTCGTTTCTCTCTCTCTCTCTCTCTCTCTAGTGGAGGAGGAGAGAGAGTGCAAGCGATGGAGGTGGAAGAGAAGGGGAGAGGAGAGGCTTTTATATAAATCGGAGAGAGGAATTGGGTGATTTGTGAAGACGACGCGGGAGCTCAAATGTGTGTCGCTGTGTATTTTCACTATTCAGGTTCGGAGGCACAGCGTTTGGTGACGGTGGTCTGGTCTCTGGGATTTAGTTGGGTGGAAACTTTTGGTGCTCCGCTAACTGTGTTAATAGTACCCAGTAATGAACCTAGAAAGTTTCATTTTCTGAACTCGAACTTTGTCGGTGCCTATTTAAGCTGCTAAAAAATTTTATTTTCATATAATTTTAATTTTAAGCAGTCTATAAGTTAAATTTAAAAATATTCATTTAAAGGAAGTAACATATTCATAACATAATCTTGAAAAAAAAAGGGAAAGGGGTAATAACTAACCACTGTGCATAGAATGATCAAAGGGAACAGCTAGGGTACACTCAGCTTTTCCCTTATTCTACTTTTTGTACAATAAAGTCTTCTCTTCAAGTTAAAGGAAAGGGGTGGAAGGCGAAGTGGCAATTTTATTTGTTGGGATTGCAACGCGGCACCTAAAAGGACTCTGCGGGAGAGTTTGTGGCGGAATTAAGGAACCTCGCCATTGCTCCTCACCAGTCCTTAATGCCTTCTCTCCTTATAAGAGATCAATTCTGGGAGGCCCATCAGCACATGCAGTGGTTCCAGTCCCACGGGTTTGTCCTTGGATGAAATAAATATAAAGTACGAGGGGGGTGGGTAGAAACATATAATGTTAATGTTTTATAACTTCTTTCTTTCTTTCTTTTTAATTTTTAAATTTGGTCGTTGGGTTTTCCGATGCGGAGGATTGTCGTACGAAAGTCTGAACCAAAGCGTAGCGTGGAAATTGGAATAAGACGAGTCGGATAGATAGAGAGACTTATTCGACTCAAGTCGTTATCGGAAAAAATAAGTTTGGGTTTCTTATAAGAATGTTCAAGAAGAAGCCAGTTGAACTGAAGATTGGCCTTATTAGCTGGCTAGTTGTCTTTCATGTGCAATATTTTCTTTGTTTGTGGACTCATATGCTTAAGAGTCATTGTTTAACTATAAAAAAATCCTTTTACGACAACCCTTAAGATTATTAGTCCACATCAATTTAATTAGACTCAACGAGAAAATTTTACTTTAACCACATGAGTTTTTGTTTGCTGTATAATTACTTCTTCTTCTTTTTTCCATTTAAGAGAGTATATATGAATAATTTAAAGGATTTTAAGTGAAATTATTTCTAATCTTTAATTATTGGATGGATATCTCTCCGTACCTCTAGAAGTGAAGGGAATAATTAGACTTTTATAATTTAATTATATTTCAAAAAATTTATTAGTCATCATTGATTTTAGTGTGCACTACGTGTATAAATTATGTATATATATATACTCAAATTTATATACTGAAGCAAAAAATTAAATATAATTAAATTATAAAACAATAGCCCATAGGAAAGAACATTACATTTCAACTCTTCACGGCAACACTAGCTCAATCCTTTGGGTTTCATTCCGGCCCACAAGCCCATGGACTTTTATGAACAGTAAAATTAACTCTCGAGTAGATTATTGGTTGCTTGCTCTAGATTAAGATCTAAGGGCACTCTTTCATGGAGGAAATCAAATCTTGGTAGGCCGAGAAGTTTAATCAAGCTTATGTGCTAGGAGGAATGTGAATCAGGCTGCAGAAAAAGACTTATTAATGGCATCTTACCAGATAAATTTTGACTACACTAAGAAGAACACCATAAAATCCAAGGAAAATAGCTCTTTCATATCAACCAACATTGATGCCCCACTTCCTGTCTGCCGTTACGTGATGCGCAAAGAAACCTCACTCACCATGGTTGCATGATAAGAAGGGACCAACAAACTGCATCAAGAAACAGTTGACTGCATCTTGATGGAAAATGGAGCTCTCAGTATCAGAGAAAGGAAAGGTCCTACTTGAAAAATCTAAAGACCTCCACCATATCAATATATCATGGAATGGTTTCGCTTAACTCTTAGAAGAAAGAAGAGTTGCTTGAAACCCTTCAAAGCAATCAACACGCATTGCTCATCTTGCGAGAGTAGCAGCTTTGCAGAGTCCAATTCGGCCTCAATGTAGGAACAATAAGAGGCCGGACAGAGCTTTGCAGCTTCACCAAAGCGCAGCGATCCTCGTCGCCGCCAAACTGGCGTAATTGTTGGGCACCGAGGCCAAATGGCGCCGTGGCTTCGGCGAGAGCTGCGAGAGAGCTGTGAACCGAACAAATTCGCGGTATTTATGATCGTAAAGACTTCCTTGGATGATCTCGACGAAGGATCGCAGGGGAGGCAGCACAGCGCATCCCGTGCATTGAGCTCCCAGGTAATAGAACCCGAGCAGAGATCTCGCAGAGTTGGCAAAACCGCAGGAATCCCCAACGCGGACGCCACCACTCCGAACGTCCTCATGGCTGCGTCTCTCACGTATCCGGCGGCATCCATTGCTTGCGGCCCTATAACTGCGAGCATGGCGTCCAAGTCGGCCGTTTTACTTAGAACGGAGACGATCTCCCTCGCTTGGACGAGATAATGCGAGTCATCGTCAATGTTCGCCGGGAGGAAAGGTTGGATGGCTACAACGATATTGGTAAGAAAGGTTGAACCTGGGAAGCTTTCGATGTTTGGAGCACTCGGTTGAGGAGTTCAGCGAGGAGGTGATGCTCTCGAGGTTGCAGCTCTGGGTTCACGAGCAATGGCGTTATCTGGTAGAGAAGAGGATCCGATCCTCCAATCTTTTGGACCGCATCGAGGAGTCCATGCTGCGCTGCCTCCTTGATATCGAGGTCGTTGCTGCCCGCTTCGATCAGAAGCTCGATTAAGAGATCGGAGAAGTACCCGGAAAGAAGCCTCCGACCTCTTCGCACTGCTATCCGATTCCGAGGGTCCCCGCTTTGTACAATCCGCCAGGTTTGCCATGGAGGAGAAGGCCTCGAACTCCGATTCGGGATGATCGGATCCTCTCCCTCGACCTCCAAATGTTCGGCGAATTGGCGCAAAGAAACCTTGTTGCCTGAGCATCTTGGGCTAATGGCCCAGCCCACTAATGTTCTCATAAATGGCTTACTAGGCGGCTTGGGCTTGGGCTTGGGCGTAGGCCCGGTTTGCATTAATTATAGTTTAGCACGACCCAGCCCATCTTAACCAAATAAATTAGCTATGACAGTATTTGCATACATACCTTTCAAAAATCCTTTATTTATCTATATACCTATACCTCTTAAAATACACAATTATATACATATATATCCTTTAAATTTTTTATTTTGTTACATGAACACCTCTTGGAGTTAACTAACCATTAAAGTTTGAACAACTTAGATATACAAAAGATAAAAATATTTGTATTCTAGTTTTCAAATATTCCTCTTAATTAGTAGTATTTTTATTCTTTTCTATTAGATTATTTTGACTAAACTTGAAAAGTAATAAGAAAAGTATCTACGCAAATAATATATATTTTGAAATATATATATATATAAACTTTAGAAAAGCATAAAAAATAAAAGGAGATTTTAGAAGGGCACATATATGCACAAAAAATAACTTTATATGCAGTACGTCTTCTCTTATATCAATAGAATACAAACATTTGTAATAATTCTTGCTAGTCTGCAGCTTATAACTTCAATAAATTTGATTTTCTATTTTTTTTTAAAAGGTAAATATTATTCTGTTTTTTTTACTATCTAGCTATGAAACTTTCCAAACTAATCTGAGCTTCTAGAAGTGCTATTAATGCCGGCCTTTTAAAGTGGCATTGTTAGTCGTAATTAGTAAGACCCCACAAAGGAAGAGTAGATAGCTAATTAAATCCTTGTATTCCATGATGACAAGTTGGTCTACATTTCTTGATGTGCCTTCCAACTTCATCACTTGACAACCAGCCTCCCTATACAAAGGAAAGAGAAAAAGTTTCATGGAAAAAAAAGAAGATTAATGGAGTCTCCTGCATGGAGGAAAGGAAAGGGATCAATTTGAGACAACGACACTCCATCGTATGTAAAGTGATTTTGAGAGAGAGGAGAGAGAGAGAGAGAGAGAGAGAGAGAGAGAGAGAGAGAGAGAGAGAGAGAGAGAGAGAGAGAGAGATGTGGGAGAAAAGTAAGAGTCTTTTTCCTTAGCTGTAGGCCGCAGTAGTAGTCAGTAGTGGAAGCATCGATATCATCTGCACACTAATACTACTAGAATTATCCAATGCATGGAGTGGGAAACTGCTCAGATCCAAGCTTAAAGTTAATGCCGTGTGGGCTCGATTACACGTTGCATGGATTCGATAAGGATCGATGCCAAGAACCAGAGGGAGGAGTTAGTGGAGGCTTTTCGATATCTACTTAATTAACTTACCACTGCAAACAATACGAACTATACTGGACCGAGATGATTCGATACAAACTAAGAAATTACTTAAACGAAATTCTATCTTTATTTGTCTTGATAGTAAAAGAGAAATTAGAGATGAGTTGTCATCATTTTAAAAAGAACATTTCATACATATTGACCTAATTAAAAGCAATAGAGGACGAGGGGAGAAGTGAATAGCCTTTGCTTCATCTTCTTTCTTTCTTTCTTTCTTTAATCTCTTGTTTGTGGAATAATAGGCCCACACGGCAATACCGACCTGGAGAACATGGAGGAATTTGTAGAAGGATGAGGATGAGGAGACTTAGGAAGCTCGGAGGTGAGCCACATCACACATGGGTGTAGATGGACAAGAAGACTCTACTTGGTTCCAGAATACATTAATCATAAAAGATCATATCAAATCCACTGTTCTCTATGTTAAAAGTTCCATCGTGTAGAAAAATGGGAAGGAGTTCTAGTAGTACTAGAAGCTCGTGCAGAACGAGCAAATCGCTTGTATTTTCAAAGAAATATGACCTCATTAATTGATGGAGGACTGGTGATAGTGAGTGATATACATCATTAGTTTTGACTTACTTCCTTCTTGTGGCAAAAATTTAGACAATGAAAGCCATGTGGCATCATAAAGTCTTTGTTTGGGTTCTCAGTGAGGAGCATCTAATGCGATCAAAGAAGAAGTGAAAGGGACTCTTAGGTCAAAGTAATATGATATGCATGAGAAGTTAGTTGGGTATCATTATATTTTTATATCTATGATTAATTTCTCTAGTTGGTCTTCTCTTGGATTGCCTTTATATATAGATATATGTGGCTTTCTTTAAGCAAAGTGGTCCACTAATAAAATTAACTCCTCGTACTATCCTTTGAAATGATCAGATTGTATTTCCTTACCATAGCAATTATATATTTACATGTATACTAAAGTATGTTATGCAAATTGCGACGCCTTCATTATGAGCTAGAAGGAGTACAAAAGTTTCAATTAATAACGTGGCACAGGCTATATCAAACAAACTAGGAGGAGTGTACAACTGATCCACCTAACAGGTACAAAGAAAGAAATAGAAAAGTAATGAAACTAAATATAGCATGAAACAAACATTTTCCTCCTTGTAGTAATAGGCATAACCATCTAGGGTCATATAAGGTTAGCCTAATTCTCCTAACCATGTTGAATAATTCCAATTTTGCAACTTAATCGGTCCAAATCTTTTAAGAAATTAAATTTGAGTGGCCTTTCTTTCTTTAGATTCTCGTTGGTAATTAAATATTGAATTCACATATACTAATAGCTGAGATCTGTACCCCAAAAAGTCCTGACCTCATCCCTTTCCCCATTATAATCTCCAATTCTCTCCTCCTTCCCCCCCACTTATAAATATATTAACTCCTGGGCTAAAGGAAACCCCTCCTCCGTATACCAACTCAAATATCTTCTCATCTCTCTCTCTCTCTCTCTCTCTCTCTACTTCTCTAGATGGATTCAAGTGACACCACTACTACCACCACCACCACCACCACTACTACTACTTCCTACTCTCCCACGTCTTCTCCTCCAAACGTTATACTCAGCCCATGTGCCGCATGTAAGATCCTTCGCCGCCGGTGCGTCGAGAAATGCGTCCTCGCCCCTTACTTCCCGCCGACCGAGCCCTTAAAGTTTACGACCGCCCACCGCGTCTTCGGGGCCAGCAACATTATCAAATTATTGCAGGTGGGAGTCTCATAGATTTAGGGATGCCATTTTGTACGCGATAATCCTATTTCCGAGTGCAATGCTAATTAAACGTTGGCACTAATTATGGCTTGCAGGAACTGCCTGAGAGTCAACGGGCGGATGCTGTTAGCAGTATGGTCTACGAGGCCAACGCCCGGATCCGTGACCCGGTGTACGGCTGCGCCGGCGCGATTTGCCAGCTCCAAAAGCAGGTCAATGAGCTCGAAGTCCAACTGGCCCGAGCCCGAGCCGATCTGACCAACATGCAGATGCAGCAAGCCAACTTAGTGACCATCATTTGCATGGAGATGGCTCAGTTCCAGCAGCAATGTAGCCCTCAGCCTCTCAACGACGCCGTCGCCGTCGCCGTCGCCGGGCCTCACGCCGCCTTCTCGAACGACGCAGCCTTCTTCCTCGACGTCGACGGCGGCCAGGGATCATCGATCTGGGAGGAGCCCTTGTGGACATGAGTGGATCCATATATCCTTGCAAATTAATTGGAAACTCGTAGATAGTTGTCTAATAACTGGATCGAAGATCTGAAAATATTGCTAATTAAGTGTTATGATTTGTTATTGTATCTTGACTTGAAGAATGTAATAATTTTTTTTTTCTCGTTGTTACGTTTGAATAATAATAATAATAATAATAATAATAATATGTAATTATTTGCATGCATGGCCGACAAGAACGACGCGCTTCCATATAGGGAGAATCAAACTAAATGAGAGGTTGCATAGCACATGCTGCTCTAATTTTATGCTTCTGGGGGGTAGAGAGATGGAATAACGGATAAAATCTTTTTATTAATTCTAAAAGAATAACGATCAAACCGGTGATAAAGATTATAATAGAAGAGGTTTATCACGTTTTTCTTATCCCAATTCAAAGGTGAGATTAAAAAAAACAAGATAAACGAGGAATTATACCACCTTGGACAAATGATATATATTAATGAGAATGTCCCTATATATATATATATAATAACTCAAAAAGGGTTGTTCAAACTACGGTGGCAATTGGGTTGGTTAGCAGAGTCCCGTTCGAATTATGGTAATACAAACATGAATATAATTTATTTATTGAATTAATTAAAAAATTTAAACACGACATTTTTTTTTATTAAATAGACTATATGAGTCATCTATCAATCTGCACAAATTATTTAAATTGATACAGTTATAATTAGATTATTTTTTTTCAAATTATAACTATAATTTTAATCATAAACGAATTATCATATAATAAATGTGTTAAATAGTTTGAAAGAATCAATACATGTTTAATAATCAGATTACACAAATTGATCTAATTATACTAAACTCAAATCCATTTAAAAGCCGAAGCATCTCCTGAATTAAAATAGAGAGTTGGAGTTGCGTTAATATTATCAAATATTCTATATTATTATATGATATATGTATAGTTGTTAGACCTAGTGGTTTCTCTCACCAATCTATGTTTGTTTCTTAGTTAGGTTAGTTATATTTGCCAGACTCGGGTGATGCAAAATATTGGACTTGGAAGAGTCAGAAGGTCTAAGTCCCACCAACTTCATATGTTTCCATGCAGAAAAAAAGGAAGTTTTATTTTAAATCTCAATCAATAGTATTATAATGACAGTTTTGATCATGATGATTAGCTAATAAAAAAATAATTATATCTATCCTATTAAACAACTCTAAAGTTAACAACCATTAATCATGGACCAGCTTGCTCCATGCCCAAGTTAACTAAGCATTAAAAAATAATTCCTTTTAAGAAAATTAAATCAAATTGCATGGTTGGTTGTAAGATAGAATGGAGTTATTATCCTAGTAAACCCTAAACCTTAAGATAGAATTATTATCTGTTGGAGAATTCACCAAATAATGATCAAAGATGGATCCAACTTTTGCTACAAGTTGTGTAACTTGGGGCTAATTAATGCCAAAGACATTGATTAACTAGAAAAGAACAAGCATTTCACATCCACAAACATGAGTTAATTAAACCCATACAATTTCCTGAGTCACCCTAAACCTAACAATTTGCCAAATTATCTAAACCCACAAAGGCAAACAAATTCAAGTGGATGCCTGATTAAGCTCCTAACTGCAACCTAAGTTGCAAATAAAAATATATATACTTGACTGTAAAATTGGCTTAGTTTGATCAACTTCAACAAACCTAAGCCATTTGAAGTTTATATATTTATACATTGGGAAATAAAAGTCGTATTTGGGTACGTAACAACATACTGGTAGAGAAGAAGTTGGCAAGGTGCACTTATTTGAAGGCACTGTAGATTTGACTCAAGAGTGGTCCCTAAAAATAAAGTACCAAGATAAATCTATCTATCTATCTATCTATCTATCTATCTATCTATCTATAAACATATAATATAATATACATATGAAAATTTTGTACCCAGAAAAACAAAAAATTCCTTCTTCTCTGTGGAAGTATGACTTAGAGTTTGATCCAACTCAGGGAGAATAATTTTGTTAGTCTATTTTAGACTAGGAGGAATAAGCGTGTAGAATAAAGCACCGAGTTACTAGAAGGTCTTTGGGGAGTACGGCCTAGTTATTTTACTATGCATTTTAAATTGGAGGTGGTCTATATTTTAGATGTTCTAAACTCCATGATTGATCTCTTATTACAAGCTAATTTATTCAACTTATAAAAATATCTCATGCAACCTAGTTAGTTTACTATGCATTTTTTAAATTGGAGGTGGTTTATATTTTAGATGTTCTAAACTCCATGATTGATCTCTTACTACAAGCTAAGTTATTGAACTAATAAAATGGACTATATATATATATATATATATATATATATATATATATATATGTGTGTGTGTGTGTGTGATGGATAATATTCATAGTGAGTAAGGGATGAAGGAACAAAAAAAATCAGTGGAATAAAAGTGATTTAAGATAAATAGTTATAAAGTCATCGTTATTAATGGTTGAAGAAGAGGTCAATAGAGGTCATTAGAATAATTTAATGTCTGCCCACAAGAAGCAGTTTAGTTAACTGCTCATATTGTGGAAATAAGCATAAGAATCTAAGCTTTAAGTAGTGACCACATAATCTAAAAGGAAGATATGGAGGCAAATGGTCAAAGACTTGGTTATAATTAAACAAGACAGAGATGTGTACTACGGACGCTTTGAAACGAAAGGAGAGAGTATCTATCAAGTCTCCTTGGTTTGAAATTTTCGAATCAAAATTTTAGATTCTTCTGTTCATTTTCTTCACATTTGGGGAATAAAGCTGTTCTCCTTATCTCAGCTCGTTTTGATTGGCCCAAGACACCATTAATTTCCTCATCAAATCTTTTACGCATATTATTCAAATTGAAAAGCCGAAGGAAGAAGAAGAAAGAAGACAATAATCTAATAGTTTTTACACTGTTATCGCATCATTTCCTTGGGAATAATCTCTAATTTTGAAAGAATTTTATATCAAAATGTCGTGAGGAAATTTTAGAAATTATAAAAAACGGCATCATTTTTTGCTCTTTAACTGGGCCTTATCATCCCTCTATAAACGTTTCGGCCCAATAGGCCTAATAGAGCCCACTAAGTTTTTTCCAGACATAGACCAGCCCATAAACGTTAGCTGGGTCAAATTATGGGCCGGGCCCAAAGGTCCAGCCCATTCTGGCCTAATCTTTCACGATTTGAAAATAATAATATTAAATT
Source organism: Typha latifolia (assembly GCF_019914945.1). Lineage (NCBI taxonomy): Eukaryota > Viridiplantae > Streptophyta > Magnoliopsida > Poales > Typhaceae > Typha > Typha latifolia. Next base: position 982,922 of record NC_133087.1, on the reverse strand, counting down.
TATGGATTCCATTAAGCTTAACCTCGAGTTGGATTCTGTAATCTATATGTAATCCTAATAATATTTGGGTCTCTATCGGGACGGTTTGATTGTGGATTAAGCATAAATTTATCCTAATATACTGAGATCTATACAAGTTTAATATCCAAATAATAATTTATTTTAATACCAGTTTACTACTATCTAATTGTCTCTTTCTTCTTTCTTTTTTTCTCATCTAATATTTTACTATTTTGTCTTTCAAATTAAATCAGTTCAACCGACTGTCATTTTAATTATTATATAAATTTAAGAAATTAGCATAGCTAAACTAATTCTGGGGCAAACGCCACCTGTGTCTATATCTGGGGACTATCAATTGGTGGATGGATTAAATATCTTCACCAACAACACAAATCTTGTCTGTTTCAGTAGTTGTCAATCTATGGTCATTACAAAGGACGATAGCAACTGGAGAAGCATAAAGAAGACAGAATCACAGTGAGCCAAAGTCTTTTACCACCCAAATCATAGGAACAATTTGGCATCTTAAATGATGAAGACGCGCATTATATTTGTAGGAGCAAAGAAGTACACTACTTTTACTATGGGTGGGGGCACTTGTATGGACAAACTAAGTTAGACCCATTTTGTTGACACCAACCTGACAACAATGTTTCATTGAAGCATCAGAAGAAAGCTTCCAGAGACATGGGAGTATGTTGTTCTTTAGCTTCTGAGTAATGTTGATCAACACTTCAAACTTGTACATAGTTACTTACAGCAGTGTACAAAATAAGGTATTCAAATCATCAATCATCCCTCTCTGAGGGCATTTGAAGAGTAGAAATTGAAGTTTATACTAAGATACAATAAGATCACTCTCTTGCTTCTCATTGATACACCAAAAACTAAACTACTACAAGGACAAAAATAAACACACATAATTCTGATACAGCCAATTACTTTGGACCAACAGTTGCGTACAGGTAGATTCAGTGCATATAGTTTCAACGAAGATCCCAATGCCAAGCCTTCATCCTATCTTTTTTTTTTGTACAAACAACAGTGTTGAAGTAGCAGGCCTGTCTAAAACTGGAACCTGCTTGGCCTTGATTTAGTCATCCTGCTCTCTCCAAATGGCTCATCATTCTCAACCCTTTTAGCATTCCGGAATGCTGCACATCCAATTACGTAGACGATCACAAGGATGACGAGCACCACGATGTTGATCACCGATGCCTTCCTCCAACTATGCTTGATGCTGGCAAGAACTCCTGCTTTACATGAGTCGCACTGGTAGCACAGGACCTGCTGGTCGTTGCTCCACTTGGAGCAGTCAGGATCACCCACCACTGCCCCAGCTGCGGGACTCCAGAACGTCTCATTAACGTACATATAACCACATGAGGTGGGCGGTTTGCAGCATCCAGACTGTATTATTAAGCACCAAATTGCCATTATAACATGATCAGCCAAGCAGCAAAGTGTGAAAATGTTAGCATAAACAAAATGCTTTCTGGTAAGTACTACGAAGAAGATCAAGCACTGCAAAGAAACTTAATTTTGTTTGAGAAAAGATGTCATCAGCAGTCATGAGGCATTCTTGGTTATCAAAATCGATACTTCCGTATTACCAAAACTCAATAGCTTCTCCTCCTCATTGTCATAATAGTCCAAACCTATTTCCAACAATTAAAATTGATATCACAGCATTGATAAATAAATAAAAAATTGAAGCTCTAAGGAATGGTCAGGTGTTAGCTAGCATCAACCCTATGGAAACTGGTGTGGTATTTTACCAAACAAAGATCAATCCAGAGCAGTTTGTCATGAACCTAAATTCTCAGGTGGTGAGTAAAGCTTACAACTTGTTGATCACAGTTCTGGCTCGTACAACCTAAGAGCAACCTCAATTCCCAAAAGTTCCATTGAAGACAAATAGGCAGCATGTACTTAGATGAAGTAATTATTGTACAACAGCATGAAACTGATCTTATGTTTCTTCTGGCTAAGGTAACAAACAAATCCATGCAATTGAGGGACAAAAATAGATCGATAACATTTCAGGTGGGGCTCAGTGAGTAGGAGATGCAGTGGCAATTAAAGGACAAGGATGGCCAATTGGCCACCTAGTCCATACTCCTTCCACGCGGCGGTCTCCACGGAGCATATCTCCTGCTGCTCTGACTGCATGAACTTCCTGAATCAGTGTATGTGACATCCTTTGATTGGCTACAAAAACATCCAGTGATATATTTAGCTGGTTCGATTAGCCAATCACAGGCTGTCGATCACAATTGCAGGAAATTTCTGCAGTTAGCAGGGTCCCACCATTAATGGTTAGAAGACCTCATTCCTCAATCATGCAGCTATGGTGGTCCTCCTTTTGGTTTGCCACATAAAAGGAAGAAAGAGACCTCTCCTCAATCCACTCGTCATATGGTCTTAATTTTACTGGTCTCTGAGGATTTCTTTTGCCCTACAGTTTATCCTTGCATCAACAAGGACTGACCGATAGAGATGGAACAAGTGATTCTTGAATTTTATCGCGGGGAAAAAAAAAATTGATGTACATGATCAAAAGTACGTATATATGATCACAAAGTAGAGAGATTTTAGACAAGAAACTTCTGAACCCTTCAAATCAGAGGAGATCTACAGAGGGGGAAGCAAAAGTATATACTAGGATATCTCTGCAGAGCAAGTAATGACTGCATGCCGTATTTTGCAGTTCTAACCGAGATCCACATCGATCTCAATTAATAACTCCCATTTACGTCATTAATTTAAGAGGCAAAGTCGAGCAGAAAATCGCAAAATTAGAGAAAAACCCACCTCCAAAAATCCCCTCTTTTAAACCCCCTGCTCATAAAAATCAAATTTTTTTTCTCCAAATCAAGTGACAAATTAAGCAAAAAATATTTATTTTTAAAAGAGATCAGAGAACCAACACACCTGAATAGGCGAAAGATCCCTCTGGTAGAACATCTGCGCCGACTCCGGAACAAGCAAGCCGGTATTGGGGTCCCTCACATACCTCGCCATCCCCTTGCACGCTTTGCCATCCCGAAGGCAAGCCCTTATCTTCGCCCAGTATCCGGGGTCGGATACCCTATCCTTGAGCCACCCGGAGTAATCCGAGAGCTGGTACTCGAGGAACGACCGGTTTATGATCACTTCCCCATGGCCACGGTCGGTGACGGCGAAAGCGAACACGATGAAGAACAAGAGGGCGGCGACGACGAAGAACATGGCGAAGAGGTAAAGCTTCAGTAGCCAAGTGAGCCCATAGCAAGAGCCGGCGAAGCCCATCAGGGATATCACCATGACGGACAACCCGATAATAATAAGCGGCCATTGGAGGAACCGGAGGCACTCGGTGGAGTTCGCCCTCGCGCTTAGCCATATCCCACCTCCAAGAATAGGGATAGATATCAAGAAAGTTATGAAGTTTACTACTCCTACCGTACTAGTGGTTCCCCTCATCATCTCGCTCCGCTCGCTTATTCTCCCTTCTGCCTCTCAAGCCTCAGCTAGCTTGCCAACTTATTCGGGCACTCTATGGGATAACTCCTTTTTTATCGGCGAGCGCAGTAAGATGTGGACGGTGGGGACCGGATAACGCTGTCTATTAAAAGACAAGTAGAATAGAGATAGTAGGTGGCACTTGGGAGTTATCCTAGTTCCTCGAAAACGCTGGGTTAATAATCCCGGATAACTCTAATTTTATTTTTAAAGCTCCGAAACTAACCATAGATTATGTAACTGGGAAACTACATTTTAACCCGTATTTAAACTTAATTTTATTTATATCAAACATGTATATATTTTTATTATAATTTTTTATCATCTAAAATTTATCTAAGTATCTTCAAATTGGACGTCCAATTTGAATATGGTGACTAAAATATCAACCAGTTATCCAATGAATTTATTCTAATTTGGGTGTAGGAAAATATCCAAGTTATTAGGTAGAAGGTCAATTAGGTAGGGACATCATATTTGGTTGTACACTGGGGTGCTATTTGCAAATGTTTAATTATTCAACTTAATAACTAAAAATATCTCCATTAAAAGATTATTACCTCTTTTTGTGTGTGATATATTGACATTTGACAAGTCTTCTTCTCCAGAGTAATGGAGGTATGGAACTTGGTCGAAGGTCTTTTTATATTACATACATTAATTAAATAAGTACAGTTGTATAAAGGGATGGGAAAAAAATTAATATTATATCTCCCAAATGCTACAATTAAATATAGTTGGAGGTTCCAAGTAACTACTAGGAAATTATATTGCCATGAATCAAACAAATTATATATATATATATATAAAATACCCTAGTAACTTAAGATCTAAGTACCAACCAATTTTAATAAAATTAGTAGTTAAGGATGAACTAAGAGGTCCCACATAGTCAACTTCAATCCTAAGTAATTATTATAAAAAAAAATTTACTTAATGGTCTAGTAGTTTAACTCAATCAGTTAATAATTTACTAGTATAATTTCCTAGCACGATAATTTAGAGTAATATCTAATTCTAAATAATAACTTAGTGACATAAACAAGTTAAATATACTAAGAATAAGAAGGAAATTTTTGAGTAGAATCGAATCTATATTTGATGAAAATATCTCTTCGCTTGTTCGAAGACCCTCCAAAGAATCCAGACCATAATAAATAAAAAGAAATTAGAGTGAATATTAGAGAAGTGACAAGTGGAAGCTCTCTATTGGAGGAAGGAGTAGCGTAAGATTGGCGCAGAGCGAGAAAAGATGGCACAGGGTGGGACCAGCTACAAGGTTTTTTTATTATCATCTATTTTATATGGAGATATTAACACTTAACCCTCGTAAATTATTATTTATTTATATTTAGACAATCTTAATTATTTGTTACGACTGATTTAATTTTTTGATAACTTAATTTGACTTTCTTGCTCTCTAAAATAAAAGTAAAGATGTTTACAAGAACACTTAACATTAATCACCATACAGTCACTTATTTTTTTTTTTTAATATAAAAAGCACTTTAAAGATAGATTTTATATAATTACAATGATCAATGTGCTACGGAAAATAAATAATTTATAAAAAATCTTGGCTAAGCTATAAATTTTGTCATCGTCTTTTAACGTTATATTCGTACGAATCAGGTATATAGCCTTGGTCCATATAAATATTCGTTGCTTTCCAAGCCTGCCTAGTTGTAACTTGCAACATAAAAGAAGAAAGGAAGAACTTTTTGCAAGCATGGGATCAAATAAAGTCTACTTTGTGGAAAGATTACAAAAGATACCAAGAAAGACGCCAGAAATTGCAATCGCATAAGTTATATATATATATATATATATATATATTTAGGTACAATGCTAAGGGATTGATGGTATATATATTGATAATGATAATTTTTATTGCCTCTGCTCAAATTTTATCGTCGTCAATGTGCACGATCGAAATGGTTGAATATCCGCGATTGGTGCCTTGGTGCACATCTGATGTGCACGATCGAAATGGTTGAATATCCGCGATTGGTGCCTTGGTGCACATCTGATGTGCATGATCGAAATGGTTGAATATCCGCGATCGGTGTCTTGGTGCACATCTGACTGTACACCGAAAGAGAAAGGAGAAACCATATTCAATTCAATCTATTAGGGTACTCAAAATTTCTAACCTTGTATTCACCCCGGCTGCTCAATCAGCATCACGATTATATTCTCTATAGGTACAAAGGAAAAATGAGGTATCAGTTCTCTGCACTTCAAAATAAATTTTTTGATGCACCGAGGAGACTCCATAGAACGGTTGACAACTTCAATCAGGGCTTTTGTGATGCTTTTATATATGACCTAGCTAGTCCGGTAAAAGTTAAGACACGGTGAAGAGTATGGGTCTTAGCCTCCCGATCATGGTCTCTTCCAACAGAACCAGCCACAACTTGATCAGAAGCTCCTCAAAATTTGGCCCAGAGTAACCAAAAAACCTCCTATCAAAGTACTCTTTGGTTATAGATAGAGCTTGCTAAGCCACATTTCTCAGCCTTGCATCTCATCACCGGAAATCTTAGGAGTTGTTCAAGCATTGGGCTCGAGCCCAATACAGGATTGTATAAAAGCCCAATGGTTTGAAGACATCCATCAAAAGGACAATTACGTGGCTCGAGGCAACACACGTGGCATCTAAAGGCCATGGCATTGTGACACGTTACACGTACCTTCCTTCTCCCACGAATAGAGTCTGGTATAACTCATCCTCCTTCAGACGCTATGGGAGTTGCAAGCGAGAGAAGAATAGATTATCGCATTAGAAAGATGGGTTCGGAGACGTTCTTGGAGGTGATCCTGGCCATTCTAATCCCCCCTGTGGGTGTCTTCCTGCGTTACGGATGTGGTGTAAGTCTAATTCACAAATTTTGATATAATCTATTTTGAATAGTTGTTTCATTTTTTTTACTTTAATTTTTTTTTTTTTCATATTGGTTGTTTGCAGGTGGAGTTTTGGATCGATCTACTACTGACGATATTGGGATATATTCCGGGAATAATTTATGCCATATACGTTTTGGTAGGATAGTAGTTGGAATAAGATAGACTAATTAGTTCTTCATCAATGTCATTTGAGTAATACTACTTTGTGTCCGATGAATTCTGAAATGTTGCGTCTCAGCTGTATTTGATTCATTTGTGTTATTAATATATGGCATCTCCATGCAATCTTATTGCCATGGAGATTCATTTGTGATATATTGGTTACTTGTTCATAGTTGCACGCTCAAGAGGTATAGGAATGGATTAATCTTGCCATGGAGATTACTCTTTAACTGTATGTTAATAAAGCTTTAACCAGGAGAGAAATAACAAAGTAAATCTAAGCCTCCAATACACTGCAGGGTTTCATCATTACACAGCATTTACTTTTAACTCCTCAGTTGGTCAAATCAAAAGAAGTAGCAACATGGGGGAGAGGCTAACAGTAGCATGAAAACAAGTAGAAATGACCCAGTTCTCTCATTTTGGGCTCTTCTTCCACAGGCCACTCATCCTCCTCAGCACACTGCCGTTGTTCTTCTTCTTGGGTGATTCATCATCCAAGTCATCGGAGAACGGCGAGCTCATGAGCTTGCCCCCGATCGAGTTGTAGCCTGAATCCATTGACCCAGTTCTCTCCATGAATTTTCCATTGTTTCCAGTAGTAGTAGTAGTAGTAGTGAGAGCAGCTGCTGCAGCTTCAGCTGCCTTCCTCCATTGATCTGATTGCACCCTGAGTCTCCTCAATTCGGTTTCCATCTCTGAATTCATAGCTTGAGCTGCATCTAGCTGCTCTGCCACCCTCGCCGCCCTCCGGCTGCTCTTATCCACCTCCTCCGTGACGCTTCCAAGCCTCATCCGCACTTCTTGCTCCGCTGCCTTGGCTAGCTCTAGCTCAGCCACCGCCTCTTCATACTTTTCGTGGCTCTCCATCTCCTTCTTCCCTATCTCGGCTTTCAGCATCTCGTTCTCGTCCAAGATGCTCTGTAACTCGTTCTCCTTGTCCATGAGATTTGCCTTTAGTTCCGCTATGTCGGTAATAGACTTCATTAAATTCGTCTCTAATTCAGACACTGTTTGGTTCATCGATGGGTCTTTACTCGAAGCTGCTATCCCATCAAGTTCAAGCTGCTTCTCAGCTAGCCTTGCCTTCAGTTCAGCAAGCTCTGCATTTTTGTTATTCAATTCAAGTTCAAGCTTGGATTCTTTTAGTCCAGACTCCATCTTGAAGCTCTCCAGCATTTCATTAGCTGTCCGAATCTTCATGGCATTTTGAGTTTGTTCCTCCCTATGCTTAGCCACTGCCGATCTCAGTTTCTCTATCTCTATCTCCATCTCCAATGAACCATTGCTAGATGTCTTCGAAGACTTCTCGGTATCAGCTTCCTCAACGACCTTCTTCGCCTCCAATTTTTTCACAATTGCCTCCAGTGATTTGATTTGAGCTTGAGACTCTTCTAACTCAGAAACTTTTGATCTCAAGGATTCTTGGAGTTTCGAGCCTTCAGAACAAAGGGATTCGATGGTGATCTTGGCCATATCCAACTGCTGCTGGCTCTCACTAACCTTTGCTCGTGCATCAGCTTCAGCCTTCTCGCTGTCTCTAAGATGAATCTTGAAGCTCTCGATTGTAGAAAGCGCTGCAGCCATGTCTTGCTTCAATGCCTGGAGCTCAGAAAATGCCTCTTCAGAATTTTTTACTTGAGCGGCCTCAGATTTAGCAGCCATTTCTAGTTGCTCCTTCAACCTCTGGATCTCAGATATGGCTGAGCCCAAGGCTGCAGAGTCAACAGAATGCTGTTTCTGAATGGCTTCAAGCTCAGATTGCCATGCGCGATCACGCTCCTGAGAGATCTTGCGTAGTTCCTGAAGACGACCTTCTTCAGCCGCAGAGAACTCAACAAGCTGCTGTTGGGAATCCTCGAGCTTCGAGGTGATGGCCTGAAGATGCTGCTTGGATTCCTCTGCTTCCTGCTGCGCTTGCTTCTTCCATGTTTCATCAGAACTTAGCTGATCCTTTGCCTTCTTCAGTTCCTCTTGGAGCTGACTGACCTGGGATTCCAACTCGGATATCCTGCTTGGACGCTTCTTCTGGAATTTATAAATTATAATGGATCAGGATGGAATGTAAGGTGATGATCTTGGCCAAGATAGGTTTAATGGCCAAAATAACTGTTTGAATCTCTAATGGAAAATAACACCTAAACAATTTTCCTGAGCAAAACTGCTAAGCAGTGAATACAGTACCCCCTGGTGACCTATGAAAAATATGTAGAGCTAAAAGAAAGGAACAACTTAGAAGCTGGAAAAAAGACTAGCTTTATGAAGAATGTCACTGCAATTTTTTAGAGCAGCATCCACCTTCATCAAAATTTGCCAAAATTATCCAATAGATAGTTCACAATCAAATTATCCAAAATTTGCCAAAATCATAAGGAGTATCAGAATTTTTCACTAATGATTTCAAGTTTCGAGCAGATGTCATCTCAAATGATGCAACGATAAAGAAAAATGTAATTCATCTTTTTTGTTATTACCTCGGTCACTGGGCTTCTAGGTGATCGACGCTGGATGACCTTAGGACTCCTTTCAGTAGGTGTCTTTGTGGGAGTAATTCCAGGAGAGTCAGATTCATTTCCTCCTGTCTTACTCACACGAGCTTTTCTAGGGGTAGCTAAAGATGTCTTCTGAGGAACGTCTGATGATCCATTCCTGCTGCATCAAATGATATATGCTAAAGATGATATCAAATTCAGAAGAAAAACAAACAAAGAAAAAACTATCGAGGGATCAATACGAAAATATGGTAGGGCATTCTATCAATTGTCAGAATAAAAACACTTATGAGCATATCTTTTGGTCTAGTACAATTGATCATTCAAGATACTGCCATACTGGAAGTTAGTATCAGAAAATAAAACGAACTTGATTACCTATCAAAAATTGTAACCAAAAAGTAAGAGAATGGACCAGTTAATCACACATTAGAGAAACATAGCAAGAGCGCAACACCCCACAACTTCCGTGCTTTCATTGTAATCTATGTAGTTTGCGAACTAGACATTAATCTGAGTTCATACTAATCAACAAGACAACAGCTTGATCACAAAGGTATACCATCATATATCTACAGTCTATCACTACAAACTTCCATCTTTCATTAATCACCTTCTTATTTTTAAACTCTGGATTGCATATATACGAATCACCACTCCCTTCTTTATTGTGCAGTCTAACTACTAGGCCTTCTAGACTCAAATATCCTTGGACCCACTTATACAACTTGCAGCACATGAATGCAAAAAAGCTAAAAGAAAGAGCACACATAAAATTTGTCACGTTAAGAAAAAAAATGGCTGTGCCTGCTTACAAACAAAATAAAAGGCAAAAAAAAAGGACAAGGTTAAATCAGATGGGAAAAAAAACCCACAACTTGCTCATTAGAAAACCAAGAGAGGAATCTCATAAATAACAAAAGGTAAATATGATCGTCTACTATTATCAGACTTCTATACACCCAGTAAAGCATCTTAGTATCTAACTTCACCAATGCCCAGGCCATCTCTCTAATGAGAAGATCAGACAAACCCCACAGGGCCAGTAGCAGTCACACATGGGAGGAACTAACCCTTCTACAGACAAGGAAACAAGTGGGTCTCCTGTGCCTCATCTATTACATTCAATACAAACAAAGCACCTCTTGGATACCATGCCCACCACTGCAGCATACAAACTAAAACCAAAGTATTAAAGCACAACACTACAAGCAGAAACCAACCTGGTCTTCGGTGTCTGCATACTTAGCTTGCTAAGTAAATCTTTCTCCACTTGCTAACCTGCAGTAGTAAATAAGAGAAAAAGTCAAATAACATAGAGGGGGAGAGAGAAAGAGGGATCATCTGAGTTCATTGGTTTTATTGTAGCATGTGTATTAATAAATACATGCATCAGGATCACATTGATAGAGTATCCAAAGCAATGAAATAAAACCCATTCATTTTGTTTCCATGGTAAGTTAAAAGTGAAAAAGGAGAGAGTTTTGCTTCTTTTCCTTTTGCTCAAATTAAATACTGTCCTGCAACTCGTACTCTGATAGAGAATCCAGCATTGCCACTACCCAACGGTTCAAATTGGTGAAAGGAATCCAGTAAGAAAAGAAGGACCAACCATCCTCAAGAACACAACACAAGAGATCTTTGAATCACGAAAATGCCCTCTATTCTGCTATAACGAGGGCAGGGATATAAGGGTGGTTTGGTCATTATGGTAGGAGAGAACAATAAAATGGGTGCCCTCTTATAGAAAAAGGAGGGTCAAAGCAGCAAAGACTGCAGAACTGCACAATTCCTGAGGAGTCACATTGATAAATAATAATAACTCCTATTGGGTAATAGGGGCTATTATTTATAAGATAAAAGAAGCAGTTCAAATGGAACAACAAAAAGATAAGGAAGCAAAAGCATTGATGAAGAAGGATCAACTGTTTCCAAGTAAAAATTTCTCATCTGCGAGCACCCATGCGAGGCAAATCTATGAGAACAAGTGGAAAAACAAAGCTTAGATAAAAGAGAGACAGATCGAAACCAAGAAGAGAGATATATGAAAACATTATTCACATTCTTAAATGGAAGGAAACCAATTTTTGAAATCGTCCAAAGAAGCTTCTTTTATGATTTATTTCCAAATATCCTAAGATCGGAAAGCACGGGAAGAGAGGAAAGCAGGAGCGATGGCATTATCATTTTAAACTCGTTATAAAGCCTCTTTGATCGAAGCCAACATCACAATGAGATGAAAAGAAACCCAAAAAAAAGCTCCCAACTTTGCCACCTTTCCCGTCTTTCTTCTTCTCGTCTAAGATAAAGATCGCAACTTGCTCACATTTCCATCAAAGACAAAGATCGCATCCTAGCCATTTTCCTCTTCACTCTCTCTTCCAAAACACAGGAACACACACACACACACACAGCGAAAGTGGGAGCGAGCGAAGAAAAACAAATGCTACCAACTCACCCTTGTACTGCTTTGGATTCTTCTTCTTCCCTTTCTACTACTACTACTACTACTACTACTACTACCACCACCTCCTCCACTTCTACTTGTTCGCAGTTTCCGATACGTTTCTCTCCCACTCCGCTTCAGTTTTCGGAGTAAATGGTGGAAGAGTGGGGGCAAAGCATGAGAATTTTATATCAAAAAGAAAGGCACTAGGGTTTGTCTCGAGAGCTCTAAATAAATAAAGGTTGAAAACAAACGAAGAGGTAAATAGATTTTGTCGCCACCCAGTTTAAGACTTAACCGTATTGTATTCTTGCGCTGCGTCCGAGATTTGAATACACGAACAAAGGTAGCTCTTTGAAACCGTTGGCCACTCACTGGCTTTAATCAACTGGGAAAGATTACCTTTGTTTTATAGTCAATAACTCTTTTTGAGTAATGCCACTTATAATAGTTAATCTGATAATTAATTACTCGGTTTGGTGGTTAAGCACATAAGTAACCACATAATTAGGGCTGTCAAAATAATTGAAAGCTCCCCTCCATCAAGCTCGACTAAAAAATAAGTTTACCCTTCAAAATAGTTTATCATGAGCCAACTAACTAACTATATATATATATATGTTTTATATTTCTATTATATTTTAAAATTTATTTAAATGGATTATAGTTTTAAATTTTGATCATGTCATATCTTTTTTAAATACATGAAAATTTCTATTAGTTTATAGTTTTATAATTGAATTAGATTGTCTTTTAAATTTGATTCAAGACTAAATTAAATTTAATTAGGCTCAAATTAGTTTAGACTTAAAATTACTCACTAATTTAGACACTAAATTATTTTTAATTCGAACTTGATCATACTCAATTACACTCCTACTTGACATAATCGAGTTTTTCTTGTGCCCAAATGCACCCTTTCTATCTCACCTTATATCAACTATAATAGGAAAGAAAACTCATATCTTTTGGATTGAGAGTAACAGTTCTGGGTGACAGCTAAATAGTAAATGTAACAGAGTATCTCTTGAGTCCAAGTGAGGACTTCCTCAAAAGCTGGGACTTACCAACCAAATCCACACCACACTGATCCATCCAATGTAGGCTGCTTGGCTTTACCTCTGAAGAGTTCAGAAGCACTCATCAAGGAATCCAAACTTCTACATCAGAGGAAAGCTGAGAAGACGATGACTCAGGACAAGATGAATTATGGTTTGATAAAAAGGATTCTTATATTGAAAGAAAAGAAAAGGAAAAGGAAACATTGTTTCTGAATTAATTACTTGAGATGATGGGACTAGGATGGAGTCCACTGGTGTCTTCAAGCTTTTTAAGAGGGACCAAAAAGGAAAAGTAATTGAGAGGAAGCGTGCGGAATTAAAAGGCTTAGGTTGGGTTAGGAGGTGACTTGATTTGTAATGAAAGCAACCATTCATACCTTATGATTTTTTATTAAAGAGTTGGAAAGGATTAAGCTTGCGTGATAAAAAAAAGGGAGAAGTAACTTTTACATAAAAGTTGTGCTGTCTTTTTGTCCAAAAACAATGCCAACATCTTAAAGCAGGGGTTGGATAACCACCTGTTCATGAATTTTATTTTGGAGAATCCTTGATGTTCTCCACTTGACATATGAAGTTGATTTATACAACCTAGCTGCAACCACTCGCCATATTGAAAAACATAGGTACCTTGAATTATTACTACATTGGAACAATGTTCTTATTATCTTGTACAATATGTATGATTTACATTCACAAGCATCAGTATGATAAAATTATACATGAGCCAAACTAAACAAATCCTACGAGACTCCCTGAGTTGTACCAATGGATCATAAACCAAAACTGTATCATCAGCAAATGTACAAGTTCTTTTACTATCAAATTCCTGAACATGTTCGCGATGATCTTTAGCAGATTACGCAGTCTCTAGGATCTGCATTTGAACCTTCTTCAGAATCCCCATCGGCACCTGTAAATCCTAGCAAGAAGGCCTCTCTTTGATCTTCCTCATCATCACTTTCGGTATCTATGCTTGAGAGTCTACGCTCAACATAAGCCGTAGGTTGTCTTCGCTGCAACCTCAAAACATGCATGATAATATCAGGAGAGAGTGTTACTTGTGCACGAGCCTCTCTACCACGCTTGTTAGCAGCCATTATCTGTCACAAGCAAGTACAAAGTGAGAATTATGGTATGTTACTACAATATTACTAAACTCCAATCTATAAACATCACTAGCAACCTCTTTGGCATTTTTGGGCAGTGAAGCCAACTTTTTGGCTGTAGGAATCCAGATCTTCACATTTTTATCAAATCCACTAGTAGCAAGGAAAGGAAAATAAGGATGCGGTTCGACAGAATTTACTATGTGCTTGTCGCCAACCATCATACATACAAGTTCTCCTCCATTCTTCTTCCATATGTAAATATGGCCACAATCTGACCCACTTACAACATACTCATCATTGGGTCCAAAGAAGCTGACCCCTTTCACTGTCTGTGAATTTCTATGACCAGAATATACCTGTGACTGATCAAGCTTTTGCAAATTCTCAGCTGGGCCTGTTCTGGACCAAGGATTTGGACCGAGATCCATGTCTTTCTGAAATAGGTAGGCAAGCTCATCATTGTATGAGACGAGCAACTCGCTTGCTTTGGAGTATGCAACCCCAGTAATGTGGATGTTGTCAGAGCCAGTCAGATGTTTAGGACAGAAAGTACTGACAAGTTGATCTGAATTACTGGATGCATCCCGCTGGTAGTTCCTTATGTCGTAGACACGTGCATATTCATCAGATCCTCCGACCGAAAAATAATTAGGGTTGCGTGGGTCTATGACGATAGCATTCAGTCGTACAGGCTGTTTGTTGTTTGAGAATGAAGAGCAGATGAAAAGCTTGGTGGAGCGGTCACTCCGTAAATCAAACTGTAAGACAAAATTTCAAATTCTGCAACAATAGATAAGTGATTAAAAGAGTAACAGAAAATGGAGAAGATGGCATACATGTTGTACCAAGCCATCCTCGCCACAGCTGTAAAATATGTGAGGGCTTCCTGGTTCAATGGCAAGCTTGTGTACACGGCCAAGATGTGTACCAAGCTCCTTGGTAGAGACATCACCATTGTCCGTGATTTGGCCAACTCTCACCTAAGTGAAGAAAAAATTCATAAATTAAAATTCAATAATCTTCATCTTCACAATTACAAAGAAACCAACAGGATTAATGCTTTCAACTTAGACTTCCTCTTCGTTTCTTTTCTTGTTATAAAATGTTGTTTAAGTTAAAACTTAAAAGTCACTTGTTAGTTGACAGCAACTGAATTTGTTTTCACAATTTCAAATAACCAAAAAGAGCTAAGGCATAACAATCCTGAGATTTATTTAATAGGCCTAAAGAAAATTTGGTTGAGGAATATGATGATACATTATATGGCCTGCAAGAGCAAGCAATATTCAATTTCAGATCTAACCATCTGCAATAAAATTCAAATATATAGGTAAGTAAAGGCACTCAAGTGTACAATGTTAAATTAGGAGAATACCTTGGATAATAATTGGTGAGGAATTACTTCGAATTTGGATAGCTTTGTCATATCTAGCTACTCATGGAGTGAATAAGAACAAGAGAGAACCTAATTGTTAGTAGAACCTTGATGTCTTAATGTGTTATCTTCATTTTAAGGAACTGAATAGGAATCACAAGTCCAGACTACCTAAGAACAGGACTCCATAGTCCATACACTTGTATTCACTTCCACATATAAATATACCAACAAGACTATATATCCCTAGTCACAAGTACTATGCACCACCTCATTCTTGCCAGGATAAAAATAGCAAGATAAGCAAGTAGGAATTCCATATGCAGTTCTACATATTCACTGTGTGAAAAAATGACTTAAAGGGTTGCTACCTGGCCATCTGCAGCAGAAGATATTATTGTCCGATCATCAGTGAATGGCATAATCCGAGCCTGGAAAACGTTCTCTAAATGACCAGAAGGATATGAAAGCTTCTTAGTTTTGGCTTCCCAGTTCCAAATTATGATGTCCCTGTCATCAGAACCAGAAACGAGGAGGTCTCCACCAGGGTTGAAATAAACAGTATTTACACACCCCTTATGGCCATGTAACTTCCCATATAGATTCATCCTCCTCGCAAGGGCCTGTTTATATATAACGACAAAGTAATAAGCAATTAAGATCAATACGAGAGTAGTTGTTTCAAATTTTCCTTCACATAGTGTGACCAACTATAATTCTACAATTTGGCTATTTTCCAAACTCACCCTATAGGATGCATTTAGTTGCACGATAACAATAGTAGCCTAGTAGGTATAACTTTGTTATCCCAAGGTTGGAACCAAAATTATTCAAAATTTTCCTTTGTTCTAATGCTTCATCTAATACAGTGAAAGTTAGCGAAACTGACTCGAAATGCCATCTTTGTTCATATATGCCCAACTAAACAACATTTACCTCAACTTTGTTCTGAAGGTTGGGAATTGCTATTTTGTGGAATTTTGAACCCAATCATCCCTAAGAAAATATGCCCAAATCCCAACCTTCAGAACAAAGTTCTTTATCCACAACAAAGACTTACTAAACTATGTAATTGGGCGAAATTTCTGATTGCGCATCAGCTGGTGCATGACAAATTGACACAAAGCTTTGTTGCAAAACAGCAAATACTCCAATAACTAAGCTACTTATGATTCGGGGAAAAGATAATTGAGAAAAGAAGACCTCCGAGCCGCCGATTTGGCGAACAAAAGTTCGGGGCTGAGATGACCCGAGCTCCCTTTGCTTGATCTCAGAGAACCCACTTATTGAACCCCTCGAATGCTTCTCCATCTTTCTTTATTTCAATCTATAATCTAATATGAGAGAAGGGAGGCGGAGATAGGAGGAGAGGAGGTCATGCGATTCGCCCCCATGGAAGAAGAAGAGAAAGAAGAGAGTGGCGCTAGGGGGGGGGTTATTGTAACGGTGATAGTATGACTGTAGCGCCTGTAGAAGTCTGCGAAGACTTCGAATACAATGCCGAGTTTTTGTTCGGCCCAAAATCTATATAATAATATATATTTGGGTTAATGTTTAAAAACTCTTGAGTACTTTGCTAAATGTTGAATTAAAAAAAATACATAGTTGATCATACAAGATGTTGAATTAAAATATACTCAGCAGTGACAAAATCGTAAAAGATTTGATAAGTTATTCTAAGCATCTAAAATAATATTAATATAATTTTAAATAATACATATACATACATATATATATATATATATATATATATATATATATATATATGTTCAATATTGTTATATCTTTTAATTATTTATAATTTTATATCTTTAATTTTACTCTTTAGTTTAGTTAAATATAATAAAAATAATAATGATCATATTGAATTAAGTACTTAACTTAAAACTATATAATAGTTTTATAAAATTAAACCAAACTTAATTTTTCACTTTTCTTTGTTAGACACTTTCTGAGAATATAGCCCAAATAATCTGAATTATATGTAAATGATGGGGAGAAAATAATAAATAAATAAAAATAGTCAATAGTAAATAATAAAGTTATTCCACGTGTACTCAACTCAAATATTATCTACTCGATTTAAAATAATACACAAAGCCAAATATCATCGATTCTACTTTTCGAATAAAATATTTCACGAAATTTTAAGCTTCTTCTACCGATTGTGCTTCTCACGGGCTATATATAAAAAATGACCCACTAACTAACTTCTCGCTCCAATCATTGTCATGAGCTCGTCTCCTCCCTTCTACTCTTTTTTCTTCAAACTCTTTTCTAGAAAAAATTTATGATAAGAGTGAGAGTTTTGCTCCTTACTATTGCTAAGATTTTTCTCTTTACCACTTCTTTAATCGTGACAGTGTATGATTGTTGGTAGCTTTTCTAGATTGCTATTTTATATGTATTCATTTTAATTAATTAGTCTCTTTCTTTTATACATGTGTTTGACTTGTTACATGTATTTTTTTATAGATTTTATTTATTTTAAAATAAAATAAATTATTTTTTATGTGATATAAAATGAAAAAAATTATAAAAATAATAATGTTTAGAGTAAATTAGTAATTGAGTTAGTGCGTAATAAAAAAATATAATTTTAGAATAGGATTATTATAATATTTAATTATAATTTAAGAATAAATATTTTGTATTTTTAGAATAAAATAAGGATTATTCTTGAAGTCAAATAGCTAATTACCAGAGTTTGTATAATACTTTTAATCTGAAAGAAACAGCATTAGTCTAAAGAAAAATTTTCCGCTCGAATTATGGCGGTGAGATTCTCCGGCGCTCGAAACTGAATTCGAACTCACGACTACAATCACCTCCCCGTGAGCATAAACATCGTCCCACCACCCCTCCGAACGGGTGATTCATACCTATCAACGTCCAAATTGCGAGTTACCTGGTTCATATCGGATCCATTCGTGGATCCGAGTCATCACCCGAAACCGACCGTAGCGGTAACGTTACAGAGCGGTGCACGTAGTCCGCCTTCTATATTTTATCCCCAAATGAAACGTAATCGAAACCCTTGGCCCTTGCCGTGGTTACGTTCGTTTTCGGCATCTCCTTCTGCTACAGGGCGAACCGCAAGAAATCCAGGTGCGCCGTCGCTTCCTTTAATGGCTAAATCCATCTCTCGTAGCTCCAAAGGATTCTAGGGCTTCGTCTTCCTCCTCTCTATCCCTCTCTCTCTCTCTTCTCCGAGAGATTTGTTGGTGTTTGTTGCGTCCTTTAAAGGATTCCTAGGGTTCCGTTGCCTTATGTCTTCGGATCGTTCGGAGAAGGAGGAAGCGGTGCCCTCCCGTGGCCTCGACCTCAACTCCTTCGCCGACGCTGGGGCCGCGGGTGAGAAGTCCGACGAGCCCTTCTCCGCCGCAGCTGCCGAAACCCTAGCTGAGGACCCGGTCGGAGGTGCTTCGAGAACCCCTGCTTTCGATAGAAATGGTGGAATTAAGGACGGCGGTGGTGATGATGTCACAAAGAAGATTGAGAAAGATACGAACTTGGTTGATGGGAGTAATGTAACAAAAGAAGAAGATGAGGAGGGGGACAAGAGAGTGGTTATCGGAAAGCATGAACCTTCCAAGAGACGAGGAAGGCCAAAGAAAGATGATTCTGCAGCTGAGAACGTTCAGCATCCCACCAACTCCACGCCATTTCAAGACGAGAAGAGGGATGCTTTCGCTGTTTCGGATTTGGTGTGGGGTAAAGTTAGGAGCCATCCTTGGTGGCCCGGCCAGATCTTTGATCCTTCCGATGCCTCCGACTTGGCTTTAAAGCATCAGAAGAAGGAGCACTTGCTTGTGGCATACTTTGGCGACAAAACTTTTGCATGGAACGATGAATCGATGCTGAAGCCTTTTCAATCACACTTCTCGCAGATGGAGAAGCAGAGCAGCACGGACGCTTTTCTTACTGCTGTGAATGTATCTTTGAAGGAGGTCTCCCGGCGTGTGGAGTTAGCGTTGTCAGATAGACGCTTTGTTGATGAAGATCTTAAGTACCAGAAAGTTGAGAATTCTGGTATCAGGGGAGAAACATATAGCCCTGTAGTTAATAATTCCTTTATTGTACGCTCTTTCCAGCCTGAGAGGTTCCTCGACTATATTAGGGATTTAGGTCAAGTGCCTATGGAAGGGGCTGACAGATTGGAGCTTGTGATAGCTAAGGCTCATTTGAGGGCTTTTAATCGCTCAAGGGGTTATCCTGATCTTCCCGAATTTCTTATTGGTGGAGGACTGGAAGATGAAGCTGTTATTTCACCTGCCAAGAAGAACGGTTCAGAAAAGGGTTTAGCCGATTCCTCAGCTGGAGTAGCATTGGATTTTGCATCTGGAAAGGGGAAATCAAGAGGTCGAGAGATCCCAGTTAGCAAAAAGAAACATATTTCAGAGGATGGTAGGAAGAAGAAGAGACTATCTGAACTAATGGAAGAGGAAGATGTTCCTCTTTCTGTGTTTGGCCGTAAAAGTGGGTCTGGAGTAAGAAATTTGTCAGGTTTATCAGGCCAGAAACATAAGAATGTTGACTCTGCTTCTATTGCATCACGGAAGAGTAAGAAGAAAAAACTTGACTCACTGGGTGATGTTAAACCAGAGTCAGAATCTCCAGCACATAAAAGATTTTCCAAGGTGGGAGAATGCATGCGTCGAGCAGCAGGGCAGCTGTCGCAGTCACCCTCTATTCTCAAAAGTAATGGTAAAACATATCAAGGGAGCCCATTAGATTTAAAAAAAGATGATGTTGATGACCCTCATACTCATGTGGAGACTCCAAATGTAAAAGGAAGCACCTTAAAGGAGTATTCTTCCCCTAGTGAGATGCTGTCACAGCTTTGTTTAGCTGCAAGGGATCCTATGAAGGGATATAGTTTTCTGACTATGATAGTTGATTTCTTCACTGATTTTAAGGCCTCATTTGCTTCCAAGGATACGGCGCTATCTAATGTGGTGGGAGGTAAGAGTGGTAGGAAAAAATCAGCAAACACAAAGTCGGTTTCTTTGGAAGGGTCCTCACCTGATCACATGCAGGATTCTTATTGGTCTGATGTTAGCAGCGAGAGTCCTGAAAAAGAACAGGTATCCAGTGGAAGCAAAAGGAACCAAGGGTTTAAGATTCAAAGGGAGAAGGTGGAGGAAAAGGGGTCTCCAGAGGAGTCATCAGTCCCGAGATTGGATACTGCAGAGCAATTGCAGGGTGATTCTGCGAGTGCCAATGGTGGGAAGGAACTGAAAGTGGAGACTTTGTGCAATTTGGAAGAGGAACTGGAAGAGTGCATGCCAACTGCACTAATTTTGAACTTTAATGAATCAGATGCTCTTCCATCTGAAGGTGATCTCATTAAAATTTTCAGTCGTTATGGGCCTCTCAAGGAAGAAGAAACAGAAGTTCTGAAAAAGGCAAGTCGCGCTAAAGTTGTTTTCAAGAGGCGTGTTGATGCGGAAGTAGCTTTCAGCAGTGCAGGGAAGTTTAGCATCTTTGGGCCAGCACTTATCAGTTACCGTCTTAGCTACTTGCCATCAACACCAAGAGCATCTTCCTTATGTCCATCACAAGGCAAAAAGGACTCTCTGCTTGTTGAAGGTGACCGTTCGGAAATTCTATGTACTTGTATATCATCTTTTACCTGCTTTTGGTGCTTCAATATGTAACTTTTGTTTCTTTTTCTTAATGGAAGGGTGTTTTTTTCCTTGTAGCTCAAGATAATGCAAAGCCCGTGCATGATGAGCCACTAGGAAATGGGTCATCGGATTGAGTTGTTGAGTTAGGTAAGCAACTTTTAGGACTTTCAGTATCAATAGACTTGTTAATTTAGCTGACCAAAACTGGTAGAATCTGTCATTTGTACTTTTCTGTCTTTTCCCCTAGTTACATTTTACTTGTTTTGTAGGTTAGGATTGTTATGCTGCAGAGCTGTATATACGAATATTGTAAAAAGCTGTAAGTTGTTTCAATTAAATTATCTTGTTGACTTGCCAGATTTTGAAATGGCATTTCCATCTAGTATGGGTACATGTTTTATGTGTGCTTTGAGGTTGATATTTAGTTTGTAAAATCTGAATTTTGTTTAAGTACTTTAAGTGAGGTTAAAATTATTCGACTTTTTTATTAACTGCACAACTTTGGGTCACATTGATTTTAATATTTATCAAAATACTAGTCTAAAGTTACAAAACTCTCTATTGATCGATCCACATAATAGAATGTATTGTTATCTTATATCAATTAGACTAAATTGGTTGAGTATAATGATTCTTTCCAATGAAAAAATAAACTCACAGAGTATTTTAGACAGTAGAACTTCTGTAAATTAAACGATTGGAATAATACTATACTGATTTTCTATAACAAGTATTTTTCATGCATTCAATGTATCCAAAAATAACAATCAATAATATAGATAATAAATCAATATGGAAATATTGAATAATGTATGCAGATGAATGCACTGTGTCTGTGGAGTATGAGGGTGAGTTGATGGAAAATGGAATCTCTATTAGCTCAACCCATCCTATATATAGAAAATTCCTCTTGTTTTTTTAAGGACTTTTGAAGCTAAAGATTCTACAAATAAAGTTGTAGAGGATTGTATAAATTTTTAATGCATTAAAAATTATTTTGATAAAAGTTCGTATAATAATAAAAGTTATAGCTTAAACACTAAATTTATGTCAACTTATTTTCTGTGACAACTTCAATTTAACTTTGACTTCCTGTTGGGATAACTCTTATCCTTCCAACTAAACATTTAGCAAATTTCTACAATAAGAATGAATCATTAACCGCTTGTCTCATTCAGTCTTGGCCATTGAATCTCCTCAAGTGGGAGAGATTTAGACAATGTATCAATTTGAATAAAGTTGTGACAATTTAGGGGTTGTGCTTAAACTCAAAGTTAACGGCATACATGACATAAATGTCAGAAATACTTAATTAGTATCTTATAATAATAAATTATAATTTTGCTCTATTCTTATAGAATTACTTGTTCACGTACTAATATCATAAAATTAAAAGCAAAGATATGCTTTAAAGCCTAAAACATATGAAACATTTTAGTGTCAATTTTATGTCCATCAGTTTGTTAAGTCCCTGTTTGGATGTGGTTTAGGCGTAACTTTAAACTAGTTTAGTGATCACTAAAGTGGTTTAATATCGAAACAATGATTTATCTCAAAACTTCTCTAGGGCAATCTATTTAAACCCATTCTTCTCTCTTCTCTCCTCTTTCATTCAATATTGATATTTACCAACAAATTTGACTATCATATTGCCATTGGAAAGATGTAAATTCAATTGACTTTTATTTCAATCCTTGCCCCCTCTCTTTTCTCCTCATTCATCTACTATAAAAAGTATTTTGACTATTTGATAACATTTCTTCTAAATTTACTACTTTTTTACATCACATCAATTGTAATTATGACGCTACTAAACTGGTTTGCAACAAAACACTATATTTTTCTAAACCAGTTCAAGCTACCTTATTCAAATTTAAAAAATGAGCATATTTAACTAGGTTTAGGAGTTATACCACATCCAAATCATTAAATTATTCCAGGACAGATTGTGTTAGTATACTTGTTTGTTTGATATTGTTTTTTTTTCCACACAATCTACTGGTGGGATTGCTAAGCAATCAATGCTGTCTCAATAGAGTATTGTTATTATACCATGCATTGAGTGATTTTTATTATCTCAGCCCGTACAACTTTGGATTGCTGGTAAGTGGTATAATATGCAGCTTTGATGAAACGGATATCTGCAATTCTGGAGCTCTCATGACAGTTTTAAACAAGCTCCTCCTTTTCTTGGTAAGCTGAACAAAGTTACTCAACCATGTGTACTTTACAAATTGCAAAAATAATAGTTTTGCTATTTGGATTTGGCTTAAATGTTATGTTTTCTATGACACTCTTTTATTTACTCTTTCTGAAATATCTTTGGCGTTACTTTGGTTTCTTTGTTCTATGAATCAACACATTACATGTGAGACCAGAGTTGATTCTATGCAGCCACTGAATCATGTGGCCTTTTTTTTCTTTCTATAATGTCGATTTACAGTGCTGAGAAGTAATTTTTTCTAATACACATGAAAGGAATCTAGTCCTGCATCATGGCAGTCATATGTATTGTATAATCACTAGCTATCTATCTTGACAGCAGGCCTCTTTATTGTTTAATCTGGTCGACAACTTATAGTGTTGAATGTTACTATTGAGATGCAAATGCCGTTGGATATGGAGCTGGCAGTGCTTCACTGGAACAAGTTGGTGGAACCAGAGACAGTAGCCAACACGAAGAAGTGCTGTTCTCCAAGTTGTGAAAGAGGACACTGAGTGAGAGGCATCTCAATTCTTATCGAATTGTAGCAAATTGGTTATGGTAGTGGAAAATAATTGTAATGTGTTGTAACAGCTTTCTCATCATCTTCTCAGAAATTTGGGTTCAATTTTTGTCAGACCTAAAAGCTAGAAAAGAACGAAAGGTTTTTTTTTTGTAATTATATCTTTTTGAAATCTCTTATTTATATGTATACTCTTCTCAAGTTGATATTTATATGTATTTCTCAAAGAAGTTAGTTCTTACATAATAGGCTTTGGAAATTAAAATCCTGGCTTTGTTTGGACGTGGAATAAGTACAAAGTTAAACTAGTGTAGTGAGGGCTATACTAGTTTTTAATATTCAAACTTTAGTAGTACCTAGTTTTCTCTCTTTATCTTTTATCTATTTTATATTTTATATTTACAAATAAAACTTAATTCAGATTTTATTCTTAAAAAGATAATATTTTAATTAATTATTATTTCTCTTTTTTCTTCCCCAACCATCCACTATTAATGATATCTTAGTTATTAAAAAAAATTAATTTAATATCTTAGTGAAAGATTAAAACATACTTTTCTTTTAAAATTTCTTGCATTCGTTATTGTCGAGTAAAGGCATATATGCCTAAAATACCCATTAAAAACAAAGCTTCACCCATTAGTCGAAGTTCCACGAAGGACTTGATTTGATCACCATTATTAATGCTATTATTGGATGAAGTGTGAATCTACGCTCAAATCTACCATAGACTAAGCCTCCATTTACCACGACCAGATCCACAAGCTACGCCACTCGTTTCACACTTTGTTAAATTTGCAAGTGTCGTTGCCCATCACCAACAGAGTTCTTTTTTTCTTCTTCTTCTTCTTCTTCTTTTTCCCACGAGAATTGCCTAACTTCTCCTCCATTACTAATGTCTTAGGTTCCCACTAGTAACGTGCCATAGACTACATTGATGTTGTGACCTTTAAAGGCTCCACCACTACTTGAAAGAATCCCAATAGATCATATGAAGAACATAGGCATGCAGATGCCATTGCATGGCCATCATTTCATGCCAGCTCACCTTCACAAAGTGCCATGATAAACTTGCACTTAACTACATATAACATACTTGGAAGAAGAAGAAGAAGAAGAAGAAAAGAAGATAGAAAAGATGATGATGATGATGTTGAAAGGTGATGGATGTTAATCAACTAAATTTACAGTTCCAGTCCTATCATGTCGGAAATCTTAGGCATCAACTGACAGCCCCAAGCTTTTTATATAAAAAGTTATCCTTCCAAAAGCTACCATCTTCTCTCTCTCTCTCTCTCTCTAAATTCCTCATCCTTCTACCCCTTAGCCAGTTCATGGACATATCTTAATTGTTCCTCTCTCTCCCTCTCTCTCTCCTCAGTCAAACCTTACAAACTGACCACTTTCTCAGATAATAAATAAACAAACAACCCCTCCCTCTCTCTCTAGATCTTGCTTTATTACAGTTGTCCACGTTAGAACCACTAAAGGAAGATTAGATTCCTACGTGTGAGAGATCATGTGGCCCACTTAATATTAGCTGTTGGATTTTGTTTGGCTCGATATCTACTGCGAGACACAAGGGAGGGGAGTTAGCTAAATGGTAGTGGATAATGTTCGTATCATCATACTATATTCCAGGTCTTGGAACTTTATGGCATGTCTATATGATCGAGTTCTTAAAAAAAGAAGAACTATTACGTGATTTAAGCTAGATGGAGATGGATCTTATTACTATAGTTTAACCCCCCCTTATGTTGGAACTTGAGTGATTATTGTGTTAATTAAAGGTGTAGACAAAAAATTTCCTTCTTGCATGTGTTGCCTAATAATTTAATGCCACCATGTTACCTGGTTATAATGCCTACATCCACTCTCGCCATAATATGCAATAATGGATCATACTTAAAGATATATATATATATATATATATTATTTTTTTGTGCAATCAAATTCCTAAATTTGAGTATATAAGAATTAATTATCGAGTGTTAGTTAAAATATCCTACATCTAGTTATAATATTATGCACGATTACATTATAAATAATAATTTTCTTTTCTTCCAACAAAAGAAAGAAAAAGTTATGCTCCCAAAGCTGTGCCACTGTACCGCATCTTGTCCCCCCTCTCCTGTTCTTGTTCTTCTCCACTATTAGTATTCCATTTCCTTACCATCTTCTTCAATATCCTCCTCCTCCTCTCCAACCTCTTCCACTAATTTCCAGCCGTGCCCCTCCAGAAACCAACGGCGGCGACCCAAACTCCGATGGGCCAACAGCTCGGCGACACGTCACTGACCAAGGTGTTCGTCGGGGGGCTCGCCTGGGAAACGCAGAGGGAGGCGCTCCGCGACCACTTCGAGACGTACGGCGAGATCTTGGAAGCCGTCATCATCTCCGACAAGCTCACGGGCCGATCCAAGGGCTACGGCTTCGTAAGATCTCAAACTCTCCTGCCTTTGTAGTTGGTGTACGTAAACCCCAAACCGTGGGAATTTTTCCCCGATGAGTCGTTTAGGGTAATCTACGGGTGGGTGCGCGCCGTCGCAGGTGACCTTCAAGGAGGCGGAGGCGGCGAGGAAGGCATGCGACGACCCGACTCCGGTGATCAACGGCCGCCGCGCGAACTGCAACCTCGCGTCGCTCGGCGCGAAGGCGAGGCCCCGATACTCGCCGCAGAATGGTTGGGGTTTTACTCTTTTGTCCTCGGCTTTGGGCGTAAGTGGCAACTTTCTCTAATATTTTCTTTTACTTTGGTAAAAAAAAAAAAGGGCCGGCCGTTGGCTCGAGAGCGGTGACATCAGGGGGGCCTCCGGCGCCGGCGCCGTGGTATTACCATCCGACCGGTACACCACCGTCTCCTGTTCCATTACGCCACCACTACCCCGGAGTAGTGCCCTTCTACCCCGCCGCTTACGGGTACGGATTCTTGACCCTCTCCTCCGTTTCCCCCGTTCCGTTTGAGATCCAGTAGTGTGGGGCCCGGCCACGTGGACTACAGGCTGTGGTTGTGCGGTCGAGCACGTGGGAGGGATGCCAAGATGCAGCCTTTACTTACTAACTGTTCGTTTGCTTAATTTCGTTTCAGATACTCCCCGAGCTATGTGACAGACTTGGGCTACAGCGCGGTAATCTCGAATCCTAAACTCTTCCCTTTGTTACTTCTATTACTTTAAAAAAAGAAAAGGAGAAAGAGCTCAGTTCTTCTCATTATTTCACTACTATTGTTTCATAATTTGATTCCTTTTTGCTTTCCAAAGACAAGCTTTCAAGAATTCTCATATCATTTTCATGATAAGTAGTGTAAGATTGTTAAGAGTATTTGAGATTGCTCATTAAGAATGCCATCCATGGTGGTGATCTCTTTTGATATGATAGCAGAAGGTAAGCCTAAGCCACTCAGCTGGGGGAGGGCAATTCTCTTACCCAGGGCAAGGTGGAATGGTTGCAACCAATGCAATGCTGCCTGTGTATCCTTTCTACCACTACCAACATCGCCATTCGCATGGCATGGGGATCCCTGCACACTTCTTCCCTCCGACTACTGCCGCCATTCCTACCGTCGTCTCCAAGCCTACTGCAGTGCCTCCAGCAGCAGGTGCTCTGAAAATTTTGCATAGCTAATCCTTCCTATTAGGTAGTTATAGCTTGTTCTCTTTATTATGCACCCAACTTTTCAAAATAAGAATTTATAAGGTCTTATCTTCATAGATTTCATTTAAAAGTTGTGCATATGCATATAAATCAACTGTGTGTTGCAGAATTCAGCTGTTTCTCTGAACAAAGAAGCCTAGCTTACTATCAGAGTATAGGATTTAGTGGTTAGAATCTTAGGATTTCTAGTTCTTATGGAAAACCTATGTGACTGGAGTGATTGATTTCTGATAAGTTCATCTACAAGGATTTGTTGAGACTATGAGATAATTTTCCACAAGCATGTAATGAACTCTTCATAAATTGCTGTCAATAACTTATAGTTTAGGACTATTTATACAAATCATTTGACTTGTGACACTAATCTGCAAACAGTTTGTGTGGCAGTGGAACCAGTCACAGGATGCAGCTGAATAATTCAAAGAGAGGAGGCTTTTAAGTTGGTCCATTAAACAAACAGCTGCACATCTGAGGAAGAGTTCCTTCATTTTATTCCAATTAGATCTATTGAATTCTTTTATCCTCTAACCTGCATCATAAAGATGCTCATCTGTAACAAAGGCATTGTGATCCGTTTACCAAAATATTTCATGGTAAGCTCTTAATGGCTGTAGTGGAGCTGGTCTGTAGAACATATGAGCTCAAATATTATTATCATTATGTTCTTAACTGAAGTTTAATGACTCCATATGAAGATAACCTACATACATATATTTTCAACAATATAGCTGGAAGTAGGTAATAATTTAAGAAGGACATTAACTAATCTTAATCAAGAATGGGAATTAGGACTTGAGAGGCACTCAACAACCTTATGTGCCTTTCACTGTTGTCTTTTCTTGGAGAGTGATATGCACAGCTACCCCTTTGACAATTTCTGCCAGTCCTATGACAAGTTGCCATGGATATGTCACAGTTTTAAAGAAAAATGAGGCCAATATCTTGGTATTATTTGTTTGTGTAATTAAAGACATTATTATTATTATAATTATCTTGGTAGCTTATATTTGTTTGTAAAAGATTAGCCAATATATGTACAAGCAATTAGCTGTGTTCTTTTGTTTGCTAGCCTAAGACAAGAATGAAAATAGTAAAGGTGACAGCAGATAAGTCCACATCCACTGTGAAACTTTAGCCTGTTACTACTATTTCCTTAAATTTTGGGATGTGAATTTAAATCAAATTCTTTGGAATATCCATCCCTTGTGACCATCTTAATTTTTGGTGGGAAGAAACTAGAGATTAATAAATGATTAGGTAGGCTATCATATCAATAAGAAGCAAATCAAAGATGCCTACTTCATCATATACTTTGTATTCCAACAATATTTGGGGGAAAAACTGTAAATAAAAAGTTATGAATTATAGATCATTAAAATTTGTGGGATATATTCTAAGAAGCATTACTAGTTAACCATTTACAATTTAGGTAGATTAAAAGATAATTTTTGGTCCTCAAATGCAAAAAAATTTTAAAAAAAATAGAGAAGGAAAATCATCCTATTGTAAAATATAAAACTAAGTGGATTTTTAGCACAAATTACACAATTTCAGGGTGTAAAATGATATTTAATCAAAGTCCTAAAAGAGTAATGGAGTATAAATCAAATCCCCCCAATTTCCTGGCTCCAAGAGCTACGCCTCTCTCTCTCTCTCTCTCTCTCTCTCTCTCTAACCCCACCTCCATTTCTCCATCTTCACCCAATCTACCCTCCAGATCCGATCCTCCTCCCCCCAAATGCTCCTCCTCTCCCACCCCAAAACCCTAGCCCTAATCCCAACCATAACCGAGCCCAATCCCGATCCCGTCTCCGCCTTGTAGATAGGATCCGAAGCCAGACCGAGTGAGGAAGATGAGCACGAAGGCCCTCTCCTCCTCGCCGTCGCCGACGACCGGCCGCCTCTTCACCTTCGGTCTCGTGGCGTCGTGGTACTCCTCCAACATTGGCGTCCTCCTCCTCAACAAGTACTTGCTCTCCAACTACGGCTTCAAGTACCCAATCTTCCTCACCATGTGCCACATGACCGCGTGCTCGCTTCTCAGCTACGTAGCCATTGCTTGGCTCAAGGTCGTACCGATGCAGGCGGTGAGATCTCGGCTCCAGTTCTTGAAGATCTCGGCGCTTAGCCTCGTCTTCTGTGGATCCGTCGTTAGCGGGAACATCTCGCTCCGGTACCTTCCCGTGTCGTTCAACCAAGCGGTGGGGGCCACCACGCCCTTCTTCACCGCCGTGTTCGCTTACCTCATGACCGTCAAGCGCGAGGCGTGGATCACGTACGTGACGCTTATCCCGGTCGTCACCGGCGTCATCATCGCAAGCGGGGTTAGTTTCTCTCTTTAGTTCTTTTCTTTTCCATTTTCTTTCGCTTAGTTTGATTAGATCTGTTGTTTCTTGGTTTTGGTTGGATTAGATTTCGTAATCTTGTGTTATGCTATGGATCTGCTAGCCTTCCGATAGATTTTAGATGCAAAAAATGTCTTGTTTCGATTGTGCTGAAATTAGAGGAGTAGATCGTGGAGTAATTAAGCAATCCAGTTAATTTGATTTCTATAACAGCCAGTCGGTGCCAGCATTTAAAACTGTAGAAGCATTTATGTGATCAAATTAATGCTGCTAGGTTTGCTGAGTGGATTGCTTGGATCGGAGAGCTTGTAAAAACTTTAGGTCTGTTGAAGGATTTGTAATTGAATTGAGGTAATTTATTATCAGTTTGCATCTTAGTCTGGATGCAGTTTCTTATGTCAAACATTGAGGGGATAGTGTACAATTTATAGATAGCTCTCATTTGGCTTATAGATTACACTTCTATTTTTGGCAAGAATATTACATTATTCATGGAGCATAGGAATTTGTGACCGTGTCAAGGGGTAGTTGTCTTATTTAAAGGGGTAGTAGCTGTCATATTAAGTATGTATTTGTGTATCTTGAACTAAGGTTAATTGGGTTGCTTAATGAAATTGAATTGCATAGTATGTTTCCAATTATTTGTTTGAAGCCAGTAAAGGGGAATAGAAGTACCATAGTTATCGTTTATTAAAATCAGATTGGACATTAACCCAGTTAAAGGTCGCGTCACTAGTTCAACCAGTTGGTCGTGCTGGTGGTTTATTTAGAAAATTTTAAATATTTAAATAATATATTTGCACTTCTAAATAATTATAAAAACAATTTAATTGTATTTATTCCATTATTTACTCATTTATAACTAATATTTAGGTTTCTAATTCATCAAATCATATGACGAGTACAAAATCAAATCTTAAATACAATTTTAGTTTTTTAAAATATATTTATTTTAATTTTAGGAGCAAAATAACCCTTAGGGTAAATAATAGAATAGTTGAATATTAATGATACTTTGGTAGTTTAAAGAAAACGAATAACCCAATCGGTTTTTAGAAACCCATCTGGGTCACATGGTTTGCTGGTTGAACCACGGTGTTCGTCGGTTTTATCGGGTCAATTGCATTTCCAATCTGATAATAAAACCGAATTGGACTGGTCTGACCACCCAGTTCGGTCCGGTTGTAATAACTATAGAAAATATCATGTGCATTTCTTTATAGACTGATTGGCATCTCTTACTGTGCATCAGAGACTGAATATGCAAAATATGTTATGTATTTATGAAGGTGCTGCTGCTACATATATGTTCATCTGTATAATGGCTACATAAGGAATCGGAGATGATGATGACGATAATTCTTGGAATAGTGTTACTTGGTGGTATCTTTGTCTGGACTCTAGGTTTTACTGGACATCACTTGAAAAATCTGGAGCAGTTGGGTTGTCGGGGCAAATTGAATTTCTTGACGAAGTCATGTCAAATAATATGAAATGTTGGAGCAATTTTGGTTTTTTTCTTCTCAAAAGAGGCAAGTACAAGGTCTTACATGTCGCTCTCACAGATTAGTGAGCAACTGACTTGAATTTGTAGATTGAGGTCAGCAAAAAGATTTGGAATCTTTAAAGGTCATCCTGCATTCCTCCTATAAATGGTCAACCCAGCCCTCCTATAGAAAGCACTTCTTCCGGGAGAATGTGTTTGGTAGTCAAATATGAATATACTTTTACTCTGTTTTGGATTAGCAATTGAACTTAGCCAGGCAGTGCTCATAATAACTGATATTAAACTTTTAAGTGTGCTAGGTATATTTTTGGAATCATTGCTGGTTCCCAAAAGAATTAATAATCACAACCTCGATTTTATATGGCCAATTAATTCTACAGGAGTTGGAAGCCTATGGTTAAAGTTTGTGTGAATAGTTTGTTCAGTTTCTTTTACTTCTGATTCATGTACTTGTTTATTTTCATTATCCTTATTATATATTCTTGTAATTAATCTTTACGATGCCAAACTTAAAGCTTAATCAAGCCGATCCTCATATGAATACCTTGTAAGCTTGAACCTGACAGATATCTTCTGGTTTGTATTTTACAGGGAGAGCCAAGTTTTCATTTGTTTGGTTTTCTCATGTGTATTGGAGCAACTGCTGCAAGGGCACTTAAGACGGTATTGCAAGGGATTCTGCTGTCCTCCGAGGGGTAATCTCCATTCTGTACTAGTATGATAATAGCTTGATTCTGTGCGACACCTGTTCTTTCATGACTGTTTGTTTTTTTATATTTGCCATTATCTCTTGAATGATACTGATCTTCCTGTGTCATTGGAAACTGCATTATAATTCTTCCGAATATAGATTTATGTGATCCTTATTGGTTGTGTCTAGGGAAAAGCTTAATTCCATGAATCTCCTCCTCTACATGGCTCCAGTAGCTGTAGTTCTCTTACTTCCTGCTACAATTATTATGGAGGAAAATGTGGTTGGTATTACAATAGCACTTGCTAGAGAAGATTTCAAGATCATTTGGTACCTGCTGTTCAATTCCTGCTTGGCATATTTTGTGAATTTGACCAATTTCTTGGTCACCAAACATACCAGTGCATTGACTCTTCAGGTATGATTTATCTGACTTCTTTTCTTTGTCATCTTGTGGTTCTTGTGAGAGATTAATATAATATGGGCCTAATCCGTGATGTTAGAAATTTCTTCCCCTTTATGAAATGTTTCTTGGTTATAAGAATGATATTCAAATGATAGGTTGCTTTGTTTGTTTACCGAACTTTATTTACCTAACGGGCAAATTTTCTCTTTATGTTTTCTCTCAAGGTAGTAATTGCTCAGATATTTACCTAATGTAAAGGAATGTTTGTCTGCTAACCGGTCAAGATTTTCCATGCAGCTCCTTGATCAGGGAATTAATGAACAAAATTAAAGTTGCTATCGGACAATTTGATGGTCCTAATGATCATTCCATTCAACATATAACTTACACTTTTGTATGGTGGCAGGATTTTTTAAAGGAGTGGCTGGAATAACCAAAATTTGATTTCTTCTTGAGTGATGTTCTATGAATTAAAGGGCAGCATAAAAGTTGATTGTGTTCTCTTACTATATTATAAGACTAGTGTGGTGATAATTCTATTTTGTCATGAAGATGCTAGTGGTATAGAAACTAGTAATTTTTCTTTTACCCTTTAATTTATGTTTTGGACTGATATAAGGTTATAAGGTTTCTTCTGTTCGGTACTCCTTAACGATGTTGTTAAAATAATTTGGAATACCATGGAGTTTCTCGAACTATCTGTATATTGCATCAATAGGACACTACCATATACTCGTGTATCTTCATAGTACCCTCTGCTTGTTATTTGGCAATAAGTAGATATGAAGACTCATTTTGGAACTAGGACGAGTCATTGTTTACTATTGCCATATCAATTGTTTACCACTTATGAAGTTATATAACTGTAGTTTACTGTTGTCTTATGAATTGTTTACAATTCTGAGGTTATATAACTGTCTGTGGTTTCCTCCAGGTCCTTGGAAATGCTAAAGGTGCTGTCGCCGTTGTCGTCTCTATTCTAATATTTAAGAACCCAGTGTCTGTGACAGGAATGCTAGGTTACACACTCACCGTCATTGGTGTCATTCTTTATAGTGAATCTAAGAAACGCAACAAATGAAGTATGCGCTTGCGATCTGGAGAGTAGAGTATACATATATATATAAATATGCTCCTTTTCTCTTACTCTGGGTAGTGGAAGCTTCCTGATATCATGATGCTTGGTGCGCTATTTTATGCTGCTGATGCGGATGAAGCTTCCGTTTGTTTCTTTATGTCGGCAGGGATCCACTAGTGAGGATAGAAGGCTCAATAAAAATCAGCATATGTGATTTGTACTTCCCTTTTGGTATTTTGGGAGGCATTATGTCACCCCCTCATCCACAAAAAATTTTAAATAGTCTTATTATTCTTTGTAATCTCCTATTACTTAATTCTTCTTGTTTTGTTTTAATTAAAGAAATATCTTTTCTTTTTTGATACCTTTCCACATTTGATGTAATTTTCGAAATTGATTCACCTAATTGTATTCTCTTTATGCATGTTGTTGGTTTGTGCTTCTCCTGATGTTTTCTTTCTTTCTTTTTATTGGCTTCAACCTAAAACCACATCCATATCCACGTTGCGGTCATCTGATTATATTCTACTGATATGTTTGGCCTCAATTTCCTGTTTACACGTATATCCGCTACAGTAGAGCTTCAATGCACGAAAACTCTGGCTTTAGATGCATGCAAAATTATCACATCCCATAAAGCATTAAATATCAGTCTTGTGATGAAATTTACCGGACAGATCATATTCAGACTTTTTTAAAGAATATACACTGATTTCATCGTAGCTGCTTTCAAGAAAAGAAACATAAGCTAGAAAAAGAAAGTTCAACCCATCAAATCGTTTTTTATCTCCTTGCCTGTAGATGTCAAATAGATCTTTTCTGCCCACCTTCGCTAATTGCAGTTCAAATTGACAACGATACGAACCAATTGCTACATTTTTCAAGTCCAGCATAAAT
The DNA here is from genome assembly GCF_019914945.1 of Typha latifolia. Lineage (NCBI taxonomy): Eukaryota > Viridiplantae > Streptophyta > Magnoliopsida > Poales > Typhaceae > Typha > Typha latifolia. The sequence goes on along the minus strand of NC_133087.1, from coordinate 948,929 downwards.
AAGTTCCACCGAGCTGGTCAAAGGTTGGATTGATATATATATAGTTGACCTGTCATCTAAAACCAAACCAGACTTCAATTTGATTTCCTCCAGCAAGGATCGTCTGCCGTGCAATCGTAGCATTGGATGCGTACCATTCCTCAATGATTCAAACCGTTTCTCTCCTAAATGGTAAGAGAGGACAGTTTTTCTCTCATGAGTTCAACCACTGCCACATTTAGATCTTTACTCTGAATGTTTCTGTTTGAACCATCAGTACTATTTGCTGGAATATTCTCCTTCTCAGAACTTAAAGTAATCAAATGCTCTTTCGGACAACTTTCTTTTCTCTTCGGAAAACTGCCCGCAACCTCTTGATCGGGTGATCGAGTACTTTGGCAAGCAAGATCAGAGTATCCTTCGCAAGAAACCGCAGCTTCTCGTCCTAAAGGAACAGTTGTCATAGAGTATGGCTGTAGCTTACTAGACGGGCTCTCCATGTTGAGCTGGCCACACTCAACAATATCATCTGTTACGATTTTGATACACGATTCATTATGAGTTTCTTTACTGAAGTCCAGTGGAGGAAGTTTTGATTCCTGTTGCACAAATGTAGGAGATGCAGGTTTTGTTCTCTGAGCAGAAGAACGATTATCTACTTGAGAATGCGGAGAATCAGCTATCACTGCAAACTTCTTTGTGGGAGGTCCTGCATACCGAATGTTGGTCGGTTTCACTGTATCGGAAACAACAGGTTTATTGACCCCGCCGGTGCTTTTAACCAAACTGGATTGTTGACCAGTCTGTGAGGAAGTATCAATGTTGCGTACAAGATTTTTCTCCTGGAAGATGATGCTTTCAAAGTTAGAGGCAGAAAAAATAAGTATAGGAAGGACAAAGTACAAAAAGTTAAATTGCTCTATCCACTAACCGCATCAAAATATCCAATCTTAGGTGTTGGCATCCGAAGTCCTGATGGTTTAAAATATCTTCCTTTGGAGCTACTATTGGACAGATCCCCTGATGCTGGTTCAGAAGTACCCGGAACGGCTGTTGGGTCTTTCAACAAATGCTCACAGTCTATAAGTGTGGAAGGACTTTTACTTTCAGCAATTGGCTGATGAAGCTTCTGTGAACTTGATGAGTAGAGGCAATTTCCCTTGATTAAGGAAAGAGACGGAGAGGGTGAACCTGCATCAAGGCCATCCATTGTGTGAGTGGACTTCCTAGCCGTGGATGCTGATGAAGAGGCCTCTGAAGAAGCAACACTGTCTATTGAACTGCTTGGTGATATGTTTGAGAACTTCATTGTCGGATTCAAACATGTTTGAAGGTCAGCTGGACTTCTGCTCATTGTTCTACTTTTGCGGGCCTTTAAAGGAATCTTATTAGTAGCTGATCCTGATGAAGAATGATTGGTGGTCCTTGTCTTCTTGGTGATACCCAAAGGAGATTTAGTTGAATCAGTTGAACTACGGACTAGAGAACCGTGAGATGAACTAGAAGATGTTGAAAATGCCATGCTGCTTAAAGGTAAACTTGGCATTCTTCTAGGTGGTCCAATGGACCGTGAAGTGACACTGCTTGCAACTTCAGTTGTTTTATAGGAAGGCTGCTGATTAACCACACCACCTGTAAGAACACAAAGAGGATTTAAGCTAAAAACATAAGATGTTGTAGATGAATATATTCCATTAATAATATAGTAATATAAAATTCCCTTTTCAGACAAGAAGCAGAAAAAAAATAGAACGGTACTTGCCGCTAGTACTACTCTTATGTGTGTTTCCAGAAGCAAGAGCTGCCTTGCTTGGGACCTTCTGCAGAGTAGCTTTGGGCAAAATTCTTGGTGGCTTTAGTGATACCTTCGCATCTGCAGTTCCAGCACCGACCTTAATCCATACATTATTCAGAGTTAGTTTAACAACAAAAAGCCCTACACAGATAGCCATATATGAATAGTTACACTGAAAGGTAAACATAAAGTAGCATCCGGCAGACATCCATTGATCCCTAATTTGCACGTACCACTTTCACATTAATGGGTACCTCCTTAGTAATACTGTCTGAACATTGCTTACTAAGGCCATGCCTTTTCACCTCAACAGGGAACTTCATCTGACAACCAGAAATTAGTAACTAATGGTAGATGTTCGGTAACAAGAAAGATGAGGTAATCATGTATATTATTACCTTATTCTGAGAAGATCGGGCAACCTTCTCTTTTACTGCAAAAAACAGTACAAAAACATGAACTCAAAGCATATGTAGTGCCATATATTTTATTCAACCAGCAAATACAGATACTAGGCATCAAAGAAAGCATCTCTAAAATCCGAGAGGTTGAACAAAAATAACTTACATCCAATGCGAGATGCATTTAATCCCTTATGGTCTTTGATCAACCCGCAATTTTTTTTATTCAAAGCTTTGTCAGATGTGCCAAGAGACTTCTGGATGGAAGCTCGGACATTGTCAAAAAGTTCTATCTCAAGGTTTTCCAAACCATCACTATCCAAGGTAGAAATTGACTCTCCTGATCTCCTTGTTTCTTCTGGAATCCCAGGCAACGCAGATTTCTCAGCCTTCTTGAATGTGCTAGTTACAGTAGCCAACTCTTCAGGGTTGAGAACACCTGTGCTCAGTAAGTAATATGAAAAAATGACATAAGTTAAACATTCAATAAAGATATGACTTTCAAAAGTAAATGAAGAGTACCTTCGCTTGTGAAAAATGCACTATCCCAAGCTAAACTTTTGCGCAAGTTGTACTTGCTAGAGTTATTTCTCTTCCGCTCAGGGGATTCTGACAATTCAGGAGCTTGTATTATTTGCTTGTAAATTTTCCCCAGATTACCTCCTCCTGGAGATCTGGCTGTCTCTAATTCAAAATAGTTCATTTCAAAATTGCTTTCTTGAGGGCCTGTGAGGAAGATTGCAACGAGGATTCATTTCAGAGGATGGTAACAACTAGTATATCATTAACGATCCTACAACCTTCCAAGTCATAACTATGGTATGTGTATGGCAAAGCTATTGTTATGATGATCAAACTACTTTTCATGAAAGCTGAGATAATTACATGCAGAAGCAAATCTACTATTAAGGCTTTCCTTTGCAAAGCAAAAGGAACAATATTTTACACAAAGCGGGAATCACCAAAGACCCAATTGACTTGTCGTTCTATTACAGTATTGCATTTACAATCTACCACGAAAAGACGAATGAGAACATAAACATGCAACAATAAAGTGAAACACAAAATTTACACATAATAAAGTAATATGATGAAAGAAAGGAGTAAAGCAATATACTGATATGCGGAATGGATTATGCATAAGAAAGGAATATGACAGGACAAAGGAGGAATAAAACAACAGCGTGAAAAGCAAAATTGACAAAATTGAGTGTAAATAAATAAAGGAATTTGACAGAATAAACAAGGGAGATAAGAATGGAGAATAATTGAAATGATACATTATTACTACAATCTGACGTATTGTTCATTATAGCCTCATCCGACTAAGAACCTATAGAGCCGACAATAATTCCACTCTGTTACTAAAATTTAAGGGCATTAGTTTATACTAAAAAATCAATTAAATTTATAAATCTGAAGCATCAAATTCTGTTTAGTGTTTTTGTGATATTAGTCCATACTTTTACTATAAAGAACAACCTCACAAAAAGCTTGAGATAAAAAGTTACAAACTTCAAATCCAGATAACAATTGTGAATCCTAGGACCGTTCAATGATTCAACAACAGTATGTTTCTAAGCAGATGTCATCACAAAGAACATACCACCAGATCTCTTTCAGTCCTTTATTTTCCAACAAATTATTCAATTTATTATTGACAAATAATGCCGCTTTCACATGCATGAATCAACTGGCTACTACATCTTGTCATGAGGAATTCTGCTATATGGTGTTGATCTGGATCACCTGTAATTTCCCAAAACAAGCAAACTTCCGCAGATTATTTAGCTTCTTGCAAGAAAATCCTTATCTATTGATAAACAAATACGTCTACATAACCAATCAAGAAAGCGGACACATACCCCGGCCAAACAAATCCACCACGATACGAACAAGAAAACCCTAAACCTTGGATATCACCGATTTAAAACAAAAGGATCTGATGTTTTTTCGGAAAAGGGTCCAGATTCATCATATAAAGAACAAGATTAATAGCAATATCGAGAGATCGAGATCGAGAGATTACCCGAGGAGCTCGGATCGAACAAACCCTCGCAAGATGAAGAAACGAGGATATCGTCCTCCGATGAAACATCGATCAGCGATAGCCTTTCCATATCAAACCTCCACTTCGAATCCGGCTAAGGAGATCGATATAGAAGAATTAGAGAGAGAGGAGGAGGAGGATTATATTCTCACGATATATGAATGTAATTGGTAATATTGGGAGTAGAAGGTCCCAGACCCAAAATGTGGTGGAATGGTATATACGCACGCTTGCTTCTCGCTTCTTGTGAGGAGTGAGCGCGGAAAGGGAGTGCATTTTTCTGATACAAGTAGAAACAATTGGAGTGCATTTATCAGTCGGTGAAATAATTAGGGAATATAATAAATGGTGAAATAATGAGAAGCGGGAGACATTTGAATTTTAGGCTACGAAATTACTGAAAAGCACCTGAGTCGCGTCACCGCACGTGTCCTCACCTCCTCCGTGTTCGTAATGTCCGTCAAGCTTTGTTCAAATGAACTCGAGTTAACCGACCGGGGTTAGAATTTTATAATTTCGAATTTTAGGGATTATGTTAGATATATGGGGTGTTTATAAATCACACTTTATATTTTATCTATTTTGTGATTCACACTCTATCTTTAAGAATTTTGTATTTAGATTCCTCATGTTTTCCTATAATTCTCGTTTAACTATTTAACACTCTAACGTTATTAAAATACCTCTATTATTCTCTCTCATTTTCTATATCTCTCCGCCACATTCTCCACCTACCTCTACAGTTGCCATTATCGTTCCTGCCGCTACCACCTTTTATTGTCTTTTCCCCTCACCCTCCTCATCATTTTCTGCTTCTTCTTCTTTTTTGGAAAGAGAAAAATTCAACAAAAAAGACAGTGATAATTTAGGTATTTATAAATTATTTTGTATATTATAATATTTTTTTTTAGTACCGTCTAAGTTAACTTACCGTGTTAAATGAGAATTATATAAAAAAAAATAAGAAGTCGGATTATAAAATCATCACCTACGAGATGTAAATTATAATATAAATAAAATATAAGATGTGATTTATAAAAAATTTTAAATATATAACTTTCATACAAGAATATTTTAGAGAAAAATAGCGCTTACTTTAGTACTTTACTACTACTCCGTCAATGTATTCAACTTATGGATTAAAAGGTGTGTGTATATATATACTCTTTTATCATAATCTTTCATGTTATACATTGATCCAATATCTCGCTAGATAGAGGAATAATTTTCCAACTGCAATTAATGTACCGTATTCGAATATCTACATAGTTACTTGCAGTAGGGTACAATGTGGAAAAGCTAGAGAAGGCTACGTACCAATCTTTACTAGAGTTTTTACGTACCCACGTCAACATCCTTATGTCCTTAATTAATAGCTATTCACTGGATCAAATGATAAAGTAGAGAAATGGAACCGATATCTCTACATCTACGGTCTACTGCATGACTGCATCCTTTAGATGTCTTGAGTTATCCTCCAACAAAAAAGAAAAAAAAAATTATCCTCTAAGAAGGATGATGTCATTACTACTAGGGTTAGTCACCCATTTAAATTTTAACTTATAGTATATATATATATATATATATATATACACACACACGCTTGTTATCCAAGTACCCATGCAAGTGGCTTGGTGTGAACATGCTCATATTCTTTTACCAAAACCACAGTCTATGGTTCTGATGCATCTTCATGGTGCATAGGAGACCATAACATAATAAAACCCCAGATCTTACGAGGATTTTGTTGCCTGCCAAGATATATTATAGATATTCGTGTCGTCCCTCTCTCTCTCTAACATGGAGAGAGAGAGAGAGAGAGCAGAAAACACTAGAGAAAAGCCATCTCTCCGTTAACCAAAACAGGAATGCAAACAAGAATCTAACTCCCATGCATCCTTCCTTCCTTGGTTAGAAAACAAAAACAGATCTCAGCTGTTTCATTTACTATATACTTCACAAATCACCACTCACCAGAGAGAGAAAAAAAGAAACAGAAAAGGAAAGAAATGATACAAAGGGATGAATTGAAAACTAGCAATCTTTCCAAATAGGGAAATCACAGTCCACAGACACCACCATGCAAGGATAATTAATTACCTAGCTACTTATCCGCCATCTATCCACCTCTATTACATGAGAGTGCTGTTGATGATGCCATGCCAAGAAGAAGAAGAAGCAACTCCATCCCAGTAGTCTTTCCCTGGCTCCATACCCATGTTACCATCTCCACCAAGCTGCCATTGGAGACCCATCAAGCCCTTCTCCCCCCCACCGTCCAAATCTTTGCAAGACCAACGGCTAGTTGCGACACTAGTGCCATCTATAGTAGTTGCACCACCCAAGTCTCCATTAAAGGGCAACACCACTTCCTCACCACCACCATGGCCACCAAACCCATAGCATACATTCCCTACTCCACTTGGGTTAGTAACGTCAACAAACCCACTTCTCAAAATGTCAAGAAAACCAGGACTTGTGGGGAAATGGCTAGGGTTAGGGTTAGGGTTAGGGTTAGTGTTTCCAAGAAAGAAGCCGTCATGTTCGCCGAGACCCAACTGGCCAAGTATGGGTTGGGTCCTGTCTAGCCTTGCAAAAGCCAGGGTCAGTTCATTAGGATCATAGCAAAGTTTTGGATTTTCTGATGAGTAGGTTGAGATGAGTTTGTCTTGTGGTAATCTCTTTGAGTTTGAGGAAGAGGTAGCGGAGGAGGAGGAGGAGGAGGAGGGCTTCTTCTTTCTACAACCACCTCCAATTGGAACATTTCTTAGTGATCCACCTTTGGTCCAGTACCTCCTGCAGCCTTTGCAGAAGTACCTGGGCTGGGAGAGGCTGTAGTTGTTGTAGTAGCAGAACTTGGTGTTGGTGGAATCGCACCTGGGGCACTTGAGGGCTTGCTCCGGGTGGGGCCTCACCTTCTTCTCCTGTTGGCCTTGTGGCTTTTGCTCCTGTGTTGCCCTGGGACACCCAATTAGAACTTCTTCCAGTGGAAAACTATCCATAGCCTGTGAAAGATCTCAGCATCCAGCGATGCAAATAAGATTAATACAAAGAAATATAGAGAATCGTTTCAATAAAACCAAAAAGAAAATAAAGGAAATAAAAAAAATTAAGTTTGGACTAGTGAATGGAGATCGAAAGAGAAGCAAGGCTATTTAATAGCTGTCTGTAGTTTCGATCCGATAATGATCAAGATACATAGCATTTATAACATCAGTTCCTTCTAGCTTTTTACATAATTAAAGGCACAAATATAATTCTGTAGATATTTTAAGATGAAATGTTTATATAAAGACCAAAAAGTGACTGCAGATCTTCTGTAGATCAAGCTCCTCTTCTTCTGCTAAAACCCAAGAACCAAAAGAGATCCGTTACTTAGAATCGTTTCCTAGAATTAATCAGCTATGATTGCAACAGTTGTGAGAAGAGAAAAGGCATGCATTTTCCTTAATCCAATACCTTATGCACCACTTCTTCGAACATATATATCTATATGTGTGTTTGTGTGTGTGTTGATAATTAAAAGCAAAAAAAAAAAAAAGAGAGGCAAAATTCGTGAGCAATGATAACAACAAAACGAACAAAGAGTGAAGCTAGCCATCCTGGAAACAAGCCCTACTGTCACAAAATCACGTAAGAAGTCCATATATAAAAGGAGAGAATCCATGGCATGGCATAGCATCGTCATATATATATATATGATCTCACCTGGTGGTGTGCAATATTAGAGATCTCCATCCATGCATCAACAGAGCGATTCGATCGAAGGAGCGTCCGGTGCAAATTGAGGCGATCGAGAGGAAGAAGTGAGATCCCTCTACTTCACCTCACCTAAATAAAAAAAAAAAACGAGGAGGACCCAGAGAGAGAAACTAGAGGATAAATGATTACTCCTCCGTACTAAACGATCGATGCGTTTGGCTTGCACGCAGAGAAAGCATGGAATTCGAGCGATCGCCGAGGTGGGCCCAGGCAACACCGCCACACAGTGTCCCCTCCAACCACGATTAATCGGCCCCTTCTCGGCGAGTGAAATCTAACGATGGCTGTCGTGATCTATCCATCCTACGTGGTCCCCTCCCTAGCAGCCGTCTGATCGATGATCGTCCTAATCATAAGCTCTATTAGTAAAACTCGGCATAATCCTAAATTACTGATATGCCCTTGTAGATTTAATAGAATGGACATAAAAACTAACAGTAGATTACTAATGTAACTAACCTTTTTGTCTTTATTGACGGTTTTCTTTTAGGAGCTATAGAAGAAGATGAGGAGCTCCATACTTTTCTTTTTCCCTGCTGACGTTTGACCAGTCAAAGTTTTAGGCTTGCCGGTTAAAGCAAAGGCTCGGCAGCTCGGTGGACAGACGAGCAGAGTCCTCTTTTGCTGTTCTTGCACCCCCACCATAAAGCACTCAATATCGGCCGTCCGATTAGATCTACCGCGCCCTCACCGTGGTCCATGCAATCACCTGCCCACTGATCGTCTTTTTGTGAATCTTAAAGCACCTGGGTGGTGTGGTTGGGCGGGGGTAGGTCGGGGGCCGAGGAGGAGATTATTTGGGGAGGAAGGAAGGAATACAGATGGCCCCCGGCGGGCCCCGCCGAAGGTCACTGTCCTTGGTCGGTGGAGGCTGTGGGGCCGGTGGGCCCCGCGGCATGAGATGCCGGAGAGGGTACGTGGCACCTCAGCGCCGCGAGTGGGGCGAGGGAATATTTTGTCCCCCGAGAAAAGAAATAAGAAAAAGGAGGGCTCGGAGTTTAGCATATCACCCCCCCAATCTTTTACCTCTATTACATTCGAGTCCTCGGCTCTCTCTCTCTCTCTCTGTCTATATATATATATTAAAAAAACAAAGAAGGTTGGATGAATGATGAGTGGTAGCAACTAGCAAACGGTAGGGGGGGGGGGGGGGTCCGTGGTGGCATGGTACTTGTGGTACTGGTGGTAATTTTTTGCACAAAGGCCCACCTAATTCTCTCACTAATTTGCCCTCCCTTGGAAGCAATGGATCGCGAGAGCTGTGCCGTTCCGGGTGGACAGTGGCCGCGAGAGACTGCATGGCGTGCGCCGACGTCAGCGATGCTCCCAAAGCCAACGAAAACGATGTACGCTTTGGCTTTTGTCGGCTGACCGACCGGTATCTTCTTCGCGGTGGCAGAAAAATAACGGACGGTTTCTGTTCCGACGTTTCGCATGCCACGTACGTTAGTTGCAGACACTTCTTAACAATAAAAATATATATACTTTTTTATGTAAAAAAAATTAAAAAAAGAAGAAGTTTAAAGTGAAATTGTCATATATATATAATATTTGAATCTATAAAATGTTTGTAAATTATTATGAATAATTTTTTCTTATACACTGACAGAGCTAAGACTAGGACCACCTCTTGGATTGGCCTTACTCTGTTCTAGAAATAAACATGGACCCATATGCCTCACCTAAAGTGGTAGACCAATAGTAAAGTGATTGTTGACAGAAACATTATATATATATATATATATATATATATATATATATATATATATAAAGAGAGAGAGAGAGAGAGAGTCGTAGACATTTCACTGCATCGCTATGCTTCAATCTTAAGCTAGATTCATTTGCTACATGCTAGTTCGTTAGATTAAGTTAAGTTTATAATAACGGATTAAATAATCGGAAAGTTCATGAAACAAAGTTTTATGGCTACATAAGTTAGCTAGCCTTCGTAGGGTCATTATTGATTAGCGTTTAGTAGGTAAGGTCGCTCTTAATCAAGTGAATTAGAATTGAATAACTTACACCAAATCGAAATCAAATCCAGTAGATTTGGCACTTTCTGGCAACTAGATTTTGGCACTCAAATTAAGATTCATTAATAAAATCAAAGATTGGTGGCAGAATAATAATTGGTAACAAGTTTCAGGCTCTAAAAGGACTGCGGACTAACAGATGTGGTCTTGGAAACAAAGAGATGATCCAAGAGAAAGAGACAATTAAATTTACACGCTTTTAGCTCGATCATAATAGCTAACCCCCTTAGCTAGTGGACGTGAACCAATTCGCTTCCATTTATTTTTATTTGAGAGAAAGTCCGTATACATTTAAATTGTACAAGAGGACCTGATATATACGAATTAAAAGAGAAAATAACACAATGCTAATTGACATAAATTTCACATTTGACTACGACTATAGAACATCACTATGTACGTAAAAGACTATACGAAGCACAACCTCGAATAATTAAAATTTTAAAAGGTCCAAAATTAACATACGACTTTACCACAATATGTTAGTTGAAGACACACACATGCATGCAGAACTTTAAAAGATTAGAGAGGTGAAATTCCCAAACCACAATAGAAACATAAGAGAAAAAAAAAACAATGATGCTGCAATCTAAATTAAAGAATAGGCAGCACGTCCACACGGAGCTGCAAATGTGATAAGAATATCTCAAACCACCTCCTCACAGCTTTACACCAACCTATATTGAAACTCACACACCACGACAACTGCATGTTGTCATGACAAGGCGTGCGGGTGGTCGGCGAGAGAGCCCCCATAGACCCACCGTCTACCAATTGGATCCATACTAACACCAGCAAAAGCCAAGCAAAACAAGTGATTAAGAGACCAGAGAGAAGGAGAGAACCACAATGGCAACGAGGGGAGGAGGCATGCAATAGTGGACAAGCATCTTTGGAAGCAACATAGCAGCTGAAAAAGAGAAGGGAGGTAGCAGTAGCAGTGCAATTGCGGCAGCATAATAGTGACGGAGTAAGATAGGCGTTAGGGAAGAAAAGGAGGAAGGGTGTAATGCCCCCGCTTGGCATGGGCACGTGTACGCCCACGCGCCCACACGGCTCGCGCAGTGCATACAACGAGTTAGGCGGGGCCCGTCACGCACAGATACTCTCCTGTGCACATATAATTATGACATTATCAAATAAAACCTGCTAACCTATCCATAATAACATAATCCATCACCAGATAAATCATACTATTAACCAAATAAACATGTTAACATATGAATATCCCAGTCCACAATAATATACATTAAACCACTACATAATCTGGTATGACCCACATAGGCCACAACAAACCATCAAGATACAACTAATACAAGAGTACGCCATGATTTGACCTGTATCATACAGATCATCGTTTGATACAAAAGAGTACAAATATCAAATACTGGTACAACTCAATTTTTATATAAACTATCATCTATACCGTCTCGCATCTATAGCTTACCTTATCTTTGCTCTAAAATATCACATCAGGGTATCTCAATGTGGTATCACGTAATTGTAATATCGTGGGGGTTAAAAAGAAAGAAATAAAGAGAGTCATGAGTAAAAGGCTTAGTGAAAAAATCTTACCTCGAATTAGTGATGCCAAACAGAGAGTAAATCATGTACTAAATAATATGAATCAAAAAGAGCATCATATCATGAATGAGTATATGAATATTTCTTAGCAATACATAAATAAAAAATAAATAACATGTCATGTCATAACTGATAAAATATATAATCCTCGATAATGTATAAATAAATCTCAATGTCATACTATCATCATAATTCTCTCTTAAATATAACACATATGATGCATGCCAATCATGATCATGCTATGATATCAAATGCAATCACCTATGATGCATATTAATAATTTGATAATCAGATATAACAGATGATAATGAATTCATATGCATTTCTCAACATCACGATCATCACCGACATCTCGGTATAATATCATCATACTAGACCACTGTGCACAGTCAACACCCGGTACCCGGTCTCAACATCATGTCCGAAAGCTCAGAGCATACTCCGCGACCCACAATAGTATCTCAAATATAATCATATCCCGCCACCCGCTAGGGTATCAACATCCATCCAGACCGGGCACCCACATAGTTGATAGAAACCTTGTGAGGATAACTTGCCACATATGCCCTGGCGAACGACATGCGTTCGATTGTCTGTGCGGACAGACTCCACTGACCTCGGACATGGGCCACGAGATATCACATATCAGCGACTATAATCATCACTCTAGGCACCCCTAACTCTAGCGCCTACTCGGGTATCCTCACGCTTTCTATAAACTATCTTATCAATCACGTATCATGCTTTTCTTCTAAATGTCAGATCACATGTATATATCCAATACAATAACGAGTCAATGCATAATAGGAATTTATGTGGTAAGGAAGTCAAGAGGAAAATAATGCAATGCAGTCTCCGACCATATATCTAACACATACATACTTCTGCTAGTCTGTCACATGCACACTCATACTAGAAAATCATATTCATATAAAATTGTAACAATATAATCATCTCTAATCATCTCTATTTATCATCATCATACTCATATCCAAGATTAGCCTAATTCTATGCATGATAAAAATATGCTCGACTGTAATCATCTCTAGATAAAGTTATATAATTATGCTAGAGGCCAAAACTTGCATATACATAATATATAATATAACATAATTTGATAAATACGTCTAGAGGATAAGACTACTCACCCTGATCAGAAGACGCAAACCACGTATCCCTTACATTCGCCAATCAATCGAGTGACACTCATCGCTAGCAAGGTCCACATGATCTCAAATAAAGGATTCAGAATCTGAAAATGCTTAAATAACATAAGTTAGTTGTTTATCCCATTATAATCCGTTCGAATAAAATATGATGATTTATTAGATTTTAGAATTTCTACTTATGTTTATAACTGGCTAGATTTTTAATTATAAATAAAAATATAAATATAGATAAAAACATAATTATAATTAAATTATATCTTGATTAATTAGGGACTATGTAGTCATTACTTTATAAAATAATAAATAAATACATAAGCCAATTATTTTATTTATTACAAAATCATAATGTATAATGAATTATTAGAATTATTTAAAATGTATCTCATAAAAATATTAGTATATAAATTTGATAATTATAATTTACAAATCTATATATTAATCTAATAGAGATATAAATAAATAAATATGAGTATTACTTATATTTATACCTAATTAATCATTGATTATACAAATTATAATTAATACTAATCATATTGAAGAATATATATTATTATTAAAATAATTAATGTCTAAATAATCTATTTGCATTAATTAAGAAGGAAAAACCTAAATAAATAACATCAATAAAATAAATAAATAAATAATTAATTAATTAGAAAAAAACTGCCATCAGTGCTGGGCTCTGTGCAGAAAAAAAAGAGCAAAAGCCGAGGAAGGAGAAGAAAAAGAAAGAAAGAAGAAGAAGGAGGGAAGGAGGGAATGAGGGAATGGAGGTGCGGCCCCGGGCCGGCGGGGAGGGCACCGGCAGCTAGTGGCCAACCAGCTGTCGACCTCTCGCCGGCGGCTCGGCTTCGATGGGCCCGATCCCAAAGTAAGAAAAAGAGAAAGAGAGAGAGATAGTGATAGAGAGAGAGATAGTGAGAGAGGGAGAGAGAAGAAGAGAGAAGAAGAGGGAAGAAGAGAGAGAAGGAGAAAGAGCTCACCGGTGCTCGTGGAGGTGGCGACGATAGGCCAGCCTCGGCGAGAGAGAGAGAGGATCGAGAGAGATAGAGAGAGCGAGAGAAAAAGAGATATAGAGGGAGAAAGAGAGGTGGTGGGAGGGGTTGGCGGTGGCTGCGGCGACGCGAGGGGGGGTGTGTGGCACCTCCCCCATGTTGCCTCGTTGCATGGGCACGTGGCCGGCCACTACCCATGCAAAGATAAATAATATTTTAGTTTATTTTTTTAATTTTTTTTAGGGATAAGTTGTTACAAAGGGTATGAACGATGGAGGAAGGGGCAGAATTGATAGGACGACAGAGACAAGTGAAGATTGGCGAAGAGGGAATTAAGAGCAATATCACAACATAGATTCGACATGGGGTGACGAAAACCTTAAAGAAGGTGATGATAAGAGAACGATGATAAGAGATGATAGATAGACAAGAAGAAAGGGAGAGAGAGAGAAAAGAAGAAGAGACAGAGTGGAGGGAAATCTCTTATGAGATATGGAAGGGGAGAGGGAAGCAAGTTGCTACTAGTAGTGAGGAAGGCCTATGTAGTAGAGAAATTTGTAATAACTTTCACGTGTGAATATGATAGATACCGTGTATGGTTTTAAGATCCAATCTCACGAATTTGAGTTAGATTAGGATTAGATTATTAGAATCCATTGCTACTCTTAATAACTAAAGATTTTTAATAGCTTTCATGTGTACCATCTCTGTATCGTCCCTTCACGATGCTATTGGCTCAGCCATACAGGTTAGTTATGTAAAGGTGAAGGTGGAGGTAAAAAATTTTTGTGGCTCTCCCTTCTCATTGAATTAGTATCTAAGGAGGGGAGAATATCTTCTTTATCTCTTACGATATGTCACATCTGGTGGCCTCTCCTCTTGTTTGAGCTTTTCCTTCTTATCCTTTTCCTTCTATTTTGTGCTATTGCTAACGATGTCTAACTCTATATCCTTCACTCTTAATTGTGCATGAGTACTTAAATATATTGTTCTAGGCTTAATACTATATTTTATTATTATCCAATTTCTTTTTAGCTAAGTGTAGTATTTTTGTTTGCGGCCATCGCCCTATTTCTTCCACCAATTTGTAACCCAATGATTCAGGACTGGTCGGCTCAATAATACCTGATTGAAGAACATGGGCCATTGCCCTCTCTTAGATTTTTAAATTATGACACTATTGTTTCAGTTAAGACCCTGCATTGTTTAAAATTATATACTGAATAATGTGCTACATGTTGAGGATGTAAAACAAGGAGTAATGTTGCACGTTAGAGTCTTTTTTTTTTTTTGACTGCAAAAGAGCTGAGGTCAGCTTCGATTATTTTGCTGTCGCCACGTGTCCGCGTCGACAGCTAACAGGTTACATATTTCCGGTGGAGCGTTATTTAGACGCTCCACGTGGCAGTACGCCGAGGCCAAACTGGCCTTCGCTGCTGCCCAGTCTGCGACCGCATTGGCCTCTCTCCCAACATGGGTTAACCTGACCTCACCACACTCACTAGCTAAACGCGCGCATTCACGCGCGAGGTTTCTGACGCGCCATGGATGCGCGCCGGTTGCCGCACGCGGTGATGGCCTCGGTGCGGTCGGTCTCTACCGTAGTCCGGATCCTCCCCGCCATCCTCAACGCCGGTAGGATAGCCCAGAGTTCGGATTGAAGCGCCGAGGCGCCCGGGCACGGCTCCCACCCTGCCTGAAGAAACTCTCCCTCCGCGGTACGGAAGATGGCCGCTGCTCCGCCTTGGTACGCACCAACTCGCAGGGCTCCGTCGGTGTTTGCTTTGATCCATCCCAGCTCCGGCGGCTCCCAGGGTTTCCTTGTCGTGCGAAGCTTCGGGATCTTCCGCTTGCTTACGCACTGTTCCTCCGCCATTTGAACCGCGGCCCCGACCACGGCCAGCTCCGGCGTACGCTTCTCTCTAAACACCACGCCATTCCTGCTCTTCCACAGGGACCATAGTGTGCATGCTATCAAACCTTTGGCCCGTCCGTCTTCCTCGGCGCCCACACTCCACTCCTTCGTGATCCAGTCTAGGTCGATCTCCGCCGCCGACAGCCGTTCTCTGGTACCCAGGATCTCCCATACCTCCCTGCTGTATCTACACGTGAAGAGGAGGTGCTCGCTCGTCTCACTGAATAGCCCGCACATGGCACAGCGATCCTCTGGGCCGATATGAAGGTAGCGGAGGTAGGCGCGCGTCGGGAGCCTGCCCCACAGGAGCTTCCAGCAGAAGACTCTGATCCTTGGCGATACCTGGAGACGCCATAGGTTACTCCACCCTACCCAGAGCTGAGCATTTTGAGGGAGCAGGGACTGGTATATCGCCTTGACCGAGGGCGTTGCACGTTAGAGTCTCTCCCAATAACTTTTTTTCTACGTGATAGGAGTAATGTGCAAAATGGGCTGGAAAATGTGTATCTTAATTAAGCCAAAAATGATAAATAAGGGGATATTTAAATTCCCACTTTAAAAAAAAGTTATCTATATACGAAAATGAATCGCAGCAAGGTTTTTAAGTTTTATATCAACCTTTCAAAATTATTGTTTAAAGATGCGAATATGTAAATAAAAATTTGGTCGAGGTCGGCAATGACAATCAAAGATCGCTTTCAATTAATTCATAACAAGCGAGAGGTTTGTATTAAATCACGTCATATGATTATAGTATTCATTGAGAGGGAGAAAAAGTCCAAATAAGCTAATTAATAAATCACAAGGTACACTACTACACTCCAGGGAAGCTCTCAATTCTTAGGCAAGTGCCAATTGGGCTTATTACCTTCTACTCTTCTTTCTAGGCAGTCTCTGGGCTTCATCGTTTCGGCGTCCCCATTTACATTACGCTACCTAACAAACTGATTAGTTAAAAGGACGCCATTCAACGTCTTTGAACGCACGAGCCAATATCGTGCGTCCGATCAGAGGCGGCGCGCATCTCAACCGTCAATAGCATCAGCACAACGACTTTGACTTCCCGGGAGAAGCTTTCCTCCGCTCTTGCTTGGTGCTTTCTGGGAAGATAAGTAGATGTTATAAGAGTAAACAGTCGGATAAATACCTCCTCTTAGTCTCCTTTTCTCTCTATTCTCACCTCTCTCTCTCTCTCTCTCTCTCTCTCTCTCTCCGTTCTACAAGCCATTAATTTAGCCCTTTATTGTTCGAGAAAATGGATGGAGCTCCGGTTGCCGAATTCCAGCCAATTTCGACGCATGGAGGCCGATATCTGCAGTACAACATATTCGGCAATCTGTTTGAGATCACCGCGAAGTACCAGCCTCCGATCATGCCGATAGGGAGGGGAGCTTATGGAATAGTGTGGTAATTTTATCTAATCCTATATTTTATTTTATTTTTTCTTGTCAAGATTTGGGAAGAAGATTTTGTTCTCGATCCAATTTGGGGGATTTGGAGTTTTGGCAGTTGTTTGATTGATTTCAATGTGTAGTTCGGTGATGAACTCGGAGACGAGGGAGATGGTTGCGATCAAGAAGATTGCTAATGCTTTCGATAACCACATGGATGCGAAACGGACGCTTCGGGAGATCAAGCTTCTTAGGCATTTGGATCATGAAAACGTAAGCGAGCTTCTTTTATGCTTGATGTCTAGATTTTGTAGTTAAGAATTAGTAACCACTGACTTAGATTGCTTGATCAAACTAACTAATATGCGACAAGAGACAAAACACATAGAACTTGAGATCTATCTTATCATCATGGGTTTTAGTAATTTCGACAAAATTTCCCTAATTTTGTTTAACATTCTTCCTCTCTTAGAAGAGGAATCCGCTGCTATTTTTTTTAGAGGAAGCCCATAAAGACTAATAATTCAAATAGCTTTAAGCATTATTGGTACACTAGAGAAAAAAAGGGAGGAAAGACAACAACCCTGGATACGAGCTTCTTGACTAAACACATATCGAATTACAAAGAAGCATAGTATCAAATAAATAACAATAGATACGAGAACTCATGTAAATAAACGAGCGGAGAAGAAAGGGTGATGATCCTAGAAATAAGCTTTCCTTTTAGCCATCAACAACAATACCACATAGATGCACAATAAGAGTCTTGAAAGAAGAAAGCAAGCGAAAGAGAGACATTGTTTTGAGGCTCCGTCAAGACCACAGAAGACCCGATGTAATAAACCTGCAACACCCTGAATCACTGCAGTAGAATCCAAGGAAAGAGAACAAAGAGAGATAGGAGAGAAGGCTGACGATCTATCGTGAAGCCTAGAACAATACAAAATAAGATAAAACACACCCAGACTGACAAACACCTAACCACTAAGAGAAAAGCGAGGCATTACAATACACCTAGATTGACAAACACCTTACCATTGAGAGAAAAGCAAGGCATTACAACAAACAATGAACACAATCATCACCAGATTATAGGACTAAGGGTGCAAAAACCAGCAAAGGGCGGTGACTATCCAAGAAAACAAGAGGGGCCTGCCGAGGGACCACCACCCACAAAAAGCCCATGCCATAATGAGAAACCGGAGGGGGCAACGAAAGGTGGCACAAGGCAACAGTCTGCCGCTATCTTGATGCCTGTTGAATTGAAGTAATATGAAAAGTTGCTCTAAGTTTAAGCAATCCACTATGGCATTATGCTTGGCAGCATTAGACATCAAAGTGAAATGTTCAAAACCATGAGATTAGGTTGATTATTAAAGCCTGCATTTAAGTTAAGATGTCAACACTAGCTATAATTAGTTAAAATTAGCAATCATCTCATCTTGTTTTAGTATTAATTTACAATGATCATATTGTAGATCTGTCCATAACTGAAATTATGATTACCCTGTACACCTGCTGAAATTGGCAGAACTGTTTGTAGGAAAACTGAAAAATCCTAATTTGAGTTATTTCTATATTACGTGTATCACTACTCTATGATACTTATCTTGGTTAGATGGTGTTATATGGACAGATCATCAGAATTAGAGATGTAATACCCCCGGCTATCCCACAAGCATTTAATGATGTCTACATTGCAACTGAGCTCATGGACACTGATCTTCATAATATAATCCGATCCAATCAAGAGTTATCAGAGGAGCATTGTCAGGTAGTTATTCTTCTATATTATACTTATAACTCTTATCTGTCACAGAATTTAGAACTTACAATCGCTTTTTGCTGGCCAACTATGCAGTATTTCCTGTACCAGATCCTCCGCGGGTTAAAATACATACACTCTGCCAAAGTAATCCATCGCGATTTGAAGCCGAGCAATCTCCTTCTGAATGCGAATTGTGATCTAAAAATATGTGACTTTGGTCTTGCGCGTCCGACATCGGAGAATGAAATTATGACGGAGTATGTTGTTACCAGATGGTATAGGGCACCAGAATTGCTCCTTAACTCCACAGACTACACTGCTGCTATTGATTTATGGTCTGTTGGATGTATCTTCATGGAGCTAATAAATAGACAGCCTTTGTTTCCTGGAAAGGACCATATGCATCAGATGCGTTTAATTACAGAGGTTAGATGAATTCAGTATTTTGATCAGCTTTCTTGCCTTTCACAAAATTACAGACCTGATGCTTATAGTGAGTTTTTCTTGATAATTTAGCGTATAGGCACACCAACTGAAGGAGATCTGGGATTTATCCAAAACGAAGATGCCAGAAGGTACATGAGGCATCTGCCTCAGTTTCCTCGTCAGCCTTTCGCTGCTTTGTTTCCACACATCAATCCAGCTGCTATTGACCTAGTGGAGAGAATGTTGACATTTAATCCTTTCCAAAGAATTACAGGTAACCTCCGTTTTCTACCTTGCAAACCTACAAATTTGTGTTTTTGTCATCTATTTCGTAGTAGCATCTGTGGTTTTATTGCCTTCGTTCCCTTCAAGAGATTCCTTTTGGTAAAATGTATCAGCTTACATGTTCTTTATTTTCCGAACTCTCAATAATTATTAAGCTGTGTATTGCAAATTGCAGTTGAAGAAGCTCTTGCTCACCCATACCTTGAAAGATTGCATGACATTGCTGACGAACCTATTTGTATGGAGCCATTCTCCTTTGACTTCGAGCAACAAGCCCTTACTGAAGATCAAATGAAGGAGTTGATATACAAGGAATCTATAGCATTCAATCCAGAATATGGCCAATAAACTATTAGCGGCGGTCATTTATTAGAAATACTTTTCACGATTTCTAAGTCGATTCCCCTGTAAATATGAGTGAGCTTGATGATATGGTTCTATTATGTCACAAAGAATCCATTTATTTGTTCTGATTGCATCATTGGATGTGAATGTTGATGTACTCGTAACTAAATAGACCTGAGTGTATGTATATGAATATATGATTGATTGATTTATGTTTTTCCTCAACATGTGAAATTGTCAATTCACAGAGGTTTTTAATTCTATATCAATAAAATTATAGTATTGAACCTTCCTGTTGGATGAAATAAAACTTTTGAGGAATGATTCAATACAAAAATTATTTATAGGGTATATTAGACAATTACATATGTGACTTAATTAATCGATAAAAATATCCTAGAATTTAAGTATTTTTTTTTCATATTCTTATAGAAATCGAAAAATTTATACATGAGTTTTAAACAGTTTAAATTCAATTCAAATTTTAAAATTAAATTATTTTAGTTGGAAAATTTTAGTTTAATAGGAGAAGAAATCTGTCTTAATTAAACTAAAATTTGACTATGATCTTATCCCTAACAATGTTACAATAAATAAAAGAGAAAAGTTTAAATAGGAGAACAAATAGTCAACGTATTAGCAAACATAAAATATAAATAATAAAATTAGCGAGTGTAAACTACCCGCTTTTTTTTTGAATCATTTATCCTTTATCAACTAGAAAGGTAATATTATACTTGAGATTATTTTAACTGGTATAGTTGTTCTTATTGAATCATTTAAATGCTTCAAAAGTAATATAATTGCAGACTGTGCTTATTTTCTTAGAAGGAAAGAATAAAAAAATTGTACCTTAATTATGCACATTATTGATTTATTTTATTCTCTCTAAAACCACTTCTTATATTTCAAAGAGTATTACAACTAAAAGTGGTGTTTATTTTCTTAAAAGAAAAAAACAAAGTTGATTGCCTGGTTCGGGTTCGGATATTTCATTCTGATCCAATAAAACCCGATCCGTCTCTCAGTCGTCTACAACTTCCGTTCAAGAGAGCGGGAAAGCAGCAAATGATAGAGAGCAGCAATGGCGAATAAGCTCATCTGCCAAATGGGACTTCCCTCTTCCATGGCCAAAATCTTCGCCGCTCGCAACATCACAACGGCCAAGGTTTGTCCTTCTTAGAACTCTCTCTCTCTCTCTCTCTCTCTCTCTCTCTCTCTCTCTCTCTCTCTCTCTCCCTCTCTCTCTCTCAGCTTCTTCTTGGAGTCCCCTCCTTAGGATGCTCTCTCCTTGCCCGAAGTCGATCTGATGGCACTTTTGGGCGTTGATCTCGATCAAGTGAGGTCGGCGGTGACTCGAATCAGCGAGATTGCATGCCCTCCATATCAAACTGTGAGCTCTCTCTCTCTCTCTCTCTCTCTCTCCGGATTCTTATGTAGGAATTAGGGTTTGCAGGCGCTTGCGCTGATGGAGGATCGCGTGAGGTCCGGAGGACATCTCCCGACGTCGCTGCGTGGGCTCGATGAAGCATTGTGTGGAGGAATTCCTGTTGGTGCTCTTACGGAATTGGTTGGGCCCTCGGGGATTGGGAAAACCCAAGTGAGCGTCTTCTTTTTTCTTTAAAAAAATTTGTGAATTTTATTTTGTTGGTCTTATTGGTTTATAGAGTGTGATGGATGGCCGATGGCTTAGAATTAGGTTTTCTATGGTGGGGAGTCGTGATTTTGGTTGGGAGGAGCAATGGTTGTGTATGAATTAGTAGATAGCGAAGTAATTTGTCGATGGGAATGTTTTTTTTATTCTGTTGCTTTAATAATGTGATTTTATTTACTTATTTTCTTTTGTTTCCTTGATGGCTCTGCTACAGTTGAGTTAAAATTTTAATGAGAGATAAGTTCGCTAGAAAGATAATCTCTGTTGCAAGAATGCTCAGTAATTGAACTTAGAAGTCGTGAGAGATGAGAGGAGGTAGGATTTAAATGTTAATAAAAGAATTACATGAACTCATTGCAAGAATGAAAATGTAGATAGAAAATCATTGTTGAACAAAAGATTCAAAAGTCTTTATTTATGGTGTCAATTGAAACGACAAAGTTAGATATACTTGTGCTCTTCCTAGATGGAACTATCTATTAGTATCCTTGTAATATCAGACATTTACTCATTGAACCATATAGCTATGTAAGTAGTCCTAGCTCTATCAGGCTCCTAAACAGTCGGGCAGGTCTCATAAGTTGTAAAAGATCTCCATCTACTTAGGAGGTATTTAGTTTGTAAGTTTCAAAATTTTGACATTCTCTACTATGTCATGATGTAGTTCTGTCTGAAGCTCTCGT
Organism: Typha latifolia; assembly: GCF_019914945.1. Classification (NCBI taxonomy): domain Eukaryota; kingdom Viridiplantae; phylum Streptophyta; class Magnoliopsida; order Poales; family Typhaceae; genus Typha; species Typha latifolia. The sequence continues at coordinate 926,694 of NC_133087.1, read as the reverse complement.
TGTTAGCAACCTTACCTGCATGCTACGGAGGTCTAAATGGTCGCGTTATATATATCGATACCGAATCTAAATTTTCTTCGCGCAGGTAGTTGCTAACCTTCCCTTGTTTCACACTTGCTGCACTTCTTTAATGATGTTTCAGTTGGACCATTCTTATGATCTATGTCAGGATGATTGAGATTGGAGAAAATAGCTTTCCACAAATATTTCAATCAGAAGGCTTAGCACAAAAGGTTTTCTTCTCTTTGAGAAAGAAGAAAAGGTTTTCTTTTTTGTTTATCATGTTTTAAAACATATTCTTACGAAGGTATGATTCCTACTTTATCTGGTGGAGGATATAATGTAGCTAAAATTCAGATTACTGGTTAAATGAGGTATTCTGTTATGTTGTTTTGTCAGTCTTCATGTGACAAGCAGATGGCTATGCTGACGCGCTGCTGGATATGAATTAAAAAAATATGAATGCAAGTGATCTGAGCTATCCCATCATTTCCTTCTGCAGATGGCTGGACGGATTATAGTTATACGACCAACATCCCTGTCCGATTTTACTCAGAGGTCTGGTTAAGATTTAGATACTGATGTGAGAAAAGGGAATAACATATGAAAGTTCATATAAGTTGCCAATGAGCTTTAAATGTGATGGATCTTTCGTCTAAGTCTCTAACCATTTACCTTTATGGTCTAGTCTAGAATGTTCATTTAGACTTCTCTTAGAGCTTATCAGGTGGTGTTCGTGCAGCTTGCAACAGATGAAGCTGACACTTCTCCAAAATGAAGTGAAGTTGATCATTGTCGACAGCATGGCTGCTCTGATTTCAGGGTAAGGTCTTATTTACTTCAAGTAGTTCTGATCAACTCAGGATTGTCCTTAAATTACGTTTTATCTGTTGGCTGTATTATGTGTAACTCAAGTAAGAAAGGTATTATGCATAAGGAAATTCATAGGAAAAATGGATTCATCATTTCATTGTGTAGAAAGATGTTTGCATGCTATGATATTTTTAATTATACAGAATTGTTTAAGTGCCTGCGACTGTTAACAGTGAAGGTACAGTCTTCTGATATTCCCAATTAGATTCTCTTAATAACTTATTCAGTATGGTGTTGCTAGTACTCATTCTTGTCCTTTTGTTTTCTCCCATGATGATATTGTAATCATGACTGCAACTCTGTATTTTGATTATGATTTGCCTATTTATCGCCCCACCCAGCCCTTACACCCCCACCCCCCTATATCATTTTGTTATCATATATTCACCATTTCGTTGCGCAACCATGAGATATACATAAAACAGAAAAAATCTTAATGTAAGGTCAAGCTCCATTTAATACCTCTAGGTTTACTTCTTAATGGTCCTTTATATTTACTTCTTGTATTTCTATAGTGAAATTTGATGTGCTTATATTTTGCAGGGATATTGAAAGAAGTACAACTGGTCCTCGGCAGCATCCTCTAAGATGGCCACTTTCATTTCTTAAGTAAGAATTTTCGCCTTAATATTAATCCACCTTAAGAATATGGCATTGGAGTGTCTTTCACTTGATATCATATTAAGCTTTCTTAAATCTTTTGTCATTCAACAACTTTTCTTTATTAACGATAAGGATTTACAGATCTATAGCCGAGTTCTCACAAATCCCTGTTGTGGTCACAAACCAAGTACGTAGTCAAAGCAATGATGAATCCTTACGGTATCCATTTCAAGGTATATCTTCATTTCCAATGTGAGCATGCTTTTGTTAGCTCATGGAGACATGGATTGGGTTTATTCTTTTTGTTAAATACAGGGCAAACGAACGATACTTGCGAGAATACCGTAAGGCTCGAATCTCATCTAATTGCTGCTTTAGGGATCCAATGGGCTCATGGTGTAAATATCCGTCTTGTCTTTGAGGCTCATTCAGGTCAGTTGGATAGTAACAGACTATTGGCTAAAAGAAAATGAATTTTAAGTTGCCTGAGAGCTCATGAGCAGTGGTTCCACTATTAAGTTTAAGATTTATAAGCAGTTGTTCTGGGTACAGAAGACCTATTGTTCAAAATAGATTCACTGCTTGATAAACACTAGACATCTTAACTTGGAAAGGCACATTATTGTATAAATCTTGTATTCCACTTGGAGGTATTTCGAATGATCACTGAGGCTAGCCTCCGCCCCTCATTCTTATGGAGAGTAAAAGTGATTTTTCATCTTCATTCATAAGTCTTGGAACATGCTTAGCTACCTTATGAGATCTATTGTCCTACAGTCTAGCCTGGAAAATTTTCTTCTTTCTCTTCTGAGCATTTCTAAGCATGGTTCTCAAAATTGGCCAATCCCGATTCCTACTTCCTAGTTCCTGCTTAGCTTATCTAGACTGACTCTGGTGCAAGTTTCATGTAAGCACATTAGAATTTTGTGAAGAAATGATAATAACAACTTCCCCTATTCCTTTGTAGTTTGTACGTTAGGATCTTCGAAGAAGGAAATCCATGAGTTTTAGCCATGTCAAAGAGACAAGATTTTCTAAACTAGTTGCTACATGAGCATATTTACCACCACGAGTCTGGTGCAGAAATTTTTTACCTCTCATTTGTACCTTTCAAACTGTGGACAATAAATATCTTGATGTTGCTTCTTTATGTATGGCTAACCGTTTTAGGACATATTGGGATTAACATCTTCCTGTCCAGACTATATTGATCTATTGGAGCATGGATGATAGTAGCAAAAGTTTTGCTAATTTTGGTCCTCATACAAATGATATTGCAGGTCACAGGTTCATTAAGGTGGCAAAATCACCCTTATCTCGAGCAGTAGCATTTCCATTTATTGTGGAGTCTTCTGGGATTTCATTGCTAAGTGATGAAGGCACTGATGTATCAGGCCCTGAGATAAGCAGAATCCATTGTCAAGGTCCATAAGTGAAAATAAGTTCTCTAGCTGCTTTTTCTTTCTTTATTTTTTCGGTCTGATGGGCTATTTATCCAGGCCACAACATTTTTGCCCAGTGAAGTACATCGTTCTCTCATCAATGCCACTTTTGACAGACTTCTCTGTAAGTTGCAGACTATGCTCTTAACGGTATAACTCATTGCTTATGAACTTGCTAATTTATTCTATTGAAACATTTGTTGTGTTTCTTGATTTTCTTAGGAGCTTTTATCAGCGTTCAATTGTCTAGTTTTGTAAGTTTACTAGATGAATTGTAAACTTATGTCTTTGCTGGTAACTTAGAGTGAGGACCTTGTGAGCAAATGCTTTTCAATGAGGCCATGCCGCCATCTCTCTACAGATGTTTCACACATTTTAGGATGCCATAGCAAAGATGATTTAGATCACATAAGTATAATGATGAGGGGTAAAAATGGGTCAAATTAACTCTGACCCGATCTTCTATCCAATCCGATTTGGATTAGATTCAGATAAAAAATTTCTATCCGACACAGATACGAGTAAGATTTTTGAAAAAAACCTGGATACGGATTTGACTACTGATAAGTTTTTTTTATAAAACCCGGATATGGATACATATATAGATCGGATATAATTTTTCAGATACTGAAATCAAATATCCATTTATCCACATATATTTTGAATAATTTTTAATTTTTAGTTTGCATTTTTAAATTGTAAATATTGATATTGTTACTAATAGTATGTTCTATATTATTTGTAGAGATTGATTTTGCTAATTTTGTATGCATTTGACATGCGAGAATTTTTTCTTAAAAACTCTTAATATTTTGTGTTAATTGTCTCCAAAAGAGATGTTATAATTTATTTAAAATTTGCTTCACATTCGTTTAAAATCCGATCCTCTATTAAACAATTAGTCGAATCGTATTCAAAAAAAAATCTGTATCTGTTTAGTTAGGATATTGTTTTAAATTTTTTTATTCATCTAGTATCCATATTTGAATCCGTATCTGAAGTAAAAATATTGATCTAGATACGGATTGAGCATTATCTGATCCATATCTGATCTGTTTTCACCCCTAATAATAATTCATATCTAAGCCTATTGAAATCTAGAAAGTGATGCCGAGTTGATTGTTCTGAGATAGAATATAATCTTAGAGCCATGTCGGTAGATGCATGATGTATGGATCAATGACAAAAGGATTGAATAACTAATATGAAGTGTAAAATACTTCTTTGGCAGGGTACCCATAAGCTAGATTAATGACATGGGAAGAATATTTGAACCGCAAGGAATTGCTTCTATAATCTATATGTTGGAATTGCTTGTTCAGAAATGACTATAGGAGCAATATATGAACAACAGAAAGGGGAAACTTCTGTAGGCGGAGAAATCTAGCAGGGTGCAAAGTCATGTACAACAGAAAGGGGAAACTTCTGCATGAACTAAGACATAGTATGTTTCTATAATACTATCTCCCAAGAGTGATACAACATGTAGCTATCACCATTGGACTAAGTGTACTTGAATTGTCTTTCTGCTGGTTCAAACCCTTTTTTTCTGAGAAAAAGTCATAAGATGCCAGCTTCATTGAAACTTTTAAAAAAAAGAAAGTTAACCTGCTACCTGCAGGTTGAGGTCTCTTGTTTGCAACTGACTTCTAGAATCCTTCTACACTCAGTTTCTACTTTGTCTAATTATACTTGTAACTGGCAGTCTTTATTGAATTCCTTGGTAAGCAGCTAAGAAATAGTGACTGCACGACATAATGCTTCATATTGCATCAACTTGCAAGTCGTTTTTAACCTATAATGAGCTTATATTGTTGTCCAGTTATTATATTTATAAGATGTCTCTATTCTTGATTTTTTTCAGTTATCCCTTTGATTCTATTCACTTATGAAGTACGAAGAAAATGAAGACAGTTTTCTAGGTTTGAATAGTGTGGTCACTGTCGTTCTTCAACACGACTTGCATGAAGATTCATGGTGTGTAGAATTCTCCTAAGAAAATGGTATGTAGAAGTTAACCCCCATCAAATCTTGACCTGTCAAACTATTGTGCGTAAGGTACAAGCACTTTTTGTCTGTTCGTTGCTGTTATAGTTGATTTACAGATAGGGATATGCATGAGAAGCAGATCCGATGTCAATTTGATTTGTTTAACACTTACATCAGACAAGAAACCACAGATAAATGATGACGACGATGTTGCAGATTCAGACAAATGGCTCTGCGCCTGTTATTTGCTTGGTCTATCCTTAAATTCCAACATGTGCATCAAATTCCATCCACTACATTTGCTGATATGAAACATCCCAAAGTTTCTGCTGTCCTCTGTACAACTTATTGTTCTATTCTGCTCAGCTTACTATGTATCAAATCTGAGAATTTTTGCTTATAAAATTAAATAAAAAGTCACCCTTTTATAACAATTTAAATTTTTTGAGTAGTTGGTGAGTTAAGATCTTGTGCTGAAGACATTCTACCATCCATTTTTTGCCCTTTGTCTACAGGATTGTTTTCTCTCCAGGCTAATCCCTTATTTGTAAATCTATTACCAAGTAAACCAGATGAAGAAGGGAGTTTATAGGACAATTCGTAGCTATTAAAAAGGCAGGTTGGGGTTGGGAAGGCAAATAACTCTGCATGAAAAGTTAGGTCTGGGGATTAAATGGCCAAGGCGAACTAGAATAATTTTTGTGAAGGATCCTCATTCAAGAGTTGTCAGATATACTTTGCTTTCTAACTTGCCATAAGGTCCTGATAGTTTCTGTATCCTAGATGCTGCCTCCATCTGATTATAACTGTTTTTATGTTCTTGTTCTACAAAGTTAATATAAAGATTTATTGACAGATACCAATGTTTGTTTCTGACCCAGCTAACGAGTCCATCAAAGTTGCGACACTAAATCGACGATGCTTTCAATTTGATTAAGAACTTATCCACTCACTGGATTGAAGGCATTGATTACAGGCGGTGCTTTCCTTTCCATTTTCTTGGTAAGAGTTGACATGGCAACCTTGTTCGTCCACGGAGAGTAACAGGCTTACAGTTGCATTAGAAAAAGGAGAGATTGCGTGATTCACTCACCCCGGCGAATGAATCACGTGTGCTTAATTAATTTATGGCTGCGACCTGGTTCACACGGCCCAACCGTTCCTCTACAACTATCAAGTATATATGGATGTAGGAATTATCCAATTATGTCGCATTTTCTAAATTAATTTTGAACCTAAGCATTTAAACTTGTTTTTGGTAGCAGATTATTTGTCGCAATCTATGATCTAGAAAATTCCTATATCATTTTATAGTATGCTGGACTCGTTGAATTTATTGCCATAATGTTATTCTTCCTGGATATCTGGTATATTTCTGCTAACTCCCTTGTGGTGATATTTCTTTTTAGTATTTGGATTAGACTTGGAGTATACAATAGGGAAATTGATAATAAAAAAAAAATTATTCAGCATTTTGCTTTTATTATTATTTACATCCTATCTTATGTGTATTTATTTTTAATTTCTTTATATTTTAGTTTAATTATTAAAGATACCTCAACGATAGGTTTTTTAATTAAAAATAATCATACATAATAGTTAACTTAAATCGTATGTACAAAATTACCGAAATCGCTACTCCTTTTTTTTTAAAAATAAAAAAAAAGAGGGCAGAGTCGGAGCATTTTTTTTCTATGAGGGGGTAATTTAAGTATTTATTTTTAAAAAATTAATAAAATATTCTTTATGTGTTATCAAGTTAAATTTAATCCAAGGTGTTTTTAAAATTAAATCTAGAATATAAGGATTAAAGAATAAATAATATTAATAAGGTAATATATAATAAAATATAAGCAACCAAGAAGGGTAAAAATAGATAAAGCATTTGAGCAATTTCATATATGGAAGAAAGAAGACTTCCCTATGAATGGCTGCAAAGCTCCCACGTCTCCGAAGCCGCAAAACCTCGTACTCTTGTGCCGACGATGCATCCATCATTCATACATAATACACCCGCCAAAAGTAACCCTCATTTCCCAACAAAATCCCCCTAAAATAAACTTTATTATAATATAACAACGTGGTCCCCTTGAAACCCCCCCTCCCCCCTCCTAATCCTAAAACAAACTCCACATGATTCCAACCAAAAATAATAATAATTTTAAAAAAGAAGAGGGTCTTGTTGGTAACATTTCTCTTTCTCTCTGCACCAATCTTCCTACTCCTGGTCCAACGTTTGAGCCCATCTATCTAACCTCCCCCCCCTCCTCCTCCTCCTGTGACAAGGACGAAAAGCCCCCAACTAATACCTTTAAAAAACGAGTCAAATAGACAATTAAACAAACACATTCTATGCGTGGCCTCTAAGAGAGACGAGACACACCACCCTAAGCTCCTCTTAGATTACTCCTCACGTCTTATCTTAACAGCACACAAATCCTTAAAACAAATGCCAATTGGGCTCCATTAGACAGGAGGCATCAATGTATCCCACCCTTTCTTTTATCTTCATTTCATTTCAGGGACAACCATATAGTATAATATATTAATAATATTCACCCTGTTTATTGCTGTCATAGCTGGGCTTGATCTTGATCTTGATCAACCCAACACCCCCATCCCCTTCCTTTGATTTGATGTGCGAATTAGATAGAAAAACCAAAACAAAAAAAGAGAGAAGGGAAGTGGGGGGCCCCTTAATATATATTTTTTAATTGTATGTGGCCTTGCAGCTGAGTGTGTCGGCACTAACGTTTAATTCATGCAGGCGATGAGAAAAGTACCATGTCACATGACACTAGAAAGTAGAAAGTAAAGGAAAGGAAAGGAAAGGAAAGGAAAAGGTGGCATCTTTTATTGATAGGATAAAAAATAATCCCATATTTATATGTACTACTAGCGGACCCACCCCTCTGTCCTGCCCTATCGTTTTCTCCACTATAAATCTTGGACGTTACCTCAAACTTACTTGTTGCTATTACATAAATGAAAATTTAACGTATATATTTATATTTAAAAAAAAAAATACAAACTCTTTTCTGCTGGGAAAAAAAAATGGCAGTTTCTTGAAGATTGAAGGAAATTCTTACGATCTGGATTGTAGGCAATCTACGCGGGCCCTTGGCCTTAGCAACTATGGAAGGGGCAAGGGGTGCTCCAACTTGAAGGAAAAGCAATATCTCTATGTGTATATATATAATGTGACAACAATGACGGCTTATTCGATCTAAACGCGGTTAATTATACTTAAGAGATATTTGTAGAATACTATAATAGTTTAGGAAGCTAAGTGTAATTATTGATATTATAAATTAAGTTGCTTTCCTAGGCTTGAAAAACTGTAGCCATGATCGACTGAGTTCATATAATAATAGTTTCTTATCTCTCCTAATACTTTATTACTAATAGTTTTTAATCTAATATTTTCCGTTTTGGTCATATCTTTGTTTTTATATGATCTCGTGCTCAGTGCTCTTTAACCCAGCAAGTGTATCACTATTTTTTATGGTGTGCGAAATGCGATGCCTTGTCGACTTCTCATTAGTAGCCAAAAATATGGCTTATCGTTATTATTTGATACGTTAATTAATCCTAATATTTATAATTAACCTTTTGATTCCGTATTAACGGAGACAGGATAAAAATGTCCGGAAAAACAAAACGCCGTCCACGACTTTCGGAGAGGTCTCGCGTGGCGTCCTCCCATTGGGCGAGAGTAACCGGGAATAGCCGGTGGATAGGAGGGGTCGGCATCGTAGGGCGATCCTTTTTTGCCATAACCGAGCAGAATACGAGAATAACGGGAAAAGGCCGGTTTAAGGTTAGACAGGGTTACCGCAAGGGGAAAGATGCCACGTGGTCTGTTACACGTGGCGATTTTGTGGTAGGCCTCGAATGGGCGGTCGAGATCTCGTTCTTCAACCCCCACCGCTCCTTTTTTTTTTGTGTGGACCGATCTGCCCCTGGGATGGCTACGGTTAACTTGGCGACGTGGCGTGGTGATCCTGAGTTGGAATCCGAGGACCACTCTCCTCAATTATTGGAGATTAACCGTTCTAGAAAAATTTTACCAAATTAATTTTTTAGAGATTTAAGTTCACATTTAGTTATAAAATAGAGTGAGGTGATGAGTGGCAATTGATTCAAAACTAGGTGACTGATGTCATGAATGACAACTGTTTTAGAACTAGGTTTTCCTGCCGATGATTTGAGCACTCCCTAATATAGCTTATTAAGGAAGTTTATTCTTCTTAATTATATAATTAAATGGAGTCCTTTTAGGTGCATGTATCATGATTTTTTTTTTATATAAAAAAAAATCCTGTTCAATATATATATATATATATATATTATAAAAAAAATTAAAGGAGTACCAGGTATTAAATTCCTATTGGTTCCTTTCATTCCTTTTTTCTTTCAGAAATAATAGAGTGGCCCAGGTATTAAATTAAGGTGAAGAATTTATGAAGTTACAAATTTAAAGATTACAGAGGGAGGAGAATGAGAAAAAAAAATATGACTCCCATTTTCGTCGTAGACCGGCAAGTTTTAAGTGGAAGCTATTAGGTGAGAAAGCTTTAAAGTTAAAGAGTTTATTGCCACACTCTTACTAGAAAAAATCATTGGATAATAAAGATAAGGAACTCTTAGGGATGAGATCAGGAATTCCTTTGGTCGGATAAGAATGAAAATGACTATTATTATGAAGTTACAAATTTAAAAATTAAAAAAGGATGAGAATGAGAAAAATAATAGGACTCCCATTTTCGTCGTAGACCAGCTAGTTTTAAGTGGAAGCTATTATGCGAGAGAGTTTTCAAGTTAAAGAGTTTATTGTCACACTCTTACTAGAAAGATAAGGAACTCTTAAGGATAAGGTCATAAATTTCTTTAGTCGGGTCAGAATGAAAATGACTATTATTGTGAATCCAATATTCAAAATAATGCTGTCAACCATCGTTAAGAGTATAGGGGGCATTAGAAGAAAGATACGTTCCATCGGTTTGATTTTCTCATCACAGAAGACACAAGATTTAATATAATATAAAGCTTATCAAGCCAAATTAACTGCGATAAAACTTTTAGCTTTGAAAAAATATGGAATCTTAAAATTATGAAAAAAAAAGTGGTAAATTTCATGCTCGAAAAGTTGATGAGATGATAGTGAAATTTAACCAAACACTATTGGCTCCTTTCATTATCTTAATTTTGTTGACTAAATGGTATATATGGCATTAATGTAGACTTTATGATGAATAGGATACTAAAATGACATTGTCGCATATATTACGTTTGAAAGTGTCCAAGCACCTAAAATAAACATAAAAATATTTATGCCGAGTGTGATAGGTTTATATAGTAATTAACCATATATATAAATATATATACTTGGATTCTTTAGTTATTTTCAATTATTAAACCCTTTGAGAGGCAAATAAGGTGAGCTGCACCCCTAATATACAAGACAAGATGCTTTAATATTCGTAAATTATCGTACTTATGCGTTTTATTAAGTGCTATAATATGTTTCTCTAACTTCGTGAATGACGTGACTTGAGGACATTATAGCATCTAAAATATTTTAAAAAATGTTACATTTTTTTGTGGCTGATTGGATACCACCTGCAGCTTAAAATTTAATAATATTATAAAAACAATAATGATATGTTTATTTATTTATTTATTTATGTCATTAAAGTTAGTAGGATGGGTTATCACGTTTGGTCGACTATTACATTTAAATGGAATATTATAATAAATTAAAACAAAATAAAAGTAATTTACTGTGGCTTTTGGCTAATTAATTAAAGTGTGACAACACTAAGAACCCTGACAAGTACGTGTGCATCTCTTGTCCTTTCGTTTATAAGAGACTTCTTCTAGAACATAAGATATATTGGTATGCTAATCCTAAAATTAAAGCTACTAGTTAGTAATTTAATATAAAAAGCTAGGTAGCTCATTCAGAGAAAGATTGAACTATTAAATGAGATTGAGATGCAATATAAGATCTGAAACTTTTAATGATAAGATTAGGTTGCTATTCATATGATTCGATCCACAATAAGTCAACATTAAAATTTATTCTCCTTTTCATATTATACTTTCCTAATTTTTTGTGACACATAAATTTCTTAAAACACCTCAAAAACTCATCCGCTAGATTTTTATTATGTTTATTAATACGTTATCAGTTATATAATACGTTTATCCTTGTCTATTAAAATACGCTTACATTCTCAAGGGATATTTTAGTCTTTTTTTAATTTTTTTTTTAATCTATGGTGAGAGATATTTTTAATAATTCGGGGTCTATGTGTAAAAATAAGAATGTAGAGGATCTGAACGTAATTATCCCAATGTATTTAATTAAATATTAGTCACAAGCTTTTCCACGTTGATGTAAAAGTTTAGTACACTCTTCGCATGTACGTACGTGCGTGCGACTGCGAGCCCAGCGCGCACCCGTGAATCACCCCGTTTGGGGAAAGTCATATCACATCAACCCATCTGTCACATCCTCAGCTGTTCAACCAATAGGATGACGAGTTTCGAGATCGAGCTTCAGTTGTTCGTTCGCCGTGAAATCGATTTCGGAAACTTCCTATCCGTCCGATCTAACCGGACGGATCGGATTCCTTTGTCGACAAGAGGCAAAACCGGGATACCGGCGTTTGCCGGTCGTCAGCCTTAGTACGCCGTATATTTTACAGTTGTTCTTTTTATCTATTATACTCCTGAAGCTTTCCCCTCTCTCGCTATATATACTCCCGCTTTTCCTAAATGCCTTACGTCCCATTTCATCTCCTCCTCCGCCTATCAGAGCCGACTTCGATTCGCCGTGAGTAACAGCGGCGCCGCCTTCGTTTCCCGCACTCTTTACTGCTCTGTGCTTATCCTTCGATTACTCCAAGGTTCTTCAACTTCTCCCCCTCATTTTATTTGCCTTTTGTTAATATTTTTTGTTTGTTTGTTTGTTCTTGATCGGATCTGATCTTGGTTGTGTCTTGTGTCTTCCGATGGTTAGCTGAGAGAGGATTGGGAGGAAGAAGAAGTAGTCAGATTTGATAGAATATACGAGATTGTATCAGATTGATGACTAGTGTGGAGGCAAATGTTTCGTAAGAACGAGTCAGCTCTGTCCTGCTTCTACCTCTTCCTGCTTTGGCTCTTCTTCTTGATAAACGAAGCCCTAAGCAAGAAGAGTGGTTGAAGAACGAGGAGTGGGAAACCCTCGGATCGGATTGCGAAGTGGTTTTGATAGATTTAGAAGGAAATATATGATGTTGGATCTCAACGCCGGTGAGAAGATGGAGAAGAAGCGCCGCGGCAGCGAATCCGGGACCTCCGACTCGTCGCTTCTCAATGCCGAGGACTCCGGTAGCGGGGCGGTGGCGGATGAGGATTCGAGCTCCACCCGGCACGCCGTGGAGTTGAGCTTCGATATCTTGAAGGGCTCGGCCGTGTCGGGCGAAGGAGAGAACGAGGTGGAAGAGGAGGGCGAGGAGGATGGTAATAGTTTGTCGCCGCAGTCTGGAGTTGTCACGAGGCAGTTGTTTCCTCTCTTGGATGTTTCGGATGGGCCGCGGCCGCCGGTGACGGGGGATGCGTCGTCTTCGATGTCGAATTGGGTCGATCTCAGTTTCTCGACATCGAGGGTCTCGCTACAGCAGCAGCAGCAGCCCCCGCAGCAAGCGAAGAAGAGTAGGAGGGGGCCGAGGTCTCGGAGCTCACAGTACCGAGGAGTTACCTTCTACCGGAGAACTGGAAGATGGGAATCTCATATCTGGTAAATTTCTTTCTTTCCTTTGGTTTCGTGCTTAATTGGATTGGATAGATATAGTTTTTTTTTTTTCTTTTCTGCCTGTTCAGTTTAGTGATGAGTTAGTTGTTGGGTAATGCAGGGACTGCGGGAAACAAGTCTATTTGGGTAAGAAATCGATGCCCATTTCTCTTTGATCTTATCTGGTGTCGCTAATATTATTTGTTTGATGTCATCTTGACTTCTCTCCACCTTTTCTTTTGCGTGGTTTGATTGACTGGGATATTATAGGAGGATTTGACACTGCTCATGCTGCTGCAAGGTTTGGAATCTTTCTACTTTAAGGGGAAACCATTTAACTCAAAATATCTTTCTGTTTGGGGAAAATTATAGGTATAATTATCCTGACTGCAGAGCATATGATCGAGCTGCAATTAAGTTTCGGGGTGTTGAAGCTGATATCAATTTCAACCTTAGTGACTATGATGAAGATTTGAAACAGGTGAAATGGAGATACGACTTATTCTTTTTAGATAATTTGTTCATTGGGCCAATTAGGAAGCTATAGCTTAACTCTTAACTTTCCTCTTTCAGATGAAGAATCTATCGAAAGAAGAGTTTGTGCATATCCTGCGCCGGCAAAGCACTGGATTCTCAAGGGGAAGCTCAAGATATAGAGGGGTGACACTTCACAAGTGCGGTCGATGGGAAGCTCGGATGGGCCAGTTTCTTGGAAAGAAGTAAGATTCCATGCCTTTCTTCTTTGTCTTGTTATTCTTTCAGTTCCTCAATAGGATTTGATGAGCATGGTTTTCTTTGGGAATCCATGGTTTTCTTTCTTGGTGAATTCACCATGAACTATATATATGCTTGGACTACATGTTAAATATCTATGATATGATAAACATCCTGGTTCTTTAAGAAATGGAAAAGAATATAGAAACCCAATCTTTACCGATGAGATGCGATGCTTGGGTGCAGGTACATATATCTTGGGCTATTCGACAACGAAATAGAAGCTGCAAGGTCCGCCCAAGCATGGATATGATCATTGCTGTTATTGAATCTCTTGATTTTTGCATTATCTTAAGCAGGAATGAGTTCCAACACAAATCTTCTTTTTCTTTCCCAATTTTCTTTTAATCTCAGGGCTTATGACAAGGCTGCTATAAAGTGTAACGGGAGGGAGGCTGTGACAAATTTTGAGCCTTGTACATATGAAGAAGAGCTGCATACTGTTGCCGATGGTGGAGGTATTGTACCCCAACAGTAATGTCATTCTCCATCTATTTGAGAAATACAGATCTATTGATCAATTTTTATCCTATTTGACATAGCCACAAGTCATGAAGTTGATCTGAACTTGAGGATATCTCAACCGCTCATTCAAAATCCAAAGAGGGATCAGAACTCAGTCGGGATTCAATTCTGCTACCGAACATCTGACGCTTCTGAAATGAAGAAATCAAAGGCAAGCAGACTTGCTTCGATAAGAGTCCCCATGCTTATCAAGTATTCCTTTTCAAAATTATAGATTGAAAACAGACAGGAGACCTAACAAGAGTACCCGTCACCTTCCATGAACAGGCTGAGTCAGTTGTTTTATGCTATCACAGCTGTGAACTCACATTTTTCTCATTTGGATTTTATCCTTAGCAGCACTGTTATCTCACTGCCTCAACTACTTTTCCTTTTTGAGGTGTACTTAACTGATTGAGAATTTACGACAATTGTCCAATTTAGTCTGTTTCATGTGTCCCGCCACTAGCATTATTTGTTGAATGATGAACACTAACAAGTGTCTGATAATTGATTGATGTAAAGAGCTGCAACATATTTGTCTAAAACCAGAAAGTTACTTGGAAGGTAGTGTTGCTTATTGGCTTTGCCTTTGTTTTCTATTACAGGTTGAAAAGTCTTCCTCTCAACTAGCTAGTCAGCCCCATTGCCTAACTATGCTGCCTGAGCAGCCTCATGGGTGGACCGCGCAATATCCAGCCTTCTTTTCCAGTAATGAGGTGATGTATAGCTAGTTGCTCCTTGTCGGCTGCTAAGTTAGAAAATATCTTGTGTGATCGTATTTTTAATATTTTCAAGGATCCCTTGGAGTACTCTAATATATATCTGCCATATATTCCATCCATCTTTATTGTTGTTGTTTGTTTCTTACTTTGTAGGACCTAATGTCTTACTTTGTACGCCGACAGTTTTGTCTTATATTTTCTTATTTGTCACTGCATTGATTTTTTGAAGATTGAATTTTGTAAATTAAGCAAACCTGTTGTACTTCTGTGTTAAGTGTTTGCCCTTAAAAGTAACAACCTAGAAAGTTGGCATTATTGAACAACCAACAACTTTTAGGATGTTATCTTAATGTTAGTCAACTTCTCATCTCCTTTGAAGTTTGACCATTTAGCTGCTTGTCTTTTTCCATTTATAACATCAGGTTTTTTTTTTTTTCCTTTGTATGTGCATTTGATTAATGTTATGAACTTCTGATGATGACATTTGACATTTTTTGAACAATTCTTTCTATAAGTATAGATAAATAAACAGCTGATATGTTGACGACACAATCCTCCCCTCTTGATCGATCCACTGTAACATGTAAACTGAAGCCTAAGACATTTAATTTGTTTTCTCCCTATTTATATGTTATTATCTTAATTTGTGCTTTCTACACTTGAGAAAGATAAAGTTATGGCCAACGTGGCAGATCAACCATCTCTAGTCCACGGTCTATATCAGTTTTCAAAGGCCTCCTTTGTCATAATAATATTATCTTGTCCAGTCACTCAATTTTGCTTATTTGTTTCATGCTTTCTGCTTGGTTTGTGCCGTGTTTGATCCTGTATTGTGGCTCTGGTTCTAATTGGGTTTTACCTGAAAATATAGGAAAGAGCCAGAGATAAGAGGCCTGAAGTGGGTACACAAGCTCTCCCTGGGTGGGCGTGGCAGATGCATGGTCCTACTCCGCTGTCACTGTTCTCTTCCGCAGCATCATCAGGATTCTCTACAACCACTGTAACAGCTGCTCTTGCTCCGCCGCCGCCGCCGCCGCCACCCCCTTCCGCATCTCCCTTTCATTTTAACCCGTCGTCTGTGTCAAATTACTACTTCAAGAGCTGACGCCAATAGGCTCATCTAACATAGTACTCTGCAAAGGTATACTACTGGGTGGTTGTTGAACTCTTTTACCTGGTAGCATAATTTGGCAATGGGCCACAGTTATGAATTCTTTTGGGGCTATTAGTTTGGAAGCCTAGGAGGTGGTCCATCCTACTACTTGTTGTTTGTCTTAAATTGGTACTCCTACGCAGAAAACAGCTGTGGTGGCAGAAAGATATATATATATATAGAGTGAGAGAGATCGATAGGGATCCATCCATTATCCATATATGCTTGAGAGCATCCCTGACTTGTTCCAGCTCCTTTATTTCATCTCAATGAGTTCCAGCAAGATGAAGGGCCCTTGCTTTTGTCTAATGTGACTTATACATTGTACTCCATTTTTTTTTTTGCTTATACTGCAGAATCACGGAGCACCAATAGATTCCATTCTTGATGGAACTCCCCAATTGTATTTCTGTTGCATGTTTCTTTTCTTCTGTTTGCGTTCTTGGAATCAGGAGAAAGTGACTGGTTTGATGGAATTTCACTTGCACTCCTCCTTGCTTTTTACCTTTCCTTCTTTTGTATCATTCACTTGGTGGAAGTAGAAAAGAATATTTTTGGATGTATGCATTGCTCAACAGCTGTCCTAGAATTATGACATTTCTCTTACCTGAAAATCTAGTTTTACTCATCTGTCTATTTTATTTTCAAATTAATGTTGTTTACCTAACTACATCAGGAACCTATTTATAATAAATAATCTGGGGTACCTATCTTGTTTTCTTCCCTATTTCAAGATATATTAGCTTGACTATTCTATAACGATGCGACCCAATATTTTTGGTGGAAGGAGCAACAAAAAAAAAAAAAAAAAAAATCTTCTGGATGTTTAAGGATAGCTGTCCTAGGTTCTATCTGGTTGGCTGGCTGCAAATTGACTTTGGACACAGGAACACATCACGATGCCCTTGTGATTCCTTCCTCAATTTATCTTTCTGTATAGTTTTTATTGCAAATGCGTCACTGCTTACGTTTTCTGCATGCCCCTATTGCCTAATATTTTATTCATCTTTGAAGATTGCCTTCTTGGGTTACTTACTCGGCAAACTTCATGCTGCCAAGCCATGAGAAAGATTATATTTGAGAGAGATGTTGGCTGAGATATTTAATGGAATAAACTATACGACAAGACAGATTAAAAGCAGGATAAGCCTCGAATTGGTCTATCACAATAATGATGACATGATAACCCCTCCTTTTCTTTTTTCTTTTTCCTTTTCTTTTTTTGAAAAAAGAAGACATGATACCCTTCTTCCTATATTATACTAGGATGTGTTTTCCTAGTAGATACCAATATACTACACACACACAAAAAAAGAAAAAAGAAAAAGAAAAATCAGAGCTATGCTGTATAGTTTGGTCTGACTCTCCTTTCAAAGTGGTCCAGTATCTCCTGATCTTTATTGCAAATGAGACGTCCACGGACTTTGATAGCCGGATTGGGCCTTGGGCTTGTAGTATTTGTGCATGTAAATAGGCCCATCGATTCCTTACGTTGGCCTAGCATTGTCGAGGGCTTTGGGCACCTTGTCTTCTTCTATTAGCCGGTGACGGGGCTTTAGATCGAAATCAAAATATCTTATAGCCTTGCGGATCGCAATAAAACGGCTCCACTTCACTTCAAAGCTCGCTCTCGTAGTCTCGTCTCGTCTCCTCTTCTTTCCCTCCTCGCCTCCCACTTCATATCAACAACTCATGGCGTAGGCTTCGCCATTACCCAAAAGATAGCAAACATTTCATGGCGGAATCAACCCTAATCCTCTCATCCTCTTCTTCCTCCTCTTCTTCCTCTTCCCCTCTGCTTCATCCCAATCGAAGCGCTAGCTCCCTTCCTCGCCGTCGCCGCCATCTCCGCCCTCCTCCCAAACCCCTCCTCTCCGACGTCCGTCGCGATCTCGCCTCTTCATCAAATCCGGCCTCCTCATCTGACTTATCCACTCGCCGCCTCCTCAAATACTACGCCCGCCTCGCCTCCAAGCTCGCCGGGAGCGGCCGCCTCCGCGAGTTCTTGATGCTCGCCGAGAGTGTCCTCACCTCCGAGGCCGTTGCCAATGAATCCCCCCAGTTCGCCGCGCGCCTCAGCCCCAGGCTGATCTCCGAAGGGATAGCTTCGGTGCTTCGCCGGGGAAATCTCGAGGCGGTTCTTGATTTCGTTAAGGATGCCGAGAGGCTTGGGATCTGCACTCCGGCGCTGTTTGATGAGTCGGCGATGGGGGCGCTGGCAGTGGAGTGCCGAAGACTCGTGGATCAAGAAAGGTTGGAGGAGTTCGTAGGTTTGATGGAGACCCTGGCAGGTATATTAAATTTGTTTTTCCGAACTATAGTTTGTAAATTAGGTGTCCCTTGACTTGCATGAGTATGTGATCTACTACTTCAATGGCTAATGTTTTTATTTTTTATAAATAAGATAATACTTCTGAGTTCTCTTTTCTTAATGCTGAACATTTTGGTTTTCTACTTGTCAAGCTTAGTTTTTTTTTTCTCACATGCAATAGAATTTAGCGACTCGTAACTACGTATTAACAAGGTTACTGAGCACCTAGTATCTTAGAGTCACATTGAATTCCAAAACATGGCTCAATGGAGGACAATGATCTATATAGCTGACCCAAATATGTAGGGCTTAATGGCATTACTGTTGCTTATTAAGATCCACTTGTAAACTAATGAATAAGAAAGCTCCTTCAGTTCTTGACTGAGTTTTTTAACGAGAAAATAAGAACCACCTTGGAAAGGTAAATCATTAAAATATTATCACTGCTGTTATTCAAAAAATGAGAACAGAAACTTGAATGATATCATGTTTATAAGGATGTCTCATTTCCTAACATAGCATTATCATTATCATTATTTACTGGATAGATTCTTAGATAGCAGTTTCTTCTCTTAATTTGGTCTCAGAAATCTTGGTATTAGAGCTGAATTGGCATTTTAGCCATTGTTTATTTGCATTTCTGAAGAGAAGCAATTTGTCCTAATATTGCACTTGACAATGACAAACTTTTACAAGTATCGAACATTTTAAGCTGGTGAGGTGCTAATTAAATTTTACTATAAATGACTTGTCTTTGATAGTGACTTGTATTTCTGTCTTTAGGTTATCGATTTTTTATCAAAGATATTGTAGATCCAGTTTACGTAGTGAAAAAATTTGTCAAGAAGCATGATCCAGATATGGCTGTAAGGTGTGCATACTCATTTCCTACTTTCTGTGCTTACTATTAGATAATCCAAATGACTTTTTGGTTGATATTTATTTGGAGAAACAGATGATATGATGGTTTCGTTTAAACATAATGCACTTGCCGCTCATTTTGAAATTCACTGTACTATCTCTGAAGCAATAGTAGTACAAGCTCGTAAGGTTTTCTGGACAAGAAATGCATATGCTTAATCTTAGAAGGTGTTCTCATCATGCCAAACATTGGCATGAGAACTTGACCACGCTTCATCATTAGCTAACATATGTGTTAAATTAGTCCTCTCTAACTCTCTTTCTCTCTCATCTATTTCTTTGGTGTCAAATTCTTGGAGCACACCTTTTAGATCTGAGACCTCTTGAAGATTAAGTGGGTTGCAGTCATGAATCTGCAGCCTGGTGAATATTGCTATGTCATGTCATTGTTGTTTGACAATTTTAACATGTAGCTGTCTTGGTATCTTTTGATACCTATATGATGTACTTCTCAAGAATACATATCTCTTTAGTCTTTACACATTAATTTGTTAGATGATTTGACTCTGGGATTTATACTAGGAAAATGTGATTCATGACCTTTTAATCAAATCAAGTACTGCAAAACTAGGTCTCACACTACATAATTTCTATGCATTTTTTTTTTTTTTGGAATTACAATTCACCTAATTGTGAATATCAGGAAATTTTCTAGAAAAGCTTGATTTGTGTAGATTTGTAGAATGAATAGTGGTGTTAATTACTATCCTGTACATTAGGAAAATTAATATGTTAGTTTTTGGGTCTTAATAGTGGTCAACTTATCTTTAAGAGTCCTAGTTTTGTGCTAGGTTGATTTAGGAAAATTTTGGATGTTCTGTTTGCTTTTTGATGCTGTCTAGTCCCTTCTTATGTATGCAACAAATAGTTTGGGCCTTTGGGGATAACATAGCTTCACCATGGAGGAATCCACCCACACTCGTGTCTTTCCTTGTATCATATTCTTATTCTTTCATCTTCTTCTCATATTATTGCATGTTTTTTACCTGGTAAATTGAGCATCTCATGTATTATGATACTATTCAATAACTACCTTTTCAGCATTGTAGGTATGTGAGCATTTTCCCGCACTCCCAACTTTTGTTCTGCTCTATCCTAGAGGAGTTTGCAAAGAAACATGATGTGACATCTGCTGTAAGAGCTTTTGAAGCATTCAAACAGCAATCAGGTGGCATCAACATGTTTGCCTGCCGAAGTATCATTGATATCTGTGGTCTTTGTGGTGACTTCTTGCAATCTAGGATTATATTTGAGGTAACCATGGATTTTTCTTTCATAATAATTCATCTTACTTCACCTCTTTGTGCTTAAATGGGTTCATTCTTCATTGTACTACCAAATAGTTTTGTTTAATATGCACATCTATAATACATATACATATCGCTAATGTTGCCTGGCAGATGTTTCTCAAAAGTCAATTCTAATGCTGGGTTTGCACAGCCACAAACTTTAGTAATTATCAGGATTAATGTGCAAATATTCAGTTGTTTGAACATGACAGATATCAATGATTCGATGAGCATATAACTATACCAAAAACTCCTAGTAATATGAGGATTCTGTAAATTGGGAGTTTGAAATGCAGTGTCAGATATGTACCTGCCATGTCTTTATATAAGTTCTCATTCTCACAAATCTCTGATATGAATTATACTTATGCATATCCATCTTTCTATTTATGCCTTCTTTTTTCACTTTAGAAGCTTCTGCTTTTCTTATTTTCATATATGGTAATTCTATTGCAGGACTTGCTTGCTCAGAAGATTTCTCCAAATGTCTATGTTGTTAACAGCCTCATGAATGCAAATGCTCATGATTTGAGCTACACCTTGCATGTCTACAAGAATATGCAAGTAATGCTATTATGCAAGTAATGTTATCTCCTTCTTTAATTTTGCTGTGATAGGTAGGTTATGTCTTTTACTAAATTTCTTCAACAAAGTGATGGCATGGTACCAGCAAAGGTTGTATAAAGGCTTCATATTTTTTTTTTAATATCTGATAATTTCATTTTCTTCTTAATAGATCATTCCCCCCTTCCCCCTTTTCTAGTTTCTGATTTTGCAGTTCTGATCTTCTGATGATATTTTGAGTTGTAAATGGTTTTAACTCATCCAAGCCTTGTGTCATATCTAATTCAATGTTTCGTTTAGAGAGTAATACAAGCTATATTGACCTGTTACCTCTTTCCAACATATCCAGAATCTAGGTCTTACTGCAGATCGTACATCTTATAACATACTCCTAAAGGCATGCTGTAATGCCAAAAGAGTTGATTTGGCCCAGGACATTTATGAGGAAATGAAGTACATGGCACTGAAAGGGGAACTTAAGTTGGATGTTTATACATACAGCACAATGATAAAGGTGTGCTCCAAATTTGAAATTGTACTCCATACTCATTTTCATCATCTGACCTGCCTGTCCTTTTCCATTCTCATCGCTAAGCTTACCTAACCACTTCTGTATGAGTTTCAGGTGTTTGCAGATGCAAAAATGTGGCAGATGGCTTTTAGCATAAGAGAAGAAATGATTTCTTCTGGTGTTACTCCTAATATAGTTACCTGGTCATCATTAATCAGTGCTTGTGCTAATGCTGGTCTGGTAGATCATGCTATTCAGGTGTTTGAAGATATGCTAATTGCTGGTTGTGAACCTAATGCTCAGTGTTGCAACATTATTCTTGATGCGTGTATTGAGTCCTGCCAGTATGACAAAGCTTTTCGATTATTCTATGATTGGAAAGACACTGGATTTAAGATTTATCATACTTCCAAGGGCGGAAGCTATGATCGTGGTAACTTTAGCTCATCTTTGAAGTATGCAACTGAAAATGATAGATGTGAATTGACATGTACAGTGGTTCCCTTCAAACCAACGATTGCCACTTTCAACATATTGATGAAGGCTTGTGGTACTGATTTTTACCGTGCAAAAGCTTTGATGGATGAAATGAAAATAGTAGGCCTTACTCCTAACCATATTAGCTGGTCTGTTCTGATAGATATTTATGGAACGGCTCAGAATATCCAAGGTGCTATGCAGGTCAGTGTGATTGTTTTGACTATTTGTTGTTGTAGTTCTTTGCGGATGATAAATATAATTCATTACATTATATACTCTCTGTTGCTTAGTTTTATATTGTAGCATATCTTTCTGTGCCCTTTATAGTTGTCCTCTGCCCTTTTGATAATATCATCTGCACACTTTCCCTATAAGACATCTTTCATCGCATGTTTTGAATAGTTTGTAACTGTGTGGTGAAGCAACCTTTTTTCAAAAGTGTCTGATTGTCAATGACGTAATGTGTTGGGTCCTGGTTGATCATCTTAGGTTTGGCCATGTGATATTTTCACCAGCCCCATTTGCGCCTTTAGGTTTAATTATTGTAGCTAGATTTTTGTTTTTACTTATCGATGATTATTTTTACTAAAACGCTGAAACTATTTTTCTAATATAGGGATCTGATGACCTTTAGACTGGGAAGTTCTTGTCTCTCTTTTTTTTTTCAGTGGGATAGGTGGCATTACCTTCTCCCCATCTTTAGACCATCTCTTTCGCTTCCAAATGCAGCTTGATAGTACCTATATTGATTTAGTTCAATATTTTGATGGAAAGCACCTACTGATTTTAAACAGCCCATGCTGCATCTTGACTCTCTTGAATTCTTTGGACAATTAGAGCACCTGAAGCTACCACCATTGAGCAAGTACAATATTTTGATCACAGGAACCCACACTCAGAGATGAAACCTTTGTTATAAGATGAGAATTTTCCTGCAATAAACCGTATGTATTGATTTGAATTTTCTCTCTGATTTAGCTACTAACTCTTTCGATATTTGAAACTTCTATTGGTAACAAGTGTCCCTGGTTTTACTCTTCGGCTTATTATTTCTCCACACAACAGATATTATTTTCTGCGTAGAACCTTTTATATTCCCCCTCTCAAAGTTATATTTGAGACAATTGCAAGAAGATGAATAAAACCATCACATATATTGGTTGTTTTCTATATTATTTTTCATAGCATTATGACATGCTTTTCAAGCTCATCAATTTATTGTATGTTTCTTTTCATAATGCAGGCATTCAGGAAAATGAGAGAAGTTGGAATCAAGCTTGATGTTGTCGCGTATACAACAGCAATCAAGGTTGGCCATCATTCTTTCTGGTCATATTTTAAAATTTTGTGTTTAAGTTGTATTGTGCCTTTCTGACATGAAATCTTTTTGTATCCTTAATGACCACATCCCACTTGAAAATTTCCTCTCTTTCCAGGATGGACAACCTTTTTAATTTATGATATAATGTAACAAATAATGTCTTTTGCAAAATCTGTAGTTTAAGAATCCACTTTTGATCCCAAAACTCTGTGAATTACTGCTTATTGGGTGAAAACATCACATGCATCAGCTGTGGCATTTCATGGTCTGACGGAGAACAAATTCATATGGTCGGAAGGTGGTATCACCAGTAACTTGATGATGAGAAGATGGATACCAGTACATATCATGTGGATGAAGGAGAATGTCAGTAACAAGTGAATGAGAAACAAGTTAATATATTGGTCTATGTCAAATCGCTGTTTTTAGTTGCTGCCAATTTTTTCAGCTGCTGTAAGAAATTTAAAATTTTGACTTACCTTTGAGAGGCCCAACTAATTTACTTGTGGTTTTAATTTTCTGTATTCAGTTTCTGGGATAACATATGGCATGCCCATATCACTTATTTCCACTTAGACATTGCAAAGACAAAGAAAAGTGGCTTGGGAGAAAAGGATACATTTTTTTTTGAATGATTTGTAATGCTATATGATAGGGAGTAGGCTGTGTAATGGTGATGGCTTTGTAATGGTAATGGAGTTGGCCTATTTAAGCGACATGACTATGTAGTTAAGTCACTTAATTTTGAAGCTGTACTAATGGCTCATACTGGTCAATGGAAACTGCATTTAGCGGCAAAATAGCTTGACTTAATATTTCATAGTACATATCTATCCGGAGCCTCTATTAAAGATTGGTGGTGGACTCCCTGTATCTGATATTGTCTCAATTGATTGATGATCTGTTGTAAATTCTAACTGTGCATATGCTTTCCTTGTGTCAAGGTGATCGTAGAAAGCTAATCTGTTTATTTTACTAGGGATATTTTTCTCTTGAGGCAAGGTGCAATTAGCTGAATCACAAGCTTTTCTTCTGCAGGCATGTGTTGAAAATAAAAATTCAAAAATGGCATTTTCATTGTTTGAAGAGATGAAAAGGCATATGTTACAACCCAATTCGGTGAGTCTCATTTGAATGTTCATAATATATTAAACATTTATACTCATTATTTGGCCAACTTATTTGTTAATTGCACATTCTGAGATCTATCAGGGGAATCTTACATTTAATATATTATGGCATCTTGAGAGTTCATATTATTGAGACTTTAAATTTCTTTTTCAGGTAACATATAATACTCTTCTCAGAGCACGTAGCAGATATGGATCTTTACGTGAAATTCAGCAATGCCTGGCAGTTTATCAAGAAATGCGGAAAGCAGGGTATGCATAAATGATTGTATCGACATGGCATTATTCCAAATATATATGTTACTTTTTGTTCATAGAAGATGTTACTCCAAATGTGTGCTATTAGTAGGAAAAGATCCATATGCATATGGATATCAGTAACTTGTAAATCATAATTCTCATTCCACAGTTTGCACGCAATGAAGCATGTTTCAGAGTAAGTTTATATAGGAAAAGATTTTGAGAAACCACTAAAAGTATTAACAGAAACTTAGGTAACAGCATAGAGAAACTGTATTATCTTACACTCTGTGCTGGAAAGCATAATACACATCAAGGAGAACAGATAAAACATGTCGATTTATGGGTTTCTTAAAACATTTAGAGAAGAGTACTTATTCCTTTTAAGAAAACGAAGTCTTTTGTTATGACTTTTGACTAACAATTTCAAGGGACTCACTAATATGTCGAAGGAAATTAAAGAATAAGAAGCAAATGAAGTTCAGGCTCATTGTATTACTTGTATAAAGATACCAGAACTTTTGCATAATAAGTTTATATATATATATATATAATTTTTTTTTTCTTTTTTCTTTTTCTTTTTCTAACTCAAAATAGCCTTAAACTCTGATAAGGAAGAGCTAAAATTAGCTGTAGAACCCAGTTAACAACATGCCATCATGAAACTCACTTATGTCATTTCTTTCCTGTTCTCCCATAAAGCAAAACTGTAGTGTGACTGGATAATTGTTATTCTGTTTAGCATAGATAAATTCTTCATGCACTTGTGATACTCTGAGAAGTTTTACTAGCAAAAGTGTCTCAAATCCTTCATAAGTTCCACAATCTTATGCCTTGCAGGTACTGCTCAAATGATCATTATCTGAAGGAATTAATAGAGGAGTGGTGTGAAGGAGTGTTATCTAGTAAAAGTCAAAATCGGAGTGTAGCCACATTCAGCAGCTTCAGCACAAAGACTCCCACAAGGAAACCTTACAATCTATTTCTTGAAAAGGTAGCAAGACGCTTGCAAAAAGATGTTGGTGACAACCAAATTATTGATATTCGTGGGCTTACTAAGGTACTTATAATTTCACGTTTCTGTTATGAGGTTAAGAATCTTTCAATGCCAAATGATCATTCTGTGAGCTTGTGAAAACATCAACAAGTGTCCAGAACTTGGTAATGATTTTTTGAAAGGACCTCTCTGGAAGAACTATCTTAGCTTTCAGATAACGACCAGATAATGGCAAATATGGAGAAAACAAACATTAGTCACCATCTTTGGCAGTTTTAGGGACTTCCATTATGAATATCCCATATTCTCAAATCGTCTTTATTTATCTACCTTTTCTATTTGGGAAGAGAAACGTGAGAGATCTTTTTTACCTTGTGATTGCAAAATGGCATTTACATAATTACTTGTTGCCTAGTGTATGATCTCCTCCCTCATCCTTATTGCACTAGATCTAATATGTTATGTGATGGATAACTGTTTGCCTTAATTAGAACAATCACCTTATTTAGATACCTTTCTCTAAGATTCTGCAATCTCATATTGACAGGTTGAAGCTCGAATAATTGTTCTTTCAGTTCTGCGGATGATCAAAGAGAGCTATTTGCTAGGTAAGAATGATATAGCAGCATGTGACTGTTAAATGCTAATAGTAAGTTCTTATATTCCATCCTTAATCTCTTTACCATCTAGCAATGACATAAAGAATCATTGGCTGATTTATAACCAGAAGGATATAAAGCCATGCAACTTCAGCTATTGCCTATTGATTTCCAAGTCTTTTAACTGGTATCACAAGTTATGCTTGTTCCTAGGAGTATAGCAGCCATTTCATGAACATTATAATCAATTCATGGGCTGTTGACATATGAGTATCAGGTTTAGCGGTCCATTTTTAATTGTTCAATTTTGTAGGAAAAACCATCCAAGAAGATATGATCATCATCACAGGCATGGGAAAACCAGCGAGAGATGCTGCTGCCACATACGTAGCTGAAGTGCAACATTCAGTAATTAAGGTCTTAAAAGATGAATTGGGCCTCAACATCATGGCCGGACATGGGGCTTTATCCAGTAATAATGCACCTACCCAACCTGATGATGTTTTAAGCACCTCTGAGGTTTTAGACATTTCAGAAGATTATACACGTTTGGCCAGGAGACCCCAAGATTTAGGAGTATTGAAAGTTTCCAGAGACTCGTTGTATCATTGGTTACAGAAAAAGGTTCTATAAGACTTTCGTTCATTTTCTTCCTAATTGCTATTCTTTCTGGGTGGCGTAAAGTAAGTAATGGAGAACACACATACCTACAGTTCCCAAGCGGAGTCAACATGCAGAATTGCAGATCCAGGTGGGCGACATTTTAGTTGTGCAATATCTTTTATCTTTTCTGTTATTTTTTTGATGCAATAACAAATTAAGTTAGCCATGTAAATCAACTCTTTCTAGAAAAGAGATTTTAATAATAAAGGTTGCTGCTTCCCAAGTCCTGATGCATGGTGCGTATAATAAATATCCTGTTTAATATTGCTGCCCGGCATAAAGGTTTCTGCTTCCCAATATCCTGTAGATCAACTCGTTCTTTCTTCTCTTTTTTCCTTTTGTAGTGTGTATATGTGCTACATAATACAGAACGGTGAGCCATAAAGGCCAACGGAAAAACAGAAGTTATTTGCTTATGTTAGAAATATCAAGGTAGCAATAACGACGCTTAAATGCAATAACGAGTTGAAAGTAACTAATTTAATCTGTTCCTGTTGAAGCACTGTTTCATGCAAATATTTTAGGGAAAATATACTCTTGTTTGACAATACATATATCTCAAATCAAACAGATGACAACAACCTTTAATGCTAAAGGATTGCTTTTGCCAAATTACATTTGAAAATTCGCCAGGAAATAGGAAATAGTTAACACAGCAACCTGCTCATTAAGGCCTATAATCCTCTCGTGTGATCTACTTCTTGACAACACCAATTAAGTATCAAAATGAGATAGAATCAATTACCAGTGCAAGCATACCAGTACAGATTAATACCAATCTGCACCCCTTTCAGCTCCTCCTCTTCAACTTTGCTGAACAAATTATCCTTACATAACAAAGATTAATCAGACCTTACAGATGACAAGCGACAAGTCACCTGCATGATATACAGCAGACATCAGAGAGAATCAGTAGAAGTGGAAAACTGACGAGAATATAAATTAATTGCTGCCCGGCATAACACAAGGCAATAAACTTTGAGGCCAACAAGCTGCCAACTTGCACATATTATGCAAATCAAATGGCTGCTGAAGCTAATTTGTAGGATGATTATTTGATTCAATCTGCTAATTCTCAATGGATTGCAACCAGCAACTGTCTCCTGCAGGCATAGTAAAATTTGAATTGAAACAATAAATCGTTATTCAAGGTAATACAAGTATCATACAAGAATTGGGCCATTGTTTTTTGGACCACCAATGCTACATAATAACCAAATGCCAAACTAAGAGGTACTATAACTTTTAGTTTCCAAGATAGTGGGAAGAATCTGTAATATAAGTTAAAAGAGCTGTATAGGACTTGGAAGAAGCAAAAATATCTAGGGACATCTGTGGCCTCGTACATGATCACAGAAGGTCAAACTTGTACTTCAGTCTATAAGAAGAATATTTATATGTACTCAACATTGTCACCTCGCCTATTTTCAGACTTTAATCAGAGGAGATTATCTTTCTAAGACTACATTCTTTAGAAAGAAAATGTAAAAAGACAATTGTTATAAATCCTGTTGTTCATATTATTACAACTCGCACGACTCACAACATGAAACCAACTACAAATCTAATGTTAAAGAACCACTGATCATAAACTCTACATTTTCTATAATTCAAAAAATGGGTAGGAGTTAGGACAACCTCCTCCTCCTACAGTGGCAGACCACCTCTCAATTCTTAATCCTTGGTCATTTAGATAACTGATCCATGCTCTATCTAGTTAATGTCTCAAATCTGGGTAGAAATGAGGATTTTGTTAGATGATCTTATTCGACTTTGATGCATCATTATCCTTATTCTTACTGTATTAACTAGATCAAAATAGTGCAATTAAATTTAAAAGCAATTAATATTTGAGCCATCTCACTAGACAAATCAGCACTTCTATCTCCACGTGTACCATCAACATGTCACTGACAAAAGCTTCACTCAGTATTGCAACTACTGGAGCAACTTAATATGGACCAAAAGAAGAAAAATTTATAAACCACTATTATTCTGTGTCTTAATACTTGGGGTCTTACTAGATCCTAGAAAATGTTCAAATAAGACGTAAGAGCTCGCACTAACATATGATTCATATTATCTAAGAATGAAACTAATCAAAATACAGGATGAAGCTTCCTAGCAGATCATGGCTTTAGTAATGTTCTGATTCTCTAGCAATTAATACGGGGTGATCGAATGGCATCATAAGAAAGAAACAAACTTCATTGAGGAAACATGATAAAGGAATATTGAGAAGAAATCAGCTATACCTGACAAGAAGCTTACAAGTTACAACCAGTCCTGCTGTTGCAACTTGAGAGGCAAGTAGACCTCAGTGAGATACTGAAACCCA
This sequence comes from Typha latifolia, assembly GCF_019914945.1. Lineage (NCBI taxonomy): Eukaryota > Viridiplantae > Streptophyta > Magnoliopsida > Poales > Typhaceae > Typha > Typha latifolia. The sequence goes on along the minus strand of NC_133087.1, from coordinate 897,484 downwards.
AAAGAACTCAGTGCTTGTATCTCCGCCTTTTGCCTCGTTCTCACCATTGTCTCCAACTCCCTCACCCATCCCTCGTTCCTCTTTACGAAATCCTCTTCCAGAAGATCCTTCCCGGCTTTCACATCCTGATCTGTCATAGGCAACCGACATTGCTCCGGCACCTATTCTTAAAACATAGAATATCAAATTTGTACTATTCCCTATCAGCTTAAGCTTTGAGAGAAACAACCAGATCCACACCTGGTACTTGTCGAGGTCACTCGGCCGCACACCGAGCCACTTAATATCCGGTGTGGCAAGATTGAAGCTATCATACGACATGTTCTTGGATCCACACATGTAAACAGAAAGAATCTTGAGCCCGTAAGGATCGCTGTCGACGAGTGCAAACACTGGGAGCTTTAGCTCAACCTTCATCCTCTTCAAGAACAGCCTGGTGGCCACATCTGGCTGTCCCTTCGCCGTCACAATGATGCAGGGAAACCGGTTATAAAACCGGTCCTCTGCAAGCCGCATAAAGGCCGCATCTTTCTCAACGAGAAGGATGAACAGTGCGTCGCTCTCGAGGTCCGAGACCCGGTCGATGTTCGGGGGGATAGCCTTCCCGCCGATGCCCATTTTGGTGCAGTCGATGCGGTCACCGTCGTCGGAGAAGATAAGGCGTCCGACGACGACGCCCTTCTCGGACGCAACGACGTGGAGGGACGAGCGGGTGCAGCCAAGCATGACGGAGACGTCGTCAAGGACGCCGTCGGACTGAGACTGGTCGCCGAAAAGCTTGACGTCCGTGTAGAATAGGTCGCGCTTGGTGACGTGGATGCCGCGGAGCAGGACGGCGTGGACGAGGGAGAGGACGCGCGCGGTGACAGTGGCCTTGCGGACGGTGGAGAGGGAGGAGAAGGGACGGGAGGAAGGCTTGGATCGGAGGAGGACGAGGCGGTCGAGGTGGGGAAGGAAGAGATGGTGCGAGGAGGAGCGGGATGGGATGGAGAAGGAGAAGCCATTGATGGAGAGGATGGATCGGGCGAGGGAAAGGAAGAGGCGCTCGATGGATAGCTTCACGGAGGTGGAGGAACGATCGGATACGGAGATGGAGGAGGAGGATGAGGAGGGGTCGAGATCGGCTAGAGTTAGGTCCGGGGTTTTGGAGGAGGAAGAAGACGAAGCAGAGAAGAGACGGAGAGAGGCAAGGATTTCGGAATCGGGTTTGAGTTGTTTGCGGAGGGACTCGGCGTAGGAGGACGACGGACGGGGTTTCTTGGAGGTGGTGGCAGCCTCCGAGCGGCGGCGCTTCTTCTCCGACATCGGAGATGGAGGGAAACGAGGGAAGAATTGGGGGAAAGCGGCGGATTTGATTTTTGAGGGTTTAGTCTAATTTTCCTGAATTATGATAAATAAATAAAATATTTTTTTATGCCAACTATTTGCCTTTCTTTTTCTTTTATTTATATGATTGTTTTTTTTTTTTTTTTTTGCAATGAATCAAAAATCCAAAAGCTCATCTTTTATAAAATAGATAAATTAAAGAAGAAAAAAAAATAGCCTCCCTCTTAGATTGCATTTAGATAACTCCATAAATCCTTTAAAAAAATAAGTCACAATAAATTAAAATTATGCCGACCGGATCAACTCAACTCCCGACCGGATCAACTCAACTCCTAGAAGACCTAGGCAGTCGGTTAGGCTCCCCCTCTCATTCATCTTCGCATTATAAAAAATATTTTAATTTTACACAAAATAGATATATTATTTTCTCACTTCTAAATAAAGTCATAAGTGTTCGTTATTTTTCAATTGTGAAATTCCCTAATAATAAAGCAACTAAAGACATTATCTATACCATATCTTTTAGGACCACTAAATATAATTAGTTTGCATAATCACAAAATAGAAAACCAAAACACAAATATTAATATTAATTGTATTATTATTAGTAGTATTACTAAAAGCATATAATCCTCGCATTCTAATTCTTTTTGAAAAGGAAGTTATCTTTTTGCATGCAATGTAGATATATTCACATAATTAGTGGGAAATGTGACATTGAAGGCTCCATCTCTGTCCCACTCCCACATTAGGTTGAATGAGTGGGGAGAATCAGCTTCATGGACTCAGAGCATTCATCTGTCACAATACACAAAGTTACCATTATTCGAGATATACACAAGAGAAGCAGCAGCAGCAGCAGCACCACCATCAATAAAAAACAAAACTATATATTATTCTTGATCCAATATTGGAAGAATAAAAGAAATGGACATCTCCCCCGCATGAGATTCCTCCGAGTTAGTTTAACTAGAAAACCATATAAAACTAATTGCTAAATAAGACAAGCACCGATTTCTCAACACTGTTGATAAATCTCATAAAAGCGTTATGCTTTCACTCAATAACTCAAATCTTGAAGTGCAGTTGGAAAAGCCCAGATGCCCATTGTGAATCCTAAAGCTTTTTTTAGGAAAAAAGACAATGCTCATGTAAAACGAAGCAAAGGAGAGGAATGGAAGCCACACAGACTTGAGAAGAAAAAGGAGATGCAAAGCTACAGACTAAAAGCACTGCATCCTGGCCACAGCAAGGAGAGGATATGATAAAGTAAGGAGATAGAAAAAGGCAACATAGAATCTAGTACTGATTGATAGTTCTGCCCCCATTCTTAGCTTGCATGCTGTTGTTCTAATATATCCTTAGTAAGAAACATAGTTAGATCATAACATGATGTATGTGATGCTCGTTACTGTGTTCAAATCTTGTAATCCTACATTCTTCATGAAACCTAGGACTAAGTAGCTTTGTTGGTGATTAGGATATGATGGATTCTCGAGGTTTAAGGTCTGAAGACAAAGTGCTCTTTGTATCCATGCTGGATACCATTGTTTTCCTAGGATTTATTATTATTATTATTATTATTATTTTAAATACCTCTGATTGATGTCAAAACAATTAAAAGGGGAATTTCCTTTTTCTTATTTTCCGGAATAAGGAATTCGACTCGCCTATTCTGGAAAATGAAAAGAAAACAAAAAAACACCTGCGCTGCACGCTTTTTGGCGCGGTTGTCGCTGTGGACCTTCTCTAGAACGTTCCAGCAGACGCCGTCAAACTCCGCCGTTATGATTCTTTTTTTTTTTTCTCCCTCCCGCGGGCCCCTACGGCGAGTATCCCGTGTACGCGCCACGTGTACTATGGGGGGATCCTCCTTGATCCGGAGCGGGGTGGTGAGCTGCGGGCTTTAGATTTTGTCCAGCTTGGACGCATGGGCTCGCCTCCTACGTTCGGTCCCACCTAGCCGCTGCCCACCTCCATTTGCTCCACGTCATCTCCTCAGACCCTAATATCTCTCCCACGATATCTTCTTTCCTCCTCCTCCTCCTCCTCCTCCTCCTCTCTCTCTCTAACAGCCATGGTCTTCGGGTTTCGTCTCTAGTCCTCCAATCCATCTAATTTTCGAATTAAGAGAGAAATTTTTTCTCTGTTTCTCTTCGTATCTCGCTCTCCTTCTTCGTTTCTCTTTCACTGGTCTTGATTCGAATTCTTGGACGGGAATTGATCTCCGGCGGTTGGTTCTTGCCCGCCGGATTCCGCTACTAGCGATCCGAAGGGCGGCGTCTCGATCGAGGCGGGAGGTATCCGGTATCTCGCCTTCATTTTTCTTTTAAGGAAAATCCTTCGATTTGGTTCTTGTTTTCGTTTCCAGTCGTGGAAACCCTTGAGACTTCTTGTTGGAAGAGGAAGTGGAGATTTATGCTCTCGGGAAAGGGTTTCTGCTAGGTTTACCGTGGTTCTTGTTTGAAACCCTTGGTTTTTTTTTTCTTTATCTTTAGATCTCTTCTCTGCCGGATTTTTAAATTAGGTGGTATAATAAAGAATTTGTTGAGCGTTTTCCTTGTTTTGGTCTATAGGAAGCTAAGATTTTGGAAGATTCAGCCCTGTCCTTACAAATCGGTGTATGTTTTAATAAGAATCACTGGAAAAGCAGTTTATTTCTACGCCGTCGTCGGATCGCATTGACTGTAGGGTGGAAGCTTTGAGTTCGGTCTGGTTCCCAACTCAGGTGAGTGATTTATTGGGAATTGGGTGAGAGAATTTGTTATGGAATCATCTTAACATAAAAATTTGTACATCTGATTCATGTTGGAGTAGTTAGACCAGAATCGAGGTGTTCGTGAAGGCAACAGAATATGTGCAAGTTCTTTTCTTGGACAAAGGAGGGCTCGTCTCCTATCCAATTTAGCTCCATTCCTGATCTCTTTGACTCCAGTTGATGGGAGGTGACCATCAGGCGAGCCTTGACAGGCCTTCCCACAAAAGGCTGGCGAAAGCTAACCACTATGTACAACATGAATACAAAGAAGTCCAAAATGGAACCGCAGGGGAGGACCAGGACCTCTCAGATGATGATGAGTTGAGAATTAATGAGGTAGAAGCTCCAAAAAGTAATCATGACGGAGGTGTCGCCCCTCTGCCACAACAGGTTGGTTCGCATAAGCAGCAGCAACAGCCACTTGCGCCTATCATCCGCTGGGAGAGGTTTCTACCAGTCAGAACCCTCAAGGTTTTGCTTGTGGAGAACGATGACTCCACCCGACATGTGGTCAGTTCTTTGCTTCGCAATTGTAGCTACGAAGGTCTGTACTGAACTCTATCATAGTGATGATTGATCTAATGATTCAGCTCATATCCTTTAAAATGTTAAGAAGGTCGATTGAGTCCAAATTCAGAAACCCTGCTATGCTGCAGAGAATCATTTATTTATTCTAATTTTAGTGGATGTGATAAGCTCTTCATTTAACATGCATTTATTTGTGATTGAAATGAATTATCAGTTGACATGACATTATGCCACGTCTTACTAGGGAGTTGGAGTCAAAATTGTGTTGCACCAATTTTCTGAGAGTCATAGCTTTAAGTTTGCAGGCCTTGGGCCATTTCTCTAGCCAAAGGAAAAGGAAAGTACCATCATATCCTAGCGATATATGATGACCATTATTTCTGTTTCTAAATTTAGCTGGAAAACTCTTTTGTGATGATTCTGGTATACATAATTAGGCAGTATGCATATTCTTTGATGATTCCAATGTTCCCTCCTTTGCCTTTTCTTCTCCATGTTTCTTTTTGAAGTATAATAATCTTTTTGAGATATCTTATGCTAACCCTAATTTTTTCATTATCTTTGAAAGTAACCTAGAGACCCTACATTTTTGTTGTAGACAAGTTTTCTTTTCTCTTGTAAACAAAATACGAGAGTCCAGCATGCTACTTGGTACTATGATGCAAGTGGATATGTCATCTTATTCAGCAACCAATATCTTTCCCTACTCTTCGGGCCTATTTGATAACCCTCTTTTATCTTAGAAAATCTTGCCACACAAGGCATAGGAAGTTGGGATAAAAAAAAGAAGGGGATAAAGGAGGTTTACTTGGATATCTTTACCCCAACTTTTGGTTGGGATAAAAATATTAGGATATCCAACCCCTTTATCCCAAAAGGCCAAATTACCAATTTGACCTTCTCCAAAGAATTCTAAATTAAATTAATCGGTGTAAAATATAATAACCTAATGGGATTTCTAAATAGTTGTAAAATAAAATTACAAAGGTATTATGAAAATAACCATGAGAAGATAACATAATAGCTATAAAATATAATTGCAATTTATATTTAATTTTTAACCTAATTAGAATTTTCATCTTTCTTTTTCAAAAAAAGAAATAACAATATTATTCACATTAAACTAGAGAAAGGGCATAAGGTTTTGATCATTTTTATCCTTTATCCTAACTATCATAATAAAACATCATTCATATCCCATATTTGGGATAAAAATTATTTAGTCCTTATTTAATCCTCGTATTTTCCTGGAAAATTATTTCTATCCTAATTTTTTCTTATACACTTCGTGTGTAGACCTAGACTTGGAATCTTTGAAAAAGAACCTACTAGTGTGTAGATAGATCTTGGTCCCTTGGTGGTGCACCACTTACTACAAATCTATGAAGGAAATGTTCCATAATCTTGCCACTTTCCATTGGAGGCCTGTCAAGAATTATAGCATTACAATTGTAGATGAGCATCACAGTCTGAAAAATGTACAAAGAAGAAGACCTAGTGATGGTGCATCTTTGTAAAGAACATGTTCTAATAGGAAGCTGCAATACATTGAATCCCAAGAAGATATGTCCTTTATGAGCTATCAATGCATGATTGATCTTCCCAACAGTCATGGGATTTAAGAGATAATTGATGACAAACTTGTTTGAGACTTGAGTATCATCATTCAAAAGAAACTTCACTAGCGAACTTTGAGGATGAGTTCTTGTCAAGCATCAAGGTTTGATATAACATCAAGGCTTCCTAGTTCCCCTCGGTTTTGTGGTTCTTGTCAAGCATCTAGGTCCGATAAGCTCGACTTGTTTATTAAAAGAGCGACCTCAAACAAAGCCAATGTCCCTTTGCCATAATCTCCAAGCCAATTTTCTAGAGGCTGCCATATGCTTTGTAGCTTACATCTCTATATCACCGGCTCCTACATCCCTTGGTAGGGTTCTAATATTTTGTATGCATGATAACTATGATCATAATAATGCATCTATACTACATACTCATTATGTCCATAACTATAGCCCATATACGTTAATAACAATAGATATGGTATATATCATCCGAAAACATTAATTTTTTTTTTATCTCAGGTTCATGTAGAGCCACAACATAAGTAGCAACAAATCTTATATCAAGCAACACTTGTCGAGTAGAAAGGCATCTAGTGGTAGAATCACTATGCCCATTATCTAGCGAATAGTATGACCGACAGTTTACCACCGTAGACTAAGGAACTTAGTCATAAGCCTAACACCATAAGTAATATTGCATCACCTGTGCGAAAAATATGAGATATCGCTCAAGGACGCTTTGATCCTACGTCATTGGGTACCGTTGGATCTATGACCTATACTTTCACTTGTCTGACAATGCTTCTTCAAGTAATGTTGTTTCCCTTTGCGACTTATACCGAAGGATGCTTCCTTTAGACTCTTAGATATATTTAACTGAAGGAGTTAAGAGATGATTGCTTTAATCTGTCCCGCTATTCCTGACTTAGGATGGAATGGAGTAAGCTGCTTATCTATTACCTTTTATGAGCGAAAGAACTCGCTCTATGACTATTTTGATTTTAGCCTCAGTTCTTTTTACTGTCATGATCTTTCACTTGGCCTCTTTTCACAAATAGGATTTGAACCCATATTTTATCTTTCGATGCTTTTTTCCATTTAGTAGATCATGGTGTCTATTGTCCTCCTCATTATATTCGTCTTAGAGTCCATACAGTTCGGTGGAATGCATCTTGTTTTTCCACCTTTGTAGTGTATAAGGCCTTGGATGATAGGATCATATTTCTGTATAACTCATAGCCAATCAATGATGAAACCATCCATCTCTCCTTTGCCGTAGTACTTAAGCCACATATTTTAGTGCAGACATACTACCTTCCAATCTCATGGAGAAAGTTGATTCCACACTTCTGTATGACTTAGTATGCAGATTGATAATTTGTGTTTGTTCCATCTAATATAGTCAGCTAGAATAGGTTGTGAATTGCTTGCCTCTTAGAGTCGGAGCTGATTCTCCATATTATGCCTACTACTTGGCTGTCAGCCAAGCAAAGAAATTCCTATTAGTTAAGACTGCTCAACTCTAATCTATAAGTACTTTATTGAGGTGGTAAACACTATACTGATTTTGCTTTTGTTTGTCGCATGCTAATTATATATTATGCTTTTCTGAAAAGACCTGCTGGCCTCTCTGAAGATCCTTCACCAATTAGTAGCATGAGGTGCTAATTACACCTTATGCTTCCCCTCATTCATTGCATGTAGCAATTTCTCTAGAATACAAAAATCAAAGCGGTCTCGGTAGGTTGTATTTAGATTTTAGATAATAGATTGTTGAGTTAAAAATTTGATAGAAAACCTTGGATTCAAATAAACAATGAATTAAATCAAATCAAAAGCCTTCACTTTTTGGTTGTAAATGAACCTAGATTCATGCTGTGCACACCTGTCCATACTCTTCAGTTTGCTAATAATATCTCTAGGTGATGATTGTCATAACTGAAAATTGTCTTGTAGCTTCCTTTAATGGTGTTTAACATAATTACACCATTCATAATGCAGTTACTGCTGTTGCAAATGGTCTGCAAGCATGGAAGATCCTAGAAGACTTGCCAAATCACGTTGACCTTGTCTTGACCGAGGTAGTCATGCCTTGTCTCTCTGGAATTGGTCTTTTAAGCAAGATAATGAGCCACAAAACTTGGAAGAATATTCCTGTAATCAGTGAGTACTTTTCTGGATCACTCACTTAAAACTTGATTTGTAAAATTGTACGCGTTATTCAATTTTGCTACTCTAAATGCTATACCTGATGACTTGTGCAGTGATGTCATCAAATGATTCTATGGGAACAGTCTTCAAGTGTTTGTCAAAAGGTGCAGTTGACTTTTTAGTAAAGCCCATTCGGAAAAATGAGCTTAAGAACCTTTGGCAGCATGTCTGGAGGAGATGCCACAGTGTAAGTTGTCATGATGTTACTTTCAGTTAAATAGTAATCAAATATGTGTGATGAGGTACGGTTAATGTTCTGCAGCTCTTGAAGAATGCATAATTGCATTCAAACTTAAGAAAATGCATAATTGTATTCAGATTGCTGGTCTCTGTCTGTTGTTTTCTTTTATCCTTTTTAGGGATATTTGGCTTTAGAAGTACTTGAATTTACTTCTCCCTTCTGAACTGTTATTTGCTTGTCACATCTCAGTCTAGTGGCAGTGGAAGTGAAAGTGGTATCCAAACCCAAAAGTGTACCAAGTCAAACAGTGCGGATGATTCTGCAAATAATAGTGACAGCAACAATGATGATGACAATGAAAGCATTGAGTTGAATGTGAGGGATGGCAGTGATAATGGTAGTGGAACTCAGGTACTCAATTTACTATACCTCTTTTATTTCAGATTGCTCATTTTGAAAATTCATGGCAATGATAGTGCTAGTGATTTCACAACTTGAGCAACTTATGTGCAAGCAGCCAAGCATGCTTGCAAGACTTGAGGAAGTTTTATATCATCTCATTCTCATCTTATCATCATCTCTTCCACTCCCTGTGCTAACTAGGCTAGCTAAAGGAGAATTCGCTGATTATAAAGAATCCACATTGGAACATTGTACTTTGCATGTATCATTTGCTTGGATGTGTGAAATGTCTTCCATCACCAACTACAGTAGAGATCACATTATTTCTCATTGAAAACATTGTATTGTGTTATTGTGTTTTGATGATATGTAACTAACTTGTTCTTACTTCGGTACCATATCAGTGATCTCATGGAGTGTGGCACCCTATATGCACTTAGGTGGCGTTTGGCTGCAGTTTATAGTAAAACCAAATTAGTTCTACTCATTTTTTATCCTTGAATATGCACCTCTAACCCGAAGTAGTTGCATAGAGTGTTTGATTGTAAATCATGGCATCATGACCTTTGATAAGATATGCATTTCAAATTAAAATGTTTTTAAAATTAGAATAAGAAGTGAAAATTGAGGATATCTTTTGTAAATTGACACAATTACCATTTCTAGTGGATGGATGGAAAGTACACAAAAATAATATTATTAAAAATACCCTTCACTTATGTTTACCTTTTTTTTGTTTTGTTTTGGAAAATGTGTCCAAATTTATGATCTTATATGTTTACCTCATATAAAGTACCTGTTTATAAGTATGCAATGCCTACATATATGTTAGCAATGCCAGCTTGTAGATATAAAATACTTGTTTGTAGGTATGCAATTCCTGTTTGTAAGTATGCAATACACGTCTGTAGATATGCAATGCATATTTATAGGTATGAAATTGAGGTTTCTAAATACGCAAACCCTTTAGTCTTATCAAGGGTAAAATGGTAAATGACAGGTCTTGCCATTTTAAGGAACTCATTCTCATTCCAAACAAGGCATTAGAATTACTACCCTCTTTTATGCTTGCATTAGGTTGAGCCTTGACTTTTTCGTATTTGAGTTTCTAGGATCCACAGATGGTCTTGCATGAATGAAAACATTTGGAATGGTATTTATTCATCCACAATGGCTCAACAATCAGCCAAAAGTGGACAATCTCATATCTCCAAACCTCTTTTTGTGGTGAATTTGAATGGCAAGGATGCACATCATGAGCATGCACTGCTATCATACTGCTAATGGTCACATGCATTTATACTGCCTTGATCACTTTTGTTGCAATCATTTGATATTTCATGCTTTTATTAGATCAGTATTCAAATCATGGTCATTAAAAAAAAAGTCAGCTTCAAGAAGGTTCCATCAAGTTAAATGTGACAAAAGAGATCTTGTCTTTAAGATTGGTAGTGAAGATCTCGTATCTTTTAGAAAGCTATAAACATAACATAGTGGAACACAACATAACATAGTGGAACACAAATATATAATTCAATTTAAAATCAAAGAATTTATACAAATATTATTAACCCATTAAAATAATGATAGCCTCCTCTACAGACATCTTCCTAAGCAAGAAATTCCTACTTTTGTTTGTGCAGTTCATCCTGTCATCTGATGCATGTATCCATGCTAACCACATTAACCACATGAACCCCATGATAGACTGTCTTTATCATTCACCCTTTTGACACCCTAGGATGGCTGAAGCTAAGAATTTTATAAAGAAAAATTTTAGCTTTTCAAATCACATTTCCAACGAATAAAAAGTCACCTTGATTAGACATTGTACAAGAAAGTAACGACCAACATATTGGGCTACTTTCAACCAAGGATTATCATACTAGAGGCACGGAGCCTGCTGACCTTGGTTCATGTCATTGGCACACTGGATAATCTTGGCACAAAATAAATTTTAGAATCTTTCTAGGGGTGCTAAAATAGGTTATAAGGGCTAAATTAAAATCCTCCAATATAGATATTGGTGTAACATATATAGTTAGATTCTAATCTGATGACTTTTCCCAAATCACTATAAATTACACAGTATTTATTACTTCTGGGAAACCCCAATCAATCCTTTCCCTATTTTTAACAAGCAGAAATTCTTTTTCTTGTTTGATGTTTCTAAGCAATGATTTCAGATGTTCCTGCAATTCAACCACGAATATTTCATCTACACGTTTTTCATAAGGTTCCCTCTCCAATTGGCAATCCTTTAGCTCCTAAGCTAACAATCCCAGCCCCCTGCATCACAAACAAAAAGCAACACATATCACAACAGTGAGAAATAAAAATTCTGTAGTGCATGCAATATCAGATTTATTCTCCTAAGAACATCCAACTGTATGCTGAACGTAAAAGAAACAAATCAACCCTGTCATGATAGGAAATTTACATTTTGTCATCTTTGTAAAATCCTACTAACTTACATATAACGCAAACTTCCTTTTTAAGTCCCAAGTATTTGGGGTTACTAAAATTTAAAGATTCTATTGTAGAATATTGATGATTCATTGATTTATTCAAGAAGATGCATTTCTTTGTGGTACCTATGTCGTTTTGAAGGGTTGCCCACGTATACTTCATGCAAAAGATAGCTATATTATGCAGAGTTCCTGGACAAAGCGTGCTGTTGAGGTCGAGAGTTCTCAACCTATGTCTCCATCAGATCAGTTAGCTGATCCACCCGACAGTACCTGTGCACAAGTTATTCACCCGAAGCCCGAAATATTCTGTAATGAATGGTTTCCTATGACTACAAATAGAAGCTGCCAAGGGCAAGAAGAATTTTCTGGTATAAATCTAAGGAAGTTATGCTAAGAGAATGCAGAGAAAAATCTAATTCCAATTTATTTTACCTTCCTTTTTTCCTTTCACTGTTTCCTGAATGTACAATCTCTCTTGCAGATGACTTAATGGGAAAAGACTTGGAAATAGGAGTACCTAGGAATATGAATGCTCATTGCGAGTCTTATCCGACCGATCAGGCTTCTACTAAGCTAACCTTTACGACTGTGGACAAGATGCCTGAAAGTGACCTAAAGAATGAGGAATTTATGGGGCTTGAAGGCAACAATACATCTGAAGATCTGGCAAATCAAGCTGCTGATCTGATTGGTGCAATAGCCAAGGGTATAACAGATGCTCAACAGGTAGCCAGAGTTGCAGAGGCTCCTAATGGCTTCTCCAATAACTCAGAAGGAAAAGATGAGCATTGTAATGGTTTTATGGAACTACCATCTCTGGAGTTGAGTTTGAAAAGGCTGAGATCAACTGGAGAGGGTATAACTGCAGCTCAAGATGACCGCAATATTCTAAAACGTTCTGATCTATCAGCCTTCAAAAGGTGCAAAAATAATATCAGTGTCCTTTAAATTGTTTATTGCATGAATAAATGGCATCTTATTGTACCCTTGTTTTGCAAGGTATCATACTTCTGCCGGTTCTAATCAAGAACTGACAGGATGTGGAGGAAGCTACTCACCGCTTGATAACAGCTCAGATGCTGTGAAAACAGAGTCGACAAACAATATGTTATCCAACTCAAATGCTGCTCCAATCAATCAGGGTTCTAATGGTAGTAGCAACAACAATGACATGGGTTCCACTACCAAGAATGCATTCACTAAACCAGCAGCATATAAGGAAAACACATCGGCACCATCAGCAGGCAAGAGTATCCAGCATGCCTCAGCCTTTCGTCCTGTACGAGTCCGTTCTTCTCCTACGCCAAATGCTAAGCAAGACAAAATTGATGAAGTGACAGTAACTACAGTAACAGGAGAACCAAAAGAGATCCAGCGTCAGGTCCAGGTGCAACATCACCATCACCACTATCATCACCATCATCATCATGTTCACAGTATGCAACAGCAGCAGCCACCAGATCACTCGGCTCCTAAGAACATGGCAGCAGAAGACCCACAATGTGGGTCATCTAATGTGCTTACTGGGCCAGGGGAAGGTAATGTTGAAAATGTCTGCGTAGTTGGGAGCAACTCCGTCAGTAATCATGGGAATAATGGGCAGAATGGAAGCAGCATAGCTGGAGGACTGAACACGGACAGTGCTAATGACATTGCAACTGGAGCTAGGGGCGGCAATGGAAGTGGAAGTGGAAGTGGGAGTTGTGGTGTGGATCAAAATAGACTTGCACAGAGAGAGGCAGCACTTAACAAATTCAGGCAGAAAAGGAAAGAGAGGAACTTTGGAAAGAAGGTATCCTATTTTTTAGTTCTTGCTCATTTCAACATTTACTTTAAGGGGACAAACATGAAGGAAAGTGCTGCACTTGTGGACACTTGGCAAATTTTCTATAAACTTGTTAACATGGCATCATCTTGGAGGTGCTGTCACGTTATCCTGGTCATAAGAAGTTTGTAAAAGTGTTGCTGCTCATAGCATTAGTCCAATCATGAAAGAGCAAATAGGTCTGCTGTTTTGTTTTTCCTTGACAGACCATGTTATGATTATCACATTAAACTTTTGCAACACCACTACTTGCCTAGAGATTGCATTAGTCTAAGAAAGTGTATGAAAATATATAAAATGTAGAAGCAAGCTGTGGAGGGAGGGACTTTTTTTTTTCAAAATCAGGAAACAAGCACAGTAAACTCAGATACCATATCTTCCAGAAATATTGCAGAATTTCAATGTCTATTGGAACAACATTCTATTCTGAATGATAGTTTGCTGGTCAACAAGATCTAGTAAAATTTCTGGTAGATATTGAATTGTTGACTGAAGTATATCTTTCAGCTCATCATTATCGAATGTGTTGAAATTTAAATAGAATTAGCTTCTTTTTGACGATTTTTTGTTTTCAGGTTCTCTATCACAGCAGGAAGAGACTGGCAGAACAGCGGCCACGTGTGCGGGGGCAATTTGTACGACAAGCCATGCATGAACAGACTGGTAGGGAAGAAGACAGATGATGTTGGCCACAATGGATATTGGGTTGCAGAAATATTGACAAGTAGGCATCGATTTCTCTCCGCTCGCTAATGAATAGCAAATAGGTTCCGAGTTGCTAGCGTACTAAATAAAAAGGACTGTTTAATGTGTATGGCATGACTCCTTGATAACCACTATTGGTATTCATCACCCTGGAAAGGGTGGCTATCAGCTGTACTAATAATGGCACGTTGGTAGTACTGTTGTGATGGTTTGTGTTGTTACAACTCTGCTGTTACTGTTCTCCCTATTTATCTTCTCACCTATTTGTCAAGACCTAGTACTATACGACCAAGAGGGAAAGACAGAAAAGCTGAATATCAGGTCCACAGAGTCTTCTCCTGCTTCAGCATAAACTACATTCTTGGTTTTATTCCAAACAAGAGTTATGCTCCAATTGAGTTGTTCTAATTTCTTCTACAGCAGCAACTGTATCTTTCCCCCTTCAACATCAAAAAGCACCTGGGGTTGACATCACCACATGCCCCAGTGGTAGTTTTTCAAGCATACGCCGGTCAAGGGCGTCACAGAATCTAGTGATCTCTCTAGCAGTTTTAGAACCTAATTGAAGATGCTATACTACTACTCTTCGCCACACAAAGATCATCAGTTACGATGTATCCAGCCGCCGGATCCCTCTTCACAAACACACTATTATCCGCCGGGTCTCGTGCCGGTAAAAGATCCGACGTCATGATCACCCGTCCAACAAAGGCACCACTGCACCAGAGTATTGGAAGGCTGGGCATGCAATCCGAAATACTACTAACATCTTGTGGTCAGAATACCCAATAGAAAAACAGACTTCGCGCATGGATGGCCTTCCGCGCTTATGCTAAGACACTATCTAGTCAGATCAGACAGGACGACAACATCAGTTAGAGTTCTGTCGGATATCATAGAAGCTTTCAAAAGTTTGAGAGGCTGCAATGCATCTCAAAATCAATGTGAGTCTTTAAATGATTAGTAGTTCTAAAGTTTCCGTCTATAACAATAACAGACAAGCTAGAGGATCTAATTGAAAAAAAACAAAACAACAAAAAGATTAATTATCTGTGCTTGGCCTAAAGTCACAGTCACCTTTGCCACTTCTAAATCATATAGCAATGTGCGTTGGAGTTCTTAGTGGCAGTGTCCAAGCCTGAGATGCTGCAGAATGATGCCTGTTACCCCTTGACGTAACCTCCTCCAACTTCTACTGTTGTTTCCATTTCGGTGTACACATTTCCTCCCAGTACTGAAGGTGGCATCTTTGGATCAACTGGTTTAAATTCAAGTGCACTTCTTACACTTCTTTGCTTCTAAGCAGACAATTACCTCAGTATGCGTGCTTGTCGGATCTTCTTCAACAATACTCGAGAGACTTTTCTTGAGACCAAAATACCATAGTCTTGGAGTCCTCCTCTATGACGCTGCTGAGTCCATTCACACTCTGATACAAATTATCCATACATCCAAATGGAAGATAGCTACTGGTTTGATCTATAACTAAACGGATGCGGCTATCCGGTTCTGAATTTGGTCCTACAGCAAAAGATGAGCTTGATTTTATAAATTTTAGCATCCACAATGGATTTGGAGTCAGGTTGACTGGTTCATGGGTGGGTGGGTGGGGTTTACTGCAACCATTAGTTAGTGGGCAAAATGTTCTTTCTGGAACAGCTACAATACACTGGATGCTGATTTCTATATCATGCAGTAGTCAACCCATCGTTTCTCGATATCAAACACTTGGTCCACGGATTCATTTCATTCATACACCATTTGCATCTGAGTCTTTTTCATGTCGTTCATTCGTAAACAAAGACCTGGACTTCATTTAACCACCCTAAATTTATGGCCCCATTACGATCTATAGTTCAATGCAGGATCGATCCTAGTTGATTCTGATAAATAACAAGTATAACTACTACCTTGGAATCAAATCTCAATTCCGCAGTTATGGCTTCCAATCTGGATAAATTTGGCCATCTTATCTGGGCCGCGTAAGCCCAGCCAGAGCCCAACCAGCTTAGCATTCTTTTACTTTAAACCAACATGGTTTTGAAAAATTAAGGAAATTTGCAAAAAAGAAAAAAAAAAGCTTTTAAAAGAAAACTCTTGCATTTTTGGTTCGAACTTTCTCTTAGTACCTTTTCCAAAACAAGTTCCTGCATTATTTTATGGGATATTTTTTAATTTTAAATTATCCATAACACAATGGGTATACAAATTATTCTCTAAGCAAAGGTATTTTGAATATCATAGTATAAGACGTGTTTAAATATTTTTTTTTAATAATGTAATTCTATCAAAGAAATCAATTTCTGGCTCATCTCTAGTCTCTAGTCTCTAGATGGCAGATGCCAGTGCGTGGGAAATAAAAACAAAATAAAATACAAATTACGCGTCTTGCGAATTTCTAGACACGCAATAGTTCGCCAAATGGACGGCTGTGATCTACTCCATAACATCTAGCGGATGACTTGTAACGGCAAGCAACGTCTGATGATGGAGTTAAAAAAGAAAAGAAAAATGTTTTCGTTTTTTCTCCTCTATAGGTAGAGTGTAGAGAGTAGAGAGTAGAGAGTAGAGAGAGAGAGAGAGAGAGAGAGAGAGAGAGAGTTTCCTCTTTATTTCCTGAGCCAGTCTCTTTACTTCCATCCCTCTTGCAGAAGAGCTCGGGAGAGGAGTTCGGGGGATTGGGGGTAGATATGGGTTGCTTTCTCTGCGCGGGAGAACCGAGCACGAAGCGCGAGGTGAAGGATCGGATCCCACCTCCTTCAGGTAGTCCGGTTTTTGTTTTTGGTTTTTTTTGTCTGCTGTTCGAGTGGTTCTTTTTTTGCCTAGATTTTGTTTCTTTTTTGAGTGCTGTTTCAAATCGAAAGAATTGATTGAGTTGATGAGGTGCGGATTTTCGTCTTCCATTTTTGTCTTCTTGGTGTTTGGTATTTGGTCGGGCTGGTCAACTATCGAGCTGAAATTATGGGTGTTCTTTTTCATTAAAAAAAAGATTAGATTTTGGGTTTGTCTATGATTGTCCTCTTATCCTCCATTGGTTGTGGCATTGGATTGTTTTGATTGCTCATATGCAGCTAATGCCTACTTTGGCAGAGGATTTAGTCATTATTTTCTGATGGAGGTGACAAGGTTGTGTATCTTTGATCCTGTGGTGACCTCTTTCATTAAGAAAAGAGAAAATAAGAGGAGAAAAAAGGAAAATTTTTCTGTTGGTTGTAGTAATTTGATTGATTTCATTCTAAACAAATTTGTTGGATATATCCATTTATTTTCAGAGCATGTGAGATGTCGTCTCATTGGTTCTCAAAAGCTTCAAAATAATTGCTTTCTCAAAATTTTGAATCTGAATTGAGCTGCTAAGCACTGAAATGTTTGAGTTCTTATGTGACTTCCCTAGGTATCAATAGTGACTCGCGTATCAGAGGGTTAGTACAACTATTGATTAATAGATGCTGAATTTTCTTTTTCTTATCTTATTGTGAAACTGTACCCTTTCTTTAATTTGTGTGATTATATTGGATTTTCTCCATTTTCCTGCCTTCTTGCTTTTTTGTTTTGTTTTGCTAATGCTATCCTCTTTTTTTTTTTCTTTTCCCCAGTAGAGAAGTCAAAATCAAATTCGTCAGTAGATTTAAAGAAGCAAAACTCAACGGAGGCAAAGAAGGAGATTTCAAACAATGGGTCAGAGAAGATCGCTGCTCAGACATTCAGTTTCCGTGAACTGGCTGCATCAACCGGGAACTTTAGAACTGATTGCCTTCTAGGAGAGGGAGGTTTTGGTCGAGTTTATAAGGGCAGGTTGGAGAGTACAAACCAGGTAAGCTTGTATACTTGTTCTTCCCTTTTGTTTTGTTATGGAGTCTTGTAGTCCAGTAGACTAGCTATAGTTGCAAAACTTGCATAAGCTCCAATATCTGGTAATTGGAACTACAGATATTTTTTATATATCTTGCAAGATCTCGTTGCCATTTCCTTGTTCGTCTATTGACTAAATTCTTGATTTCCAAGCCAATATATTAGCAGAATCAGTTTTGACAATTTACTACCCTTAACAAAGACAGTTTGGCAGAACATACATGAATTTCGGATACCTATAGTGCTTAAAAATCTCATTGCCCTGGGGAACAGGTTGTGGCTATAAAGCAGCTTGATCGTAATGGACTTCAAGGAAACAGGGAGTTCCTTGTTGAAGTTCTGATGTTGAGTTTGCTCCACCACCCTAATCTTGTTAACCTTATTGGATATTGTGCTGATGGAGATCAAAGACTTCTGGTCTATGAGTACATGCCATTAGGATCTTTGGAAGATCATCTTCATGGTATGCTTCTTCACATTACTTAATACTTGTCACATTGTGGTTAAGTTTGAATCGCCTTTTTACCTAAATAACTACATTTATTGCATCAGACCCTTCACCTGATAAGAAGCGGCTTGACTGGAATACAAGAATGAAAATAGCTGCTGGTGCAGCCAAAGGATTAGAGTATTTGCATGACAAAGCCAGTCCTCCTGTTATATACCGGGATCTAAAATGCTCCAACATTTTGCTTGGGGAGGGGTATCATCCCAAATTATCTGATTTTGGCTTGGCAAAGCTTGGTCCTGTTGGTGACAAAACCCATGTTTCCACCAGGGTTATGGGTACATATGGATATTGTGCGCCTGAGTATGCTATGACTGGACAGTTGACTCTAAAATCTGATGTTTATAGCTTTGGGGTTGTTCTTCTGGAAATTATTACTGGACGAAAGGCTATTGACAATTCCAGAGCTGCAGGGGAACATAACCTTGTTGCATGGGTAAGAGCTCTTTCTTCTGTTTTACCCAGCTCTTGTCCTTTTTAGTCATTCTAACTGTTAAGCATGCTTTTATGCAAAGAATTATATCTTCTCAATTAATTAGTCATTTTGAAAATCATCTGATCTCATACTTCTAGCTCTAAAGTTCCATAGCAGAGAATATGCGCATGAATCTTGATTCAGTTATGAAGGGAGACAGTTTGAGAGGTCATTTTCAGTTCCTTTTACTATTCGCCTTTTCCTGTTTTATTCACTGTGCATTGTTGCAAACCTCTCAATTGCCTCTTCTGTGTCACCACAGAGGATGGAATTCCTCTCACATCACGTTACTTGCATTCTGAATATTAAAATCTAATACTTGCTGGCACTAAGTATACTAGTGTGACTTGGGCTGGTTGTGTAATGCATCCTGAACTTATTAGATTTTGTCTTGGTCGTTCATTGTTCTTTCCGGAAAGGAAGAGTCTTATCTTTTGTATTCCTGCCTCATGTAAAACTATTGATGTGCTTGTGCTTATGATCCTTATGATGCATCCTGAACTTATTAGATTTTGTCTTGGTCGTTCATTGTTCTTTCCGGAAAGGAAGAGTCTTATCTTTTGTATTCCTGCCTCATGTAAAACTATTGATGTGCTTGTGCTTATGATCCTTATGAATTTGCTATCATTTAATTACAGTCACGACCACTGTTCAAAGATAGGAGGAAGTTCCCGCAGATGGCCGATCCAGTGCTTCAAGGCCAGTATCCAACAAGGGGCTTGTATCAGGCACTCGCCGTTGCAGCGATGTGTGTTCAGGAGCAACCTACCATGAGACCCTTGATAGCTGATGTGGTCACTGCGCTTACATACCTTGCGTCGCAGACCTACAACCCAGAAACCCAATCAAGTCAGTACACATCTCGCCTGATGGCTCCAGGTACTCCTCCTAGAACAAGGAGGGACATTGAAAAGAAACGAGGAAGTGAGTCTCAAACAGACCAGTTGAGGGGATTAAAATAATTTCATTGGATAGCCTTGGAAGAATTGAAAGATTATATCATGGATTAATACCAAATTTGTGGAAGAATTCATGATGTGCTTCAGCATAGTAAGCTAGAGAGATTTCAGAGCTGGCTTCTTCCCCTCTTATGGTTGTCAAAATCTGGCTTCTGGTGACTGAATTCTGCATCATTTCAAGATGGCTGCATCCTGGGCGACAAATTCATAGGATATCCACATGAATGGTTTTCTTTTTTTCTTTGTAAATGTCATCTTAGGGCCCCTGTATTTAAAGTTATTATGTAAGAGAGTATTTATCGATTTTTTTTTTCTCTACTCTACTCTTTGTTATAGATACAAGTGATGTGTTGTTATAGGGCCCCTGTATCCTTGTGATATCTATCGTATACTATAATGGCCATAAGACATGTCATTATTTTTGATTAGACACCCTCTATAATTTAGTAAGATCGAATTGTGTAACTACATCTATAAATCTCTCATGTTTGAATCATCCAGAATCCTAGACTTAATTGGCTTATACGGCTAACGAGTGTCGGTCACGACACTTGGAATCTCTCATCAAATCATTTCTTATGGTTGTCCAATAATAGTAATTAATGCTATCTGTACCTAAGAATAATCCCATCAGCAGACCAACAAAAAAATGAAGAGTACTACCAATTACTAATTTGTAACTGGAGAGAAAGACAACCCATATAAAGTTATTTCTATTGTGTTATATTTTGGTTTTTTTTAATCAAAACAACAAAAGTTTTTTTATTGGTCAAGAGCTCGTAGACTAATTAAAGGTTAAATAAATAGGTTAGCCTAAGCTCCTCAAGAAATAGATGACGACTGGTTTAAATAATATATAAACTTTATCAACCCCAGACTACAGTGGCATGGGCATGGGCATGGGCTAGAGATAAGAGGGTATTTATTGATTAGCATTGTGAATTTTGTGATTCAGCTAGGTAGCAGAAGTTTCCACTATTGATTCAAATAGTTTGCTTCTCAAATGATTAAAGAGGGTTATGTTGAATAAATGTAACTAGGTTTGAATTCCGACAACACCGGGTTTCTAATATTATACCTCTCAAGGCTAATTTAATAATATAAAATAATCGAATTGCCTGATAATTTAACCAGATCCCCTCTTGGATTCTTTTCTATAGCCAAGAAGGAACCATCACACCTCCATGCAAAGCCAATGGTTCTTGTTACCATCGTCTCATATTTGGATTCTTTAGTCTAACATTTTCTAGTATGATTACATTCTAGTGGCTGTAGGTGATCCAGATAAGATACAACATATATAGTGTATAAATTTTCTCCATTTCCAAACTTCGTCATCCAGTAGTCGCTTTCCTATCACTATTCTCAATCTAACAGCTAAAGATACAGAGAAGAATACAAAGAAGCAGATGTGGCGTTTATAAAATGATAAACATCTTAATTCATTCCTTTATCTCTCAATTGTTTCACTCAATAAAACTTGTAATTCATTGACAGTACTGTTATAAAAGAATAAGTTAAATGATATACACAGCAATTCTTTTCTCAGTTCCTCCATTAATTGACTACCTTACAAAGTAGCAGAAGAATTGAGCTTGTGAATTTGATGATTTATAAAGAACGATACAACAAAAAAAGTTGAAAATATTATGGGCAAAGCTAATTGGATTATTATGCACAGTGTATGCCAATTTCAGATTGCGCATGCAGTTGAATGTAACAATCAACCTCATCCAGCGTTCTACTTGTCCGATTCTTCATGGCCTTCGAGACCTTTGTCTGGTACTCCAAGGTTTTGCACTGTGCTGGTAGGGGTTTTGCCTTCAGCCCTCTGCTCTGCGGCATTTGATTTACCCTGAAATGACTTGTCCATTCAATTACTTTAAACCAGAATTTACTGCAATCTTGTTCTGAAATTAAAATAGCAGCATCGTAGGAAAAAAAACATACCTTGTTCTTATCAAGCCAACCAAATCCAAATGGTCTGGAGAGCAAGCCCGATCTCCTGGCAGGTGCGACATGAGATGGCTCTTGATTGTTATGCACAAATAAATGGACCGTATCTGGAGTTCTACAAATATATTGCAATTCAAGCTGTCATATGAATATATGAATTTTCAGAAGGTGCATACACCGCAACGTTTTTAACAGACCAAACTGCACAGCTAGCAAGAATATTCCAAGGCCTCCCATAGTTATTGAATTGTGAAGGAAATTCCCAGTGGAAGGATAAAAAGTGTGCAATAGATCAAACATATAAAATATGGCAAAGTGTACTCACCTAAGAAAAAAAAAGAAAAGGAAAAAAAAAGCAGTAGGAAAGACCATGCAATATAATGAAACATTAGAAAAGATCATTTTCATGAAAATGCTGAAGATAATTTATTGTTCCTCTAACAATGGAGAAAAAAATGAAAGAACGGAGTATCACATGGCAAAGTGGCAACATACCTGGGAGAACTTTGTTGGGCTTTAACCTGGCCAGACTGGTACTGCAGTGTTGCCTCCAGCATCGTTTCTGCCATCACAGCCCTTTTATCCATTTGCACAAGAGCAGCCATTACCTCTTCATATTGTTCCTGCATATATCTGGTAAGAATGAGTAATATGTGCAATGAATGTCCAATTAAAAAAAAAATTATGTATGATCATTTACTACAGACTGGTGCATCTAAAAGCAGAAAGAAGTGAAAATTAAGCAGCTGTTAAGTAGCTTGCAAGGTGTTAGAGGCAGTGGCAATACTAAGTGGTGAGCAGAGCATTTTAAACTACCAAAAACAATTGGGTTGTTTTTCAATCATCAAACGAAACGAGAATCAAATCATGCCTCTTGTTGCAAATTTAAGACTAAGGGCGTGCAGTTGGAAGATGGGAGGAGGAGCAGGATTCTGAACTGATAACATCATAAGCAGCTCAAATAGCAGTTGTGTGTCCACAGCAGATACATCTTGTATGCTGCTAGGATTTATCATAAACAAAGCATATGATTTTATTACTAGCAATGTGCTATTACCAAGAACTTTGAGGGAACAGTTTTAATTAAAACCTGGTATGGAGCATGAAAACATTTTTAGAAAACATAAACATCCAGTAAGATATATCCAGCATCCACAGTACAAAAAACAACCTGGAGCACGTGAGCTGCATATTTTTGAGCAGCAGCTTCTTGCTCAGCAAAAATGCGAGCATCTTCTGTGGCTTTTTGCTCCTGTTCCACCCTCATCAAGATCTAAAGTAGTCATCACAGTGAATCGATTTTTGGTATTAATACAGCAGTACAGCATATAAGGACAAACAATAAGCAAAATAGAAAATCAGATAAATATCAATTAAATGTCACCTGAAGCATAGCATGCTCTTGCTCTTGCTTATCTGCAAGAGCCTTCCGGAGTTCAGACACCTCTTGCTCTAACTGCTCAACCTGCCAAATAGACACTTTTTGGAGTATGAATAGCAAGACATTCCAGAAGGAAAAAATGAAAGGAAAAGGAAATAAATTTATTCATGTTATTCACATTGTTAAGAGTACATACCTCTTCATTCAGTCATTACTTAGTATGGACGAAAAAGCATTTACAATATTCTTTAAACTTAAAAAGTAAAAAGTATGTAGAAGAGCTAATTTTAAGCTCACAAGCCATAACTTGCCCAATATTGGCATAGCTTGATGCAATCTGCAGTTCCATTTTTCAAAACATTTAAACAGTAGAACCTAATTCCTTTGCTAAGCAGAAATGATACAATTCTTTTAATATAATTTAGCTTAAGCAAGTTTGTTTGGAGTAAAAACTTCTGACTAATGAGGTCAATCAAGGAATGCTACGAACTTCCAAGTTGCATGCTTGACTACCCGTCTTCTATTTGAACATGCTCCCAGAATCATCTTACCCTTCACCCTAAATCTTGACCTAGTGATGGGGCCAAAAAAGAAAGAAAGAAAATCCCTAAAAGGTAGTCCTTTTGGTTTCTTGCTTAACTTCCATAGATGGGAATATCATCTGGTGAGCAAGGAAAAAGTTTACTTTTAGGAACTACATACAATTCCAATAAATCATTTGGCACTTGATGAATTCAGTGTAACTTGAGAAAAGTCCTCAAATTCCAACCTTGCAGAATGAGGAAGAAATATCTCATATATACTAACTCATTAGCAACCAAAGTACCTAAGTAACTAAAAGGAACAGTTAAGGCATCTTTTGCCATTGCTCATAAGCAAACAAGATCTGCACATACAGATTCATAACCAAATTGGCCTGAAAACAACTAGCCATAAGCACACACATAGGTGTATGAGCAGAAGAAATAATCAACTAGGAAACCTCTAGGCAAAACATTATGGCACAAGAGCAGCTCCACCGCAGAGACATAATGAGGAGCAATGGGATAGCACCCATACATGGATAGATCTAAGTTGCAATACAAATATGAACCTACATCAGCATTGTCCCAGCCTTTTAAGAACAAGCTGAAATTAATCCACTTCATGTGACGAGATATGTACACTTACAGAACGACGTCTTAAAAACAAAATACTAGATGCAACTTAGCAACAAAAAGTAGATGGTATCTTAACAAAAGATCCTCCGTAAAGAATCCTTAATATACCTTAGCACTCAAAAGATGTCTATTATCCTGCTTGGTCATCTCCATCAATGCTGTTTCTAGTTCCTCAGCTCTGAGAAAATTGAACAGAGAGAATTTAGATTTTGATGAAGTTCAAGATGACTTCAACTTAGGCCATAAATGAATATTATATCATTGAAAATTTTCCCTTGGACCAAATGCAAAAGTAGAATATGGAGTTGTTAGGCAGCAAAGCAAAGCTAGTATAACATGTGTATGTTCTTTCACATATTCTAGGTATAACAGCAAGGCAAAGCAAGTAATGTGAGAGATACTCTGATGATTTTAGTGTATCAATCAGAAGTAAAAGTATTAAAAAGTAAAGAGGGGATTTCCCAGTGATAACTACCTCACCAGTATTGCAATGCACTTTAGGCAAATTCGTTGACATATTTGCCCATTAAATGAATTGTAAATCCTTCTCATCCATCAATCATAATTTAATTTCAGAGCTCAATAGAAGGTTGTTCTAATATGCAGTTAAGCAATATTAATAGATTCATAAGAGAACCAAGTAAACTGAAATGAGACTAAGACTGAAGGGACCTGGATGCAATATTGAATTCAAATCACTAAAATTGAAGGTAAGAACAAAGATTTAAGGAATGCACTTTCTAGGTAATACTCTTCACTAGTCTCAAAAGGTCAACCTGAATGGTATAAAGAAACTAACCTGAGTACAGCAGATCTTTTCTCCTGCAGCAATCTGCTTAATTCAACCTTCAGCCACATCACCTAAATTGGAGTTTCTTCCATCAAAATTCAACAACAGAGAAAAGCATTCTACAATAAAGGGATCATCTCAAACCATTAGGCGTATCTGATTGAGTTGATAAAAACAGATGCACTGGTGTTTAATTAGAGGATAACATGCTGATGTAATGCAAGACAAGGCCAATATCATATTTGAACATTAATGAGCATGGCATTATGATATTATCAGCATGATTCATTTTAACAGTTTTAAGCAGCAACGCAGTGAATTTCTGAATCTTAAGAATAATCAACTTTACATTATCCATTATTAAAAAAAAGGAACAAAACAACTAATATGGTCAAGTGATCTTTATTTTCTTGAAGATGTAAGTACCTCACCTTTTTCTTGGATCATTTGAGCAACATCTTTAAGGACCTCTTCTAAAAATTAGTAATGCTATCTGTTGAGGTCTCCTTATCATCATCTAAAAATCCTATCAACTTGATAATCAACATATATATAACATCAACACTGAGACAAGCATTATATTATGAGTTATTAAGATTTAAGATGATCAATATTTATTGAAGTCATACAAAAATATATAATAGTTTGTAGGAGAAAGTGCCTATTATTTCGGAAAAGGAAAACAAAAAACCTCTCAAGCACATGTCAAATTCTAATTAAGTAGCAGCTTGACAGCTTGACTGTTATATGGGGTAATAGCTTCCAGGGTTCGTTATCTCAGGAAGCTGTTTAGAAACACATACTGAGACAAAATCCACCAGACACTAGAGGAGAAAGGCAATACGCTACTTTAGCACCATTCATCAGGATTGCAGGCCAGTTCAAGACAAGCTTACCTATATTGTATCACATCCTACGTGTGAGGAGCTAAGTGGGCACCATGCCAGATAGCGTCAATAGAGGCAAAAGAGTGGAAAACCAAAGAAAAAAGAAGTACCACCATAAAAAGTCAAACAACAGAATACCTGTTCTTTGAGATCAGGGACCACATCCAACACCATTTCATCTGTTGAGTTAAAATATCCTTCAAAATTTGCAGACACAGACTTGAACTGAAATTCTTCGTTTGTTTGCTGCTCACCAAATCCTTCTGTGGAGTTGCTTTGTGGGAGTAGTGATCCTGGGTCATGTTTAAAACTGTACAGCTTAGATGCTAGACCCTTTGGATCCTTCAAAGCACGCAGTCCTCTGGATCTTTCCTCCATGGCAGCAAGGACTTCTGGCATATGTTTTTTCCTCAAGTGTTGCAATTGCATCTCATTTATAGCCTGATAACCCATGCAAGCTGTCAAGACAAGCTGGCTGCTGTCAAAAGTGGAACCAGCAAGTGACTGCAGTAATGTAATTGCATCTCCAGCATCTTTTGTGGTCACCAGAGCAGGACCTATGAATTAACATGTTAGCAAGCAATAATGATTATTCATCAACTCTCGACAAAGCACATGAATTAAAGAAAGTATATTAAATATATTCTAAAGTCGGTAAACAAGATGAAAGAAAAGCAAAACACACGTACCATATAACTCCATCAAAGCAAGTGCTGTTCGGAATAACATAACACGATTTCCATCAAATAGAAGGACGTCCCAGACACGAAGAACTGAAATACGATAAGTGAGACTTTTCAAAAGTCAGATTTGGACATAAATTCATAAAAAAGAAATGGTGAACATGGTTATTAAACTGCAAATCTAAAACTTATGCAGAAGTAAGAAAGGAAGTAATAATTTAAAAGACTGAGTATGAGGTATCACTCCATGATATGCTATCAGTGACTTAAAGGAAGTAACACATATAAATAATAAAACCTGACCACTTTCCCATGGAAGCATATTCACAAAAATGGAAAGGAACCAAGGTCCAGTGACCCATGCCACCTGCACTCCCAGGTAATCTAGATGGTTGACTGCAAAAGATACAAATTCAGATTGTTAATAGTTTTTCTCATCCATGAGTTAGTTAAAAAAAAGTTGGATGTTTTATACAAGTCATAAAGGGATTTAAATCTGGTTCCAAATAAACTTTGGCATGGCTTGATGGATGCAGTTAACACATTTGTCTATAAGGATTAATGGTGGTGAATATGTATAAGCAAATGATGATATAAGTATTGGTAGAATATGATACAGACCCAATTTTGGAAATCTTTCACGCACCATTTCCTCAAAAATGAGCTGGTCCACCTGAGATGACATAGGATGGAAATAGAGTTCATATGTATGCAACATCATCTTATATCATTTACTTGGAGAAAATTTCAAGCAAAAAGACAAAATTACTAAATTATCCCAACAAATGTAACGATCACCTGAGATTCAATCATTTCCTCAGAATAATAACCATCAAAGTAATCATCAATAATTCCCAGTAAAGCCCTGACATATATTGATTTAAAGTAGAATATATGAAGCTAGCTGTGATGATGATAACTGATGCATCTTGTGACTACAAGTAGAAAAATGATTTCCAGCAAAATGTCATCCATAGGGTGACAGAATTTATGATGTAAAACCTACCAGAATGCATTTTCCTCAGGCATAAGCAATAATAATAACCCTGCAAAGAAGTTCATGGCCTGCATGTAAAAAATTCAAGATATAACTTCTCTAATGTATCTGAAAATGTAAACAGCTACTCAAATGCTGAACAAGAAAAAAATTTAGCTCTAGGAGGGAAAAAATTAACTGGAGAAACTGTGCTGAACAAGAAACATGGATCTTCAGTAGCTCAGCTAGACAAGCACTCATAACATACAGGAGAACACAACTGTTTTCAGATTAGCACCATATTTTGAGTTGTTGGAAATCACAAAATTTGCTATTATTTGTCCCAGGAGTAAAATCATACCAACAATTATACACGACATATGGTGTTGCACAATATTATTGCATAGTTTTCAATGTAAGTAAGACAGAATTTCAATTGGATCCCCGAAGGAATGGCCAATTACTAACTAGCATTTGTGTTTATATCAAAGACAAGGAGCTTTCTGAAGATCTTAGAAATTATAATAATTTAAGTGACTCAGAAGAGAAGATCATTGCCTCTCTTAAGATAGATAAAAAAATGCTATGACCTACAATTGGTAATTGTGTTCCATTCTTGGCCCTATCCTTACTAAGTGAGATGCCCCGAATGACAGTAACTGAATATGCAGGGTTGGTTCATTCAAGAAAGTACACTGTTGTCCTGAACAACTTTTTTCAGTGTTCTTTAGCCAACATATTTTGTTGACTAGCCGATATTCAGGAAAATAATTTAAAAATGCACCATTTCATTCAAAATCTTTATGATCAAAAGAAATAATTCATCGTAAACTAAAGTATATAATTCTGTATCACAAATTTTCCCAACAGAAGTACGAGAAAAGAGAACTGATTACATACAAGACAATCTCAAGCGACAGCAGTTCAGGGGCTCAGGGCATGTACCTGGCAGTACCCAACTGATGGATTGTGCCGTGCATATGCTGTTAACAAACGCCTTAAAGCATTTCTTCCATCCTCATCTAATGCAGGATGTCCTGGAAATGTTCGAGGCAAATCCTGTAGAGACACCATACAAGTAAAAGCTGATGAAAATACTTGGTTATAGTGAAAACAGTAATTTAATATTTCCACTACAAAACACTTCGTCAAATGACCTTTTCAATTTGTCCCTTCCATTTCTCAGGTGCACATCCATGATCCTTTGTTGTGGTGTTTATTTGATCATTTGGTAGTGAACCATTTGGTTCCTTGTTATTGCCAGTTTTACATTCTGTATCTAGCAATTTATCATAATATCCGACCACCCTTCGCTTCTTCACACCCACAAAAGCTTGCCAAAGCTGCATTGCAATGTAGTATGTATAATTACAGGACATCCATATCATAGCAAAGTAAGAAGCAATTTGAAGAGTAGAATACTGACTGCACCTCTCCTCTCAGAGCCATTGGCAACCCTCCGCGAACCAGGCTCTCAAGCTCCTCTTTACAAGGGAAAGAACTGTCTTCATTTTCTGCTGCAGTATCAGAATTTCCAACATCACTTGAGGGGGCTTCTTCAGCCACATCAGTGAGCTCTTCCTCTGACTCATCTGCATGACCCACTCTTAAGAGAGTTGCTGGCTCTTCGATTGAATCAAGAATGCTCTCACCCTTCTTACCTTCCTGTTCATTGTGCAATTTCCTTCTCTTCTTCACACGAGAGCTCATCATCTGCTCGATGGCACAAAGGGATGGTCTTATCTCTCTCCAATTTTGGACATGTCCATTACCCGAAAAGGCTTTCCCTGTATCATCACACTTGCCAATGGTTTCCCCACTCTGATCACAATGTTCGTCTTCTGCTGTCACATTCTCTGATTCTGCGTTAGGTTTTTTTATTAATGAGTCATCAAGAGGTGACTTGGCCAA
Source organism: Typha latifolia (assembly GCF_019914945.1). Taxonomy (NCBI): domain Eukaryota; kingdom Viridiplantae; phylum Streptophyta; class Magnoliopsida; order Poales; family Typhaceae; genus Typha; species Typha latifolia. The sequence continues at coordinate 867,977 of NC_133087.1, read as the reverse complement.
CTCAGCCAGCCTCTCCAAGAAGTCATTCCATCGCTCCGATCTCTCTTCCTCCTCCTCCTGAATCAGTGACAATTATAACAAATTTAAGCAACCGAATACCAGCCAAGAAGATACAGAGATGAACAATTTCGGGAGAGGAAGTAATTGCGTTGCCTTGTAAATGTTCGCATACTCCCGATATCTCTGCAAATGCTGAGGCCGCACGGCAAATCCATACGCATCCCTGTTCAAGATTCACCATGAGGATTCGTCAAAAACTGAATGGAAAATCCGAAAAAAAGAAATCACACCTTTACCTACCTAAACATCGATTAGAGAGATGAATGCAAAATAAAAGAAGCACAGTAAATATGAGAAAAGGCGACTTTTACCTAGACGGAACATCCATAGACAAAAAAAAGAAACAATCAAATCACCGTAACAAAGCTCTAATTAGATCATTCATCTCTCCAACTCTTCAATAACGCATACTAAAACCCTAGACTAGAATCGAATGTCCACGTAAAGATCCCGAATTTAACCTCTATTGCCAAAGAAGGTACAACATATATCCTACTGCTCTGGCGCCTTTAAATGGCCGAGATTGCAAACAACGTCGCACGAACTACGAGTTGCGAACGACGAAGACCGGAAAAGAGGAATACTTAAAATAAGGACAAGGAAAACATCGACTTTGATAAAGATTTTAAAATCGGCGAGCATCACGGAGGCGGCAGCGAGGACACGTGGCGAGACGGGTTCATTTCGCGCTCACCTCTTGTGCTCGAACTCGAACTCGAACGCGACGAAGGGAAGACTCTTATCGTTCGAGTTCCTTCCCCTTACCATCTCCGATTCCATCGGCGAAGGAGACGGCGACGACAAGGAGAAAACTTATCCTTCACTTTGCTATTGCTTCTTGCAAACATTAGCACATGGAGAAAAAGTTGATAGCTTGCGAAATATCGTGGCTTCGAGAGATGATCAAAGAGTTGACCTTGATGAGAGCCTTAGCTAAAGCCTCTTCTCGTCTGTGAGTCCAACACAACACGCTTGTTCATGGCTCTGGACGGCTTCGACGAAAGAGTTGGTAATCAATCGTCAGTAGACTTTTTCCTGCCTGCTTAATGCTTATTCCCTACCCGGATGTAAAAAAATTTTCTACAGCCGTGGCTGTAGACGATCCTTTTCCACGTGGAAAACTTTTCCCCCTGCCCTGCATATTCGCCACGAAAAATAGGGAGTAAATAAAATGGGAGAGGTCGAGTGCGTTCCCCTCCTCCACCGGCCAAGAGGATTCATTCGTACATCCATACATACATCCATCCATGCCCCCATCTATTCCCGCATCCCTCCTCAAAGCCGTTACTAGTATCCATCCTTCCCGTCACCACCCTCCTCCTCCCTTTATTTATGGCAATTCCCCTCACCCGATAACCCTTCGCCCTAGCACTTATTCTCCCTCTTATTCTCATCTTATAGCTAGATCCAGCTCTACCCGGAATAGCTTATTCGCCGTTTCCGCGAACAGGTTGGGGAAGAGGGGGTTGTCGTGGATGAGGCCCGGATCTGGGGGCGGGGAGAGGTCGTTGGGGGCGAGGAAGCGGGGGGCGGTGGCACCCGATCTAGGCGGAGGGGCCGCGATGGGTTCGGGTTCGGGTTCGGGTTCGGGAGCGGAATACCAGAACGGGAAAGGAGAAGTGGAGAACGATGGAGGCTTTAAGGGGCAGCGATCGATGCGATTGCTTACGATTCCCACAGTTCTTACGATCGGGAGGGTTGCGGCGGTTCCGCTTCTCGTCAGCAGTAGGTTTCCACTTTGATGCCCTCGATTTCCGAGAATTTTGGGTTTTTAATTTAGACGAAAATTTAAAGATGGGATTTTGCTACGGCTTTTCTTTTCGTATCTGGAGGCGTTTGTTGGTTGTTGACGTTCGGTGGTGGTGATGTGGATTTGCTTCTGGATTTATCATTGGGCGATGGTTACGTAAAAGTGGAGATTTTGAGATTCGTCTCAGTGAATATAAGGCTATCTTTGGATGAAGATGAAAGGAAATAATTTGCTATCCTTCTTTTGGATATACGAGAGGAGAGAAATGAAGAGAAAGGGATAGAAAATAGTTTCTCTGTTCCTCCTCACGTTTGAAGAGAAAAATAAGTGATCGTCAGAAGCTAATTCTTTTTTCTCTCCCTTTCTCGTCGTTTCTCCTCTATTCTCTCTTAAAATTTCTATCTAAACGAGAGAAAATCTATGCATAATTGTATAGACATGTTTTTGAGCTACTCATGGATGAAGGCCTTAATTCTTCTTAGTTAAACAAAGGATTAGATTGAAGATACATATGTTAAACATGATCAGCATCATATGAAGTATATAAAACTAAGAATCACGGTTTCTTTGGATCTTTCTCAGGATCTTGCTGTTCCAAAATTATCAATGTTAATGACTTATACAATGGTATTTTCGTGATCAACAGTTCAGAATGACAAAAGTTAACTGAATTGACCACCATGATCCAGCCTTTTATTTTTCGAAAGTTCAAATTGTGTGTGCCACAACTTTTCCTACAACTGTGAAATCCTATAAAGACTAGCTACTGTGAATATTAAGTGATCCTCATTGTAAAGGCTATAAGCTTTAGGGTCAGTAGAATGGCTTTAGTATCCTTCCACATTTAGGAGGCACTATTAACATGATGAAAGCACTATCTTTTTGACAAATTTAGTTAATTTGGCTTCATATTTAAAATAGGTAGTGGTTCCATGGTAGTTGTTCTTGTACTGCAATGTAATTGAGACAGAGTGCCTTTGTGTGAGGTGTCATGCTATTTATGTTTAGCTGCTTGAAGCAAATCTCTAATATCAATTTAAGGGTCATAAGAAAAAAAAATGAGATCAATATTTACTGTGAGGAACTTGAGCCAGAATAGTTTTGTCTTCATTATTTGACTGTAGGGTAGTTATTCATAAGCTAAATATCTCATAATAGATCTGCAAATGATTGTAATTCAATCATTATCAGTTTTGATCCACCAATCCTCGCTGGTTGGGATCCTTCCATCATTCTCAGCTTTTGAATGATTTTATGCTGGAATTCTAGTGTACTATTCCCTCTAGATTCCATGTTGCATCTGAAGCATCGAACCTTATCAAGCTTGTTAAACTTTGTTTTTGGTTGGTGTTAATTCAAGAACATTAATTTTTTTAAGTTCAATTTAAGTCTTTATGCATCATAGCTTAACCTATTAATGATGTATTTCATGTCTGGAGATTTTCTTTGAAGTGCATGTGAAGAGACTAATTTCTTAATATTCTGACTAGCATTTTACATGAACGGCCGTTGGGCAACAACTGCCACAACAAGTATCTTTCTTGCTGCAGCAATCACAGATTGGCTAGATGGCTATATTGCTAGAAAGGTTTGCACTACCTATCTATTATGTTCTGGATATTGATGTCATTAGTCATTCATTATATTTTATTCTCCAATTTATTGATTGTTTGGCATCCTATTCGTTGATGCTAGATGCAATTAGGAACAGCTTTTGGTGCATTTTTGGATCCCGTGGCTGATAAGGTTTCCCTTTTCATCTGTTGTTTTTCTTTATTCATTATATGCCAGTTAAATATTAGATAGATAAAATCCTACAAAAATTAGAAAAACAGGACTGCTATAATGTTTTATCAGTGTCAAAGATCCCGCATTAATGTTTCTGTTTGTCAAATGCAGCTTATGGTAGCTGCCACTCTAGTGCTGTTGTGCACCAGACCATTGGAAGTACCTTTATTTGCACAAGTACCATGGATTCTGACAGTACCTTCAATTGCGATTATTGGCAGAGAGGTATTGACATATTCACCTTTTCATGCTCTTGTGCTCCAATTCATTGGTGCCTTGGTGTCTAAATTCGCTTCGTTTTGGTTTGATGTGGATATTAAACATTTAGTCAACAACTTATTCCTTTATCATCTAAAGATATCCACACGATGGCCAATTCATGAATGTTGATTAGATGGAACAACATAATTTATATTATGAAAGCTTTATCGTCATGTTTTATGGAATAACGAACTTTAAAAATATGATCGCTACCTTTGCGGCAACTGTTTGTTCCACCACATTCTGTCATGACTCATATTAGCTCAATTTGTGTACTCTGCAACTTTCAGTGGACCTAACATGACCTTCTCTTGTTCCATAGATAACAATGTCAGCTGTCAGAGAGTGGGCTGCTTCTCAGAATAGTAAAGTTCTCGAGGTTAATTTTCTCTCTTGGACTGCTCAACATGGGTAATACTTCTCAGTTTAGATGCCTGATCTTTAAAATGTGATGGCAGGCTGTGGCAGTAAACAATTTGGGGAAATGGAAGACAGCAACACAAATGACTTCATTGATCATCCTCCTTGCTGCTAGAGACTCCAGGTTGTTAGTCTTTTCTGATAGCCTTCTATCATGTTTCTCTTTTAGTGCGATTACTTGCAAGATAGTTTGTCTGATCTCTTCTTTCTTTTGAGCAATGCAGTCTAACAGGGACCGATGGCATAGTTGCTTCCGGTGTATTTCTGCTTTACATATCTGCTGGACTTGCTGTATGGTCACTAATAGTGTACATGAGGAAGATATGGAGGGTTCTCTTGAAATAGTTCAATTTATTTCAAGACGGACTCGAGCTCAAGCACCTTGGACTTTTAATAGCATCTGGGATTGATATGTCTTGAACCAAACAGTGGGCTCTTATAGTGAGGGGGACCTAGCAATTCTTCGACAAACTCACTAAGATTTTTCTTTTTTTCTTTTTTTTCTTTTTGGTAATCAAGGTATGTTATCTGATCATCTGATCGGTGGGCCAGATTGAACGATGGTAGATTTCGAGGCTGGGCATGGAACAATCAGCCATACTTTTTTCTACCATATTCTGTCAAAGTAAGATTGAAGTTTAGCTAGGGAAGAGGACCTCCAAACATTTGGCAGCTCTATTACTTGCAGGGGATTCTTCACAACGTTGTACCACTGCAGCTCCTTCTGGTCATTCTTTGTGGAATCTTTTGTAGTGCTAAAATATTAGCTAATATCTTGTGGTTGTATTGCGGAAACACAATAGTTATCTATACCAAGAAGGTCAGCAAGCAGTGCTTATACACTTGCCTGTCACTAAGACTGATATAAATTACAAGGATACTACATCTTTTCAGTTATTGACAGCATTTTTAGCATATAATTTAATCCAAATATTCTCTCTGTCTTTCTGTTCTTTTCTTTTCTTCTCCTTGATAAGAGATGCACCAAGGTTTAAACTTCATGCCCTTTCAATTTGTCATTTATTCCTACACTATTATTCAGTACATTATAGACTAGCATTCAAAAATTCTGCCGAAGTGTTTTAAGAGTTTGTTTACCAGAGAGGATGGTTTGTATTGTTCTCTCGATAAAAGCACTTATCTAGGACTTGCATTGCATGGCAGAGATATATTTGTGTATAAATTGGGTTAAACCCGAATAGTATCATCTTATATCGGGCTTTTATATGGATGAGGTTATTGGCGCAGCTAAACCAACTCCAATCCTTCTCCACCGCAGTCCCTGACTTTCGCGTCTACGGCCACCTCATCCAACACTGTGCCGACCAAGGCCTTCTCCACATCGGCCGCCGACTTCACGGCCGTCTCGTCGTACTTTCTATCATCCCTGATAATTTCCTCGCCTCCAAGCTTATCTCGCTCTACTCGCGCCATGGCTTTCTCCCTGATGCTTCCAAGGTGTTCGACCAAATTCCCAACAAGAACCTCTTCGCATGGAACGCCATTCTCATCGCCTACGCCCTCCACTCTCCAAACCCGTCGCGAGCTCTTCGTCTATTCGCTTCCTCCTTCCCCTCCAGTTCCCTCTTCCCCGACGCATTCACGGCATCGGCTCTTCTCAAGTCGCTTGCGTCCTCTCCTCCGTTTTCCGCTCCCCGCTTAGCCCATGAGCAGCTCCATTCCTTCTCCATTGTTCGAGGATTCGACTCTGACCTCTTTGTCGCAAATGGGTTGGTCACGCTATACGCTCACGTCGATGAATTGGGTTGTGCCAGGAAGGTGTTTGATGCGATGCCGCAGCGAGATATCGTGTCGTGGAACTCCCTGATTTCTGGGTACTCGCAGGGCGGGCAGTATGAGGCTTGTTTGGAGATGTACAGAAAAATGGTGGAATTGAGGTTAGACGGAGTGGAGCCCAATGGTGTCACGGTGGTGAGTGTTTTACAAGCTTGTTCGCAGACTAAAGATCTTGTTTTTGGAATGGATGTTCATCGTTTTGCCATTGAGAATGGGATACAGATAGATATCACAGTGTGGAATTCGATCGTTGGGTTCTATGCCAAGTGTGGGAGCTTGGATTATGCTCGGCAGATGTTTGACGGAATGGCTGAGAAGGATGGGGTCAGTTACAGCGCAATGATAACGGGCTATATGTCTTATGGCTTTGTCAAGCGGGCGATGGAGCTCTTCCGGGAAATGCCAAACACAGGTCTTAGTACATGGAATGCTGTAATTGCCGGTCTGTTTCAGAACAATTGCCATTCAGATGTCATCAAATTAGTTCGTGAAATGATTGCTTCTGGCTTAAGGCCTAACTCAGTGACTCTTTCAAGTATTCTTCCTTCCCTTTCCTTCTTTTCAAATCTCTTGGGTGGGAAGCAGGTCCATGGCTATGCCATCAGGAATGAATGTGATCAGAACATATATGTAGCGACCGCGATTATCGACACATATGCTAAAGCTGGTTTCCTTGATGGGGCTCGAAAGGTCTTTGGGCTAACTAAAGGTAGAAGCGTCATTGTCTGGACTGCGATCATATCAGCTTTTGCAGCTCATGGTGACGCCAATGCTGCAATGAGTATACTCAGTAATATGCTCAACAGTGGGACTAAGCCAGACGCTGTCACCTTCACTGCTGTTCTCAATGGCTGTGCTCATGCTGGCTCTGTAGAGGAAGCTCACTGCATTTTTTATACAATGCTGCCAATATATGGCATTCCTCCTGGAATTGAACATTATGCTTGCATGGTCGGTGTACTAAGTCGTAATGGGATGCTTAAGGAGGCTTTTGAGCTTGTAAACAAGATGCCATTTGAGCCAAATGCAAAGGTCTGGGGCGCATTGCTCAACGGAGCTGCAGTATTTGGTGATGTGAAGCTTGGAAGGTTTGCTTTCGACCAGTTAGTTGAGATCGAGCCGGACAGCACAGGGAACTACATTGTTATGGCTAATTTATACGCCAAGGCTGGGAAATGGAAGGAAGCCAAAAGGGTAAGGGATAGGATGTCAGGGGTTGGATTGGAGAAGCTTCCTGGCTGTAGTTGGATAGAGATGAGCAATGGTCTGCATGTGTTTGTGGCTAGAGATACATCTAATGAGAGGTTTGAAGAAGTGTATTTGGTTCTTGAAGGACTAGTTAGATTGATGAGAGAAGAGGGTCATGTTTCTCTCTGCGAATTGGATGAAGAAACTAGTTGTTAAAAATGTTTTTCTTTAGAAAAGTGTGAGACTCTAATTAAATCGATGCCGTGAGATACTTTGTATACAACATGAGGCTCATTGACTCGTGCTAGAAGATGTTAGATTGATGATTAAATCATTAATATGTGGTGTATCATGTGAAAAAGATTAGTAATGTTTGTTATAAAAATTGTCTCATGAGAGCTAATTTTAAATAAATTAGGAGATTATGAGAAGTTATGTCAATGGATATGTTATCAATTACCTTCGCATTGGAAACAACATCTACGTATCAAAGTTTTGAACACTTATATATATATATATAGAATAAATGGTTTCATAAACTATTTAGTAGAAGAATCTCTTAGTGCATGCAATCCTTTGCACCAAAGAGAATGACCGCTTCGTTAACGAAGACCATAACAAGACTGTATGCAATCCTGCCTCACGTCCTGGTGATCCAGCACTAACTCCGTTGCCGCCACCATCATCTCCGCAGCAGCCCTTCGATCATCCACGGTGGGTGGTGATGATTATCAAAGCTGCGAGTACTATGATGACAGATGGTTTTTCTAGAAATAGATGGTTGGATTAATGGGGAGGGGAGGATGGATTGTGGAGGAGAGGGAAAAGTGGATTGGGGGAGGAGGGATTCAGATGGGGTGGGAGAAAGACGAGGAAGACAAGAAAGCATAGATCCCCACTTTCTCTGGTGAAATTGAGCAATCCAGAAAGCATGCAACTAAACATTGATGCCTTCAAAACCAAAGGTCAAGAAGAAACAAAGATCCCCACTTTCTCTGGTGAAAAAAGAAATAGAACATTTTATACCAAATTTCCAACTCCAGGAGCACAATCTTAAGCAAGCAGAACAAAAGAGAATGTAATTTATGTTGCAGACTTCATCCAAATAAGGGTTATAATTCCATCATGGAAAATGCAGGAGGATTACTTATGAGGTGCTTCAGCATGAAGTAGCCCAATTCATTCAAATATCGCCAAGCATCGTTGATCTAGCAAAAGTTCAAATTGGCAGCGGACGCAGTAACTATTTCTCAAATTTTAAGTTTTCAAGGATTTCCAGCAACTGTCAAACCTTCGATGCTGTAAGTTAGAATTATAAACATAAATAAATATTAGAAAAGAGGAGAGAATTCAATCTAATTGAAGCTATGAGCTATTGAGAGATAATCCAATCAAATTATACATTGAGAAGAGGAACTTACTTGAGAAATTGGCATCTTGGTCCTTACAGAATCTACCTTTGAGAGGTCAATGTCAGCTACAGCAAATCCAGTGGAAAAGCGATCTGCTACGACAGATGAAATTGTTGGTACCAACTTATACATGCATATACCTAGTGAGGAATTAGTGAAAAAGGTACAAGAAAAAATATGATGCTTTGCTAAAGAAAGAGATTCTCTAGTATGCATATTTCTTTCTTGAAGGTAGCAAGACAGGGTCAAGTAGTGGTGAGTGGTAACATATAAATGTTCCCAATCAAGTAAATTGACATAGTTTGACATGCCAAGGAAACCGAAGGCCACTAAGCAATTAGTATGGATTTAAGAATGCCTTTATTACATGCGCTTCCAGCATTGAACATGCCAAGAGGCAGTAGAATGCAAGTTAGAACTTAGAACTACAAAAGAATAGATGCATATACCTGGCAGCCGTGCTATAACTGTTCCCCATGGATCAATAATTAGAGAATCACCATAACTCTCTCTCTTCTCATTGTGCTTTCCAGCTTGAGCTGCAGCCACAACCTGTAAACAAAGTCTAGGAATATTAGCCTTCTCATTAAAGCAAACAAAAAACCACAGAGACATGGATAATTGCTGTTGCTGCACCTAGAAGTCTTCTTGATATTTTGAGATACTACAAAATGAATGTGTGAACTAGCTGATTATTACTTAAGATATAGTACAGATGTCTTGCACAAAAATTATTCAATATTTGGCAATAGAGCAGGGAATAATTAGTTATTGTATTTTGGTACTCAGACAGAATTCAATTGAAATAATTGAAGTATGTAATTGCATAAGAAAATAAAAAGGTTTAAATTTTTAACATGTTCACGTACATAGCACTGAGTTTCAATTGCCCGAGCACGGAGAAGAATTTCCCAGTGTGCCGCCCCTGTTACCTTTGTGAATGCAGATGGTACCAGCAAAATCTTTACAAAAGATAATTCAGAAAATAAGAACAAAACTGATAAGAATCCTTGCAGTGAGAACCACAAAAATGAAAGACCTTGTAGTATCCAGTACAACGTAAGAACAAACACCTGTGCTTGGTGTTCAAACCGCAACTGCTGATAAAGCTCCGGAAATCTCAAATCATAACAAACTGTAAGACCTAGTCGACCAATAGGGCTATCCTCTGCAATGATATCATTTCCTGAAATTTACAGCTATAAAGAATGTGAGAAATTTAATAAGCCGTCATGCAACCATCACAGAGAAATCAAGCTTAAATTTTCGTCTTGTGCTTACAAAAATTAAGCAGAACATCACAAATCTAGCTAAGAAACTTAAACACTTAACAAACGCTGAACCTAGCTGTATTTTATTGCAGCTGTCAGGTAGAAAGTAGGATCTCACAAACTGTGTCCCAGCAATTTGCAAGAAGATTAAAAAAACTTATTTCAAGTCATTCTTTATTCACTTATCTGAAGTGCTTTTGCACAAAATACGAAACAAGGGGGAGCAGTAACAGAGAGGAAGATTCCTAACTGTAGAAACAACAAACGAAAAGAGAAAATTAACAGCAGATAAAATTTCCAATGATCCTATTTCCTTTTTTACTGACTGAAATATAACACGTACTTTTGCATAATTGCTGCCAGATGGATAGCCTATTTGCTTAAATATCTTTACAGAGGTATGTTATAGTTATCTAAAAAAAAAAGAGTGAGCCCCTCTATACGTCTATATAAGTATAGACATTATATAAAGAAAATTGACTATGCAAAGTTCACATATTCAAGATAGCACAAGCTGGATGGAAGAAGGAAATACGGAGGGACATGAGTTACCTGCTGTTGTAAAACTACTTTCCTTGTATACCATATTGCCAGGAACATCCACATCAAACCTTCAGATAGTAGAAATAAAGTCACCATTTAGACTTTAACCTGACATAAATCAAATTTACAATTCAATCTTATGCCACTTATTGAAAGAACTTGATGACAAAGTCCCAAGATCTGATAAAGATTTTCATGCCAAATATTAATACTGTCAAGTATCCAGAGTAAATTCAAGTATCGAGATGTCAACATTATGCTAGCACAAGCAAACCACAAAGAACACTTGAACCATATAAAGGACATGAAAAATTAGTTCGTCTTGCATCATCTGCAACCCAAAAGTTTTCCTTGATGTATAGCTCTTAATTATCAGTAACAGAGAATATTCTTTATATGTGGAGTCAAATGGCATATGCCCTAAGTGTATGGCTCTTCAGCTACACACATATATGTGTTCCATTATTTTAGTTTCCAGTATGCCAGAAATGTTATCCAGAACAAGCTAACTACTGATTGCATTCAAGGTAGACATACATGACATATTTGTGCTATTGAATTAAAATCAAACTACACTTAATTTCCTGATACATAGCCTAAAGTGGATCACAACTTCAGAAAGCTACTAAAAGAAATATATCTTACAAATGTATTTTCCGATATACATTTCTGATTTTCCCAGAATCATCTACCAGCACATGTGTATTCGACAGGTGTGCATTATCTGGTCCTTTCTCTTGAAATCCTCCAAGCGATAGCCAAATATTTGATTCTCTGTCATTTATAACAGAAGAAAGTTAAATAGGGTAGCATAAGCCACTATCATGCACTGGTCAAGACAGGAGAAACATTACATGATGGTAGAAAATATATTGCATTATAAAAGTTCATCAAAGGAACTACATACGCATGGACACACATGCAGGCATTACCTTGCAAGTGAGCAATATTTTTGCATTATTGGCCCATCCAAATTTTCAGCTATCTGAAGAGATTCTCCATCTTTGGAACTTACAAAGGAGAAGCTCTCAGGAAAGCAGAGCAATTTTACTCCAGCAACAGCTGCCTCCTAGAAACATATTCCAAAGTTAGCATCATCCGATAGAAGTCAAACAACTATATATCTTTTCACAGCTCTAGAGACAACGACATTACGTAAAAGCATATAAAGTAGAACAAAGGGAAATTTGAATCAAACCTCATCACATAATTCTTAGTGGCAATTAACAAACTTAGAGCAAAAAGAAAGAGTAATTCCAAGCTTATCCATTTCCTGCCGGATTTCATCTAATATAGTTCTACAAATGCAATATTTGCAAACATAATACTCTCCCACAGCCCAGATAGTACCTACTCCAAATTGGTACTCCTACCTCCCCAAGAAAAAGAAAAATAAATACATACATCCTTTTCTGCTAGCAGACTTCAAGAATTCCTCACATAATTTTCATCTACCATCAAACTTTATGGCTCTTGACCTCACCACCGCATCAAGCTCAACAACAACATCCATCTTGTGATAAATCCACTACTTAACATCTCGCACCATAACCAAAACCAAATCATCTGAGACCACCGAACCCGAATCGAATATATCAACAAAAAAAAAAAAAAAAACAAAATCTGATACAAGTGTTCAAGAAATTGCCTTGACGAGACGATCGCAGATGGCGTAATTGGAGTTGAGATCGTTCGTGGAGGTCATCTGGACGACGCCGACCCTCGCCGTCGTGGGGTTGGCCATGGAACAGACGGTGGCGGTGGCGGTGGCGGCGCGATGGAAGGAAAGGCGGCGGAGGACGCGAGCTTGGGCTGTGAGGGTAGAAATGGGCAAGGCCATGGGAAGAAGAGTACAGTAAAAATGACGCCTTTTATATCATAGGATAGGAGGGGGATTTGTTGAGGTAGTAGATTACTTTCACAAAATATAAAACCCCTCTAATTCAGAATTTATTGGTTAATAAACAGGGATTAATAATTTCCCCCAAAGAATAAGCATTTGGAAAATTATGAAAATTCTTTTTTTTTTAATTTAATAGATGATAAGCACGCATATAAATCACTCGAAAAGGAGGCTCTAATATATAGATGGATTAGTTGGGGACAACCATTATAAGAAGTAAACCACAGTAGATTCAAATTATAAGCATATAATATTTTAATAAAAAATTTATTAATGTTTATGGAGGGGATAAACACAGCTACGGACGACCAAATTAACTTTCGGAAAAGATTAAGTCGGTTGTTTTTTTTTTGTCTTTACTTTGTCTTTATTCAACGAGAGCCACGTGTGAAGCAAATCGGGCTGACTTAGACTTCGCAAATCGAGAGTGGAGTCCGATGTGCCAGAGGATTGAAAGTTGGGGATCTCTTCAGCCAGAATCTAACATTGATGGACTCCGGCATGATTCAAGAGATCCAGTAAAAGAGGTCCGATTAATATATTAGATACCAAGGTAACCAAGCCCAAATAAAGGAATCCACCTTTCCCAATTTCCAAGTAATCTCTCTCCCTCTCATTTTCCTCCACCAATCCAAATTGGTCCTCGGCAAATCCCGCGGCCGAATCCAGCGCACGGTCACATAAATCCGTCAAACTCCCTCCTTTCTTCTTCGAAGCCGGAAACCTTCCATGATCTCCGTCGAGCATACCTAGATCATAGCCCAATCTTGTTTCCCTCTAAGATTTGATCTTTTCGTCCTTTTAGCTGCAATCCGATCTGAAACCTAGAGAAAACTCGAACTAGAATTGTCCATCTTCGATCTTGCGGTTGTTTCAATGAGGTGTTGGAAGTCTTTGAATAAAGACCGGGGAGAAGTTGGCGGCGGCGGTAGGGTTGATGGGCTCCTATGGTACAAGGATCTTGGCAACCACGCTTGTGGCGAGTTCTCTATGGCTGTGGTGCAGGCGAATAACTTGTTGGAAGATAGCAGCCAGATCGAATCGGGGCCGCTGAGCTCACACGAGTCGGCGCCGCCTCATGGCACGTTCGTCGGCATCTACGATGGGCACGGAGGACCTGAGACCTCGCGGTTTATTGCCGACAATCTTTTCCGGCACCTAAAAAGTATGTCTTTATCTGTTTTAAATCTAGTTTGCTTTCTTGTTGTTGGTAAATCTTCTTCTGCGCAGTAGTCCTTGAAAAAATTACTTTCGTTGTGGGTGGGATTCACTGAAAAGTTGAAAGTATGCTTAATTATAATTTAGATTGTTAGTTTTTGGAAAATGTTGGAAGTGATTTTTATGTTTGGTCTGTGTAAATGCAGCAAGGCCAAACCTTTGTGTTATCAGTTATGCACCCACGTAGCAGAAGGTACATAACTTGCGACATTACTTTAAAATCTCAGTTGCGGCTCTTGCTCCAGGTTGTTTGATTGGTATATTTTTGGTCATGCTCTATTGATTCTCTATGTTCTTCGACTCTATAATCATGTGTTGGAATTTCTTCCGATTTGTTGTTTCCTTACCAGAGAATATAAGAACATTCATCTAATTAAGGATTTCAGGTGTGCAGCATGACCTGAAATACTTGTACATATATTCTCTTCCTCAGATACTTTTGAGTATTTACATACATTAGTCTGCATTTGCATGGTCGTACTTTTTGGAAACATGCAATATCTTGTAATAATAGTTGAATATACATTGCAGAATTTGCTACAGAACAGCAAGGCGTGTCAGTGGATGTAATTCGCAAAGCATACTCCACCACAGAAGAGGGCTTCCTCTCTCTTGTGAGAAAGAAATGGGCCAGTAAACCCCAGATTGCCTCTGTTGGCTCATGTTGTTTGGCTGGCATTATCTGCAGTGGGATTCTTTATGTCGCTAATGTTGGTGATTCTCGTGCTGTGCTGGGAAGAATAAAGAAAGGTATTAGGGAAGTTATGGCTCTGCAAATGTCATCAGAGCACAATGCAAGCATTGAGTCTGTGAGAGAAGAACTGCGATCGCTGCACCCAGATGATTCTCGAATTGTGGTTCTAAAAAATAAGGTCTGGCGTGTGAAGGGCATTATACAGGTAATTAATTTTGCCAAATTCTTCTGATCATTTACTGAATATTGATATTGTCTCTAGATGGTGTTCCTGTATACTTCCAGATATGGAATTTAATTATACTAGTAGACAAAGTTGGTTACCTTTTACTTATAACTCTTCTTTTAATATATGAGTAATTCCAACTTCCAACGAAATATGACCAGCTCATTTCTTTTAGTTCTTTTCCATACCTCAATTGGATCCTATGGTGTTGGAGACCTCTTATGTGAATTATGTTTATGCTTTTCTATTCAACTTGTTTGTGCAGGTTTCCAGATCTATTGGAGATGCATATCTAAAGGATGCAGAATTTAACTGTGAACCTCTGTTAGCGAGGTTTCGGCTTCCTGAGCCTTTTCACAAGTCAATTCTTAGTCCTGAACCATCAGTAGGAACACATAAACTCAGTCAAGAGGATCAATTTCTAATTTTTGCGTCAGATGGCCTATGGGAACACATGAGCAATCAAGAGGCCGTAGATATAGTTCACTGCTCACCTCGAAATGTAAGTTATAGATTCTGTTATCTGTTTGGTCAAAGTATCTTTCTTGTACCTATACCTATCTTACTTTGCACTCATATACAACTTAATGAAGCTTCTGTGAGTTACTCTATAAGTAGGTTATATTCTAATAATTTGCTCCAGTGACTACTCTCAGATAACTGTTCCCGAGAGCGGAGCATTATTTTTGTTATATCAGCATACGAATATTATGTTGCAGCACAGATGTTTGTTAGCTCGGTTTCCTTTGTTTTCTCTTGTTGGTCAGAGTTATATATGAAAAATTATCTGGTTGCTAGAGTTATTCATGAAGATAAAATTGTTGGCATACTCACAGTGGAGTCTTCACAGAAACTGACCTGCTTGAATATTCAGGGCAATCTTTATGTGCAAGTAGCCCTGAATTGTATTAGTAAATTATGCAGATGCTTCCCCAAAAGTGACCTTGCATCACCCAAATAGAGATTTTTATTTAGCTTAGTCCCATTCTGTCTATCATGCGTAATGATATGCCGAATGTATTATTATAGAAAACAATTCTATCCGGATTCATGACTGAAAGTATCGTACTCATACAGGGAATTGCAAGGAAACTTGTAAAAATTGCATTGAAAGAGGCAGCAAAGAAAAGAGAAATGAGGTACTCTGACCTAAAAAAGATTGAGCGTGGGATCAGGAGACATTTTCATGATGATATAACAGTCATCGTTCTATTTCTCGACTCAACCTTAATGAGTACCAGCCACTGCCATAGTCCTGTGCTTTCCCTGAGAGGAAGTGGGTATCCGGTGGCACGCCAGTCATGAGGTTCTCAAAGCTTCTTCGGAGGCCTTCTATTCTTGGAAGTGGAATATCTTTACATGGACTACGCTTCTTCCGCCATCCAAAGCTCTTTGTATCAGAAGACTGATTCACTTTTTTGCTTGAGGAGCAAGTATCCAAATTAATTAAGATGGATCATGAGCAGCGAGCTCATGAGCTCTCTCATATTGCTCTTTGTATACATGTTTTTCCAGTGTTAATGTGCTCATCTTCCAAGTTCCAATTCTACTCATCAGGAGATGTTTATGCTAGTATTCTCGAGTGTAAAGACTATACAAGACTCAGACTTTCTTTCTTACTGGTGCAGTACAGATTCAACAGGAATCTTGTAAAGAGTCCCAATTTTGAGACCATTTAACTTCACATCACTTACCATTGTATAAGTTTTCTAATCTGCCTTGTATGTAAACTGTTACATCAAAATTGGCTTCACTGTTTGTATGTAAACTGTTCATCTTTTTATTTATTCCTGGAGTGATCTGATAACATAGTATTTCAGCAAATACTGGGAGCAGATCTCTGCATGAATTTCTTGGGATCATGCTGGCAACGGTTGATTGGCAGCAAAATCATTCAGCAGTTTAAGATTAAATTCCCAAAACAAAAGAAGAAAACAGAGAAACTCAATCGCAGCTAATCCTGACACCAGAGGCTGTGCTGCCAAAAGATGTGGCGTAGTTAAATGCTTAACCCAACGGGGACAACTTCATCACAAAATGATGGCACTACAACCAAGAGACTTCCTCTTTTAAGGGTCTCAAAACTCAAAAGAGCCCATCCATGTACTTGTCGTCCAATTTCTAAGCTTTTTTGTGCAGCATCTGCACTGAGATGTACAAGATGCTACAGCTCAATTGGTAAAAGGATATCGTACTGCAGGAAAGATAAACTTATATTTGACAACCAGACTACAAACCCAAAGAAATGGAACATCAGTTCGATGAAAAACATATCAAAATTAGCCCCTCTGCGTTGATAACAAATTCTGCAGCAAGTTTAGGGCTTTCTACCATTTCTCACAATAACAAATATAAGAAAAACTGCAGCCAGTTCAACCAGCAGGTCTCTCTAATCCTACATGTCATTGGCAATGGTCCCAGCAGAAGTACCCATTGCAGTCATTACTTTGGTCTACGAATGCCAACATTGAGCTTCAAGGTGTCTCACTCCCATGTGCTTGCCGATAGCTAACATGAGCTTCAGTAGCCACAAAAGAGATAGCTGCCAAACAAAAGTGCGCACAGGGAATTCAGGCACAACTTTCAGATGAGAAAGCAAAGGTGATGACATATATGGCTGCAAAACTGAGAATTGTCACTGCACGAGAGTTGGGGAATGTTTATAATCTAACCTCAATAAACAGAATCCACGTTTCATTATCCACTGCTACCAACAGTCGCTGTCTTCTAGATCAAACCAAGAACAAAGAAGAAACGACAGGATAGTCAGAGCCCAAAAAACAGCTGCGATCCTTGCATTTACTTATTAATTGTGAACTTACCAGTTCAGAGTTGTCTTTGACATTTTCTTGCGATGAAGCACCAGACGTCTGCGCAAACCTACAAATGGAATGAGCAACTTTGATACTTTGATCACTTATTAACTGTAAGTGCTGGTGTTAGAATGACCAGCAGTCGCTGCCAAAAAATGAACTTGGGGCTCTAGGAAAAGGAATTACAATGCAATATCTGGGCATCACCTGATTGCTCGTGCCTTTTTTTTCTCCTCTTCGGAACTATCTATCTTAGGACTGATGGCAAATCTTTCTAACCGAGCCTTTTTCTTGGTCTCTTCATCAGGTGGAAGGTGAATAGTAAGCCCAAATCTGAGAAATGAAGAAACAAGATGAGGTTGACGCAAGTTAGTGATTGGCATAAATTGGAGTCAACTTGGTGCTAGAGTGGAGCAAAATAAAACCTCTCAGCACGGGCCTTTCTCTTCTGTTCCTCTAATTGTCCTGTACCTGCTGTTTGAGGCAATGTGCTTCCAGTCCCAAACCTACATGTAAGATAAAGTTCACACGGAAGAGACAAAATAAAAGGAAATATTGTCAAAAGTGTTTCTCTGGTCATCATCAGCAACAAAAGTATGTGCGATATCAAGATATGGAAAATATCAAGATGCACTTCTCTTATGACACCATCGTATCCATATATATATATGGACAACATCAAGATTTTTGTGGGATGATCCTCAATAGCATCTCCATACCAAATAACTAGCACCATTCAGAGAGCATCATGAACTGGCATCCAAGCTTTGACTTCTACAGGTCCTTCCAAAGCTCTTCTTGCTAATCATATATCATAAATTTTACTTCCCTCCAATAAACAATCATACCACAAGCATTTCTAGAGAGTAGATCAACTCCTCTGTATGCTTCCCCATGATTAACTACCTAAAAAACTATCTCACATCAGAAAGCCCATAAGATTGTCCTCCTGCAACTGTGAACTATTTCAGTGTCTGCAATTAAAAAGTTCCTCTGAATTTCATGCGGTAGTAATCACAAGCACCATTTGCCTTCAAATGCTCATATCTTTCCAATGCTAAGTAGTGTTATTTCTTGGGTTCATCATATTTCCATCGAACAATTACAACCACCCATACCATTCACTTGAGAAAGTATTTGACAATATCAAGCAAGAGAACCCTCAAGTCAAACTTTTCAGCAAAACAAAAGGGTTAACTATAATACTATGATATCAAAAGGAAGTGATATTCACACAGTAATCCATTTTAAGAAGATGTTAAAACCTATAAAAGTTCCCTACTGATGCAACAGCAAACTTCCTTTTATTCAAATGCGCAATCTTCTTCTCTCCGGACTCTCAAAATTACATGACATTTCTACTTTCCCATTTCTTAGTATGTTGGAATATTCTCTTGGCAAATTGGTTCCGTCAACTCACACATTGCCGACCGACTAATCAAAGTTAAACTTTGAGCAAATGATTTAACCAAAAGAAAACTATTCTCTACCATCAATTCCTCACTGTAAACACGAAAGACTCCTAATTTCACGGTCCTCTCTCCCGTTCAAGCTCGTATAACCTAAGAATCAAGTAGCACGCATAATTTTTGACATGCTTGATCTAGTAAAGTAAAGCAGCATTCTTTTTCTCCAGGCCTAATCTAGTAAAGTAAAGAGCACCACCACCAACCTTTCAGCACGAGTGTTACGCTTCTCCTCCTCGGACAGCATCACCGCGACTCCAAACCTCTCGGCTCGGCGAAGCTTCTTCTGTAGATCGGAATCGGCCCCTGTCGCCTCCGCCGAGGCTGGCGCCGTCTTTGCCCCCTTCTGCTCTCCTGGATTTTCTCCTTCCTCGTGAGATTCCACGACGGCGTGGTCCGGTTGTTGCTTGGGTAAGCTCGCAGCGGGAGAAGGATTAGGGTTTTGGATGAGCGTTGAGGGAGGAGGATTTCCGGACGAAGTCACCACCGGCGAAGGCGAGTCTAGGGTTTTGGTTTGGGGATCTAGCTGGGGTTTCTGAGACTCCATTGGGGATAGCTCTGGAAGAGGAGAGAAGCGAACGAAGGTCGGGAGCCGGGAGGTGATCCAAAACAAGGCCGACTCATGAAACAACTTCACAGGTTTACCGCCCAATACGATCCTCTACTTTTCATCATCAATGCTACGAGAACTCTATAATGTCCCTAAAGATAATAATAATATTTAACATATTAAAAGAACGGGTGAAGTCGGTGACGACATAAGGATAACATATTAACATACCATACCCGCCCCCGCCCATTTCCCTATCCTTCTTCCCCCCTTCCAGTTCCAGCGATGGCATTAGCCTCGCCAATCCGCCACCCAAGCCTTCAAATCCCTTTTGGCTTTGCTCGCAAACCTCTTGGGGCTCGTCCTCTTCTCACCGCATCGCTCTCCTCTCGACATGCCTCCTCGTCCTTCTCCACAGGTAGGCCCCTCTGCCAAGAGTTCTCATAATATCTTCTTCCTATGTTTGATTCTATATTCTATCCCTTTTCTTGATTGAGAATTCAGTTAGAAGAGATCGTTGCCGCCGGGATTTCTTTCGGGTGTGGCGCGCCAAAGGAACCGAGCAAGAAGACATCTCAGCTAAGGGTGAGATTAGTTGCGATCCGTTTCATTGTTAGGCATGCAAGAATTCTTTATTTCTGGTGATCCTTTTTTTTTCCTTCCATTTCTTAAATTTGACAGTTTAGGATTTGGGATATCAGAACTGGTAAACTATCCAGGGAACGGTTGCTACATATTGACAAAATTCATTTCCAAAGTTCATGGATTTGTAACGAAGGTGCAATATATGCAATTTAGTGGAGAAACCTTTTAGTCAGGTCGTGTGTACATCATTTGATTGCCCTACTTAACCTGCACCTTATGGAGAGGCAAGATGAACCAAATGCAGAAATTTTGTGATTTCTGTTCCCCTACTTGGAAGAATCCATGTTGAAGGGTTCATCTTTTGTTCCTATTTTGACAACTGCATTTCTGATGCCAGGCCGTCAAGGATGATGAGGACTTAAATAATTGACTATGACAATGATGAGGATTAGGGAATTTGCAAATATTTGAAGTACTATAGAAGTTTCAGAGCACTACTGAGCTCTTAGAAGATTTGTAGAGATCGTGTAAAAACCCAGTGGAATAATTTTGATCATTCAAAATTCAAATAGTGAATCTTGTTTTTACAAACATTTACTATTGTCAGCAATGGACCCAAATGACCTATCAATCACTGGTATCCAAGCAATTTATCAGGTTCGGATTCCAAAAACCACACCTGATTACCGATACTTTTGGAATAGGATCCAGAGGTAATGGATTGTAGGTAGTGTTTATCACAAAAATTAAACAAGTATTAGGGTTCAGGTTGGATTCAAGGTGAGTGGCGTTACCTAATAGCAAATCAAAGCCATCGCATCAGTATGCACTGTGAACTACAATATTCACTAACTATGAGCAGTAATTCTTTTTCTTCTTTCAAAACTTTCCCTTTGATGTCCTAGTGAGGAAATTAACTCTGAGCATGTGTAAGATCTTAAGAAGTCTTGCAGGACAACATCACACTGGGAATTAGTACGGATTGTGTTTTCAATTTTTTTCTTGATTCTATGCAAACTTGTAACTTCTACTCTTCTTGCTTAATTCAAATTTCTTGGCTCTTCTATTTTCTGAGGATATTATTGACTATAATTTTTATTTAACTTGAACACAGTATCAGTTTAACTGCTAAATTCTTCACTTTTTTGAAGATTTTTATAATATAATTTCAACAATCTCATAGTTTTTTAAGATATTCATAAACTATCCTGGTGCCCTGCTCCTTCTCTATTTGATTATGATGAGATTAGAAATGGATCCACAGAAGCACTGGGAACGCCTCATTCTCAGTCACGTGATGAACTAGATGATGATGGTAGGCTTATGTCAGAGCCCAATTTAAGCAGTGGACAGGACGTAGAGAATCACAGAACATCTTCTGCTAGAACTGTTGCATTCTGGGTGAGTGTTTTGCATGTCTAATAGATTGATCATATGGTGATAATTTTTCTTAATACCCATACCCATCTTTAACCAAGGACAGGTGTATTATTTGTTTTGTAGGTTTGTGCTGCTGTGACTTTTGGAATTGCCGTGGGTTTGAAGGATGGAATAGGAAGGGCATCTGAATATTTTGCAGGGTATGCAGGAAATTTAATGTGGAAAACATTGGAGATATTTTTCTCAGAAACTGGACTGCTTTTGCATCGCTTGTTTTCTCTGTGCAACATGATCAGTGCAAGTTTCTGACTGATATTATATTCACATTGCCAGAGTTGGACTCAGCTTCCTCGTATAGTCATATTATGATGACATGGCTACCTCAATCCTGAAATTCATGTCTTGTCACATTGAACCTGGGAAAAGAATTACTCTCGTCAGTTACAATAACTACTAGTAAAAAGCATTTATTTTTCTAGCTATTTATTGTGTGTGATCTTCAACACAAGCTTAATCAATTGATCTTTGATAAGAAGATTATTGTAGGGGAAAAATTACCATAGGAACTTGACACCATAACTTCATTAAAATTTGTTTCCTGTTACAATTTTGTTTACATGATTTGGCATTTCTATAATGATGGAGATACATACATACATTATAAGACATCTCATATGAAATATAGTACAATTTGTACTTCACAACTTTTACAAGTGTTCCTATATAGCATTGTAGGATTATGGCTCAGAAAATAATGCTCTCATCTGGAAGCTTTGAGATATCATTAAGTTAATAAAAGCTTCATCCAGGACATGCTGAACGAAGCAAAAATCTTGATCTTGGTCCATATATTCTTTGGTCGGTTAACATGTGCCTCTTGAATTATGAATCTGATGCAGAACTTGGTGGTACATAATTGTTCTTTTGTTCTTCTGCAAATATATTTATTTTTTATGTGCTACAATGTATAGTCATTTTCGTAGACTATTGAATTTTGTTCTACATAGAGTCCTTCATTCAACATAATTAAGTTTATAATTTCTTGAAGAGTGATATATTTGATTATGTTTATGTTATATTGTGATGCAGATATCTGTTGGAACAGAGTTTGTCAGTAGACAATCTTTTTGTTTTTGTTCTAGTCTTTAGGTATTTCAAGGTACCGAAGATGTATGAGGTATGATCAGTTCTGGATAGTGACCTATTCAATTTTTACTTAGTTCTGGATTTATGTTTATGTATGTCACAATGAATTTTAGAGCCGCGTGCTAACATATGGTATTGTTGGAGCAATTGTCTTTCGTGCAGTGATGATCTTACTAGGGGCAGCTACTCTTCAGGTTAATACTTGTTTTTAGCGTGTAAACATATTTTGATCTAGCATTCTAGCTTTTACGTGATTTTTTTTAGTAACCTGCAATACTGATGCTCCGTGATTATCTTTAGAGATTTGAAGCAGTGAACTTGTTACTGGCTTCGATCCTTCTCTTCTCATCTTACAAGGTGAATTTCTTTGTTACTCTGTTAGATAATTATCACTGTCTATACTTGATGTTTATTGTTGGCAAATGTTCATTAAAATAAAGAATATGAAAAGCTTGACTGATAGAAATTCATCAATGAGAAAAGAAGTTGTAACACAAGGTCAAAATTTGCTGTTAATGAATGAATGATTACTCCAGAATATGCTTCATATCTATTGCCATGTCATTCTAAACAAGCTGGAACATATCTTTCCATAGTACAATTATTAGAATTCTTCTTTTCAGTTTTTAGGTAAAGACATCAGCTATTGATCATTTTATTGGCTCAGAAGTTCTGAATAAATACAGGTTGCATTTTTTTGTTTTTAAGTCTTAAAAGCATCTTTGATCCACATATTTCTGTATAGTACTTAATTTTATTATGTGCCACTTCTGCGAATAAAATTTTAAGTAACATAATGCCTAATTTTCTGCTCACTAATTTTAAAACTGTTCATTCTGTGACAGCTGTTTACTGCTGAAGACGAAGAAACTGATCTTGCTGAAAATTTTATTGTGAAAACATGCCAAAAGTTCATTCCTGTTACCGGTGACCTATTACTTCCAATATTTCATTCATTACTTTTAATAGATATTAGTTATGTGCTTGATAAAACTTGACTAGCTCATTAAGTATAGCATTGAGTTATCCATGTAAAGAAGCATCTTTTCTCTCTTAAAGTAGTATCTAACATGGGTCTGGATTCTTCAGAATATTGAGTAAAATGAGTTGTTTAGAGCAACGTTCTAAGTATCGGTTTCAGGATTGGGATCAGATTTTTGAAAAAAACGATATGCATTCTTTAGTGTAAGCAATGAAGCTTATTGAAACTAATCTAACTCTCATCATTTTTAAAAAGAAGTAACATCAAATTTCTGAGAGATGCTATAGTTATACAGATGACTGTCATTGTGGATTAGCCCTTTTGTTCATGTAGAAATTACCATTGAGTATATATGTCTTCTTCAAATCGTTGACATTTACTCTGATCAATGTTCACCATAAATACCCTCATATTTCAGCCTCTTATGATGGTGATCGGTTCTTAACAATTCAAGATGGTGCCTGGAAAGTAAGTCCTTACTATTTTAAATAAGAATGACTACATGATGCTATGCATTTCTTTTTTCTGTGTTAAGATATTACTGTCAAAATGGCTTTACAGTTTTAGACTCTCAAGAATCTATTACATACCTTCTAAGTACTGGAAATAACTTTAAGATCATGTTAATGAACCGTTACTTATTTTTGGTTGGAAATATGTCTCCAGGCCACACCTTTGCTTCTGACAGTTGCAGTTATTGAGCTCAGTGATATCGCTTTTGCTGTAGGTCACTCCACACCTAATCTGTGGGACTTGTTTTTTCTCATCTTCTCATTTTCTGAGAAAGAGATGATTCTTATGCTTGCAGATTGACTCAATACCAGCAGTTTTTGGTGTCACAAAGGATCCACTCATTGTATTTTCTTCAAATCTTTTTGCAATTTCAGGTATTCTATGCTTTTCAACAGCTTTATAACTGCAGCATTTATGTTTAGTTTCTAGCCAATCCATCAGAGGTTTTGATAATGATATCTTTTTGCAATTAAGCTATCATCTTCTGGTCTTGCAAAGTAGTAGTGAGTTGGTTTTCAGGTTTTAGTATTCTTTGTAGTTTCAGGAATGAAGGCTATTGGGTGGTCCAGTTGATTATGCTCTGTATTAAGTTGGTAGGATTAAGATACTGTCAGATATAAAGGCCATAAACTTTTGAGAATTTTCTTATTAGTTTTTCAGATCATATGCTATGTTCAAATTGCTAGATATGACTATGCTAATGGGAGCCATAAGATAATTCTTTCTTTGCGGAATTTACTGATGTTGCATTTTTCTTGATCTTTCTTGAGTTACAGAATACAAAACAATGAAATCTTAGGATCCTTAATCTATGCTTATTCTGAGTATCATTTGAGCAATATTTCCTGCTGCGTGCAAACAGGAAGGGTGAAGATGATCACTAGACCATCATAATAACAAACCCAGTGGACTAAACTAAAGATTACCATACCTTGTATGCCATTTGGCCAGAGACACATGCACTGTTGATATCCGTACTGACGTGATTTATCACGATAACCCCCAATGCTGGCCTAAAAATATTAAAAGAAATTAGAATTCTGTCTTGCTGAGTCTGGAATTTGTAGACATGTTTATTTGGAGGAAGATGAAACTTAACCATACCCGTGTCATGGTGTTTGCTATGCTGGCCACTGGCTGGCATGCCCCCATGGAAGAGAAGGTAGGGTTTTAGCTCATTTGAGAATATATCCATGATAGAATTTGAGTTTTAATATCATATATCATGAGTTTTACTGTTGTTAATCTTTACTTAGAATGATAAATTCATACATTGCTTGTAAAGGCTGCTTGGTTGACATGATATCCCAATGGGTCGTGTAGGTCTGAGATCACTTTATGTACTCATTTCTGAAAGTATGTCTGACTTGGAGTATTTACAGGTGAGTATTAACTTGCTCTTATATCTGCCCTCATACTTGTGCGTAGTTTCACCTTTTGTAGTTACTTATTATCTTTATGTACGTATAATCAAAAGGATATATGATCGGAAATGTAAAATCAGTTACAAACTCTAAAGCTTGATGTGGCATTCAGTTATATCTTATATGTTTTACTTCTGCTATTATGCTTGTGTATATACTATCTGTGATTGTGTGTACATGTGTCGTATGAATATGTGTTTTGTTTGCATATGAATGTTGCCAATATGAAATATCATGCTATGTGATGCATTTCAATTTACTTTATGTAGTAATGACCAATCAAGTGCACCTTTCTCTGATAGATCTTCAACATCAAACACATTGGTTGTCTAACTGCTCTAAGGTCTCCATACTTTTCCTTCTTATGGACTTGAATATTATAACATCTTGGTAGACAGCCAATATGTGTTTGGTGGAATCCTTTCATTACATGAGGTCACAAAATTTTCTATCAGAGTTCATTGTTGTTTGATATTTATGTATGGATGATATATTGAAATGTTTACTCTACACTTTCTTTTCCTTTTATTCTTTTACAGCCTGCTATTGGCATTGTTTTGGGCTTCATAGGGACAAAGATGATCTTGGACTTTTTTGGTGAGCGGCTACTGAACATAGTACAGTTTTATAGTCAACTTGCATTACTACCATTTTCTTGTTTCATTTGAGAGGATCTATGTACATAAAACATGCATTCTCTTGTTTCATGCTCCATTCATTTTTAGTTTTTTTTTAAATAAAATTTCTGTTGTTGGAATCACTTTTTGGCAGGTTATCACATCCCAACTGAGGTCTCCCTGGGTTTTGTTGCCACATGTCTCAGTGGTGGAGCATTATTGAGCCTCAAGAAAAAATCTGATTGAAGGAGATAATGAAAGGGAAATTTTATGAGAATATAGGTAATTCTTCTTATATATGCAATTCACGCATAAGCTGCAGTAAGCATATATTTTTATTTGTTATTTTACCAATTAGTATTATCATCTTATCTGTTAACTAAGTTTCTCTAGCAGGAGAATATCGATGATACCATAACCCTCTCTTGTTTAGGGTGCTTAATAGCATTTGTGTGCAACTTCTTGCAAATTTTGCAGATTCACACAGGTAGTATGTTGATAGACCTTTTTTTTTTATACTCAAAAAGGCATTTGGATCTTCCAGTGAAGATTAATGTTTTTTCATTTATCGCCTCAGTGTGCTTTTGTATCTATACTTGTATACATATAGATGTGCCTTTTGTTTGATGATCTGTAGTCCTTGGCCCTCAATTCTGTGTTCTCTCCACTAGTCCACTTCAATGAACTCACTTGTGCTGAGATATTTGCTTCCTTTGGGCCCCAACTTTAGTTATACAGTTGTCCATTTTTATGGAATACCGAATTGGTTGTGTCAACTTTTGGCAAGAACAGTCATATGTCATTAAGGTAATATCTTGCATAGTTTGTCTAAGTTGTTGATATCACTTTTTTCCCATTTTCTTCGGCAGGAAATCAGAACAACAACTTTTCTCAACAAGCACACACTGGATTGCATGTGATCCTTGCTTATCTAGATGGAGAAAGAAGCTCTACTGAGGACTTACAGTTGCAAAACTGAGATTAGCTCATTTGTCTGTGAGATTGTTAGATTTTCCGGGTCCTCATTATACTTTTAGGGCCAAAGCATCTATCTGGATCGAAAGGGAGTCACCGCGCAAAAGAAGGAAGAAACTTGTGAAGAACATGTGAAGACAGATGTGAATCCAAAGTTTCTTACGCACCTAATTTCATCTAAAAAGGCCATTTGCATAACACTGCCTTAATTCTGAGCTCTATGTTCTTTTCACTTTTCAGGTCCTCCCATCTCAGTGTGTAATGAAACATTGCAAGTTGGTTTTGGACAGGCCATATTGTACATTTCCCTAATACAGAAATCTGCGAGAGCCCCACTTTTTTCTTTTTCTTTTTCTTTTTCTTTTTCTTTTTCTTAGCTAATATTTTGTTTTATTAATTAGTTCACTAGTAAGATGTTGAATGTACTGTTGGATTGCTCTCGAGTTTCTTGTCATTTGTTCATTCCACTTGCTTCATAATATCATGAGAGATACTCTTCAGTTTTGTTATGTGGATAACCATGACAATTTTACTGCTAACAGCCTAACATGAACTTTCCGACTGCAAAAATGCTTGATAATAAGAGATTAATCA
This sequence comes from Typha latifolia, assembly GCF_019914945.1. Lineage (NCBI taxonomy): Eukaryota > Viridiplantae > Streptophyta > Magnoliopsida > Poales > Typhaceae > Typha > Typha latifolia. The sequence continues at coordinate 840,401 of NC_133087.1, read as the reverse complement.
AGTTATTTGTAGTCCATCTTATGATATTGTTCGTATATGATTTTTGAGAAATATTTTACGCCCCCTATAACTAATCTCCTATACTAATACTTCAGATTGGTCAGCATCTTATGAGACCAATAAAAAATGTAAAAAAAAAATACCCAAGCTTTTCTTTTATTCCCTTTTCTCACTTGCAGGCCAAACAGTTGAACGCCATATTGTGGAGAATGCCAGTGCCAAGCTAAGGTGCCATTTCCTGCACCGCTTCGTCTCTCTGCTATCCTTCTGTTGGTAGAGAATTTTGAGGGCGCTATTTCTTTTGTGTTTGGGCTTTGATGCAGTTTATGGTTTTAGATTTATGCTTATTTTCCCTTCTTGGTTGGCGAGCTCTCAATCTTCCTTAGGGAATTTATGAGACCATATCTTGGTTTACTAGTTTGACAAAGTATGTATGCTGATTCGAGGCTCTATACTTTTGTGAATTAACTAGGCTATGCTTTACCAACCAACTTTAGTAGAGTTGGTAGGTATCTTAGACATGAGTTTAACTCCAACCCCAAATAATATTGTAGAGAAATTATTTGGTGGCTTGGCTCGATTCAGTTGATGGCTCGACAGTGCGATTAGCTTAGAAGAACAGCTTGACAATGCAACGGCTTGGGCCTTAGAGTAGGTCTCAGCGGCGTTTGGTTCAAAATAATTGTTCGGCGATGTATATGGCTTGAAGCGTTGGCCCTTTGTCCAACCCATATCTAGCCTTCGGGCTCATAAATGATAAAAAAAACTAGGCTATGCTTCGCTCTTAATTTTTCTTGTGTGCCATGAGAATTGATACCCTTTATTATTTATAATGTTGTTTATTATAGGCTAAATGTGGTGCTTATGTCAAAGAGTTATTTTATCCACTCTTCTATAAATCATACTACACTAGGCCGTCAAAAAAGCATGTGGGCTCGTGAGGCTCACGAGCTTGGCTCATATATATATATATATATATATATATATAAGATTTAGAATTGTTGAATCAGAAATCTAACGATTAATATGATCTTTATAAATAAAGAAAAAAATCCTAGTTTCTCCCCAAACCTATGACCCATCCTCATTGGTGCTAGACTCCGGACGTTCCCCAACCCCATACCCTCTCTAGTCTCCACCAAAACCCCATCTTTATCGCCTCATTGATCACAACTCTCCACCAATTATCAACGGCGACCATCTTTATCTTCACCACCGAGGCACCGGCAACGACTCTATCTAGTCTGCACTAAAATCCCATCTCTACCACCAAGACGGCACCGACGGAGACTATATCCTTCTTCACCACCGAGGCACCATTGGTGACCCTTTCTAGTCTCCACTAAAACCTCATATTTACCACCAAGGCGACATCGAGACGACTATCTTCATCTTCATCTTCACCACCGAGGCACCAATGACGATCTGCTCTAGTCTCCACCGAAATCCCATCTTCACCACCGAGACAACACCGATGGCGATCCTCTCTAGTCTCGAGCCCATTCAGCCCACGAGTTGAGGAGCTGAGTTGGAGCCTTATAGAGTTGTGCTCGAGTCGAGCCGAACTAAACTTCTCCAACTATACATCATTTCTCTTGGAAAAAAAAAATACACATGGATGTGAACGCCTAATAAGCTAGTGCATTCGACGACGTAGGTGAAGTTGAACTTTTCCACGTGGCTAGGAACCACGTGTACACTTCCGTGCAGTCATACGATCCAGGGATGGCAAGTACAGCGCCTGGGTAATTTCTGGACCTCCCGTGTTTCTAAACCCATTTCGTGTCAATTTTTATCTCTCAACTGTGGGATTTCCAAGTAATTTGATCGTATTTCGCTCAAGATTTAAGAACGATATCACTATATCGATCGAGGTTTCGGTCCCAACTTTCAATCTTGAGTGTCGGTGATGTTTTACTTTGTTTCTCTCCTTCTCTATTGGCAAGATTTGATCCTCGAGCTTTGATATTTCTGGAGTAGTTCCTGTTTCTAGATGTAATTTTGGTCTAAATGTACTTAGTCCTGTTTCTAATTGTGATCTTGTTTGGTATAGATTTATGGAGATCCTTCCCCCTTCTCTCGATTCTACTGCTGAACCACCCAATCTGTTTGATGGCACCACCAGGTAATTAATATAACGAACTCATTGTTTTATTTAGATCCGAATTTTCTCCTTTTTTAGCTTTAATTTCTGTCTTTTTTTCTTTGTTAATTTTGAAGGTTGTACACATCCTACATATGCCCATATGCGCAGCGGACTTGGATTGCGAGAAACTACAAGGTATCCTAATTCTTTAGGTTTATGTGCACTATGCATTTGCTTTTCTAGGTCAAGTTAAACTCTCAGATATTATTTTGGTCCATCATTGATTATTTCTGTAGTTGTTACTCTTCTAGGATGTCTAGCATTTTAGCTTTTCTGTACAAATTGAGGCAAGTAATTGTAATAAATTGTCTATTCTTGTGAAACAGGGGCTGCAGGAAAAGATTAAATTGGTCCCAATTGATTTGCAAAATCGGCCTGCATGGTACAAGGAGAAGGTTTACCCCCCAAATAAGGTAAATTAACTTCCATGTCATGTGATCAATCTCATCTAGTGCGCCAATGTAATTTTTAGCAAATGACCTTCCTTGATCGGTGTAGAGGTGATCGTATTAGCGTCACCTTATACCCAATTGTTTGGTTAATATCATGTCATCTATTTCTCTTGATTGCCTATTGTCCCTTTGGAGGAAAAAGAGTAGTATTTATGAATCTGAATTTGAATATGCCACGAGCATAATTATTCAGACCAAATGGAGTTTAATATTTTGAAGAAACTGCTGACCTGGGAAAAGGAAATTACATGCTTTTTTACCAGTTCAAATGGTTGTATAAAGTAATGGCAGACGATGCTGTATATATCATCTGAGAAGGACAAATTGCCCCACAATTAGCAGTATTAAACAGTTGTTACTGTAGGGATTTAAAAATCTGTTAGATACTCCACAAGCAAGTAGAATACTGTTGCAGATAGTTTGATTAAGTTGAGTCACTTACCTGTTAGCAGATTTGTCATTGTTTATTTTTTATCAGTTCGTGCTTCAGGAGACTACATCCTTGGGTAGGCGATGCTTGTTGACTTAGTTTAGCAATATTTGACGTGTTTACTTAGCTAACATGATGCTACTTAAAAAAAATGGTTCTTAGTCATGTTTCTGCACATAACATGGATGGGAAAATTCTTATCAGGTACCTGCTTTGGAACATAATAATGAAGTCAAAGGAGAAAGTCTGGATTTGATCAAGTATATAGATTCTAATTTTGAAGGTCCCGTGCTGCTTCCCGAAGTAAGACATAATTGATGTTTGTGTAGGTTGAAGTCACCTCTGCATTATTCAATCATTTGACATGTCTGAGGATATGTTAGGATCCAGCAAAGCGTCAGTTTGCAGAGGAGCTGTTTGCTTACAGTGATTCCTTCATCCAAGTCATATTCAAAGCATTACCTTCTAAGGGAGATGTGGATGACACAGTTGGTGAGAGCAAACTCTTATTAATCTGCACTTTGTTTGCAAGAAGAATTCGTAGTCTAACCATCATGCACTGATTTGGTTAAGCCCTTTTCTGCAGTTGCTGCCTTTGATAAAGTAGAAGATGCACTTCTGAAATTTGATGATGGACCTTTCTTCCTTGGGCAGTTCAGTCTAGTAAGTAATTTTGATTTTTTTGCTTGACACACCCCTATATCCTTGTGATTAGAATGGAGTAGATATTTGAACTCTGACAATTATACATGGGACAAACTTATCAAGCCGTGGTTAAGTAACAAAACTTATGTACCTTTATGTGTTAGTGTTAAGGATGGCATTGTAGCATCATACTATGTTTAGATATTGCATCAGTTGGTGGAATACTAGATATATTAGATCTGATTACTGTTACCCAGTTAACAGGCTCAGCTTTGGTAATATCTAGTAAATAACGAAATGTTATCTGAAGAAGCAACACTTGAAGAATATATTCCACCAACTGTTTGCTTAATAAACGACTAGCTCCACCTTGATTGACTATGCAAGCTTTAGAATAAATGCACCAAAAGATATGCAGTTCTTGTTTTTCTTTTTTCTTGTCTGCCTTATTTTTAATTGTGTAAAATTGTATATCACCATGCTTATGCTGTGATTAGTCTTTAATCATTATGAAAGATGCTTGACATTTCCTTTATTGGTGAATATTTAACTATATTTTGGTATTACTCTGTTTTCTCTTTATTGTACACGTTGGTATGCTTACTATAGGAGTTGGTTGGAAACTTATGTACCTTTGGCAATTAAATGTCTTTCCAATTGTTCTCATAATACACATTATAATTCTTGTATGCATACAGGTTTCCGTTTAAATATTTAATTTCCTGAGTCTTTAAGACCTAAGTAGTATTCTACATGATATCAATCAACTTATGAAATCCTTTTCTAGTCACTGAGAGTTAGCTATAGAGCTTGCCAAATAAAATTGCTAAATCTGCAATTGATGCTTATATAATGCTTTATGTAAGACCTTAAGCAAAATTATTCAGCTTTATATTCTGATGGTTGTCAAGCTTTCCTGATAATCATCTGTTATGCTGTTTCTTTCAACATCATTGATAAGAATCTTGACATAGGGAATGAGGATAAGTATAAAATCATGTTCTCTTACTGTTTTCTTTATAATCTAAATTTTGAGTACTGACCCAAATGTAAGTACTAGGTGGACATTGCCTATGCTCCGTTTATCGAAAGGTTTCAGATTTTCTTTTCTGATATAAAAGGTTATGACATCACCAAAGGCAGGCCCAAGCTGTCACTGTGGATTGAGGTATTTAGAATTTCATACCTAGTCTAGATGCTTATAATTTAAAAGTATGTTATATTCAGTCTTTTCCATTTTATGCATCACCAAAGGCAAGCCCAAGTATTGAACATCCCTTGTGTGCCCTTTATCTAACTCTATCTTCCACATATCCTCCATAACTTCCAATCTTGAAGTCACCACTTCTGACATCCTCCTATGATTGATTCAATTAATTCTTTACCTTAACTAAAAAATGTCCTAATCTGTTCTTCCACTTTTTCAAAAAAAATTTGTTATAGGCCCGAATGTCTAGTGGAACTAGGATTGTTCCCCCCTTGTTGCATGAGTAGATTCTATTACCACTAAGGTGGTTGGTTAGTCCTACCAGCCAACTGCCTGGTAAAATTCATGGCAAACATATATCTTTCCTAAATTTTCCTAGGTTAACATTTTAATTCTACACCAAGAGTGTTGATGTCAGGTTGACACCATATTGTTTTGAATCGGAATAGATGGTGATATTTCATGGCCTAGTTCATTCATTTCTATATACCGCCTGTAGGCCTTCAACTTGCAGTTTTTAACACACTGTAATATACATTTAATCTTCTTCTCGTTCTATTTATCAGTTGCTATCTTTTAATTGAAGTAAATTTTTTTTAGGAGTTGAACAAGATTGATGCCTATGCACAAACAGTACGTGATCCACAAGAGCTACTGGCTGTCATTAAGAATAAATTTGGGGTAAAGTATTTCGACAACTTAGCTTTGTGTTTTATATTCATGTTTACACAACTCAGATATGTCTCACTTATTAAGCTAGATTTTTTTTTTCAATTTTGCAGATCGCTTGATCAGTTCTCCATCTCCTTCTAGATCAAGCTAAATTTGCTCCTTTGGGTAACCTGATGGATAGTCTTTCTTCGTGTCTCTTACTATGTATGTCTGCAGAAATGCAGATAATTTGGTCATCTGGAATGATGTTAATATTCTCGTAAGACTAAATTTTCTTCAGTATGAACTGTAATGGAAGAACCAGAAAACATGTATAAATAAAGCCTTTATGTGGACTTACATGGACATCTTCAATCTTGAGCTTTATCGGTTCAAATACATTGTTGTGGTCATAGTTCTATTTGGCTTTTGACCTGCGTCGTGGTATTGACAAGATTGAACATCACATTTGGAAAACTGGAACATGTTTTTTTTTCTAATGAAATAGCTTCATGCGTTTAGTACTAGTCCAGGAAATTTACAGCAGCCCATGTTTCTCATTTGATTATTTATGATATATTTGGTCTGCAATTGACCTCTTCTTTTCAACAGAGAATAAAGATCTGTGAGACTTCTTAGCTAGTAGAAGTCAATTAAACAACTGAAAACTGAACCTTCTGATTGGTTGATGCAAGAACTTCGAGGCATTCGCTTACAATGTGAAGGATATAAGCAGATCACGTATATGAATAAGTAGAACTTCAGTTGGCAGATTCAGAATTAGAAAAAGAAAAGAGATGACTATCATAAAGTGGTGCAAAGTATATTGCAAACACAATGTTTATGACTTCACACAAGATGCATTGATTTATATACATAACAGGACGACTAAATCCATATAATGAACTAGTGCAAGTAGTTGGCAAAGATATCTAATATTGAGTTCCCTTTTCCCCCTTTTCAGTTAGACCTTGACGCCGGACCCATTAGGATCTAAATCAGCGGCATAAACATGGCCATATTCACCTTTAGGATCATCCTCATCCAAGTAGTCAGCTCTTGCATTAAGAGTCAACATCTCGCACACAAGCCAGAAGAGAGCTGCATCAAGAGCCAGAAAGGCAGCACCACCAAAGAGGCCAGTCTTGGCAGTGGGGCACTGTGTCTCTAGATTGTGGTGAACATTATGAGAGCGATGAAGGCCCTCAGTGATAGTTGCCCACATCATCATCCCCAGGGCTAGAACTGAGACAACCCTGATTTCACAAACAATGTCAATCAGAAAGAAATAAATAATCATTTAGAGTAAAATAAGGTTTTTAACTAATCATCATCAGAGAGCAAGAACACAACGGTGACTGCAACTATGAAATCTGAAACATTAGGATGAAAATGACAAGATCATTAAAGTTAATTTCATTACCAATGTATAATGAGGAAAGGGTTTCATACTGCACAGGTGCAAGCATACATGTGAAAGAGAGAAGATATGGGAAGAGAGACGAGCAAAATATGGCATGTGATAGATTATGTCAAATGAGGAGATGGACTAGGCAATGTCCTAAACCAAAATGCACACTTTTCAAACTGGTAACTTCTCCAAATGCTAAAGCCTGAAAGTTATGCGCCACAGTGAAGTGGTAACAACTTAAAAGAATACATTATTCATCTAACCAACTTGTTGGCAATTTACATTCAGCTTCTCCTGTTTTGCATTTAAGTAATAGATAGGCCAGCATTAGTACTCAAAATTCTACTTGGATTCATTAAAGGCTGAATAAGACTTACTCGGCAACAATAAAGAATACGACCAAGGAGGTGCTTCGAAACAACGCTTCATGTGGAACAGATTTGCCTTTGTAAGGAAAGAAAACAGCAAGATGTCCTATAACAGCAGCTATAACTAGTGCCACAACAGAGAAACTTCCCAGTGCAATAGTTGGGTCACTTGGGAACTTGCAGATGACAACGTCTTTTCCTTTAATTGGAGTTCCAAATGGAGGCTGCATCAACACGGAAGCAACTGAATCATGAAGTGACAAAATAGAGGACAAAACACACCAGAAAAAAAAAGTTCCTCTAATTCATTGTTTAACACCAGAATGCATAAGAAAAAAAAACCATGCTGATTAAAGAAGTCAATTACACAGCACTACCAAAAACATATTATTTCATCATCTGAGATAGTTTCTATTTCCCAACAAGACAAAACATAAACAAGGGATAGGTTATATTTCAATCAAGTTAATAAATGCGTAGTAGGAGGGATAAGTCAAGGAAAAATAAAGCTCTTAAGTTTTCTTACTCAATCCACAGTGATGGCATTAGGTTGACGTTGCACTGTAAAGAAAATTGTTTCATTTATCTCTCCAATTGCTCAATATCATCTCCTACTGCTGCTGACAGCTTGCTACCCCCACATAGGGAGGATGACACAGAACAGTACAGTTAAATAAACAGGAAATGAGTATGTATTCACTTGAAAGGTTCAGAGTTCAGACTATCAAATCATTTACATTTATTAAGCCAATAGAAGGGAATCTTTTGCTGGACGAGCAGACCGTATAAAAGCAAATTGTAAACATAGACCTACAGAATAAAAGCTCAAATTTAAGATATTTTTTCTACATCAGTGAGACAGAGATAAAGATACAACCTTTTTATTTTCTGCGACTACACCAAATATGAAAGCCAGTGATCCAAAGAAAGCCACAGCAAGAGCAAATTTTGAAGTAGCACTTAAAGCCATTTCTTTAGCAAGATAAATAGGCAGAAATCAAACAGAGCCCCTGCAGCAAGTATGCAGACAGTACTATGTCAAAAAAAATCAAGTTAGAGTAAATACCAAAAAATGTACAACTGGATGACAAAGAGCAGTAAATTTTAGAAGTACATTATCTTCCAACATATAAGGACAATAAATGATTGCCCATGAAGCACTTCCATAATTATTTGAATTATGTCATGAACTGCTAGTATCTCTGGAATTTCAATAAAGTACATCCCTTTTGGCAAAGGAAATTAGATGCCTGTATCAGTTGATCATAAATTATACAAGAAATAAACATTGTCCGCACATAAAAATTTCTTGGCTGCTAATGTTTAAGCAAATGCATTCTTCAATTCACTGATAAAGAATAGCAAAGCAACATATTGCTCAATGAACATTGTCCGCACATAAAAAAAATTGGAACAGTACAATCATTCGGACTGCGGGAAGTTACATACAGAACTATCCTAACATCAACAAACTGATACAACCATCAGTCACAAGCAAATGAGAATAGAATTAAAACCAAATACTCAATAACAGTTCCAACTTATTCATCATCTTAAAGGTAGTGGATTACATCAAATATCAATCACCCGAATATGAACATATGTTACGTCAAATCATTCAAAATCTATGTTGATCTTTCGTAAAAGAAAAAAAATCACCGAAATCCAACCTTAAACAAATATTTGAAGAAAAAAAAATATCTTTTACCGAATTAGTAGACAGATAAAGAACTCAGAGAAATTAAACATACTTGCGAGTTGCAACTCCAATTCCGAGAACAAGCCCCAACAAACCGATTGCCCGAAACAATAGATATTTGAAGAAAAAAAATATATATGTTGATCTTTCGTAAAAGAAAAAAAATCACCGAAATCCAACCTTAAACAAATATTTGAAGAAAAAAAAATCTTTTACGGAATTAGTAGACAGATAAAGAACTCAGAGAAATTAAACATACTTGCGAGTTGCAACTCCAATTCCGAGAACAAGCCCCAACAAACCGATTGCCCGAAACAATAAATCTATCAAAAGGATAGTTACCAGAAACCCTAATAGAGGATCAATATACCATCAACTAAGCGAAATCATATCATACGACATTACGTTCTCTTTCCGCATCATAAAAATGCTGTAGCAAAATCTCAAACGCCCTCAATCCAACGAAAGCCAGATCCACAAGGAGAGACACGCACGAAATTACTAGGATTAGGGTTTTCGCTTACCTCTCGGGTCCTATCGGAAGAGATCCCGTCCGGCAGATGGGAACAAGAATTAGAGCAGCCGAGATTAATACTTGAAACAATTGCAGGATATTGATGTAAATATCGGTGGAATATTGGATATCTCCAAGAGGCGATGTCCTTAGCTGGCGGGGGGATCTACACAGCGATTAAATTCCCAATATTACTTCCGAATTACGCCTTTGACTTAGCATTATTAACGGAATTACCACTAGACCTTAGCGTGTACAAGATCATCCTGACCGTTGGATCCAGTGCGCCGCATTGATCTTTTAATATGTTTTTTGGCATTCAACCACCTATAGTTTAGCATTATTTAAAAAGGCCAACTAATTCTATGTTTAGCCTTTTTAAACTTCGTCCTGTGCAGTTTGCAAAACGAACCCTCTATTTATGTAAGTAAACAGCTGGTTCTCGTCTGGACCTCGGGGGAGGCAACCATGGTGTGAACGTAGAAGTAAATTTTAGTAAGGGCTTAATTGTGAAAACGGCTATCCTACGCAGTGGACATCAACGGACAGGATGAATTGGTCAAGCACTTTTGACGGTCGGAAGAGGTATCTTTATATCAAATAAGGAGGGTTGTTTTCGAGTGGCAAAGGAATCTGCTATTGATAGAAAGCGTCAACTTTGTCGGAGAAATTACTGATTCGCCATCCCATCAGGAAATGAATAGGGACGGCAATTGGACTAAATTGGGTAGAGTAGTTATGGGCTATAAATGCGGTCTCCCGTCTCAATGTTGAATGGAATATATTTATTTGTTTGGTTGAAAAAGTGGGAGGATGATGATAATAGCTGGCTAAAATCCTAAATGTAATCCACCCTAGATATAATTTTGAGCTTATATTTATTATTAAGTTTGAATTAACTGTTAAATTATTAAATTTCTGTACAAATTCAAGGTAGAGAATATACCCAACTAGTGGGGTTATAAACTTATATTTACTCCATTAGTTGAGTTTTAGTCTATCTAAAACTTAAAGAGTGAGTGTGGTGGGCCATCTTTGCAGTCCTGGGCCCAAATTACTATGGGCTTTGCTCTCCCACCTCTTGAGGAATAATGAAGTGAAAAAAATAATAACAATTTCCGTTGCCGGGACTTGAACCCGGGTCTCTCGGGTGAGAGCCGAGTATCCTAACCAACTAGACTACAACGGATTTGGTACGTGCTATAATTAATCCTAAAATGTGGAAACACCCACAGCCCTTAGTTTTTGCAAACAGAAAGCCTAAAAATGCCAAAGTTAATTAGAGCTACTTTAGCCATTTTCTGGCCCTAGAGTGCAAACCAAGCAAGTCTCTCTCATCCCATGTCTTTTAGCTCCAAGGACTTCCAAACCTTCACTATGATTCGATCAACACATGCCATGAGAGTCGATCATCTACAGCCCCGACTGCACCAAATTCCTCCCCTGGTCTGTGGAGGGCCAGCCAGCTTGGGGGGAAACTCATCATGTTCCTGCATGTTCCACATAATTGATGGCAGTTTGATGTTTTGCTTTTGGATCTCATCAAGTAGTAGATGAGACTTTTGTGATCACGCCGGACGCTGTTGATCTGTTACTGTCTTAGTACGACATGTGATGATCCAATTATTATTGTATCATTCACCTACCTATTTTCTTCCTCTTTTTTTCCTTATTTTTTCGAACAAATTTTAATAAAAAAATCTTAAAAAATTTCAGTAATAATAAAATTGAGCTCTTATTTGCATAATATATTTTTCTAAGGTAATCTATACTTAATATTTAGTAAAATTTTTATAAGAAATATATATGTTGTTAATTGTTCGACCTATATATATATATATATATATGTCCAATCTCAAAAGGGACGGCTCCCACCTCGCACGTGCTGCTCAGGCCCACATCCTTCACGTGAAACCACTCTATCTCCACCACACAAAGCTCTTCTTTCTTCTTGCATCTTAAACAAATCACAAGAGAGAGAGAGATATATCTTTAAAGGCTTAAAGCTATATATATATATAAAGGTAGCTTTGGATTGCCTTCCAACTCAAGCAAATGAGTGCTCTCCAAAGATCCTACCAAATATTTGTAACAAATTGTACTCCAAAAAGTTGCTCACCTGAGCAATATGCAGGCATACCAACCAATCGAATCAGAGCTTGTTTGGTGAGTTAGGAAACACATTTATATAATATAATTCTTTTTTAATCAAATAAACTTAGGAGTAGCTTTATATTTACTAGTCAGTTGGAGTTTGGTCAGGATGGGTGCCTAGTTTATGAGAAGTTTTGGTGATCATGGTTGTTACAAGGATCTCTAGTTTGTGTTTATATATATATATATATATATATATAACCTCGTATTGAGAAATACTTGTACTCGTAGTTTGGATAGTGATATATATTCTTATATAGCAACTTGTTCAAGTAAAAAAGGAATAGTTTTAGAAGGACAGTGAAGAAGCTCATGGATATGCTTGATGACTTAACTTTTAGAAGCAGGGTGTAAAGTTTGTGGTGCCAATGGTAAAGCTTCAAAGTTATCAAAGGGGGAACAAAAATATTAAATATTATCGTTTTTATCGTATAAATTCTTATCAATGTAATATTCTATATATCTTATGTTTGTCTTATAATTTTTATATAAACATTTTGGCACACTTAATATATGAATAAATTAAAAAAATATAATATGAATTTTATAGCACCAATGCTTTTCTCTCCCTAGGTACAGGTGGAAGTAAGAACATTATATTATATTATATTATATTATATTATATTATTACAAAGTAAGCCTGGGACTTCACATGCTTACTATACCCTTTTAGTCTTTGCTTTGGTGCTGAGTTGGTTTCTAATCAATTTGCAGTGGTGGAACCCTTCATCAATGAGACAGTTTTATAATAAGGGTAGTTGGTCACAGGTGGGTGGTCTAAAGCTTTAACTTGTTAACCATAATTGCTTTGGATAGTGACAAAATTCACAAGGAATTTTGCTAGATTCTAAGTGCTCACTTGCTTCCTATAAATTGAAACTTAATGGATAATTGAGTCAAACATATATATATATATATATATATATATATTTGTGACCCATTTAACAACCTTTTTAATAAATTTATTTGTTTATTTTCTCAATCCAACTTCAAATTAATATATTTATTAATGCTTGTCCATTGCTTACTAGATCTACCTTGTCTCCTGTTAATTAAGTGGAGAAAATTAATAAGGAGTGTGGATTAGTGGGGAACCGTTATGCTCCTGGATTCCTAACGGTCACGAACGGGCTAGTTAACGCCGTTACGCCTTCTAAGAGTGGGAGCGGGAGCACCCTCTGCACCCTCCGTCTTCAAGTTTTAACTAACGGCAAGTAGCTCTCTTTTCCTCTCTTTTAAGACCTTTTTTTTTAATATTTTTTTTCTACGAGATTTTTTTTATAATTAATTTAGTTTAGGAAAAGTTTGAAAGCGTCGTTATAATATCCGTAAAAGCGAAGGCAAAGAAGAGACGAGAGCTGGTGATTGAAAGAGACCACGAGCTCTTCTACTAGAAGTCACCGCCGGCTCTCGAGACCCTCTCCTTGGCCTCTCGGATCGCTCTTCTTCCCCGAATCTTGGCGAGCTCAGATCGCCCGATTCGCGGCGTACGGCTCCCTCCCTCGTCGTCTCTGTGTCGAACGAGTTGCTCTCGTTCTTGTTTGCGCCGGCATTTTGATTTTCTTTCCATCGGTCGCTTCTCCGGCTTATCGGTTTCTGGATTCTTGATTCGCGTGATTTTGGTCGGGTTTTTTGGATGGAAGATTGGCTTTTGATGCTTAAATCGCTAGATTTATGGTGTTTTCTTGTCGATCTGAGCTGGATTCGGTAAATTTTGTAGAGGATTTAGCATCTGAAGCTCGAGAATCGAGGCTTTGGAGATGGAGGGCTCGCAGAGGAGAGGTAGAGCGGTCCCGATGTCTCCGTCTCAGTCCCCCAAGTCGAGTGATAAGGCGGGAAGAGATTTCCGATCCAATGATACGAACGGGAGCTCTAGTTCCAAGTATGATAAGGAAAAGGGGGTCAATGTCCAGGTCATTCTTCGATGCAGGTGAGCAAGATCCACTTTGAAGGAAGCAATTGTTCCAATCTCCTACATGATAATGTTAACTTCTGCTTCTTTCTTGTGATTTGGATTATTTCAGGCCCTTGAGCGACGATGAGATGAGGGTGAAGACGCCGGTAGTCATTTCATGTAATGAGCACCGGCGGGAAGTTTCGGCCGTGCAGACCATTGCAAACAAGCAGATCGATAGAACCTTTGCCTTCGACAAGGTCTCGGATCTCTGCTTTTGGTTAATTTAGCAATGCAGTTCGTTTCTGATCTCGTTTGAGAAGGAAATTAGCTTAAATTGATAGAAATTTTGTCTGTCGTTGATTAGGTCTTCGGCCCGATGTCTAAGCAAAAGGAACTATTTGACCAATCCATATCTCCTATTGTGAATGAGGTTCTCGAGGGCTATAACTGCACCATTTTTGCTTATGGTCAGACTGGCACAGGGAAAACGTACACAATGGAAGGAGGGAGCAGAAAGAACACTGTAATATTCTCATTTTAGATGCAGATCTTTTTCTAGACAATGCCTTTCTTTATAGTTTATAAATTAGCTACTGATAGTAAATTCCATAGGTTGGAGATTTTCCAAGCGATGCTGGAGTTATCCCAAGGGCCGTTCGGCGAATCTTCGACATTCTAGAGGCTCAGTGTGCTGAATACAGCATGAAAGTCACGTTTCTTGAGCTCTATAATGAGGAGATAACAGATCTGTTGGCACCGGATGAGTCAAAATTTCCTGATGACAAGTCGAAGAAGCCTATAGCTCTCATGGAAGACGGGAAGGGAGGTGTTTTGGTGAGAGGCCTGGAAGAGGAAGTAGTCTATACTGCTAGTGAAATCTACAAGATCTTAGATAAAGGGTCTTCCAAAAGGCGAACTGCAGAAACATTGCTGAACAAGCAAAGCAGTCGATCGCATTCCATATTCTCTATCACGATACACATTAAGGAATGTACTCCTGAAGGAGAGGAGATGATCAAATGTGGGAAGCTTAATCTTGTGGATCTTGCTGGTTCAGAGAATATCTCGCGCTCAGGTGCCAAAGATGTGAGTAACATTTTTTTGACCAGTATCATCTTCTTGTTCTTTTCATTAACTGACAGAAGAGATAGATAGCTTTAGATAAATTGGGGATTCTTCATCTTGTGAAAGTTTTGGAAATACATCGGTTCTGATAACACAGTATTGCAGGGTAGAGCAAGAGAAGCTGGAGAGATAAATAAGAGTTTACTCACGCTTGGCCGTGTTATAAATGCTCTAGTGGAGCACTCTGGTCATGTTCCTTACAGGTAATTCTTATATCAGTCATCTGACTTGCTTTATGCTCCTGCAGTGTAGCTCTGGCATGTTACTCAAATGTTGTTTTCTTTGGTTTCAGAGACAGCAAATTGACAAGATTACTTAGGGATTCTTTGGGAGGGAAAACCAAAACTTGCATTATTGCTACCATATCACCTTCCATATACTGTTTGGAAGAGACCCTGAGCACATTAGATTATGCACATCGTGCGAAAAATATCAAGAACAAGCCTGAGGTCATCCACAAATTTGACTTTGTTGTTGCTGACTTAATTCATTTTTGTTGGCATGTAGTTAACTTATCTCTCACTTTATTACAGGTTAATCAAAAGATGATGAAATCTGCCATGATCAAGGACCTGTACTCTGAAATTGATCGCCTTAAACAAGGTTCTTCATTATATGCTACTTTATATTTGGCTGTTCATTCCCTCCACAGTGAAATATGTTTTAATGGAAAATAGATTTGGTGGTTTATGGAACTACATAGTACCCGATGCAATTACAGAAGAGCTTTATATTCTGCAACATTCAGCCGTTAAAGTCAACCTGTAATCAGATATATGTCCAATCTAAGACTTGAAGTCGTACGGTCTAGTAGTCACTGAAATGGGTCAGAATAGTAGAGATCATTTGTTCCACTATTACAGAAATTCATGAGGAGATATGAAATTAACTGGCAGTTGAGGAGCTGCTTGACTACAGTCCCTTAAATTGCTATTCAATTAACATGTTTGCTTGCGCATGCTATTTTTTATCGCAATGTCAGATATTTTGTTTGCCAAGCATCTTGACATCTTACCACTTTCCAGAGGTATATGCTGCAAGAGAGAAGAATGGCATATACATTCCAAGGGATCGCTACTTGCATGATGAAGCTGAGAAGAAGGTCCGCATTGATAGTCCCATTGATTCTCTTTCTTGTGGACATGCCTGCAGTCCACTATTGATAAACTGGCTATCTCACTTGTTTTTATAATTTTATTTAGGCCATGACAGAGAAAATAGAGCATTTGGAACTTGAGTTGGATACAAAGGATAAAGTTCGTTGTCCAATCAAGACTTTTCTTTCCCAAAATCTGATTGTTGTTTAATGTTTGACTCTTTATCATGCTGATGTGCCAGCAACTCATTGGGCTTCAAGAGCTTTACAATGCTCAACAACTATTGAGTGCAGAGTTAGGTGACAAACTTGAAAAGACTCAGGTAGCTTACGTCCAAAATTTTTGCATTATTCTCAAACGATTCATTTTCAACAGATGAAATTTACATATATATATTTTTTATGCTTTAATTACAGAAAAGGCTGGAGGACACTGAAAATGCACTACTTGACTTGGAAGAAAGATATAGACAGGCAAATGCCACGATAAAAGAAAAGGAATTTCTGATATCTAATCTTCTTAAATCAGGTCAGAAAGAATAACTGCAATCTTTCTTGATTTTTTTATTGGCCCTATGTATTTTTTGTTCCTTTTTCCCAACAATGATTTTATTACTGTTGTTGGAGTAACTTCTTAATCCATGTCCGTACTTAATGGACTATGTGGTAGCTAACGAATTTCTTGGAATACAATACCTGACTGCTATTTGTTACAGAGAAATCACTCGTTGAACGTGCACACTACCTCCGCTTAGAGCTGGAAAATGCAGCTGCCGACGTTTCGGGCTTGTTTTCCAAAATAGGTTGGTGGCTTATTTTATATTTCTTATAACATGCCCCCACAAATTTCTGGGTGTCTTGTGAGCATAAGCATAACTCTTGATGCAAAAATTTTAGTACTTGTTGCCAAAATGGATTCTTTGTTGTTGGCTTATTAGAACGAAAGGACAAGATAGAAGATGGGAACAGGATTCTTGTCCAGAGATTTCAGTCTCAATTAACTCAGGAGCTGGATATACTGCATAGAACCGTCTCTGCTTCTGTGATGCAGCAGGAGAACCAGCTGAAAGAAATGGAAGAAGACATGCAATCTTTTGTCTCTTCAAAGGCTGAAGTAAATTCCTACTTTTAAGCTGTTTCACTTCACATTTTGAAATACTGGCAATAAGTTGTAAGGCATGCTACACAAATGTAAACATAGTTCTATTTTCATTATTTTCCCTTCTTCATATAGGCTGCAGAAGAACTCAGGGACAGTATTGGGAAACTTAAAGCCATGTATGGTTCTGGAATCAGATCTTTGGATGATCTAGCTGGTGAACTTGACAAAAATTCTCAATCAACATTTGAAAATTTGAATTCACAAGTACAATCACACTCGTCAGCTCTTGAGGACGTAAGTTTTTCTTTTGCTCTTACTGAATGCTTTAATTTAATTACTTCAATGTTTTAATTAGCTTTGGCTTTCTACAGTGTTTCAGGGGTATTGCTTTGGAGGCTGATCAATTGCTTAACAAACTACAAAGCAGCCTCTCTAAACAAGAGGACAAGTTAGCTCAATTTGCACAGCAGCAACGTGAGGTCAGTAGTTCTCAAAAGCCCAAAATTTCCAGAGTATCGTGCTTCCTTCTTAAGTGACCATTCTTAGCTAATTTCATATTCCTTATGCAGGGACATCTCAGAGCTGTGGAAGCAACAAGGTCTATTTCAAAGATTACATCTAATTTCTTCCACACACTAGATTTTCATGCATCCAAGCTCAGCAGTATACTGAAAGAAACTCAAACCGTACAAGATCAACAACTCCTTGATCTTGAGAAGAAGTTCGAGGTTATTTTGTGATTCTATATTTGATCGTTGTGTTGAATAGGTGATCCAATCATCCAACAATGTTTTATATGCAATCTTGTGGGCAGGAATGTGCCGCTAATGAAGAGAAGCAGCTATTAGAAAAGGTAGCTGAGATGTTAGCAAGTTCAAGTTCGAGAAAGAAAAAGCTGGTACACAAACTTCACTAGCTTATGTTACATTTACTTATTTTGTTTAGTCCCTATCTGAATCATGTGGAATTTGGGAAAGTCTCATATTGCTTTACTTCAATTTTAGTATCTTCATGGCTCATTGTCTATGTCGAAATACAGGAAGTGAGAATTTTCATGTGAGCTAGATAAATTTAGATAAAGAATTAGAAGGAACAGTTTTTTTGGTTCTTTTAGCATATTTTTTATAATATCAATGTCAAGGTTCTATCTCAAAGTCTTTCCTTTGATGTGGAAACCTTACAAACATGATGGACCTATTGAATTTTAAAGCAAAATTTGGATTGTCTCATAGAGAACATCTAGGCACTTTATTAGTTTATTTAAAAGTAAATTTGAAGAACTATTTTGCTAGAATCTCTTTCAGAAACATAAAAAAAATCTTACTATTTGCCTACATCACTATAAAAAGTACAGGATGCAAACTGATAACATAATGGAGTAACCTTTTCTGTGAGCTTGTATTTCTGTTGTTAAATTTTCTCAAGCCAGCAGACTTCAGTTGGGTACCTGTCTGGTTCCTCCTTTTCTTGAGAGATGTCTCAGTTTGTAGTTGTGAAGTTATTAGCAATTAGCAAACCTTTGCAAGTCAGGTTCTTCTCTTCTCATGTTACTATGCTAATGTTTCACTTTCATCAAGGAATAACAGATTAATCTGTACCAATTTGGCTTGGAACTTTTCACGATGTATGTAGATTTTTATGAGACCATGTTTCACTGTATGTGGTATTTAAATTATTGTTCATAGTTTAAAGTTTAAACTGTGAATTCTTTTTTGCAGGTCCAGACAGCTGTTGATAATCTTAGAGCAAGTGCAGCAGATAGAACCAGTGATCTGCAAAAAGAAATGTTGGCAGCTCATGATTTCACATCATCTGTCAAAGGACAATGGGGAATTTATATGGAAGAGACTGAAAAGCACTATCTTGAGGATACTGCTGCTGTTGAGAGTGGCAGATATTCCTTGGAAGAAGGCTTCCAACAATGGTAAGAGTAAATATGCAGTTGTAGAACATAATCTTACAGTGATGTTCCTTTTTATTTTTTTGGTAATCAATCATGATTTCTTATTTGAGTCTATTAATAAATGTGCAGCAAGGCAAAGACTAGCATGGGTGCAGAACAGTGGAGAAATGCTCAAAATTCCTTGCTGAGCCTTGGCAAAGGAAATGTAGAGTCAGTAGATTCAATTGTTAGGTACTGGATAATTAATTTAGTAATAAATTAGCTGTACATGCTCTTATTTGGTTATGTAAAATTGTTGATCAGTCTTGTCAAAATTATTTCCTAATTATCTTTTTTCAATATTGACAGGAGCGGGATGGAAGCAAATCGATTACTACGTGCAAAGTTGTCTTCTGCTGTCTCAGCAACTTTTGAAGATGTTGATATTGCAAACAAGGGTCTTCTTTCTTCCATAGATTGTAAGATGTTCATTTTGGTTACACACTTGATTGGCATATGGATAGCTTGATCATTTTTTTTTCCTTCTACTTAAACATAATATTAAACATCTTCATCAGGTTCACTCAAACTCGACCACGATGCATGTGCAAACATTGATTCCATGCTCGTGCCTTGCCGTGAGGAGCTAAGGGAATTAAAGGGTGGGCACTATCATAAGATTGTGGAGATCACAGATAATGCAGGGAAGTGTCTTGAAGAAGAATATGTGGTAAGCACTAAACTCAAAGGGGGTACAAAAAGGAAAAAAAGTTGTTGCTTATGTTCCATTTTACTTACCTTATCTGATATAATCAGGTGGATGAACCATCATGTTCAACACCCACGAGGAGGCTGATTAACTTACCAAGTGAGGCATCTATTGAGGACCTGAGAACCCCAGCTTTCGAAGAGCTACTGAAATCTTTCTGGGAGGCAAGGGCTGCTTCCAAGCAGGCGAACGGCGACACGAAATATTTTTCTGGGACTTATGAATCTCAATCACAGGCCTTGAGGGATTCGAGAGTTCCTCTCACTGCAATAAATTAATGGGTGGGGAAATGATTCTAAATAGGTGGTAACTCGTCAAGGGCATGTACAGAATATAAAAGCTGTAATCTTTAGTAATCTCATTCGTTATTTTATTTGTTGATGGTTTTCTTATCCCAGGCCTGATCTACTTGCAAAGATCAGCAGGGAAGTTCTATTGCATGATTGCTTCTACATGTAATATATTTATAGAGATCAAGTTTGAGCTCTCTTATATTTCGTGCCTTTATTTGATTATATTGCTTGTACTGTAAGCACAATTAGGGTAATTACATAGCTACTATTAACTGCTAAGCTGATGTGCACTGCCATTATTTGTCCATTTTCCACGATTAACTGCACTGAAATTGCATAGCTACTATTAATTGCTAAGATTAACTGCTAAGCTGATGTGCACTGCCATTATTTGGAACCTTCGTATGAAAATGATCAAAGTCTTACAACAGAAAAAGTAAACTACAATTGTCACGGAATTAAATTGCCTCTATCTGATTGTGTACAAATTCTTGGCATTTTTAAAAATGAAGTTGCCTCTCTACCTCTACTTGGGTGATGAAGGTGCCCCAGTGTCACAATAAACGTTTCTATTCAGTTATTAAAGCCTTAATAATTAATACATTAATCTGGATGCAGGGATCCCTTCACAGTTGGTTGTCTGCCTAAACCTTTGATGATTGGCAAGCACAAAATGTACTATTATTAACTTGCTTTTATGCTATTCCTGGAGAAATAAAAGTACAAAACAATGGTGGAAAAATGACAAACATCTCTCTAAAAGAACAACAAAAATAAAACGAACCACCAAACACCAAAGCTCTTCCATCAGATCAAATGCACCAGCAAGTACAGAACTGTCATATTGTTGAGCACTTCTCCCTCTCTTTCACATACACTCACCTTGTTTACACAGTAAATTGATCTCATTGGAATTGGCTTCTACTTAACTAGAATTGGAATGAAGCTAGGCACAAATACAAGGAAAAAATAAAGCGTATGCATGATGCAATCAAGCGAGTGGAACAAAAAACAAGCACCACAATAGAAGAGCTACCATTCTCCAGTCTGAGTGAAAGTGCATCCTATCCGTATATTGAAAAAAAAAAAAGAAGTAACTTCTTGAGTCAAAGCATTCACCTATAACTTCTATCATGTGCACAAGTCTATTTTACTTGAAGTAGCAGTTTAAAGGGAGCAGCACAGTAACTAGGAAAATACATCAATCAAAGCGGAATCAGCAGAATGATATGAATCAAGTAAATCTATGTAATTCGAAGACTGGATAGCATTTGATGACATATAATGACTTCTCCTTTTCTAACTACTACCCAAGTTGGTGGCTTGGCATAAACAGCATATGCAATAAAGGACTGTAAACTATTCACAATAAGCTTGTACTCAATAGCCCAAGTTGCCTCTCCCTACTAAATGACCCATCATCGAAATCTTCATTGGTGGAGTTCTCTTGACATAGCATCTTATTTTCCTGCAAGGAATTCAACTGAAGCGGCTCCCAGCTTCCAGAGTTGTCAGAACTCCTGTTGCCTTGTGCTGTGTCATTAAGTGACTTCATGTTCTCCATTTCTGGCCTCATATCATTATAAACAAGTTCAGAGTTCTCTTCTCTGACAGATGATAAATCAACATTAAGATCAGTATCACAATAATACCCAGCAGAAGAAACACCAACAGCTGGGTCTCCAGTTGCCTGTACATTGTCCAAAGGATCTGTAGCATCTCTCCTTTGTCTTTTCCACTTTTTAGTAGATGAGGTGCCATCATCCTCAAAATCTTCTTCCTCTCTATCTCTGTGCAGGTAAACCCACAATTTCCTATCAGCATCAAACTGTACACATGGATCACGTTCATAATGCAATCGATCCAAAGCCCCACTGACAACCTGGTTAACTTGTGCATCAGAGACGTCTTCGACAATATACTGTGAATCCCTTATCAGTGTACAAACATCTGCTCTTGTTCCAATACTCCCAGGCAACCTGGCTGCTGCATCCCTTACAAGACAAAGAATAGTAACATGTGGTGGGCGGTCAGGCTTAAGCATGAAATGGTCCCGAGCTTTCGAAGTTGGCTTTCCACCTCCTCTTCTAAGGGGAGCAACAATAGATTTTTTCCCATCGGCGGCAGTATAGGAAAATGCCCTGTCAGGAACTGAGTATCTGAGAAGTTCCTCATGGCGGAAGTATCTTTTTACTTCATCAGAACTTGGGCTAATAGTGTTCAGACTTTTCTGAGCTCTTAGATCTTTGAATCTCTCCTTCTCATCTAAGTTTGAAAGCATTGAGGCAGGAGGTGCTGGAAGGCTTCCTATCTGCTGTAGTGTCTCTTGACCACTTTTTAGCCAATTAGCAAATGCGTCAACCAACTTCACAAGCATCTTGTGAGGTAAACCCCATGCCTCAGAAGAAGTTTCCTCTTCAATAGTATCATTATCAGAACTAGAAGTGAGTGGGCCAATCCATGGCCAACTTTTGTTTGACTTCTCGTAGGACACAAGCGGCTTCCATCCCTTTGCTCCTAAAGGTGCAGTCTTAGATGAAAATATTTTCAACACTCCTCGTACTAAATCCTGGAGTGGCTCCTGAGTTTCAAGGATGCATGGATCTCCTGGGTTTGATCTAACTCGATTGACAATCTCCTGAAGTGTGAGAGAAGACAAATTGTTTTGTCCTGTATCCTCTGAAGTATCTATATCCATTTTCTCATGAGACTGGGATAGGCATGTACCAGTTGATACTTGATGCATCCTGCTCCACTCATCTTTCTTCAACTTCAGCCTACCACTGTCCTTCTCAAGATGATTTTCCAGTGTGCTATCCTCAATATGAGTAACCATAGCCTTACGGACAGAAGAAAGAAGATGTATGATGGAGAATGAAAATCCAGTGTGAATTGTAGGCGTGATTAGTGTAAATGGCTTCTTCTGCAGGTTCACAGGCTCCACATCCACTGTTACCTTTTCTGGTATGACCAGATCAGACACCATCATTGAGGCATCATTTCCAGCACCTGCTTTCCTTTTTCCCTTCTTCCTCACTATATTGGTGTTATCAATTTGCTGGGCTGGACTTGACTGCCAGTAGAAAGATTCACCTGACTCATCTAATTGTGAAGCATCAGCCTTTCCTTTTGGCTTCTTCGTCGCGGAGTTGCATCCTAGCAGGGGCATACTTGACCTTTCACGATGATCTGTCTCACTATTGTGAACAACAGAAACTTGGACTCTTTCTGCTGATCTGCTCTTGAGTCTCTCATTATCTACTGATTTGGAACTTCCATCCAAAATTTCCCCACTTTCATCCAGCATGGACCTGTCATAGACATTTGCGTAGTTTGCTTGCCGCGAAGAATGATCCAGATGCACCATACCTTTCCGCTTCTTCTCTGCAGTATGACTCTTCACTACTGATGGCTGCAAGTTTTCACTAGTCCCTTTCTTCATCAATTTAATGTCAGACAAATAACTAGGCTCAATCATGTTATCTTTATGCTTCCCCTTCTTAGCATAAGGTTCCACAACTGGAGGAATACGAGCATACACCTTTTTATCTGTGTCCATAAGTCTGTTGGCTCTTTTGGAATCAGGAACCGATTTTACTGATTCATATGGATAGAACTCTGTCCTCCTTGTTGAAGTATTAATAGCTTTACCCTCCTCAACTTGTTCTGACGAATCAGATTCTGTCTCCTCGCTTTGAGCAAACAAATTAGCACCCCTGGAGTACTCCAAGCCCATCCCATCATACTGAGCATATTTACCCCTGATCTTCCCTTGTAATACTTTTGCTTTGAGTTCAGAAGAGAAATTTGAGTCATCCATCTTCACTGAAATATTTTTGTATGATCTAACATTTGGACCATGGTCGACTTTTATTTTCCTGCTTTTATACTCATCTGCGCCCTTCCATTTTTTCCTTTTAATGTTCCAATCATCAGATTTACCAGAATGATCTAGGGAGACTACTTCTTCGAGCACTTTATTATGCCGGACAGGACGATTACCAGATAACCAGTCCATCTGATTTCCTTTCATCACTTGATGCTGAGCTCCTCTAGCATGATATGTCCATTCTCTTCCTGGATACTTCTTCTTCAGAGTGTCAAAAGATTGGGGATCATAAGAAGCTACAGTGACTGATTGATCGGCATTTCTTCCCTTATCTTGGTAATAGGGTGACCCAGCGTTGCCTTCTAGGTAGTCATCTCGAAATGTGCCTCTCTTGTATCTTGTCATAAATTCCTGTTTCTTTCCTGGCTTCGTCAATCCTGCCCTGAACATTTCACTTCCATGTGCTGCATTCCAGTCTCCTTGCTTTCCTATCTCATATCCGTGTCCTTCCAAAATATCACCATCAACAATCATCTGATGTCTAGCTCTTCGGACAGCTCCCAAATCATACCCTGCTCTACCTTTAGTCTCCACACCATGCTTGACAGCCAAAGAGTGAGGGACGACCCCTGCTCTATGCCCCTGATTAGAAGCCTTCTGAGCAGCAACCCTCAACACTCCCTTTGAGTTCTCTTTCTTATCATAATTAGGTCGTCCAGGACCCATCTTGAACCGTTTCTGCCGGAACTGATCACCGAAATCCTCGTCGCTCTCCAAGTCAGTCTCCATCTCTGCATCACCATCCTTCTCATAACCCAGAGACCTCTGATTCCTAATTATATTCAGAAAGCGAAGCCTCTCTTCTATCCCATAACCTGCACAATTCTGCCAGGCATCCCTGATCTGAATAAGACTTCCAACCATCGAATTCTGGTACTCTCGAAGGCGATGGTAGTGCTTGTGCCGCTGAAAGAAAACCAAACCCTGGCGATAAAGAATGATCTTGGGGTCACACATCCCGCCCTTCAATTGATTGAAAAGAGTGGAAATTGGACTCCCGAAATGGAAATTCTTCCCAGTAAAGAGCTCCTTTAGGGTCCACCCAAAGGTTTCCTTGTCCATATCCGGGAGTAACTCCGAGAGCGTGAACCTCTCCTCCTCCGTGAGGCAATTATTCCAGGTCTCGAGTGAAAGCACCGAGCCAAGGTCAGCCAGATCGTACAATTCGAGCGGCATGCTGCAGCTCTGGTTCCCGACCTGGACGATCTCTTCCCCGGCCTCCCCAAGCTCCGAGGCGTCGACCTCGTCGGATCCCATGCCAGAGTCGGCGTCCGAAGATGCCGCCAAAGCTTCAGATTCCTCCGAGGCCGTCTGGACTTCGTCTTCGTCAGCCCATCGACTCCCAGGGGAGGAATTGCCATCTAATCTCGAAACCCTAACGCTATTCTTCACCACCGTCATCCCACCACCAAGAAAAACCTAAAGAATCCCCCACAGATCGTAAAGAGAAATCGAAACCCTAGCTACGATTCGAGGCAGGAGAGAAGGGGAATCGTACCAGAAGAGAGCAGCCGCGAGGAGGAGGGTGGGGGGGAGATTGGATCGCGAGCTCGAAACCCTAACCGTACGAGGCGGTTTAATATGTAGAGGAGCGAGGCGAAGAAGACGACGACGACGTGGACGCACGCGAGGCGTCCGATGGAGAGTAGGAGATGGCTGCGAGAGGAGCGGGATAAAAAGGGAGAGGAAAAGAGAGAACGGGGAGAAAGAGAAAATAAATAAAAAGAGAGGGGGGAAGAAGGAAAATTAGAGATAGAGAAAGAGGAGGGGGGAGAGAGAGAGAGAGAGAGAGAGAGAGAGAGAGAGAGAGGGGGAAGGGGGGGGGGGGGAGAGGAAGGGAAACGAGGTAACGGGGACGGTGACCCAACACCGATATCCGAGACCGTTACGATGTACGCAGGTCAGTATCGTTTCCGATATGATTCGGGAAATATTCACCGTAGGATTTAGTAATGGATAATATGGGCCGTCTGATTTAGAGTAAGGATCGTTGCTGTGTGGAGTGGGTGAAGACAGCGCGGGAAACTTGTAAACTGTTCACTAAAACCGTCGGACCTGGTAATCTGAAATATTTGTAGTAAATTATTTCCTCTTACGATTAGTATAATAGTGAATAGTTTCATTCTTTACTAGTTATGATTTTGGGCCCGAGCAAATTTAGTATAGTTTTCAATCTCGATGTAATTTTTTTTTTCAAGACGATATTTTATCACTTCACTACCATAGAGAATGGCAACTTACTCGATGCTGGACCTTCATTGGATCTCTGTGGTCAATATAAAGGATAAGAAATTAGGTGATCCATTGATGGTTGTTTTACCTACTATTATCATGCCCACAAACCACAATTCAATCAACTGCACTTTGAGGTAAGTTTTAGCTTTACAGAGGTGCCATTGTGTGCTAGAAATGTGGGACTAACTGATAGCTTTGTAGAACACTTTGGCTATCTCAATGATTCTGTCATGATAAAAGCATGAGCTGCTACACTTACCCCAATACTAAGCACTGCATATCAGGGTATTGTTTAATGTCACCACTGAATACATGAAAACAAAAAATTACTTGGAAAGAATTCAGCAACAGCAATAAGTAAGTTAATGGACAGGAAGGAGCTGGCCTTTTTTAATTTTCTGATTTGTAAGACAGCCAGAACATTTACTTCAGAAGAATTTATCTTGGTACTTAATTGCCCTCTCTACACAAGAGATGAAAACTGTGTAACTTAATAAATTGAACCCTGAAACTCCAATAATGCCTCCAGTGTGATGATGGACATCTGATCTTTCCTAGGAAGCTATACAGATAAATAACCAGAAGGCACATTTGCTAATGGTGCTGACATTCAAAAAGCAGCCATGATATGCAGGAGAGAAAATACAGCATACATCATATGCCGTAAACCGGTAGATCTGCAAACATATATGTTCCTTGTCATATACCCAAAACAAATCCAATAATATACCAAAATATGTAAAGATAAAGTAAAGCCAATCAAGCCAAAAGGTATGCAACAAACTAATAGTAAGCCACAAATGATCCAGGGAACCAAGCAATGCACTTATCTAAGGATATTCAAGGTTTATATTGTAATGTTATATTACAAGTTTACAACAGATTCCTGTTGCAGCTTCATGTAAATTAACATTAAGAGTATATTGGGAGTTGAAGAAAACAAACTTGATAGAAGTTATAAATAGTTAACCTTCAATGATTAGATAGGTAGTCATTACGATGTGCAAAGTGGTAACCCAAAATGCAACATTATTTGCATAGAAAATGCGTCGTCAATAGACTGCATCTGCATCAAATGCCATAACCCTTTAAAAGTTCTTCATCCGAGCTCTATATTCCAGTCCTGTGAAATGGATGTCCGATGGAATAAGGCCCTCGCAGATCTTAAGGATGTCACACCAAACAAATGCTTCCTGGTCCTGGGACTCTGGGTAAGAATGGTGGACAATATATGAAAGGGGTAGAGGAAGCAAAACAACAAGTTTTTGTTTGAGCAAAAAGATGCTATACAAGAATTCACCGTGATAATTTATCACTTTAGATTCAGATTTTGTAGACAATGTACAAAGAAGTCTAACTGCACCCGTAATGGTGTGGTGATAGAAACTTGAGTAGGTCATATGGATACGTAACAGAACCATAACTTGTAGCAGATCGTTGATGGCAAAGCTGAAAAATCAATTGATAAGAGATAACAATGAGAAATATATCAAATAAAACCCACATTTGCTCCTTCGGTACTACCGACAACATGTTCATTCAACATTGAAATTCTTCCAAGAGTCTTTATCTAAATTTTCTCCAAACACTTCAATGATGTTATAAAAATTTACCATATAAAGCTT
The DNA here is from genome assembly GCF_019914945.1 of Typha latifolia. Classification (NCBI taxonomy): domain Eukaryota; kingdom Viridiplantae; phylum Streptophyta; class Magnoliopsida; order Poales; family Typhaceae; genus Typha; species Typha latifolia. The sequence continues at coordinate 812,811 of NC_133087.1, read as the reverse complement.
CAGCAGAAGTTAGAAAGTAAATATAAAGATCTTCCAGAATTCTAGTTTATGTTAGTGGTTTTATCAATACATTTTCAGAGATTACACTGTTCACGTTTATACAGTAGTTCGAGAACCAGCTGTCACTTGGCATCAAGTTTCATTTCCAGTATTGAAGTGGCAATAGAACAGGATCACGATCATACGGAGGAGTAGTAGAACATAATTATTCAGTAATCATACCAAAATAATATAGGATATTCCAAATTATGAGGTTTAGATATAAATAGATATTGAGCAAATCTTACCACCATATTATTCGATTAGCACATCCATCTGGGTGTCATCATCCAACTCAAAAAAATGCCAGCTTGTATCATGAAAGGCCTTTAGAAATCTATCTTCCTCATCCACCTTGCCCCCATCCTGCATTCCAACTTCCTCCACATACTTCCTTACCCCAATCACATGCCTTGACGTCTTCGCCGCTGCCGTTGGCTTACCACACAACCTTACCCACGAAACAGAACTCGCATACTCCGAGAAGCTATTCCCCAACACAATCATCCGATTCAGCGCCGACGGCTTCCAATTGGCCTCAAGCAGTCCATCGTACAACCCCACCTCACAATGCGGCATATAGAACAACGTGGACTCCGTCACCGCTCTCCGGCCCTTCTCGTCGACGTCGCCCACCACGCAGCCAAGCGCCGCCGCCACGGCGCACTCGGTCGCCGAGAGGATCGGGTCGAATACCTCCATGGCAACCACAGCGGGTCCCATCTCTCGCCGGAGGAGGACTGCGAGGGCGAGCTGGAGGCGAGGTATGGCGTAGGATTCAATGCTCCCGATTCCGTAGACTACCATGCGGGTTGGAGAAACCCTAGAAAGGCCGCGCTGGATCTGGGGGGAGTTGAAGCGGAAGAGTAACCGGCGGTAGAACTGGGATCCCTCGAGGTGGACGATGGTGGATTGCATCCTTTGGAGGAGATTAGAAACCCGAGCGGGATCGACGATGGGATCATGAGGAGCCCATGGCAATGGAGGGGATGGGGTTAAAGTCTGGATGCTGGAGGAGACGGGACGGTATGGGGTTTGATTCGGAAGCCGGCGGATTCGGCGTGGGAGGACGAGGGTCCATTCTCCGGTAGGATTAGGGTTTGGTTTTGGGGTTTTGGCCGCAGGAGCGGCCGCCATTGTTAGACCGGAAACAGGAGGTGGAGATGGAGGTGGAGGCGGAAACCTCGATTAATCTATAATTCTTTTTTTTTTCTTTTTTCCAATTGGTCAATTAATTATACGTGTAACGTGCACGTGTGTATGATATCCCACTCGGACAGGGGTTTAATTTAATTTAATTTTTTAAAAGTTGTAGCCTTTTGGGCCCATTAAGCTTATTGGATTGGGCCTCTTTCGTATCCAAACTCCACTAGCCCGTTAATTTTATTGGATTGGGCCTCCTGTTTCTAGTCGTGGTCGTGGTTAGCTACTCAAACCCTGCGAGTCCTCAATATCCATTTAAATTTACATCAGGGGCATTAAGTTAAAGCTTATAAAGTTTGGAGTAAGCGTAGATTTCGTAGTGATGATAAGGTTGACCATAGTGAAGCATGGTTGACCAACAATGTAGCAGGAACTGTCTTACTTTCCCCACCCCATATGCTCATGCCTCATGCGTGTCTACTTAACCAAATCTATTAGCAGATCGAAGCCATAGAAGCATCTGCATTTAGTTCACGACAGCCCGACAGTTCCCTACTCGGTCAACGTGGACACGCAACTTTAGTCAGCGCCAACAGTGAGTACGTTGACTCCGCGACCAATACCATGCATTCTTTCATTGGTCACCGGTTGGTTCATATATCTCCACTGTACCTACCGGATCCTTTACTCCTGTTCCAGTTTTTTTTTTTTCTTTCTTTCTGAAAGTTTTCAAATGCTATCCTCTGGACTTCCCATGTCTTGTCCCAAAAATTTAAAAAGTTTAGTCGTTGAAAGTTGAATGAGAGATTATATGTAGAGAGAGAGAGAGATGGCAGGCGTTTGAATTCCGAGGTACCATCGCCTTTGTGGTGCTTTTTCCACTGCTGCCGTCTCATTAATTACTTCCCTTTGTAGTTGTTTCGTTAGAGTACGTAACAATACTTATGATGCCACGTGAGAGCATACCCTAGTGGCAAAGAGGCTTGAATGCATATATATATATACTTGGAATGTTATTGGAAAGGAAAGCGTTGGAGATGGCGTGAGGGAGAGGAGAATGAGATGATTTAAGAGGTGATGAAGGAGAGGTCACATCGTGGATCAGGATAATATATATTAAATCCTAAAAAAAACTGCATGCATAGATGCAAAACTAAGAAAGAGCCAAGTTGTTTGTAACTTCCAATTTTTCTTTTCTTTTCTTCTTTTAGCTTTAACTAGCTAGACCTCAGTAATAATTAATAATATACAAGTTTATAGTTTGTTGGCATGTGCATGCAACGTATATAGTTACACAAAAATAGAGAAAAAAAAATAAGAGAAATAGATGCAGATTTTGACTCAACTGGAGGGTATTCACCATTAATATATATATATATATATATAAATATAAACTAAGTGATAGACAGGCAAAATGAATGAGTGGAAGAGACATAACGATAATTTTTTTCGTACAATTGGGACCATGGAAAGGACGAAGTCGGATATATTAATGTTTGATAGGGAAGGTAGGGGTCTGTGAAGCTGGCTTACGAGCTAAAAAGTCCTGCAGTAATTAAGACCTTTAAGGCTATTCAATTAATGCCTAGTAATTAATTACCAACGACAGCAAGATGATCTAAATGAAATTATTGTTGTATATATACATGCCATTAGATCACATAAATTATTTGAAGCCAATAATATTACCATCCTTTTATAAGTTTTAAGAGAAACCAAAATATTAATCTCCCTTGTACTACATTGAGATCGAAGGCGAAGTACGTCGGTTGCATAACAAATAGTGGAACACGAGATCAAGTTGGCCTGCAGGTCGCTTGAGACTCGTCGCATTGTATGATATATATGCTCACCATATTGTAAGTTGGTATGTGCTTTAATTGCCAATATTCCATTTGTTTCATTCAAGAGAAATTAATTAGCAAGTAAAAAAACAAAATAAAATAATTCTGATTGTTAAATTATAGTTTTTCTTTACCCTTTTCATTGGTCAACTCTTCTCCATGATCAATCAAATCACGCGAGAAAAGACAAAAGCACGTAGGCAAAGCTAAAACATGCAGATGCTAATTACTACTGCATTAGATATATATCTATATATATATAGATAGATATGTTGAATATAATGCAACAATCACTAGCTTTAAGGGAAAATAATTAATGAAACATAGAGACAAACTAGTCCTTTTTTCACCTCTGGCTAGTGTTCTGACTGTGACGCGTGACTATACGCAATTAGATTACCCACTTCCATTTCTAAGGTGACAAACCCTAACCTTGCCTACTTATATGTTTAGATTTCACTAGGGTTCACTTGATCTGTTCTTTTTGGAAATTTGCACCCTATATTTGTATGGCTTATCCATTTCTTATTGCTTGGAAACTCATGCATGGGAAAAGCTATTAACTAGATCTCTCTCTCACTCTCACATAGTATAGCTTTGTAGTGTTACAAGTTTAGAACACTTGTACTATATGTTTTATTTGTGAGGATTACATTTTTATTTAGAAAATTAAATGGTGTCTATATGTTTGATTTCGTGCTCTCTTTTAAATGTTGTCATATATATATATATATATATATATATATATATATATATATATAGTGGTCCTCCAACCATCAATAAGGACTGCAATTAGCCATTAGAGCTCACTGTGAAATATTTGATAACATGTCCATGTGATATCTTAGTTTCAGAAGGATAGTATCTTAATGCCATTATAAATTAACCAACTTTAATTCTCTGATTGTGGGACGTCAGTGTCTACAAGCATGCAGTTGTCGGATCTATGCGCTGTTTTTTTTATATAGATTTAGCTAGAGATCTCGTATTTCTCATTCATTTGTTATAAGTTCATAAGATGTTAGCTGCTTCATTTGAAAACTAGATTCATGAGATGTGTATATAGCAGTACAAAACTGTAGATAGGAAGTTAAAGATAGAAAGGAATCTGAGGAGGAAATATCCTTGCTTAAGTTGAACTTTGCTTTGCATGGTTGCAGGTCATCATCACCTTATTATTTACATTTCCACCTTAAGTCTTGACAAGAAGGCCTACGAGGAGCCTCGTGTCATTCCCCTCTTCAACCATAGCATAGACATTAAAAGAAAAGTTAAAAAGAGCAAAACTAAAGGGAGAGTGAGTTTTCAAAGCCATTGAAGCACCCATTCAATGCCCCTTCTGATCACAATAAGTACTGAATCAGCATGCAGTACTCCTCTCTCTCTCTCTCTCTCTCTCTCTCTAGTTTTTATAAGATCCACTTTGCTCCTATATACATTTGATCTGCTTCACTTTAATATCCCCTTTGTCTCTTGTCTCACTTCCCCTATCCCTCCACTTGTCATCCCCCGTGCAGCCATATATCCACACCCACATGCCCATATATCTAAGAAAGAAAGAGGTAGAGAAGTAGAGGGAGGAGAGATGCCTCAGGCTCCTTCAACAAGATGGTGCCCAACTCCAGAGCAGCTGATGATACTGGAGGAGATGTATAGGAGTGGAGTTAGGACTCCAAGTGCCTCCCAGATACAGCAAATCACAGCCCATCTCTCATACTATGGTAGGATAGAAGGCAAGAATGTATTCTATTGGTTCCAAAACCACAAGGCTAGGGACAGGCAAAAGCTTCGCAGGAGGCTTTGTATGAATCACCACCTTCTCTGTACCCACTCACATCAATTACTCCCTCACCTGGAACAAGCTTTCCCCTCTCCTCCTTCCCTTCCATTACACCAAAGGATCTCACCTCCATTCTTCCACCAGGTATGCACTTGTTCTAAGCTAATCCATATATATGTATGTATTGTACAATGATACTATGATAATTCACCATTTTATCTAAACAAATAAGTTGATAGCTAGCTAGCCAATGATTCGTTTACTAAGTCATCACTAGTTGTTAATCTTGATGATATGGAACAGGGAGGAATCCATGGGCGAAGTTTGCTAGTAAAAGAGGATAGCAATATCCGACGAGAAGAAGCATCTATGGTGAGTAGTGATCCAGCATCAGGATACGAATGGATGGTGATGATGGGTGCTGCAGCTGGCTCAACTATTAATCCTCCATTAATCCGAAGGCCACTCGAGACTCTTGATCTCTTCCCAACTAAGAGCAGTGGAGATCTCAAATACGAGAGCAGCACTTCCAAGCCTTCTGATATCAAAATGCTTCTCTAACTATCCCTCTCCATCTTTAATGCAACCAGCCACGGCTCTCTTCTTCTTACGTAGTAACGTAGCTCGACTGTAGTGTATAATTGTATCCAAGTAATTAAAGACTTATATTTGTACGGTCACTGTAGTATACGTATGCTACTCAGAAAGTTAACGTGCATGCATGCACTCTTTTCTATATACTTCCAAAATATAGAATCTTTCTCTCTCCCCCTCTCTCTAATCTTTTTTTTGGATTTTTCTTCTCAAGTCTGTGTCTTGTTTCCACAAGCCGACAAGTTCTACATCAATCTGAGTTGATATAGCAAGTATAAGAGATTAGAATTCCAGGAAGGGAATACACGTGGCAGAGTGATCAGTGGGTTAGATATAGTAGTAAACACTATTTATTGATGGGATTTCGTAAGTCACAAGTAAGTTATATAATGTTTTGACTCCAAATGGAGTCATCGATCTCACCTTAACAAATATCGACTCGGTCGAACCCGAAATGAGCACTTTGAGCTCGAAGTCGATGGAACCAAAGATATCGGCGATTTGAAAATAAATCCCAAAAGAAGTAGTTAATAACTAGCTTAAGAATCGGATTCGGGTTCTCTATCCGTTTGAGTCGGATATTGTCGGATCCGACCCGACCCGAACTCGTTCTATTGAAGGCGTTCGAAGCAGCAATAGGAGCGAAGTAGGCGAGCAGCGCGAACTAGCGAAGCAACCGTCTCCTCCCTCTGTATTCTAAATCTCCGCGCCTTCCTCCGATCTCGCTTCGTCTGCTTCTTTATGCTTCGCTCCTCGCGATCCCTTCCTTCGCGGCGTCGTAAAGCGTGGATTCCATCAGGTAGCTTCTTCTCCGTTTCGATTTTGTTTCCGATTGCTTTCCTGCTGCGGAGTAGATCCTTTCTCTCAATCCGGTGCCATCGTTCGCGAATTATCTTGCCTTTTGTATATTTTGTTGGTTATTTCTTGTTAATATAGACAGGATGACCCTTGCTTAGGGTTCTTGTTGGTTATTGACGTGATGTTGAAAAGGGAATTCGAGTTAGGAAGCAATAAAATTATAATAGGGGATCAAAGATTTAGGCAGTGTTTAATCGATATTTGCTTTGCGTGACCCTTAATTGTAACACTTATCTGGATATAACTAGCTGTGTAGTGGCATATAGATCAAAAATCGAAATTTTTAGATAGCTTCTCATTCTACTTTCTGAAGTATGGTTTCTGCTATCAAAGGTTGGTCATGGAACTGGCCTACTCCTTTTGGCCCATCCGCTGATTCTTTATAAAGACATGAAGTTAGATGCTACTATGAACTAGAACCTTTCCAGTCCAGTAGTTGAAGGTCGTCAATTAAATGGGCGAAGAGTTTCAAGTTGGTTCTTGTACAAGCTTTACACTGTTAGAAGACAGTTAAACACATTTTTAAGTTTACATGGATTTTGGGAAGATAAATTATGAAAATTGACTTGTAAGCAACTATATTGCCTTTTAGGAAGATAGACATTTCAATTTTCGGTCTGAGGTTGGCTATGTACATCCTCCAGTTTATAGTGACATAAAAGTATAAAGTTTAAACTGATTCAGCAATGGTGAAGGACTATGTTATCACTCTCAATGGAAAATTTAACAGCATACTCCTATTAAGTTTGGTAAATTAGGTTTTGCACATTGTTAGTAAGGGTGACGACTTGTCTTTGTATTTAAAGATTGTGATACTGAAGTTGAAGTTGTTACAAAGATTTTCTGCCCGATCATACATCATACAAAAGAAGAAAACTAGCTGACAAAAAGAAATGCAGATTCTTTTATACAAATATTATGAAACAGATAGCCAAATTGTTGGATGTGAGTTGGCCTCTTGATAAGCTTTTCTTGTTGTTGAGGACATTTTTCAGACAGCTCATTGTGTACCTATTTTTAATTTCACAACTGTGCAGGAGTTCAATCTTAGGCACTTGATCCCTTTGAATTATATGCTGTAATGCTGCTTTTTTTGAAAAGAAAAACTTAAAGACACTATCCAAGTGGACAATTTCCTTCTACTTTTCAAAGCTCACATCTTGAGTATGTAGTTGCGAAATTTTGTTTATCTAATAGAATTTGCTTAATAATCTTTAGTGCCATCTATCTCATGTTATCTTCATATTGTACTATCCAAATATATGTGAATTTGCAAGTGTTGTTTGATTTAGATAACAACTTATTGCAATATAACCTAGAAATCATAATTTGATTGGGCTATATATATAGATTAGGATATTCTTGAGCCTACTCACCAATCAAAGAACACAATTGCTCTTTCCCTTGACTACCCTGAATTCTTTGTGAAGTTATAGGCTTATAGCCATCTCATATTATTTTTAAAAAATGCATGAAATTAATGGTAGCAGGATACAAATCAGATCTGAAGTAGTTTAACTTGTAAGCTATATTCCTGCATGATGAGCATCTGTCCTCTATTTCAGTCATGGATGCTAGACACCAGTTTCTCTATTTCTCTTGTTGCATCTTCCTAATCTTTCTTGGCACCCTAGAGTAAACAAATAACAATTGCTTTTTTATTTTCTTCTGATTGGCTGCAGATTAGCTTTAAGATGGGTATATTTAGGAGCAGTTTCTCATTTCTGGTGGGAACTGGATGTGGTATTTACATTGCCCAGAATTATGACATCCCAAATATAAAGAACCTTGTGAATACTTGGGTTTTCAAAGCAAAGCAAATTGAAGAGACATACAGGAAGCCCAAGAAAAAAGATGAAGATTGATATTTGATGTATCATCCTCTTATATCAAGGGCACTAAGTGTCTGCGGTAGAATAACGTGAAATTTGTAATGGAAACTAGAGAAGAATAAAACATTGTGGCAATTGTTGCAATTGGTATGTCTTCTTTATCAATGTCGTTATCAATACCCGAGCTTTCTACCTTCTGCTGTGGTTCTTTGCAGGGATTACTAATTTTGAAGATACATGGCAGAATTGGAAAGGTTAAATCGTGTTAAACTAGATTCCTATATGGATTGGCTACAAATGTGAGTTTTACTACTTGTATTACTTTCCTTGATTTATGCCTTCTTTTCCTTGCAAATATGCTGTCCAACGGATAAAGAAAGGGAAAATAGAGTCCTCTATATGATACTCCTTTTAATTACTCTGTAGTCTGTGTCTGCTTGATTCTCCTCCCGTGTAATGAGATTGCTTATCCTCTTTTCATTATATTTATACAAGAAATATTTACTCAATAATTCCGGGTAAATCTTAGCTCAAAATCTAAGTCCAAAATTCTTAGTAGTTGTCTACCAATTGACCAAATACCAGTCACAAAAGAGCCAGAGTCCTACTGGTGTGTTAGATCTTAGTAGTCCGCCTGCCGGGTCCCACTGGAATCTCTCTCTATTTCGTGTTTGAAACAAACTCTAATAATAACGACAAGATCTATAGCCTCATTTCCTAGTTCCTACTTCTCTTCCATATTTTTTCCCCTTCTTCTCCTACGATGCTCACCCCAGTGGAATCCTCCGTGGATTGGATGGATCCATCCTTTTGGATGGATTTCTTCACAGGAATGTTGAAACCATTGGCCGCGACGGCGGTGGTCTTGATGGCGGTGGCTCTCTCCTTCGTGCAAAAGCTTGGGCTCGAGGGGGAGATGATCTACTCCGTTGCCAGGTCCTTCCTCCAGCTCTCCGTGGTTGGGTTCCTTCTCCAGTTTCTTTTTACTCAGAAGAACGTCGCATGGATCGTGCTTGTGTACCTTTTCATGGTATGTGTTTTTTTTTTGGGTGTGAAAATTTTGGATTTTTATTGGTGAATTTGGGTGGAAAAGCGAGTTTTCTTTTATGGGTAATTGGAGTTTTGAGGTTATGAAATAGAGGAAGAATTCAGATTGTTAGGAAAACAGCTTACCTTATATTCGGGGGGAAAAAAAGGCATATTTGAATGGAATAAATTAAGCGAAGGCTCTTGAAGCATTTAAAGGAATCTTGAACGAGCCAACCGAAATTAAATGGGATTCTGCCCGGGCTCAACCTGGTTTTGGTCGGGTAGTCACCATTTATCTTCGATAGCCAAGGCCCAAGAGATACAAGTGGGAAGGGAGGGTCGCCATGGGAGATGACCGTATCTCACCGGGGTCCGGGGGAAAGTGATTAGAGGGCTGCCGCTCTCCGCAGGGGACAATGGCGGCAGAACTCGTAGCTCAAACCAACATTAAATTCACCAGCCACCAGTGGCCAAAAAAAGGTCCAAGCCATGACTCACCATTCCAGCAAGCTTCCCGACCTCAAAGGTCGCCAGTCGGAGCCCGCTGCCGGCAATGTAGACATCTCTACAAGAGGGGAGAGGAAGCTTGTGGCGCTTGGGTCAAAGTCGACGCACGCCTGCGGAGAGGAACACTTGGGTGTTAAGAGGGGTAAAGGGGCGGAAGCGTGTAGACTTCTTCCTCACCATTCTTTCATCCCGTGTTTTAATGTTTAAATATTCTTATCTGATCTATCATATAAAACTAAAACAATATTATCCACCTTTTGTCTGGACACATATTTGAAGTCAATCCTTCAAGACATGTGAGATGGACGTTGTACACCTTTAGCGCCATCACACTCATAGTGATGTCTGCATTGCAGACTATTTGTTGAGGGCTTGGGACCCATCTTGCGCACTTCAAGCGTTTCACTCTCTCCAAAAGAATCATCAGATTGTCTGACTTCATCATAATCCCTTTATTTTTTGTTTCAATTCGTCTCCACCCCGGTAGATTGCAGAGTATTTGTTGAGGGCTTGGGACCCATCTGATCCTTTCACCCATCCCAGACCATTTTATCTAGTTTGAGAAGGGAGATGGCCTACGTGAATAACGCTCTCCATTGCACATGCAACCTGAGCTTTGTCGGTTTCGGGAAAGGTGGAATAACCCATCTTGCTTACTGTAATTGCTTGGAGAAGAGACGATGCATTCAATAATCGAAGAGCAATTGTGTAGACTAATTATAATATATATATATATTTTACACAAGTCACTTTATAATCTTGCCCCTAGTGAAAAATGGTGGCTCCAGAGGAAGCTTCTCACCAGGTTCCTTGTTCTTGATCTTTTTCAATTCTCGCCAAACTCGTCGGCATGGGGTTTTTCTTGCTTTGTGTAAAAATCAATCTGTTGTAATTCTTGGCCTTGAAGTTGTCTGTTATACCATGTGAGATGGCAATTGTGTTTTGTAAATATTTGTCATCCTATATGATCTTGTTCTGAATTCAATGTGATGATGTTTTTCATGTTTTTTTTTCTTTATATTGAATATAGTTTCTTTATATTGAATTCCTGAGGCTGTCTGTATTAGTAATCCTCTATGATGACATTTTTTTTATCGCTGTCTTTCTGTTTTCGGATGGAAGATATCATGATTTTGTTACGTGAATCTGCTGATCACTGAAGTGCGCTAGCTCCACACCTACACTCATGCAGGTAACTCTTGCTGGATATACAGCAGGTCAGCGTGCGAAACACGTGCCTCGCGGCAAGTCCTTTGCTGCCGTATCCATTTTGGTAGGCAGTGGAGTGGCCATGTTCTTGCTCGTCATTCTGAAGATTTTTCCCTTCACTCCGAGATACATCATTCCAGTTTCCGGCATGGTGGTCGGTGATGCAATGACGGTTACCGGAGTTGCCATGAAAAACTTCCGAGAGAATGTCAAAAACCAAAAGAATCTGGTTCGATCCACTCAACTTGCTGCATTGATACTAGCAGAAAATAGTAGTGATAAACTTATGGCCCTAGTTTCTGAATCGATCGATGCTGTTTATTTGTTTTAAAAACAAAATTAAAGGTGGAAACAGCGCTGGCTCTCGGTGCAACACCACGTCAAGCGATGCTTCAGCAGGTGAAGAGGTCTCTCATCCTTGCCCTGTCACCAGTTATGGACAAAGCCAAGGCTCGGGGGTTAATTTCTCTTCCAGGTACGATGACTGGGCTCATAATGGGAGGCGTATCGCCCTTGGAAGCTGTTCAATTGCAGATTGTTGTGTTGAACGTTCGTCTCGGAGCATCAGTAATCAGCAGCATCCTGGCAGTTTATCTATGTTGGCCTGCTTTCTTCACCAAAGCTTACCAACTTGATTACAAAGTCTTCTCGAGTGATTAAAATTATATTCTCTTCAGACATCTCGTACTATCACACCTACGGGCCAATTATGTTGTGATTAACATAAAGCACGCCTAATTATGCATTAGCTTTTCTTCCTTCAAGAAATGGTGTATTGAATAGTAAGATCGAAATGTTTTGTTTCCTTTTTTTTTCTTTTAAGAAAAAGATGAAGAATGTCAATAATGGTTTCGCTGTTAGCCCTCAAAACAAAATATTGAGAGAGCCATATTCCTATTAGATGTCCAATTTACTTAACTAGCTCAAAATAGAGCTAATTATTGAGCTCAACCTGTAGGCTCAACACGAACAGTCGCTTAAGTTGGTGATGGGCAGTATGGGCTAGTATGGCCTAGCTCAAAAACCTGACCCACTATGCCTACGGCAGGGTCCGTTACACCAACTTATTTTTATAGTTTTTTAATCCCATATTAAATATTTCATTATATATCTATGTTTTTATAAAAGTTAACTAAAATATTGACCTAATAAGATATAATTTTTTCAAGAGTTTATAGATAATAATGAGCTATAATATAATATTCTAGACCGATGTAAACTGGGTCAGGCCCAGTGACTGATGATGAGCCGGACTTTGATCAAATACTTAGAAAGACCGGTTCGGAACCTTACGGTCCTCCCACCTCTACTGCAAAAAAAAGAAGCTAATCTCCATCGTTCTTCGTTGCGTGTATATGCACTCGATGCACATGATAAGAGAAAAAGATTATGAATTATGGCCAATCATGATTCGCCAATACCTGGATGTAGTAAGTTCGTACAGCCAAGTCAAGTGCCTCTTGTCCTTTCCTCATTGCCATCTTCTCAGAATAAAAGAAACTCCAGGTAATGGATACGTGGGGGTCCCGTTCACCTGGTGCAACAACCGGGCTGGGGCCAACCGCATCTGGGTCCGACTTGACCGGATGCTAGCAAACCCTAGATGGGTGGGAGAACACCCTTACTGCAAGGTGTTCCATCTGGACAGATTGGCCTCTGACCACGCGCCCTTGCTTCTTATGGTGCAGATTAGCCCCGAAAAAGTAATGCGCCCGTTTCGATTTGAGATGATTTGGCTAGAATATGAAAGCTGCAGAAGCGTGGTCGAACGGGTGTGGAGACAAGTAGGCCGAACCAACCCCATGCACGACTTCATGCACAGATCTGCAGGCTACAAGGGGAGCTTAGACGATGGGCTAAGCATGAAGTGGGAAACTTGGAACTTCAGTTCAAATGCACCTATGGGGAAATAATGGAGATGGAGTAGCGAGATGGTAAGGGTCAATTAGGAGAGGAGGACCTGCCCTTGCTGAGAAGCCTTTACAACTGGAAAGCTGCTCTGAGTAGGCAGCTAAACCTAAAATGGCTGCAGAGGTCGCGTCAACGCTAGGTTAATGATGGCGACCGAAACACTAGATACTTCGATCCCTCGGCAACAATTAGGAGGCATCGTAACCGGATTCCCAGAGTGCTCGACTCCAATGGCAACTGGGTGCAAGAGCAGGAGGGTGTCGGCAGGCTGTTCTCGGAATTCTATAAGAATCTGTGGGGATCGGAGGTCAACACCTCTCACTCTACGACAAATTGGCCTGAGTTACCACAACTGTCCGTGGAAGATGCCCAGCAGCTAGAAGCCCCTGTGTCCCGTGAAGAGATAAAGGCTGCTCTGTGGAGTCTCCCCTGCGGGAAAGCCCTAGGGCCAGAAGGCTTGCAAGCGGAGGTGTACATCTAGTTTTGGGAAGCCATGGGTGAAAGCCTGGTTCAGGCGATAAATCATTTCTTCACATCCGCCTCCCTACCCAACCGGTGGGGGCAGACCTTCATCACTCTCATCCCAAAAAAAGATCACCCCACCCGGGTGCAAGAGTATAGACCTATATCTCTCTGCAATGTGGCCTATAAGATTATTGCCAAAATTCTCATCGGTCGTCTTAAGCCACTACTCCCGCAGCTGGTGGGGCCGGAGCAGGCAGCGTTTGTGGCAGGGTGGAGCATTGTCGATAACACACTTGCGGCTCAAGAAGTGGCGCACTCGATGTGCTTGGATAGGCGATCCACACCGGTGATAATGGCAAATCTGGATATGGAAAAGGCCTACGACAGGGTGAGATGGGAGGCTGTTATGGATACCCTCTTGCGTGTGGGCTTCTCGACATCGTGGCGAAAGTGGATATGGGCATGTATCTCATCGCCTCGATACGCTATCCTGATCAACGGCAAGTTGTCTGAATGGATCTGACTGCATAGAGGACTCAAGCAAGGAGATCCCTTATCTCCTTACTTATTCATCTTGGTGTCTCAGATTCTGTCCGGATTAATCAACCGGAAGGTGAGCAATGGAGAGTTGAAAGCCTATAAAGTCAGAGACGTGCAGATTTCCCACTTACTATATGCAGATGACCTACTGATAACGGTTCAAGCTTCGCTGACCAATGCGAACTGCATTCTAGAATGCCTTAGCCACTACGAGGCCCTCTCCAATCAAAGAGTGAACTTCCATAAGTCCGCTCTGTACCTACCGACCTGGATGCTGCCTGTGCAGCAAGCTAAACTAAGTGATAGCCTCGGCTTTCAGATTGCAGCGCTACCTTTCGTCTACCTTGGGGTGATCATCTCGGGCAAACGAGTGAAGGTCAGGGAGCACCAATCTTTGGTTGAGCGGGTGGATAAGAAGCTGGCGAATTGGAAACGCGGTGTGCTGTCTACGGCTGGCCGTAGTACGCTCATCAATGCTACTCTCTTAGCAATTCTGACGTTCTGGCTCGGAAGTACCTGGCTACCAGACTCAGTCTTGGAGACTATAACCAAGAAGGCCAGATCTTTCCTTTGGGACAAAGCTAACGGGCGCGGAATGCACTTAGTCAGCTGGGAGACTGTCAGCAGACCAAAAGCTGAGGGTGGCTTGGAGATCAGAGACCTCTGGAGAGCAAGAACTGCGCACATAGGTAAGCTGGCGCTGAAGGTTCTGAACCAGGAGGAGGTGCCGTGGGTCAAACTGCTTACAGCTAAGTATGGACCTTTGAGCCCATGGAATCGATTTGAAGGGCAGAACGTCTCCTGGCTCTGGAGGTCGATCAATGGTGTGGCGAGAAGTCTGAAGCTGGGCTTCAAAAAATTGATTGGCAATGGGTGCACAACCAGTGTGGCAATAGAACCTTGGCTCTCACCGGTCCCATGGAGTAGACAACCCAGGATAATGAGTGCCAAGACTTCGGAAGAGACAACCAAGGTAGAGGAGCTGCTAGACCGGCGGAGGTGGGAAGAACGTCGAATTATTAGTGAGGCAGGAGAAGAGCTGGCTTTCGACAACCTGACTTTCCAAGCTGGGAGCCCCACCTCAGTCGACACGTGGATATGGTGGCCGCATTCGCAAGGCAAGCCATCAGTGAAGTCGATCTACTCCTTCCTCAGCCCAATAGCGGAGGACATCTGGCCAGGTTGGAAGGTGCTATGGAAACTCCAAGTAGCGCCTAGAGTCCGTACCTTTGTGTGGAAGCTTTCATGGAGAAGACTACCCACTAATGTGCTGATGGAGAAGGTTGGATTGAGATATGGGGCGCTGTGTGCATTATGCGAGCTCCACGACAAGATTATCACCCACCTTTTCTTCACATGTAGATACTGCCGCGAGTGCTGGGCTGAGCTCCAAAACAGCACGGGGAGGATGGCGCTTCAAGTGGACGAGAACTGGCTGACCTCTACTTGGCATGCAGACCAACATAAGGATATGGAAGTTAAGGCCAAAATTGCATCGACACTGTGGATGATTTGGAAACAGAGAAATGCCGTAACTTTCGGAGGAGGGAGGCTAAGCCCGAGGGTAATCGTCGGGAAGGCGCTAGCTATGGCCAGAGAATATGCAAAGCGCGAGGAGGCTCCTAAGGAAGCTACGACTAGGGGGCAAACCAAATGGGACGTCCCGGATAAGGGCTGGGTAAAGCTTAATACAGATGGGTGCTACGACGCAGCGGACATTCAAGGTGGTGTCGGAATGGTGCTGCGGGATGATGAGGGCAATATGCTGCAGCTCGCGTGGGAACCGTGTCCTAATATGGCAGCCATATACGCGGAAGCTTGGGCGGCGAGGTTTGGTCTCAAATTGGTGGACAAGGAGTGCCAGCTAATTCTAGAGACGGACTCCCGAGAGCTCGCCAATTTCCTTCGCAGTGAGTCGAGCCCTCCTTGGCGCATTAGAAATATGGTAGATGAATGTAAAACTCTGCTGAGAGAATGTAGAGGGTGGAGAGTTTCTAACGTGTATAGAGAAGCAAATAGAGTGGCGGACTGGGCAGCTAATCGTGGGAAGGTGGTTGGGTCCACTGTAAGTTTGGGTCTGGCGGATCCTGTCCCCTCAGACTTATGTAACATCTTAAGTGCGGAAACCCGGGTTAGCTAGCTAACCCGGGTTAAGCCAGCTGAATGAAGCTCCTTAATTTAAAAATCATTGCACTTTACTACTCTTGTTTCAAAAAAGAAAAAGAAAAAGAAAAAAAAAACACTCATCTTAAAAAGTAAAGAAACTCCGTCACGGCAGCATCTGCAAAGATTCCCGTTGACGTCGCCGGCCCCCACCCACCCACCCTAGCTACTATCAAATCACCTCCCCCGAGCCCCACCTAAATTGCCCAAACAGCCCAGCCGCCTCGATCTCTTGTCTACCATCTTCTTCTCCTCCAGTCTCGTGCGATGGTCTCTTGGCTGGAATACTTCGTGGGCCAGATGGATCCGTCCGACCCATCCTTTTGGACGGACTTCCTCAAAGGGATGCTGAAGCCATTAGCCGCGACGACGGTGGTCTTGGTGGCCGTGGCGCTCTCCTTCGCGCAAAAGCTTGGGCTCGAAAAGGAGATGGTCTACGCCATCGCCAGGGCCTTCCTCCAGCTCTCCGTGATCGGGTTCGTGCTGCAGTTTATCTTTACACAGAAGAACGTTGGTTGGATCCTCCTTGCTTACCTCTTCATGGTATGATTCTCTTTATTGCTCTTGTTGCATGAATTGGGTGAATTTGTTGGTAATTGGAGTTTTGGGGTCGATGGACTGATTTCCGACGTGCGCTGCTAGCTTCAATTAGCGAAAAAATAAATAAAAAAGAGGACTTTTTTCCGCATAGGAAACTAAGAAAAGAACAAAACTAAATGCTTCTGAAATGTAGGAATGTTTTTTCCCTCACCAGCATAGCAGGGTTGACTTCAATTTAGGATATCCCGTGTTGGGTTCATATGATATATTGATGCATTACACAAATTTAAGGTATCTTAATGCCTTGCTCTGCATTGCCTGCTCTTTGTTCCATAGATGGGCTAGCGTTTTCCATGATTTCATTCATTGGTGGCTCTCTTGCCCCAGGACTTGCCTTGAGACTAGTTTCACAATTTTGTTGTTTGATTTGCTACACTTGCAAAGTTAGGCACAAGGAATTCCTCTTTAACAAGAATTGATATTGGGGATAAAAATATTATCATACTCATCGTGTTGATTGTAAAAGAAGATTGATTCAACTCCAGAGGTTTCTCTTATTTGCTTTAGCATTTAGTTTCCTTTTTCTGTTAGCATGTATAATAACAATAGTAGAAAGTGATTATGATCTTTCCAGTTCGAGCTGAAGAGCATGACTTTATTAATCGGGAAGCGGCTGATCATTCGTGCAGGTGTCTGTTGCCGGATATACAGCCGGTCAGCGTGCAAAACATGTTCCTCGTGGAAAGTACATCGCCGGCGTATCCATTTTGGCTGGAACTGCATTGACCATGTTCTTGCTTATCATTCTGAATGTTTTCCCGTTCACTCCACGGTACATCATTCCTGTTGCCGGTATGATGGTTGGTAATGCAATGACGGTCACTGGAGTTACCATGAAAAAGCTCCGAGAAGATGTCAAGTTCCAAAAGAGCATGGTTAGTCGCAGCTCGCTGAGTAGATATTCAGATATACTGCCAGACAGTATTTGATAAGATTGATCAGAATGAAACTTACTAACATACAGTTAGTTGTCATGCATAAACAACATAGTACCAGAGAATGCTATGCCCATATCAATTTTCAGATCATTTGATGATTTCTTGAGGTTGTGCTTGGATAACCTCTGTAGTAACCTTATCCATTTCATCCTTAATCGGCACAACAATCTTATAGCATCTATTATGTAAAATGTTCATTAATTTGACCATCTTCTTTGTTATACCTAAGATTTCTTCTCTGTGTTCGAATAGGTGGAAACAGCGCTAGCCCTTGGTGCGACTCCACGTCGAGCGACACTTCAGCAGGTCAAGAGGTCTTTGGTCATTGCCCTGTCACCAGTCATAGACAATGCAAAGACTGTGGGGCTGATATCTCTTCCAGGTGCTATGACTGGGCTCATCATGGGAGGTGCATCACCCTTGGAAGCAATCCAATTGCAGATAGTTGTGATGAACATGCTTATTGGAGCTTCTACAGTCAGCAGCATTCTGTCAACCTACCTATGCTGGCCTGCTTTCTTCACCAAAGCTTACCAACTTGAATACAAAGTCTTCTCTAGCGATTAAAAACATCTTCTTCTCTTGTGAACATCTAGGCCTTCTTTTCTCATCCGTATCATTGTTGTTTGGTACTACGAGAAGTGAACTTACAAGTGTCAACATTTCTTTTGCTGTCCACTAGCTTCATAACGCATCGCATTTTCCTTTTGAGAATTGTTGCGTAAGGAATGGTGACTGACTTTAATGCTAGGTTTTGAAGAAGAAGAAGTAATAAGAGCTTCAGATTAAGGTACTTCTAATTGTTGTCCAAGAATGCAAAGCTATTTCTTGTTTAAAGCAATCCTACTCTTGATGGAATGAGTGTTTGTGATGCTAAATCCTCTTATATATATATATATATATATATATAGAGAGAGAGAGAGAGAGAGAGAGAGAGAGAGAGAGAGAGAGAGAGAGAGAGAGATGGTAAAATTGCTTGTTCCTATCAATATGTATTGTTCTTATTATAAGAATTTGGGAATTTCTTGCACAAGAAAAGAACAAATAAACCTTGGAAATAGTTGACAAATAAACATATTTAAAAAAAAAATCTTCTTAGTAAAAGGAATAAAAATGTCACCTAAAATTAATGGTGAAGCTTGGATTTCTTTCTTTCTAGCAAAGTATATTTTTTTTTACGAGGTTGCCATGCTTACATGCACTTAATTTTCACTACACACCTTGTAGTTTTCCTTTTAGACTATTTGGCCCTCCAACGTAACCCCTTTCATTCCACTACCGCCTTCTTTTACTTCGTCTTCCCCAAATCTTTCGTTCTTGTCGACGACTCACTTCTTTTGCCCTAATCGGTATGCGGAGGCCACGATTTCCTCGTCTCCTCTTCCTCTTCTCTTTCGCGCTCCTCAGCTCAATTCCTGGTAATAAGATCTAATTCCTGCGCGCTATTGTTCTTCTCGTTATATCTCTCAATCATTTTGACCTAGTTTTTGGATTTATATTGTTTCTGAAAACGAACTCGATCGATTGGTTCCATCAAGGATTAGGACCGGAAGATTTGGGATTCAAGTGACCGCAAACTTGGGTGCAGAGGTGCCTTTCCGGTTTTGTTTTGTTGTTTTTGTCGTGGACCAAGAATTTTTGGGAGCTGGGGCTTGCTGCTAGGTTCAAGAGTTCTTCTTCATGCACTTTGTTTTGTAAGTCTATGAAAGAGAGGATCTTGGATGTGGATGTATCTATTGGGGTCAAGAATGGATAGACTCGGTAGAAATGGAGCTCTTGAGTATCGTGCATCTATACTCGATAGGAACTCGGAATAGAGAGAAGATAATTTTAGAGGCATTCAGTTTTTCGAGGTGTAGGATAAAGGAATATCTTTTCCTTAATTAGATCATCAGCTTAGCTCTATTAAACAACGCAAAACAACCAGTCCCCTAATTCTGTAATTATTTTCAGATTGGTTGGAAATGTTCCTGATAACAAGTAATTGATATGTTTTGAGTTCATATGATGTTGGACAAATTGAATAGATATGCAAGTGACTACGACATCATGGTGCACTAAAGTCAGTTCTATTCTGCCTGTTAGGTAGAAGAACTCTTGTCCGAGAGTTCTTAAGGAGAAACTAATTATTGTGGTCATGATGCATCAAATTGACTTAGTTATGGTTTCAGCTTGCTTATTCAACACATCCAAGCACCTTTGTAGTTGATGATAGTATAACCCCTGTTTCTTAATTAGATACACATAATCTACTAGTGTCTTGTCAGGGAGTATAGATTTTACAAGCACAACTTAAAACATGCATGCTCTCATGACTTAAGTTCCATTTCTTGGTCTCAGTTGCAAATCGCAGTTCTATTTTGAAGTCCAGTAGACACATATGGGTTGCCTCAACTGACTTCTTAAAAGACTATTGAATTAACTAAAAGATGATTGAAAACTTATCCTTTAGGACTAGTCTTAAAGTATTCAAGGAAATCACAGTAGTAAAACATATTTCATATGTTGCATATTCACTGTATCATTTATGAAGGTTCGTAAATGCCTCTCTTATTTAATCCTCTTGTTAGATGTCCTGAGCATTATCTGATAATCTTTCTTTGCAGGTATTCTCTCAACAAGGTTTGTTACTCTTGGTTCAATAGAACTATTCAACACTCATGAATGGCTACCTTCGAAACCAACCATCTACTTCCATTGTAAAGGGGAGAACAAGACGATATTGCCTGATGTAAGGGAAACAAACCTTTTATATGTCTTCAAAGGTGAAGAATCCTGGCAGGTGAGTTGGCATAGGATGCTGCAGATAGCTCAATGTATGGACTGTCTACTTAGTTTGAGTTAGAAATTGAATACATATTATCTACTTAAATGTAAGGTTTCTTTCTTTTGAGTGAAAAATTGAATGCATTTTGTTTTCTTGATTGTAGAGTTTCTTTCTTTCCAAATATGAATTTTCAAAAAATAGCCTTCCCTTCAAATAAACACCATTGATTTGCCGATTAACTGTTTCTTGCCGAGTAATGCATCATGACGACTATTACAAATAGACTATCATTTGCATATGCATATACACATAAAGAATGTTTCTCTGCAATAAATAGTTATGAAAATATACTTTTTGCAGCCATTGACAGAGCTTCCAGATAAGAAATGCAAGCGATGTGGTTTCTATGAAAAGGATATTCTGAATGATGATGTTTATGATGAGTGGGAGCTGTGTTCTGATGAATTTGTTGGTGGAGAGTCTATCCATTTCAAGGACAATGAATTCAATGCCACATTTATATGCGCTGAATGTGCAGCTTCGTCTGGTGAGATGCTTTTTCATGTTATTTTTTCCCCAGCAACCAGCTTAATAAATTTTAGATTGAACAAATTTCTCAGATTGAGTATAATCAAGTTTAGATTCTTTTGTATATGTCGAGCTACTGACTCCAGGCAGGTATAATCTTGTTGCTAATATTTCATGGTCTTTAACAGGTTCAACTCATTCTTCTATCTCTGACACTAAGAATAATAGGAAGAAATCTAATGTGGTTCTACTGATAATCATATGCCTTCTGGCTTCTGCCCTGACTGTTCTCGGAGGTGTGGCCGTGTATAGATACTGGCAGAAGAGAAAGAGAGAACAGGATCAGATGCGGTTTCTGAAACTTTTCGAAGAAGGCGATGACATTGAAGATGAACTGGGTCTTGGAATATAGGAAAACGAAAATCACAGGATTTATTCTACTGACACCATATGCAAGACCTGTACATAGATTTCAAGATTACCAATTTTCTTTTTCCAACGCTTGAAATGTAGAACAGCAGAGTGTATTTGATGAAATATAGTGCTTTTATATGTGTCAGTATAAGCTTCTTCACAAGCAAGTCTTGGAATATGTTTATAATGTTGATCGCTAGTAAATTATATGGTTCAGGCTTGCTAACACACTGCACAGGTTGCGGTGTTTCACTATCTTCTGTTTTGTGTTCTAATCGAATTTGGCAGCGAGCAGTTTTCTACATTTCATGATCTTTAGCATCATCTATGAATGCCTATAAGCTGATATATTAGTATGAATTCTTTTAGGGGAAATTAGTGTGAATTACGAGGAACGGATACAGGAACAGCAAGACTGAGGGAAAAAATGTCTATGGACCTTTATCCAAAAAAAGGGAAAAAATTTTCTTTATTAACATTTATTTGTGAAGCGCTTCACCACAAACAGTAGGGAGCATTAAAAAAATAATATTATATATATATATATATAGAAGTACTCCACAAAGGATGATTACTGTAATTGAGAAGCAAATATTAAGCCCTGGTAGCTATCAAAGTTCTTTCCGCAAAAAAACCAAGAACAAAATCCTTGCCATTTCAGTTGATTCAACAACCAAACAACCGAAACAAGCTATTAAAAATTGCCCTCACATCATCACCTAGCCTCTCAATAATGACTAAGATGACAATAACTAGGAGCTGGAGCAATATAACAAAATAGCAACAGTTTGCAAGCAATCCGGAGAACTAAAATTTATCATAAAACTTTGCAGAATACTGTCATTATCCACCTACATAAACCATACAACACCAAAGTATAAATAGATGATAGGCTCTTAGCAGAGCGATAACAGAAGTAAAACATAACTTGGGCAGACGCCTCCACAACAGTCACTGGAAGTTTTACTGCTACTATAGAGAAAGCTTTATTGGCCTGAGCATATCAGGCACAACGATTACTTCCACTTCTTGAACTTGCCTCCAAACATACCATGCTTCCCATGCTTATGCTTGCCAAACTTACCATGCTTGAACTTGCCATGCTTCATCTTGCCATGTTGACCATAGCCTTGGCCCTGGCCATGGCCATAGTAGGATCCATATCCAGGACTCTGGCCATGGCCAACTCCATATCCAGGATTATGCGAACCATGGGCCATGTGGTGCCCCCCAAAAGCAGCTGCTGCTGCAGCTGCACCTCCAGCTAGCAGAGATCCCATGTGAGATCCATGCCCTGCATCATAAGAACACATCAACAATGGGCAGATGATATGTCCAAGTTCTTTTGATACGATACTAATTCAAATGATGTAATAGTAGAAAACTAGAAATGATACTGAAAAGCACCTTGTGGAGGACATAGAATTTGATATGGTGGAAACAAATGAATTTATTTAAGAGAGCATATAAGCTCATATGAATAATAGGAATCGAGCGATGATGCATACCCTGGTGCTGCGGAGCAGATGAACCGGGATAAGCTGCTGGTGGATAACCCTGTGGTGGATACCCCTGTGGAGGGTATGCCCCAGGTGCAGGGTAAGCCTGTGGAGGGTACCCTGGCGCTTGGGGATATCCTTGTGGGGCGTATCCTTGCTGCTGATATCCATGTGGATATCCATGCCCAAATCCTTTCTCACTGCTTTCTTTGCCGCCATGCTTATCCTTTCCACCTCCCATTTTCTTCACAGACTACACAAATAAGAAAGCAAAGAACATTAATTACTAAAGAATCCTGAAAATAGCTGACAACAAAACTATAGTTTGGAAATCAAGACCATCAAAACTCTTTTGTGGGTACTAATAAATTAGCTGCAACAAAACGTTAGAAGACCGCATCAACCCTATACTCCTATGTCCCATCTCCGCCCGTCTTCCTATAGAACCTACGGTCACAATGTTTGATCTTTCCATTACCAGCAAGAAGCATCTTATAGACACACAACAGAGATTGAACACTGTGGATAAAGTTTCAGTATGAGGTTCTTGGTTTGATCTAAATCTTGTAATTCTCACATTTCCAGTCCAAGCGCAAGCAGCCAAATTCAAGATTGGCAACTTTCATATCATCCTCTGCTTCCACTACTTCAAAGGTCAAAAACATTAGAAGGTGGCAAAAAAATGTCATCAATCTTTTGTAATACTTTGTGGAGAAGAGTGTTGATCATCTATATGACTCCATCTATCATCTAAAGCGAGGATTGAAATTTTTTAGAAAATTATAACCTTTAAATACATGCAATTAACATAATCATATGGATGACGACCACATACGAAACAAGTCTAGGTCTGAATTGAGCGCAAAAACCCACCAAAACTCCATTTCCTGCAAGCAAAGCGTGAAAAAAAAACCCCCCAAAAATGGTAGAAATATTAATCAACCGAGCGATATCAACCAACACGAAGTGAACGGATTAAATTTTGAACCAACCATCAAAATAATTACCAAAGAAATAGAACTATTAGAAGGAAAAAGGAGTTACCTCAGGAAAAAAAAACCAAGAGATCCACTGGACCCGGTTAGAGAGAGAGCTGCCATTTTATAGGTTTTCTCCACGTGTCGTTCGGACACTAAGCCGACCTAACAAGCAGACCACGTTTCGCGACTCGCATGCGTGGCATCCGCTCTGTTTCGCAGCTGTGGGCGAGAATAATTTCTGACGGCAGGTGCTTATTTGGAGTTCTTTTGCTTCGTGAACAATTTGGTCTAATGTCTGGGATCCGGTGCAGGTAGAGGCGGTTTCCGGAGTACAACCGCAAAGGTGAGATTCTCGAAATGCGCCACGTCTTCTGCTTTTTGATCTGCATCACATTCCCATTGGGGAGAATGTCAACTTTGGCATCTCAATTATTCTCAGGACAAAAGAAAAAGTTTATTCTCAAAGAGTATAATTTTGATTACATATCTGCCTGTAGATAAGATTTATAAAAATTCCCTTTCTTTTTCTTTCTGCTATGTTACACTTTTCACTCACTCTTGGCTCGATATTATCACATTAGTCCGGCAAGAATAGAAGCATACAATTCGCCTCCTAAACTATCAAAATATCACCACCTATAGAATTGAAGAGTGTACTTTGGAAGTTGAAGTGCCCTATAAAGATCATTGTGATTTATATCTTATGCTTAATTTGATGTGTATCGCAAATTGAAGCAATTTATAATGCAAATTATCACTTACAATCACATCCACATGCTCTACTCTACAAATACCTCAGAAGCTAATTACATGACTATAAAATCATTATACAACAAGCCCATCCTTCATACTTCATAGATAATTACAATTGAAGCTGTGAAATGTACCAATTAGCAAAACAGTTAATATGAACCCAGATGTTGTTTACTGAAGCCAAGACCTGCTAATTAAACCAGATGGAATCACTATAAATGGAGTGCATCCACCTGATCCACTACCATGTAAAAGGATTTGGAGCTACTGTCCATCAACTACATCTGAGGCACTGTATGTATGTTAATCTGTTTGACAAATTTGAAGTTATTTCATAAGAACAATAAGTCAAGAATAAGTAAAGCTATTAGAGAAAGAAATACCTAGTCAAATTTAGCAGATCTCAGATCACTGTACTGTTTCTGAAGTGCTGGATTAATGCAGGAAAACAATGATGATTTTTTCGGTTTGTTGCCAAAAAGAAACGACCGAAGTGGTATTCTGGTCCTGGTTGGAGAATGCTTGAAGTTCTGGTACTGGCTGCTTTTAGATCCAGAAAGTTTGGAATTCTGATGCAACTTCGACAAGGCCTTCTCTATCTCAGATTCAAGTCCCCTTACATGATCTAGTCCTGCCTGCAGTTCATCTGCTACTTTGCTATTCTCCTGTTGCATGTGCAGCACCTCACCTTGAAACTTTGCTGCCTGATGTGAAGTAAATTTTGTTCCGTTGTCTGAACTCTTGCGTAAAGCTTCTGTTATTCCATCTTGGATGCTGCAAAGTGATGAAAATCTTGACTGAAGTTCTCCCCTAAACAATGCATTCTGCTCTAACCATATGCAGATTTGGGTCTTGAGAGCTCTTAGCCTTCTTTCGACCGGTTCAGAATCATGTTTCAACAGCAGATCGGTCGAAGCACGGTTACTGAGCTCTTGTGTCTTTTCATCTTTCAGCTTCTCAATTTCAGTTCGCAGCTCTTGATACTTGGCTTTGAATTCTTGCACTTGATTGAAAGATGTGCTAAACCTTAACCAAAATTCCAAATTTTCATCTAAGAGTGTGTCAATGTCGCTTCTGAACTTCTGTTCGATGGGTGATGCATTTAATGTTTCATCGAAGAAATGTAACTTGCTGTCTTCAGCATGGGGTTTTTCTCTGCTTGCAAGATCATTTGACGTATCTGCTTTTCTAGGGGATGCAGAATTAGGATCTTTAGAATTTCCAGAGCTACAAGGTTCTGAACTTTCTGTTATCAATACTGGGAGGAAGGTAATGCTCTGAGTCTTGCACTGACCATTTTTTGAGGCTTCAATTTCTCCAGAAGTTATATCTGCACTGAAAGTTGAAGTGCTAAAGATTTGTCGCAGTGACCGAATCTCGTCATCTTTGATGGCATTTGCATTCCTTAGTTCTTTTATCAGTTCTTCTGTCTCATGAAGACGCTCTTGATTTTTCTGCTCAACTTCAATTAGCCTTTTCTTTGTTTTCTTGTAGTTTCGAAGTATTGATGTATATTCAGTTAGTAATAGTTTTTCTCTACCTTCCAGTCCATTTAAAAGTAATTGCTGCAAGTTTAAAATGACTTCTTGGTCTCCAAGACTTTTCTCTTCTTCACTAATAGGAGAAATGTGTTCCCTTGCTAGGGATTCTTTTTGGACGCAATTTTCTCCATGCTTTAAGTCCAGGATATTTTCTGAACCACAAAGGGTTATGTGATCACTTGCTTGAGGCAAATCTTTTTCTGTGAATTCGTCTCCCTCTTTTGAGTCCTGGATATTTCCTGAACCACTTGGAGGAAGGGAATCAGCATCTTGTGGTGGATTTATTTCTTTGAACTTTTCTCCTCCTTTCAATTCCTCATTACTATCTAAGCCAACATACAGAGTGTACTGACCTGTTTGTGATGAGTCTCTATCTTTGAGTTTATCTTTCTGTATACTGAATTCATGGGCCTTTTCTAAATCACCTGCGATCTGAGAACCCGTATTTGATTGAATACATCCGCTAGAGATAGGAACAGGTTCTTGAATCTGATAAATCCCCTCTTCAACCAATTTTTCTTCCGTATCGTATACTTTTGCAAGTATTGATTGATCACAATCAGTAGGTGGTCCCAAGTTACAAGTTGCAGCTTCTTCCTCTACAAAGATGACCTGGCCCTCATGATCACTAGACTGCAAATTTTCCGCAATATCACTGAGGTTATTAAAAACTTCAGTAAAATTCGAGAAGAGAGTATTTTCTTCGTCTTGGACAGTTTTCGCGAGAGTCTGTGCTCTACTCAACTCCTCTTCTGCTTGCTTGAGTCTGTCATTCACATCATCTGAGTCATTAATAAGAAACATCTTCTCTTCTTCCAAGTTCTGTAGGCATTCTTCAAGCTTACTGTTTTCTAGACTTAAGTTATTGATTTGTGCAGTCTGCGATGAAACTGTCAGCTCTAAGTTTATAACTTTGTTCACAAGTTTGTCGATTTTCTCGGCAAGCTCCTCCACAGAGGAATCAGAATTCATTTCAAGGTGCTCTTTTACCTTCTCACATATTAGTTGCATCTCAAATTTCTCATGTTTCAGAGAGTAATCTTCTTCCTTCATGTCTGCAATGATTGAGTCTGTTCCTGTAATTCCATCAGAAATATCTGCAAATTCCATTGACTGACCACACTCACCCTTGAGAGCCTTCAGCTTTTCTCTAGAAGAACTAATTCTGGCCGACTCCATCCTTGCAAGCATGATTGATTTCTTTTGCTGCTCCTGGAAGCTAATGATGGCATCTTCACAAGATTTAAGGGCTGTTGCTGTCATCAAAGCGCGGGCCTCATCATCTTCAATGACTGCACTAGCATTGAACTCATCTTGATAGTAACAAACTTCCTCTTGCATATCAATGATCTGCTTTTCAATATCCCAATACTTTGCGATGCCACTCTCATATGAACTTTTCACAAATTCTTTCTCAGTCTGCAGAACCAGGATAGCCTTCTGAAGCCTATTTATTTCTTCTTGTGCACTCTCTTTGCTCAGCTGCGGAGCACTAGTCCGATGTTGTTGTGCCTTCTCTACAGATGAACTGCTCTCTCCTTTTCTCTTCATTAAGCTCTCCACAGTCCGCTTGTCAACTTTACTCGAATGAATCGGCATAATTGCTTTAGGAAAATTGTCATCTTCCTCCTCTAGCATTGCATACTGAACTTGTTCAGGAAACGCAACCGCGATGGTGTGGTTAGCCTTGTGTAGCTCTCCCGATATATGATCATACCTTTCGGCGAGCGCTCTATATGCCCTATAAGCCTCTTCCACAGAACTTATCACCTCCGGTCGCCTTTTGTAGTACATCTCTGCTCTCTTAGAAAATGAATCAGCTTCCTCTCCGAGAAGCTCGAGCATATGGTTAACCCTTTCTTCCATTTCTGCATGCATAGAATTTTGTTATCCATGTAAATGGATTCTCTAAACGAAATAAAACAAACTAATCAAACGAATAGTGGATATATATATATATATATACATGAAACCCTAAATTAGAGGCTACCAGTAATAAAAGGCAAATTCTAAATGCAGAGATGCAATGAGGATCAATTTAGATAGTAATAAGTAATTAATGATTCCCAATGCGAAATATTACTCTTCCTATACACAAAATTGCTAAAATGTCTACATTTCAACGGCAAAATATATCCTTCTTCCCTTCTTGTAGAAGAAGAATAAGTGCAAATCTAAGAGATCATCAAGACACATGAAGGATTTGGAATTAGGCTCACCTTGTAGATCGCTGTCGAGCCATTTCGATTGCTTCGTTCGAATGTGGCTCGCCCACCACCACGAGTACGCATTGCTCGCAGCTCTCTGCAACATATCTCCTCTGTGATCTAATCCTAGTTTCTCTGTGAAGAATAAACTACGAGAGAGAGGAGAGGAAGAAGGTGGTGGCCATGGTGGGATATGATCGAGCTCTTGGTTCGAGAAACGAAATCGATTTCTTTCTCGCGGCTTTGCTGGTATTGCGAAGAAGAAAAGAGGTGGGAAATGGAGTGGTGCAGTGCACGTAGAAGTGTGGGATTTGGAGGTTAAAGCCGTTAAGGGTTTTGGGCTGGGCTTTTTGCTAGCTGGGCTTGGATTTCTTTTCTTTACCTTTTCCTTTTGTTATAAAAAATTTATGGTTTACACCCCATATTTTTAATATTTATAAAATGGAGCTCTCCATTTCACCAAATATGTACGGAAAATCTCCTGATTAGATTAACACTAATCCCGTTTGAGTATATAGAAATATTTTATAAACTGACCTATTATTTTCCAAACTGTCAAAATAATAATAATAATAATAATAATAATGCTTCTATCTTCTTCTTTTTTTAGGCACAATGGGTTTCCTATTTTTCTACAACTGGCCTCAAATCTCAAATAAAGAGAAGTAACTTGAAAGCGAGCTATCCTCCAATATTATATCCCTTCTAGTCTCCTAGCTTAAGTAAGATTTTTTAGATGAGATATTTTAGTAAGGGTATTTTGGTTGAGTTAAATATCTTGGGTTGGATAAGAGTATTTTGGTAATTTTTATTTAAGTT
This sequence comes from Typha latifolia, assembly GCF_019914945.1. Lineage (NCBI taxonomy): Eukaryota > Viridiplantae > Streptophyta > Magnoliopsida > Poales > Typhaceae > Typha > Typha latifolia. The sequence continues at coordinate 783,851 of NC_133087.1, read as the reverse complement.
TAGTTACAAAGAATTAACAGTATAGGGTGTTTTTAAACGGAGGATTTGATTTATAAAAATTGAAAATATATAGTGTGTAAACCCCAATAGTTAAAAGAGCAGATCATTAAATATAATTTTACCTAAAACTTTTGATATGATGGGTTTATGGTTGGATTAGACAGTGATCAGACCTATAACAGTGACAAATTGTACATGAATTGATTACAGGATAAATTATTATCCGGGCCCTGCCCTTGATCTATAATCTCATGCCACCTGAAGAACATTATATAAACATAGTTGATGAGATTTGGTGAAACTAAACATTAATTGACCACCACCTTTGTAATATAAAATCTTGTACAAATATGAGCTGACAATTCTGAAGAGAAGTCTGAATCTTTACCAAGATACGACAGTAACTCTTACTGATTACCCTAATCCCACTTGGCCAAACAAATGATAAGACTTCTAGTTAGGGTCATCCAGAGGTACGAGAGAAAGACAGGGCCCAATCTTTTGTCAAGATTAGGTGGTTTCTTGTTGGAAAACAAATGGTCGTAAGGTAGTTACATGGACCATCACGGTTGCCCGATAGCTGGGTGATGAGGTGACTGCATACCCACCCAGAAATTTTTGCCTCAAAGGATACCTCTAATAAGTTCATTCTATGAGCCTCCCAAAAAGTCTCCTTCTTATCTTTCAATTTTCCCCCATATTTCTTTTATGAACAGCGAGTTTGGTGCTCTGATGGTGACCCAAAAGTATATGATTCATTACGTGGATCCCATGCAGACGGGGGACGTGGCAGCAAGCCATTAGGTGCTAAAGCTGGAGATTTGCATGTCTCCGTTACGTGACGCGTATAGGCCAAACGTATCATACGATTCGTGATTTACTAATGAACTTGCGATTAATTAGCGGCTTCTTCGTTACAATACATTCAATATGGCATAAAAGAACAAACTATAAGACATAACTTTGTATGTAAACTTACAAATTGACCGTTTTAATTTCTTTTTTTTTTCTTTTGAAAAAGAAAACATCTCTCCGGTTGATTGATTGGTTCTACTTCCTCTTGTTCTTGCTCCCCAGTAGAAGCGTAACGTAGAAAAGTATCCGAAAGAAGAAGCCCCACGCCACCGTAACCCAGAGGCAGCTCCACTTGCTGAGATCGGTAATCGCCTGCTGCGTTAAAAATTCCGGGCCCGTCGTGATGCATGTCGTGCTGTTGAGGCCCGTCTTAATGGTCGAGCTCATGACCTTGAGCAACTCGACCTTCTTGGCCGCCGCCAAGCTCTCCAACGGGGTGTTGTCGAACATCTGCACGCCTCTCACAAAGCAGCGAGTGGGATCGCTGAACTCGTTCTGGAGCACTGCCTCGTAGGGGTACTTGACGAGGGAGAGGTAGTGGAACCAGATCCAGTAGTCAGGGATCCTGTCCCGATTGATGAAGAAGCCGCAGAAGAGCAAGAAGTAGGCGAGGATGGCGACGACGACGGTGTAGCCGAGCATCACGTGCGGCACCACGCCGGAGAGGAAGGTGACGAAGCCGCTCCCAGCCCAGAACGAGGCGAGGACGACGAGGGTGAAGAACACGAATCCCGAGGCGCCGCCGGATAGCCCGACGGCGAAAAATGTGATGAGGCCGAAGGCGAGGGAGAGGAAGACGAGCGGGGGGAAGCCGACGATAGTGTGGGATAGGACGTAAGAGATGCGCCTATAGGCGTTGTGTGCGGTCTCCCGCATAAAGATGTAGCGCTCCTGGAGGAAGACGGGGAGGGCGTCTGCGCACGTGTAGAACATGGTCGACATGGCGATGGCGAAGAAACCGAGGCGCTCCTGGATGCCTTTCGGGGAGTCGTCGAGACGCCAGAAGATGGTGGCGAGGATGAAGCCGGTGATCATAACAGTGCCGAGCCGCATGATGTAGAGCTCGGGCATCCGCCGCGTGTTGGTGAACGACCGGCGGGTGAGCACACCCATCTCCACCCAGAATGAGTTGGCGTAGCTGGGGAGCGCCGACGTGGCGGAGGTCACCAGCTTCCCGCGCGAGATGCTCGCAGTGATTGCCTCCTTGAAACCCACCTCGGGATCCCCGCGCGGGTCCCGAGGCTGCTTTGCCTGCCACTTGGAGTTGGACATGACAAGGGCGTGGGCCCCCTCGGGGGATGACTCGAGCTCGCGGATGAGGTCGAGGGCGAACTCGGTCGGGTTCTCGTTGACGGGTACGGGCCGGCCGAACTCGCTGAGGAAAGGGGAGAGGCCGCTGGGTTTGCCGTAGTATACGGTCTCGCCGCGGGAGAGGAAGAGGAGGTGATCGAGGAGGGAGAGAATCCGGTAACTGGGCTGGTGGATGGACATAATTACGACGCTGCCACTGCGCGCGATCCGCTGTAGGACCTGGACGACGAGGAAGGCGCTAGTGGAGTCGAGGCCGGAGGTGGGCTCGTCGAGGAAGAGGATGATGGGGTCATGGATGACGTCGACCCCGATAGAGACGCGCCGCCTTTCCCCGCCGGAGACGCCACGATGGCCCTCGTCGCCGATGATGGTGTTGGCGGCGTTGCGGAGGCCGAGCTGGTCGATGAGGTCCTGGACGCGCGTCCGCTTCTTGGAGGCCGGGAGGGAGCTGGGGAGGCGGAGGTCGGCGGAGTAGCTCAAAGTCTCCTCGACGGTGAGCATCGGATAGAGGAGATCGTCCTGCATGACGTAGGCGGAGATGGAGCGGAGGACGCTGCTCTCGAGGTGTTCCCCGTTGAGGGTGACGCGGCCGAGGAGGCGGTCGCGGGAGATCCGGTTCGCCAAGGCGTCGATGAGGGTCGACTTACCGGACCCGCTCGCCCCAAGGACGGCGAGGATCTCGCCCTCCCTCGCCTCCCCGGAGATGGAGTTCAGCAGCATCCGCGTCCCGGTGCCAGAAGACCCGGCCGTGACGGGATCCGATGCGAGCCGGCTGTTACCACGGAGGGAGAAGCGGCTGGGCTTGTGGATGGTGTAGGAGAGGTCGGAGAACGCGAGGACGAACTGTGGCCGTCCGGTGGGGCCCGGCTGCCCCACGTTGGGTACCTCGAGTATGACGTGGGGCGATGAGGATGATGCTGCGGCGGATGTCGGCGGCATGTTGGACTCGTCGCCGGTTTCCTCCATCGGAGAGAGCTCTCGTTCGAACAACGGAAGCTTATCTAGGAGCCGAGCCATGCCACGAAGTAGCAGTAGTAATAGTAGTAGTTATTACGTGGAGGTTATGGCACTCTTCTCGGCTCGAAGTTCGTGTTCTCCAAAAGTACTACTTAATACTGGGAAAGAAGGAAGAGAGATACACAACTTCGCCTTTTACTTTGTTTCACTAAACTAGCTAGCTCTATATTTATAGAGGCAAATAGTGGTTCTTCTTTAACACGTTTTAATTGTACCGGAAAGGCAACGCGGTCAAGTGGTACTACTACGCTGCAGTATATAGTAACAACGAATCCCAAAGGAAAAGGAAAACAAAAACTAGCTTGATATAATGTGAATAAACAGTTAGGTGCAAGAAAGTTCCAACGTAGGTTCAAACGCACAAGGAATCATCCCACGTGTACATTCCTGCACCTCGGTCTTCCGTCAATGTTTTATTCATGCATATATATATATATATATATATATATATATATATATATATCTTTGAGTTTGTCTCGAAATCCGACGTGGCAAGAGATCCAGACGGCTAGATAGATGTAAATGGAAAAGGGTGTAAGTTAGAGGGTGGTGAGATTTTTTGGTCAAAATTCGACGATGGTTATCCATGCGCATGTCGTGCCTTATTTAGCTTAGATACGTCTGAAAATTTCCTCCACGCCGACTCTTAATTGTCACCTTCCTAAGTTTCCAATTAGGGGTCCAAATTGGAGATGGGAATTGGTTGCTTGCCCATCCTAACTTCCAATTGGATTACTCCATTACCTACGACTCAAATTTAAATATTAACTTAAACCCTCTAGGTGGGTAGTACGTACGTAGTTAGTTGATAAAGTTCTCATATGAAGAGCAAGCAATAGGGGATTATTTTGGAGTCAGTAGTTACACAACAACCCATCATTTAATATATAATTTTGTACAGTTTACTTTCTCCACAACATTTCTTGTTCCTTAGATATCGCCATACTTTGTTTTAACTTTTAATTTCCTTGTATAGCTAATATATCTTTTCCACACGGCAATAACTAATAATATAAGTCGCCATCGTATTAATTTGAGCCTTCTTTTTCACATAACTAGAGTACAATTTAAGTACTGTACTCCACCTTTCTCTCTATATTAATTTACACACCTCGCTCATTGACTGACTGTGAATTGATTATTTCTCGTTTGTATATATAAGAAGCTACCTGGAATGCAGTTAATTAGGTCCAAATTCATTAATTGCATCATGTAGAAGCTAATTAGGTTTCAAATATAATTTCGTGTGAAGGTCATAAAAATGGGGATTTATAGAGAGAGTTCAGATGTCGGAATCAAAGCGTATGAAGGCTGACTCCTTGAGATTTGAATAATGTGGTGTTGTTAAGAAAACATTGGACTTTGGATGGCAATTAGAGAGACAATTAAGGCGTAAAGAGAGCTGCGAATATTAATATAATATCAAACAATAAATGCAGATAGATTTGCATATCGTTACATGAGATATTTTTGGGTTTCAGACTTATTCTTAGCATATGAGCTACTTGACCTTTGTTACAAGCTATAGATAATAGATACCATGCGTATTAATCAGTGCATATGCTGCTACTTATCTACAAACCAACTTATTTCTTTCGTATAGTTAACAAACATTTTCAGTACAACATGCATGCATAGTTAAAAGTCAATCATTTATGTCGGACTTACTATTAAGGGGTCTATTTATGTATTAATTAATATTATTTACATCCATATACATATGTATATATATGGATGCGTACAAAGTTGCAACTGTTACTGGGGCTACTTATATATATATATATATATATATATTCGTTGCTTGTAGTGTGGACTACGGTTGTAATAAGTTTCTTCAAAGTGCAGTCTCGTGAAGATTTTGTTCTCCATGTCAAACTTTTCATCTATAAGTTTAGACGAGAAAAATACTAAAAGAGAGTAGATTGTTAGCTAGATCTTTTCCTCTTTCTAGTATTAGTTTATCATTAATTATAGAATATATCAATCAAATTATTATACTTGGGCCAGGCCTAAATAGACCTAACTAGGCTCAATAGTTTCTTCGACTTCTTTAGCCCATGGGCAGTGTTACCTATTAATCAAGTACATAGATACTGCAAGCTTGAACCATAATTAATTGATAAAATTATCATTTAGGTTTAGTTGGTCAAATAACATAAGTAAAAGGGGAATTTTATCGCAAATTTAATAGTTTTTTTAAAGAAAAAGTTGACACCGACTTGATCACCTTTCCATGCTCAAACACACTCATTGCAAGCTAATAATATCACATCATTCCTCACACTATGAAAGCTCACACTTTACAAACTAGTAGAGATCCAGTTGCATGATCTCTACTGCCTTGCAACCAAAGTCTTTTTAATTGCATCCTAGATCTCAAGCTCATAATTATATATAGAAGCTAGAAGGCTATAGATCGATCCAAAGTTAAGTAGAAGCAATGAGCTATTATAGTTGCAAGTCGGCGGCGGGATGCGTCGACGCTCGGATTCCGGTGCGAGCGAGCTACGTCAACCTGTACAAGTGGCCCGAGTCCGACGCCGAGTTCATGAAGTCGGTGACGAGGAGGAGAGAGGATCATAGCTTTAATAATCGCGCTTGTTCGGCAGGGCCGGAGGTGGTGGATAGCTATTCGTGCAGGCAGTTGTATCTGAGGAGTTATACGTTCTCTAAGAAGAAGGAGACCGTCCCTGAGAAGACGATGAGGTGCTTCGGCAAAGTTAAGGAGAAGGCCGCCGTATTCCCGTTATTTATCCCGCAGAATAAGAATAATATCGAGAGCAGTGATCATAAAGGTAAGGATAAGGATAAGAAAGGTAATAATAATAATAATAATAAGAAGAAGAAGAAGAAGAAGAAGAGGAATAAGGATAAGATCTGTATTAGGGTGAAGAAGTTGAGACAAGCTTCTTACTCGGCAATGTGTTCCATCTTTTGCCGGATTCTCTCTTGCTCCGCGAGCGTCGACGTGGCGGATCGCTCGCCGGCGTAGTAATTAATTAAATTGTAATCGTCGGTATTAATTAATTCTCTTTGTGCCGATCATTTATTATAATAGTAAATAAATAATAGTACTTTTTTCCTTCCAAATATGTGAATATAATTTATTTGTTCATAAAACCGTATGAGCACTACCATAACTTCTTCTTTTTTTTTTTGTTGAAGAAATTAAATTAAATTATGTCGTGCCTATTTTGATATATGTTGAATTTATATATCGGGAAAGATTAATTTTTATGTCTAGTTTACGATTAACTTAAGGATTCTCTGTTGGTAAAGATAAAATTAGGGGTTAAAATAAATGAGCGGCTCGAGCTTGGCTCTGCTCGGTTAGAGCTGAGCTAAGCCTAAGCCCGAGCCGAGTTCGACGGCTCAAAAATAATTTCGAGTCGAGCCTGAGCCGGAGCCGACTCACTTAAGCTCGGCTTGATATGCTTTTTACGAAAGAGTTTTTCACAAAACCGTAGTTCCTAAATCCCAACTTTGCTTCCCGATGGCAACTCTCTCAAATCCCTAGCTCGCCTCCTCTTCCTTCGACAACAGCAAGCCGCCTTTTCCTTCAACGTCCTTTTCCACCGTGGCCCACCTCCTCCTCCTTCGGCAACGGCAAGCCCCATGCTCGTCCTCTTTCGCCAAGCCACTGCCTCGTCCTTTTTGGCAATGGCAAGTCCCCTCCTCCTACTCCTTTAATCCGACTCCTCCTCCTTCGGCAACGGCAAGCTGCCGCCTCGTCCTCCTCCTCTAAGCTACCGCTTTGTCCTCTTTCACTAAGCCACCGCCTCGTCTTCCTCGTCCGTCAACTTGATCTGACTCTAGCTCTGTTTAGCTTGATCTAGTTCGACTTGAATGAGACGTGATAATAGGCTCATTTCAGGCTCGAGCTCAGTTTGGCCCAACTCGAGTTGAGCTGAGCCAAGCCTAAGCTTGAGCAGGCTCGGCTCATTTACACCCCTGGATAGAATAAATATAGATTATTTGCTTATTTATGGTGTTTCCTAATTAATAGTAGTTAATGGGCTCTGTGTGAAGCCTGAGCCTAGTATTCTTTTTGTTATTTCTTATGAGTTAATTGGGCCTAATATATCTATTAGGCTTCATGGGCCTAAAGGTGAAGTTGTGGGCCCAATTATTCTTTTTTTCGAGTCCATAAAAGAAAGCTAAGCTAAGCTAAGCTTTATTAAGAGAATGGACACCTAACACAACTCATGGGCCCCTTAATATTTATATATTTTATTTATTTTCACATAGACCTTCTTTATTTATTTTTATAATACTTTGACATCTTGAATTATTAATATCTTTCAACTCTTGACCATATTGGCAAAAAAATATTCAATTACTATCTTACCCTTATTTTTAATATTCTAAAATAAAATAAAAATTAGTTCATAGTGTGCCCAAAAGACAAACTAAGAAAAAGTTTATATAAAAACGGTTGATGATTCGATTATTATTATTAATCAAGATACAAGTGTAATATATCGGAAGACGGTAAGTGCTAACTGGTGACGTGTTTAATTAAGTTATATGCTCAACTATGCAATTATCTCCTTGTACATTAAGCGTATCTACGTAAAAAACTATAACTATATATAATATTCTTTTAAAGGGTAAATATTTCCTATAGGTGTCTTAAACACCAAGTAACACACTTTATTATAATACACCTAAAACGAGGTCATGAATCATGTGGCAGACAAGTAAAAAGATAGTAAACAGTATGTTTTTATTATTATTATTTGATGGGGACTTATTATTTATTTATTTATTTTTTAATAAAGGAAGCTGAGACTTTAGCTAAGTATTATTTGTTGCGATCTCCAAAGGAATCAACTAGAGAAAACATACCTTCCTTTCCCTTTTGTGCAACCTAATTTGATGCACAGTTATATTTCTCTCTAAAAGAGTGAGCAAATGGGATATAGAATAAAAATAAAAATAATAGAATTGCCCTTCATTTTAAGCTCCACTGCAAGAGGTGAGGAGCTGAGCTGTTGACACTGGTTTTGGTTCAAGGTGTATAGGTTCATCCCTAGCCTTCCAGGGTCAAAAGCCCTATCAAAATTCAGCCTAATGGTTCCCACTGGTGATGGATTCAAAAGCCCTACTGGACCATAGTGCTTCTTCGTCTAAAATATAAATATTCCTTAGCTATATGCAATATGATTCTCTTTGTTCTTGACTCCTTCAAAGCAGCTTATTTTTCTTGCCTTCCCCATCATATAAATAATGGTGACGATGATAGTTTTAAACTTATCGTAATCACCTCCTAGATAGGTCAAATCGTAGAGAAGCCAGCTCTTATTCAATGAGAAGAAATTAGGAGGACTTATTTTGCTATCGCTTTTGTCTCCTTTTGTGAGATCAAACTTAGCTTTTAAGGCTAGCACGCCAACCATTTTGGCGGATTCGGGCATACGATTAATCCACTTTGCCGTGCAAAATCCTTGGTCCTCTTCCGAGTCTCTCGAGTCCATGTCATGTCGCGACTTTGGCCTATTTTTGCTTTTGGATGTCACGTAGACGTAGTTGATCCAAACTTTTGACCTTATTGGAAACAACTTTATTATTGATGTTACACAAGGTTGGACGGCACTAAACCGAGATTAGACACACACACACACAAAATTCTTCTTCGCTGATGTTAAAATATTTGAATATAGGAAGCTCCAACGAAGATTCTGGGGTCATCTTTGTCAAGCTAGTAAACATCATCAAAGGCAAAAGGCATAGAATTCCATGAGACTTGTTTAAGTTGTCATTGAGAGAGAAAGAAAGACAAAAAAAAAAGAATATTATAAATTTATATGGAGAGGCTAAGAAAAGTCAGACTACCCCCCATCATTGTACATTATTCCTCATTTAGAAGAGGACAATGGGCAATTGGAAAATTCGAAGTACGAAGGAGCTGCAACAATGTGATTCGTCATTCGTCATTCGTCATTCGTCTGTCAACACAACCTTATTTTCAAATTGGAATCTAAGCTTTTTTTGCCGTATTACTTAGAAGCAAACCTAACATCATGCAGAAAACGTACAAGTCTTTTATCACGGTACTTTATATATATATATAAAATGTCGTCTCTATTAATAATGTTTATAGTTGTTAAATATTATTTATGTTGAGGTTTCTTTGTACGGCGAGAAGAAGAGAAAGAAGAAGAAGAATATCACTATTATCGTATGGCCCCCAAACTTATCGGTAATTCACAAAAAGGTCCCGAAACCCCACGCCAACAAAGTCATTCATATATATAAGTGAAAGTCCCCCCGTGCAGCCAGCTTCCTGGAAACTTCCTTGCGGTCTTAAATATGGAAGATTTAATTTAAAAGAAGCTTCTCGTAGTTCCATTCTTGGGGGTGTCTGTTGGCATATAGGAGTCGCTGTTGGCGTCTCATTCATTCCCACTCTGCGCCTCTTCTGGGAAGAAGTGGAGACGAGATCTCTCTTTCACTCTTCCTGATTTCGTCCTTCCCCGATCTCCCAAGGTTTCTTGGGGTTTTCGAGTGGTTGATGCGTTAAACCATTTTCTTGGATAAGTTTAATCGGGATTCGGGTTTTGATGGGGAAAGGAGGGCAGGTGCAAGGCATGAGGGGTGGATCCGATGGATCGGAGGCGGCGGTAGTGCCACCGCCGCATTTGTCCTTTCCCGCTTGGGCGAGAAGCGTGCAAGAATGCGAGGCTGCGTTCAAGGTCAACGCCGAGGAGGGGCTGCGACCCGGTGATGTGGCGGCGCGGCGGGAGAAGTATGGGTGGAACGAGCTCGAGAAGCACTCGGGTCCTTCCATTTGGCAATTGGTTCTTGAGCAGTTCAATGATACGCTGGTTAGGATTCTTCTCGTCGCCGCCGTCGTCTCCTTCGTCCTCGCTTGGTTCAATGGAAACGAAGGCGGGGAGATGGGGATTACTGCCTTCGTGGAACCTTTGGTTATCTTCCTGATTCTTATAGTTAATGCCATTGTGGGGGTTTGGCAAGAGAACAATGCCGAGAAGTCATTGGAGGCATTGAAAGAAATCCAATCCGAGCACGCCACCGTCAAGAGGAACGGCGAGTGGATTCATAATTTGCCTGCGAAGGAGCTCGTCCCAGGGGATATTGTGGAGCTCAGGGTTGGGGATAAAATTCCAGCCGATATGCGGGTTTTGTATCTGATAAGTTCTACTCTGAGGCTAGAACAGGGGTCTCTTACTGGAGAAAACGCTTCTGTGAATAAAACTAGTCATAAGGTCGATTGGGAGGATTCCGATATCCAGGGAAAAGAGTGCATGGTCTTTGCTGGTACCACTGTCGTAAATGGGAGTTGCGTGTGTTTGGTTACACAGACGGGTATGAACACTGAGATAGGGAAGATACATTCTCAGATCCATGAAGCCTCCCAGGAGGATGATGATACGCCGCTGAAGAAGAAACTGAATGAGTTTGGGGAAACGCTTACGGCAATAATTGGGGTGATTTGTGCTCTGGTTTGGCTCATCAATGTGAAGTACTTCTTTACTTGGGAGTATGTTGATGGCTGGCCGAGGAACTTTAAGTTCTCTTTTGAGAAGTGCACATATTACTTTGAGATTGCGGTGGCTTTGGCTGTTGCTGCAATCCCTGAGGGTTTGCCGGCGGTGATCACTACTTGCTTGGCATTGGGCACGCGGAAGATGGCACAGAAAAATGCTCTGGTGCGAAAGCTACCGAGTGTTGAGACTCTAGGATGCACGACTGTCATTTGTTCTGACAAGACTGGAACATTGACCACAAACCAGATGTCGGCAGTTAAGCTTGTGGCAATGGGTTGCTGGACAGATACAGTTCGTAGCTTCAAAGTGGATGGAACTACGTATGACCCTTGTGATGGGAAGATCCACGATTGGCCCAGGGGTAACATGGACCCAAATCTTCAAATGATCGCAAAAATTGCTGCTGTTTGCAATGATGCAAGTGTTGCTGCTTCTGAGCATCAGTTTGTTGCTACTGGAATGCCAACAGAGGCAGCTCTGAAGGTAAAGATTCATCCATTATGTCCTGTAGGTGAAATAATGGATATGATGGTAATATTCTCCTTATAAATGTGTTGAGGGTAAAACAAAGTATCTGATTTATTCTTTCAAGGGTTTCACTGCTAGACTCCTGAGTAGTTAATAATTCATCGGAAACCATGAGATCGCATCACATACGCCTCTCTTATAATTGCCCTTGAACATCATATTTAGTTACCAAAATGCTTAAATAAGGCATAAGGTAGATCCGACTTACTATGGCTGTGTTTGGAATGCATTTTTGTTAATTACCTGGTATTTTGTTTGACCTTTTGAGCTGGACAATGTGAACATATTTTCTCTCTCTGTTAAAGATGTTTTTATTTCCTTTCAGGTTTTGGCTGAGAAAATGGGACTTCCTGATGGCTATAGTGCACTATCTACTGATTCTTCTGAGATTTTACGTATGCTAATGCCCTTAAGCTTTCTGATTTAAGAATAAAAATGTTTTATTGTGGAAACTTGTGGGAACTTATGTTGATTTTCTTATTGTTTGCCATTTGAAGGATGTTGCCAATTGTGGAATAGTGTCACTAAAAGGGTCGCAACTCTTGAATTTGATCGCACTCGAAAATCAATGGGGGTAATTGTGAAATCAAAATCAGGAAACAATTCTTTACTCGTGAAGGTACTCTTGATCATCTCTATTTTGAACAATTCCTTTGTCATCGCATTACTTGCTTCTATTGCATCAAACAGTTGTGATTTGGAATGTGAACATTATTGCTAATGTTCTTCTGGAAGATGGCACAATTTGAGTTTACTTTAAGAAACAATATATGAGTTCTGTCCGAAATCAATCCATTTCAAACAAAAGGTATCGGGCGGTACATGACCAAGTCGACCAATATCAGGCCTCATTTCGGCGGTATAGTAATGGTTTTCATCTTTTTTGCTAATCCCAAATTGGCTTCCACCTGTTTTAGATGAAACGGCCAAAAGCAATTTGGTGATATGTACATGAACATTTGACTGTTGGTATTTGTTACTTACTAGCAAGGGGCATCTAAGGATCAAAACTTGGATTTGGTGCAATTTGACAGGAGTGGTTAGAATGAGTAAGTTGAATGCACTTGGTCAACAAGTAAATACACCTCTTTTCTGGTGTCTTTGGTAGCAGGTGATTGGAAAAGATGGTTGAATTGCATTAGGTATCACTGATAATGGACTTTGCGGTAGAGTTGGGGGGATTTTAGCTAGTCAACATTTTCTTTGATGCTCCTTTTATGGTTTCTTCTGTAGATACGAAGAAGAAATTACTTTTTCATGGTTTCAATATGTTTTGTAAGTATGGATGGTTCCCTTTTCCTTCCAAGGCTTGCTTCTTTTTGTCACATCTGTAGTCCTTACAAGTGTATCTTGAAGTGCGTCTGTATTGTCTTGAGGTTATTCAATTCACCATATTTAGAAAGTAATATTCTGAGTAACTGATATTTAAAAGCTGCATTCTGTCAGGGAGCAGTGGAAAATTTGTTGGAGAGAAGTACGCATGTTCAGCTGCTTGATGGTTCAGTTGTGCTGCTGGACGAAAATTTAAAGGGTTCTCTTTTGGCAACTCTTCGTCAAATGTCAACGAATGCATTGCGCTGTTTGGGTTTTGCATATAAGGATGATCTAGCAGAATTTGCCACCTACGACGGTGAAGAGCATCCAGCTCACAAGCTTTTGCTTGATCCATCAAACTATTCATCAATAGAGAGTGATCTTATTTTTGTTGGCTTAGTTGGCCTGAGGGTATGATGATCCACTGAATACACATCTTGTCAATATGGAACCTTCTTATTGCATTGCCATTTATCTTTCCACGGCAATTTAACATGTATTGTTGGTTTGATCATGACAGGATCCTCCTCGAGAGGAGGTCTACAAGGCAATTGAAGATTGTAGAGCTGCTGGCATTCGTGTTATGGTAATAACAGGGGATAACAAAGAAACTGCAGAGGCAATATGCCGTGAAATAGGAATATTTGGACCTCACGAAGACATCAGTTTTAGGAGCCTTACAGGGAAGGAATTCATGTCACTCCCTGATAAAAAGAATCTTTTGAGGCAAAAAGGTGGCCTTCTCTTTTCTAGATCAGAACCTAAGCACAAGCAAGAGATTGTGAGACTGCTGAAAGAAGATGGTGAGGTTGTTGCAATGACAGGGGATGGCGTGAATGATGCCCCTGCTCTGAAATTGGCAGATATTGGTATAGCAATGGGAATTACTGGGACTGAGGTATGACCTGTTCATTTGTTTGGTCACTATCTCATTTTCTTTTTCCTATTGCTTCTTAGAACCTGTATGTATGTTGTCAACATCTCTACGTATGTTTAACTAGGTGGATTTGATTCATACAAGTTTAGAGTGCCACATTGGATCATGCAATTCCTTCATATCCTGACTTCCAGTTTTTCCTCAAATGGACTTTAGTTTAGTTCATTAGATATGTTAATTGATTATATCATTCAATTCTTTGCACCATCTATCATAGAGATACTAATTAATTTTCTACCTTATTTCAGGTTGCTAAAGAAGCTTCAGACATGGTGCTAGCAGATGATAATTTCAGTACTATAGTTGCAGCTGTTGGTGAAGGAAGATCTATTTATAACAACATGAAGGATTTCATAAGGTCTCCTCAAATAGAGTTCTGACTAGCTTTACTAATCTGCATGCTTATTTATTGTTCAGTTATCATCCTTAACACTTTGATATAAATGGTATAGTGAAGTTCTATAGATTCATAATTCTTGTTGTTATTCAATATTGTTCTACCTGTTACACAATTTTCTGGCTTTCTCCATCCTTTTGATGATACAAATTTTGCTAAGTGTGCTAATTTTGAAAGATAAAGTGCAATTTTTTTAAAGTTTCACATTTCAAGCTTAGTTTCTTGGACAATATTGATGACGTAGTATTAGAAATTGTGTAGAATGTTTTTGGACTTCTTGATTCAAACTCTGACATTTTAAGGTGGTTCTGGCTACATTATATGGTTTCTTAATGTAAGACACTCTATGTTAGATCCCATTATCTGTTCCATTGTCCTAGCGTTGATGCCATTGTACAGGAAATCAGTTTATCTGCAGTTATGGTCTTATGTGCATTAGACAATATTCTTTCGTTGATTTTGCAAGTGCTCACTATATTACATTCTCATAGTTAATATATGATTTCTACTGTATGCCATTTTCAGTTTTGTTCTACTATGAGTGGGTAGCTTCAATGGTAAATAATCTCTTTCTGTTTTGCCAATGCAGATATATGATCTCCTCAAATATTGGTGAAGTTGCTTCTATTTTTCTAACTTCGGCTTTAGGTATTCCTGAGGGGCTGATACCAGTCCAACTTTTGTGGGTCAATCTTGTCACTGATGGTCCTCCTGCAACAGCTTTGAGTTTCAACCCACCTGATAAAGACATCATGAAGAAACCACCACGGAGGAGTGATGACTCATTGATCACTCCATGGATTTTATTCCGTTACATGGTAAATATTCCTCTTCTTTGGAACAGCTGACGAATATCTGTAATGTATATACTTTGAACAGAATAATTGGGCATCTTTAACAGTGGGGAAGGCAACATAAAAATTCATGCCATTAAGAAGTTTTCTAAGGTCAGTTCGGAAAATAGATTATCATAGATTATAATTGCTCACTTTACACATAAATTCAGAAAGAAAAAAAAAAAGACAAGATTCTCTCTCAGTTGTGAGTGCATTAGGTCTGCTTTTATCTGTAAACTTTTTTTCCCTTAATTCTGGCAGCATGGAGGTCCTATTAGAGATATGCCCTTTTAAATGTACTTGCACATAATATTTGACATTTCCAGCCATACATCATCTGGGTAGTATTGTGATTGAGAACTTATGTATTTGTGCTGGGCTTTTTGGTGAAATCTCTGGCTTGAGAACACCATTGCAGATGGGTGAAGTGACTCAATTTTCTCTCTACATGCAGGTCATCGGCCTCTATGTGGGAATCGCTACTGTGGGTATCTTCATCATATGGTACACTCATGGCTCCTTCATGGGTATTGACCTGTCTGGTGATGGCCACACTCTTGTCACATATTCTCAGCTCTCAAACTGGAGTCAGTGCTCCTCATGGGATGGCTTCAAGGTTACTCCTTTCACTGCTGGAACACGACGCTTCTCCTTTGACACCAACCCTTGTGAATACTTTCAGAATGGTAAAGTAAAGGCAACGACCCTCTCTCTATCTGTCCTAGTGGCTATAGAGATGTTCAATTCTCTTAATGCTCTGTCTGAAGATGCTAGCCTCCTGAGCATGCCTCCTTGGGTCAACCCTTGGCTTCTCTTGGCAATGTCCGTGTCATTCGGACTGCATTTCTTAATCTTATATGTGCCATTCCTCGCGCAAGTGTTTGGGATTGTACCCCTTAGCCTCAACGAATGGCTCTTAGTTTTGGCGGTTGCTTTTCCAGTGATCCTTATCGATGAGGTCCTTAAGTTTGTAGGACGGTGCATGAACTCTTCAGGTGCCCGGAGACGATCTGAAAAGCACAAGGATGAGTAGAGGGTAACCTGAAATTTTGAACCCCAGATTCTCACATGGGATTTCTTTGCTGTAACTAGTGTACTGTGCAGGTTCCTCAATTCTGTTCTTCCTTGAGTGGTTATATGAGAATGAACATCTCCAGCAACACACACTGATTCAAGCGGGTTTCCAATTGTTTATTGGACTGAGCTCTATATACATTATTAAATGCACTGATCGTCAGGATGAACAGTTGTTCGTTCTGTTGGTCATACTTTATTTCGTACAGTCGAAAGGTTATCATCTAATGAGATGCTCTGCAGCTAAACACAAAAGTGCTCGTTATATTTTGAGCTTTTCGTCTAGAACAATGTACGCAAATAAGGCCACGTTGTGACGATATGAAAAAGATGCAACTCAATTTTCTTTTTTGCGGCTTCAGTTTTCTGTAAAATTGCAATATATATATATAGTGGTCTCTTAGTCTCTCAGACACATACATTGCTTGCTGTCGTCTTGTTTCGTAGTGCTTAAATATCTTTTGCTTGTAATGGGTGGTTCTACTGTTTGAACATAGTTGTTACTATTAATTTTTTTGTTTGTTGAGAAAATGCCAAACAAATCAAGCATAAACAGGTGTCCAGCCAGAGTCATCTCTTGTTCTTGATTTCCTGTGATTTTGTCTAATAAATACCAATGCCAATGTTACAGTTCTAAGAGCACAGCATAATCTTAAGCAAACACACTTTTGTCTCTTGGTCACAACAATTTGCAGAAACATCTAAGCGACAAGCAGCTTCAATACAACCTAATGTACGCGGTTTCGTCCTTCAGTTTGATTGTTACAGCACCTACCACGTAATTGTAGCTTCTGGCATCTCCAAAATTAGCCACCCTTAAATTTCAAGACCACGAAGAAAAAAAAAATTGAAATTATTGTGGTAATTAAGAGATATAAATCCATTTCATTAGAGGGCCAGCTCGTGAGGTAGACCTGTTTAATACGATTGCTTTAGCCATTCAAAAAAGGAATGCAACAGTTCATCTGGCTAAATACATAAAGGGCTCGAGTGCTATAAAACATTGTGGACAATCTAAGTGGAAGTGGGAAAGAAAAATGATACAAAATTACAATGCCAGAATTCATGATGTGAGAAATACACTTCGATTAATTAAAGGAAACCAAAAAAAAAATTGAAAACTCCAGATCGACAAGAACAGCAACCTAGCCTTTAGTATTTGGGTCCGCTTCTTTGGGTGAAGTGCCAATTGATCGATTTTGAACAAACATGACAATTAGCTTACCTTCCCTCAGATTTGATTAACTGTGAGAAAACTCGGCTCATTGAGACATCAGAGAGATCATGTCCATCTGTGGTATTGACTTCCTCCACCGTCGTACTTTCTATGACAGGACTGACGTTTTGAACATGAGAAGAAAGTTCCACAATTCGGTTGATACTATTTATTTCAGAGAAACTAGATTCAGCCTCTTGTAGCTGCAATACATACTCCAAATTCCACAGCACATCTCCCATTGCAGGCCGGTCCACACCATAATCAGACAGGCATTTCTCCACTGTCTCTCCAAACTTCCTCAGGGAATCTGATCTAATTGTTCCGGCTATTCTTTTATCGATGATTTGATGCAACTCTCCTTTCTTCTGCCACTTCATTCCCCACTCTGCTAGGTTCACCATCTCCCTTGGAAGCGTGGGATCAATGACTGGTCTGGCACAAACTACCTCAAGCAAAACCACTCCAAATGAGTAGACATCCGACTTCTCTGTCAACTGTTGCCTCCGGAAATACTCAGGATCAAGGTATCCAAAGCTCCCTTTTACTGCAGTACTAACATGTGTCTGGTCCAATTCAGGTCCGGTCTTTGAGAGTCCGAAGTCAGCAACCTTCGCCATGAGGTTCTCATCAAGTAAAATGTTTGCCGACTTAACATCACGGTGGATGATGGCCTTCGCAAAACCTGTGTGAAGGTAGTGAAGTCCTCTGGCTGAACCAATGCAAATTTCCAGCCTCTCTTTCCAGCTAAGAGAAGGAAGATCTGAGCCATAGAGATGGCTCTTGAGAGTACCTTTCTCCATGTACTCATAAACTAGAATCATCTCATTCCTCTCGTCACAGTACCCAATCAGAGAAACTAGATGACGGTGGCGCAATCGTGATAGCAACTCAATCTCTGTGTGGAATTCATTGAGCCCTTGTTGAGATTTTGGATTTCCTCTCTTCACTGCAACTTTTGTGTCATCCCTTAGCACTCCCTTGTAGACCTTTCCGAAACCTCCAACTCCAATGACCCAATTCTCATCGAAGTTATTTGTTGCTTCTTGCAGCACGGGAAAAGAGAAGCGGTAGCCAAGGCTTCCATTCTGCAATGATGTAAGGGTAGTACCATTGGAGGTTCTACTTCCTGTGCTAAGAGAAGTCAGCCCATTGATAGAGAAAGGCACCCAAGTTTTTGAATGCTGCTTTTCTGCCTTTCTCTTTCTAAGTACAATGAAAAGAACAGCAACAATAATCACAACAGCAGCTGCTCCAATAACTGAACCCAATATTACACCAAAATTCTTCTTTGAACCAGCAGGTTCAATAATAATGACAGAACCAGAGCTATTTCTCACTTTCATGATCTCAAGACCGTTTAGGATGCCATCTGGTAGTACATTACCTAAAGTTGATGGGCCAATGCTGATGCGAATCTTATTGGATGAATCACTAACTGACAGAACAAAATCCATATAATAAGCTGTAGCCAAACTGTTGCTCGTAAGAGTCGAGAGATCGAGATCACCAGCTACTAACCAGCTACTCACATAAACATTAAAGTAGAGCATATTAAGAGACTTACTAACTATGTCACAGAAATGAAACCGTATCAAGTAGCTGGAACTTCCATCGACATCGAACTGCCATGTCATATTGAAAACTGCTACTGAAGTGTTTGACTTTGCCAATTCTGTAGCTGTACCATAAACCATATCTGGGGCAGTCTCCTGAGTTGCACCGCCTATCATATAATTAATGTTTCCGGAGAAAGAGACTGATTTGGTAAGATTTGCATCGAGTAAAAAACTTTGATCTTTGACCCAGGTTCTCCAAAGTGTATCATTATCTGGTGTAATTTTTGGACCACCCATATTTATCCTATAAACTGTCTCCAATGGCTCCGTCGACAAGCCAAGATACTGCATAGGAGGGTTAACAGTCTGTGCAGAGTCGACAATTAGGTTATCAGGGGCTGAAACAACCTCCATGGCATTTATGAAGGCAAGGTTTCCCGACGGCTTGAAGGAAAGGATAAGGGTGTCCCGAGTTATGTTCAGCAAGTACTCCTTGAACACTGGAGAAGAACTACTCGGTGGCCGGAAACCATTTAGGAGGACAACATCCTGGGTCGAGACGGTAAAGTCTGCGGTGGTAAGATTATAACTTTGGTACACAAAAGGGAAGAAATAAAGGCGGATGAAGTGCCTGCCATGCTTCTGAATTTTGAAAGAGTAGGAGGAGGATCCTGTGAAGATACGAGCAGTTTGGTATAGAGCTGAGCTATCGAAGGAAGAGACCGAGTTTGATGTGGTGTTGGCAAGGATATTTTTAGGGGTTGTCAGGGTCGAAGAAGACCCATCGGCGATGAAAGTTCTCTGGCCAATTACCGTGTTTGTTGAGGATCCGCAGTCAACAAGGTAGTTGTCTGCTGGGGTAAATTGTGCATTACAGCCACAAAGAACAGATATGATCCCAATAATGCTGAAGACCAAATGAAGCTCTCCCACATCCATTATGTAACAGAGCTGCTGGCTAAATGGAGAATGCCTGATATTTCTCAGAGAACACCAATGAAAGATGCAATGGAGTAAAACCCTATAGATAGATACAACTCTCAAAATTATACAAGAAGTATATGGATGTTTTGAGTGAGAAAGCTCTAATTCTAACTAATTTCACCTTATATCCTGAGATCAGAACCCATCATTACATACACCACAAGAAGGTTTCCCAAAAGAAGAACAAGAACTAAAAGAGAAAATCAAATCTTGGATCAGGGATCAAATGTAATCTAATTTAACAAGCGCCAGAACAAGGAAAGGGAGCAGCAATCAATTCCACTCCACTTCAGAATCAAAAGAGAAGCAACCAAATAAAGATCTACTCAAACCCAACAGACAGCAACATCAAAGAAAAGATGGCACCTTTGGCATCTACCGGGATGGGGGTTTCACGGGGGTTTTAACCGGATCTGCAAGAACAATAAACCAAGACCCACAATCAATCGGGATCTGCCAAGGAATGCAGCCCAACTCGTCGCCCTGATCGAGCCGTCCGGCCTCAAAAAAATGGCACCTTTTTGAAGAGAGACAACGCGAAGAGTTAATCAATAATGGTTGGTCGGAAACGGCAACTGCTGCTAGTCTATCAAAATAAAAAGAAACTGCTTCATTAAAGCCACCGCCCCCAACCTGGTGATCTTAATCATTGTACTTGCCTATTTTAGTCCACTTCATTTCAAGATTTTTTTTTTCCTTTTTCATGTTCCCCCACAAAAAAAAAAAAAAAAAGTCTTTTTATCTCCACTAAATTCGATCTTGTATATATACTCTCCTATGTAAAACCTTTACATCACAATAATTAGAACACGTTTTGCGACAAAAGTAAAAGTATAATATATAAGAAAATAATAATAACTATTATTATTAGTAGCACAAGTATAACATATCTAAGAAGCTACTAAGTATCCTTGTCATTAATTATATGTTAAAGAAAGTCATACGAAAGGAGACTCTGAGAGTGATACGTTATTTTTCTTAAGATATTAAATTTTCTCCTAATCACATCACTTAATTATCTTTTAAGTTATTTTTTTTTTCTAATACTCTTTCTCCAAGTGGAAGAAGAGATAGAAACGTAGCAGCTCAGCTATCTCGCGCGTTCTTCAACGGTCAACGTTCCAATTAAGTGTGAAACCCAACCATGAGGGCTTCTTCTAGAAGTCATTTACCATTAGAATACTTGCAAGAAAGAAAGCAAGTGGATTCATATAATATATATTATATATAATATGGTTTATAGTTCGAAACGGTTGGCATAAAATTCAAGCTACTGTCAATGTCAAATAGTCAAAGATGACAAACTCCTTCATATTTTGCACTTCTTTGTTGTTTTCTGAATGAAAAGATGAACTCAAGCAATTGGGTCAACAGTTTTACTATTTGATTCGATGTCCAATTACCCTATCTAATTTTAAATCTAAGCGTCCAACCTCTACACTAAGTTGCAACCATTAGTTAATCATTAATGAAAATATGAAAAAAGACTTAAAATCAATCAAATATAAGTAAATACTATTAAAATATAAAAATAAAAATTAGATTATTAATATATAAAAGTGAAAAGTTCTCACAAATGTGTCACAAAAATATGGGAGTGTCACCATTCTTTAAAAACTCATATTTTTATGTGAGTTAATAATTAAAGACTATGATTAAACAAGACTTAAGTCTAATTTTCTCAAAAAATAGTACTTACTTCTAAACAACAAACAAAACTAGAGTTGGCATCCATCACAATTCAAAACAAACAAACAAACAACCAAATGCTTGAAAAGATTTGAGCTAAGTTGTCCATCTAATCATGCCATGGATATGAAACAACACATCCCAACACTCCACGTCTCCACCGAACTTGTCATAGTTAATTAACACCAACAATAAAAATATTTATTAGTTGATTAAAGAAAGATTAGTGGAAAGACTGCAAAAATCCGGCATAAATCTCGGAGATAATGAGGGAAAAAGGATTAAATAATTAAATGGAAGCTTCGGCATGCAAATAGCCATGTGAGAACTCCAAGGATGGTGATTTAATACCACTCCTTCATTAATTAATCCTTAAATAAGCTTTTCCTTTTCTTTTCTTTTTGGTGTCAAGGAATAAGTGGTTGGGTGGTATATTCCAATAACAGCTAAGGGTTCAATTGGATTGGGCTGGATGCATTAATGTATCTTGGATTAGATTGGACCCACTTGTGTTTGTAGAATATTTGGATCAACTTATTATTATTATTATTTTGCACCATCAAGCCATTCTTAATTTCTCATGTTCACATTTTGGTTTTCAATTTTATTTCAATGTTAAATAAAAAGTTTATAAACTAAAATCTTTAAATTAGCACCGATAAAGAAAAGCCCGTTACCACTGACGGCCCAACCTAATAGACCAACATATGAAATATTCGCTCGAGGAGGTATGATATATACTATATGTTCGTAACCTAACAACTTAAACTTTAAAGTCATGTGTTAATCGAAACTTTTTAATATTTTCTTGATGGACACTATAGAAATGGTGAAGAATTTTTTTTTTTTTTAAATAGGATGGCTAAAAAATATCACTTCGGATCATCTTACACTACTCAAGGATGCAACTCAATAACAGTATAAACGCCTAACATGGGCATAAATTTGTAGTCCAGAAACCCAGCTTGGATGAATATAATTTTTTCCATTCATCTTCCTCACTCTCTCTTCCTACAAGGACTGACATCAAGCCAATATCAACCAAGAGATGCGTCTCTGATGCTTTGACCACCACGTCCACTATCATAACTCTTCTTCTGGGGGAACACATAATCCTCATCGCTGTAATTAATCATGAAGAATAGTCTATTCAAACAAATTTCAATCAGGAAAACTATCCAGCTTTGTAAATTTAAAAGTGTCACTGTTCAACGATGTTGATTTTGCCCTCAAGCGCTATTCTACGTGCTTTCTTTTTCAATCTATATAGAATCTCAAAGTAACTCGCCATTTGGTGTTCTTGCTGCTTTTAGCTGCGCAAGTCACAAGTCATGCAATATTAATTGATCTCCCAGGTGAGTGCTGATAGTACAAGCACACCTCTTAGTTATTATATATGTTCTTGCTTCCATTGACAAGTTTTCACTTCATTTGCTAGACAATTCACAATGGTTGAACATAGACCAAGGTGCGTCGTCGCAATGTTTGATCAAAAATTCTCTATGACGGTAAGAAAACTATAGTAACGGAGAGCATTATGAACTGCAACAATTTCCAGTTTCGTGCGAAAACAACATGCTCTTACATGCTAGATTCTACTGTGGTGACTACGAGAATCACTCGAATCAATCTCCAATTCGACGACAACCAGAGGCTTCTTGGATGAGGAGCCAATGTGCTATGAAGTCTTCACTTGAATTAGAACCATTTCCAGAAGATATGTTGTATAAAGAGGTAGCAGGAGATGCTGGTTTTTATCTGAAGGAAAGGATGAATTTTGGTGCCTTCATAGGTATAAGGTAAGAATGCTTTTGCTTAAAGTATACAACATCATCAACATAGCATTGCAAATCAGATTGGCCTATATTTCCAAAAAAGAAACAAATGACAAGAAGTAATCCTATGGTATTATATAAAGACTACAAAATAGTTAGTAATATTCTAAACACTTTCTTCCAATTTCTCATTTCAACGCATTCAATCATTTTTTCCCCCATTTGACAGGTTCAATATAGGTACTGGATGCAAGAATGCAACTTAACAATGCCACATGCCAAGTGCTGTCTTTTTACCAAGTTGAGGTCTCAGGTCCAATTACTTCGAAGCTGACTCCAATGGAGGGGCCTTTATTGCCTTCCACGATCAATGCAATGGGAAGTATTCACAGCCATCAACTTGAATCAAATCAGTGGAGGGAGTAATGACCAAGAAGGTGCTTCCAACTATATCATTTGCAATCCTTCTTTTACAGTCATATTACTTTCTCTACTCCACTCTGTAACGATAACAATAACAATAACAATAACAATAACACTAAGATAGATTACCTTCTTATTAAGATTTACCACTGAAGTGTAACTCAAGCCTTAGAGACAGCATTTTTGTATACAGAAATAGAATATTATTCGCAAGCACCTCAGAATACACATCTACATACACGCTTATATGGTATATGTATGCTAAGGCAAGATTGATTTTTTTTTTAATTATAAAATTTGGCAACCACAATCAATCAATAGCTGCAAGGAATTCCTGCAGTTGGGACTGCAGACCATCTGCTTAGCATAATTGATGCTATGAATAGTGCTAGATTCTCTTGTGGAGGGAAGCAAGTGTCCTAGCTATGGACTATGGACTATGGACTATGGAGGAAGAGAGCAGCAGTGCAGTGTCCTTTCTAATTTAGCAGCAGGGGGTCTCAGAAAAATGCTTCAAATTTGGTAGTTTGAGTCTTTTATTGTAATGTATAAAAGCAGGTCAAAGAAGGCCTCGAGCTTTGCATTGCAGGGGGGGTGCATTCCTTTTTAACTCAGCTATAATTTCTCCCACCCACTGATGTCAGAAGGCTTTGCAGGATTCCCACAGAGAAAGTTTGTAGATTTTTGTTTGTAGATAGTATCAAATGTTCTATTGAGTGTATAGGAATCTTTGAAGCTATCCATCAAGTGTCATCCATTAACAGATAGATTGTAGGCATGGAAAGTTAAACTGCATTAGAATCCTCTTCCAGATTAAATTATTCTAAGTAGGTTTTAACAATCCAAGTGAGACTTTGGCTGTTCCTAGTGTTGCAAATTTTATAATTGCAAGTATGTTACACTTGCTTTAACAAATATAGAGGACTGTGAGGAGTTGTCATGGAAGAGCAGACAACATTTGTGCTCTATTTGAATTAATATTATTGTTTGTACAGGGGGTGGAATCACAATACTCTGTAGGTTTCTTGGGATGTGAGCTCTGTTCAAATTCAAGTTACTGTAGGTTGAATGCATTCCTTATTTCTCTTTTTATTCCTTTCCACATTCTAAATAATGAGAATATCAAATGAATGAGATTAAAAGAACAAATTGTAGAGCTTTCCTGATCAACAAAAAGAGAAACAATTATTGATATAGGCCAGGCAAAATTAATATATTATAGGAAGAAAACAAACTATTTTCATGCATCTGTAATATCCTTGTAGAAAAATAAGAGGAAATTTTTTTTTAAGGTGATAAAGACCTCCCAGCAGAAAGGTGGATTGGTCTTCCTGTCTCAATTTGACAACTCAGCAACATGATTGGCTTCTTGACAAACATGTTAGTATTTGTTAAGCCTCCAGCAGAATCCTTAGAATGGATTTAACAATTATTAGTTTTTGATTGATTTCAGCTTCCATGAGCATGTTTAGTTACAACCATCATTTTAGTGTAAGAAGAGACAAACTTGAAAGAGCTAAAATAATTAGGGGGCCTAATTCTCTGAATTTTTCTCTGATTACCCTGTCTTTGATTTCCTTTTTTTTTTTCTTTCTCATTTGGCTCTATGCATACATTAAAGGATGCCCTTCCTCTCCCACTCCTTTCTTCCCAAGAAGACCACCTTGATCCACACTGCACATTGATCTGCATCCACACATCAAGAAGAGATTAAAGACTCTTGAGTGATTGCAAAACAAAGCATTGGTATGGCAAAAACACTCCCTTCCTATGAGCACTCCTCAGCAGAAGAAGACTACATTGATATGGATATCAGCTCTGCCACCTTCTCCCCTCCACATTCTGGAGAATTTGAATTCCATATGTGTGCCAACCCACAAGAGAAAGAGTCTACTACTTCGCCTGCTGATGAGCTCTTCTACAAAGGAAACCTCCTTCCCCTGCATCTCCCACCAAGGCTTCAAATGGTTCAAAGGCTTCTTCACAACAACACTACCACCAATCCTGCAAAGGGAGCAGATGTCTTGGAAGACAAGTCTTGCTCTGCTAGTGGAGAGATGAATCCAGGAGAAGATCTCTACTATGAGTGCTCGGCCGGCCTATCCCACTCGAATCCGAAGAAGCCGTCTTTGTCCATGAAATTGATCAAGCAATCACCACTGAGTCTAAAGCTGAAGGCTTCAAGAAATTACCTCAAGTCCCTATTCTCCAAATCCAGTTGTTCACATGAGTCATGCAAGGAGTATGCCAATGGCTACATGAAGGCAGGGAAAAGGAGCCCATTTGGTCAAAACCAGCATGAGACATACTTAATGGAAGACACCAATAATGCTTCTACTCTCAAGAGTAGCATTGATAGAGAGAAGCTAATGGAAGAGGACTTGGGCCACAGGAAGTCCTTCTCTGGCATCATCAAGTGGAGTTTGACAACCAAGTCGATCTCATCGAGTGCGAATTCAAATGGAGGACAGCAGACACAGGTGCTCAAGAGGAGCAATAGTGATAATTGTGATATGGAGAGCTCAATCCAAGGAGCTATTGCCTACTGCAAGAAGTCTCAGCAGTTGGATTCAGCTAGAAAGAGTGCAAGCGATGTTGGATTCTATTCCTTATCTGTTCCTATGATTGCTGCAGCATGTCAGACTCAAGAGAGGTAACAGATTTGCAGGAGATGATAGGCAAAATGGGGCTTTTCTTCTTGTCCAAAGGATTGGACTCTGATCTGGTTCACTTGGTGATAGTTGCATGATGTGTACGTTATGGAGTTCAGATTGTATTGCATGAACTCAGAGCCTTATCCCTCTCGATTGCTTCTAGATTGAGTAAGATTTCTAAATCCTCAACCAACAAAAGATGACATAGATTTTTGAAAATTAATTCTTCTTCTTTTATCTCCTTTATTTGTGAATGACTAACACTGAATTAATGCTCTTTAAGGAGTTAGGCCACAACTTAAACAAGTTCTAGTGCTGTTGGGATTGTGGCTTCTAATTAAGTCATAATTCTAGCTTATCAACACCCACAAATCCAATTCTGACTGCCATCATCATACAAAAGAGCGAGAAAAGAAGGCACACAAGCATGCCTGGAGTCTTGAGTCCTTGAATTTAATTTACAGATCAGGCAGAAGAAGCACGGAGATTTGCATCTAGTCGTCCTACTATAATTCTTTCGGCATTTATTGTTGAACAACACTAGCATACATAAATAGAAGCTGCAGAGAGTACATGGTCACACTCGATAAACATGTAATGGAATCACAACAATCTCCCATTTCAGCTATATAGAGCAACAATACCAAGACTTCCAACTTTCTAACACATAAGTTTACCAGTGCACAGTTAGGTTTCTTCTGAAGTAATCATGACAACAGGAATAAAGATTCTACCTACAAATTATCCGTCGACAATGAGTTTGTGTATGTCTCACCTGATATATGATTTTAAGTAATATATTAGGACTGTAAATGCTGTGCAATGCACGTGATTGAAATGCAGGAGAAAAGATTCACTTTTTGCCCTTGTGATTCACTGCGGCGGTTGAAGAAGAAGTCGAGAACCAAGGCAGCAAGCAGCTAGCTTCTAAAATTGAGGACCTACAATGATAACAAGATAAAACTTGCAAACAAGAAAGACTCACAGGCTAAAGAACTGTACAGTCCTAAAACTAAAAGGGATCAAAAAGGCACCCCAACTCTTTTAAGAGAGCGAGGATATATATATAATATACTCAGAGATGGATAAAGGCCCAAGAAGCCCTCTTAGTAAGCTGTGTAACAAAACTACTTTGATAAGGAGAGAAGTGGGTCCAACGTCAAATACACTAAGCCCATCCTAAGCCCAAAATGAAGTTGGGTGATTAATACAGATCAAAGCCAACCTATTTTTCAATTGAGCTCTTCTCTCTGCACAACTGAATAAAGCCTATTCACCATTCTTCTTCGGGCTAACATATTTCTAGCCCGCTTGTGATACTTTTTCCACAGGTGACGTTCCTAAGACTATGAAAATATTGACGCCGATTTACAAACCGCCTACGACAAATTAATAAGATAGGAGAGAACTACTCTAAGAATGACGGAAAAATTGCCCGATGAATAAGCTCCACTGTAATATGGCGCAAAAAATACTTTCCTTTTTTTGGTTTTCTAAAGCTATTTATAAAGAACTCAAATATTTAAGTGGGGTAAGATGAAAAGGCGTAGATATCACCAAACTGTTTAAATGCACCTGAAAAATCAATATTTGGATCCAACTAATGGATTAAATTAATCCAAGTACGAAGCAGCACATTTCTCAAACAAATACAGGAAGATCAATATCAAAGTAGAAAGCCTTCTCGATCACTACAATAATAAGTCAAAGAAAACTGCAACAGAGGGGCTCACAGGGCTGAAGAAAATTTCACTTCTTGCTATAAACCTGACATCAACCGTCCATGAATCCTGTCTTGACTGCTTATCATTAACCAGACACACGGAATAGCTTTCTAGTGTACTATCGTACAATACAGCTCTGTTTATATCATGCAGCAGCCACTGACGTACAAATATTTTCAGCTGACAACTATAACATTTCCCTGTTCTCAAGAAATACCTTCTACTACATTTAATAAACTCCCTTATTCAGTACACCATCTTCTTTCTTTGTCCATTATATACACAGTTCTGATGCATGCTCTATTGTGTGGATGCCGTTCGTTGAGGACATTTTGTGACCCAAGTTCAGGAGTTGGTTGGACCCAAGACTGACGCCTTCAGTTCTGGCATCAGACTTTCCAACAGCTCTTTTTTGCTTAAAATCCTGTCAGCCGAACAGTCTTCTTCCTACAAACAAAAATTACAAAATTTGATGCATCAAATATTAGCACAGAGATTACATACTTAAAACATTCTAACCACAGAAAAGGATAAAAATGATTGGTATGTATGACAGGTAGATTGAGTACAAGAAAGGAAGAGTTTCTTCTTGTGACCACTAAAAAATTAAAATGCTATTCCAGGCTTCCTGTGGTACATGGTTGGGATGGACTGAGGACTCATACATAGGATAATCAGAATGTCAATAGAATGTTTCGATGGTTATGCAAGCTCTTGTTCATCCATGCTAACAGAAGTTCACAAATTGGTTACTGGTCGAACAGTCAGAACATCATGCCCAATAGCATCAGTATAAAATATTTACGTATAAGTTCCATGAGACCAGTTAAAAACAAGTGCTATCAGATATCAGATAAAGTTACAGAAAGTTAATAATCCATGAACTCTACCATATCACAATGTATGAAAGGAGAACAAGTTGGAAAATCATTTTTATTAGAAGTCTTGTTTGTGCCAACTAGTTTGAACTCAAATGACAGACTCTAGTTGAAGCAATGAAGTGTTATTAGAATTCTTATCACAAGACAACTCCTAGGGTATATAATGTGCAGTAGGCGGTTGAAGAACTAACAGGGTTGTCATGATGGCATGTTGTAGCTGCAACGACCTGCAAGTCTAGACAGAAGTTAAAAGCTCCAGCAGTGACATCCAAGGTCATCAAATGCTGAAGCACTGAGGGATGCTAATTTATGAAGCCAGAACTGCCAAGAGAAATATAAACTTCAGGCCCCTATTGCCAGTAGTGGTCCAGCAAGACGTTTCAGATCCTGCTGTCACTGTCAATTATCTTAAATCAGGGAGCCAGGGAGAATAAAGATTGAGAACTCCCAATCACCTAAATCAGGATTTACGAACTCCACAGGGTTGCCAGATCATGATAACTTATTGAGAAATCAAAATATATATAAGAGAGGGTATAAATTCATAGACCACTAGGATTACTAACATGACAAGCCACAGTCCTCTCTTTGACATATCTTAGATAACCAGTGGGACTGATGAAAACTAGAGCAGTGCTACATGGATGACTGTTAACATTTCTTTAATATACCGTTCTGCAGTTGACAAACCAACAAGTTCAACTGCTTGTCTGGTTTTAGAACAATAAAATCAAAATTATAGTAACCATATAAATTATAAAGCAAGTACAAAATATCAGCATCAAAGAAAGAGAAGTTTCTTTTACTCACATCTCCAGTGGAAGCAGCTTGTAATGCTAAAAGAGTTACTGTAGCCCTGTGATAATCCATCAAGACCTTGTATGTCGAATCAGGTAACTTATCCTGCCATTTTTTAGGAAAGCAAACATAGATAAATAAATTTTAAAAGCTCTCCAGCATAAAAGAAATGAGAGAAGACACATATTATATGTTCATTAAATCAGTCACATGTCAAGCAAAACTCTGATGAAAGATGAGAAAAGACTCAAAATAAAAAACAACGGGAACAATGGCAGGATAAGTTGTACCTTTAATCGTGCAACAACAGCAGATATGGCCCTTCCAGGTGCCTGAAGAGCCTTGTTGTGTACCTAGAATTTGAATGTACAATAGGAGAAACAATTTAAATTTAAAATATAATGGAAAATTACAGAAAAAAGAAGGTAAAGGAAAATATCGAGACTGAACAAACCTGCATATGATGTAGAGCAACAACCTTAGGCAGAAGCATAACTGGATCATTCTCTGAAGAAACTTGTGATATCAAATCCTTAAGTTCGTAGTAGCAAGATAAATTTCAACGTCAGAAGAATTATAGACCACATGGTAAAAAGAATTGGCAAGGTCAGTAATAGTCAACATTGACAGAATAAAATGCAGATTTTCAATAATATAGACTACTTCTGGCAAATAATCCCCAACAAAAGAAATTGTTCCTGAAAGGTATTCATGACCAAAAAGATGAAGCACCAATAACTGAAAGGTATTCATGCTACAGAAGGATAAATGTGGGAGAAACAAAAATAAATAAAAAAGAAGGAAGAATTTTTGAGTGTAACAGATAGTTTTTATCCAGAGTCTTGATTAAATTGTATTTATCTTAACAATACCATCCTTTATTGGGTTGCTCCCACTAAGCTAACTAGTCATATGTGCGCTGTGTCTAATGCATCAGTGTATCACATTAAGTGTCTGAGGAACTTTTGAAACCATACCTTGCGGAAAGAATGCAACATTGTTCTTTCTAACTTTTTATCAAGCTTCTTCAGTGACAAGCCACTGCATATGAAAGTAAGTTTGAATGCCCAAAAATATAGAATCTTAATGTGGAAATCATAAAACGAAACATATAAAACTACCTTTCCTCTGCCACAACTCTTAATGCATCCATGAACGTATCAACTCGCTGCCACATATCAATATACAAAGAAGAGAAATAATAAGTCTGAATGCAACAGTAATCAGAAATGAGATAACTGTGATAAATTCAATTCTCTCATATTACTATAATCTGCATTTGAAGATTTGTTCCCAAATAGCTCGGGGGGTGGTCATTTTAACTATTCTGCTTACTTGAGCATCCAGAGGTCATTTTCTGAGGATATAGTATTAACCTTTTAAGCTGTATATGTGTCCTACTATAAAATACTAGTGCCTATGATGCATAAGTCTAGTGATGCTTTCACCATGTTCACCAACAGGAGTGATTTTCATTTTATAAGTTTAAGAGCAATGTTTGCTTAGACAAATCCAACATCATTTAGTGTTCAAACATGCTTCCTCTAGTGATGTAAATCTCAACTCATTTGATAGTTCTCTCTGAAGAATATCAACTTCATGTCCCAAAGAGATTAGCAGGTATCAGAAGCTTTACAAAGACATAAAAAGTAGAAATATTGCTAGGTCAGAAACAAACCTTCCCCTCTAGTGCTTCAACCAAAGCTTGAGTCTTGACTGAAAGTGATGCAGGAAAACTCTTGGCCTGAGGGGAACAAAAAGTCACTTGCATCAATATAAGCAAGCAAGACAAGCAACGGAATTCAAACAGTTAAAGGCTTAAAGAAAATGCACCCATCCCCTATTTGATGGCTCAACAATTAGAACTTTAATAACACTAAACAACTGTGAATACTAAAAGATAGAACAGTAGAAAATTGATTGTTTCAAACCAGAGAAATACGATCTGCAGGAGTTAGAGGCCTAGGCTGATTTTGACTATCTTCATTTTCTATTCCATTCTTCAGCTTGTTATCCATGTCCTAAAAAGATGATAGAGAAATTATAAGTGCGGCAGGAAAGAGAATTTTAAAATCATAAATGTACTTGTGAGGTTATTTAGTAATTCATCTGATGAAAGTAAAACTAATTCATGATCAAATATTAGTAATACAACATCTATTTGAAGCATTTAAAATTGATATCAACACCAACAACTAGAATATATTAAATTTATGAGCTATGGCTAATACACTGAACACTGACATTACGACTATGGAAGTTGATTGAGAGAGAGACTACCAGAGTAAGTAGAAGCTTATCAACCATGGGAGTAGCCATTGTTTTTAGCAGATGCTTGTGTAAGATAGCCTGGCATAGCAAAATGAAGAACAAAGCAGAAGCAAAAAGGCATGAAAAATAAGAATCCCATTTAACCACAAGAAGTAACATAAAAAATGACAAAAGAATCAGCATAACTTACAGAGGTAGATGGATCATCCTCAAAGAGATCCAGTGCTTTCTCATACAACTGCATATCTAAGACAACCTGAAAGCCACAAATATGGCATCAAAATGACGAATTAGGACAAAGAAAAATTGGGGATCTCTAAAATCAGAAACTCTGCACGTGTGGAAGGATTGTCTTGTGACTTGTGAGTAACACAGTTGTTCCGGAGATTTGATTTATGCAAAACATAATGATCAACTAGCTTAACGACAGATGCAAAGCACAAGTACCAAACCTCATCTAGATACGTCTGCATACTATCAAGCAACCGCTTCCTCCTCTCAGCATTTTCCAACAAAAGAGTGTTTCTTCTTTTCCCCAACGAGTTAACCAACATTGGCCTCAGATGGGAGCACAATATTCTAAGAAATTCATGTGAGTCTACTTCTGGACCTGACAAACCGATCAATTCAATTTAAGTATATCTAAATCATATGCTATGCAGTAAAATGAGAAAAGATGGCATTGTCATTGTCAATGGTTCTTCTAACCTCCCAATTCTTCAAGATCAGGGGCAAGATTCAAAATCTTCTGCATTACCCATTCTTCGGATGGAATATTTGAATCATCCCCCTTTACTTTATCCTTCTTAGAACCAGATTTTGCATCAGAAGTACTTAAGGAGTTTGCATCCTTGTTTTTTCGCTGACTTTTCTTGCCTTTATTAGGAATATTTTCCTGGTTGTCACTATCCTTCTCAGCTGTTCCTACCTTGGCAGATCCTGTTAGTTTCCCTCTTTTCTTCTTCGGTCCTTTTTCAGAAGCACTTTTACTTATGGCTGCATCATCATCGAGCTCTTTTGTCTCTGAGTGCTGTGCTGAACTGGATCCAATCTTATGTTCATTGGTTGGATGCGTAGTAGGGGCCAGACCTTGATAGGAAGGGTTTTTGTGAATAAATGTATCTAATTCTTTCTCCAGTTGATCATAAATACCCTGGGCAATTGTCGAACATGCAAAGCATACAAGTCATAATCAGGAATGCATAACAGAAGGACCAAACGACTGCAGGAATAGGTTTCAGAAAGTGAAATTGAGTCACTAGAAGATACCACCAGTCCACCAGTCGCAGATCACATAATACAACCTTCAAAGCATGTAACTAGAGGACAAAGGGCCTCGCCATACTTAGCAATTGATTAGCATGTTGGAATTGCATAAATTTCTTTGTATTTCTGCATGCTTATATTTCTAACGTGTGTCATTTCCCATAAAGTTGATAAGGTTTGGGAAGTTTTCATCAAATCAATAAAATGTGAAGGCTTGTGATCATAATAAGGAAAAAGAAAAAAAGGTCCCTAGTGCATAAAAATAAGAAAATGATTGTGTACATCCACATTATTCCTTCTACATCATGGGAGCAATAACTAATGTGTGCAAACATGGGGGGGCACATTAAAATTCTCGAAGTGACAATGGAGTTTTATATGTTCATCTCTCGAAGTGACAATGGAGTTTTATATGTTCATCTCTCGAAGTGACAATGGAGTTTTATAAACAAATTTTAATTAAAAAATGCTTATTAATTATCATGCATGGCATACCACATACATGTATTTTGTTGTTTAAGATGTGACTGCAATGTTTCCAGTACATTATCCTAACAAGGATTGCCATAGCAAATGCCAGCCTCAACATGTTTAAGTCTTAAGTTACATAAGATATGATCCATAGTATCATTTCAAACTTTTATGTGGTTCATAAAAAATATAAGATATCATGGCTAGCAGGGTCTTCAATCTCACCTTAATAAATGCGTTGCTAAATACACAAGAGTCCCCCAATAGCACTGCTGTGGAACACTGGAAAACAACA
The DNA here is from genome assembly GCF_019914945.1 of Typha latifolia. Lineage (NCBI taxonomy): Eukaryota > Viridiplantae > Streptophyta > Magnoliopsida > Poales > Typhaceae > Typha > Typha latifolia. The sequence goes on along the minus strand of NC_133087.1, from coordinate 750,065 downwards.
TATTTCAGCAAACAACATTAAGAAACAAAGGAAGTTCAGGTACTTGAGACACCAACCTTGATTGCGCTCTGTAGAGATGGACAAAGTGACAGAATCTTAGAAGCATCTGAACCACCAATATATGCTGGCAGAACTGAAGTGCAATCAAGCCTACCAATATCACATAAAGTTATTGCATTACACATGTTATAGATAATAACTGCAGATCAAATGTAAAACCTTGTTTATGTTGCAAATAACTACAATAAAATATTTGCAAGAAAGAGAACTTGTTCTGAAAGTAGGCTTGTGAATAAATCTGATGACAAAAGCTAATATTCATGTAGGATGAGAAAAGGAAGTGATGGGATACATGGTCAATAAAAGCATAGTGTCTAGTGTATTGGTTCTACTTATCAAAGACACCTAGTGGACCCTGGCATCAAGCATGCCTTACTTGTATTAGGCATTCCTTATTTGCTCCGCAGTTTGGAGTCAGATAAAAACCAATCTGTTTCAAGGTCGAACAGAACAGTTCTGATGGCAAGTGGTCCAAAGCCAGGCTCAAAAATGATGCACCAAAGGAAGATACTTGAAATGACATTACAAGTCTAGATTCTTTAGAACTTGAGTAAACTGTAAAAGAATATCTGGACCGATAGAAAATTAATGGCAATTCACACCATGCTATTATATTTTGCAATTACGCCATCTGACTGACCAAGCTATTATGAGAAAAAAGAGTTCCATATACCAGCCCTCAACTCTTTTAGCTTTGAAAAACTTTGAAAAACTTCTGTGATACTTACCAGTTACCATGCTCAATGGTGTCACCTACAGCAAAATCCAGCATCTCAACCATTGAAGGATGGACAAAAACAACATCTAGAGGAATGCCCTCAGGATATCTGGACTACATTAGAGTGCAGAAACACAGGAATGTTACAAGAAAAATATAGAAACATCACCAGCTAAATATAAAGTTTAGCGGCATTTGAACTACTGTTATTAATTTATTATACGACAGAAGGAACCTGAATTGTATGCAGTTTAAGTACCTGCAGATACTGTTTAGGCTGAGGAATCAAGAGTTTGTGAAGAACTTCGTAACTGATGTAAGAATTCTGAAGAAAAGAATAATTCATGAAAACATAGAAACCAATCAGATTTCTAAGCTAATATGTGATGTTAATATTACATATTTTTTAATTTAGAAAAACATGGTCAATCCATCTGGGATAGTAACACAGAATGATATTGACGATTTATCTGTCAATGCATCTATCATCATTGATGCATATGTATGAACGAGTTGAAAACTTAAAATGAAAGAAAAGAATATTCATGCAAAGAATTTTCATCTTCATAGCTGCTTGAAATTTCATTAAAGAAATAAAAGAATAAGAGTTGTAGGTGCCTTAACCTGTGAGAAGAAAGAATCCACACTCTCCCTTTGAGCATGGGCAAAAACCTAAGGGTATAAACCAATGGTTATGGATGAGGAGAATAGTAAACGCATTAACAGAGATATGGATTGAAAGGAAAAAGAAAATATCATAGATTTTACAGCTGGTGTCCATTGTACTCCTGCCCGGAGTGATCCAAGAATCTCCCCTTCCTTAAGCAGTCCATTGAATATGGATTGAAAGAAAGCACCTTCCACAGAGACACCATTTGCACCATCCATATCTTGCAGCACTTGCTGCAACAAGTTCCAAACAGTTGGCAAATTCGTAGGAACTGTGATACCCTTGGCAGCACCACGGACCATAGCAGTAATCCGAGAAACATATGCTGGAGTATACAACTGTCCACCTTCCAGTCTTCCTTTCACCTAGATACAAGACATATGACACAGTAGAATTTTTTTTCTCAAGAATATTTAAGAGAACATTTAGCCGGACAGCAAATGCCATGGATGAAATAGCTTACTTTATTAAGGAAAACAGCAATGGAACTTTTACCTCGTGGCGATTCCTCTTTCACTAGTTAAGATATCAAAGAGAGTTTCTTAAACCTTATGGAATAATCCAACAATAAAACATGTTCATACAAACCAACAAACATCCCTATGAATTTTATAAATCCCCAAAATTTTCTTCTTCCACAAGTTTCAGTTTCTCTCTTTTACTTTTTATTTTCTTTTGCCCCAGGAATTGCATAACTTACCAATAAGGATTTAATCTGATTAAGACACAAAAATTTGTACATTACGTTTCTCTAAGCCCATATGTTTCCTACAGCTTATTTGGTCATTATACGATGGCATTTTCTTCCTTCTCAGATTCGCTTCACACTACTAAGCAAAGTTGCTAAAACATTAATGAGTCGTAATATCAAAATCATCGATCTACTTACAATGGTTCCAAGTCGAGGCTCCAGAAAAGACACCACCAATTCCGATCCAACGTGCAACTGAGCGGCAATCTCCGCCAGCGAGATCTGACTACACTCCTGCAACTTTTCATTTATCTCCTCCGCCACGGAATCCCAATAACTCTGGGATATAATCTCACCATTGACCATCATAAGCCCCGAACCATCCGCCACAATCTTTTGTGCTTGCCGCTCCACATGGTACAAATCCACCCCGATAACGTCCGACAGATCGATCAAAGAAACCCTACTCGACTTCTTGATCTCCGTCTCCATCTCAACCCTCAGCTGATCCTGAAACAGGAAGAATGAAATCATCAAGATTAAGCCCTACGACGATCCAAGAAACGCGCGACAGTATTGCAGGTTTCAGTCTTCGAGGAGGGTGGGGGGGTTTACCGGGGTGATGTATTCTTTGCCGGAGACGGTGTGGAGGAGGTCGGAATCGAGGTATTGGAGTTCTTGGAGCTTCTGAACCAACTCGACAACGTTCCGATCGGAGAGGCGGATGGTGGACTTGACTTGCTGCGCCGACTCGAACTGGCGTTGGAGCTCCAATAGCTCCGCGTCCATGGCGGATGAGATTCGAGAGCTCGATCTCGATCGCCGAGAGAGAGAGAGAGAGAGAGAGAGAGAGAGAGAGAGACGGGGGAAGAGAAGGGATTTTAGTTTGTGTGGAGACCGGTACAGTAAAGATATAAAGAGGCCCAAGCAGCCCAGACCAGCCCACTAGGTTGATATTTATAAGCAGGCTTGGGCTTGTCTACTGCAAGACCTATGCCAGTTAATTTTATTTTATATGATTTTTTTGTATATTTTTATTACTTTCTTTAAAATATAATCACTGTCATTACAATCATTGGATTGTCTCGAAATTTTCGTTCTTTCTGATTAATGTAACTGGTAGAATGACCATTTTGCCCATATAGTAGTATTTTTGTGGTTCATATGAATATGTTAAGTTTAATATTCCTCTGGCAAAACAGCAGTTCTGAAAGAGTGTAATGTATAATAGTGATATTTTAAAGAATATACTGATAACATTTGAGAAATTATAATATTTGAAAAAATTTACAATTTTTGTGATCTACTGCCTGGAAGATTCCAGGGCTAATATAAGTGTTTGGAATTCTAGTGGAAAGAATGAAGCAAGTGGGGCCCAATTGCTTGCAAATTAGATGATAAAACAAGGATTTGGCCTCATCTGCCATTACAATGATGCAATGTACATGAATTTTTTTACCATGTAATATAGCAAAATGTAGGCCTTCTCATTTCGTACCATGTTAACTTTACCTAAGACAGCCTCTTATGTGCTTGTTAAATTTCTCCAATGAATGCAATAACCATACTCTCTTGATTTCTATGCTTGCTTAGTGTAGGGAATACAATGACTATCTCAAATAGCATACATTTTCTTGTGCTCCTTGTCAATCCACTCGCCTTCGGACATGCCAGAGATCGACCATGATCGCGACCTACTGAGTGATGACCTTCTTATGTTCCTCAACTTCTTAGCCTCGATATGGTGCCCAATAATCCAATAAAGCATGAGGCCTAATGTCGTCGCTAATATCGTTGCACCTATAATTGTCACTCCAATGGCCAACGATCTCTCATGACCACCCACCACAATGAAAGAAAGTGCAAGGAATGCAGCACTTACAAGTACGCAGGCCAGCCACATTAACTTGTTAATGATTGCCATCATCTGCTTCTTTGCATTGCTCTCTATGACAACCACAGAAGTCTGCACCACCACAACAGCCAAAGATATGAAGAGAGCCACCGAGTCTGAGACGAAGAAGATCATAAAAGGAGTTTGGTGTGAGATGTTTGCTTCCCCCAAGGTTAACCCAGGAGCTAGGTTGTTGGAGTCCACGTACTGGCCAGGAACTGTAAAGATTGCGGCGAATGCAACAGTAGCGATGAGGACAGCAACCACTGTTGTGGAGTTGATTGCATTGTTGAGTCCCTCTGTATGGAGTTTGTTGATCCTTTTTGCTATTCCCTGAACACGCTTTCTAGTTTGTCGAGTGTGCTCAAGCTGAGAATGGACCTCATGCTTTATGTCACTCACTGTTTGTTTCAATTCACGAGCAGCATTTACCGGTTTAATGTTCCTCGCACTTTGGACACCATGTTCAATTAATATAGCAGCAACATCTGAATTCCCCATTTTCTCAGCAGTGTCGAGTGCAGTCTCTCCTGATCTGTTGATTGCTTTTGTGTTAGCATCCTTAATCTCTAAGAGTCTCTTTATAATCTGCAGAGAAGTTTCAAGCACATGTCAACCACAAGAGTGATGCCGTCTAACAGTGATGCTTAATTTTACTTTCATTAATTGTGACTCAGATAGAAATATATAAGTGATGGAGTGAAAAGTACACAGGGAAAGGAGAAGAAACACCATGCAGATCAAATGTATTAGTACAGCACAACTCCTATTCATACAAATGTACAGAGAAACTATCAAACTTTGCTAAGTCCACTGAACCAATACTTCAGAGTAATTCTGCTAATTATGCAGCTGTGACTTCAAAGATTCCACCATCACATAGAAGCCCCAGATTAATGTGCGTCCCACATTGATGATAATGACAGTATAAATGTTGGAACCCACTTATAAGTAGAAAGCTAAAATAAACTTTAAGATCAATAAATAATCGTCACTTTTACGACTTCTCGGAAAAACAAAAGCAAAGGTTCCAATTTACCTTTCATAAGGTTTTCGAATGAAAATTTTCTTGAAGAATAGAGAACGTTATTCTTTTTTTGCAAAGCAAGTTCTCAGGCAGCGATATGTCCTAAAAGTTTACCTGAGCACGATCTTTCCTAGCTGCGATATGCAGTGCTGTGTTGCCCTTAGTATCTAGCAAATTTACCATTGTGGGATCACACTTTAGAAGCTCCTCAACTATGTCTAGTTTAGTTCCCTTGACCGCCATATGTAGTGCAGTCTGTCCTTTCTTATCTACTCTGATAGCACTTCCTGGATCTTTGTTCAAAAGAGCTCTTACAACTTCTAAGTGCCCATTCCTTGCAGCAGAATGCAATGTAGTTTTACCATTGCTCCTTGCAATAAGTGCTAGACTTCCATCTGCTTCCAAGAGGAATTTTACCACCTCAAGATGGCCTTGTGCAGCAGCAGTATGCAATGCTGTCGTGTTTGACAAATCCACAGTCATTGAGAGTTCTGGAAGGACCTGCAAGAGCTCCTTCACAACATCTGGTAACGGAGATGCATCAATTAGCTCAATGGTATTAAGTGCATAATTTGATCTAATGTACTTATAAAAAATGTGGATAGGTTTCCAAATTCTGAACAAGAGAACAAGTTCGTAATTGCCTGTGCCTTTTGGCCACACTATCAGGTAAACAACATCAAACTGTCACATTTTTAATGGCATTAAATTCTATTTGAGAACATTTTTATCATCTGCAGTGCACATGTAAGAAGAAACTCCAGACTCAGACAACTTATTTTTCTCAAAGGTGATCCAGATTTCTAGTTTTTCCTTATTTCCTAGTACCATTCAAATTCTCTTCAGCACCATCATATGGAGTAAAGGTGAGATACATGGAGAACTGACCAATAATGGAAGTTGATCCTGATAAAATGTTTTCAACCGACAGAGTTTATTGTCCTCACTGTGAATATAAAAAGGTGGTATGTAACTGCAACATCTTGCAGAATTGACACTCAGAGAGAATTACAACAATGACAAGGAAGATTTATGAATCTTTTACTCAGCAATGGGCAGTAATATTATGAAAATGTCTTCAAATATCAAGTTATCTTATGGAACGAATATCGCAATGTTGCCGAATACAAGTTAATATTCAGATATGTGAGAGAGCTAATACCTACATCCCCTTGCTTGGCTGCTATGAGCAAAGCATCATTGCCATTCTTAGCCTTTATCCCAGCTGTTGCAACATCATGGTACTTGATCATTTCATGCACCACATCAACATAGCCATACTCAGCAGCAACAAAAAGAGCGGTCTCTCCTGCCTGATTCTGCTTTGATAATAAATCCTTCAAATATTCATCAACGCTTCCCGAAAGTAACTCCTTCACAACCACCAAATTCCCTGATCTTGCAGCCAAATGTAGAGGAGAATCATCCCGTTTCCCTGTCAGCTGCTTCGGCATCTTCTTCCGGCGAAAACTCTGCTGCCCAATTGGTGACTCCATATCTTAGCCTTAAAAGATTACGCCACAATAGATATCTTCTTGGATAAAATGCTCCAACCAGAAAACACACTATGTGGGTCACCAAACTAAATCTCAATGCTCAAACTGCGGAGACAATAACTAAAGACAAAGCTACCAAATTGTTATCCATGAAAATTTTCCCTCACCATGAAGCCCTGCAGCAAGAAACCACAAGCCACTTACCACAAAAAATTCTACACTTTTGAATCCATCCACCTATTTCCCCCATACTCAGCCTTTCTTTCATCTACCATTCATAAGAAAAAGGAAGAAAGCAGAAGGAAGAAGGCCATGAAGAAAGTAAAAGGGGTGCCCTCCCCACTATCATGCCTAATTAAATGCATCCCATTTGGACAAACCAACAAATGGTATGTAGGCATCCAATTGAAAATACAAAGAGGGTGATGCTAAACAAGATGGCCATCCACATGGGATTAACACATTCTATACTGAAAAACCTAAAAGATCGCAACCAGAAGCATCCCACCTTAACAAAATCCAAACTTTCCCAGACAAAAGAGCACGTTTAAGGAATTCATCACCACATGGGCAACACTAAGATAGAATCATCAGGAATGACTAGAAGCACAGAAGGATTAAACAATAGACAAAGATCATTCAAGCTCACATGGGCATGAGAGTACCCAGCATACCCAAATCCAACTCCTGCCATGTGGACATGGGTCCTTCATCATCTCATCAGAGATCCATGGAACAAGAGAGAAGCAGCAACTGCAACCAAGGAAATGGCTTGCCTTTGTCTTCTTCTCATTAATTCCACACCAAAATGGGACGTAGCCATATATATTAATTCCATACTCTTCACCAACCATTCGTAATTGATGTCATTAAACACATTAAAAGAAACGCAAATTGCAAAGCGCGATTGGATTAGCTAATTAGTACCGTACAATTATTAGTTTAAATTTTTAGAATTTTGTATTGGCATTTAACATTACAGGATTTGACGAGGGAGACGACGACCCGATGGAGGGAGGAGAGCGGAGTTGACCGTTGACGCGGCAACGGCGGGGCCCATCGTCACAGCCTCACTGGGCTGAGGTGGGCCCGATTTGGTCGGAACGGTCCAAGCCTAGTCTATTATTAGAACGTTTTTTAATTGAAAAAAGTGGTTAGTTTGTTTTTCCTTTTCTTGTTAATGGTTACCATAATAATGAATTGGAGGAGCAGATCAGATGGTTAGATTTATAAGGGATAATTACATAGAGACCTCCTGAATTATTATTGTTTATTTTTATATATTTTTTATTTATTTATCGTAATATATTGACCCTCTTACCAATTAAAAATCTTTGAAATGACTCTTTCTTTAATAATCTGTTAATTTTATTTATTGAAGATATTATGTGAACATTACATGATTAATTTTTCATGGTAAGAGGATCATGTGGGATATATATATATATATATATATATATTCTGTACGATGGAAATTTTTTAGTTCAACGTATGCGAACATTGAAATACTTTGTGAGGATTTGGAAAGCTTTGGAAGGGGAAAAGCTTCATCTCACTCAAAAAGAGTGGGCGATGTGTTGGATTCCAAATGTTGGGTGTAAAAGAGTCTAAAAGAGATAAGTTCCAGTGTGCTCAAGTTGTCATTTCCATAAAATGCACTAATATGAGTGGGTTCTTTACGAAAAAAAAAAATAGAGAGAGTAGCCCAATTTGGCTGTTACTGGCTGAGGGTGACAAAGATAAAGGTTTTCTCATATAGTATTCGGTTGTAGAAGGTGATATGCTTATTAGAGCTAGTATATTGCTATCACAATGTGCTTTTGTTTTTATAATTGATAGGTCACAATAATAATACCTTTTTTTCTTTCTTTAATTTTTTTTTCTGTGAGAAAACAAGTCAGCTCATAATAAGAGAGGTAATAAAATCACTCACTTAGGTATAAAGTCAGCACATTACTAACATATGAAGTGCCACTAATAATTGCTTAAACTAAGATTGCATTTGCATGAGAACATATTTAATTGCTAGAAAGTAGAACTCAGTAAAATTAAATATTAAAAATAAAAAAAAATTGTTTGAAGCAATTTATTCCCTCACTTTCTTTCTAGGGACTAAATTTCCATCAAATTTAGACTTTAAATCTCCAGAAGAATATCTGTCTTGTCAAAAGCCCACAAAAATCTAGGTGGCTCCTTGACTGTGACTGTTTGATTATTCTTCTCGTCAATAGTTTCATGTCAATATCAAAATTGAGTCACAGTGGAGAATAAAGTTGAATTTACCGCAAACACAAATCCTCCACTTTGTTTCTTTGACGGAAGAGTTGTGTTCAGACTTCAAGGCATTATTTTCCGCTTTGTTAGTCCAACTGCTGCAAAGGTTCTATCAGAACTCAAGAAAGATAGACAAGGGTTTAGAAGAAGGAAAGAAAAAGGGAAGAAAGTTTGATCTCTCCAATGGGTCATTCTCAGATCACTTCTGCTTTTCCAAAAGACTACATCAAACAACGGTTAAAATGACAGTAGGAAGTATCGCAGACTAATAAGTAATATGCATCAGGAAGATGTAAATAAATATTCTGAAACATTATTCTGATGAATTAAGCAGTGATACTGAAATTACGAAATGGAATTTTCCATATAGCACGAAAATTCCAGCTAGAGCAAAACCAGTTGCCAGCAATCCACAAACCAGAAGGACCATGTGGACTGCAGGGCTTTGATTGCTCCAGCTCCTTTAGATCCACAACCCAGAAGTCAGCTATCCTTGGTGGCTTCTATCATCAACTCGTACAAAGCAACTCCACCTCTGTGGCAACCGGGCATATGGAGTGCCATTCTCTTCAAATCATCCTGATATCCCATAGTTAACAAACAATCAGACAAGTTAAGAAGATAAACCAAGATGATGATATAATATGTCAAAACAGAGTAAGTATCTAAGCCAACCATTGTTACGGCATATAATTGAGTAGACTCGAAGCCATCTTGAGCTTTGGAGTACAGATTCCGAATTTCACTTGAATCCTTATTGCATTTCAGAAAGAAAAAAGCTGTCGGTCTGACATTCATTTCCCTGCGAGATACTCCAATGAATATAGGCTCCGTCTGCAGACACTATTTGAAGTTAGTTCGTGCAAGCTAGACTGAATAAAAGGTTTTTTAAAAATCAAAAATCAAATCAAGAAGAGCCAATTTTTGTGCAACTGGTACTCGTCATAAACCTAGAAGGCTAGAAGACAGATCTGCAACAAGATTACCAATAAACAATCCCATTATGCAGTTTCTGATTGGTCAAAGATGAAAATTGAAGAACTATTTCTTGGAACAAATATGCTGACCAGATGTGTAAGTCCTAAAACTTAAGATGCTTAAATATCATGCCTGTTTTTCAGAAGACATCTAAAGATACATTCCATCTATTTGTATGTTCACAATTACTACAAGAAAGTGCCTACAATTCTCACGTATAATGACCTTGTCACATAAAGTTATCAAGAGTGAATTGGACTATATTATATATAGTTTGGTAAAGTATATTGTGAATTCTGAGACAAGATTATGCCAACTTATTAGAAATAAGCATTATGAGCATTCCTCTCATTTTGTCTGACATGACACAATGGATAAGCTGCATATTCAACTAGGAGAATCATAAGCAAAGGGATTGAGTAATAATTAAGAAACTTGATGGTTGTTTTACCAGAGAATCTGCAGGAACTCCAATTTCTTCAACTACTTCACGTATGATGCCGTCAAACATTTCCTGAGAAACTTTTTCATTGAGAAGCACAGAGTTTGTTGAACCTTTGTCACTTTCATGGGCTGAAATTCCAATTTCTTGGGGCTGCAGGAAAAAATATTTCGTCAGTAATTACGCTTTACACCACATGAACAATCTTCTCACAGCCATATTGAGGATTTTTCCAAGTAAAAGCAACAGGAGTATATATGGTTTACTTGACGGATTCTGTATAGTTGTTGGATGTTAGACAAAGAAGAATTACCTCGGATAATCATTCTAACAGGTCATTCCTTACCCATTCACTCAACTTTATTGAAACCGTAGTGTGTGTATATATATACATATAATTGGAGAAAAGTGGGATGATTCCAATTTAGATTTTATTTATGACATTGTAGTGTATATATGGTATGTGTCTCTGATCTTTTAAAAGCATCCAGCTTCGATACATTAAACAGACTATGTAGCAGCCAACATTTACATACTGAAAACTAGTATTATCTCATCCCCTTTCAGCAACTGAAAAACTGTTCCAGTGCACCTAGCAACCATTTGACATAAGCTACCATTTAACTCATATTTCTCGCAAATCTGAAAGGGTCGTCTGACAATCCTCTCTAAATGCACATAAGGTTACCTCAGAGTGGCCTCCAGGGAAGACAAAGTAGCCTGGGAACTCCCCCACATTGTAGCTTCTTTGCAGTATAAGTATCCTTTTGTCAGATGATTCTACGATTGCACCATTGCCCAAGGGATTTGACATATGTTGGCTCCGTAATGTGTCATCTGAAAGAAATTAAATTAAATTGTTGATTGGCAGAAGATTTTTTTAAAAAAAGTCATGGCATGTCTTTTTACGAATGAGAATTGCTAGTTGCATGAAAAGGGCATATTGGAGACACACATGCGATGCAACATGGCCAGGTAGAAAACATAAAAATCTCATCTGAGAAATACTTAGAGCAAACCAAGAAATATCTGCAACTACTTTCAAAAGATGACATGCTATGATAGTTTTGGAACTTAGATTCAACATTGCCACTTATAAGTCCATGAATCAATATATTGCGACTTCATTGATGTCTGCATCTTTAGCATCTGAGAATTGTTAATTGACTTATATACTTTTAAGCATAATCCACAAGCAATACCTTCTGATGAAATAAGAAACTTCTCCCACAGAGGATTCAAATTTGTCCCCACAAAGGTCCTGAAAATATGCAAACTCAGAATAAAAGTTCTCTGTTCACAGTGGTAATATCCAAAAGAGAGGAGCAGCAACAAAGATTTATCAAACAAAGCACTTGCAGAAAATCTAGAACTTCACTTACCAGCAAAATAGAAATGACAAGATAAATAACACTAACATGTTAATCTGAAATTGAAATTTGAATATGGTAAAAGAATAGGAAAAAGTGATCAGATCAAAATAAGTGAATATCCAACTAAATCATTAGTTAAACATAGACATTAGAAAATTCTCCGCAACTATACAGCACTTAACCTGTACGTCATTAGGAGCAACAATCTTATATAAAAAAGAATACCCTCATCCCACAAGGGAAGCAAAATAAGCCACCATTAAAAGAGAAGCATATTGATGGTAGAGTTGTACTTGCATTAAGTCATCCACAGAAGAACCCATCCCAAATATCCACCTAGGGAAATGTAGCAAAAGAAGTGTCTAGAAGTATGCAGCAGGGTTTTTTTTTTCTTGAAGGCTAGGATCCGAACAGAAGTATCTGACATATGTATCTGCCTCATCCCACAAGGAAGCAAAGAAAAATGAACATTCACTCTGATCTCCTACCTGACAGAGTTGAACTCTTGCAGATGGAGGAGGAAAGTACTCTGACTATGCAAATTTGTCTCAAAATGAAATTGCACAGCCATAAAACTTACAAATCAGAAAGATGAAATATTTCTCTCTTTGTATATTTCCACAACTTCAGTGGAAAGAGCTTAATGTTCTAGCTTGTGCAGATGCTCGACTGGGTGCCAGGAAACCAACAATTGATCAAGAATTTGAGCAATATTTTTCCATGCTCATGCTTTAGGATAGGATGGTATGAAATCACAGGATCATGCAATCATGTAATCTTTATAAAACTCAAATTTAAATATTTACAACTGATGGACAGAAGGATATACTGATGTTAGCCTCAGTATGATAAACACTATAAATATTAAAGGATCAAAGGAAGTAGAAACCTAAAGAACACATTCTCTCTAATTTCGACAGATAAAACTGAGAAATGGACTAAAATAGAAGGAAAAGATGACCTGTAATCTGTCAGGCCCAAATGAAGGCAAATAGAGGACTCTTGGCCAAAACCATTCACATCGTGGACGGCATGTCCGCCATACTGAAATGAGTAATAGCAGTCACATTGCATATAAACTTAGACAAAGTTGCAAAGGAGCATGATAGAAGTAGAACAAGAAAGAGCAAACACTCAAGAGTGCATATGATCTAAGTCAGCTAAAAAGCAGGCTCTTCTAATAAGCCATAAATTAGATAACATGTCTAAGTACAAAGCACAGATAGAGGGCAAATAGTGATCATCTTGGTTCAAAGCAATTCTAGTGTTTTGATTCTAATAATTATTAGTGCATTTAACATTAATGCGCTGTTTAAAGTAATTAGTCATTGGCACATACAAGGTTTGTAATGTTTAACAGTTGTTACTGTCACAGCTGTTTAAATTTGGGCAGGGAAAAAATGACTTCAGAGAAGAAAAATAATGAAAGTTAAAGTTGAACAAGAACTGCATACCCTAAACTTCAGCCCACTGTACAGAGATGGGTTCTTCTGAAGTCGATGATTCCAGATCTGCGTAATCCTTCATCAAAATTTTGTCCAAAGGATTTCGACATCGAGATATTGCATGATTATTCAAAATTGAACATCCTAGAGAAATTTCTCATATAGAGTTAGAGAATAGAAAGAATACCAACTTCATACCTCATTGATAGATTCTTCCAATTTACTATCCGGATGAGTCGTCCTGTCGTAAGAGCGATCGAAACTGACGAGAACCTTCATTTAACAAAATAAGATAATTTTAAAACCAAGAAGACGTGAAGTAACAGAACTAAAGAGAAGACTGTTCCGCCATTAGAAAATAACACCTCAACTCGACATCGATCGATCAACTCAATCACGTCGTTATACTCGGAAATAACGTCGAAACCTTTGATTCTTCACCGGAACGCAAGACAGGGAGGCAAACAAAATTTATTCTGTTCGAGTTACGAGATCGGAGGGAGGAGATTACCCGAGATCGAGAGAGACCGGAGGGGCAAGAGAGGAGTAGCTTAAACGCAGTCCCTGCGTCTCCGCTGCTTCCCGCGCTAATGGACGCCATCTTCTTGCAACAACGGAGAGGAAGTAGAAGAGGCGAGAGTGATCGGAGGAATGGACCGGCCTTTTCCATTGCCTTCGCTTCCCCCCCGCGTTTATATTTACGGAGAGGAAAAGCCTCGCAAGGGAGAATCTTGGTCGCTACGTCCCCCCAAGGCGTTTCCCGTTACCATCGGATCCCCGAGGTTCGCGTTTCCTTTGGTACTGTTAGCTCGCTTACATTGTTGCGATAATTTTTAGTTTATAATTCATTTGATCGGTAATAATCGTTTTAGAAAGTAAAAGATAATTCTCATTTCTGCTTCTTTGATCTCCCTTCAATAAAGATGTCAACTATTTACTTGGGTTCACTTTTCGAGTCATCTGAATGAATGAATCCAATTTCAAAGTACTGCAATATGATTAACATTAAGCCATGAAACTCGCAACTTAGATTTTCTGCCCCTAAATATTAAAATGCTCTACTGCCTATCCTGAACAAAAAAAAACAGCTCGTTTGATGACCATCTGATACATGCAAGCAGTAAATAATGGATTAAACAGTAAACATATACAGGAACCATGATTGCTTTACCATAAGAAGATTAGTTTAGATATCATACAGGCGCGTAGATATGGCATTACAAGTATATGTGGCATGGTGCACTTATAAATAGCAGGGTCTTGCAATAATGATTCCAAATACAGAGCAAAGGAGGAGATAGATTACGAACACCCTTCAGATTGCATAAATCCTGTCAATTTCAGAATCAGATAACTCCGAGTTGTGATGCCATGAGTTTGAGATGCTCCTCCTCGACGATTTCTCCCTCTTTCTAATGGAACGGGTCCGCTTCGACCTAACAACATAGTAAGTCATAGTTCCCAGAACGCCGGCCATTATCACTCCGCCTATTAATGTAACCAACACCGCTGCCCACCGAAAATGTCTACCTACCACGATATAAGAGGAGGAGATGAACGCAACCGTAGTGCAAACTGAGGCCAACCACATCAACTTGTTAATGACCCCAACAACCCGCCTCTCTGCTTTCGTTTCACCCCTTACGAGTGTAATTTGAACCACCACCACAGCCAAAGAAGTGAACAAGGCAATAGCATTGAAGATGAAAAATATTTTAAATGATGCTGTATGGACAGCTACAGCTAGGCCATCATTTTCATTTCCTCCTGGCACGGTAAAGATTGCAGCAAATGCCACTGTGGCAAAGAGAACGGCAACCACAGTCACAGAGTTAGTCGCATTGTTGATGCCCTCCCTGTGGAGCTTTCTGAGCTCCTTTGCAATCCCATAAACATTTTTGTTGGTTTTCCTGGTCTGCTCCAGCTGTATATGCACATCCTTTTTAATTTGACTAACAGTCTTCCGCAGTTCATCGCGAGGCTGGTTCAAATCATTGGCCCTTACTGCACCATGACGGGATAAGCATTCCTTAATATCACCAGACTCTTCTGAGAGAGGAAGGCCTTCTGCAATGTCAAAAGCAGTTTTATGATCCCTCGTCAATGCGTTCACATGTGTATCTGGAAGACGCAGCAGCACATCTACAATCTGAAAGAAGAGGAAGGAAATAACTAAGTAGAAAAGAAAAGAACCAAAAGAAAGATCAGTTATGGCTCAATTGTTCAATTGGTTGTTCCAAATGAGAGGGGCTGCAAGTATCAACTCACCGAGCCAAATCAAACTCTGTTTCAGATGAGAAAGCTAGTAGAATCATGTATATCTTAAATACTGTTCCTCGTAAAGGAAGAAATCAATGGGATGATCAGCTATACCTCAATCATACCACAGAATGGTGTATAAAATATAAATGGTTTGCAGAAGGTAAGACGGTGAAGAAGGCTATGTTTAAAGATGAAAAGAATACACTGAACTTGGCTGGAAGAGAAAATAGAAATAGAACGATCCAAAATAAAGGTTGCAAAAGTTGTCTTCCAAAATATCATGCAACTAAAATCATTTAAAAACAGAGCACATGCATAGATTGGATTATTATGCAGAATCAATGGAATATAAAGAGTGCTTAACTTAACCACAATGTTGAAAGTTTCTTCCGTCATTAGTAAGCCCTTCTGAATGTCTCCCTTTTTGGGGATTTCCCATAATGTATTTGAGTGTAACCACATGCCCAGATATACTACAACTAATTACCACAAGTTATGAAACATACTATGAAAAATGCCACCTATCTAAAAGTCTGCTGTGTTAAATAAACCTGCAAGCAGAAAGAAAAAAAAAATACAGGAAACAAAAATAAAAGGGAAGCTGATTCGAACTATTCTGAGCAAAAGTTATGGAGCCATAAAAAGCTAATTGAAGCATTGAATCAGAGTAACAAGGAAACAACTTTTAAAACATCAAAAGGCAAATACCTCAGCCCGCTTTTTTCTTGTTGCAACATGCAGTGCTGTGTTGCCAGCTCTGTCTGGCAGCATCACTATGGCTGGATCAGCATCCACAAGAGCTTTAACAACATCACTATTTGTTCCCTTCACCGCCATGTGCAATGCAGTTTGCCCCTTCTTGTCAGTCTTTCGAGCCAGCTGTGGATCTGTATCAAGCAATGCTTTTACTATTTCTACATGGCCTGAGCGGGCAGCAAAGTGCAGAGCATTTTTCCCATTAGCTTTACATAAATCAATTAAACCAGCATCTCGTGCCAGCAACAGATTCGCCACATCAGTATGGCCTCTTGTTGCTGCAGATATAAGTGGAGTAACGTTCGATGGACCAAATGTTTTGCTAAGACTCAAATCGTGATCCAAAAGTACCTGGACAATTGCTGTACACAATGAGTTAGAAAAGTAAAACAGATGGAGGATCTATTTATTAATTATACTAGCAGAACATCTAAATAAAGCATGCCTGCATGTCATAGAAACATGATTTGTCTTCAGGAGTGATACCATGCTGCACAGGTTGCAGATGGAAGTCACAAAAGACCTAAAATCTCACAAACGAAACTATGTAGATTTGTTCCAACTGACAGGAATTGTTAGAAACAACAAGATCAAAGGATTTTCACAGTTCACCTTGGAACCAACATCAGGCCCCTGTTTTGCAAGTTATGATGTCAGCTAAAATCCAAAGAGTAAAAGTACAGAAACCTACAACTTTTGCCCCTGTGATCTAACAAAAACAACCACACCTATGACAACTGAGAGAATAAGACCACTATTTAGCTATCAAACATTGCCAGTAGTTTAATATGTAAAACATAAGATAAGGGTTTAAGTTTCTAATGAAACAGGGCCTGCGGCCTCTTTGTCAATAAAAGTAAAAAAGAAAAAAGAACACAAGATAAGGGCTAGCATATGTATCATTCTTCAGTATTCCTCTCGAGCATTCTAAAAAGTTCACATCTTTCTACTCATTTAACAATATCTGCAATTATTTTCAATAGTTTTACAATCAGATTACTACTTCAATCCCACGAAGGAATTAGAAACTTAAATGCCCCTCACCTTGGTGCCCTGCTCTCGCTGCCGCATGAAACGCATCAAACCCCGGCCTACTCTTCCTTGCCAAGCTCTCCCTATCCGAGTACCTGAGCAACTCCATAACAATTTCAAGGAACCCCTTCTCCGCCGCGATCAACAGCGGCGTCTCCTCCACCTCGTTGACCTCGTTCACCACGGCCGACCTAATCTCCGCCACCTCGGCATCAAACTCCGCTCCCGTTCCGGTCACCTGTGCGTCGATCTCGCTCAGGATCTGCCTCACCGCCGCAAGATCCCCCCGTTGCGCCGCGAGGTGGAGCTCCGTGTCGTTGTGCCGCCCCGTCACTTGCTTCACGTACTTCTTCCTCCCTGCCTGGTCCATCCGCTTACCGGAATTCGAAAGCACCAACACCGCCGCGGAGGGCGACATCACCGCCGTCGGCGAAGGCGTCGAGGACGGCGACGGCTGGTCCAATCGCTTTCCGGAATTCGATAGCACCAGTACCGGTCGGGCAGCGGAAGAGGACTGCGACGGAAAACTAGGCGATGTGAAGCTTCTCTCCAGGTTCTTCTCCCCCTTTCCTCCCCCTCCTCCTCCTCCTCCTGCGTGGAGATCAAATCTAGGACTTCAAACCTTTAATCGAAAGAGGAAGTAATTAAATCACAGAGCAGCGAACGCTGGCAAAGGACTTACCTTTTCCGATTTCGAACCCCATCGAATTCATGATTCGTCTTCTCCGGTGGGAGGTGAAGGATTAAAGGTGAATTGTGCAGGCTAAGGGCATCATCGAAGCCGAAACGAAAGAAGGAAATTGGAATAGTTTTTTCTTCGTGAACGCGACCCTCGTCGTTGTCGCTTCTCTTGCTGCGTTGGTTGTGGGAATATATGCGTGTCTTTTAGCACATGCGTAGCATTCGAACGCGGTTATCCAAAAAGTTAATAAGATATAAAAATTGCACAATAGAGTACTTTAGACTATTTTCCACGAGTAATAAATAACTAATAACGAAGAAAATAGTATATTTCTCTAACAAAGAAAACGAGCAAAATAATAATTTAAGCATTATATTAAAAAAAAAAACGCTATATAAATTATTAATATAAAATACTCCACCCAGGGGCAGCAAGTGGATAGTTTTTTTTTTTTTAAATTAAAAAAGGTGGATAATTTAATATCATATACAAAATTATCTCCCAGCCCTTGTATGTGCTTCGACTTAATAATAATACTCGTTGGTAAGATTAGATGAGTCTTTCATAATTTGGTAGTTCTTATCACCCATTTGATTCGTTCCGGATCACAATAGGATCCAATTACGTTTCGATTCAATATTTCTGAACTCATCCATCAAAATGAACGTGGTTCGACAGATACCGAACTTGGGGTAATCAGATCGCTTAGAATCCGCATAGCAATTTCTTTTATTTGTTTAGAGACATCAGAAACTTAGCAATATTTCAATTAGATCAATACAAATTTAAATTTAAAATTACTGTTTTAAAATCCCACCTAGCTCTATATTATATCTTAATTGACTCTAAAAATCAAAATCATCGTATATGTGGATAAATTAATGAATTGTAATAACTTACTGTAGTTCTTAAAAAGAGTAAATTAATATATTATTTATAGAGTAGATATTAATTTTTTAATTTCTCTCTACCTTTTTTTATTTATTTGAATATTATTATATCTTATAGTCAAAATAATAATATTTTATTTTACATGGACCATAATTTATTAATAATCTTTGCAAAATGAGATTATTAAAATATTTACACATTAATATGTTTTATTTTAGCTTAAAACATGATATTATTAATAATATTATATTAAAATTTTCCAAATGTATAATTTTATTATTTAAAAAGGATTTAATTCGGTACTTAGTTTAAGTAGTAAGTATATTAATTTATCTATGAGTTAATATTTAATTCGATAAAACAGTATTTTATTAATATTTTATTTTTAATGTTATTACTACATATAAAATTATTTTCACAATAATATTTATATTTAAAAATTTTAAAAATTTTAAAAATTTAAAATATTACCATATTTGCAGTTGAAAATAAAAAATATTTTATTTTACATGGAACATATATTTTTAATAATCATTCCAGAATGGAATTATTAATTATATTAAACTATTTACACTTTTATATTTTTTATTTTAGCTTAAAACATGAGATTACAATGATATTATATATTTGTTTCCAAAATTTCTTATTTTATTATTTAAAAAAATTCAATTAGGTTAATATCATTTAAATAGTAAATATACAATTTATCTATTATTTAATATTTAATATGATAAAATATTATTTTAATCATACTTATATTTTTGATGTTATTAGTACATAACTTTTTTAATAATAAGATAATTTATAAAAAATTTAATATCAATTAAATACTACATTATTAAGAATTTTATAAAATTTATATTTTATTTAAGTATATAAAATGAAAATAATAATAAATTAAAACGTGCTTAAGTTTATGAAATATTAAATTATTTATATTTTATGCTGTTTAAAATAAATTTTATTTATTTATTATAAAATAAAAAAATATGATAAAAGATGAAAAAGAGTAGAGAGAAACGATAAATTATGATAAAATATTAATAAGATATTCAAGAGAAAACATAAGTAATAAATTATAATAAGATGTTTAAAAAAAATAAATATTAATAATAAATTATCATAAGATATTTAAGAGAGATTGTAGCTAAATAGATAGTAAATTAGTAATTAGATCATTGTGTAGTATAAAATATAATTTTAATAAATAGTATTTATATTTTAAAATATGGAGTTATTATGGAAAAAGCGATTGTATTCTAAAATAAAATTTTGTTATTTCTGAAGCGAACGAGGCTTAGCATTTTCAATCTCCCATAGCAAAATATTACCCTTCTTTGTATTTTAAAACCTCGGTCATGCAACATAAGCTTCTTTAATCTAACTTAGCAAATATCAGATTAGCCACATAGCAAAACATTACTCTGTGTGTTTTCAATCTCCACAGAATAGGCTTCCTTCCACCTGTTGCTAACAATCAACAGAACAATCAATGATACCATGGTTTCCAAATACTTAATGCATGCCTGGATAGAAATACAATAAAGGTGCAGCCAAAACCGTTGATAAGAGAAGCTGAATAAAAAAACTGTCTCGAAATCCTAATGCAACAAAGTATTGAGAACTAGAGAATTATGCAACTGCGCTGAGTGCGTTGGTACTGATAAATAAGCAAAACATCAAAAATAAGGAATTAAAGCACTAGTTGCGCACAAGGCTTCTATGCTTTAATAGCATACTTCCTCATCGGAAAGTACTTCTCTCTTTTCTTTTCTCGTTCTGTCTTCAATGATTCCTGCATGACGAGGAGGATAAAATAATGAGGTATGAGTGAACCGTCAAACAAAAGAAAGATCATAAAATCAGCTTGACAGTCAAAGAAAGATATATCCCCACTGAAATCTAGTTCTTTAGAATAAACATGGCTTCCAACAATGTGCCAGAGGAAAGCTGTCTAGCTATGATTTTCAAGAATTACAAACAGATTAATTCAAACTAGGTTAAGAATAACATCCCCCCAAGTGTATGCTATTCAAACTAAGAACAGCACAGTGCACATCCACAAAAACTCTACAAGTGGTTCCCCTTTTCACCGCTAGATTTTTTTTTAACTCATTATCTGACAAGAAAGGAGTTTCAACTTGATGCATATTACAAAGACCAGAGATGGCGTCCCCTTTCTTTTTTCCACATTTGAATTTTAATCTACAACAACGCAAGACTTTGGTATTTGCCAGTCACTACAATGTTAAGCATAACACCATTGCTAATAATTTGATTATGGATATAAAAATCATCAAAAGTACAAATTTAGGATCTCTTAGTTTTTTTTTTATGATGAAGAATCTGAAACATCATAGCAGTAGCACACTAAGAGTATCAAAGACACCTCACTGAGGTGATTCCCCAGATCCTCCTAGGATCTATCAAGCTCTTTGGAAAATATGTGACAATGTCATGCCTACTTCAAATCCATATTTTTGGAAGCAAATTTAACTCTAGCCTAGTAGCATCAAAACAACCAAGAAACTCCCTTGACAAGAAATATATATGTTTATCCTAAATCATAGTATCAGATTTCATGATGATCTACAGTAACATTTCAAAAAAAAGGATATCAAATGCACTAGTACAATATCGTGCTTTACAATTTCCTTGAATAGGAATGATCAAATAAAGCAAAAACAAAGGTGACATTCTTTGGGAAATGTATCACCACTGAATCCAATATCCACCCTCAGAAACTGAGATCACTCATCCAAGTAACTTGTTAAATAACTCTCTATTGAGTTACCATAAGTATATTCTAAGATTGCTAACAAATAGCAGAGTTTTTAATAAAGATCATTTGAAATAAAATTCTCCCGCCATATATAAATAATTTATCTAGTTTGTTTCAAGGAAATCCAGCAAAATATAAGTTCCCAATAATAACCAGACATGTAGTGTGACGGTCAACTTCTAAGGCTGTTATCAGGAAGCTAAAAAAAAATTATCTAGGTGCACTGCACTGCTTATCATTCTATCCCACCAACCCATCCTCTTAAGTTTATGCTTAGTTCTCACTTTCCCTTGCATCCTTCATGTAAGTAAAATCTTTTACTTTTAGAAGTCGTGAACTATGAATAAAATAAATATTAACCAAAAGACTAACATTGTTGATGATATAATACATCAATAACTTGTCTCTCGGTAACTAACATCTGGAGTCGAAGTTATTCAGAAACACAGAGTACCTCACACCAATATACCATCATAGCTCAAGGCACATATTACTACTCCCCATGAATTGACCACTTCAAGAGAAGGAACAAACAATTTAGCTACTACAAGACTGGCATGTCAAGCATTTTACAACAAGAGGAGAATAGAAAAAAGAAAAGAAAAGAAGAGATCATTCTAGCAATCAGGATCAAAATAAAAAATTTAAAATATTAGGAACACAATAAAAAGGATTTCATCAAAGTAAGAACAAAATGCCATGAACAATGAATCAGTCATCAAAATAAAACCTTTTGAACATCCTGATCCTAAATCTACCAACAAGAATCCGACTTAGATGGGCAAGAGAAAAGACCTGGTGCTTGGTAAGGCGGCGGCGGATGGCACGAGTCTTCTTGGGCCTCAGATCAAGCGGCTGGAACTTCTTGTTCTTGTACGCCTCCCTCAACGCTGCCTTCTGCTTCTGCGATATAACAGTCAAGACCCTCGCGATCGAAAGCCTCACCACCTTGCTGCATTAGAGGAAAAAAGAACATCACAACCAACGAGATCGAGAACAAAACCGGAGTAAAAGGGAATCGGAGGACTCACATCTTGGAGAGCTTGTTAGGGGCGCCACCGGTGACTTTAGCGACGCGGAGCAGGGAAAGCTCCCCCTTGAGCTCCTTCAGCTGAGCGAGGAGCTCTGCCTTGTTCTTCCCGCGGAGCTCGTGGACCTTAATCCTCGCTGCCATCAAAGGAATCAGAGATCGCGATAAAAACGAGGAAGAGTCGGAAAGAAGTGAAAGAAGAACGAGGGAGGATTATTTACCCATCTGCAGAAGAAGAGGAGAGGACAGAGGTCGGCTGCGAGAGAGAGGGAAGCGATGGAGGCAGAGATGGAGGAGATGTGGTGATCTTTAAAGCCGGTTTCGAAAACCCTAATTTTAAGATGGGCCAGATTGGGCCTTATGCGTAAAGAATTCTTGGGCTTTGTCTAATTATTCTTTTCGGACCTTCTTTGGGCTTGAAAGGAAAAAAAAAGTAATTTTATTTTATTTGTGGAAAGATACACTCGAACGACCACAGTGGGAGTCGAACCCACGACCTTCTGATCCGAAGTCAGACGCGCTAATCCACTGCGCTATGCGGTCAACTTGAAATGTTAAGTTGTATTTAATAATATATTTATACGTCGGTCTGGATTCAATTAATTTATGATAGTTTGAATAGCTTACATTCTTTTTAATTTTTTGACTTTCTTCATTGAGACAAGAGATACAAACATTTTATTGAAATTTATTTAGTCTAATTTCTTAAAAAATATATGCATGGCTCAAGTTAGTTTTTTTTTCTTCAAAAAAATAGGGTTACCTGGTTAAATTTCACTTGCGATTGACTAAGTTGTGATTCAGTTATTAAATCTATATATTATTTTGTTAAATTCATGGTTAGTTTATAAGCTCATAATCTATAAGTAATGTATAATAGCTATCTATTGAAGAGCACTATTACATATGAAGACATTTAAGTCTTATTCAGTTTTAGTCAATATAATAAGTTGTTTAGTCTAGACTTTAAGTCATATGGATTGTCAAAAAATTGATTCAAATAAATACTAATGAGACATTACTAAGCTATTAAATAATTTTTTATAATAATTATTTAAATTCAGAGTTGATCAAATATTTCTTTATTGGAAGAAGGTACATATCTAGCTCGAGATGGTTGGTAATCACTATCCGGTAGTACATCAGTTGAGTGCAACAGAAGGCAAAGTAAAGAGATGTTGGATCATCTCCGCACACTTATTCTTCCAACTACCTCGAAAGCCCAATCACCTGAATTCCACTCCAACCTAGACTGCCACGAATTCCACTAGTCAGTCCTACTCCCACGTGTCCTTGAATGCAACCAACTCCTGCATCTTAAGATGCAGAGGATCCACTACCGTTGGCACGTCTACGAGATTACAATACTTCGTCCTCCTCCTCCCTTCCTCAATGCCTTCTCCTCCGATGGAGCGTAGCGTCTGATATTCCTGCGGGACACCGAACGATCCTGCCATGAAGCAGCTCCACAAGCAGACCAGCTCGAACCAGTACCAGATGGCGACCGCCCACTCGCCGACCTATTCCACCAAGCCCGCGAAGCAGCACACCGCCGCCCACCGTTTCCCCTCCTCGTTTCCTCGATCCATCCTCTCCTACCTCTTCCGCGAGCAGCGCATCCTCTTCGTCCTCGCCGGTGCCCTAATCGCCACCTCCTTCTTCCTCCTCCACCCTTCCCTCTCCCGCCTCTCCTCCCACCACGACATGCATCCGCACCTCGTCGTCCCCGTGAGCCACATCTCGTCGCCGGCGACCTTTACCGACTGGGACGGAGGTGGGATGAGGGTTCCGAACGTTCTCAAGAAGCCGGGGCTTCGGATCGTGGTGACGGGAGGGGCGGGGTTCGTGGGGAGTCACCTCGTGGATAAATTGCTGGAGAGGGGGGATAGCGTTATCGTGGTGGATAACTTCTTCACGGGGAGGAAGGAGAACCTGGTGCACCACTTCGGGAACTCAAGGTTTGAGCTGATCCGGCACGACGTCGTCGAGCCGATTCTGTTGGAGGTGGATCAGATCTATCACCTGGCTTGCCCTGCGTCGCCGGTGCATTACAAGTATAATCCGATCAAGACGATCATATCCTTTCTATCTGCTGCTTCTTTTTTGCATTATCTTGTTTCATATTGAGGTGAATTATCCAATATTTCTGGTAATGGGGGTGGAATTCTGTTTTATTTGCATCTAACGAAGGTAATGTTTGATAGAATTTATGAGTAAGTTGCAGCTGGATCTGGGTTGCTATTTCTATCTTAGGCTGTCTTTTTTGCCCATTTTTGGATCCTTTTTTAATAACATTTGGCTTATTCGAAGTGAAATTGGAATTCTATATGTAGATCTTTGAGGAGTATATGTCTATTGAAATAAGAGATCACTTAATAAGTTATAAGTAGTTGTTCCAAAAGGAAGATTTTTATTATTATTTTATAAATCGAAGGTGAATTTAGAGAATCTATTTGCCTGAAGTATATTTAGTGTTGCTCTGTTTCTAAATTGTGAGCTTTGGTATAAGTATGAATTTCCCGTTAGCTAATTGTTTCTGTTTGCTTTATAGGCATGGATGTGGCTTTTGGTTCTCATATAACACATAACAAAGTAACAAACCTGTTTTTGTGGCTTACAGTTGAAGTTCATCAATCATGAACCTAAATGAATGGGCATACTGTTTGATATTTAAGGTATTCAAGGTAATCCTCTTATGTAGCTCTTTTGGTTTCTTAAAACTTCCTTAACTGATTGCATACAAGACAAATGTGATGGGAACATTGAATATGTTGGGTTTAGCAAAGAGGATTGGAGCCAGGTTCTTGTTGACCAGTACTAGTGAAGTCTATGGTGATCCACTTGAGCATCCTCAGAAGGAGATGTATTGGGGCCATGTTAACCCTATAGGTTTGCTACATTTCATAGATTGTTTTATTTATTTTCATTAAAAAAACTGTTCTAATACTTATTGTTCATATATCCTGTATATTATATTACCTTTGACTTTTCAAATCTTATGCATTTGTATCTCTACAATGTGTTATTTTACTTTTCATAACCAATTCCCTAGATATTCCTAATTGTCTTATGATAGGTGTTAGGAGTTGTTATGATGAAGGTAAAAGAACAGCAGAAACTCTGACCATGGATTACCACCGAGGTGCTGGTGTTGTGGTAATTCATTTGAGTACTTATATGCAAACTCTCTTGCTTACTTGTTATGCATTTGGTCTGACTAGACCAACTTAGTGGCTCTTGAATTCATCATAGACCCTGAATACTGCTGTTAGGTAGATTTTTAATATAAATAAGGAATGAAACTTTCTGGGATTTTCCAATAAAGAGTTAATTATTGAACTGTACATTTTCTTTCAGGTACGTATTGCACGCATATTCAACACATATGGGCCGCGGATGTGCTTAGATGATGGCCGTGTTGTTAGCAACTTTGTTGCGCAGGTTTTTCCTTCTGTCCATCGAATTCTATGTTTGTTGTTTTCCATTGTTCAAGTATCATAAATGTCTGAAAAAATAAGATAATCTAATTTTAGCAAATCCTTTGCAGGCCTTGCGGAAACAACCAATGACTGTTTATGGAGACGGAAAACAAACTAGAAGTTTTCAATATGTGTCAGACCTGGTAGTGGATCAGCATCCTGCTGCTAATGGTCAATTTTTGCAGTCTCATATTCTTAGTTTTCTTTGGGGCCTATAGATTCTTATCTTGAGTATCAGTTTCTTGAGGCATAAAATTAGTCATGCGTCTATTATCTTTGATTTTTTTCAACATTAATAAATCAATGCCATGGAAGCTTTATGATATATTTGAAAGCACAAGTGATGCTTTAAACAGTATTTGTCCCTCCGTGAATAGATGTCTATATCGTTAATTTCTTATTCTATATGACAGATGATCCATGGTTTTCTACATTTCGTGCTAGGTTGATGGATTAGTAGCATTAATGGAAAGCAAGCATACTGGACCTTTCAACTTGGGAAATCCAGGGGAGTTCACCATGTTGGAGCTTGCTCAGGTTTTATCATCACTTCAATACTCACTAGATTCTTGTCCTCTTCTTAGTTTCTTTTGGAATGACAGCATTTCCATCGTCATGCAGGTGGTGAAAGAGACTATTGACCCTAGTGCAACAATTGAGTTCAAATCCAACACTGCGGATGACCCACACATGAGGAAACCAGATATCACCAAGGCCAAACAACTGCTAAATTGGGAGCCAAAGATCGCATTGAGGCAAGGGCTACCCCTAATGGTGTCCGACTTTCAGAGTCGTATTCTAGATGAGAAATGAATCCAAGTAGTATATTAAGATTGTTCTTGAAATGATTATTTCCTTAATATGCTTTCTCTACATGTTCTGTTCATCTGGGAGCACACATTATATTGATTGATTTCAATGGTATAGCTTTTTGTGGATATATTATTTAAGCTCCTATTTCTTTTGTTCCTGTTATTTGATAAACTCATGATCATATAAATTCTTGCTCATGCTATCTCTTTTACCCCCATTCTTTATTGCAGAAACTCAGGTTTGCATATTTAGTTGGTTAAGAATTTTACTGGGGTAGAAGCAAAGTAATTTAAGCTTTAGCATTGATACTGACTAGTAAGTACATCAGGTAGATACATGCCACCTTAATTTTAAACCATGAAGCAGATGGACAACGACACAATTGAAACAACTTCCAGGAGACTCGCATGCAGCTTAAGAGAGGAAAACAGAGAATTGGAGAAGGGTCTCAACTCCGTCAGTCATATGCTGGTCAGTTGGATGAAGGGTCTCAATGGCAGCATAACCTTTGGCATTCTCGTACTTCCCTGTGCCACCAATAATAGCAATGTGCGACTCCGGCGCCGCAGAGTGGTGAACTCCAAAGAAGCTGAGTGTGTCTGCATATTCTCCTCCCTCAAACATGGCAGTGAGCAGAAGGGTGTGACTCGCCCCATCCTGCGAGCTAGCCACATAAAAGCCCTCAGCTCTTCCAATCACACTTGAACCAATCTCGTGGCCCTCTGTTAGTTCATCATCAATGACCATCGTCGTCCCGAAGAGAAGATTCTGAGGAGTGGTTCCTGTGGGCAAGTCAGCTGCATTGACTAAAGGGAGAGCATTGCTTCCTCCATTGGCAGAATTGCCATTGTTTTGGACAACGGTGGCGGTTGTGCCACCAAGGCCGGGGACACAGGGGACATTGTTGGTGTTTATGACATCTGTGGTTGCAACAAGGTCGGTTACAATGCAAGCAGAAGGTCTAGAGCCGCCAAGGATGTCATGCATGAAAAATATCAATGGTGCTGATGGGGATATGGGAGATGAAGAAGGCTGCGATGTAGCATCTGGTGGTGTCATCGCCTCTGCTCCGGTGTTTGCAGTTGATGCTGGATCGGAAGGTTGAGGTGTGGTTGATGGTGGCGCCATTGCCTCTGCGGGCGACATAGAGGCCACTGGTGGTGTCATTGCCTCTGCAGGCGGCGACATAGAGGCTACTGGTGGCGTCGCTGCCTCTGCGGGCGCCTTAGCGGCTGCTGGTGATACTGTGTCAGAAGTTTGCTGTGCAGCAGGCTGCTTGTCTAGTACTCGAGCCGAGGTGGTGCATTTCGCGACGAGGAGGAGCAACATCAGGTAGACTGCTGCTCTGAGCATGATAGCCATTTCAAAGAGAAGTGAAAATTTTGAGGAAGACTAGTTGAGAGGTATATTTCTTGTTGTGTTAGAAGATAAGAGGAGGTAGTGTTTTATAGAGGCAGTAATTGTTTGAGGAGGTTCATGGTGGTGCGGTGGATGGAGTTGTTCCTGTTGTGTTTGTTAACAACCTAACCCTCTTGAATGAATGAGCAATAGTTAAAGGCAACCAGCAGTAATTCTTTCGGTCTCAAATAATGATCTGCTATCACTGAGAAGAATAGTTCGGGTTTTTAAAGGTTAATCCTACCTTCTTTCAATTCACATAGCATCACATTGTTAACTTCATTTAATA
Organism: Typha latifolia; assembly: GCF_019914945.1. Taxonomy (NCBI): domain Eukaryota; kingdom Viridiplantae; phylum Streptophyta; class Magnoliopsida; order Poales; family Typhaceae; genus Typha; species Typha latifolia. Next base: position 721,583 of record NC_133087.1, on the reverse strand, counting down.
TGAGACAGCTACATATATTGATATATGTTCTAGGTCTTCTGACCTAAGATTAGGTACTTGACTTCTAACCACTTCACTTTGTTGTTCAGGTGATCAAGGCATTTAGAGTGCTGTTACCTTTGGAATAACCAGAAGTACTAATAAATCTGCCAGAGCTTTGTAGTTGGTAAGAGAAAGCTAGAACAACAAGAGTTCAATGATGTCTATCTTTCAAAGAGTGAAATGATGTTACCTTTGGAATGATGTCTATCTTTTGCTTTTAGAGAATTTAGCAAGCCAATTAGCTGCATGTTTGTGTATGAGAATCTGAACCAGGATATGATTTGTTTCAAGAAGTTGCTCGGATTTCTATTCATTTTTTTTTTCCTTTCTACTCCGATGGCATCGTAGATATTGTCAAGGTGAAAAGCATATCATGACCAGAAATGGAGAAAAAAGTGCTCTTGTTGAATGAATTATGGAAACACCAAGATGACACACGATATGTCGTAAAATCAACCAGATATAACATTGCATCTAATACTAGTAGTGCAGAAGTTTATCTCTCGCGAGCAAGCTTAAATTTTCATACGACGGGATTATATTATTATAATAGCCAAGAACTTGAAACGGTCAAACCCAACCTTGAGAACTCAAATCATAATATCTAGCGGAGGAAAAGGTCCATTTAAAAGCATAGGAAATCTGATATCAAATGGCGGCGATGGCAGCACCTCGTCTGAAGGCTTGGAGGGAGGATTAAGTCCCTTTGGCAACGTAGGAAATTAAAATTGTTCTCCGTGCATGAGCCGTGGATGATCTGACACGTAGAGTAGACTCATCACTCCCTCCTCTCCTCCCAAACGGCCGCGCCGCAGAGTCCAAAGAGCAGCAAAGCATCAGTGTGATTGCAAAGCCAGCAGAGCTCGAGAACTCGTGAGAGAACCCACCAAACCGTGCCGTCTTCTTTCTCGTAATTAGAAGCTCTAGTTGTTCTCTCTCACCTCTTATTCTATGATTGCAAGAGGGAGAGAGGGGTGGTGTCATTTCGGACGTATGAATTCCGAGCAATTCTAATATGTTATTAGCAATGAAAAATTTTCTTTTTAAATCTCACCAAAAGAATTAGTTCCAAACATATACGTTTGTAGGCCAGAACTATCTGAAAGTCATGTACTGTGGTCTTTCGTTACCTTGTACTGATAAAACTGTTAAACTTTAAATGCACCGCATCAAAAATTTTGACAGCACTGCAATCAGGTTAAGGTACAAATGACAGCAGGGAACTTTTAACGATCTAAAAAATAGCTCAACAATTAGTTGCAAGTTATAATACCTGGCTAATTACCATTTTTAGCTGATGATGTAGAGAAGCAGCTTAATGGCTCGCTTAATCAGATGTCAGGGAGCTACTGACAACCTTCAAAGTTCAAACTGAAGAAATATATGAGAATAGATGATCACAATAAAAGGGATATTTGCTTTACAGACTTACAGTGCTAATAAGGTCAGTAATGCTTACTAGTCTCTTCACTTCTAACCAGAGATTTAGCAGATCCTAGCGAAATATGAGGTCCAGGACAAGTTCCTCCAGGAGGTCATCATGTAAAATTTCCTCAATCTCTATCCCAATCGTATCAATGCAGCATCTCAAATCTGACCACTTCACCTCCAGGACTCCCTCCAAACTGCAGCGTAGTTCTCTCCTTCGTTTGACCACCATTTGCCATACCTCTTCAACAAAATCCTCTCGTTGCCATTTGGGTTGCCACCTCTTGGGCATCATACATGGCTGCAGATCCATGCAAGATGCCATGAAATCCACCAAAGTAGAATTTATGAGATCAAATAGCAATTTCCTGTCAGATCTCGACCAAAGGAACAGCTTGCAGTACTTCTTTTCGAGCTTATCAAAAACTTCTGGGGACACTGGGCACTCTTGTGAGTAGCATGCATCAAATAGAACATCCTGGTTGGCACCAGGAACACCCAAATCTATAAGCATATCCAACAGATAGGAAAAATCTCTGTCCTCCTCGTCTCTGAAAGCCGGAAGTATCTCACCCATTGGCGGAAGAGAACGAACATCTTCTTCATTATCCTCATCGCTCAATATGAAAAGTTCTGTTTCCTCTGCACACGTATCTGTTGACTCCTGCTTGAGGAGTCGAAGTTGCATTCGGAGCTCTACAATAAACCAATCAAACTGGAATTACTATACCCAGCCAAGATCATAATATGAATTAAAGAATAAGCACATGGGTAGGTCCACTTGCCTTGAAGATCTGCGCTGATACCCTCGAAGCATCCTGAGCTAGAATTTTCCTCTTCCGATGGAGGCTCCAGAACAGAGACTGGACTTGGACGTTCACCCTCTTTTGAGCTAACAGGAGACACAGAATCTGTTCCACAGCTTGGGGATGGAATAGTTTCAGCTTGAGGATTGTCAATTTGCTCTTCCTAAAAGTACATAGGTTACTTTTATAAGAGGTTCAATGACTATAAAGTTAGAAGATTGACTTGGACTTGGAAACTGAGAAAAGTATTGCCATTCTACAATTAGTTGAATCTAAAATAGAAAATATGTCATTAAGCTCATAATATTGTGAAGCACAATAGGCTAGGATTATATATTACAGAGATGCAGTTAAAAAGAACTACTCATAGACATTAACTGGACGCACCTCTATTGCCATATCATCCTGATTATGGACTACAATATCTTCGTCCTTCACTAGTATAGCTGATGCCATCTGCTTTTGAGTTAGGGAAGTCTGTTTTGCATCTCGGCACTCCAGAACGACGGAACTATCAATAATGTGATTTCTTGCAGTAACAGCATCACCAGGAATTGCAGCATGTATAGGTCTCAGTTCAGCAAGATCAGTCACGTGAACACTGTCTTTCAATTCTTCAGAATTAACATGAATCTCTCGTTCAGGCAGCATATTTTCCTCTCCAAATGATTTAGCCAAATGATCCTTGTCTCTGTAACACATCGGACTTCTGATAACTGACCTTCCTCGCCTACTAAATCGTTCATCTATAGAATCATGGGTTTCCATGTTTAGTACGTCTTTAAGCATGGAAAAGTCATTACTTTGAACACTTCGCTTTCTCCTTGATCTTGGACTTCCACGGATGGTAGATGGAGCTGGAACAGACTTGGACCTTGGTAAATTACTCGAGCTCCCATCCTTCCAACCATCCTTACTGCTAATACCTAGAGGGACACATGCCCTTAGCAACTGATCTCTAGGTGACTTTTCATTTGAAGCTTTCTGATAGATCCTTGGACGCGGAGCAGCCTTTGGTGACTCCATATCCGATAGTGCAAGCATTTCACCTAATGTACTAGAGCCTTTAAGAACAAGGCCCTCTTCCCGAAATCGATTAGTCATCTTCCATCTTTCACAGAGACGTTCTCTAGCTTCCTTGCTCACTGATGATCCAGTTGAATGCATTGATGAGGGACTGAATATGTTGCTCCAGTCATCGCATAGGTCAGAAGACCCCTGTAGTGCCTCAGGATTACTACGCGAAACCATGTATGATGAGGTGCATGATCCTTCATTCGCGATATTCACATTGAGCACCTTTCTAGTACCACAATTAATAGTCTGTCTCATTTGTTGCGTAATCTCTCTTGCAAGTTCTCTTGAACCCTTTATCTTAGGTCTCAAAGTTTCCAGACTGTCAGACAACTTTGGTTGCACATTTCCTTCTTGCAATATGCCCTGATTTTGAGATTCTGGAGATTCAGCGGTCCTTCTGTAGTGAATATGAGCCATTTCTTGGCCTAATGGGATAGCACCTGCCATTTTCTCAAGGCTTGGTTTTAAAATGACGATCTTAGTGGGATGCATGCAAGATCCAGTCTCACCCTCATTGTGTGACCTAACCGACCTATGTGGAAGAGAGCCAGAGTGTTCTTTAACAGAGTGACTGATGAGGCTAGCTGCAGGTTTTGTAGAGGATTTTCTGAAGTCTTTTGACACAGCATCACAATTTAAGGAACGTCTTTCTGATTTCAAGCAGATTTCAGTACGATCACATTTTCTGTCTCGAGAAGATCTTGATCTTCTAATGTGCCTTCCATGAGGTGAGGGTGGAGAACCATTCAGATCTTGAAGGTGCCTAGACAACAAAGAATTAGGTTCTTGTAGAAACTCCAGGAAAAGATCCTTATTCATATCTAGTATCTCAAGTGCATCATTGAGCTCATTAGAGTTCTGAAAAGCTTCATCAGCAGAGAGACGCTTTGCATCCATAAATTTCTGCCTTATGAAGTCCATGTCACATTTGCTATTTTTCGAGCTAAGCTTCCCTTTTCTAACTTTTTGGCTTTTGTGCTTCGTTAGGTCAGGTGCTTCCATGACTTCAAAAACATCTTTGAATTCCAGGTGCTCATCCCCGCTTCTCTTATGTGAATGATCTTCAGAGAAAACATACTTATCTTGAAACCCCATTGACGATGCTGATCGCAAGTGATTCCCCACATTACTCTGTTGTTTATGGACTCTAGGAGGAGGAGGAGGCAGGGTATCAAGACCCATGAGTCTGGCAACTAAACTTGGTGAGGGGTGTCTAATCTCCACCTCTTTTGACACTTCTTCATCTATCAACATTTTCATAGGTAGCCCGATGGCTTTTTTAGATATGCTTCGACTGAACTCAAGGGAAAACTGGGATCATAGATACATATAAGAGCAAAATTAGCGAACCAATTGTGTGCAACAGCATCCAGTGAAAGCTTAAGTGATGTGGCAATTATCTTTTGTGCTAGAATCGGCAGGGCAGGGGATAAAAGAAACTGACAGTAAGCACTGGATGAATCTATATAAAACATAGATTGCACAGAAAATTAGGATAAGCCTCAAGAGATTATGATTTACTTACGGTATTTCCTTCTACTGAAGAGCTAGTGTGACGAGAAGAATTAGACGGCACATCTGAGGCACTTGTTCTTCTCCTAAAATGAGCACTCCCTGAAAGAAAAGATTTTATTTCCATGAGATGGAAGCTCATAAAGCACCTCCAGTTCTATAAGGGGAAATTAGTAGGCTACTAGTAAAACTATAAAGTTAGTCCGGTCAAAACTTGTTGACCATAGATTTGGAGATTGTATAACAGATCAACAACAAGATAAGAGACAATTTTCACGCATTGGACTACGCCCTTTACAGAGAAAAGAAAGAATTTGGGAATGAATAATGCAGCACAATGCCTTAAACTCAACAACAACAAAAATTTAGTTTTCAACCTCAATCAAGATAGCAAATCTGGGCAAGTAGTCAGAGTATCTAATTTAATACCGATTAGCACTTATTTAATATCCCGGGACGAAGGAAACTTAGGGAAATCTTCCACGTTTTCCCATTAGAATATAATCCACTTGGGAAAAACCCGAGAAAAAAAAATATAATCTTTCTTTCCCAAAAGAAATCAGCAAAATTCCTGACCAAACAGCACAAAAATCCAGATTTAATTTCTCAAATAGCTTGATATAACCCGAAAATCCGCGAAAATCCTGTACCCGCAGCTTCTAAAGAGATCCAAACGAAAGCAAAAGGAAAGAATCACAACACCTTCACCGTCAGTAGGATTCCTCCGAATATTACGATCGGCCATCGCCGGCTTCTCCCTGCTTTTAGATCTGCTTCTCTGGTACATCACTTCCGCTTCCAAGTACCCAAATTCTACTGTCCAACTCAAGAACACGACCTACCAGAGCGAAGCGGCGCCGGAAGCCCTAAAAATCAAGCTCGTGGGAGCTCTACAGAAGTCGATTCATTGATAGAGTAGAGAGAAACAAATGACGGCGTCGAGTAGAGAGAGAGAAAGAGAGAGAGAGAGAAGAGGAGGGAAACTGGAGATTTACTATCATATTTCTCTAGAATCTCTCGCACTACAGCTCGTCTGATCGCCTCATCAGTATCTGGCTGGCATCTACCTCTCTCTCTCTCTCTCTCTCCTCCCCTTCCTTTATGTTACTGCCCAGTCGATTGGTTTGAAATTTAAAAACGCGAGCAGTGTGCGCTTGGCGTCTTCTCACACACGCGTCTCGGGCGGGGCTAATATAGGGGGGGCACTTTAGTCCATCGGAATATTGTTAATTACTAATAGCACGATACACTCCAAGAAGATGGACTATTAACTAAGCCAATTCTTATGTTTATGCCCTTGTCATACAAAGATATTTGGTGCGCCACTGCGGGCCATCATCAATCTAAGCCTATCATCCCATACTTTTTACATTTAGGATCTCATTCCGATAATTTTTTACCACTTTCTTTTTTTTTAAAAAAAATAAATTTACTTGTGAGGTATCATTTATTTCGATTACAAGAATAATTCGTTTAAATTTAGTCTTGTTTAAATAATATTTATATTTAAAATGAGCATAGTTATACAATTATCAACTTATCACACGGCGCAGTGAGCACCGAGGTTAAGATCACTGTGAGCTCTGGCCTCCTCCCAAAATGTGTAAGCAGTGAAGAAGGCACTTAAAAGTCAAAAAGGTTGGAATAGGAAGCAATCTAATCTGTACTATTCCCTTCAATTGTTTGTACGATTGCGAGTTTGATTTCAAACAGAATTCACGCAGCTTTTCAATCTTCCTAGTAAATAATAAAAAAAAAAAAGAGCCCAGACTGCAATCAAATTGCGATTTTATAATTGTGATTAAATCACCACAATCGAAGGAAGAAGGCATGACCCACCACATCAGCACGCCTTATTCAAACGATAGAAAAAATAAATTAAAAAAACCCCAAGACGCGGTACGGTGCCCCCCCGAAGAGGAACACAGAAACCTTTTTATGCTAAAAGACTCGGCCCACATCGAAGTCGACAAGTTAGATGCCATCACATTTCTATCGAAGCGTCGTTCTCGGCTTTTTCTTACCCAGGGCCAGCCCATGGAATGGGCTCACCAAGTATTATTGATGATACCTTCACACTTCACTTGGAATAGAACAAAATTAAAACCTTTAGGTTGGATAAAAGTTAATAGAAAATTAGAGATGCGTACCTGAACCAGTAGAGAGGACAGCAGTAGGATGACTTTATTGTTATATCTGATGTCATGCCCTTAAGAAAAGTTCTTACTGAAGAATCTGACGCTGGATCCTGCCGTTTAGATGTATGATATAGAAAGTGCTTGCATGATTCGTAGAAGAATCAGAGTACATGTAATGCAAATCTTACATCAATTATGTGTGCTGATAACAAAGTTGGGGAGGATCAAACTCAGCATTTGCATATTGCATCACAAGAAAGGCATCCAACAATTAAGTATGGTTAAAACGATATGCAGAACCAATCAGTGGTTTATACCTGCTACCCTTTGAACATTCTAAATAGAGGAAATGCTAAGTGAATCCAAGCAACAACAGAGACAGAATTCTGCAATATAAGGATCTGATTCGGCAACTCGGTGGACGTTGATGCCTGGGGACCTCACAGTACAATACAAGCACTGAACATTGACCATAATCAACAGGAAAGTCTAGCAAATGGATCAGTAATGTGATAAACAAGGGATGCTTGCTTGATATGTGTTGGCATAAGAATGGAACATGAATTATATATCTCTACCTTGTCCATATGTGGATATCTAGGTTTCTCCTAATCCTGTGCGCATTTCTCAACCCTTCTGCTGAACAAACTAATTTTACTGTTCAAGTCATAATCAGTGTAAAAACTTGCCCAATTGACCAAAATGCATTTGACAGTCACTCAAAAAATATACCCTGAAGTACCCTAACAGTAGAGCATTACTCCATAAGAATGGAGTAAGAAACAATTTGTTACCAAAATACAATAGAAATCTATCTTCTTCTCAAGTAGATTCTATGAAGCACATTTTTTTTCTGACAAACATATAATCAGCACTATCATTATCCCACTTGCATACATGCAAAAAAGAAAAGAAAAGCAGGTGGTAAAGAAAATACACAGTTCATATGATATAAGTGAATCTTAAAAACGATGTTTGCAACAAGTACTATGAAAGCTATGCCAGACACAGACTATACAAGAGAGAGAGGTACAAGTAAAAGAGATAATAGTGGAGTCATGGAGGCATGTTCAAAACCAACTTACATCCTTGCTTACAATGAAAGAGCGGAACCATCATTCCAAGAGCCTGATTTTAAGGTTATAAAAATGTTGAACAGATGACAACGTGGTCCAGATAAAAATGCAAGCTGTTTCTACATGAAACTAAATATGAATTCATTATTAAAGGAGTAAGTAAACTCAATATACAAGGAACGAACACCTTGAATTATGAATTGCTGGTGAAATTATGAAAAGAAGTTAGTTGGACTCTTATGTGACAGGAGTTCATGAGCTCCGAGTGAAAAGGGCGAAAAGTAAAAGGACTCCTAGAAGGAGTTACAAGTGGAGTGAATTATAATGACCTCTATGCATGAATAATTTCCCCACTTTTGAAAACTGCATATGCTGCCCGAATTGCACTCTCTCCTAGGTCTAAACCAGTTCTTTAAAGTGTAGTTCAGCCAGCCAATTCTCTACATTACTACCTAAGCACTCATACATACTCATAATGGGACAGACCAAAACATTTATAGGTCAAAACTTGGAGGGTTCAAAATTATTAGTGAACCTGGGACACTATGCAGAATTAGCATCAAGTGCTCCACTAGGCATTTCCTAAAGCCATTCGCGCTTGTACAGGATATTTTTTACCGAAACAGATTATCCAAAATAAATTTATGAGAACAAACCAGAATTCATAACGCCTAATTGCTAAAACTCACCATGCATCATCATTTCTCAGAGATATATTGATTGCTGTTTGAAAATTAGATGATGACAACTAGAATGACATTCACATATTTCAATTCATGGATCAACATTCATATCTCCACCATTGCCGCTTTAGAACTTAATTGAAACTTATACCATATGGAATATCTGATTCTGACATGAACTTCTTAATAAGAGAAAAGCTTTATCAAGAGGACTTCGCACAAGGCAACTCATCTGAATAATTGGAACTATGATTATGCAATCAACTGGTGATAATGAGAAAATCCCATTATGCTTGAGGTGAACTTGAAAAAAGAAGACACTACTGACCAAAATAACTCTAGCTAATAGGATAGCTAATAACACTTTGAACATAAAAATTGAATCTCCAAATATAACCGAGCTCCTACATTTACTACCTTGGGCCATAATTCCTCAGTTCTTCAAAGATCCTTTTCTCTTATTCTCCTCCATCTGTCCGAAAACTTTCATCGCCATCATATTATCATCAAAATACTGTGCATAAGGATGCCCCTTCGGAACAAGTCTCCTGTACTTCTGGAAATGCTTTTCTGCCTCATCCTTTTTCCGCAACAAAGTATATATGATACCCTGGCAGAGATGTGGGCGGAAATCCCTCGGCTCCTCCTTCACCAACTCCTTATAAATCCTAAGAGAGTCCTCATACTTCCCCTCCACAACCATAATTTGCGCCACTAAAAGCTTGAAATCCCGCAATTCCTCCTTTTTTTTCGCCTTCTTGCACAATTCCATTGCATCCTGGACCTTCTTAAGAATGCCATCTAATTCCCCGTCGTCCTCCGAGTGTGACGCGGCCATCACGAGGCCATGATAGGCCTCGACGAGAAATGGATCCTTCTGCAATATCTCCTCAAAGGCTTGCTTCGCCAGCTCGGCATCACCGTTATAGCTCTGGAGGTGGGCTTTGAGGAGGGGGAGGTCCTTTTCGTCTGGCTCGAGGGCGATGAGGCGGTCCACGATTTCGATTGCCTCGGGGAGCTTCTTGGCCTGGACCTTGGCCTCCATTAGGGCACGGAGCGACTTGACGTCATCGGGGTTGGAGGCGAGGTGCTCCTCGAGGAGGCGCTCCTTCTCGTCGTCGGCTAGGGTTTCGGAATCCACGGCGGTGTTGGTGGTAGTGGTCGGGGAGGAAGGAAATGCGGCGGCTGCTGAAGCGAGGGAAGGATTAGGAAAGCGGCCAGCGAGGAGGATGGCGGCGGCGGCGGTGGCGGCGACGGCGAAGGGCTTGAAGAGGGAGGAGAGAGGGGTTAGGGTTTTGGGGGATGGTTTGGGGGAGTTATGGGAGGCGCGGAGAGGGAGCGGTGGTTTGCGGGAGAAGGGTTTAAGGGAGAGAGGCTTGGAAACGAGGAGGGGGCGAGAGAAGAAGGGGTTTGGGTAGGTAGGAGCTTGGCGAAGAGAAAATTCCATTTCTGGTCTTCTGAGAGAATGGACTGAGACAGCGAAAGGAGATGGGGAGAAGAAGAAGAAGAAGAAGAAGAAGAAGGGAGATGAAGAATAGGTATAAAACTGATGAGCTTAAAACCCTCCGTAGCGGCGGGGCAACGTGGCTTCTTCTACTTACCAATTATTTTTCAGATCCATGGCATATTCTAGTAATGCTATGAATACGAGGGTTAATGTATTTGGGTACGTTACTTTGGTACTTAGGGTCATTTGGTGTGAAGAATATGGGCATATTTATATATAATATATATATACCATTTAATGCATATGGGCCGGGATTGGGCTTCTAACTATTACATTGTGTGTCTAGGTCCAAGCCTTGCGTAGAAAAGCGAATTTAATAAAATAGTAATATATTCCGTCACTGATGATATCATCACACCCAGCAACTAGCTAGCAAACCACCACCAGATACGAGCTCGGTTTCCTGACTGACCCCCACGAGGTCAGCCTAATCGAAATCGAGATCACATCCGACAGCCAACCGTGCTGAGTCCGACCGGACGAAATCCTAATCCCACCAGTTATCACCCGCTTCCTACAGCAATCCCGCAAAAAAAGGAAGAATGGGAGCCTTCCACACTATCACATTCCCACTACCGTGCCTGCAGACGATCTACTATCCGAAGCTTCTAGACGACAAACGAATCAAATAACTCACCCCCGTCTACTATAAAAGGAGCCATTCTCCATTTCTCCCTCCCTCCCTTAGTTCCATTACAACCAGTTGCTAACTAAATCTTCCATATCCTCGAACCATCTCCAATCTCCAATGGCCACCGTTGCTCCCGTCGAGGTCTGCGTCAAGTCCGCCGTTGGAGCTCACGAAGCCTTAGGCGATTGTATTCTTCTTCGTCTCCCATTCTTCCTTCTCTCTTAACTCAACCGGTTGACTTCTGATCGATTACTTTTCTGTGTTTGATCTGGTCAGGTCCGTTTTGTCAAAGAGTTCTTCTCACGCTGGAGGAGAAGAAGATACCCTACGAGTTGAAGTTGATCGATCTCAGCAACAAGCCCGATTGGTGAGCTCTGATTTCTTCGTTATCTTATGGAGATTGCTTGTGATTAATCTGGGGTTCTCGGTGGATTAGGTTTCTAAAGATTAACCCTGAGGGTAAGGTACCTGTGTTCAATTGGGGCGACGGGCAATGGGTTCCCGATTCAGACGTGATCACTCAGATGATTGAGGAGAAATATCTGAAACCGTCTCTTGTAACTCCTTCGGATTACTCATCAGTGTAGGCTTCTCTCCTTATTAATTATCATTTCTTTCTTCTTTCTTTTTTTTTCTTTAGGCAGTGTTGGTCAAGAATGTCCAGTATCCAGTTATACAATCGGATAGATTTTAAATAGTTCAATATGTTCTGATTACTGAGTTCTGTTGCTGAATTTGATGGAATGTTATGCAAGGCCTTGTAATTACTGGGACTGAAGTTTGCGCAGGTGGTTGACCTCCCTTAGTGGTCTAAATAGTTCATAAGATGTTATTAGATCTGCTGTTTACCCACCCATCTCTTTCACTCAGCTCATCTACTTGCAATGCTGATTTAAATTTCAAATTCAGTAGATATTACTAAAGATTTGAAAGCGCCAATTGATGTGTGGACGAATTTTACTTTGTCAGGCTGTCTGTTACTTCCTCTTTGTACTAATTGAATGCACTTATAAAACATTTTTCTTCTTGTCTGTTGGATTAGTTTAAAAGAAGTACAGTAGTTACATCATGTTCTTGAAGTTGAATCCATGGAAAAACATAAACAAAACTTAGGAAATAAAATGTTGCCTAGCAGCTAGCCATGCTGCTACATGTTTCCAGGCTTACTAACCCTTCATTTAACTGTAATGCATACCAGGGGTTCAAAGATATTTTCGTCCTTCATCAAGTTCTTGAAAAGCAAGGATCCTAAAGATGGGTCAGAACAGGCATTGCTTGATGAGTTGAGATCATTGGATGAGCATCTAAAAGATCATGTATGTGTAGTGAGACTCTCCATTATTATCCTTATTTCTTTCATAAATTAGAGCTAGCTTGAATCCGTTCAGCCAATTGAATTGCCATTCTAGACTTCTGCAATATGGATCTCGTACTACAGGAACAGTTACATAATTTCTCTTGATTTTGCAAGTGCTGATGGTTGTTTCTATATCCTGAATATTTCCTTACTATATGCAATAAGTTGTTGGAATGATCATCCAATGCAAAATGTAAATTGCGCGTATTTGTAGATATGTTGTCCAAATGGTGATCAAGTTAATATTGGCAGGGACCATTTATTAATGGTGAGAACATTTCTGGAGTCGATCTTAGCCTGGCACCAAAGCTGTTCCATCTTGAGATTGCGCTAGATCACTTCAAAAGCTGGAAGATCCCAGAGAATCTGACATTTGTTCATTCGTACATGAAGGTAAAGCTTCCTAGCCTTGACTTATGTCGCATGCAGTTTCTTAAAACTTTCTTTTTCAGTTTGCATGTTGAAAGGAATGTTCGCTTTACATTCAGTCTTGGAAAGTTCTGTACTGAAATTTTTTGCTCTCACTATTGATTCTTGTGTCATCTCTGATAATCCTTATTTTTGGATATTATATGGATCATTTTACTCTTGGATGTCTTAGTAATTCTGCCACTGGCTTTTGATAAAAGTTTGTAGAACTGGCTTAATTAATTGTTCCTTTTCCTTTAACTTGTTCTTTTTTGCTTTCATCAAAACAAGAAAATTTTGTTTGATTAAGATCTCTATGTATGGCTCTACAAATTTCTCTTTTATTGTCATTGTGTTTTTGTTCTATTGATTCCTGACTCATCTTGTCTTCTAGTTTTATTCCTCCAGTGCCTGTCATGACAAGTTTGATCATCTGCACAGGACCTCGTATGATTTATTTGGCTGTTTCCAGTTGGGTAAACTTACATGTTGCTTCTATTTTGAGCTCATGCAACTACGAAATTATCCCCCCGAGGTCCAGAAATATTAGTTATTAATGAGATGATGACTTCCATTATGAGGAATGTTTTCATCTCTATATTCTGGGATCTTTATATATCTGAAAAAAGAAATACCTATAGAAAATATTACAATTGCTATTTCATCAGCCTTAAATCCCATCTATTCTCTGTTTAAAAATCTCTCGCCAGTGCTGAGAAGAGAGAATTCTGTATCACCTGTCTCAGCCTTTTGCTTTTGAATATGACATTCCTCCTTGAATGTGTAACTTACACTTATAAGCTTGTAATCACCTTTCATGATTCTTTTTACCGCAGGCATCATCATTGTGTTGTGATGATGTCTTATGTTGAAAATGTTTCGTCATAGAATCAAGATTATATGTTACCCAAGTCATTAATCTGGTTTTTAAATTGTGCAGCTACTTTTCACTCGGGAGTCTTTTGTGAAGACCAAAGCCGAGAGGGAGCATGTGATCGCTGGATGGGCAGCAAAGATTAATCCCTGAATGTCTAGTTGGTCTATCCTCTTCAACTGCATAGAGGGTTGAGTTGTTATCTGAAAATAAAACCAGTTCTATGTCTTCTGTATCCGTTTTGAGCCCTGATTGTTCCATTAGACATCTGCAGTTTGAAAGCAATTGATAAATATTTGAACTGCAGTTATCCTAGCGAACTTATTATTGTCGGCTACTTGTATGTCAGTATGTGTATGTGTGACCTTTATTATTACTATCCAGTGGTAACTTTTATTTATACTTGCTTGTTGATATGCTATGAGTATCTAACTAATTGTAAGATCTGCTAACATATACAGCTTGATATATAGTTGCATGATGTGAACTGTGAACATCATTCTGCTATGGAAATCTTAATCTGTAGAAAGCTGCTAATGAATCCTCTCTCCTTAGCGACAATATCAAATAGCAATCCAGAATAAAATTCAGTCAAATTAGGACCTCCAGATTGAAGTTAATATCTCTGCCAAAGAGTATTGCAAAGTAAGGAAGAAAACCATGCAACAGTTATAATGATAACAATGAGACCTAACTATATATTGTCATCAATTTGAGAAACTACACCAAACTACCAAAGGAAATGATATCAAGACTGCAACTTCCAATAAAAGATAAAATAAAAGGGAGGTGATAACTTCTATAATTTCATTCAATGGGACAGACATTATTCCATATCAGCTGGACATATACACAACATCCTGTAAGAAGTCCCAAAAAAAGGAAAAAGAAAATATTACAAAACCTTATGGCGTGCAAGTTTTAATTTACAAGCCATATTATGTTGTTCTATGAGAGACCACTGGTACAAGAGTTTCATAAGCAATATTGTGTAATTGCATATAGTTTAGCATGTAGCCTAAACATATCTATATCTTTGTATGGTGATAAGTATGCACCTATGTCGTCAAATGTAATCACAAACCATCTTACAACACATGGAGAGTGCTCTTATTCGTGATGGCAGGATCACTTTTATCATACTATGCAGAACAAACCACTTGCTGCTGATTGACATATACAACGGATGGCTGAACACACACAGTAAACAACATAAGGGGAAGAAACAGCGAAACAATTAGACCTCCCTTGGTGGCAGGAGAGGCTCCTGATCCGGATAAGGTTCCTCTCCATTGTGTTGTTTCCATTGCCACTGCAAGAACTCTGGCTGCCCACCTGGTGTCTGATTTCGTATGCTCCCGAGGAAGTTCTCCATATACTGAAGGCAAGCTTTAACAGCATCATGCACACTCACAAAATACCATCTCTTTCCAATCAGCTCAATAAGACCGGCCCGCGATAGAGTTATTAGAACTTTTCGGTTTGGATTGGAAAATCCCATCTGCAAATACCCGAAGCTAAAAATGAAAATGCCAGAAGAATAAATAAGTAAGAGACAAGAATAAAGATAATGCATGCCTGGATTTCACGTGATTTGTATTCTTGATGCAAATCCTTGAGAGCTTGAACTGCGCTGGAGTCTATATATGGGACAGCTGCAGCGTTTGAACAGAAGTCTGACTTATCAAATGTTGAAATTATTCACCATGTCCTACTAAAGGAAAGATGGTACCATTACGTACAAATTTGAATCCAGAAGGGAGAATAATAGTTCCGTATGAAAACAACTATAAAGGAAAAATTTAATAATGCTACAGAAAGCATCTCACTGCCTGTTTGTGTACACAATATGATTTCATATTGTGGTAGAAATTTTTTTATTAGGAGCAGGTAAGCCCCGTCACCGAATTAACCCATTTAACTAATAACTAAAAGAATTGGTGTACTTGACAGCACGGTAGAGAGGCCCCATTGAGGCAAACCATCTGATATCATGATTCAAAAAGACCCCAAAGTTTATTATATTAATGTCATGAAAGTTTATTATGTAGATGTCATGAACTGGAAACAGATAAACTCATAAAGATGTGATATCCCATGTTATCATAAAGACATATTTTATTGTTTTTCCTAGTTGACCCAGTGATGAGATAATGCTGAAAACTTGCCTGCCATCTCAATGATCACAAAATAAATTCTTTCAGTTTCTGGTCCTTTTGTATTTCCTGAACTATCAACTTCATACTCCCGCAACCTACCAGCAGAAAAATAGTGATGACAAAATGCAATTTGAAAATTTTAAATGCTTTATGGCATCTAATCATTTACTTTTACAGCTCTTTAACTTATTCCTTCTCATAGAATATAGAGAGGGTTCGAGTCTTCACCTGTCCTTGATGTAACTTATGTTTGCGAAATAGATCGGAGCATCAATTCGGACCACAACAATGCCATTGTATATGTAAGCTTCAGGATACTGTTCAATGTTTCTGTAAACAGTAGTTCCTGGAAGACGTCCCAACACAGCTGCACCCAAAAAACAGACTTCATCTACTAAAAATCTGGTAAACTAGTAAAACACAGTCAAGATAATGGAGCTCACCACGAATAATGTAAAGAAAATTCACATAAGCAATACACCATTTAAATTATCTCAGTATGATATAGTGAAGATTATGGACCTTAATAGCAATACATATAGCTGGTGAAGAAAGAAAAGATAGAGTATATATAGCCCTTCAGTAAGGCAAGGTTATGGTTTACGATTATCACATGAATAACTACCAATCGAGTACTAACTACTATTGAGTTAGAAATCTATCATGCTGGTACACCACAATGAAATGTTACCAGCTATAAGTTGGTCTTGCAAAGAACTCACCTATGTGGGGATTTGCTGATTCATGGATGACAAATGCAAGAGAGGCACTGACCTGTAATAATAACTCTGACACTCAGGGTTGAATTGGAAAATAATCAAAATATGTAAATACATGTTAAATTGATTCGCAACTTGAAAATCACTTAAGATAAATGGAATAAAACTTAAATTGTATGATCCAAAGAGAGAGGTCAATCGCACTATGCCCTCAAAATAAAATTATGCTTGAGAGATAGTCATGGATATAATTTCTCACCCCAACAAGCACACCAATCTCTATGCCAAGAAATAATGTCATAATACAGGTGATAGTCCAAAGAAGGAAATCTTTCTTATCTACACGCCACAAGAACAAAGCTTCCTCATAGTCCACCTGAAAAAAGAGAATGAACATAAAATATAAAGAAGAACAATTAGATATAAATTGCAATTCTGAAATTATAAATCTCTTATGCAGTTATGCATTAACTTACACAGGCATTAGGAAAGATATACACTATTCAATGATATGTCCCTAGCACCTCAAAAATTACTTTGTCCTTCTAGTAGAGATGTTAAACTGATAATGGTACATTCCATAGACAGGGAAAATAAAAGAGAATTATAATTGTGGTATTCCTAGGAAAAATGTCTCTCGTACATCAGCATTCTACAGTGTCCTAAGTCCTAACAATGCCAGATGAGACCACATGGACTTGCATTTGTAGTTAAAAGATTGCTAATTTTCAACCATAACATTTTAGTTAATCCAGTGTATACGCTGATATCACCAGGGTACAAATGCATAATTAAGGTCTCCGCTGAGTCAACAACTGAACCTTGAGAGTGTTTATATAGGTAAAAGATTCTAATCGTAATAACAAGAGAAAGAGGAATTGAAAGATTCTTACCAAGCTTATTCCCACAGAGATGACAATCGCAGCCAGGGCACACTGAACATTTACAAAAGAGTATAAAGTAAGAATAATAGCATTATAGCATTATTGAGCAGGCCTTGCCTATCAAAGTAGAAGATAAATTTGCAATATTTCCAGGGTAAATTTGTTATTTTTAAGTCAAAACCTCTATGTGATTTGCACAACATAATTTCAAGGTAGTAACTGATTAATGCAGGAGTTCAGCATGCAAGCCCCCAGAAGTATGACTATGAGTTCCAAAATGACTTTGGCAAAAGGAGTTGACATCACTTTTGCATACAAAATGACCATGTGGGTGTTTAAAGTGTCATAGAGATATATAATAATTTAAGAATGTCACTATAGCTTATTCATTCTACGACTTTCTATCATAATAATAAATAACTGATGCACTCCAACATTACTTAGATTATACTTATTATAGTATCAATTAATTTTACATGTCACGCCATTATAACGTCATGTTATTCAGTCTTCAATAAGAACAATTATTTGTTAGAATCCATTCATCACATCAAATATGTTTTCATTCTCCATTAATCATTCTGTAGAATTAGCCTATTTGGACTTTGGAGAATTGAATTACAGAAATCTTATCCAGAGATGGATGCCATAACTTGAACAACAAGGAAAAGCTAAAATTAGTGCAGAGAACAACACCTGGGGAATATCTCTGAATAGTGGAGTCAAAAAGAATAGCGCACATCCCATTATACAACCCATTACGATACCAGACAGTCCTGTTTTTGCCCCAGTCTCATGATTTACAGCCGATCTAGAAAAGGAACCTACATAAACAGTAAGGAATCACTAATATAACATTTTAGCTCAAGTCCAAACATGAAAGAAATTGTTGGAACTTGAAACAGAGAATTAATTTCACAAACTATAGTATTTACATTCAAGATTCAAAGAGAAGAACACACTAATAGTTTACCTGTTGCAGGGTATGCAGAGAAGAAAGAACCACATATATTTGCCATTCCAAGACCAAATAACTGCAAAAATACATTTATGAGTGCTAACCCCTAGATTTGATAAAGTAAGATTGACTGAATTCAGCTTCATTGAGCTTACTATAAATTAACCAGGGCTATGTGCTAGCATTACTATTTAATTATTTTTCATAAGGATCATTATCATTAAAGAAAATTTTGTGACCTTATTCAAAAGCTGCATACAAATATATTGGTAGCCAGCTAAAAGCAGAGAAGCAGGGAAAGTCTCTACTTCATTTATTAACTTAAGGATGAATTATCCACTACTCCTATTTTGGCTGCGAATCCTCTAGAAGATTTTGAGACATGAAGAATTTAGTTAATGGCCACTCATAAAAAGAATTAATATTCTATAAGAGTATACGTGCAAGTCTCTCCCCCTTCAATGGTAAGTCTCTTGATAAATTTCAAACATTTTTAAATGTAAATAACTAAATATCACATCTTACTTTAACACATTCTATGATTTTTACTATTATATCTACTTGACAGTATCAGAGGATAAGCAATGGAAGAAGAGGACAAAGGAATAATACAGCAAGGGTTTTAGGTTGGTTGCTAAAAACAGAGGATGTGTGACAATCAGTGTGCGCTGCCAATATTTTCTTGAACATGTAAAATGTAACTCTGAGATCAAGCAGAATATTGTTTTGTATTTGTATATGCAGTTCTTACTGAAATTGTGTCATAAAATACCCCTGATATGTTTTCCCTTGAATCACCAATTTACATTTTCTATGGAAAAACTAAAAACGACATAGCAGCAAGACAGGCTGTGAGATTCCAAAGTTTTCTGATTCTACCTCTTGATTTGAGTCTAAGTCGTATCCATTTTTTGCTGCCAATGCTTTGGCAATCCCCACGGATTCCTGAAGTTAAAATGGCACTTAGCAGGATTTGATGAAGTATGACAAGCAATTTGAACAATATATAGAAGTAGATCATACCAATATAGCAACTCCAGTAATGAGAACAGCTGTTGAAATCAGAGAGTGTGCATATTGGAATCCTCTAGGAATATGAAACTCTGGAAGGCCCTGCGGTATTTCACCTACCTAAGAGCAACAAGACCATGCTTAAGAGTAACATCTGAAAGAAAGGCGTAAGTTAACTATTCTAGATTGTTTTTTAAGGGTATCTACGCTAAAAGAATAGCGGTTCAAAAAATTATTAACTAGCCAGTCCAAAGAGAACAAGTGATTATAATTTATAACAGGAGGTACTGTTTCTACTTTCAGATTTAAATGGTTCAATGGAATACAAACTCACCACAGATATTGAAGATGGACGGAATATTTTCACAAAGGCTGTTCCCAGCATAACTGCTGTCAGAGGTCCTGATGCTCTAAGGAATCTCAGGTTCTTCTTCGAACTTCCCTGCGATATTAAAAAAAAAGTTTGGACAATTTATTCTCCTTTGTACCTGCATGGAGCTTCTCCAAAAGATAGGAATGTATAAGTTATTACCATGCGCTTCATCAGAAGAATGATTGCAAGAATAGTAGATCCCATTACAAAAGGTGGCCATGAGAACTGTAAGATGAAACTATGATATAGAATTAGTAAAGATCAATGCCTTAAATAGTGGATAAAGATCAAAATGAAAATATCGAGGAAATCATGATACCTAAGCAGATGAACCCACATACTAAAAGCTTCACAAACAATTTAGAAAAGATACACATCATTTGGCTTTACAAAGAATAGGACACTGAAAATTGTCAGTGCACAGTAGCATATCCCCATATTTAAAACAATAATGAAAAATGATAGACAGATCTGATTTTTAGCAAAATATAAAGAACTCACATCTCCAGCTCCGTCAATTATACTCTTTGCAAGTGGTAAAAATTTGCTGCTCCTTTCTACGCTGTAGCCCAAGAAGTATTTTGCTTGAGACAAAGCAATGACAACCGCCGAGGAAGTGATGAAGCCGGATATTACAGAATGACTGATAAACCTGAGAAGCCACCCAAGCCTGTGTAGTATATGGGCAAACAAAATAGTCAAAAGATGGTTTCAGGGAGTTGGGAACGTTAATGATTTGGAAGCTATTCATTAAGTATAGATATGAGATGGGCACGAGAAGAAATTTCAAGCAATTACAAGTTTTAGAGAACGAGGAAGAATAATTTGACACCTTAGAAGGCCCATTGCACATTCTAGTACCCCGACCATGAATGCCAACAATATAGCAAGCTCTGTGTATAGCTCATCCGATGGATCAACAATGCCGCTCAAGACATTTGAAACTAAGAGAGACACTAATGTCACTGGACCAATTGCAAGTTGACGAGATGATCCAAACACGGCATAAACAAATATTGGAACGAAACCAGAATCTACATCCACAAAATAACAACTTATTACAGGAAATGCAATCTAAAATAAAAGGTTATAAAATGTTTTTGTGCTTACATAGTCCATAAATGGGATGAAGTCCAGCAAGCTTAGCATAAGACATTGCCTGATCAATTTGTAACAGACAAATGAAAATCAAAGTTAAAAATGAGATAAATTTAATAACTAGAAGTAGTAGAATGCATTTGAGTATAAAAAAATTACAAAATAATATGGATTGCAAGCTTTGAAATTGAGCAAGTATTGATGAACTAAAAGCACTAATGCACCTGAGGAATGAGCATGACACCCACTGTCGTCCCAGCCATGATGTCCAATTCCAGACACTCACTCCAGTCGTAGGTCCGAATCCACCGAGTGCAAGGGAGCAGGATCTCCATCAACTCGATCAAAGACATACTTTGAAACTTGAGTCTCCATTGGGCGAGCAACGAGGGCGAAGGAAGGGCTGGCGAGGACGGCGTCGGGCGATCGAGAGGCGTTGCCCTGACCTGCCTGGCGAGCCCGTTAACAACGTCGCTATCGGTGATGTCGAGATTGCTCGAAGTGGCATAAGATATCTCCATTATTCTCCACCTCTTCTTTGTTCCTACCACCACATTCACTTCTTTATCTCTCTGGTTCTTTCACTCTTCGAAAAGCCTCTGAACCGTTTAAGTTAGGCGGGAGATAGGAAGGGATGCACGGAAGTCGTCTTAAAATGTGGAACATGCAACATCATATATAGCAATTAATGAAGGGGAACTAATGTTGCCACGTGTCAGCCGGTGAATTGTGTAATAATGCTGTTTCAAGTTGGGGGCTAAGATGCTGGAGGTCGATGCACTCCGGATGCATGGGATTCGCTATACCACGAGACGGAAGTGTACCTGGTTCCAGCGACGTATTACACGGTACACAAATGTTCACTATCTGAGGCCATGTAATCCGCCGTCGCTTTAATCCTTGATTGATCTCTACCGTCCATTCCTGGACGGCAGTGATCAACTTATACGTAACGCCGTGATTCGCACTCTGTGCGGTGGCACAATGCAGAGCCGTCCGTTGTTCCTACTTACCCACTTCATTCTTTTTAACTCCAGCGTTTGTATATTATTTCTTCTCTAGAAGACGATCAAGCGGTTTTCAAGTTTGAGCATGAAGACCTGAAACAAGAGAAGAGTGATCAATTATTAATGCCTGGATAGATACGGATTCAATCACTCACTCATATCTTTACCAATTAATTTCGCATCCCAACATCAATCAACTGTACAAAGTTTGAGTACGAGCATCTTCACGACTAAGATTGACTCTATTATGGTTAATAACAGCTGCTTGATCTTGTACAGAAAGATATGGACAAGGATAATAGTGGTTGATCATTATGCAAGTATCATGCATCATTGTTTGCAGACATACTACAAGATTCCATACAATCATTATGCAAGTTGGAAGAGAACATTACATACTTGTTCTTAGTACACTGCCAGTGACTGAAGTTTCCTGCCCATATTACAGAAATTACAGGACAACAGCTAAAAGTAGAATATATATTTTCCAGAGTGATTCAGTCAGCAGAGATAAGAATGAAGTGAAGAAGCTGCATAATAAAATTTGTTCTACATCTAGGAGTTTTTAAGACATTTTAATTGCAAGGATTTAGATATGAAAGCCTGAGACATGGCATAATGAATTCGACCATGCATAGTGAAGTATGCCATGAACTCGTAGATATGCTTAAGTGTCATAATTTTTTTAATAAACCAAGCAAGAAATCTAACACACTAGTTCCAACTTCATTACGGCTCCTCCTCCGTGTACCATGTTCACGTGCCACTGAAGAAAAATAGAAGCATCCCAATGCATGAGGCTCCTGTAACTACTGTCGGAGAAGAGCATAATATTTGCAGGTTTACTGCCATTACTGCAGGAATAGTTTTACTGTAACCCAATCTTAAATATAAAGTACAAAATTTATTGTTTTCTGTCTAAGATTGTAGGTTAGTTAATGAGTTAATATGATATTATAGTATATAAAAATTTAGTATTCTTCAATAACTTAAACTTTTAAGAGTAATCAGTAAGTTGTCACGAAATCCTATAACCACATAATGCTCAATTAATGGCAAACCTTACTATCATAATACATGTATATGTCCTCTAAGAGGAAATTTTACAAGCACCTGTACTCATGGGTTACCTGAATCATGAATCTTGGTGAGACTCCATAAGAAATATGGATCACTATTTATGCAAATGATGAATTATAAATCTTGGTCAGTCGATATATCACATACGAAAGGAGCTAAAGTCGAAATTGATGGCCATTGCAAACAGAACAAAGCAAGCAAGAGCAGTATATAATAATTTCCAATGCACGCTTACCACATGAAGAAAGCAATACAATAGTAAATAAATCTTCCAAAATTAGTCGACCGAGAGTTGTTTGATGATATGCCCCTAACAAACACCAGAAGAAGTCTGATTAAAATTCACGTCCGGCAAAAATGCTATACTTCTATCTATCTTTATATCATACTCATCAAAGGAAACAAAAAGCAAGGAACAACTAAACCCATGGCAAAACGTTTAGGGGGAGACCACAACCTCGCCGCAGACTTCAATCGATTACTGGTTGGCACCGAAGTCGGCAGCATAAAACTAAAGCTAGACGAGATTAAGCAATAAGTACTCCACACTACAGCCTACATTAATTAAAAAGTCCTAAAGTCGGTGATCTGGGACCACATCTTGCCGAATTCTGTAGAAGAATTAAGGAAATGCCGACTTTGAAGTTATATTAGTCCGGTTGTAGTTTAAAAGTAGTACCTGTAGCATCTTCCACGAGAGGACATCTACGTGGATATATTCTCTCCTTTGCCTTTGGAATTATGATATAATTTTAAGTTTGAATGTCGATGTCGATGTCAACGTCGGACATGATTCGGAGCACAATTAGTGGTTGCAGGATGGGACCAACATGAGATGGATGCCTTCTCATCTTCATGCATGGCATCTTTGAACACATGGGAGTTATTAAAGTTTCGAATATTAAGATATGACAGCAGCCAATTACTTTCTAGTTTGCAAAAGGTTTGAACGAAATATTTTAATTTATCAACATTCAAATCCAAATATATCAAAGTTTGAAAAAGATTATCTATCCCCAGTATTTTCATCCTGTTAGTTATAAATGAACAAGGAAGTCCAAATTCTTGTTCGTTGTGTGGGAAACGACAACGATTCGACTCATGGGAAAACAGCATCTAGTTAATCCTATCCCTGTCCGTTTTTGGCATTATTTTCCTTATCTTGACTTAGTCCACGTTACATTTTCTCAGGATTGAATGAATCAACTGTGGACCCTTCTACCAAGTTAAAAAAAAAGGGACCGTGACTTTGGTGCAGCCGGAACTTTGGTAACATTTTTTTTCTACGTTATGATCGTAGAAATTGGAGGCTTTCGTTTCTCACAAGATATTCATGCTAGGTCACGTGGCAGGGAGGAATTTCTGTTGTAGCTATGGCACTACGAACTGGCTTGCATACAATCCCGTCTTCTTCCACTTGAAACTAGTCAACTGCCGGAGCTGGTCAAACGGGTTCCTTCGAGTCAAAGCAATTGCGCCCGCGCCCAAATATGGCAATGCCAGCTATCCTACCGCCCCATCCCGGTCGTTGGATTGGAGAGCGGCGGATTCAACCGCTTGGATCCGTTCCAAAGCACGAGAGTTCATACACACTGGGCGTTACGGCGTTCTCGAATCACACGTCGCGGCGGTATAAATTAAAATCACCTCTTTATCTTCTTCAAAACCCTCGCCTCCCACTCTCTCTCCCTAACTCGATGCGAAGGCTCCTAGATAGCTCGTCGTGATCCTCGAAGGGAATTGAACTCCTTTTGCTTGCTAAAAGTTAGATTTGATCCTATCCAGGTTTGGAGCTACTATTTACGCATCTTTTTGCGAATTTTTTGGTTTTTTTTTTTTGTGATTTTTGCGAGTACTTCGCTTTAACAATACCTAAAGATCGCAACTTGATTGGTTTCCAGGTTCGGTTGATGAGGGGATCTGTAATCGGAACTAGGGTTTAAATTTGATCAACTAATACACTGAAGGCTATGGTTGGTGAAGAGGATTCCGGTGGCCGGAAAACCTTCTGGAGGTCCGCCTCGTGGTCTGCTTCCAGGACATCGGCACCGGAGCACGCCGAGGACTTCCAACCCGAAGCGAAGAACTCGAACGTTAACGGCCGGTCCAGGCGATGCCGTGCTCCTCCTCTCACTCCCAGATCCGCGAGCACCAAGGCAAGGTCTTCCCTTCCCCCTCTGCAGCCCCTCTCCATAGTTCGCCGGACCTTGGAAGAGTGGCCAAAGGCTAGCTCTGACGATCTCGGGGAGTGGCCTCACCCTCCCACTCCTAGCGCAAGGGCCGAAGGGCTCAAGGCGAATCTTTCCTCACTCCGGTCTCAGTTCGACAAGGAGTGCTCTAAGGTCGCTGAACATATCTACCTCGGTGGGGACTCCGTCGCGAGGAACCGCGACATTCTTCGTGAGAATGGGATCACCCATGTCCTCAATTGTGTTGGATTTGTGTGCCCGGAGTACTTCAAATCCGATCTCGTGTATCAAACCCTCTGGTTGCAGGATAGCCCGACGGAGGACATCACGAGCATACTGTATGATGTGTTTGATTACTTTGAGGATGTCAGGGAGCAGGGTGGTAAGGTTTTTGTCCATTGTTGTCAGGGTGTTTCGAGGTCGACGTCGCTGGTGATAGCTTATCGTATGTGGAGGGAAGGGCAGAGCTTTGATGACGCCTTCCAGTTTGTCAAGGCTGCAAGGGGGATTGCGAATCCAAACATGGGTTTTGCTTGCCAGTTGCTTCAGTGCCAGAAGAGGGTTCATGCGATCCCTCTGAGCCCCAATTCGGTGCTGAGGATGTATAGGATGGCGCCGCACTCGCCATACGATCCATTGCACCTTGTGCCCAAGATGTTGAATGATCCTTTGCCTTCTGCTTTGGATTCTAGGGGGGCATTCATAGTTCGTTTGCTCTCGTCAATTTATGTGTGGATCGGTAGGAATTGTGATCCGGTGATGGAGAAGGATGCAAAAGCTGCGGCATTTCAGGTGGTAAGATATGAGAGGGTCCAAGGGCAGATCATGATGGTTGAAGAAGGAGAGGAGCCGTTGGATTTTTGGGAGGCATTTTCAAGTGCACCACTTAACTCAGATGGCAGCACAAAGATTAGCAGAGACCAGATTGTGTTGGCCGTTAAGACTGGTGCTGGGAAGAGGAAAGTGGAATCCTACAATAGAGACTTTGAGCTTTTCAAACAGGCGACTAGTGGTGGTTTTGTTCCACCATTCTCTTCTTCAGATCCTGGACAGGAAACCCACCTTCCGGCAAGAGAAAGCAATTGGAGTGTAATGAGGTGCAAGTTTATACCTGGGTCCATTTTTCGAGTTCATCCAGTTTCTGCATCAATTAGAGATGTGGATCCACGAGCTAATCGAGTACAATTTCTGACAGCAGAGTCATCCACATCGCCGCCTTTCCTTTCTCCTAGTTCTCTATCATCCAATTCAAGCATCAGTTCAAAGTGTAGTTCGGTTTCACTTTCACCTTCCTTTTCCCCGTCGATTGTCTCCCCTCGATCACTTACTCCATCACCTGGTTCATCTAACTCGCCTGACTCTTTGGTCTCATCATCTAGGCCTCCTCTCCAAAGCTTAAGTCATCTAGAGCTTGTAAAGCCTTGCCAGCATGCAGCTTCCTTTCCTCCTAAGGTGTTTGCAAGTTCTATTGCTGAAAGAAGGGGAAGATTTTCCTTGTTGAAGCTGCCGGCACTAGGAAAAGGATCACAGGAGATCTTAAATAGGGGCGATGGTAACCGAGTACTTTGTGGTGACTCTGTAGACAGCACAAATAGTAGATAAATATCTCAAGCTACAAGATGCTTGGGTAGATTACCTGTTAGTAGTTCAGTTTGTAGTGTCAACCCCAGGAAATATCATGCAGTGCAAGATGATCAACGATTACCTGGCTTTACTGAAAATCTGTCTGACATTAGGTTGGAGACTCATTCTGGTGGGCAATCTTTAATTTACCGCTGGCCCAATGTGAAAAAGTTAGCAACATTTGCATGTGAGGATCTTGATCCAAAATCTGTTTTCCTTTTCATAGTGCCTAATATCAGTATATGTGGAGAGGCACGTAGGACATTGTACTTGTGGATAGGGAGTGAATTCAAACATACTTATGTGAAAACAGAAATTTTTGATAGTGAAAGCTTACAAGAACTTAGTTCAGTTGACTGGCACCAAGTAGGTTACAGTTTTCTGGGTCTCTAAAAGGATATTCCCACCAAGGTACTTACACATTTCTTGATTTCATAGCGTTTTTTAACTGGTTGAATTGGATTGCTGTCTCTATATTTCATTTGTCCTATATTATTCTGTCTTTGCCATTATTATTTAATTGATATTTAGATATCTGATCATCACAGAAAGGTTTGGGAAGCTTCATTCTAGAGAACAAGTAATGTATTTTGGTATGCACATTCAATCATGTTAAATATAAGCATTTTACAGCAAAATAGAAATATTGCGGGACGAAGGCTGACCATGAAAGATTGTCATCTTTATGTGAGCCCAGCATTGAGATTTAGTATGTTTGCAGGTCAAAGTGATTATCCTTCCTGTAAATGTGTTGCAGTTCTCATTTATTTCCACTGTTTCCTTGTATCCATGTAGTTGTTTTTTCCTGGTCTTCTAGATATTCCATTGATGTTCGACTAATTTTAAGAATCTAAATTTTATGAGAAATAGTAATATAGTTACTGATAACTTGTTAGCCTTCAGCTATACATTTCTTTAATTAAAAAATTATTAAAATATACCATTCTATGATTTATGGAAAGTCTTACTTTCATCGCACATTCATACATCTTTCTATGGGAGTGCAAAACTTCAGTTAATCTCTGGAAATTTGTCTTCCGTTATATTTCATTTCAGGAGAATCTTACATTCATCGTACATGTTAATCTGAAGTTTGTCAAATTGAAATATGTGCTATTTTCTGGGGTAGGGGATTTTTTGGTTGGAGTGTTCCCGGTAGAATATGGTTATACTTATATAGTTAGGAAATATGCATGATGCCATTGCATCTTTCCTTTTAGTCATCTTTTATGACTTCTAGATTGTCATCTCTTCCTATGTATGTGTGTTATTCTGTAAAAGCATATGGTTACAAAGATTCATTAGAAATATGGTTGGAGTAAGGCAATGTGATAAAATTCATATAGTGCAAGAAAAAAAAAAAATATATATATATATAAGGTCATCTCGTACTTGAATCATGTAGGCTTCATTAGTTCTGATAACAGCTATACATAAAATTTGTCCTTAAAAAATAGCATATATGAACATATAATTGCGGTAAATGCAACTTGTTTATATTCTATGCTGTGTTGATGCTGTTAATATCTTTTAACTTTGAATGCATTTTGAAAGAAGATGATATTGTCATGGCTTGTAAAGTAAACATTCTTTTGGTTCTGAAGCATCTTTAAGCTTTAGTTGTGTTATAATTCCAATTCTATATGCATATTCATTGCCTTCTGTGGTGAGCCTTAATTGCTTCTCTGGAATTGGAACATTGACAGGTAGTCGAAGAGCATGATACAGAGAATCTCCTCGAACTGTTGAATACTAGCAATATTCTCCAGGTGATGAAGATTTTCTAGTAGCCTAACATACTTGAGCACAAGTCTGCTCCCATTTCTTCGGTATTTCATTCAGTAGAGATATTTTTCCTTCGCTATTATAAGGCAGTGGCTCGAGATTCATGCAACCACTGACATGATATCTAATTGTGCTACATGTTAAGTTTACAGCTTCAGGTTTTTTTTTTCATTCAAATAAAAAATGGCAGGACTCAGGATGCTGGCAGAGCGTTGCATCTTTTTTGCTATTTCAGGTTTTGGCAAGGTCACATGTATGTTATTATCTACTACTCTTGTACATTATCTTTGTCTGAATTGTAAGTTCCCGCTGTTCGAACATTGAAATGGGTTCTCCTCTCTTTCTTTAATAGCTTATATGCCTTATTTCTAGGCTCTTACTGTTTGAACTCTCTCTCTCTCTTGCTTAAAAACTAATGACTAGACTGTCAAGCAATTAGTTTATGTTTGGAGTTGAGGTTTGGGATGTTCAAAATTTTCAAGGGTTTTATACACGTACCCCCTGTGAAACCGTTATTATGTATCAACCCTCCCTTTAATTTCTTTAAATAACTCTTTTCATATGTACTTGAAGAATGATCAATCAGGCATTTGATGACAGAAATGATCAATTAAGTAATGTTCACAGGCTTCATCTTTTCTTCAACAAGCACTCACCTCTACACATGCACTAACACTTTCTCCGAAGAAAAGTTCAGATCTCCTCCAGTTTTAAAGATGCTACAATCAAAATGATATCTCTGACCTGATACCCAATGTGCATAAGTCTCCTCGTCTCGTTCCCAGATCAATATCTGTTCCTCTCTTCTCTTCCTCATCATCTATTTCCATCTTTCTCCATTGTCCGGCTTGTTGCTCTTCTCATCCTCCACAGCTCCTTTCGGCTCTCTCTTTGCACTTCAACCTTGGGTCTCTTGAGAGTCCATAAACCGTTCAGCAGCTCCTCCATTGTTGCTGTCTTCATCTCCGTCGTAGTCTTTGTCGTCAGATGGACATCTTCCACGCCGTCTCTCCAAAGAATGGAGTTCATGGTCGCTCTATCTAATAGGAGATCTTGGCCATAAAAGGATCGTCTTCCATGGCGAGATGTCTTTAGAGTGAAGGTGTGAAGCCCATGAAAGGAAGGAAACGGAAAAGAGTCATCATCTTCTTCTTCTATTTCTACTTGCCTCCTCTTATGCTTAGGAATTGCTTGGAACGGTTTAGTCGTTGGCTAGGCAGAGAGAGAGAGAGAGAGCCGCTCGACGACGGTTGCGCGGACCCCATCGTAGTATTTATTACGGATCACTTGGAATCTCGAGGATGGACGAACGATGGGTTCAGAATGGCACGATGACTAAAGCACAGATGTTGCGACGATCGACGAGGATGATGGGTCAACCCCCATCTCACGTGTTACACGCATGCCTGGTAAAGTCGCCATCTGAGAGAGAATTTTTTACCAACTACATAGCAATTAATTAATTAGTTTTCTTCAGTACAGTCCCAACTCTCCAACAGCAGGCATCTCGTCATTAAATAATTTTTAAAGGGGTATAAATTAAAGAATTTTTAAAAGGGTATTAAAATATTTGCTAACTATATAGCAATTAATTAATTAAAGAATTTTTAAAGGAGTATTAAATTATTTACCTTGATGAAATAGATGACTAAGGAACATTGGGTTACAAACTTTACGTTCTCTCTAAAAACACACAACCCTACGAACTTTAACACTTTATCGAAAGGAAGAATTCATAGAAAGAATACTCCAGTTTTAAAGGTGCTAGAATCCAATTGAGATATCTAACCTGATACCAGTGTGGGCAATCTCCTCATCTCTCCCCTCAAATTATCAAACTCTGTTCCTCTTCTCCTCTCTGTTTCTTTTCCTCTTCTTATCGCCTTTACCATCGGATGAGGTCGAACCGGCGATAACCAACATACTCATTCTCGCCATCACCGCCGCCGTCGTCGTCGGAGCTGGCCGACTCGCTTCCTTCGTCTTTCATGCTCTGCTCATCGTCGTCGGCGGCGCTGTCCGTCAAATCACTTCCGTCATCCGCGCTTCTCTGCTCGTCATCTTTGAAGGAGGTATCCATCGACTCGCTTCCCTCGTCCTTGCTGCTCTGCGCGTCATCTTTTGATGAGGAGGTATCCGTCGACTTGGTCCCGGAATTCTGGCTGCTCTCTTCATTGCTGGTTCTATCGCCGTTGAGATTAGCAAGTTGAGCCCATCTACTATCTCTTCCCGTTTCGTGATCATGACCGTCGTCGTCGTCGTCGTCGTCGTCGCAACAAGGATAGCCTCCCGCATTGCCTCCTTCCGAGGCGTCCTTAAAGATCACGAGAGTAGAGTCGGGCCATTCGGCAACGATGAATCGAAGAAGACCGAGGCCACCATCATCTCTCCGGAGAATGGAGTACTCCTTGGTCGCTCTCGCAACTGGGAGGTCTTCTTGACCGTAGGGAGAGCAAAAGGAGGAGGAGGAGTAGAGAGGGTTGTCTTCCATGGCGAGGTTGGTGTGGAGCAAAGGGATGAAGCCCATGGAGGAAGGAAGGAAATGGGGAAGGGTCTTCTACATTTTTCTTGCTCCCGTTCGTCTTGGAATTGGTTGGTTAATAGTTAGGGAGGCGGGAGAGAGAAAGAGAGAGAGAGTTTGGCGGTTATATCCATCTGTCCTTTAAATGTCGTGCGTATAGCATGGCAGGCTGATGGGCCTCATTCCATCTCGGCCCAAAGCCCATCCAAAGAATAATCTCACGTGTTGTACGCATGCCAGGAAAAATGGCCACCCTCTCGTAAAAGGATTTTAATGACCACATTTAATGAGTAACAAACTGGATAATTTGATTGGATGTACAGCTTTGTAGATCAAAAGTTGAGAGTTTCCAACTTTCATCTTGATTTGTTCTCGTAAAGGATGGTCCAGAATTTTGTTCTGGGTAGAGGAGAAGTGGGAGAAAGGACTAAAGTTCCACTCAGACTGATGCTTAAATAATGCATCTATTTGAAATCCAGAGGCTATCACAATGTTACTCAGATGACGAATGGCCACCAGTCTTCTTCTATGGTGGGTTGTGATGGGTATTGTCCATCGTTGTATTGTTTGAAATCTAAACAGGGCATATATTTGAAATAAGAATCATATAGTAGATGAGTATTTAGTTTGCATCACAAAAAAAAAAAAAAAAAGGTTTATTTTTCCTTAACCAATAGCTTCATCCATCAAGGGTTGCTCTTATCCGCAACTCAAACGACGCCCAGAACTTACCCAAAACATACTCGTATTAAAGTTAAAAGGCCATAAAATTTTCCAGAGACAAGTTGATGTAATACGCCATTCTTCCGACGTGCATGCATGGAACCCAAAAAAGAAGAGATATTAAAATTCCAGCACTCACTACACATGAATAGAACAAACAAACTAATCAGATCCATATCAAGAAGACAACCGCCGAGAAAGATGGAAACAATCTAAAATCAAGATTCTGAACAGTTACAGCCCTGAAGAGTTACCTAATCTCACGTACTGTTAACAAGACTTCATCTCGAGAAAACTAAGAAAGACTCTGCTAGCCACTTCTCAAAGATCGAGAAATAAGCATGAGCATAATTTTTGAGAAGCTCTTCAATCTCCCAAGAAAAAGTTTACCTTTGATCACCTTCTCGTGTTGGTTTGTTCCCCCAGTGAAGGCTGACGTGGTATCCCGGCGCCTGACGAGGTCGTCGCCCTTGGCGAGAAGACGAATTTGGCGGCCCAGTTCATCAAGCAGTCCTCTACTCTGGTTTGGTCGATGAATATTCGATTTGTATTCGTCTCCGGGAAAACAAATGGCCATGCCCAGAATAAAGGCTCTACCTTTTCCTCCTCCTCTTCCTTCTTCTCCTCCTCCGTTTCCTTCTCCTCGGCAACTATGCAGCCGAGAAGAGCGAGGCTACCATCATCTCTCCCAAGAATGGAGTACTTCTTGGTCGCTCTCCCTACTGGGAGGTCTTCTTGAACGTAGAGAGAGGAGTCACAGAAAGGGTTGTCTTCCATGGCGAGGTGGCTGTGGAGCGAAGGGATGAAGCTCGTAGAGATGGAGAAGAGTCTTCTCGAGGAGGTCTCTTCTTCTTCTTCTTCTTCTTCTTCTTCTTCTTCTTCTTCTTCTCTTCTTGCTTCCCCCGTCGTCTTTGAGATGACTTGGTTGTTGAGGAGGCGGGGAAGAGAGACTTTTTGACGGTTATATGGGCCCATCTGTCCTTTAAATATCGTGCACAATTCCTAGCCCATCGGGGATCCTCGAGATTCCAAGTTATTTCTTCACTCGGCCCATATAATACGGCAGGCTGATGGGCCGCATTCTATCTCGGGCCAAGTCTCCCCTAATGCATCACACCTCACGTGTTGCACGCATGCCAGGTAACATGACCATGCTATGATGCTAATGACTATAACAATTGGGTAATTGGCTTGGATTATATATATATATATATATAGACTACCCCACTCTAGTTTTAGACTGATTTCGTTTAATATATTTCTCTATAATCATAATAAAATAGAGAACGAAAACTTTATGAAGTATAGTCAAAATATTTCCATAGTTTACATGTACTAAGTCACACGTAAATAAATAGATGAACTTTCTCATATTTGGAGGGCAATGGCCAATGGTGGTTTACTGCTCGGCATTTCTTGTCACTTTAGATAAGTTTTGACATGACAGTAAAGGTGGCATAGTTATTTGCTTCCACTAAAATTGCAAATATTAAAGCAGAATGGAGGCTTCTTTAGGGCGGTCAGGTCAATTTCTGGCCCAAATTAAAGAACTATAATTTATAAACTATCATTCCCAACAGACAAACTTTGTTTGAAAATTGTGAAAAATAAAAACTGCAGAATAGAACATACACCATCTTAACTACTTCGATCTTGTGCATTTGAAGGAAAAGAAGAAGAAGAAGAAGAAATAATTAAAGCCTCAAAAACCTAGCGTCCAGACTCTCAACATGTAGCTGTTGTTAGCAAGTGCTTCTGGCCTTTCTCCTTTAGCATTCTTTAACCTTATTCTTTAAGATAGAGGGTTGTAGGTTAGAAGTTTAAGAATAATAGCAGGCATCATCTGTCAAGGGCTTTCCCTGCTCCAAGATGCAAGAGGTTATGCAATTTTTCATGACCCCATCATCTGTTATTTGCTGTATGCTCGTCTGAGCCATCCAACAGACTTCCTGGCGCCGGCTTTTGCGGTTTGCATCTCAAGAAGGTTTTGGCATACAAAGCACCAAAGACGACAGCCTGATGTATGTGGATGATATTTGTTAAATCAAATTGAAAGTTAAAATGAGAAATAGTTAATATGAAGAAGAAATCCTTACAGCTCCAATCCACTGTTTCCAGCTAAGAGGATGTGCAAACCAAACACACGACAATAGTATGCTCACCAACTGCACCAATAAGAACAATTTAATCATTTCGTACAAACTAAAATACCTGCAATTGATAAGTTACTTGTGAATTTGTCGGAAATAGGAGAATTACTTGTCTAGTTGTCATTATGGTAGCAAATGTAAGAGCTCCAAATGTTCGGATGGTATAGGAAATGAAGAATTGACTGGTTGTAGCTACCTGCATAATACAAAGATCGGTATTAAAAACACCAGGATCAGAAGAATCAATCCGCTAATAATGTGCCAATGAAATTCCAAATCTAATATATGGTACTGGATCTAAAGGAACCAGTTTCTTCTCTTTCATTCAAAATAGAGGAATTATCTTTTATGTGAGAAAAGAAAAGACCAGCAAGAATCTGATATTAGAGGTTTGCATGCCTGAGAGACCTACCTACATGTGAAAATCTCATCATTTATGTACAGAAAAAAAGAAGGAAAGCTCGGTTATACTTACAGTAGAAAGAATTATGACATCATAGAAGCAATCTTGCTGGCGAAACATAAAATCAACAGCTGAAAGAAGATGACCTTGTACAACAAGTCCTACATAAGGAAAATGTTAACTTAATGTGAGTAGTAGGATTGCTAGAAATAAATAAAAAAATATGTTAATGATCTTCGATAACTTCTCTTCATTTAAGGACAAATCGAAATAAGTCACAGTTCAAATGCTATTAAAGAACACAATTAAACTTTACCAGATGGATCAGCATTTACCGCTTAAACTAAGAAGACAAGAACATATCGTTGTGTAGAATATTTGGTTGTGTATTTCCATGTCATAACCTTTGAAGAGTTTGTCTTGGAATGTGCTTGTGAAACCATCAAATCTAGAAGATCGTAAGCAGAAAAGACTTAAAGATCCAGTTAAGTTGTTCAAAATTCAAAAACATGAACAAAAATGTACAAATATAGACATGAGCTAACATCAACCAGATTAAAAAAAAAATCTAGCTCCTAGTTATCCAAGAGACCTAAAGGAGCTTACCCATACATTGTCAGCTACAGTCACTAATAATTCTAGAATAAAATTAATAAATACATGCATTTATGACAGCAAATAACAAAAATTCAACATGATGGAACCAAGAATATATCTATCAATCATGTTTATCAACATTTTCACAACTCTTTGAAAAATATTGACAAGCTGCTTTCTATTGTTTCAAACGAAAAGGTCTTCTCTTAGTACTACTACCACACCTGGTGTTATGGCCCTTGAGAAGTCAAACAAAATCTAACCAAACTCAATGCGTAACCAGCAAAATCCTCTCTCCCAAGGAAAAACTCAAACTACCAAGACTGACAGTACAACAAAGTCATGCCAATATTTGTGGTAACACAAATATGATAGGTAGAATAATATCCTAAACACAATCAGTCTTTTCAATGTCTGAACAGTAATTAGGTATATAATCTAGTTTTTACAGGAATACAATGCGAAGACCAAATTGCTTTCCTAATCAGGGTCATTGAGTAAATGAAAACCAAGCAACTTAATAAGTCTTATCTATACAAGAAAGTAACTTTTGTAAGTTCAGATTCTGTAATACAACATTTTGCACATTTTGTGACATTCTGGGAGTACCCAAAAAACAAATTGCTTTTATCCAATTATGCCAAATAAATCATGATATATTATTCTCAATAATGAAATAGTATAGCTACAGATAATAAAATATACCCAAGATAACCGAGCATAAGTAACACTCCCAAAATAGTGCTTTCTCTCCCTGCATTGTATGGACTGATGTCAGCTGATGCCTACATTCAAGAAAGAACAAAAAAATTGATGTAACTGTCTTCGAGGTGAATGCTAACCACCAAAGTAATGCATATATTCTTCAAATTTTGTATTTCATTCTTTTTGCATAAACTATTTGAGATAAATTTTCGGAGTTGAGATTCCACTAATTGCTAATAATCCAAAACTTAGAAGTAGGTCAATTTTTTTGGACCAGGTACAAAAATTATGAATGAGTTCATATCTATGTCAGTCACTGGTCATAAAAGGACACTTCATCTTCCTAGTTCCTATTTCAATTAGAGTATCACCATCTACTCATTATAAACATGAAATGCTTAAGCTATTTAGATAGTGTTAGAGGCAAAGTTTGAAGATCTTCTAGCATAGGTGGCAACATACGCTAGACCACTACTTATCCTTATGACCTTGTTTAGTTTGAGGCTAAACCTCAAACTTGATTAGTTGCTCTCATTTCTTAGTTTTAATTTTTTAGAGAGTGAACTTAGTTAAATACAAAAAAGATTTTTGGTTACTGAACCAGATTTAGAATCTTGTCATAACAAAAGCAAGTAGATAGGGGAACAACTAAGTCAAACTCGAGATCCATTAAGCCATGAATTCTAAGATTCATAGCTTTGGAAACTGTATTTTCCTTTCCTTCTCTTTTTTTTGTTTCTTTCCCCCCTTTGTGAGAGGTAAACTTCCCATTACAATAGCCAAATGCTTATTGCAATAATTTTTCGTATTAACTAGTAACTTCCTTCCCAAAAAATTCACTTGATCGCTACTAGCTACTTAGAATATCCTACGTTTCCACTTACCATAAACTATCGAAACCCTTTGGTATATAATTTATTGTCACAAGAGAAATATTTCCAAAAGGAAAATTGACTGGATACTGTCCATTTATAAATTATGCTATTAAACCAAAAACTCTAGAAATTAGATAGCGTTCAGCATGCACTTAATTAGCATAATATTTACCGGGTATAGGATGAACAATGAGCAGCCCACCGTCACAAGCACAGCAAATAAGTAGTCCTTTCCATGATACCTCTTTTGCATTATAAGGGTACCCCAAACCTGAAAGGAACAGTAAGAAGATGATTCAGAATTTCCCATGGATGGGTAAGCAGGTGGGATGAAAAATAATTTACGAAAAGATGATTTTTAACTCCAACAAGCAAAACAATTCTGCCTAGTATGAATACAATTCCATGTCAAGGGCATGGACACATGACAGCTGCTACTTCATTCATATAACTATGGAGAGTGCGCATTAAAATCTAGTAAGATTGGCAGGCTTTCCAAAAACAAAGATGAATTACCATGACAGGAATCATTTTTGCACACTTTGCAAGTGTCTGGACTGGGAAACTGACATACTTGAGTGCCTGAAACAAGAAGCAATTATCTATATAGGAACCATCAGAGACTAGACTTCAGAAGAAAAAAATAAGCATCAGTCTAACAAGAAACTTCTATCTTTTTGTTCCCAATGTAAGAACCTGAAGGTTAACAACTAGATAAAATAAACTGACCTCATACTGACATGTTGTGGTCAGTATATTAGATATTGATATTGCACAGTATTTGTAAATAGGAGCAACAGGATCCAAGGATCTCTTACTTGCCTGTGAAAGGAATGGAGATATTAACAGTTCAGCTAACTTCAGATAACCATAAAACAGACACAGTATTTTAACTGATTTACCAGCAACACGCCACCAGATACTACAGATGTCGCAAGACGGTTACAGAAAACAAGAAACAAAGAGTATTTAAAATATTCCTTCTTCTTGCCATATGGAAGTCTCATTATCTTTTCCTGCATGAAGATGTGAAAGGCCCATCATAAAGAAATACTATGGTTAGCTGATGACTGAAAGTAAGAATCTAAAAAATTAAATAACTTGCTGTTCAGTGAACAGAGATTTAACCGACCTAGGAGGTAGGGACTACCATGACCACCCTATACACCGCTATAGTCTTTCAGAGCATCACTCAAAATTGCATATCAGGGTATAGGAAAGAACAGTATTCATGTTAAACATTTAAAGAGGTGGAAAAACCACAATCTTAATAGTGAAAACACCAAAACCGGCCATATAATTGACTTCGGATGTGAATGTAAGTACTTTATATGATCCAAAAAAGATGTGGCAACAAAAAAAAAATATTAGAACTCCAGCAGCTAAATCTTTATCATGTATGGACGGAAGTCAAGCCCATGTATTCTTTTCATACTGATTAAGTGCACACATAGTTCAAATGATACACTACGAATCCACATTTGAAAACTTTGAGATCGATCCGAAAGGAGTAACCAAATAGATTTAGAGGGACGACAAGTCATCATTGATTTAGAGTGGAGCAAAATATGGCCAATTAGCATACTAATCTTCATCCCTTTAGCCTACCATACCTTGTCAGATGAATATAATAAGCACGGAAAAAATAGTTCTTAATAGGCAAATTAAACTTCCGGTCGATTGCTTCCCCAAAAAGGAGATTCTTTTACTAGATCAAGGATCCCCCATAGAACCTACAAATCATGAAATGCTGCGATTCAGATTTGAGACGATGATCGTACCTGTAAGACGCCGTAGATCACCAGCGTGCTCATGATTCCAACGACGGCAAACGCTAACCTGAGCAACTTGCGCTCTTTCAAGGGAAGGACAGGTGGTTCGGCCATGGCCCATCCAAACCCTAGCTTACCCTCTCCGAGAAAGCACGAGATTAGACTCCTAGATGTTTGAAATCGGAGAGAGAGAGAGAGAGAGGAAAAAGAAGGTATTTTTTAAGGACTTAGCGAGAAGGGGAGAGAGGAGGGGGGGTGTGGATCGAGGAGGAGGCGATGGGACACGTGGCGGGCAACGGAGCAGGATGCAGGCCGGCGTCGTAGGGCTGCTATGATGTTGGGAAGGGAGAAGGAAAACGTTTGCAGGCGATCGGCGCCAGCGGTGTCGTGAATTAAACGGGAAGGGTGCCGAAAGAAATAAATTCTTTTTTTCTTGAAAGTTACATTTCACACCCTGTCATATATCTCGTTTAAAGATATTCACGTTTTCACGCCTTATCTTTTCGGTATTTAGTTTTTAGCTTCTGAGTTTTTTATTTCTATTTTTAAAAGTTCCGTTTTATCTCGAAAATTTGGACTAAGGCTGTTAAAATGATTGAGCTAGCTCGAGCTCGACTCCATGAGGCTGGATCAAGTTCGGCTGTTTTTAAAATAGGCTCAAAAATAATTTTAAGCTTCAACCAGCTTCATCAAATAGACTTTATATTATATTATACTCCTATTTTTTAATAAAATATACTATACTTTTATTTTATACTAAAATTTGCTTAATTAAATTATTTATAAATTTTAGTTCTAAATTTTAATCGTATGGTATCTTTTTCAAAGTCATAGTTATTAGTTATAACTTTTTCATGTTTATAATTTTATAGTTAAATTAAGTCTTATTTTAAGTTAATAATAATAATAATATCACTTTAATATTCTATAGTATTACTAACACCTTAGAGATTAGGGTACTCAAGTATTATAATTAAAAAAAAAGAAACATAGCTATCCACTGAACAATAACAACCGATAAAAAAATGAGCATAACACGATTCACAAATTAATTATATATATATATATACATTACATTTTAATTTAATAATTCAGAATTTATATCATAGTACTGTTATAATTCGCCCCAATTTATCATAGTCACAAGAAATATATAACAGTCACATTATAATTTGATAATTCACTTTTGGAAGGGGTAATATAATAATTTAAATAGTTGGGATAAATGGGTGAGATATCTCAATTTACTTTTCCCAACTAAAAGTTAGATAAAATTATCCGAATAAATAATATTTATGTAATTAATTTTCTTATCTTTTGTTTAGTAAGATATTTTCAAAATAGAGAGGAGTTTACCTCGAATAACCCCCCGTTATTTTAACAAACCAAACGGGCCCAGAAGGTCATTTTCTAAGGGCAAGCCTATATCTCTAATGGACTGGATTGGATGGGCTGGGCTGGGCCTGGCCTAATCCAAGTTCTATTTGGGCCTC
The DNA here is from genome assembly GCF_019914945.1 of Typha latifolia. Classification (NCBI taxonomy): domain Eukaryota; kingdom Viridiplantae; phylum Streptophyta; class Magnoliopsida; order Poales; family Typhaceae; genus Typha; species Typha latifolia. The sequence goes on along the minus strand of NC_133087.1, from coordinate 681,919 downwards.
GAAAGTACCGTGACCGCCAAGTCAAATCCATGTCCGACGTGTATCACATCGCAGGTTTATATATATTCTTACAATTAGCATCGAACCTTGCGCTCCAAGACAAGTAAAACCCCATCCTTCCCATCAATGTAAAAGTATTAGATCAGCCATCCCTCTCCAGCGGCCACCACCGCTCCTTCCGCCTCCTCCTCCAACCCTTTTATCTCTGTAATGGACGCCACCTTCAACTCTCCCCCTTCTCCTCCCCAGAAAGGCCGCACCGAGAACAACTCTGCTACCTTCCTCTCGTCGGGAAACCCGTGCGTTGACTTCTTCTTCCAGGTCGTCCCCTACACCCCCTCCTCCACCGTCGTCGATCTCCTCGACGCCGCGTGGCGCCACCGCCCCCTCACCGCTCTCAAGCTCGTCTGCCACCTCCGCGGCGTGCGAGGCACTGGAAAATCCGATCGGGAGGGCTTCTACTCCTCCGCGCTATGGCTCCACCAGCACCATCCGAAGACCCTAGCCCTCAATCTCTCGTCCTTCGCCCAGTTCGGTTACATGAAGGATCTCCTCGAGGTGCTCTATCGTCTCCTCCATGGCGGTAATGCCCGAAAGAGTGAGAAACATCTCAGATCTAAGTCTTCTTCCTCGGGATCTAAACTTCTTTGTCGCCAATCCGGATCCAAATCGTCCAAGGAGACGGACAAATCCATCAGTCCGATCTTTCAACAGAAGTGCTCGATCTCAAGGTCCCAGAAGCGTCTCGATCTCGCCGCCAGCGCCGTCGAGCGCTACGCCACCGATCAAGACTACCAGTTCCTCTACGACCGCGTCGCCGACTTTTTCGCGAGTCTTCTCACCTCCGACCTCAAGCAACTTCGCGCCGGCCACACCAATAAAATAGGGCTCGCCGCGAAGTGGTGCCCGTCGCTGGACTCCTCCTTCGACCGCCACACCCTCCTCTGCGAGGCGATCGCCCGCCGCGTCTTCCCTCGCGAAACCGACCCGGATTACGCCGACATCGCCGAGGAGCACTACGCCTACCGAGTTCGCGATCGCCTCCGGAGAGAAGTGCTCGTCCCTCTCCGCAAAGTGCTCGAGTTGCCAGAGGTATACATGAGCGCGCGGCAATGGGATGCTCTCCCTTACAACCGCGTCGCCTCCGTCGCCATGAAGCGGTACAAGAATCTCTTCACGAAGCACGACGAGGAGAGGTTTCACGACTACCTTGAGAAGGTCAAGAAGGGGAAGGCCAAGATCGCCGCCGGCGCCCTTCTCCCCCACGAGATCCTAGCAGCCGCTTACCGCGGCGAAGACGACGTGGTCGCCGAGCTGCAATGGCAGAGGTTGATCGCGGACGTGTCGGGGAAATGCAAGCTCTCGAACTGCATCGCCGTCTGCGACGTCTCGGGCAGCATGACGGGAACCCCGATGGAAGTATGCGTCGCGCTCGGGATGCTCATCTCGGAGCTGAGCGAGGAGCCATGGAAGGGGAGAGTGATCACCTTCAGCGAGAAGCCTGAGATACATTTAATCGAAGGGAATTCTATCGCAGAAAAGATGTCCTTCGTCAAAACGATGCACTGGGGGATGAACACGAATTTCCAGGCCGTATTCGACCGAATACTGTCGGTGGCAGTGACCGGCAAGGTACCGGCTGAGAAGATGATACGGAAGGTGTTCGTGTTCAGCGACATGGAGTTCGACGAGGCGTCAGCGAACGACTGGGAGACGGACTACGAGGCGATTTGCCGGAAGTTTGCGGCGAGCGGGTACGGGGAGTCGGTACCGCAGATCGTGTTCTGGAATCTGCGGGACTCGAGGTCGACGCCGGTGGTGGCGACGCAGAAGGGGGTAGCGCTCGTGAGCGGATTCGCGAAGAATCTAGTGAAGCTGTTCTTGAATGCAGACGGGGTCATCGACCCGGAGACCGTCATGGAGGCGGCCATCGCCGGCGAGGAGTATGAGAAGCTAGTGGTGGTTGACTGATGTAGAGAGGAATTCTCTCCTCTCTTATTAGCTTTTCAATGAAATTGATAAATTTGTTCATGCTTTCACGAACCATTCGCGTTGACCATTTGTAAAGACAAAAAAAAAAAAAAAAAAATCTAAATTTGTTACATCGATATTAATATATATATAGTATTTTCTTAATATTATTAATATTAGAATGTGATATCCGGTGAGACCTCGATAAACCATAGACAAACTTATTAGTCTGCTATTCTTTGTATAAACCATACATAGCTAGCTCATCAATTGACATCTCCATTAAATGATCGTATTCTTCACAAGGAACAGTGAATTAATTCGCAGACCGAAGCCTTTTCAGAAGACAGTATCTTCACAGATTGGAACAAACAACAATGTAATGCGAATTCTTGATACTCAACAGTATATACTTCATCTATGAAAGAACAGCCTGAAGAAAATAGCACCGAAAAGCTGGCGCAATCTCTTACAACCTTGTTTAACTGATTTTGAACGAATCGATGACTGTGTGCAGCTTATCCTTCATCTTCTCCCATCTCCTTTCATTGGCTCCTGTTGTCAATGTATAGAACTTGCCTGCCAAATATAACAACAGCCGCCAACCACCGTCAGCATCTTTAGTTAAAAACAGAGCACTATTAGGTTACTAAATTTTATTTTTAGAAACAAGATCTATGTTTCTGTCGCCAAAGACAGCATACGAAAATGCCAACTATAATAATCAAGACACTGATCATGATCCTTGATGATTTTATTTAGTTTGAAATGACACTATCTATGTAACCCTTATTTAAACTTCCAATTATATAATAGTTAGCCTTTAGTTTCTAGATTTGTCTAAACTCTGTATGGTTGATAATCCACAGGTCTAAAATCAAGCAAGCTTATTGATTTGTTCCATATATTGTAAAACCAGAGAGCCTTTCATTGTTTCAAAATCAAATATGCATGTCAGTAGCACTAAAGGATTATATGGCAGTTCTACAAGATTGTAGATAGAATCATAGAAAATACATACCATTACCAATGGAAATCGCACCAAGTGCGTGTCTAGTATAGTTTGGAGCTTGAGCAATAAACTCAAAAGTGTAATAAGCTTTCCCATCAACATCATGCTGGGCCAAAAACAATATTGCATAAGTTCAATGATCAAGAGAGTATTGAAGTCTGAAAGGAATTTCTATTTATGTGAAACCATTCTCTATTGCACATTGATCTTCTTTACAATTGGTGGTCAAATTGGCAGAAGCCTTTATTTAGAAGATAAGAAATTCCTCCAAAGAAAGAAAATGACATAATGGTAAATTAACATGATGACCAAAGTTGTGAAAATATTCAAGTTACTCTATGAATAACCCTTTTCGAAGGTGAGAAAATTGTATTTAATCTTCTCAGCAAATTAGCACAAGAAGATCAAAATAATTGTACCTCTGATGCCTCAATCAACTTTGTTTTTTGTGAAGGAGGTGCCAGAACCTTCTTGATTAAAGTCTCAGCAACCTAAAATAAATGAACTTGTGAACATACTAATATAATGCTTATATATCCACAGGGCAAATATTCATCATAATAGCTACGGCTCTATGACCTTGCCCAAAATTTATATAAAGAGAGAGAAAGAGTAACAAAGTAACAAACCTGTTGTGGGGATCCAAGATCCCGGACGTCTTGCTTGCTAGTTGTGACCAAGTTAACACTGACGCTTTCTAAAGGTTCGATAACATCTTTGTAAACCTTATCTTGGCCTTGAATGGTAACTTCCTGGGGTCAATCCACATTATAAGATCTCATAGTGAACCAATATAACAATGTATACAAAGTTAATAACTTAGGGGTTGCTTTTCTCTTCACAGGTTTAATATTTCAAGAGGTTGATGAATCTTACTTGCCATCCAAATGGGTATAGAAATGAATAGCCATCCCTCTGGTCTGAGACGGTTTGAAATCCTTTCTTAACCTCTGCTGCAACTAAGCCATATCAGGGTACTTCTCAGAAATTCAGCATTCTAGCAACTTGATGACAAATCTACTAATTAGAATCGCTACGCTTTGAGGAAAACTCACATGATGCTGGATTAGCATGAGATAAAAATACATAGGCACCACTTGCTCCAGCCACAAGCACTTGACGCCTACCAGATTTCTCTGCAGTGCAAGCAACTGTCAATAATGCACTGAAACTAAAATTAATGATACTAATCCAGCTATATTTTCCCTCTTCATATTTCAACAAAAACAGGATGACCAATCACAACACTGCACTTCAGCATATCACTTGCCAGTAAAAGTTTACTGTCTTCAGTATCACGTATACATAAATGTCATTAGTAAATTTATGCAGTAGGATAATATGGCATACAGGAAAGCTGAGATTATGCACCCTTATCCGATCTCATACAATAAACTATGACTATAAATGGCACCATTGACATACACATGCATCATGTACACAGGAATGTCAGTATTAGATATAGATAGAAATGTACTCTAATGTGGTGTATTAAACAACGATACTTCTCATATAGATACTGATTGAATTATATGGAGTGATGCTTTGACAAACCTGGTGACAAGCCAATTTATTGCCAGTACTCTTAACAAGTAAAGACGCTATGCTATATATACTTCATAAGGTTGATTGAGTCCTTGAGCATACCTTGCGGGTGAGGGTGAGATGGAGAAGTCTCCGCTCTGACTTGGAATGGCACCCTTCTCTTGTAGCATTGCGCAGGAAAGAAAGAAGGGCTTCGCAGCACCAACTAAGAACAATACCAAAAGACCAACATAAGCGAAATGATCAAAACTCCACAACCCATCAAGAATTTGGCAACCAAAAAGAAAAGAAAAAGAAACCCAACCTTATAGGAAGAAGATGAAGAAGAAACGTTGGCAGAAGCACTCAAGAAGATTGCTCCCTGCCCCGGAGGAGAGCCCCTCAGAGTGGCCATTCTTTCCTAAATATGGAAAGGTTGGTGCTTTTTTGCGGGGTATAAGAGTGGGCAGGGGATGGAGGGAGGAGCTGCTGCGGAGGAGGGGGGGACGCCTTATCTAATTTATCCGATTCCTTTGTTCGATAGACGAGCATTTGTCCACCTCAGCGTGGGCTTGGCCATCGATTTGGGCCTTTCATCTCGGCCCACATCACTATATTACGTTACCTATCACAGCCCATCCGAGCCGTCCATTCTGTATATTAAGATTACAAAATCTAGGTTATACTAATCTCTATCTTTCTTATCCTCACTAGTAGTGTAATCTACATCAGTCTCGAACAATTGCACGCTTATGGCACCCAATCTGAAAGCCGGATTGCACTTCATCTCCAGCTTTAGAAGACGATAACCGAGTGGTGCATCTTGAGGAGTTCTCTCCTTTCTCGCCATTGAAGTAGAGGAAATCAATTCCTCCAAGTGATGCAGAACACTTGCTCTGCCAACAATCGATGCATTGGACGTGGAAGACATGAGCACAGTTTGGTACTAGTCTAAGCCAATCTCCATTATGAAACTCAACCAAGCATACTGCATACTGTTCATGGCAATCATCAGATTCTTTGATCTCTCCTCCCTGAATTGGATTGCTTGAAATGAGCAAATAAATGAAGAAGCCAGACCTTCGCTTTGCGTCTCTACCGCAGGTTGATCGGAATTGTCAGTGTTATTAGCTGGAGGCAGTACTGCAAGGAGAAAAATTAGGAATCCAAGGGCAAGTGCGGCGGCCATGAAGGTGCTTCCATGCTGTTTTCAACCCAGAGAGATTTCTTAGAGAGGAAGGGGGAAGTTCTCAGAAGTGATACGGTTAAGACTTGATGGTGGCTACCTGGCAAGAAGCATAGTGGTTATCTCAATGTGGAATTAAGTAGTGATAATTTTGATGAACATGGTAAAATTAGATGCATGAGATGACAAAAATGGAAACTTAGAACCTCTTGGTTTCTTCTTTTTATCCGTCAGCGACAATAATTTAGGATCTATGATTCTCTTGCTGAGTTCAAGAACACCAATCATGTTGAAATGCTTCTCCTATAATTCTATGTATCTTTAACATGTCAGATAAGATCACCTCCGAGAAATGCAACAGTTTTAACTGAAGTTAAATGTCTTAGTTTCTTAGGTCAATGAGACTAGTTTGTTGATCCATCTTAATCTGAAACAAGGAAAAAAAAAAGGAAAAAGAAGTTTTCCACTATAAACTAAATGTAGATAAATTGATAAGAGTTTACAGAAGGATTGTAAGAAAATAACAAACTCTCAGACTTCATGTTGAATTGTAACATAAGTTAACTGAAAAGCCAAAACAAATTTTGCCTATTTACATCATAACATTCCAATCTACATATGCTAATCCAGTTAGTTGTCTATCAACCAGGAGCAGAACATCTAATCTTTCTAACAACTCAAAGAAGAACAACTACCCCACATCATGAACCAGTGGCTTAGTGAGTCTTTTGCCGTTTCGCAGTCAAGCTCTGGTAGCTATTAACAGAAGGCAACACAATTCCTCTCTTTGTCATATACAATCCTGGTTCAGTGCTAACATTTGCAGAACTCTGACCCAATTGATTTGGATTCACAACCAATGAGTCGCGGACTTTAACCGACATCGGAGGAATCTGAAATGGTTGCGATGGCGGCGGATTACGCCATCTTGGAAGAGGCCCAGCCACCATTACAGTCTGGAGCAAGGGCCCTGAATCCATAACAGCTTGCAGAAGCTTCCCTTTCTGCGGCAGTGGTTTCATCATAGCAACACGTTCAATTATAGCAGAAGCATGATCATATTTAGCATTGCCAAATAAGAATCCCGTCGAAGAAGTAACTGCGGTGTTGTGCACTGGCTTGGATGAATCAGCCATGTTCATGCTTGATATATCTGAAGATGTAACCGTTTCGATGAAGGATTCGACAGGCGAAGAAGTATAAGATTGATGGTTGGGAGTTCCAGATAAGCTATCAGATTCGGTGACGCTGGAATTGACCCTTGTTTGTTGATTCGTTGGTGGGATCTCAGGTTGGAGATATGTGAGTAAAATTTGCAGCTGGTCTCTTGCTTCATCTCTTTCCTGTGTGGTTATCTTCACAAGTTGGAGTAGATGATTGATGCTATCCTCATGCCTCTTCATCTCCTCCTTTGTGCTGCTTCGCAATGATTCCAGTTCCAGAGTGGTGCAGAGAAGTCTATGCTTTAATTCCTCAACATTCTGTGTGACAAGAATCAAATATGATTAGAGAGAGTTACAAACATTGGCAAAACCACTCAAAGATCTAGAGCAACTTCTTTGTAGATAACAACTCCAGAATGCAGTAGAATTTCAGAGAATCTTTACGCAACCACGTAGGTCAAACAGTTCCCACTCGCAAATGACCAAACATTTCTCAAGGTGTGATAAAGACTCAAAAAATTATTAAAAAGAACATAAAAAATTTAAAATAGTACAAGTATTAGTGGCCCAGTTCAACGCATCTTAGCATTCTTTATATGTAGTACAAATATTTCTGCACATTCTTAGTCACATCTATTAAATGGTAAAGAAAACGTAAAATTTAGAGGGGAAAAAAAGAAAAACTTTTTTTTGTTGTTGACATTATTAGGCTTCTTGGTTCCAGTGAACTGTGCCAAACTTTGACCGTTGGCCCTCAAGCCGCCTAGATCAGCTACATGCATAACAACACCAGACACCAGCAGCGCCCTGAATACAGATACGTGGCGGGCGACCACTTCGTCTCGCTCGTCCGACCATCCGCCGAGACATCTCGTCCCTTCCGTCGCCGGCCCCGGCAACGCTTACCCGCGGCACTACCTCTTATTTACAGAACTAAAAAAGGCACCCAAAAACTCACCAAATACAAAGAAATTGTAAAGAGAGAGAAAGAGAGAGAGAAAAAGAAGAAGAAGAAGAAGAAAAGAGACCTCTTGATAACTCCAAAGAGCATCCACAGTAACGTCCCCAAGACTCCAAGGCAAAGGCTCCATTCCCATATCTCTAGCTCTCTTTCTTCACCTCTCCTATATAAGAAGGCTTTCTTCTATAGCAACACATATAAATAAGAGTTTGGGTCTTCTTAGTTTTGAAATAAGAAATATAAGGAATGTAGATTTGCCCCTATAAGAGCTTGCCATATATATGAAAATATTACCCACGAATCCTCGCCGTCTTTTGGGCCCCACTAATACAAACTTACTTACTTATACCGGTACAATCCTTTCGCTTTTACTTCCTTTTCGGGGTAAATTCTTATGGTAATTTCCTTCTTCCCCTGCGTCAACGGAGTTTTCAAATGCTTAAACTGATGGCGAGTTACGATCCTTGATGGGCTCCTAATATATCCTTATCTTTCTCAGCGATCGTGATGGATTCGATCATGGCTTTATTTTCGTGAGACGATCACGAGACAAAATTAGAGGAGAGCTAAAAGCCAAATCCACAGTTGACCTACGCTTGCTACGTCAATTTGCTAATGAAAGGCCACCATGCGGATGCGGAGTTGCCGGTTCCGGTCTAGACCCGTTAAAATTTTCTTCTATGCTTTTGTTTAATATGAAACGGACGGCTATAAGAAATATATATATATAAATAATTGTGGGGGATAAAGTTGGGGAAGAAACGGACAAAGGTCGTGAGACATGGAAATCCGGGGGGGTCTTGTACATTGGATCTTGCCATCTTTGAGCTCCTCCCAAAAGTGATTTCCTATTGTCTTGCTTTATTTATTGGAACTTGATAGGCCCATCAAATGTCATGACCAAACTGGCCCTATAAACCTATGCATGTGTGGAACCAAAGGATAAAAAGCTTTAAGTAATGTTAAGATAAAAATATAGGTAGTAACTGGTAACAATAGTGTATATATATATATATATTGAAAAGAGAGAGCACCTACCAAATTAGTGCATTGGCTATGATAACCCCTGCCTAAAGGCACCTCCTTTTGTGGACTAAAATGTAAAATTACGAGATGTAGTCTGGGGCCCACCAGGGCCTTTTAAGTACGTGGGAGACTTCTCGCCCGCGGAGTCCCGGAGGCCCGGTCCACTAAAGGGGTGACCGTTGCTTACCCTTTTTCCCGAGTTTTAACTTTTTAAAACCCCCGTTCTTATCTCAAGCTTAAAAACCCCAACGGCTTTACCGGTCGACCTAATCATGTTGCCCAACCCACCTCAGATCCAACAAAAAGCTACAGCACTTTGGATTCCAATGCTTCTTTTGATGCCACGTGTGCACCCTAGGCACGAGGAGACGGTGGTATACAATACCCTCCCTCTCCCTCATAATTAATTGTTTTAGAACCTCCCTCCCTCCCTCCCTCCCTCCCTCCCTCCCTCGTTAATAATTGTTTTAGTAGAACCTAGGAATCTAGCCATCGGTAGTCTGTAGAACCATAGTTAAAACTCTATTGGACGTCATTTAATTAAAACGGTGATATTTACCCGGTCCCACCTCTGAAAACAAAACATTCGCGCTCTCGCCTCTCGGCTAGTTTATAATGATGATTAAGGCTAATTAACAGTAGTAAGAGAGGTCTTAATCATGAGGTGGGCCGGAGCGGCGATCGATGCGGTTGTCCTTTACGCGGGCATGCACATGGGGATTAGGTACGCTCCATGTGTATTTCCGATACACGTGTCAGCCTACCAGTCAAGTCTTACACGTGCGGCGGGGAAGAGACAAAAGTAAGTATACGTGGCGGATAAGGCGTGGAGGGTGGCACATGCACAGGCCTAGGAATGTAGACTGCACGTGCCTCGAGCCCTCGCGCCGTATAAGCGCCGGTGGATATAGAACTATAGAAGAAGTCTATGTATCAAGTTTGGTGGATTGTCTTTGGCTAAGTTAATTAATGTGTTCATTTAATGCCTTTTGTCTACTTAACATTCTTAAGGTTCCTCTAAACCTTAGTTGGTTCTTGCTAGAAATTATGGATCCAATGCAAGGACGAAGGATCTGTCCAAATCCCCAGAAGTTGGGCCAGGCCTAGAATATCTATAGGCCAGACTAGCCTTAGTCTTAGTCTGGCCCAGCCCATATTATACTCCTGGATAATTAGGGCTGTAAAAATAATCGAGCCGAGCTCGAAATTAAATCTGAACCAAACTTAATATCCAGTCGACTTGAATATATATATATATATATATATTACTAATTGAGATGTTCATTTAAACTCGAGCTCAGATTAAATTCTAAATAAACTCAAAATTAATTTAAATTAAAATTATTTCAATTCAAACTTAATCACAGAGCCAGATTTCAAATTAATTTTAACCCAAATCGGGTTAGATACACCCCAGGTTCTCACAATTAGTTCACTATGTCTACTACCAATTCATCCTCCAGCTAAACTCGACGACGGTGACAGATGTTCAAAAATAGCGCCACGTCACTTGGTCGGCGAGACGATCCACTACTACGGCCAAGAACACCGATCCGAGCTCCACAACCAATCATTCCGTACACGTGGCAGCACTCCATCGGTCCGGAGGCCCGTCCATGAGCTGCGCGCGGGCACCGACCATTGGACGGTTGAAAGGGCCCCTTCGATTAACACTTACGGGTAAACCGGCTCTTCCCGGTTCTCGAGCCGTTATCTCAGTCCATATATATATATATATATATATATATATGACCACCATAGGTGAAGCTAAGAAGCCAACGAAACGTTGAAGCATAAGAAGAGCTTCCACCTTCCAGTCCTAACTAGAGATAAATTAAGTATTTCCCCCGTAATTCAGTAGAACAAAAGATATGCCGATCAATAGGATCGCAATCGGAGGTCCGGGAGAGGTGAGCCAGCCCGATGCTCTCAAGGCGGCCCTCGCGGAGTTCTGCTCGATGCTCATATTCGTCTTCGCCGGCGAAGGCTCGGGGATGGCTTTCAGTAATTATAATATACCACTATTTCTCTATCTGCTCAAATGTACTCTTTAGCTTATTCTTAATATACCTACATTTCAATTCAACACGGTTGCAATCTTCTTCTTCTAACAGGCAAGCTCACAAACGATGGTTCGACGACGCCTTCCGGTCTCATCGCCGCCGCTTTGGCTCACGCCTTCGCACTTTTCGTAGCCGTCTCGGTCGGCGCCAACATATCAGGAGGCCACGTCAACCCCGCCGTTACCTTCGGCGCCATCCTCGGCGGTAACATAACTATTGTACGTGGTATTCTATACTGGATTGCCCAGTTGCTAGGCTCAGTGGTTGCATGCCTTCTTCTCAAGTTCGCCACTGGTGGAATGGTAAATATTTTAGAACAACGTACTCAACTGTACATAAAAAATAATTACACGACCTCGATCTCTAGTAGAATGAAGAAGTTATAAACGGTATGTGTATGTCGTTGTTGTGCTGTGCAGCAAACGTCGGCTTTCTCTTTGTCGGTGGACGTGAACGCCTGGAACGCTTTGGTGTTTGAGATAGTGATGACCTTCGGATTGGTGTACACAGTGTATGCTACAGCAGTGGACCCCAAGAGGGGAAACCTTGGGATTATAGCACCGATTGCTATTGGGTTCATTGTGGGTGCAAATATCTTGGCTGGTGGGGCCTTTGATGGTGCATCCATGAACCCAGCAGTCTCCTTTGGGCCCGCAGTGGTGAGCTGGAGCTGGGCTAACCATTGGGTGTACTGGGTGGGTCCATTTATTGGTGCAGGTATTGCTGCCGTGGTCTATGATGGAATATTCATTGGCCAAGGGACCCACGAGCAGCTCCCAATCGCAGATTACTAAGGAGATTAAAAAGAAAAAGAAAAATTATAGCTACTAGTCAAGTCGACCCTGTTTTCTTGGGAAGATGCATGGAATTAATAATGGTTGTTCTGGTTTTTTATTTTCTTTTTCTTTAATTTTCTACTTAAAGTACAAGTGTCATTTCATGGATTGATGACTTGATGTTCTTGGTTAATTGTAAGAACTCGTATGTCTACGTGGCAATATCTTTTGTTGGTTATTGTAAGAAAACCCTATGCCTAGGGCTGTAGAGAATCCTAGCTTCCATTTCAGCATGCGAAGTCGGCTAACTTAGGTTCTCGACAACGACTTGGGCTTTCCGCGCTCTACAACGACCCTGCTGATTTATAAATGGGAGGTTCTGCGAAGGTCTCGCCCATGTTGTCAATTTTGTAGGAAGCGTGCGCGATCCCGAGTATCCATCGCTCCCTCTCCCAGGTAATTACGAAACCATTGTTCATGGATCCGACGGTTTCCTTGGTTTGCCCTCCTCCTTCCTCGTTCAACGTTCTTTTGCGTCATGTTTGAGATGTTCTGTTCTTGGTGTGGTGATGGATCTCTATATGTTAGCTACTTATCTTTTCGTTGGCATTGCGACATACATCTGGCGTGCACTATTTCTGAGTTTGAGAAACTCTGCCCTAGAAGAACGTTTTGGACTCTCAGTAACAGAAAAAGAAATTATCCTAACATGCATGATCAATTGGAATTTCAGGTTTCAAGACATTAGATAGCCTTGCCATCTAATGTTTGGCAGATGTACTATAGGGATTCTAACCATCATTTCCCATAACCATGTTCATTCTATATATCTATGACTAAGAACCAAATTAATGGTATTACCGGTCGTGTAGTTCTACAGTCTGAACTCTGAAGGATACGAAAATGAAAAGAATGTAGCTAGTGTACTAATGCATTTAATGAAAAGAAACAGTGAAATAAGAAGGGTCATTTGGAGATAATGTTGAACCCGAAAAGCGATAAGCCCACAAAAAAATTACCAGTGTCCAAAATTGAGAAGGATCAAATGGAAGAGGAGGGGATGAAGGGAGGAATGGGATAGAGTGATTGCCATGTATTCTGACTGAACCCTTTATGTCAGACAAGCACGTCATGATTTTCCTTATTCAGCCTTTAGTCATTTTCTTTTCTAGAGCAGCTTAAATTCATATTTTAAATCAAGCGCCCATGCTCTAAATATTTGTCCCATCTCCTTGATAGGCAGATTTCAATTGGCGCGAGAAAGGACATCGAACCAAATAGGCAAATCAGTAGTCCGGCCGATAAAAAACCGATTCAAAAGGCTTTGGTCATGATAAACAAAGCCCGTCAGAAAAGACCAAAGCATAATTGTCCCAGGTGTCTGCAGGCGGAATAGGGGCAAGGGGGAAAGACATTGAAGATCAATCTTCGCCAACTTGGTAAATCCAGAGAAGGGAGGGAAACTGCTTCTTCACAGCTGCAAACGTGTGTAGGTATCATGGTTCGGGTACATATTTCTCTATGAACTCATAAGAGTGGCTGTTATTTGGAGGAACTGAATAGTTTGTAAGTTTGGACTACTGCAGTTGTCAATTTCATTAAAATTTCCTTTCATTTCCTTGATGCCCTCTGAATTTCTAATGTTGATGAAAATAATTGTATGTTTTACCTGAATTAGGTGCCATTGTTCAAATCTATTTTGTAAAAATAGTGATGTCACAGGAATTATATAGGCCTCTAACCAATTTTTTTTGTTAATCCTTTTTGAGGCATTATTACTGTCTCTCTATAAATTGTGATAATAATGGAGGTTTAATCACTCCATTCTACTTCACTTATTAGAGGAGACGACACCAGGCAGCTAGTGAAAAAGAAGTTAATGTGGAACAGACATGATTTCAGCTAGGTGTTTGGACGCCTAGTCAGTTGTTCGAATGAACGAATGAGTTCATCGATGCATTTGAACAATTTCACGACATTCCAGGTAGAGACTAGAGTACGCCAATGCATTCAAACACTCGACGATGCAAATTTTCCTTTAACTATGATTATTTTTATGAGTTTGTTTGGTTTAGATTTTGTTTTCCTATCTTAAGTGATTAATTTAATTGGGAGAATATTTATATGCTGTATATATATATATATATATATTATTTTTTTTTCTCCTCTCTCATGTCGGCTGAGCTAGCCAGGGGTCTAAAGCTTGCCGATTTCTTCTCTTTTTTGGTCTATTAAACTGTTTTATTATTGCTTGATAGATACGTCATGTTAGAACCTATTAATTAGTATGAGATATTTATGGTTGGTTGACAAAAATCTATTATTCAAATCACAGCAAGTTTGTGGAAGATGTTGAAAACATGGGTGACATCGGTCGAAGACCATCTAGATGCTCCAAAAGTAACTCTTCATCAATAAGGAAAGAAGTAGTTGGAACATGGGGAACTCATACAAACGTTAATGAGGTGAAGGAGTAGATGCTGTGCATTGCAGAGACGCCGACCCTACTGTAGGGAAGGCTAACAGGCCTCCTGCTACGGTGGTTGAGGACATCCATATTAGGGGAGTTTGACCTCAAATCATCCGTTTGGACTTTCTGAAGTTCAAGAGGAAAAAACTCTCTCGGTTGGATATTCAAGGGAGAGTAATATTTTTGCCTACAAAGGAACACAACCAATAGGTGAGTTAGGTTTGCCAAGTTTCACCTGTAAGATTAGGCCCTTCCATTGGTTTAAAAAATGAGCCCATGAGCAGACTACCCAGAGTTTACCTGGTGGTTAATGCCGAGGTTCGGACCGTCTGAATATAATAATTTTGATGAAGCCTTGAATAAATTGCAGCATACATAAACCATTAGCGAATGCCAAAACAAATTCAAAGAATTTGACATGACTTTGCTTAAGTGTTTGAACAGTTTCACAATATTTTAAGCAGAGAGTAGAGTTTGTCTATGCGTTCGAATGCCTTTCTCTTGCTTTCAAATGATCAACAATGCAGACTTTTGTTTAAATAAGTTTATTTTAAGAGTTTGTTTGGTTAGGGGTTTGTTTTCCTTATGTGATTATTCAATTGGGAAACTATTTGTATGTTGTTTTACTTGACTTTGACAAGGAATAAAGTATTTTCTTCTTTTCCTCATCTCTCTCAAGTCGGCCGAGCTAGCCCGGGGGCTAGGATTTGTCGATTTCTTTTCTTTTTTGTCCATTATGTGGTATTGTTTGATAGATATGTCAAGTCAGAACGTATCAAATTAGTTGTAAGGTTAGCATGCTTCTTCTCATAGGGAATCTTCAGCTTACTGTACTAGAGTGTGTGCACTTATTGTATTATACTATTATCAGCCCTTCAGGCCTTGCCAAAATGGTTAGCTTGGTATCATTTATTTGTTGTGCTTCTCAACATTGTATTAACATTCATGCAAAGTAGAAATTTGTTGTTCACTTACCACTAGAGATTGGATGGAGACGGAAGGCAATGCTGTCATCACGATTAGTGTTTCTGAGTTACATTTTGATTTGTTCCTCCAGTTATACAATTTATGAATTATGAATGCAGTTCCAGAAAATACAAGATAGAGACTACGAGCAATTGTGGTATGTAGTAAATTTGCTATTCTTAGAGATGTTAAGTCATATCTTGCAATTGACATGTATTAATAATGACAATTTCATTATAAACCTTTTCATTTATCTTCCATAAAATGTTACTCTAAATTTCCTGAACTTCAGTGGATCTCCTACAGGGGTTCTTCACAAGAATGATTAGGTGACAATATAACCGTAGCTAATATGTTGAATGGATTGCAATTTTGCAACATTGCCAGGAATACAGCACAATAATTGGTATGTGCAATATTACAATGTATGAGTGCACTGTAAATATTATAAAGATATAAATAAAAGAAAAGAATGCTATTTACAATCATTACTAATCATTTTAAATGGAATGAAGGACTAAACATAAAAAGTACAGGGTTTTATTTGCTGCTGTTACTCAGCATGATAAACTTTCCTCTTGGATTTTTGACCAAGTTGAGTATTACTGGAGTAAAGGGGAGATTTAAACTTAGAACTTCTTGTTTTAGCTGGACAAACAGTGGGCAAGTCAAATGTTGGTCATTTATTCCTGATACAACGACTATTAATAGTTGTCATATAGGGGAAATCATATGGTAAGATACAATTTACTATGTACTCCTATATATCGTACTCTACATCTAATTTACAGGCATATGACGTTGATATTTGTTGCTATATTTTTCCTGTTTGGTATTTTATTTAGTTCTAAATGCTCCAGTTGCATACTAGGTACTACCAATTGTTGTGGACATTACTTTTCTTATCAACTTACATCTTTACAGAGTATTGCTTCTGCATCATGTTATTAGTGGCCTAAGTGATGACTTATGTTGAATTGCAGATTTTGGCATATATATGTTTAGCACCAATCTAAATCGAACTGTCAAATGTCAATTGTTTGTTCGACATTCTTGTAGAACAATATCCTCATTATTTTGGTGGGCCTTAAGGCTCCTGGACCTGCAAGTTCTATATATTCATCATGTCTTAACAAGATCTCAACATGAAGGAGACTTGAGAGAAGTATCATGAGATACTGCTTGTCTGTTTCTGAAACTAAGGTGATAAGATGATTTAAAATTTGCAAGGTTAAGAAATGGCAGCCTAAACTGGTGGACAAGGAATTTCGAAAAATTGTGTTTGAAAAGAATGTAAAGAAACAGTAAACATCAATCTCAACTATAAACTTGAAAAGAAGTTTACAAGGTAAAGAAAGTATAAATACTATATAAAGGTAGAAAAAATCTGTACTAGGTATTAGCAAGAATTTTCTTTTTGATAAGCAACAAATAGATTCAACAAATTTATTGAAACAAGGTAAGGTTCAATTTGACTATTTAATCAAATTATACCAGGTTGACTGGCCTCTAATCTTCATCTAGTTGCAGTTTCCAAGCAAACAAGCCATCAGAATGAGCCATCATCTGCATAATTGCTGAATGCTGTCTGTCCAGTCCTTTCCAGTTCTAGGCTGAATTCATGAATTAACATTAAATTTAATCTGTTTGCATCCCCATGATTGCTTAGATAGTAATATTACTTGAACTGGAGTTGGATTTTTTTTTCCAATTAATACTACCTTGCTAATGCTCATCCATCTTGAAGAGAAGTCCCAAACTCAGGTGCTTGGTGTAGAAGTGGAAAATTTTGAGTAGTCTGAACTAATATATGATTTCTCAGCCAAGTCTGTCGCGTTATCAAACTTGAAACTTTTTCAAGGACTATTCACATTTTATGGGCACAGACAGAAGAAGGTTATTTACAACTTCCAGTTTAATGTTTAGGTTAAAGTAAGCATAATCTTTATTTATAGGTGCACATAACCACACACAACTATCCCTACTCTTTAAACAATGCTGCCCAGAAAGGATTTCATCTTTTAAGCTCAATCAATTTAATTTATTGCTGATGTGCCTATTCTTTTATGCTAGTATGTGCTCTGACGCTTTTCTCCCTTCATTGCTGCTATTCCACATTAAAATTCCATGCCTATTTTTGGTCAAACATGATGAAGAATTGGTCCTCTATTAATTAGTGGGCAAGATATCTTTCCTTGTTCTTTTCTTTGTTTGTTTGTTTCTTTCTTTTTTTTCCTTTTTCTTCTCTCAGAACTTCCACTTTCTACATGAAATATTCAACTTGGCAGGAGGTTTTGTTCAGTACCTGACATTGTACTACTGAATACATTGCTGGACAGAAGATTGATGCATCTTAGAATAGCCAGTAACCCAAAGGATCACAATTGCAAGAGTAGCCTTCAAATTGATATGTCATGCTATCAAGTTAAACAGCATTTGCAGATAAAGAATGTGGATGGATGGTTTGCAGTGAAAGATTAGTGGAAGTGCAGTTGTGCACGCTGCACGCCTATAGCCATAAGGTAAGATAAAGTCACATGCATTTGTTTAGACCTAGGGATCTCGTGGTGCATGCATATGTGGACACACTTATTAAACAGATTACTATATACGTGCGGGACCTGCATTTCTTAAGACCTGCATCAATTTTCACCCACATATGCATATGGTGCAACTATAACATTATCACTTTGTGCTGCTAAGATAAATAACTTTCCATGGTGGTTTTCTCACATTTTATGTAGAGTATAGGATGCTTTTCATTAGATGACTCTAGCTTGAGAAAAGAGAAATATGTACAATTTCCTTAAGAAGTAAGGAGGTTAGATATTGTCAAGTATGGCATTCTCGCTGTATCTACTGGGCAAATATTTGCAGGATAACTAATGCAAAACCTTGGAAAGGAAGATTGGAAAAGAAAATAAATACAGTAACTTATATTATGTCCTCTATTAAATAATTTATTGTATTATCTTGCTTACTGAAAAGATAATTTTGATCAAACTTATCCCAACCAACCTGTCATGAGGAGGACGTGGATGCTAATAGGCTGGCCGGAAATAAATTAAATTATCTGTCATTCATGATGATTTTTTTTATTACGTATAACTTTCCCTTGTTTGATTCTTATAACATCTCATGCATGCGGTCAACTTGTCACTTGTCGGCAGTACAATAATCTTGATGTTATATCAAACAGTACTCAAAATTTAGTGATGCTGAACTGCTTTTGCTTAGATTATTGTCCTTGGATTATGAAGTGCCAATTTTCATGCTCTCTGGTATCTTCATTCATTTCTTCCACTAAGTGGGCCTATTTTTTTCCATTATATATTACTTTTCTCTTCCCTCACTTAGAAGCTGACATGAGAATGTTGCCGGACCACCACCAGCTTCTTTTCTTTTGGCGGGGGTTGCAAAATAAGCAAGTACAAGGACCACTTCTTTGACCTGTTATAATGCATAATCTAAATGATTCATGAGATCTAACTGGTTTATCTCCTGAGCTTTTACAAACATTTAGTAGTCAAGTAAATTACAATGAAAAGGTTATGGCTCTTCCGACTTAATCACAAAATGTTGTTGGAAGTATGTCACCTATGCTGCCATCAAATCACTGTTGTGCATCCATAAAGGATCTCAATTTTATGAACTCCATTTGATGTGATATATGAGAATTTTGTTTAAATGCATATTAACAGTCTTGATTGACACATTTTGGCATAGTTTTTCTCACACTTCAACTCACTAATTGATTACTCCTTTTGTTGGCACATCTTTCAGACTTCAGTGTTCATTCGGATTCCCACCACTTTCTCTTGCAGGATGCAGCTTGAGCAAGTACAAGGACCACCACGTTCATCTTCAAATTGTTTATACCCTTGTGTGGATTGATTAGGTCTCAGATTCAAGTCAATCACCGGATATGAGCCGACTGTTTAACGTAAATTACAGTTTTTCTATTGATGACTGTTGAGCTTCTGAATTCATCATATATATCAAGAAGGTAAACCAGCGCTGTCTCCTTTCTTATTGCTACCGAATAGTAATGTGCCACATTTCATTTGTTGGCATGCGTCCAAAATATCATCTGTGCAATATTATGTTGAGCTAATAAATTTTAGTACTGTTTTACTCAGACCAAGTTAATAGAATTTTGTCCACAAATCAGGCAAAATTTAGTAGTTGCCATCATTTTTGACAGTGAGGGATGATAGCTTCCTCTGGTAGTTAGTTGCCTTCAATTTTGACAGACATAAATGACAACTTCTATTCTCCTAGGAACCAAAGACTAAACTTCTCACTAAGCAAGCATGATATTTGGCCTTTCAAATTGGTACATCATCTAATTCGTTTTTCCAGTATTCATACATATATTGTATTGTCTGAGTGCCCTATGAATTGACTAACTGTTTGTAAAGCAAAATTGTGTAGTGATAATTAATCAACAGATGGATAAGGAGTTGGCCAAGAAAAATCCCAACAGGGGACTACTAGCAAGAACAGACTGTATAATTGCATTCTAGAACTGTATAATGGGTCTCATACATAATAGGGCTTGCCATAGAATTTTATTTATATTTGTGGAAGCTTATTGGTCCTTTCTCATGTCATTAGTTGGGTATTTTTGTTTAGGGGGAGTATTAAATGAACTCCACCTGGTCCCTCTCTTAGAGAGAGATCAAGAGCATGAAATTCTTGTATTATCTCCATGACCAACGCCAATCTTTAGATTGTGTCACCATCCACCTCTTGCTTCCTCTTGTATCACTGGGAGGGTGCATGGTAGGGTTTTTGGAGCTATGTGCTGTTCGAATCAGTTTAAGACACAAGGCTGATGAAGCACTTGGAGTATCTTAATTGGAAGATAATGCTAAAGTAATCAATGTTAGGACCAGAGTAAAAAAGAAAAAAAAATGTATGGCAAACGTGATAGCCCTCAGAGCAGAAACTTTTTTATCGCTACTTTTTGTACTATTTTTAACTTCCTTATCACAACCACTAACTTCTCTATTCCCAACTTGCAGAATTGGCAGCAGTCATTGAACTGCAACCCACTTAATTCTTATTTGTTCTTGGTAGGACCAGTTCATGGCAGACCACTTATCCTTGCACTAAAATAATCAAGAGAGAAAAGGCCTCCTACTCCCACTAATCCTCTCCTCTCCTTCTCAAAGGCCACATCATGGGAGGAAAACAAAATTATGAATGGTAGTGCTTCTTCACAGCTATGATAAGGAAAGCTTTTTTTTTCTTCCTTTTGAAGACAGTAGTTTTGGGCCATTTCCTTTTTAAAGAAACCTTTTTCTTTATAAATTCAATTTCTTTTTAAAATAGGGTGGCATGTTATATTTGTTGAGATTTATGACAGATCTCAATGTGCAACACACAGTTCAGTAGACTGGCACACAGGCTCACTAACATTTGCATTAATTGTCAGCCACAGATATTTTGTTCAGTAGAATCAATACATATCAAAATTAACTTAATAGTCTGTTTGAAGTTCATGAAAATTTTGATATCATCAATATTTTTATGTGAAAGATAAAAACACTCACAAGCAATGTAAAACATGTAAATTACTTTTTGTCTTTCGCAATAAACTGATTTTCTTTTTTGTTTTCTTGTCTTGTTTCAGCTTCCATCATGCGATCTCTCCAGAGTCGAGACTCATAGCGGAAGCACGTTCCTATTTTGTTTTTGATGTTGGCTTTATCAAAAACGATCTTAGAAAGAGCAAAATGAAGAAAAAGAAATCCTATAGTACTAGTAATAAAAGGGATGACAGTTATATTGCTACATATATTACAGTGATCTACGACAATTAAGGTAACCCTGAACCAAAGCGTTACATATACTTAAAATTTTCACATACTCTAAAAGATTCTACAGATGACATACTAAGATTTTACACAGGAGAAACAGCTCTATCTGATATAGCATCTGTAACAGAACAAAGCCAGAGGTTTTGCATGGGCAGTGTCTAGGAGTTTGAGAGATCATGATCTGGAGTAAGGAGCATCTTGTACTCTTCATCATCTATCCTCCACAGGGACTCAGGGCAGTACTCCCACATGGGAGAAGGCATGGAATGGCGTGAGAGGTTGTACTCCTCAAAGCTCATCTCGCTGATCACCGGCTCCGACGCAGCAATCTCATTCCAGAGCTGGTCCATTGGGTATCCCTTCACACCCTCCTCGTCTTCCCCGAACCCCGTCATCAAGGAGCTGCTGCCTTCTTTACTATCATCACACTCATGCTTCTCAGGTCCAACCTCCGATGGAGCTTCGCTGCTCGACGAGGATGAAGTAGACGTGGAAGGGGACGATGAGCTCCTCTTCTCCTCCTGTGCCTTCTTCCTCATGTGGGTCCTCCAGTAGTTCTTGATCTCGTTATCCGTGCGGCCCGGAAGCTTCCGCGCAATCCGAGACCACCTACAAGCACGCAGGTAAGTCCATTCAAATTTCAGAACAACCATATCTACGCGATCACTACTGCAAGTAAGAAGTTTATATAGGATTTGTGTTAAATGGAATAGGGAAATGGATATAATATAATTATATACTATATGATCGATTGAAGCAAACCTATTGCCCCATTTAGCATGGAGTTCAAGGACAAGTTGCTCCTCCTGGGGAGTCATCCGGCCACGTTTGAGGCCGGGGTGGAGGTAGTTAACCCAACGTAGCCTGCAGCTCTTGCCTGTTCTATTGAGACCTACAACAACAGGAAGCCATGCAGGTTAAACCGGGAATAATACCCATTTATCCCTTGTCATAGCCCGAATAAGGAGGGCTATTCCTATTCTTATCCCCCGCCACCGCTCAAACCTGACACCTTTGCCAAAAAATCCCAACGACGCTCACCGAACAACCCCACAAACCATACCAGTTGGAGGTCCTCCTGCTCCGTCCACGGGCCCTTCCGGAGCACGGATCTCGAGACCACCATCGCCGACTTCTCCTCCTTCCCCCTCACGAGCTTCTTCTCGCTGCCCGACTCCCCCCTGTTAAAACTCACCCTTGGGCTCGTGTTGTGTGTTAAGCCTTTCTGCCCCTTTCGTTGCATTTTATAGGAGGAGAGGGGATGGTTGGGTGACGTCGTGCTTAGTCTCTTTCCGTCCGTTGTCGTGATGGTATTAGTGTGCATCTTCGGGGCTGTGTAAGATCTCCCACTTACCCGAAGTGGTTATTAAGTACCTCCCCTCCCCAATTTTAAGTAGCTCCGTTACCTAATCGTGACTAGTGGAATGGAATGGGTGAGAACGATGTCCTTGCAAGGACATCAAAGAGTACCCAGAAGATTACTTTGCCAACAAGGACCCCAGGCCCATTGTAGTCATTAGTCAATTGTTTCCAAAAGTTTTGTCTCCTTCCCTTTCCTTTTGCAACACCTTTCTTCTTTCTTTTTCTCTCTTTTTTTTTTCTATCCTTTTACTGTGGCAAAAACCTGCTTCTACTAGAGTGGAGCTATTCTTTTCCTTTCCTTTTTTGTGGTCTCATTGAAGAGATGAAATTTTCAATTCAATTTGTGGGTGTGTGTGCGTGGTGTTTGGGACAAAGCCTATTCAGTTTCTTTTAAGAATTAGTTTTTCTTTTTCCTAAATCTCTCACATTAGGATGTGAATGAAAGTCAAATCGGTCGGATAAGCTTACCCAAATTGTAGGTCAACCATAAGATGGTATATTAACGCACATAATGGATTTTTATTTTTGAGAGATCACATAATGGATTTTATTTTTGAGAGATACGACAAAATCCAAAAGATTCTGTGGACCTCAGTAAGTCACTGCTGGTCGAGTAAAGAATCATCTACTAACTTTCTTGCTAATATCTTATATTATCTTCTCATTTCTATAATAGTATGGTAGATATATTTTTTATTGATAAAGAGGAGGGTTGCGTATGACCGGATATGTATATATGCGAATAACTTTATCTTTAATATTTGATCAACCTGTGTACCTCGAGTACTACATGATTTTTATCTCTGAATCAGATCTCATTACCCGTATTACCTAGAAGGTTAGTGTACTTATTGGCTTAATTGTCAATTTTAGCTAGAGATTAAGCTTATTTTGTTAGATGGATTGATATTTTCTTTGATTTGATTTCTCTGAGTCTCTAATGAGCAAGCATTTGAGACCTCTTAGGGAAAGAGATCCACGTTCATGCACAATTTTCTGTACTATTCCAATCTTCTTCTCTTGGCTTTTGAGATATTAATTCATTAATTACGATTATCTTAAGTATATTTTATAATTAAATACTTATTTATATATATTTTGGTCAAACATTGTATAAGATAAGTCACGATAATTTATGCACAAAATTTATCGCGGATAAAAAGTATAATAAAATCATACACATTTTCTAAACAAATTTTTTAGTATAATTAACATACTTATTTATAGTTAGTAACCAAACATAAATTCTTACATAAACTTATCCAAAATAATAATTATATTTTACAACAAAAAAATAAATGTGAGTAAAGTCATTTGAGAGATGTTTATAAAATTATTTTTAAAAGTTTTTATGCATGAATAAAACGATGTCTAGGGTTTGTTTAACTAACGAAAAGTAGAAAAAGAAAATGACAACTTTCTACGAGTCTACTACTTCACTATGTTCAGATAAAGAAACTAGAGTGAAAAGTGAATTGTCCACTTTCCTAAAATCATTCAAATTCTCTCATTTTGCTTCCTATTCTAAAATAAGAGAGGTACTGCATGGCATTATTAATTACAATAATGATTTATTTTTATCAAGTACTAATAAGTCATGATTACTTACTAGAATCTATTGTGCTAAAAAATTTTATAATTTTTTTCTCCTAAATTTTATCAACTAAATACACTCTTATAATAACACTCGATCAGAAGTCGAACATAATGGTATGTATCAGAAGTCGACAGCAGAATGGTATGTATACGACACAAGCTGCTTTTAAAACTGAATTGCTTTTGTGCATTTCTACATATTTATATTATATTTTTAAAATGAACTCTATAATTAGAATTATAGAAAGCCAATAGAAAAGGCATATGTTTGTGTAGAAGTATCTACCAAAGTGCGGATTAGCCAGAAAAATGAGGTAAGCTGACATGGACACCACCATCTGAATATGGACAACCCACTTGGCCCTTTCTATGTCCTTCCAACTTTTCTGTTCTTTTTTCTTCCTTTTAATCTTCTAGGCCCTCATCAATCCTTTGTTCCTCATCATATTGGCCTTTTCAATATTGGCTGAATGCAACTGAGCCCCTCTCTCGTATGTGTCTCCAATGGGTTGGAGGATATCAAAACAATTAGCACGTAGCAAGATAGATAGATTCTAGGTTGCTTTGTGGCCTCCCTTGTTGGAGTGTGGCAGATCTCACTAGGGCTTGGTCGGTTAGAGGATAACTCTATTCTTCTGTTCATAGGATTATCCAAATACTTCTTGGATTCATGAGAGCCACTACATTGGAGGCAAAAAGGGACAAGATATATTGCTATTGAGTAATACTAATGCAATGTCAACAAATACTTTATAAGCATTTTACAAATAAGATGATGTGTTATCAGCTTGTCCATTGATAGTATCTCTCTATTTTATATTCATCGTTAGCTCAAATGATGCCATTTAAAAAAAAGTGTTTGTAGAGTGTTTATCGACATAACATTATTGATTGCTGACCTATGAGAAAAAAGGGGTACAAGTCGACTAAATATAGGATGGTTTTAGGATCTAGGAAAGGCCACACTAGAAAAAATAAATTAATAAGAGATGGGTGTGGGTGTCACAAACAAGTTAGTAAAAGTAGAGCATGTTTTTGTGTGTGTGTGTATATATATATATATAGGGTGTCACAAACATAGTAAAAGTAGAGCATGTTTTTGTGTGTGTGTGTGTGTGTGTGTGTGTGTATATATATATATATATATATAATTTAATTATGTGACTCTAGTGTCAAGGAGGGGTCATAGGGAAATAAACTGTGACCAACTTTGTGGTGAGGCGAGCTTTGTCCTAATGCATGAGTGGCTCAAACCAAAGCAAGATAGCATCTTTCCAATGGCTTTTCAACGGTTTCCTACCCGATGTTACTTTATCAGTGCTTATACATACCCAACTTATCATCAAATAGTGCACCCATCATTCTCATTCAATAGAGTATCTAGTAACAAAAGCTAAGCCAGGATGCAGCAATATTATCCCTTATTATTGTCTCAAACTGTTCTACACTATGAGAGTCAATAACCACCTGTTCAAAAAGCTAAGGATCAGGCTAAATGAGGCTCTCATGCCCCCAAAGTGATTTAGTCCCAATTTATCCATCATCCACTGATGTGGTACAGCAGATAAAAGAAAAGTATTTGTCAGACATGCACTACTAGCCAAGACTGTTGGATTAGCTGTTGCAATACTATGCACATTGCATCAGAAACACATCCAAACAATACATAATAACTTAAAGATAAGTTCAACATTGCTCATGTGGAAGAACCAACATAAAAAAGATAGAAAAACCTACACAGAGAGCTCCCAGACCGATTAGGATAGTAACTCAATTGAATTGGAATCAGCGCAATCGCTTCTAATATCTTCACAGAAAAAATTGGCTTTACCACACAGGGACCTGACCCTCTTGTGAATGTGCCCTCAACCACTCTTTCCCAGCTTTGTTGGGCCTTAAATTGGAGGTGCTTTCAGTGTCTGGACCATCAGAAATGTTGGACCACTTGGATGGCCAGGTGGCTGCCATGTTACCTGTCAACATGCAGAAACAGTATACTCACTAGCTTTTGGGCCATCAGGACCCAGGTCATAATCAAACAAGTTTTTTTTCCCTTTTCTTGTACAGACTGGAGGACTCAGGTTTTGCTTTTCATCTCCCAACCTGACCAACTCAGGAAAAAGAAGAGAATCAAATTGGAGTATTTCACAATGGATTCTTCATGGCTATCCAAGCTATAGCCTTCATTTATTCTTGTAGCTCCTTAAAGGCTGTGGAGACATCAAAGATACAGTTAAGACAAGAATATATGTGCTCTTGATTCCATAAGTTACAAATTTTAAATCTGGTCTGAAGTTTCATATACAGAATTGAAGACTCAGCTAATTAACCAAAACCACAAATAGCGATATGAGCAAGCTGCATCATCTCATCATTTCAAATGTCCTACAGACAATACATGTCAGTGATCTCTAACCCCAACAGATGTTACAAACATTTCTTACTATATACAACATAATTACTTTGCCTACCAGTTGACAATGTACTTGCTGTATCAATTGATAGGTATAAGTGGACTTCTTGGTGTTTGTAATGGTCGATACATCTGTTCTTTTCCTTCTGATTCACCTTTCAGTCTGTCCTCTGATTTAAATTCTGCAACCAGATCAGTCAAAGATGTCTGCAATTCCTCAATCGATGTCAAGCTTGGCACAACAATTGCTTGGACTCGGATACTGTTCCTAATTGGACTATCAACCTGTTCAGCAACTAAAGATTAGTTGGCAATATCAAATGCTTTCAACTTAGCTCATAACAACAAAGGAAGTACCGAAGGGAATGGTCAGGAGATGGTAATCGAAATAGACTGCAAGCAGCCGAGATCTTACATTCATAAAGATTAATCTTATTGGCAACTATTAGACTGGGTGCAGAAACAAAGGAATTACTTTGAAAAATGTTAAAGTTCCTTTCCACAATAAATACAACAAAATACAATCGCAAGAGCAAATAACAAAGTCAAACTGAGCTGGAAATGTTGCATGTCAAAGTAATGAATTGCCAGATCAATGGCCACTAACCCTTCATGCTTCTCCCTTCCACAAGTCCCTTTAGTGACTATAATTACAGTCTCAAAGGTAACAGATAAATGTGCACTTTGATAACTCAAGCTAGACAATGTAACTGTTTTTGCATGTATGAAGAGTAAATGAGATGGACGAGTTCGAAACTTACACAATAATCCTTTACAAGGTACTCGTCTACAGTGCTTCTGATAGATTCTATGCTTTCACTGTGATTGTCTTGCAATGATTTTGAATTATCCTGGCAGGAAGCCGATATGTACTTCATTTCTTCTCTAGCTTCACAATCCAGCAGAAGAGAATCTGGCAGTAATCATTGTATCCTATAAGGTAAAATGTTTGTGTACTTATATTGGGAGAAAATAGAAGTTCTAAACAAGTGAAGTTACTCTTTGGAGCAGCCAGTAAATCACAGATCGCTTCATCAAACTCTCCAGCAGCCTGTGAAGACAAGGATGCGAATTCTTCCAGAATATTTTCATTATTTTGGTTTCTTCTTCTGCAAAAGAACATAGACGAGCACTTGGAAACTTAAATTACAGAAAATAGTCGTCATTGAACTGTAGGTACCTACTCAATTCATTCACAAATGCTACTTACTCAATTAAATAACCAATTTCCACACCGTAATCCTTATTAAGCTGATCTATGGATAACAGAGAATGTGACCAATGGCATATAGACTGATCTACTCTGTTTGAGCTGCAAAAAGGGAATGCCAATATTTGGCTCAATATTCATATAGAACATGAATTTATAAAAGCTAATGAGTACATAAATCTACTTCTGTGATTCACATAATAGCAAATATGGGCGAAGCAAGAAGAAATATACCAATGCTGAAAGACATTTTCCATATTAGACTTGATTTTAGCACTTGAAGATGCATCCTCATGGAATTGGCTTTCTATCTTTTCTATGTAGGCAATCCACTGCTTTTTAGTGTTGTCTGAAACTCGCTGCATGCATGACAAATCTAGCTGTAGCTTATTACTCTCTTCACTGCATTTTTCCTGTAACCTACTTATGGCTTCTGAGACCTGTTCATTACGATAATTGATGACTCAAAATCATGATATGCAATTGTTCTTCTTCTGTCAAACAAGATGAAGAATTACAGTTAAGAATGCTGACCATGTTCGTTTTTGTAGTTGTCAAGCTTGCTAATACCTCAGCAATCTTGTCAACTGCTTCTTTTTCCTGTTTAGCAGATACCTCCTGAAATAAGAAGCATAGAATGAACTCATATCCCCAGAAGTTATCCATGACAACATATTTAAAATTAGCAACGACCTGAAATGCCTTTTCAAAGTCTGCTTGCCAAAGTAACTTATCCGTTCGATGTTCTTCAATATGTTTCATAAGTCTAGAGGCACAGATCTCTAGATCGCTATAAAAATCCAATGCTGTCCTTGAGATAGCTTGTGTTGAGGCAAGATTCCGCTGCGATACCTATAATTACCCAAGAAACAGAGGATTGTGTAACACATTTTTAGAAAAACTGAAATCGACTTCCAAGTATCGTGTACCATCTCTTGTTGTTGAGAAGAGAAAACTAATAGGTCTTTAAGTTCAGCCAGGGATAACTGAACACCACTAAGAACTTGCTCAGCTTCAGAAGCTGCAGTGACCAGAAACTGCAAACAGTACAGAAAGAGAAAAAAATAAAAATTAACTAAATAATTCAAGTATCTGCAGTCACATTTATGGAGGTATCAACTCTCATCTTAGTTCATACATTTTCAACAGCCATTCTCTGGGTTGCAAATGTTAAACTCAACTCCTCCAAGTCTATGACAGATTTCTTCTGCAGTGTATTACAGAGCTCTTTCATTTGCCGAACTCCTGAAGTGTATATCTCTTTGGTTTTCTCAATTCTCAATTCCAAGAATTTGGCTGCCTGAAAGAAACTAGAACTAAATAAGTATTGGAACACATAAGAGTTCAAAGAGAGAAATCTAACAATTTTACCTCACATTTGTTCGCAAGGAATGTGCTCATGCGTTCCTCCATATATCTCAGAAACTGATGTTGTTCACAAACTGATCCAACCACAGTGTTTTGTAAGGTTTTGAGGCTATTATGAAGATCAGACCCAAAATTTTGGATCAACTCCTTATTTTCTTTTTGCGTTTGTGATTGCCGTTCTACAGAAGTGCATGTTGTAACCATGTTAAACAACAAAAAATAAGAAAAGAAGAAGAAGAAAGAAAAAAAAGAAAAGGAATGATGTGCGTTTCTAGTGAGCTAATATAGTTATTTACCTATTTTGGCCAGAAGAACTGGCCTATCTTCCGCTGCATTTTCTAAAATAGTATGCAGTTCCTTTGCACGTTCCAGAATAGCATGCTCTATTTCAAATCAAAGTATTAACTGAGAAAATGATAAATCGAGCTTGCTTATGTAAATTCACTAAAGCTGGTTTTCTTAGCCTTACCAGAAGTTAGCAAACCTGAAATGATGAAATCCTTTTCCTTTAGCGATAGGTTTGTTCTTCTGTGGACTTCCTCAAGATCTAGGAAGGCCCTCCTGGTATTTTCAAGATTTACCTAAACCATAATAGATTTACATCTGGAGTAATGAACAATAAGAAGAAGAAATAAATACATCCACAGGAAAAAAATTCACCTTACACTCCCTAAGCTGACTTTCCAAATCCAACTTACGTTCTTGTTCAACATTGTAGAGCTCCTTAAATCTATCAGCTTGCTGTGGTGAAGGAAAAAAGTGATATTCCTCACCACAAAGAGATAAAAGTGAAGTAAACATTGAGATAAGGAAAAACCTCACCTTGCTCTTTTGACCCAAGTCAAACTCCAACTGCTCTATCTTCAGAGCCATTGACTGCATGATGAATTAGTTGTTAATGATGGTGAGCAAGAAATTGACTAAGTTGCTTATATGAACAAAAAGCAAAAGTCTGTCCTAATATTATTCTTTTCCTGAGAGCGAGACCTTCTTTTCTGCCTCATCCTGTGCAAATCTATCTTGAGGAATGTAAACACCATTCTTCTCTCTTGCAGCTTTTACATCTGAATGTACATTGGTTAGAACCTTGCAGATTACAAAGTACAACAAGATAATTTTGTATAGACAACACCAAAGTACTGGCAAACCTTGCTTCATTCTTTCAATTTCTATATAAAGATCCTTCAGGAGCACTGATTTCGACACTTTTCGGTTAACCTGTAAATCAAATATGTAGATGCTTGAAAGCTTCTAATATGCTTAGCATGCTAATGACTTTTTAGCGGATAGAAGCATCAAACCTCTGGCTTGTTTTTAATGCTCTTAGCACGATAAGCATAATCAAGTGTGCTTAGAGTTTCCTCTAAACAGTGAATCGATGGAGATACTGTTGCTATGATGCACGTTTTTGCTTTTCCACCCAAGGATTCTCTTAATAATCTTGTCAGCTTACTATCCCTGATCAAAGTTGAGAAAGTTTCACATGAACTAAACGCAAAGAACCAAATTTAGTAACATCCATTAAGATAGTAGTTTTAGAGATGATTTATAAAGACCTATAAGGTACATGAAGAGAATGCTCCACAAGGGCATTTATGACACGGCCAAGTGTTAATAAGCTCTTGTTCGTCTCCCCAGCTTCTCTTGCTCTACTCTGTCATCATGCTATAAATCAATAATGTTGAAGAAGATGTGGCAAGCTTGATGTTGAAAACTATTCAGAAACTCTAGTATCAAGTATAACAGTAGAAACAAATAAGAAAATAACCGATCCGGCTACTACAACGGCAATCCAAATTATCCGAAACCTGATTCTCAATTATGTTACCAACTGCTCATCTTCTCCCTACCAACCCCAAAAACTTAGTACGAAAACCTACAATGATAAGTCACTTATTGTGAGGATTCTGAAAAACTAGGCATGCTGACAAGTAGCTAGGCCTGTTTTCTGGGCTGCTGGATTCTCTAATCATTCCTAAAGCTACAAACTATAGAACAATTGGTAGATAATACAAGAGCCTGATAATCAAAGAGTAACTGGCGAATCAACAAAGGACTATGTGATGGTGTCTTGTACTCATAGACGGTAAACTCATGCAAGCACTTTCAGATGGTCCCGCCCATTCTAAGACTCAGAGGCTACTAAGTACTTAGCCAGACATCCTTATACACATGATAAGACCAATTAGGGATCTATTACAGAGTTCTCAACACAAAAACTAGGTTTTCAAGTATTTTATACATGAAAAATATAAAAACACAGAAACACGCACACAACCACCTAGTCTACATGTATATTTATATCATTATATGAAGTTCTCTACAATTTTATTAGTATTTGTGCCAGGTTTGCTGGGATCCAGTCATGTAATCACCATGGTTAGGGTTTTAAACTGTGAATATCATAGGGAGATCACAATCCAATGCACTTTCTTCATCTAATAGTAAACCTGTTTATGCTCAACCTCACTCGTAGATGTGGGTTGTAAACAAAAATAGCAGAAATGTTCGTTCTTGCTTTATTCCTACTTTAGTTAATCTAGATCCAGGATCTTGCTGCAACAGCATCAGTAGCCGAAGTTACATTCAACTGATCATCCAGTAAAGGTTTATCAAGCAAAGTACGTGCCATGATATCAGAAACATCTGTTTGGAGAATTATCTACAAAATCTTCAATCCACCATATTGCAATACGATGGCATCGAGAATCATGATAAGGCCTTTTGAAATCAGCATGTATCTAGGTCATGTAAAGTAGTTACCTCTCTCGCACCAGATCGAGATATATTCTCTGAGCCTGCCAAGTCGACAAGGTTCAGCCTACCGCATTTTACAAGCTCCTCATTTCCTATTGTTGATTCTTTTAGGTGGATAGTAATAGAAAAGACAGAATGAGATCGGCTGCAAAGACGAGGAATTATAATCACTAATCAATGAAAGCTCTTTCAAGCACAAGAGCATGGTAATTTTAATATAGAAAGATCACCTGCTCTGCTTGTTCAGTAAAGTGTCGGCATTGCGCCTCCTTCCTGACCCACGTTCCAATAGACTATATATCTCAGTAGGGCTATAGACCACAACTTCTTCAAGGCCTCTTAGAACTGCACCACCCTTGCCATCTTCCATAAGAGATATTGGTCTTCTTTGTCTTTCTCCTGGAAACCTATTGTGATCCTCAATGGCTAATAGATCAGTTATCTCTTCATTGTATAGCTCAAAGAAAGTTGCTCTAATACTATAATCAGCCTTCCGTGCTTCCAGAGTATCAAATATATGGCAGAATGCTCTTGGAATGACACCAGCATCAGCCGGCAAATCACGATCCTAGGACGAAAACAACACAGTGTTGAGTCACCAAATTTCCTCTATACAGCAAATCCAAAATCCAATCAGAATCATCTACCTTAGATCTCATCTCTCCTTCCATAGTGTAAGTCTTTCCTGTGCCTGTCTGCCCAAAAGCAAAGATGGTGCAATTGTAACCTTCAAGAACGTCATTAACAATGGGTGAGATAGCATGGTCATATATTGATCTTTGCTGGGCCTTGGGCCCAAAAACCTGAACAAAAAGATCAAGAAAGATAAGGTTAAAAAAATAAACGGGTATGACATGATATTAAATGAGGTAACAACCATAACAAATGAAATGAGGAACAATTCAAAGTTGCAAACCTTATCGAAGGTGAATGTCCTGTCTACTTGCTTGTTCACTAAACTCTGTAAAACAGTCACCTCTTTGCTTTGTTCGTTGCAAGATATCACCTTTTGAAGATTCAACTTTTGCTCTTCATCATTTAGTGGCCTAGTTTGGTCACCGGAGAAAAAAACGAATAAAAAAAGAAATTAAATAACGATTCTGCAGCCAACTAAGGACCTAAAGCACTACTGGCATCTTGTCCTGCCTATATGAAAACTAAACCATTTACAACTCATTTCCTAATTCACTCTATATTTACAAAAGTAGTGAAGATATTGCATGCTCTTAATCAATTATGCAAGAAACATATCATAATTCTTCAATCAAAGAGTGAATCTAGCAAAATCCCACCTGCATCTAAGTATAACTTGCACATTGACCTCTCGATCCCGATTGTAGCGACTGGATGACGAGCTCCCATCAACCCATCTCAGGTCCAGCGACCGCCTCTCGGGGCGCGGTGTCAAGAAAGGCGACGGAGTCGGAGCTACAGAAAACCCTAATCTCCGGTGGGGATTGGGAGTCACCGACATGATTCCCCTAAAATCGCGAGGAATCTCTTCTATCAAATCCTAAGAAACAACGAGACAACAGTAGATTCAAGAAAACAAAGGCCAAGATAGAGATCGAGATTAAGAAGTTTGGATTTGTACGCATACCCTGGAGATTGAAGAGGTGAGGGGGAACGATCTTTTTCGGACCCTTGGTTTTTGCTCTCGTGTTCGAACGTTTATAGTACAAATGTGAAGAGAAGGTTTTATGATTCGTACTCTGTAATGGTTCGGAGGGATCAACGGAAATTTTGAAATTTTAAAAATGGAAGGATTGTTTTATTATGCTCCGCGGTGAGCCGGTGAGCGATTGTTTTCGTAGGTTTGTAAACGTGGCGACATTTGTATGGATGTTTTATCTGTCAGGCCGAAGAGTAGCCGATTCGTTTTGGGAAGCTCACATAGACAGAGGAACACTGAAATTGGGCTTCAATCCAAGCCCATACACTCGTATCGGATACGGATCTAGAATAAATCCAATATCTAAAGCCTAAACCCGTTAAACTACCTTCGTGCAACCGATTGCCCTTCTTCCACTTGAGAATCCCAAGATACTCGACGCCGCTGTACCTCCGCCTCCACTTCTCCTTCCCTCGCCATGGTTTTATCCCACAAGAAGCTAAAGCAAAAGCTTCGCTCCCTAGTAGCGGAGTCGCTCGCAGCTCCGGGACGCGAAGATCTTCGGGAAGATGCTGCGAGCGAGGAGATCAATCAACAGTTGCAGAGTATTAAAGAGCTCTTGGGATCGAAATCTCGAAGACCGAAGTCGTCAAAGAGGCCTAGGAGAGCAAAGAAGCGGCCTTTATCGGAGGAAGAAGAAACCCAGAAAGGGATTGGGGAGAACGATGGGTTGATTGGGTTTGGTGAGGATGGAAAGAGTGGGAAGAGGAAGAGGGATAGAGAGCTCGATGGAGTGAAAGAGTCGAAGGAGAAGAAGAAGCAGAAGAAGAACAAGAAGAAGAAGAAAGAGGAGAAGGCTGAGACAGGGGCCAAGAAGAATGAGAGTGAAGATAAAGGAGGCAGTAATGATAAAGAGGTGGTAGAATCGAATCAATTTATTAATACAGCTGAGAGGTAGAGTAAATTGCTTTCCCCTTTTATATCTTGGTTAATTTTAAAAATGTTGCCTTTAGTTGATATGATCCATTTTAAGCATCTGAATTGTTGATCAAAGTGTAAATATTCGTCTGCAATTCTTCGAAATGTCACCTACAATTCAAATAAGCGTTTGGAAAAGCATGGTGAAGTGTTTTTTACTTCTATATCATCATCTTTTTGAATGCTGAATTGGGTATTGGAGGGGGTCTTTTTCTTTGGGATGTGTTGTGTAATTGTAATCCATATATTTGCAGTGAACAAAATGTGAAGAAGGTTTATGTTGGTGGTATTCCATACTACTCAACAGAGGATGACATAAGGAGCTTCTTTGACGGATGTGGTACTGTGACTGAAATTGACTGCATGACATTTCCTGAGAGTGGGAAGTTTAGGGGAATTGCAATTCTTACTTTTAAGGTTGGTTTAACCTCAACTCGCTCAATTAGTTAAATGGTTTTTCTTCTTTATGTATGTAGCATCTTAACTTATTTCATTCAATTTGGATTCTTTGATAGCATATTTACATTATTTTACTGAAATAACCAGTTCTTGCTACTATTTATAAGAGATTATGGTGATTCTGTTAAATATATTGAAATGATTTAGACAATCAAATATTGTTGCATAGGCAATACAAGCTTATCATGGAAAAGCCATCCATAGTATGGCTCTAATAGTTTCTGATGAGAATCATGTGAGTTGCTGTGCTATACAGCATATCTAATAAGTTCATGTTGTAAAGATATAAGGGTTATTAAGATTGCTACATTGTATGTAAGGGTCACATTTTACTTGAGTTACTTGCACTTCATATTATTTACTATGGTGGTCAAATGTGCTTTTCCATTTACTACTACTCTTATTTGTAGATCATATTAAGCTCTTTTTATCCTCAAAGTTGGTTTTAGACTTTTAGTTTACTGTGTCAAAATAATAGTTTCTTAGAAAGTCTTACTTCTTATATTTGCTCTGATTATTAAAAATGCTTAAATTCATACTGATCAAAATAATTAATATTTGGCATATCAACCTGTCAAACTCAACTAATGCGTGCACAACTAACTTCTCCCCATCTTTAGATAGTGAAAGTTCCACCATTTACCAAAATCTTTTGAAAGATCTAGTTATAGTCAAGTCACAATAGATCCTAGTTATAATCAAGTCCCTGTCTACAGTATATTTGCTCTTATGTTCAAATTTGTAGATTCAGTGCCGTTTGACTGTTAGCTGACACTTGTGTTGCAGCAATTTGAATTAAGATCAAGAGCCCCCATGCCTCTTCACTCAAAAGAATTTAATGTTGTTTATTGGATTAATTTCTTGGATAGTAAAAATTGTTGGATATTCTCGTGATAGATTGGGATGAGTAACTCATTTAGAAGTTCTTATGGGAGCTGATCAATAATAATATCAAGATGCTTAATCTATATAGTTCTTTTTGCTGCACTATTTGTCTCCTTTTGTTTTGCACTGATCTCATTTGCAGGATCAACGGAAAGAAGATAAATGATTAGGAAGTAATGACATTCAGTAACATGCAAATACATTTTATGGTTATCTAAATCAGATGATTACTCTTTCAGTGGCAGAAAGATCGCAAATATTAAGGACATAGGATCCAGTTAATGTTTGTTAATCTCCAATGTAACATGCGAAGGGATGCATTCTAAAAATAAAAACAAATTCTTGTGTATTCATAATCAGAAGAACGTCAAAGTGATATGCATGACAGTTCTATGGTATCAAAGTTGATTACAAGGGTTAGACTAAGGAGATATGCTTTATAAATATTGAGTCATTGATGTGCAAGCCGGAGGCCCTCTGGTCTTGAGAAATGGGCCGTGAAGTTGGTGCCCCATATTTAGATTAGATTCACTAGGATTGAATTGCTGCTGCTGTGCTTTAATTGCATAGATTTGAAGCCAATTTGGTGACTTGGAAGTTTAGTTGTGTGACATCATGAGTTTGAAGGAGATTTCAATCTTCAAATATTATGCCAAACAATGGATTTTTTTTCTATGGAGTAAACTTTTTAGGGGTTTTAGGGCTGTCTAATTATCATCTAAATTATCATCTTTTGCTCAAATTCGTATATCTCATTCAGAATAATATTAATACATGTTTTTCTTTTTTCTTCCCTCTCCTGCCATCATATAATTTGTCTGATACCATTACTCTATTGGACAAAGTTTTTTTATGAACCAAATTATGTCCTGAGATTGAAGTTGTGATCAACTCCAGCCGCTTTTGTTGTTTTGGCATGCATATATGTTTATATTCGCAGTATTGTTTTTTGGCTGACCAATTTTTCCTGTTCAGACAGAATCGGCTGCAAAAAGGGCTTTAGATCTCGATGGTGCCGATATGTAAGCATATATCTTTTCCGCCGCTACTCCTCGATACTGTTCCTCATAAATGATAACACTTAGATTTGACTCTCAGGGGTGGATTTTATTTGAAGATCCAGCTGTACAAGGCCACCCGCGCCCAGAAATCTGATTTTGCTCCCCAGGTCATGGAGGGCTACAACAGAATATATGTTGGAAATCTTTCATGGGATGTAACTGAAGATGATTTAAAGAAACTCTTCTCTGATTGCAAAATCTCCTCCATCCGTTTTGGGACAGACAAGGAGACCGGTGACTTCAAAGGCTATGCGCACATCGACTTCTCCGATAGCATGTCACTCACAATCGCGCTGAAGCTCGATCAGAAGGTGGTGTGTGGTCGACCTGTAAGAATTCGATGTGCAGTTCCCAAAAAGGAGGTAGATAACAAGTCAGTTTTGAAGACCACTAAAATGAAGGCTGGGAATGAGACTGAGAACAGGTCAGTCTTGCAGACCAGTAAGACGAACTCTGGGAACGGGCCTGAGAACAAGGCAGTTTTGAAGACCAATGATAAGAAGGACAGCGATGGAGCAAACTCCGGGCAGGGAAAGAAGAAGAGGCGGACATGCTACGAGTGCGGCACTCCCGGCCATCTGTCTTCATCCTGCCCAAGTAAGATGGCCGTTAAGCCAGACAATTCTGGCATTGAGAGTTAAAACTGTAAATCGATAATTTTAATCTACACTAACATTTTCTGTGAAATTTTTCTTAGAAGATGTGATGTAGTTGATTAACATGATGCATGCAAAGTGACAAGGAACTATCTCCTTTCTCTGGACTTCCTCTTCTACTTCCATTACATTTGAACTAGGATATGAGCATGCCAGTTTGAAATGGGAATGGCAAAGACTTGCCTCCCTAGCAGGTCATTAGCCGCCCTGTTAAATGGAGAGGGATGGATGTGATATCTTAACATGGATAGGGAAAAATTGAAATGTAAAGCTAGTGCAAAGCCTTCAGTGCTGATGTGCCATTATTCTGTTGCTGTAAAACTCTGCATCTGTAGGTACATACATTAAGCCTGTTTGCTTTCCTCGGTATGTCCAATTGATGATAAATTTTGCCCCTTGGACTGATGGAATCCAAATTTGTCAGTCGACCGAGCATAAAATCAAGCATGAGATCTGCACCAGGGCCACCTCAGATGGAACGAGAATCGGTCGAGATGTTTTTATCTTGTCTAAGTCAACCATTTAGTTCACATTTCAGACATACGTCCAGGTTGATGGGGTCCACTCTAGAGATAGCTCCTCTGCAGCACGATCACAATCATACGGTCATCACAACATTCCTCTGTGTGGCCCATCATCAAAATAACATGTTACTCTTTCACGAGTCACTAATCTCCAATTAATGAGACGACATCTTTGACTCGTTTGCTTGCATCGTAGACTACCGACCTACTATTCTATTCGAACGAGTACGACTTTTTGACTAAACCGTCCACGTCGTTGACCCAAACATTATGTCTAACTCTGCTCCCGTGGCTCGATCCCCCCTCCCCAATAGGATTTTTTAAAAAGACTAAACGAGGGATTATTAAATGAATATATACGAGATAATCAAAATGCTACGCAGCCGGAATAATTTCTTAGGCTACCTATGGTGAAAGTATAAGCTGCAAGTAATTTTAAGAACTAATAAAGATTAATTCTTTGTGCTGGAATTAGTATAGAGAGAGAGAGAGAGAGAGAGAGAGAGAGAGGAAAAAAGAAGAATACTACAACTCGAATTCACTCTATAGTCAGCACAGAGGTGACGTTGGGACTTTATGGGAGGTGGTTGAAAGAAGAGTCGTCAAATTCTCGCGGCTTTTTCCTTTCAATCGACGCGATGCCTCCTCTCCGCGATTTGTCACCAACTCTAATCGATGGATGCGACCCAAAAAGACAAATCTGGCCCTGATTTCGTAGACGATGACCCACAAAACCACCGCATTATTTGCAAAAAAGGTCCTCGAACTGAAGGCCAATCTTGCCATTATCCAGTGCTCGTACGACGAGATCTTGAGAACTTTTGTCATCGTCCTCTCTCTTGCTTACAGTAATCCCATGAGCCCCATTCTTGTTGCTTTCCTCCTGTCAATGGCATCAAAATACAGAAATGCAATGTTTTTAGCAGATAACACCCTATACTCGAAATATTGGGAGATTTTTTCCGAATAAAATGGAAAGTGGGGGGTTGACTTGTAAATATGTAGGTCCCAATTTTTAAACTTATTTAGTGGGAAAAAGAACTGAAGAGTAAGTAGTCCGCCCGCTTCGCCACTTTCCGCGCTTCCACACTTTCCACACTCACACCGTTCTAATACTATCCTTTTCCGAGCCCCCGTTCGTCCTCTATAAATACCCCTTGCACCTCTTTCTCTTTCTAGATCTTCTCGAGTTCCTTCTTCTCTTCTAGTAAACTTCTAAAATTGGAGGATGGCGGTGGCTTCGAGAGGAAGAGTAGAGCTGCTCAAGCAATGGAGGGATCGAGCGACGAGCCCCGAGAGGACGAAGGTGTGGACGGAGCCGAAGCCGAAGAGCTCGGCGAGGAAGGTTGCGGTGGTTTATTACCTCTCCAGAAATGGCCAGTTAGAGCATCCTCACTTCATGGAAGTCACTCTCTCCTCCCCTGAAGGGCTCTATCTCAAAGGTATTTTTGATATGGGAATAGTTTGATTTCTCCGTTCGAGTTTTGGTGTTTGCGGTGATGTAATGCTCTGTTTTCGATTCAGATGTGATCAATCGCTTGAATCTCCTCCGAGGGAAAGGGATCGCTAGCACGTACTCATGGTCTTGCAAACGGTAGATTTCGTGCAACTTTGAATGATTTTGTGGAGTTTTTCTTTTTTCTTAACTTTTAGTTTGGAAATTGAGGGGTTTGCTGTGATTTAGGAGCTACAAAAACGGATTCGTGTGGCACGATCTCTCTGATGGCGATTTCATCTATCCAACTCACGGGAATGAATACGTTCTCAAGGGATCCGAGCTACTCCTTTATGCCTCGACGAGTCCGAGATCTCGAGATACCTCCTCTTCGTCCTCGAGCTTCGAAAAGCCTCTCGATATTCCTAGATCGGCGCAAGATGATTCCGACTTCCCCGTCGCGAGGAGGAAGAAGGCGACGCCGCGGTGGAGCTCCCTCGATCTCAACGAGTACAAGGTGTGCAAGGAGGAGGTTACGGCGGACGCGGCGACGCAAACAGAGGAGAAGAGACCCTCGCGGCGGCGACCTGCCCCGCTCGACGAGGGGCGTGACCAGATCCCTGCCGCAGAGGACGAGAACCCCTCGACGGAGCTCGGGAGCGACGAGATCTCGCCGCCGCCATCGTCCTCGAGTCCCGAAACCCTGGAGACCCTCCTCAAGGCCGAGGTGCGAGTCAACGCTGCCGCCGTAACAGAGCCGCCCGACCAGGATCGGACGATGGGAAGCTACGGGAGCGGGAGGATGCGAGCGTCGGCGGTGCTGATGCACCTGATCTCATGCGGGTCCATCTCGATGAAGGAGCACGGGGGGCTCTCGGTGGCGCCGCAGTACAGGCGGAGGGCGCCACGTGGACGGTCGGATCTGAGCCGCAGGGAGCTGGATGGCTTAGTTGAGAACCCGGGTTTCTCGGCGTTGGACAAGGAGTACTTTAGCGGGAGCTTGGTCGAGACGAAGAAGAAGGAGAGCGAGGGGGTTGCGGAGTTCGCTGGATTGAAGCGGTCGTCTTCGTACAATGCCGATAGGTAATTTAGCTTCCTCTATTTTTTGTTAATTAATCAATAAATTAACATCGGAAATTTTCTTTAAGGCGCGAGATTAGATTTTTTTAAGTGGGATGTAGTTTAACTAGAGGGGACCGATCGTCTGTATCCGAGGGTGCAGGAATTTGCTGCAGTTAGGTACTTGCCAGCACTACTGGCTACTGCAATATATCTAGGTCGAAGTCCATCTTTACCATAGCTCTCTCTCTCTCTCTCTCTCTATATATATATATATATCGCATATGGTAGTAAGCTAGTTTGATGGGTGGGTAATTAACTCCTTGTCACTAAAGGGAAGTACCTTTATATTCTGGTTCATTTGTCGACCCTTTCTTGGGGCTAGTGTAAGGTTGTCCCGGTGAGTAATCTTTACAGATCACCCCTTACTCACTGAGACAAAATTGGGCAGAGGAGGGAAGCAGATAGTGTGCAGCTTCGACTGCAGTAAATTTATTTAGCCGAGTTCACTACAGTTTGCACTTGGCTGTAGGAAGAGTTAAAACATTTTTACTTAAAACAATTTTGAATTTGTATCCGCTTAAAAGCTGCCATGGAGCTGGACTGCAGGCATTCCCTGCAATAAAGGCTGCAAACGATTTGCTCTTTTATTAAGTTGGGTGACAAACTGGTGAAAAAAGTGGGAACCACCATTCTGCTTGATTCCTTGTGGTGTCAGGCTTTTACGATTTCAGCTTCTTCTTTTTTTCCATACGAAGAGCGAGTTTGTAGGAATTGTAGTACTCAATTGATGGTTAGAAGCTACTTTTTTTTTCTTACATTGGATGGATTCAATTCAATGTACTGATTAATTTATAATCTCCTGGAACTAATATCAAGCAGGTGCTCGAAGTTGGAGTTGGCTGACAAGGAAATCGAGGGCGTCCGTGCCAAATGCATCCCCAGGAAACCACGAAACCCCCCCATTTCGCGCAGCAATCTTGGAAGCAAGCGTATAGTCGACGAACCACTCCAGAAGTCGTAGAATTCCCGATCTCAAAGGCCTCAAGAAAAGGTTCGCAGAAAAAGGAGGAATATAAAGAAATATATTATTGCCCGATACCGAGGAGCACAGATGTAATCGGAATGCTTGCATTCGCCCTGCTGATTACGGCACGCAGTTTTTATGCAACCGATGAGGAGAAAAAGGAAGAGAGACGTAAAGCTCCCAAAAGCCGTTCGTGTTTGTAGAGAAACGAGACTGAAGCTCTCTTTTAACTTGTGATGCGTTATATTTTGTAGTGTCAAACTCCAATGTTAGGTCTTGTTGTTTCCTTTCGTTTCTTCTGTGCGTCTCTTCCTCTTTGGGTCATTAGTGCTCCAGTATGCTTCCAACTGTTCCTTTCTGGACTCTCGCTGACTGGGCCAATCTTTTAATTAGATTAAAATACTATTACGAAGACCATCATATATATATATATATATCTAATATATGTAGCTCCCTCAGAAAATATTCCTGCCTTCCAGGCATCTTAGCCGAGAGTCTTTAATAAACTTGTACAATTAAATTGAGTTAGTAGTACATCCTACATACGTTGCATTAAATTTTGTACTTGAAGTTACAACGTGTGAAAGGGATAGCTCGTGGTTTGACTTCTAACCCGCACTAGCAGTCTTAGTCTAGCAGGCATGCATGTGCATCCCACCATATCGAGAGCAACGGGACTGTTTATTTTTTTCTCTTTCACACGGACAGTG
Source organism: Typha latifolia (assembly GCF_019914945.1). NCBI lineage: Eukaryota > Viridiplantae > Streptophyta > Magnoliopsida > Poales > Typhaceae > Typha > Typha latifolia. The sequence continues at coordinate 639,864 of NC_133087.1, read as the reverse complement.
TCCAGCTTTTACACAACATGACCATGCATGTGCTAGTCCTCACTCTCTCTCAATAATACAATATAATAATAATAATAATAATAATAATCATCATCTTTACTTGTTCTTCTTTCTTTGTCTCAGATAGCGGGTCGGGTATGGATATACAACCACCCGACCCGTTTTGTTCCTGGTTTCGGCCGTCTCTCCCACCTTTTTCTCGGTTGCAAGCCCTAAACCTTAAAAACTTCGTGTTAAAAGATGGATGCGTCGAAGCTTCTCAAAGAGAAAAAGTTCTGGTTCGCTTCCATCCTCGTCATCTGGGCCGCTGCTCTCCAGGTGATCCCGATTACTCACTCTTCAATCTGATTCCCTTATGACCGGCTAGATGGCGATCAATTCGTCGATCTCGATCTGATGTACAGGTTACTTGCTGTTGCAGGGGCATATGATGTGGATGCAGAAGCAAGACGCGTTCCAGCAGAAATTTGGGGATGCGAACGATAAGAACGACTTAGATTGATCGAGATACGATAGAGATATTGCATCACCTTCTTCCGAACCCTAATTGGTATTGTTATCCTTTCCAAAACTTGAAGTTAGATAGTGAAATTTATGCTACAAGGAACAATTTACTTGCTCTTTACTGTGATATGATTTGCTACGTATCTTGCTTTTGGAATACTATATGCTTGTCATACTCTAGCTGCATTACTAAATGACCGAGTTGCGGAAATGGTATGGTCGGATTAACATAGTTACCATAGAACTGAGTCATACCTTAAGGTCAGAATTGGCATGCTGGGAAGGCAATTTTCTTTTCTATTGTTTGCAATGCTAAGAACTCATCATGGTTGCTACCACTCCTTTACAACACCTGTAGCTGTATTTGAGAATATATCTCACATGGTTACTACTTAGAACACACTTGCATTATAGATGATGGATAATAGTGCAGATAAAATTATCTCTTTTTTTTTAACAAAAATGCCTTATGGCTCAGCTTCATTAGGAAACACATCCACACATCTTAGGCCCTGCTCTATCTCACCAATAGTAGCAAATACAAAAAATGCATCACAAACTACCAAATCAACCAAAACTACAGGCTAAGCAGACGTCCGACCAAGGAAAACCAAACAACCTGCTCTATCAATAGATAGCAATAGAACAAAGTGTCAACAAACAAACACCATAACACCACAAAACCAACAAAGTATCCACCACTTCCACATCTACAAGAAGCAACAAAGTTAACAGACAGGGAAACAAAACACAAAATAATCCTTTCTGTCTCTAGCAACATCCATCAACGAGGTACCTGTAGCATTATCTTGGCTCATTTCTTTGCCTTAGCATTTTTAGAATTTTAGTTCATGTCCAACAGATAAAACATAGTACTAATTTAGTGAATTAAGTCCTCCCAGCTACGCTGCACTGTCCAGCTAGGTACACTAAATACAAGCAGCTCACCACACTTTCCACCAACAATTCTTCTCCTTAATCATCTTTCTGCTCCTCCCAATGGTCCAAATATTCCGCAAAGATTTTAGTATCTTAAAGGAACCCCAAACACTTCTGACCCTTCTTATCTTGGGATCACTAGTGAACTCTCATCTTACTGACCCTCTTATTTAAATGAATTTTAAAGGAGTTCTAGGATATGCAACTTTAGTTCCAATATGGTCTACTCAATTTCTAGAATAACAAATTATTGCTGATGATTACGGATTTAAGCTTGCGTGACCCTACCTTGTACTGAAAAGGATGCTTCTTTTCTGATAAGGACTTGTATAACACATTTACACTAAATTGCTTTTTTTTTTTTTGTTGACAGAAGGCTAATTAGCCCTGCTTCATTGAAACAAACGCAAACACCATTACAACCAACTGAACTTACAGTTCAAATGGGTAAATAGCAAACTACAGAATATCCCCTATCTCATAGTATATCAACCAAACACAATTTTCAAACAAAACAACCAGGGGTAACAACATCCCACATACAGTTAAAACACCTATCCATTCCAACCACACTAAATTGTTATTTTCTTGTCATAAGAACTTCAATATATATATTTCTTTAACATTATAGAAATCATAATTGTTTTGATTTGTTTGGACCTTTCGAAGAGTTATTTATTATGAACATAATTAAAACCAATGTATGGGCTGTACTTTCATGTCCCTGATGAATTGGACCTAATGTTCTTTGAAATGGTTCATGAAATTTCTTTTCCAAATTTACTCCAGACATGTATTCAAAATTAACTTTGTCAATAAAATTCTCTTTCCCTGCTCAACAGGTGCAGAGAGAGTACCGGAATGAGTTCGTGAAGCTCCCTTATATCTGTTAACCAAACAATGTTCCTTCGTGTTTTTGGTTGCCATCTTATCTCGGAGTGCCTTCAATAACAACCATGTCATGCTCGCTTTCTGTCTCTTTTACCATTTAGAGGGTGATCGTTGTAGTTTGAACATTTGAACTGAAAGCACTTGTATCTAATTTGTTTGATTATGGAATAATCATTTGGATTTTTACATGTTCCGACCACGGGTGCATGAAGATTAACTCGAAGTAAAATTTCTCGTATACAAAGTCAAAGAAGGATGTTTTGGTTTTACAGGATGATCCTATCAGAAAGAAAACTGAGATCAGATAACCGCAAGGAAGCAGAGAATACAAAAAGGTTTGGAGGTTTGGCTCAGAGAGCTACGGCAGGAAAGAGATTTTTGTAACCATGTAATATTGGTGCTAGGTTTCAAGCTTTTATCACCAATTTGTTGGTATTACCATGTAATTCTCATCAGTTAAATACAAACTCCCATTAGTTAACCAATCAAGTCAGGTTCTTTTGTATTTTTCTGTTTATTTATGTATCTTTAGCCTGTTAAAAATTATTCAAGTTGTGTAATGACTTATGACTGATCAAAGCACGACAAATGAGATTATAATTAATGGGCCCTAAACCAGGAGCAGGGCCCTCAGTTTTACGGTAATCTAACATCTGGGACAAACTAATAACCTAAACATTCACATAATCTTATGTCAGATGCCATCATCTTATCTATTAAAAATAAGATCAAATTGCATCCAAACTCTTCTAAATTTGAAGGGTTGCGGCAATTAGTAACAGTGATCTAATAAATTGCTTACACATACGGGCACCTACACAAATTTCTTCAGAATAAAAAATTTTAATACAAAACAATACCAGATCCATCAAGGTTCTGCTTACTTCAGACAGCAATTATATGAGCAATGATTGATCAAGGTCGTCCAATCAAAAGAAGCTCTACTGGCATAAGCAAAACCCACCACCAATAACCAATGGCCCCAAGACTTGAATCTTAATATTTTAATTAGTAAACTACAAGAAGAATTAGTATCAAGTTTAGGTGTTTTAGTTGATTGAACAACCACAACTTTTTTTTAAAAAAACACAAGAGTAGTAAGAGAAGCTTACACGATTAAGACAGAGGAGATGCGGTGAATCTGAATCGACCCACATATGGAATAATAAATCCATCACCATCTGCTTAGCCAATGCCATTAGGATTTTTCCAGAGATCTAATGTTAACATAAGCACTGCTCAACTAAAGACAAGTATTTAAAGAATTAAAAAACAAGAAGGTGGTGGTGGGCTCTTGGAAAGAGTATCCAGCGTAGTGTGACGGCTATTCCTGGCAAAGAAAAGGCAAAAGAAAGGCAAAAGAAAGGCAAGTGGTATCTCTGCTGAGTATGATCCAGATATGCTGCAACTCGGCGATGCTTGATGGCAATCTAATGGACTTCCCTTTCTTTTCTTTTTTTCTTTTTTTTTTTTTGGGTGGTGATGCAACTAAAGGATTTTCCCAAAACAAAAGTAGAGTTGGTGGAAGGAGAGGATTAAAAAAACTAAATTTAAAAAGTTATTGTCTCAAAGTGACTTCCACACCTTGCAGTTCCAGCGAAGTTTAATTTTGGTGGTGATACTCAACAGAGCAAAGCATGATAAAGACATTACAATCTCATAACTTGACAAATATATCCTTGTCTTTTCTTCTAATGCAGTCCATATCTTCGCGCTTGATAAGGGTATTATTGTCATTTAAAATTTATTTGTCGCCTTTTTAATTTTTCTTTTTAGGGGTCAAAACTTATTGAACACTAAAGGCGAAAATGATCCCTTTTTTGCCCTATAGTTTGGTTGCTTTTCTTTAAGCGTTAAAACTGAAAAATATTAGAAATTTAACAAACTTGTAATTTTAATTTTAAAATAAAACCTCTTCCTAGAATAAGGATGAGCCAAACAGAGCAACTCTTTGCCTTATTTTACATTCCAATACGTGATTCTTGTAGTTGTTTGGTTTACTGGACATTAATTATAAGCGAGGAGGAAAGAAATGAATAGAAAAACAAAAAAATTAATCCATCAAAAAAGTCTTCTTAGCAGAAATATCAACTATACCAGCAATAATGGACCTTCATCATCCAATTGAATTGAAGAAAGCTTGCTCACGTTGATAGCAATACAATTATACAAATCAATGGGCCTTAGATACGGACTTCTGTTTGATTTTTTCTTTTCTTTTTTTAAAGAAATTGCAAGTTGATTGAATCAGGTAATAGAATCTTAATTAATTAATCAAGTTGAAATTAAAGCTAAGTGGTGGGTGTCGAGATGTGGACGCAGCAAACCGTGGAAGTTTAACACTAACCATATTAATTAGTAATAAAAAGAGAGCCCACTTGTTTCCTTTCTTTTTTCTCCTCTTTGGGAGCATCAAGAGACAGTTGACAAATGCAAAGCTTCTGTCACCATTTCTTAACCCCCTCAAGCTAAACTTAACCTTAAAAGAACAACTCCTCTCTCTCTCTCTCTCTCTCTCTCTCTCTCTCTCTCTCTCTCTCTCTCTCTCTCTCTCTCTCTCTCTCTCTCTCTCTATCTATCTATCTATCTATCTATCTATCTAAAAGTGCCTCACCACTTCTGGGCAGGTTTCATTCTGCTGCATCTTAATAAACAACACTCCTTTGGAATGTGATGGTCTTTTGTTTAGAAAATATTGGGGTGGTTTTATTGTCTATGCTTCTAGAGGATGTGGGCAACTTCTTATATTAAAAGTCTCTCTCTCTCTCTCTCTTCTTGTTTGTCTAATTGTATCACTATATGGAATAACTAATTAGATAGACAAAAACACTTTTACTTCTTTTTTCCTTCTCCTATGATAGGTAGATTTTAAAGAAATTAGAGAATATTTAGAGACCATTAAAAAAGATGAAAAAATATAGTAGTTTACATAAATTTTTTCTTTTAAAAGTAAGTCATAACAAGCTTAAATCATTCAGAAGAAAAAATTCACTAAATATCAACTTCAAACATTTATGGATGCACACTGTTAGACTTTTATTTCCTCCTATTTGCAAAATAGATTTCTCCAAAGTTGGCTTATGGCATAGCAAATATTATAGCACGGAATACAAAAGCTTCTTTATATTTCAATCCACAAGAAATTAGAAGAGATATTATATTCAAGATTCTATATACCCAATGATCTCTCTTATCACTTTTAAATTCAAATATATTCGCGGAGACAAGAAGCTGTGTGCAAGTTGCTTAGTCAGCATATAAAGACAGGCAAAAAAAAAAAAATATAAATAAGACAGTTGCAAAATTTTATTCTTATGTGATGATGCATCTTTGCAATTTTAATTTGGCTTTTAAGAGTAGTTGACAACAGTGAGGCAATTATATCTACAATAATTGATCATAATCATCCAATCAAATAACTCTCTTTAGCCAAATCAGTGGTCTTAAGATAGTGGATTGTGATAATTAAACTCTTGGAGTACTAATCAAGGTGATGTCAAAGTTTGGCATTTCGGTTCATGAAACAATAAAATAAATGAAAAGAATCATATAAGAGTCGCTTAGCACTATGAGAAGAAAATGATTCTTGAATATGCACACCAAAATATAATTAATAATTACAAACAAAAAGAAGATGGCATTAGCAACTTGGATCTCATTTCATGAGCTCATTCCTCAATAAAATACGTCATTGCCGACGTGGTTTATTTGCTCTTTATACTACTGTAGTCACCATCATAATTATCTTATCAACTTATATATATATATATATATATATATGTAAGATTTTTATGGAAAATAAGAGGAGTATAATTTAATGATTAATGTCACTTTTCTCTTTTATGACTCAAATTTCTGTTAGTTGCTCGTATAGATTCTCTGATAATTTTAATTGCTAACCCAGATGCACGTTATATCTAATCTAGAAGAGTAGAAAAGGAGGATAAATCCAGAGATGTCATAGCGTCTTATCCTCTCTTTTTTTTTTCCTTCCTAAGAAAATATTATCTGAATGTTTCATTGCCCAAGTAGGACTGGCATCAAATGGAAGAAAGGAATGCATGGCTAAAATTACTTCGAAATGTCAACGGAATTAATTAACATTAAGAGGTCATATTGTATGAATACTCTAAGGTGATAATAACCTACTAACAATCTCACACACTCTATTTCTTCTCTCGCTTCTACCAAAAACTACTACTAGAATAGAAGTGATCAAACCAAACCAAATTTTGTTTCTTGAGTTAAAAGTCATCGTAGTTTTTGCTCTCGTCATCTTACGTGCATGTCGGGCGAGTTTGTTTGCCAATAAAGAAAAATTCCATACGACTCTTTATTGGCATCTATAAATACCCACCTCTTTGCCCACTCGTCTTACTCTTTCATTCGTTTTAGCTTCAAATTCTACTATATAAAAAACTAATGTCCTTAATTATTAATTCTTCCTCATCGCAAGAATGAAGAGGTTTAGGTTCTTCCAGGAAGAAGAGAGCATCAACATGGCCGAAGTCTTGATGCTCTTCTCTCGCAATGGCGGCGGCGGCGGAGGAGGAGGAAAAGGAGAAGGTGTAGTACAGAATCCGGCGCCGGTTAGAGTATTCGAGTGCAGGACTTGCAACCGGCAATTCAGTTCTTTCCAGGCACTCGGCGGCCACAGGGCCAGCCATAAGAAGCCGAGGCTGGCGGCCGCCGACGGCGAGATGGCGAAGCCGAAGATGCACGAGTGCTCCATCTGCGGCGTGGAGTTCCCCATCGGGCAAGCCCTCGGCGGCCACATGCGCCGCCACAGGGCCCAGGGGACGTTAGAGCACGGGCTAATTATGGGAAAGAAGGTTGTGGAGAAGAGGAGGGAGTACTTGTGGTTGGACCTCAACCTGCCTCCTTTGGATCAGGAAGAGATCGAGATGGAGTGTCGGAATGTTGGGCTTACGTTTGACTTCATGGACAAGGCCCCAATAGCAGTGGATTGCCTTATTTGATCATCTGCCATGAACTACATCATTCGAGATGAGTTCTTTAAATTAGTGTTTTTTTTTTCTTCTTCTTCTTTCTTTTTGGGGGTGGTTTTGTTTTGTTTTGGGTAGTTAGTGGTTGTAGTCGCAGCTGCCTTGGGAGTTTATTACGTTTTTGTTACTCCTTGGTTAAGCGACTTAATTATCTAGTGTGTAATATTAGAACAATTAGAGAGAGCTAATATCTTCTTCACATGAGATTTATAGTCTGAACTCATCAACAATATATATATATATATATAGTTAACTTGCAGAAATGTGAAAGAGAATGTCATTTAATTTGAGGAAGTTGTTCGACTACGACGCCTGGCCGTTTATTCTTTGGATAGAGAGAGTTAATTTCTTTGCTTTAGTTTCCCCTTGCTTTTGAGAAAAGTATTCCGATACGCATTCTACCGTCAAAAGAAAACGGCAAGTGCGATATAAAGTTTGTATGATGAGGAAGAATAATATATCCTTGAGAAATTTGTGCCAAGACAGATGAACTAGACGAAGCACACTTTCTTGGCAGAGGGAAGGAATTTACTTTTAAAATTTTCTACTTCTTTTTTTTTTTGGGGGTGTAGTGTTCGATTAAACATCAAAACGACGACATTGTGAGTCCCAGTGATCAAAGAAGAGTAGAGAAACATAGAAGTTTGAGAAACTTGTTGCAGGTATTTGGGTGGCTGTTGAATTCATCAACTAATAAAAACATTACAGCGAGACTAGTGGTATCTCAGGGGCCAGTTAACAGAAATAAAAGCATTCCAGCAAAAGAGAATTGCCTTCCCACGTACGATTGATTTACTCTTAAAAACTAACATTTTTCACAAGAAGAAGCTTCAAAAAGGATAGTTGATTGGCTCTGGCTGCATAGCCTTGTGTATCAGCTCTGCCTCCTCCTGGGCATGAACAGAGAGGAATCCGGTGGCAGTGGCGGCGGATGGTAGTCTACCGACATATTTGATGTCCTCGAAAGATCCCCTGCCTAATGTCCTCATGACAGTGTATAGACGAGGTGCGATATAGTTGTAGGCGCCCATGTTCATCGGCTCTTCCTGACACCAAACTATCTCTGCTTCTGGAACGTCACAAAACACAGCAAGATAAACCCAATATTTGATCATCAAAAGTGCATAAATGGAGTGATAAATGACAAGGCAAGATGACGCAGCAAAATACTTGGGAAGTTCTGAAGAAATGCATGCAGAGGAAACAGCTATCTCAAATTTGAGTAATTGTAACAAAAGTAATGTGCAGGCAGGAGTGACTTCAGAGTCTTCAGTACCCACTTCCCAGCAATTCCATCTAGAGAGCATATATAGTACTCAAATTGTCATGGCACACATACACTAAGCACAGAATGATCATCACGATTAACATCAAATTTCAGAAGAAAAAAAAGTCATGCTTCATAAAATGTAGGATTTGAAGTATGCCGGCACAAAGCAAAATAACTCATTTAAACTATTGAGAAGCTAAATGGACATTATGTTATCTGCGACTAGCTTTTATCTACGATGTCAAAACGGTATAGTTTAGCAGAGGTTAATATATGTTGCCAATATCACGTTACGCAAAATTGCAACGAACAAGGTGAAAATGACATAACAGCTGTTGTCTCAAACATTCAGCATGATGAAGTTGCTTGTGAGTTAATGGGTGTGTTGCATGCCTGTGCATCTTATTGGATTTAGTAAAACAAACCATAGCTAATTATCATACTTGGATATCGTTTTAGCTCTCTCTGAATGAGATCATAGGGGAATGGAGAAAGCTGCTCAACTCTACATATTGCAACATCCTTTCGGTTCCTCTTCTTTCGCTCTTCATAAAGTTCATAATAAACCTGCAGACATGCAAACTTCCCAAAATAAATCCTTACTAAGAAAATAGAAAAGGGCTTCATAAGTTCACTCCAGGACCACAGGCAAGCATTTATGCGTTAATACATGTGTGAGTAGAGTTCATTTACCTTCCCAGAACACAAGACCATACGATTTATACACTCCTCAATCTCTTTATGATCATTCTGGTCCTTTATTAGGCGCTTGAAGCGTGTTCCTTGCTTATCAAATCCAGGATGGCCTTCAACATCATCAAACTCCGAAAGATGCGATTTGCAGTCCTTGTGCCGAAGCAGGTTCTTGGGAGCCATTACAATTAATGGTTTCCGGAAATCCCGATGTATCTAATCATCAGATAAATAAGTTAATCCCAGAAATCCAGATACAAAGCTTCAAAGAATGCAAAAACAGTAACCTGGCGGCGCAGAACATGGAAATAATTTGCAGGAGTTGTCACATTTACAACTTGCCAGTTACATTCTTGGATCTGTTTTGTAAGTGTTGGTTCCATCTCAGGTATCACGTAAGGATTATCATCACTCATCTGCACATGATTTATTAGTCGTTACATATGACTGGCACAGTAGTTGTCACATTATTGGATTTACACTAGAAGTCAAAACAAGTAAACAAACATTGCAGAATGCTTTTCCTACAAGGCTCATGTAGCTGTTGGCAACAGCATGTGAGATATTGTTCACCGATAGTCTGATGCCACCAAAATTAAGAATAGCATCTTGGATGAACAATAAGCAAGCTGAATATCAACAACAGAAAAGACCAAATAATTCCTTTGTTTAAAGTAAGAAAAAACAAAGAATCAAAATTTCCTCTAAATGTGGGGAAGTATCATTTTTCTGTCATGAGATACCTGTAGAAAACGTTCTAAACGTGCACTAGAATGTTCCGGCCCTTGGCCATCATAACCATGGGGAAGTAAAACAACAAGTCCTGCTTGACGCAGCCATTTTGACTCTCCACTGCTCAAGAACTGATCAAACATTACTTGAGCACCATTTGCAAAATCACCAAACTGAGCTTCCCAAAGTACAAGAGAATTAGGATTTTCCATTGAGTAGCCCATTTCAAATCCTAGAACTGCAAATTCTGAGAGAGAACTGCAAGGAATATTACAAATAGAGGATTAGCAAAGACCCATTATTGTGATTTTAAATTATAACATCTGCAGTACTTTGTATTTTATCTGGAGTAAATATTTCATTTAGGTTCTAACTTATAAGACATGACAATGCTTTGTTTCTATGGTAAGAGCTTACCAACTAAAAAGTTCAAGCAACAAGACACTGGAAAATATTTTTATGTAAAAGCCCATTCATGAGCAAAACTGAAAAGACAGCAGACTGATCATTGTATATATGAACGAATTTAGTGCGCTGGTGCGGCATAATTAGAAGTGAAAAGATCATGGTCAATAATCGAACCTTCGTGCGCAGAACATAAGAAATTATGTACCTGTTACAGATCGTAAACAATTCTTCATTTTGATTCATTAGAATATGGTCCAGAGGACAGTACTTTGCTCCTGTTTCCTGATCGTGAAGGATTGCATGTCGATGACTAAATGTTCCTCTTTCAACATCTTGGCCACTCAATCTAACATGATTTCCTTCCAGTATAAGAGTCGCAAAAGCCAGTGCTTCCGCGAGTGCCCAGTCAATACCTTCGCCAGTTTCAATCATCCTTGCGCGTTGCTCAAAAATTTTCTTCACTGCTCTGTGAGGCTTGAAATTATCTTGTAGACTGGTAATGGCTTGGCCAATGCGTTTCAGAACCTCAGGTTTGACTCTGCAGAATGACCCAGTTTATTAAATGAAAGGACTCCAATCAGTGATTTGCAGGTGGAAGAAAAGGCGAACTACAAACAAAGACTTGGCGCTACCCGGTGTTCCGAACTCGTGAAATCTGTTCGGGTGACTTGAATCCTGCCCAATATGCTGAAAGCCAGTCCCTTCTTTTTGGTATGTAGTCTTTGCTGCTACCAAATTCTTCGTTCAGGATGGTATTCACTTTGTTGTGGATCCTCTCAATATCTTCTTTCGAGATATCTCCAGACTCCAAAAGCTTTTTTTCGTAAATTTCAAGAGCGCTTGGATGATCCCGAATAACCTATTTCAGATCATACCAGTCAACATAGTGAGCTGGACATCAAGAAAAAACTGATACTGACCATAACCTCAAATTGCACCTTTCCTTCTTTTTTTCCTGGATTGTAGTTGACTATAACCACTTAGATAATATAAAACAACAAACATGAAAATAGAATAACCAAGAAGAATATATTAAGGGCAGACCAGATCCAACCATCCTCTGAGATAGATATGCATGTCTGTTCGGACTTTGGATATGCTGTCAACAATTCACAAATAGAGCCATAGAACTGATGCATCAAAGCAGAGAGAAAATCAAGCAAAGGTTCACCTGATACATTTTAGGCTGCGTAAAGGAGGGCTCATCTATCTCATTATGGCCAAATCTCCGGTAGCATACCAGATCCACCACCACATCAGCATGGAATGTCTGCCGCCACTCTGCTGCAAGTTCACAAGCATGAACCACTGCTTCCACATCATCACCGTTTACATGAAAAATCGGTGCATTTAAAGCTTTAGCAACATCTGTACAATACTGCGACGACCTTCCTGATTTTGGCTCAGTTGTGAAAGCAACCTGATTATTAACAACTATGTGAATTGTTCCACCAGTTGAGTAGTTAGGGAGGGCACTTAGATGGAGGGTCTCATAAACAACACCCTGCCCAGCAAAGCTTCCATCGCCATGGATCAACACCCCCGTGTTCCTTGTCCTATCAGTATCATTAGAATAGAATTGCTTTGCCCGTGTTTTTCCTGTAACAACTGGATCGACAGCTTCCAAATGACTCGGATTTGCGACTAAGGAAAGATGGATTCTCTTTCCACCTCTTGTGGGCCTATCATATGAAGTACCCAAATGATACTTCACATCACCAGTTCCAGTGTACAAACCCACCTCCCCTTCCACTGGCTTCGTTCCGCCACTGAACTCGCTAAAAATCTGACGCAATGGCTTCCGGACGACATTCCCCAGAACATTTAGCCTCCCTCTATGAGGCATTCCAATAACAATGCTCTCCACCCCTCTGTCCGCCGCTCGATCGAACATCTCCTTCATGCCCGGGATCAGCGTCTCCGCACCTTCAAGACCAAACCTTTTTGCAGCCGTCCATTTTGTGGCCAAGAAGTTCTCAAACATCGTGCTCCAAATAAGCCGATCGAGGATCACTTCACGCCGCTCTCTGCTATACTCATGGGGTTTCCCTGTCTCAATCTTGTCCCTCAACCAATTGCACTTCTCCCTATCAGGGATATGCATACACTCATATCCAATTGTCCCACAATAAGCAATCTCAAGCTTGTTTAAAATCTCCCGAAGGGTTTGAACTGGGCGATTTTCCGATAAGAAACCCGACATCCCCCACGCTCCGAGGAAGAACTCTCTGTCCAAATCAGCCTCCGTAAACCCATAATAACTCAACTCGAGATCTTCAGGTATTTCCCGACCTTCCAACCCTAAAGGATCTAACTTGGCCTTCATATGACCATTGACTTGGTAGGCTCTGACCAGGAGAAGCAACTTCATGCTCTCTTGGATAGTTTGGCCGGATATTCCCGGCGAAGTGGAGGCTTGCCCCACAAAATTCCTGAAGAAATTGTCCCAGGATTCGTCGACGCTGTTGGGGTCTTCTTCCCAAGCCCTTTGCAGCTCCTCCAAGTAGACGCTGCTGGTGCCATCAAGGAAGCTATCCGATAGCCTCGACAATGGTACGGCGCGAGGAACCGGGGACGTCGACTCGGGCTTGTACCGCAAAGCCGAGGAGTGGATTCCACGGGTTCTTGCGACATGTCCAGGTGCTCGAACTAGGTTTCTTCTCAGGGCGAGACGAGCAACGCTCGATGCGGCACGAAACCAAGACATTTCGGCAAACTGTAATAGCTGAGATCGAAGAGATTAAAAGGACGATACCTTCGACAGATTTGAGAATGAATTTGAGAGCGTAGAGACGGCGATCGTACCTGAGAGAAGCACTAGTCGAGAACGGAAGGTGAACTCTCCGGAAGCGGTGCCGCCTCTTTTCGATCTTTTCCCTCCATTTTAAAGCTTCAACGGTTCTCTATTCCGGGAGATTTCTAACAAGCGCCCAGAATTTTCTAATATACACGCCATTTTCTCTTGATTGCTGGCTATTCATGGGACAGCTGTGCTTCTCTATATCTAGATAAATAAAAGGATGGAATATATCAACAGAGGTGACTCAGCTTAACATGAGCGGGTGAATTGGGACACGTAGCAGCAGAATTGCGAAACGGGTCAAGTCGAGGGTGTTCCTTTTGGTTGTGCGGGCTGAACTAATTGGGCTGGCCTTTTCTAATTCCTTTGTGTCAAATAATGCTCATCGGAGGTTAATTAAGAACATTATTTGGTGAATTGGGCATTTGAATTGAGTTCTTTGTTTTGAGTTTAACGACTATTTCTGAACTTATTTAGGAACTCCCTAAACTAATTCAGTAACTAAATATTGTTTTATATCTAATTAAGTTTACTCTTCAAAAAATTAAGATAATAAAATAAGATTAACTAATCGAATTTAGGGCTTTTATTCTAACGTATAATGGTTAGATTGGGTAGTACAATGATCAAAGTGTGTTATTAATAAATGTTTTACAATTCGCTCTTAGTCGTTTGTTCTTAATAGTCATCTAACATCAATTTTTATGCTTTAGTAAGACAATTTGGAGCTTTCGACCCGATTCAAGTTATGTCCAAGCTCGACCCAGTCTATTAGATCCGGTCAGACCAGACACATATGAGTGCAACCGGATTTGATACTCAATCCACTGGCACGTGGACTGCACACTTTGTGGCCACGCCAGTTGACCACTTGCTTCTTTTTTATTTTGTTTCTCCTCATATCACTGTCTAAATTGACTCTTCGTTTTCTAGTTGCATGGGCCTCATCCGCCACTAATTTATAATATATAGTATTCGTGTCATTGAGGCCATAAAAATTATTCGTTTCTTCAAAGGATAAGAAAATGCCATGAATATACTCTGCATCTTTCACATAGTGATAGGAGCTTAAAATCATAATAGGGGTGTTGATATTAGAAAAGTGATCATTTTCTTCTTCCTTTTCTATTACAGTCCGTGCACGACAAGTCCCCATTCAACTCTGTTTTTATTACTATGAAAATTGATTACTGACCAATTCTTTGGTGCGACCTGGCACCTACGAAGAATGAGATTTACTGTTAAAGTAATGTGCCAAACGCAACTAACACATGCAATAACTTGTTCTTGAAACGACCAACTCAAGGAGTTGACCAAGTTAAGAAGAGCTGGAGCCAAAGTTGGATTAGATTAAAGATCCCTAAGAATATTTAAGAATCTATTAACAAGAACTTTCTTAATCTCTATTGTTTATCTTTTTTTTAATCATAAGTCCAACTCTTGTGTGAATCCATTATAATTAAAAATAATGCAAAATTCCAGGTCACACTGATTGCTTCCTGGCAACCGACGCTCCACCGTCAACCAAATGGTCGCGATGATCCTCAGGAGCACGACAAACACGTAGCCTTTGTTGATTTGTTGATGTTAGTTATCTTGTCGGATCTGGATCCCGTAAGTCTTTAACCAGCTCCGCAGGAGCACCACAACAAATAGGTCACGTGCTGGCTTGGCTGGCCAGTGGCCACTGCACCGCGCCGAGGACTTCCCCCCTTTCTCTGCGGAGAATAATAACGCACTCCAGCTTTTTATGCGAAGGCGTGGCTTCCACGCCATCCCTCATCCTTTACCGATTCTCACATCATATGCGTAAACAGACGCACCTCCACCGCCAGATCTGCAACCAACGATTGAGATCCAATCGAACGGTAAAAAAGCGCATTCAGTTTCTACGGGGACCCCAGTTCAGTGAGCAATGGGGGCATGCCACGAGTCACACAGCTGGAATCGCGAATGTTCCGTTTCCGATACCGTGGAATCGTTTCGGGTCCGATGCCATCCACCTCCTCGGATGCCGACGCACTTCTCTTTTTTTTACTTTAAATGGGAGGTCGGGGGAGAGAAGCGGGAATCGGACTCTCCTTCTTCTCTCTATTCTTATAAGTCTTCGGTGTAGGGTTTCTCGCTCTCACTGGCTTCAGAATCTGAGGAAGTTTGTGAATCCTTTGAGGTGCGTTTATTAAGTTGTAGATCTGCGTTTGAGCTGCGATTCAATGTATTTTGCGTTGGTTTTGGGGATGTAGAGCATTTTTTTAGACGTTTAATTTGTTTCTTTTTAATCTGATTTTTAGGATGTATTTTAGTTGATTTTAGCTATATTACGACGTTATTTTTGATCTGATCTTACGTTCCGTAGTAATCTGTGGTAGAAGCTTGAAGCAAATTAATGTCAGTCTGCGGTTGGATCTAGTAATATAAATCTATAGAACTTCTGTTGAAGCTTTTGTATTGTTGCTCTTTGATTCAGGGGATCCACCTCATTTCCAGGGATCTACTGGAAGTCTGGAACTTGCGCTAATATTTAGATTTGCTTTACCGTTTCAAGATCGACACTGATTTCTTAAAGCTTGATGTATGAATATCGTAGATATTTCTTTCAACAAGGTTGCCGTGCTTGATATAAATAACCGCTTGATGTTTGGATCTATTTGTTTTGGATTAATGCTTGGACTTCTTGGTTATTGTTCAAATAATTCGCAGTTTAACTGGCCATTCATCAAATATGGGTTATCTATGAAGATGTCTTCACAAGCTCATGTAGCCATATGTTATAGATAGAGTCAATACTAATTTAGCCAACTCTATTCTCGTTCATTTTATTCAAACAAAGGCGTGGGAATTTACAAAATATAAGTTGAAAATGGAAGTACTCTAGATCCTTTGACTCAATCAGTTGATATTGACAAGTTGTATTACTTCATTGCTAGATGTTTTGTTTTCTTAACAAACTTGTCAGATGCATGATAAGTCCAGAAGTCCTACATTATGATAAGTGATGTCATCTTCAAGGTTAGTTTAGGGACATTTATAAAGCAGCACAAGATGTAAAATTGTTTAGGACTCAATTGCATTGACTTATGACATGATAGAGAGGTTATAGTTATATTTACTAACCAATTGAGATACAATTTGGGTCCAATGTTTCTATATGGTATGGTTTACATTATTCAGATGCAATTGAAGAGTGAAGGCCCTAAGGAAATTTGCATGGGTCCCTAGAAGCAGTTGAGGAAGGGTCTTTCTTAGTGTATAAAGGACAACTTGGGATACAGACTCTGTGGAAAACAGATAGTAATTCTTGTATTGGGAGGGAACATGCACGTTGATTTTTCTGGTGCACGTGTAGCTTGGCATTTTTGGTTCTACATGCTCAGCATTTTGTTAATATTGGGCCATCACTGAGACATTATACGCCCCTCTTAAATGTAACCAACTGCTAGGTACTCGATATCAGGATTGTGCACCGGTCTGTTGTTTCTTTGTTCTTATTTAACTTCTTAACTTTTAATTCCATTGTTCATTGCTTTTTTTATCTCTTCATCTGCTCCACATTTCTAATGCCTCGGTTATAACTCTGATTCTCCTGGTTATAGATATATTCCTTTTTCTCCCTGAGTTTTGTATCTATAGACAAGGCTTACCTATTTCACTTATGTTGGTGTAACGCTATCAATGTGGCAGAGATTGTTTTTCTATGATCTGTCCATGAGTTAATGACTTTGGAAGTTTAATATGTTTGACAGCTTGACTCTATGGCTCCACCTCTGGAAGTATCAAACAAGTCTTCAGACTCACATCCAGCACATCCTCCTCTCAATGAAAGAATACTTTCATCCATGTCCAGGAGGTCTGTTGCAGCACACCCTTGGCATGATCTTGAGATAGGTACTTGATCTTTCATTCAACTTCCTTCGGAGTTTATATCATTCATTGCACATATATTTTTCTCATTTGAGTCATCTGAATTTCTACTTTTTTTTGCAGGTCCTGGTGCTCCCACTATATTTAACTGTGTAAGCATACTCTACTCTATTTAAAAGTGAAAAATATGATCCTGATGCAAAATGATAATATAAGTTAGCGACTTGTGTGATTCACCATCATAATAACTATTTTAATGGACTGCAATGTGCTCTTAATATAAACCCTAGATCTAGCTGCCATTATTTATTCTCTAATTTTTATAATTAACTCCAACATTTTGGCTCTTTAGTTGCATCTGTCCTTTTTTACAGTACCAAAAAACTTGTATAATTGGATATCTAGATGGTTGAATATACCTGATGAAAGATTGGATGATTCTACAGGTGGTGGAAATAGGAAAGGGTAGTAAAGTGAAATATGAGCTAGACAAGAAAACTGGGTTGATAAAGGTAACTTCAATCTTTGTACTGTTGCTACAGCTCTTCATTTTTACCCATTTATCCTTAATGCGATGCTTCTTTTCTATATTCAGGTAGACCGTGTCCTCTACTCATCCGTAGTGTATCCCCACAATTATGGATTCATCCCACGTACTCTATGTGAAGATAACGATCCTCTCGACGTGTTGGTCATCATGCAGGTATATGCATTTTACATTTTAATTTTACAGGCTACAGCATGAATATAATGTACATGTGCTTTGTAGTATGAGTAATGTTTGGGAAATTTTGTAGAATGGGAGCTTACGATAATTTGGTGATAGGAAAAGATATCAATAATCTTTTCCACTTGGCTTCCCACTCGTTTCCTTATCAATATTTCTTTTTCAGTTTCTATATCAATTTGGAGCCTCTAAAACAGTTCTAACCGATGTTGATTCAACAGGAACCAGTTCTACCAGGATGTTTCCTACGAGCAAAAGCCATAGGTCTGATGCCTATGATTGACCAGGTCTACATTTTTATCACTGTACTATGTTAATTTACTAGGTTCTTCATGAAGTTGGTATTAGTTATTTCAATGTCATTTATATTCTGTCATGTGTTGGGAGAAGTTGCATATGCCATTTATTTTGTTGATTACAGGGAGAGGCAGATGACAAGATTATTGCTGTTTGTGCGGATGATCCTGAATACAAACATTACAATGACATCAAGGAGCTTCCACCTCATCGCTTGGCAGAAATCAGACGCTTCTTTGAAGACTGTATCCTCATTTTTCAGCTTTATGTTGGATTTATACTGTGCTCTTTATCAGCTTTACGTATGGTTAAAAACTTAAAATCCGGTGTGAATTGTTAGTAATAATGTCTATGAAGTCTCATGACTTCTACCTGCCTATAACTCTCTAAGCTTACAAAGTTTTTAGTTAGTTTCCTTTGCTTCAAAATAGTCTGGCACAGCTTAAACTGGTGCTAAGAGTACATAGTCCATAATTATGCTAGTAAATGTTTTTGTTATCTGTAAAGTATTTACTGTTACTGTGTTCACAAGTTTTCTTTACATCCCAAATCAGATAAGAAAAATGAAAACAAGGAAGTTGCCGTGAATGACTTCTTGCCTGCAACTGCTGCTTTTGAAGCAATAAATCACTCCATGTAAGTAACTTGCTTAACTGAGTTTCCCGTCATCATCGAGTTTAACTTGCAAAATTTATGCATATGTAGTACCGAGCATAGAAACCTGATATATTCCTGAACAAGTCATGGGCAAAATGTGGTCAGCACTGGGAAGTGTTGCTTCCTGTAGATAGATTAGGGATCTTTATGCTTGTGTATGCATATATTGATTACCTTTTCATGTAGTTAACCTTTCTTGTTTTGATCATTGTAGGGATCTTTATGCTACTTACATAGTGGAGAACCTGAGGAGGTAGGATTATTCCAAGGATTTTGGGTTCTGTTGTTGTTGAAGAACCTCTGTGATGCTACGACGAGAAGCTGCGTTTATACACGGCAGATGCGCCAATTACCTTAGCATCGTATATACTATTACCGCTAGCTTTTGTTACTATTGTGAGTCGAGTGAGGTTTAATACCTTGTAAGAAATCAAACGAGTGACTTTTTACTTCAAAAGCCATGAAAACATTTTTTAATTAACAGTTTCTACAGGGATGTTCTTTATATATTTAATATGATGGATTTGAACATGAAGGTTCATTTATCTACTTATCCGGTCACAGATTATATTAGGCACTGCTGACTATTTTATTTCTCAACGCATTCCTAACTAGTCTATTCTATCATACATTACCTCACCTCCTAGAAAATTTTTGTAACACTAGATATTCGAAAGAGAACTTGCCGTGTGCCCATGAGGCCATTACCATTGAATTCAATCAATCTCATACACTTTCAAATAATTGGGTGTCGCTGAGATGAGCCATGGTTTATAGCGACCAATTTGAGCAAACGCTTAATCCAACTATAAAAAGTACTACACGCATAAGAAACCATCTCAGTACTCATCATGACCGTCCAAAGTAATATTCACCGCCTTTAATCCAACAGTTGAAAAGACACCACCTCACCGATCTGAGCCAAACATAATCCACCAATCCTCTTCCTCCCTTCCCCCTATATGACCGCTTCCATCCATCCCTGATCCCTACCTTCCAATAAGCAAGTCGCGATTCCGTCTATTTTTAGTTCTCGTTCCTCCTCTCTTCTAACCCCATCCTCCCTCGATCCCGAATTCCATGGCGCCCAAGGCCGAGAAGAAGCCGGCGGAGAAGAAGCCTGCCGCCGAGAAGCCCACAGAGGAGAAGGAGAAGAAGACGACGGTTGCCGAGAAAGCCCCCGCAGAGAAGAAACCCAAGGCGGGGAAGCGCCTCCCGACCAAAGAGGGTGCCGCCGCTGGCGACAAGAAGAAGAAGAAGAAGGCCAAGAAGGGGAGTGAGACCTATAAGATCTACATCTTTAAGGTCTTGAAGCAAGTTCACCCAGACATCGGTATCTCGAGCAAGGCCATGGGAATCATGAACTCCTTCATCAACGACATCTTCGAGAAGTTGGCCCAAGAGGCTTCTCGTCTCGCGAGGTATAATAAGAAGCCGACCATAACTTCCCGCGAGATCCAGACCTCGGTCCGACTCGTTCTTCCTGGCGAGCTCGCGAAGCACGCCGTCTCTGAGGGCACCAAGGCGGTGACCAAGTTTACTAGCTCTTAGGTTTTCCGATCTGCTAGGGTTTCCATAGGGTTTCGTGCCGTTCTTCTCGTTCTGATGGTTTTCTTTGTTCTTGTATTTGTATAAATTGGAAAAGGCGATGGATCTTAGTATTATAGTTGCATGTCTTGAAGCTTTTGTTGGATATAATTGACGATATATGATTCCGTTCTACGCTTTGAATCATTCCACATGTTTTACTTATCATCGTCTCCGGAAGTTTGTTGTTCCTCCTCTTTTGGTCCAGCGGCCTAGGGTTTCGAAGGTGATGAATACTATCTCTCTCTCCATCCATTGACAAGCTTCAAAATTGCTTTTATTTTGGCTGGAAATTTATTCTGGTTGGCTTGGTATGTTAAATGGTTACATTTGCGGTAGTTTCTGATCCCAATGAAGACAGTGATTGAGTTGTTGACATTGGTTTTTAGGGCTGTCATTTTGTATCACGGTCGAGGATTTCTGGTAGGCGTTAGTGTGATGTGAACACAATGGAACTGTGTTTCTTAGTGTTGAATTGCTTTTCTTTAGATTCTTCAGGTTCTTTTCTTATTGTTCAGCGCATTCTTCCTTCTAGTTGAGTTGCATGCAACCTTAATAGTATCGTCGCTTCTTGTTGTTTTAGAATTTTGGTCCTTGCTTGTTAAATTAACATATAAGCTTGATCGCTTTGTATTACTTGTACGCTTGGTTAGTAAAAGATCTCAGGTTATGCTCTGGAGCAGAAGGCAATGAATGTCACAAATGGAAGGGAATGTGTGTGGCATGCATTCTCTTTGATTTTTCTAATAACTCTTTTTATGTATATATTCATGAATTGAAAGTTGAAACCACAGTAAAAGAACTGGCATCTTGAATTGATTCCAAACATTTTTAAGTTGTACCTTTTGTTTGAGACATTTAATTATCTCGTATTATATGTGATGTTATGCAATTCAACAGACAGTTGGGCGAAGAAAGGATATTTGTGAATTGAGTCAAATGTTTGGGTATGCCAGGCCCCAAGTTAATATGAAATTATGTGTACATCAAACCTTTGATGATCTTTACTCTTAGTGATTTTGCATATTATCTTTTATATGCACCCATCAAGGTGTTGTGCTTTGTATCCCTGTTTTGCATTGCTTATGTCTACCTTTGGAGGTGATGCTGCATGGAGTTATTGAGTAGGTAAACGGTGGGTCAAAGTCATCATATGATGTTCTGAGGAATAAATAATTTTTTTAAAGGATCTGATAAGGTTTGTTCTTTGTCTGGTTTTAATTTCTAATATCATATGTAATTTTTCTCCTTGTATCACAGACTTGTAGATTTGTATCCATTTGGTCTAGCTGCACATTGCAAACCTCATTATTCTTGCTGTTCTTTTTGAAAAATGCATACAACTTATCAACTGTTGTAAAGTAGATTTTGTATATATGAAGTATCGGTTTCAAGATAAAAGACGATATGAAAAAAACAGTCCGTATTGATTGGTCTGTTTCGGGCCAAATCTTCAATCTGCTACTTTCGGAAGTTGTCATATGATTTTTATGCTGCCATTTTTTTAATCCCTATAGATTTCTGGGCGGGAATGGTGAACAATTTCTTATAAACACCTGGGCCTCTAATATTTATTAGCAGCGTATGCTATATCAGCACATTTTTGTTCATAAATATTTTATCATGCACCTTTTTGTACGTCTTGCAACGAAGAGCTGGACATCAGTTCTCTAGCTAACCATCTGGCTTGGTGAACTCAATAGTGATGGGGCCTAACGTTTTGTAGACAAGAGTCAGCTATTTGAGCATTAAATGATTGCATAGCAACTGGTGAACCAAAAAATTGCTTAAGTTCTATATTTTATTATTAGATCTCTTGAAAATGTTTGTTAGAATCTAATTTATCTTTCTGATCTCAAATATTTCCTTGACCTTTGTTGAGTATTTCTTTTGATGTTTTGGAAAACCTTGAAGTATTTATCCGTGATGTGTACTAATAGTAAAGACAGGTTTCTTTTTTTTTTTTTTGTTCTCTATATACAAGCTATAGAAGTTTGAAATCACCCACTCGCTTGCATTTCTTCCTATTGGTTTTTGCTTTTAAATTTCATGGGATTTCACCTATTATTTGGTTCGTGCACCCGAGTTCATTTGTTCGTTATCATGTGGTCTGGCAGGATGCCATCAGAGGGTATTTTGGTGTTTATTTTTATTCTCTTTTATAATGCATGCGGTTATTGAGTGCATGAGGTATGAACTCTGTTCATAGTTAATTTAGTCCGATGGAATAGATTCCATGTTCATCTATTGATGCTTTTGTTAATTTACAATCTGAATTTGTTGATGATGTTTCCGCAAATCAACAAGTATGATCGCTTCCTGTACACATGATAATTTCCAAGTATTTTTTGCCTTCAGCTTTTTAATTTTTGTTCTGCATCTGATATTTGCTGTATGTTGAAATATATTGCCTATAATCAGGAAAGGTATACAGAGTTTATTGGAGTCGATTGGGTTCATTCAATTCATTCAGAGGGGTTGCAACTGATCTATATTTAACAAATATAAAGGATAGAAGGTTTGTTAAATTCATTAAATCTTACGTCCATAATCGAAACCTAGTACAGTGGTATAGATGATGTCAACCCAATACCGGGATTAATCACATCAACCTTGTGCTTAGGTAATTAAATCAGGGAACAAAAAATAACGAGAAACACCTCACTGGGCGATAGTTCATTTCTCTCTCTCTCAAAATCGTTTATCTGCGTGAAAACTACTTTTCATCCTTTGTGGGCATATTGTATGCGAATATTCCTTCCATCGAGGGGCTGAAACAAATAGGAAAAAGCCTGAACTCAATGTGTAACAACAAGGTGATGAAACACGTAGAGACGTTCAGATAGATATCTATTTCACCTGACCATCCATCCTTTGCAGTGCAGCTGTAGCCTCACTTTCCATGAAAAATTGGACGAAGCCATATCCTTTGGACTTGCCAGTAGTTGGATCACATATTACTCTGACTGTCACATGATTCATATAAATAGACATCAGTAGTCATGACAGGATCATACTTACAAGGTAAAGCGGGAACCTACCTTTTATAATTTCACCATGCTGGGAGAAGGCATCCATCAGAGCAGCTTCATTTGTGTCATAAGAAAGGCCTGCGTCCCAGTAAGGCACGACTGTTACCCTCCGTTTCAACATTTACTTAAAAGAGTACACCAATCAAACAGATTGCGGGCAAGAAAGACGACTGACATAACCAACAAACCTACACCTCCCTCAAGACACCAAAATTATTTTTCAATCCGACCCATTCCTCGCACTACTGAGGTAAGAATACGTAAAATCTTGAGAGATTAGTGACATTTTCCAAAAGAAACCCGGGAATATTACAGATCGTGGAGTACCAAGATCACTGGAAGAAGTACAAGAGTGATATCGTATATAGAGAACTGAGAAGGTCATAGTTTGATACTTCTTACCTCCCACAAACAATCTACTGCAAGCCTTCCGAGCAGACATCCTCCTCGCCGACGCCGAGGCAGCAGTAACCAGCGAGAGCTCCACAGCCTTCCTATTCCACATGAACATGCTTCATACCTTAGATCCCAACCGCAACCTTTTTAAACCTCATATTGCCTGAAATACCCCTACCAAAACTCTAATTCGGGTAGAGACGAGCCTGGATCCGACCCGTTTACTCCCAAATCAGTCGCCTCGCCGACGCGGCTACGCCTTCCTTTTATACTCGTGTAAGCTGGTTCTAGGGCTTTAGATTCTTCCTATTCTCCTGCTTCAGTCGTCAATGGCGCTCAATTCCTCCCTTCCGCTCCGCCGCCTTCTTAGGGCGTCTTCCTCCTCGGCGACGCAATGGATATGGCCCTTCTCCCCCAGTCGCCAGAGCTCATCCTTCCTCTCGGACGACGATAGCATCAAGAACCTTCCTCCCCTAACCACGCCGAAGCTCTTCGTCAGTGGTCAGATTTAGGATCTCCTTATTCCCAGTTATCTTACCAAGTTATTTCCTTTGCTTTGTATTTTTGTTACGACGCATTCAATTCCTTCGCTATTTTCAAATACTTAGTGTTTCTACAATAAATTTCCACGTTAACTAAATGATTGGAAAAAATGTATCTTGATATTCAATCGATGGGCATAGTTCCTTGTAATAGCCGGGGGAGATGTATACTTTCTAATTTCTTACATGATCAAATAAAAAGTTTAAGAACTGATAGCTTTGCAGCTGCTGTAGTTTGTGGGATTTACTTAAGGAAGGA
The DNA here is from genome assembly GCF_019914945.1 of Typha latifolia. NCBI lineage: Eukaryota > Viridiplantae > Streptophyta > Magnoliopsida > Poales > Typhaceae > Typha > Typha latifolia. Next base: position 615,263 of record NC_133087.1, on the reverse strand, counting down.
CACTAGCTCTTGTCACATTATTGGCTTGCAAAAATGACGCATTGCACTGAATTGGATATCAACACCTCTTTACATGCTTTTTAATCCTAACTTTTACTATCGCTCATACCACCGATGTGCAATTTTAAGGATCAGAAACTTTTAAAAGTTCTCTGATTCCTTAATATCAAAAAGAGGTAGGCCTTAATTTCTGACATTAACTAGTGCCATTCAGACAAAACTTGAAGGGTTATAGGTTTCTAAAAAATTATCGTGTAACGAGTATGTACTTAAATGGGAGAGAGTATTTTGGGGGGACACCATGTAACATAAAGTACACTCAAATCCACATACAAAATGAATTTTTTTTTTTTTTTTTTGGGTCTTTCTACTGCTTGAAACTGCAAACAGCATGAGAATTGTTTTTACTCTCTTTGCTCCCTTATCTATAATATGATTATTTTTGCATCGAAGGATGCATAGCAGTTCCCTTTTAGTCCTTTTATTAGTTGATGCTATATAGTTGCTTCAGCTTCATCTGACTGATGTGATTTGGTATTTTACTCTGAATTCTGAAAGCAAAGTTGGTAATCTACATATATTTCTACATCGCCAGGACAGCATTAACAGCATGAGAATTGTGGTTCCTTTTAAGGCTTCCTGGAAGTTCAAACTATGATTAGAAAGAAGAAATTATTCAAGTTTTAATCACTCATTCCATGGAATGCAGGACTTTCAAGGTTAACAACAGATGAAAAGCTAAAAGATGCATTTGCTTCTTATGGCCAACTTCTCGAAGGTACATGAACTTTTCTCGGCTATGAACTTATTTAGCGATGAACATTTTTGCTTTAAAGTAATGTTATATACTTGTTTGGTGCAGCGAAAGTTATAACTGATAGAGCCTCTGGGAGATCCAAGGGATTTGGTTTCGTGAGATATACGACTATCGAAGAAGCTGAAAAGGCACGGCAGGGGATGAACGCAAAGTTTCTGGATGGTTGGGTTATCTTTGTCGATCCTGCTAAAGCAAGAGAGTCAAAACCACCGCCACCACCTGAACCGGAATCATCGGAAGCTGGCTTCAGGACAAACAAAACAATTGGTTGGTGTGGATAATTATGCAGGAATCAATGCACACTCAATTGTTGCAATATATTGGGAGATTATTGAATATTGAATCATTGGTGAAAGAAACTGGATAATGGGACATCTGAGTTGCTGATTGAGATAAATGGAACTGTCAATTACCTTTTACTTTTGAGATTAGCTTATACGGATTGCAACAGTCAATTTGTGGCTATCACGTTGCAGGAACTATACGCTTATCTAGTAATTTTAGAGGTTAAACTGTCAGATGCAGCTATACAGTATTTAAAGAGAATTGTTTTTCACTTCCTTTCCGGTTTAACTTTTTTCAATCATACATTGCAACGTACAGTTTTTACAAACATTTTATTTCATTATTTAAAGATGCAAAAATAGTGTTTTCCAATATGTGATACTATTTATTTATACATCTGATAATTCACAATAAAATAAGATACAACCGTCTGTAACCATATGGTTTCAGAAGATCATCATAACTCCTACTCTGCTATACTCTGCAGAGAAAGTTCGATATCGCAACAATTGAATAATTATCTGTGAATTCCTTTTTGTTATGGAGGATTAGTTTACAGGAGAAGGTGACCTGTGACTAGGTGGGAGAGAAAGAGAGACAATTATCCTAACCATTACAATAGTCGTGCAAACTTGATATGACAACCAACACTGTTTCTTCCAGGGGGGAAAAAAAAGCTAACTCTGCGAAGCACCAAAATACAAAATGTAGAGTTAATTTTAAAGATTCAAATCCTCCCCTAAATGAGCCACACTAAGACCTTTCGACATCTATTTATGAAAATTATCCTAATCATTACAATAGTCGACAGTACCTCGTCAAGAAGCAGGCTAGTTGGTTGTGCAAAATTAATTGCACTGGAAAGCATATTATCCCCATTTTATATAGTAATTTATATATAATTAATAAACTAACACCTGAGATTATCAAGTAACGGGATAATCTAAGACTGCAAGCAAAAGCAAGTATATAGAGCAGAGAAATAGAGGAACTGGAAGCAAGTCCAGGTAACAAAGAGTCGCAAACTGATTCTACTTGTATTTTCTAAAACAAACTGAGTCCACTTATCGCCTATTACTCCCAGCCTTTGTTGCTGATATAATAATTGTGCCTTATTACTACAAAACCAAGAGGGAAGAAAAGAAAAAGGTTTGGAAGCAGGAGCAGACCATGCAGCAGAGGAAAACAATAAAAAAAAGGTCCAAATTTATGTCCCCGGTATCTTGCGCCAGTATAATTACATGAGTTTGTGAACATAACAAAGAAATTCATGTTTGCAGGTGAATGAAGATAACATAACCGAGCATTCATTCCAATGCCATCAAAGAAGACTCTTGGCTAGATCCTTAAACTATTACATTCATTAGTTTGTAACAGGCTACAAGTACATACTGGTTGCACATAAGTTCCAGAAAATAATAAATCATCATAAAGGAGTAAAGGACTTAATAACCTGGACGACAGACACTACATCAACTAAATCCAACATCACATGGACTATAAACATACATAAAAGCAACCAAAATGCAGAGAGAATACCTCCAATGCACAAGCAATTAAGAGTACTCAGTTGGCACGGCCTCTAATAACATCCAGGCCCATCTCAGTAGGATCAGTTGCTTGCAACTCCACCTGGATACCATCCAACTCTCTCTTGAACCTATCCTTTGAGCTTGCATAAAGCATCTTACTTCTGACTCTCGAGGTGTCAGGTGACCTGGACATCACCATAGGGCAAGAAAAGGAGAGAAAATTGTCTGTAATCTGCGAGTTATTTCAGAGGTTTCGAGGATAAACTCAAAAGGGGAAGAGGAATACCATGCAATGAAGAAGATCTTGCTCTTCTGGCAGTTCTCTTCAGTCACAAAATCAAAGTCATATATTGCATATCTGCATTCATTGGCGGGGAGGCTTGCAGAAAAATCCTCATAACCCAAAGTTGGCTCACCGAGCTTCTCCACAACAACCTGCTTCAGTTTTTCGTCAATCTTGTAGACTATAAAGCGGTAAGTCCTCTTTGCCTTCAATTCCAAAAATTTCAATTTGCATTCATCGTTTACAGCCATCCCAGAAGCTGCATTGGCCTGTGACGCAAAAAAAGAGTACAAAAGAAGAAGTTCCGACAGCATCCCTATGAGATAATTCTGACATCTAAGAGAAGCCCAGACCGGACCTCGATCAGTATGATTTCAAAAGGACCAAAGTTTTACATATAACTCAAATAATAAACACATTAAAGGATACAAACATAAAGATAGATTGAAAAGTACAAGAATGATATCCACAAGTCTATACCTATAAACGCAACAGCAAATTATTACGAACTAATGAAGACAAATTTGTCGGTTAATTCATTTTATTAAAAAAAATACCGAACTAAACTACAAAAATATCTCCTTAAATGAATCTATCTCCAGCGTCAGAATTATCTTCTTAGGATTGCACAAATTCTTCAAACAACCAAAATAATAATCGGATCGGATCTCTCCATAATCCCCCCCCAAAAGAGACATCAATCAAGGCAATTCCTCATATTTAAAGCGCACGGATTTAATAGAATCAGCGGAGCAAAGCAGTCTACAACAGATCGATCATCTAAATTTGAAGAAAGCAGTGCAGGGATCACAAACCCTAGCAAACAATAAATAGAAAAGTTACCATTCTTGCAAAGTGGAGTAGTAGTCGAGGAGTAAAGCAACGAGATCGGCGGGGAAAATCTAAGGCTGGTCGACGCTCCGAGATCAAAGGCTCGAAGAGAGCAACTGCGATTTGAGATCGAAATCGAAATCGAAATCAGGCGGTGCCCTCTTCGATCGGTGGTGGTGGTGATTTGGGAGGGAGGGTGTGGTGGTTCCTTTTATATATTCTTTGACGGCTAGTCATTTTTGTGGGGCCCACTGTAAAGTCGATCCAATCATCAAGCGCCACGTTTGATTTGGCAAGTAAAAGATAAAAATAAAAATAAAAATAAAATAGTCTCCTCTTAATACTAGGATTAATTGTATCTAGATTCTGGACTCAAAAACATATGCCTATTTTTATATTTAGACCATTCAATTACTTTTTAACACATTTTGGTCCTCCAAAGCCTCACTCATCTTTTGTGTGACTCTCTTCCTTCTCTTTCGGTGTATTAAGCTATATGGCCGTTAAAAAAACAAAGAAAAAAAAAAACTTTATCTTTTGAGTAGATAAAAAAAAAAACGTCAAATGATAATTCTCAGTAGGTGTATAATAAACTTTGATCATGTATGAAATGGCATCAAAGTTGATAAATAAGAACACAAATGCAAGTGGAGATGGATCATTAGATGCTTCTCCGTACAAATATGCACATGCATTAATTTTGGCAAAGCTCATCAGGAAAACACCAGCAAATCGTTGGCCCACCATTACCATGCGTTGAAAGTTTTGAAGAGCATTTCTTTTCTTAAAAGTAGAGGTTGGCATTTGCAGTGGATTAGGAAGTGGCCTGAAAGATCTTAATGCAAAGCAAAGGAACCAGGAATAAATCCATTCAAAATAAAGGCCGGCGAATGCTAGCTGTTAGCTAAGTTAGTGCAGGTCATAATCACTTCAAGTCTTAAGCTAAAGCCATTCCTGAGCTTTAGCTATCACAGCCTGGACAATGAGTTGCTACAAAAGGGACAACTCATCAGAAGAGCTCAATCCTGAGCCAATTTGATTGCAAAGATGTCCATCCAGTATGCATGCATCTCTTGAATCACTTGAAACTGACATGTGAGGAAGAAGCTTTCTGCTTCTCAGAGGTAATCTTATGAACCTACAAAAAAAAGAAGAAGAAGATTATTGTCTTTTAGATTTGTAATCACAACTCACGGTTATAGAGCATAATTGAGGATTAAGTGCATATTGCAATGTAAAAATATTGTGGGCTGTCTTTTCGATAGACAAAGTCTGTGTGGCGCTTAATTTCTTAATTAGGAAGTTAGGTTAGCCATTTTGTTTCACAACTGCAACTTTCTAAATGATAAACGAGAAAGCAAACAATAGAGAATGATACTCAATTGACATAAGAAACACAACTATTATATTGATCAACTGCAAAGTACATACTAATACTAACAACCGTAGAATAGAATGAAAGAGTAGAGACTTTTCTAGAGACACGGTCCGCGTGGCACTTAACTTCTAGATTGGAAAGTTTAATTAGCTATTGATCAAATGTAAAGAACATACTCATACTAACAACTATGAAAATAAAAGAAAAGAGTGGAGACTTTTCAATAGATATACTTAGCTTCCGGATTGGGAAGTTAGATTAACTGTTTTGTTCTAAATGATAAATGGCAAAATAAACAAGACAAAGTGTACACAATTGACATATGAAACACAACTATTATATTGATCAAAGGCAAAGTGCATACTAATATGAACAACTATGGAAATTTATAAAAGGCAAAGAGCTAGCGGAGTCATCTCGATATAGACAAAGTCCGATTTTGTTTCGCAACTGCAACTTCTTAAACGATAAATAAACGATAAAGCAAATGACACAAGATTAAAAAAAAACAATCTAGATAAGAAACACAACTACATACTAATACCAACAGCTATGGAAAAGAAGAAGAAGAAGAAGAAGAAGAAAAGAGCTACACTAAAAATCAGATAAGAACAAGTACTCGACGTCCTGAAGAACTTCCCCGAATTGATCAGCAGCATCACTGGAGCAACACGAGCTATCGACAGCCTTTTCAATTATCTGACAAACCATTGTCCTATATTCTGGGCTCCTTTTAAAAAAATACATCTGAATGCTTCGGCGGATAAATGTCATTCCCACAGCGTCTACTAACGCAACCGAAGCATCCAGGAGCAGCTTGTAGTCTCGCCGATCGATCGCCCCTCTCCATCCCCACATCCTCCACACAAGCTTTTGTAAATGATCTTCAACCTGCAGTCGACCGAGCGGATCCGTTCGGAGTAGCACCTTCATGAGAGGAAGAGCTCGCTTGAGGCCCTTGAGGCCAGTCGATACGCAGCGGCGTTCGGCCATCACTAAGGCCTCGCCAAAATTATTGACGACCATATAAACATACCACCTTTTGTTTTCAACGGGAGATAGGAGAGAAACGATGGAGCAATGCAGCTGCAAGTAGAGCATGTACTCCTCGCCGCTGTAGTAGTTCATTGCCTGCAAAAGATTAAAATTTAAACACCAACCCTCAAAGGCGGCCAAGCCGTAGGGCGGCACGGCCGCTTCAGCGAGGGCTGCAAGTGCCGCCAGAATATGCGTCTTTGTTTCGATAGTCGTAGGGCCGGCTTCGATGATATCTACGAGGGTCGTAATGTGCGGCCCGACGGCGCATCCCGTCGTGATGGCGATCTGCTCCACCATCCTAAGGCCGGTGCAGCGAACTCGAGGGGCAACCGTACATGTTAAGAAACCTTGCAGAGTCGGGAGGACCTCAGGAATCCCTAACGCGGAAGCCACCACGCCGAACGTCCTCGCTGCGGCGTCTCTCACGTGTTCCGAGGCGTCGTCTGCCTGTGGGGCGACCACCGCGACGATGGCGTCCAAGCCGGCCGATGTAGTGAGTGCGTAAACCATCTCCCTGGCGGCGATGACATAAGGCCATTCCCCCTCCCCCACCTCCCGATCCTCCTCCTTCGTTAGAAGAAGAAGAGGCTGCACGGCTTTAAGAAAAGCTTGGGTGTGGCAATTGCTCAGCGTTTGCTGCAGGGTCTTGAGATTTCTGAGGACGAGTTGGAGATCTATGCGTTTCAGTTCGTGGTGAGTGAGCAGCGCCGTGATCCGATCTAGCAAAGGGACCGGACCCAACGTTTGAGCCTCGTCCAGGAGCCATTGCAAAGAGAATTCCCTTTCTGGGTCTACCCTCGTGCCTGTATCGAATACGAGATCGAGTAAGAGATCATGGAAGTACATGCCCAACCACCCCAGTTCCTGTCTCTCTTCCTCGCTCATCATCTTGTGCTCTCGATAGATCGAAACCCTAGACCTGGGTAGGAGAAGAACGCCGCCTTTGGGCTTTCGAGTTGTACTTATCTCCATGTGGGAACTCATAATATAATTATTTTTCCTCTTTGACCCTTGTCGTTTCCGCATGCTTCTCCCAACCCAACTTGCACTTACGGACTTCTTCTTATTGGGTTTTTGCTTATGCCTGTATTGAATACAAGATCGACTAGGAGATTATCAAAGTAATCTCTCTTCCTCTCTCATCGTTTCCTACTCTCGATCTATTGAAACCCTAGGCCCTGTGTAGGAGATGAACGCCGCCTTTTAGGCTATGGACTGGTATTTATATGTGAAAGTGGGAGCCCGTAATAGAATGCGATCGTCTCTATGAGGAGAGAAGGACACCAGTTAAGTAGTCCACGTCTGCGAGGACTTCTTTCATCTGAGCATCGCCAACCGAGCAACATGCATGCGAGCTAGCTATATATCGACAGTCTCCTCATTTGCTTTTCAATAAGCACGTTACATGAGAGATATATATTGACTATCATGATAGGCGCCATGATGACGAGATCTTCTAAGGCAACAGTACAATTAATCTACGATCGAGCAGCTTATTATATAGTCTCCTTACCCATATATCATGCACAAGACTGCCACAAGGAGCAGTTTTTTATGGTTGAATGAATTGCACGTCTTATTATTCATTATCTATATATCTCCTCACTTTCCTTATCCTGTGGTATTAGGAGTTACTTGTGAGAGTGCATATATATATATTAAAGATATAATGTATATTATTGAACGTATACTTTTAGGTTAACTGGTTATTTAACATTACGAGAGTTCATTACACATGATTTCTGTGTAATGAACTCGCTAAGTAGCACCTATATCCTTGCTTGTGCATGGGAACGGAATGTTGAATCTGGCAAGTGTTCGATGTTAATTTGAAGCACTCTCTTGAGAGAAGTTTGCGAGGGGGTGGTGCTTCCTCCTTGCTGCTTGCTTTGATTTAAAAGCTCGCTTCGCAAGCTGAACACTAATCTCCAACAAGCCCTCGAAGTTTTGGTATATAATTGGGAGGTATATATGAGACAAAGGCGAGCGGTATTTATAAGGTGGAAACGATCGGCTCTCTCTCTCTCTCTCTGTATATATATATATATATATATATATATATATATATATATATATATATATATATATATATATATATATATATATATATATATATATATATATATGAATCTTTTGCCTTTCACACCCTTATATTTAAGTATTTGCAAATAGATCCCTGTTAACATTTCAAGTAAGTACATAGAAAGTATTTTCAATATAATTAAATTACTGTAAAAGATATAATATGATTTGTAAAAAGAGCACTGGAGTGCTTTAACAATCAACAAAGCAAGCATTGAGTCTTGTGGAGGAAATAGCAAATTATTACGTAGCAAAGTGAATAATTACTACAACGCATGATTCGCATATGAAGCTTGTAGTTCGAAATTTTATTGTGCTGATTTAACAAGCTTCTCACTGAAGTCCCAAAGTTTTTTCGCCAAGATTTCTTCTTTGGCCATTAGGCTTGGCTTCTCCTCATTGCAATCAAGGAAGTACTTTCCTGTCACACTCTTCAAACTGGGATGCAGTGCTACATAACATGTGGTTGCTGCTCCCTGAAAAGATGCACCTTTTACATGTCAACATACTAATTGCAAGTCCACCTCAAAACTTAATTAAAATGTGAATGCCAGATAGTAACTTGAAGAGTTTCTGGTATATATAGTGATAGTAATTGGTAGATTAGGTAACTGACAGATACTGTAGAATCATGATATCTCTATCTATATTTTTTTCTCCTCTCTTTTCCTTATGTGCTATCCTACTACTGGGTTGTAAAAACTCAGTATAGTCTACTATGAAGTGTAGACAGTAGAGGAAAAAGATAATAAGCTTCTAGGAAGTTTAGAATATATTTCAACTCTTTATAATTTGTGGGTCAAATCACACATGCAAATTGTAGTGCAACATGTTGCGAAAGCGATGACAAACCTGTGGTACATTCTTCCAGAAGATGTAAGTGAATAACTTCAGCATCCCTGCAAGAGTATAAAAAATATTTCAAGATTGCGTAGGTCACTCATTTGAAGAAGTGTGTAGAAATAAATTGAAACCTAAGGTCATACTCATAAGTAGGAAAGAGTGTCTCATCAGATTTGTCATAATCAGTCCTGGATGAACAGAATTGACAGTGATGTTCGCTCCCATTCCCTGCCTCACAAAATGTAGAAATTCATCTGCATCATCTTTATGGACAGAGACTGTGCATTAAATAAGTTACAAGGGTTGCTATGTAATAACGGGTCCATAATTGACCTATCCTTGGGCCCAAACTTTTTAGGAGAATTTTTCTGATTTCAATTGGGTTGAATTATCTGTATACATAAGTCTTTCTTCATGCAATTGGACATTTCTATCTCTCTAGCATTTACAAACATCATAATAAACACCAGGTGAAGACATATCTAAAGGAGCACTACATGCACATCCAGCAAATTGTCTCCACTCTAAAATTCTTTATTGCAAAAAGGAGCAGAGATATGCCAGCGGAACAAGAAGAACCGGTACCTGTAAACGTCTAGAGAGCTCATTTGCATGTAGGATGTTTGCCAGCTTGGATTGGCCATACGCCTTCTTATCTGAGTATCTAATAAAGAAAAATAAAGAAAATTGAATTCGCTTGAGAAGTAACCATCCCATCTATGAAATTTATTCCACAATATAGCCTCCCAACTGTCTATAAGAGAGACTGCGTACCCTTTCTCATCGTTGAGTTTATCAAACCGAATCCCTGATTCATAAGTATGGACATGTGCAATAGATGATAAATTTACAATGCGACCCTCAATTCCTGTATCTCTTGCGGTATTAATCATTTTCTCAAGAAGAAGTTCCGTCAACAGAAAATGACCTGATTGAATAAAATTGATCAAACAAGTGAATTAGTAACTACATGTTCTACTGAATCATTTCTAAACTCATGTGAGGTAAGGACTATGATAAACCATAGCGTACCGAGATGATTGGTGGCAAATTGCATCTCTATTCCATCCTCAGAAAGTTGATATGGGCAGAACATAACACCTGCGTTGTTTCTAGAGAGAACAAAGAAGGATCATTTATATTACTCAAAAGTCGAGAATGGATCTCATAAGAAACTAAGATATACTATTTGGAAGTAATTTATCTCACTCATACCACCAGACATCAAGTTATGCAATTATAAGTGAGACTTATTGATAATAATGGAAGCAAATTATGTCAAGGATCAGAGAGAGTACATTAAAATATTAAGAGGAAGATTCATCGATATGAATTTCTCCGCAAATGCTCGAACAGACTTAAGTGAGCTGAGGTCAAGCTTCAGAACATCCAAGCGAGCTGTTGGATTATGTTTTAGAATAAACTGCTTTGCATCATTTGCAGATTCCATATTTCTTGCAGCAATGATAACATGTGCTCCTCGAAGAGCAAATACTCTTGCAGTTTCTGCCCCAATTCCACTTGCTCCTCCTATACCACATTATATTAATAAGTTAATGTTGTAAAAAGAATTTAAGAAGATAAAAAAGGACCTAGAACAACAGCCTTGGAGCATCTCTTAGTTGTTCAGTATAATGAACCACCAGTTAAATCTAGTCCACTGTTATTGCAAATAAAAATGAAATTAATCGGTCTAACTCTTGATTGTACAGGAGAAAAGAAAAAGGATCCCTGTTTAAGTAAGAACTAATTGCGACATCAACTTCCTTGGTAGGCAAATTTAAGCAAGCATTTCTCTTCTATTGATAAAATTATGAGATTACGTAACCACACACAATCATTTAGTCAACTTCACCAACCACTCTCCAATCTCCATAAGTAGCCAATCAATGAGCCATAATTGGCTCAACCAATTTAACAAACAAAATGGTCCCTTCACTGTGTAATAAGTTAAAAGAAATCCTGCTAGTTGGAGAAGTCTTGAAGTACAAATGAGTTCCCTCACCCCTAAGGAAAATAATGAATGTACAACTTGGTGAAGACCTTCGTTGATACATGAAGAAGAAAGTCTATCTAAGTGTGTCAGTAGAAAAGAGGTGGGCCACTCAATTTAAATTCTACATTAGACCGCCTACCTACCAGATAAATAGATAATCCGAGTGAAGGATAAAAATGGGAAGAAAAATCATCAAATTAGGTCAAAATAACCTAGGAGTTCTAGACAACCTACGGGGGCAAAAAAAAGAACAAGGAGAGTTCAATGAAAAGAACCTCAAGACACAACCAATGGAAGAGATCAGCAACATCCACCAAGAACTAACTCAATAGATTCAATAAATAATAAGTACCCAAGTGAGAAAACTACACAAAAAGGAGGGAAATACCAACTACTAACCCGTTATGATGACAGTGAGATTGCTCGCATCAATGCCTGCCGTGACTTGCTCTGCCGTGGAAGAAGAACCGAAGCCACTCTCCCCTGGCCACCCAGTAATCAACGAGAAGAGACCCATTGCTCCGCCTTGACGACCCACGAGTGAAGCAAGCCTTCCTCTTTAAAGAGGAGGTGGAGAAGAAGGAGAAGAATGGAAGAGAGAAGCGAGAAGAGGAGGAGGGGGAGGGGCGTTGGTAACCATTGCAGTAGAGGAAGTTATTTATGGTTGGGGAGTCGATAGTTGTTTGGTTGGAGACAGAAAGATAGAGGAGGCAAAAATAAGAGAAATTAAATGCACGGCGTGAGAAGCACGTTAAGAAATTTATTTGCTCTTTTGCTTGCATTCTCTTTTTAATCTTTCAAGTGTGTGACATTTATCAAACAAATTTATTTTTCAGGATCTTACCAACATTCTTAATGAAGTCCACAAAGTCACCTTGAACTCTAAAACAAATTTAAAGAAGACATTGTCATCTTACACACAAAAATAATAATAATATCATACTTGTAAACAACTCTCATATGTTGTACAGAGAAATTAATAAATCTACTGATCGACTTGCCAATCAATTATGGTCGCTATCTGACTTATGGAGTTACTTCGGAAGGAGGAGCACACCTCGTAAAGTTGTTGTAGTTGTTGGCCTCCAATCTTTCTAAGACTTTTTTTTTTTTAATCAGATTCCTTAATTAATATATCTATTATTTTATTACAATAATCAATTACATATATATATTTCAATTGAAAAAGATAATATAAAAAGCTGGATAAGACCCACTAGGAAAGCACTTTCACATGTTCGACCAAAACCCGAATTGGCAAGCCAGAGACTTCACATTGTTTTCATAGCAAATAAAATACAAGTTTTGCAATATATAGATTAAATATAGAGATTTTATATTTTTCAAATGACACGTGGGCCCGACAGAACTCCATACTTTGAACTTTTGTTGAACGATAATTTTCATATTTTATACTTTGAATATGAATCATGTAACATTAATCGTGAGATTACAAGAAGTTGTTATCATCAAAATTATCTACATCACTCTTTTTTCTTGATTGTTCCCGTTTCCCATACTTACAAAGATAGCTCAACGCTGAGTCTAATCAGCCATTTTTATGTTTCATATCTACTGCATTCAATACCTGAGCAGGTATAGTTGCTATTGATGTGAGCTGCATTTATATGCTGGGGACTTGATAGATTCATGCATATGTGACTCCTTGCAGCAACAAGCAAGGGTAACTAATATTTGTCTATATTTTCACACTCTCTCCCTCTCTCTCTCTCTCTCTCTCTCTCTCTCTCTCTCTCTCTCTCTCTCTACATATATATATAGATATAACATATGTGATAAAAAGAGTAGTATAAAGGTTAGTCTCTCAAAGAAATTACTTGCCTGATGAAACAATCAAGGCAATAACTAGTAGAAGAGTCAGTTAAGTAGATGCTTCTCTTCAATGTTTTCTGTGGAGTTGATAATTACATTAAAAGGGGCAGTTAGACCTAAATGCCAGTGGAGGTGGTCCAAGAATTGGAACAGATTTAGAACACATGATCTACTTGGCAGGCAATAACTAAGAAGGGGATACACCTCCCATCATTACCATTACTCTGTACTGCAAGTAGCTTGAAGCAATTTGCAGAGTTTCCAGACTAATCATAGACTTAACAAAAGAAAGGGTTAGTCTAATTCTATTACATAGTAGATCAGAATAGATATAAATCATGCGTATATAATATTTTAATGAAAAATTTTACCCACAATATTCATAAAGAGAATGGAATTTTAGCAGTGATGACTTGAGTGCAGTAGAATTTTAACAGAGAGAAAAGGTTACGATAGAAATAAGGTTGTTCATTTTCTCAGAAAATGAAATAAAACAACCAGTGATATGTGACAAGGTTTGGATGCTAAAGTCTTTATTACTACAGTATAAGTCTTTTCCAACAGCAGTAGATTTTGAAAGCAGAGTTTGAAGTACAGAGGATGGTTTGGTTACAAGTTAACAACTAGGCACAGGAAGCAAGCAGTCTCTGCTACTGCTTTTTAATGCGAAAGAGTTAGGTAACCAACTACTATTCGTTTACGAATATCAGAATACAAATGGATTTAAACTGGAGAAATTAATAGCTCTAAATAATTGGGATTAAAGACTTTATTGTGGTTGTGGTTAGGTGATAGTCGCTGTCAGAAAGAGCCTTCCCTGATTGTTCCGTTGCTCTAAATAGTTCAATGAATTAATATTTGCTCAACCATATCATTGACCAAACTTGATGGAATATAAATTCACAAAGCTCTGTGTGAAGAACTTGCAGTAAGACTTAACAGAAAAAAAAAATTGAAAAAAAGATCCTTATTTCTTCGAGTATATTACATTTAAAATTATGACATAAACTATTTCAATATCAACCTGTAGCACTTGATTGCAAACTCAAGGAGGAAAAGATGATACAGAAGAGGGTATTGGTATAATTGCAGCCTGGAAGAAGGTTGGCATATTAATTGCAGTCTCTGCAAAAGGGCAGCATTTAGTACTCGCCTGCTCAGCCTCAGTTGGGTCGTTAAGAATCTAAAAGAGGTGCTCGGATCCAAGGAATTATCTCCATTCCAAATTCCTGAAGATAAGAATGAGAATATAAAGCTCTCCTCAACTATATAAATATTGTATATAAAAAATAAGTTATATTCTTTTAGAACTTTCTCTCCAATTCATTAAATTCCAACCAATTATTATCACGGGAAGTCACAGCCGGTGATTGATGGGTGAAGTGAGAATTATTTATAAGCGAAAGTTGTGGGAATTTTTTAGGATTTACTCATTTGCTAGTTTTGATTAATTATTGTGCTACCCAATGGGCCAACTTATTGTATTACCCAATGGGCTGTCTCTAGCTTAGGCCTGGGGTAGTTTTATGTATATAATACATGATCATAGAATTAGTATATATTATTTATTATGAATTAATTACAGATGGTGGTGGGAATTTTCTGGAGCCAAAGGCTTACTGCATGCAATCAAACGAAGAACTTAAAACCTCTTAGGGCTCAACTCCGGACTTGAAGTGGTGGCCATCGCCGCCGCCACCAGCTTCGAAGACCATGGACACGGGGGTCTCATCCGAGTGGACCACGTCGTGCTGCTGGACCACCAGAACGGATGAAACGACGCCGTGGCTGGCCGAGGCCAGCGCGTCGCCGATGGGACCGAGCTCTGGGTGCTCTGCCGGCCGGCCGGCCAGCTCCGCCACCGTAGATGACGGGAACCGGCCCTTTCCGACCACCACCAGCTCGTACTCGCCGCTCCGGCCAATCGCCAGGACGGACTCCACCGCGTTCGCCGCCGATGCGGACTTCTCCTCGTACCGCGCTGTGCCCTCAGTCTTGCGCCGGAACTCCGCCACCGCCGCATCGTCTAGCTCCTGCGGCCACGGCACCGGGTAGAAGATATAGTTAAAAAACAACTAATTAGAAACATTCTATAACTTTTAAATGTAACTATTATCTTTCTATCCTCTGGTATTCATATGTTGCAGTGTGTGTGTATATATATATATATATATATATATATATATATATATATATATATATATGTCTTCTTTCTCGTGGTATTCAAAAAACTAGCGCTGACCTTTTCTTTCTCGCGGTCAACGACAGCGGTGGAGAAGGTGTAGCTCTTCTCCGCGCTTTTCAACGGCGCCGGACGAAGGGTAACATTGGGCTTCTCATCAACTCCCTTCTTACCATTATCCAAAAATCTCACCGCAGTGACCCTAACACCCGGGTGCTCCGCCATTCTCCCGGTCAACTCCAACGCCTCCCGATCGTCAGGCCCACCAAAGAATACCACGCACACCCCATGCGCCACCTCAGCCGGCCCCACCTGCTCCCCTCCTCCGAGTCCACGGTCCACGAGAACCCCCACAGAGCAAGGCGCCTCTCTAAGAATCCGTTGGTTCACTGCCCTCCATCCTGGCCCCAAGTTCTCTATTTCATCTCCGTCGTAGTAATGCTGGTGAAATGGGAGGAGTATAATTGCAACCCTCTTGTCCTCCGCCACGGCGCAGACGTCCTCGTGCATGGTGGAGAGCGCGGAGATGGCGGTCATTGGTCGGACGTTGACCCGTCCGAGCTGAGCGTAGGCATCGAATGCCACGGTAACATGGTCGCGGGAGTCGCGATTGCGGAGAAAAGACGGGAGGCCGTTGCGGCGAAAGGCGCGGGCCATGACGATGGAGGAGGACCGCTCCGTGAGCTCGACGAGGCGGAGGACGAAGAGCTTGATGGCGTGGGAGGGTTTATCATGGCCGCCGCGGATGGTCTCGATGAGGTTGATGAGGGAGGGAACTTCGCTGCCGCCGTGCACGCAGGCAAGGACGCGGAGTTCTTTTGTGTCGGAGGTGGCGGAGGGAAGGGAGGACGACGACGACGACGATCGGTGGAGCTTGCGGTGGTGGTAGCGGTGGCGGCCAGGACGAGCGGGCTTGTAGATGGCCATGACGGTGGGGGTAGTGATGAAGGTGGTGAAGAGGGCCATCAGGACCAAGATGGCAAACGTCTCATCGTTCAAGACCTGAATATTAATTAGAGATGAGTAATTCTATATGAATACCTAAGACATATATGTAGAAATACAAATTAGTGCTCTTTAGACTGCATGGCTCATGCAAAGGGATAGCAACAATTCTCGGCGGTGATACACTGGCTAAACTATTAGCCTCAATTTGGTTTCTTACGTCCACTCAACGTCATTTGACATAAGCGGACAACGTTTAGTGGAATATGTATAATAAACCATTAAGATTCTACCTTTCTCAGAAGAACAAAAAGGAACCATAAAAAATGGAACAACTCTGAAGTTTGACTTAAAAATAAGTCAAAGGATATCAGTTTGAGATTCGAAATTGTGTTGCTTAGTATTTCTCACGCTAACTTCTCCGCGCTTGGGGTAAACGACGCAGACGTGTGAAGTTGATCCATGAATCATGTGCTTTCTTTACTCCTTGATATCGACTCTCCCAGAACACTCGAGACGAGCAACCCAACAAAAAGATAAAAAGGTTCACTCCTCTCGTGCTTTCCTTAATTATAATACAAAGGTAACACTAACTCATAGCCTTGAAAATATATATCACGCGCTTCTTCAAAGAAAAAGTTTAATGCATGCATACTAATCTGGCCATAATTCCCACTATTCATGATCATTTGTTCAACCATTTTTCAAAACTATTTATCTATCAACAGTGGAATAAGATATAAATATAAGAATAAATAGCTAAGCATAGGGAATTAATTAAGAGTACCTTTCTCTCCTTGCCAATATTTAGAACGATGAGCTCGACGAGCCCCTTGGTGCTCATCAGCACCCCAAGCGTAACTGACTCCCTCGCCGACATCCTACACGCCATGGCCACCAAAAACGTCCCCAATATCTTCCCCGCACAAGCGGTTCCAATCACCAATCCAAGCAACCCCCACGCCTTACCACCTCTTATACTCGCCACGTTCGTCTTAAGCCCACTCGATGCAAAATATAACGGCAGTAATAAACCCGAAACAAAGTCTTCGATCCTTTCTATTAACCTCCTCGCGAACTCCCCGTCTTTTGGCACTGCGAGCCCGAACACGAAGGCACCAAAGATTGAGTGGATTCCGATCAAGTCGGTCATGAATCCTGAGACTAGTACTCCGGCCAAGGTGAGGCAAATCCACACCTCGCTCTCTCCTTCCGCTCTTTTCGCCACCTTCGCCATGGCCGGCTTCACCACTAGCATTTGTACACCCACGAAGGCGAGCCCCGAGAGGAGCACCTGTTAACATAGCACCGGAGTAAGAGCTACTGAGCTCGGACCTAACTGTCTATTAGAATATATAAAACTAAGTTAACAAGTAGGTACCCAGAGAGAGACTAGTGGGCTACGCCCAGTCCCGGAAATGGCGACGGCGAGCGCGAGAAGGACCCATGCGGCCACGTCGTTGAAGGCGGCGGCCGCCATGGCGGTCTCGCCGAGAGTCGTGGTGAGGAGTTTTAACTCGGCGAGAATGCGGGCGAGGACGGGAAAGGCGGTGATGGAGAGAGCGACTCCCATGAAGACGAGGAAGGGGGCGTAGCCGGCCTCGTCGGCTCCGGGGACACCACGGCGGAGGATGTAGGCGACGCCGATGCCGCAGGCGAAGGGGAGGGAGATGCCAGCTGCGGCGATCGAGAAGGCGCGGCGGCCGCTGCGGCGAATGGAGTTGAGATCGAGCTCGAGGCCGACGAGGAAGAGGAAGAAAAGGAGGCCGATGCTTGCCACGGATTCAAGAATCGGCGTGCTCCATGTGGGAAATATGGTATGGAGATACGATTTGTTTCGTCCCAAGGCCGATGGACCCAGTAGTATCCCACCCTACGTTTGTTAATAATTTAGAGATCTAGTGATTAATACTGCGTTAAAAACTACCATCTACTTTAATTAAGGGGGAGAATGGATTTATACTTACGACGATCTCGGCAATAACTTTGGGCTGGCGAAGTGGTTTGAGGAGGAAGGCGAGAAAGCGGCTGAGGACGAGGACGAGAACTGTTTGGATGATGAGGAGAGGGAAGGCGAAGTGGAGGGGGTTGTCGCCTTGCCATACCCCATTAGAGGATGTCTTGATGGATGTTATGTTCACCGCCATCCTTTTGGTCGACTCTATGGGTACAGGAGGTGGAGGAAATGTTGGGTCACGGCTAGGGTTTTTGTAGTAGAAGGAGAAAGAGAGGGTGGACTTTCCTTAGAGTGAGAGAGCCACGTGTTTCCCAGTGATATCTCGCAAAGGAAAATAAAATATTATAGGAAATGATCCTATGCAACAACGATTCTATGAATCCCTACATTTGACGTATTTGTCAGATCATGATAGACAGCTTCCGGGTAAATTGGTCTTCATCAGACTTTAATTGTCGGTTATGTATTCCTTTCTTGGCTAGCGGTCCTCAATACATGGGTTTGATAGTGTGCTGCTGTGATAATAATATATTACTAATTAACAAGCTACTTGTCTATAATGATATAATCTCCCTCTTGGCTCTTGCCGTGGCAGAAGATCTGCTGTCGTTCGTACAATAGAAATTTCTGACAACCAGTAACCATGATACACTTAAACTGAGAGGTTGAACTTAATTTCCTACAGCTGGATTGCAAAGGACCGGATCGTCCTACTTGTTGTGCTTGGCGCAAATTATAACGTGTCGGACCACGTCGCTTCTTTGGTATCGGGAGATGATTTGACCTTGGTTCTTTTGTTCTCTTCTGCTTTGAAATTATAAACAGGTTCGATCATAGGATGACGGCCATTGAGATTTTAACCACTCCGGAGTTCGTGCGGAGCTCCAAAGCGAGACACCTCACCACTTCTAACGTCAGAAGAAAGCCATCCTTCGCCACCTCTTACTGCTACCTTAATTACCCCAAGCTGCCATCAAATGAACGTAGCTATATCTTTTTTCTTTTTTCTTTTTAGAAACTTATAACCTCAGCCGTCCGTTTAACTTTACGACGAACGTACAATCCCAAGATGGCATGATCTTTTAAGACATGGCACAATAATTTCTCTGATTGTGACATGGATGAGTTAACGTCCGGAAATGGCCCTTTGACAGCAGGGTGGAGTTTTCCAGAGGTGATAACTATTCCATTTTGTCATCGTCATTCATAAGAAAGGCATGACCATTGTTAAAAAGAAGATGCACCTTTACACGGCAAGCTTGCACAACCGCAAATCTTCCCCATGTGATCACTACTTTTTCCAGGGGATGTTCTCGTTCATCAAAGTCTGAAACAAGTAACACTGTATATGATCAATAGTGATATTGAAAACTTCCTATATTCCAACCAGCTTAATTGATCGAACGTAGTCATGATCCATGTGAAGCAATACTACTTGGAGGAGTTTTATTTTTATCTAAGGTAGCTAGTGAGCAAAGACCAAAGACTTCCCGTGTTCTTGTGGCTTCCAGTACGTAAAGTCCATTACTTGTCCGAAATAATTTGGATCTCTCATTGCATGCATATACTCTTGATGGCACTTCTGCGTATTTATTTAAACTACTCTGTCTTAATCAGCCATCCTCGTCACAAGTTATGCTAGCTCTTTGTTTGAAGTGCCTATATATCTAACGGGTCATGAAAAAACTTGTTTTTTAAAGTACTGCATATTGTCATCCTCATTCATGAGAAAGACATTGTCAGTGTTGACAAAAAGAATGCATGCACCTTTACATGGCAAGCTTCCATCACACCTCTATGCATGTGATCAGTACTTTTTCCAGTAGCTTGGACGGTATAGTTCATCTTAATTTGTAACACTATATTTGATCAGTTGTAGTATTGAATATTTCCATTATGTGTAGAATTCCAACTAGCGAATTAAACATAGTGATTCATGTGAAGAGTACAAACTTGGAGAAGAATATTCTTATCTAGGTAAGGTAGTGAGAAAAGATCAAAGACTTCGTGTGTTCCTGTGGCTTCCAGTACCAGGCAAGAGAAGGGATGAAACGCTACATATATAAAAGTCTATTACTTGTTCAAAGTAATTTGGATCTCTCACTACATGCGTGCATCTACTCTTGACGAGCACTTCTACGTGTTGACTTAAACTACTCTGACTTAATCAGCCATCCTGATCGTAAGCTAGCGTCATTGTTAACATATCGTTGCCATTCTACAAATTGACTTAAACTAATCTGTAAGTTTTTTCACGACCATTTTAATATGCACTAGCTTCAAACAAAGAGCATAACTTGCGGACAAGAACAATTTGGATAGAAGCCACCGAGTTTATCCTCCATGCAAGTCAGCTATAGCCTATAGGTGCAAGATAAATACTATCCTATTCGCTGGAGAAATTAAGTACGCCATGCGTGCGACTCGTGCTCGCATTTAGTAAAGAGCATCTCGCACGTGGTATCATCGCGACCTTCCTTAGTTTCTTTGAGCTGCTCTCGTGTTTAGATGAGGAAAAGGTCAAAGGTAAGGCACGGTTCTGGTCAAATTTTTACGTAAAAGTAAAAGTGAGCATGGCCTTTATCGTGATTCTAACTATTAATTGCGGTGCAATCTCAGCCGTTGAACTATAGATGTTTTCTTTAGATTTTTTTTTTATTTTAAAAAAATTGTATCTCTAAATACAACAAACCAAACATTATGCTAAATTAATTTAACGACTGTTGTCGCACTAATCTTCGCTATTACCTTGAGAGCTTAACAAATTTTAATGACCATTGGATAGTGATTTAGGCATCCTAAAACATAGTTTATTCATCTAAGATGCAACACTCGTGGGCCCTGCCCAACTCGACCCAATAGAAGGCCCAAAAGTTGGGTTTGGTCGATCCACCGACTTTTCCTAGTTTAACCCCGCATCTCTTCCTCCTATCGAGTCGCATTTGTTTATCCCTCATCTCCCCTCTCCCCTCTCAGAACTCTCTCGTTCGTTCTCCTCCTCGTGCGAAACCCTTGCTTCCCTTGCTAGCTGCATCCAAATCTGTCCTCCTTCCCCTTCTCGTCTTCTAGATCTCTCGATCCGTCCAGAATATGACGAGCGCCTTGGACATGTCCCTCGACGACATCATCAAGACCAACAAGAAATCCTCCTCGTCCGGCAACGGCGCCGGCGATCGTCGTGCGGGCGGTCGTCCTTCTGGAGCCGGAGGCCCCGCCCGCCGTTCTTTCAAACGATCAGCAAAGCGGGCCGGTCCTTATTCCGCGGGGAAGGTATGATTAGGGTTACGGTTCTTCACCAGATCTACTTCCGATATCGATCTCGAACGTGGTGGCACGGATTTCGTCGGGGGAGATCTCCTCTTGATGGATCCTTCCCGGATCTAGGGTTTTCTCATTTGATATCCGATCCAGGCTCCGGATTCGGCGTGGCAGCATGACATGTATTTGGATCAGCGGGCGCGGAATTCTGCTCCGGCATCTAGGGCTTCGGCAATTGAGACGGGCACCAAGCTTTACATCTCTAACTTGGATTATGGGGTTTCCAACGACGACATCAAGGTTAAAATCTTTGTATCTCTTTGCCGATTCTTTGTTTTCTAGTACATCTCGTTCCTGTACATGAAGGATCTTTTCCTTTGGAATTGATGACTGGATCTGCATGACAAAACATACTGGTACCGTTGACAAATATTTGAGAGTTTGTAATTTATGTTGAGAAACTTGGATTGATAGTGTATAGTTTAGGATCTCTAATTATTTTAGGGTTAGAAATATTTGATTGTTGTGCTGGTTTATATTTGTGAAGTTTTGACTAACATAATTTTGGGATATTGATGCATTTTTTTCTTCTATATTTTATAAGGAGAAGTAAATATCTTCAGATATAAGGGGTACACAACGAATCACATTGTGTTAAGGTCTTTCATGGACATAGTCTTTTTCTTAGTAGAGAATCAGAATGACTTCAAAGCTTCCTAAGAAACTTGCAAGATGTTATTTGGTCTCCTCTTACTGTTTGAGATGTATGTGGGTATAATATTTTCTTTAGAGGTCTGTCTTCACCAAGAGAGTAACCACTATCAGAATATACAATTTATGGCCAAGTTTATAGAAAAATATTATAAAATATGGTTCAGTATAAGACAGAGTATTTTCATGTGAAAGCTGTTCTGCACAACAAATTACATGTTCCAAGTGGAGATTGTGTCAACTTTCTAAGCTCTATTTGACTGTTCCCCTATCATGTAAGTTGTAAAATCTTGCTCTCTTTTACTTCATGGATCACTTGCTTGAGTTTTTCCTCTCGAATGTTTCATCTTAAGTTTGACCCACATGTTTCATCTCAAATGTTTCATCTCTATTATTAATTGCATTTTCAGTGTTATCCACTTGTTTTGTTTCCCATCAGGCTTTAAATAGTCTGCCATATATTAAGTCGTTTGTTTTCTAATATTACATCTAATTCTGTGCAGGAATTATTTTCAGAGCTTGGTGATTTGAAGCGATGTTCTATTCATTATGATAGGAGCGGAAGATCTAAAGTACTTTCATTTTCTTGGTCTTGACTTTTGCTATTACACTCTAGCTCTCTCTCTTATTTGGAGAATTTTATTCATCAAGGGAACTGCTGAAGTTGTCTTTTCAAGACGAACTGATGGTTTAGCAGCAGTGAAGAGGTTCAACAATGTGCAACTTGATGGCAAGCCAATGAAGATTGAGATCGTAGGAACAAATGTTCCTGCACCTTCTTCTGTTCGTCCGGATGCGAGTGGGAGCTATAGAAATCCTAATATTCTTTCAAAGAGGTTTATATTTTTCCCCCCCTTACATGAATGCATGTTGAATGATTACTTGTTTTACTATGTCAAGACAAATAAGTACTAGACTTCATCCAGCATGGCTCCTCATCAATATTAACTGGCCGTAATGCAATCTATTTTATCTTGTTTTTTTCCCCTCTGTTACTGTGTTCCCCGAAAGATGCCTAGCTCTCACTTACAGTTCTGCAAGTATTTCATTTTCTTGGAAGTAACGAATAGCAGCTGACCTTATAGTTCTGACTTATTCTATTCATTTGTAAATCAAGCATAGGTCCATATTTGGGTTAGACTGAGTTGGGAAGGGATTCTGATTGTACTAGTTGTACTGGATACAAATTTGCTGCTTAGAACAACTATCGCTTAAGGAAGTGGCACTTTCTTTGGTGGCCTTTAACTCTGACAACTTTTAATTTAATCCTAATTAATGTTGCACAAAATAGAGTCCATAAATTTCTATCTAAAACTATGCAACAATATTACTTGGGAGAATTGATTTGACACTGAACTTCTAACTGAACCCTAATTACAACTTGCATGAAAAAGTGTTCATAAACTTCCATGTGATGCCATGCGACAATACTACTTGGAAGATTTTTTTGCATGAAAAACTTACTAAAGCATCCTCTCCTTTTTTTCCCTATACAGGCTCCCAGAATCTTTTATTCGGCTAGGTCTAGCCGTGCTGTTTTCTATATCCTGCTTCCTCCCTTCTCCACTTCTCTTCACCGCTACTGCCATCTCCCCCTCTTATTCTTAGTTTAGAATCTTTAGATTGAGATTTGAGGTGATTAATGGTCTGCAACATGTGATAAGCATCTTCTTTCTGTTGCATTTGCTATTTGATTACTCTAAAATCTACTAATTGATCACTCAAATTATTTATCATTAAGTTGAATGCAATTTTCTAGATGCCGTGATCTCTAATTTAATGACCTAGCAAAATTTGTGAATTTGGTACAAAAATCATTATGTTCCTGAAAGAAACTAACATGCATTTATTTGGTAAACTCCAATTTACTTGCTTGATTGTAAATAAAGAAGGCAAACTTGTTTTGTGTTATATGAACAGCTAATTATTCCCTCTTTTGTATTGACCAAATGGATTGAATTATAACATTGTATTTGAAGAGCTTTTGTCCTCAGTAGCCCACCCTAACATTTTTATCAACAGCGGTCCTAGAAGGAAAGCAAAAGGATTGCCGCGTCGCAGTGGCCCCGGAAAGAGGAGAGGCCAAGGTGAAGGAAAAGGCCGTAACAAGCCAATATCGGCTGCAGAACTTGATGCTGACTTGGAAAACTACCACACAGAAGCAATGCAAACCAATTGAATTACATCTTTACTGCATTCAAATTGCCTGTTTGACTCTGGTCACTGATCTATCTGTGCCCTCATGCTATCTTATGGGAGGGGCATACAAGATTCTAAGAGTACCTATTGTGGAGCTTTGATAACTGTTATGGCACCTTTTGTTGTCAATTTAATACTTGGTTTGATTGGTAAATTTGTAACTGCCCTTATGGATCATTTCACTTGGCTACTTCTCTTCCATTATAATAGTGAGGACCATATTAGTATTATCAGTCAGAAAATTTTGCTAGCTAAATGAAGGAAAGATGCGGCATGTGCATATATATCAAAAAAATTCATCCTTTCAGTTGCAGTCCTGACTGAGTGAAGGTATGTTGTATGTCTACCTTTTTCTTTTTATATTCTCTGCTCTTTTCATTTTGCAACTGACACACCTTCTCATATTTATTTTACTAGGTCGAGTGGTTGGCCTTGCTCCTATGATACCTTTTCTCCTCCTAAGGTATAGACGTTGTAAAATCAAGCCATCCCGTCGATTGCAGGTTTCTCAGTCCAAACATGAAGTGTACTTATAGCTCTTGTTCTTATTTAAGTTGCCTCCGGAATCAGTACGCCTTTGCTGCATGCTTTACTATTTCACTAGCTCATGCATAGTACAAATGGATGATCAGTGCGATAAATATGGAGCTGGAGGAGACCGTGCATGTGCTAGAGCGGCCATGCTGCCTAGTTACCGCAGGTTGGACTGTGACTGTGATACATGATATTTTCTGCTCTCCGGAACACTTGCATCCGATCCACGTGTGTGCCCTTCCACGGAACATATAGTCATATTGCACTAGCTGGTCGTCAAAATTAATCAGATTAAAGGCTGATCTTATATGGAAGCCTGCAATGAACGTACGTACTTACTGGTAAGCGTGCTGGTTTCTTTTCAGGTGTTTATTATGTCAAATAAAATCTTTTAGTAAGTCTGTTTGCCAACATTTCAGTGGTCACTTATGCAGAAGAATTAGAGTTAAACTGATCCCCTTGTGTAAAATTGAAGATTGTGTGTGGTCTACTGTTCTTTCAACTACTGTTTCCGATAAGGCCGTACTTTATTTATAACTCGTTGCTTCTTTGTTATTCGTATGCTCTTTATAGATCCCTTTAGCATTCTCCGTGAGTAAATCTCGAATGAAACTTTGATTTGCGTGCTCGACAATTCATACATCTGTTTATTAGTTCTGGTTCTTGAGCTTCTCCCATCAGGCCTCGTAGACCAATACTAATATAGAAAACTAGACTAAGAGTTTATATCAGTAAAGTTATTGTATATATAATATATATGATATAAAATTATAATTATAATTAAAAAAAATTTTATAACGAATAGATGATGAGAGAAGAGAAAGAGTAATTGAAATAATAGTTGATTAAAACAAGGTAAAATAACAATTGACGTATTTAATGTTCGGACGTGAAGTAAAGCCAATGACTGCAAACTGAACGGATTTATTTAGCCCACAAAACAACTGATAAATGCAATTTGATTGACAAACAAAATCCGACACGGCACTCTTGTGTAGCTTTGCATCTCGCTTATGCAGTCTTAGACCTCATATTTTCCCAACCAGAAGCTATAAGATTCAGTATGAAATAAAGAAGAGTCCAAACGCAAGTCCTTATGA
This sequence comes from Typha latifolia, assembly GCF_019914945.1. Lineage (NCBI taxonomy): Eukaryota > Viridiplantae > Streptophyta > Magnoliopsida > Poales > Typhaceae > Typha > Typha latifolia. The sequence continues at coordinate 589,459 of NC_133087.1, read as the reverse complement.
AGTTCCAACAAGAAGAGGGCCAATACCAAGGATAAAGGAGCCGAAAGAAGAGGCTTATGACATGCCGCGGATAACGCCCGACCTGTTTCAGTACGAAAAAATTATGGACCTAAATGAAAGTCTAAAACCAATATCACTTGTATGAGCAAATAATTCTTCAAAGCATATTCAAGAGTCAAGACATCTGACTACTTGATGTGAAGCCTCTTCAAAGTGTTACAGATAAATGTACTCACAGGGAAAAGCAAATCCAACGTGTTCCAGGCAGCATGCCGCACAGCTCTTGTTGGATATGTTGGACCTCCAGGCGACGTGAAACTGTAGAGGCATGCCTTCAATCGTATGCTTGTAGTCATCCTCAATTCCAATCCTATTATAAATGGTTACAAAAACATGTTGATACAATCTGGTGCTTGGATTCTTTTAATATCTACGAATGGGATTTTTGATCTAAACAACAACCTTGAAGGATGCTCAAGCGAGCGAGGTAATGCAGAAGTACTGGCTCAACTTTTAACTTCTGAAGCTGGAGACACAAAAGATATATAAGGAACTAAAGAATTGTCAAGTCACTGAAGCAATGGCGACAAACAAAGATTATTATTGTTTTATTGAGTGCGCAACCTGATCTGTCAGTTCAATAACAAAAAAGTCTGCTGGACCACCAACCAGGAAAGCATTCGGGAAGGCAGGAAATTGCTCAAAAAAACTTTCCAGCAAGTCATCTACATGTCATATAACATGCTAAACATCATAATAAACACTAGATAAGAGAATAAACAAACTACCAAAGAAAACAGACCTTGATCGTAAAATAGAATAAACCTGGAAATCAGAAGATAAAGATCTCGCTGAGCCTGAAAAATCATAGGTTTAACTTTTAATCAATGACATAATGTGGAAAGTTTTGACAGCATCACCTCACTTGGTTATTGAGCATAAAATCTGAAATTTAACTTAAAAGTGAAAAGGACAAGCATAACCTGTAACGAAATTTTCCTAAGACGGTCAGGGAGTAACACGACCTCCACAAGGAGATACTGTTTTAAAGAAAGTTCCACTGGAGTTTAGATAACAACATGATGAAATGAATAAAAAGAGACAAATGAGAGGTCAATAAGTGAATTAACTAGATAGAAAATAATATCTCACATGAAACAAGGATAAGAATCGCCTTGTGTTTGTCTGTATGTCAATCCTGTAAATACAAACTCACTGATAAGCACTAGAGAAGTTCACGAAGGAACAACTGGGAGGACATTGTTACATGAAGATATCAAAAAATAACGAGTAAATTATACACCAACAAATACTTGTCCGGCAAATGGAATAGATCAGTAATGCACTGGAGAGCATAATAAGGTGATCACATTCTAAGAAAACAGAATATTGACCTGGGCACTACCTATTGTACTCAGTGTAAGTAACACAAGAACAAAATTAATAATCACAGAGGCATTAGATTAAACTGTTAATCCATACCAGAAAACATTAGTAGCACCTTGAACAAGTGCAGACCCATAACGTAGCAAGGCATCGCTATTGTCAAGAGGAAATTCAAACAACTGCAAGCAGGAAGGTGGCATCACTCATCTATATTTTCTTCGCCCTCACAAGGCACTAAGACAAACAGTAAAATGAGCCACAAAACATTATTACATCTGGTAAGATAAACTGGTAGAAAAATTATAGAAAAGTACCTCCATCTATTTATTCTTCTTTACTGACATCAAATTTAATTGTTGCTATCCACAGTTAAAGAGTATTATGGCAGTAGGGTACTATATCATATATACAAACTCTTAAAACCATCTTCAAGTGGAAGTATCTAATCGGTAGAGATCATTGAACAACCAGTAATGTACTTATGTAACAACTGTGAACATACCCATTTATGGAAAAGAAGGGCAAATATATGTGACGCGAATGACAGGCTCCAGACTTGGACTATCAAATCTAAAATGCGCTTCCCATTCTCAGGAGCCCTAACATAATGGTCAGCGAGAACCTCATAAAAGCATAGGCAATTTTCCTCTCTGTCAGCTACCACAGCAAGATCATCATCATCCCTATTGAGAATTATGTCTGTATTCATTTGGGACAAAAATTTAGTAAAATAAGAAGCACCATTGCACCAAGATCAGTTCATATGCAATAAAAAGTCATAAACATGAATTGGCTCAAATCTGCCTAATCTGTACAATTGTTTATCCTTAAAAAGAAACATTAGGAATTAACAAATGCATATCCAATAAATAGATTAACAATACGAAGCAAGCTCAGTTTCATTCGTGGAAGAAGAACATCAAGAAATAAAGCCACTTAATAATCTAATAATGCAGTTAGAGCGTACATACATGTTAAAGTTTAAGAGATAGACATGACCTGATTACACAGCCTGCTAATTGGAAGAAGCAGCTTAAAATCTCCTAAATTAATCACGCTCATTGAAGAGAAAATCAAAAGCGATTCAAAGAATGGGAGAAAGATGGGACATAGTCAGGTGTTGGTATCATTTATATTCATGAAATAAGGAACAAGCACTTATCCTAAAGTCAGAGAATGCAATATAATCCTTCTACACTTTAAACCAAATTCTTCCTTCTAATTAAACATCAATCAAGGACGAGAACGGTAAACTGAATCTAATCGCATCCAAAGCTCACAAACATCCAGAACCTAGCCTAAATGCATAGCATACTCCACAAATACCATCTTCTAAAACCTAAAATTATAAAAAATTGAACCAACTCTACCTCGGGCTCGATCGTCAACTTCCAGAGCTATATCAGCAAACAATTGCTGTAAAAGTTCGAGTGGCTGAGATCGAGAGATCAATGCCTGCAAACATAAAGAAAGATCATTAACACATCTTGAATTAAATAGGATCACATGCAAAACAAGAATCAACTAAACTCTCCAACGTCAAGATAGTGAAGAAAATTTCCTCCAATAATTAATTAAATTAAATATAGAATCTAACCTTTTGCAGTTTTTTCTCGATCTCTTGCGTGAGGGCGGTGAGATAATCCAATCTCCGATTCATTTTCCCCAAGGAAAGAGCATTTGAGAAGGACAGCGAAACCCTAACCCAGTCCACCGCGATCGTGCTCCGAGGAGAAATCAAAGGGACCGCTCGCTCGTAAAATTAGCCAAGTAAAATCCGAAACCCTAGATTTGAGACGGAGGAGGTAGTACGCTCCGGGATTTCTAGAGGCCGCTCGAACTCCTCATCGACCCGACTAATTAAAAGTAAAGCTCTTAGGATTCCTTGCCTCGTCGGAGCGGACGTTCTCGATACGCGTCAACTCTTATACCGAATAAATGGGGGGGGGGGTTAAGGATGATAACGAAACGCGACAAAGAAACGACCGAGAATAAGCACGAAATTACTTGCGGACTAGAGCTTGGAAACTTGGGAATAAGGAAATTTGAATGGATAAAATGAGACTAAACGGGAAAGTTCAAAGCTCGGTGGATCGTGAGAGGAACATCTTGTGGGTGACACGTACCTATCGGTCGATTGATGCCCAGACGTCTACGTCTGGATGAGGAGGAGAAGGCCGGACCTACTTCATAGCCAAGTAGGCATTTATCAAGGTTAATAAATATGGAATACCTTCGATTTAATTCACAAGCAAATGCTTAGACTAAGTTTCTATTTGTTTTGATGATAGTAACATCTTTAATTAATCAACAATGCAATTTGTTCAGATACATGAAGATGCATCAAAGCATGGCAATAAAACCTTGTGGGGTATTGATCTAGCTAAGCCACACACAACATATCAAATGGATAGTAAGCTGACTAAAATCTGGCTACATCTGTACAATCTCCAATGCTTGTTAACATGAACCTATTTCAACAGGATAGGCCTTCTAGGAAAACGTTTTGTCAATGTACTAAGACACACAACTATTTTAACAGGCTTCGTACCTTGAGCAATATATTTGACATTCAAAATCAAACGACATACCTAAGCTTTACCTTCATCTGTTTGAAAGAAACAAAAATTAATAAATAGCAAAAAGAGTCATACAGAACAAAACTTTGATTTCACTGCAGCAAAAATTTGGTACATGTTTTTACATCTCTACGAAAATCCTACAATAAAGAACTCCAAAATAAAATAAAATAAAATAAATGCAAGCAAAACTGTGTGACCTAAGATTCACACATTTGCATAGTTATAGTCCGGTACAAAGATCAAAACAGACAACTACTAGCCCGCCATACGTGACATTGTTGTCCGAAAATGTTCTGACCTTCACTTCCTGATTACGATATTATACAAGACGAATATCTCAGGTGTGGAAGAGATATTCGATGAAAGTACACCAGGAGAAACTTTATTTTCCGAGGATGCCTAAAAAAATTGCATGAACCTCGGTATTACAGGTAGGATTACAAAATTTTATGGCAGAAGTAGCTGGTTCTCATATTGACGAGCACCATCTTCATATGCCGGTCAGGTTTACCTGTAACCATACAAATTATGGGCTGCTTCCAAGTGAAAAAGATTGCAAATTCTGGACATCCACATAATTAGACCGTGAGACTAGTGGAGGGAACAGGTGGCACCTGAACATGAATCAGAAAGACATTCTTCTTCTGATGGTGACTGGCAGAAGAAAATAACTAAATCAATAAATGAATAAAGTAACTCAGCAGGTCTCCTGTACATGGCATGCTGTGTGGCAGCTAAGCTTATCCGCCTGAAGTGCTAATATACAAGGTCTGCTCAAGGACCTGTAAAAGAATTGTCGCAGAGTACATCAGTTAAAACCTAGAAGTAGACATTACATTCATATTCATCTACTTAAATATAAAGGAGTTTAGAGAGGTGAACTGCAGAGATCTTATCCAAACAAAAATTTAGATCTTAAAGAGCCTGCAGACAGTTAAAAAAAGCAAAGATCTCATGAAACAAATACATAATCTCTATTATATACAGGTAAACAGGAATAACATATGTGACTGTTCTGGACTAATATCACAATCTTTTGGGCATTACCGGATCTTTAACATAAAGAACTCGAATCTTACGAAATCTACTGAAAACAAAGAAATTATAAGTACCTTACTGTTAAACGGAGCCAAATCCTGACCAGATGTTCTCCCTTGCATGGTGTTCAAACACAAGAAGGTTTCAAGTGCCACCAGCTCCTCCTCAACAGTTTCTACACATGAAAGAACCAAATCTGATACAATTCAAAAGATCTATTGAGCTCCAAGATCATTTGACAGTTGTAGTATTCCACGCATTTGAAGATAAGGATTCTCCAAAAGTTTTTCGTTGTTGCTCTGGTTATGGAATCAATAATGAGTTAGTACTTGCTAAATGTAAATAACAAATGGATGCACCTTTGTGTAATTGCTCAAATAACAGGACTTCAAGAAGCTAGTGAGAGACTCAACCTGTTGCGCTTTGGAAATAAGACTTTGAAGCATGCGCTGGTAGTTATCAGGTTCTTCTGTCATCATCCTCTGTGAACGCAGAGTTTACGAAGTAAATATTGTGGTATAAAACTATTAAGTGACTGAGGAAAATATTGCATACCTTCAAAAGAAAAGCAGCAGAATAATATGCTACCCTGGAGTCTGTATCATCTAGAAGCCCCCTGCCATTATTTAAACAAATATAACTTAATTGTATTTAAAGTAGTTTATATAGAGTGTGCAGCATAGGTTGTTGAAATGTTACCTAAAGAATTCTTTGCCTTCAACTTCAAGAAATGCTTCTTGATCAGCAGTGCATTTGCCAATTAGAAGTAAAAGAAGTGCTGCTCGTATATCTGATGTAGCACCAGGTAGATTCCCTCTTCCTGTGCTTCCAACAGCAATACCTAATGCAATATCATCTGTTGCTGCACCAGCAAGTTGTATTAACGGCCAGAAGAACAATGGTGCTGGAACACGGGCCACAAGCTGCATTGGAGCTATGGCATGTCCTCGTAAAAGCAGTGCTGCCATTGATGTTGTCTCACATATTCGGGTCGGTTCAACTGATTGATTGATGCTAGCATTTTGTGGCAGCTCATTTTTGCAAAGATTCTTATTTTGTACTGTTCTTTGTGACACATGAGCCTCCATATCACCCTCACGGATTTTATTTGTACAACCAAAAAGATGACCGAGGCTCTTAAGATCCCCTAGAGGCATTTTGTTTGTGGAAGGAAGTCTCAAGCATAATTGAGAAAACAACATGTCGCACATCTGTACATATGACGATTGAAGTCAGAGAATACAAACACTGAAGGAAAACCAAATGTAATGCAAATGCATTCATATACTCTCTTTTGGCATTTGCTTGAAACTGTGAATATTGGTTAGTTCCTGAAGAACAAATATGTCTGGGTTTCTAGTTGTATAAGATTGAAAAGATGAACAAAAGTTGGAAATAAATATTGGAACTTACATGTCTAAATGAAAGCCAAAATTATCCAAATCAAGTAAAGAGGAATTTCTTGCATAACATGAATAAGTTAAGAGTATGACAAATCAGATTAATATTCATCAATTTTGAATGCTAATTTCTTGGGGACAATATCATAAAGAAGAAAAGCAACAACAGGTCAAAGTTGCTCAATTTCCCCAGAAGGTTTTTGGAAATGTAATTCTAAGGCGTTTCAGATGGAGCTTATTGTTGGAAAGTCAGGTAGATATATAGCAAAATAATAGACTCATAATAAACAATAACAGATACCTTCAAGATGTTGATATGGTCTGTCTCATTTTTTTGAAACACAAGCCCTAAAGCACTACTCATTATGTCTATAACTGCAGTAGCTTTATCCAAGCGGTTTTCACAATGATGAGCAACTGCCTGTTCATGGTTTATGTGTTGCACCTCGCTTTCATCCAGCAATAATTTGCAGCGCATGAGAAATTTCTCCAAAACAAAGAGGAAGCCCCATCTGATGAAGTTGTATTTTGACTTTAAAAGACCACAAAGTATAGAAATGGGCAGTGGAACTTCTGAACAAGATGAATCTTGACTTCCAGCAACTCCAATTTGCTGTTGCAATTTCTTGATATTACTCCATATACTGCTTTTTGTGTCCTCACTGATTTCTGCAAGAAGCAGTTCAACTAGCCAAATATAACCATGATGTCGATAAGCTGAAGTATCTGAATGAAGAAGTGAATGCAATGTAGCCCAGGAAAATCTGGCTTTCAAGGCAACATCGACATCTCCACATCCGTCCTCAATACTGCTAAAAGACTTGTAAGACTTTGTTATCCGAATCATATAAGAGAACTCATTGTCTAACCGGGTGAATGTACTAACAGTTGTGTCAAGTTTCCTTGTGATCTTATCCAAGAGCTACAGATAAGAAAGCTCGGTTAGATTAAACAAGTGATGCAACATTGACATGAGTATAAAGTGCATCAATTTAAGATTGATTTAACATTTTGCATCAAATCTAAAGTAGAAATTTGTCTTCTTTCTCCTTGTAGATTATTCCCAAACCACAACTAGGAAGGGTAATTCCAGCTGCTTTCCTGTCTGGCCCTATAGCTTAAATAGAAAGTCTCTTCTATAATATTTTGTCTTCACATGAATTTGACATCAATTTCCAGATAGGTGCTGGCAAATGCTTGTGTAGTAGGCTTAGTTTTCTTAGTTTTATGAATATTGAGAAGTTGTTCGCTTGTTAGAATTGATAAACTATAACACTGTCACACATTCATAAATAGTCTCTTTCAGCCTCTACCTATTGCAAGTAGGCTGCTAATTGCATGGCAAAACTTTGATCAACTAAAAACTTCCTTCAAAGGATAAATAAAGCTCCAGAAACAAGTTCTGACAATCAGCAAAAGAAGAGTACAAACATAGAAATGTTTGTATATATATATATATATATAGAGAGAGAGAGAGAGAGAGAGAGAGAGAGTATGAAGTACAATAAATATCAGAATGAAAAGTACTGATCGTGCATATATTGGGACCTATAGCAATAGAAGAACAGCTAAAGATATCCGATTAAAAGTTTCTTTGCATTTTACCTTTTCCCATATAATTTCTTCTCAAGCAAGAATAAAATATAACATTCATGAAGAGAAATTACCAAGTTTAGGCGCTCATAATCTGGTGATTGTTGTAAAGCTGCAGAGATAGATGACCTCAAAACCTCTCCAATGCCTCGGACCCCATGCTTCACAGTAATGTAAAAAGCCTCGGGTCCATCTGCAAGAGTAAGCAGGGAAGCAAGAGGTTGAATTTCATCATAGGCATAAGTAGAGAAACCACCAGCCAAGCATGCTTCATTTATTTGATGCAGAACATAGTCCAACAGAATGAGAAACAGATCACACTTTTCTTCTCTTGAGTTAGCCCGTGAGTACTGCACAGCAATAGAGAGAACAAGGTTATATACATCAGCTAGATGCTGAAGCAAGGAACTAGAAAGCATGCTTAGGAAAATAAGGTGGGGAAAGACTGGAGCATCAAAAAGGAAGCATCGCTAGCTAAATCATTTGCTTTGCTGCCTCCTCCCTGTAGGAAAACCAAAATAGAGAATATGGCATATCTAGAACTGCAGCGTGACAGAGTACCTTCAAGTAAGTTCTTTGTAGCAAGGAATAGCTGTCGGGTAAAGACATGTTTCTAATATAGGATGAGTAAACAAGTGGTGAGACAATTAGTATGCAGGCCGCACATATTATTGTTAACTACTGTCCTAGCAGGAGGACCACTGCTTCCCAAACATGACCAAATACCAACCACAAATAAGTAAATAACAAAATTTGCTACCAAAAATTTTACCTCTGATTCAAAAAGTACTGCAATCAGACCTTTGACATATCACATGTCATAATACATTCCAAGTCAGCAGAATTTTGGATTCCCTTGATAATAATATAAAACAAAAGTTAATCTGTTCATGACTAACTGAAGTGCTCAAATTTATTCCAACGCAGCAGTCAGTTATGAAGCAAGGAATGATGCGGCATAAACCATCAAAGTAAGGAACTTTCATACTAAAAACTCACTAAAATATCCAACATGGATTTACCTCAAGACAGATGAAGTCTATTCCACCAAGAAGATCAACTTGTTCAACAAGAAATATTGTACTATCTGAAACAGCTTTGGCAGGTCCATCTGATACTTGATAGAACATGTTTGTCAACAAGCAAATAAGCCTGCAGTGCACTACTTCTGCCCATGAATGCTCTCTACTGATTTCAAGGAGTGCCCTAATAACCTGATGGAAAGCAGTCAGAATGACATAAACTATATCGGTGATGCATGCAAATAGAAAATATCTATATAAACACACTGCAATTGCCAAAAGATGCTCTGAGCAATGACTTCTCAAGATGGTAATGTCCAAGTTATCTTCAAGGGATGTATCCAGCTTTAGTGAATGGAATGTAGTTCTTTACTTATCTTTGCAATTTCTCCAAATTATTTCAGTTTCAGCCTTCTGAAATCTGGCACAACTATTTACAGGATCTAAATGATCCACCTTGTTTCATCTATCCCTCGAAGCTGTTTGTGATGCAGGTTCTTGCAAGATACTATCCAGGTTGACATATGCAACCATGCAGCAACCTTTTCTTTTCCTTCTCTTTTTTGGAGAAACATAAAATTTTTGATCTTTGAGAAATTAATGTGAAATCCCCTGATAATTCTAAGTACAATTACAAAGAGAACAAAAAAAGAAAAATTGTGAAAGTTCATTGGCTAATAGATCTCCTGGTCATCAAACTCAAACTGACATAGAGCAGCGAAACAACTATTGCTTTCAAATTTCCAGAACATTAAGCCAGTAAGTATACATGCATATTCAACAACACCTGACAGCAGCTACTATCGCATGAAATAGCAAAATGGCACTTGTGCAACATAGCAAACTCATAAAAGAAGGGCAGGCGTCCTATTGCATGAGGCTCTTGTCAATAGAAGGTCTAGGAAGGAAAGATGTATGACAATGACCCCTTAGATCCTAGATCCAACCCTTAACATCGCACAATGTGATGCCTTTCGCAGATAGACAATTCATATACAAGATAAAAATGTGTACAAGATTCAGGTTCTTACCCTTATGTTAAGACCTTCCAGCCTGTTTCTTAGTATCTTCCCTCTATCGCAAACAAAGTAGAACAGACAGCTTAGAGCAGATGCCCATACAAGTTCTTCATTTTCTTCCATCTGCAAAGTCAATAATATTTTATATACAATAAGTACATAAATATGAAAGGATAAGTGCATGAAAACAAATATTGACATTTATAATTTATTTCTGCCTCCCCCTGAGCTTCACTGAAAATCAAAGAACAGAGAAGGAACAACAACAAAGCTGCTAGACTTCCCTGGCATAGAGGAAGCAATATGCATTACAAAATCCAAGTTTGATTGATATACTTATGAAGTCCAGCAAATAAGACATTTCTTTTCAGACATTTCACGACAGTTTAGCAGTTAGACAAAATCCCTTCTCCTAAAGTGTCAGGGAAGAGAGATATTTGAGGTTTCCCTTATAAGTTCTCTGAAACCTACCATCAACGCCAGCTCAACAAAGAAGCAAATCTTGTTGGCTCAAAAAACTGTAACAGACTACTGATAAAGATAAAGTTTCGTCTTATTTCCTGACTCATGGAGCAAAAGAATCATATGAACCACAATGCCCACTGTCTGCAATAAGCATCTAAGGAACTTATACAAGACAGAAAACATACTAGAAGTTCCAGATGGTAAGTAAAGTGCAGAAGCCACAAATTGCAGCGCTTTATTCCTTCAGGAGTCATTGAACTATCATTCTAAAATAATGAATATCAGAAAAGAATCTACCACGACATTTAATATACTAGTAGGAAGGGATAACTTTGAAATGAAATCAACATCATATAATAGAGTTCTACTTCGGACCACATGTTGATGGCAAAAGATTTGGTCTGCATTAGCATAACTATAACTCTTAAAGCTGTAAAAATACTTGAATGGCTTCCATCATATCAGACAAGGAAAGGGTGCAGGAAATCCCCTATATACCCTGGCTAATAAGTTCTTAAAAACAACAGTGCAGCTCAACAAACATGAGTGAAATTTATACCAACAATCACCTGAACAAGTAGAAGGAGAATCTCAAATAGTATGACCAAAAGCCATGATTCAAAATTATCAATAGATGAACCCTTCTGCTGCACAAAAGACTCTGTTTTCCTCCTTTCGACTGCTTCAATTTGTTCTTCATTGGTCAACTGAGGATCTTGTAAAGCTTCGATTTCTTCTGTCAGTGGAGCAACTTCAGGTATCATAGGCTCAAGCAAATGTGCATGGACCCCAAGGTTTAAAATTAAATCAAAAGCACGGGTTCTCGAGGCGACATTTGGAGAGCTAAGCATGCCCTGGAAGATACACCACAAAGTGAGAAATTTCAGAAAATATTTCTTTAAAAAGTCTTAATTCACTTGCAGCACCTCTAGCATGTAAAGAGTGAGAGGAGCAGCAGTCCCAGAATCTATCACATACCTGCAAGAAAAGAACATGCTCTTGAACAAAAGCAAATTTATTTTCAGACAGTTTAGCAGAACAAAGACAGCAAAAGAGAAAAGACATATTACAACTCATTTGGGGTATTACTACAAGGATGGATAGAAAACATAAATCATATCAGCTCACAAGAAACAAGCTACTTCAATAAAATATAAGCTTGATACAATGATTTGATTTCAACTTGTTCCAGAACATCATTTTGACTTGGTTTCAACAATTCTTTCATTCTTTGTATTGAGCCATTTTGAGACTGATGGAAATGTCATACAAGAATTCTCAAGATATAGAGACAAATTCATGTGTAACATTACCTTTTAATCAGAAAATATACCTCAAGAAGCAAAAGAGATAGCGATACTATAAGAAAATTATGACTATAATAATTCAGGAGTTATACTTTAATAATTTGTAGCCACAGAACTACAGAAGAAGTAGGGGAAACAACTGCACACAGTTTGAATCCTATAAATAGATCAAGTTGTATAAAAGCATCAGAACGACTTGAATTTTCCAATTTATTATATGATAGTCTTTAAATATCACTAATGATAGTATGTCAGGGAGAACTAAACAAGCAAATTTGCACAAATGAGGATCGCTTGTTACAAGAGCTTATGTAGATAATTAATTTCATGGAATTGAGTATTTTGTTTAAAATTTAATCTCTATATAACAAGCTATCCTCATTTGATTGGAAGTTTCTTGTGTATTTGAGATTCAAAATAATCATTTTAGTCTTCTGACTGGTACTTGGATGTCCCTTTAATGAAGTATATATTACTTTTTCTGTGTAATCATATATACAAACTCCATTTGCTCTACATAAATATGAGTTTTACCATGAGTGACTGACTCACTAGTGTTTGCAGCAATTAAGTATAGCTGTTTAAATTTTATGTGAGAAAGTGATTGGAGAACATTATCATCAAAACTGCTTATAAATACTTATCCTGATGAAGACTCTTGTTTGGGAATCCTTATTATAGAAAAACATTAGTGTGACTTTCCATAATTTGAAATTCCTCATCGCAAGGTGACTCAGAAAGGTTCTCTTCAGAAAAAAAAGACTCAAAAGTGATACAGGTAGAGATAGAAAGCTCCACAAGGTCTGAGTTCTATTCTAACTGCTTCCTCAAATTATATATGTTATATTGAAAGCTGTTCTAAGGCAACAACTTAAAGAAAAGTAAGCATCTAATCTAAATTTGTTATGACCTCCAAGCAATTGATGAAACTATGTATGTACAGACTCTTTCCAAACAGGATCTAAACCTACACTGAAAAAAATTCATAAGCAATCAGCAATCAGCAATCAGCAATCATATATAGTCCGTAAAGCACTTAAATCTACTAGAGCATACATATCAATGACAAGTTTGATGAGGACACTGAAGGCAACATCCGCAGGCTGGCCGCTGTGGTTAGTCAATCTTGAAGATACACTCAACTGCTTCACATTTGTCGAAGAGGACACAGAGCAGACTTCAGCAATTACCTCAGAAATTTCAGCAGGATTCAACTTTAAAGGTTGTTGCTCACTGTCACAAGTTCAGATAATAAAAAGAGAAAAGCAAAGGTTTTCAGAGTTAGAAAAAACAAGTTATCAGGTACTCTCAGAAAGTCACTCTACAGCATTTTCTCAAAGCATAAACCATGATGTAGCTTCAGAGGGCAAAGCCTCTTCTTAAGCATGAAAATATTAATCATGAAAGCATGCTGCAAAGTGCAGAAACACTAAAATGAAAACTTGAAAAGAAACCCCTGTGCAAAGTGCAGAAACACTAAAATGAAAACTTGAAAAGAAACCCCTGTACATCCAAAGAACAAAAGTTCTCAATAGAAAAAGAAAATTCTATCCAAAGAATATTTCAGAATCTTATAAATTATCATCAAAGTTCCCATATTTCAACAAAAAGGCCAAATTAAATCTGCAGCATGAAAAAGGTAAAATTTTAAATTGAAGAAAAAAGTGATGGAATAGAAATGGTCCCCATAATGCTTAAGAAAATTTAAATTCTGTGAGTCAGAACAGACCAGTTATCATTGGACTTCTTTTCTAAATTCAATATGATAAATCCAAATGCATGTAGATAACGATTCAATTAGCACGTTGCAAAAAGAGTAACTTGAGCAGGTTCGGTTTAAGTACCTGTAGTGTCTATACTGAAACAGGGGTCGTGCTCGAGGATAGAAGGTGCTTTCTGGTACATTAACCCTAAAGAAAAGAATGAGATAAATTAAATGGATAAAATCTCCCATTATCTAGTATCAACATCAACAACATTTCAGCATAGAAAGCTACTATGACCATATATGCCAATGAACCTGAATAATGTATATCATATATCTCACATAATATGGTCATTTTCCTCGTATAAATCTGCATGATAGAATGGGTTTAATATTTGAGATCTTCCACTAGGAATGATAAGTAAAAACTATTCTTGAATCATACAGTATAACCATATCCTTAAAGGTATTTGAAGAAAGACATGAATTACATTGTACCATTATTATCAAATAAGTAGGCCAGTCCTCCATGCAGTTATGATGCTTATGTATACGTGTTTAAGCTTTTTAGAGTTATGCTAACAACTATAAGAAAAAGGAGCCCAAGTGCACAAGGTTTCTGCCTTCGCATGTCTGGGAGGGGTGATAAACTGATAATAATAACTAACTAATAAAAATGACAGCACCGAAATCCAATTAAAGGAACTGAAATTTAAGAAAAGAGAAAAAAGTTCACAGGAAAAGAAAGGGATAAATTAAATGGGCAACTCGTTTATCACGCTATCAAGAATTGAGAAAGAATGATAAAACCCAAAATATACAAAAAGCATACCAAACTTGATGAGGGCCAGCCCTCATTCGTTTTAAGGCAGTTATTGCTTTCAAATGGCTATGAGATGATGCAAAATTAGTAGCAGCAGTTGTTGAAGGTTGAAACAGGTCAATATCAGGGAAATCTTGAAACGCACAATACTTCCAGGGCTGATCCTTCATCTTGGCCTCCATATCACCAACTAAAAGAGCTGCAGCACCAACTTCCAAGAAACCATGTGTGTGCAAGTGCTGGAGCCTTCTAACATCATCACTGGGTCAAAAGAAAATTAAGTAAGGTTGCCACATCTTCCCAATGTGGTAAATAGTGAGGCAAGTTTCAAACTTCAAACACAAAAAAAAAAGCATCAAGAGAATGATATGTTGCACAGTGAAGTGGTTCAGAAGAAACGAACAAGATTAAGGTACCTTTCTTTAATAACAGATGATGATTGGTTTTCTCCACCCCCACGCCATCGCCATTTTGAAATGTCAAAGAATATATACTTATTACTATCCCCAGCATCAACGTTTTCAGTATTGGATATTGCTAAAGAAGATGGACTGGATCCTTCTTTTAATTCAAGGGGGTCTCTGCTGCTAACAACTTCTGGACTGAGCTGGGAAGTGAAGGACCTACTCAATAAAGATGATAGAGATGGAAGTGATTGTCTTGTAGCACCTGAGGCACCAGACTGCACTATTGTCTGGAATGACAACCTGGGGATATGTCTTGCCACCAAAGAACGAACATAATTTAAGGACTTCAGAAGTGATGCAGATGCAAAACTGGACCCTGATGAGGAAGGGAGAAATGTATTTGACATTACTGCTGATGGTCCGTATTGTTGACTAAATGAATTAGACCACAATGATGCTCTTGGATTTGCCATGGATTCACACTTGGCAATGGAATTTACACAAAAAAGATCAATCTGTCTCAGTGTCTGCTCCTTTGGTATATATCTGCTAGAGAACAATATTAAAATGATCCTTCAAGAATAGAAGAAATTTCTTTTCATAAAATTTAGTTATGCTTTCTCGGTTTCTCCTCCTTGCTAACTAGATCATAGAATCAAATGAATGTCAAAAGAAGTTGAAAAATGTAACTCATCACATACCGTAGAAGATAACGCTTTAGTAATGCCACGCATCTTGGAACTACTGCAGGGCTGGTTTAACAGAAAACCTTGAATTAGGGCCGAAAAAGAAATAATTGTAAGCCCTCAAATTACAAGGGACTGCAGAAACAATATTGGAAAATCACCAAATGTCCAAAACTGAATAAGCATCCTGAAGTCAAAAACAACTTTACTGCAATAACTAGCACAATAGAATACGAAATCAGCATAAAAAAAATTAACATAAAATGATAAAAATAGCCGGGTCTAGGAGAATTATTTTGATTCCCACACAATTAATTCCCCAACAGGCTGAGACTAATTAATTTTTTTCTGCTACTATAAGTGCTATTGCTGTATAGTTCTCCATTTGTGTAATAGTGTAATATATATGTTTAGTAAGAAAAGTACTTCAATTGAAAGGAAAACAATATACACCAATTATGATGTCTAGGCCCTAAATGGTTGCAGGCTTTCTCCCTTCAGGTTATTTGCAGTGTCTAGCTCATGGGAATGCTTAGCAAATGCAATTTTTTAGAATGAAATAACAGCATACACATAGTTAAGTGGCGAAGGTGTTTATAAACTTACATAATCATCCCTATGACAAATAAAATCCAGTAAAAGAAAATCATGTACTCTAAAATTACCTGCGGTCTCTCTCTGCAAGTGCATGTTCCACAAGTACAATATATGCCATATCAGTAGTTGATGGGTTGGCTATGTAATCCTGCCAGCACATCACCAATTAACGTCCAGAAATGTTTATACACATTTTGCAAGAGAAGTTAATAATTAAATCATTAACGAATTGCAGGCACCTAAATGATAAGGCTTAAGATTAGTACCAAGGTACTTAGGGAAGTGAAGTTTCATAACAATCACCAAGGAGAAGCAAAAAAGTACCTATCACAATATAATATTTGCCTTCTTAAAAGGACCAATACAAGCTGGAAGCTAATAGAAGGTTTGCCTAAATTGGAGTAACCAATGTAAATGGCCTGTGTCGTCTCTTTTCTCTAGCCTACACAATCCTAAGACATGTAGATCAAATGTGTTATGAAATGGAAGTACCCAAATATATGAGAGGTACACTCGACGGTGGCCTAATTAAAGTTTTCATTCTCTCCTAAAACCATATACAGATGAATTAAAGATTGCCTACCAATCAATTAACTTGAGATCATAACCGGTAGCCAACTTAACAAATTAAATCCAGAATTGCAGATGTCAAATATCTTGTCAAACAAATACAAACTTACTTATTGACTTTGTTCGCCATTAAAAGACAAAAGTTAGGTGCAATTAGTAGCTAAAGGTAATATTTTGTAACTTTCAATAGTTTATCCAAATAAATTTGCATCAGAAACAGTAAGACCAACCCTAACAGAGTCTTCCAAGCAAGCAGCTGAACTGATACATAACAGACAAGACCAGAAACAATTGAAAACCTAACTCTTAATTGCGTCAATGAAAAACCAACAAAGCAAATCAGTCAATCAGATAGCATAGAAACCAACTTCCTCCGGTCCAACTACATCGCCCAGCCATTGGCAATAAACTCTCCAAGAATTATACTCTAGGGATCAAATCAAGAAAATTTAAGAACCTCCTAGAAGGGAAACATGAAGGAGAAGTCAAATAACGAAGGCCAACCCGAAGAGTCCTCGCGGCCTCGGAGGCGATTGACGACGGACTCCCATGGAGATGCGACGCCGGCGGCGAGAGGCAGTCCGCGACTGCCCGCCGCAGCGGATCCGGCGGCTTCTTGGCCGCAGCTGGCGACGATCTCTGGGACCTCTGCGACGGCGCCGCCGCCCCGTAAAACCTCGCGCTCGCGCTCGCCGGACTCCGCGAAGGACTGAAGCTTAACGCCCGCTTCGTACTCGGCAGCGACTCCTCCAGCGGCATCTCTCTCTCTCTCTCTCTCTCTTTCTCTCTCTCTCCCTCTCTCTCCCCCCTCTTCTGTTCTCAGATCACTCTCCTCTTCCTAGCGTTGCTCTACATTTAAGCTTCTATTTCTATTCCCTTACTCGACTCGACGACGAACGAGTCGAAGAAAGAAAGAAACAGGATCGAGGGATTTGGGAGATAGATTTGTTGAAAGTCGAGAGAAGAGGAAAAACAAAAAAAACAAAAAACTTTCGAATCCTCCTGATTTGTGGATCGAGAGAAACGAGAACAGGACTAAAAGCGAAACCTTGGAAGGCTATTGGCTGGGAAAGAGACTTCGGTGTTTTGTCTGTGGAGAGGGTGTGCAGCCGGGGTTTGGATTTGGCGTGGCGATAAGAGATGAGATTTAGTGAGAGGATTATAGCTGGCATTGGTCATTGGGGCCCACCGGTTAGGATTTCTTTTTTCCATTACTTAATCTCACCGGAGTCCACCGGATGGCATCCTGTATAATTTCTTTTTCACCTTCAAAACTATTATCATTTAATTTATTACCTTAGCAACTTATTAGAAATAACTTACTCTTAACTCCTTTCATTAAAATATCATTATATATCAAAAATAAAAATGTAAGGGAGTCATAGTTCAAAAAGGATGACAAATAAATTATTCCTATAAAAAATTAATAAATAATATGTCTCAATTTATTATTTTTTATTTTAATTAATCAGATTAAATTCGATCCTGAGGAGAGAGATAAGCTAGATAAATAAAAAGAGAAAGATGAGCCGGCCCCGGCGATCAAAGTGGACTTAGTCCGGTACCGTTAAAATTCAAACCCAAAAATTCTCATCACTGGTTCCTGGACCAGCTTCGACTCTACTTGTGTAGAAGCCTTGGCCCATTCTAAGGGTCCCAATTTATTTTTGAGCATACTTGATGAAGAAGCCCAGCCAAGCAAGAGAATATATCATGGCCTGGATATCTATTGGATCTCCATGCCATTTAAGTAATCAACAAACGAGTTGGGCATATAATATTCATCCGCAATGGTTTCCTCGTCGTGTTGTTTTGTTTTTTTAGTACCACAACACAGCTTTTAATTCCTCGACATGTTTGGTTTTTAATCGAATGGGGTTTTTTTTTTTGTATATACATGCCTTTTAAAATCTCTTATTTACTTGTGTGGTCTTCTAAATGGATATGTATGTATATGTATATGAAAAACTTTTATTTTATGTATGGATGCTTTTTTGGAATTAATTAACTGTTATATTTTAAATAATTTAAAATTTAAAAATTTATATTATCGTCATTCTTTTTCTTGATAAATTTCTCTTGGTGGAGGTATTCTTATCCTTTTTAATTAAATTATTTAGAATTAATTTAAAAATAATCAGGTAAATATCTATGTAAATAATATATGTTTTGAGAAGTATACATGTTAAAACCCTAATAGGCTTTCATTTGATTTATTGTGTAGACATCATCTCCATTCTTTGATATAGAAAATTTTCATGATATATAGAAATAAAAAGCATTCGTGCAATTTCTCTTCAGCCTCTAGTAGAAGATTTTATTATAGTTGATATAGCCTTTCTCCCCTCACTTAGAGTTTTTCCCGTAGTCGGTAGCTCTTCCCAACCTTCTCCTTGAAGAACATTTTCCCATCTCTATTCTTCTCCCCCTCCCTCTCTTCCTCCACCAACCTCTAGTTTATTGTTCTATTGTCTATCTCTCTTGTAATCCCCCTCGCACTTCTCTTATTGGTCTCTCTTAGTAGTCATCCTCTTTGTTATTGCCTATTTCTCACCTTTCCACTGTCCTTAACATGACCTCATCCTTTTCTCGATCTAGGGTCCTCCCACCTCACTGTCATGCTCTCCATGGTATTCCATTTTGCTAACTCTCTCACCTTGCCTTAAGATCAATTTGGTTGAAAGTGCTTTTCCATTGTTGTGGAGTAATCTCCCTTCTTTTATTCCATGTATGTATGTATATGTAATTATACGTGCATTGTATGTAAACATCAAAACCTACTCTTCTCCGACCCTTTTTCCATCATCGTGATCCATTTTTATATTATTCTTTGTTTTGTTTTTACAAGGTTTCACAGATCTATCGACATTGGAGGTCACCAACGTCGAGCTCGTGGAGAAGAGGGGAGTAGTAGTCTCATTGTATCTACTTGGCTCTTTGTTTGTAAGCTTATATTATTGTAATGACTAGTTTCCTTGTAAAGTTTTTAGCCTTCAAATTTTTTTGCCCCTTATGATTTATAGTACTGCTATAGTTGGCTAAGTGAGAGACTTATTTTTAGAATTATTATTTTATCTCTTAACATTTTATTGTGCACGAGCATTTGTACTCGGTAGTTTGCTAGATAATCGGATACTTCGTACCAGTATTTGCTATATATTTTTCAGCTACCATTGTCATATTTTTTTTTATGTAACAAGTTATCTCGATTAATTGAAGCTAGTTGGTATAATCTGTTTAGGAATTTTCATTTATGTGGTTAGAAGTAGGTGGGGGTGTCACGGTGCACCACTTGACCAGTAGTCCATCAACATTAGCATGTCTCTTCTTAGAGACAACTCAGCAGTAATCATCCTTTATTATCACGCCCTCGATTGTGAATTGTTGACTATTTTCACTTTAGAAAAAAAATTAAAGCATTTAATTTACCTTAAAATTTAAATACAAAACTGTACATATTTCGCCACATAAGTAAAATGGCAGATGGGAACAATAATTCCAATATATAAGTCGCAATCTGAGTTAGTGAAATATAAAAAATTTAATTATCAAGTCTTATAAGATAATTATGTAGGCTACTTACTTGAAAAAATATTTATATTTAAAAGAATTGCTGTTTTGATCATTATTTTTGTTGAAACGCTGTGTATTAAGCTTTAAAGCGTATTATACGCGAAAAAGAAAATTTGGTAGTGCTTAGTGTGGTCAAAAACTTGTTATCTAACAAAGATTTGCGGCATCGGGAGGCGACAAGAAGCTGCCAGAAAAAAAAAAAGAGAGGTACGGGCCCACTTCGTAATTATTGCTGCCGTGACACGTCAGATCCGACCAGCAAAGCTATGAGGTGGGGCCCGGTCCCTGTAGCCTTCATATCCTGCCGAGTTCCGAGCTCAGAAGTCGTCAAGAGCTCCGAGCCACATTAGGTGACAAGCTGGATGCAATCCCTCTCTATGTCACAGACAATTGATAGCAGCGGGAATTCCAATATCGATTACTCCAAGTATAACGAGCTAAGTCATAGTGAGTGTAAGCATAACTGTAATGATTGGAGAGGTCTACTATTGTGATGCAATGGAGAGACTGGATACTAGCAGAGAGAGCTGCTTGCAAAGATAAGATGACACATATGCATAATATATATATACACTGGAATAAAATATGACATCACTCGTTAACAAAGCAAATGTTATCAGAAACACATAATAGGATTGTGAATTAATAGTTGTTGGACGTTAAAAGCACTGTACAGCTTAAGAGTGGAACCATAAAACCAAATTAAACAGCTGAAATGCATTTCGAGGAAGCTAAAAACCTACTAACAGAAATCCCATTCCAACTTTCTGATGTTATACTATAGTTCACCAACCCATTAGAGTTCTTCGTACTCTATCCACAATCTGACTTCTATTAGCTCGGCTGTTTGCTAGCGGAAATTCTCTGCTTTCATCCAAGAGAAATCTATAGACCTCCCATTGTCGCTCAGATGCCGCTTGCCGGCCAATCTCAGCCTGCACAAAGAAATAAGTAAGGAGCACATCTTGGTATCTTATGACCTTTAATGTGGATAAAAACAGCTGAACCTAGTGATAATGGCCAGTTTCTTACTGAGAAAATGCAGATTCCAAGCAGTTTCAATGCAAGCGTAACATTGTAGAATACACGAGGCCGACCCTTTCCACACAATTCAACTGGATTAGCCACAAGGAGTTCAGTGTCTGGACCACGACTGATGATCATTACGCGCAGCGGATGGAGCATTTCCAACCTTAGACGAGAACGCAGGCCGCTCTGTTTCTCAGGATCTACAATCTTTTTTCCATCAGTTTGCTGAATAAAAAGGTCCACTTCTCTGAAGCCTTTCATATCCGATAAGAATCGTCCATAATTTATCTAAATCATAAGACAATGGAATCATCAGACAAACAGCCTTACGGAACGGCCACATACAATATAAATTAAGGACAATGCCAATTTGTAAATGAGCCATACAGTACCCAAGTACATCGTTTGTAGTGAAATCTTAATAATACAAGAAAATTATATACAATAAAAGTACATGGCCTATCTTAGCAGAGGTTTAGCAAGTTGCAGATTGATCCAGCCTGTACAACAGGGAAGACTAAACTCGAAGAGAGGCCTGTCAGGAAAGTAAGTAGGACTGACAAAGTATGCATCTCTTGTTATCGCATGACACGACATTAGAGAAAATTATCAGAAAAAAAAAACTGTGATTGGATCAAACACAAGCTGTTCATGCTCTTGTCCATGTCTGGCATTATTCATATGTTTAATCTATAAAGATCTGCCATTCTGGTTGTCTTCTTTTTGTATAATTCAGCAAAGATAAGATGACCTAGTAAGTCAGGACAGTCCAACAACAATCTTCTTAATCAAGCATATAATAGCATGAAGTAATAAGAGTGAAGTAGAAAGTTGTCTTGTGGTAGATGTAACCATGTGGGGGACTACCTGAATGTTGCAGTCCTTTAATGTCCTCAAAATATCATACAGTAGGCCTTTCTGATCAACACAGTGGATTTGGATGAGAGTGTGTGCAGGGCTCAATGAATTGTCAAAATTAACATTTGCCTTCTGCAGCTTTCTCATATCAGGACTAAGCGACTTGGAACAAATATCGCTCTCCGACAGCTCCAGCTTAAATAGTTCTTCAGCGATTGCCGGAGGAAGAGAAGAGAACCCCTGTTTAAAACCTTCAGCTAATAGAATCTCACAGCTGACAGAAGTACCTAAGGCAGCATTAAGCCTTTCACATGTCTCATCCTGTCTCTTTTTAGTGTGCAACAATTCCCTGTAGTTAGAAGTATAAGAGTCATGTAGCAGATATTTGCAATTCTTTCTGACTTTTACCGGCAATTAGCCCATAATCCAACAATCTTTTACACAAAAACTGAACCAATAATCGGGAAAAATTAGATAGATTTTTCTCTAAATCGAGAAATCATTGGAACGACAGTGCACAAACAAGAAAATTGCAAGATATATTTTCGATATTTGACAGTCACCAAACTATCACAGGGAATTGATGAACTGAATAAATCCTATGATAGAAAACAAATGCAATTAGTAAAGTTGCAGCTATAATAGTACTAAACTCACATGCCGTCCGTAATAAAAAAGAGGTCGACAACTCTACCATCCGGTGTCGTCGAGACCTTTACTCTATGTATCAACAGCTCAAGCTCACAAAGAACATGAGTCACATCTGCATCAAATTTCCCAATTCTATCATCAAACTAAGCACCATAATTTACTTCCAACCAAACAAATAGAAAGAAGAAAAAGATACATCAGCTAATTACCATGCAATAATCCCTTTCGATCGGTGGAAAATAACTTTAAGAGATGCATTTGAGATATCCCCGGCCGATTCAAATCAACGTAAAACGGAATCGAGCAAGTCGGGCACAAAGATAACAACCGATTCTTCAAGCTCATCCATTGGATTCTTAACGATGCGGAGCATGGAACAACCCAGAACACGACGTAGCACCATTGCCCATCCGTTGATACATCTACGAGAATTTTAGCACAAAAGCCCAGCTAAGAACACAGGAATATAAATCGATAAAAAAAATATATAATTCGGTAAAAGAGAAGGGAAAATGAAAAGAGTAATCCAGAAGCGTCGACTTACCTCCTCGCGTAATGCAGAGACCGTACTCGAGGATCAGACGGCAGATATCGCACCCGAGGCCGGTCTGATCGGGGCAATTGACGGTGATGATGCTCGGCTCGCCGGTCCGCTTCCCCACCTGAATCACCACCGCGTCCTCGCTCGCCACCCCCATCCCTCCGCCGCCGTCTAATCTCGATCCGATGGCCCCTGGCGCGGCGTAGGGCATCCTCGAGAAAAGGGTCGAAACGGGAGACAGGATATTCCTCGGATTCCCCTCTCGTCCTCTCTCAAATCCGCTTCTCCTCATTTTCTCGATCCTTTTCTAGTTTCTAATATGACTTCGCGTAGCCGGTAGCCCGCCGCCTCGGCGAAAGCCACGTCATACCAATCTCGTAAGCCCTTATTGTCCCACGTGGCTGATAGTAACTCGTGAAACGTAGTCTACTGGGGCCCAGCGGAAAGGAAGCTACCTCGGCCGTACGATTGGAAGGGGAGGTTTTTGATAAAGGCGGTGTGGTGAGTTTAAGGAAGCTGCACTCCCCTCCCCCTCTCCCTCTCCCTCTCCCTCCTCGATCCTAATCAATGTCGCTTTCGGCTTTCCAGAGCCAAGTGGCATATGAAGCCAAGGTAGGCCAGTTGCTACGGGTAACAATTAAAAACTACTAAATAAGAACAAAGGATGGATTGTTTTGTATTGACTAATGATGGTCTGTGGACCATCGGCGGACCACAGTATATACGTGTCTGGGACCAAGGATTAGATTCCGTGACCTTTTTCTTTCTTTTTTTTTTCATTAAAATTTTCCGTAGCAATGGTACGATATATGTTTGATTGAGTATAATTGATTGCACTTGGGAGAATTTTATTTATACCAACGAAAAATTGAAAGAGATAAGGCAGGTGAGGCCCAGGTGAGGAGTTTCTACAGGAGAAATTCTGAGCTACGCGAGCTACTTGGGTGGACTCGAACAGAACCCTGGATAATGGATTAAATTATTTTTTATTCTATTTTTCTGGATTCATTTTTTGCACTGCCTTGGGTAGCACTACTCTTTCAAGCACACGCTTTCGCAGAAGGCTCCGTTTGAAAGGATAAAGATAAAAATCCGAGTCACATTCCAGTATCTCAGAAATGATATAGCCGAGAAGGACGGACCCGCATCTGGCCTTTCTACTTCCTATGTGCTAAGGAGAGCCAGGGCCAGTTCACTACACAGGGCATACTTATAGAAAGTGACGGGTATTAATTGCGAGAGGATGCATCACAGCTCACAGCTTGGACTCCATAGTCCACCCACACCTCTACTCTAAGAAAATCTTATGTTAAACATATCTAATTGATTAGTTTGACATGTCAACTATAGGGAGACTCGTATATGTAATACGCCCAATATAAGATTTAGTAGAGATAAACGTATAATACATAAAAAAATATTGATTAATTGTTTAAATTAAATAGTCAGTTGACAGACATCCTACACATCTGTAGCATTTTGAAGAATACTATTAAAGGATTTTCTTTCTATGAGACTTTAAAAAAGGATAAATCCCTGATGACATCTAGTGTAGAGATGAGTGCAAATCATATGTTTCAGAAAAAAAAAAAAAAGTCTCGCCCTCCATTAATGGCACAACATTCAAGCAACCTCAGAAAAACGTCTTATATTAAAACAAATTTACGCTAATAAAATACAAGGTGTATACCCTAGCAAAGATGCAACAATTAAAGCAGAAAGATCTGTGAGGCATGTATGAGGAGTTGAGTCCATTTCTTATGCTTTTCTAGGTACACCGAGCCGCTGTCGGAAATCCTCCTCCATCAGAGGTAGACCCTCGCGGAGAGTGACTTTGGGCTCCCATCCAAGAAGCTCTTTGGCCTTCGCGATATCGGGTTTCCTCTGTCTTGGATCGTCAGGGGTGTTCTCCACAATCTTCACTGGTACATTTGGGTCGATCAACTGGAATTAACAACAAGGCAAATGATCATTCTAATAAATAATAATGCCTTTCTGCAGTTTGAACTTTGATCTGCTATTATAATTAGCAGCGACAGTTTTACAAAAGAATAATATTTGGTCGGTAGACAAGTCATCGACATCATGAATGGTTTCGCTTAAGCAACAAGAAATTTGTTGGACATTCTTCTTGTATAGACTGATTACAAATGCTGGTATGAAGATATAGAATAACCAACCTCCTTTACAGTCTGAGCAAGCTCCATCATAGTGAATTCACCTACAGCATGAGAGAGATGGCAATCAATATTTACAAAGGAAGAGTAGATTTTTATACTAACATTTTTTGAAAATTTGATAAGCTACCATTTCTTAAGACTAGATACAAAAGAAAAGCTTAAATATCATGATAGTCTCTGCAACCATAAGGAACTGCTTCTTTCATTAAAGACTATAGCTACCAGGTGTATAGCTACCAAGGGTAATCAATCGTTATGAAGGCAAACCTCAAAATTACCTGGGTTTCCTATATTAATTGGCCCAGTGTTATCCCCTTCCATCAGCCGAATAAGACCATTTACCTACAAAATGAAAATTTTGAGTTACATGGAAGCAGCCACCAGGGAACCACAACCGCTTGCGATTTAAATAATTTGTAGCAGAGAGGAAAAAAAAGTGCATACCATATCAGAAACATAGCAGAAACTTCGGGTTTGGGTTCCTGGTGCTTGAACAGTCAAGGATTCACCTCTACATAATATGTTAATGCAGAAGATTGGCATTACAACAATTCATAGATAAGACAGCTTTCAGCAAATGATAGTAGTTCTCCAGTAAGTTTATGTACAGAAACAGCCTGATTTATTATGCACTAAGCATTACCGCAGTGCTTGAGCTATGAGTTACTAACAACACGTCCATCATCAATGTTCATGCGTGGTCCATATGTGTTGAAGATCCTAGCAATTCGGATCTCTGCCAAAGCAGAAGATAATCATTGAATAGAGGAATCTTATTTCACTTTAAGGTCGTAGTTAAGTTTCACCTATGCCATGCTGCCTATGATAATCAAACATTAAAGTCTCTGCCACACGCTTCCCCTCATCATAGCAGCTCCTAACTCCTAAAAGCAAGCAAGAATGATCATATCAAAGAATATTAAAGAGAGATCAATATCAGATATTATTATGCGTATCACAGTTTGAGCATGAGCAAAATAATAATGGACCATCAAGTAAAACTTTCTATTGTGTTTCGGTACCAAAATATAAACTTTAGTAAAATGGAATGTAAATGATGTTAAAGATTGCATTAACAACAAACTGCCAAGTCTCGTGGCAAACAAATACTTGTGGTTACTCGACCAGCCATACTTGTGGTGACTACCAAAAGCTTCCTATTAATGCAACAAAAGTTTATCTATAAGAAAATTATAATATTAGAGTTGCAATGCGGGACTAATGTATGATTACAAATATAAAAAAAGGGACAAGATTATGCCTGAAAGAGTACGTAATCAAAGATGGCAATCATAGGTGTATGGTTATGCTTCAGCGAAAAGAGTAGCATATAATCCACAGAACTAAGCTGATTATACGCTATCAAGAGCAGAGAGTGTGTAACGTAATTCATTATTCCTAAAAATGCCAAGAACAAACTATAGTCAGTCACTCAGATGAATTGTTGTACCGATAGGGTTAACATTGCCCCAGTACTCTTCCTTCTGAGGATGCTCAAGAGGATCACCATAGACCTCTGAGGTCGATGTCAGTAATATTCTACAAGAAGTTGAATAAGCAAGAGTCAGAGTAGCATCCTTGATGGAGATAAAGCAATAAAGGGGGTAAGCTATTACCTAGCTCCAACTCTCTTTGCAAGCCCCAGCATGTTTAGTGTGCCAATCACATTCGTCTTTATAGTCTACAATATTGTTAAAGTTCAAGTTATCACTTTCAGTTCCAACAAAAATTACCAATAGAAATGAAGATCTTAGCTCCAGTGGTGCATAAAAAATTTATGAGCTGTGAAACTGTCAAAGATTTGTTTTTCCTTTCTATGAAGGAATTCTTGACGTTGACTACTAAATATACTTTTGGCGATAAATAAACAGGAGAGCATCTATGAGTAGGTCAGAAAGATTGCTAATTTCTGCTCAGCTACTTTGAGATCAACAAGTTATACAAAAAAAATCACTTAGACAAAGCAAGTATCAATATGTAGGTTTAGGTGATGAATAGTACTTGATCTCACTAATAGGGAAGGTTCATAGAGCTAGCTATCAACTTGCGACATAAATGTCTTGACAGTATGGAGTTCTCCAAAGCAGAAATTAAAAAATCAAGAAATATTACTGCAATATGAAATCTTAAAATTTCCTTCTGCCGGTAAATGGATAAAAAAAATATAGTTATCAATAAATAATTCACTTTATCCAGAAAGTGCAAGATCACTTCAAAATACTAAGCTCATAATCTTCCTTTAAAATATCTCAATAATGCTAATAATGAGAGTAAACACACCTTAACAGAGTTGTATTTATAGAAGATCGGAGAAGCAGGGCAAGCAAGATGATAAATTTGATCAACCTCTACCAGCAATGATTCCGTAACATCTAGAGAAAGATGTACAACTGATCAACCTCTACCAGCAATGATTCCGTAACATCTAGAGAAAGATGTAGAACAAAATGCTTTACTTCAATATGCATTTCAAATAGAAAAGTTGGTACAATTGGAGAAGTTGAACTTTCTAAGATTGTTTGGGTGTATAGAAGCCTCTCCAACAAAGGGTAAAGCTGGATCTTAGCAAGATATAATATCATCTTAAACATCAATATTAAAAAAAAAAGAATTGCTGGAACTTACCATGACGAATGAGTTCAAATCTGGGATGCCCGATCCATTTTCTCAGATTGTCCTTCGAGCCAGTGAAAAAGTTATCCACAACAATAACCTGGAAAAAATAAATATAAAGACTGATAGTTGCAAAATATCAACCAGAGGACTTTCAAATAAAAACAAACACAGAATATGGACTCGTCAAGAGATCTGTTTCCTTTCTTTTCCTTGTTGCGAGAGTTATAGCATAATTAAGTAAGAGATTTGAAGTAACTTTTAATAGATAAAAGAGATATAAAATTATTGGTCAGTGGTCACTAGACAAATTTAGAAAGGACTCTCCAAAATATAATAGGCATTTTTTATGATAACGATGCAAGCAATATTAAAAGGAACTAGCATATGATGAATTTCACTATTTCGAGAATAAATCAATGGCATCATATAACACCACTCGTGCAATGGGAAAGAATCAAGATTTAACACCGCAACTTTACGCAATCACAAATAGAGCAGCAGATCACAGCAGACAAAGATCCATGCTAGAGTTGCGGATATATTTATACACTTAAATAAAGGACAAAAGAACAAACACCAAAAGAATTTGTCATCAGTCCTAAAGTAGTAGTGAATGGTCAGAACTACATTGAAGTCTGAATGCAGCTCACACATTCACACTCATTCAAGAATTCAGGCTATTGTTTAGTACCTCATTCTTTTCATTTTCCATCAGCTTGTCCACCAAATGGGAACCAATGAATCCAGCTCCCCCAGAAACCAAGATTCGCATATTGGCCTGTCAAAAATCTAGATCACACCAACTCAAAGAATACGTATCCAAAGCAAACGAGATGAGATATCAGAAATCAAAGCACGTTAAAATCAGAGACAAATCTATAAGATCCTCAAACGTGCTACAAAATTAGAAAAAAAGAATGCCATTCAGCATGCAAGAAAAAAAAAATCAAACATCTAATAAATTTTGTAATAATGCGAGCGATCTGAGAAGGGAGGAAGCAAAATTACCTGAAAAAATTTGGAGAACCGAAGAGGAGATGGGGTGGGAGGTGGCCTTGTGATCGTCTGCTGCTCTACATTTGTGGACTCTTTTGCCATTGCTCAGATCTCCACTCAAACACCTGATCTGCACAAAGCTTTCAATCTCTCTTCAAAGAATTCGTAAAAGTTATATCAAAAATTTAAGTTCACAGATATTACTCGACCCGGAGCTATGTTTTATAGATACAAGATCTCACACAGATCCAACCGCCTCGTACCAACCGATTTTATTTTAAAAAAACTCAAAATTATACTCAAGACCAGATGTAACGCTTCGAATTCAGGCAAAGGGATCGAGAGCTATATACCAACGATCTTTTCGGGATCTGGAATCCAGATCCGAGTTTAAAAAAGCTTACCGTAAAGAAAAATTAAAAGAAAATTTACCTCGAAGGAGGGGAGGGGAAGAAGAATGAAGAATTCTAGAAGGGTTTAGTAGTGGTTTTGTGATTTGGATTAAGGAAGTGAAGGATTTCGTAGTCCGTTTCTAAATGCGCCTTGGATTCATCTGCACTTGGCAACGTATCGCGGCTGAAACGGTTTACGAAACACAGGTGTTTGGTATCATGTGTTTACGTCATATGACGATAATACCCCTGGATGTTAATGGATTCGGATCTTTTTAATAAGTTTGGACCCTATCAATACAGATTGAACGGCCCCGCTGATGCCACGTGTGGTTCATCCTAATGCTGAGGCCGTGGGATTGAAACCAGCAGTTACTACTCCAATATGAATTAGAGTAGAGACAACAATTTCGATTTAAGCAAGTTGTGGTTTTGAGTTTTTATTTGTATGGAAATCTTCTCCCATGTTCTTATCATGCATTTGTATTTCATGTGAGACATTAGTTGAGCCATCCATCTCCATTGTATTAGAAAACTGGCCAAGATTCTTAATTTTAAACAAGGATCAATGAATATTTCCAGATATAGTTGTTCAAATCAAAGAGATATTAACCATAGCCACATGGTTGATAGGTATAACCCACCTCATGGAATAAGAACAAGGGCAATCATCTTATATGATGCCTTTAGTCAATTCTCAACACAAGCCTCAAAACCTTCCACAAATTTCCATCTATAAGTGCATTTGATGTGCCTGGTGACTAGTAAAATGAACATACAAACAAATATTATAAAAGGAAGTGGCAACAAACTGCTTGTAAACAAGTCGAAATCTTCTACTGCAATATTAGGTAAATCACTGATCCTAGCTCTCTTCATATACCTCAGGCACCAGTTGAACTCGCACAATAGAACAATAGATGGATGTTGCAGATACATCATATCCCGAGGTAATGGCGATCAGCAATCACGGAGCTCTCTCATAGTAAACGTAATTTTAGGTTCCATTTATATCTCAACATGAAATAAATACATATTTGAGAAGTGGGATTCCTAAAAGATATCTGGGTGGAAGCGACTTGGAATGGAATCAGCTTCTTGTGCTCTTTGTAGATGGACCTTCAATGTATAATTGTTAAGCTGCAAAAGAAGAGGGAGCAAAAAGGAGATAAACAATTGGGATGAAGCATCCCTCAACATTACATCTTCCTAACAGAAGACAGCGGCAGATAATCCAAGTTTTTCAAAGAGGATTTAGTTTAGAACATGGCTAAGACTTCCAAAGAAACATAAGTAGAAGTTGCTCTTAATTACCTCTAAAGTCCGGATCTGCTCTTGGTATTGGCCTATAATAAGCTTCAATTGTTGCATCTCCTTTAGCTTGTCCTCATGCTGCAAAGTTTGTTCATGCTGAATAGAAACAGCTCTCCTCAGAATTTGATTGTCCCTCAACAAACACTGCAACTGTTCTTTGAGAGCATTCATCTCCTCCTAGTCGATAATCAACAAAATGAGAGATGAGAACTCGTCTAAGACACAGGAATAGCGTGCTTACACGCAAATAAGCACAAAGTTCACATTTACCTCCACCAATGATGTGGTACCTGCAGCTGCATTTCTTTCAAATGCCTCCAAGAATTTCATAGCACGACCTCTAACATCATCCCAATCTGAGGCATTCACCATTTCTTGCACAAACATATCGACCCAAGAAGACCTATCAGGGCGCGGCCTACATTCTGTATCTGCATTCTGACTACGAATCCCTTCAGCATGCTCTTCAGATATTTGCAAGTTCATCGCACCTAGCACATGATGACAGATAAAGAGATAAATAGGGATTATCAAACATACACAATTCGATGTCCTGCCCAGGAAGGAGGTCAAAGTTCCGTTTCCTAACCTTCAGTAATGTTGCCATTTGATAAGAGTGACGTGTTGAGACCTGCTGACTCACTTCTGGCAGAAGCATCACCGAGGCACAAAGCATGAAGACTCTTAATGGCGTCATCAATTTTGTGATCATGACTATTTAGAACAGTTTCCACAACCTATCCAATAGTTTCAAATATCATTAGCTATCAGTAAGGAACCAAAAAAAAAAAAAAAAAAAAAAAACTGAATATTGAAATTTATAATTAAAAAGGATAATTTGATTATATTATTGACACATGACAAACCTTGTTTAAAAGGTCAAGCCAACAAACTGCTATAGACAATTATAAGGAACTGCATAGATCTAGAACTGCAGCTTCTACCATATAAGATAACTCTTGGCTTCAGCAGTCTATATCGTCACGATAAATTCTAATTAAATTCATCAAAACTTGCTATTTCCATAAGCTAAACAAACAACCACCTTACAGGATATCTTACTCGCATGAAGTTAATACCATCTCTTTCTGCCATCACGCTAAGAAGAGAAAACATTTAGCTACATATACTAAAAGGCACAAACATTCAATCTCTTTCATTTCTAAACTATCCCATTCACAAAATTATATGAAAGAACGTGTCATTCCTTTCCCATTGCTTTCTTCTATATCAGCAAGATCTAAACGCATATTACTTGATTAAACCATGAAGCATAACATCAATAATCTCGATCAACGAGGAGAAGAGGAGATCAAAGAGAAGGCCAATACCTCCCGATCCATCGAAGGGAACATGCGAAGTAGTACGGACACCTTATCCTCGGATCCGAACCCGAAATCTGAGGATCGGACAGGGGATCCGTATAGGGAGCAGCGAGGCCGCTTCGCCGACGGGGTTGGCAACGGAGATCCGAAGATTTCCTCGAACCCTAGGCGCTTGCCGCAGACGCCCGCAGACATGGCAGCGAAGCCCTATCCCTTTGCACAAAACCCTAGGGTTTTGATCGAAACCGACCCCTTCTCTTCCTCTCCAATTTTTCCGCCCCCTCCCTTTCCGACTCCTTTCTCTCGTCAAGACCCTAAATCGTTTGATCTGAAATGGTGTGTCTCTTGTCCCTATGTCCTGTTTACTTTATCAATCACGGCAGCTTACAGAAACGTCCCTTCGTTTCCTTGATTTCTTAATGGCAACCCTTTACTATCCAATCGTAACTTTATTAGCAGTCGCAATCCTAATAGAATTTAGTTTTAAACCAATAGCAGCAGTCCTACGCTCAAATCTAGTTACAACGAATAAAACCCACGGGCTTTATATTTGGACTGACTGGGTCATGCTATTCGATCCATTTAGCCTCCAAATTTTTTTTTTCTTTTTCAAAAAAAAAAAAGATCAATTGTATCTGCCACCTAAGTCTAATCTTGGCCCAAATTTTCAATAGAGTTGACTTAAAGCTAAAATCTTGGCCCAAATCTTCTGTCGTTTGTTATGCTTCATCTAAACTGATGAAGTGTTCTAATTTAAGTTGGCCACATCTTCTGTCTTAAAAATAATTTTAAAAAAAAAAAACAACTGAAATTGACACATATCACAAGATCAGATCAATCAAATTGAGGGCTGAGATGCTTTCACTAGACTCGTAATTCTTTCCTCCTAAACAAGCCAGTGAGGCTTAGGTGGCACCAATAAAAATTTCTGGAGAAGTCGAGGGGGTGGTCGAACAATCCATCACCTTCCTGTAGAATTCTCCCGCGCACATCTGCGCCCGATCCGACGGCTCAAATCTATCGTCAGAACCTTCCGGAATTAAAAAGCTCTCCTATAAAATCCCACCACCTCCTCCTCCTCCTCCTCCAAACTCCAAGAAAGTCTCGTTAACCAAAAAGATCTTATAAGAGTTCACTAAATTTCCGTCTCTGTTTCGATTCAAGCTTCGTGATCTACGAAACAATCCATGGCGGGGAAAGGCGAAGGTCCGGCGATCGGGATCGATCTCGGGACGACGTACTCGTGCGTCGGTGTGTGGCAGCACGATCGCGTGGAGATCATCGCGAACGACCAGGGGAATCGTACGACTCCTTCCTATGTCGCGTTCACTGATACGGAGCGGCTTATCGGAGATGCCGCGAAGAACCAGGTCGCCATGAATCCCACCAACACCGTTTTTGGTAAGTTCTCGTATGTCCTCTTCACCTCTATGTTGCTGTTAAGCATTGCGCTCGAATTTTCTCTTGAGGCCTTCAAGATGAGGTTAATCTACCTCTCTGATCTGGGAGTTGCGAGTCGTAATGATGATTTTACTGGTTTTAATTATATGTAGGTCGGTGTAATGTAACTATGGTGCTGATTTTTATGGATTAAAATTATATTAGCAATTATCTTATTTTAATTTTGCCTCTAGATTACCACCAGATTATTACATTCTATTACTCTAATTTGGGAGATATAAATTCTTCTTCGATTAACCCTAATGTCTTGCTTGAATCATTACTAATTAAACTCATTTTCTTGCTATTGCAGATGCTAAGCGTTTGATCGGAAGGCGATTCAGCGACCCCTCCGTCCAGAACGACATGAAACTGTGGCCGTTCAAGATCATCGCCGGTCCCGGCGACAAGCCGATGATCGTCGTCCAGTCCAAAGGCGAGGAGAAGCAATTCTCCCCCGAGGAGATATCTTCCATGGTCCTCTCCAAGATGCGAGAGATTGCCGAGGCCTTCCTCGGCCGCGCTATCAAGAACGCCGTCGTCACCGTCCCGGCCTATTTCAACGACTCGCAGCGCCAGGCCACCAAGGACGCCGGCGTCATCGCCGGACTCAATGTCATGCGGATCATTAACGAGCCCACGGCGGCCGCCATCGCCTACGGCCTCGACAAGAAGGCGAGCAGCTCCGGGGAGAAGAATGTGCTAATTTTCGACCTTGGCGGGGGAACCTTCGATGTCTCTATTCTGACTATTGAAGAAGGTATCTTTGAAGTGAAAGCGACGGCTGGCGATACCCATCTAGGCGGAGAGGACTTCGACAACAGGATGGTGAACCATTTCGTTCAAGAATTCAAACGCAAGAACAAGAAGGACATCACTGGCAACCCAAGAGCTCTGAGAAGACTAAGGACTGCGTGTGAGAGGGCAAAGAGGACTCTCTCTTCCACTGCCCAGACCACCATTGAGATCGATTCTCTCTACGAGGGGATCGATTTCTACTCCACCATAACCCGTGCCAGATTCGAGGAGCTCAACATGGATTTGTTCAGGAAGTGTATGGAGCCGGTGGAGAAGTGTTTGAAGGATGCCAAGATGGACAAGAGCAGCATCCACGATGTCGTACTCGTTGGTGGATCTACTAGAATTCCAAAGGTGCAGCAATTGCTCCAAGACCTCTTCAATGGCAAGGAGCTCTGTAAGAGCATCAACCCCGACGAGGCCGTCGCCTACGGCGCCGCCGTCCAAGCCGCCATTTTGAGTGGCGAAGGCAACCAGAAAGTCCAAGACCTTCTCTTGTTGGATGTCACGCCTCTCTCCCTTGGTTTAGAGACCGCTGGCGGCGTCATGACTGTTTTGATTCCTCGGAACACAACCATCCCAACCAAGAAGGAGCAGGTCTTCTCTACTTATTCCGACAACCAACCTGGTGTTCTCATCCAGGTCTATGAAGGCGAGAGGACGAAGACGAAGGATAACAACTTGTTGGGCAAGTTTGAGCTCAGTGGCATCCCTCCTGCTCCCAGAGGAGTGCCCCAGATCAATGTCTGCTTCGATATCGACGCTAATGGGATC
Organism: Typha latifolia; assembly: GCF_019914945.1. Classification (NCBI taxonomy): domain Eukaryota; kingdom Viridiplantae; phylum Streptophyta; class Magnoliopsida; order Poales; family Typhaceae; genus Typha; species Typha latifolia. Next base: position 554,372 of record NC_133087.1, on the reverse strand, counting down.
TTAAACGTCTCCGCAGAGGATAAGACCACCGGGCAAAAGAACAAGATCACCATTACTAATGACAAGGGGAGGCTGAGCAAGGAGGAGATCGAGAAGATGGTGCAGGACGCGGAGAAATATAAGTCGGAGGACGAGGAGCACCGGAAGAAGGTGGAGGCGAAGAACGCATTGGAGAACTACGCCTATAACATGAGGAACACTTTAAAGGATGAGAAGATCGGAGCGAAGCTGGCGCCGGCGGATAAGAAGAAGATTGAGGACGCGATCGAGCAGGCTATCGAGTGGCTCGACGGGAATCAGCTGGCTGAGGTGGACGAGTTCGAGGACAAGATGAAGGAGTTGGAGAGCCTATGCAATCCCATCATTGCGAAGATGTATCAGGGTGGTGCCGGTGGGATGGATGAGGATGGCCACGGCGGCAGCGCCGGTGGCGCAGGACCGAAGATTGAGGAGGTTGATTGAGGTGATCATCTTGGTTGATGATTCAGCTGTGTGCGTTTGAGGGACCGTGCAGTTCTTTTTCTGTATGTTTTAGTGTTAATAGAGTTCAGTCTGTATTCTATGAAGTTTTCTCGTTTTTGTTAGACTATGCTCAGATATCTGTATCTGATATATAGATGAAATAAAACGTTTGTTTGACATTTCCCCGACTCATAAAATTGGTGGAAGATTTCCTGCTAGTTACTTAAAGCGAAGCAAATGGTATTTAAGGCCTGAACTGTGTTATTCTCACATCGTAGATGAGAGGCCAGTGATTGTTATACCCTCTGAGTCAAATATCAGGGATACCTGAGACTAATATTATTGGTCATCACATAGTATTTTGGCTGGTAGACTTGGTGTAAGAATTGTATCTGTTAACCACGAGAGATGTTATTGCACATACACAGAAGGCATGGTCATAACATTTAGCTTGTTGAACCAGATTTGTTACAACGGACTAATGGAGCAACGAGAAACAAGCTTTCAGTTTTTAACAAATTAGGATTATCAGTATGGAGCACATTCAAATAATCAAACTTAGCTATTCCAACAACTACACAAGCCTTGGCTTAAAAAAAGTAACTAAACACCATCAGATAAACCATAGCCAACAGAGAATAGAAAGAAACCAAGCTTTAATTTTTACAGCTCTATTTTACCATTGCTTCTGACTTCAGATAGGCTGTACTAGAAGAAAATTCGGCAAAGCAGCAAGATAAGCAGCAAAAACAGATGGTCTCATAATTTATGTTGTTTTTGCCTTTTCTACCTTTTTTTTAATGAGAGAGGTTATGCTGTCTTTGACTTTGCGAGAGCCTTCTTTCTCTGACCAAGCATATAGGTGTACATGTGGGGGCTACCTGCAGCAAAGGATGCAATCAGCCCCTGAGCAAAACCTGCTAGTTCCAAAATAATCACTAGATGCAAGGAGAAAATGTAAGTAGATGTACCTGGGGCATAGATACCAAGTACAAGGATTGATGTGTAGAAGTAATCGAAGGAGAAGTTCCACTTGTTTGGCATCCTAATGCAGTATTTATCAGATGCCTGCCATATTCACAAATAGGATCAATTAAAGTATTGGCAGGAATTCTTCAATTTTACAGAACTGTCATATCAAACATCTAATTTGAGGTCCATCTATCATCGCAAATATGCTAGTACCTTAATGTAGGGCAAGCCAAGGTATATCAGGCCAATTTCGCTGGTGATGCCAGTTGGATACAATAACAGGAAAGTGCTGTATCTGCAAGGTATTCATTTCAATGTGAATGAAATTAACTAATTTGGCAGGAAATACAAGTACCACAATAGTTACTACACTATGGAGTTGTACTTACCTAAGCCACAAGAGCCAGGAAGGTGCAAAGCCAAGAGCCTCTTTCATACCAAAGAAAGAGTACCTTATAATCTGCAAAGAGCAAATGATGCTTGTGATTATTATTCAATCTCTCACTATGCAGATGAAAACCTATAGCATAAATTAATTAAAAAGTATATACAGAGAGCCAATTTCCCCAGTTATGCAGATAAATTATCTAGATTCTACAAGAAATGACCACCACCTCTTTGATTAGCTAGATTGACCGGCCAATAACAGGTTGGTGGTTATCAGCTTCAAAACAAGTAGGACAAGGAAACGTGCATTCAATTTCATAGGTGAATTTGCTAGCATTGATAGGGGAAAAGAAATTGGAAGGTGAACTCGAAAAAATTCTACTAGATCAGATTCCTGTTGTTCCTGAATTTATGGGGGTTAAACATCTATCAAATTGTTCCAAACAAGCTATTAGTTTTAAGTCCCTCTTAATACAACCTGGCAGTTTTTTGTCAAAAAAATATAACCTGGCAGTTGAGAATAATCTTTTCTATGAGCTCTACGGTCGATTCATTAAATGAGCTAGTAATTAGCAAGTGTACCGAAAAAAATTAATAACCTTCAGTATATGACAAGTTACGGCAAATTAAGGTTCATTAGCAATCAAATTATGCATCTCAAGTCCTCCCACCATTAACATAATTAATTTGACATGCAAAATTAAACTCCACCAATGATCAAAGAATATAACTCAGTACCTCTCATTGTTAGATGCACTGATGCACATAACTCGCTACCTAACATAAATATATTTTGATAGTACAATATTGTAAGTTGCATCTTCCCATTTTAACTAATTTATCACAGAAGCCGTCAGAACTATATGCATCCAAAAATTAGACATTAAACTGCCAATAGGAATGCATGTCAATCTGTCAGGATTGTTAGAAAAATAAGACCATGTTGGCAAAGTAATGATTATTTCACTGCTCAAAGACAAATTTTCCAATTCATCAAACATGCTAACGATAACTATAGCGTAATCAAATTTTATTAATCCGCACCTCAGTAAGAGACCAGCTGATAACCAAGGAGCTAACAAGGATATGTGTCCTGATCTGTTAAAAAATTGCACCCTTTAATAAATTAAGCATCATTGGTTAAACCGGAAAAGAAAATAAGGATTAGAAAACAACTCAGTAGTACCTCAGGGAAACTCCACAGGATGCCCCAAGTAACAAACAACCTTGATCCAATTTGAGGCAAAGTCGCTGATACCGGTGACCTAACCAGTCCTATCCGATACAATCCAATACTGACTCACAACCACTAAAAATGAAGCAAATCAATGGATAAGAAAGCAAACGATTCCTCACCTACAAGGCCATGAAGGATCTGCACACCCATAAAAACAAAAAACAAAAAAAATCAACCAAGATACATCTAAAATTCTTTTTAAAAAAATAATAAAGTAAAAGAGGGGGGACAATCAAATTCTTCAGCACCTCCAACACTGCCGCGGTCTGCGCAAGCTGCAGAGGCTTCTCCACGGCATCGTACACCGCCGTGTGCCCGGATTCGCTCAAAGTTTTGAGAGCAAAGTATAGAACCTGGAACCTGCACCAAATCAAACAGATCAGTAGGAATTAGGAACGGTATCACCGGATCTGAGAGCAAGAAGACGACTACCATCCGACGAACACGGTCCAGTTGTAGACGGAGAGATAGACCCGCTTGAGGGTAGAGAGGAATCCCGCCATTGCAATCTCGAGAATTGATATCAGAACGGGATCAAGGTCATAGATCTAAGCTAAATCTAGTCTAGGGTTTTAAAAGGAGAGAGGGGAGGGAGCTCAGCGAGGAGGTAGTAGTAGTTGGCTCACAATAAGCAGCATAGCACATAGCATTTAAGTTTTAGTTGAGCGGATCAACAACTAATTTTAAATGCATTACTAACTTACGCTTCGCTGCTGGAGTAGGAGCGCACGATAAGGATGGATACATTTAACTAATATTATACGAGTGGAAGAAAGGCCAAAGAAAATTTTCTGGTGAACTTACTAAGCCCTGATGTGACGTGGCATCGATCGGATCCACTAAGGATCCGATATGATCAAATTGGTTATCCGCAAGTCAAACCTAAGAACCTAGATTGGAACTCTAGTTTTTTTTTTTTTCTGAAATCCATCATTTAGGATTATAATTTTAGTAGATTTGATTAAACTTAACTAATGCTTGTGTCAAAATTTTATAATTTTAGTCAGATCTGATGAGAATTTATTCAATATTAATGATACTAAATGCATTAATTTATATAGATCTATGTCACGATTGTTGTTTGTTGGTTCCCATGATAGTTGTAATTGAAGTGATTAAGGTGAAGGTACTTGGATTCATTAGACGGCTAACTAACTAAATCCAATAAATACGGTTGTGTTGAAAAGGAATAATTAAGTCCCTTCAATGGTTGCCTCTGCATGATTTGAGGGTTTATTTAAGTCTTCTGAACTGTTCGTATTATGTTTATGAACATATTGGTCCTTTTTTTAAAAAAAAAATTTGAGAGAGAGAGACTATATTGTTGTTTTTGCAGATCAGAAAACCTAAAAATCCAGCAAGATCATCAACTACCATTTACAGCGACTTGGCAGATAGAATTATTTTTTGTTTTTGTTTTCCAAAGCTACTCTCTTTCATATGGAGAGCATCTACATTAGATGAGAGAAACTTTTATATTCTTTTGTGTATTTTAAGTTGCTATTTTCACCATGAGAGCAGAATGGTATGGCAGGCGATGAACATAATATCCATTATTCATAATCTTTCCAACCTCTTTAGAACTGATTGTGACAATAGATCATATATCTCTATTATGGTGGTAAGCCTTTCATGATCTGTATGCTGAAGTGTTTATATGTGTGATTTGCCTTGGTGTTGTTCTGGACCATATCGCATGATATTTATACATGCTGTTAGTATGATATCCAGAGAAATGAATTTAATTAACGGCAATGCTTGTGGTAAAAGATGACCCCCATTTAGACGTTAAAGAATATCCCAATACAAAAGTTGAGTAAAGACATCGCTAACCAAATTCACGAGGGTTACACCTTAAGTTTTATTATGTACATCATCTCCTATTTCTAAGTTCTGCCTTAGTGTCCACAAAACTGTAACGGATGAACCTGAACTGGTTTCTTGGGAGAGAATAATTTACTTATTGGTACAACACATATTGAATAAAATAAGCCATTGCAGCAATCCACTGAGACACATAAACATTTAAGGCCTGAACTCCAACTCTTTCCAGTCTTCAATGTAAATACCTTATCGCCGTGCAGTCTTATCCCCAGCAAATATCTGCACAGTCTTATCTCCAGCAAATATCTGCATCAGGTTACTGATTCTTTGTCTGCAATGCTCATAATTTAGATCACTTGAAAGCAAGAAAGACAAATGAGAGTTGCTCAATCTCCACGATCTGATATGGTGATTCCCAGTTCAACACATAGTGGGTCGAGTCCTTGCTCATCCAACAAGCTCAGAGCAGCAAATCCATAATAAGAATGGTAAATATCAGGTATGCGGTCGTTGGGAAACTTTGTGAAGCCACCATACTGATGCAGACAACAAGAGGAAAAGAACAAGTAAGAATACAAGCAAGGAATTCAACATAAATGTAGCTATTGATGGGAGAAGGAAAAACAGCAGTACCGGTGATTGGCAAGATAGCAGGAAATTACGTATAGCATCACTGTCTAAGAACTTGTGGGCACCTAATATCTTGAGGACACCACCAACCCTGCATGAAACAGAATGACCAGAGAAACGAATAAGAAATATTGTCAATTTTCTTTTATTTTCCCCTTTGAGAACATATGCTGCTGGTGCCTGCAAAAAGAACTACCTGTACATACCAAAATGCATAACATGTATCGCTGGGCTTGTTGGCTCTGCCTTGAAATCCACCATCAGTCGCTTGTCTCTATAGCAGCAAAGAATGAAATTAGGCTATACGCTCTTAGATAACTGCATCTGCTTTCGCCTTGTCATCAAAATAATTTAAAGTATGTTCTTGTAGGTAACATTGGAAAATAATTTACTCTTTCTTTTATTCTTTTAATTTAAAAAAAATTTCTTGACATGCTAAGAAGTGCTCCGTGAAGAAAAACAAAAGTAACTAACTGTAGTGGTCATTACAAGCCTTAGCTGACTTTGAAATATGCCTGCACTGGATTGCAAAAATATACTTAAGGTTCTAAATTGCTGCCACAAGTTGATATCCAACTCTGTTACGTAAGTGCACACTGTGCCTGAGGGTTTTTCTCATAAGGGGACACCGTATCATCTGCTAAGTGAATGCTTTAAACAAAATGTACCTGCAAGCTCCATTCTATAAGCAGTGGCACGTCAACGGGGGAGGACACTGCTGATATAGATGAAATATCACTTTCCAAAAAGCCCATCAGCTGGAGAGCTGCAACTGCACAGTAAGCCGCTCCACCTGTGTCACTAAGACGATGATAGAAGTTCGGCCCTCAGTGAAGAAATGCTGAATAAGTAGACATGATAAGTCATAACGCTAAATGATATACAGACAAGGGAATTCTGAGAAGACTTGTCTACGAGAACATTATGAACCAGTGAAGATGAACAAACCAGTCTAGAGATACAAGCTCCCATAGTACTCTATACATATCCTAGTATTCATGACATATACACACAGCAAAGAGAGAAATGAACATTACATAGAAGATATAGAGATTTAACGGAATGTGACTCAGATACGAATGTAAATACATTCTGCAAATACAGTAACTACTTTTAGCTGAAAACTAAGGATGCGAAAAGGACATAGCAATATCAGCAATAGAGAATCAGCTTACCATGAGATTCAGCACCTGGTACTAGGCCAAAGCCACCATCATATGACTGTAGAAAATATATAGAAACATTAGGATTTGCTAGGGAATTCAAGAGTACAGTGGTCATCTTAGAAAAAGAGGCATCCAGAGCTTCTTGACCCACTTACTTGGCATTTAAGTATATATTCTTTGGCCTTTTCTTTGTCCATTCCAGTCCAGTTATTTAGCATGAAAGAGATGGCAGCTGAAAAACAAATTTAACGATATAACTGAACATAACTAGCAAAATGGAAGAGAGGAACATGCAAAATTCTCACCAGCACAATACACAAAGCGGAGGTCCCTTTCTGCCCCAAAACATATTGGCATAAAGCTGTCAGGAAATATGTAAAAAAAGTAGTTTCTTCAAAATTCAAATGGAATCCAAGAAATAATGCTATCTATTTAGATCATCAACTTGACATAAATATCTCGGTGCAGAAGATATGCAAGTGGTTTGGCATTTGTCATCTCTACATAACACAGATATCCAACCACAGATGTAAAAGTAATTGGAAACATCTTTATTGATCACAATGATTACATAAAGCAGGCATGCCAATTTATCAGTTGCAAACATATGTATACTTCCTAATTGCTAGAGTATTCCTACCTGCACATATAAGAAGAGGTCCACAATCCACATGCAACTGCATTCAAAATAAAGGATCTTTTTCTAGTGGTATATTCACAGAAGGCAAAGTATAGCAAAATAGAGCCCACTGGCCTAGTAGATGAGATAGTGGTATACTCCACTATCTTGTCAAAACAGGTTTTTTTTTTTCTGCTCAAAGTCGAATAATCTTAACAGTCGTGATGCCCTTCAATTGACGAAGAAACAATGAATTGTATGCAGAAATATGTCAAACTAGCTACATGTCTGTCTCTACACTTAAAGAGATATACTTAAATTCAATCAGAGACGGCATGTATACCTTCCATCCGATTGTTGAAGCTTTCTCATTGAGATCAAAAGTGCCTCAGAATCGATATCAGACAAATCGTATCCAACCATCTTCAAAATGGCGAGAGCGGAATAGGTACTTGCTAAATTACTAACATTGTGACTTGAAATCTGCAGAAATAAGATAATAACAAACTCTCAAAAGTAAATATCTAACATCGAATATATAAAATTAAACAACAAAATAAAACAAATAAGCAGCGGAATACCTCACTATTATGGCTAAAGAATTGAGAAGTCCTAGAACCAGAGAAACCAAAAAATTGCCCTGAGACAGAGTTACTTAATTATTCACATTATGTGTTATAATCTAGAGAGAACAAACAAACGCGTCGGGAAGGATTCAAAGAATTACCATTATCCAAGTCAAAATTGTCTCTTGGATGAGATTGGAAGGATAAAACCCATCTGGCAATTTGATCCTTGTCAACCTAAAGAACAAAAATAAAGAAAAAAAGAAAACGATCGTCGAATAATTATTAGGAGTAGATCTGAGAGTTTTTTTTTTGGATCGATGGAGGAACTAAGAATTAGGGGTGATTTGGAGGTAGTAATTGGGCGGATCCAAGAAAAGGTACCCGATCTAGGGCGCGGAGGATGGCGAGGCCGGAGACAGCGAAGTAGGCGAGGGTGAGGCGGTTGATCTCCTGGGTCGCGTACTCCTCCGGTAGCTCCTCCAGCATCATCTCCAGGAAGGCGATGTGCCGCTCCCGATCGAAGCCCGATGACCCTTTCATTCCACCCCCCCGGTGGTGATCGAACCTCGGGAGTCCTCTATCTTTGTTGAGATCTTTTGTTTTGCGCTCCCGAGACGAACTTTTATGCGAACGCCCGAGCAAATATACTCTCCCCGCCCACTTTATTCCAATTCCGAATCCAGTTCGTTTTTATGATCCGAATCCGACTTTGACTGGACTAGACTGATTGACTCCGTAACGAACTGATGGCCCCCCTCCCCTATAAAAGAGGAAGCCGCAGCTCTTTTCTTGCATGCATTCTTATCAACTTCTTTCTTCTTTGCAATCAAATCAAGAAGAGAGAAGGATATGGGGGATGAAATATCTTATTGTTTGGACTGCCGGGCGAGCACCGTGACGGTGTTCGACCGCACGACCGGCGACTGCATCTGCACGGAGTGCGGCCTCGTACTGGAGGCGCGCATGGTCGACGAGACGCCGGAGTGGCGCCAATTCGCCGACGATTCGCGCTGCAACGACCCCAACCGCGTCGGCGGCCGAGTTAACCCACTCCTTGACGACGGCTCCCTCGAAACCATCGTCATCTCGACTTCTTCTGGCGGTGGCCGCACCTCCTCCCTCCCCAGGTCGGTAAATTTGAAGAGGGAACGCTTCGTTGATCCCAAAAGAGCGCTTGTTCGAGCTTTCGATGCCATCTCCGCCATGAGCGATAGGTACATCTTACGACGCCAAAGTATATAGTTAGTCTCCTTCAGTTTCGGGTCTCTCTCTCTCTCTCTCTCTCTCTCTCTCTCTCTCTCTCTCTCTCTCTCTCTCTCTCTATAATATTTCGAGATCCAACTAGTGAGATAAATAATGGTTTCAGCTTTGCTGGATATATTGAGATTATAACAACCCGACATTTTTTTAAGAGAGGATTCTAGTCTCTACTGCGTATTATGATTCATATGTTAGGGTTTTAGAGTGTTTCTTTAGAGTTAAATTTATTTGTATATTATAGTGTTAAATGTATTTTACTTCATGTACTTATGTCTAAATTTATTTTACTTTATTTTAAAAAATATCAAAGCAGTTCTTATACTTATAATTAAAAATAAGAATACTAATTTTTCTATTAAATTTAATCTAGTAACATAGTTATTTAGTAATATAGTTGTATTCTCTCAAATTATGCATGTTTCTCTAACAAACATAGAGACATTTTAGTCATTTTAGTTTTATCTAGTTAAATTTAACAGAAAAATTAATAATTTTATTTTAATCATGAGTATAAAAACTAATTTGAGATTTTTTAAAATATAGGAGATAAAGTGGAAGATAAAATATATTTAACCCTTAATTATATTACTAAATGAAGATTTAACTCTCCCCAATTCTCTTTAAAAGAAGTTAAACTATATGCAATGAAAGTGTCTGCCTTCTCTTTCTTTGGGTACGTACAATTTTTGAGGTTCCCTGTATATTACTTGTAGTCAGAGTAAGTTATAAATCTTTCCTTGTTTTGACTATATATGCAAATTATTTAGGAGTTACTGATGTAACTTTTCCTTTTCTCCAATGTTTCAGGTTGTGTCTCCTTACCACTATCAAGGTATTAGTTTTTTTTTTTCTCTTAGAATGCTAATTATATATTTCTTTGTTCTTGGAGCATCTATGAGCATAAGTTCTTCCCAAGCATCAAGGCACAAACTTATTCAAAGTATCTCCTTTTATTTTCACGGAATCAATCGTGAAATAAGATTGTTATTATCTTGATAATATGTCGGTGCTATCTTTGGCTACTTTTGAGACAGTATGTATAAAAATAGTTCATAATTCTATCTACAAACTAGAAACTCGTGATTATCTTTGTAGAATATGCAACTGGAGTATAGCATGGATAATAGTTGTCTGACATCTGAATTTTACTTTAAAGGATCGCGCCAAGGAGATATATAAAATAGTTGAAGAGGAGAAGATTCTCTGTGGAAGAAGTCAAGATGCTTTTCTAGCTGCATGCTTATTTGTTGCTTGTCGACTGGAGCATACCCCACGAACAATGAACGGTAGACAAATTATTTGAAATCATGGAGTATGTGTATATATTCTGTTTGTAAATTATGTAACCTGGTATTTTATTTTGAACTAGAAATATGTACTGTTGCCAATGGAGCTCCCAAGAAGAAAATTGGTCAGTATGTCAGCCGCATTGAATCAGAGCTGTCTAGGTTGGGTCAATCAAAGGAGGACGGCATAATAAATCCTGGAGTTTTCTTGGTAAGTCTGATGATTCCATAACAAATTATACATCATCTCTGATTTAGAAATCTTTCGAGTAATGCAGATATTAGTTCTTTCCATTGTTTAGGCCTTGTAACTTGTTTGAGTCTTTTTGATTTATGTTGTTTTTTGTTCACAGAGACGCTTTTGCTCTAGCCTTGGATTGCCGAACGAAACGGTTAAGGTTGCACAAGAAGTAATCAAGAATTTGGATGATATTGATATAAGGTAATCTATTTTCATAATAATGCTCTAATGGGTATTCTTATCTGCGAGACTGTGAGTCATGATACTAATGATTCTATTATTATAGAACCTCGTCTTCTTTATGAGAATCTTTAGTATCATAAGTGGACTGGTACCTAATCTGAGCATTGTTTGATCAAACGAGATAAAGAAACAGAGAGTTAGAATGTACAATCTGTTATATTACCAAATCGTATCTACATTCATATCACATGTTTCTACATAATAAAGAGGAAGTACTAAGTATCTATTATCCATCAACAATTTTACAAAATTTTCAATTTAGGGAATCAAAAGGGTCATTAAATTTCTCTTTTCCAGGAACTTCAATAGCAACTCTGATTTAGAATTCGCTTCAGGATTTTGTGAATGGTAGAATCCAATTCTGATAAGAAGGTCTGAAGCTTTCAAATGTCTGTGAGAGAAATAAGAATGATTTAAACCTTAATTAAATATTTGATGTTGAGCTTTCTTGCACTACTAGCTTTATTACTTATCTTGCTAGAATTAGCAGTATAAGTTTCTGAAGTTAGTATCAACTATTTATAGAGACCGCGAAATGCAATCAGCATCCTTGATTCCCTCAAAAGGGGGAAACAAGTATAGGAATCAATGTCACACTCTGTACATAAGATGTAGGTATCTGAATCCAACTTGCTCTTGTTCATTTCCAAACATTACAATGCTTGTGCAGGAGATCTCCTGTGTCTGTGGCAGCAGCTGTGATTTACATGATGACACAGCTATCAAATATCAAGAAGCCTATCAAAGGTGTTGTTTATAGGCTTCTATACGTCATTGGTTTCTCATTATATTTAGATATGAGGTATCAACATTTTGTTACTTGAATGATGATGGTGCAGATATTGCGCTTGCCACCGGTGTGAGCGAAAACACCATCAAGAAAGCATACGCAGATTTATACCCTTACGCTTCCTTGCTCGTACCAAGTTCATTTGCAAATAATGGTACCCTCAGCTGCCTCTCTCAGCCATAATTATCGCCTTGTGTTCCTTGCAGCGCATTCGGTTGTGCTGTTTTTCTATTATTAATGTAGATAGGGGCGCGTTGTTGATCAGTCATTTGTTTCGCTGAATGTAAAGGCTCAAAGTGTTGAATGGACAAACAAGCAATGCTTTTGTCCTATGAGCTTCGATATATACAGCTGGAAATGATTCACTGAACTCTGCAAATTTTCAGATTATAATGAGTCGAAATCTTATAATGAGAGGCGGTAAGCACTTGAGATGTGTGCTCTGGAATAAACCAGACATTTACTGGAAAGTAGATGTGCAATGCTTTTTTTTTAAATTTCTCCATTGACCGAAAGGGATCTGAGATCCTTGCAAAGGTCCTGAAAGCAGTGGCTAGTGGTGGCTACCAACGGAGAAGAGTTCAGGTTCTCATTCAAGCAAGAAACAAAAGATAATAAAGCTTTAATTCTGCAGCATTGCTGGGAGACCTGGAAGAAGCTCTTCAAATTGTCAAGAGTTACTAGGCTGAATCAATGATGTAGATTGTAGAGCAGAAAGAGATGCAACTAGCCTCGCAATTTTTTACTTTTGAATTTATTAGAATCCGATCTAAATAACAGGCATGACGAAAGGAAAATGTACATCATATTATATTGTGTGGTTAAGCAAAAGCATATTTGCGTTGAATTGATTTGTAAAAGTATATGAAGTCCTACCATTTCTTAGTAATTTTACATCTCTGTCATCCTCTTTAAGAAATCTATCTGTCACAATCCAAATTCTAGCATTCTTTGATGTGACAACAGGATTACTAATACATCAACCCGCTAACTAATTAGCCAACTATTCCGATATTTCACTGGCGTATTACCCTGGCAAATAATGTCGAAGCTTTTACTCTACTTCTTTGGAAACATGAGATTAAGGATCAGAGTTTTGCGCGTTAATGGAATAGAATAGCCATAAGTAATAAGATGGAGAAATGTATAACGAGTATTTGAACCAAAATTAAAAGGATTAAAAGGACAAGGCAGGGCCCCAAGCAGTTATTAAGCATGTAAATTATGACTACCATTAAGGACTTAATCGACTTCCTCGATCTTGGGACCGGCGCCGGCACCGGCACCACTGATACGTCTTGGCAATGATGGGGTTGCAGAGACTTTCCAACTCCTTCATCTTGTCTTCAAACTCATTGGCTCCTGCCAACTGGTTGTTGTCCAACCACTGGATCGCCTGCTCGATAGCATCTTCGATCACCTTGATGGTGTTCCTCATGTTGTACGCGTAGTTCTCCAATTGGTTCTTCCACTCGACCTTCTTCTTGTGCTCCTCATCCTCAGACTTGTATTTCTTGGCCTCCTGCACCATCTTCTCAATCTCATCCTTGCTGAGCCTTCCTTTGTCATTGGTGATGGTGATCTTGTTCTTCTGGCCATTGGTGTTGTTCTCCGCGGAGACATTCAAGATACCATCGGCATCAATGTCGAAGCACACGGTGATCTGAGGCAAACTTCTTCTTGCGGGAAGGATCCCAGAGAGTTCAAACTTGCCCAGCAAGTTGTTGTCTCTGGTTCTCGTTCTTTCTCCCTCATAGACTTGGATGAGGACATGGAACGTTCCTTCGTCGTCGTAGACTTCGATGGGGAGGCGGAAGTTGTTAATGTCTAATCCCTCAAAGTCTTGGTTGAGGGAGAAGGGTTGACTGTCTGAGTTGGTAGAGAATACCTGCTCCGTCTTGGTCGGGATGGTTGTGTTTCTTGGAACCAACACAGTCATGACTCCTCCAGCAGTTTCCAAACCAAGGGAGAGAGGAGCGACATCCAACAAGATGACGTCCTGAACTTTCGCATAGTCCCTACCATTCAAAATGGCAGCTTGGACAGCGGCGCCGTAAGCAACGGCCTCATCAGGGTTGATGCTCTTGCAGAGCTCCTTTCCATTGAAGAAGTCTTGGAGCAACTGCTAAACCCTGGGAATTCTAGTAGATCCACCAACAAGAACAACGTCATCGACAGAGCTCTTGTCCATCTTAGCATCCCTCAAACACTTGTCGACTATCTCCATGCACTTCCTGAAGAGATCCATGTTCAGCCCCTCAAATTTGGCACGAGTGACAGTTGAGTAGAAATCAATGCCACCACTGAGAAGGGAATCAATCTCAATTGTGGTGGTCTGGACAGTGGATGACAGGATCACCTTCGCCCTCTCACAAGCAGTCTTCAGCTTCCCGAGAGCCCTGGAATTTCCACTGATATCCTTCTTCCTTTTTCGCTTGAATTCCTTAAGAAAGTGATCCACCATACGGTTGTCGAAGTCCTCGCCTCCGAGATGGGTGTCTCCAGCAGTGGCCTTGACCTCAAAAATCCCCTCTTCAATTGTGAGCAGAGAGACATTAAAAGTACCACCTCCAAGGTCGAAGATGAGCACGTTCTTCTCACCAGTGATGCTTCCCTTCTTGTCAAGGCCATAGGCGATGGCAGCAGCTGTGGGCTCGCTGATGATACGCATGATATTTAGATCTGCAATGAATCCGGCATCCTTTGTAGCCTGGCGTTGCGAGTCGTTGAAGTAAGCTGGGACGGTGACGACGGCATTCTTGACGGTCGATCCCAGATATGCTTCAGCAATCTCACGCATCTTTATCAAAACCATGGAAGAGATCTCTTCTGCTGTGAATTGCTTCTCTTCACCTTTGTATTCGACGACAATCATAGGCCTGTCTCCCCGACCAGAGATGACCTTGAACGGCCAGTAGTTAATGTCACTTTGTACACAACTATCTGTGAACCGCCTACCAATCAAGCGTTTTGCGTCTAAAATCAAATGTATACATTTTGAGCCACCTCCATTAGCAAATATATATCAAACAGCAACGTACAAAGAAAAGAGGTATAACATATGATATGAGAAGCATCACTATTCTTGAAGCACTGAGAATGATAACCAAGAAAAAACTCAACTAAAGAAAAAAGTGGCAGCATACCAAATATAAACAGCATAGAATTAACAATATTCTTAATATTAATCCTTCGCTACCCTGTTCTAATTCTTAATATTAATCCTAGAATAATAATTACTGTCTACTCATAATTTATATTTTTATAACAGAACAAGAGAAAAATAAAACCTCTACTGAATTCAAGTACAGTTATAGATATCATCCTAAAAATAATAAAAAACATAATTGTCAAAATATCTAGATCCATATGAGATCATTTTTCAAGATCAATAGATCTATGTTCAGCGTGCTCAGATAGGGGTAGAAGGTCATACTCATGGCAGAAGGTTACTAGTTCGAAAATTTATGAACAGAAATTTTTTTTGTAAAAATAAAAAGATTGCGTATGTATGATCTTGCTTTGATTTGTGTTTTGACTAATTTGTGGCTCATTATTTTGTAAGATTAGCTCATATATCTCTAATTTATATATTAAAAAGTATTAGCCTAATGATTAGTCTATTAATAAGAAACAACTAAATCTAATCTAAAAGATGAGATCAAAGAGCTAGAAATCTCACCAAAGACGGTGTTGATCGGGTTCCTCACGGCTTGGTTCTTGGCCGCATCTCCGATGAGGCGCTCTGTGTCTGTAAATGCGACATAGGAAGGAGTTGTCCGATTCCCATGGTCGTTCGCGATGATCTCTACGCGATCGTGCTGCCACACAGCGACGCAGGAGTAGGTAGTTCCAAGATCGATCCCGATCGCCGGACCTTCTCCTTCTCGGGGCATGACAAAGCTAAGAAGCTATCACAGAAGTATCAGAGAGAGGGGAAGAAAATTTAGAATAATTAAGTGGAGGAGAAGGGTAGAGGATAGAAGAGTTTATATAGTTTCAGTGGAGAACATTTCTTATACGTTATGGCCGTCTCAAAGAAGCTTATTTAGATGGTTTTGATCAATACTAGCTTTTTCTCTCTTCTGACTAGCTAGGCCAGTCGAAGACAGCGTCGAGTTGCGACAAGAAGACTATCTAAAGTTGCAACAACTGATCTCAAATGGTCATCTTATCATTATATTCGTAGTTGTGCTCCAACGGTGGATAATTTATAAGAATGCATCCACCCCCCTCTTTTTTGCATGTTAGATGCATGTCGAAGTCTTCGCTCCTGCTAGGTAGATGCTTGCACGTATTTTTCGAGCAATTATAATATAGTCTTTAGAAAATATACTTTTTATTTCATTAAGGAAAAAAAAGTCTTATAAGAAAATACCGATCGATCAAATTGATAAGCCGTCTGGGTTTGATGGACAGCAATAGGCGATGATCATTTTGGTCAATTCCTTTTTTTTATCTGTTAATACTCCTTCCATTTCTCTCCCGCTTCCATCGCCGGTGGTTAATCCGGTTGGAAACTCATCCAGATCTTCTCCTCCTCATGGGTCGGAAGTAAGTCGAGTCCACGGAGTTCGGATATATTACTATAGCTTCGTAGATCGGTGATCAGGTAACTGAGACTCGATCTTTCTCTTCTTCTACTCCATTTTAATCAGTTTGTTCGAGTTCTTCTTGTAATCTTTGAATTCTAGATATTATCGAGAACGAGACGGGATGGAAGCGAAGGCTTTGGGACCGGTAAAGGACCAGATGGGCATCAGTATTGCGAAATGTAACATCGAACAACATCTCCCCAGGAAAAGCCGACGAGAAGTAGATCCTCAAGTTGACCTCCTAGTCCCGCGGCCACGTTAGCGCCTGCAAAGTCTCCGTCCCCCTAAAGAGATATTAGAGTGATTTGGAGGACTTGCATGGTCCATAAATATTTTTACGTAAGTAAAGTCCCGGAAAATGAATTTTATGCAAGTATATCTGATGAATCTCGTTCAGATATCATGACAGATTATGTGTCCTCTATGTAGAAGGACTTTTGACTTGCTTTCCTTCCAAGAGGTGGTTTCATGTTATGTAAATTGATGAACGCTGTGTGTTTTTTATTCTT
The DNA here is from genome assembly GCF_019914945.1 of Typha latifolia. NCBI lineage: Eukaryota > Viridiplantae > Streptophyta > Magnoliopsida > Poales > Typhaceae > Typha > Typha latifolia. Next base: position 537,582 of record NC_133087.1, on the reverse strand, counting down.
CTGAATACAGGATCTATCTTTTGATTTAGATGCATGTTTGTGGCAGGAAATTCAGTAATATGTTAAAAAGACAATTCTGAAACTCTTGTTTGAAGGAGGCATCGGTGCTAACATTGACCGATTGAGGCATTTGACGTCCCCGCGAAGGTCGAAGTAAAAGATATTGAAGCTTTCTGCAGCATGCTGGTTGACCTGGAAGAAGAAACTCTTCAAAATGTCAGTTACAGTGGACTAGGTTGAATCGGATCAGACGATGCAACTAATTATTGAATCCGATCTAGCTAGCAGGCATGACAAACGGAAAATGTGTAACATATTAGATCTAGTGGTTAAGCAGAAACAGCTTCGCATTGAATTGATTTCTAAAGTTTATGAAGTCCTTTGTGTCCAACATTGCTTAGTAATTTTATATCTTTGCCATCCTGCATCTGTCTGGCAAAACCTAAATTCAAGCTAATCTTTCATGTGAAGGATTAGTAATACTTCATGCTAATAGTGCAAGCATGAAACTGCGGATCAGAGTTCTGCATCTTAATGAAACAATAGCCACATGGAGAAATGTATACCAATTATTTCAACCAAAATTAAAACGACAAAAAAAGGGCCCTATATACCAAGGCCAAAAATTCTCGACAGCAATTTTAGGGTAGGATCCGACTAGATCCGGTACAATAAACCAAACACAGTCATTAAGCATATAAATTATGGCTAACATAAAGGACTTAATCGACTTCCTCAATCTTGGGACCGGGGCCACTGCTACCACCAGCTGCAGGGCCATCTTCCTCCATGTCCCCACCCATACCTGCACCTGCACCTTGATACATCTTGGCAATGATGGGATTGCAAAGACTCTCAAGCTCCTTCATCTTGTCATCAAACTCATCAGCTTCTGCCAACTGGTTATTGTCCAGCCACTGAATCGCCTGTTCAATAGCATCATCAATCTTCTTCTTATCCTCAGCCCCCAACTTCGATGCAATCTTATCATCCTTGATAGTGTTCCTCATGTTGTACGCATAGTTCTCCAGTGCATTCTTTGACTCAACCTTCTTCTTGTGCTCCTCATCCTCAGACTTGTATTTCTCAGCCTCCTGCACCATCTTCTCAATCTCATCCTTGCTCAATCTTCCCTTGTCGTTTGTGATGGTGATCTTGTTCTTCTGCCCAGTGGTCTTGTCCTCCGCAGACACATTCAGGATACCATTGGCGTCAATGTCAAAGCACACAGTGATCTGAGGCACACCTCTTGGTGCAGGAGGGATTCCAGAGAGTTCAAACTTGCCGAGCAAGTTATTGTCTCTGGTTCTCGTTCTTTCTCCTTCATATACTTGGATTAGGACACCGGGTTGGTTGTCTGAGTAGGTAGAGAATACCTGCTCCTTCTTGGTCGGGATGGTCGTGTTTCTTGGAATCAACACAGTCATGACTCCTCCAGCAGTCTCCAAACCAAGGGAGAGAGGAGTGACATCCAACAAGAGGAGGTCCTGAACTTTCTCATTGCCCTCACCGCTCAAAATAGCAGCTTGGACTGCAGCACCATAGGCAACGGCCTCATCAGGGTTGATGCTCTTGCATAGCTCCTTCCCATTGAAGAAGTCTTGGAGCAACTGCTGGACCCTGGGAATTCTGGTAGATCCACCAACAAGAACTACGTCATCGACAGAGCTCTTGTCCATCTTAGCATCCCTCAAGCACTTCTCTACTGGCTCCATGCACTTCCTAAAGAGATCCATGTTCAGTTCCTCAAATCTAGCGCGAGTGACAGTTGAATAGAAATCAATGCCCTCAAAAAGAGAATCAATCTCAATTGTGGTCTGGGCAGTGGAAGACAGGGTCCTCTTCGCTCTCTCACAAGCAGTCCTTAACCTCCTAAGAGCTCTGGGATTCCCGCTGATATCCTTCTTATTTTTTCTCTTGAATTCTTGTACAAAGTGATTCACCATACGATTGTCAAAGTCCTCACCTCCCAGATGGGTGTCTCCAGCGGTGGCCTTGACCTCAAAAATCCCCTCTTCAATAGTGAGGAGGGAGACATCAAAAGTACCACCTCCAAGGTCGAAGATGAGCACATTCTTCTCACCGACGCTGGTTGCCTTCTTGTCAAGGCCATAGGCAATAGCAGCAGCAGTGGGCTCGTTAATGATTCGCATGACATTAAGACCTGCAATGACTCCAGCATCCTTGGTAGCCTGGCGTTGTGAGTCATTGAAGTAAGCTGGGACAGTGACGACAGCATTCTTGATGGTCGATCCTAAATATGCTTCAGCAATCTCACGCATCTTTATCAAAACCATGGAAGAGATCTCTTCTGCTGCAAATTGCTTCTCTTCACCTTTGTATTCAACAACAATCATAGGTTTGTCTCCTGGCCCAGGGATGACCTTGAAGGGCCAGAGCTTAATGTCACTTTGTACAGAACTGTCTGTGAACCGCCTACCAATCAAGCGTTTTGCGTCTGAAACCAAATATTGACAAGTGAGACACCATGGTTAGAACATATATAGGATCAAGGCTAAATAGCAACTAATAATGAAAAGAGTTAACTTATGACCACTATATCTAAAGAAGCATTAAAGAAAACCAAGAAAAAAAAAACTCAATTAAAGAAATAAGTACCAGCATAGCAAACATAAATACTTAGACGGAAAATGGAAGGAATTCTACATACGAAGGTACAAAAATAACATATTCAAATGACTGCAGATGTTCTAGAATACACAGAGGCAATATTGACAATGCACACAACACATACCTCTTAGAAAATGTTTTTGAATTTAAGAAATACATAAGCATTATTATAAGATCTATTCCTTCATTGTCAGGAACTTGTTTAACCAAAAAGAAGTATCCTAAACCAAATGCCACATAATAATAGGGCTTGCGGAAAAAATAAACAATTCTATGAAGCACCAGAAATAAATGCTGAACAGGATAGGAGGCAACTCCTTTTCAATTCTTCCAACAGTATTGAAAATTACAAAAAGGTAATCATCAGAAGAAAATGCCATGAACTGCGAACAACATTAACAGCATATCTAGATAATCATAAAGCACAACATCTAAATCACATACTACCGAGCATATGATAATTGACAATAATAACCATATCAAAGAGGACAGGCTGCCGCCACCACACAATATTAAATTTACATTAGCAAAAGAACAACAGCATCACTCATTCTAGCTTCAGATCCGACACACAACAATATAAGGTTCATCTAAACCATCGAAACTTGAAATCGCGGCTAATCATATTGAGAGTACCACAGAAGCTACGAAAGACAACAAAAGCCACGTCAAATCGAAACAATCTAATAGTCTAGAGTTACATCGGAAAGCCACACCGAAAAGGAAAGCCGTTCAACCCCGAGATGTACACTCATCTAAGAACAAAAGATCTAACAGATCTGCATCAAGGCTAATTCAACGTCAGATCCAAAGAAAAGAAAATGCATAAAACACGAACTATTTTCCAACTCCAGATCTGACACAAAATCTCCCCGAAACAAGAAATAATTACAATAAGATTCAGATCCACATGAGAACACTTCTCAAGATCAACATATGTAACAGATCTATCCGAAAATATATCAAAGAGCTATAAAGTCTCACCAAAGACGGTGTTGATCGGGTTCATCGCGACCTGGTTCTTGGCCGCATCTCCGATAAGGCGCTCTGTGTCGGTAAACGCGACATAGGAGGGAGTCGTTCGATTTCCCTGGTCGTTCGCGATGATCTCTACGCGATCGTGCTGCCACACACCGACGCAGGAGTAGGTAGTTCCTAGATCGATCCCGATCGCCGGACCCTCTCCCTTTCCGGCCATCACAAAACTACGAAGGGATCGAAGAAGGGGAGAGGAAGACGAAAAATATCAAAGAAGCGAAGTAACCTAATAATAAGAGGAGGAGAATGGGTAGGGGGACGGAGCAATTTATATAGCTTTAGTAGAGAAGATTTCTAGAAACTTCGGATGTGTTATGGCCGTTGGATTCATTTCCACCAGGTGACGATGGGGTGGGGTGGGGTTTGTTCTTTTCCCCCGATCGGTCGTCTTTGGCTGGCCGAAAGCTGTGAGCCTGTGATTGGTGAAGGGAATTCGATTCGGTTTGGTCTGGGCCGTCGGATTAAATCTTGAGCAGATCTGAACCGATTACTCTCTGATTCAAATGGGAACAAGACACGGGAGCACACTAGACACTATGCTAAATAAATTGTGATAAAGGATAAAAAAGTTCTAAAATTTGTCTTACAAAATACGAGAACTTAAGGATTTTTTCTGAGCTTATGCAATTTAAAAGCTCATCTTTACTTACATATTCGCGTGCCACTTTTAGTATAGGATTTCCCTTGTTTATGGATTTGGGATCAACGGACTCTAAGGTATTATTCTTTCCGGACCGACACGAAGAAGTAAAGCACAAAGGATTTCTATGGATCTACGTATGGACTAGTGATGTAGGCTGTTGTCGAATGACGAGGCCCAATTTGAGAAGATTAAATGGCCTTCTCAAACACCCATGGGCCCACGAAATGTGTGGGCTTTGCCACGCTAATATGTTGAAGAACTTTATGGGAATTTTTTTACTCCTCTGGTGGGCCAGTCGAAGCCAGCATCATTCTAAAGTCAAAGAATTGAAATGGTTGTCAAATAATATTCTTAGTTGTGCTCCAATGGTGGATGATTTAGGACTTGTGCGTGGAATCCGGCTTCATGCCACCAAGAGGGGTCCTATATTAAAATAAGGATCAAAATGAGCAAATCGTATTTGTCAACAGAAGAATCCTTCTAGAGATGCTCAGTTACAAATAAATCAACGCATGGTAACGTCAACCATTTACTCGTTCCATCTTTCTTCTTTTTTATTTTTTATTTTTTATTTTTTAACCTTTTTGCATGTTGAGGTCAAAGTCTTCGCTCATGCTAGTTAGACGCTTCCACGTTGTTAACGATAAATTATATTAATGTTAACTTAAGAAAATATCTAGCAACTTATATGGTAATCCGTCCACGTAAAGTTTGAACCGAACCCATGAGAGGCGGTCTACGGAGGCGATTTCAAAATGAGTAGGTGGAAAAGCTCGATCGACCGTTCGATCGACAGCGACCAAGCCATCATCTTCGTTTCTTCCCTCTTCCTGTTTTTTCCCTTCAATTCTCCTTCCAAATTTTCTTTCTCTCTCCCCTCGATTGACGGCAACAAATCCGATTCAATTCTTCTCCTCCTCATGGATCGGAAGTAAGTATAGTCGACGGAGTTCAGATCCATCACTATATCTTCGCACATCGGTGATCAGGTAACTAAGTCGATCTTTCTCTTATACTCCATTATAATCCGTTTCTTCGAATTCTTCTCGTAAACTTTGGATTTAGATTTTATCAAGAACAAGATGGGATCGATCCGCAAAACTTTGGGAGCGGTAAAGGACCAGACGAGCATCAGCATCGCGAAGGTAGCATCGAACAATATCTCCCCGGAGCTCGACGTGGCGATCGTGAAGGCGACGAGCCACGATGACCAGCCGGCCGATGAGAAGTACCTTCGCGAGATCCTCCAGTTGACCTCCTACTCCCGCGGCCACGTCAGCTCCTGTATCGCCACCGTCTCCCGCCGCCTCGGCAAGACCAAGGATTACATCGTGGCCCTCAAGGCCCTCATGCTCGTCGACCGGCTCCTCTCCGACGGCGACCCGGCCTTCCAACACGAGATCCTCTATGCCACCCGCCGCGGCACCCGCCTCCTCAACATGTCCGATTTCCGGGACGACGCTCATTCCAATTCGTGGGACCACTCCGCCTTCGTCCGGACCTACGCCCTCTACCTCGACCAGCGCTTGGAATGCTCGCTCTACGAGCGCAAACAGGGCAAATCATCGCCATCTCGGACCGAGTACGGAGACTATCGCGAAGAGAGCAGGCCGCCGCAGACGAAGACGCCGACTCCGTTGAGAGACATGAAGCCAGAGAGAGTGTTAGGTTGGTTTCGCGAACCTTGAATGCTAGATTGCATTTTCTACCCGAATTATGATTCAGTATCAATTTATCCCTGGATGCGCACCAATTGCATAATGTGACGGTGCAAGTTGCAATGTGTTATCGAATTATGATTCAGGGGATGGAATTTATTTTAGTCATATTGAATTAAATGGATGAAAGGTTTTATTTTTTATTAACAGATTTGTATATAATTGGATTCCAACAGGTTGGATGCACCAGCTTCAGCAGGTGCTTGATAGATTCCTCGCTTGTCGCCCCACCGGCGCGGCCAAGCACAGCAGGATGGTTCTGGTCGCGCTGTATCCGATCATAAAAGAAAGCTTCAAGCTTTACGCCGATATCTGCGAGGCATTGGCCGTGCTCTTGGATCGATTCTTCGACATGGAGTATTCGGAGTGCGTCAAGGCGTTCGAGGCTTACTCTAGCGCAGCGAAGCAGATCGATGAGCTAAGATCATTTTATGGTTGGTGTAAGGAGACAGGCGTGGCGCGGTCGTCGGAATACCCGGAAGTGCAGCGGATTACTGAAAAGCTTTTGGAGACGTTGGAGGAGTTCATGAGAGACCGAGCAAAGAGGCGGAAGAGCCCTGTGAGAGAGCCGGTGCCGGAGCCGGTTCGGATGGAAGAACCAGTGGAGGACATGAATAGCATTAAGGCACTCCCAGCACCTGACGATTACAGAGAGGAGGAGAAGTCAAAGCCGGAGCCGGAGCCGAAGCTGGAGAAAGTGAAGGTCGAAATCAAGAAGGCGAAACCTCCACAGCCACCTCAGCAGCAGCAGCAGCAGGGTGATTTGGTGGATCTCAGGGAAGTAGCAACAACCGCAGACGAACAGGGGAACAAGCTCGCATTGGCTCTGTTCTCAGGTCCACCAGCAGCGGCCAACAACACCAATGGCAATTGGGAAGCCTTCCCATCCGATGGAGAGCCGGAAGCGACCTCTGCGTGGCAAACACCGGCGGCAGAGCCTGGGAAAGCAGATTGGGAGCTGGCCCTCGTCGAAACCGTCAGCAACCTCGCGAAGCAGAAGGCGGAATTGGGCGGCGGCTTCGATCCATTACTCTTGAATGGGATGTATGATCAAGGGATGGTCAAGCAGCACGTGAGCTCCCAAGTGAACGGAGGAAGTTCCAGTAGTGTAGCTTTGCCGGGCCCCGGGCGTAGCGCCACTCCGGTGCTCGCCCTGCCTGCGCCCGATGGCTCAGTGCAGACCATTGGAGGCGATCCGTTTGCGGCGTCGCTTACGGTTCCTCCTCCTTCCTATGTGCAGATGGCGGAGGTGGAGAAGAAGCAGCAGCTGCTGGTGCAGGAGCAGCAGATGTGGATGCAGTACCAGAGAGATGGAATGCAGGGGCAAGCTAGCTTGGCTAAGCTCACCAATGGATCCAACTTTGTTCCTAACCCAGCTATGCCTCTTGGAATGCCAATGGCTTATAATGGAACTGCTGGGTACTATTATCAACCTTACTGAAAGTTCTATTTTGTCCACCTTGATGATTCTTTTTTTTTTTTTGTTGCTTGTATTCAGTTTGAATTGTTTTCTGGATCAATGCTTGCTCCACATGTATACAGATTTATTTGGAATTCTATCTCAGATTTTGCTTCAATTTCTCAATCTATGTGAAGGCCATCAATGAAGGATTGATTTTCTTCATAAGGACAAGAACATCTGCTGTTCACCTTTGTATGGATCAAAATCCAATGCGTGCCTACCCTTCTGATACCTAGATATATTATTTATTTACAGCATCTCCAAATACAACAAATCAAACAATGATTCTTAAGCTAAATGATGCATCCAAACATACAGCATCTCTTATACAACAAACCAAATCGTGAAATGGGCCCTTAGAATGTTTGCTATCATGGTCCTATGCAGGAATAAATGCTAAACCAACAAGAAAGTTGAAAAAAGAAACTCTCGGCATAATCTGGAACTGGAGCAGGCAAATTCTAATGCTCATAAAAAAAAGTTCAAAATGAATTGTTCCATTTCTAAGATTCTCAACAAGTAGAACAAGTAGAAAAGTGGTGCGGCAATTCAAGGAGAGAAAGACAATCACTTACTTTTATTCTCTTATACAAACAATCCAATAAAAAAAGAGTTCTCAACCAATTGGTTCTCAAAATGAACTCTAATTCATCTAACTAGAGAACAAAGATTAAAGAGTTAGCATAAGAACTCCACAGTCTCAAGATCCAACTCCTACAGCTAATTTGGGTTTTCCTTTGCCTTCTCTTCTTTGCTCTCCACCGGCGGCAGCGTCTGAAAGAGAATAGGAAAGCATTAAGAGGCATTTCGACGAACAAGTGATGGGCAAGAGAGAAAGTAGGCCGACCAGATCAGGCTTATAGATGTTATGGACGACGGAAGCGCCAGCGAGGAGGGATACGACTACGACGACGGACGACCACGCGAGCGACGGCGTTCCCGTCGGTCGCCGGCCGCCGCCGAACTTTTTAACGCCGTTACTATTCATTTCTCTTATTTCACACACCAGCGTAGGTATCAAAACAAATAGGTGCGTAGAGTTTTATATGCGACCGCTTTTAACTAGAGGACTGTCTAAATCCAATCAGAGACTGCCACCTACCCGGTTGTACAATTCGTCGCATCTGGTTTTGGATAAAATCTTCTATTTAGTAACTAGTTGTGGATTATCAACTTGCGGGCTGGGCCGTTGAGGTTTAGTTTCCTATCACTAACCAACTTTACGAAGAAAGTTGACACCATACCTAATTGTAAGTTTAAATTCAACTCCAAATAAATTTATTATTAAAAAAATTTAGTTCTATTTTAATGACTCAACAGTGTGTTAGTTTGGAATAGCAGCAACACGATTTAAAAATAATAGTTCGACGACAATTAGATAGGAGTAATAACTCGACAGCGAAAAGACTTATAGATTAGACTAAATAGTTTTATTTGTTTGCTAAAAATGTAACCATACATACATGCATTTTGTATTAAAAAAGAATTTAGCCTATATATAAAGAATCAAAAATAAAATTTAAATTCCCATCAAAATCTTATTTCCCTTATATATATATTTATACAAACCGAGTATAATCTCCTCTCTATTCACTTGAATATTGCAAGATGCCAGCTAAGGAGGTTGAGATATTTATTCACCCAATATGCATTGCCTGGGGAATATAATTTGACATAGAATAAGCACCCGCTTAGTGAAATCATGATCTCATTCCTTGCTTGTTCTGTTCTACTTATTCTCTTCCTTCTTCTTAATGGCCCATATGAGCAAACTCATCACCTATTTTGACAATTTCAAGCACACAGCTTAAGTTAGAATAAGTTCCAAACTTGTGTAATCTAATCAACTGTCTGAGGTGTTATAAATGTGATGTGACTAACATCTTGGTGATGTTAGGTAGGATATTTTCTTCCTCCTTGTAGATTAATATAATAGTAATTATCTGATAACCAGGTGTTATTATTATACAGGTCACAACTTTATCTTCAAGTAGTAGTAATAGACCATGATACAAAGGCTTTTCTTGAAGGGTGTCCAGAGTTTAATAGTCTATACTTTGCATGAGGGGAAGAATTGGGAGGAGAACCGACTTTTTGGAGGTTTAGATTTGATTTGGTTGTGAGGTGAAGGATCCCTCTCTTGTTGGTAGAATGTTATAGCAATCCATCATTAGGGTGAGACTTGAAAGTGGCCACTATTAATGAAACAAAACAAATTAATTTTGTTTAATTATTTTTTACCTATTGGGCCCACCTTATAATTAGGTTTATAAATTAATAATTAATGAGCCACTGGGTAGTTATTTTTTCCTCAACAAAGTTTAAGAAGTTTTCAAGCTATAGAATTACAACTTGAGTTAAATTATTAACTATACGGTCGTTTTAGTGATTCTTAAATACTCGAGATATGGTCATATTAAATTTTGTTTATGAATCACAAAAATGCTCCAATTTATTGAGAAGAGTGATGCCGGAAACAACCCATAAGGGGGTCAACTTTTTACGGTTTGGAAATTTAATTACCGAGAGATTATTTTAATAAGTCCCAATTAGGATTCCACGTTACTATTCCCAGGTCAAATTAGTGTAATTTAAACCGCGTGGAAATATTAGAGAAAGAACTCGGATTCCGACAACGGACTGCCCAAAACTACTCGCCTTACAGGAGATCCTATTAACTAAAGAAATCAAATACCCACCTAAAATATCCGAAGGCTGCCCGCTGCCACCTGCCCAGCCTGCCCGATGCGGTCCTTGTAACTCTCGTAAGCACCAATCCACATGAGCAGCCTTAGCGTCACCGGAGGTGAGAACAAGTTACCAAAAAAATTTCTTTGGAATGGAAATAAATACACACAGAGAGAGTAAAGTTATATAGCTCTGGGGACAATCCGTAACTACGTTCACAATCAAATCCCTTTCATATGCTTTAAAAGACTCAATTGGATAGTGAATAGTGAAGAGTGAATAGTATCTGACAACAGCGTCCATTTCTTCTTGTGGGCAATGGCACTATGTATGTCTTCCTTCTGCATCAAAAAGTAAAGTTTAATTACTCATGGAATTTCTACTCTTTTGTAAAACCTATGTAAGAATTCTAAATTGTGGGTCATATAAGAGCATAGCCTTGTTCCCTCTTTGTCCTTGATGGTGGTCCATCCCAGACTCCATAATTATGGCCCCATGAGGCTTTGCCCATAGATACTACGGTAACCTCACTGTTGAGGTGACCGTATACCCAAAAGAGGACTTTAAGACTCGAAAGATTTTGTTTCTTAATCCCATCCTCCACTTCGTCTCTTTAATTTTCAACCTCCTCGTTAAGCGCTCGACTCTCGTCCACACCGGGCGGCGCGGTATAAGGCCCCGGGGGCTAAAGTGCTCTGTTCGGGGGGCGGCGGTGGCTAGGCGGCGCCGAAGGAGGCGGAGATGGGTCATGGGCTGAGCTGTAGCCGATCCGGGGACGAGCATGACTTCTTTCGAGCGGTCCAAGTGGGGGACTTGGAAATGGTGGAGGCTATACTGAGCACTGACCCAGATATGCTTTACCGGACTACCGTATACGATCGACTCTCCGCGCTCCATATCGGTGCCGCGAATGGACAAATCGAGGTTGGTTGCTCGAATCGTGCACTGCGTCGTCGTTTTTTTTTTTTTTTTTTTTTTTTTAAAAATTCCTTCGAAATTTGGTTTGGTGTTTTAGACGAAGTCTATGGGTTGTGGATTGACGAGGTATTTTTGGTTGCAGGTCGTTTCGGCGATTTTGGATGGACCTGTCCATCCTGATGTGGTGAATCGCCATAAGCAGGTGAGAAAGATGAGAAAGTTTGATCTTTATTATCGCTGGCTAGTTTCTTCTTTATGCAAATATCTGATCGTCTTGGGATTTTGGTCGCGCAGACTCCACTGATGCTGGCGGCTATGCATGGGAAGATCGAGTGCGTTCAAAAGCTACTCGAAGCTGGCGCGAATGTGAGCCAAGTTCCCACTTTTTTCATTGTTCGCATATGTTAAGTTTGATATAATTGTTGCCTAGTGTATTGATTTGTGGTTGAGAGATTGATCTTGATATACTTGGATCGACTTAGATCTTGATGTTTGATTCGTTGCACGGGAGGACTTGTTTGCATCATGCGGCGTACTATGGTCATTTGGATTGCTTGAAGTCTATTCTCTCTGCAGCGCAATCTACCTCAGTTGCTGATTCTTGGTGGGTTTTATGGACCCTTCAATAACTAGTAGATTGATAGGTGTAGTAGTTGAAGATCTTAAAACTCTTAAGGTTCTTACTTTCCATTGAACTACAGGGGATTCACGCGGTTTGTAAATGTGAGGGATGACAATGGAGCAACTCCTTTGCATCTTGCGGCAAGACAAGGGCGACCTGATTGTGTCCATATTCTCTTAGACAGTGGGGCTATTGTTTCTGCCTCCACTGGTGCTTATGGGTAAATCAGTTACTTAGCCTTTTCCCTTGCTGCTTGCCATTTCCTTTATGCTTGCATATTGTGATTGTACCCATCTGCTTAAAGAGATTGCAATTACAGTTTTCCAGGTAGCACACCTCTGCATTTGGCTGCTCGCAGAGGGTCTTTGGATTGTATTCGCGAATTGCTTGCTTGGGGAGCTGATCGGCTTCAGAGGGACTCTTCTGGGTGAGGATACTTTGGACACCATTATTTGGAACTAATTATTTGAGATTTATCATTACATGAGCCGTGTGTTTGGACAACATCCTTGAATGTAATATGTGAGCTGTTACACAAATCTGTTTATGATCTTAACTTGCTATTCCCAGTACATGTTGATTGGATATTTTCAAAACTTAAACTTGATAGGACTGTATTACCTTTTAGACAATTAGAGGTTATAATTTGCTTTGAAGTCTCTTACAATACTTATATCATTTGGCTGGCATATGCAGGAGAATTCCATATGCTGTTGCACTGAAGCGTAACCATGGAGCATGTGCAGCTCTATTAAACCCATCATCAGCAGAGCCTTTGGTTTGGCCTTCACCATTGAAATTCATTAGTGAACTCAATCCAGATGCAAAGGCTCTGCTAGAGGCAGCTCTAATGGAGGCTAACAGGGAAAGGGAGAAGAAGATTTTAAAGGGAACAAGATTTTCCTTGCCATCCCCTTCCTATTCAGATGATGTGCCTGATGATGCTAGCTCTGAGGTAGTTCATGATTCTCTTCTTTTATCTTTAGTGTTGAATGGAGTTCTTCCGAAGACTAGTTATTCTCGTATCTTCCTTCAATGTGATAGTAATATACAAAGAGACAATTTCCGTGCCCTTCTTGGTGGTGGGATAGTAATGTACATAGACACTTGATTGTTACATGAATTGTGTCTGATTTGTAGTTTTAGCTATCTATCTCAACTTAACTAAAGGTAACACTGGATGCCCTTCTGCAGTCATCCCTGTTCTCTAAGATTAGTTGCATGATTCCTCCAACATGTATTATGGAAGCCATACCTACTGCTCAATTATTAGTTGATGGGAGCTTATAGACAGGAGACATGTCACTTTGTACTTCCACAACCCTTTGTTATTGTTCACCATTTGGTGTATCGCGTTCAGCTGTATTAACATCTTGATAGGAAGACTTAATGTGTTGTCACTTATTTTGCGTTAGGTCATTGATTGATTTCTTGCTGAATAATCATGAAGCTGTGCAGCCAGCAACTGATATGATCATACACTAGACAATTGAGCATCTAGCTTGTGTTATATTTGTGATTGGCTTCATGAGGAAATTTGCATCTTGCAGGCAACTGATACCGAGCTCTGCAGCATTTGTTTCGACCAAGTTTGCACAATTGAGGTCCAAGACTGCGGGCACCAAATGTGCGCTCCCTGCACATTGGCCTTATGCTGCCACAACAAGCCTAATCCCACAACTTTGTGTTTACCGTCGCCTGCCTGCCCCTTCTGCCGGAGCAACATATCTCAATTGGTGGTGGCCAAGACCAAGGCCAACGATGAGGGAGACAAACTCATTTCTCCAAGGCTGAGGAGGTCAAGGAGGTCTCGTAACTTAAGCGAGGAGAGCAGCAGCTTCAAAGGCCTTTCTTCAGCTATGGGCTCCTTTGGAAAGATGAGCCGTGGCTCAGGCCGGATAGCTGACAGTAGTGACATGGCGGACAAGCCTTAGCTTATGAGGCAGTTAAAATGACTATCAATTTTGGGGAAGCAGATCGGTTCCAGCTCGTGTAGATTCTGGGCATTCTAAGAGCTACATGAAATCAAATAAGTGGTCTTCTTTCCAGTCCTGTCGGATTGGCAAGTGGGATTCCTATTAGCAATATTGTGGTTCCTGTTAGTAAAGGTGCAAAAAAAAAAAAAAAAAAAGAAAGAAAAAAAGTCCACCTTTGTTGAGAGATACTGTAGATGCGCTTTCCTTGGAAACACCCACAGTGAAAGCTCTACTATAAGCTGCATCTTGAACCCATTGTAGACTCTCATCAGTGCTTTCACATAGTAAGTAAAGTGAAGCTCTCTCTCTCTCTCTCTCTCTCTCTCTCTCTCTCTCTCTCTCTCTCTCTCTCTCTCTCTATATATATATATATATATATATATATGTAGTTGTCTGTGAGAATTGAATCATCAAGGATGGTGTGAAAATAACAGTACATTTTAGAGAGCTTTGCATTGGCGGCTACCATGTGACTCCTGCTCATATAATTGATCATGAGGGATGGGTCTGTATTCTTTGCTACTCTTTTTATATTTGCTTTTTTTGACTTATATTTTTATATTTGCTTACTTGCTCTTCTCTGAATTGCTTTGTTGTATTCCTTTGTTTGTCTTTATCTTTGTGACGGTGAAGTGGACATCTCTGTGATCTCTTGTTGTTTTCTAGTTTCCACTTGTATGCTTGAATGAAAGGACGATCTTGGTCTCGGTCAAAAGATAAAAGACATGGGATTGGAACGCGTCCCAACTCCCAAATGCCGTGTCAAGTAGGGTATCTTTGAGGGATCAAATATTATACTTTTCTGACGCCGTCTTTAAAGACAAGTAATCAAATATATTAATAATTTCATGTTAGCAATTGACCCAAATCCAAAGAATTGTGTCTTGCTGGTTGTTTTGGTGGCCTAACCAACTGGTAGTTGAGAAGTAGTTAAGCAGTAAAACTTCATGACATGGGAGTGGATACTATGGGGAAGGTATGAAAGGCGTGATGCCGCATTAATTGCAAATCCATATCACCTCTAAAGATATTGAGAGAAAGGGGAGGCTAGATTCCAAACAAGTTCTTCTCCCTTCCTTTCCACTTAGAAGAGAAGCACTCTTTCACTGGCTGTTACAATCGCTGTGGTCCAAGAGGTGCTCACTATTATCCGATACTACTGGATGGGCTCGACATGACTGTCAAACTCCGTTCTGGATGCCATCATGAAGATATTGCGAGCCTTCATTTGGGAGAAAGTAGTTGGTCGTTGGGGTTTACACCTTGTGAGCTAGGACACCATCACGAGGGCAAAGACGGAAGGTGGCTTAGGGCTGAAATGCTTGTGCACGGATAGGAAAGCGTTGTTGGGGATGCATGTCCCCAGTATGCTTCGACTTAGACAATCGCCTTGGGTTAGTATTCCGCTGCACAAATATAGAGAGCTTTCTATATGGAAGGAAGGAAAGGAGAAGAGAGTCATGGATTTGGTGAGGCCTTGTCCAAGCTGTCAAGGATCTACGTGATGGTTTTTGTTAAAGTATTGGCAATGGAAAAGGCACGCTGGTGCTAATGGAGCCATGGATATTGGAGATTTCGTTAATCCGTCTTCCTAGCTACGTGCATACTAGACTCCTGGATGAGCGGTCCAAAGTGGAGGAGTTGCTAATTGAGCATCGCTGGCACGTGGAGAAGTTGCTCATGTGTTTCGGGGAGGGCTTGGCCTTTAAAATCCAGGCTCCGAAGGAAGATGGTGAATGGGTCTAGGTCTCCCAAGGAAGATGGTGAAGCTAAGACTATGTCCATCGACAAATATTTGATAAAGCCTGCAACTGACGCTTGGCCGGATTGCGCCAAATTATGGGCCTTATCTTTGGCACCCAGGATCCATCTCTTCATTTGGAAGGCCTTTTGAGATCACTTACCTACGCAGGCCTACTTACACACCATCAAATGTGTGTCTGACGATAATTGTGGGTTCTGCGGGTTTTTTCTAGGAAACCATTGGCCATTTATTTTTTGGCTGTCGATTCGCCAAGGATGTTTGGGACCAGGTGGACGTCAGCCTAAGACTGGGAGGAACTTTGTATGCAAGGATTGACAAGAATTGGATAAGCTCGATCTGGGATAAGGATTGTGAGCGTGTTTTCATCAAAGCAGTCATTGCCTCGAGCATATGGGAAATTTGGAAGGGACGAAATGGCCGGGTTTTTCGAGGAGATAAGCAATCTGCTGTGGTGACAGCATGCCTAGCGGTGCAGTTGGCCATGGAGTATGATCGAGGTGGTTGCCACAAGCACAAGCAAAGGAACCCATTGCCAAGGTGTCCTCAGAATTTAGTGAGGCAATAGCTGTAGTACTTGGGCTACAAGAAGCCGAGGCAAAGGTAATAAAATTGTGGTAGAGTAAGATGCAAAATCCATAGTAAAAATTTTAGGGAAAGAAACAGATTGCCGGGAGAAAAGGTAGGAGAGTGACAAATAGAATTGTTTGGAGAGATGGATCGGCTCTGCCAAAAGAATTAGAGGTAATCCTACAACAGGATAGGTCTCATCAAACTGAACCTCTATTGTATTAGCTAGCTAGATTTCAGCTTCTTAATAAGAAAAAAAAGAGATTTCAAACAAGTTTAGGTCATATAATGGCCATAGGCTATAGCCATTGTCGTTGTCATAGCCTGGATTCATGGGACCAGTATTCAAGTACGGGCTCCAGTGACGACACATCACAGTACTGCCCATTGTTACCCTTGGTCAAGGGAAAAATACCTCTCTAATCAGGTAGGCTGGTCACCCTACAAAGATTAAAGGAGATGTCATGATGATTGGATAAGTCCAGCACCGACAATATGAAAAAATGACCCGTCGTCAATTCCATCAGGTGGTTGGGATTTTGGTTGGACCTCAATTTGAACGAATTGTTCATCCAGATAGGACTAACAGTGTAAAAGATCATCTGCAGTACACTGCACCGTCAATGGCTAGAATCTCCACCTAGACAAGGACACACCAAAGCAAAACGATAGCCATTGCCATGAACTAATCCTCCCCTAGGATTCTTCACTCCAGAGCTGACCCAAGTGCTTTCTGGCTTAACATCTCCAACCTGAGGGGGAGCAACTAGGCCATTTGAGAAGAGGGGGTTGGGCTCCAGAGTAGTAGATTGGTCTCCATGCAACCCAACGAGCTCATATGTAGTTGGTACTCTGGCGCTCCTGTGAACGTTGCTTGCCCTCCTCTCCTCCTGAAGAAAGTGGCCGAGAGATGGAGTATCGCGAGCCATGTCGCTGCTGAGGTGTGTTCTTGGGCAAAGAGAGAACCAGGTCGTGGTCCTTTGGGTCTTCTTTACTCTCGGCCTGCCTTGCTTCCTTCTGCTCCTCCTTAGAGACGTATTTGAGAGGTCAAGAATGCTGGTGATGCCAATGAGGCTGCCGAATGTGATGCTCCGATCGTGGAAGAAAGAACCAGTCGACTGAAACAAAAGATTCATCAGCATAGAACGTCTTAGAACGATACTCATATATATATATATATATATATATATATATATATATTGTATTCATGATCCATAAAAATTTCCTTCAGACATTAAGACTGTCAAATAGCAAATTTTAGAGTTCCAAGGTTTACGTTTCAGGATTAATGGCAATACTGGATTAGAAATGTAGGATAACATGTGTTGCGCTTTTATCCGCAACTTTCCCCAATGTTACAAAACATGGTTGTTGAGAAAAATGGATGGGAGGCAGGAGCAAGGAAAGACTGCTACGATGGTAGAAATTGTCCTTTCATAGGATTTATGAACTCATTACCTTCTACGTAAAACAAGGATTTTATCGTTCCAATATCAAAATATTGTGCGAAATACGAGGCGTACTTGATGGTGTTGGCACTATGATGAGGGTTGACAGAGGCCACAATAGGAAAAGAAAAGAAGCTAAATTATAATTTTCACCTCCTGAGGCCGAATTATCTAAAACTGTGACAATATCTATACCTAGGTTATTACTTTTTCAATAGTATAAAGAGGTAACTGTATGATTTTATTTCATATAATTTTTTGGGTATTGAACAGGGATAAAAGTATAATTGAAGCAAAAGAAAGACTTCCAATAAACTATTCTACTACCAAATATGAAAGTAAATCAAGACTGGAGTACTTGATGGAAGATGAATAGGCAACTACGGAGCATCACCTGTGTCCTACTGTACATATGTATAAATGCATGTCATGATCATAGAAAGAGCTATTTAAATATGTATAAAAGAGCAAAATATCACTTAAAACATCTATTAGTTCTAGTCTGACCTCTGTCTCTGAATCTGATGAAGAAACAGAAGATGACGTTGGAGACTCAGTGATGATGGTGTTGGACGAAAGAGTCCCAGAAAAGTCAAGATTCCCGATTTGACCAACTCTCAAATGCAATGGCTGCAGTCCAAGAGGCCATCCACCTTCCTGTCATTAATTCAGACAAAACTTGCATAGATAAAGAAGTCCTCCTAAGACGCAAACAGATTAACACTCTTGATATTAACTAAGTAAACAAATACATAGAGACATGACATGAGATAAACAGTGACCTTGTTCTGCTAAGGGGACAGGAGAAGAGGAGAATGGCGAGGGACGCAGAGGAATCTAAATGTACATACCTGCTGAGCCATTTCCTCCACTAAGAAGCTCAGAAGCTGTTGCTGAGTGAACCGGACGTCACTTGATAGAACCAATGCAGCTCATAGGGAGCGGAGCAGAAGTAGTAAAAGGACTGGGGCTGGTGGAAGAAGACAGAAAGAATAGCACATTACTCATCTCAATAAAGGAAAAGAAAGAAAAAGAATAGCACAATGCAGAAGCATTGGGAAATGTGCTTCTGAAAAGAACAAGTAGAAATAAGAGGGAGAGTGAATTCACCATCACAGGAAGGAGATGGAGAAATATATAACATCTGCCATCCGATACTTGTTGATGGAGGCAATAATGCAGCGAGAGAGAGAGAGAGAGAGAGAGAGAGAGAGAAAGTTAAAGAGAGGAGAAGAGAATCAAGTGAGAGGAGGCATGGCGCTGCAAATCCAGTGCACGTCTTGTGCGATGCTTCAGCTTTTAGTAACAAAGAAGCAGAGGATATCCCCAGGGGGGATTCATCATTCTGCTACAGCGAAAAGATAGCAACACATGGGAACTGTGGAATTTGATGATAACTTTTGCTTTCTCAAAAGAGACCCATTCACAGTAGCAGCTAATGAATAAGTGATGGCCGGTCAATTCTTCAATACGGACAAAATTGACTAAATATCTACAGGTGGATTTGGTAGAGGAGATAACCTTTTCGTGGGACTTATTGCCATGATTTAGAAGGCAACAGATCCTTGACAGCGTTGTAGGAAATCTCAAATCACATGGTGGAGTCGAAGTTAGAAAAAGCTCAAACAAATTCGACAGGCACCTACAGACTGCCACATAGAGTTGATGCAGGAAATTCCTACAGCATGGCGGTAGAGAACCATTGTGAGTTACAAGGATAGATGCTAACCATTGGAAAGTTCCTACCTAGGGGCATAAGATGTTTGGAACACAGCCTAAGACCAGGTAGAGTTTGGATCCTCTCCAGTTGTGTATTGTCCAAAAGAGAAGCTACTGCATCATCTGGAATAACAGCCAACATCTGAAGCAAGGGAAAGTGGCTTAAAGAAAGAAAAGATATAAAATAAAATAATATGCTGTAATCATCTAATTCAACCATTAGAACATGCCAGCCAACCAACAAGTTTTTTTTTTCAAAAGAAAAAAAGTTAAATTTGAGTGAAGTGTACTGTTCCTGCCATTGTAGCTTTACCAATGGACAGTCTTCTACTTAGGATATTGTATGTCGATAAATGGAAAGCGATAGTTCTAAAATTAATGGTCACCTATAAAAAGCGCTCTTAGAAGTTATCCAAGCATGCACTTCCTCCTTTCTGAATGACTATTACAATTCAATAGTTCAATGCGTGATTAGGAATTAGCTGTAGAGCTCTTAAATTAGTCATCATGCGCCAGGCTTGAATTCATGTGTGGATACAAAACGAAAATCAATTTAAGTGCCAACATGGAGAAACAGAGGGAGAGCTAATATATTCACAAAGGTCTTTTTGCTTTTGCCAGATTTAGTAGATTTTAACTCATTAATTACTTTTACAAAAATTAAATTATAAAAATAATGATTTTTATATTCTAAAGCTCTTCCTCATTTCATAGTGCACTGCTTTTGGCTGTTTGCACATATAAATTCTTATTTTTTATTATTCAAACGCCCGTCGGTTAAGTTATTTCGTATTAAAGTTTATTTATAATTTTTAAACGATTAGCTAACATAATTCAAATACGTGAAATAACAACCACTTTGAGATAATTGATTATTAGAGGTTTCGTTTTATATAAGCTTGAGCCAACCTTTTCTCTCCTCCTTCCTCTCCCTCGATATCCACCTAAAGCTTCCTTCTACAATTGAGTCTATCGCTTCTCCCTCTTCACTTTGCGACCAGTCATCCTAGAAGTTTCCTTCTCTCCCCTTATCTTATTCAAGATACTATTATACCCACCTTAGCCATTATTTCATCTCATAACCCTAAACACATTATTAACTTCCATCATCCACGTCCATCCTGTCATCTCCTAATCGTGGTCATTATTTTCTCCATATATTTTGATCTACTTACTTGATCGACTAGATTTCGGTTGTGTTCGATTATGACTTTCAGAGGGACAACATATCTAAATCTCAAATTATTTTAACGATTAGATTAATTCTTACTGCATTCAAGAATTTTGTTCTATCCGAAATAACAACTCGAATCAACAAACATTTTCCTCGAGGGCAATAATAAAAAATAAGGAATTAATTGTAGAGCTCTTATATTAGTCATCATGCGCCACGCTTGAATCCATGTGTGAATCCAAAACGAAAATCAATTGAAGTGCTCACATCGAGAAACAAAGGGAGAGCTCATATATTCACAAACATCTTTTGCTTTGGCCCGACTTAGTAGATAGATATTAACTGATCAACTAGTCTAAAAATTAAAATTATTATAAAATAATAATTTTTATATTCTAGCACTTTTTCTTATTTTTGAGATGAGATATTTTGATAAATCTAACGGTGAATGTAATTTAAATGAATGAAGTCTTATATTTTTAAACAAAAATAAGCATAGTAAAATTTGAACATTTATCTTTGGCTCTGATATTATATTAAAAAAATATAATCCCCTAATTTTTTTTGATACATAAAAAAAGAGTCGTTGTGTACCAAAAAAATTTAGAGATAATTGTGGAAGAGAATAGTAGCTAAGGGGTGAAAAAAAATTTATCCCTATTCTTTTTATATTCTAACAATAAACAGAAAACAGAAAGAATTAACATATTTGAGGAAGCCAACACTCTACTAGGAAACATAATGGAGAGCTAAACGAGCAGAAAGAGCATTAAAAGTTAAAAAAAGTACCTAATTAACGCGAGGACACACCATTGCATGAAAAAGTTACTCGGATTCCCTTCGGCAATCATAGCTTGAGCTCCCTGATTTGGCGTTAAGAATGAAAGGAAGCATCCAATAAAGGAAGAGACAGTGCTTTCCTTTTACTGGGCCCCATCAAGTACCACAAAACTCGACTCATTATCACCGTCTCAATGGCCCATCGGCTGTAAATAGTGCAGATTCTTTAGTAGGGAAAAAAATAATTACGTAGGAACACATGCTTTGCTAGTTCCACTCAAATTTACCAGACAAATTAACAATGACACTCAGATGACACAGTATAACACTATAATTTGAGGACCAGGATAAGGTTTTGCTTGAAACTTACCAGTAAACATCGTTCAGATGTACTGTTGTTCTACAAGTGGATAAAAATCATGGAAAGGAGTATCACGAAAATACCTGTTCTTCAGTGATTGGGGGTGGGCATCTCTTTTTAGAGTTAACAGAACTCACTTAGTTTCCTGCTCTGATTTCTCTCTTTTTGGAAGCCCAATATTTTCACACCCAATGAAACTTCCCATCCATCAATATTATGTGTCAACGACAATTGAAGTCTTGAAAACAATAATATCTGAGTGACATTCTTTTTTGTTGAGAAATGGGGTTTAAATACCCCATAAATATCTGAGTAACACTAACAGTGTATGCCCGCTAAGATCCAAGAAGGTCCTGTACAGATTTAAAAAAAAATCATATACAAGTAATGAGAAAAAAGAAAAACACAGAAACAGTATTTTAATTTAAAAAATGAAGTACTCATGTCAGCATTGCAAGCACCTACAAGCATAATTGGTACTTGAATTGCCAGACTTACAGTTCTTTTTTACTTTTTGGGAAATGAGAAAGAGTGAAGCATAACTCATGCCACCATTGCAGGTGTACCTTGTGACATATGATATTTTAATAATGAATAACATAACAGTGGTAATTTCTAGGGTCAATAGATCATGAAAATTGGCAAGTAAATGAGACTTGGTCCTAATTATTCAAGAATTAATTTCATTTTCTGATAATGAACTGAAGTTGGGGTTGGTACCACTGAAGCAAAAGCCACTATATGCAGAAAAACTGAGAAACAATTAGGAGTAGTGCATGGTAATACTTGGTAGATGAGACAACGAAACAGCTTCCTCGGTCATAATGAAATCCAATAACATTATGTCGCATAGAAAGGTTATAGATTGGAGCCATAGCCTCCTTCGTTGGTGAGACGATTGGTTTTAAGTTTTAACTTTAAACAAAGTAGCTCTATATATGACTGATGCTGGTTGCCTGGTCCTCAAAAGCAAAGATGTGAAGCTTAACAAGGATCTGAGGCATATTTAGTATTGTTCTTCAATAATTGAGTTAGATGCTTAAAGCAACTCTCCATTTTGATTTTAAGTATCTTGGGCCCAAATGAGGTACGCGTAAGCCTCTGAGCGTCATCCATAAGCTTCATAGAGAAACATCCAAATTTCAAAAACAAGTACAATATCCAAAGCAAGGTTTAAGATCAGCAAGTAATATATTCTCTCTCTCAAAAAAAGCAAGTAATATATGGTCTTTTGTTTTCTTATTTTGGTAACTTTGACGAAAGCAGTTCAACAATGAAAATCTTGAAGTACATGACGCATTGCATATGCTTAATGGCAAGTGGCAGCATCGGTAAGGAATTTGAGGATGAAATAAAAGGAATGCAGGACAGAATAGGAAACTCAAAAAGAAAAGCCACAGATGCAAGTATAAGTTAAGATTTCTTATGTTTTATTCTTCTGCTTGCTCTATTGCGAGTTTTTTTATCTCAAAAATTGAATTGATAGAACTACCAAGCTCCAAAATAGACCAATGAAATAAAGAAGAGCTAGTGATAGGATATTGGTGGTACCATTTTGTCCACTTCAAATTTTAATGCAGAGTAGTATCTAGAGGAGTCTTGGTTGCATGCTTCAATGGCCAAGTCAGGGCTGGAGTTTGCAAGGCCAAAGACAAAATGTTGCAAAATTAGGATTAGATGATACTTCAGGTCACTAGCAAGTATGAGACATTCACACTGCTGCAGGTAAATAAGTTAAGAATTTCTTTGCCTGCACTACAGAGAGAATTATGAAATTCAATAACCATAATCATACTACGAAAAGGAACTAGTAAGGTTTAGTGTCAATGAGATAAGTGAACAGGACCATTGATATTCAAGAAGAAAAAGAACAAGAAAACACACAGCTTCAAAGATTACAAACTACCTTGAAATGTTAAATCAGATGTTAGAAACAAATTAAGCAAATATCAAATTACTAAAAGCAAACTAGGAAGATGTCCCAGCTTCCAACTTCAAACCTATATTCATCTACCAAAATGCTGATCTGACTGGTTGAAAAGATCTCCGAATGAAACAGAATACCAAACAGAAACATGTTTCAAAAAAGTAAAAGACTGTTATGAATGTGAAGCTGTTGAAAGGACTGATATCAATAATTCACAACATTAAATTTTACTCTAGAAAAGGATCTTACTGGGCAAATTTTATTGTTAGCTTTAGTTTGAGATGCTAGGAATGGCATGGTCTGGCTCAACAACCTTTTCCCATCATATTCACAAGCCTTACCCAGAAGAGAATCTTCCACATCTTCAATTGAGAAAAGGACATCAAGATAGTAATGCTTAGATATAAAAGAAAGTGAGCTAATAAGGTTTCACAAACTATTCAACATGTTAGTTGTCTGAAAGTGGGCATACGACATGAAAGCATGGACAAAAATTCTACATGCATATCATGGTGTAATCTGTGACAAAGTTCATTTTTCAAACTTCAAACTTCATTTATTTCTGCAAGTTTGTTTTTCAAATAGAGAACACAGAAACAGCAGTTATATTTGACTCTTTAATTATGCAACTTCATAACCTATGGGATTTTCTAACGAAGCATCAGGTGGTCAAGATATATGTTGAGATATGAAGTCATTATAATACCTTAGTATAATATGATAAACAGGCCGTACAATTGTCTATCCCACTGTCATTTTGGGCATCAAAGACATGCGAGAGTAAAGATGTACATATCATGTAAGAAGAAAGATCTACAAAACGTCATGCAAGAATAAAGGCTTAAAGGAGGCAATAACTAATATAGAAGCATAAAACAATATATTCGCTAAAACTATGAGAGGGTTAAGAACCCTAGCTTTCTTTCTTGCCTCTACGTATCAATCCAAATTATTACAAGTCGTAGTTCAGTCGGATTTCTCCATGTCTTTCATAACACTGCCATGGAAAAACTATACGAACTATTTTTCATCTGCATCGGGCAAGCAATATGAGTTGGCTCTGCGCTAAGATTTCATCCCTCACATCTACACCAAGCATTACAGAAAACACGGAAAACTACCTGAGTTATATGATAGCAACCGTTAAAATTCACTAATTTCATCCTTAATCTTGAATTTTATATAAAAAAAGGAACATAAAAAGAAAAATTCGGTTTTCCTCTATACTAAGTCCAATTAAATTATAAGGAGGACCAAAAATTTACCGCCACTTCTGTATCCTCGGTGATCAACAGGGCTCCAGTAGCAAGGAAAGAGATTTCACGGCGTCGTCAATGGAGGAAGATGAATCGAGGAAGGCAGAGGTTTCCGGATCTATGATTTTGTTGGAGTTTCTGGGATCGCGGAAGAAGGGAGAAAGGGAAATCGATAGGGCGGGAAAAGGAGAGAGAAAAAAGAAGAAGAAAGATGGCGATCGGGTTTCGAATTCGAAGAGTGGGAATACAAAGAGACGGAGAGTTGGAGAAAATTACGGACGACCCGGACTTAACTGCTTGTACTACTAACGAAGCAGGTCTAAAGTGGCCCAATTAATAATGGAGCCCATTAAGTCCTTTTATCCTTTGGGTACAAAAGCCCGGTTCTTTTTCCGGTGAAATAAACCATGAGCATTGGATGTATGGATGATGTCTTATTCATGTCATCTTTCACAAATAAATATTGGGTTACGTTATCGGCGTTAGTAGATATGAGTTGATAACGACTTATATCCCTTCAACTACCTTGAAATTTGAATGAAGGCCAGAGATCGATCAAGTCAACAAATAGAATTAAAAAAATTTAAAAAAAAAACATAAACGCAATGTCCATGACTACGAGATTTAAGCGATGGTATACCTAGAGCTCTTTAAATATCCAACCATGTATTTGTTGTTGGCTAGAGGCAGAGAGTTAGCTCTCCTACTCCAACTGCATCAATAACTCCCCCTCTTCAACTGCGAGATTCTGCTCGTGAATTGATTGGGGCGGCCCAACGCCTTCAGGTATGGGGCCCAATTACTTCTCCCAATAAATGCGGACATGGGCTTTGCTCCTTCCTCCATCTTCTTCTTTGTTTTATAAATCTCCGCTTCTCTTCTCCTTTAGCTCGGATCTGTCTGGGTTTTGGGGTTGGGTCTTCGAGGTGAGATGAAGGTGACGGTGGTTTCCCGCAGCGGTAGGGAGGTCGTCAGGGGTGGAATCGAGCTCAAGGATTCCGTATGTTTTTAGCTTTGCTTCTACATTTGAAACTTTAGCTTTTGTTCTTCTGATCCAGTCTCTGGGTCTGATTTACTTTCTAATTGTTGGCTATGTGTTTGGTTGTAATGGAAACCTTGTTGTTTTTATTTGCTTGCAGGCCACTGTGAAAGATTTGCAGGAGGCGATTCATGGCCGGAGTAAGTTTTATGAGTAGCTTTGCAATTTTCTTAGTATTCTTCCATATTATTATGTTTTTATTTGGTGATGTCGTGAAAAGATTGGTTCTTTGGTTGCAAACTTTTATGTTCTATTGTTTTCTTTTAAAAAAAAGGGTTATTTTAAAAAGTTCCCCATTCTAATTTATTGGTGGAGTTTAGAAATTAGAAGTTGGTCTTCTCTAGCTCTGCAAACTTTGGTGATCCGGATTTTACCTTTTTGTGTATTTTCCTTTCTCTCTTTTGGGTGGAAGGTTCTTGTACTGTAGAAAAATGAAATGATTGGTGGCATGCTGATCATGTATCAAAGTCAGTGAAAGTGTATAAGATCCAGATTTAACCTTGATTGGTTTTGAAAAATCAGATTTATTTCAAATTTGGCCTTGTTAGGTCCAGGTCAAATACATGTGAAACTTCAGACATTTGTTTCTTCTTCTAATTTGATTGGGAAATTCATATTCTGCGTCCACCTCTCAATTTCTGCATTTTACTTCTCATGTATTAAACTGGATGATCAAGTAATGCTGTTTACAGTTAGACTTTTCGAGCATTGTTTGTCAAATTATATTTTATTGGCCTTGAGGCACTTCTGCATGACAGAACATTAAAGTGCTACGCGTATGTTCTTTAAAAAGAATTTAAAACTTTAGGTCTTGATTCATAAAACAAGAAGAAAAAAGTTCATAGATTAGTAAAGTAGGCCACCAGACATTGTTTAGCTCATAGACTAGTAAGTTAAATCACTAAACCTTGGTCTCCCTATTAAAACAGTTATATTTCTCATTACTTGTACTTAGAGACTAGCTATTTGCAAGTAAACATAGCTCATATCTGGTTCATGCCTGCCGGTATGTGAGATAGATCTGTTGGAGATGCGGCCATAGACAACTACAGTTTAGGGGCTTTTGCATTATTATATTGTTATTAGTGAATATATCTTTTTTGTAAATCATAACCAAATCTTGATGCTTTTGACAAGATGTTACTATTACTACTCATTCCCTTCACTTAGCAATAGATGATAATCTCATTATAAAGTCTCCTTAAGTGTGGCATCAGGCAAGTTTCTATATAGGTCAATTGAGTTATGACTTTAGGATTATGGTCAAGAAAATGCAACTTCTTTACAACAACCAATCCTTCGGTAATAACTATTTGGGGATATATTTTGTATATGTACAAACACATGTTTGTATGTATATATCTGTTCTATTATGTTTCCTGGACTTGTAATTGATCGTTGACAATTTTCATATTTATGCAGCGAAAATTTTTTATCCTTCTAGACAGCGGCTTACCCTCCCCTTGCGTCCTGGAACCTCTGGGAAACCAGTCATCCTTGACCCAAAGAAAAATTTGTTAGATTATTGTGAGAAGAATTCTACAAGTTTGACTGTGGTCTTTAAGGATTTGGGTGTGCAGGTTTTGTACAGTACCCTTTTCTTCTGGGAATACTTGGGCCCTTTAATTATCTACCCGATCTTTTACTACTTTCCAGTCTACAAGTACTTTGGTTATGAGGGTGAGCGTGTTATCCATCCAGCCCAGACTTATGCCATGTACTACTGGTGCTTTCACTACTTCAAACGGATCATGGAGACATTCTTTGTCCACAGATTCAGCCATGCAACTTCACCTTTGTCTAATGTGTTCAGAAACTGTGCTTATTACTGGACTTTTGGGGCTTATATTGCTTACTATGTGAACCACCCACTTTATACTCCTGTGAATGATATGCAAA
Organism: Typha latifolia; assembly: GCF_019914945.1. Lineage (NCBI taxonomy): Eukaryota > Viridiplantae > Streptophyta > Magnoliopsida > Poales > Typhaceae > Typha > Typha latifolia. Next base: position 509,951 of record NC_133087.1, on the reverse strand, counting down.
TGAAGATTGGTTTTGGCTTTGGATTGCTCAACCAAGTGTCGAATTTCTATTGCCATCTCATGTTAAGGAACCTTAGAAGCCCTTCTGGCAACGGTGGGTATCAAATTCCTCGCGGGTTCTTGTTTAACATAGTGACATGTGCAAACTACACAACAGAGATCTATCAGTGGCTTGGTTTCAACATTGCAACACAGACAGTAGCAGGATATGTATTCCTTGTGGTGGCAACATCTATTATGACCAACTGGGCAATGGCGAAACATCGCCGACTGAAGAAGGTAAACACTAAAATTAGTTCTTCTCAGCATAGACTTTTCTATAAGTACATACCTTTGTGCATTCCTCATAGTTTTTCATGATTGTTTTTGTAACTGATCTTTCATCAGCCTTTTAAGGCTACCCTCTTGGCCCAAAGTAAGTAACTATGTTGGTCATCTCATGCCTGCTGACTAATAATTGCCCCTCTCTCTCTCTCTCTCTCTCTCTCTCTCTCTCTCTCTCTCTCTCTCTCTCTCTCTCTCTCTCAGAAGAGGAACAAGAAAAAAAGAAACTGCTGGGTTTTTTTCTTAATTTTTTTACATTATGCATTATCATAAGGTGCAAATCCTGTATAATCTGTTTGACTGTGATTCTTACTTATAATGCCTCTTCTGCAGTTATTTGATGGGAAAGAAGGAAGACCTAGATATCCTCGGCGCTGGGTGATACTACCTCCATTTTTCTGAGAAGCGACAGCCTCTCAGATGCTCAAGATCCATAGTCTATTCAGAACTTCTTAGAGTTTGGGCTTAAACACTTAAAATTTATTTGTTTGCATAGCTAAGGTTTCTGCTTGAGCAAAACTCTGTTGTTTGCAAGATCTTTATACCTTAATCCAATTTGTCACTAAAATTTTCATGACAATGATTTTTCACCCCAAATATCTTGTATGCGTCACTGGCTGAGATGTTCACACTACAGGCTGTTGTTTGAATGATGAAATTTCCGTCTAATGTGAGGCCTATGATGATTAAACTAGCACCGATCGTCTTTTGTTATTGTTTGTAGTGCCGCTTTCTGTTTTCTGTAATACTTAGGGTGCCAAGGGACTAATTTTTATACGCCCTCCATATGTTTGATAAAGTGTACGTGTGACATCTAGGATAGTTTTAGAAGTCAAATTATTATTGTGCAGAAGAACGTAAATGCTAAACAGGAGGAAGAAAAGATTTATTTATATCTTCTCGGAAATTGAGGCTATTGCTTAAGATTGTTCACACCGTTGCTACACAGATTTCTTCACACCCTTCAAAACTGTTCTAATCTCTGCATCTCTAGAGACGACATGATATGTGGATCCAATTCCTCATCTCCAGTGATAGGACTAGTGTAGACGTGTAGTACATCGTTCTTTCTCCCCTCGGAGCTTCTCAATCCTCCTCTTCCACCCATGGGTGGCTCCCTTGCCTTCCCGACCTCTTGAGCTCCACTGCCACCTCTTGCATCATCGACCTCTCCCCCTTAAACTTAAGGCATCTCTTGGCAATCTCCGCAACCTTGTCGCCTGCTGTGTGCTTCCCTCGTTCCGAACTCGAGGTTCCAGTATTTCAAACAGCCTGTTCTCCCTCAAGTGCACAAGGAAATTTACAGATAGGTTCTGCTCCTCTTGACGTCTCTCTTGAGACATTGGCTTCTGCCCTGTTAATAGCTCTGCAATCACAACTCCTAAGCTGTATCCATTACTCTTTTCCGTCAGTTGGTGGAAGTACTCAGGATATGCTCCTTAGCACCGGATTCTGGTCTCCTAGTTGAGCGAGAAGGTGTCGCTGCCGAGGGCGGTGAACCTCAATGCCATTCTACAAGGTGGCTCAGCCGATAGCCCCTTTTGTACTACACAAATGATCATCCTAGTTTCTTTATCCTAATTTCCTTGCATTTCTAATATTTGTCTGCTTACCTTCCCAAATTCGGTCAAGCTTGGCGACGGACGTAGGCCCAGATGAACGACACGAGAGTATCTCCTCCTATCAAGCATGTTAAAAGTATAGGTCCTCTTGGGATAATTGATATCGGAAAGCCATCAGCCAAACAAAGGAACGTATGAGGTGCTCTCTATAGGGAAATAACCACAAAAACGAAAGAAGGAAAATGTACATTTTGTAGGCAAATATAGTTCCAACTTTTGAACAGATGTGTGCAGTTAAGCAAACATACCAGCAAATTAGCACGTTTAACTTGGTGTACATTGTCTACTTTGTTTGCTAAACAAACATAGTATCTATTGTCATCTCTCAGTATAATAATGAGAAAATTACAGTAAGGCAACGAGAAGAATCAGAGAACAAACTCAAACATGGATCATTAAGTGAAATTGTCAGCATAAATATCTTCTACTGTTTGCAATGTAATATGCAACTGTTGTCCTACATCACTATACAAGGATATGGCAGTCCGTTGGCTTCTGGCAGGATATCATGGTGAAAGGCACTGGAGCTTTTGCTTGTGCTGTAATACTACCACATAAACCTCTGTGCCCCAATCTCATGTTCCCAATGGAATGGCCGAAACAAAAACATGGCCAGGGTGAAGATATCTACAACGACATAAACAGATACCATGACGAGCAACTTACTATTGCCAATGATTGGGGAATGCAGGGTTAATAAAACAAATGGTATAGTGAAATATCTGAACTCGATCAGTGGAGCAGGGACGAGTACTAGAGCAACAGATAAACCAAACAACAAAACCCAGATCCTTTTCTGCACTTCTCCTGCAAGATGATGAAGTAGCATATCAAGTTGAAAGGAACTAATCAAGTAGATCAGGTAGCTCTCGCCGCTGACCAAAAATGTTATAAGTTGAATGAGAATAACCAAAGTATAAAACAGTATTAAGCTGTCGATGACAGCATTAACCAAGAGCTTCATATTACTAACCTAAAATATTAATGATGGAAAACCATGAGTACACGTAAATCGGAATTAAAAGGTATTTCATTATCCAATGAGCTTGGATGACTTTCCGCCAGATATAGAAGGGGTAATGGCGATTGTCAGCAAGAAGATATGGATGAGCAATGCTGCAATGACAAACTGAACTTGTTGAAGCATGTCAGAAAGAAATCAGGAGAGCACCTTGTCATAAAATTGTCTTAAAACAAATCATTGACAGATTAGGCTTATATTACTGAAGGCATAGAAGGTTTATGAGCTAGCAACACGGAAGTATTTAATGTTAAGAGTATCACAATTGAAGACCATAATTCCTGTCATTCCATGTTTCCAATTCTCTTTTCTTGACATTATTCAGTACTTAAGTACCACTACATTTTAACCATAAGATTTTCATATGTAAGCACTTGTTACAATGACTACATTAATATATATATACAGAGAGACTGTCTAACTGAGGAAACTTCAAAGAATAATGGCAATCAAGATTTTAATCAGTTATATTCTGCGAAGAGATGAAAGTCGAGGTACAAATTAGTAGGTTCGCAGAAAGAAAAGTCTAACCTGAACCAATGAACTGCTACAGAGCTTGTGCTAAGAGCTGTCAATACTAGAAAAGAACCAACAATTTTATTATTTCTAAACAACTGGCACAATTTTGCAATTTGGCTAGTAGTAAAATGCAGAGGAGCGAGGGCTGAAGCTGAAACCAGACCAAAATACAAAATCTGTGCAAAGTGTGGAGACACCACATGAGCTTCCTTTGCACCTTCAGAATTTCATAAAGCTATATCAGATTCCACTTGAGTCTCATGAATCTTGCTAATTAAAGAAATAAGCATACAAAAACTAGTACCAAGGACTATACTCCCATTCCAGATGATAAAAGTCACAAAAGACACTAGAACCATAGCAAATGGTGCAAAGACCATCAAAACTTTCCACTTCAACGACCATAACTTGAAGGTCACATCAAGTATCTCATCAACAAAACCTGCAACATGACATTATCAGATGCAGCACTGAGCACTTTAACCAAAAAGTTACATAATATCATAACAAGCACCAGTTTCACCTAATAGTGTAGACTAAAGTTGATTTAGTACATATAGGGCTGCCTAAGGTGCAATTCTGTAGTGATCCAGTGAGAAGTGAACAGAATTCAAGAAAGCATTCGGAAGCTTCAACCACCATAATGACATCATGTCTTTTCTGAATTATTTAATCTTACTATTTTCAATCATATCTGATAAGTAAAAGAAACATGCAGACATATCATCTTAACCAGCATATACAATTTCTATCTTCTTTGTCATTAAAAATCATGTAATTTGGATGAATTTCAATTGCAGAAGACCACAACGTGCTAGTTCTCCATGAATCAGATAAGAAAGCCAATTTATAAAATGCATTGTAATATACAATGGAAAATAATAAAATAAACAACCTGCATTAGAAAACATTTCAAAGATCAACATGGTTAGGACTACCATCATTATTCTTGCTAAATGAAAAGATTATGAAAACTTTTGAAAAGGCAATACTACATCTAGATGTAAATACAGCAGTCTGATGCAAAAGATAAAAAACCTGAGGAATTATATAGACAAGATTCACTGGATTCAGAAGCATGCAGTTTATTGGTGTTTACAGATCTACTGATTTGTCTTCTTCTCAAAACATAAGCATGTGAAAAATTGCTTTTTTCAGTCATTGCATTATTTTCCTCATGTAATATATTGTGGTTCTCCTGTGAACTGCAATCTCTTCTATAGAAGTCTTCTACATACACAATAGCCCCATTAGCAGCAACAAACACCATCCATACTACATTGGTCTGCCGGAAAAGTATTGCCAAAGCACCAAGCTGCAGAATGAAAAGGAGGATATTTAGAATCCAGATTTTCTTTGGGATTTCGTAGAGCTACTTAAACTGGTAATGCAACAAAAGTAAGATAAATGTTGTCAGAAGAGATAGTCTACCATTTAAGCTTACCATTGCACTGAGCCAATATTGCTTCTTTAGACTAGCCAAGTACATTGCAAGGACTGCAGTTAGTGATGCTACATCTGTATAATACAGAAAAGTGAAGAACCAGTGAACAGGGTATAGTGCTATTAAAATAGCATATGCAGTTGCCTTCCTTTCACCAAGAGTTGGTCTCAAATGGATAATTAGATCATGAATAAAAATGCTGCAGATGATCATTACAACAGCATTTGTAGATCGAAGGATTGCAGTGGAACAAAGATCAGATAAGGATTGCGCTGCCTTGGTCAACCACATGCCTGGAAACAAAGAAGCAACATATGCAAGTGAAACAAAGTACCTGCACAATTTTGAAATAAACAAAATTCTAAGCAACAGTTGCTGTCAATCCATTAGCACAAAATAGTAAAAAGCACTGCCATATTCCGATCACATGAATGATCGATAAGGATATAAACTCAAAGAATAACCAACTACATGCCCAAACATCAAGGGTATATCCGTGAACATCACAGGGAAGAATTTTGCCCAAGTTATGCAATCCCCACTCAAGAGAATTGAAAGAAAGACTGAAAAACGAATATAAAATAAAATGTCAATCCTCTTCTCTAAGTTATCAAATGCGGCATCTACGATGAGATCAACGAAAAAGGCAATCGCTTTTCTTAACAATCCTGCAAGCAATAGACGCATCTAATGCGCAGATGGTTTAGCTTTTATTCAGAATTGTGAGACTTACAAGCCAGGAGGAGTAGTGATCATGGGATCCCAAGATCCGAAGTCCCCTCGGCAGTAGTGCTGCGCCTGAGGGATGTGGAATATCTCATCCTGCCCACCAAAATAAGATGCAAAAGACTAAGAGGCATAAGGGCGAACATCTAGTGTGCATAAAAAAGTATGCAATAAAACAAGAAGAGAGGAGAGATCTTTAAGTTTACCATATATGCATCGGGAACGATCCTATTGACCAAGATGGAGATGGGAATAACCCATAGACTCACCACCACTGCGACGGCTCCCCTCCCCATCTCCTCAAAGAACAATTCGAGAGTCGAGAAGCGAAGTACAAGAAGACGTTTGCAACTGGGCATGCGGGCTTTAATAAACCGAAAAGGTCGGCCTACCGCGGCCCGTTTGCAAATATATATATATATATATATATATAACTTGGAACTTGGAAGGTAGTTCGATCTCTCTCTAGGTAAAGAAATCCCAATGATTAGAATACAAATAACCACGTTTAGACTTCTTTGTCATGCTCATATAGTTTTCAATTAGCCCTTGCCTCCTATATCATTACTTTTAAATATAACCGCAGTAAACCAGTTTTGTTGAGATCGACAGCCGCTGAATAAACTCCCAAATTGAAAATTAAATGCCCTCGTAGATAGGATCATAAATAAAAAAATATAAGCCACAATTAAATGCATATAAAGATAGTCGGGTCTTTTGTGATGCAAATTCTATAGCTGCATTAAAATAATTAACGCTGTACATCGATCATCAAATATACATAACTACATCTAGTTTGACATAACTTATACAGGATTTACTCAAAATTATAACTACAAACATGGGCATGCATATAAAAAGCAAACATTCTTTAGTATCCAATCCTCAAGATTGACAAAGCCAATCCTGAATAGCAAAGCGGAGAGCATGGTTGGGAATAAGATTCAGGTGTTCTAGTCTCAAATTAGTCATAGGAGAGGTCTCCCTCCCGTTCTCAAACCATCCCTTCAGGGCTCTTCCTTCGTAAGTGAATCCATCTGCTGCTACCTGCGGATCATGCATGATTTCCTGCAGTTTGTAACATTTGAAAGTAAGCAAATATGGACCTAGATTGTATGATTGAAGGCCTACATGTCATTTACTGATCCTGTAAGATAAACAGATGACCAAGAACTTTTGAAATTGAAATAGATGAGGTTTCACTTGCCTGAAGTATTGGGCACAGGAAGAATGGGGGAACTGGTCTTTCCTTCATCAGATGTAGCTGTTCCAATTCTCTCACAATCTCAGGTGTCAGATCTGGACGATCACGGCAATTTAACTCACTGCACTGCAAACCAAACTCTGCAAGCCTTTTTGCCACATCACTGGGCCATTCCCCAGCACTAGGATCCAAAACTAACGGCAGTTTCCCAGAGACCATAGCCCTGCGAACTTCATTCACTAAGCCTAGAGGAGGCTTTCCAGTGAGCAGCTGGAGAACAATGATCCCAAAGGAGTACACGTCAGACTTTGTAGTCCGCAATTCAGTCCTCTGGTACTCAGGGTCAGCATAGGAGAAAGACCCCTTCGGCTCTGTATTACGACGAAACAAGGGGTAATCCACTGTATCAACTGTACTATCTGGTACTAGCCGGCAAATCCCAAAATCACCAATCTTGCAGTTGAAATTGGAATCGAGAAAGACATTCTCGGGTTTCAGGTCACCATGAATGATCTTTTCAGGTTTTGAAGAGTGCAAGAACAGAAGGGCACTTGAGATTTCTGCAATAATACGCGTACGAACCTTCCAAGTCAATGGAGTGTTGGCTCTATTGAAGAGCCGATCCTGGAGGGTCCCATTTGGCAAGTACTCGCACACAAGAGACAAGGCTTCTGGGCAAGCACCAATAAAAGTCAGCAGATGAGGATGCCTTAATTTGCTCAGGACATAAACCTGTGAGAATATAATAAATAAGTGTGGCTTCATCCATAAGAAAAGCAAACAGAAGTATCCAGATATAGGATTATCTCATGGACCAGTACAGTAATAGAACTTTTCAGTATGTTCCAACATTAGTCTACGGACCTTCTTTCAGAAAAAAAAAGAGAAAGGTACGTTCCAAATGTTACACAAAGTGATTCATTAGAGAGGGCCTGGTTAGCCAAAAGTTAAGTTAATAACATAACATTCGCAGCAAAAGCATGTGATCGTGTGCTTATGAAACAGACAGAACCAATAACACAAGTGCAACAGCCTAAATGTATGACATGTGTGAACGTTTATACCTCTTGTTGAAACTCCTCCAAGCCTCGAATATTATGCGGGTGCAACTTTTTTATGGCTACACTTCTGTTCATCATTTCTCCTTTATAGAGACATCCATAGCCTCCTTGCCCTAATTTGAAGCTCTCTGAGAAATCACATGTAGCAGTTTGTAGATCTGACAATGTGAACTCTGTAAAATTAAATGAATCACTGCCTAAACCAAGCAGGTTGCAGTTTTGACGTCTGGCATGGCTTCTACATTTCCACTGGTCAAATTGGCTAGTTTCATCTTCCTGCTGCTGTATCTTCTGTCTTTGAAGCCTCAGAATCTGTATAGAGGTCTGGACAGCCTCCAACTCTGCAGCAGCTTCATCCCTGTCAAGAGCCACTTCTTGGGCACGGGAGTCTAGGATAGCTAATGTTCTCTTGGCATTGTTCAACTCCCTCATGGCTTCATCTCTTTGCTTCACAAGTCCCTCATGCTGCATCTTGGTGGTTGCCAAGAGATCTTCAAGTGCTTTCCTAATTTTGGCTTCACTTGCGTGAGCAGACTGAGAAGCTTCAACCTATTCAAAGCAATAAAGAATTGAATAAGTTGATGAGAGTGTCCGCAAAAGAAGAAAGGACATAGGCAGTTTTCCAGGTTATAAATATACTAGTTCACAAGAATATCTAAAGTGCCTACAACAGCAAGAACTTGCAAGTTTTGATTGAAAAGGAGAACTTAAAGCATGGGCTATTTAACCGTTAGTATACAAATTAGATGGCAACTGGCAGTGTCCACAGTTACATGGATGCTATTTTACAATGTTTTACTGCTGAAGAGTAATGTGTTGCACATGATTTGAATGGAATACTGGTTGGTGTACATGTGGAAACTGAGGTGCATTCTAACCTCGTGAAAGGCTTCGGCTACTTCTGACTCTATTTCTTTGCGCTTCACTAGCTCTGTGAAAGCTGCTGTCTTTGATCTTTCAACATCCAGTGCTACTCCTTCAAGATATTCGTACACAATTTCCTGTTGAGATGCTCAAATATTTAATCAGATATAATTATTTCTGGAGAAGGCCACAAAACAAGCTGAAGAGATCATCTTTATATGTACCTCGGAGATTGTTTCTGATGAGAACCGCATGTCAGTAGGTGACGTGGGCCATGATGTGGTGCTGGCTGAAGACATTGGATCTTCTAAATTGAATAAGCTAGTAACATACATATAACTGGTATCCGTTGCTGAGGCAATCACTTCGGTGTTACTGGATTCAGTGTGGCCAGTGCTTCTACTTCCCTGTGGGTCTGTGGAGGATGAAGTATCATCTGTGATGCATTCACGATTGACCATGGACTCAGCATTGTGATTAGATGATGAAGTGATTCGAAGTCTCTTTCTGAGTATAGTGTCATCTGGACTATATACAGAGTCTATGCCTGCACTAGCTTCCCGGGTCCATATATGTCTGCCTTTGCTGATAAACCATATCTCACAGAAGGGAGGAGCATTTCTTGTCATATAAGATACCTTGCTGAAGCTTCCTTTCAAATTGAAGCAACTGCATTTGATAAATATTCACTACTATTAAAGAGAAAAATTGGTATAAAGAGAAAAATTATAAAAAGATGCTGGTTGATACCACAAAAGCTAGCCAACCCCAAATAATTGGCATTAGCTAGCTCTTAATGCAGACTATGGTCATTATCTATTCCACATGCTTTCTTCAACTGTTAATATCAGCCTATTTGAATGCATTCTTATTGTTTAATTGCAGCTCTATATGTCATTAAAAAGAACTTACTTATCTGGTGTTGATCCCATAACAAGCCTCTGAATGCCATTTTGGTTCACCAGATCAATGATTCCATCATGAATTTGGTCAGTCTCAGTCAGAATAATGTTTGCTTGCACCTGCATAGCCATCACCGAGTGGCTCTATTAATAGGTATAAAATGACCATTATGTTAACCAAGGGTTAAAGAAAAACCAAAAAAAAAAAAATTGTGTAATAATAAAATCTATACCAAGTTAAAGAAGGAAAATACAGTGCACCAGATATACAATATTAGATGAATATCGTGGAATGAAAATGAATTCAAATAGAGAAGCACCTGAGCCTTACGACAGTACTTTAGGTAACTCAGTAGGATTTTCTTTGTTGTTTCCTTCTCCGTTCTTCGATGATTGGAAACTAGTTCTTCACTCGCTTGATTTGCAGGTATTTTTCCTACTGAAAATTATACAATGTATCATTACTCAACAAGTATGATTGCACTGAAAAAAAAGTGCGAGCTATAAAAGAATAAGAGGCAGATTTCCGCAGAAGAAAAAGAGGAAAAAAAATAATTGAGGCAAGAAAAAGAACATAGAAAGCATGGTCTTGGCCTATACAGGGGTCCAGCAGTAAACTATTAATTGCTTCAACATGGAAAGGACAAAAACTCCAGAAACCAAGAAGGCGCCACATACACAATCTAAAAAATTAACCAAAAGCAAAGGAAACGAGGGGAAAATTAAAATCGTAAAGTTGAAGAGCCAACTAATTATGACAAGATCGCATAGAGCTATATTATCTGGAATAAGAAAGCAGCAACGACTTATTCAAACATATTATTTGAATACTAGTCACAGGAAATACGAAGCGACATAAGATAATTCAACTAATAGATCCATAATTAACCAAGACTAGAACAGAACTCTGCGCGAATCTACTAAAGATTGGATTTTAAGCCCTAAATTAGACCAGACTCGAAGTTTTGGAAAAAAAAAAAAAAACTCACATAGGGTTGGGATCAAAGGCGAGGGCTGATGGACATGGATCAACCCGATCTCCGTGCACCGGAACCTCCGAAAAGCCCATCGGAGCAACCCTAGGGTCTTCTCCGCCGACCTCCCGACCGCCACGTATATCCTCCCCTCCGCCGGAGATCCACCAGAGGTCCCCCGGCCTACCAACCACCGGAGCCCCGCCTCCGGCGACGCGCCGCCTCCGTAACGGTCGATCGCCGGGCTGGGGGGCGGAGATGGATTGAGGACTTCCATTTCACCTGCCCCGAGCTCTTCTCCCTCGTTATTTACCCTTCGCTCCGTAACAAGAGAAAGACGGACAATTGGAACCGCGTCGCGGATAAATTCCTTCCCTTATTCTGCCTGCGCGACCAAGAGCAGCGGATTTGTCCGACAGAGTGTGTTGACTTTGGTGACGCATTGACGTGTAGTGGAGTTGGTGTTTAAATTTTCTCCTTGGAGCTTAAATTTTCTCGTCTTTTGAGGAATCCTTTAGCATATTCTTCCTGCTAAACTCCTCAGCAAATAGCAAGCTCCTATTTTTGGTCTCCTCCTGTAAAATAAATTAAGAGTGTTGGTAAAGAATATTTGGGTGTGTACACATAACACATCATTCACAAGGTCATTATTATATCTAAATTACAGTATAATTTGTGAAGTTAATAGTAATTTATTCGTGGATGGCAACCAAAAAGATCGGCATCGGGAAGCGAATTATTCGACCAAATCAAGTCCTCTCCCTATTTTATCATTAAATCGGTATTGATTAATTATTGCAATAGATCTAAATTAATATAGCTACTGATGCAGAAAACTATTATATATGTTGCTGGTTTAAAGAAGACAGACATCTGAAAGAGTCTTCTTTTTGTATACTATTGCATAATTACGCGATCAGGAAGCATATGCTAATAATATTCTTATATTGTGAAGTCCAACTAAAAGAGAAATTAAGTGTTTGTTAGAATATAAGATTATTTATTTTTAAAAAAAGTGGAAATTTTATAAATCACATCTTATATTTTCAGAATTTATTTATTCCATCCGATCACGGATCAGCTATGCCTATTCGTCGTTATTTACTGACTGAATCGGATATACTTCAGTTTGGATATCATTGATAGGCTTTGATTTTATTGTTCGTATAAAGATGCAAATGGGCCCAGTTGGGTTTGTTTAGGTCTATCCAAGTAGGCCCAAATCTATGACCACTGTATCCGTGTGGTCCAATATAGCAGTTTGTATGAGAATCTATATTTTAACTAATATTATAAGTCTATCATTATCGTTTAATTGATGGATAGATATAATTTAATCCGATCATCAATACCTTACGGCCAAAAAAATATATATATATGCTCTGCAAATCAAGCACTAAAATGATCCTTGATGTCAAGTGCTTCTTTTTTGAGCCTCAAGCGACCAAAAAGATATCATCTTGGAGGACTACTAGTATGAATTCCAAGTTCCAACTACCAAAAGATCCTACTTTGGACCAGTTCACCAACCTTTTTAATTATTATTTTTTTACTTTTTTTTGAAGTTAAGTTAACGTCACGGTCCATGCTAATACGTCTATGTCATAAGTCTGTGTGTCTTTCCGAAGGAAGTCAAGACCACGGCAAGAAACCGTATATAAGAGAGAGAGAGAGAGAGAGAGAGGATTAGTAAAATTTTGTGAGAGTAAAGATCTTCTCTACACTCATATGTTATACTTTACGACTATCAGGATCCAACAAAAGATTGGGTGCAAATAATAATAATAATCTGGATTTGATTATGAGAGTAATTTGCTATTACTTATCCTTATCGAACGCTAATACCAATTACCCGTTTGCATGAGGGAAGACGAGAATAGACTAAACTAAAAATCAACTTCGGAGAAGATAGAAGAAAGAGCACGAAAGAGACTGCGCCTCTGACTCCACTCTTTGAAAGTTAGAGAGGAAGAATTCAACTCTGACTGCTTAAAAACCATACCTTTCTTCTCCCTTGAGTCCGTAATCTGAAACCCAAATCCCAATTTCCTCTCCTTCTCCTTGGTGGGAAGCTGGTAGCATCCCGGATCGCAAAGGTGATATATTTTTTTCCCTCTTCTTGCAATTCATTCCTCGTGTCCTTTTTATTCTCCCTACGATGAATCGGTAGTATTTAATAAATTATGCCGTAAAGATGTTTGATAAATAGTAATTACTAGGAATATCAAGCAAGTCTTTTGATTTTGATTTTCTCTGTTTGATGATTCGTGCTTCTCTGATCACTATCCATATGATTCTAATTGCTTCTTTTTTTTTTTCAAAGTTGGACTGTATAGGGTGTAACTTCAAGTAAGGATTGAGCTATTTGGAGTTGAATAGAAATTGGAAATTGGGTTCGGTGTTGTCTTCTTAGTTGTTATTGATTGATTTGCTCTCTTCTTGACAGGATAGCTAAGAGCTGCTGGTGTAATAAGGATTATATAGAAGGAACTTCTTTCTTAAACTGGCTGTATGAAATGGCCAGACTGCTGCAGCATCAGGATTCAGTGTCATATGGGAAGAAATTCCAAGGTTGCACATGGGGCTTGTTTCACTTGTTCGACTTCCACAAGCGTCTACGTATCAGAAGAATGCTTTCCAACAGCAGGCATGGTGATGGTAAACCTTCGGACCTGCTGTCAGATATTGATGACCTTTGGAGTCATATGTTTATTAATTATCATTCTTGTTGCAGGAATTAAACTTCCGGCATCATATATTCCTTTGATTAGCAAAGAAAACATAATTTTGGATGAAACAAACATTCCAGTAAGTTCAGCCAAGGTGTTTCTTTCTCATGTTTTGCAGTTCACTTTGATTCACAATTGTTTCTTTTCTTATTACCTATGCTTGAGCAAATCTATTTGATTTAAATGTAAATATATCCTTCATTGCTTTGAGAAAATGTATACTGAACTTATGAGGAAGAGGACATCACCTTATATGAAACATGTTCTAGGATTTTCCATGTTGCTTATCACCTATGCTTGTATTATTTCAGCTGCTAAATAAAAGTAAAGCTTCAAAAGGAATTTCTCGCAAGGCTCGCATCAGGGCTTTGATTTCAAAAAAGATCCATGGGAGACAGAATCAGAAACAGAAGGGGCTCCCTGTAGCACCGCAGCTGCTGCGCACCATGTCTATACATCATTTGGAATGTAACGATTATGTTCTTTCTGATGAAGTGACTTCCAACAACAAATCCTCTACAATTGATACCAATACACATCCAACTGATTCTTCTGCAAGCAGCAAACAAATTCCTCTATTGTCCAATGACTCGGATTGGCCTAGCTTTGGGGATGTTGTCTTTGGAAATCATTCTGGGAAGCAAACAATGCTAGTAAAAATGTTAAAAGAAGCAATCACCGCCTTATCGGAGCAAAAGAGAATTGATCTTGAAAAAGTGGGAACAGATGAATTCCAAATAAAAGATATTATCAATATTCTGGAGTTCTTTGATGGACACAAGGAGTTACTTCTAGAAATGTTTCAAGAGCCAAACTTTGCTTGGGAAACTTGTTTGGGTACTAGCAATTTTTGTACAGAACATGGAACAATTGATGGCTATAGAAGTGATCTAAGTTCCAAGAACTTTCAAGACTCTCCACGTGAATTGATAAGCAAAATGGATCATACAACTGCTTTGAATCGTTTTGAGGATCTCAAACAGAAATTAAAGGATATAGTCGATGGAAATATGAAGGAGCATCATCGGATTTCAAGGGATAGTGTCCTGCATAAAATCCCTTATGGCCATAAGGTGACAGAAGATGTTATGAAAGAAAAGCTCTTTCGGTCGGCCTCAGCCAAATACTATAGAGATAGTTCACGAGATAAGATTGATATATCTGCTAACAGGAATCCAAATCAAATTTTCAGCAGGTCCCGTTCTCTTACTGAATCCTTGGATAGTTACTCTCACTTGTTTGAGTCCCTCTCACAAGGCGAAGGCAAAAAGGTGGTTGGTAGCTTGAAATTGAACAGAGAAAGTTCTTTGAAGGACCTGAAGGCCCCTATGACCTTCCGAAGAACTTATTCTAGTCCTGAATCTAGGTCATATTTTTTTAATAGTGCTGCTCAGAGTGAATTACCTCATGAAGCTTTATCTTCAAAAGTTCCATTAAGTGGTTTTGATGGTGATATCAACATTTCTAGTTCCGAGGAGCAAAGGTCAGTAAGTATCCTTGTGCATACCAAGGAGAGAGTACAAACAGATTCAAGTGCGGGACATGCTGCAGATGTAAATTCTCATGAGACAATTGAAGGATGTCCGGAGCAGCCAATGTTATCTAATGAGTGTGATGAGAGCAAGGCAGGCAAGGTTTTAGATTCAACCAAAGAAGATACAAGAAACATTCCTTCTCATGATCAGGAGACAGAAATAATGGAACGGGCAGTGTTAACTTTTGATACTGACCAGAGTATGTCTGAGGTTTTAGATTCAATAAACAGCACTAGTCATGTTCCAAACTGTGAACAAGGACTTGAAATTAAAGTGGATCCAGAGAGTGAGTCAAGAAGAACCAGCCCAGTCTCTGTTCTTGGCTTAATTTTTTCAGAGAATCCTGTCAGTCCAGTGAAGTACAGAACTTTAGAAGGTGAGATCCAAATTAAAAACTGTGATCAATAAAATACAAATGTGAAAGTTTCTGTATTTGCTATACTTTCTATACTAAATACATAAAAAAATATATCCAAATTTCATCTGGTGATTTAGTTACAAGAACAAGATTGCCGTTATGACTTTTGTACATCTTATTATCCATCGAAAATGATAATAAATAGTAGATCTTGATTCTTTGTTCTCTCTTTCTTCTGTGCAGATTCAGAGCTAAAGCCTAGGAGCCTCCATTTCGAGGAGCTAGGCCTTTCAGCAAATTCAGAACTATTGGGTGTTGATGCATCTTATGGGGCAGAAATTACTGAATCCACTTCTGATAATGCTCAGATAAAGGGCTTTGCCAGCTTCGATGCCCTTCAGATTCAGGTGGATCAAATTGACAAGGCTGAGTTTGATTATCTGATGGATGTACTGAGGAAATCTGGTTTCTGTGGGGAAGATTTTTTCACAGCTCGGTACTCCCTTAATCAGCCTGTTCCACAAGAAGCAGATTTTTTGCCATATGACCTTGTCCTACCGACAATTGCCTCTAATGATATGTCTGTTGATCAGGCGCTTCTGTTTGATCTAATCAAAGAAGCATTACAAGACATTCATGAA
Source organism: Typha latifolia (assembly GCF_019914945.1). Classification (NCBI taxonomy): domain Eukaryota; kingdom Viridiplantae; phylum Streptophyta; class Magnoliopsida; order Poales; family Typhaceae; genus Typha; species Typha latifolia. The sequence continues at coordinate 494,028 of NC_133087.1, read as the reverse complement.
AAATATTATGCTCATCCTTCTTCATTCTCACATTTTTCGTCTCATAATAGACCAAAGCCTGTGGGATACCATTTCCTCAAAGAGTTGTGGGAGAAAATCAGTTGGCATCTTAGTTCACAAAGATGGTCTACTTACACACTTGAAAGTGTTGTACCTCATGACTTTGCAAAGAATGATGGATGGTTGAACCTTCAGTTTGATGCTGAGTGTATGGCAATGGAGTTGGAAGGTCTGATATTGGATCATTTGCTAGATGATTTAACACTTGAAGTCAGCAAGTCTCAGTTCCTCAATTGATACCATTATAATCTTCATTTATGTATACATAGATCCACTTATTCTTTCCTCCATATTTGTAAGGAGGTACTACACATACCGCATTTGCATATCTCTGTAAAGATACCAAGCAACATCCTTGTATTATAATTTTGTAGGTTAGATAAGCAATCAAAATGCTATAATCCATGGGTGAGTTGGCACCCGTTATGGTTGTCTGGGCCAGATTTCTTTGTATTACATGGTGAGGTTCTTATTTAAAGAGCTTCTTGTATAAGCTATTATTTTTCATTGTGATTTTGGTTGGGCCTAATAAACTTTAGTATTTTGTTCTCTGGTTGTCTCACATGCTACATGTAGATGCTTTGATGGTTTGCTTGATTTGATTGTTGTTGCATCTTGCAGAATTTCTTCCAGAAGGAACAGTTGAGTTGGCCAATGTTGACCTCTTTTCCTTAGGTGCTCTGTCAATGCCTGAATGTTCACACAATAAAGAATTTATTTGTTGCAACTTGGAGCAGTAAACTCAAAGGAGATCCAGTAAGCATCTTTCAAAATCAACTTGTTCTGTCAATACACTGCACCAAGTTGAGATTACACTATGATTAGCTATTGATGAAGCTGATCATTTTACCATCATCACCAACATCAAGAATAATACCTTAATACCAATTCTCAATGTTATTATTATATCAGAAAATTTCCTTTCTTGATATGTACCAAACACTACTGAAAGTAAAACCAGTAAGAGTCATTTTTTCAGCATGGACAATATGGTGTCATTAATTTGATAAACTCCCAAAAATGCCAAGGTCCCATAGAATCCGTAAATGACTATTACATCATCCTTGCATAATGATAGGAGGACAAACAATTTTATCAAATAAATGGGAGGACAAACAAACAGTCCTTCTGGTTATGAATTGTGGGGTGAAGTTCAAATTTTGGTTCGACAGAACAGACCAGATTGGCATAGCACTACTGCATCCTTTTCAGTACTGTCTTTGTGCTTTCCTCTTTTTGATAGCAAGATAAAAGTTCGCTGCAATCTGTTAAAGGATTCTTCCCCAAGCAGTTGCTGGCATCATATCTTGAAAGGTGCAGATAAGAAGAAAATATGCTACTCTCAGCATGTGGATTATTTTTGTTGCATTGATCTGATTCTATCTGAGTCAGATTTCAAACATCTAGGGAGAAACAAAGCCCTGCTACCACTGGCATTGCTGCAGTGTATGAGGATGATAATATTAATAACTACAAGAGCCAGAATTTGGTGATACTTTAAACCACTAGAGGCCTGTTCCCAGGAAGACTTGGTAGAGCATGAGTGGAAGATAAATGACCTCTTGCTAGGAACTTGAATGGCTGGATTTGGTTAGTAGATGAAAAAACTTCACTGATGAAGTAGTTCAAAACATAGCAGGTGAAGAAAGGTCACCCGAGTGAACTTTATATGTACACAGATCAGAGAGAATGTCTGCATATAGTAGAAGGGGAACTTGATCAAAACTTTAAATCACTATATTGTCTTGGAGGTCAGACTTTGATAAGAAAGTTTCAATATGGATGAAAGTTTAAGAATTATAGTTGGATCAATGTGCTAGGAAGATATTAATGTTTGGTGGATTTTCCTTGTGGAAGAATCTAAAGAAGAAAAACTTTATGAAAGAAAAATGAGAAACACCATGCGAATATTGTTCTCGAGTACTTTGCATGTGGAAGTATATAAGAATCACCAATAATTGCCGCAAGAACAAAAGCCTTCTCTGAAATGATGAAATCTCTTGTTGTCCCTCACCACAATCTCTTTCTCCACAACTCTTGACACCAGTTTGATTGCATTGTGGCAATCCCTGCACATTCTAATGTTTTTATAGACCCTCAACTTTGTTGGTTTGCTATTCCTCAGCAGCCCGAATGCTATTGCTTGCTTCTCGCTATGACACCGCAATAATTCCACCTTTTCATCTTCTTCTAGATCATGTAAAACTGAAGCTGTATCTGGAATATATCCAATGGCACGTATCTTTTCCTCCAGAGAACACCACATTCTCTTAACTTCGCTTGATTCAGGAAGCCTATTATCTCCTGCAATGAAGCTATACACTTTACTATCTACATCTATCCAGCTACAACCTGGGTCTTTGTAGAGGCCTGTTTCCTTAAGCCTCTTCCTAATTCTTCTCACATCATCCCACCTCCCAGAGCCTGCATAAAGATTTGAAGCTAGAATATAATGCTCTGATTTATCAGGCTCCAATTCCAACAGCTTTTCTGCAACTTTCTCTCCCAAGCTCATGTCTCCATGGAGACGACAGGCGCATAGTAAAGCACTCCATATTCTGCCATCTGGATCTTCTGGCATTTCTTCAATGACTGCCGCTGCATCAGCCAATCGCCCAGCTCGACCAAGCATATCCACAAGACATGCATAATGCTCCAACTTTGGTTCCAACTCATGTGTATTTTTCATCTCTTCAAAGTAATTCAAGCCTTCTTCTACCATTCCAGAATGGCTACATGCCATGAGTAGACCGACATATGTGAAGCCATCAGGCTTTATCCCCTCTCGTTGCATCTCATTATACAGATCGATAGCTTCATTTCCACTCCCATTAATGCCATAGCCTGTGAGCATTACATTCCAGGGAACTGCATCTTTGTTCTTCATCCTGTCAAAGAATATCCGAGCTTGTTCTATAAAACCAGTCTTTGCATACATGTCTATGATTGAGCTACCAACAAAAGCGTCCTCAGAACAGCTGGCCTTTAGCGCAAAACAGTGTGTCTCTTTTCCTAGTCGGACAGCTGACAATTGAGTACAAGACATCAAGGCACTTGTTGTTGCAATCATCGAAGGCTTGCAACCATTTAGTTGCATCTGACGGAAGAGACTGAGGGCCTCCTCAGACAATCCATTTTGAGAATACCCAGCAATCATAGCATTCCAAGATACCATATCCTTTTCCTCCATTGCATCGAATACTATTCTAGCACTATAGTCTCTTCCACATTGAATGTAAAGTGAGAGAAGTGAGATCCCAATGAATGAATCTTTCTCCAAACCATTCCTAATGGCAAATCCATGAACTGTTTTGCCATGCTGAAGATGTTTCAGATTAGCACATGCTAAGAGCAAGCTACCAATGCTAAACCAATCAGGTGCTAATCCTGAAGCTGGCATCTGGAGGAACAATTCTATTGCCTTGCTTGAATCACCATTCTGTGCGTGTCCACCAATGAGTGCATTCCATAAGCTAACAGTCTTGATCTCTGTGCCATTGAAAACATGACCTGCAGACTCCAGAGATCCACACTTTGCATAAGCTGCAATTAGAGCATTTGATACTAGATCATTGATCTGTAAATCATTTCTAATCACAAAGCAATGAAGTTCTTTCAGTTTCTGTAGCTCTGATCCGCCTAAACAAATAGGCAGGACATTCAAGATAGTGACTTCATTAGCCTTCAAACCCTCCACCATCTGCATATCATGCAAAAGAGCAAACGTCCCAGCAACATCTCCATTCCTTGCATAGCCACCTAGCATCGCATTCCAAGACACCACATTTCGTTGGAGACCCTCAGAAAACAGGCATTCTGCATCAACTAAATCACCACATTTTGCATACATATCAATCAACGCATTGTTCACTCTCAGGAGATGGTCTAGGTCCAATTTCACTGACAAACCATGCATTACTCTCCCCAATCCAAGCCATCCTTCCCCTGTGCACATAGGAAGTACTGTCACCATAGTTGCGTCATCCGGTCCAATACCACCTTCACCAACCCCAACCAGTAACATCTCCTTGAACAAATCAATACCTTTCTGCAGCAAACCATTCTCAGAAAACACAGACATCATAGTATTCCAAGAAACCAGGTTCCTCTCAGGCATTGTCTCAAACGCATGAACTGCCTCATCAACATTACCACACTTACCATACATGGAAATTAGCGAATTGCCAACAAAAGTATCAGTACCCAATCCAAGTTTCACTGCATTCCCATGCACTAACTTGCCAAAACCAACATCAGAAATCCCTGCGCATGACTTGAAAACACACGGCAAAGTAAAATTATCGGGCCTCAGCTTTGACGTCGACATCAACCGGCAAAACACATCAACTGCCTCCTCCCACATCTCATTCCTCGCATACCCACTAATCATGGCGTTCCACTGGTAAAGATTTTTCTCTCCCAATTCATCAAACACGCGGCGAGAAGCCGAAACACACCCGCACATGGAGTACATGGTGAGAAGCCGAGTGGTGAGAACGACGTTACCCAACAATTCTTCCGACGAGGAGATGATATCGTGGAGCTTACGACCCACCTCGAGATCTCCATTAGTGCCGGAAGCTTGCAGAAGGAGGCCAACGACGTCGACCGTAGAATTGTAGTCAAGATGTTCGATGTTATGCCTAAGAAGAAGTAGAGCATCGTTGAGGCTTCCTTCACTGCAAAGATTGCTGATTTCTTGGAACAGTGAGGATTCTGGAGATGGGTCTCTTCTCTTTGGGACTAGGACTCTGTTTTTAACACTGGTGGAGGAGAAAGAGAGGGATGCTCTTGGGGTGGTTACAGTATGAGATTTGTGCTTGTGATGGTGAATCAGTTGGTTATAGTTCGAATTTAGTAGATGGGTAGAGAGATGGAGAGGGAGATGAGTGTTGTGGAGTATGGTGGTGTTGCCCACCACAGCCATTTTTGCTCTTCTGCGTGTGTTTGGTTCTTGTTTGTTTGGATTGGTATCTCAGAGGTCAAACATATCATACAACACTATCTCCATTGTCCGGTAGCTTGCGAATTGCCATGCTAATCAATTTGCATTTAGAACCTTATATTTATCAATTTTACATTTTCAAACTTACATACTATCTTTTTTACAATTTTGTTGACCGGTCAGGGTGGTAGCCCATAAATTATACACTAAGTCAAAATAGTTAGCCCTCTTTAATATATAAAAGTTGAATATTTAAACCAATCCTCTTGTTTATAAACAAGCCAAAACTATATTCATGCAGTAAAAAAGTCGTCAGTTGTATTAACCAAATAAGCAATTCTCTTCGTACCAAAGAAACTAAGAGTTTCCCTTCTCTCTCGCCCAATTAACCTCAAATTAATTTTTTATTATATATTAACTCTAATGTCTAAATAATTATTAAAAAATTATAGATTCATAATATTCAACCACTGAGTTACAAGAGTAGCTTTTGGCTTGTATTAGTTTTATTTTACCGTCAAAGATGTTAAAAAAAGGTGGAATAATATTAGATCAATTACATGCGAAGCTAGTTTAGTGACCATATATATATATATATTAAAATCACCTTGAGAGAGGAGAATGCTACATAATGAATAAGTTATATTGCTCATTCTCCTCTTATTTGGGCATACATGACATCAAAATGAGACCCTAGAAATGGAGAGATCCCATATCCTAAGAGCACACTAACACCACATTAAGATAGATAGATAGATAGATAGATAGATAGATAAATAGATATGGTCTCTCCTAAGCTTATATAGGTGGTGTCTCATTTGCACCCACAATTATCGCAGGTGCAGTTGCTTCCACACTTGCAGTTGCAATCTCCACTCTCGGACTCTGCCGCCATCTCAAATACCTCAAATGGACTGCAAAAATTAAGAAGAAGAAGAAGAAGAAAAAAAAAAAGATGCCATTCAAATGAGCAATATCTACGTAACAATCTAACATTAGATAAGAGTTGCCTCATGATATATATAGATGATAAGAGTTAGACCTTTTGTGTGGTGCAGCAACAAAGACCAAGGTTTGGGTGGTGGTAGTCCCTTCTCCAGCCAAGTCAGGGTACATTTTGCACCTACATACAGAGAAGAGAATGAAATTATTAATTGGTGACTAAATTTTACAAGCAAGGACATGTGCGAGGAATATATATATCAGAATAGAATATTTTAAGGTTGAGAATGTATTCAAGGTATAAGAAGAACAAGGGAATTTAAGGTAATACCCTCCACATCCACTGCCACAGCTACATCCAGAACCACAGCCACAGTTTCCTCCACAGCAAGACATTTTGTATCTCAAAAGACCTTGCAAAGATTGTTATCAGACACTTTGGAGCTCTGGTTGAGGAGTGGAAGAGGGCAGTGCAACCTATTTATAGCCCGAAAGCACTAATGAAAGAGTCAATCAAACAGTTTACACAACAATTAATTAAGTGCACCTATGCAATGTATGTAATTCGAATATATATTATACAAACAAGATATGCTACAAAGTCAAAAAAGAGGAGTATCTGAAAGCTTTTTGTGATGCTGATATTTCTTTTGCGTATTTTATCTTTCTTTTAATAATTATCATTTTGATGCATCTTTTTCAAAGAATGGACAGGAGAAGCCAAGGGGCCACCACTTTGATTGATGAAGACATACACAATAGGATTTTCTTGGAAAAGCCTCATGATAGATCCCCACCACAATCCACCCAAAAGTATATTGATGGAAAGCAGCTCTCAGAGCCATCCTTTTTTAATCTCTAATTTTATTTTCTTTTTTTTCCTTGAGGCAGTGCAAGAGGAACCACAGTTGATGGTCCAGGACTATTACAAACGAGGAGGAATCTCATGAATCATGAATAACTGTTATGTTTTCTTTTCTTTTTTTTTCTTCTTTTTTTTGTTGTTGTTGTCCAATTTAAAGATATGGAAATTACAATGAACTGATGAAGAATAGTTCCTCTTGAATGCTATTGGCACAAATCTACCAATAATATAGCTAGGAATGTTAATCCTGTATCAATGACATAAACAGAAGCAATTTGTGTTCAAATGCACGCTCGCTATATCTATTCTGTGACACGCCAAACATCATACCTGTAAAACTTTGACAAATGCAACATTCGACATTCTTATAATACAACTCCTATGTAAAATAATCACATCAACAAAATAGTCATGACTTCATGGTCTTTAAAAGCCATTTAAGATATTTGCTCTTGGACAAGAACTTCTGTTTCCAGAAAACATCTTGAAATAACCTTGAGGGTCAATAAAAAATGTAAAGCAAGAAGCAATCTGCCAAAAATTCATATTTTCCTCACCAATGGAAGGGCAGATATTTGCGAGATCTCTATGCAAGAGAGACCTTGACCTGTCTGCAAATCTGCTATCTTTCCTTTAATGCTCTCTCATACACGTAGTAGCCTTATGCTGAAAGTTTGTTTTAGCCGGCCTCAGTAATGAAATCCAAGATCCAGAAATCATCACAAAAGTCTGCTAAGAGACTTGATGAGCAACTTCAAATTTTGCCTTGTAGCCTCATCACCCGTGAAACCAGAGATGTCAGAGCTAATACTCTGGAATAAATGGGAACAACCAAAATTTAATAAGAGTATATTAAAATTCTAGAACAAGAAATCAGAACAGAGTAGGAAAACAGACCTCGATATTTTTCAGTGTGTATATAAGGGTGTAAATAGACTGCCTAATGAGATCAGCATTATCAGGACTAAGAAGCAAAGACTGCACCTTTCTGCATGAGAAGGATTATGTAAAGGTGACAATACAGATTGCATATATGATAAACATGGATACAACTTCCACTTCATACTTGCTCCCTCAAAAATTACATAGACAAATGATTTGAAGGGATGCGTTATTCCTTTTCTTTCTCCAGACTATGCCAGATTTTGAGAAATAGTTCATCATGTGTGTGTACACCTACAAAGTTCACATCTAGCCTGATATTCAAGCCTAGAAGTTGTAATTTAAAAAACAATTCAATTTGATCTACAAAGTCCAGAAAACCAATGTACAAAGAATTGATAGTCCTGCAACACGTGCAGATCAGTGAATAACATAAAGAATAGAACTTGGACATTTATAGCTCTTAACACACAAGCCTCTTAAACCTCATCGGTCACATTCTCTGTAATTGAACTTCAAGATAGGTGCAACTTCTCTAGGCAGATAGCCAGAAAACTAAAAAATAAACAAATAAAGAAAATGAAGATTAGAGGAAACGTTTAATTCAAGGTAAACCTATATACTAAATCATGATACAAATAATAAACACCATATAAAGGTGGACCTAAGTGGAGCCTAAGAATATTCCTTTTAAGGCAGGGGCCCAGACGGTAATGTGGTAGTTTTTCAAAACAATGCTAGTATATGTTAAATAATCATCATGCTACTCCCTCAATTTTAGCATCTTGTGAAAGGCTTGAACTTTATGTGTGAAGGAAATAAATGTTATAGATTGAGCCAAGTTAAAGGTGCGTGCTCTGCTACCAGTGCTTATTATGAGTCGAGATAATCCAAATGTCCATTAGACTATGTGAACACTCTGAACGCTTAAGAATTGTGCATGGCAACATAAAAACTAGCACAGTTATAAGTGCTAATTTTCTACCATTTTAACAAAATTTGAAAGATTTAAGTACTTGACATACTTTTTCTTAAGAATAAGAAGCAAGAATGCTATTGATGCATATCCAAATAATAATAGCTCAATTTGGAAGTTTGGCTTCAATGGTTGAACCTTAAATCATTGCTTGCTTCAGCCAGACTTCTGGTTAAATTTTCCACATCCTTCACCAGCGAACTTTCACGAACTTCAGCAAGCAAAGGTTGAATATCTTCAGCCAAGGCTTCAATCTGTGACATCATTAGAGTTAAAAATGCATGTAAGTGTGCCTTGTCATGTGCAACCTATATTGACACATCATTTTCTTCGTATGGAGATAGACAAATATCTTGTCAAGAAGCAGGATGAAGTTTAATAACATGTGCAAGAATCACATGCACCACATATGCAAACAAAGAAAGCAATGAATATGTAAGATAATGCAAAGAAGCAAATGCAGTTAAGCTGAGAGGCAAGTCTAAGATGGAGCATTATAGGGCATATTCTGTTTATAAGACATGTGGATCAAAGGATAACAAGTAAATAACTATGAACTTATGAACCTAGTTAGGATCTATTGCAGATAATTGTGCTAAAATATACTGCTGAATTATACATAGTGAACTAGTAATTATTGGTCTTACAATCCCGGTAGTTGATTTTCCTTTGACCTTACTAATAAAATGGAAATGGAATTAAAATGATATAATTTGGCCCCCAAAAATGAGGGTAGCAAGAAAGATCTAGGTGACAGAAAAGACTTGCTTGAAGTGTGACTCCAACTAGGGGTGATAAATCTTAACCAGACATGATAACCCAAATCTTAATCGGGTTTGGGTTTAGTATAATAGGATTTGAGTTGTAAACGGGTCAACTCACCTAACCCGTTTAATAATTGAGTCGTGTTCGGGTTTATATAGGTGACCCGTTTTGACTCGTTTGACCCGTTTAAGTATATGGATTGGGTCGGGTCGAGTCAAACCGCTAACTCACTGACCTATGTTTATATAAGATAACTAAAGTCTAAAACCTAAATCACCATCTCATTCTCTCCACTCCTCACTCTCCAGCAGTTAAGCCGCAACCGCCTCATCTCACCAAAAGGGCAAAAAAAATTTGTCGCGCCTCCTCTCTCCGGTCACCGTCTGCCGCCTACCACGATCCGCCCTTTCCTTTGGAGCACCAGTTGTGGCGGCCCATGAGCTCGGCGAAGACAAATACGAGATCACCGCCGCGGTCAAGGTAGATGAATTAGTCACGGTAGGCGGTGATGATGGCGTTGGATTTAGTGATAGCAGCCTCCATGCCGACTTCAACAACCTCCTGGTCATCGTAGACGTGGCAGAAGCCACGGATGACCTTCGCCTTGTAAAGGGAGTTGGCGGCGATCTCCATGCGACGCATGGTGGACATGGTTTGGAAGGAGAGCAGCTCGGAGGAGGTCGTGTCGACGGAGTGGGAGGGGCGATCGATCCGATTGCCGGTGAAGGGGACGCTCATCTCAATTGATAAGGTTTCATCACCGAAGGCGGAGGAGAAGCCACGAGGAATGACAGAGAGGAAGCAGATGGAGGAGGTGGAAGAAGAGGAGAGGCAACAAAGGAGCGCCATGGTTGTCGTCTCTTGAAAAATAAGAAGGCGGAGGAGGAAGAAGAGCAAGTCTTTTTTTTATTTTATTTTAAATTTAAGAAGAAGAGCAAGTAGAGGAAATGGATTTAAATACTTTGGTGGGACATGTGACACGACATCTTTGGCCAGATGAGATGAACATATATGCATTAGGATTGTAATTTTAATTATGTATGAGTTTTGAGTTAGTAATAGGCAATTTTGTATGTATAATACACTATTTATATATGATAAATTAGAAAATATTGAATTTTATATAAGATTTATATTAAACGGGTTAGACGGGTCGTGTTAACGTGTTGAGTTAATACGACCTATTTAAGTATAAGGGTTAGACGGGTCGTGTTAACGTGTCGAGTTAACACGACCTATTTAAGTATACGGGTTAAACAGATCGTGTTAGTGTGTCGGATTAACCAGACCCGTTTATTAAACGAGTTAGACGGATCGGATCGTGCTACCTGTTTATTAATTGGACCGTATTCGTGTTTACCAAATCCAACCCGTTTATTAATCGGGTCGTGTTCGTGTCAAGGTAAAATTGATTTGACCTGAATTCGACCCGATCCGAACTCGCTTAACCCAACTCATTGCCATCCCTAACTCCAACAATTCAAGAGAGCCAAAGACACTCAATTGTCCCAACAACCAATATTAAAGAAAGAAGGAATTTATTAATACAAGCAATAAACATCAATGCATATAATAATGTCAATTGGATAGCACTGTATGCTTCAATTTAGTACAAATTCCATTTTCTGTAGCATTGCTATGTCTTCACTTTTATTTACTACAGAACATAACAAAAAGTATTTCTTAGCTTACACCAATACTTTCTGCAAAGTTTAGGAACAAAGCCAGAAAAAAAGGAAAGAGAAGAAAAGCTATTTAACTTGTCATCTGATATACTGCAAGAATTCTGTTCTAACATTTAATATCCAATAAATATGGAGATAGATCACAGAAGCTAGGGGTCACATTATTATGAAATAGTTTTCCAGGAAAAAAAAAAGATGCAGTATAACAGTATAGATCAAGCAATTATTACGCATTGAAAGAACATGAAAAAAAATTCCACACCTTTGAAAGGAGAGGCTGTGCATCCTCCATAATAGATGCAACTTTTTCAGCCAATCCATAACTTTTAGCAACACCAATTTCCTCCATATCTCGTCCAAGGCGGGTAAATATTCCGACCAATGCGTCCAAGCTCACTCCTTGCTCTCCTTTTATTCGATCTCTGTCACAGACAATAAGACCTTCTTTGCCACAATCTGGATCGAGTGGACCAACAGAAGGTGTGGGGAGTGGATCTCGGGGTGTGATATCAATCAATGTCTCCATAAGAAGGCCGGACTGATTCACTTCAACCAAAGAATTTCTAGGTACAATGATTTTGTCGTCTTCAACCTGCCATGAAAGATTTAGGAATAAAGAAGTTAAATTTCTATCTTCATCAAGCAAGGCAGAGACATGACAGAGACTGGGACTTACACAGAAATCTCAAATATGAATGACAAGTTTACTGGTCAATAGTGGTCACACAAACATCAAAGCACATCGAGAAATGATTAGAAAACCATTAGATGTTCAGAACAACTATCAACAGTTTGCATTACAAGGTCATCAAACCAGTATACTGAAGAACATAAGAAAAACCTATTTACTAGCTCATCTTGTTTAGCAATGAATAAAATGGAAAAGATGCAGCTATAACAATTAAAGAAATATTTAAATGGTTCAAATGAAGATTGAATTTTCATTCACTACTCACACATAGCATTACTAGGAATGGAATTGAGTCCACACAAATAACATCATTATTTCCATAAAACCTGAAACTCAAGAAGATTCAGTAAATAAACAAGAGTAAGGCACACAAGAAAGTCGAAAGAAAAATCCCATCAACTCAGCAGCTTGCTGGATTTGTCATTTGTCACTTATTACTCAAGAAAAAGTTCCTGAAATGAAGTAAAAACCTACACTCTTAACCATTTCAGAAAATCATATAAAAGGTACTAACATCAAAGGTGGAAAACATGCATATCTGAGGTTAATATAGAATAAGAGTAGAAAATAAAACGCAGTCAGGTCCACGGCGAACATTATAACGTTCTAAAAGGGGAATGCATCTATTGACAGATAATTTGCCCAAAATGAGCAGTAATTTGAGTTGTCGACTATAATCTGAAGGACAGAATGAACGACGGTAACGCTAATACTAAGTTCTCATCAACAACCAAAACAAACGACATTAAAATATTCATCTAGAGCCTAGGCAGCAGCTATTACTGCAAAGTGCGAATACAAACCTCAGCAACTGCCTCAATACACTTGAGAGAAGAGTCAACACGGACAACATTTCCGACAGTCACCCCACGAATCCGAACAGGTGTTCCCACGCAGATTCCACACGCCTGGGAAAACTCAAAGACTGCTTGATATTTCCGGAATCGCGACCTCAACTGGAACCCCTCAGCCACGCCAGTGTAAGCGCAAGAACAACCGCCCCCGACACCATGAACAGCCCCACCCCGCCCTCCCATATGCTCCTCCGACCAAACCCGAAATCGCTGAGCGGCTGCAAGGTCTGCCGCCACAAAGTTTTCGGCGCATCGAGCACGACCGAGAGCGGGTTCTCTCGCGGATTAGAATCCGAAGAGCTCGCCTTCACTCGACCAGATCTCGTCGAGGGCTTTGCGGGAAGACGAGGTCCAGAAATTAACGGCGATGGCAGTAAGGGTTTACAAGTGGAGGCGTGAACCCATGCGCTTATGACCATCTTGTGCAGGAGCAGCAATATTGAGAAAGGCTACAAATCTAGCATAGGAGCCTTCAATCGATCAGCTACAGCAAACCAAAAGCGGAATCCATTAGAAAAGCATCAACCACAACTTCTTGGGTCGTGTTAGATAAAATTTCCAATAAAAGATTTACTAAGAACCTGGAGATGGGAGTGAGAGGAGAGGAGTATTAGGATTGGTGTTCTTGGATTTGCCTCACCTGCTCTACTCTTCGGCCCATCCTTTAGCTGCGAGACACAAGGATGCAGTTCTTTATTCAATTCGCCCACTCGTCATCCCCTTCCAATTATTTTCGATTCGATTCGATTCGATTCCACTCGCCGGGTTTGGTCGCTAGCTTAATTGATTAAGTCGTCGCAGCAGCACGAGCGAATCGGGCATTTTTGTTAAAGGGTCAATATATTTTGAGGATTAATTACACTTTAACCTCCCAACTATCACCGATTTTTATATATACCCTCTCAACTAATATATATATTTTTTCTTTACTACATTCATGTGAATATTATGTTTTTTTAATTCACGGGTCTATATAGATATTATGTATTTTAATTTGCATGATTTTTAATTTTAAATTTTTTTTTCTCGTAGCTGCATACGAAATTTGTATATTAAAAAAAACAAACAAATTCCATACATACAGCAATAACCTCCTGAGATAAAGTCCACATAAACGTGGAAAACGCTTTAATCCAAAAGACTGGAAAGCGTGACGGAACTGTGAAGAGAAGTCAGCAATGAATAAAAGGGAGGGTTTCGCTTCAGATAGGTAGGTGGAGAATTTAATTATGAGGTAAGTAGATATTCTCTAGATAGAGTCCAGATTAGCCCTTAATCAATACCACAAATTCATACAAATTTCGCTAATTGATTTAAACAATCAAATGGACATCCTCAAATAAAAATCTCTAAGTACAAACAAGGAGGTCATCTGTAAGTGGTATGTGCAACTGTGAAGAATTATCCTTACTAAAAGAGAGAAAGAAAATTACTACCAAGTACTGATGAGAATGAAATCACCAACTGCCAATGATTCTCATTTTTGCAAACAAAGTTAGCAAGGAGGTCATCTGCAACTGCATGATAACTATGCATTTGCAACTGTGCAGAATTATTGCTTACTAACAGAGTAAAAGAAAATTACTACCGAATACAACCGATAATAAAATGACCAACTGTCGATGATTCTCATCTTTGCCAAAAGGGAAGTGCATACAGGTTCATAAAAAGACACAATTTGTTCCAGATGCATGGGACGGTACAGATAAATTCGCCAAAATAGTCAACCAACAAACAAGGGTTTTTGGACAATTACTCCCAGACGATTTACTAAATGGGATATGATGTGCTAATGATTGGGATGAGGAATAAAGTTAAATATCAGATGGGCAATCTACATGATTGCTAACTGGACATGCAGAGGGACTCTACCAGTGAGCTGCTCTTTAGTCCTCTGTCGTCCCCATTGTACCCAGCCTTCTGGAAATCCTGAAGAATACCATTCTTTGTTTCCATCATAATGTTTTACACGAGGATCTATCCTCATCAGCACAAGAGATTTGGCACCGTGAAGCAAACTGACAGCGAAATTGATTTCCTTCTTGATGCCCCTAAATCTGCATAATTCAACTTCTTTGAGATGATGATGGAAGCAATCTGGAGATGATGCTGTTCCACTTGTTTCATCAAGTAAATACCGGGATAGCTGCAATTAAGAAAGGAATATCTTTACCACCAAGACAGATCTATGATACAATAATAAAAGCAAATGTCAACCTCCACTACTAAGAGCACGATAGTGGTTATTAAACTTCAGTTAAAGTATTCCAACTGACCTCCACCTGAAGTTTTTCCAAGAAGGGCGAAACCTTCAGAAAAGAAGTTACACATGCAAGGTCATGCAAGACTTGTGGATGACGGCCAACAAAAAGCACTAAGTGCTTCAGACTATTGAATATTGGTAGATTGACTGGAAAGCCATCCTAACAAGATGCAAGAGGAGTGAAAAGATCAACGGCAATGAAATAAAATTATGACTACAGCAATGCACAAAACATTTTTCCAGATACTTACCTCAACATAAAAGATCAACTTTTGCAGCTGTGGCAGTCTGCTAGAAAGCTCGGAAAGAACATCCATCATATAGTGGCAATAATTGTAGTTCTCCTTAACAATTTCAATTTCCACAGTCATCAACTGTGGAGCTTCTTTTAAAGAAAAATGTACAACAGGCCCATGATAGTCAAATCTAATGAGATTTTCAGCAGATATCAGTATTTCCTGCAAGTGCTTGCACCAGCGTACACTTAAAATACCTGAGCTGAAGAGATGTTCCAGTAATGTTCAAAGAAAACAGATCGTCGCATCTAGTTACATTCAGAATTTCAAGAAGCACACAGTTGGAAAGAAGATCCCTTACATACTCTTCTTCAAGATGTACATCCTCTAGACTTAATGTAGTCAGAGAACTGAAGTGAAGTAGATTATTCGGAAATTTGCTGGACTGCAAATATAATTGCTTCAAACCATTCGTAGTAGAAGAGAAATCATTACCATTGTTGTCTAAAAGGCGAAAATTGCTTCTTGGGTAAGAATGTGGATAGTGAGACACAAATACAAATATTTCAAGGTTTGTAGCACAAACACAAATATCCATTAAGCCACGACATCCACAAATTTTTAGGTATTTTAGGTGGAGCAATCCAGCAATCTGAAAAGTAAAAGTTGGGAGCTGCATGTTGCACTTTTCCAGAGTCAAATGTTTGAGGTAAGAACAGTTGGCTAAGAGATTCTCCAGCCTCTCAGTAGTGAAGCTTGCATTCTGCAGAGCAAGTGAACGAAGCAACTTGAATCCCCCAAAGTCAGGACTAGGGGCATAGATGCAACAGGCATTTGAGCCTTCAGACTGAGATAGTTCTGTGTCCAGAGGAAATGGATGGAAAGATCCATATTCATCAATAGATGGGTATAAAAATGCTTCCCGAGTGCCAGAAAATTCAAATTGGACAAGATTCTTAGCATAAACTTCAAGCCTTATTCCAGTCAAAAAGACTTTAAGATTCTTCAAGCAGAAGGGTGGATGGCCAATCTTTAACTTGGTAACGCCATGACAATTTTGAAGAGTTAAAACTTCCAGTAAGAGGCAACTAGAAAATAAGTTATCTTTTAGCTGAACATTTTCAAGAGTAAGCGACTTCAAGGATCCAAAACCATCAGATTGGATCAAGCGACAAAAGCTTAGAGACATATGCTTGACACTCGATCCTCTTTCAGCAGTAAAAAGATGATGAGGAAACACAAAGGGCTCAGCAGCACCATTTAAGTTCAGCTCAAGGTTCTGAACATGCATTTCAATTGCTGAGTTAACCCAAGAGATCAAATGCTTGTAGTATTTGCTGGAGCACATGTGAATTGTGAATTTTTCAATGCCACGACCAACATAACGACTAATGCACTGATCAACTGCTCCAATAAACTCTAGCATCCTTTGTTCTATATCTCTTCCACCCTCAAACAGGTTACAGTCCATAAACTTACCAACATGTGGAACGATACCTAACATTTCATCCATGTTGAAGTTGATACTATGGGTAGATGTCCATAAATTCCTCCATCGCCTAGATAAGACACTTGTCCTTGCAGCATCTCTTGTATTTAGCATTGAAAGGATGGAACCAAGGATATCATCAGACAAACAAAGGCAGGTGGGGAAATTGTTGCCAATTTCTTTCTCCCCAGATGAGGATTGTTGAGAGCCATAAATGCCGCTACTTGATGGCTTGTCCATATTCCTATTTGGAATCTTAATAAAACAGCATTTATTTGTATAACAGATTTCAGAATTGGAATCTTCAAAGAAAAAACATAAAAAATTTCTTATTACATCCATCATGCAAAAGAGGAGACCCAATACGACAACAACGTGGCAATCAAACACATTTCTAGTTAAACTGACAACCAACCGTAGCATACCAACAAAACAAGGAACTTATTTCCTAGAACAACTTTTTGACAAAGACCACAACTTTATGAAGGGGATAAATATTTCTCATTTCCAGTGTCACGGTCTTGATAAAGCCACCAAATCAATTCAAACAACAGAAGAACTCATTTTTGGAAGGTAAATAAATCTCTTGGGTGTTACACGTCAGCTTTAGTCCCACATGGAGTAAAATATAAGATTATATTGTAGATCATGGGTCAACATTGCACATGCTTAAAACTTTCAACGTGAATTTTTCTTTATAGTTTGAAAGGGATTGCGACACCTAGTAATTCAGAGGCGGAACATAGGAGTCGAGGTGGGGCAATTGCCCCCTTGATTTCCCAAAAATTTGAACCACCACACGTGGCCCCATTTTCTTTTGCTTTTTTAATAATTATTTTTTACTTCTTTTCGCATAGGTGTTTTATTTTTTAATCAAAGGTACCATGTTGTTTTAGTCCAAGCTGTAAAGATTAAAACAACACAATACAAAATTATAACTAATCATAATAATTAAATTAAAAGCTTTAATGTCTTATTACCTGATTAAGTACTTTGATCGTTGTTTCTACCTGCTACTTGTATGAATGCATAGATTAAAAAATCATCTTCTTTGTAATTTTTAACTTTTAAGCTTATCATCTTACTGTTTATAGACATGTGAGGGAAGAATTTCCTTTGGCGCCAGAATTTCCGAATCCTTCCCACTTTATTAAGCTTATAGAAACAATAGGTAATAAAAATAAGAAAGATCAGGTGTTTGCTCCATTGAATGACAAACCACACGGATAGGAGAAAATCAAAAAGAGTAAGAAGGTAACTAAAAGAAAAGAAAAATAATGTGGGGCCACGTGCGTTGTTCAAATTTTTGGGAAATTGAAGGGAACAATGGCCAACTCTGTTCCGCTTTTGATTACTAGGTGTCACGATCCATTTGGAACTATAGGGAAATTTTCGCCTTGAAAGTTTAAGCCTGTACAATGTTGACCCATAATTTACAACTTTCAATCTTATATTTTACCCCATGTGGGACTAAACCAACATATAACACCCTAAAGATTTATTTGCATTCATACATTTGCTAATTACAGATTAAACTATATTAATATCTAATTTAATGGATGAACATATAACATGCATATCTTTTGCAATTACTATGGAAAATTATCCTTTAATTTACAAGATATATAAGAAACATCTGATGATTGATGATGTTTCTTGCTGGGCATGCCAATGTACAGCTTCAAACAAACTATTTCCAATCTATTATGTCATATTCTAAGAACAATTCAGGTCGATAATATTTACAAACTATTCAACAAATTCAGAGAACAATTAACTAGCCAGCAGATCATGAAAACGAAGAAAGAATTTCAAAGCCAACGGCAGTGAAAGATGGAACAATCCAAGCTCGGTTTAAAGCATAGTGGACTATAGAAGATGTAAGTTACCTCCAGGGTCTCCGTGGATGGACGGATGGCTCAACAGGAGAAATCTACCTCTGGACGACCGAGGAGGAGGCTTCCGATGGATGAGAAGGCTTCCGATGGAGTAGGGCGACGGAGGAGGAGGCAGACGATGGGGACGAGGTGGCGTCGACGATTTATTTGTGCGAGGGATATGGGATTTTTTACATAATTAACGCTAAAAACTTCATTTTTTTTTTCAAAACGTGTCATAATTGCTTAATCTAATAAATATATTTTATCTTTATATAAATTATTAAAAATTTATTTAAAAACTATCCAATATTATAGCCAATATCATATAGAAGGAAATATATGTTATTTTCTATGAGACAAAACTTATTGATCAATTATACTGTATACTAAAAAATAGGGTCTAATTTAGTCATTTGCATATATTTATTAAATTTAGTAATATTATGTTAGAAATATTTTTCTGAAAATTATCTGAAAGAGTCAAAAGATATTAGTTAAAAAATATGGTGGCAATTATTATATTTTAAAATTTTCAAATGGCAATTATATAAGAATCTCTAAAACTATTAGTGCGTTAGACTTGGGGTTTGCGGATTTAGTAAATCTAATAATCATGAATATATTTATATTATAAATAATTCCTTTTAACCACACCTCAAAATTAAAATTAAGCCTAAAATATTATCTAGACTTATCTCAAGGCTAGAGCCTTGAATTAAAATTAAGTTGAGCCTATATTTGTGATCAAATTTGAATTAAAATTATTTTAATTAGAGCCAATTTTAAAGTAGTTTTGAGCTTGAGCCTAAATGAGATGATCAATAAGCAATTATACGTCTTAATTAACTCAAGCAAAATTTCGAGCTAACTAGGCTCGAATTAAATTAAGCTTAATTTAGACTTAGATTAAGCTTAAGATCATAGTACATAATAATCAACTTAAGTAAATCTTATAATATAATAAGAAAGATTACTCAATACTATATTATATTATATTATAATTATTTTGAGCTTTATCTAGTTTATTTGATCGAGCCAGCTTACAATCAAACTTAGTTTGAATATATTTTTGAACCTATTTTGAAGATCAAATTTGACTCAACTCATTTTCGAGCCGAGTTTAATAAAATTTTATTGAACTCTACTAAGGGCAAGCTCAAACCGCACGTTTATTTCGACTTCTCTACCAAGGTCTCAAATGTTGCATCAGGGTTGGTTATAGATTCGGGTAAGGAAGGATATCTTGGCGGTCGTTGATTCGCATCAAGGGACATCCATATCCATATAATTTTTTCTTGGGAAAGCTTCTTAGCCAGACTGGGCACTAGCCAAGTAGTCATTCACCTCACATATCAATGCCTAAAGGAAAAGAACACTTTTTGCGGGCCCACCACTTTTTGATAATTTGTTTGCGAATATAGTCATAAGATTTACAAATGTACAAATAAGAGGAGGTTATTTGAAAAAAGACGCATCAAATTGCAATTTCTCGGACGTGATGCTCACGGTGGCATTTAGAAAAAAGCACTGTAACTATTAAACGTAAGCAGTAGAAAATAATTTAAACAAAGAACCCAAAATTGCCAACCTTTCAGCTTTCACAAAAATGAAATGTTAAAACTTTCCCTGTAATGAACTGTACATGCTAAAATAAACAACCTATGCAAATTTACAGATTCAAACCAGCTATCTTGCCAATTCTTTTATTCCATACAGGTGTTTTGGATGGGCTTCCACTTTTCACTGGATGTATATGCAAAGGAAAACCTCACGCCGGCTGTACATATGAAAGAAGTATGTGCCATTCTAGTGCTAACAGGAGTCGTCAAGGGGCACTGAACAGATGTGCAGAATTTAAGTTGAGGTCCTGCAAGATTGAAGAACAGATTTTAAAATTGCATATTAGTATAAAAAAAGCTTGTTGCTAATATTATATTTTGTAGCAGAATGACGAGAAAAGAAAGACATAAAACATGACCATAAGTTAAGATAGAGAAGTTTGTGCAACTTGGAAAAGAGAGCAAACTACTAGATTTATACAACATGGAGGATTACGTCCTTACAAAAGACAGGTGATTCCATGGTGTGCAAAATTTTGAGGGCTAGATAGTGGCTATGGAGTGTTAACTGGTAAGTCTTTCAGTCTCATGTTAGCTAGGGCACAATACACTGACGAGGAAATAACATTGCATATTCATATTATCAAACTATCGCAATTTGAGAAAGCAAGCATACAACCTGTTTATGCTGCATTTCCCTCCAACCACAGTAAAAATTGATAACCATCTTTGATGCCAAGATGGTGGAGACTGGAGGTTGGTTAGACATCTGAAATCTCCATGAAAATATGAAACCTATGTAGAAGTTATCAATTATTTCTCAATTTTCAAACAAAGTATCCATCCTACTACAGGAAGGAAAAAGATGCATCCAACACTAAAAACCAAGAACTTACTGTGGTTTTGGCCCTAGCAGGTAGTTTCCCCATAGGAATTCCCTAATCAGAACCATAAAGACCAATAGTTGTTTGGCGAAGCACTTCAGATGTCCGATCAAGACTATGAGATGCCACCTATTATAAATGACGTACCGCAACAGTAAGTATAAAGACAAATAAGAAAGGCCAATACTTTTAAGAAATAAAAATAGACAAGATTCAAAGCACAAAAAGTACTTAATTTAAAATATCTTAAAATATTGTTAACCGTCCATGGCAATCATTTCAATGACAAACCACAAGAAGAAACTCTTCTCACCAAATATGTAAGAGCTGCATACCGCTCCTCACTCAGATACAAAGGCTTTCCCCTGTTCATCTCATGATCCTGCACCCACAAAAATGGTACATGCAGAACTATTATGAGCATTGGTGGAAAAAATTGTAAATGCTTCCACTCGTCAAAGTACAGAATAGCTCCACTACAAAGGATGCAAATAAACAAACTAGGATGGTAATTGCTTATACAAACTAATAATTGATCAGAGCAGCTGCTTGCAGAGAGAGGCATGTCATTTATGTTGTTGGACTCCACATAGTATTCTATGATAATATTAGTGTTGCAAGTTGTTTAGGAATCTAGGTCACTACTCACTATGAATCTAATCAATAAAGAGAAGGGCCTATCTGGTCTTTGTCCTTCCCCTTCTGAGCAGTCTCCTATACTCTTCCTTTTTCTTAGTGCTTGTCTTAGTAATTCTTGTCTCCATCTATTCTAGGCTTCTAGATTACAAATGCTAAAATTACTGCTTGCACTCGACCTGATAACTGTTTTTGTCCTGAGATTTGCTTGCATCCTCGCATCAGAATTCTTATACTTAAGCTAAACATAAGAACTTATCTGTACGTGAATAACAGGAACTAGTAGTACAAATTTATGTATAGAAATTAGAACCTTAAAGCTTTTATAGTGCAATTATCCTCGAACTAGATAGGCAAATAAATTGATTGAACTCTACATCTGTTCACCCCTCAGATCCACAACTGCATTATACTGAATCACTCTGTCCTACATTGGATTCCCTGTTTTCCACACACGTGTGTTAGCTTCTCTATTACTTGGATACTTTATACTCCTTTTCCAACTTCCCAATCCTATTTGAAAACTAGATAACCGTTGCAAAAGCTAGAAATTTCTAGCTTAGTAACCAAATCATGGATTTATCTATCACTACACTCTAGATGTCCGTGTCAATTAGCATGGGAATATATATGACCAGTAGAGGTTGGCAAGAGGGCATAAGGCAGCACAGGTTAATATCACAATATTCTTCTGATACATTACAATAGGGCACTGGTACATCAATGCACATCAAAAGGGCACTGTCCTTCTATAATTAAAAAAAAGTAAAGCGACCATCCCTAATATGTAATTTACACTATAATTTCCCTAGATGCTGAGCATAAGTTGTTTGCTGTACTTCGAATTATACTAGGATGCCTAAATAAGTGGACATAAAGAGGAAGGACAGCAGGACAAAAGAGAACAATTATCCTAAAGAGATATGACTTTGAAAGAAAACATTCAAGGTCAGGCATGCAGTTTCTTACACACAAAAAGAACTATGGTTTTTCTTTATGTGGGTTTAAATTCTAGAGGTTTATGTGCTCTACAATAGACTAATATTCTGATATAGTAATCCAATACCTCTTCACCAAATGCATCAAGGTAGGGAGATGGCCAAGATGCCTGGCGTGCAGATCTCTGCAGTAAAATTGTAGTTTTCTGCAAGAATCAAGTCAAAGAGTCAGCACAAGGTGAAGCTAAGTCAAATAGGAAGTTAGCCAAACTTAAAGCAATGGATGATATGAGCAATACCCTAACCAACAGAAATACACCAATACCAGCACCACAAACAGCTGCATGATTCAGGCATTTACTAGCCCTAAAAGAAAATGGAAAAGTAGAGTGACCAAATTTGAGAATTCATCCCAATTATAAAAGATATCATAATTAACAGAAGTCATTAAAAAAAACTAAAAAGAATATGAACATGAAAATCATGAGTATTGTGTGAACCTGCAGCAGGACTTCCAGCTCGGTGAACATAACTTGCCACAAAGCAAGCACAAAGCAGGTTCATCCGGGACAGAGTTGCAATCAGAGCAACGCATCTTTACATACCTGACGGCAAAGAAATGCATCACGTTAATGACCATAAGTTGTGTAAAGGAAATAAATAATTACAAATTATTACTACTGCTAAACCTTTGCAGAAGATCCTGGTAAAGTGGAGGTAACTGCATCAGCTTGAAAGGTACAGCAGGAGTGGGAAATAAAGCAGCTCTATGTCTACGAACTCTAAACTCCTCACAGAAGTGTTGACACCACTTCAAGGTTAAATCATGCAAAACTTCATCCTTAAGAACTAGTTCTAATGATTTAATCTGAAACATGTCCTCCAATTCCCGTATTCCATTGAGCTCCACTGCAAGGCTGGAGGATGCACCTAATATGCCATTGTTCACACGGAGAAATGATCTTTCCCACATATTGGATCTGTCATATAATGGAGCAACTGTCGATGATCTTAGCAACTTCCAAAGCAATGCACACCTCCGAAGATAAGGAAATGTAAATCTACGAAGCATATCTTTTGGATGGCAAAAGGAATCAATATGGTTGGAGAGAAAATATTGTCGAACAAGTTCAGACTGCGTCATAGTCTTACAAACATCACTAAGAGGGTAACTGCTAAAGCTTGAAATTTCAAAACTATCTTGGCAATAGAATGTAATCAATGCCTGCAAATGCAAAGGAAAACGGAATGCATGATAAGCAAAATGAAAAGCTATCAAAAATTTGTAGAACAAAAGTACTGATCAAATACCTGAACAACACAAACCCCGTAGAAGAGATGCACGATAGAAATTAAGGAATCGCTGGACGACAAAAATTTCAGAGGAAGGCAGAAAAGAACCCACATGAGTGAAGTGAATGGGTCCTGAGCAAGAATAGGATCAGCTGATTGCTTCCAAAACTGAATGTCAGGATAGAAATCTCCCTCTTTAGCATGTTCAATGATGGATGAGAGCTTTCCTGGCACCAAAATGGATAGATGAGAATGCAGATATCTGGATTTATATGCACATAGGATGATGAAGTGTACATAAATATATTGTCTAAGTTTCCCTTTGCTCTTTTTTTCCAAGCTTCTCATATATGCATAAAAAAGCCAAATGATTCCTAGAGTTGACTAGCACAAATATGTGCTCAGAAAATAACTGAAAATTTTGACTTTCTCATCAAGACATCAAAGTAGGTTTGCCAAGAATAACCCCACATTTATCTAGTTCCAGGATCCAAGAAACAAACAGAGGTGTGATCTTTTCATTCTTTTTTTTTTCTTCTTTCATCTGCATAGGAAGAAGAGAGCTTCCCTACAGACTATATGCCTTCATGCAGCATCTGCAATGAACAAGAGAAAAACTAGAAACATCCAGTAATTGAGCACCAACAAGTTTGAAGGAAATATCACCATTATATTGGTGACTAAGCATATACTGAATAGGTTTCCCTGAAAACTATTTGTATGGTTATGAGCATACGAAATACAAGTTTAAAAAGTTAAAACTGTCAATTTTTACTGAATTTTGGCTTCTTGACCTAGCATCCCCACAATTTATCTTTAATTCATCTTTACATCACAATTCACATTTGATGATCACAATCCATTCTCACTCAAAGTGTAAATTTCCCTTCTGCAATCAATTGTACAAAAAGGAATCCACCCAAACCAGAATTGATACTAGAGCAAGACATTTGGGTGTCACATTGTGCATAGACCAATATATACATTAAAAAAAAAACAATCCTAATCAAATATATCCTTTTTGTTTACTATAAGATCCATTTAAATTTTAGACATACAAATTTGACAAAATATCAGATACTACCCAAAAGTTATCACCACGAACCACTTACTGCATGATAACCCTAAAATTTATTAACTCATGCACCTAGAAAAAGGATTACGCCTCTTTAGTAACATTATAATTTATATCCCAAGGGGAGATATGCAAAAGATATTTTTATAAACATAAGATATTGATCAAATATCCTTTATGGTTCCTTTATAGCACATTACACTGTCATGCATTTTTTAATATGCCTAATCAGGACCGTACAAATAACTGTTCTATGTTTATGCTCATTACTACATAATCTCATTGGTTTCAACTTTCAAGCTTCAAAATGGTCAAAATTCCTTGTCCTCACTTCCAAATAACAGTCAACTCTTCATCCTCTTTTCACAAATATGTATTTATCCAACCTCCAAAAGTACATTCCAAGTTTCTTAACAGTTTCTGAAATACCATGAAACACAAAGGAAAGTCAGGCTGCTGCTGTTAAAGCAACATTTCACGTTTCTTGTTGGAAACTATTGGTAATAATTTCAATCTTTTCAAGTTCCCAATTTCAGAGTATTGCTTGTTATAAGCATTAAGCAGGACCCAAGTTTTGGCCATAGGACCCTAAAATGTTGAGGCTTATAGGACATCCATCTTTCAACTACCAAAAGATCAAGGAAAAAAATAAAGTAGGGAGGTGAGGTCACACCCATTATCCAAAAGATGGATTGCCATGTGGACCAGCACATGCATGTTGTCACCATGTTGGCACATGGCAAAGTGCCACTGGCAAAAGAACTCGTAGAGGCATTCCTAGGTGATGGGGCATGCCTTGTGGCATGATAATCCTTTATTCAATATAACCAGTCTTCATTAATCATTATACAATAAGAATCCAATGACATTATCTGAGGAAATTATCATAATCATCAAAATTAGAAAAGACAACTTAGGAAAACGTGCAGTCAATCATACATGACCAGTAGGAAGCTGATCATTCTTCTGAATGATATTGCTTTCCATAATCATGATAAGCAGAAAAGAAAATAAAGCTTGCCAAGATCAAAATCCCCATCAAAGACATTGCTTGTTATGTTTATGCTAGCTATTACCTGCATCTACTGATGGTATTCATATGATGATGTGAATATGTATGACTAATATCTGAACAAACTTGGAACCAATGTAAGAGTGAAAGTCTGCTAGGGTGTACCTCGCCGCTTAGTTGTGTTTGAAAGATCACAGTCCCCAGAAATCCCAGAGCAAATAGACCCTGTCAGAAGTTGAATGCCTCTGAACCTCAGAAGGACTTCTAGACGATTTGAATTGCGTGCAGATTGAGCAACACGAAGCAGAAGTGACAATATGAATCCACTTGGAGAATTAAGTTCACCATATAAAGATTCTAGATAAGATTTCGAACTGGTTGAAGATGTTTTCATCCTCCCACGAGCAGCGATTTCTGTAGATATAAGAGAGTACCTAAGAGTGTCCCAAAGAAGTAGAGAATGGCTGAGCCTTTCAGATGCTGAAAGGCTCCCATAACTTTGAGGATAATACAGCATAGACAATTTCCTGAGGGAAGGATCCAGAGCTGCCTCTACGGTTTCATTCAGCTTCCCAGAGAAGAGTTTTAAAATCCTTTCCTGTCCAACCATTTTTGCTGTACTGTCCAGAAGAGACAATGCAAGTGGAATGCGTAAAATGCTACCTGATGAAGATGACGAGGCTATAACTCGAGCTGAATTATCACTCGAGAACATTGGTTTATTCCAAGATTTATTAGAAAAGTTAGGCGATGCAGGAAGGATAGAATTTGCAAATCTGCGGCATACAGGACAAAGTAATTCCCCCTAGAGAGAAGAGAAAGGAGAAGAGAGAGAATTAAAACTGCTTCAGTCAATGAAAGTTCACACAAAATAATAGCATGTGAAGGACATTACCAGATCCGGGTCGATGATGTGTCCTCCTTCAAAACCAAGTCTCCTGATGTTTCTGAAAGTGCATATCATTAGAGATATAAAAAGGACAACAAAAATAGCAATTCTCTAGTCCCAACAACTTGGCTCTGATAGAATATCAGAGATTGTCATGAAAAATGAAAAAGAATGACTGATAGGTAAGCGTAAATAAACCTGCTGGAGGTGTCACCTATGCACATATTTCATTAAATTCACGTAGTAAGCAAATTCCAAAGGTTGATGTAGAAAAATATGACCATCTTTATTTACACACTAGGACAGCTGATTTAATTCTTTGCAGGAAATAGTTTTACTGCTTAGTTTTGACTTTCCAGTCAAAAATAAACTCTATCTTAATATCTTTAGTGTTGCAAACACAGAAACAATAAGTAATATGCAGAATACCCTGAGAAAAACTGATAACTCCAGCCATCTGGGGTGCCACAAGATAACCTAAAATAATTACATTGATTCTTGGTGGTATGAACGAATTCAGTTTCAGATTAAACATCTGAAACATAACTCAACCAATTGAAGCAGCACAAAATAATGTGATGCTGCTATATTATATTAGATCAGTTAGGTGCAGGAAACATTTTATCAAATGATTAGAGGCAGGTAGCTTGAGCAATGGAGTGCAGCAAGATGAAACAACCAGTCCTAATGAAAAATGAGGTTCAGGGAAGAGATCAAAGAAAGAAAAAGCACAGTTAATAGAATGAGGTAGTGAGGTATTTTTTCAAAGCCACAATCTCAAAAATATAAATTGTTTGATAGATCCCTTGCAAGGTAAAAAGAAATGTAAGTGAACTAGATGATTCATGAAACAACAAAATATAACACAACTGGACAGATTCATTTAAATACATGTTTACATGGGATCTGGCACAAAGACAGTATGATGCTATGGTGGCGAGAATTTCTCAGGTACTAAGTTAAGAACATCAAAATAATCAGCTAGAATTTAATTACTGGTTAATCATTACAATTTACTCTGAAGGTATGGTGGAAAAGCAACTTGCATATCATACCTTTGTTTTAAGGATAACAAATAGCGATCATGACAGTCTTGATGTACAGCATGTCCACACGTCGAAATATGAATTCCATCACAGTCATTAGGACCAAATCCATTACATTTGCTTGTTGATGCAGAAGGCTTTGATGATACATCCGTAAAATGCTGAAGACCATAAATAGAAGAATGGCGTTTCGAAATGTCTCTTGAAAGACAAGCAACATATGCTCCAAGCACAGAACACTTTGTATTTCTAGTTTTCTTTGAACCAACTGCAGTATTAGAAGTTGAAGGCTTGTCACCATCTGGGAAGTCTGAACGGGATTCAGAATCATTTAACTCTCTCACAACAGATTGATAAATTTCATCCTCCATCATCTCAAGAGACAGGTTAGAAATTGTGTTAGCATTAGAATATACATTAGGTAGTTGGATGTTTCTAATATTGGGAAGACGTTCATTCAAGAAGTCCAGAAATGCATCAACTTCTGCAGGCTCTGTGTCAAAGGAGAATTCCATGCCTGTGTCCTGCCCAGACTGCAACTCCATTGAACTGCTTGAGTCAGCAGCAAAAGGATTAAGTATGTCTTCTTTAATGGCTGAACCAAATCCCTTATCTGACTTCCCACCATCTTCCCACGATGGAGGTCCTCTCTCAACAAAACTCACAAGCCGAGATTTCTGGTTTATATAATAATTAAAGATAATAAAATTTACTGATCCAATGAAAGAGAAACTAAGTAACAGATATTTAAGCCTACATGGAAAGCTAAAAGTAGTAGTAGTGATGATCAGGGTTTCTTCATCAGCACAATCAAGATTTAATAACGGTCAAGTGAAAATGTGAATATAAGCCAACATCAATATAAAAAATCTGAACCAAAATTCAGAAATTGATGGTGATGATAGACTTACCTGAAGAAGAATCAAATAACACAAAGGACTTCGGGAATCTGAATCTCGACAAAGAGAGCAAACTGGTATCGAATTTTCCTGGACATCAATGTCTAAGTTGGATATTTCCTTCTCAGATGTTGGAATATCAGATCCTTCTTTACCTAAAGACTCAAGACTGGCTATAAATTTTGACTGTTCAGCTCTCATTTTCTCCTGGGATATAGCAGTAAGAGGGTGAGAAGTTAAACTTGAAAAAGAATACACCTTACTTTTAGATTCTAAGCACAAAATAAATGGAAAATGGTAAAATGGCAAAATCATTTTATTAAGCACAATAAACACAAAACAGGACAAGCTTCCAGAAAGAACAAGAGAAAGAATTCAGCATAATAAAACGAAAATAGCAAAAAGATTCTTCAAAAAAAAAGGACTCGCTAAATCATGAAGTGAGCTCACATGTCAGTATATAAGGTTAAATCAGGGGTCACCTATCATGGCGGCCTTGCTTCAGGCATGCAGGGCTTCCTATGACAGACAGCATAACAAGATAATGTTATCTAAAGAATAATATCATGTCCTGTGACTATAAGGTTATTGAAATATTTCCTTCACAAATTTTGCATCCGTGGAGGCTCATGTATCAGGATATCCTTCTTCCATTGACCTACTCTAGTCACTACATCATGAAGTGAGCTCACACGTTCATGAGGATTGTATAACATATTCAAATTCATTGAGACTGTTAAAAGAGGCCTACCCCCCCCCCGCCCCACGTGCGACTGATGGCAGTACAGAAACTGACTGTGAAATTTATGCAGCAACGAAATATCAGAAGGGTTATACAAAACTAATTTATATGACCATAAACAAAATCCTGTGGGACAGTCATTTCAATAAGATACCATGGAATCTGCTACTACCATTATTGCAGCCTGACGCTCACGTGCTTTTGCCTTCCTCTCTGCAGAATTAGAAGTTGAGGCTGAATTACGTACAGCACTACCGGGCTCTGGCATGGAAGAGACAAGAGCAGGCACCATTTGTTTAAGTGTGACCATACACTCATTGCTCAGCATAGCAAACTTCTTCAGCAAAGCCTCAATCAAGGTGGAGATGTTGCAATATCTTGATACAGAACAGTTGCTATCATTCTCTTCCTTGTACTTGTGCATTAACAAAACAAGCAATGATAACATGTTTTGGTTCTGCCCTATATCAGACCCGGCAATAAATTCTCCACTTGCATAAGTTAGTATTGGAAAGAAATCTTTGGCATAATGAGAAGGCACCTCACATGATTCATTGTCATATTGCAGCACATCAGTAGCATATTGATCCATGCGCATCCGACTTTTAGAGTCACAGATATCTAATGCCAATGAAACTAAGTGCAGTGCTGTTATAAGAACTCCATCAGGAGCTAGGGAAGCTGATGATGTATCACCATAAACAGCATAAAACAAAACCGCACAAACAATGTTGAGGACACCTTTTGAAGTAGCAATTTTAGAAATATTGCTTAACGGATCAAAGATGTTGGTCCATCGAGGTAACTGAACATTAAGAGCAGAAGCTTTGCAGAAGCGGAAGTATCTCTCTTCGGCAACTTGTAGATCTCTGGAGTTCCAGCGAGGGTGATACAGGTCCAACTCTTTCCAATAAGATTCTCGAAGAGAATATTTTGCCTAGAATCCATTTTGTTATCAGTTTCTTCATATGATTAAAAACAAAAGAACAAATTATACAAAATTATATTATTGCAGAACCTGCTTCATTCCAGATGGATTTGAATATACTGCAACCATATCCAAAACATTTTGAAGTTGATTACTCTTTGAAAGGTCGCGAGGAAGAGATTTTACAAGTTGACTACGAGTTGCATCTCCAACAGACAGCTTGTAGACCAATTCCCTTCTCAAATTATCAACTGAGGAAAGTCCACAAAACCTTCGTTCTTTAACTATTTGTATTATAAGAGTGAGCATTTCCTGCACCAGAACTGGCTCATACCTGCAAATAATGTATCCTTAACATAATAGAATATTTGTAAAGAAATGCTCTACAAAACTTTAGAAGGAATTTCCCAGAAATAAATCCCATGAAATGTTTAAAAAAAATGTAGATTATAAAACAGTTGGAAAGGGAGAACAATCTTCATTTGTCTGACATGTCC
Source organism: Typha latifolia (assembly GCF_019914945.1). NCBI lineage: Eukaryota > Viridiplantae > Streptophyta > Magnoliopsida > Poales > Typhaceae > Typha > Typha latifolia. The sequence continues at coordinate 463,097 of NC_133087.1, read as the reverse complement.
TACGTCAAAGGGACATAAGTGCTGCTAAGGGGGGAGACGGGAAGGATGAAGAGCTTACTCATTGTGTTCCACAAGACTCAAGGAAGTATAATTTGATAAACCAAATCGTTCTTGAATCGTCTTGACAAACAATTCTGGGGGAGCTAATGCAGCACAGCATTGTAACAGAAAAAGATCTGATTCTAGACCTTGTTCAAACCTATAAAAAAAAGGAAAAATGAAGGATCAGACCAACACCAATGACCTAATCTAAAGAAGATGGTACAATTGCAGACTTACCATTGTACAGAACGATACCATTCGGAACTTAATATCGCTGTGTCACCATTCTTGCGCCACATTCCAGTCCGCACTTGAGCACAAAACACCCTGAGTCGTAATGGATGCTCCATCAGAGAGGCAGAAAAACCAGATGGTTGAAAGCTTCCTAAAACTTGGCAAAAGAAGTCATGATGCACTGCTGAAGAAAGTGTAGAGATGCTCTTTGGCTTCTCCAAATTCTCAGCTTCATCATAACATGTCTTCATAGCCTTCCGCAACAACAACGAAAGCAAACGATGCAAAGGGATATGAAATGATATTTCTTGTGAACTGACATCAAAAACAATTTCAGGCCAATCGGCCATATTCAGTGTACTAAGTCCTTCCGCTTCTTCTCTAGGATCAACATCCATGAGATTGTCATCTGATGAATGACACTTTAGGGAATCTTCGGAACACATATCGCCAACTAATAAATTACCATTCTGAAATAGCATCTTTCCTTTGTCGGTCAGCAAACTACTAATACACCCTTCAAAAGGATAACCGGGCACTCCAGTACAATTACTAATGTTCAAGTCTTGGTCAAGATCCATGTCTGCCCTGTAAGCCTTTGAACAATTTGTCCCCTCTTTGATCCTGAAGAGTTTCTTTCTCAAGTGCAAAAGATTATGACAGCTGCTGCTGCTAGCCTCAAAAGAAGATGGTTCACTTCGGAGTACCACATCAGGTACCAACCAACACTCGATGGCTTTCAGACACTCAAAAATCAACCACCGGGCAGGATATGGAACTGCTGAGATATCTCTCCCTTCAGAACTTCTGACCTTGTCTCTATTGCTTACATTGCCTGAAAAGCATTCTTTTGAAAACCTTCCAACTTTGGCACGGCGTTGATTATCATTATCTTCTAAATATGCAGCTGAGGAGCAAAGAGTGTCAACCATCAGTTCTTTGGATTCAACAGCAGAAAATGCTCCTTGCACCAAAAGATTGTGGACATTCCCTAGATACTGCCCCAATACAAAAGGTCCATGAAGATTTTCATTTTCATCTTCTGCATGAAGACCTGTTGCTCTTTTTTGAGTGTCCATGCCTTGCACAATACGTAAAAGCTTCAACCATGACCTTGATATATCAGTCCTCTCGTGCGCTATGTATTTTGCCACCTCTTCATGGCTCAAAACGTAACGAATATCTTCCACCAAACGTATTGTTGTTTCATATAAATTTGCCCACTTACTTGCCTGCAAACAATTAATTTACCATCAGAAAACAGAAGGAGGATAGGCTGAGTTGGCTGGTTCAGTAGTTGGAAAACTGCATCCCTATCTTATTAGCAGTTTTTAATTAGTACTGGCCTCATTCTATATTTTTCATAATAAGTAGATTCTTTCTTATAACAAGGAAAATACCAATTCAGCATAGACGGGTAATGGGACCATTTATAAGTAGCAATACTTAAGATGGAGCACAGTGAACTTTCATAACAAGGAAATACAAGTTAATGAGAAAATGTTGGACTAATATCAGAGAAAAGGGAAAACCAGCAAGTTACCTGTAAATGACCAGCATCCTCAACACAAGAAAGGAATACGTCCCTCAAGCACCTAATAAGTACAGCCAAAAGATTCACCTCATGCACGATCCTTGAAGTCAAAGTTGGTACAGTGAATATTTGCACGGAGAAGGTTGTCAGCAATGGATAGTTCTCCATCATTGTATCACTACCCTTTTCTATTAGTTCATGTACGGTGATTGGATAATATCTTGTGAAAGCTTTAGCAAATTCATACTTAAATAGTGGTTCTCCAAGGAGCTTCAAAAGAAGCTCATGCAGCTTCTTCACAACTTTTTTGTCCAAGAACCTTTCAGTCCTCGTGAGGACATCTAGTAGATCACCACATTCATACATCCTTTTAGATATGAAACTAAGCAAACTTTCACTATATTTGCAGAATTCAAGCAACATTCCAACAGTTGCAGTAGTTAGCTCATTTCCAATCTGTGCAGATAGATCTGTACGGTCGCCCCTACTATGTGGAGGAACTTCTGCTAAACAGACCTTGTCCTTCCAGTACCTAAGAAGAGCATCTAATACAGGTCCAACAGAATTTGCCAACTCCCCTGGGAGAGGTTGGATTTGTTCAGCTCCTTTATGCTTCGAACAGAATCCCTTGCGCTTCCAGGCAGTGACATCTCCACAGTCACAGCAACCACCACCAGTGTACATAATTGAATAATCATGATCCTTATGGTCTCCATTCTGAAAACATGGAACGCATATAGCACAAGTTGGGTCAAGTTCACAAGTTCGGCAACGGTATGCCAAGTCATTGTGTCCCCAAACAGAGCCACATACACCACGTTGACCAACTGATTTTTGCGCCAAGTCCTTCAGCACTGCTTGTGGGTCCCCCTCAAACATCAACCATTGTAACCACAGCAAGCTCACACCATATACATCTTTAACAAGAGGACAACTGAGGCCACCTCCAGACTCCTTCTTAGACAACCTCCGAGCCTCTAATATGTCCGCAGCAGCCATTAAGATGCAAGAGGCCATCTCAGGTATCTTCGACTTGTTTTCTTTTGCAAAATGAACTAGACCTGGCTGAAACTGTGAGAGTAGCTCCTGGGGGACACCATGCTGAACGAGTTTCTGGAACAAGAAGAAAGAATGAAATAAAAGGAAAAAAGAGAGAGTTAATCAGGCACCACTTAAATATGAATATCCAATAATGGAAGAAGAATGACTACATGAGTGAAAACCAAGATCCTTCCTCGTTAGGTGCTTAAAATTTGCATTCATGAAAAGAAATGAATCTATAATCAAAGACTAGTAACTTGTGTGAGTGCAAATTAACGAACTTTAAACTGTGACACGCCAATCATGAAGACAAACATGGACCCCAAGGAATCTTATAATTTTCGAGAAAAAGAGCTACAGACAAGGTTGTGCTCGGTGACTTCCATTAGTCAGAACCAGTACATGCAGTTCAGTTCCGCGAACAGGATATCAAGTTCATTATGTGTTCATGAAACATAAATTCACAGCAATTAATTGAGCAGTTTTAAAACAAAAACCGGACGTGTAACATCTCCCTGCCCTTGAAGATCCACCATCCTGCATCAGTAGCTTAGATTGCTGGAACATATTAATTGTGCAGGTGAACTCAGTCCCTACCCGCAAGAAACACGAAAGCAATCCAATCTACTACGGTTTTCCCTCTTTTTCCAAAAGATAATCAAATTGACAACGAAAGATAGAGTACATCATCCAAATCACCATCATCAATAATAAACCGGAACGAAGTACCGATCGGTTTAACCCCTTCTGACATATCGACATAATTCAAGCAGACAACTGCAGGATTAAACCATAAGCCATCGAGAAAAAAAAACCCAAAATAGAAACCCGTGCCTGCACGATGTGGTCGTTGGGAGAGAACGCAGCGCCCTCATCCGACAGAAAATCGACCTCCATCCCAGCCATGAGCCGAAGCCAAACCGCGCAACTCCAGTGCCCCGATCGAGAGCTCCCCCGCCCCAGCCTTGCGATCAAGAAGCGGAAGAATCTACAAATCACGAGGGAATCGCGCAAGGGGATGCAATCGAGCCCCCTAAGGCTTCTTATTCGATTCCCTTCTCCTCTTTTCTAGGGCTCGGCGAAATCTAATAATGGTGGAGAAGAATCGCGACAGCCATTTCTAACTCCTTGGTTTGGAGGAGTAAATAGTCTTTTGCTGCCTTTAGCTTGCGATTACAAATATAAGGAGGGCTAAGGCGGTGTATTGGCCCACAACGCTAGTTGCTGCTATTTCCACCCCTTATTTTGCCTCGCCCCGTGCTCTCTCACTTGGTAGTACGTACGAATTAATCGGTGCTACCGTATTTCGTAGACTGTTCTAATGATACGTTCACTCCGGATTTTGGATCCGTGCAAGCCCCTCTCACATAAGCTGATACCTCGATGATATGTCCACTCCCACTTTTTTTTTTTTTTTGTGTGTGTCTGTGTGTGTGTGTGTGATTTGGGGAATCTGATCTTTTTGTTGGTTTTTTTTACATATATACCCCTCTACATATTCTTATTTATATCTTTCTGAATTTTCTCTTTGCGTAAATATTTTTTATTTTTTATTTTTTATTTTTTATATTTTTTGCTTGAAATTACTTTTCGAAATATTATTTTTGGAGGAGTATGAATAATAAATAAAAATTTTGAAAGGGTACATATGAGACCTTTTTTGTTTTTTAATATTTCTCCTTGACTTTTGAATTTTATGACCTCTTTATTTAAGCTCGCTAATTTTTTTTTATTTAATTCCTCATTCAAACTTTCCCACATCAGCCCCTTTATTTTAGAAAAATAAAATAAAAATTAGCTCGCCGAGGCATTTCAATATTGAAAAGTTTCCAATAGTATTTCTTTTTTTCTCCCTCTATATCCTCCTTCAACCTTTTGAAGGAGAATTCAATTCTATACTTTCACCTAATAGTTTAACAATTTTTATATGTAAGTGTGTATTGGACTTTTATTAGGTACACACGCGAGACACATGTCGTTTACTTACTAGACTATTGAATTTATAATTAGAATTAAGTTAGGATTAGTTCTAAAGCTTATCAAATAACTTATATAAACAACAGTGTTAGATGAGCAAAAAATTGAAAGGCACTTGTTATTATTTAGTCCTTCTGCCTTTTTGACAGTTTTTTTTTAGATTAAGTGCTCTTTTGCTGATAATTCCTCAAGTATAATTCTTTCTCTGCCCTTTGCCACCTTAAGAGGAATTGATTTAGATTAACTAGTTACAAATCTAAATAATTTTGATGGATCGAATTATTTGCCCTCTCACAAAAATAATCTATCTAAAATATAAAAAAATATTCGCCACCTAATCAGCTCTCATTCTTCATCGGATGGTAAATGTCTAAGAACAGCCAGAGTTAGAAGAACCACATAAAGTCAATCTATGCAAAGAATAAACAAATGCAAATGAGAAAGAAGAATCCATTAGACATGTTCTTCTTCTTCTTCTTCTTCTTCTTTTCCAAGAAGAAAAGAGGATCCATCAATGGGGACTTTTTAATTTTTATGATAAGATCTCACCAAACCCAAGAGAACCTTTATGGTAGCTAGACATCACACAACTACCTTAGAAACCAATGAAGGGAGGAGTTACATAAGCAGAGTGGAAAAGGCCTAAAGAAGAGCCATAATTCTAAGGAGTCGAGAAAGAAGAGACCTCATCAGCTAACCATGGAAATGTTTCTCTCAGTTGATAGGAAGTGATGGAAGAAAGAAAGAAAAAGTTTAGCACTGCTCTTGTTCTTGCACTATTGATAGAATAGTTCTAGGTTGGTGTCTCTTTCCACTTTCTAGAAGAAGGGATAACATCAAACCCATATTAGATATTCATGAATCACTCCAACCTCATTCTTTGTGGATAATCTTACAATTGGTTGTTTATTCCTACAAGAAAAGGGAAGTTAGACGGGAGTAGGGCTGTTTTTAAGATAAGATTGAATTGAAAAGATGGATCTGACAGGTCTGTGAATTTTTGGAAGGATGTTTAGATTGGAGATTGCAGCCTTGCAGTATGATTTCTAGGGCTGTTAAAGGTGGCTTAGACACTGAGGTGATAATGGCAAAGATTTTAAATAATAGAGACCGGATTATGAAGTGTGTTAGATTTTTGGATGATAATTTGTTACTAGAAGAATAGGACCTTGTAAACTACGTGAAGAATACTGTGCATGTGTTTGCTGCCAATTGATGGGGGTAGTGTGGAGGTTTATTTTTAGTATAAAAATATTGTGTTAATGTTTGACAGATACGCCAGGAGAGAAGGAGGATTATAAGGTTCGAAAATTGTTGCATACTGACAATGAGCAGAATCCAATGATACTGGATGAAGACTCGATAGTTGGTTCTGCTAAGGGAGAGCATATGTTGATTTGAGGAGAGATTTTTTTTTTTTTTTTAATGTTGTAGACGCCCAAAGTTTATACTTTTATTTTGTATGTAATGGAATTATATTTGAATTGGGTAATGTTATAGTTATTAGTGGTGGCAAATGTTTGATCGTGATTGTGGGTCATGTGATGCATTAGATAAGTGGTGGTTAGTGTTTGTATTTTTCGTTCGTTTGAATATTGCGATGTTCCCTAATGCAATAAATGGATGTAGGTTGTAGTGTGTGGTATATAGTTTTGGAAAGGCTAATATTACTTTTACTGTGCTACACTTCTAATGAAGCTGTGCATTTAATTTTTGATGCCTATTTTTCAAAGAAGAAAACCCTTATTTATTGTCTTTTAACTTCTTTCTTTTTTTGCAGATCAAGGTTGGCATTATCTCTATTGCTTACAATGTTTTCAGACAGGGAAAGCAATAAATATGGCGTTTGGCTACTATTCTAAATAAAGAGGAATGACCACCTAGATTGGAGGTGAGGTCCTTATCTTATCCTTTCTGCCACCTATCAATGATCAAATGGTATGGCAAGAGGAGGAGAGCTGTTCAATCACTGGATCAAGGTTGAACCAAAATTTCACATCTTTCCACATAAAAAATATAGAGAGACAGGCCACTCTACCTAATTGAGTACAATAATGCTAGTAAATAACTCCATAACGAGCACTGATTAAATAAAATAGGGCAACAGGTGCATTGACCATCCAACAGCAAATTCATTGCAACAGAATGACAATATAAACAAGTGTCACAACTGTCTGTAACAACATATATATGAAGAGCTACAAGTGGATAAAGAAAGGTTTCTTTCGCTATCCAGAAATGTAAAGAATTCCTGTGTGGGAAGAAGTTAGAAAAGAAGGGATGATTTAATAACCCAAATGGAAGAAATTACTATAGTACACGCAATTCAGTAGGTTGACCAGAAGAGCAATTATCTTTGTCGGCCTCCTGCTGACTAAGAGGAGGAATGCAGTGAATAAAATCCAATACTTCAGTTGATATGCCTTCAAAAACTTGGCTCTTTATTTTTACTATTGCTAGCCATGATAAACCTGTAGACTAAAGAACTGACATCTCGTCTTTATTGACAGAAGAAAGGGCTATTTTTTGTTAAAATAAAAAGCACTCGGTATTTTCTTCGCTATTTATTATACCAGGAAAATGAATTAATCCTCCTCCCTGTTTTTTAATACCTTTATTAACTTCTGAGCAGGGACAATCGTCGCCTCTCAAACTTTGCCCTCGATTTCTTGTCAGTGATAATAGGCTTCAACAAACGTTCTGCTTCCATTTCTAGCTGCAAGGAAGATTTCAACCTCTTCAAATGTCCTTTGCACTGCTTATGATCAAAACAGGTATCATGGATGTCTCTTCCAGCTAAACTAGTTTTTCTCTCATATTTAGAGTGCCATTTTGCTTGCAGATAAGCCAAGGATCTCCATGGAGGCAGCGGCATTGAGTTCTGCTTGAGAGAACATTTGGCAGCATCGACCATAACTTGCAAGAATTGTTTAAGTCTCGGAAGGGTGCCAACATAGACCACTGGTAGGGAATTCAAAATCGCATCATATGATTCAACCGCTCGTGCTATTTCAAAGTGGCTTCTGAAGTCAATCTCAATGATCAGACGCTCAGAAGCCCCAGTGCTGCCACCAACAATCACATCAATATATTCATGATCACCTGTTAAATATAAACAGGAGCATTTTGAAAGCCGTTCAATGGGAATGTCAAAGAATTCCATAGAAAGATCAACACACAAGCTCTAACAAACAATACCTCCAGGGACTTTGTCAAAGCCTTGCCATTTGGATGAGCATACAGCAGCATCACAACCAGATGATCTTAGGAGCTTGACTAACGAGTGCCGAATACAGCTGGCATTGCATGGACCATTTTTGACGGTACGAAGGTCCGACTTATTAACAGAAAGCAAAAGTGGATGCACAACTGAAAGCAGATCACTCTCGTGTTGATCAACAGCTCGTTTATAGAACTGCAGAATAAATTAAAAAAAAAAGAAACTAAATTGATATTCATTGGTTGAAAAAAAATTAGATGAGCCATATTCATAAGGATGAGATTATAGATACAATTAGCTCATATATAATTAAATATTTACTCACATAGAAAAACAAATAAATAAAATAATCTAGCATTTCGCACCTCAATACTTCAATACACCAATGAAACAATTCCAACTTCTTCATGAAAACAACTATAATCAATGTGGCTATCAGAAGTATGAAATCCTCAGTAGTATCCAAACCCAACCATAAGCTGAAAGAGGTAATCAATCTCTTTGAACCACACATAACATAAGAAAGGTAAAAGGGCTGAAGTCAGCTAACCAGTAGGGTGGTCTGAAATATAGCCACTATGGATGTCATTACAGTTAAAAAGCTAATTAATCCGCTAGCTATGGTGCTCCTACATTCCAGTGCCAATACTAAACTAGAGTATACACATTAAATCATTAGTTATCATAATTTTTTATTACCTTAATTGAGTACTTTCGGGCACCATTTCTACCTCAACTTTACGGACAGAAACAAATGGAATACTCTTCAGTGACCAACATAAATTGTGGACCATATGATGTGACTAATAATGAGGATCACATATCACCAGCAATGAACATTAAACATGAAAACTGTTGGCGTGGTTTCAGTTAGTCGAACTGAGATTATACTTTTTACCTAAGCATAAATTTCATTCTTGAAAAATGCTGACAGTCTTTACAAACTATTCAATCAGTAACATTTTTGTAAGACAGATTGATTTTAAAGTATGGAAGCGCTCTTCATAGAAAAAAGTGGGATCTCCAATACTACGAAAGATTGGTCAAGATCGTGGGATATTCTTCTCTAAGGGGATTGGTATAAAATTGATGGTAAACTTCTACTAAGTCATGAAAAAGCCATTCATACATCCAATATTAGTAAAGGAAAAACAAGCAGCAGAAGAAACTAACGAGTTTTACTATGATTTGATACTGAGGACCCACTCATTAATGCAATCAAGACTGGTTCAAGTTTATCCTTTTCTTCTCCTCTAAACACATAATATATGAAAAGATCATTAGGTCAATGAAGTAGGCCTTTAAAGTTTGTCTTTGGATAGTGTATAACTGGACATTTGAATTTTCCCATTATCAGGCAACTTTGTACAATTCTCATCTATCAGGGAGTTAAAAAAGCCGCAGCTTCCGTTTTTATGCAGAGGGTGAGGTGCAGACGCCTCACTGCTTTAAAGTTCTTTATATATTTCAGTTGCAAATTTCAAACTTTGAAACCGCATAGATTTACATAGAAGTGCTAAAGCTCAATATAAGTTGCGATGAGAAGCACTACTAATCAGCAAGAATAGTATAAATAAATCCCTAAAGAGGACGCAAAAAGAATTATCAAACAAAAACATATAAACTGCTAAACATAGTGACTAGAAAAGCTGCAAAATTTAAAATTTGGGACTCACCAAAACCTTCTCGGCAAGGTGCCCGAGATCAGGGAATCCCGAATCGCTATCACTACTATACCGTGACTCATTACCACTGCTTCCATTCTCCAAGAAATCACTCACCATCATCGCCAAGTCGTGCTCGCTCTCGTGGCTGAACCCACCGATCTGCCCCACGAATTCCCTCCCCTCCCCAGCGTTCCTCTTCACCCACAGGTTCTCAACGGACGCGCAGATCCGGCAATCGCCATCGCCGGCGGCACTCCTGACTCCGCCGGAGCCAGTGGCCATCCGCGGATCCAATCCCCAGGGCCCCAGCTTGGCGGGACGCCGCCGCGAGACTGCCGTCGGCGACAACGTTTCCCCAACCCGGATCCCGAACTCCTTCGCTAAAAGCATGAGATCGGAAGCCGAAGCCCTAATTGTAGCCCTAAAGAAAAAACCCTTTTTTCGATCAAAATCCCATAAACGAGCGCGAATTCCTCGGCGGAAACGAGAATCTATACACCGGGAGGCGATTCGGAATTCACGTTATATCGACGAAAGATTCAAGACCCCGAGACCTAATCTCCTCTCAAACGGTGATAAATTTGAAGAAAAACGTATTCACGAATACGAAATGAGAGGGATAAGACGGGAGAGGGGAGGAAGGAAGGAATGGGTCGAGACGCGAAAGCCATAGGAAGGCGGTCGCCACACACACATATATATATAAACACGCCACCGACGGTACGAAATGACGATAATGTCCTCGAAGGTGTCGGGGGAGTTCCTTTTCCTTCGGCGGGAAAAGGATAAACACCCCGTTCGATATTCTTTTTTTTTTTAAAACTCCGTGCGATCGCATCCGTCCGTTTGGCGATCCGGGCAGATCGGACCGTTCCTTGCTGCGGAGGCTTTGGCCAAATTTAGGGCCAGTGGGACATGTAGTTCGGCTGTCACAACTGCCCCTTAACTAAATATGGGCTAATCACTAATTAGGCACGGATAAATTGTGGTGTAATTAATTAATCGTTTCCTACTTCCCTTTTTCCGTTGGCTATGATTCATAAATAGGTATGTTAATTGTTACAATCAGCATTATTAAGGGGCGGTGGTAGAGGAGGAACAAAAGAAAATGTACAGAGAATTTTTTTTTTTGGGTTCATTGTACATGCCCCGTTTAAAAAAAAAATTCCAAATGTATTACCAAATAAATGTTTGTGTAAGTTTATGTGAAAAAAGAGAGATTAATTATCACTATGAGACGCAGGCAGATCTACTAATCCAAAATTAGAGTAAAAGATCAGGATCCAACTTGGACCGCAATTTATAGTTTGACGACGTGCTCGTTCGGACTTCCCTTTCTCATGGTCCTCCCCCTCTGCCTGTGTCGACCAAAAGAATTAGCTGCAGACAATATTTATAATAAATTAATTTCAATTGTTCTGATAATAGCTGCCAGTCAGATTTAATATTGCAAAATTTCTAACAAGATAAATTAATATAGAGATATAATGTATAGAGTCACAAGTTCAACTATCCTTATATAGAGAATTTGTAGACAAGAAACACACAGGAAGCATGCGATAAAAGATGGAGTTAGTGCAAAGGAATAATGATGAATATTTATTTGTAGGTATTGTCGAGGGTGGTGAGCTGGATATATATCGCCAACATGTGGCTCCAAATCAATTATTATAAATAGGCAAATATTTAAATTTGATCGTTAAGGAGGTAGTAGGTCAATCATATGGAACGACTTGACGAGGAAGAAAGAAAGAGCAGAGGACGGCACCGTCGCATCACATGGGGCCTACGAGGGCATTCCGGTAAATTCGAAGACTTTACGAAAAGTTTAAATGCGAATGAATGCCTTGCGGACCAAGTTTCGGGAGTTCGAGACAGCGAGGAAGCCGTGTCCGGGCCACGCCTACTAAATGACTCCCCTGTGGGACCCACACAAAAGGGTTTCACGCGCCCGGACCGTTGAATTCCTCGCTTCTTTCCTAAATATATATATTTAAAAAAAAAAAATCAAATTCTCTTTATACGGTGACTATTTCTTTCTAAGAGAGAGAACCCAATTCGTCTAACGTGTATATAAATTACTCATTCATACTCATCAACTATACTTGTTTCAGTCTTTCTCCTTTGACTCGCAAATGCAACTGTCCCACTTGCTGCTTATCGCGTGCTGAGAATTTTGGTTACACGGCAAGTAATACAATGCTCAATGGAGCTGGTCATCAATACCAGCCATACAACATGCATGACTCCAAGGGCAAAGCATTTTGTGTTACTGTGGAGATCATCAATACCTAAGCATTGACTATGTAAACGATGCCATATTTAATTCAATCTCCTGCCAAGAAATTAGAGATGGTCTACCATGCCAACCCCCTCCAATAATTTTTTATTTTTTATTTTTTATTTTTAATGCGCAGGCAACTTCTTACTGCAGTCTTGGTTGCAGAAAAGATATATAAAATTATTCTCTTGAGTACCATGCAATAAAAGAATAGTACACCACCACACGTGCACTAAGCACATAATTTTAAATATTATCAAAATCTAGAGAAACAGAAACGAACAGGTTAACTCGCTAGGACATGGTAACTATATAATATAAAAAATGGCAGTTGTTAAAGTAGCTAAAAAAAATGCCAAAAGTTTTTATACTTATGGTCTACTTGCAATTTGGTTACTGCCACTTGATGATCAACTTGCCAAAACAAAAATTGTGAAGATAATAAAATCGTGACTCGATAATAATAAAGACATGGATTTATCATGATGAGGAAGAAATCCTTTCGCAATGTATGCATAAATAGGAGGCCATCCATTGGCCAATCATTTGGTTGCACTCACTAAAATAGATGTCCTTATCCTCATGCATGAGGGCCACCGGCCACCTGATCTCATGGCTGCTATGAATCGTATTCGTGGTGCGGAAGGGAAATATGAGATGGGCTCTGACGATCTGACATCGATCACGTTTTCCAATCCCGATGCTTTAGAAGAAGTGCCTCCGAGCTAAAGAGAAGAGTAATTACTACCGGAAGCTCAAAAGATAAACTCCACATTAGGAAGAAAATTGGATCTTATTAGCATCCTGAAGCACGTCAAATTGAAAATTTCACCCTCTAATTCAGAAAAATAATCAATATGTTCAAGAATTACAAATCTCGTATACGGAAGTGTGATCCTACAAAAATAAAGCATGAGAGTTGAACATTTTATCCTTGAATTTTATGACAAATGATTACTACAAGTTGCACCCAGAATGCAGAAGAAAAAAAAAAAGAAGCTTCTCTTGGATAGTCTCTAGCGAGAGATTAATTTTGCCTTTTTTTTCCCCAAACTTACTGGCTGTGACAGATTAAAAAAAGGTAACCATGATCCAGCAACTTCGCATGAAAGAGAAGAGGCAAAGTACATTTCAAAAGAGGCGTCTAGACTCTAGAATATGATGGAAGGCAAAATCTTCTGAAAGAAATGGAAAAAAAAAAAAAACTAACTAACTAAAGCCAGTAGAGTCTCATAATAGATTATTCAAACCTTTTTATCAACTAGAAACATCCCAGGTGACAGTTCAAACATTGTGTCACTAAAATAAAATAACCGGTGGATACAATTCACTTGGATTGGGATCTCTATAATTTCACAGGTTGTACGTGCAAAGAACTAATCAATCTAACTGCTACTGACCTCGTGACCACCATCCCACAAAACAACCAAGAATTCAATGAAAAACCAGATGAACAATTTCATTCTTAAGACTTAACCCAAAAGAAGATAATTGCTTATATAAATTTTCAAAGCCAAATAGGTCTTACTCACAAAAGTTAGCGAGGAAAGGATGATTAAACCCATAATTGAATAGCCAAGGTCAACAACCAGTAATGAGACTAAACAAGAGCACAAATGGCCTTGTCTCTGCAGACCTCTAAAGAACCCAGTCTCACAATTTCATAAAGTGTATAAAACATTATCCCTTATAGAGTTTCAAACCAAAGAATGCTCCACTAATAAAGGACAAACAACATATCTTTTGGCTATTAATATCTTCAATTATTAATAATGTTAAGTCTTACACTAGTGAAATGTCTAGATTATGGTAGAGATTAAGTAATCAAAATCCTATACATGGAATTTGCAGTAATAGGTTGAAAATCATGGATGCACTTTCAGTGGAAACTTAAGTAGAAAGCAATTTCTAATAATTCCAGCCCCAACCCGGGAGTTTTTTTTAATCTGTTGTCCAGATATGAAACTGTCTATTCCCCAAAGTATTAATTATTGAGTAATTAGAAAATTAAAAATATTTTTTTTCTCATTTATATGTAAACCTGCACTCATTCAACAGTTTGTGAATTTAATATAGTGATGGGAATCTTTCTTCGTAGTAACCAGTAAGACAAATATTCATCATCTTCTATCAACAAGTGAACTGGAATTATTGATACATTTAGCAGTGAACTTTTCTACCAGGCCTCATTATAACAGGAAAGTATTAATGGAACAAAACCTTCATAGGTTCATCTAATTGAAGCATCTAGTATAATTATCATCCTAGGATCCTTGCTGTACGGATATGGACTTAATAGCTGTTGCTTGCAATAATGGACAAACAAAACTCTGAAAACAATCTTGCTTTTCCGGTAACGGGCAGCATGCACAACAATGAGGAAGTAAAGGCTAAAAGTGCAGGTCTGCCAAAAAAAGATGATAACCAAAGTTGGATCAAGTGTTGACACTCAAAACTGGGCCAGAATAACCAGGCTCCCATGAGGGATTCTGCTATATAGTGTTACATGCCTTGTAACATAGAATATATTCTATGAAAACTCTGTTACTGAATATAAATGGATGTCTTAAGAAAAGCAGCATTTGCCAACTCTATTCAACAGATAGCTTAATTAGAAAGAAAAATTCTACTGCAAAGAAAAAAAAAATATCTACCTTCATTGATGCATCTACATTTTCTTCATCTGATGAAAAGTTCCATCTGGAATCAAATTTTCAATGATTATGGGAGAAGACATACGTAATCATCTTGGCCTTAAATCTCTCTGAAAATACAAATATATGAGTTAGTGAAAAAAGAAATACACTTCCTAACCAGTTTGTTTGCCAAAAGTGATAAAAGTTACACTTATTTCCTGCATTTCAATTTGAATTATATGATGCAACAAAAATTTTGTTAATGGAGTGAGTGAAAAGTTAGCTGCCAACTTATCAAGAAATGAACCAACTTACTCGCGGAGCTCGATCAGCCACTTGTGGTCTTCTGCTTCCCACAAAATCTTCTTGTTGAGTCATTTCTGGGCTATCATGTTTATAGAAAGCCTGCAAGGTTCTAACCATGAAAGGGCGCACAATATTTACTTCCATTGCAGAGAGATTTTTGAGCTGGAAAAAGCAAAATACAGTAAGGTAATTACTCTTTGATCATAAGATAATGAGGAATTCTCCAGTAACAAATCAACTAGACAGGAAAAAGAAAATTTGGAATTTTAAGAGATATAAATATGGAGTCAAATGCACGTACTTTTACTGCATATGTACGACCAGATATCATCTCTAAGCCGGTTTCTACCTTATGAAACCTTACATCTCTAATGTCCTCGATCAAAGATCTCACCTGTGGTATCATAAATCTGATAATGAAGTACTCAAGGAAAACCATAAGCACATATAATCTGTAAGCATGTTTGAAACTCACCATGTATGCATCCGGGATATCATCACGAGCACTGGAAACAATAAAATTAGGTTTTGCATCAGCAATGTTGTAACAACGACAAAAGACTGTAGAAACAAAAAACATGGTTCTAGTCACATACTGGTCAAACAAAAGCCTTGAGATATCAACATAATGGAAAGGCAGTGGTTGAAATTCTCTAGGCGACTCTCGTTCAGCTTCCAGCACCTGTGTCAACCTCTCTAGCAAAAGCACCAAACAAGAAAGCAAGAAAGGACTTCATTATGATCTAAATGAATAATCTCTGATGGCAAATAAGTACACTAAAGGGCGTCTCACACTTAAAGTGTTTAGTCACGTGAATTATAGGCGTAAGGAAATTTGCAAGGCTAAGGAGAAGAAAGTCTCACCAACTGTCATCCAATCCGGCGTACGAATAGTGCATTTCCCTCGTTTCTTGAGAGCCACAGCAAGCCAAAGCGGCACCTTGCTAGCCATTTGGGGAAAGAACGGACCAAAATCTCCCTGATAGAACCACAATCAAGTATCTCACGGATCAATCCAATCTATTACGAACTATAAGTTATATCAGGGAAATTAAAATCGCAAATTCAGATGTATACTTATTTTAGAAGAAAAAGGAAAGGGAAGAGTTGGAATTACGCATATCATGTTCAAAGATTCCATCCTAATGTTAGGGACGATCTCCACCATTTCGTCTTCCCCTAGAAACTCCACCTGAGATCCGCGAAGTAGTTAATTAATCGACTGCGACAGAAAATAAAAGAACAACAACGGTCAGACATTTGGGTTGAAATCGATACCTCCGGAGCAGAAAAAATCGTGAGACTTGGGTCGGATTGGCCTGCCATTTCTCCAGATTCGAGAATAATTAGGGCTTACAGTGAGACGAAAAGGAAAGGAACCCTAGCTTCCCGAACGATCTTGTTAGTAGTTATTATCTTCAAAGGCGGGAAATTTCTTTTCCCGCTAAGACTGCTCTTGGGCCTATCTCAGGCCTTTCTCGGCCCAATAAAGGAATGAACCAGGCCCATATCACTCAAACCAATCAAGAGCTGCCAAGTAACCCGCTGGAGCTTTTGACGAGCTCGATTACCAAGGTGGGGCGGGCTTTGTCATCCGGAACGATAGCAGATATTTGGTTGTAGTAGTGGCGGTAGCAGTGGTAGGCGTCGCTGGAAGGAATTCAGTGAGACAATGAAGATCGTGCTTGGACTACGGAAAGCCACGGGTAGAGGTGAAGATTCTATCAGGATAGAGGGCAGTGCCGTGGTGGCTACGAGGCATTGTAATGAAATATTGAGAGTTAACTATAATGTTCATGAGTGTTACATTTTGTCATATTTATAGAGAAAGATCTAACGCTGCCGATAATGTCGATAGAAAAGGGTAAACATGTGGTGAATATGATTGTTTGAGGCAGAGGATTCCTCTCGCTAGAGGAATTAGATGTAATCCTTCGGCAGGATAGGTCCAGTCAAAACTATGCCTTTATTTTATTCTATCAAATATTAAACAGACTACGTAACCATCCATCCCACAGATACGGAAACTATTTTTGTCTCGGAGAAAAACTAATAATACTATCTTTATACACTTACTTAGATCCTGTTCATTTGTTCGCATATATAATAATAGACCCCTCATGAAAAGAAGTATTAATTTCTACGGAAAATGAGGGAGGCATGAGATGGAGTCAAAGTGAAAGTGGTGCTTGCCTAACCACAAGTAGGTGGAGGAAAAAGGCTAAGCTTCCTCACATGTAAACAGAGATCTAGCTTACATTTAAAAGTCTCAAGACGAACCTACGCCACCCTTTCAAACACCTTTAAAAATACCATGGTCTAATTAATTACATGCAAATAAAATGCCAGCACTCACAAAATGTAAAAAAAACTCGTCATGCAATAAATTAGGTAAGCCTACTTGGTTAATCTAATTTTCGTTAATTATTTAGTACGAGAAAAAGAGTTGAATATAATACCTATCGTGATTCATTGACTTTGTGAGTTTCAGGGCAGGTAGCCGTACGCAATTTATATTATATTATATTGACCATATTAATCTTCGTATATATATAAATATAAATATATAATTTATCTTCTATCAGATAATTCTCGTGAGTGTTTGTTTTCCTCCGATACAGATGCACTAAGACCGAGGGGTTTGGATTCATTGAAAGGGGAGGTCAAGTGTTAGCCGCCAATCCCGTGGGAAAGTTGCAAGTAGGCATTGCCACTTGCCAGCCTTCCCTTTTGAGTTTTGACCCAATGCTTAATAATAAGCCCCTGGTTAGTGGTTGCGTAGCTTAACAAATATCTACTCACTTGTCTCCAAACATTAACTTTAGCGCACCAAAAAGATGAGGTTAATAACTAGGAGTGTTAGTCTACTAACCCAATTTTTATTTTAATTTTTAATTTGTAATTTGTAATTTTTAATTTTTTAAACGCTATGCTTCCTAACTGCTAACCACTATTATTGTAAATAAAAGAGGGGGGAAAATAGAAGAGTCCAAACTCCAAAGTAAGTGAGATGGCTTGGAAAATAATAGCATCATTAAATATCTATGTCGCAACTTAATTTATTTTCTATAAGCAATGTCTGAGTTGGAGTATGCATCTATTTTTATTTATTTTTGAACTTTCTACAATTAAAGGTAGGCGCAGGTGGTTATTTGCAAAAGAAGCCCGTAATTTAGAAGAAAGCTTTTTCGACGCTCGTCGTCTTCACTGGGGGACCAACGGCCGCCATTAATGCAACCCCACACAATTTCCCCTTCACTGGTTGCATTATTATGGAGCTCTAGAGAGAGAAAGTTTGGGAAGAGAGAGATATATAGAGAGAGAGAGAGAGAGGTCAACCTTCGCGAAGGTCTAAAAGAGAATCCCCCACCCCAAAGGTGAGAAGGGAGACAAAAGGCGACATCTATTTTTCTTTAATACATATATATCTCTCTTTCTATCTCTTGTGCTCCTTCTCTCTTTTCGCTATCCTTTCGAGCTCCTTTTGGCCCTGATTCGAGCCCTCTGTAAAAGTGGGCTAGGATTTGATAGAAAGGGAAGGTCTTTCGGAGCGATCCGGTAGTTTGGATCACGGATCTGCTTTCAGCGCTAGCCTCCTTCGGGATTTATAGAGAGAGGAGAAGGTGGAATAGAAGAAGACTTTATTTATTTGAGCTTATTGTTTGGATTGGCCATGGGGAATTGTTGGGGTGCGAAGATTAGCTCGGAGAGTCCATTGCGCAGCGCTTTTACTTCAGGTTTGTTGTTGCAAATTTCCCCCCCGTTTTTTTTTTTTTTCAATCCCTTCTACTTTTGAATTAGAGACTACAAGGGCAGAGATTTCGGTGGATTTGCTCGAAAGCCAATGGTTTTTAATATGAAAGATTTGAACCTTTATCAGTTTGAATAGTCTATCGGCCTGTTTCGGCAATAAATCTCTGTTTTTCTTCGAAGCTGTTGATTCGAATGGAACATTCTTGATCGGAATTAATTTCATCAGTGTTTGCTGGTAGTTGTGGAATTGATCGGTAGCTTTGAGTTCATTGTTCTTGATTGGTGGTTTGCCAGGTCGAACAGTTTGCCTCGCCTCTATTACATCTAAATCCACTTCATTTTCCTTCGGAACTATGCAAAGGTGGAAATTTATGTCCAATTCCTGAAATAATGTGCAATCATTTCTGATTAACCCGCCTTTCATCTATCATATCTTTAATTTAACAAAGAACTTTGAGCAGAGTTTTTTTCCCTCCTCGTGACATTTAGAAGTTATTTATAGTAGTTTCTTTCAAATGACCTCATTTGGAGAAATATATCAGTGCAAAATTAGTCCAATCATGAATATTGATTTGTTCATGGCTATCATTTTTCTTGTTATTTTGGCGAAACTTCTCCTAGGAAAGAATATATATTTTGTTTCCAACATGTTGTCTTGGATGCTTAGGGGCGAACTCTAAGAGTGTAAGCAGGAAGACAACCGGCTTGAGTAGTTCTAGCAGCCGAGTTTCAGCTTCATCTGCGCCTCTGACACCTCGGAGCGAGGGTGACATCTTGCAGTCAGCCAATGTTAAGAGCTTTACCTTCATTGAGCTGAGAACCGCAACCAGGAACTTTCGCCCAGACAGCGTACTGGGTGAGGGGGGTTTTGGTTCAGTCTTCAAGGGATGGATAGATGAACACACATTTGCAGCAGCCAAGCCTGGGACTGGAATGGTTATTGCTGTCAAGAAGCTCAACCAGGAAGGCTACCAGGGTCACAAAGAATGGTTGGTGAGTACCATTTTCCTGAGAAAAGAGTTTTTCTTTAGTTTTAAATTCTATCAAAATAGTTGCTTTTTTACCTGGTGAGATCAATTTATTTCTTGGGTGTTCTATAAAAAAAGGTTGAAATGTGATTTCTTGTAATTTCTTGCAGGCAGAGGTTAATTACCTGGGTCAGCTGTCTCACCCCAATCTTGTCAAGCTTATCGGATATTGCCTAGAGGATGAACAACGGCTTCTTGTTTATGAGTTTATGCCCCGAGGAAGCTTGGAGAACCATCTTTTCAGGAGTAAGTTTTATAATTGGTTATATTATCTTCAATGGATGTATAGAAACTAGATCTCTCATGCTTGGTTGGAGACAATTTCCGTACTTTTCGGGGGTAATGCTGTGTGCTAGCTCTTGCTGATTAATATGTCAATTATCGCTCAGGGGGTTCACACTTCCAGCCACTCTCTTGGAACCTCCGAATGAAGGTTGCTCTTGGAGCTGCCAGAGGGCTTGCATTTCTGCACAGCGACGAGGCAAAAGTTATATATCGCGATTTCAAGACCTCTAATGTCCTCCTGGATTCAGTATGTTACATTATGGTTTGCCTTATTCTTTCCAGTGTAAAGTGATTCAATCTGAAAATCAACTGTTTCCATCTACAGAACTACAATGCAAAACTTTCTGACTTTGGACTGGCAAAAGATGGTCCAATTGATGGTAAAAGTCATGTCTCCACGAGGGTCATGGGAACATATGGATATGCCGCTCCTGAATACCTTGCAACAGGTAGTTTTCTTTTGTTGCATTGCATCTATAATTGACTGCACTTGAGCAATCTCCAACTAGTAAACAAGAAGGAAAACTGCAACCTATGGTTATCCAACTCAATAGATTGGTATTGAGCCTTTGTGCGAGACCTAGTCTTTACTTAAACCTAATACAATAGACAAGGAATTCAGTCACATGAGACATCCTGGTAGGAAAGATACTTTAAATAACCAAACCAAGCCATCAGTGCTGGGGTATCTCATGTAACTTG
Source organism: Typha latifolia (assembly GCF_019914945.1). Lineage (NCBI taxonomy): Eukaryota > Viridiplantae > Streptophyta > Magnoliopsida > Poales > Typhaceae > Typha > Typha latifolia. The sequence goes on along the minus strand of NC_133087.1, from coordinate 442,391 downwards.
CATGACAGTGATGCAGAATACACATCAATAATTCAAATTTGACGTCAGTTATAGCTGGATTCATGCACTTACTGTTATAGAATTGGAAACTTAGTATCCTTGGATGTCATTTAATGCTGAAGTCAAATGAAGAAGTAAACTTCTCTTGATATTATATGTACGTCTGAGTTGTCCATGTGTACTATCAATCTTATTAAATTATTTTACTCAAGAGTTGTGCTTAATATAATGCTAGCTGGCCAAGCTATTCTCTGCATTCTTGATTCTCTATGACATATGAACATGGGGGTGTGCATTGATTTAGTATTTAATTTGCTAATTTCAATTTTAAAGGCCACTTGACTACCAAGAGCGATGTGTATAGCTTTGGAGTTGTTCTTCTAGAAATGTTATCTGGTCGTCGCGCTTTGGACAAGAATCGCCCATCGGGACAGCACAATCTAGTGGAGTGGGCGAGGCCTTATCTCACAAGCAAGCGAAAGATTTTCCGCATATTGGACGCTAGATTGGGAGACCAATACTCACTGACGGGAGCCCAGAAAGCTGCTTCTCTAGCGCTCCAGTGCTTATCAATGGAAGCCAGGTACAGGCCGAACATGGACCAAGTAGTATTGGAATTAGAACAACTTCAAGATGCTAAGGACACCAGGAAGAACCCTAACTCAGAGCTGAAGATGAGCGGCCAAAGCAACGGCCAGAGGTACCGCAGGAGAAGTTCCGGGGAAGTTGCGAATGGCAAGGTTGCCTATCCGAGGCCATCGGCATCCCCTCTTTATGCTTAAGTGGGAGATGTAATATACTTTAGCTTCCAGAGTGAGTAGTAAAGTGAGATACTGAGGCCAGTCTTATATCTGGCCTGCGTTCTGTATTGCCTTGCTGCTGTTGTATAGCTTTTTTGTGCTTTTGCTCATCCTTTTCCACACTATATATCATTGTACGCTTGTCCATTATCATCACCATTACCATTACCATTACCATTATCATGGTTGAGTGTGCATGTACAGGTGGTTCCTACTTCATAGTAGCTCTTTATCTATGATTTATTTTTAACTTTATCTATGATTTTTGGGAGTGAGCACGAATTATTGCCAAATAATAAAAGAAAACAGAGGGGAGTATATAATAAGTTTGTGGGCCTGGATTAAGTGATAAGTTTAAGTTGGGCTGGGCTTGACCGAGCCCACTAAGTGACACTTTTACTTGAACAAAAATATCTAACGCGAAGATACACTCGTAGTCGTAGGTGTAGCGCTCCTAGTCTCCTATCCTTCTTTCTCTCTCCCGTTCCCCTCCTCCTCCTCCTCCTCCTCCTCCTCCTCCAATGGCGGCGCTGCAGCACGTGTGCTCAGCTCCACTGGCACGTGCCTTGCGCTCCCGCGCCGCCGCCATCTCCTCACCCGTGGTTCGCTTTCCCCATACCGACTCCCGCGTCCTCCTCGGCTTGTCCGAGCCCGAGCTCCGACAACTCGCAGTCGACCTCGGACAGGTAGTAAGGCTTTTACGTGGACCCTAATTTCTTATCCTTTTTAGTTCACTCATTTTGATTTGAATTGGGAGCAGCAAAGCTATAGAGGGAAGCAGCTCCACGATCTCTTGTACAAGACCAAGGCTAAAGAAATCCAAGAGTTTGCTCATTGTTAGCCCTAATCTCGATTCCGTTCGTTTCTTTTTTGGTCATTTTTCATCGATTTTTTAAATTTATTTCTCGGTGCGATAGTGCCTCAGGCATTTCGTGATGCGCTTCATGGAGACGGGTGGAGTGTGGGGAGATCGCCAGTTCATCGCGCTGTTTCCGCCGCAGATGGCACTATTAAGGTACTTATTCTTATTCCCATGAATATGGATAAGATATGGAGTATATAGAGCACTTATACTCATTCCTCGTGGCATCTTGTTCTTTCTCATTCTATTTAATCTTGCAGATACTATTAAAGTTGGAGGATAATAGATTGATTGAAAGTGTAGGAATACCAGTTGAGGATAGTGAGAAAGGTTCCTTTCGCCTCACCGCTTGCATATCGTCACAGGTATAACAATCAAGACATGGAATACTGTCATGCCTATGATTTCTTGCTTTATTCTCTTCTAGGATTTGATAATTGTTGGTGTAAGCAGGTCGGGTGTCCTTTACGTTGCTCATTTTGCGCTACGGGAAAGGGAGGGTTCTCGAGAAACCTCCACCCACATGAGATTGTTGAGCAGGTTCTCCTAAGCCTTCTTCTTTTTGGCTACAAGAAGATATGTTTAGAGTAGTACTTATCTTGTTTTAGTTACTAAGATTAGCATGTGGTGGATTTTAGGTACTGGCTATAGAGGAACTCTTCAAGCACAGGGTGACAAATGTTGTGTTCATGGGGATGGGCGAGCCCATGTTGAACCTGAAGTCAGTGTTGGAAGCACACAGATGCTTGAATAAGGTCAAATATTGTTTCCTCCCCAAGTTTAAATCTTTTCTTTTGTTTGTTATCATCCTTTCTTGGTTGTTCTTTCAAGATTTTGAAACCCTTGAAAGGCTTGCTTGGTGATGTTACTGTGTCATTCTTTCTGTGTTGCATAAGTTCTGGTCATGGTTGAACTGACATGTATTTCACCTCAAGGATGTGCAAATCGGGCAAAGGATGATGACAATATCCACAGTAGGTGTTCCGAACACAATAAAAATGCTAGCATCGCATAAACTTCAGTCGACCCTGGCTGTCAGGTATGTAACCCTCTTGGATGTCCATCCTGAATATTTAGGATCTCTAGTATGTGCAAAAAGAGTCATTTACATTGGTTGTGCCTGCAACATCATTAAGCAAGGAATTGCAACAAGTGCTTTGTCACTCAACCTAGCTCATGGAACATGCATATCTAACCTAGTTCTAATAACTGTTTAGCTTGTATCCTTCTTGGGTTGTGTTCTATTCTGTGTCTCTTACTGATTCATATCATACATGTACCTCAGCTTGCATGCTCCTAATCAGAAACTTCGAGAAACAATTGTTCCCAGTGCAAAGTCTTATCCCTTGGGTGCACTTATGGATGATTGCAAGGACTATTTTCTCCAGACCGGACGCAGGGTGACCTTTGAGTATACACTTTTAGGTATTTGGCCCTCGTTATGATTTCATTCTTTATGTTCTGGAACAAAGGTTGAATAATGATTGTTCTAAACACTTTCCATATTTGATATGAGGCAGCTGGGATCAATGATAAAGCAGAGCATGCAATAGAACTTGCCGAAATGCTCCGTGCTTGTGGTCGTGGTTATCATGTCAACCTAATACCTTTTAACCCAATAGAAGGTTCTGAATACAGGAGGCCCTACAAGAAAGTGGTATATATTAATTCAATATTAAGTGTCCTGTATGAATGCATGTAAACTGTATATACAAATTATTTTGATTAGCTTTTTGAATTTGGCAGGTGCTAGCTTTTGTGGCAGCTTTGGAATCTCGAAAGATAACAGTTAGTGTTCGCCAGACTCGTGGACTTGATGCTAACGCAGCCTGTGGGCAGCTGAGGAATGAGTTCCAGAAAAGTCCATTGCTTGAGCCATCAGCAGCAGAGCCTCAACAACTCTTGGCAGCTTGACAACCAATGGCCTATGGGCTATGGCATGATATCTATCATCAAACCTCAGTTAATAATATAGACAGATTACCCTTCTTAAGTTCTTATGAACAGAGGGAAGACTGTCACACCTGCTGCACGTGCTTTTGTTCTGCAACAAATGCTCTCGATCCAAGCAACTTTAGTGAGGCCTTGCTGAATTATGCGAGATGCTTGTCTTTGGAAGAATGACTTCTGACCATTCCTTGGATGGTCAATCAGACCTTTTTTGCTCATGCAACTGCCAGTCAATAGCTTCATGGAAGCCCCCTTAATTTGTAATTATGCTTGTACTAGAGTACTCTTAATGTGTATCGACTATGCCATAACTGTAGCTCAGCAAACTTGATGTATTTTTTTTTTAACAACAAAGAAATATTGTCACTAAAATTTTTCCCTCCCCTTATTTTACTCCTAGAAATTGTATATCTCAAAACAGGCATGTTTTCTTGCATTTCTCAGTTTTCATATTGTTACTGTTACAGGCCGCCGGTGATATCGCCATAAATTAGAAGCAAGGGAGAAAAAAAGCTTGTCTAAATTGGAAGATTAAATAAATAACCTCAGTTTCGATGACATTTTCAAATCATCATCATGAGAAAGAAAGATAGACCGAAGGCTTTAATGCTCCAGTGTTCCAACTCCCTCTTCAACCGCTTCAGCTATTAAACCACTCATGCATTGCACGTTGTAAGGTTTTACACCAACACCGACCTAGTTGGGTTACATGGGAAGAACAAGGTGTAGCAAACTTTTTCTATAGCCAAAGCTGTGGACAAGTAGCCTACTTTTCTTCTCCACTCCTACAATATTGTTTTGCTCATCAACAAAGCCTTCGTTTCAGCACCTAAGAATCTTAAATGAACTCACCTCTAGCTTTTGATGGCACCTCTACCCATTACTGTTCTCAGAACTTGAATTTAAATCTCATCACTTTAACTTACTGTGATGAAGCTCATGTACTTCCTGATGGAGCGAGACGATGTGCATCAGAGAAGACTGGAGCTAGAGGAAGAGGTAGAATACTGAACTCATACTGTGCCCTCAGAGTGGAGAGAGAAGTGAATGAATTCTTTATATGGTATGATGAAATTATAGGTGGCCGAGTTACAAATTGTACTTGCGAAGGAGCAGAAGTTGAACCAGATTTGGAAGTTGGCATTGCAGGGGCCATTTGTCTGGCATTCATGTCTCTCTTCACTAGTTCCTCTGCAGGTATGTGTCCAGCTCAAGTGAGTTCTACAACTTTTGTGTTCATCTCTGCTGAAAATATAAGCACTTTAACGATGTCATGCAATATTCTTGCACTTATTTTGCCTGAATTTCTCGAACACAAGCAGAATACCAACATAGAGACTTTGCAAAGATAGTCTTGTTTATTGCAGAAGTGCAGACAAAATCTTATACTGGGTGGCATAATCACATTAGTCCGTAATATAAATTGGTGCAGGTTCAGGCGCTTCTCGAAGAATTAGCAATGGTAGAAGAAGAGATTATTTGCCTCGAGAGAAAACTGGAAGATTTGAAACTATGCCTATATCAAGAGAGGAAACAGAACAAAGAATGGAACTTTCAGCAACAGCAACAACATCAATGGTGGCAACGACAGCAGAGAAACTTTTTATGTGGGTTAGGCGGGCGAAAAGAGGTTGGAGATGGTGAACAACTGCCAGAGTTACCAAATACAGGAGGAGGTGAAACGATCAAGGAAGAAAGAAAAGCTTATCTGGGATTAGTCTCAAATAAAACTATCCCCTACACAAGGATAAATGGTAAAAATTCTTCTTACATGCCTTCTGAGGAGAGGAATTAAACTATTTCTTTCCAATTGACCATGATGAAAGCCTTAAAATTGCATGAACAGATGAGGAAGCTGATAAACTCGAAAGACGCAATGAATCAGACTGCAGCTTCAGCCTTGTAGACAAAGAAATCAGTACCGACTCGCCAAACAAGCTCTCGGAGGAACTGATCAGAATTCTGATCAGCATCTTCCACAAACTGAGGCAGGTATCAGGTCAGCTTGATTCTGAACAATCGTTCCAAAGATTAATATCTCTTGCATAAGATCAAAGAACATAATGCATGAATTGGATATTTATTATGGTGCGTTGCCAGATACGAATGGAACAGCAAAATTCATCCACTTCACACGAGGTTCATTTGATCTAACTCGCATCTCCTTGTGTCTTCCAGCTATTGGAAGGTTGAGGTAAGTTCCTACTAACTGTAGAAATCCCATTGCCGAAACAGGAAAACTAATTTAATAGTCAATAGGACATTTCTGTTCATACAAGATATGGATGATATTCTGCTGAATCTGCTTGACAGTATTCTTGCATATTTTCTTCCAGCCTTTTTTAAGTGTATTCAGTGATGATCAAGAACATGCATAATTTTGTACCGAATGTGAATAATCATTTGTTAACCTAGATATTGTTATGATACTAATTCCACTTCGTTTTATTTTTTTCAGAGCCCTGATGCATAAGCTTTGTACCATCAAGCTAAGCCTTCTGACGTACAAGCAGAAGGTGGCATTTTGGATCAACATATACAATGCCTGCATAATGCATGTATAGTAAGATATACTTATGAACATTATGCACAAAGACTATATTTTAATTATATTGCTTATGAGAAACAAATTATGAACTCAGGCATTTCTACAGCATGGTTTACCATCGTCTCCAGATAAAATGCTTGCACTGCTGAACAAGGTACATGTTTTTGTAGCATCACCCAGTTGTTTAACTCAACATGGATGTGAGCAATCATAAAACATACGCCTCACATTGTTTCTTAAAACATTTGCAAATCTAAGGAAAACTATGCAAAGAAAGCAGGATAGCATCACTTTCTCCCGTCATTCATCTATGCAGTTTAGATCACATAAAGGAATATTATGTGGTTTACATCTAAACTGCATTATGTATCATTCTATCTCTCATGTGTATTGGAATCATGCTTGATATGCATAGCAACTATTAAGGCTATGTGCTTTGTTGATTTCCAGAAGTATGTTAACTTATAAATACTAAGTTGTTCATGTCACTTAGGCTGCTGCTAACATTGGAGGAATCGTATTAAATGCACTCGCAATCGAACATTTCATTCTCAGGAGTTCCTCCGACACAAAACATGTGAGTGAGCTACATATCCATCAAATTTGTGCTTATTTCTGCGCAGTATAATATTCTAATCCACTTTCTTTCTCAGCAACCCTCATTACTGACAAGTTTTAATCTCTAATGAACTAAGGGAATCATGGACGAAAGAGAAGGCCTTCTTCGACATGCTTATGGTCTGGGATACCCTGAACCTAATGTTACATTCGCACTTTGCAGAGGCAGCCGGTCATCGCCAGCGGTATGTGGATTGCTATCACTTCTTCCTACTAGCAGTCTCATAAATAAATCATTCACAATTCTCCTAATCTGGATTTTTCTGATGTTGGAAACTATTTTTTTTTAATCATAGACTTGATTACCACGTATCTGACAGTTGATAAACTATTAATCAAATGCAGCTGAGAGTCTACACTGCAGAAGATGTGGTTGATGAGCTAGAGAAAGCAAAAGTGGAATACCTTGAAGCTTCAGTGAGAATAACTGGCAAGAAAAAGATCATCATACCAAAACTTCTGCACTGGCATATGCGCGATTTTGCCGACGATACGGAGTCACTCCTGGAGTGGATTTACAGCCAACTGCCAAGGTCTGGATCATTGAAGAGAGTGATAAAGGAATTATTGAGCGGGGGGAGCAGCAAGGTACCACTGTCAAAGATGGTGGAATTTGAGAATTATGATGCCGAGTTCCATTACTTGCTGCCTCTTGAACTGTAACTGTTTAAGAAACTAAAACAAGTTTGCTATAAACTAGTATGATACCGTGAACATTGTTCAGCAGCAATTGTTTTATATATATATATATATATTGTCAAAAGATTTTTTACAAATGACCGCCTATATTTTAGTTTTATTAAAAAGACATTCTCTCTTTCTTTTTGGTATGAACTGCCTGATTATATAATAAAACTAAAAAAGGAGGACTTTTCTGCAATATGCAGTATCATAGTCCTCTCGCGATCCAAGGGTTATTTTAGACCTTTCGCCACACAAATGAGATGTATAAAACGTATAACGTTGGGAATTGGGGTCATATTAGGGTTTCGGCAGTCGTATCCTCGTCTTCTTCTTCTTCTTCTTCTTCTTCTTTTTCTTTTGGTGGGCATTTGTTGTTTGTCTTTTAGGAATTAATGGAGGGGCTGTGATTAGAAAGAGAGAGGCTTGAGTGTGTATTTGGAAACCCTAGCAATGGAAGCGAAGGTGCCGCTCATCTTCAATTTGGGGCTTGGCGTCTTCTCCTCTCTTTTGCTGGGTTTCCACCACGATGACGGCTTTCTTCACCAAATACACTTGATATGAGCCCCGCCCCATCCTTCTTTTGTCTTATTTTCACTTTTGAATCCTCTTTATTATTTTAATTATTCTTCTAATTAACTCAATTCTTCTTCGTTATGTTTGGAGTATGATCTTAAAAAACCTACGCTATTTTTATTTTTATTTTTATTTTTTACGATTTACAAATTAAAAATTATATATACTACATCGCCCATCGGCGAAGATTTTATCTCCAACAAAGCATTGCTAGAAATCCCCGAGAATGCCGTCGACCTTTCTTTTTCTCGTATATAGGAGGGCAAATGACCGTAATAGCCTTTAGGGACACGGTGGGCCTGAAGGCCCAATTTATGTTTCTCTTTAGTCCTTGCAAAACCTAGAGGTGTTAACGAGCCGAACACGAGTCAAGCTTAATAAAAGCCCGAGTCAAAATTAAATTTATTAAACTCAAACAAGGGTGAAGTTAAAATAAAAATAATTGAGTCAACTCGTGTTCGGCTCATTTGATTTGGCTACGAGTAAAGATCTAAATGGATATTAATTTCAACTATTATATTTAACTTGGCTCATTTATTAAACGGAGCAGTCAATTTTTAAATAAAATTTGGAGTCCAAACATAACGAATTGGCAGCCTTGGATTAACAATTTGCAATTTTTATGTGCATAATTTTCTAATGATGCAATCTAATTTCTAAAATGTGTAACTATGGAGATCATTGTTTGGCTTGACAAAGTATGTGCACATATACCGTAGTCCATTGAATCAAAACATGTCTGAAAAGACTAATAATGATTCCATGGGACTGGGCATGGGCAATCTGCTTTGTAATAAAGCTCTTCATCAGTCATCACTGTTCACCAGCATGTCTTATCCTGCTGCCAGTTACTGCTTCCTCTCATTATTATGAACTGGGTTCTCCCAGCTGGATCTCATTGTCCCAGAGCCCGGACTTATAGCAAGATACATAGACTCGGGGTGAAGGGAGGGACATGAAGGGACCTCATCTATTGGTCCCATCCCAGAATCCACACACTGGACCATTGTCCTTCAAACTTAAATGCCAAGCATGAAGCATATATGAATGTGAAGTTGTGCAAGATATAAATGATTACCGAATCTTATTACCTCACAACATAAGTTACAGGTTTCGAATAGGCTTTTAAAAAGACAAGTAGGGTGATTCCAGTGGTGACATGGAGGTGAGTTAAGGGGGGTTGGTAGGCCGTCATAGAATGAGGAAGGGGATTGAGATTCACATGGGATTGGGATAGGTTTTGGCCCTTTGGCTTTGGGTTAAGGTTGGTTGTTTGCCTTTCCTCCTCCTTTCTTTCACAATGGACCTAGCTCTAGTAGATTTTGTACTAGTCTAGTTGTTAGTTGCATGAAAGGGTAGTGACACTGGAAGCCATGTGATCCTGGAACCTCTTTAGCAGGCAAAATGTATCATCAAAAGCAGAGCCGTATCACTTTGTTACAGAGGCAATTCTTCATACATCTTCTGGTCGTAGAGAATTTAAAGACAAATAGATCTTAAATAAATATATATATATATATATATATATATATATAATTTTCTTTCACAGCACAAACTAGTACAATAACATTAGATTTAGATATATTTAAGCAGCTGCGGGCTGCACAGCTCTCCCATTCTGGACTTGGCAGCCACTTCAACTGCCTGCTACAAACTCTCTTGATGATTCCATCCCATCCCCACTACCAAACGAAGCAGCACAACCTAAACCAGTCAATTACACTAACAAATGAAAGAGGGAAATTTAACAGTAGTAAGCATGGTGGGTGATTTTGTTTGAGGAAAAAAACCCAATTACCCACCAGTGCTAATATATATTATGATAATTGCTAGATAATTAAGTGGAGACCGATTAGACCCTAAAATTCTTCCCGGCGAACGTCTGGCCGAACTGCCAATTGGCAGGTGCAATGTTCCAGGAGGTAGAGGTGCGGTGATCACTGCTGGTGACGCGGAAGGAGAGAGGCTGACCAACGAGGACGGCATTGGATTGCCAGTTTTGGCCCCAGTTACGTGACATCGGCATCCAACCGGTGTGAGAACCCTTGATGCTCACGCGGACTACGTCGCCGGCGCCCGCCACGTTCGTGATCAGAACTAGGTTGAAGTACTTGAAGCCATTTACCGTGAATCGTATGCCTCCAGATTTGCGGCAAGGCACCCTAATTAATTAACAAGAAATTTTTTTAATAAATAGTTAATTAATACAACTTCTTCTTTTTTTGGGAGGATGACATGACATATGAGGGGGTAGACCCGGGTTGGTGTATGGGATCACGTGCCATTGTCACCGTCGCAGTCTCCAAAGATCGACGCGGTTTTATGACGTGTGATGGTATAAAGTCCATTCTACCCTTCCTTCTTATTTTCCCCTCTCCTACTAATTACTAATTAACTAGTTAAATTTGGAGTAATTAACTAATTTCAGAGAGTCACCTGCGGTAAGAGACGGGGACGATGCCCGCGCGGTACTCGGCGATCTTAAGGAACATGGGCATGGCGAGATCGAAATGCGGCCGCGGAGGATTACACCACCCGCCGTTATCCGACGGCAGAGCATAGTTCGGGGGGCAGAAATTAGTGGCTGTGATTAAGATGGACGGATTTCCTCCATGACACCATTTGGGATCCCCGACGCACTTGAGCTCAAAGCACGCGCCGCAACTCAGCCCATCGTTGAACAAGGCGGTGCTCAGCGCCGCCGTCTCCACGCCGTAACCTTGGCTGTATAAGTTGCCATACCCGCACGCACCGCCTAGTTAAGTACGTAGTACAAGAGCGTCATTACTTAGTGGGTTTAATTATGACTAATTAACATGAGCAGAGAGTTAGAGAGTTAGAGAGATAGAGAGAGAGAGAGAGTTGAGGAGTACCCATAGTGCCGGAGGCGTCGCTGCCACCGTAGAAGGTGGCGTGGGCTGATTGCCATGGGCCGGCTGAGAAGACGCCGGGGATGCGGGCGGAGGAGAGCGAGGAGAAGGAGAGGAAGAGGAAGAGGAAGAGGAGGGTGGAGAATGCCATTGCCATGATGTGGAGATGATGGTAGTAGAGAAGGGGTTTGGTGGTACTTTTATGGTGTGAGAAGGGAGTGACTGTGTTGATGTCTTTTTGTTTTTTCTTTAAAAAAAATTATCCAAAAACTCACTACATTCTATCTTTTTATTATTATTACTTACTGACCATGTACTTATTTGTTATATATATACATACGTTAAATCAACTACTTATACAAAATGACCATAGTACCATTAAGTAAGTCTTTTTGATAGTAAAGTAAAAAAGGAAATTAAGGTAATTAATAAGACGTAAAGAGTCGAGCTTCCCTTCCACCCTCGGTCACAACTCACTGCCCTTGCCCTTATGAGCTAAGCTAGATCACCACCACCTCCCTTGTCGGATATTTATTAATTGGATCGGGTTGCCTTCCGATCACTCAAACAAACTCCATGTGCTCCCACTTATTACCCACCCCCCCTCTCTCTCTCTCTCTCAAAATTTCCTTTTGAGTTAAATTATTAAATTAACCCCTGTAATTATGCATAAAATTAAACTATTTCCTAACTTTTATTTGTATTATATTTCTTCTAGTGTTAGTGTTGACTAATATGAAACTGTTATATTTTTTATCAAAAAATACTAGAAATTTTTACCGCTAGGATGGACATTAAAATGTTAAAATTATCTATTCAAAATTTACAACAAAGTACATATTCTCTCTCTTCTATTATCTCGTAGCAAAGATTACAAAATCTTAAATTTTAGTTATAATCTCTTTGTCACTATTCACTCCTTCCAAATGCATGATCACAGTCATCTTAGAACCCTAGGAATTGTGACTTAATTAAGCATAACCATAGAATTACGCATGATTATTAATTTACCAAAAGTCAAGGAGATTAATTAGCAAGACAGGTAATTAACAGTTGTTAATTAACTTTGGTGGTTGGATACTTAATTACGTCAAAATTAATTAATGGAACTTATTATATAGAGCTAAAACATGCATAACTAGTAGCTTAACATTATTGATCAAATTGTCTACATGTACATGTTGAGATAGCTAGTTCACATAGCCAACTATTAAGTGGAACATGCTAGCCCAATTATTAACCCCATGTTGGCCTGCAACCTCTTATCATTCTTCCTAGGTCACGGATTCTCTATAGCCTGGATTGTAGGAGTTTCCTAAAAGATGTATACTGGGCTCCTTAAAAATGCCAATGTCTACAACTAACTACCGTGTTAGACGAATTTCTTCTCCTTTTAGCTTCCTTTTGTGTTCTTATGAGAGAAGATTCTCTTGCCATTGTTTATAGTATCCAGTAAAGCCTAATTCTCTGGATCATGTGCTGAGATACATTCAGGAATCATATCTCCTCTCCTCTCCTCTTTCATCTTCTTCCTTTCTTTGATAACAAGTTAGGAACTGCATGCAGGAGCTTCAAAATTTCTTTCTTAAAAAAAAAAAAAAAAAAAAAAAAAAAAACTCATTTTTAGCTTTTGTTGGTTTCCAAAGGCTTATTAGTTGCTTATAATTAACTAAACTAAAACAAAGTTTGAGTGGTTTGGTTTCACGTGGATTGCCTTGTCTCGTATTGGTGATTGGATGAAGCATTGTCACTGGCTTTCTTTGGCACGAGCCATGTCTCAAGACTTTAATGCAATGGGGGAATGCCATTTGTAGGGTCTTTATCTGTTTGTCTCTTAATCATTTCTTTTCTCTTGGCATCCATGTGTCCCGAATTCCGATGCTATTCTTTTTTTTATTACCTCTTTTTATTTATTTATTTTTCTTTTTTCCGAGTAGAAAATAGGATCTCATTTGGGCAAATATGTAACACTGTAAATTATTAGAGAAGAATGATGATCATGCATGACATTTGTTGAGCTGCTATAACTTATAAACGGAGAGCAAGCAAAAATGATAGCATAAGCAGCAGCAGATGTGAGAGATTGAGAGACATCATCATTAAGATCTCATGGAAAATTTGCAAGCAATATGTATGTATGTATGTATGTATACATGTTGGAGCTACTACTTATACAAGCTACACAAAGAAATGCCCAGATTTGCTTACAAGACCTTGCAAAAGAATTCTCGGCTAACTAAGCTAATATATGCACACTTAATGAATAGAATACATATTATCCCCTATCAATTCCAAAGTTATCATGCATGCATAGCGATCAGTCAGCATTTGGGTTCTCCCACTCTATTAGAGCATCGAATTCAACTGAGATATGTTTGCGAGCTCTGCAAGGACAAGTGCATCATTAGAAATAGAATGGGCAAGTATGTTTGAATGCCGTAAATTTATTGTTGTGGGATTCTAAGTGATACTGATGAATGGTTTTGGGGTGATCTCCATGAGACATCTTGAATTGGTAAAGTTACGACGAGATCAGGAAAGTTATAACCAATGATGCCAATCAAAGAGTTGGGATAACACTGGAAATTCTTTCACCAACTAATCCTGCAAAATACTTACCAGGCAAGACACAATATTCGGTACATTTGTATAGTCCTAGTTGAAAAGCATCACGAAGCCAACAACAAACCTGCAAAATCAAATATTGAATTCGGGTTAATGAGATTACTGTTTATGTAAGGAAATGGATGATGAAACAGGATTCAAGGCTAGTGTTGCTTTTAGCTCACCCAGGAATTAGTAAGACGGCAGCAATTACTGACAGTACATATTGATACATAAGCTTGTGTTTGACTGGACCAGTGTGACATCCCAGGGCAGCACCATTTCCATACTGCGGGCGTATCAGAATCACTAATCCAAGAAGAAACCCTGAAATAAATCCTCCAGCATGAGCAAAGTTGTCCACATGTGGGGATAACCCAGATACTACGTTGATCGCAATAATGAAGAGAAGGATCAATAATACTGCAAACTGACATTCAAAGGAAAACACGAGATAATAAGTGGTCACAAAGGCAAGTAAAGATGATTCCATGACTCCCTTAAATGTCACAAAATTCAGCGTACCTTGTTTGCATAAATTCTCCAATTTGTTATGAGCTCTGAAAGCGCGGATCCTAGGAATCCCATAATAGCACCAGAAGCACCAACAGAAACAGCGTGCGAGAAAAGAGCAGACAGCAAACTCCCACCAAGCCCCGAGATGACATATAATATGCCAATTCTCACTGCATAAGAAACAAAACCCCAAGTTTTAGGCTCTCAAAAATATATCTCTGGTCAGCAATTCGTGGCCCTGATGGAACAGCACAAAAATAACTCAGGAGTATTTGAAACTCCAAACAAAACATGCAATTGTACTCAGAAACTTACCTCCTAATGTCTCATAGAGTTGATAATCAAATTAACATCTTCACATAGTAAACCATGATAATGACTTGGAAATAAAAGGGGACTATTTAAGAACATAAGTCTACTTGATTAGAAGTACAAAACACCAAGTTAGAGAGCGAAAAAATAGAAGCTCATAGAACAGACAGTATATATTGAGTGCATTGTTGATTTCTTTCTTTGGATTCACGGGGAGCTCTGCAAACTGAGAAGTAAGAGTTTCTTAACTCAAGACATTTATGGATACTCTATCTACCCAAATTACTGCAGCAAAATTTTCATTTCTGACCGAAGGACTTGAAATAACTGCATAATTGATTGCAAAAGATCATCTGACATATAAGAAAAATTTATGAAAGAACAACAAAATAAATCTGACTTGATCTAATTCCATCATAAGATAATGCATGCATTTCTCAATCTTAGAGAAGTATATATTATGCATATATATAGCGATGAAATTTCCTCGTGCATGATGCAACTACCGAGTAAACTTAAAGAACAGAATGATATGATGGAAGAAAAGGCATATGGAGCAACAAAAGATGAGGTCAATTAACTCCTTACCATATCCAAATTCTAGCTCAAGTCTGATTCCAAATAACAAAAGGCTTAGCATATTGTAAAATATATGAACGATCCCTGAATGCAACCAAATACATGTGATGAGGCGCCAGGGTTGGTGATTATGAACAATTCTATTCTCGTCAAGAGCTCCCATCTTCAGTAACCTGGTAGATTAAGAAGTGTTACTTTGGACTTGTATCATCTGTACTTATCAATTATCATCAAACTGCAGAAACAAAGGTAAAGCTCCTTGACTGAAAAGATATCAAAGAATCTATCGGAGTATAACTCTAACGATCAGGTAAGTGAAATCTTTTCTTTTCTTACAAGTTAGGCCATTAAAATTCTACCTATACTTCAAAACTTTGAAAGTTCTCTCTGTGCTTCAGTTTTTAGATTCTACAACAGAGCTAAGATCGATTTTGGATAGCAATAATCATATCAAATATCCATAAAAATGATCGACTATACTTATGGGCACAAAAGCAAAATCAAATGAAACAACCCTAGAATCCACTCAACTATTTTTGCCTTCCACCAATTCTAATTCAGACAGTATTCGAAATTACTTATTTATTTATTTTTACATATTCTACTTATCTAAAATCAACACACTTATAAGGATGAAAAAAGATAGGATCTTTACGTGTCCTCCGAGGGCCCGTAGAGGGGATTATCCTCGCGGGGTTGGAACGAGAACCTCCCGAGAAATGCGGGAAAGCACGACGGCGGCGGCTGGGTGTTGTGAGGGCAGTCGTTGACGTACATGGTGACGACGAACACGACAACGTTGGCGACCAAAATCGCCGGCACGAGCCACGGGAACCACTGCCGGGAGCCCGTGGGGGTTATCTCGAGTTGTGGGATAACATGATCCTCAGGCCGCTGCGTTTCCTCCTCCATCTCTCCTCAAACGAACCAAGATCCAGTGGATAACAGCAAAAAAGCCCGGAATTGATCAGAAATTGGAGAAAAGAAGGAGGAGGAAGGAAAGAAGACAAATTTATGGCGTCGGAAGCGGCGCACATCGCGGGACGCATCGCGCGCGACGCCATGCTTGAAGGATTCCGGGAAGGTTGGAAGCGGGTGAGATGCGGCGAGTCTACGGCCGAATCACTATTTTGGGACGACACTTTTATCTCGGTTATTAAAATTATAAATTAGAGATAAAAACATATATGAAATATAAAACAATTAGCAAAATAGCAAATATACGATAACAAATATTATAGTATTTAGATGAATAAAATACAATTTAAATCATTTATTAATTAAGTTGTTTATTTGAGAAATATTAATTATACACAAATAAATTATAACAATGTAGGCAGCGCCTACATACTAAGATCAGATAGTACAATATTTTAACTATAAGATAATAAATTAATAATATCGTTGTGCGTAAATTTTATATAAAATATATTATAAGAAGAAAAGTTTGGAGAAAAGACCCGATATGTGTGTGCTCTTTGTGAGAATACATAAGGATTTATGTACGGACAGTAAAAAAAAGTGAATAGAGGAATATGTGATCATTAAAACTATTTTAAAAATTAATTTTAGAAATAGGTGAGTAGTCGTCTGGTGGCGGCGTGGCGCAGTGCCGTCGATAGTGTTTTGAGCCCACCTATTTCTCTAGCTAGTTTCAGAAACAAACTTATTTCGAAAATAAAAAGGCCCAAGAAAGCCCATGGACTGGGCCTAATATTTATACTGGTAATTGAAAGCCCAAGAAAAAGCCTAAGAGATATTATAGTCAGCTAAAATACTTTCGGTCTCCTCTACTAGTGGCAGAGTCGTGAAAGCAAGAAGTGAGAGAGAGAGAGAGAGAGAGTGAGGAGGAGAAAAATATAAAACCACCGGATCGACCTCCATCTTGTGGTGGAAGTTAAACCACTCGCTCCCTCCACACGCCTCATGCCCTCTTCCTCCGCCTCTTCTTCTTCCCCCGCCGCTGCTGGAGCCACCCCCGCCGCCGCCATCCATGTACGGCAGCATCCACGTCTCTTCTCAGCCAGATTCCGGCTAGACCCCCGAGCTCGTGGCGGCGGCGACCGCAGAGCCGCCGCGATGCCGGGGCTCGCACTGGCGGCGGAGGGTCCTTCCTGCCTCTTCGTGGGTCCAATCGAAACCGCCAGTAAGGAGAGGCTCGAAGCCCTATATCGCCAGGTAAAATTTCTAAAAAACCACCCTTTGTTATTTACTTCAGTGTACCAATTTGGAGTTTTTGGATTCTTATCCAAAGATGGAGTCCCTCTCTTGGCCAATCTTTCTCTAGCCAGGTTTGTTTAGTAGAATAATCTCCTCAAATCGCAAATATGCATTTTATTTTCCAGATATTATTCCCATCTTTATCTACCATATTCTTTTCGTTTGTGACGTCGTTTTGCATGAATGCTTTCCGCAAGATCTCTTCAATTTTTGTTCATCTAATCGGTTAATAATTGTTAAAAGCTTGAATTTCACTGCAGCGTTTGTTTTCCTTCTCTTCTTTTTCATTTAAAGTGCATGTGCGACTTAGCGCTGTTTTAGATTTATAGGTAGATAACAAGATATGTCAGACTTAATGTCGTCTGCAGTTCAAGTCGCCAAAGTTTACTTCTGGAAGCTTTTCCTAATCTAGTGTTGCTGTATAAGTTTATACCTTTTGACTTTAAAGTCGTGTCTTTGTTCTGTCCTTTGTACTGCCTGAATAGTTCTTTAGTGGACAACCAAGAGAGCCAAAACTGATGCAACTAATTGTTCTTGATGTTCTAGGCCCGGGATTCCTATTACAGTGGTCAACCTTTGATTGTTGATGACATGTTTGATAGAGTTGAGGTAGTAAAGTTAAGCAATTTCCATTTGTTAGTTTATAGTTTTCCTTTATAACGGCCACAGCTTATATCAAGTTGTTGATGCTAGTTGAAGCTACGGTTGTACGGATCAAAATCTGTTGTAAAATATCCTCGCTGCAGCCTCAGAAAACAATCCACATATGCTGATGCTGAGGTAATCTGTTCAGTTTTCTTTTCTTTCTTTTTTTCTTCTGAAAATGCGTATTCTAATAGATATTGTTGTTAGGTTACTTCTTCTTCCTTTCCAGACAATGTTGTTTACTAGTTTGAAGTTTTGATATGACTTTGGTATAGGGCAGGAAGACCCATCACAGGTTTTAGCTTTAGGAAGTGTTTGGATGTTGCTACTTGTGTTGGGGACCTCTGTCTGTCTTGTGCCTACTATATATGCCATCAGTTTGGCATTCAATGGAATCTTTGGCTCCAGAAATGTCTTAAATGGTGGAAAATCTCCATTTGAAGAACTTAAGATGGTAAATGATATGCTCTTCATGGGACTGGGCTATTTGATTGGTTATCCTATTGCATCTGCTTCTGGTAAGATTTCTCCTCCTTGGTAATTGACCAATGATTTCTTCCTTCGCCATGCATATTTAGATAAGTTACCATAGTTTATATTGTGTGCATAAACATATGTACCTGCTATGCATAGTATCTGCTTTGAGGGTGGATGTGTTGAATCATCTCTGTGCAATTACTGGAATCTTATTACTCTTCATTGTATGTCATACTTCCTACTACAAGATGTAATTCTTTTATATTATTACTTATAATAATTTCATGTCTATGATTCTAGGTGGTGGAGGCAAAATGCAAAATAGAAATTATTTAATTTACTCAGCATGAGATGCATTCATGTCTGCAGTTTTGGAGTGTCATAAGAACTGGAGAAACTATAGTTTCTACTGTTTATGTGTATGTGAATGTGTATATTTGTTGCTTCGTTTTAGCTGTGAACACCCAGGCTTGTATATTACAGACAGATTACAAAATTGCAACCGCCCACATTTTCTTCGTATGAATTTGGAAGTCTTTATTCTTGCAGAAAAGTGGTGTTCCATTCTGCTTATTTGCATCTATCGCATGGGTTTCCCTTCGTAGTCTTTTTTGCTAACTACCGTAGTGGATCACAGTACGGGCACTGGAAGGATTATGGAGGAATGATTTGGTTGCATTAAAAGGTTCTTGTCCAAATTGTGGTGAGGAGGTTTGTGTTATTACTGGCTAATCCTTCTGGTTACTATTTTATGCAGGCTACTATGCCAATGAAATAAATAAAATTATTCTCTTTCAGGTATTTGCATTTGTGAAGAGCGGCAAATCCAGCCAACCGCCCCATAGAGCAGAATGTCATGTATGTGAGTGTACCTTGGAGTATCGCACTAAAGTAGAGGTATTTTATTTGCATCTTTGTTTTGAATGAATGATCGCTTTGTCAAAATAATGTTACAATTATGGCACCAATATCTCTGCTTGTTCTCACTTTCATATTCCTGATGCACATGTCCGAAAGTGACATTAGGCACAATGAGAATCTACCATGTATAAGTTAACACCCAAGTATGATATTTTTCGATAATGTGAGGTAGCTCCATCCTTTTGACATTCTCCTCGGCATTTATTTGCAGCAATCCTTGACAAGGCCTGGCAGGAATTGGGTCTACGGTCGCGTTTATCTGGTTCCAGGGTCCTATCCTCAGAGTCGGAGACGGATGTAGATTCTATTATCACTTTCTACCACAATTTTCTACACTGTACAGTGCTTCTTCTTTTTCGTGTGGATATAATAAATTGCATAAAGGAGCGGCTCAAAGAATACCTCCTAGATTTTATTTATTTTATGCCCATCTTTGGTGCTTTCTGAGATGACTCAACTGCCATCTAAATTTCCTAGCAAACCAACTCCTTGATGACTTCTCTGCTTGCCCATGGCAGAACATTGCGGTTTTCATATCTTATTAATGTTTTGCAGTGACAATTTTTGCATTTGGGATTTAAAAAAAAAGAAGAAGAATGATTGCAATCTACTAAATATACGAAAAATATCTTAGATTTTGTTGGCATCTACTTGCAAATTGATAGTAAGCTAAACTTGTCAACTTTGATGTTACATTATCACAAAGGTTGCGAGATTGGAAATCCTCATGGGAATAGATTTCCATTATATTAGTTACAAGCAACAAGTACTGTGATTATGATGTGACCATTTACTAACCTCTAGTAACTAGTCGTGGCGAATAAGTTCTAATGCGTACGTCACAGCAAATTAATTAGTAGCATCCGAATCCGAATCCGAATTCCGACCCGACCCGACCCGACCCGACTATGCCCATGGTGGTTCTCTCCCCTCAAAATTTGAATAGCAAGGCGGTGGAAAGGGTGCGAAACCAAAAAAATCCCCCTTCCGAACTGAGCGAGCGGAGAAGAAAGAAGACGGCGATGCAGGTGGTGGTTGAAGAAGGAATGATCCGGCGAAGGATGTCGGAGCTCCGCCTCGCCTGCGAGCGCGAGATCCGAAACCGACGGGAAAAGGATACCCTCGCCCTCGCCTCCTTCCGGCGCTCTCTCCACTCCATCCGCTCCTTGGCCCAAGAAACCCTAGCCAACCGAGGTTGGTGTTGTTTCTGTTCCTTTCCGGTTTGTGCTTAACATTTGCGAGTTGGAAATCTCGATCGCTCGCTCTTCTCCTTTAAGGATCGCGATTAGTCTCATCGTTTTTTTGAGGGTTTATTTTTTATTGTTTGCTTTTATCTCATCATACGTGACTTATTTTGTCGTCATTTCGTTTGTTTCCTTGTCTTCTTGAGCCTTTTTTTTGTGGTTTCCAGTTGTCTGCGGTCTGCCATCTCGACTAGAACTAGTGAGTTAGGGTTTTAGTTATAGCAAGATTATATTGTTGTGTCTTCTCATATCCTGGCCATTCTAGTCGGTAAGAACATTCTTTCCTCTTTTCAAGAAATCTGAAAACTTAATTAATATTTAGTATTTGGGGAGGGAACGAATTTGTGGAATGTAAATAGAGGGTTTGCTGCAGCATCTCGGGAATTTAATTGTACAATTTATTCTGTTTTCACATGATATGGATAGTTTTTTCCTTCATTGCATTTGTTTTTTTATTGTTTAAACACATTTGCTTGCAGAAAAACTTGGTCGGCTGAAAGATCAGCTCAAAGAATTGGAGTCTGAGCTTGGAGAAACTCTAGCTGGTAAGGATTTAGCTCGTGTGATCTTCTTTATGTAATGCTTCTTACAAATTAAGAAAAAAAAAACAAGATCAGGGAAGCATATCTATCAAACTCCTGCACTGGTCGAATATCACAGTAAATTATTTGGAATTACTTGGTCTAATAGGAAAAAGTCTGTGCATTTTCCTGTTGTTGAAATGCGTTTTGGAGGCATATGAATGCTTATTGTGTAGATATTTCTAGATATTCCAACTTTACTAATTGGTATTTATCTGCTCAGTTTGCTTTTGGAGGTCTGTCTTGTAGTCCTATTTAGGTATTATGCATCTTTTCTATCGAGGAATAATGATTTAATGTGTTGGCTTACATTTTTTTCTTAAACCATGTTTGCAGTGAAAACTTGCAAAGTGTCAAAATATACAGCCATATCTGAATATCTTTCAAACATAATAGCTAGAGGTGAGCAACTCAAGAAGATAGTTGCAGATCAAAGGAGAAAGAGAGATGAATATGCTTCAGTCATATCAAAACAAATAGGAGGTAATTATTCTTCGACGTCACTATGTAATGAATGAGGTTATTGAACTTTTGATTATACTATCTGTATTATTTAAAATCCATTATTTAGCAAGTCTTGTATCTATCTTTTACTTGTGTATATCATGTCATATAATTGTAGATGCCTGTTCTGTTCTCTCAAATTGAGGATTTCTTCTGTGGTACCTGTGGGTCAACTTTGTATGCTTAAGCCCACTTTTGTTGGTATTCTGCTGTCATTGCATTTTGATCATGCTGAAGTTTGTGTTGATACTTTTAATGTTGGTGCAACCCAAAGAAACTTTCTTGTTCAAGCATCACATGCAGTTGTTTCTGTCATTGATCCATCTGTGATTTTGCAGCTGTGGAGGCTCTTGAAGAAAAGAGTAACCAAGATGCAATGGGGAGGGAAGATATTGAGGAAGCTATTATGTGGTACTATAAGGTTCTTGGTTTCCGGGCAGTAGGAGGAGAAGGTAAGGTTTGCCAGTTTATTGCTAAAGTCAATCTATTGGAATTGGAATAATTTATTGACTACTGTTTCCTATTATAAAGGAGTAAAATTCATTTTCAACAAGATTGACTCAAAAGATGCAGAAAAGGAGTACTCATTTACAATAAGGCTTGATGATGATAAATACAACTGTAAGTTAAATTTCCCCAGTGTTTCAATCTAGATACTTAAATCTGTAATTGAATATTATTTTTATGATCTCAGTGTTGCATTGTGATCCCTACATAGAAGATATCAATGAATTGATCAAGGACTTGAATAAAACTAATGATTTATTCAAGTTTGTGAGGATTATGAGAGAAAAGTTCCAGGCTGCCACTCTCAATGGTAAAACCTTCTTTTGACTTTTGATTTTGTGTCTTGTAGGTTAACGAAGCCTTTAATAACGCCACTTATTTTGGAATATTATGAATCCTTTTTTCCTTTAAGCAAACATTTAGAATTTATCATCGATGCTTGAGTTAAAAGTATAAACTGCAACCATAGCTAAGGTGGGGTTCCAAAAGACAAAGATGTATGAGGGAGAAGTACTTCACAGATAAATATGCAGATTTAGTGAATTGAGGGATACCAAGGAAAAGATGTAAAGCAACAGGAACAACGGTGACAATAACAACCAGCACCTGAACTCTTTGAAAAGTCTTTATCATCCCATTCTTTTCTATATTGTACAATGTACATCATTCTTTGTGCTTTCATTAGTTTTGATAGGACAAGACCAATATGTACTCACTGCAAAATAATACTCTCACGGCCAAAAATACAGATTATAGGCTCTCTTTTTCAATATCCATGGACTTGATTAATTTTTCTGTGTTATGTACACACTGATCAATTCTTCTACTTCTAATCTCTTGGGTCTCTTCTGCTTTACAGGACTTCTTCTCATGCCCTCATCTGTCTGTCCAGACTCCTCTTCAGTCACAATATCATCTCCACCTCCAACCTCAGTGGACAGTAGAAGTGAAAAATCTATTGATCAATCCTGTCCTTATATTCAGGCTAAAGATCAGCATGATCATCACAAGAAAGTATTACCTGCCCGAATGGCATTATCACCACATTCAGTACGCCGCTCCCCACGTCTGATGGTAATTATGAATTTCTTTTGTTCATTTTCTTCACTGCATCCTAGCTGATGACAACTTATATACTTGAAATTCAAAAGTTGAATCCTTTCACTTGAGTATTAAACTTGGCAGCATTTTGATGAATGAAAATAAACCCATGAACTTCATGAAGTTAGAAAAGCATCTAGCAAGTGATCCTTTGAAAAAAAAAATGAACTGCTCTCATAGCATCTATCTTGCAAGGTGCCGTTGGCAAAGCCTGAGTTTGTCTTCTGCTGCACATACTTATGAATAAGAGTATACTGTTGCTAGTACAAGATGAGATCTCCTGTTGACTGTTCACTTGTCCTAGTTCTGTATAGTTGTATGATAAATTCATGCATGCACTCATGGATAAAAAATTGATTGCATGACCCATTCAATTTAACTCATACAATATGTCTACTATTTTCTTCAAAAACCAATATTGTCTGTGTTAGCCAATCATGCCTTTGATTTTGTAAATTTGTTTCATCTCTTGTAATTAATGGACATGAATATTGGTTCGTCAACAGGTGCATCTGCTTGAATTATCCTTATTTTTTTATCCGTCATATGAACTAGTGTTCCATAAGGTTGTAACTGTTGAGTATGCATCATATAATGGAGTTGTCTGACCATGATATTATCCAAGTATTCTGATGTTGGATCTCATATTTTTGTGTTTTTAAAGTTCAGAAAGCCTATCTATTTCATGAATGAAGTAGCATTGAATTGTTATTAGTATTTGGATCATCATAGGTGCTGGTTTTCTGCAGGTGAAAAGATTTCTTTGATATCTTAGTTCGCCGTGCATCCCTGGTGAGACAACTTGTCCCCATTGTGCAAATGCTTTGCTAGCATTTGAACTGTGAATATGAGCCAAAAGACATCGATTTCCAAGGAATGATATGTTTCACCAGATGTCTTTTCTGCATATTTATTATGTTTTATGTATGTAATGCATCTACAGGTGATGGTTGCATGATTCTGTAAAGCCACTCAGCTAGCTAACATTTTGAGCTTCTTTATGATAAGTTAACAGGCTAAGGCAATGTGTCGATTAAATGTCATAATATGAAGTCATATCTTGACTTCAGTCTATAAGCTTCACGTTCTTGGTCAGGAATACTCGTGCTCACTCCCCTAGGTCACAATCTGGTGTAATAATGCGGAAAATCTGGTGTATTCTTGCTCATTTTTTGGTTTAAAAAAAAAAAAAAGAAACTGTGGATAGTAGTTGTTGGATGGATGGTGTAGGTTTTTCTGTACTTCCGATAATCTAATAATATAACTTTGGAATTAGTAAATCTGTCACTAGGATTAATATAAACATATGTACTTGAAGAATACATTGTACTCAAGGCTGTTAAAGATTATTTATATATATATTATTCTACGATTCCCACCGTCATGAAATATTTCTCGTGAACCTAAAGTCTGTAACCGTCGGGATTCCCCCTGGTAAGTTAGTGGTATTTAATAGGCGACGATCACATGGTTATACACATGAGATGCCGGCTATAATTATTGCTATTACCCAATCTCCACCCACCGTTTAGCTGGATGCGTATGTTATCACATTCCGTGTTTCGATGAGCAAGCTTACGAACTCACCTTCTCCCAGCTGTATACACGAGATTCAAAGTAGCACGCCAGCCTAACGTCGGGCGTAAGGTTTAACACGTACTTATTTATAAGTTGGCCAAAATTTGAAACTTCTTCCTAAGTTTTTATTCCGAGTTAGTAACGGCGAATGTAATTCTCTGTTCGAGCTGTTAAACTATTTAATTATTTTGTTTTTAAAATATAAAAGTGAGCAAGACAAATGAAAAATAATACAGTACAAAAAGATTTTCATAAAAATAAAATTACTTTTCATAAATGTAACAACGGAAACTGTGAAATATTACAGAGAAGAAAAATAAAAGAAGTCATTAAAAGGTACAACGTTTTAAGCGAAAAGCAATCAAAGAGTACAACATGAAAGTGAGATGCAACCCGCAGCGCACCCTATACTTTATTTTCTTTTCTTTTCCCCAAAACAACGTGCTCCAACCAAAAGAATGAATTAAATGTAATGACAGAACTGATTAACAACTTTCCCCTTTTTCCTGACAATGACGTGAACAAATTGTGTTAAGACAGCAATCCTTATTCCAGTCTATTTTTGATTTGCTTTTTTCCCTCTTGGATCATCTGCCATCATGTACAAAGTGTGCCAAAAGGAATTTCCCTTCCCCTCTTTCTTAATTCACAAGGAGAGAGGGATTACCCTGGCTTAAAAATGTGTAAGAAGAAGAGAATATTACACAAATGGGGTCAATCTTTTTTTCTTTTCTTTTCTTTTCCTTTTTACAAGGCAAGGGATGAGTTGTCTTCTGGAGCTCTATCTCCTCCCCTCCCCCTAGAAGTGAGAGAGAGAGAGAGAGAGAGAGAGAGAGAGAGAGAGAGAGAGAGAGAGAGAGAGAGAGAGAGGAAGAAGAATGAATGGATTAGGCAGTCAAGCACGTCTCTGGCACAACAGGTGGTTTGGCGTGGAGCTTAGCTTGCTGCTGTGACCAGTGAGCTTGGGCAGATAGCACCCGGTCAAGCAATTCTTGTGGAACCGGCTCTCCCCTTCTTTGCTGAGGGGAAATCCTGGCCGTGTGAACTAATGTCTTCCACTTGTCCTGGTCAAAGAAAACCATTCCACCCCCATTAGCACTACACTACTCTTTAAACTTGAACTTGGAATATTAATGACGCGGAGAAGATGAGATTAATCTGACTTCAAGTAATAGGAATCCTAATGCCGACAGAAAGATTGAACTCGTCAAAACTCGGGTTTATCTCGTACACGGATGGTTAACCTTATTTCTATGTTATGTAAAGATTCAAACATAAACATCTGGAAATGCAAACTACCAAATGCGTGTGGACAACTTCAAACTGCATAGAGATGGTGACACTTCCCCAAAACGGGAAGAAGATATTTGGTATTTCTTAGGTGCCTTGGATATTTCAAATTATCTAGTATGCTATTGCTAACAATGATGACCTGTTAACATCAAGCATATATGAAGCGATATACCTCAATTTATTAAGAACTGTGCAGATAAATATTACCTTCAGGTCAACATAAGTCCTGTGCTTTGCGTTGTCAAAGGCCCGGATTTTAACATCTCGCCACCTGGAGAAGAGAGGTATAACCCGCATAAGTAAAAGATCTTACAATGCTAACAGCTAGTGCCTCAGCATAAACACAGACCTTCCAGTTCCGATTTTCTCAACTGCCTGGACCAGTGCTTCCACTTCAGCAACAGAGAAGGGCCTTCTAATCCGGCGTTGCGCGAGCTCACATCGCCTTGACTTACGCAGCGGAACGACAGCTAGTGCCTCAGCATTCATTGGTGGGACAGTAACAAGAGCTCGAGAGTTTGGAGTTTTTCCTATTGCTGAAACATCAGTAGGGGAGTGAACAGAATCATGATCACTATCGGGGCAGTTAGCTAGGGAGGTTAATATGGGCCGCGGGGTGGTAGTGGACATCCCATGGCCATGAACAGGAGTGAATTCTAGAGGTAGAATCCTGAAAATGAAACAGAAATGGAATGAGGTACTTATAGAAGTCCAGATTTCGGGAAAGCACAGGAAAGGCGATAGTATTAGTTGAAACCATATTTGGTTTACCAATATTAAAGATTCTACCTAAAGCATCTATAGATAATCATAATCTTAGTGATTGGAAAGAATTTTCACCAACATAATCAATCTTATTTAATAATAGAATTCATATTTATCTGCACAGAATAAGGTTAATCAAACAAGACCTACCACAACATTTCTTATATGAAGGAAGGTATCTATAACAGATTCCCTTGAGATGTATACTCAAAAGTTTCATACTATTGGCAGGAAAGTATTATGCAGGTTACTTTATTAAACTACAAGAAGTAAAGGAAACTAGATTATTTCACTACCTTGCAAGTGGTTCCACGACATCATCGGTACCAAGGAACTGACTATCTTCAGATATTGTGAGTTGTGGTGGAGCTTGTGTAGCATTTGGTTCCAATGTAAAACCAACGTTCTCCAGCTTATCACCATGAGATATCCCAGCTTGTTGCAGGGTTTTGTTATCGTCTCTAACCTTTTTTCCTTGGAGAAGAACACCGACCCGTAGTCCACCTCCAAGTATAGCAGTCACAGCCTCCATAACTGTCCTCTGCAAAATAAATTATAGGTATTATACTATTGTTTCTGGAAGATAGTTTTAACCTACTGAGACATATCGAAGACCATAGACATAAAGAGAGACAAAAAATGTGATAGAAGTTTGTACCTTCAACGAACCAATAGTAGCAGTTTCAGGAATCTCAATGAAAAGTTCAGGCACCTTAAATGACTTGATACTTAGCTTCACTGGAAGGATAGAAATTAACAGCCGTCAGAGCCTCATCATGTACTGATCAAATGAACTATACTAAGTAAACAATTTATATGTCATAATTAGTTAACACAATATACCATGGTAATCTTCAGACCCATATGATGGCTTTTGACCAGTCATGGAAGATGATGCCCTATTTGCTGCAAAAAGAGAGAAATTTTGTTGTTCAAAATGAGGACTATAAAAGGGCAACAAGGCTCTCAAGAAAGCATAGATTGCATGGATGACACCAACCTCCATGCAGAGTTGCATGTGAATCACTTGCTTCCATCTTGATGCTACTCTTTGCAGGTGAATTAGATATACCTTCGCTAAATATCCCTCCAGATGGTGATACTAAACAGCGCTCGAAAAGTTTTCTCCTTTTGAACATAGTCCTTTGTGTCCTTTGGCGAGTGGAACACATTTTCTTGCAGCGGAAAGAAGATTTTGCCTCCACATCTGATTATATAAATCAAATTTAACCTCTTAATATGGCAGGACATCCATATTTACTAACCAGCCATAGCGGAGCTTTTAAAGAAATCATGAATCAAGATGTTTCTTGCTAAACATGTCATAAAATAGAAAGATCGAGATCATGGCCATACCAGAGTTAGAAAACTCTCCTTTGTGTGTCCTAGATGGAACCACCTTTCGAAACTTTGATACCAACAACCTCCTGACCCTACGATCACCTCTCCGATGTGGTCTAAAGGCCTTATTAGTAATGGCGCCAGGATGTGTGCACCCAGAAGAATTTTCATCATCATCTCTATCTACAGCGGATTTCCTCCTGTCCTGATACTTCGGAAAGGAACTACAACGAGGGATATGATACCTGTACAATGGCATTTCGGCACTGCTGTCAGAGCTAACTAGTGCAGGAGGTTTTACATCCAAATCCATTATATCCACCAAACTATTCATGTCTGGAGCATCGCTGTCTATTTCATTTTTAAGCTTTTGTACTCCATCTTGGAATGGTCTCTTCATCTCATCTCCCTTACTCTCAACCGATCCCACAGAACCAGGGGAAGAACTTCTGCCAGTTGCATCCTTCTCTAGGATCGTTCCAAGTGTAAATCCAAATTCAGCCCTTGCTGTACTAATTTTTGTTTCCTCCTTATCTAACACATTTGCAAATGCAGAATTAGATCCTGAAGCTGCATCTTTTGGTGTCTTTAAATGGCGAACCTGCCTTTCAATGAAGTTAGTAGAACCCAGCGTACCCTCATTGCAGCTATTCTGATCCAAAGATTCAGTTTTGAATGGCTTGACTTCATCAAACTGCTCCTGTTTAACAGAATCCTTTGCAGAACTAGGATTAGTTGATCCAGTAATGTTAACAAGACTTGAAGAATTCTCTCCCTCCATTAATATCTTTCCAGCAACTGTGGCAAGCAAGTCAAATGCACACATCTGACTGTCCGCAAACTTCCTTCGAGTGGAACGTTTACCCTAGATGATCAATTATGGGTTATACAAATTTCCAACATCCAAACAAAAATGACAACGCCAAATAGGGATTTATATGTATATACCCTAGCCGATCTCGGAACATGTAAAATTGGAGGGGCCTGGTAGCCAGACGATCCATAATCCAACCTCTTCTGCAACACCATATCTCAAAATTTGAGCCAAAATGACACTCAGCAATGACCAAGGAGCAGGATCATAACATCCAGTGTCTTTGTCTTAAAAATGAGATCTGCACAACAATTTCACTTCTCAATAAATTAAATAAATAATTGTGAAAATTATTCAAGTTACATAGAGGATCAAGATTTCAAGAATTTAGATGTTTGAAACCAGTTTTTCCCTCTCAAAGCAAGGATCAAGAGAGAGAATATTGGCTTGATCTCAATGCAATAAATTACAAGATCCCAGATCTGAAAGGGAAAATGGAAATTAAACATGCTTAAATCTCAGAAAAACCCATAACTATTGATTCCCTTGGAAGTCGTTGAAAAGCAATTCATAAATCAGCTTTAAATAAGTGGATGTTTCTATTTCTGCTTTGTTATTAAAAACCTAAAGCAATTCATTGGAACGAAAAAAATAAGAAAGGGTTTATGAACGGAGCAAATAACAAAAATATTAGTAATAACATATTTCTCTTAAGGAACGGAACAAATAAGAAAGGATCAAAAATCCCATTGAGGAGAATCCGATGTCATTGGAAACATCTAAACACCAAAAATCGAACCAAAAAGGATCCTTAAATCTAAATGGGGGAAGAAAGAGAGAGAGAGAGAGAGGGAGAGAGAGGGTGAGAGCGAGAGCTAAACCCTTTCAGAGAAGCAATAGAAGAAACGGATCAAAGTCGAAAGATCACGCCATTAACAAATATTTAAAGCAATTCAACATAGATCGGGAGGCATCTCCAATAAATTTCCTGCGAGTAGATAAAAATCAGACAACTTTTATTCGCGCCTTTGATGGAGAGAAATTCTAAATCACCAGGAAAAATATTTACAAGTGAATGAAGGAAACAATGACACGCATCGAGATTCATATAAGGTCTAGCAAATAATCGTTTCCAGATCCAAAACCCCAAAACCCTCATGCAAGTATTATACTAAAACCGACCAATTCCAGAACCGCAGATCTGATCTCGATCTTATTCACCAGATTTCAAGAGAAAACACCAAAATTCTACAAAAATTATCCGAATTTCTTTGTCTGTCCAAAGTCGGATACGATTGCACACTATAAAGGAAATCCGTCAAAATTTCATAAATATTTCGGCAATAACTCAAAAGACAACCAAATTCAGATAGCTAAAACCCATGTCGACCTCGAAAAAAAGCGAAGAATTAAAACAAGAAAAAAAGAGATAAAAAGGAAAAAGGATAATTCTTCGATCCAACTTAACAAAAATAAACCCATGAACAAGATTAAAAAAAAAACCAACGAAATTAAACGAAAGAGAAAAAAAAAATATTTGGAGCCGACATCGAATCCAAAGACCGACCTCTAAAATGATCGGAATTCGATCAGCTCACCTTCGAAACACCGATCTGTGAGAAAAAAAAACTCGTCGGACCTCAAAGCAGATCGCGAAAACACTTGAATTCTATAAAATTCTTGAAATAATCCAAGCGGAGAACAGATCGGTGAATTCCAGCACCCAGATTCCCGATCTCAATGAGAAAATCCGCGTCCAAATTCCACCTCGTTCACGTCCTTCCTCCGAACAGAGAAATCGAAAATTTCCACAAATAAACAAATTATTTTTTCTCTCCTTTCCCTCTCCTATTTCTCTCTCCTCTTTCCTTTCCTCTCGCTTCTGAGATCGCCAAAACCCCTTAAAAACCACCTCTTTCTTAAACCCCCCGGCTCTTATACCTTTGACTCTCGCCACCGGACCAACTGGTAAAACCCCACGCGTCTACCGGCTCCTCCCGGTGATCTTAACCACCAAGACCGTTTCCTGCCTTCCCTGCTCTCCACCACCTCCGATTCCTGCCACGCGTCCTATCAAAGAGACCGTACGGTCTCTCGTTACCATTTCTTTTTCTACAAGGTAATTCTCTCGGCGAAAATTCGAAAATTCCGGGCAGAGACGTGGTAGGACACGGGTTCCTAAACTTCCGATCCTTTCCCACTCATAGAAATAACTCGAGGGAAGAATTTGGTCTCTAATTAAATGGTTTAATGATTAGTTTTTCTTCACCTGTTACGTGGACGTGGTTAAATTTATTTATTTATTTATTTATTTATTACAAATTCTAAGTACTCGGTGTTAAACTTGGAATAAATTTATTCCGCACTTTTACGTGAATAAATTTGTGGATAATAATAGTCAGGATGGTGCCGAATAGGATGCTTAGATTCCGCTGCAGGAGGCCCAAGAGCCATACAGTAATAAGATAAGATTTTGTGGCTTAAATTCATATGCATTAGCTCAATAAATAAGAAAATAAAGTCCTGATTTGTTTCTAATTATACGTGCTTCTCGTAATTCATTACGCCAGGAGGGATACTGGTCTCTCAAATTTGGGTAGATGCCACGTGGGAATAAAGAGCAGCCACGTGGCAGATGTATGTGATCTAGTTATCTAATTTAAAATGTTTGAACTCCACTACAAACTTGAGTGACAGATTTTCGACTATTGTGATTTAAATAAATCTGGTAAAGGGTCGGAATTTTTGAGATGGGAGGGGGGAAGAATCTGAGACGTCTCTACCACCGTCAGGTTCCGTTAAACCAGGGCACGGCAATATGATGACGTGGCGCATCGGACAGCCAATAGATATAACGTCGTCGGTATCGGAGATAAGGGTGGGCACGCGTGTGGCTGGGAAGGCGAGGGGTGGCGTGGGGCCTACTTGTTTCTTTTTTTTTCTCTCTCTCTCTTTCGTCCTCGCATAAGCGCGAATTTTAATGCGGATAAGGAAAGGGAGGGGGAGGAGGAGGAGTGGAGGACGGAGAGCACGACATCCACGATAGAGCGACGGTTATCTCATCGATAGGGTTCGTGTTGCTATGGATGGGCCCCCTCCCGAAACGGGCGGCCCACCTCGTGTTTGCCCGATCACGAACCTACTGTCGACACGCGTTCCCCCTTTGCAGAAATATAAAGGTAAATTAATTAGTGCCTCAAACTTGATTTAAAACTTTTTTTTAAAAGCTGCAAGATGGAAACAATTGGGTTTGGGTAGCACCCACCCAAATTGAACCCGATAAGCTCCAATTGTTGTTACATGTCATCGAAAATAGAGCTCGATGAGATGGACATAACCCGATCCACTTGTAGAGCTAGCATCGTGACACCTAATACAAATGCTTAATTATCAGTAGGTGGTGGGGTCCAAGGAATCCTGTAACGTGTGGGATTGGCTAATGGCTAGAGAAAAGATGCCCTGTCACGTGAGGATGGTATGTTATTTGTGGGTGGATGAGGAGGTGAGAGAAGGTTTCTGTTAAAAAGCCGGAAGGGAAATTAATACTAGTAATTGGTAGCTTGCAAGAGAGTTCACATAACATGGAGATTGCTTGACGTAAAAGGGAGGAGGAGAAAGATAAAGGAAAGAGTCCAACACTGTGCCAGCCAACTCCTTGAGCATATATGCAGCCTTTGCAGCTGGCCACGTGGCCAGGTTATTAAGTTAGATCTTGCTTAATAAACTTATAATCATACTTGACTCATCTTAAGTGGTAACTACGGCTGTTGTTTGTTTTAGTACATTAATTCATAGCAGAGATGAGATAGATCTCTGCTATCAAGTTACAGAGACAAGACCGACGTATATAAAATAATAATCTAACAGCTCTAAAAGTTCTATCAGAATACTGTGACGTTAAATAGCCCACTAGGGCCGTTCTTGTCTACTTGATCTTTAATTGCAATTCATAATCTAGTAATAGCTACTAAGAGGAGAAATTGCCAATACTCAGATAGCATCCTAGTACTTAAACTGGGTCCATTCTCCCCAAGTGGATGGTAAAAAAATATTGTTCTTCTTGCAAGATATAGGACCCAACTATAACATACTATGTGCCACATTTATCCTGTATTTAATTGGCTAATCATTAAACTCCCAATAATTGAGGCACTATACTTGGGCCTGGGAAGAGAGAGAGGAAGAAGAGATCACGTTAGGTGTCAGTTGGGAGTATTGCATCAAGCACTCAAAAGACACAGCTACACCCACCAACCACCCAACTAAGACAAGAAAAAGAGTTGATATATATATAAAGACTAATAGTAGAGTAGATTAGCCTTAAACAAATGGAGGCTAACTAAGAAAGGCCAACACTGTTCACATGGGAGGTGTAGTAATTTTCTTGCAGCGAATCACGTGTATGTAGCTAGCTTCGATAGATTTAGATTTATATTTATATAGCTGTATATGGTTGGAGATCTCGTGGGTGGCACATGACTTGTGGATTTGAGATCTCTCGTTCTGAGCCGTCTGATCAAAAAGATAAAACGCGAGAGGCCCAAATTGAGATATTAATGCTATAGCCTATAGGGATAGGAAATGGTCAAATTGGTTATATACCAAACGTATAACATTGAGACGACTTTTAATTGGTTTGAGAAACATAAGAATTTTTTTGAGAATAATGTGAGGATTCTCCTATAGGTCGATAGGACTTATTGCATTGGGGACCATCACCCTGCACTCCGGCCCTTTACTGCAAAAAATATGGTTAGGTGCTAAATGTGCTTACCTCACCTAATCCCTTTGCATTAGAGAAGACGGATTTATGACATCTTAATTTGCATGGGCAAGCAATAATTCATGCCACGTGGAGATAGGAAACTCTTGGAGAGAAGGTGACCAAAGTTGCCTGACGAGCAAGTGAAGCACAATACGCATGGCAACTAGCAGCGCAAAGTGGGGAAATAGAAATAAATAAAGAATGTTGGAGATTATAAAAATAAAATAAAATAAAAAATAAAAAAAAAGAGGTGACCATTATAGCGTGCATTCACAAATCTTTGTGTACAATGACGCCACCTAACCGATATGTTTATTCCTTTTTATATGAGAGATCACCTCTTACATCAATCTATGATGTTTATTAAAGAAGCCCATTATTGGCTTTCATGGGCTGAACAAGAACGAAGGACTCTGCTACTAGAGATTAGCAGGATTAGAAGAATAGTATCAGAAGGCTTTAGGAATGTGGCGTAAATTATTGGTATTAAAGAGGAGGGGGATGATGAACAGCATTAAACAGAATACGTAAATGATTCAAAAGAATTCAAATATTGGAAATAACATCGCTGAGTGTAATTACCCCGGAAATCATGAATTGATGCTTGCACTAGTCATCCTTCAGTCGCTTGAGCAATCTAGCAGCCCACCGCCTCAGCCGTCTCTTCAGCGTAAAACCAACCACCACACCAACTGCGAAGCTGATGGCACTAATCTTGCCACATGCTGACAAAGAAACTACTCGTCTGCGACACAGCAAACATGCTTAAGATTGTAAGTTTATCTATAGCAAGAAGATACTTGGAAAAGGAAGCCGAAACTCTTGTAGAAAAAATAATGGCTCATCTCTGAATGGTTAAATTTTCTGTGCACAATGGCTGCTGTTAATGATGGCAAAAAGTGGAAGAAGTCTAGAGCTTTGGGCTGGATAGAGTTCTAACATTTTACTCAGTTCCAACTTCCAAGTAACTTGAGTAACATATGAGGTTACCTAGCGGAAACATTAATAAGCAAAGGAAACGTAATAACATTCAGTAGGCTAGTATACAACAACTTGAAAAAAGAAATTGGTGCAGTTGCTGAATCATTTGAAAGAGCCTTGTAACCAATACCTACCTATTGACTATGGTGCACAATGTAGTCAACGGATTACATGTGGACTTGGAGGGTCTTTCAGTAAAGGTAGCAAGGCATCAATTTCATCAATAATTAAATGAGGAAGGGTGTTTCTAACCATAAGGTCACTAAGTTACTACCTTTCACACTATGAAGATCTTGAGAGTTCTTGTGATTAAGCATGCCTTTGTCGCAAATTTGATTTCATCTATAATCATAACAAACTGTTCATTCCCAACAGCTAAATATAGGTCTCCTTATGGAAATATGGATGCTAGACCTCAATAAAAATAAAACACTTTCTCACAATGGAGGTGAACCTTGAAAAATCACGAATTTATATCTCGCAAATCTTCATGATTGTAACATACATAAAGAGCGCATATTTCACAGGAAAAAAAAATAGTTTTTTGCTCCCAAAATAAGTTATTGTTCAATTTCTTCAATTGCCTACAAGGACTTCTAAATTAGTATCCACATACTTTAAATTGCTTGAAGCTACATCAAGACACTAAATATGATAATTAGATTAACCAAGCTCGACTCTGCCAGCTAAAAACTCATTTTTCTGTCTACTTGTGCCAAGCCAAAGCTAGTCAGCTCAGAAATTGAGGATTGAGCAAGCCCATATATAGCAGTGAGAAGAACAAAGATATTCTTCGCTCAAGCAATGATATGAGCTCGAGATAGTAAATGTGCAAGCTCAGGCTAGTTCTACTTAACAAATCAACAAAGATACAGCTAGTCAAGATATCAGTCTGTAACATCATTCAAAAGCCCTTCAGGACCACCGTTCTGCATCAAATTATTTGTTATGCCACAAAAAATACTGTTCATGATCATGAATATAATTTATTAAAGGAAAGGAAAAAAGGGAACATGACAACAGATGTTGAACATATAAGTTGGCACACACTAGCAATTATTCAGTTAGTTACTATTCAGAAGAGTACTACTTGCCTTTTTACACTCCATGGATAATTCAAAGGTTGCGGTATCACAACATTTCACAGTCACGAGCGCACCAGTATAACATCAAAAGCCTATCGAATGTTTAGTGAACCCTTATAAGAACCATTCTATGACGGTATCTTCAAATTTGCTCATTTTACTATTATATTGCACAAATTTCATTGGAAATAAATCATTTAATCAGCAAAAGAAGAAATGAGAAGAACATAAAATCGATTACCACATCGAATCGATTCAGGAGTTGTCAATTCCTAACCTTTACTGCACAGATACTACGATTTCCATTAGAAAGAAGCCATACAACTGAGCACAGAGAAAACGTAGCAAAAATATATCAAGAAGAAAAGGAGGAAGATTGGATATGGAGCGCACCCTGGAGCCCTTTGAATAAGAACTTGAGCTCGATCCGAGGAGAACGCCGAAGAGTTCGAGTGGCTGGAATCCAAGCTCGACTCTTGCCCTAGAGAACGTAAACCGAGCTTAAATTTCTCCATCGATGCCATCTTCTTCAGCTCTGCTGAGAAGAAACAGGTTTTAGGGTTTAGGGAAGGGGGCAAGTAATGGCAAAAGAGCGGGATTTCGGTTCGGATCCGAATCAAACGACTATTGGTTAGTGAATTTAGGATCCATTTCCGTTTATTTCTTAGAGGTTAGAGCCCATCCATGGTTTAAGCGGGCCAGGCATGAATAATAATTATCATGAACAGATGATGAGCATATTATTGCTATTATTTCTCGCTATCTTTTGAATATAAGTTAACTAATTTGCTATAGTTATTTTTCTTAGGCATAAAGTAGGTATTTGCTGTAGTCACTCTTGTTGCGTTTACAGAGGTGGACCAACAGACTGGACCATTAAACTTTTTATCCTAAGCTTAAATCGAAAACATGGAACTTTGACAAGATATATATATATATATATATAACTATAGAATACATTATTGATTGAAAAGGTTATCATGACACCAAATAATACTAATTCAAAGTGTCTACATCAACATGCTAAAGTGAAAATATGATTGTGCCTAACGGCATCTCTTGTACCTTTCCCTCCCAATGAACCACAAAACGAAAGTTGCCAGCAAGAATAATACACCACCATCAATATATGTCCCTTCCGACATGAAATTATTAAAAATAACCAGAATGATACATAGATTCAACTGATTGACAATGTCGTTACCGACAACTACAAAACCATTATTGCACTCTGGGAACAAAATTTTGTATCACATCTTACTTGCCATTTGGAAAACGTCAAGCCAGATTATGACAATTTCCCAAAATTCTTTCAAGTTAGTTCATCAGCCTGTGTTCATTTGCCCGAGCTGGAGCTCCATGTGTTGGTCCACAAGCAGAACTTCGTTAACAGAGAGTTCCAGCACAACTTCCAAACAAAGCCCAATAAAATATGACTGCCTCGATAGTTACCTAGAGCAAAGACATCATCATGTCAATCTCCCCTGGCTTTGTATTAGAAAAATAGAGCTAGAAAGCTCTATACCTTTTGGAATTTGCAGATAGCCGTCGCTTTTTAACAGATTTGTCTTGCCTCTGATCTCTTTTCCTCTTCTTTGCCTGCATCTGGTGTGATCTTCCAACCAAAGAAGGTTGCTCTTTCAATCCAAAACTTCTTGCTACATGTCCCAAATGGAGTTTCTTCACCATGAAAATCTTCTTTAGTTCACCGCGATGAGCTGTGTATGCTCGTAGCCATGAGCAGAAAGCATCCCTGGCGAGTTTCTTCATCTTGGGCTGAATCGCATGAAAAACCCAAAGTTACTAGGTGAAAAAACGGCTCATTGTCTCCATTATGATCCAGGAAAAGGATATTTTATCAAACAAATAAACCGCAGCAGGATCAGTCAGTACACAGAACAATGTTTAAACTCTTCTTTTATTAAAATCCACATTTTGCCCTGATTCAAATTAGCCCAAGCTTCCTTGGCTAAGACAAGAGACTAGTCTTTCCCAGACTGCTCAAAATAAAAAACATGATTCTATATAGCAACTTAAATGTAAGATATCACTAGAACATGATACAAGAAACAATCTTATGTCCTTCTGCAATGATCTTTTCCAGATTCTGGACAAGGAAATGAGATTATTCTTAAGCTATATAAATGCTGTGAATAAAAGAATAGCAGCCTTTACCTCTGCCAGAATAAAACTTTCTAGTGCTCTCTGCAGATATAACACCCACGGATGTGTATCTACAGATATCACTTTCTTGTTATAATGATGGCCTTGCAAGGGAAAACTATCTAGAACCTTTTGAATTGGGTATTCTTTCAAAGATACACCATGATGCTCCAAATCATGCAAATAATCAATTTCCACAGGCTGAAGAAATAGCAAAGCCTCTCCTTCCTCACCTAACCGAGCAGTTCTTCCAACCCTAAAAATAGAAGACGAATATAGTTGTTAATAGAAAGAGCCAGGAAAAGCCAGAAAGATATAAAAAAACATAATGTCACCCTAATTATGCCTCTCTCAAACCGTAAACCTCTCCTTAAGATCAAGATTAATCTCTTCTCTAGTCTAAAAACTGAAGAAAGAATTTCTTATTTGAAATATTAGTTTTCAGGATTTTCTCAGTTTTGACTTGAATTTGACTTTGTATGAGATGAACTTTTTTATTATTTAATGAGTCCCTCATTTAATTTGATCTACTAGTAAATTTCATTTGCAGCAGAATGTTTGCCATACCTATGCACATATTCAGAAGCCTCTCCTGGTGAATCATACTGAACTATACACTTGACTCTTGGAAAATCCAAACCTCTAGCAGCAACATCTGTGCACAACAGTAGTGCTGACTTTTCAAGACTGAAGCTCTGAAATGCTTTTCTGCGATCTTCATGTTCCATGTTCCCATGCAAATGGAAAACCTTGCATCTGAGGAATTTTTTCTTCTGATGCATTTCTGGTTGTAAGTCGCGAGTCTCACGACACCACTGGAACTCGCTGAAGAGCATGTAGTGGAAATCTACTGCATCACACGTTGAAAGGAAAACCACAATCTGCAGAATGGAACTGTAAGCAAACACGAATACCTAATTAACGGATTTGAGCAGAAGAATTTTCTAGTCAAATGATTCTTATAAATATGGAATGAGTGACTTATAGATCAACCAATGACGAAAAAGTATCGAAGGTTAGGCTCGTGATGCTAAAAATAAACAAAAAGTGTCCCAAAGCTGACATGCTGACAATACCTTCTGAGAGACTTCCCTTTCAAAGAGAGTCCTGAGAATGGAGAGAAGAACCACAAGCCGTGAACCACAAGGCACTGCATATAATCATTCATTTGTTACTGCAATGTGCAACCAATCTAGAAAACCATGAGCTAAAAGGTCTGTGTGTATAATTGGACAGCTACCTTTAACATATCTTTGAATCAGTTGGGCAGGAAGGTTGTAATTATCAACAGACTGACTAGGCAAGATATCATGCTTCTCTAGATCTTCGTCCATTTGAGAAGCTAGAGATGTGGGTTTCCTGCCTAACAAACTTCGTGGTTCAGAAGAGACTTTCCCACCATTCAAGCCAATCATAACTGGATTCTCCAAGCTGATATTAGCTAATCGATTCACCTTTTCATTCAGTGTTGCTGAAAGAAGTAAGTTCTGCCTAGAAACTTTTGTAGGCACCACCTTTTTGTTCTCTTTGCAGTCTGAATCATTTTTCCTTGAACCCAAAAATTCAAGTATTTCTTCCACTGCTTTTCCAAAGCCCAATTCGAGAATGCTGTTTATGAATATAAAATTTGAAAATAAAAACCATGTCAAGAATATGTGGAATTTCCATGAGAAAGGAGATATTTTACACAGGAAGAAATTGCATAGCAAGCAAAATTCAAACCTGTCAGCTTCATCAAAAACTATCCAGCGCAAATTTGTATACACAAACGACGAGGTATTCTTTAGGTGATCCAAAAGACGCCCGGGAGTTGCAACTAGGATAGATATTCCTGGAAAGAATTGTGAGGAACCAATTGAATTGGGTTGTAGTGATTTCATACTTCAAAAAAAAAAAAAAAAAAGACGAGCAGTCTGAATTTTCAAGCATCTTCTTTAAATACATATAAAAAATAAAACAACTTGATAAAAGCCAAAGAGGATTCAAGGTAAGAAAAGATGAGAAGAGATAATAATAATAAGAAGAAGAATCCATCTCCATCCTGCAGGTTTTTGCTTCCTCCATAAAAAAAAAAGGCTATCTGCTATCTGCTTCCTCCATAAAATATAAAAAGCGTCGGTTCTAAACTCATCAGCATAAAACAAGGAACTCAACAGTACAGTACCCATTAAAGAAAAAACTTTCTGAAGATACCAAGCCGAAATAAGTCTGTCGATGATCATGTGCATCATATTTCTTATATAAGAATAAAAAGTTCAGACCTTTGCGCAACCTGGCTTTCTCTTTTGCCCTGTTCTCACCACCCATTATATATCCAGGAACTATCCAATGGAAACGATGCACCAACTTCTGTGCAATGCCATATACCTGCATGCACAGTTCTCGCGTTGGCACAAGCACCAACGCTGTAACAACCTAAATCATTAACCCCGGTAGCATATCGCACCTCGGAAATTTGTTTCAAGAACAAGAAATTCAAACAACAAAATGGAAGCTTATGATTCATACCGAAGGTTCCATCGGACCTCTCGATACGAGGTTCACGCATCTGCATAAGGTGGACTAGGGGAGCGAGGTATACTACCGTCTTTCCCGTTCCAGTAGCAGCATTAACAAGACTTTCCCAACAAATTCACCGGTCAAGTCAATCAACAAACAAAAAGTAGAGCAATTCAAGCAAACCAATGACACCAAAAGGATACACATGGCGTCCAGAGATTACAACCGGAATCGCTTGCGCCTGGATCTGAGTGGGGAATTCGAACCCCATTTTATCTATAAATAAAAT
The DNA here is from genome assembly GCF_019914945.1 of Typha latifolia. Lineage (NCBI taxonomy): Eukaryota > Viridiplantae > Streptophyta > Magnoliopsida > Poales > Typhaceae > Typha > Typha latifolia. The sequence continues at coordinate 401,702 of NC_133087.1, read as the reverse complement.
TTGAACCAAATCAAGCTCGAAATTCAGAAGCTAGTAAAGAAGTAAGAGAGGAGAGACCTTGGAGGTGTTGGCACAAGGTGGGATGGAGTCCGAGATCGGAGAAGGAGCAGGAGGCGAAGATTCCACCCTCGTCGTTCTTCTTTGCCTTCTTCGCCACCTCTCCCTTCTCCTTTGACTCCACCATGGCGGTCGTCTTCGCACGCTTCATCCCTAGGGTTTTGCTGCTGCTCCTCTTATGGCGCTCGCGAGAAAGGGAATCGAAAGTTGCCGTTCGCGGTTAGTACTTGGTACTTGTATTCGGATACTTGGGGTTGGAATGGGCCGAAAAGATATCGTAGGGCCCAATTAGAACTCGGCCTAGTGATCAGGCCTTTGTAGTTGTAAATTTGAAATGAACCTCACACTCGTACAGTTGTACTCGCAGTCTCTGACGACGAATTCCATACATGAAGTTATAAGCAAGGTGTAAAAAGTCAAGCTTGGAAGCCTAGATTAGGCTTAAAGCTCGGTAAAATTTAAGTGTCTCTATATCTAAGAAAGGTTTATCTTTTGTCCAACTCATATATAATCTTCGAATTCATGAATGATCCAAAACAAAAGATTTTGAGCTAGCCAATTCAGGCTATGTTTAAAATTAATTTTGATTCTACTTTAATATTTAGGTTTGGCTCAGTTCAACCCAAGTCCGAGTCCAATTGGAGGAGACAGAAGCGGCTTACGAGGGTGGCATGAGGAGAACTAAGGAGGAGGAGGAGGACAAGAAGATTCAGTTGTAGAATATTCACTATACTTTGGGGCTTATTGGATTGGGTTCAGATTCAAAGTTTTCTAAGGTTCTTCCTTGTCAAGCAAAAGAGAGAAGATAAATTACTAACAAAATATTTTGGGGAATTACGACTATTCGGCTGAATGAAGTGGATGCATGGCTTTAACATGTCAATAGTTTCACAAAAGAAAAAGGTTATCTATAGTTGGCATGCCTTCAACAATTCCAATATATATCAACAAGAGTTGCCTGTTATACAGTCCGTGAATAGCTTTGCAAAATAGATACTGTCATAAAAAAGAAAGTGAAACGCTAATTCATAGAAAAAGAGGAAAACAAAATTCTACAACGGGTTAAGGCACAGTTGTTCCTGGATCTTCAGTCAAGATTAGAACACAAACTCTGGCTCCAAAATTGCTATCTCACTTAGAAACGAGCACTGATCTGTGAAAATAGTGCCTTGAAATCTGTAGTTGGTGTACCTGCACCCTCAGGCTTTGATGCAAGATCAAATGCCTTAAACTTTGCCTCCTCAATTTGCAAAGCCTGTCAACGGAAACAATTTGCACTTAGATGAAATAAACATCACAGCATCCAAAACTTATCACAGAAAAAAGATAAAAGAAATCTAAATGAGTGTAATTGAAGAAACGATTCATGATAAAAAGCCGCCCATACATTATTTATTTCAACAGGCTATTAACTTTGACTTATTATCGAAACCATAAAAAAAACATCCAAGAAAAACAATGCCAGGTGAGAAAACAGAGCATTAAAAACTCCAATGAAAGTGAACAGTAACAGACAATGTATAATTAGGATCTGATGTGGTAGAAGTTAAGGAATCAATCTTGGAAATCTGAAATCTCAATAATGGGGACCAGTGAACCTCTGTACTTGCTTATTTATGTGGTGTTACAGTACCTGAAGGCAGACTTCTGCAACATCAGCCCTAGCAATTGTTCTAATTTCTGTTTTGAGAAGTTCGTCATCTTTTCCAATGATTAATTCTCGCACGCCTCCATCTTTATCCTGTAATCCTCCAGCCCTAGTACAAAGACCAAATAATTGTCTTAACCTCGACCATGTTTCGTAATCTAAAGAAAACAAATTTTCCTTCAGGAGCCTCTGATATATGGTGATATTTTTCTTGTCAGTAAATGAATTTTCAACCTTTCAATTGGATATAGTTATACTACAACACACCAGCTGATATTCTTGCAAAGAGATTCATAAATTGCTGGCAAAGGCATTAGTTGTCAGTGCACACACAAACATATAAAATTGCTGAGAACATGAATGTGCTGCTCTGACAGCAATTAGTGTCATACTTAAAGATCGACAGCAACCAAGCTTTACCTGATTATCGTATACGGTAATCCAGAGTCAGCTAAGTACTGCTCTGCCTTCCGCTTCCACACCTGCAATGTTACAAAGAAGTATCATCGATATGATTTATGCAATTAAGCAAACAATTAGTTAAACTACAGTAAGCTAACAATATTAAAAGATAACACACAAATATTCAGTCAGTACCTGCAGAATTCATAAGAATTAGAATGGCAAACAGAAAGAATGATAAAGAAAATCAAGTGTAACTTACTAAGATGTTTCCATTCCCAATGCTGTTCAAGGGGTGATTCACATCTGTTCCACCCATAGACCCAACCAAGACAATTTGTTTTACGCCAACAGCTTTGGCTGTACAACAGAGAGTGTTTGGCATAAAATATTTGAGCCAAGTCGAAACAGATAAGAAAGAGAGCTTAACAATCCGATCTATTGAGGACTATGAGCTTGATGGCTACAAAATATATATTTAGAATAGACAATGAGACAAGTGAGCAAAGAACAGATATAATTGAACAAGATACCCAAAAATACATAAAGATGGGTTGACATTATAATGAGAAGCACACATATACATATATGCTGAGAGAAAGAGCAGGGAGAGAGATAGATTACCGGCATCAATTTGATTCTTCTGACCAATCCAATCAACCTAATAAAGAGAGAGAAAAAAAATATTGATAAGTTATAGAGGAAAAGATGAAATAGCAAATAATGAGTTAAAACTTAAAAGTCATCAACTATATGTTACTTGCTCAGGAAAAGATCCTTCTTCAAAGTAGAACTCAGGTCGTCCTCCTTCGCTTGGATTAAACCCTGGTTTCATCTTTGGCACTGCGCTGGTGAGAATTATGAGTGCATCAATGCCCTGAACAGCTGGAACAACATCTTCAGCTTGTCTTATATCACCGACAAATACATCATCGGCACCTCCAACATTAGTTTTGCTCTCTTCAGTCCTGACAAGGCCTCTTGCAGTAAACTGGCCTGTTCTCTCCTTCAACTTCTTGTAAACAATTTGACCTTAAAAAATTTCCAGAAGGAAAAGGAAACAATAGAAACTGTTACTTAAAAAAAAAAATCACAACTTGTTTACGTATGAGCTCGCCATTGTATCATTTCATCTTTTATGTATGTACACATAGATTCCATACTTCATAACTCTACAGGGTTAAGTATTTATGTTGATGTATAAAAGATGTCCACAGAAGAAGCAACCATATGCATTGCCCTATGACTATATCTCAGGTTCGTTCATCTATAGATTAAAAAGAAAGGAATGTAAGCATTAATGGGACCTCGAAATTGCTTGAACTCAATTTAATACTAAAAAGAATCAGCTTTTTGACAGAAATGAATTGTTTCATTTAATATCCAAGTATCCAACAACTTTCACAATTTGCTCTTCCATTACCCTATTACGTCCATTCAATCCAATTACATAAAGACTTCTCTTCCGTGACCTAATACCATCTCTTTCTTCAGATTAAAGGGCATCACGTTATCGAAGAGAACATAAGAAAAGCGAAATTACCAGTTCTACCACCGGCGCCCGTGACCAGGACAGTTATCGGGGAGGCTTCCGCCATGGCCTTCGTGGAGAGAGCTCTATAACTCTTCCTCTTTCCACCAAGCTTGTGAGAGGGAGAAGGGGGAGGAGAGGAGAAGGGAGTGGATCTTGGGGAAAAGAGGCGAGAATCCAGGAACGAGGATGAGAGGAAGGAAACGCGCATCGCCATTTTTATTAGTGGGAGCTGGCAGCCATACGCCGGCGAAGTCTCACTTTTTGGAGCTCTCACTCGCCGTGAGTGAGACTGGAACTGACACCACCTTATCTCTTCGATCCCATTCATAGGCCGATGCCGATTACGTATGGCGCGCGTTGGGATGCTGAGTCAGCAATTTGTGGGACATGCCAGACACGTGTCGGTAGCCCATAGGCCATGGCCAACAATCAGCAGGCCGATCGTATAACTCTCGGATCCGATTCGTATCCGGGTTCGGATCCTTGATGTGATACCCGATATCTGGTTTTGCTATCGGGTTAATTTTGCTACGGTGACTCCATTGACTCCGTCGAAATGGTCAACCTCTACGGCGATGGCCGGATGCAGCTCATTCAAGTTTCCAAACAGACAGTTGAGACTAAGAAGAGAAACTCGAATGGGGTGGTCAGCGTTTCAAGCGTTAGAAACATCCAGGAGAGTGGTAGTTTCTAGCAGTTGAAACCTGAAGAGAGGATCCAAAACTTCACAACTATGCATATAAATGTTCAAAGGTCTTTAACAAGGACCAAGACCTTCCAACAGGAAGGCAAATTTGAACTGATCTCAGATGCAAAAGCAATAGATGACTTGGTCGCTTTTGCATGTCGATTTGACTGAAAAATACCCCATTTTGTGCCATAAAAAGATGCTAATTCTACTGCATGTCAATCGTGAGATTTAAGACCCACATGCTTAATGTGTTTAGCTTGATGTCATATTGGAATTTTATGCAATATTATATCTCATCTACTCCTCTGCGTCAAGCTTCATTTGATAGATGGATGATTCGCTCAAGATCAACAGGTATCGCTTCCAAACACTGTTTTTCTTCTAATATCAATCAACAAGAGCTCCAAATGCACTCTCTTACCTTTTTAAGCTCTTCTAGTTTACTAGCAGATCACAGGAGAAAGAAGAGAAGACCATTTATTTCTTACTACTAGTTACAGGCATCTGACAGACTAAATGGAAGGCATTATCTTCTGAGGGATTGCTATTCCATGTCCCTAATTTAGTTTCAGCAACAAGCTACACAGAGATGGACTATGAGGATAATTCCCCAAATTACGCAGTCACAAAAGTCTCAATGGCGACCTTGCTCGAGTATCGCACTTCTTCAGCTTTCTCGGACTCCTCCCAGAGCTCAGGCAATGCCTCCCTGATGTTGTGGATACTTTCCAATGCATAGTCTGCACCTTTCATTCTAGTCGAAGTGCCCACCTAGATCAATAGATTAGGTAGGAAAAGCCGTGTTAGCATGCTCAAGTTAAAAGTTAATTTTGTGTCTTAAAGTTTCAAGAGTCTCATAGCAGAACAGATGGAAATAGAGAGGTTTACCAAAACCGTGTGAAGACCGATATGTTTCCCTGACTGAATATTACGAACACTGTCATCAAAGAAAATCTGTAGGAAAAATTGAACCATCACAGAGAATTAGTACAAATAATACAACTCAGGATATATATGCAATCTATCAAATTTGAAACGGTTCACAGTAAATCCGTTGTCTATAATGAACAGGCATCTTACTGTTCTCTGAGGGTTAATGCCCGCCATTTTTAGAGCATGCTTCATAGCTTCTATGGATGGTTTGCAAAGAATTGGTGTCTTTGGTAGTTCGCTACCAGCATCTGGCTGAGATAAGTGCTTGACAATATCGAAGATTTTGGCTTTGTCGGCTGACTTGCAGTAAGAAGATGGTGGATTCAGAGTCTCAAAGCATATAATTCCTTCAAAACAACCTTCTAATCCAAGCCTCTTAAGAACCTTTGCAGCATGGACTTTATCACCATTTGTGAATACCTGAAACATAATTAACAAGAAATATGGTTTATAATAATAATAAAAACGACAAGTGCTAACAGAGGTAGCTTCTACTAACATTATGACATTCAATGACTTACAACTTTGCGAATTGGCAGGCTTAGTAGAATGTGCCTAAGAACCGGATCAGGCTTAAGATTCCCGTAAGGTAATCTTCCATGAACAAAGCTGTTGAACCACATCAAAAGATTAATACCACCCATAATTTAGTTGAATCATTATCAACTACATTAGCAAACCAAAGAAAGGTTGAAAGGAATAATACCTATGGTAGTCATCATAATCAAATTCGTAACCAATAGCCTACACATTAAATTGCACAAAGCTCGTAAGACAAAAGAAAGAGTCATTCTCACAAACCAAGACACAGCATTGAAATTAACATACCCTTAGACCAGCCATTGTCGTGCCATAGTTCTTGTAAAGAAGAGTGCAAAGCTCTGGGATTTTGCTCTCATCAATTCCAAGCTTCTCTAACATATAATCTGAAATATAAGTTGTAATCAACATATTAGTAATTCCTAACATGATGGAAATATTAATCCGAAAGGAATGAGGGGATCAAACAGGTATGCACCTCCAATATTTTTCCGGCACTCGGTCGCAATGCCAGAACTCAAGGGGTATAGAGTATCGTCAAGGTCTACATGATAGGACAAAGAGCAAAATCAAAATTTTCCTCACCTGTTCAATGACTTTAGAGAAAATCAAAATTTAAAAATAGAAGGCATACCAAAAAGAAGGCATTCAAATTTAGGCCTTTGAACTTGCTGGTGTCGGCCCTCGAACTCCATTTTGATCTACAAACATTTCCGAATAGAACAACCCAATCTCAGCACACTAAAATATATTTATGATCATACATCTCTACGAATCAACCATAAAATGGAAATCCCCCAAACCTAAACCAATCGAGGCCTATAAAATAGGGCATACGGATCATAACAAAACATCGCATAATCACAAAAAAGGCTCAAACTTTAACCTTCAACACCAAAAACAAATCGGAAAAAATAATCAAGTCGTCTACGAAGCATCCATAAAATAGCCATTAGACGAACCGGGGAACGTAACTCACCGGATCCCAACAGAAAAAGGATCTAAGGAGCAATGCAGCAGCTATCGGTGGAAATCCAAGGAGAGGTGAGGCGAGAAAGAAGGGAATGAAAGCTAGGGTTTGCAAACAAAGGCCGAGAATGGGGGAAGAAGAAGAGATGGGGGGCGTGGGTTTAAATAAGCGAGCCGTTACCTCGTAATCACAATTAGTACAACATAATGATAAGATTCCTGCGTTCCAGCAGAACATGTGTGAACACCCATCATCCCGGTACCTTCTCGAACACTCTTACGAAATCGTCCCTCTGGTTTCGTCTAATTACGTCGTTGACCGTTCTTATTATCGACGCGAACGATACGCGATTGTCTGCAGCATCGATGCAGGAATTTTCTACAGTCGGGGCACTAATCATTTTAGTAGTCAATCAAAGGTTGGTAAACCTCTAATTTACCAAATTCCTACAACCAGTTCAAGGAGACGAGCTTCTACTTCAAGCGAGCATGTCGAGGCTCCCGTTTACTAAACTATTATACATGTCACCGACCAACTTTATAAAGTTTGGCAAAAAAAGTCCTCTCTTCAACTCAGCGGATCGAACGGTCGATTTCATCGTACAGTAAAAACTATTTGGATACTGAATTAAAATTTATTTAATAATTTGGATACTGCATTAAAATTTAGTGAAATCTAAGTAATCTTATGTTAAAGATACATAGATATAAAAGTATAAATTATATATATGTCAATGTTGGTTGGGGGGGGGGGGGGATTGAAGAAGTCGGCGACGACTACTGTGAATACAATAATGTTGTTCTCCTAAGATCTTAGGCATAGGAGAAGAGCTAATTGCACCGTCCTATATGTTGATGTCTCTTTATACCGACTCAAAGTTAGGCCAAGATGAGATCATGAGAAGTTTACATGCAAGTATATGGAAGTTTTCCCCTTGGGAATCTCATCGGCATTAGAATGCTGGGTTATTATTTAAATGGATGGTCACACTCAGGGGGGCAATAATATATTGGAGAAGAAGATCTAGCTAACTTGTTTAATGGTTGGTAAGAAGACACGTGGCAAAGATTTTCTGGAAAGCCTGTTCACATTCAATTATTCATAGATTAGCTGGGAATCCAAGGGATGCATTACTTTCATGCTACTTCAATCTCCCAAATATCCCATGACCTCCTCTGGTCCTTAAAAAGTTGTGGGTTGTTCTCTTTGCACTTTATAATCGTGACCTCACTAACAGAGAGGCTATTCAATGCCATGGCAATGGCATACGGAGAAGTAGTTGATATGAATAAATGAACCATCCTGGCTGGAATATCTTGGTAGATAAGCTCTTTAATTTAGCTAATGATTGATAATTAAAAGGAATGGTCCCAAAAATCTTGAAGCCAAGAATCCTTTTCTGTACCTCGTGAAGAGCACGGACTAGTATTTGTGGTTTGGAGAATGGGAGGTTATAAAAGTCAAGTTCTTGATCCAGATAATTTATCCAATAGAACAGCAGCAAACTTGATTCTGGCAGAATTCAGAGACTTTTCACGATGTTCGATGTAAATGGCAAATGATTAGAGATATAATACAAGGGCCTAATGTTGCATTAGCTTCCTTGCAAGTTCCTGTACATTGACTAATGAAAGCTTCATGAACTAAAATTCCTATCTTTATCTTTACTTTTCTTACACACTTAAAAAAATGTCATTAAAAGATATTGGAAGACTAATCAAAGATTCTAGTCTTTCCTTTCCTACGACAACCTAAAATGATGATATAGTATGGATGCTTTCAACTAGCTGGATTTGCATGATTAGGTTAAAAATACATCAATGATTAAGATTTGAAAGTACCCAAACAAAAAGAAAAAAAGAATTACATTTGCAGTCAATGATTGATCCTGTAGCTGTTAAAACATTTACAGAATATTCCAAATAATCAATACTGATATCTGCACAAAGGATGGAAACTCTCATACAGGGAGATTTTTCGTCACCGAATGTGAGTTCGTCCCAAGGACCAGACTCCAGAGTCGCGAACAGGAGCCTGAACATTATGATATATATATATATATATACTTGGTTTACAGCTCTCATTTTGCTACCGGAAGAAGAAGACATGAACAGACAGATAGAAGAATTTTGGCCTACCTGTGCTTTTGTGGAAGGGAAGATGTTCCAAAATCTCAGAGTCTCATCTCCAGCACCGGTTACTATAGTCTGCAAGAAATGTTCGACAAAGTGATGATTTGAATTAGCACACAGTTTTTGTTTTTTTTTTATTTTCATTTCATTCAGGAGGCTTTCTACGCTATGGAAAGCTGATTCTTTATAGCATATTTACCTGCCCATCAGGTGACATTGAGAGGTAGAGTACCCGAAGTGTATGCCCAGTTAATGTTGCTACCTGTTTTTTTATCATGCAAAGTAGTGAATGAGATTCTAATCATGAAACAAGGAAGTGGCATTTTAATATATTAGGTATATTGATCAAATTACGAAAACTATTCACTGAAGATTAGTATCCTTGCGATAATCATGTACTTCAGTTACTCTTACAACTCTTTTTATTTGCATCTTGATATTAAGATAACAATGTAGATTATACAACAGAAGTAATAAATAAAAAAACCACAGAGTTATGACACCTAATAAAGCTTACCTTCCCCATGGATGGATATTTCCACACCATAATTTGGTTTTGGGAATAACCATGAGTGCTGACTAATTCATTCACATTTTTGCACCATGCTAGGTTGCACACCTGCAGATATTGGACAGTGAGAGAGACCGAACCCGCACTATTTTATGTCAAATTTTCGCTTTCACAGCAAAATCTAGACAGGGACACATACCTGACTCCCTGTGTCCATGGAATTAAGCATATTGCCATTTGCAGTGTTCCAGAAGCGGATACATCGATCGGCTGTTCCACCTCCTGATGCAAGAAGGCCATGCTGGTGAGGTGACCAGGCAATGGCTTTGACTGCAGCTGTATGCTCAGTAAGTTTCAAGACCGGATGCTGAGAACGTTGGTTCCAAACTAAGAGCTGGTTCACATTATCAAAAGGAAAGGAAAGAAGTGGTTCATTATGATAACATAAGCAGATTACAATAGAGAAATGGGGAAATAATGTTAACCTGGTTGTCGTTACCGCCAGATGCGAGTTCGCGGTCGTCATGCGACCACTTTAATCCACAGACCTAATCAATGGAAGTTCTTTCAAATAAAACAATCAATCTAACCAAATTGTATGACAAGAATGAGATGATATCGAGCCAAATTTGGCTTTTTCACAAATACATGATGATACACATCTTATATATGTTGGGCATCAATGTCATAATTGATCTTATATATCAGAATTCTCACCTCAGATCTGTGACCTATGAACTTGCTGATGAAGTCATTTGGGACACGAATATCGTGCTGAAGAATATTTTTGTCTCTACTTCCAGAAGATAGAATGCATGAATTCCAAGCCAGGACTCCAGTTCTTGTCTGATGACCTCCCATGTTTCGAATCCTTTTGCACCGGGATCCATCCCAAATCTGGCATAGTGTTTTCATCAATAGTGATCATCATATTGAAGAAAGATAAAATCTTTGTTCATGAGTCATGACTAACACTAGTACTTGTTAAGCTCTCAAAAAGGTTAGAATCTTTGTTCATGACTGAGAAAATAACGTAAAATACTCGATGGTTTGAGGTTATGCAAAACCAGGACAGATCTACACAGGCACTAGAAGCTTTAATAAATGTCCAGTCTGACTATGTTTTGGATAAATATTAGTAGTTAACATGGCAATATCTGAAACAACTATGATAACCTCCAACTTACCTGTACTTCTCCGAGACTCGTTCCGATTGACAGGTAGGAGCCCTCTCGAGTCCACTGAACAGAACATACACCATCTCGAGGGCCCAAGTCGCATAATTTTGTCACCTAAAAAAAAACACAAAACTTTGTTACAAATAAGGCCAACAAGCTTAACTAATCGAAGATTGATTCTAGATATGAAACATGGCTTAAAGTGAAGAAGTTGGACACACCTTGCTTGTTGTTGCTGACCATAGATAAACACAAGTGCCCAACCCAACAGCCAATACATTTTGCGAGGACCAATCTACCAAGTTCAAATAGAAATCATCTTGAAGCGATGGTGCATCAAGAACCTACATCGGATTAACCCAAATTTTTTTTAATATTCATATCTCCTTAATTCATCAAAATTGCCACATTTACTTCTGAGTTAGTTAGTCCTGCGCTCGTAATTAGATGGGAAGCACAAACTCAATTCGCCATTACCTTATGGGGCGTCTTGGGTATCTTCCTCGGGGCCTTAGGCGGAGTCGAGACTTCGTTTAGAAGCCCGCCGTCCTGGCTAGAGGCTAATCCGGAAAACGGCGAGTTCGGGGTGGAGTGATCTGTCTTGAACCGGAACAAGTTCTTGTTCGGGCTCATCGGCGAGCCCTGGCCTCCCGGAGAACACGGCACGGAATCGGGCCCGAAGAGCTCGGCACGGAGCAATCTCGAGTAAGCCTCGTTACCACCTTCCTTGGCTGGTGACGATTTCTCCACCAAGTTGAAGTTCTGAAGCCTCGACGACGATCTGCAGGGGATGAACCGATCACTGTACGTCGTTTTCGAGGGCGACGGCGTCTTCGGCATTGCCGGGAAGCAAGTCGTGATCGTATCGAGACGGAGAGAAGTCTCCATCCCCACCGGAAGATTCAATCGGGTTTTCCTCGAATCCATTGTTGGGTTCGTATTCTTCTCTAACTCCTTGAAATCTATCTACGGATTGCGTGGAGAAATGACGAATTCGAAGAGTAGATCAAGGAGAGCTAGAGAAAAAGCTATTGCAACGGTCATTTAATCAGAAGTTTTTAAAGGGAGGATGGATGGTAGCAGAGCAATCGTAAAGGGTGGGGTTTCATAAACTAGCCGTTAGAGCTAGTTGCCTAGTTTATTTAAACAGCTGTACATGGTATTGGTACTGGGACCAATCCGAACCCGCTAGATTTTAATCATAATAGACCCGGCCCAACTCGCTACGCTAGACCGAGGCCTGGCCCTCTAAGCCCACCTGTTCCTATGCTTTCATGGAAGGCCTATGTTACGCTCGCTCGATAATTTTTATCACCTATTTTACTTTATATTCGGCCCGAGTCTAATATCTCATGGACTAATAGATACTAACAACGGACTTTAATATTTTAACTTGGCTCTGATTGACCTAAATATTTGATTCTAAGCCGAGCTGTAAATAAATACTTAAGTTTGGTCGGCCGACCGAATTGTAGATTGGCTGCAAGCCCAATGCAGGAGTTTTATATAATCAAAGTAATTGAGGATAGTTAGGCTTTTGAATTATTATACCAACAAAGACCATCCAGCTTAGTTGAAGAGGATCCACAACTAACATTCTAAAATTAGAGAATTTTGTATTTAGAAACCCCTTCAGTTCAGAGATTTTAGCAAGGTTTAAAATTATCAGTTCCCATACCTCTGTGTCCAAATGGAAGATAAAAATAGAATGTACAACAAATTTTTTTTTTTCTTTTCATTTCTTTTTTGTTGAGATTTTTCTGAGAGGGCGGTCTAATCCAGTTTTAAATAGCAATATCCATCAAAGAACTGTTTGTTTTAAGTGTAGTTTCAAGCAATAGACATCAACATTAATTAAAAGAGAGACAATGGGCGGCAAAATTTGATTTTTTTTTTTTCCATTCCTCAAAACAAAATAGCAAGTGGTACAAAAGTTATGTGATATACACCTCTTCTTGCTCTTTACAATATAAATATTATAAAAAAGAGAAAAGAATACAAAAAAAAAAAAAGAAGAAGAAGAAGATTGAGCACCGTCACCGTCTTTTAGCCGGTTCCATCATCTGGATTTCCATCGTCTGGCTTTTGCCTACGCGATGGTCTATAAAACCATAAATCCACCGTAATTTTAGAATTAATAATAATAATAATAATAATAATAATAAATGTAAAAACCTCAAGAGCATAAGAATTAGCAGCATAAGTACAGTATTCTTAATTTACCTTTCTTCATCATCACCGATAGATATTCTACGGTGAAGCTCATCTTCCCAGGCCTCATGAATCTCGGGGGAGATTTGGGCATCCTCCACAAATGGTGTCGTGTCCGTGTCACCACTTGGTTGGCCCAATACCCAGGTGACATCCCCCAAGTATCTATCATCCTTTGGCTCTCTATCGGCATTATCTTGGTTTTCATTAACTGGTGCCGACGTACGAGAGCCAGAAGCCTATGAAAAAAACATTAAAAAGAAATTAACAATATCCATGGAAATAATAATATTAAGAAAAACAAATCCTTAGGATAATCACTAGAGTCTAGAGCTCACCCCCACTTTTGGTAGCCTAGCGATGCCGGTTGCCAAAAAGCGGCTGACTTCCCTCATGGACCGAAATCTTCGGCCAGTCACAGGTTGGATGTAGTACTGCAATATCCAACATAATTAAAATTATTTGAAAACTAACTAAATTATTTACATGATGTATTTATTGAATTATTACTTTATCTTTATGGCCCGCAGACTTTCCGTGCTCCCTCTCCTTCACTTGTATCTCCCAGCCATCTGGTAAGTCCCTCGGCCTCTTGCTTGATGAGGCTTCGCCTGTCGATGTCGTCGCCGGTCTGGGAGGTACATCTTTCAGCACATTCTCCTCCATTGCAACCTCCGTCTTGTTTTCATTCGCCTTGTCCTCCTCGACCATCACCTCCTTGAGGAATGAATCAATATCCTCATCATCAGAATCACTTGAACTTAAATTTGGAGGTGCATATGAGATAGGCATAGGGTTTTCAATGGGGAGGATAGGGTCAGATTCAGTAGAGGAGGAGGAGCGAGAGGGTGCTGATGCCATTGGAGGAAGTAGGAGAAATGATCAAAAGAACTTGAGGATTTATGTTGGGTTTTTCTAGCTAGATATTGGATTGCTTGTGATTGTATTCACCTTAGTAGGAGGGTATTTATAGATAAATAGGAGAAAGTATTGGAAGAAAGTATTAACACATATACATGACCGAATGAGAGAATAAGATGTACTCATATAATTATCCTTGTCGTATTATGAGTTCTTTCTAAATATTGGTATTTCCTTGCCATTGTTAGATTTCGACTAACTAGTAAAGAATCTAACGAATATATACTCAATTACTTCTTTCTATTTAGAGTTCATCCATATCTAAACTAGTCTTGACAGTAGGGAGTTTATGGATAAGTAGGAGGTCTAGAGTATTGGAGGAAAGTTTTAATGCAAATGCATGAACCAAAGTGATGTACTGATACAACCATCCTTATCTTATTTTAATCTCTTTCCAAATATGGGTGTTTCAGAGGGATTATTAGATTTGAACTATTCAGTAAAGAATCTAGCAGTGGATATATACTCCATTGATTCTTTCCATTTTAGTGTTTATACATAAAGTAATCTAGACTCTTTGACCATCATTTGAATTTAGATTTGGTTTAAAATGTTCGGGCCCAAGATCTAGCTAGAAATTCGGCCAAGCAAAGCTTGGGCTCGAGTATGGCTCAGTGATTATGTATATCTATATATGAAACAACAAATACAAACCTAAAACGAAAAGAAACTCAAAAAAATGTTAATAACAAGAGCATAGTAAAATATATAATTGGGAATTATGAATGCATACTTAAGAAAAAAAATAAGTAGAAAAGAAAAAGAAAAGGATATTGATGGTCACAAAATATTTAGTAAGTGTAGAGTAGAAAGTCTTTCACTTTTTTGGTTGAAATCATATACCTTCTCCTCACGCCTTTCGCTTTGATATTCATTCGCCGGCTCAACATTATCTTCATTCTGATTAGGCGATGAAATATTGAAATTTCTTCTAATAGAGCTAGGGGGCGATGAATCGGATGATGGGGAGCTAGGAGGATAGGCATTTAGATCAATCATCTTTCCTTTCTCCATTGCTACACACACCTAAACTATAATCTCTCTTTTGAGCTACGACACTGTTGTCTAAGGTATACACTATTGTCTAAGGTATATGATAGAGTGAAGAATTTTGCGAATATTTATAGACCTAAATACAATAAGATTACTCGCGGATAAATCATTGTTATTCTAGGTCACATTAATCTAATTGATACGATTGAAACACGTAGACGGTATAACATAGAAGTACGGGAAAAATTTTGTCGTTACCACAAGTAAATACGAGCACATCCGGTGATTCTTTGGCTTACGTCATTTCTTGCTAAAACGAGAAAAGTGAGTAAATTACATTCTATAATAATTATTGTACATATTGTCCAACTCACCTATCCTACGAAATCATAATTAGATACACTCGTAGTTAGTGTAGAATATGTACTATATTTCAAAGGTCATAACTTTCTCATATTGACGTCACTAAGCTTGATGAGCGATCGCGGGAACTCTTATTTTCAAATTAGACTAGGGTTGAGAGTTGTTTGATCCGACCTGATAACTCGATAGGATTCTCAACATAGACTTGAACATTCTTCAATTTGGATTAGGTTCGAGTCTAGCCCAATCCAAGCTCAATGAATTTTGGCAGGCCCAAGCATTGTTCTTTTTTAAAAAAAAAATTTAAGCTTGCCGTATGTCATTGAAGCTTGATCCAAGCCTAACACATTAACTTGTAAAAGAGCCAGGTCGGGATTGAGCTTAGGCTTGATCTGCTCCGCTAACAATATGAAATCTTAACTTAATAGATATTAAAATGCCCAAATATATTAAATTTTATGTCTAAAATAAATATAATATTGGGCAAGATTAGGTCAAGTTGGTCATTACAAATCCAAGCCTCACTCAATTATATATAGATTAGGTCTCATAATTTAAACCCGATCCTAATCGACCCAATGGAATAAAAAAAAAAGGATAAGCAGATAGGGCTACCTGTGCATAGATCTACCAAAAGTTTTCAACGAATTTGAGTTTAATATAATCAAGTTTATATTATAAACGGATTGGCATGCTTAACTCGAGTACTAAATGGTTTAGTGTTTATTACTTTAACTCTTTTACCTCATTTAAGTTTAATCTGTTTATGATTCATTAACTCATTAAAATTAACACGATAACCCAATTATAACCCAAATAGTGCATTTATTATCCAAATAATACGTTTATAACACAAGTAACTTATATGTCTCGTGTTTAATATTCTAACTCGTTTAATAAATGAGTTGTGTTCACGTTGGCTTGAACTTGACCCAAACTCAAGCAAGATCCCACCTGTTTGTCACTCCTATATCAATCTTAGGATAACACTCCAAGATATCTTATGCCAATCGTAAGTAGAAAGAATTTGAGGCATTGATGGTATATATATATATAGATGCACTTCTTTCACACATAGAGCAAAGCAATCCATTCATAGTTCAGCTTGTAGTTCAAAATCTCGGAGAGTTATGTCTAGGCCAGTTCATGTCGACTTGGTGAGGTAATAAAATTTCGAGTTAATTCGCTACTAACCAACATTAATCAACTCTATGTACGTATTTCGTACGTACCAAAACTTGCGTAAAAGATAATTTTAGATCCTCACTCGAACACCACCCACTTCATGTCACAGTAGTGAAGTCGTTGTAGAATATCAATGATTTACGTGGATAAATTAACATCGTTATCCGGACAATCATATATAAATATTTGCCTAAACGGTGTGCTCTTGTCGCAAGAGACATATGGTTGGATGTTTCAATCAAGGAATAGTAACTAAAAACATCACAGAAACAAACTATAATCACAAGAAATCAAACAACACTCGCTTAGAGATGGGATTACTAGCTATAACCATGTGTGTGCGAAATGAAAAGCTAAGTGTTTTCTTAATAATTAAGACAAACGGAAACGAGTAGGTTTGAAGGGGTGGGGGGCCACATGCAAGGTGGATGGCAGATAGATTAGAAGAATCACTTAGGAAGGAGGTATTGCAGTTGGTTTCAACTAGCTCCAGGAACAACGACCCTATCAATGTTCTATGCTATCTAGATATAGGTTGCTTGCGAGATTGTAAACGAATCTCCTAGGTAGAGCTAGGGATCAAACAAATAAGATTCTTGGCCATCTTTTGAAAATTGTCAGTGGATTCTCTACAACCGCATGCAGAAGTGTAGTTACAAAAAATAATTAATAATCCTGGGGTTAAAAGAACGAGATATGCTGTAGATACTATTAGAAAGTTTCAACATGCATGTCAATATATATATATATATATAGTACGTACGTTACTGTTGCAAAGGTTGCTGTATATCAATCACACAGTGATTGAGTTTCAAATATATATAATAATAATTAATGATCTAAGTGTGTGAAATCAACTTAATCACGATTCAAAAAGTTTGTTTACTTTATCAGCACTCTAAAGTTCAGCTCGACCCAACTCCTGACCTACTCGACAAGACATCTATCTGAAGAAGAAGAAGAAGAAGAAGAAGAAAAAAGCGATTCCAATTTGAGTACATTTGCATCCTGTTTCATCATTATCATCACCTAATCAACCAAACACATCCGAACCCCACCTCCTATATATACACATATAACACCACCCTACCATCCATCAACCTGAGCATATCTAGTTCTAAAGTCCACCACCACTCCTCCTCCAACTCTTAGCTAGCTAGTGAAAGAGGTTACTATAGCAAGAACGATCGATCGAGATGACTGCGGCCACTTTTATCGCTCTGACGCTGAGCATCTTATTCGCATTGCCACATCTCTCATTCGCAACCACGACGAGGAATTACAAGTTTGATGTACGTATTTAAATATTTACCATATGTTACTCTCTCTCTCTCTCTCTCTCTCTCTCTCTCTCTCTCTATATATATATATATATATGTTTGTTGATTGCTTCCGTAGATAAGGTTGAAGAACATTACACGACTATGCCACACGAGGAGCGTCGCGACGGTGAATGGCCGGATGCCCGGTCCGAGGATCGTCGCGAGGGAAGGCGACCGTGTGATCGTCAAGGTGGTTAACCATATTCCAAATAACGTCACTCTACACTGGTAACGTTTATTACTCTCATCAACTACTTTATATAGACACTCAAATGCATGCATGCATGCATGCATGACTACTATTGACTAACATGTTACATTAATATGGGTGATGGGCGAGTAGGCATGGAGTTCGGCAACTGCGAAGTGGATGGTCCGATGGGCCGTCCTATGTGACCCAATGCCCCATTCAGACGGGGCAAAGCTATGTGTACAACTTCACCATCGTAGGGCAAAGAGGGACTCTATGGTGGCATGCACACATCTCATGGATGAGGTCTTCCGTATATGGGCCCATCATAATCCTCCCAAAGCTTGGTGTCCCTTACCCCTTCATTAAGCCCTACAAGGAAATCCCCATCATCTTCGGTAATTACTAGCTTAATCTCTTTAAAATCTAAGTAATAATATCTAGATAACATTATAACAACAATTAACAACGACAACAACAGGGGAGTGGTTTAATGTGGATCCAGAGGCAGTCATTGCCCAGTCTCTTCAAACCGGAGCAGGCCCAAATGTCTCAGATGCCTATACCATTAATGGGCTTCCTGGCCCATTATACAATTGCTCGACTACTAAAGGTAAACTTCACATATTAATTTAAGCTTCCAAAAAAAAAAAAGAGAAGATTACGTAATACGTACGTGCTAATAATTTTATATGTATTATATATATATATATATATATCAGATACGTTCAAGTTAAAGGTGAAGGCCGGGAAGACGTACCTTCTCCGGATGATCAACGCTGCACTCAACGATGAACTATTCTTCAGCATCGCCGGCCACAACCTCACCGTCGTCGACGCCGACGCCGTCTACGTAAAACCGTTGGACACCGACATCCTCCTGATAACCCCCGGGCAGACCTACAACGTCCTCCTGCGCACGAAGCCGTCAGCCCCGAACGCCACCTACCTGATGACCGCTAGACCGTACGCCACCACCGCCTCCGGTACCTTCGACAACACGACGGTCGCTGGGATTCTCGAATACGTTAATCCACTCCGTGCATCCTCCTCTTCTTCCAAACTCCCACTCCTCACACCCAAGCTACCCAACTTTAACGACACCGCGTTCGCCGCGAACTTTACAGGGAAGTTAAGAAGCCTCGCTAGCGCGCAGTTTCCGGCGAACGTGCCGCAGACCGTCGACAAGCGGTTCTTCTTCACCGTAGGTCTTGGGACCAAACCTTGCCCTAAGAACCAAACATGCCAAGGGCCTAATGGCACAAAATTCACTGCCACGGTCAACAACGTGTCATGGACTCTACCGACCACAGCTCTCCTCCAAGCTCACTACTTTGGGCAATCGAAGGGGGTATACACGACTGACTTCCCTATAACCCCTCCATTTCCATTTAACTACACAGGGACTCCACCGAACAACACGTTTGTCACCAATGGGACTAAGGTGGTAGTGTTGCCGTTTAACACTAGTGTTGAGCTAGTGATGCAGGACACGAGCATCCAAGGCGCCGAGAGCCATCCATTGCACCTGCATGGCTTTAATTTCTTCGTACTAGGCCAAGGATTTGGGAACTACGACCCGAGCAAGGACCCATCCAAGTTTAATTTGGTCGACCCGGTCGAGAGGAACACGGTTGGGGTTCCTGATGGGGGTTGGGTCGCAGTCCGCTTCTTAGCTGATAACCCTGGTAATCTAAGTTTAATCTCTTTTTTCCTTTTTTCCGTTTGGTCCTAGTGAGCTAGATTATTGAGCTATATATGATATGATTTGTTATCTTACTTTGGCAGGCGTATGGTTCATGCATTGCCACCTGGAAGTGCACACGAGCTGGGGATTGAAGATGGCGTGGGTGGTGAACGATGGGCCGCTTCCTAATCAGAAGTTGCCTCCTCCACCGTCTGATCTTCCCAAGTGTTAAAGAGATACGTACGTACGTACGTACGTAGAACAAACTCACTCGGCTCGGCCCTCGACATTAAGTTGCAACTTGGTTCTTTTGACATTCTGTTAACTTATCGTTCCCTCTTCGTATTTCCATTTGATCTCAGGGTTTCAATTGTTTTGACGTGTGTAACATTTGCAATTTTTTGCGTTTGCCAATAAATTCAACCACCGTTTCAGTTAAAACAACTACTCTTATGAGATCTCTTAGAGTCGAAGAAATAATCTTTGGATACTATTAACCCTGCCTACTCACTCCTCTCATCCACCAAACGAAATGACTATTTAGTATTATTAGTGGTAGGAGGTAAGAGATGCTAACATCCCAACTCTCTTCTAGCTACTAGTATCATACTACATTTCTAAGTAACAAAAGATTCTTTTATTTACTATCTTACCCTTCCCTATATATGCATGACAAGCCTAGCTACCTACGTACGTCGAAATCTTCCTAGTAATATGAGAGTAAAACTTTTATACAGAGACGTAGTACTGCTGTATATATATATATATAAATCTATTACCCAATAAGACAAGGTCTGCTAGACACCAAAGGCACGTAGCCCCCACTCTGAGGAGGCTAAAGTGACGTGGCAAAGTGCACTGAGTGATTGTCTGCAGCCTAACTCTCATGGACATCGTTATGGCTGTGAGGCGTGGCAACGATGGATTTTTGCTCCAACCGAGCTCCTGCGACTGGAGCTGCACGAGATCCTGATCCAAAGATATCGTCGGAATCACTCCGGTTACGTGACGAGGCAGCAATCGTCCTCGGGCTTTGCTTTGTTTTTAGTGCTGTCAACTGATGGCGGAGGACGTACCAACTTGGTGCTGGCAATATAGTTGGCATCCAGTGATAATCGGCTGTCGAACTTCAACTCTGGGGGGCTTTGTTAGCCGATTAGGGCCGGCCATGTAATAGGCGTAGTAAGTTCCTGCGTTCATGCCGGGAGACGATCGGCTCATGTGATCATGATGCCGTTGGCCAAAAAGCTTAGACTTGACAAACTGACATGGACTGGAGATTGACGGACGGAGGATTGAGAGGTGGATATCTTGGCTTTTAGCCATGGATAAATAATTATACCAACCCTATATTCGAAATAACCCAAAGAAATTAGAATAACTATGCTTCCACTGCTCCTTACTAGTGGAAATCAAAAGTCAAATGCATTAATTCTTTTAATAAGAGAGCAATCCATGGCTAGTCATTGCCATCTTTATATAAGTAGGATGTTGTTACAAGGAATGAAAAAAATATGTATATCCAAAATGTTTCTTTGATTAATTTAGTGCATGGTGCATCCGTATTTAATCATTGCCAATTTTGATTAATTTTTTTTAAATATGATTGAAGCCGTCTGACTGATGTGTTGTTCTGCATCATGATTGACATACACATATCTGATCGAATTGAAAGTGGGCTAGCTCATACGTTCAAGCAGTAGGGCCTACAGCCGATCCTTGCAAGCTGAAACAAAGACAAACTAGTGTTAGCGGAAGCCTAACGACAAGATTGAAAGGAAATTAATAATAATAATAATAATAATAATAATGATAAAAAAAAAAAGGGAAAGGAAAACCTATTAGGATTGTCGATTCCACTCAGGTTACAAGGCTTGTAGGAAACGCAAGAAATCCTCAAAAGCCAGTACACCATCGTTTGCTACAAATAGAGTCTATGTGTGTGGCCGTTTCCTTTTTCTTTCTTCCACCTTGGGCTATGGTATTTCCATTTAGGGAACTCTCTCTCTCTCTCTCTCTCTCTCTCTCTCTCTCTCTCTCTGGTTGATCCATGGACGTCTATGGTAAGTGAGGGAAGTCAGGAGGGAGTAAAAGTCCTTGGTGTTTTAGGACACCATGGATTGCGATGGATAACTGTTGCTGTTGAGCCTACTAGACTTATCTGACACCCTTCTCTCTCTCTCTCTCTCTCTCTCTGATCCCTTATTCCAAGTTCACACTTGACACGCCCACCAACAAATTTATTCCTCACACCGAGCTCGTACCTCATCTGGATTATTTATAACCCCTCCTGTTCGTCTACTTAGCCTTCAACCAACCAATCTCTTGTTTTACTACTTCTCCTCCTACCTCTATAAATGATTAGTTAGTTCTTCTTCCCCGGCCTTAGCTTTTATTCCTTTCAACCACAATGTGGGTCTTCTTTTTTGTCCTCTTTTCTTGTGTGTAAAGACTGTTGCTCTAGCAAATTCTTTGGCTTCTTTCTACTGTTCTTGCTCCACTTGTGGTTTAGACTTAGGGTTAGGCTTATGCTATATATAGAGAGAGTTTTAATGGTTCATTCTGTAACAAGAGGTGGCGAAGGATCTAATACATTTGAAGTGAGAAAAGCAGTCGTTGTTTTCTGGTGTGGCACCATCAAGATTCACATGCTCCTCTTAATTTCTGATCTTTCTGAGGGTTTCACCAACTCAGAAGAGAGACAGCTGGGAGAGAGAATGATGGGAATCTTGATGATGCTGCATCGGCAATTGACGACTAAACCAAGGACGAGAAGGAGAAGCAATTGAGCAGGTAAACTAATCTGTGTAGCCAAATTAAGCTTTCTTCAACGATTTCCTTGCAGTAATTAGATCTCTCTAGTGCAAAGGGTTCTTAACTTGTTTTAGGGTTTTAGTCATGTCATATGTTATATGTACGTTATGGAATTATGTATAAATTCTGGAGGCAGGCATGCATCTTTCATAAGGAACTCAATTCCATGGACGCACTTCGATTTATGCATGCATGGACTGGACATAAAAGAAAGATGTACCCTGTTCTCAATCTATCTCGTTCTTTGGATTTCTCTTTGTAGCTTTTTTCTCTGGCTCATGCATTGCAGGGAAAAATGGTCGAACTTGTAATCATTCCTTTGAGAGGGGGATGCTGTACCCAAGAATCTTGTGCTTTTGTTTGTCTCATTGCTTCTTGGGATGCTGCTTTGATATTTATATATATATATATATACCTTCTATTTGCCATGCTTGTATATGCACATATTTCCATAGAAATACATATTTATACAGGTCGTATTTACTAATGAAACTGTTACGTGATATTCTCCCACTTCCATCTTATATCTGCTGGTGTACATTAATGGTATTAATTATGTTCTTCTTTGCAAGTTGCAACTAGTTTTCGTTATTGGGCCTTAGAATTAACTCATTTTAAAGTGAGAAAAGGGCACAGTCTTCAGCCCATTTAAGCCCCGAGACTCTTATCCTCTAATTAATCCTTCCTTCTTCAGCTGATATATATATATATATATATATATATATATATATATTCTCAACTAATACCCCAATTATCCAATTCTTAATCTCTCTAGTCATGCTTTTTTATCTGCACATATAAAATCTTTGGACGTCGTGGGTTAGTTGAGGCATACAAAAGCTAGTAAACTTCGTTTTTGTCCTCTCTCTCCCTCTCTTCTAGACCTTGACCAAAACAATTAATACGCTTTTGTTTAAGCTTAATTAGAGTCCTCGGGAAATTAGTGCAGGAATATGCCTCTTCACGTGGCGTAATGTGGGTTCCAAATTTGTTACTCAAGTCGCCTAAAAGATTAATGTCGATATTTTTTATATATATAAATTATCTACCAGTTGATTGAGAGTAGCAATTAGCAAAGTGTTAGTTTAGCAATGCAAAAGACAAGCATATGAAATCCTAAACCAACTTCAACTATCACATGCATCGAGTAATCCAATATCTATGTACAAGTTAGATTCCTCTACTCCTAATTTATATTTATTTGTCTGAAATCACCAACCTCATGCATGGAAATCTTTCCATCGTTGACGAGTCAAAGAAAATATATTGTTAAATTTATGTGAAGGAGAAGAATTAGGAGGAACCGTGTTGCTTTTGATAGAAGCGAGTAGGTTGGATGAAACCTCAATGTGACCTTATCCCGACCAAATCCAAACTCAAACCACTGTAGCCATGAACCAGAACAGCAGCCGTCAAATCAAAAGCTCCACGAGCACATTTTGACACGTCTGTGGCCAAGTGAAATACGACGCGTGGCCTTCCATTATTAAGTTCTTCGTTCATGTAGGCCTTACTTAATTAGTTGCACCTAAATTGAGGGAGCTGCTTCAATGGTCTTTGGTTCATGAATCATGATTGAGGTACGCTTAATTTGTAATCGTATTTTTACAAAAGGATCGAGAAAGACTTAATTATTATTATTATTTCTTTCTGACAGACTCAGTATAAATAAATATTATTTCAAAGTATACTCTAATATTGCAAACAAGGACGAGCAGTAGCCGTTACGACGTGAAAATGCTTCCTTTTTTTCACACCCTTTCTTCGGTTTTACTCTGTTTACCCTTCTACTGCTACTACTACTACAAATAAAATTTAATCATTTGTTAATATAATGAAACAAAGCCCAAGAAATTAAAGCGAGTAGAGAGAGAGGCATATGGACCCAGGAGGTGCTGTGATACCCCCACCCTTTCCCCCTCTTTTATAAATACCAAATTGCTCGATTACCTCCTCATCTGACCCATCTCCAAACAAAGACCACCGCTGCTGCTGCTGCTGCTCCTCCTCCTCCTACTACAACTACAACTACTGCTACTGCAACATCTCTCGTGTAGATCGATATAGATCTTAGGACGGAGGGAAATGGAGCTACACATGGATGAGAAGTGGAAGCTATCGAAGAAAGGGAGCAGAAAGGTGGGATCAGGGGAAGGGGGTGGTCCGTTGTTGAAGAGATCAGGGAGCACGAGAGAGGTGAGAGTGCCGAGCACAACGCCCAGGTCGTTCTCGAGCCGGTGCTCGGGGCTGGTCAAGGAGCAGAGGGCGAGGTTCTACATCATGCGGCGTTGCGTCACCATGCTCATTTGTTGGCGAGACTACCCATGAGTTTTTTAGTTTCTTTAGCGATATCGAAGAATACCGAGAAGAAGAAGAAGAAGAAGAAGAAGAAGAAGAAGAGATAGAAGGCATTTGTTCTTTTTTGTATATACTTTTTTTTTGTTCTTTGTTTTTGGCGGACAAGTTTTGGTGTGAGAGGTGAAAGTGGAAGAAGGGAAAGAGAGCTTCAGGCTTCTTTCTTACTTTTTCTCTTTCGCTACTCCCTGTTGTAGCATCAATCCGGGAAAGTGAAAGGATATATATTTTATTTCTGTTTGAGAGAGAGAGATCTCGGTATTCTCCTTGACTGCCCATTTTAGATCTTTTCCTGTTACCTCTTCTGGTCCATCCATCTCTTTGTAGGTCGTTGTTTGACTGATGTAAAGAGATCCAGAGAGAGGGGATGAAGGAATCAATGAAGGAATTAATGGTGATGGTGATCACTACCACTGCCTGTGAGCTCTGCAAACTCCGGCGTGATGGACTGACACAAGTGCATTATTGCAGTGTTATTTTAAGAGCTTAGAATGTGATGGGGTTTCGTCACTTTAACGTATACACATCATTTATTAAAAACAAGTAGAGTTGAACAGGGGAGAGAAATCGAGTGTAGGAGGGAAGGGGAATCAAACAATGTGACGGGGGGGTCCTTGGCTCCAGAAATGGGCGACAGCTTTGCCTCTTCCAGTACTTTGATTGACCGCTCCTCTTACTAGCTAATTCCACTCCAACTTAATTGCTTCAAATTTTACCAAAAGTTTTTTTTAAAAAAAAACCATACATATTGTGGGGGGTTAATCTTGATGCCCAACATCAAACTGTTCAGTGATTTCCTACGCAAATAGTTTTAAATAATAGACTTCAGATAGTGGATAAATCCATATATAAAAAATAAATTTATTTAACAAAGAAGTGCCCAGTAAACTCAACTGGATGGTGAGTGCTTGCGAAAGAGACAGACAAATGTAATGACCCATATGGCCAACCCAGCTGGCCTTGTCGGTGACCCTTTTTAACCTTTTTTTCTTGCCTCTCCGACTCGGAGTGAGCATTTAAAACTCTAATCATGATGCCTACAAAATGTTCGTACGAATGCCACTGAGACAAAGCAGTAGTCCCTCTCCACATGCGAGTCTACCAATGGCCCAAAGGCCCAAAAGATCCAGTCAAACCTACTCAGCCCAATATCATCAAATCCATCCACCATTATTTAACCCACTTCTTTTTCTTTCTTTTTATTAATACAGATTACAGTCACACACGTTATAATTGCACGGATTCAACCTAATTTGCTACTTAGTCCGTGGAGCGGGTTTTGCCTTATACCAATGACCGAGGGATCTAATCCGTTGGATTGCATCGATAGGTGTGCTCTGATGGAGCACCGGTACGAACTCGGATGGCGACTCGGGAACGATCCCTCGGTGTGGAGCGGGGAGTTGCACGTGAATTACGAATAAGACACGTCCCGCGCCCTTTTCTGGGCCCCAGCCCTTACTCTCCTTTTTCTCGTTTGTGGGCTGGATCCCAACCACCTAGGGATGCGTGGACTTGGACCGCACGTGTGGATGCGGGGCCCTATTAGTACCCAACAACCGGACCCGGATCCATTATTACGATTTGACCGCAGCCCCCCGGCACGATAGCGGGTGGGACCCGGACTCTTATCGGATCGCTGTTAGGGAGGACTGCGGATCCGGTCAGTGGTCACGTCAGGAGACATGGCGGGCCCACGCCACATTCCACCTAGGTTGGGCGAGGGGAGCCGATTCGTGCACGCAGGAGGACCACGTCGGAGCCGTATGTTGCGATCCTAGAGGCGCATCCCTCGAGAACAGGTCACGTGCGATGGGACCCACGAAGACGAAGTGAGAAAGGTTATGGTTTTTTCTCTTCTTCTAATTTTTATCGTATTTTGTTATATTATTAGCATAATGTTAGCAATAAGAGTTTTAACCAATAACCCCCCCCTCTCTCTCTCTCTCTCTCTCTCTCTCTCTCTCTCTCTCCCCGGTTGATGGGATCGAATATCAGTGGATTCGGAAGGCAAACAATTTGGACCCATTTCACTGCCCTTTAAATTTCCTTTAAAAAAAAAAGAGTACCCTTCAATGATTGGAAGGGATAAGGATCTCTGGTTGCAATATTTAGTCCCAAAAGGAATAAATATCGAGGAAGTAGTTGATATGCATTATTGGTCCCCAAACTTTTATATATTATGCTTTTGGATCGAGTTGGTCCAGATATATGTCTGAATACCTAATTCTGCACTACTCTAAAGAGAGAAGAAAAATTGTTGTCAATGTAAACATTTCCTTGAAAGAGAAACAGTGGATGGATATACAATTATACATGATATGTTCAGTGGTCTGTCTCAGGAAGCTAACAGCGCTACAAGCAAACTGAAAAATCTTTAAATACTATGATGAACTCTGCTGACTGAATAATATGTAACATGAACATTTCTTAGCCAATGCAGACTACTTGCATGTTATAATTTACAGTACAAATCATAGGAGGCTACTCATATGTGCGGGATCTTAATGCATTGATTCTGAATTATGACCTCTATTGGATGTTGCTGGAGTCAAAAGGATAAACTTGTCTTCTACTGCTCCATAAAATCCAAGTGAATTCTTTCTGTTATCTTCTCCATGATTGTGAGATTTTCAAGATGTGGCTCCTTCCTGTGAAGTACAGCAGCACCATTAGTTGTAAATATTTAAATTTGAGTTTTATAAAGATTACATGATTGCGTGATCCTGTGATTTCATACCATCCTATCCTAAAGCATGAGCATGGAAAAATATTGCTCAAATTCTTGATCAATTGTTGGTTTCCTGGCACCCAGTCGAGCATCTGCACAAGCTAGAACATTAAGCTCTTTCCACTGAAGCTGTGGAAATATACAAAGAGAGAAATGAGAAGAACAATACCTTGACGGGTGCTCCAAAGTCCAGATGAAAGTGAAAATGCATTTGGTAGGGGGCAATTTGAGTAAAGCATGGCATCTTCAATTTCTTCATCAGAATGTTCTGTGACATTTTTTGCACGGATAATGTGATCATTATTTGCTTCAAATTCAAGATGTAGCTCACTATGCTCTGGATCATATTGACAATTATCCTCTGCTTGTTCCCTCTTATTCACTTCTCCTGTGTTAGCACTCTGGAAGGAGTTGAGAGTGTTTGTGATAGCATTGCTGCTAGAACTGCAAGATGTAGAAGGCCGGTCCAGAATCATGGTTGGTCCATATGATTCCGTAGATGTACCTTTTAGATGTGACCCAACATTGGTATCATAAACTTCGAGATAACTGTTGCTATCGTTGTCAGAATCTTGTTCTTCCAGGACATCTCTTATTTCGGTGTCACTTCTTTCATCATGCGAATTCTCCTCATACACCAAGCTACCTGCAATCGGAGACTTACGAACAGAGCTAAATAGTGGGTTTACACATTTATGCTTTGCCAATGGCAAGCTGAAATCACTCAGCTGAAATTTTAACTTCCTTTTCTTCTTCAGTTCGCTGCCAGTAGGGAAAAGTTCTTTGCTGGAATCAGAGCTGAAATATTAGGATGAAAAAAATATAACACAAGATCATGGTTCCGTAGCTCTAAGATGATTCATTCCAAAGTTAGCAGCTTCTGACCAAACTCTTAACAATACAGGCAAGCTGACTAGGAATCATGAACAGTAGAAAAAGGTTTAACAAGACCAATGCACTTACACTGTGGAAAAAAAAATTGAAATTTCGTGATAGCTTGATGCATATAGGAAGTTCAGATGTCTTTTGGAGCAAAATACAACTGCCAAAGAATGTCCAATTCCAATTCTCAGTTATCGTGCAACTAAATGATTGTCCACTTCCCTTTCTTATTTGAAGGATATAAACTTTCATTAAAGTGCATGGATGCACAAAACCGTAAGTATCGATACCCTTGTACAGTTCCTAGTTTGAATCAAAGCCATAATCAAATTATAGATGACATGTTGCTTCTACTTGATCATGCAGTTTACTCTCGGTCATGATATCCAATAAAGTGAATCGAAACTGTCAAAGCTATTGAGTATTGAAAACTGTCACAGGTTGCAAACAATCTCCAAACACAATAGGTTCTGGGAGAAAGCAAATGGTGAACCAGATGACAGGCAACTTTAATCAACAAGGAAAAACGTTATATGGAAATATTTTTATGATACAATTTGTTGGGAGTGAAATATCTTTGCTCAACTCTACTTGGGCCTAAACAAGCTAAATAAGTACTCAAGCTGCAAAGATTAAAAGCTAAAAGTGTTAAAAACTAAGAACTAACAGTTTTAGGTAACATGCAAGTTATGACATGAACACAGAAGCATGGAATAAGTAATAATGATGAGTAATACTAAATGACAAAAGAGATTAAACAAATTAATTGGTACAGAAATTATACACATAGGATTTCAAAGTTATGCCTCGGAAGGACAACTGCTATAGGTGGATGACATCAGAAACTAACAGAAGGAATAGCAACAACAATTGAATCAGCGTTCAAAAAATAAGAGGACAGATGATCAAGACTATATGGGCAAATCAAACTATATCTAAAATAGATTGACTACTTGATTGGTCTTCATTAAAGAAGTCCTCCTTCACCTCCTATTCCAAAAATGGGCTATTCGTAAACGACCAGCTCAGTTTATCTCTGTGCCTACCACTAATTTTATGTATTGCTGGATACCCAATTCTTGCTTCCAGTTATGACTAACAGTGATCAAATTTGGAACATATGCAAAGATACTTATTTGGAATCCATCCAAGATCACAGAGGAATATTTAAATCAGTCAAACAATTGAAAGATCTAGACTCAGAACACAATAAGTTATTTCCGCACCAAATTGATCAACCAAAAAAAAAAGCAAACAGAGAAAGAATTTATTGAAATTAACCTATTGGCCGTAGGCTGCTTCTCCATTGCTTCATCCATTGAAAGCCCAGAGGCCGCCAGAAGGAGGAGGAGCCAAGATTGAGCTCCAATCTGGACTTCGGATGTCAAAAGCTTCCATCCACCTTTCTAAACAAAAAAATAAAAAATAAAAAGGTAAAGCTTCATTAAGCATCGAGATCCGTGCCACCAAATTCGTGGAAGCATATCACATAGAGCACGAATCTTCGAGCAGCGGTTCACAGTGGATGGGGTACGAGTCGGGACCACTGAAAAGATAAGTCTTATCGGCTCTGCAACTTGACAGAAGACACATGTACCCCACGTTTGGTTCCATCGGACGGTGTTTCGTGATTGGGGGAACGCAACGGATCCATTAGAAGGGCAGAACAGCAGTGATCGAGCTTGGGCCTCCCATGCATCAAAAGCAGCAGGATCGTTTATTTCAAAAAAAAAAAAAAAAGCAGCAGGATCGTCTACAGCACTCAATGGTAGAAATTTCCTGCAATCCAGACACTTGGCATCCAATGCCCATTCGATGGTCTGCTCTCCCTTAGTTAGGTCGTATAATTGTTCTCTTAATTGGTCTTATGTAAAATATTATCCGTCATGCCAACCAACTGTCACACTATGTTTTGAGTTTTAAATACCATGAGTTTGATCTCAAGTGATAATGTTATAATTAATTTCACGCAAACTTTTTTCTATTAGATAAATATAACTAGCTGGCCATAGATTGGATGACCCCAGATACTCTCTTCCTTTAATTAGGAATATGCATAACATGCAAACATATTTTAAGCTTAATGAAATTAGTACTTTGACTAATATTTTTTAAATAGAAAGGTCTTTATAACTCTAATTGTATATCAAGCGAATTCTTCTACATATATTAAGCTTAAGATGCGCAACTTATACATACATATATATATATATATATATTTCTCATTACATTTGTTCAGAGCTGACATGGTTGCCTTCCAGCAACAATAATGAAATAGAAATTTAACACACGCGATCACATTAATAAACAAAGATTTGAGAACAAACGTAGGGAGGTTGATCTGGTGTCCTGCAATTTGTGAAATACATCCAAAAATATTGCAATCCGATGCAGTACAAGTACAACAATCCAAAAGTCAGAGATGTACTACATAACAAGAACAAGAAGAAGAACAACTATAACCAGTTAGAATGATTAAATCATACATGCATGTATTAATAGGTAAGCAGCTAACAGTCTTTGAGGATAATTAACCATATCTCTTATCCATCTCAAAGCTTTCTAAGTTTCATGGAAGCCATGAGGCCTCTTTATGTGACCTTCCTCCTCCTAACTCTACTATCTATTCGAGCAAGTGGCCATGGCGGCGTCGCCGACGGTCCCCCAACTGATACCCAAATCAATTTGAGAGCAAAAGATTTGGTTGCTGTAAAGATCTGGTGCCTTGTGATCCTTCTGGTGAGCACCTTCGCCGGCGGCGTCTCGCCCTACTTCTTCCGATGGAACGAGAGTTTTCTTCTTATGGGGACGCAATTCGCAGGAGGAGTCTTCTTGGGCACATCTCTCATGCACTTCTTGGCCGATTCCAACAGCAACTTCGCGGCGCTTACGTCGAAAACTTACCCCTTCGCCTTCATGCTGGCGTCGTCAGGGTATTTGCTCACCATGCTTGGCGACTGTATTATTATCACAGTGACGCAGAATAGCCAGAGGATTAAGGCTAAAGTGCAAGTGGAAGGAGGAAGTGGTGGAGAAGAGCAAGGGAGGGAGATGAGTGCGGAGGTGCATCCGGTCTTCGTGAGGACGACGTCGTTTGGAGATACGCTTTTGCTCATCCTTGCTCTTTGCTTCCACTCTGTGTTTGAAGGAATAGCTATTGGAGTATCAGGTGTGAGATCAAATTAATATTTTCTATATATATGAGAGAATATATACTACGTATACACCTTGGGCTTGTATCATGGATGACGTAGAACTTGATCCTGTGATTACTCTATATATTTCTCTTTAAGGTACAAAGTATGATGCATGGAGGAACCTTTGGACCATATGCCTGCATAAGATATTTGCAGCCATCGCCATGGGCATTGCACTGCTTAGAATGTTACCAAAGAGGCCGTTGCTGACTACTGTGGCATACTCGCTGGCCTTCGCCGTGTCAAGCCCTATCGGCGTAGGCATCGGAGTCGCCATCGACGCCACGACGGAGGGGTCAGTGGCTGATTGGATCTATGCCATCTCCATGGGCATTGCAACTGGGGTGTTCGTCTATGTGGCCATCAACCATCTCATAGCTAAAGGTTTTAAGCCTCTGCAGCCAAGCTCCTTCGACACTCCCTTCTTCAAGTTCTTTGCCGTGCTCATGGGCGTTGCAGTGATCGCTGTGGTCATGATCTGGGACTAATTAAGGCGCTTCTACTGTTGGATCTTTGTGTGTTTTGCATGGAATACGTTAAAAGGTTTCTTATAAAAATAATATAATAATTTAATACGCGTTAAGTTTGAATGGTGATTTTATCTTTTGTTTTCTTTTCCCTGCAGGGTGTTTATTGTCTTTATCAAGTGGACTCTTAATCCTTGACAAATGAATGAATAAATAATATCAGTTCGTGTATTACTTGCTAAATGGCAACTAGACATTGACAGAATATAAACAAACTTTCTTTCAAGAAGTCATTCAGCTGATGATTCGAGTGTGATCATAGATAGAAAGGAGATGAAAGTTGGTAGACATTTCGAATAAATGCATATACCTATCTGCATAGCCATTATATACAGGCAAATTACATGCTCTCAGGAACTCCAAAAACTTATCTACACCGGCTTGTCAGTAACTAGGATATTTTCAAAGATGGCTACACCATATCAGAAGCATCCAATTCAGCATTAGCATTCTCTTGCCACCCAGAACTTGCCCTATGTTTACATACAGGGCATGTACCCTGCTGGCGCAGCCAGGGGTCGATGCAGTTGGCATGAAACTGGAGAAAGAAACAAAGGGAAATTTATCATAATAATTAGAAGTTAATCTGACAATACGTAGAAGAGAATATCATATAGCCAAATGGCAAGAAATATAAGAAAATGATTCCCTTCCAGTTCCAATATCAAGGGACTTGAACAAAAGGAGAAAGGAAGATAAAGAGGTCACTTCATTGTCAGGCAACTCATTTGCATGGTAACTAACTAACCAATGACTGTATTCTTCTTAGAAGCAATATATAGGATCAACTTTGTCATTGACACAAATATATGGGAACAGTTGTGAAACAGATATGGATGTTTCTCAAATATTGAGGACATAACAATTAGCCATATCAGCACTATTAACATGCCCCTTGTTTCTTGTTTGAAAAGAAACAGATAAACCAGTACCTCAAAGTACCCCCAGAATATGGCATCATGAACTCTTGTTGCACCAACTAATCTGATTAAAGCAGAACATAAACACCCAACTAGAAAGTGGTCCACATGAACTATGAGTTTTGACATAACTTGATAAGCCAAAAAAAAAGTGCTTGTAACTTTCCTACTTTGCATAAAAGCGATGTGTTAGAATATACAATGTCATCCGGACACGCGTGCTGAAGTGTAGCTTAAAAAAATTAAGTCAACATAATAACTTAGTCAAACAATCTTTTATAATTACGTAAATTTAATGAACCACCCTACTGCTGCACATGTATAGGGAATCAGTAGGAAATGCCAAAATAGTCCAATGGATTTTGAAAAATCACAACACATTTTATGGTGGAGATGTATTTCAAACAGAGAAGTGTTGAAATTGACGACTTCATACAGTACAACATGATAAAGAAAAAGGTAGAAGAAATTTTTATGTGGAAGAACAGACACAGAGTTGGTCGGATGGACCAATTGCTTGCTTAGATAATTTATACTAACTTTTACAACGCAAAAAATTAGCAGTACCTGATGCAAGCATGGCAAACTTCTTATTACTTCTCCCACATTTACTTGCTCTAAGCAAACGCTGCAAGTAAGTTCATCTTCCACAGCTTTATGAGTACCCTCTACTTTGGTGCTATCTTGCCTTTTCTGCTCAGAAAGAATGAAATTGATAGATCCCGCATTTCAGCAAGAGAAATTGCATTTCTATCATACGAAAATTACTTAGTTCTGTAGCTCTTACAGAAAAGCAGTTATTCAACATAAATATAATTTTAGGCCCTCAAGTTTATCCGTTTTTCTCTAAAGGAGATTTCAAATTACAATATCCATCTAAAAAGAATCCAATGCATGAAAGTGGATTGAGGAATGGATTTCCTACACTGATAGATGATTCAAAAATACTCTTTGTAAATAGTAATAGGCATAAAAACTTTGAAAGGTAGGATTCTTAAGATCTGAATTAGATGTTATTTTTTTTTTCACTGAGTAATGCTATATCGCATAATTAACAGCAACTTATGACTCAGTTCTACCCTTAAGGGCATGAAAATGACATAAAGACCTAAAACAGTCACCTTAATCCAAGGTATGAAGAATAATTATTTCACTAAATAATCCCATGAGTGTAAGTACCAATAAAATGCAAGAACTTGCCAGAAATATACTAATGAATTTGACTACGAAACAGAATCAGTACTATATAATCACAAATTCAGGATAGAACTTAATTAATACCTCATTTACAGATAGAGAGGGTGATGATGCCTGCTGCAGCGATAGCCCATTGCTGTGAAACAGCATTGATGAATTACAACTAAATCAGTAAAACTATTTTAACTGGTAAAGTAGGAGAGAGTTTATCTTGCCTTTGCCTGCTAGATGCAGCTTCCTGGTGTGACTGGACTTTGTATTTATGTACCGGAAGAGAATTGATCTCCTCGTCACTCATAGAAAACGCATGCGGACTATTGTCAAAGTCTAAGGCTCTCAAAGCATCATAATCTGCAAGAAAATAAATTGAGCTGATCCTTAATCTTTATCCAACATTAGAAGGAGCAACTTTTTCAGAAGATTAAAAATATTCCAGCACCTAAATCATCAAATTCCCTGTCTAGAAGAGCAAGTTGGAGTCTAAGGCTTTGTAACCGTCCTCTAGTTGCGAAGGCTATCGACGGTGGCACATGGAGCCGTAACTCTGTATGCCCAAGCAAGCCACTGGCAGCAGCAGCATGTGCTTGTGCTTGGAGTTGCTGACATGTAGCATACATCCTAAGGCCAGTAGCCATTAGAAAAACGCCCAAAACTAGCCAAATCTACAAGAGCAACATAACCAATAAAGGAAAATTATCATATGATTCTACAGAGAAAGAACCACGCAAATGTAATATTCTGTGATAATAATACCAGAAAATTTGGCGACATTTGATGCGAGTTCAGCATCATAAATAGCAAAAGAACTGCCAAAAAATAAGGTAGATAATGTTAGATAGAATCACACGACCAAATTACAATTGCTCCAACAGGTAATGCAGTATACCTGTGGCAAGAAAAGCCAGAGAATTGGTATTAACCGGTCGACTACCATGCATTCGCTGAAAACTCACCAAAGAAACAGTAAGAAATCACTGAATTCAACACCAAACAACGAGATCTGAAGCATTTAGAGTTGCGACCTTACCATTGAGCGCCTCTCTGGGATAAATTCCGGCAATCCATTTTCAAGGTCTGCCCTGCTCCCCCTAAAAACAAAACTCATTGCTAACTATTCTTCTTGCAATTGCTTCGATTAAACCCTAAACTCTCAAAAAGTTTGCTCTTTTCCCCTCTTCTACCTGCGGAGGCCAAAGATGTCGGAGAGAAAAAGCAAATCGACATCAGAATATAGATCCGAATTAAGACCACGAATTCAATTCAGATGCAGATTGAAAGCGATCGTACAACTAAGTTCTAAGTAAAGCATACATTTATTGCAAACGATTCTAGAAACTACTGAATGGAGTCACTTTATTAAAGCTTCCGAGAAACCCTAGAAGCATCGAGCATTCGAATCGGAACACCCAAGGAAAAAAAAATGGAGAGAACGCGAACGCGCTAAATTAAAGAAAAAAAAAAAGCCAGAAATTAACGATCGCGAACTCCACTTATTGAAATCTTCTTGGCTACAAAGCTTAAAACTACTAACCTTTTTTTTTACTCCTCAAAAAGAAGAGGACGACACGAATTCCGGTTCGGTTACAAAAAAAGGATAATACGACGCGTAAACGTAAATCGAACCGAATAAGTATTCCACGTTAGATGCGGCAGACCCGATAACTTCCCGGGTTTGGATACATGAATTGCATCCGGTATAGGAATTTACTATAGAACTCTGTCCTTGAAATGGTGAAGCAAGTAAATGGTACCTTTTGGATTATGACTAATTAACCACCTTCTCACCTCGAAAGGTTTCTTTATTTGCAAACTTATCTGTGTGTATGTGTGTGTGGTTGAGCCTAAGCTTGGGTTCAAAGCTAATCTCAAGGCCGAGCTCAGGCATGGGAAGCCCATTTAAACATATTTGAGCCTGCATATATTTCCCGCTTAGTTTTTATTTTTTTTAACGAGCAATTATTATTAAATAATTATCCTATTATGAGAGAGAGAGAGAGAGAGAGAGAGAGAGAGAATTACATTACTGATAATTAAACACACGAAAGTCGACAATCTTTATGAGTTGGAATTAGAAGAAATACAATTTAATAACTTCCTAGGCTCCTACTAGCTACTTGTCAATTTGGCCTAGCTTCCCAAGTCCATTGCAACGAGCACATACTATCTGAGTCTCGTCCTTCCTCGCCGCGTTCGCCCTCAATGTTACCCCTGATCTCCGAACAAATCCTGCTCCATCGCATTCTGGACATCTAAATCCAACCAAAAACAAAACAATATATTCATAAAATAATTCGCAGAAAATTACTTCGAAAAATAGCAAGTTTGAGGAGATCTATACAAGTCCTTGCGCGAGAACAGGATTGGGAAGGCGGTGCCGAGGAGCGCCACCGCGATAGCGCCGGCTATGAGATACGTGTTTCCGTCCGCCGACACGTCACCCACCGCCGACACGGTCACCAGCCGGGAGGCCGGCTTCCGACCGTAGAGAGGGAAACCCACAAGCGCCGGTCGCTGGGACGCAGCCGGCGGTGACAGTCGAGGGCGAGCTACTTGTGGAGGTGAGATTGGATTCGCCGAAGCCATTTTTTGCGATCTTGGGACGAAGGGGATTGAAGCATGCGAGCGTGGCTTTAACACGTAGGAGGTGCAATTGGGACCTCAGAAGCAATGGATAAGGACACGTCAGCTTCCAAAAAGGATAGCGTCGTTCTTTGGCCAATCTGACGTGGAAAAACCTTTTCTTTTTCTTTTTCTTTTTTCTTTTTCGTACCCAAAATTCCCATCAGTGACACCACAACAAACAAGTTTAGTCCCCCGTAACGTAATCCATATGGAATAAATCATTATCTTAGTTTTAATAACGAAAACAATCAAAGGACTTTGAAGCCCATCTAGTTGCACAAGATGGGCTTTTTCAAATCCATTTGGCAGCACCTTCAGTTCATTCATCACTCTCCGGATTCATGTTTCCAAGATCAATTTATAAACTTGTTCACAGAAATGGTAGAATTCAAATTAAGGGTAGATGGGTTTTTTTTAGCTTGCATTGAGTGACCCCACTGCAAGCATATCTATCAAATTTCTCGGCGGCATTATCCTCGAATAATCCAGGAGACTCAACCTACTCAGTAATTCTGCTGGCTAGAAGTCATCCATCACAAACCAACAAGCATGTCTGCACATGGCAATTTAATAGCATGGACCACCCATTTCTGTGTGCAATTGTTCCCTTCTACCAATCCTGCAATGATTTCGACATAAAAGAGAATGAGAAAAATAAAAGCATAAGTGATCGCAAAGGAGGAATCCACTATTCTAAAATGGAAGAGAAGTACCAGTGAGCAGCACAATTTTATAAGGTGAGATTAGATGATAAATCTATGAATAGTTTGATCAGATTGTCTGAAAGACAAGATCACAGAATTAAGCAAAGAAGCACGGACAATTGGACATGCGGTGAAAGCATGTGAACAAAGGATCAAATGTGAATTGCATGCTGTAGCCAATTGCTTGGAAACCTCCTTGTTCTGACTTCTAAAGTATATAATGTTGAGACACAGGCAGCATACATCCATAGCAGAATTTATCAAGATCCTGCAAAGCTCCAAATTGGAACAAACACAAGTGCATTTTTCATATGATTGTAAGGACTCATGTTTGGATCAGCTTCACCAATGCAACCTCACCATGTGATTTTCCAATGTCTTACTCTCTTGTGTTGTTTCAGGATTCTGGAATTAAGTACTCTCTTATTAATTTTTCAAGGTCTTCTTCCACTTGCTTTGCCAAGCTTTAGCATAATAGACTATCCGGGACTAACACTGTAACCTTTTTTTTTTCCAGTAAAACACCATCTTGGAAGGAAAAGGTCAGCGAAAAATGTACCAGGAAATAAGAATTGGCATTAGAGTCTGAGACAATAAGAGCCCTGCTGATATAAGAAATTAGAAGTAGCAAGAAGGATATTGCTAGATTAGAAGCTCTGAAATTAACAAAGTTTCTCCTCTCCTAGCTGAATAAATAACACATTCAAACCTCATTGCAAATGGTCAAAAAATCTGATTCTGAACATCTATTTACTCAGCAAAATGATGCAAAACAGCAGCAACAGTTTGCATGTTAGCACATACGGTCAATTGTGTAAATTTATATCAGGTAGAAATTTACATATAGCTCACTTCCATAACCAAGAGAGAACTATACTTTTGTACAACTAGAAACAATTACTAACAACAAACTTAACAAAGAAATAGATATATGTTTGTATGAAAAGGAACGGATCAGCCTCTCAGATACTAAAAGGACAGATAATAGAACAATCCTTACAGGAAAACCCATTTCTAACAATAGAACTACAACAGAACAGTATATAGGAATATAAGTCTGCTCCATGTCAACAAGAAAAGAGCAATACCTCCTCTATGATTAATGCAGTGTGCTTATGTAGCTCAACCACCCAACAAAAAGAAAACATGCGTAAGCAGCATTCAGGATTCTAATAAACTATGGACAATAAAAAAAAAACTCGTGTAAATTATAATAAGAAAGCTTAAACATCTTGGTACAGTGCAGATAAAGCATTACTGCAGAAGGAATTAGTACTTAGAAATAGAACAAAGCAAACCTAAAGCAGCTTATATTGACCATGTTATGCCACAGCATAGAGAATTATTTTGTGGGGTTTGCAATTGACAGAACAAACAAAAAGATCATCAAGAAGTAGAAAAAATTACCCAAGGCAGTGAAGAAATAGAAGAGATTTGTCGGTTTTCCTAAATACAAGTCAAAGACAAATAAAACAACCGATAGGCTATTACCAACAGAAATCTGTAGCTTTTCCTATCTCTAAGAAGTTGATAATTTCAAAAGACTTCTAACTGGCTTACCAATAACTGAAAACGAATTGTTATGACAAGCAATTTTAAATGTCAAGGTTGTTGTCATCGCTGGCAGGGTCTTAGGAGACCTAGTAGAAGATGCATTCATCTTGTGTTACATGAGAACAAAAGGAGCAGAGAAGCTGAATTTCTTAGAATAAGAAAAAGGATGACTAGCCAATCAAGAGGACACCCCATACTGAATCAAATGAATCTCTAACCATAGCTTTTGCAATAAACCTTACACTGCAATAACTTCCTAATAACAAAAGCCCATTCAGAAGAACAATCTCACCCTTCTCTTGCACAAGGAATTGGAAGAGGTTCTTCCCAAGTTCCTAATAAAAAAATATATATCAGAATTTTTTTTTTCTTCAAGTTTTTTTTCTGGCACTAATCTATATACAACAGAATTATAGCAACATGAGAGTCCCATCTTCTGCAATTCCTCAGATTCGCGCTTTGATTTGCTCAATTTGCGCTTCTCCTCCTAGAACCCCTGCTGAAAATTAAACTCGTCTGTGGCCTAAGAGAAGCTGCAGAACTAGATTCTGATCTTGACCTAGAAGAAGATGGCATGTGCCCAAAACAAGAAAACAGATGGCGTAACATGCCGCTAATCCTACTACCCTCCCTAGACCCGCTGCCTCTAGATGACCAGGAGATCCTTCTCGGCGCACCGCCGTTATTAAATCCGCCATCCACCTCAGTATAAACCACAGGAAGCTCTCTCTCCCCTGCTCTTCTTCCGCCTGCAAACCTCCCAACTGCAAATCCACCACCTGGAAGCCTCCAAATCGTGAGCCCAACCGTCTCCTCTTCACTTCCTCCCACATTACTCTGCTCAACATCATCCGATTCCCTTCTTCCAGCATCGGTGGGCATCTCGTGGCGGCACACGGGGCAGGAGTTCCGGAGCGAGAGCCACGGCAAGATGCAATCTTGGTGGTAGATATGCTTACATGGCATCTCCCTGGCCTCGCTCCCGAGCTCGAAAGCCTCCTTGCAGACGGCGCAGTGAGATTCCATTCCGGTATGGCAAGCAGCGATCTGGATAGTGGGCATCGACTCGATCGCTGCCTTCGAAGCCGGCGGGTGCTCGCAACCCCCGGCTCCGAGTCCATTGAGCTCGATCTGGGCGAGCTGGTGGAGCAGCCGCTCGAATCCTGACCCCATCAAGAACTCCGACATGGTTTCTGGTAATGGGCGGAGCCCTGACCCGGCGCCATCGTCGTAGTAGAGCTCAAAGCTGCTTGCTGCGGCGGCAGCGGCGTCACGGCCGCCACGTAAGACGATCACAGGGTTGAAGGGAGAGCGGTCGCCTCCGGCGGCGGCGCGTCGGTGGCGGCGGAGGCGGAGATCGTTGGCGTGGTGAGGCCGGGAGCCGCCAGAAGCAACGGCGCGCTCGCCGTTGAGCATGTACATAGCAGCGGAGGGAATCCGGTTGCGGTGATCGCCAACGATGGCCGGAGGCCGTCGTTCCACCTCCTCGAGGAAGCCGCCGTCGCACTCCGGGCAGACGATGGCATCGTTGGGCCAAACTCTCACGAAGCGGCTGCAGTTGTAGCACCAGTACGACGTCGCCGTCGCGATAGCCGGCGAAGGAGACGACATCAAAATCCAAAATTTATCCTCCGAACGAATAAAAGTCCGATCCTTAGATAACCCTCTCTTGGAGAAGACGAATAACTCTCAAAAATCTGAACTTTTTTTAGAAAAAGAAACAAAATTTTGTTTCGATTTCAATGAAAAATTCGATCTTTTGAACAGTTTTGAAAAGTTGTTTCAAAAATCTCTCTCGAGAGGACGAAATCCCAACGATTTCGTTCTGCGAGAGAGAGGGAGAGAGAACGAGGGAGACGAAGGAAAAGGAAAGATTGAAGAGAGGGAGGTGAGAGTTTGGGGGATTTTATTCCACGACAGCCGAAACGCGTGCGGGAGTGGCGTATTTTGGACGCTTCGTCTTCGCGAATGGCGTTAAGCATTACTTCAACGTGGAGCGTTTCCATTGGTTGTTGGAGAGGACGGCGTTAGCTAGTTCGGCGTGGACCGCTTCGGATCGAGTCAAACCTAATCGGGGATGAGCGCGTCGGCGAGAAGGTAAACTTCGGCGGACGTGTTGAAAATATTTGGCCCTACCCCCTTGCCTCTTTCACATTTGCTGAAAAGCCCCTCGTCTTTTTCGAATCACCACCCACATTTTATCTTTATCTTTAATTCTAAAGAACTTCCTGGAAACCCCCGCGAACTTTAGTTTTGATCCAGAATCCAGTTCTCCTCCTACTGCGGCTGCTCTCACCTTACTGGCTTACTCCAATCCCCCCTCGTACGGACACGAATATTGCCACGTCACCTTGCTAAAGCCCTCTTCTCTACTCCCATAGCTTTAAACATATGCGGGAACTATTCTTTTCCTTTCGGACAAAGGATGGTTGACTACACGTGGGAGTGCTGTGTTCGCACGTGCTCAGATGCTTACCCCACCCCCCCCCCCCTTACCATATTACCATACACTGCGCTGGGAGATGATTCAAATTAATCCATAACCCTATTGTTTGCTTTGGTTTCGGATCAATTAATTATCTTATCTAATATCATCTCACAACTATTTCCTCGACAAATTTTAAACCGAGTATTGTAATACAGTTCGAATTGTTGGTTAATTTCATTTTAGCCTTCTTTAGTTATGCACTAATACAGTTGAAGAGGTCGAGAAGAGGAATGGAATTCTGGACCACAACCTTTTTAACTTATGAGATAATTTCAGCTCTGAAAATAAAAACTTAGTGGACATTGTTCATCCAATTGTCTGCTGCTCAATTCATTGATTGGGACTGATCACGAACACAAATTGAAAGAGATGGACAGGGCAACAAATTCTTATTCTAAACATGACACTGTTTGGACTGCCAAGTCACCCTGGCTTCAGAGTGCTTAGCATCTTCTCCTACAATTTTTTTTTTCTTTCTGTAGATTATCTTTTGATAGCAACAAAAGAGTTTATCTAAGACAAGTGGACCACCATCACCTAACCTAATGCAAACTAATTCTAGTTGAATTTTGCAAAGTTAAAAAACAACAAAGGCCACTCCTTTTACATAGGCTTTCCTTTTGCAGAGCAGAGTGCTCTTTTTCCTAGCACAATGTCTCTGTTTAGCAGAGTGTAAAAACTAAAAATGGTTCAAACCTATCAACTATCCGAGGAAATGTTACATCCACTAGTTTGCAAAGGTTGCAATTAATCAACGCTTCCCTGTGTATCATGAAGTGGAAGATTGCTTATTTAACTCGACTCTCCTTAGTGCAGTGGCACATCAAGATAGGGATGACACTAAAAGGTT
Source organism: Typha latifolia (assembly GCF_019914945.1). Classification (NCBI taxonomy): domain Eukaryota; kingdom Viridiplantae; phylum Streptophyta; class Magnoliopsida; order Poales; family Typhaceae; genus Typha; species Typha latifolia. The sequence goes on along the minus strand of NC_133087.1, from coordinate 359,393 downwards.
ACCTCTTAAACAAGTCAAGAGTGCTGGGTTTGGCTTGCTCATAGTTTCTTGCTTCTTGATTGAAGAAGAAAAGCTTACATCACCTATTAGCCCTAGCTGGATCCACATCTTGTAATTATAAGCGTCTGTGGGCCAAGTGTACTGATACTTATTATGTTTGTTGGAACTTCATGCCCTTCTCCTAATATGTTCATCTTTCTTTCTTGGCCTTCTCCTAATGCTGATAAAGTGTGCCCTTATCTTGTTTGGTTTCTTGTTAATTGTTATTGCCTGCATTATTATTAGAAAGAGACTCATCCACAGGGAAGGACAAACTTTGATCCACCTTCTCTCTGTTTTTTTTTCCTTCTCTAACTTTATATCTTAGTGACATAAATATATCAAAAATAAGATGGCCCAACAAAGTTTTTTTAACCTGGACTTGTATTCACAGTTGCTGAATCCCAATTTCAGGGTAAATTATTGTATGATTTAGTCAGTTGGTTGCAATGAAAGAAATGGCTGACTAAGCCACAGCCAGCTTCGCCTCTAAGAAATATCTTGTGTTAACATAGGGGAATGACTTCAACTGCATTGGAGAGGAAGATAGGGGCTTTGACAATGGCATAGTCTTTGACATGCCCACCTAATACTTTCCAACTCGATGCCACCTTTCTAGTTCTTGGTTGGCTAAAGTATGGCAGGGTGATGGTGACCCACTTCCTCACCGGCCAATGGCTGGACGACAGGTGGCGAAACTCAGTTGAACTTCAACGCTTAATCTTGGCATCTTAAATTTAAGTGTAATTATATATATAAATATGTAATTGTGAGGAAACTGATAGCCTTCCACCTACCTTTGGTTTCTTCTCCAAGTTAGGTGAAGGAATTTTTTAAATGGCAATTTGGGGGTGTTTGACTCTTCTAGAAGGACTACAAGCACCAACTGGGGGGGGGATATCTCATATCATTGAGGTGGCTGTGGCTCCTTATCCAACTCTTTTCTCTTTTCCTTCCACACGAATCTATCTATCTATGCCCAAAAAATGAATAGTCTTTAGGTAGAGAACAAAGGCAATTTGTGACCGTCTCTGGAAGCTAGCTATTGATCGTTTGGAGTAATCCTAATTTGATAATGCAAAATTAAGCAACTCTTATTCCAGACAATGTTGAAGGGGCCAGGCCAGAGGTTTAGACATCCTCGTCACTTGATAGATACGATACCACAATTCATCTTGCCAACTCTACCATAATCTAGACAAGCATTGACAGGTAAATCAAATAATAGATTGTGGGAATCTGACAGGTTAGATTAATACTCGTGCCAATCGAGTTATAAGCCCAAACGTTGTAGCCCATAATAGCAATCACCTAATAAAAGCCCTTATAAAGCCCAACCGATGGCCCGTCATAGGAACTACATATAGCGCCACGTTGCCATCGGATGAGGTCATGAAAGCCTGTTTGCTGTTTCAGACTGGAGAGCTCTTATCCAGAATCGCTCAATCCACGGTTTACACGCCGTCGGTCGGCACGGAGCACTGCCCACCACCTCTTTCTGTCCAGAAGATCGTCTACATTCTCAAACGCGGCAATTAACTACATCCATGTCAACTAGAAGCGTTCACTTTCCCACGCGCACTCACTCCTTCGGTAATTTCCTCCAGTGCGGTATGCATAAAATCAGCTCCCTTTTCTCTGTGGGCGATCACGCACCGACTTCTCTCCCACCTCCACCCCCACCCCACCCCCACCCCCACCCCCTCTCCTCGGAAACTGCGCCATTTCAGCGAAAACTTCAACAGTTGGTGCGTAATTAATATCGTACCAGAGAAGATGATGCCATGCACGTGCTCCCTGGATGATGACAACAACCTCATCCGTCTTCATTAAAACTTCTTTAATCCATATGAATTAAGAAGGAAGCATCTTTCCTCTCCCGTGCCTAAGCCCTTTTTAAAGCTTTCACGTTCCAGGCCACACCCTCTCCATATCCGGATTGTTTATAAGAAGAGACCATGCTTTGGAGTTTGAAGCACCCATTTGTTAATTCGAGGTTAACATTAAGAAAAGAAAAACCAACGGAAATAGAGGTAGGACCGCTGTGTAAAGTTTGGTGCCAAGATGAGACGAATGTAATGTAGTTGGAGTGATGGTGGAAAGGTTGGTCAATCATGGACCTTATCCAAATGGTGCAAATGGCAAATGGCAAATGGCAAATGGCAGATCTAAGATGGCAGCACCAAAGGCATGACCACTTGCAGGTTATGTTTGTTACAGTGCCAAAATAGCTGGGCGTTTTCTATACCGGCTTTTGGCATTTTGAGCTTTAGCTTACGTTCATTTGAAAAAGTGATATCAAACTTAAAGAGGCAATAATAATATTAACTGGAGAATGCAATTTGTATCAAATTATATAAAGACAAGAACATATTAAAGTGGATAAGGTTATTATCCAGCGTAACAAGAAGCAGAACTCATGGTGGGGAGGGGAGAAAGCGGTTCGAAAAACATCATGGTGGATAGGACAGGATAGATATATAGACTTGTCCAGGTTAAGCTAGTGCTGAAGTTCTTGTAACAAGATAAATAAAGCTATCAGATCCTGCAATGGCCCACTTATTCCACGAGGAAGATATTCCCGAATAGAAATGCCGATAAACGTTATCCGCCATCGGCGTTCGATCTAATCAGATATTTGGAGCTCGGGAATCAGACGGCCGTAATTCCAGTAAAGAAATATCCGGATCTTCTTTTTATTCAGCAAATCGTAAAATGACCGTACGGAAAAATCTTAGGTTAGATATTTCCGGTCGCTTTCGGAAGAAGCGAAGAAGGAATGGGTGCGGGGCCCATCCCTGACCTGCTCACGTGCGACCTCTCACGAGCGGATCCAGCAACCGCGACGTGGCGTTCCGCCTCGCCCTTCATCGCATCACACGCAACACCGGATAATTAGCACCCGCCCCATCGTTAACGACCACTTGGGACCACTGCCCTCTCCCTTTTCCGCACTTACGACAAAGTGAAAAGATACCCAAAACCTTCCCAAAATATCTTAAATGGAATTTAATTTTGGATTCAATCAGATGCTTTTCCGTTTCGGGTTAACGGGGGACGTTTTTGGTCGATATTTAGCAAAGAAATTAAGAGGAAAAATATTTCCATTTCCGGCAGTGCGTTGCTAATTAAATCCCTGCAATAAAACCCTAGACCAAATCCTCCCTGTTTAATCTACTTCGGCCGTTGGATTATGAATTTAACGGTAGGGATTGCGTCGGCCGTTGTGTTTATCAACCAAACCGTACTTGTTACTGTTCTCTCGTCTTCCTTCCCTCTTCCCCAACGCTGTCCTCCTCACCTGTCTCCCTCTCCCTTTTAATGCCTCGAACGACTTGAATGAAATTTGAGTAGAATCATCGATTTCCATGAACTAGAGATTAGAAAGATCGTAGCTTTCCGTTTCGTTTCTTCGTTTTTCAACGGAAATCGCTGTATTAATCGGAATGGTCAGTTCTCAAGATTCAAGATTACCTCTTTTTTTTTTCTAAAGTTTTTTCAGTATTCCGTGACGAGTGCGGTGGATAATGTCTATAATGGCTAAAAGTTCGAATTTTTAATTTTTACTTTAGAAGTGTTGGATTGCTCAAAGTTGCTTCCGTTCCTTGTAGTTTCATCTCTTTCGTTCGTATCTCTGTGCAGAATCGTTACTGAGAACAAAGTAGAGATGCCTTCCGAGATGGGGATTAGAGATGGGTATGGTGGAGAGGATGTAGGTTTGCTATTACTGGAGCAGAGGAGGCAAGAAGCGATCCTTCGGGAGAGGGAGATGGATCTTCTCCGGAGTGGCTCTGCGCCGCCAACCATGGAGGGTTTGGAGAACCAAAATGGTTTCTTGACGGAAGAGGAGCTGCGTTTTGATCCAGCGTACCTATCCTACTACTACTCAAACGCACATTTGAACCCTCGGCTCCCGCCGCCTTTGCTTTCCAAGGAAGATTGGCGATCCACGCAGAGGTTGCCGGTAGGTATTGGGAGGAAGCCGAATAGGGTCGGGGACGAGGGCGGCAGATCACTCTTCTCGATGCAACCGGGGATTGTAACGGAGTCAAATTTGGCGTCTGATTCCGGGGATTGGTTAGTCAAGGGCGGAGACGGCCTGATCGGGTTGCCGGGGATTGAGATTGGCCGACATAAGTGCTCTGATGATTACTTTCAGGTGATCGCTTGGTGTCTCTTTGTCAAGTTTTATTGTGATAGGAATATAGGATGAGCGCAATGTTGATTTAAGATTTATTTTCTTTTGATCTTATGGTTCTAAATTTTGCAAATCCTACATGATGTTATCTGGTTTCGGTTAGATTTCAGTGTACCGATTATTTTTTCGTCAATTTCTTTGCAATGCTGTTATTTATATTTGTGATGTCTTTTTTACACCATTGTGCTATTGTTACACTCACTTATAAAAAGAACTTACTGCAGTATGTTACCTATCTGTTAGCGCTCACCTAATCATCCAATTGAATGTTAGTTCATCAAACTATTCTTTTTGGAGTAACAATTGGGTTGAAATGGTACTTCATGTAGCAATTATAGAAGAGCGTTTCTTTCGTGCCATAGAGTTAATTTTTTATTAATCAGTTTATTTTTTATTAATCAGTTTGACGAAGATCTAACGGTTAAGATATTTAAGGGTATTATAGGAACGAAAGATATTACTGATTTAGTAGGTAATTTTTTTTAGATATATAATCTTGCACATTATTTTTTGACAATTATATTATCTTAATATTTTATCAAGTAAAAGACATATATATCATTAACTGAGAGTAATGTATATATATCAAAATAAGGGTATTGATGTCTTTTATAATTAACTTGATGAAAATTTAATTACATTTTATCTTTTTGATTATTTTTGATTATTTACATATATCTCCCATTAGTTTAAGATTGATTTAAATTAAATTTTAATAGATAGAGATAGAGAATTATATTTAAATTGAAGTTTATCTCCAAATAATTAAATTTAAATTATTTAATATTAAATGATATCTCCTATAATTAAGGCATAATTATATTTAAGAGAGAAATCTTAACGGAAGAAAAAAAATATGTAGAGCGCTTCTTCCGTACCATAAAATTAATTGTTTATCAATCAGTTTGATGAAGATCTAATGGTTAAAATCTTCAAGGGTATAATAAAAAAATTGGGAAGTTAGGCATTTGTAATTAAATCTTCTTAACTAATATACTCGTTTTATTACGTAATGTGGTTTTAGAATCGGTACCGGAAAACCGGTACCGGGTATGAAAATCGACTATTATAGCCGTTAGATTAATATTATAATTTTTAAAGGTGCATTAAAGTATTTGTTATTATAGAATGTACATGAGAGTTGACAGGTTGATATTGAGGTACGATTCGATGGTCCAAACCTGAACAATAGATTTAGCCTCTTCAGGGCAAGTTATTCTAAGTGAAAGGGAAGAAAGTTATACATTTCATGGTAAATTAGTGTTTCATTGTTTTGAAAGTTTTATGATTTGGAACTTGCTCTGTGAGTACTTTTTAATCTATTCAATTAGACTATCCTGTTTCACAGTACCTATATCATGTTATTTACATAGATGAAATCCATTTTAGTTATCTGATGCCAAATGTAGCATCAATGATTATTTAAACCTATATATTTAATCACCTGCAGTTAAGCTACTTATCTGGTGGTGCTGATTCAGCGCCAATTTATCAAATGCTTAACTAAAAGCCTTACTCCATTTTGTTGGGATGCCTTCATTTGTGCTAGAATGTTTCTCTTGTTTACCTATTTGATCACACGTTATTGATTAGCAGTGCTGATCTAACTTTTTGAAGTTTTAACTGAGCCTTCTTCATCTTCATAGGAATGCTTCACTCTTGCGAGTTCGTCCAATAGAAGTTAAAGATGATCATCACTCATAAGATCTTGTGGACTTAATGTCAAAACTTAAAATTTTTTAAAGTTGATGATGGTGCCCATGGTCGCACTTGCCTCAAAGAAGAAAAAATTATCCAGTAGGAGAGATACAAATAGTATATAACTAAACTTTGGAAAATATCAACATATGCTGTCATTCTGTTCACTTTATTTTCTTTTCTGTTCCTTATCGCTGATTTATACATGAACTTTTATTATGTTTTTTGTAGCTTACAGTAATTACATATTGCAGGATGACCTGTCTTGCCTAAGTCATCCATCTCATCTCGATGGTCGGAATTCAAACAGTAATGCCTTCAGCTTATTAGGTTCTGGTGAAACACAGAATGCTTTACATAATGAGGTTGGTGCTATAGGTGGCCTGCAGCCAGGTGGCAATGCCCAAAATGTCACCGGGATTCAAAATAATGGCTCATCAGCTTCTCGTACATTTGCATCTGTTTTAGGACCATCTCTTCCACGAACTGCATCTCCTGATCCTCAACTGATAGGAAGGGCTCCTAGTCCTCGCCATCCTCCTGTAGGTGTGAGACTTGGTGCCAATGATAAAAAGAGTAGCAGCAATTCATGTTCCTTCGCTTCAGCTGGTGCTGCTGAGCATGAAGACATTGTAGCGTCGTTTTCTGGCATGAGCTTGTCAGCATCTCGATCCGTCAACAAAGATTTTATTGCACCATCCAATCTCCAAAAGGAAATTGATAATAATCGGAACTTCTTTGTGGAACGTCAGGGAACTAAGCATAATGTTGAGCAGCATTCTTACTTGTCTGAGCCTGGACTTTTAGGTATGCCCTCTGTTAAAAAACTAATGAAACCTTTATTTTCTGACTTCACTAGGGGAACTGGAGGGTCTAATGGAGAGTATTTTAACATGGGGAAATTTTCTGCCTCTTCAGCTGATAATCTAGGCAATTTTCTTTTTCATTTTCTAAATGCAGATTGTGGAAATGCAGCTTATGCAAATTTTGGCCCAGGTGGGTGTTCCATCAATCCAGCAGTAAATCATATTAATCCTAGTTTTTCACCACATTTTGGAAATGCTGCTGTTGGATCTGGATTCGCATCCCCTAGTCTTGGTTCTAGGTCACCAGGAGGAGGTTTGTCTTCCAGATCGATTTTAAATGGAGCAACAGACTTGCTAGATCCTAACAGAATTGGAAGTCCAACAGCTGCAGCTGCTCCTCAGAAGCCTATCGATCCCCTTTATATTCAGTACATCAAAGCAGCGGAATTTGCAGCTCAAGTTGCAGCTAGTTTTAATGATCCTCCTCCTGTGGAGAGGACTCACCTGGGGAATTCTTACGTTGATTTACTTGGTTGTCAGAAAGCTTACCTTCGCACGATGCCTCAGCCACATAGACAATATAGCATACCTTTGGTGGGTAACTCTGGGGGTCTAAATCATGTATACTATGGAAACCCTGCTTCTTGCCTTGCTTATCCAGGAAGCCCCCTAGCAAGTCCTATCCTTCCTGCTTCTCCAGCGGGACCTGGTAGTCCCCTTAGACACGGTGAGCCCAACATGTGTTTTCCATCTGGCATGCGAAATTTAGCTGCAGGTGCCATGAGTTCATGGCATTCAGATATAAAAAGTAACATGGATGACAGTTTTGTACCCACTCTTCTGGAGGAACTTAAGAGCAACAAAACCAAATGCTATGAACTGTTGGAAATTGGTGGCCATGTTGTTGAATTCAGGTATGCAACACAGTTATACAAGTGCAAAAAATCTTACTATTAGAATTGCATCTCCGTCAAAGAGGCTCTTGCCTACATGGGGTCTGGGGAGATATGATGTACCAACCTTACCTTCACTTTAGAAGAGGCAGTTTCTATGGCTTGATCACATGACCTTTTAAATTGAATGGGCAAGCCTCACCGTTTTGCTATTATCTTCACTTAGAACCTAGAGCTATTAGTGTCATCCTTATAATAACTTGATGATATGTTTCCTTTATTAATTTTTTGTACATTATATTGAACAATTCCTATGTCCAGTGTGGATCAATATGGAAGCCGATTCATACAGCAAAAGCTAGAAACAGCTACAACAGAAGAAATAAACATGGTTTTCCAAGAAATCATGCCTCAAGCTCTTACATTGATGACTGATGTATTTGGAAATTATGTGGTCCAAAAGGTACTTGTTGGTTAGGTCCCTCATGATGTATTTGCATGATATTTCTTACTTCGATCACTGAAGGCTGATTATTTGCTTTCATACCAGTTTTTTGAGCATGGAAGTGCAGCTCAAAGAGGGGAACTAGCTGATCAGCTGGCTGGGCATGTACTGGCACTCAGCCTTCAGATGTATGGTTGCCGAGTTATCCAGAAGGTACATGTAACTTGGTAGAATGTATTTACTGATACAGAGAATGCAATGTGGCTACCAAAAAAAAAAATTTCAATTAAAATGCAGATATTTCCATGCAATAGGACGACATACTATTTTTTCTATCTGTGTGTTGATTCTTCCTTTTCCTGTCAACTGCATCTGTTGTTTTTTCCATACCATATGTTTGGCAACACTTAACACCTCAGTGATATTCATTTTGTGCTATTGTTTGATGCTTATGTATGAACTCTTAAACTTTATATATATATATATATATATATATATAGATGGTTTTTCTGATATAGGTCATGATCAACACCACTGATATTAAGTTGAACGGTACACAGTTGCTTTTGGAGAAATAACTCCTTTTCAGCAATGCATCTTCTGATGTCAAATGCTATTTTTATTTATTTATTTGCTTTGCTACTTTAGAGGAAAGTCAGAGATCAGCACAACAAACAGCTCAATTCTGAGTAACAATTTTCTTAACTCCTGTGGGCATAACAATCTGTGAATGCAGGCGATAGAAGTTGTTGATCTTGATCAGCAGATGAAAATGGTTGCCGAGCTTGATGGCCATGTCATGCGCTGCGTGCGGGATCAAAATGGAAATCATGTCATACAAAAATGCATTGAGTGCATTCCTCAAGATGCTATCCAGTTTATTATCACAACCTTCTATGACCAAGTTGTGACACTGTCGACCCATCCATATGGCTGCCGTGTTATACAGGTATGCAGATCCTTAAATTTCTTGTGGCTATATGCATGGAGATGCTTATGCATGTTTTTACCTGCAACCATTTATTCAACTGACAGGAATATGTTTGATGCAGAGAGTATTGGAGCACTGTGATGAACCTAAAACCCAGCAAATAATGATGGATGAGATTTTTCAGTCTGTTTGCTTGTTGGCACAAAACCAGTATGGCAATTATGTTGTTCAGGTTGGTACCCTATCTGTTGAAGTTCTAGTATTATCATCTTACTACATCAATTCTCCTTTTTTAGTGATGATGAACATTATAACTAGATCAATGTTGTCCTTAAGCACCTCCTTTTTATGTCTGGATTTGAGCAACATGTGCATGAACCTTCTTACTCTGATTTGTTGCAGCATGTGCTAGAACATGGAAAACCTCATGAGAGATCAGCTATTATCAAGAAGCTAGCTGGACAGATAGTACAAATGAGCCAGCAGAAGTTTGCTTCAAATGTCGTTGAGAAGTGTTTAGCTTTTGGAGGTCCTGTGGAACGTCAAATTTTGATAAATGAAATGCTTGGATCCACTGATGAAAATGAACCTCTTCAGGTATTGTAGCTTTCAACCTCATTAAATTTGAGACAGTTGGCAAATTATTTTACACAGTTCTTTAGCTGAGATTCTTGGAATAATGTGCTGTTGCATGTATTGGAGAAAACATAACTGCTAGCTCTGGTGGTCTGATAACAGAGTGACTTTATTTCCTGTTATGCACATGACCGGCCTAGTTGTTCACAGAAGGAAAATGTCATTTCAAATAACATAGGTTAGAACATCATATTTCCAAATGACCTAATTTGTGAGTTAAACAATAATAACTCAGTTTTGAACATCTCAAACTTGGAAGACAAAATGTGTATTGATTGCTACTTTTGTTTTTGAGTTTCAATTTTTTTTCTCAAGCATGTGGTATATGCATACAAAGCTTGTTGGCTTACATGAATGTTCATTTATATGTAGGCAATGATGAAAGATCAGTTTGCGAATTACGTTGTACAGAAAGTTTTGGAGACCTGTGATGATCAGCAGAGAGAGCTGATCCTTACACGAATAAAGGTTCATTTAAATGCACTGAAAAGGTACACTTACGGAAAGCACATAGTTGCACGTGTGGAGAAGCTTGTTGCAGCTGGAGGTATGACGAATTCAATATGCCTTTTTATGGCATAATGCCATCTTTAACGCTTACAGGAGGGACACCTTGGTCTCGGAAATGCAGCGGCTATAACTCCTGTCATTTTTTTCCCTTACATGCAGAAAGGAGAATTGGAATTCAGCCATCATATACTTCATGAAAGAAATAGAACTTGTACAGCTACCAAGGGCTAGTGTGGGCTGCTCCCTATTCCGTTCATCTACTTATATGGACATTCAATATAGTCTAGTCTAAACTAAGTTAGTTGCTTGCACTGGAAACTGTATATTCTGTAATTTGAGGTCATAGTGAATCATGCCAAGGCTGATGTCTCCGCAGAGAGGTTAAATATCTAAACCGACGATTTAGATGTAAAGAGAAGAAGAGTAGAGAATGTGTTAACGCGACTGTACAAATCTTGCAAAGTGGAGAGAACTGTTGGTTGTTTTAAGTCAGGTTAGTGTTTTCTTTCATTTCTTGTGGGATTTAGTTGTATCCATAATATGCAATGTTCCTTGTTCAGGCAGCTTAGCCTATGCTTGGAGGACGTTTTTTTTTAACTTTATCCTCGTTCTCAATGGTTAGTTTCTATATTTCCTTCAATGAGATTGATCATTCAAGCATGAGAGATATATTTAGCTTTTCCTTTATGAACTGCAGTCAGTTGTGTGCAATTTGTCTGAAAGAATATTTTTGAGGCCATGATATTTCTTCCACAAAAGAAGCTGCAGTGATTTAGTTTCCAATGCAATTTCTTATAACTCGAAGATATAGAAGTTAAATGGGGGTCTGATTGACCTTATTAACCTTAAATATGGTACAATTTTCTAACTAATTGGGGTCTAGTCCCCAATATTTTCTCTCAGAGATTAAAAAAAAGAGCTTATTATGGCACACTGTATGGGTAGAAGCTTATTAAGCTTCCAAAGGTACCTATTATTTTTTTATATAAATTTAATTCTCATTTTAAAAGAACAATTACTGACAATTGGATCTCTAAAATAAATATGAAAACAAAAGGAACGAAAAGTTCTAACATGACCTTATTTTGGTTCCAACAAAAGCTTAGGAAAGGAGTAAGAAGAGGTTAAAAAGGTCTCAATGCTCAATCGTATAAGGTTAAACTAATTTTAAGAAAAAAAAAAGTGAAGCTAATTTTGACAGATAAGCCAAATATAAAAAGTTAAAAAAAATAAATTAAAACCGATTATTTTGTACAGTAGAACAGGCGATCAGACCTTGCTCTGTTTAAAAAGAAAATGAATAATTTTTTACTGCTTCAACAGATATTTTATACGATTTGAATGAGGTTTAATTGAACTAAAGAAGGGAAAAGAAAAAGGCCCGCCATCGGTCATCTGTTTTAATTTCTATATGTGGAACTGCTTCGGCTTATAAAAAGAGGTGCCCCGAGAAAGGTCCAGTACTCTCCTATTCTCTCTCTCTCTCTCTCTCTCTCTCTCTCTCTCTCTCTCTCTCTCTCTCTCTCTCTCTCTCTCTCTCTCTCGTTCAAATCTTGAATCGTGGGATGGGTTGCGATCTGTACCTCCCTCTAGCCGTTCATATCGTTCTTTTGTTGCTGTGATCGAAGCGAGGAGGACGTTTTGGAGTCCGGAGGTGTTTCTCCAGCCGAGATCGAAGGTAATCTTTTAGAAATTGGTAATTAATTTGACAATATACGCGATCAAGATTCATCACCTGGAGAAAGGTGAAGGTAATTAGAGATAATTTCTTTCTTGGAATCAATCTTGAAGCGTGCTTTGGATATTATTCTTTTTACCTTCTATATGTGATCAAGATTCATAACCTGAAGAAAGATGAAGCTAATTAGATACAGTTCTTTCTTGAGATCAATCTTGAAGTGTATGCTGGAAATTATTTGGAGAGAAATTAGTCGCAACTCATCAGTAGCGGTACTTGTGACTGATATGTAACTTCGTCTGTTTAATCTCCTCTCAACTGGTTTCATAAATCATCCATATATCTGAGGCCCCCTTCCTCTGTTACCGTGTTAATTCTTATGGTTATTGGTAGCAGGACACTCTCTTTGGAAATTACGTTCACATTTTCTTTTTGTAAATTATTCTGTCAGCCTTTAGGCTAGCTATGTTGCTATAAGCTTTCTTTCTAAATTTTCAGGTGATTCTTTTAGACTTTCCTAGGCTTCTTATCTTATAATTACTGAATTGATGATATTTTGTTATATGTTATGCTCGTATTAAACAAACTTTTGAGTTTTTATTTCTTTTCAGTAATACTATATTGTGGTTATTATTTTATCTGATTCTTTCATGGTTTTTCTTTGTCCAATGTTTAATGTTTTCACTATTTTGTTTTTCATATAATTATTTTTTCCAGATTTTAGTTATGTTTTTATGATTTCTTTTTGGCAAGTCTCTAGTTAATTGAATATTTTTATTAGAATTTCTTGAAAGAGTGAAGTTATCAATTTTTTCACTTTCCTAATAATTCTAGTTATTTCTGCTTTTACTTTATTCTCATGGGTGTTGGTTTGCTTTCTGATTTCCTGAATGATCTTTCTCTATCGTTTTAACTACAGATTTATCTCTATTCCTTTTCTATTTGTAACTTTACTTGCCTTCTTAATTTCACTTCTTGTTTTTCTTCCACATACATTTTATTTGTTTTTGGTGTGGCTTGTATTATCACTTTTCTCTTTTTAATCTCATAGTATGTTACTTCTTACATGTGATGATATGCATTTCTCTTCCTTTTGGTTTATTAATTTACTTTCCATTGATTTTTTTTCTTTTCCTTGCAATTTCTAATTCTATTTTTTTAATCTTTACCTTTTAATTTAATGTTTTCTATTTCCCTTCCAACCTGTGATTGTAATTGTTTCTTTCCTATTTCCCTTTCAATCTTTGTTTTCTAATTTCCTTTATAATATTTTTGATTATTATTACAGTTTTCTTGAATGTTTAATAGTTTTCTAATTATTCAATGTAGTTATTCATTTTATTCTGATGAAATTCCAAATATCTTCCTTTTCCTGTTTTGATTACTATCTATACATAATTGTTTTGATTACTATCCTAACCGACACTCAAGTTAAGCTCCGTCTCGGAACCGTTGTGGGATTAGAGCAAAGCAGTCCAGGTCTTGACTTTCCTCCAGTTTTTTATTACTATCTATACATAATATTGTGCTACTATTCCTTAATCCTATTAGACTTTTTATTCTTCCAGTTGCATTTTATAGTTAATCTTTTTTATTTATTAGTCTCTATTTTTGTGGATTTTCTTATTTTTCATGAGATCTCTTGGTTTTGATATATATGTATATATATTAATTGCTATGAATAACTGTAATTTTACGTTGAGGTTGAACTGGGTGAATTTCTTTACACCTTTTCTTCCTTTTTGGTTCTTTCTTTGTCTCCTATTTTTATATTTAGGATATATTTCATTTTTCTTATTTTATGTATATTATTTTGTTTAAATATTAGTTTCATTTTCTATTCAGCATTTCTTCTTTTTGTGGTTTACGAACTTCCTTTTTTATTTTATTTTTTCTTTCCTTGTGATTTCTAATGGCAATCTTTTTTCTTTTTGATTTATTAACTTACATTCTGTTGAATTTTTTTTTCTTTTCCTTGCAATTTCTAATTTTCTTTTTTTATCTTTACCTTTTAATTTAATGTTTTCTATTTCCCTTCCAACCTGTGATTGGAATTGTTTCTTTCCTATTTCCCTTTCAATCCTTGTTTCCTAATTTTATTTATAATATTTTTGATTATTTTTACAGTTTTCTTGAATGTTTCATAGTTTTTTAATTGTTCAATTGTAGTTATTCATTTTATTCTGATGAAATTCCAAATATCTTCTTTTTCCTGTTTTGATTACTATCTATACATAATATTGTGCTACTATTCCTTAGTCCTATTAGACTTTTTATTCTTCCATTTGTATTTTATAGTTAATCTTTTTTATTTATTAGTCTCTATTTTCATGGATTTTCTTATTTTTCATGAGCATCTCTTGGTTTTGATATAGATGTATATATATTAATTGCTACGAATAACGTTGAGGTTGAACTGAGCGAATTTTTTTATACCTTTTCTTTCATTTTGATTCTTTCTTTGTCTCCTATTTTTATGTTTAGGATATATTTTATTTACCTTGTTTTATGTATATTATTTTGTTTAAATATTGGTTTCATTTTCTATTCAGCATTTCTTCTTTTTGTGGTTTACAAACTTCCTTTTCTATTTTATTTTCTTTTTTCTTTCCTTGTGATTTCTAATGGCATTTTCTTTTTTTTTCTTTTATTTTTCTCATTTAATGTTTTTCTATTTTCTTTCCAATCGTTGGCTTATTTTTTCTTTGTTTTGATTTCTGTTTTTTCATATTAAAATTTTTCATTTTCCTTCTAATGGGGTGGCTTCTTTTTTGGTTCTTTTTTTTCTTGATTTCTATTTTAATTTTTTTTTAAATATTTTTACTTTTTTCTTGAATGTTTCAGAATATGATCCATTACACAGTTTTTAATCCTCCAATTTTAGTTATTGGTTTTGTTCTAATTAATTTTCACATCCTCTCTTTTTATGTTTCTGTTATATGTAAATTAATTAGATTTTGTTACTATTTCTTTAGTCTTATTAGATAAATTTGCATGAAGTTTTTGTTGTTGACCTTTTTATTTATCAGTCTCTATCCTAGTATTGAGCATTTTCATGATTTTTCTATTTTGGATGACTTACCAATACCATCTTTTGGTTTTGCTATACGTTTCTGTATATTTCTTTTCAAATTTATTAATTAATTGTAATATATGTTAAAGTTAAACTAAGCAAATTTCCATGTAATTTTTCCTCTTTTTTCTTGTTTTATTTATCTTTATTTTTCTATATTTATGACAAACTGCAATTTTACGTTGTTATATGGATGTTAATTAGCTTCAATATTGTTTTATTTATCTATTTCATTCTATTTTTTATGTTTATTGACTTCCTTCTCTTTGCAAATTCTTCTTCCTCTTGGTTAATAACACATGTATCTTTATTTTCTTTAATATTTTATGTTGCCCTTTAAATTTATGATTCTTAGATCTTCTTTGGGGGCATTTGTAAAAGAAAAAACTTTTAGTCTTCAAAATAACAAAAATGGGCTCTTATGCACATCTTGAGTAAAATGTGCATATTTCATTATAAAAATATGTATATTTGATATATAAAATGAACGCATTCAGTTTCAAAAGCCCAATTTTACTATTACTAAAATCTAAGAATTTTCTTTCTTCTGCAAATAGCCCATCTATGTTTCTTTACTATCCCAGTTTCTCTTATTTTGTCTTGTCTTACTTGATTGCCTTTATCAGATTCAATTCAATGCGTACCTTTATTTGGATGTATGATGCTTGAAATTATCTAATCTTATAGTCATTGAAATCTTCTTTCGTCTAAAACTACTATTTAGATGATGGATTTGAAAATAACTAATTACTTATTAGAAGATGTTTTTCTAATTGGAATGCTAGGTTATAGCTAAAAATGGAAATATAAGAGCACACACAAATATAATATTTTTAACGTAGAAAAACCCCTTATTATATAAGAGTAAAAAACCACGGATCCTTTCTTCGGGATCAAATTAAGTACTGTAATAATAAGTGATTATAAAACACTTACATACTGTCTATTATTACCTACAACGGTCTCTGAAATGATTAACTTAATTTTCTCTCAATATATCGCTTTCCGTGCTTGGTATCCAACTTTAGTGATTTTTAAGGTTGAAGATTTGCCTCTGTGACTCTTGAGGTAGTAGCAAATGCAACCTTGCCTTTTAATTTTGTTATAACTTTTCTCTTTTTTTTTCTCTGAATATTTTCAATAGCCTCTAAAAAAGCCTCCCTATATTCCTCAAGACTTTCTTTTTATAATCCCAAAAGGTAAGACCCTAATTTGGAGACAACTTGGACTGAAAAAAAGAATCTTCTTCGCTCCGTTCGAATGGATTAAATTTCGTCCGAATGCTTGAGTGTTCCAAGGTATCTTGAGACAGTAGCAAACACAATCTTGAATCTAATAGAGCTCAATTAAAATATAGTATGAAAACGTCACTATTCTATTCTTCCAACTCTTTTCCTTTTTGTTTTCTCAAAATGCTTTCAATAGTTTCTAAGAAAGAGCCTCTCTATTTCTCTTAAGACTTAATTTTTATAGTCCTAAAATGTAGGCTCCAAAAAGTCCTAATTTGGAGACAACTCGAACTAAAAAGAAGAATCTTCTACGCTCTATTCGGATGGATTAAATCATGTTTGAATCCCTGAGTTTTCCAAGATATCTTGTTCGAATAGATTTTGAAATAATGGATAAAATTTATTCTCGGAAAAATCTGTTTGAACGGACTTCCTATGTTGGATAAAGTTTTCTCTTGGGAAAAATCAAGTTCGAATGGATTTATCTTGTTCGAACGGAATCAAATCTCATTCGAACATGTTTCAAATTTAATTCATGTAATACTATTTGTCACGACCCGAAATAGGAATCATGACCGGCCATGCATCTCAATATGCTTAAGATACACGAAGCCTTAATAATACTTTTTTCGAGTACGATGGCAAATAAATAAATAAAATAAAAATTCGCTTTATTAAATTTTTAACTAATTGCAATAAACATAAAATAATGTTATTGTTTTTGAGTCTCTAATGAAATAAATAAATCTTCTAATCTAAAACATAAAATCCAAAAGAGTGGAAAAGTAAATAGGTCAATCCTAAGTGGAGGTGGAGTCCGGGTACATTACGCTCAGTCGCCCCGCTGACTATTACCTGAGATAGTTAAATAAATACAAAAAAAAATCCATGAGCCAACAACTATAGCTTAGTGAGTGGAATTCACTCGAAAACTAAATAAATTCTAAATTATATTAATGCTGGATAAGATTAACTGAAAGCAATAATATCCATAACAATTTGCAATAAAATGTGCTCTTTAAAATAATAAAAATGATAACCATAAAGAGTCATAACTTGTAACCTTGCACAGTTTCGACGTATTAACATCTTTTCAATATTTATACTGTCATATGTCTTAATTGGTCTAAATTCTGTGAATCTACATCAACTAGAAGTCATCTCGAGATGACGCTCGAGAATTTTCTTCATAACTGATCCGGTTAGGGTCATCTGATGGTATCACCATGTGATTAACACATTCTGTCTTTTCCACTAACCGTTGAGAGAAGTTAGAGTCACCTATGACTTTTTCATTCATCGTAGGACCGTTCCCTAACCCCGCCAGAGTCACCTAAGAAAGTCACTGCAGTGATTTAATTTACGACTCACTTGGACTTCCAGATAGACTTGAGTCACCACGAAAAATTGCAAGCGATTTATACCGGGACTATTCTCTAGTCATAATAATACTAGTCTCATTTTTTTTTTCTTTTCACTAATTTCAATATTTGCACAAAGTATAATGATGCACTGAGTATAATAATTAAATGCACATAAAAAATGTAACAATTAAATTTTTGCATGTACGGATGAAATAATAATTTTGCACACAGAAAATTTACATGGTCCGACAAAGGTACGAAATATAATAAAATAAATATGTGAGTGAACTCAATCACCTAAGTCTAGGCAAGACAACCGAAATCTCAAATCTCTAGCTCACGTATTAAGAATCATGACCTTTAATAATAAATAATAATAAAATTTTCAATTTGAATAATATCAATATTTCTAAAATTAAATAAAAAGAACTAAAATGTGTTTAATTACCTATTGGATTGGGCTAGGCTACTTCTGGCCCGGCCCATTCCAAAAATAGAATTTATCGGGCTGAGCCTAGCTCAGCCAATATAATGGATTGGAGGGCTGTAGTTGGTCTGTAGCCCGCCCTTCCACCTCATGCTAGTTGGGTTGGGCCTTGGCCCAACCCAAAGCCAACAAAGAACTGAGCTGCAGGTCGGCCTGCAGCCCATGAGTTAAGGCTAAAAGTCGGGTCCGGTCGGGTCCGCAACCCAAACTCGAACTCGAGAGAAGGAAAAAGGTTGGCTCGGGTTGAGCCCGAGCCCAACCTTTTTCTTCCCCAAAGCGATCGGTGAGGGAGAAAGAAGAGAGGAGAAAAGGGAAGGGACAGAGAGGGCATCGCCGGCGACCATTGTCGCCGGCAGCCTATCAACCTCGTCGGAGGTTCCCTAGCAACCTCAACGACCTGTACTGGAGGGAAGGTCAACCACGGCGACCAACGGTGGAAGATTTTCCACCCATGGCCAACCACAACCTGAGCCACGAGGGCCTCCTAGAAAATATCACCGACACCGGGCTTAGAGCACGAAGTTTCCGGTGACGATGCGGTTGCGACCCAAAGCCGTCGGTCGGCCTGATTTGCCGATGAAGCCGAATTTCACGAATTAGGTGATGCAGAACAACGTCTAGATTGTAGAGTTGAGAAGAAAAAGTAGGGAGAAATAATCAAACCCGAGGAATCCACCAATCGGGGTGTCAGAATCCACCGATGTTGGAATCCACCAACAAACACTCAATAGGAAAAAACTCTCAAAATATTCATTAACCCATAAAAGATTATTACAAGCATTTATATAGGCCAAATAAAGTAAAAGATAAAAGACGAAAATAGCCCTAGAAGGTGACTAAAAGACAAGATGAAAAAATAGCCCTAGAAGATGACTAGTCACAACCCTCGTTAAGCCAAAGGGCCACGGGTACAGCCCTTTTGTGCTTACGAGAATAAACATGACAAAAAGTGGTGTCCCAACCAACTCTCCTTGGGTGGAAGAAACTCGACCCAGTCGAGTGGCTTTGATAGTATTCCAAAATGTCAGGGTCAAGCTGCTGTAACTCCTCGCAAGTGATCCACGTACAATCAGACTCTGGTCGCTCATGCCATCGAACGAGAAAATGGTGAACCCCTCCTTCTGCAGTAGATGTTATTTGATCATCTAAAATAGCGTCTATCTTTTCTTGTGATGTGGATGGGAACGAAGAAGTGGTAATTGGCACAGTAGGGATGTCTGGAAGGGTAGTAGATGTAGCATAGGGTTCGGTGGGGATGTGCATAGGTGGATGGTAGGCTGCTAGATCCTCAATATTAAAAGTGCAACTAATGCCATAATCAGGGGGAATATCAATGACATAAGCATTAGCACCAATACGTTTCAGAACTTGGAAAGGTCCTGCATCACGGGCATGCAACTTTCGAATAGCTTCGAAGGGAATCGTTCGGGTCTGAGACGAATCATAACATGATCTCCAACATCGAACTTCTTGGCACGTTTGTGCAAGTCGGCATGTAATTTATACTGGTGATTACTCGCATCAATTCGCTTAGTGATCTCTTGATGCAAATAATGAACATGATGTGCAAATGTTTCGGCAGACTCAGAGATTCTAGAATAAGATGACATAGGCAACAGATCTAGAGGTTTGCGTGCTTTAAAACTATGAACAACTTCAAATGGACTCATGCCAATAAACCTATTAATGGAGTTATTATATGCAAATTGGGCTATAGGAAGAATGACATCCTAGTTTTTGTTATGATTACCCACGAGACAACGCAAAAGATTTCCAAGACTACGATTAACAACCTCGGTTTGACCATCGGTTTGAGGATGATAGGCAGTAGAAGATTTTAATTTTGTGCCAACCATGTGCCATAAGGTTTTTCTAAAAATAGCTCATAAAGCGAACATCTCGGTCGGAAACAATAGTTTTTGGAAGACCATATAACTTGACGATATGGGCAAAGTACAATTTGGCCACTTGTGACGCATCAGAGGTTTTAGTACAAAGAATAAAATGGGCCATCTTAGAGAAGCGATCCACAACCACGAGGATTGAATCATGTTTTCTAAATGTGCGAGGCAAGCCCAGGACAAAATCCATACTAACGTCCCGCCACGGGTGATCGGCACGGAGTAACTGAGTGTAAAGTCCGGTGTTTTGTTTTCTGTGCTTTGCTAACTAACAAGTCCTACATTGACCAACTAATTTTGCGACGTCACGTTTGAGACTTGGCCAGTAGAATTGACGCTCCACTTCCTCAATGATCTTATCACGTCCAAAATGACCCGATAGATCGCCGGCATGGATCTCCCAAACAAGGAAGTCACGCACGGACGTACGGAGAACACAAAGCTTGTTAGCCTTAAACAGGTAACCGTCTTGGAGGGAATAACTGTCCAAAGCTAAGTTCGGATCAGTCAGCAAAGTGAGAACGATTTCGCCAAAGTCCGGACAAGTTGTATAATCTTCCTTCATTTTGTCAAACCCAGTGACTTTGATGCTAATGGGAGACAAAAGGTAAACCCTTCGGCTAAGCGCATTAGCCGCCTTATTCTTAACTCCAGCTCTATGTTTGAGTACTAAAGTATACTCCTGTAAGAACTCGATCCAACGAGCATGTCTCGAATTTAGTTTCTTCTGAGAATTTAGGAATCGAAGAGCTTCGTGGTCGGAATAAAGCACGAACTCATGCGGAAGTAAATAATGGCGTCAATAGCGTAAAGCTTGAATAACCGCATAAAATTTCTTATCATAAGTGGAGTACTTTTTCTTAGCCTCATTTAATTTTTTTGCTGAAATAGGTAATAGGATGGCATTCCTGGCTAAGGACATCGCCGATCCCGATGCCTGAGGCATCACATTCTACCTCGAAAGCTTTAGAAAAGTCAGGAAGATGCATTACAGGTGCTATTGTCATTTTCTTCTTAATTTCTTCAAAAGCTTTATCTGCTGCCTTACTCCAATGAAAATCTCCTTTCTTCAAGCAAGCAGTGATCGGCGACATGATAGTACTAAATCCTCGAATGAAGCGGCGATAAAAAGTAGCAAGGCCATGAAAGCTACGCACATCATGAATATTTCGTGGTTTCGGCCAATCAACAATTGCCTTGACCTTCTCAGGGTCAGCGCGAACTCCTTCCGAAGTAATCACAAATCCTAAGAAGATGACTTGATCGACAAGAAAAGAACATTTCTTCCTATTGCCGTAGAGTTGAGCAGCACGAAGCGCTAGACAGACTTGACGCAAATGGTCCAAATGAAGCTCTTTTGATCGACTATAAATTAAAATGTCATCAAAATACACCACAAGAAATTTGCCCATGAATGGGCGAAGCACTTGTGTCATAACACACATGAAAGTGCTTGGGGCATTTGATAAACCGAAAGGCATTACCAACCATTCATACAAGCCGTCTTTCGTCTTAAAAGCAATTTTCCATTCATCGCTTGAGCGAATTCGGATTTGGTGATAACCACTTTTAAGATCGATCTTAGAGAAAATTGAAGCTCCCGCCATCATATCAAGCATGTCATCAAGTCGTGGAATGGGAAAACGATATTTGACTGTTATTCTATTGATGGCTCGACTATCGACACACATACGCCAAGACCCATCCTTCTTTGACGTGAGCAAGGCAGGCACAACACAATGGCTTAGGCTCTCACGGATGAAACCCTTCATAAGAAGTTCATTTACCTGATGTTGCAGTTCAGCATGTTACCGAATGTCGCGCGTCCACTGTAGATGGTGGTCGTGATAATGGTGGCCGGAATCCAATAACAGCGATTGTGGCGACAGCTACGGTGGTAGGGACAGCGGCAGCAGTGCGATGGCAGGGAGCTGCAAGAATGGCAACGATGACTGCGATGAAGCAGTTGCAGGCCCGCGCAGGGGCTGCAGCGACGACAGTAGTAGATGGTGAAGATGGTGGTGAAGATGGTGGCACGGCAGAGCAAGGGCCGTGGAAATCGGCGGTGGCGTCGTCCGTGGAGGTTGGCGGCAGCGTCGGCGAACAGAGGAAGATGGGATGATGGATGTGAGTGACGACTGGGGTTGTGATTATCTCCTTGTGATGGTAATAGTTTATTGTTTTCCTCCTTGAGGGTGATCTCCTCGCGTAACTCGGATCCGGATCCTAATGTTATCGGGCGACGGATTTCGTAGCGATGTGGTGTTCGTGGAGCGATTGATCTGACGAAGAAAAGATGAGGCGCTGCGTAGAATCCAGGCGGTGGAGTATCCATAAACTAGGAAATGATCCGCTCTGATATCAAAGCTGATGCAGAACAACGTCTAGATTGTAGAGTTGAGAAGAAAAAGTAGGGAGAAATAATCAAACCCGAGGAATCCACCAATCGGGGTGTCGGAATCCACCGACGTTGGAATCCACCAACAAACACTCAATAGGAAAAAACTCTCAAAATATTCATTAACCCATAAAAGATGATTACAAGCCTTTATATAAGCCAAATAAAGTAAAAGATAAAATACGAAAATAACCCTAGAATGTGACTAAAAGACAAGATGAAAAAATAGCCCTAGAAGGTGTCTAGTCACAACCCTCGTTAAGCCAAAGGGCCACGAGTGCAACCCTTTTGTGCTTACGAGAATAAACGTGACAAAAAGTGGTGTCCCCACCATTAGGTATTTCTAATTTACCTCTTTAAATTGAAATTAAACTTGAGGGGTGAGAGAGGGCTTACTAAAGAGGGGTGTGATGGTCCCAATTTCCTCCGACGATGCTCCGACGAGCCGAACCCACGTGGCGATTCCGACGGTAAGGAAGAAGGAAACGAAGTAGAAGAAGGAAAAGGAAAAGGAGGCTGGGGGGGGGGGGTTGAGGAGAGAGAGAATTAGGGTTTTTTTTTTATAGGGCAAAGATTCAAATTTGAAACAGATTTGGATTCGATCGATCTCTTGTGCCTCGTCACGTGCACTCTCCTCTCTCAACCCTTAATTTTTTTTTTCTAGTTTTTACACTATTCTTCAAATGAAATAACTTCAATTTTGATTGCCAAATAGGAAGAGGTTGTGCTATTGGCTTTTACAATAAATTTTAAAAAATTTACATCATAAAAGATATTGCTTTCTCACAAATTTGCTAATCACAAAAGCTAACAAAATATATTCAGTTCTGCCCGGTTTAAGAGGACCTCTTAGGTATATGCATTAGTCTGTTTGGTTCATTTATCTAAACTAATTTACTATTTTCAGTACTTGGTATAAAAAGCAATCAGCCATCGGTGTAGTTACATTACTACATAGATAGTATGTTTCATCTTTTCCTATCAGACCCTTTGTACATGTTTTGTGTATAGTGCAATGGATATGGAGTTACATATGAAATCCTGAAAACAGCAACACAGAAGCAGGGTCACATTCATAATAATTGATAGGGCTTGCAAATAGAATCTTTGATTGTTCTTGCTGATACACTATTTTCCTAGCTATAATTGGACTTTAGTGCATGAGTATGTGCTTTTCCTTCCATTTTCCTAGCTAAGGTATATCTGATGTAATCAAGGTACTTGACTTTGTTGTACATTTGTGGGCGATGGATTTCATCTATCATCTGATCCAGTGGCCCAATTTCCACATTTCCATGAGGCAAAACATATGTTGCTAGAGAGATCCTTGCTTATCTTTATTTGTTACAGCCCTATGCTCAACACTTTCATACATTCCATTGCTCATATCCAATATTCAGGTAATCAATATTACTAGTTTGAAGCACATATTAGCAATAACTGTAACAGAGGCGTACAGGTCAGTATGCAAATTGGTTAGGTGTTGATGAGTCAATTTCGTCCATATAACTCAAATTTTGTGTCTTTTCAACCACTAAGAAAGAAGCCTAATTTACTAGACTTGCCTGCAGTAGGAACTTGTTTCTATTCTTAAATGGTTTATTTCCAAATTCGTTCTCAATATAATCTCAATATGTCAAAGTTGATTTTATAGATGAAGAAATGCTAAATATCTGATTGTTGTCACCAGTTTTATGAAGAAATATGATGTTTATAGAGCTAATTTCATGATTTAGAATTCTTTGATGATCATCTGTAGGCTGAGCGTTTAGATTGAGGAACTGAGTTTGATGTTTTATACATAAGGAATGGAAGAACCTGTGCTGAAAATGTAGTCTGATCATGGGCATGGTATGATGCACAGGCACTGCAGTACTAAGTACTATGAGTATGTACTGATTTCAGGTTATGATCTTAGATTGAAAGTGCCTGGAGCCACCTTAGCAGAGTTATGCTTTTCTTTTTGACAAAAAGATAGGTCAGTGACTAATTCTTGCTATTTTCTATTAGTGAGAGGTGTTACTAGGGTATCTTTGGGGTGGAGATGATGCTGATATAGCTGACTAGTGAGATATAAATTAGGTGGAATATATATCACTTGAGGATCAAACCCAGTGGAGTTTTGAGTAGATTTCAGATTTACATAGATGCATACTAAGAATCAAGGAGGCATGGTTGTTTGGGTAAAGCTTAGCACATGAATTCTGTAACTGCAAAGTTGTAATAGGAAATAAGGTGTTGGTGAATTTGAGTACATCAATGGCATCCCCAATATTCACTACTAGTGCACTTGGAATTGGTTTGATAGGAATCCAATCCCCTTTGTGCCTGATCTGGAGGCCAGTGATATCATCTTCTTGCAAAAGAATGGTAATAGAGCTGCCATCTGAATGTGGACTAACACCAAGAACCTGATCAGGTCTACAGCAGACTGGGTAGTAGTTCATACGCATAGCCAGTTTCAAAGTTGCATGAAGTCTCAATAGCTCATGCTTGCTCATGTTCTATTCATTTCGACCAAATAGAGTTCAACTGCATCTCTGACAAAAAGAAGAGAAATTAGGAACAGGAACAAAAAAACATGTTACAAGAATCTCCACTCTGAGGAGTTACACTGTGGATCTTATCTTGATGGAAATGTACTGACAGATGTAGGATATTCATTTAACTAACTTGGTGTCAATCTAAGTTCTGAAGGGTTGTGACTGTTTATCAGAATACAGTCTCAGAGCATTTTTCCTTTAGACAACTAAATCTGATGATATCTATTTGCAGATATCTGCACAATTATTACGAATTCACCTCATTTTTAGTTTCAAGAAATTCAGTGATGGTCCCTAGATAGACCCAGAAAATGATCTATTTCTGGAAAGTTGAGAGGAAAATCCTTTTTTTTTTTACAACGCATTGAGTTGAAAACCATTGGATATAAAATAAGCAGGAATATGATATTCATGGAGTTAGCTTGTGAACAGATTTAAGTTTCGGCGAGTTTGGGAACATACTTAAAATCTGGGACTATGATTGGCCAATACTTCATTTGTCTTATCTCAGGGGGCAAGCTCTTCAGATACTACATATGCTTGCCCATACCCTTGGATATCATCCGATGGCATTGCATACTTCTTTTTCTCCCCGTGTGGAAGACTGAAGAATCCAGCCATTGCTTTCCTGATTCGGCATTATGTATCTTCCGGTACTCCATGATTTATAATCTGCTAAATGTTAGAAACCTATAAGGAATTTGGAAATATATCCTCAAGGAGCACCCCAAAGAAGTATAAAAACAATGCTGGAAAATGATTTGCCTGTTCATATTCTAGATTTTCTTCTCTCTTTTTCTTTGTTTGTTTATCTCCCAAAGCATAGGGAAATACTTTATAGTTATTAGTTTACTGAGTCTGCTTCACCTCATGCTTTAGAGAAAGAAAAAAAAGCAGGATGATTGCTTCTGCATAACCTGGAAGAAGCCCCATTCCTTGCAGGCGAGATCTAATTTTCTCTGTTCACAACCGTTGGCACTTGAAAGCAAGGTGAAATCAATAACAGGGATACTGGGTGGAGGAGCAAAATCTATAGCAGCATCTATTGGACCATCAGCAAAGTTTCTGATGTATCTTTGAGGAACTAGTTGTGGATCTGTCCGTACGAGCTCCTGAACACTTGGTACAGGAAGAGATCTTCCCCATTTCACCACTGCCTCATCTTTCTGTGAGGTATAATCGTCAATCTTCATATCCATCTTTCAATTCTAGCATATTAATTACCCTTACGTGGCTTTATATATCTAGTAGTTTAATCACATTATTGAGAGCCGGCAGCCGACAGTAATGGCTTTCACGCCTCTCTTTGCTGACTCGTAGATGTATATCCGAACAGGTGAGACAAAACGATAAGAGCAACAAAAAGAGTTATTCTCTCTCTACTCAGAGAGTTTCCAACATACTAAGCTGTCGTAAGCTTTTTTATTTCATTTTCTTTAGTGGATAGCATAGTTGAGCAGTTATCATATATCATGCAGGCATTCGAGCAGTTATCATATAGCATAACTTCTTTTTTTTCCTTAAGTAATTCCTGGATGGCTGGATAGTAGGTGGTGCTATAGATATATATAATCTTGTTATCCTGACCAAATATTTGTCGTCAAATGGTAATCATCGAAATATAGGAAAGTAAATTTGAAAGAAATAAGAGATTCCGAACGGTCATGGCCTCATGAGTGTTGTAGAATTATAGGCTAAATAGGGTAAACTCAAATTAAAGGCTCCATCACGACCACATTGTAGAATAATTTGCTTTTACGTAGCACTTAGTGGTGTTTATCATGTGAGTAGAGATCCAGTGTCGGCAATGCCTCCAGGGTTATAGATGCAATATGAGAAAAATAGTGATTTAGTATAATTTTAATTTACTTTTATATATCTTAAACTTAAATATTGAACTCTTTTTGTGGTTCTAATCCGATTGTAATTATTAATCAACTATTGATGGAGTTATGAAAAATCTTAATTACTTGGTTGTTTGTTAATCTCTGTGTGGAAGAATTAATATTATTTATGTTTCAATAAAACCAGGTTTTGGTCTTTCGTAAGAAATAAAGATTTAATTATTTTTATAGAAATATAGTTTGATTTGATGATACAGAGAGATAGTGTAGTTAATTAGCAATTTATTTATAGTAAAAAAAATCTAAAAATTATAATTTTGTCAGAGCATAAGGGTGTAAGTTAAAATTTTGCCAAACTAAAGGGGGTGAAGTGTAATTTGCTCAAAAAAATTTATTAACTCGGACTCGGGGAAACCTGGATGAAGGGATCCGAAAGACAAGTAGGGTTATCTCCTTCGGGCCGCCGATGTTCCAGCCTTCTCTTCTCTCCCCTTCAAATCTCTCCCTCCGCCATTGGCGACCTCCGCCCTATCCTTCTTCAAGACTGTGAAGCTCTCGATTACCGCTCGTCGCCATGGCTTAGGCTTCAAGAGTAACCGGAGCTTCTCCGGGAGCCGAGCCATTGCGTCCAACGCTTTCGATTTGATGCGCCCATTTCTTCTCGACGACATCCCTGAGGAACCCACCAGTATCTCTTCTCGACTCGAACATTTTTCAGGAGAAGACCCAGTTGTTAATTTCTCCAGGGCAGTGATACAGCCACCGAAACCAGAGCGAGTTTACGTTCCAGAGTTGAAAAATACGATCTTGGTGTCTCCAGAAGTGCCTTTAGGAAAAGACCCACATCGTAGTTTAACCAATGCGGTGATGGAGTCCTTGGAATCAGAGAAAGTGTATGCTCCAGAGAGCGGATCCAGGCCGACTCGGCCTTACCTATTTGATTACAACATGTTGATGAAGGCCTTTTCTCGGGTTGGCAAGGTCGACGAAGTCCTCAGGCTGTTTAGTGAGATGAAGGAGTCCGAATGCAAGGCCAACGTCCTTTGCTACAACACAGTTATCAATGCCTTGGTGATAGCCGACCGCCCACAAGAAGCTGAAGCAGTGTTTGAGGAGATGATATTGTCTGGAGTAACTCCCAACGTTTCTTCTTTCAACATTTTGGTTAAGTTGCATTCTTGGTATTTGAAACAGTTTGATTTGGCCTATGAGGTCATAATGAGGATGAGAAGCTGTGGTTTTAGTCCTGATACAACAACCTATTCGACTCTGATCACCGGTCTCTGTAGGGCAGGGAGGATGGAAGAGGCATGGGGTGCTCTTGATTGGATGTTGGAGGAGAAATGCTCACCCACCGTCCACACTTACACGCCAATCGTCCAAGGCTACTGTTTGGAGAACAGAATTGAAGAGGCTAAAGAGCTGATGGCCACTATGGAGAGTATTGGTTGCCCTCCGAACTCGTTCACCTATAATATATTGATCAGAGCACTTTGTGAGGTTGGGAGATTCGATGAAGTTGAGCAGGTTTTAGTGGAATGCAATTTGAAGGGTTGGAAGCCCAATTCAGTTACTTATAATACATACATGAATGGTCTGTGTAAGAAAGGGATGCCTAAGGAGGCCCTTAACCAGTTGGAAGTCATGCTAGTTAATGGATTATATCCTACTGTTGTCACTTTGACTATCCTTCTTGATTGCCTTTGCCATTGTTCGAATGTTTGGGAGGCCAAATGCTTGTTGGAAAGGAACACTGAGTTGAGATGGTATCCTGGTGTTGTTGGCTACAACACTGTTATGAGCAGACTCTGTGAGGCAGGGAGATGGCGGGCTGTTCTTAAGCTTTTGACTGACATGATAAAAAAGGGCATCAATCCGAACGTAAGAACATTCAATATTGTGATTCATAGCCTTTGTATTGGTGGGAAATCTGCCAAAGCAAAATGTTTAATTAGCAACCAAGGGTTTTCTGCAGATGTCGTGACATATAATACGCTAATCCACTGGTTTTTCTTGGAAGGAATGTTTACTGAGGTCCAACTTCTAATCTCTGACATGGCTGTCCGGAAGATTTCTCCTGATATAATTACCTACGCCGTCATGATTGATGGCCTTTGTAAGTTAGGAAAAATTTCTGAGGCTATTAAGTGTTTTGAGACATCTCTTGAAAATGGACTCTCCAAAGATCTTGTTATTCGTCTAATCCGCAGACTGGTTAAGAGAAGAAGACTCAAGGAAATTCTTGAACTATTTAAGAGAATTGATGATCGAGGTTTTTCTCCAGATGTTGTAGTATTTGATTCAACGATCAGGGCATTTTGTAGGCATGGTTTTTGTCTTAGTGCAGATATATTTAAACTATGTATTACTTTGGACAAAATGCTTGGGAGGAGATAACTCATCCTACATGTTGGATAATGAAATTTCTAACTTCTCTCTCATCACAGATCGTGAAATTATGTCAGGTAAGACTATTCTCTGTTTGATTTGTCACAGATAAGAAATCCACCTGCACTTCTAATTTATAAGCTTTCACATCGTAGGATCACCATTTAATAACCCAATATATCCCTCTTTTCTCTCTGTTGGGTGTTACCTTTGATAGTTTGTCTTTATCAAAATATATAAGTCACAAATTAAATATTAATTACATTTCTCATGATGAAATACAACAACTTACTGTCAGATTGTATGACTGCAACTGCACTCTTTCTGTCTCATCCTGCAGCTCTAGGTATTAGAATGCTATTATTCCAGAGTATACTTCCTTAGACAAATATTCACAGTATCAAATCCTTTTCTGTTTCATAGGACTATTGCATATGAGCTTGCAAGATTTGGGTAACTACTAGAGAACAAAATTTTAGACCAAGGAGAATAGTTTCCTTATTTTCCCATTTGTTCTTCCCCATATTGCGTCCGGACTTATGGATGGATTGAAGGTCGCACGGCCAAAATGAACTCTCTCCTGAACTGTGTTAATATTCATAAAGCAAGCTCAGGTAATTTCTTCTGAATTCCTTCTTTTGGATTCTTTTGGTATCTTACTGTAAGGAATTTTCCATTATTATGCTACTATGTATGGGCAAGTATTCTTTTGAATTCTTGCTATTTATTGAACAACTTTTGTTACTTTCGAGCTTTTCCCATTGATGTCTTTTAAATCAATGAGTAATTACTTTTCAATTCTTCCGTCTTTTATGTCTTACTCTGCCATTCATTTTTAAATCCATACTATGCAATGATCAGGCAGTAAATAGATTTTCTGTCTCCAAACTAATCAACTCATGGTACTAGTTCTTGCTTCTGGAGTTTTTCTGTCTTTTTTGTATTGTTGTTAAGCAGACAGTCTAAAAGCCTGATTCCACGTAAAGCAAGTTTTATTTAAAGATTTGGAACTTGTTTGTTTGCAGTCTATAAGCCAGAAAAATCCAAGGACTGTTTTGTTACCAGTGCAGCTTGGATATAGTACAAGAACTACAAATTTACCTCAATGGATAGTCACAATACAAAACACAGTAATCGTTCGCTATCTTTCAGGAGCATTAAAGATAGATAGCAAGATGGTGTGAATATGATCAAGTCTTCAAACTGACTCGTGGTAATGGGACGTGTGTAGTGCAGGAACAGTATCCAGCCAGGTAGGCTTTCGGCACTCAAGGAATCATGTTACCCATTTTGATGCTACTTGTTGGCAGTGCTGTTCACTACTAAATCTGAAAGGACTAACATTGTCGAACTTGTTTGCAGTTTAGTCATGGTGAATTGTGATCGAAATATTGAACTCATCATCAGAATAATGTTCTATAAGCTGAGGGCAACGCATAACATCACTGTAGAACAATTAATCTTTGTGAGCGTAATTGCCACCTAAAACAATGTTTGATACTTCAAAGACATATTATACGGAGCCATTTGTTCAACATAGTGTGTTTAATTTCACATGTAATTGGGCTGGCTTAATTTATATGTAATGTCTATCCCCCTCTTCTACCAACTGGGACTCAGAAAGTTTGTAATGTTCTTTTTCTGGGTCAATGTGAGCTCATTACTAGAGGATGAAGGAAAATTGCTTAAGTAAAGTTCGTTAACATGCCAATGTCATGTCATGTCATTGAATTAAGATCTATTGTCAAGGTAAGTGGTCTCTCAGCAATTCTGTTATTCTTGCATTTACCTCGCCATGCATTTCCCAACCCAACGTACTCTTGGCCCATATTATAAAACTCACACAGACTACTCTAAAAGTTGAGACTATATAATTAAATTTCAATGTATAAAAAAAAAATATATATATATATATATATATATATTATAGAAAATATATAATAGAGGGTTTGAGTCGGATGTGAAATGTCATTAAATCCAAGCTTTACTTAAAAAAATTATTCAGTTACTATACCAGTAGGCTAATTCTAAAATAAACAAATTGTTATTTCAGTGAATGAAGACTTAAAATTTAATCGAGCTAAAATCTTAGCCCGGGTTTCAAAGAAAAAAGATCTGACCAGAAATTGTGGTTCGGATTGAGCGGGCCGGGCTGCTTGGCTCAAAAATGGGTTGGCTCTCTTTGAACGTACTGCCTGAGGTGGGTTTCAACTATCAAATTATGTGGCAGGGACTACTCAGTTAGGTTTGATGCACAAAGTAACACAAATGCAGAAACCATTAGGCAGTATGAAATGTATGACATACTACAAAATCTGAAAAGAAGGATATAAGGGTAACACTTCCAATGATCGAAACAGATAATCCGAATCTCAACAAAGACCAAACTCGTATTATTCCTTGAAGACTTGTATAGCCGAATTATGTAGCCAAGAAGCCTAGTTGTGTATAGAACCATATATTGCAAAAATGGGAACTTCTCTGTAACTAAAGTTACTCTTGCCTCAGAATCTCTCTCCAAACCTAAAGAATACTGCGCCAGTACCAGCATTATGGTCAACCGCATATTCTGCTCTCACTAATCCAAGTTTAAGGCCAACACCATATGATGATCCCTGTCCGCTCCGGCGAAAGAACTCGGTGGGATTTCCTTTCACATCCTTTGAACTACCAAGATCATTTCCATGCTCTGCAAATGCATATACATGGGTGTTTCTCACAGGGATCCGCAGCTCAGCAGCAAGCTAGTTACAACAAGATAAGAGTTAGATTTATCTGATTAGTAAAAGAAATGCAATCACAAAATCCACAGTAATGGTACATTTGAGGATCAATATCAGACATTACTGTATCATACATGCAAACTCAAACAACTACAAGGATGTCCTGCTCACCTCAAGAATGTTCCTACAAGCACCCAATTCTCCCATGTTGTAGCCTCTCACAGAGTATGGTCCACCAAGAGTGAAAGCATCATAGCTTGGGAGGTCTCCAACACAACCTCCATAGTGCCCATGGAGGACCAGAATAGGTGGTGGTGGTTTGCCAGCACCTTCTTCTACTTTCTTCAATTGGAGGAAGCGGGTTAGAGTTAGTTGATGACGATTGAAGAACGGAAACTTGACGCCAATACCGAGGCCCTGATCTACCTGCAGAGAACCATGATTTGTCATTAGAAGTTAAATTACAGCACAATCTTTTAATTAGAAATAGACATGTGACAAATTTCAGAAAGTTCAATTACACTATATAAATGAAAGCATGTTGAACCTTCACTTCCAGATGTGAAGCATCAGAGCAGTTATTTGCCAAGGTGCAATCATGTACATATATAAAAAGCCATCCATCAGATCTTAAAACTCCTAAAGAGGAAGATATACAAATGAAAATGACATCAGATAGAGGATTGATTATATCTGCTTCACACCGACAAACCATTATAAGCATGTCAGGATCATATTATCTAGAAAATGTTTAAACTAGTGCAGAAACTGGGTCACTCACTTCTACTTGGCACTTGTAGCATGAATGATTCAAGAGTTAACAGCCATTATTCAGAACAACAAACATATAGGGCAATAAATACCTGGAAAACATCTCTTTCACCAACAACTACTCCATTTATAAACTTTGTGTTATCACGAGTAATATTAGCCTGTGCAAATGCCATGCGATCTACACCAGTACCACTGAGAGTAGTCGGAGGTCCATCGCTGCTTAAGCCTCCACTAGGTAGAGCTCGAGAACCATGAGTACATATACTACTAGTTTCATCACGTGTTGTGATCTCTTCCATCACGATTCCGTATGTGAATTTGCTTTGTCGCGTAAAGCTCTGAAAATGTCACAAATTCTCACTATAAAGGGATCACTTCAGAAGTTTTTATCAAGAAAGGAGATGTGGAAAATTAAGTATACATATGAAGAGAAAACTGCTACACACCTCTGTTATGTTGGCTTTCAATCCAACCCTATCAATCCATATGGGAGGAACTTCATCTGCCCCTGGCCCACCAGTGAAAACAGGGCTCAACTTCCGGCTGTTAAAGCAACTAGTACGGAATGTACGATTACGAGGGTTGTAAACACCATCCAGGTATGGGTGCACATATTCAAGCTTGAACGATAGATCATCCTAAAATGTATGGAACCATATCAAAACAACGATGTAGGAGGCCAATAAAAACTAACATATAAAAATCAATATCGACACTGTAGACTAATATCAAGATATTTCATTCTCCTCTTATTTTCATCAGACTAGTTCTTCAAGTTACTCTAAGACCAGACACTCCAGAATAGGACTCGAGTATGGAGCTAGTGCTATTTAGTTTCAAATAAACAGAAGATAATCCTCAGAAGAATGTAAATGCTCGAAGCCTCGAACTAGGAAGTTTGTTCAAGTAAGGAATTCCGTAATGCTATTTTAGAAATAAATGTTGGGATTAATCTTCACTTGTTTATTTGTCTCATCATCAACTCTTCTGGAGTCTTGAAATTGTCTCCAAAATGGGAAATAAAATGGAAAAAAGAATCTTCATCAACAGATATTATCAAGAGGAATGAATGACCCTAAACCCAGGTAACTCAACTAATGCAGGTTTCAGCTGCACCAATTGTACAAAAAATTAGACATCAATCTATGATAGGAGAAAAGTAGATAATTAGTATAAATTGCTAATA
The DNA here is from genome assembly GCF_019914945.1 of Typha latifolia. Lineage (NCBI taxonomy): Eukaryota > Viridiplantae > Streptophyta > Magnoliopsida > Poales > Typhaceae > Typha > Typha latifolia. The sequence continues at coordinate 325,649 of NC_133087.1, read as the reverse complement.
TAATCTAAAGAAAGAAAAAACAATCCACAAATATACACTAACTACACACCTGAGGGTTGAGCAGATTGCTGGATGTCACTGAACCAACAACTGATCTATTCAAACCTTTGATATTCCTGTGCTCAAATGATACAGTTCCACCAGGCTGAATTGAAGCCTGAGAATAAGAATGTTCTCAGTTGAAAGAATTAATGTGTTAAATTTTCTGTTCTTAGTCGCAACTGCAAAGTGTACTAAATTATGCATAACACAAAGAGTGGCATGGAAATAGCTTACCAGTGTCGGCCGTCCTTGACGTCCAGGTACAATACTCCACTCTGTGCTCACTTCGGCTGATTTTTGTTCCAATTCTTTAAGCTTTATTTCAACAATAATTCCTCCTTCATTTTTCTCATCAGTTCGTGGGTTCACTTCTATGTTGGAGAACAGAGCAAGGGAATTTATATTCCTTAAAGCTTGTTTTCCTGCTTCAATATTAAATACATGTCCTGGCCGAAGCTGCACCAGGTTATCAAGAACCGAAACCGTTGGAATGAGCATCATTTAGAAAATGTAGCTACACGATAACAATCAATGTAATCTCATGAATTGTCTGAAACTATAACATGATCAAACTGCCTAAGCGTAATACAGAAAAGAACCATTGCATCATGCATTGCTCACCAAGATTTTGACTAAAGCCTAATTTTGTCCTTCCAGAAGGGCCATATCTACTGTTGACAAGAAGTGGTCTTTGTTAACATGGAAAATACTTTGCAAGGCATGCAATCGACAAAATATTCAACAAATAAAGATAGCAGGTCAATCGTCTATGTAGACAATTTATCAATCAAAAACATCACGCTGTGGAGGCATCAAGGTATCAATTGGTGTGTAAGAAACCTAGTGACACAGACTATTGAGCAATCCATAATAATTACCTGCTTTGGTAGTTCCCGACGGATAACAGGGAGTTGGGTGTTCCCTTCGCAGACATTCCCAAGCTTATCTTGAAACTGGATGACAAGTTGCGTAATGTCCCCCTCCACAACTTCACATACCACCTCCCTGGTATTCAAATTCCCAAAATTAACCACCTGTGCACACGCATACCCCTCATCGTTGTACCATTTCTGCACCCGGTCTCGGATCCTCTGCAGCAGCCTCGCACTCACCTTTCCCTGCTCCCTTAACATTTGCAGCACCTCTCGCTGCACAGGCACGGGCAACAAACACGGCCTCGACCTCTCAATCCTCCTCCTGTAATCCCTCTCCTGGCTTCGGAAATACTCCATCTTCTCGCGGTCCGTCATGTCCGAATCCATCTCCATCTGCTTCGTCTGCGGCATCAGACCCACGTTTATGCATCGGAACGCATCGGCCGACTGCCATGTGCTCTCGGTGAAGGAGACAGTGAGAGCAAGGGAGCCGTCCGGTTTTGTCTTGCCCTCGATATCAACCTTCTCGAACATGCCGCAGGAGGCTAGCGTCTCGAGCTCCTTCTGGAGCTGGGCCTTGGTGTAGACGCCGCCGGGGCGGAGGGAGACCATCTCGAAAAAGGAGTCCTCGGTACCTGCGACGAGGGAACCGCGCCGCCGGTCGAAGAAGAGGATCTCCGAGATCTTATACCTCTTGAGGCCGCTAAGCTTGGAGAGCTGGACCACGATGTTCGCCGGGAGGCCGTGCGGGTCCCACTCCGGCAGGCCTCCACCGGTGGAGCCATCCTCTTCCCTTGCGTTTGCCGTCATGAAGGAGTAGATCTGAGACCAGAAGCTACCCCCATCGCCGCCACCCCCCCATCCCCAACCGCCTCCACCTCCGCCGCCGCCATTGCTTGGAGGAGGGGGCGAGGAGGAGGAGAGGTGCAGGAGGAAGGCGCCAGGGACAGCAGCTGCTGCGGCGAATGTGGTGGAGAAGAGGACTAGCGTTTTGGTATCGGACTTCTTGGGAGATGAAGTAAGCGAAGGGGGTTTAGAGGAAGGGTTGGGATCCTGGAATTGGGCTGCGGCAGCGGCGGCGGAGGAAGCGTTGCGACGGCGGCGAGGCGGAAGAGGAGTGGAGACGCCGATCTGGGCGCCGATGAGTTGCCTCGGCGCGGAGAAAGCCATGGCGTGGAGAGGAAGGTGGAAGAAGGGGGAGAGACGATAAGGTTAGAGAATGGAATCGTTTTTATGTATTTTGGCAGGTAAACCGTAAAGGTGAGGAGAAGTTGACTAGGTGAGGTAAAGTTACCATGCAGAGAGTGTCATTTTGATACTGTCATGGTGCAGAATTTGAGTAAGAAGAATGAGTATATTGTCACGGGTGGTGACGATAACCCAGAAAAAAATGGCAATTCGAGGTTTAGGGTTTATATAGTGATCACAGTGTGCGAGACTAACAGCTGATGAACGGTGGGAGATCGGGATTCAGGTTGGACTGTTAATGAGCCGTCCAATGGGCCCAAGTTTATTTGATCCGACATTTTGAGTTTCGGGGGCCTGTAGGCCTGCTGAAGAAAATTTGTCCCTCAGCAGTTGCTCGACGAAATGCCTGAAGGAGAAGTAGACACATAAGGACGCCCCAGGTCACGGACACTCGCAGTGGCACTTGCCAATTATTGTAGGTGAAATTTTGTAGACTTGGTCTGTACAGTAGCTTCTCGGAGACCATATTCTGTGTTTAAATTTTGTTGTGTTCCATGCTCGAATGGAGAAGATGCTAGCATTAGGAGATTCCCATGAATTGATTGAAAGGTGTTGCAGGGAATTCTTTCTGCAACTTTAGAGTACAGGCTACTCTATGTTTCTATTGTACGTAATGTGATCGATACCATATCAAATCCTGAAATTAATCCACGATATGTGCATAATCTCTGTAAGTCATTTTCCTAATAAAAAATATGTCATCTGCTTCTGCTTAATTCCAGCTAGCATCAGCCCATTTCCACTTAATAAAATCAGAACAACAACTCAGTAATTAGAACTTTCCTCTCTCTTTGAATCATGTTCTGCTTACAATTACATTAACTCTTTCGGCAAATTTCGTAGTAAATAAAAGAAAGAAAGATGAAAACATTGAAACAGCAAGGCATTTCTAGACCTTAGGTTGCTTCTTAGTTGCAGATATCTGAAACTATAGAGGAATGTCAAGGCCTTTACCCACATCCACCCCAATCATCTGAAGTATGCCTCTGTGAAAGATCTGCAAGGGCCACCAAAAGAAAAGGATAAGAAAAGAGTACACTTTGATCACAACATACTTTATAATTAGTATACAGAGAGAACTATAAGATGGAAATTGACGTAACCTACCAACTCTACAATGAAAGTTCCAATGATGCCAATCATGCAAGCTCTCGAGTTCCAAATCTCTGCGGTCTTGGTGAATCCAAGGAATGGCTCAGTGAGCTTCGGTTTCACTTTGGGCATCTCAACCTGAACCCAATTCATAAATTTCTCTTCTTCTAGTGTATAAAAGTACAAGAAAATCAACAAAGAACTCATAGTGCTCACAAAAAGGGAAACTTCTACTTACTCCTGCAGGAACCTTTGCAGCTCGCACTCGGAAAACTTTTGCTCTTCTGGAGGATGCTGAATTCTTCTTGAGATCATGGCAAAGGGATTGATGGGAGAGGAACGTAGAAGGGATTGTTGCCATTGCTGCCATTCTTGTGCTTCCAATTCTGGGTACTACCTACTGGCCAGTGGTTTCCCCATCTTATCTCTTACATGGGGCTAAAGTATCCGATCACTGCCCGGTGACTATACCTCACAAGAATGATAGGAAGCCACGTTAGTGGAAGCCACGTGGGGCTTCAATTGTTCCATAGATTCTGACCGGCCATGCGAGAGAACACGTGGCAAGTCCAGATTCAGACGTGGCCATGCAGTTAAAGTGGGGTATGGATTGGTAGGGAGGCCTCGTTTCCCAGTAGCCATCAACACTGCCAAGGAAATAGGAAGGCATGTCTAACTACCAGCTAGTTTAAATGCAAACCTAAATCCACAAGTTCATAAGCTAGAGCTATAAAGGTTATGGATATAGCTTGAAGAGAAAAGGAAAAGAATAAGAGAGAGCGCGCGCGAGAGATAAATGGCTGAGTTGGAAGGGATCACGAGATATGGAGGCAGTACCCCTCGAGGGGTATATCATTTTGCTGCTGGTAATCTGCACCTTGTAAATAATAATGTGTTCTATTTTTCTTTCGAGTTTATTTGTTGTCCACTATATTACTATATTACTAATCATTTGCATCCTTATTGCTCTCTAGTTACTTACACTAGTAGATTAAAGATGTTCAACTTTAGACCATTTAATGGCTTAGCTGCTTGAATCACTAGCTTTTATGCAGTGGATGGAATGTGATCAAAGAGTAAAGAAAAAACGGCTGGTAAAACTGTTTGCCAGTGCCTATAGGAGATTATAAGTCAGAGATTTGCTTTTGCTACAATTTGATTGCTAGACAGATGCGATGTATTCAGTTACATTGCGTTTCTGTGATAGCATAATTATTGCGTCGCAATTTTCTTATAATTATGATTAATATTTACAGGGCACAATCCATTTGATGATGAAGATGAAGCACAAGGATATTGGACAACACCCACAACTCCCACCTTCGGATATGGGCACTACCATGGCGATGATCACGACCACCATTCGAAGAAATCAGTGCTTTCGAAGGTGAAGGATAAGGCAAAGAAGTGGAAACACATGCTTAGCAAGAAGAAGCATGAACACGACGACGCCAGCTGGACGCTGCCATGGGGATATGGCTTAGATGAGGAGGAGGAGGATGAACAAGATCCAGAGTATCATGGTGCCCCAAGTAATTAATCCTCTTATTTCTGAATTAATCAATCTATTCTTGAGTTTTATTGGACAAAAAGACGACTCTTTTTGTTTTTTTTTTCTGTTAACTTTTCAGTGTATGAATCAGAGATGGCACCTGATATATATAGACAGACAGCACCACAACATCATTCACCAATTCAAAGCCCTCTTAGTAAGTATAAGAAACCAACAGTCTACAAGCCCAACAATGTAAACAGGGAATTAGAAATGAAGGAAGCCAATGATGTCAAGAAACAACCAAAACTGCATCACGTTAATGCATTCAAGGAGACAGACATGGTGATTTCTCCAACTCTTAATAAGCCTGCAGTAATAAAGGAAAGACTCATGACGTCAAATAACAACAAGACGTTTACTGAGAAAGTGAGGGAGATGCTTGCACTGGCATACGCCTTTGTTTTGGAGATAACTCACAAGTTAGCCTCTAAGATTCAAGAGAAGAGACCTGAATATGAGATTCTTGTGAAGAAGACGTGGGATGACAGAGTAGCACTGAAAGATTATTTGATACAGAGGTTGAAACCTGGCGAAGATGACAGAGCACTCTGCCAGGTCATCACTGAGTCCGTAAGGCCGGCAATGGCTTGCCGACGGCGAGCCGAAGAGAAGGGTGCGGTGGAGAAGGTGAGGGAACGACTCTCTTTTCGTCTGGATCAGAAAGAACCACAAGGGCCGCCAATTCCAATCTCTACAAATCCTCGTATAGATAGGTTTGGAGGCATGATGACTTCAAAGCCATATCAACAGCATCAATCTGGCATTAGAAGTGACTCCAGATTTCCAAAACTTGCAGAAGAAGTTGAAGCTGTTGGAAGGAGAGCACAAGCATATGCCAACTAATAAATACTCTGAGGAACTGTCAGAATTATTAGGTGTGATCGGACCGGAGAACCCGTTCCCGCTGAAATCGATCTTGGAGAGCTGCTGCAACCTCCCGATCTCTATGAGAAAAACTAAAAGTTATTTGTCCTTTGATTAATTTACTTACCCTTTCATACAGTCCTTTGTACATCATTTCATTGACTTAATTAATCAAATAGTAGGGAGTTTCTCTCAAGCTTAATAAAAGAACTTTCTTAACTGCAGCTCACAGAGCAACCCAATGCAGCTCCAGCAAATCAAACAGTAAATATGGAATAATACCGAATTGTCAATTGAAAAGAGGGTGAGGGCGAAATGGAGCTAGAAACAGTTATAATGGAACAGAGAGTTAAGATAGCTGAGAATTTTAAGACTGTAGACTGTGAATTAAATCTAGTAAATTACACAAGGTCAAGCATACTAACTTATTCTTCTTGCCTCCCAGCTAAACTAGATGATGGAAGACTGGAAGATGCTTTCCAGGGTTTCTTCAGGCTATTGGCTAGCTTTTATTTGATTTTAATGAGGTCTATTCAGCCTCCTAGGTCATATTTGAGCAGGCCAAATCTGACCATTGATTTATTTACTACTGTAAGTCAGCATGCAATGGGGTCACCCATAGGAAAAGCTCGGGCATTTATAATCTAACATAATGTCCCATTATTTAGATTAATTCGCTCACAGTCGTCATCCATGACCTACTTCATTTGATAATGTTTGCTGATAACAAAGCAGGAGTTTTTCATATTCTAAATGGAGCCCGTCACAAGCTAACATATGCCTAGGATTTTTTCAAAGCTAATAAAAGAAGGTAACCATTTCTTAGTATAAGAACACAAAGGCCTGCATAATGAAACGGCTGGCAATTCCTACTCGCTTCCTCTTATATACCAATTCTTTCTCTGGAGTGGATAACTAGAAGTTAAGACTTTCTCAAGAAGACCAGAGGGAGACGTCCATATAAATGGGCTTTGCAATCTATGCCAAAATCTTTTAACTTCCAAGCATTAATATTGTTCTGCTTTGTGTTTACTAGAAAAAGAGAAACAGAGGAAATGGCAGCGAAATCATCTCCAAAAAGTTCATGGCCAGAGGTAGTAGGCCTCGCTGTAGAAGAGGCTGAGAGGAGGATCAAAGAAGACAAACCAGAAGCTCACTTTCAGGTGGTGCCACCTGATCACGCTGTGACTATGGATTACATTTCCAGACGTGTTCGAATCTACATAGACTCATCTGGCAAGGTTGCGAAGGCTCCCATGGTTGGTTAGATTAATACCAAAACTAAGATCATGGTCTATAAGTTGTAGTAAATTGTCGAATGTCATAGTACTTACGTTTCGTGTTACAGACGTTCTGCAGTAATCCTTTGGACTTGCTTTTTGTTCACTGATCTATCTTTTAGTTGGACATCCTTCAATTCCTCTGGCATTTGTGATCATTCCCGAGCAAAAAGTGAGAGAGGAAAAGAATTCCGGAATATGGTTTAAAGTGGCGAACAATTTCATCACTAATTGATAACAAAATGTTGTCCAAAGAAGCAACTTTTTTAATGGAAAATTGAAGTTTTGCTCAAAATTTTATATTATTTTGATTGCAAGCCATCCGTTCGAGAAAGAACTATTACAACCACAAGCTAGTAGACTAGTATTGATAGTGAGAAAGCAAAGCACATATTTCATCATAAACATAGTATGGATGTCACAATCGGAGGGGAAGGAACGATATTATTCTGATCATTTTATAAAGACCTCGATCAAAAGGCATCGTGATTCGAAATTATCTAGTAATGCCGGCACCGACCGAGACTTTTTCGAATGACGACGACGGATACGAGTACACGAACTCGTCGAACCCGACTTTGTCGAATCCCTCGTAGTACTCCGGCGACTTTAGGCTCGGCACCTCCGCCACGTCAGCGCCGTCGAGAAACCTCACCACCTCTCGCATCCCTGGCCGCGCCGCCGCTGCCGGATGCGAGCACATGAGCCCCACCTTGACAACCACCTCGACCTCCTCCCTTTCATACTCACCCCCTAACCTGGGGTCCACCACTTCCTCCCACTTTCCCTGGGCCCACCTCTCCCACACCCAGTCCACCAATATGCTCTCCTCCGCCGCTGCCTTCGGTTCTATCGGGCGGCGTCCGCATACGACCTCGAGAACGAGAGCCCCGAAAGCGAACACGTCGGTCCCGGTCGTGGCACGACCGGTCCGAGTCAACTCAGGGGCGAGGTATCCGACGGTGCCCACGACGCGCGTCGTGCTCGGATTGCCCCCGTGCTCGTAGAGCTTGGCGAGGCCGAAGTCGCCGAGGCGGCCGTTGAACTCAGCGTCGAGGAGGACGTTGCTGGCCTTGACGTCGCGGTGGATGACGACGTGCTCCCACTCCTCGTGGAGGTAGAGGAGGCCAGAGGCGACGCCACGTAGAATTTGCAAGCGTTTGGACCAAGAAAGGTGACTCCATTGGGCGTCGGAAAGGTTGGACTCATCGCAAAAGAGGAGCTTGTCGAGGCTCCCGTTGGGCATGTAGTCGTAGATGAGGAGAAGATCACCGCGGCGGCGGCACCAACCTAGGAGCTGGACCAAATTGCGGTGACGGAGACGCCCGATGCTCGCGATCTCGGCGACGAATTCACGAATCCCCTGCCGTGACTCGTGGGAGACGCGTTTCACAGCGATCTCCGCGCGCGAGTTTGGGAGGATTCCCTTGAATACCTTTCCGAAGCCGCCGCTGCCTAAAAGCTCGCTACCTCGGAATCCCTTGGTTGCGTTCTTGAGCTCTTTGTAGGAGTAGCGGTGGGGGCCGTACTCCAATTCCCATGGTTCGATCACGTCGGCGTGTTTAATCTTATAGAAGAGGTATCCAGCGACGGCGATGGTAGCCACGAGGAAAACGAAGGCGGAGAAGGTGGTGGCAATGATTAAGGTGGCATTTTTCTTCTTGGGTGGGGGCGGGAGAGATGGTAGAGAGGAGAGATCGAGAGATTGGACGATGCCGTTCATGGTAAAGCGCCAACCCATGAGATAATGCGAACTCGCGAGCAATCCAGTGGAGGAGGAAAAGCCCACAAACATTTGGTCGTGGAGGATCGGGGACAAATCAACTTGAAAAGAGAGGAGAGGATTCTCGGGCTTCGATGAGGAGGCGGAAACGGAGACGTTGACAAGCTTCTTAACGCCGTCGTAGTCGACCCAAGCTTGGACGGTGGCGCCGCTCTTGAGATTGAGGCCCGCGGGAGCAGAGCTGTTGGAAACCAAGCTGTCGATGTCGATGCCGACATGGTTGTCGTTGATGTCGCCAAACTCAAAGTCTTGAACGGTGTCGAATTCGATGGCGAAGAGGTGGTTGGTCGCGTTGCCGACGTCGCTGGCGTTGAGGATTCCAAGGTATTGGCTTGGGAGAGCTCCGGCAAGCTCCTTCGTGGTGGAGATGACGAAGGCGAGGCCGTGGCCGCCGAGAGTGGCGTACTCGGGGACGATGGCGAAGGCGAAGGCGGTGGAGAAGGAGAAGGCGGAGGAGTCGGTGGAGTTCCTGAATTGGACGGCGGAAGGGTAGAAGGCGTGGCCTATGAGGCGGCTCGTTTCGTTGGTTAAGCGAAGGAGGCCATTGGATTCGATTTCCGAAATGCCATTGAGGCTTATAGAGGGATTGTTCGAGTTGGCGCCGCCATTGAAGCCAAGGTAGGTGAAGCGGTCGTGCTGGGAGAATGCAGAGAGGAAGAGGAAGAGGAAGGAGAAGAGTAATATGAAAAAGATTGGATTTTTATGCATCGGAGAGGTAGTTGGGAGAGCAACGGAGGAGAAGTGGAGGAGGAGGGAGAGAGATGCTGTGGAGACTGGAGTTCTTTAGGAGAGGAGTGGTGGGGGGATTTTCTAATTCGATTGTTGACTGGGAGAGAGTAGTTGATCGGAGAAACGTGGCTATGAAGAAAACAAAGTGACGCGGACCAAAGTGTGAGTGATCTAATGACTTGGACTGGCCTTCTAACTTATTAGGCGTTTGATTTACTTAACGAAAACTTTTGACAATTTGAATAGAGATGTCCAATGAGCTTATGCCACGTAGTCTGTAGGAAATCATTTAACCAAGACGATTGCAGTGAATTAACTACGCCCATAGAGCGTAGCATAAATCCTTATCCCAAGCGTCTATTGGTACCTTCTCCTTCATTAGTCGAAGCGTCTGGGTGACAAAATTGGACCGCTATATTTATAAAACATCTCCCCGCGGTACTTCTTCTGCCAAAACAACAGAATGAGATCATTTCGTAGGTAGGAAATATTTCTTGACAGCCTTCTCCAATCTCCACCCACTTCGACCTGGTGACTCGAAATCGTCGTGAGAAGGTTCTCTCTCCAATCACTTTTATCTTCCTTCAAAGTCCGCCTGTGAATCTGTGACATGTAACAACTTTAGAGACGTCATTTCTAGTCTCCAGAGAAGAGAAGACTGTTGTTGGAGTCATCGGTAGATAGATGTTGATCATTTGAAGATATTTCTTAGCTTGCTGAGGTATGAATGTATGATTGCTGACTAATAATTTCCTTCTTTTAAAACTGAGACCTAAACAGTGTCGTCATTTGCAGGAATATATACATATATATATATATATATATCTCTGCTCAGCTGTACAAATCTTACGGTAAATCACTACCTAGAATCTAGACCAATATATCGATTCCCTATTAAATGTAGCACATAATTTAAAAAGGGGCGGAATAACTTTTATACTATTACAACTATGCTTATATTTTACATCCATACTAATTTAATATGCTCATATAAGACATGCACATAATCAAATCTGCAGGAATGTTTAATTAAAAACCGGTATAGTTATATATTCACTACACTTGATCTGATATGAAATTTATTTTGACAAATGATCAAAATAATCTTTAGAAATGAGCAGATGAAGAGAGGATAGAAGAGAGAAAAAAGAGGGAGAAAATGATTAAGATGATAATTAATAGAAGATGAGAGAGTAAGTATCAGCAAACTAATATTGATATAAAACTATTGTTTAATTATATACTAGTATAAAGAGGCTTTTACTAAAATTAATTTATACTTATTACACAAGTATCGAAGCCTACAGTAACATTGAAATTGCATCACTATCAACAACTGGAATGGACAGATACACGAATAGTTGTTCTCACTGTTAAATAAACTTACAATGTTAAATAAATTTAGCATCATCACAGCGGAATCACAGAATAAAGTCCATTTGCTGCAGGGAGTTTTTTTGTTACACACTCCCAAATCTTGATGATGCCAATGCCTCCCAGAATTATATAACATCCTTGTCTCAGCCTAAACATGTCTTAAGCCTCTAAAACAGCTTGTTGATGACGAAATTAGAAGTCAAACTCTCCGGTGGCCTGCAACAATGATTTTCACCAATTTAGTGATTTACATTAGTAAGTCAAATGGAGAGCAGCTGATTGCATTATATTGTTGAATGGGTGTAATGAATCAAGAGAGCCTGGAATGGCAGCAATAAAAAGGTGACAGAAAATCTAATCTAGCAGGTATATGTCTTCTTCTAAAAGGTTTCACACAAGGAATCCAAATTAATCTAATTCTAACCTGTAAGATGTGTGACTTATCACATCATTAACATGAGTTTAGAGAATCAGGTGTCATGTAATGCGACAACATAGTCTGGTATCACCAACAATCACCAAGAAATAAATTATGAGAATCAAAGTTACAAGTTGAAATCTACGGCACAAATTTTGACTCTCTAAGCTTCCGTACAACCTAATATCTGACGGCAGGTCTCTTTGCCTGAAATATGATGCAATCCTACTTTCATCAGACTGCATAAGTCTTGCAATGGCGTAACTCAAACGTTGTTGAAAAATACAAATGGACAACTCTAAAAATTGTCAATGTAACATTAATGCTACACACCTTATTGAATAGGACATCTCTGCTATTTAAATGCATTATTCCATCCTTCAAAGTGCATTTCCATCTGCTTTTTGTCCGTGTCACCTAGTCCGTTGCAAGAAAATGTAAAAATCAGGGATGCAAGGATTAATGTTTGTTTAGAATGTATATCCAGCAATTACCTTGTCAAATTGTGCTAAGACCAAATGTTGTGTAGTAGGCTCTTCCTCCCCTTGTTCAAAGTCATCTAAATCATCATCATCATCATCATCTTCATTAAGTGGAGGCTCATCATCATCCCCTGCTTCATTTTTACCTGGTCTTGGAGTGCCAACAGAAGGGGTGGGAGCTCGAAGTTCCACTAATGAAATGAAACATGATCAGAAATGTCAGCATAAAACAAAGATAAAATGTTTGTCAAAGATGACAATATTCTATATGTGACACGCAATTCCAATGCAAAATTTTACCAGGATCTCCAGGAGTATTATAGTCTTCAGTAGGAACTCCTTGGAAATTGAACACCTTCAAAATGAGAAAACAAAGCCATTAAAATGAAAAAAAAGGGGAGAAAGGAAAATACATGATTGTAAGTCATCTGAATCTTATTAGTACATCATAGTCATCATTGATTCCGTCCTGCTGAGGAAGCATTGGAGCAGTACTTGCTTCTTTCTGGGACAGCTTATTAAAAGTTGCAGCTTCTTTGCTGAGTGTTGATGAACTATGAATTAGGTTTACCTGATTCATAAGAACCAAGAGATCAGAGTTTTTATGGCTCTATCTACAGCAGCTAAACTAGAAAGTCAAATCATTGAAGAAACTCCAGTACTGACTAAATTTAATGTACTGGTTCAAATCAATGCACTTAGTAGGGATAAAGTCCCAATACAAGAAAGACTACCAGCTGAAAATCTTAAGAATGCACATAAAATCCATGTCGTATTAGTAAAAGCCTGATGCAAATGTGATAGGATTGAATTGTAATAAAAGAATACTAATTTATTCGTCATACAATGTCTTATAGGTGAAGCACATATTAACTTGATTCTAAGTAACGTTGGCCATAAGCTGCTTATTAACCCGTTTCGAAATAATTAGTTCAACAATTACTAAGCTCGTTCATCGAATATATGCAGGGGCACTGTAAGTAACATATTATGGAGGAAAGTGGCAGTAGGATATCCCACATTTATGAGAACTACTCTTGATCACACCACACAAGGAGTTTAGGGACACATGGCAAGAAAGTTCTTGCAAACATACAACTTTTTTATGGCAGGAATGGGAAAGAGTTAAAGTGTGAAGGGTTATGTTAATGCCAGATTATACTTTAAAGAACAACAGATGTCTCTTTTGGACATCCATTCACCCTGACAGTTTTTCTTAACTTGCCAAATTTGTCCTTTGGATCCTCGCTATAAGAAACAAAATAACTCATTGTTACATGTGCTGATGTAATCCCATAACATGATTGCAGGCACAGAATAAGTGTTCAGCTTAAAATGTTTGTTGCTGTAACAAGCACTTGAAAATGATGGATCTATGATACGAATCTCAGAGTCATCTCCAAATACTTCAAGGTATGGCAGTGTATTCTGAAGGACAGATCTAGCAAACAGATGTATAACTGTGCCGATAACATTCTTATAAAAAGTAGTAAGTAGGTAGGAAAATAAAATTCTAAGTTTATTGGAGAAGTGTTCTAAAGTACGGATCTTACCATGGTTAGCAGGATAAACTAATCCTGATCAATTGGCCCGTAGAATCAGCCGATCCCAATTCGGATTAGGATCGGTGGGTTTAAGTAAAGAAGTGCATGCATGAGCTAGGTTAATACTTAAAAGCATGGAAGATGGTGAGCATGAGATGGTTGATTTGTTCAAGTGTAATAACTAATCTCCACTCGAGGATAACACAAATTAGTAGTTATTCTTGATATATGTAGTGAAGGTGGTAATAATTAATTAAAGTGACAACACTACATTGAGTTTGCTAATTAGTTAGACTATATATGATCTCTTAATTACATCCTCCTATATATAACCAATTGGGTCTAAATCTCTCTCTTAATATATGTAGAATGGTTGATTAAAAGATAAATTCCTAATATAGAATGCTCCTTATTTTTATATTCTCTTCTTATTATATATATATATATATATATATGCATTATAGAATATCATGTTTACAGTTAGGCTAGAGAATAAATCAAAGAATATCAATAGCAAGTCAATTAAGTAAGTCTTTCTTTTTTTTAAAAAAAATTAGGGTTCATATGTAAATAATTATTTTCTTTTTTGTCATTTTTAAAAAATTCCTGTATTTAAAAATAATATTTAAAATTTTACGTAATTAAAAAAAGTCTAATTAAATTCAGATGACCGATACTGTCAATCCGACCGATAAGTATCATTTCTTTGGAAGGTTGATTTCAATTTTTCGAACCTCGAATTTTACAACTCATCAATAACATAGTTCAAAAGCCAGAGCTAGATTTGATAAATAGTAGAAAGTTCATGGGCCACTACACAAGCACAAAACCTCAGATAGTTGATGGAAAGCCAACCAACATCGTAGTAACACATAAAATCGTATGAAGAGTACTTCTGAAAGGCACAAGAACATAACATGTTTTTATATCCCCATCATTAAAGAACATATGCCCAATTGTATACAAATGGGCTCATTCACTTGAATAATCCGTAGACAGCATTAAGAAAGCTTTTACAAACTCAACAATTATGTGAATGCTTTTGAAGTTGATAGAAAGCCAGCCAGCATTATAGTAACACATAAAATCGCATGGTGAATACTTCTGAAAGGCAACAACACATCATGTTTTTACATCTCCATCACCAAAAAACATATGTCCAGTTGTACAGGAATGAGCTCATCCACATGAATAATCAGTAGAAGGCATTGAGAAAGTTTTTTGACAAACTCAACAATTACGTGGGCAAAATGACTAGTGTCACAAAATAGAAAGGTAATGCATGGTATTCATGGTTTTGGCTTGAAATAATGCTTTAACACACAGAACATGACCTAAAAAATCTTCTGTTGATAATTCTTCTGCACTAAAGCAAAATTCAAATCATAAACATTTCAGTGATGGAAACAGCATGGTGCTATAAGCAATAGTGACCTTTAGCATGAAAGCAATCCATAAAAGATAAAAGAGATGGGAGAAGAAAAGAGGAAAAAAAGGGAATATAGGCAGTGAACTACAAATTTGCAGTTCAATATGGGAAAGTACCTCGGGCAAAAAAAACTCTATCATCACATCACTGCTTCCATCTTGCTGTGGCATAAAACCAGCAGAACTTAAATGAGAAGGATAATCATCCCTTTTGCGTTTTCCAGGCGGCACCATGAAGAAGTCCTAAATATCCGAATCCAGAAAGGTTAATACAAATTATATCTTATTGCCATTTAACAACCTGATTAGGGAATGCCAATATTTATGGGAAACAACAGTGCATTACTTTTTAAATATTCGAGCCATGGTATAGAAAATGAGCTTCTTGAAAGAGACAGGCATTATTTCATAATGTAAAATATGTAATTACTGACTACATAATTTTTCCTAGGTCTTGACAGATTGTTCTCCAAAGGTGACCAAAAGTTTCCAGAAATGCCAATTCATAGCACGAATAGCAATGCACCTGTGTTGTTGGTTGACGGGGTGCTCCTCTGTCCAAGTCCTCACGTCCTTCCACATAAGCTGAAATCAGATCACCAGAAATATCTCATTACTCTTGCTGTCAACCTAGAAATGCTTCACTATTGATAGGTGAAAGATTACAAGACATTCTGTATATATCAATGAACTTACACTTACCCACGTTAACATCAACACCCAAGGGTCTTTGACTCATCCAAGGGGAAGGTGGTTGCTGCAACAGCCAAAGAAAGTAATCCAACAATAAGAAGCAAGAGATAATCAAGAATATACTCTACATGTTATTCATCCAAATCTATCAAATCGGGCCAACTAGCTCCCCATAAGTTGGCATACCATGTAAGGACTGGGCCTTCCAGATTTCAGATCAACACCATTTCTAGTATCACTCAGCGGGGAAGGAGCATAATCCGAGGGCCCTGTGGGGATGTTATACGGTGACTGATCAATTGTTCCTGGTAATGGCGTTTGTATAGGGGTTTGCAAGGGAGTCTGCACTCAAAAATCAACAAAATGGGAAATTTATTAAGGGGTTCTTCGAAATTTCACATCTTTTTTGATGTAGGAAGTACTCACCGGCGGAAAGAGCATCTCAGCCGTAGGAGTCTCGTACTCCTCTGCCGGGCCCTCGTACGGAACATTCAAATCATGGACCGGACCGGTGGGCTTTGGAAGCGACGACCTATCAATCGTGCCACTGATGGCTCCGGACTGCATCATCTTCATCTCCCACAACTGCAATTTCAGTTTTTCCCTAAACTTATAAGCCGAGAAATCAAACCACACAAAAGAAATAACCCATGGATACCAGCAATCGCACCCAAGAGCATATAAAGAAATCAAAAGAAATCATATAACTGCAGATTGATTCGAGTGATGCAAAAAGAAGTTACCGCTTGGAGCTCGTTAAGCACGGCTTCTCCGGCGCCGTAGCTGATGAACTCATCCCGGACCTTGCTGACAACGTCGTCGATGACATGGATGTACACAGTGGAGACGTTACTCGCCATCTCTCGAAATCAATGGTGGCCGAGAAGGATTCGCGGCGGGAGGAGGGCAACGAAGAGCTCGGAGAAAGAAGAAGATTCGATTCGGGGAAGAAAGGAGAGTATTCAAAGATTCGAGGCTTTGTGGAGAAGGATTTCTAGGGTTTCGAGCTCCGCTTCCATTAGAGGGGGGGGGGGGGAGCGGATGGGTCGCGGACGAGAAAGCCGAGAATTAAGAGAAGAATATAAATAGGTTTGCATCCGTAAAGAGTAGTGGGGCCACGTGCCGTAATCTGCACACCAGTTGAGAAGTTAGGAGGGGCGCCGTCCGCGACGGCGAGCTGGTTTCGACCGCCTTACACTATTAATTGGTATGTTTTTTTTTTTGATAAAAATAATTATTGGGAGGGCCATGCAACTAATAATTATGCTAGTGGGCTATACCAGTTAGGCTGGAAATAAAAGCCCATAAGAATAGCAGTTAGTTTACAACGTGTAGGCCCAAGCCTGCCCATTACTCCCATATGGGGATAGAGAGAGGGCTATACCATTTGAGATCAATCCGACCAAGTTGGACCGACCTCCGAAAGCAGTTTGGGCGGAAACCCTTGCGGATAAAATTATACTATTTGAGGCTAGCTTCTCTTTCCTCTTCCCCCATCCAAGCCGTCTCACAGTTGGTCTCCAAACCCTAGTCGAAGATGTCCGGCGGATTCTTCCGGGTGAGCAAAATCCGCATCGATCTCTCTCTATTATTTGCTCTTCCCTTTCTTTTGTTTTTCTAGCTCGTGCTTTTCGCTCTCGTAGCGAGTTGATTAGGGTTTTTAATGGTACTTTTTCTTAATTTCTAGGGTACCTCCGCGGATCAGGACACTCGCTTCTCCAACAAGCAGGCGAAGCTGCTCAAGTCTCAGAAATTTGCGCCGGAGCTCGATCATCTGGTCAGTGCACGGTCGATCCAACTCTTGGATTTATGATCCTTACCTATATCTTTTGTTATTATTGCTGGATATATTGATTGGTGCAGATTAACTGTTGTATTAAAATCCTTTTTATGTTGTAAAAGGTTTGTATATTGAGTATGCCAAGGCAATGTTCAGGTGGATATGTCGAAGGTTAAGATGGATGTGATCAGGCCTTGGATCGCGACCAGGGCAACAGAGCTTCTAGGGTTTGAGGATGAAGTCCTCATCAACTTTGTATATGGACTTCTTGATGGAAAGGCAAGATTTGGATCACTGCCTTGTGCTGTCTCCATCTAGGATGTTTTATTAGATTATTAACTGCAAAGTCCTGACAGGAAGTGGATGGGAAGCAGATCCAGATCCAGTTGACTGGATTCATGGAAAAGAACACTGGAAAGTTCATGAGAGAGCTATGGGGACTTCTTCTAAGTGCACAGCAAAATGCCAGTGGTGTTCCGCAACAGTTTTTGGATGCAAAGGAAGAGGAGACTAGAAAACGACAGGTTCATATTGTTTAGCCGGTGAAATGTTTTCTAAGTGGTTTGTTTCACACTTATTATGCCTTTAATGTATTAATTTTGTCTATAGGCAGATAACGATAGGATTACCCAGGAAATTCAGAAGAGAAGGGAGAAAGAAGGAAGGGAGGTTGACCAAGAAAGGCAGCACATGGTAAGTTAAATTTGACCAAGATATATTTTTAATTATCGGTAATTTCTTTTTGTTGTGACTCTGTCTTTTTCATGCCATTCAGCTTGCTTCTCCAATTATTTTGGGTTCATATCATTCTTTACCTCAATCTACTGTAGGATGGGGAGGCTAAACCTGTTCCCACCTCGGTTTCAAAGTGGAGTTCTACTGGTCAACCAGAGGAAGAGAGAGATGTGGATGTTAGACATGGTTCAAGAGAAAGGAAGCGGTTAGTAACTAAATGCCCGGCATTCTCTTTTAGGTTCACTTTTACTCTCTTGTGTTGGTTGGGCAGCTGTTCTTTCTTTTTCCTATTGGCCTTCTCTTTTGATTTGAAAGCATACAATCTGTTTCCCATGCTGTCAAAGTAGGTTGTTTCATAAAGTTTTTATTCACGAGGACAAAGCTAATCGGCATGCTTAAAATAATGTGCTACACGACTAGCAATTGTTGATTTGTGTGTTCATTTGTTCATATTTCAACCATTACAATAGATCTTTTTCTGCAATTTAGGCATTTCCAACTATTTGTAGCATATGCTCTTTACTAATGGTTCTCATCAAGGATGGCCGTGCCACAGGCACGGACCATGCCGACCACTGGCCGGCACAGCACGTGCTACGACACTTGCCGGCCATACTGTAAGATGGGGAGAGAAAAAGATAAGAGACTACTCACCTTCACTGTTCACCGTCGCCACTCGTTGCCGTCGAAGCTCGCGCTGCTAGATCTGCAATTTAAGTTTTTTTTTTTAACCGACTCGACCCAATCCGACCTGACCCTCTCTTTCTCTCTCAACCTTTCCTGCTCCTCGGGCTAGGGCACTCGACGGGGGTGCGAGTGGCGGCGAGCGGTGTTCGCAAGATTAACGATGAGGTCGATGGCGAGCGGCGAAGCTACTATGAGGGATGTCGTGCGGCACCCTTCATGCCATGTGCCGGTACGCCGCCTGCACGACCATAGTTTGTCCTCACTTCTCATGAGATGAAAGTTGATTAATAGTTTTTTCTAGGTTGGCACATGAATTAGTTAGTTGTTGGATGCTCTGCGTTCCTTCTAAATGAATATCATAGGTGCAAATTAGATGCATTAAATTCTTTTTCTTTTTTATCATGCTAGTATTTTTCCATGAACTAATGTATCCTTTAGTTAGGCTTTCCAAATTTTCGACTTTAGATGATTGTGTCCTATGCATAAACATTCTTTTATTGGTGACATCACAACTTACATACTAATGTTTATTCCCGTCATCTCTTTGAAGGCGCTCATCTTCAGAAAGTGGTTCTCGTGGCAAATCGTTCTCCAAATCTAGAAGCTACTCGAGGTGCCTCTTTTATCCTCTCAAAACTTTAGCTTTCCTTTCCAATCAATACCTGTAGTTGCTTAGTAGTATTAACTCTTAAAATTTTAATGCCTATAGTAGAGATATGAAACAACTAAAGGCTTGTATGCCAGTTTAAGAAGCCATGATTTGACCATTTGTGTCTTTGGCCATCTATTAAACCATTTGGAAGTTGTTGGAAAGAATATTCTAAAGGAAGAATTCATTATGTACAACTTCGATTCACATTGTTGTGATTTTTATGAGTTTGTAAATATGATTTATTTGGTTTTTATTGGTTCATCTTGTCTTTTAGGTAAATTTTGTATCACCTTCTACAAGTACTAAATAATTGGATTAGTTTATGTAGACATTTCCAATCAAGCCTGTTAAGTTGGGATTAATACTTGCTTCATTCTACCTTTTAGCCTTTTACATTTGTTGATCAATGATAAAGTGTTCACATTTTTACATATAGTAATTTTTTGTTATTTGAGATAATGCTTAATGCTATTCTCTCAGGGAAGCTCGAAAATCAAGAAGCATATCCATCTCATCTCAATCTCGTAGCCATTCTCTTTCCCCAAAGATACGCTCTCGATCTCCACCAAGGCGGTCCCTTTCTTCTGAAAGGCAGTGTAGCTCTCCACATCATTCCATATCTCCACCTCGGAGGCATTCACAACGAGGCATACGATCACCTATGAGGCGAAGGTATCCCTATAATAGGCACAGATCACCATCTATATCAAGACGTAGATCTCGTTCTCCATTTAGATGGATATCTCCTTCTACACGACGAAGATCTCCACCATTGCGTCGCAGGTCTCCTTCTCCTATGCGTCGGAAGCCACCTTCTCCATTACGTCGGAGGTCACCTTCTCCTGTACGTCGGAGGTCACCTTCTCCTGTACGTCGGAGGTCACCTTCTCCTGCACGCAATAGGTTGCGTTCTCCTGCACATCGCATGTCACCTTCTCCTCGTCGCTTGCATCGTGGGTCACCTACTCCTATACGAGACAAGTTGCGTTCTGTTGTACATCGCAGGTCACCTTCTCCCCTCCGTTTGCGGCGTAGGTCGCCTTCTCCTGTACGACGCAGGTCGCCTTCTAGATCACCTGGTTTTGTGCGCCAGAGGTCTCCTGTCCAACGCAGGTCTTCATCTCCAACAAGACGTGGTTCACCATCTCCTTTGATGACAAGATCACCACAACAAAGGTCTCCAAGGCATCAAAGGATGTCACCTCTGTCTTCACCTAGAAGTCGTGCTGCATATTATCGTACATCTCCACAACAAAAGAGGTAATGATAAGTTTTAGCACTTCATGCTTTGTTTTTCCTTGAATAAATATTTTGTATAATTGAAGTTTAATATTTGTGCAGGAGTCGTAGTCCATATAGGAGTCAGAGTCCATCATATCGATCTAATAGAAGTGTGAATGGGGAGATTGATAAACGCATTTCTGGTGTTCAATCTCGTCGAGATGAGGGCACAGCTCAAAGGTGCTTCTTGACATAGTCCCCTTTTGTTTTCTCTCTCTCTCTTTTGCATCTTATTTGAAGGGGAAAATACATTTTCATGGTACACATCCTAACTTGTGCAATCCTGACAGAAGCCGAGATAGAAGATCATCTATTCATCACACTGATGGTAGAGAGGTAACTGAGCCTGCTGATGCAAAGAATAAGGTTTCAAACTCTGTATCACGCAGCTTTGCAGAATCTTTAAGGTCTCCCAACCATGATTCAGGCAAACAGGACATCAGTAAAAAAGAACATGGTGTACTTTCACAAAACTCTCCATATCAATCAGATTCACCAATCCTTCTACCAAAGGTTCCATTAGATGATAGGTGTGTCTCTATCATTTTTGTGATACTTATTTAGTACTTCATTTTGCTATGCTGTCATATTAATTGTTCATACTATTTTGCTCGTCTGAAGATCTCGCATCTTTTTTACTAGTCCTGTTAAATAAAGCAGGAAAAAAATGCTTCATAATAACTGTCCAGAAATATATAAAGAATGGGAAAATGCCTGTCATGGTAGGTTCCATTTTTTCTATTCTATCTTCTTTACAAATAAATTTAGAGGATGCATCCAGGCCTGTTTCCTCCAGGAAAAATAAATAGTTATCTACACATATACATCACTAAAGCTGATGATAATGACTATAGAGAAAAATAGTTGTTCTTCCAGCTGATCATCTACTTGTTATACTTTTAGCTAGTCAAAGTTGACTGGGTAATCTGGCATTAGAATGAGAGAATGTTTTCTTTCTTATTATTCCTTTGTCCTGAAATATTTGCTTCCTCTCATTTGTTTTTTGTCATTTTTGTTCCCTTGGCGCTTATGAATTTGAAAGCTATGAGGTTATATAAGCGTTTGTCCCATTAATTTGTTACTCACAACAATTCAAAGTCCTACCTGTCACTGGATGGGCTGATGATTTTGACCAATAATTAGGGTATCATAAGGTGCATATCGTCAGATTTTCTTTGTCTGACTTGAATTATGTTAATGAGTTCGTAGTCTTTAATATTTATATGGATTATCATCTGATAGGCATATAACTAAAATTCTGTAGCAGTGATATGGATCTTCACAAGAAACAAGTACGACGACCTTCGCAATCATCAGAAGAAATAGTATATGGTCGTGGAAGGATAAGTGAAGAAACACACTCTCATGATGGTGTCTTTGGTACACAACAATCTATTAAGAGTCCTGTGAGTGGTGCAACCTCTTTGGAGAAAAGGTTGAGCAATGGGCTGGTCATGAAGAGTTCTTATGTGAGAAATAAATCTCACTCAAAAGTTTGTGAACATAGGGAGTCAGATTCTGAGACAGACTCTTATAGGAAATCAAAGAAAAAGATAGATGAAAGCAGCCAGGTAGATTCCATTGGTTCTGGTTCTGCAGAAGCTGATATTCCAAGAGAGAGAAGGATGGAAAAGCAAAGGCATAAAAAATCCAACAAAAACAGAAGAAATTTGGATGAGACTTCTGACTCAGATTCCCAGACAGACGATAAGGAGGCCAAAAAAAGAAGGAAAGACGAGAAAAGGTTGCGGAAGGAGGAGAGGCGCAGAAGGCGTGAAGAGAGGCATCGCAAAAGGTTGGAGCGCCGTGAAAGCAAAGGAAAATTGAAGTCCGTGGCTACTGTTACTCCCCCTTCAGATCTTGATAAAAATCATTATGGTTCTGATGAATCAGATGGTGGTCCTGTCATAAAGAAGGTTTCTGAAACAACTTACAAAGCAGAAACGGAATTCCAGCAGAAGAAGCTTGAGATCGAGCTGCGGGAGAAAGCTCTTGAATCTCTTAGAGCAAAGAAGGCCATTAGTCGTTAAACTACTTTTATAATGGATTTTTTCTCTTGGTTTTAGGCTTCCAGTAACTCTTATTATATGTTCTGTAGAGTTTTTCGACTTTGTTAAAGATCAGTTTATTTTACTATATAGCAGAATGTTTGATGTTAAACTATATTTGCTGTGGCAGTTGAAGTGGGTAAATGAGGATTCCTGAGCTGTTTTCTTGATGCACCTTTGTTCAGACTTAGCTGCTAGAGATCTGGTAATGTTTGCCTTAATATTGTTTATTGTCTTATAGGAGCTTTAATTTATTGGAAAACCGAACCTGCAATTTATTTTTTAAATCTTGGCCTGTCCTAATTGGTACCGTAAATATATCATCATATTCCATCATCTTATTGCACACTAATTCTTTTCCTCCAATTAGAATTCCTGTCAGAGTTCATAGCAACTATTTATCCTTTTCACATTGGCTTAAATACAAATTGTCTTAAGAATAATAACTTTTATTTAACAATTGAAGTATCTGGATGCCTTGATATGTTGAAATTGAAACTGAATGAATTTTGTGGTTGACTGATAGATGAGAAATGTGTGAAGTAAGACCTGGTAGAGCTGGCCTTGTGATGAACCACATTTAAAACCTCAAATCAGGTGAAATGCTGCACATGCTTTCTGGTGTCCCTTAGAAAGATTTACTAGATAACATCATGAAGATATTTAAAAATAACTCTCTCATTGGATTTCATTGTTGTTGGTTTAACATCTTGAATTATTAGCAGATCAATTCTTATTTGTGAGTACTATCACTACATTTCAGGGTGAAACAAGCTTCTGTCTCCTAGCTTCACATTCATGTCAAGCTGATATTTTCCTTTGACTGAACTCATCCCAAAGTATGTATATTTGATGTTTGCTTGTTTGATTCTAGAAGTTAAGTTGGTAATACCTTGGTCCATGACAAATACATCAAAGTTAGGGACAAGCAAAATCTTTGTGGCGTCCATCATTTTTTTAGAATGTAAATCAATAATCTGTTGATGGGCTAGGATTTGAGCGCTTGAATAGGGAGATACTATGCATATCTAGGCTGTGAACTTTACTATTCATATTGCATTTGCTGCTGAGCTGCAAACCGGTTTTGGTGTTGATTCCTTACCCACCTTCCTTGAATGCAGATACCTGTTTTGAGTTAATTCTAGCCATTATGCAGAGAAATAAGCTATTTCTATAGAAGCAACAACCACGATATCTAGTAAATTATGTAAGTCTTCTCTTCTGCTAGCCCTCTTCTCTCTTCCCCTCCTTTTCAAATCTCATTGAAATTTATGGTCTTTAGCATTCTTAGGTTCATATAAGCTTTAGAAGTTAGACCTATTTTCTAAGCTGAATTTTTTAGGATATTACTTTTAAAATTAGTAGGGAGTATAACATAAGAGGAGTGTGTCTATGCCATTCTAACATGTTCTCTGCGAAGCAGTTAGTAAACCATACGATTGTTGCAAACAATTGATGTATTACTCCAAACACTTGTAGTTTTAGGACATCGTGCAAGTTTGACGGTGCTTTTTATGCTATCAATAAAGAATTTCCTCAGATGTTTTCATATCTGGGTTGAATCATATGACTGTTAAGCACTAGCCAGTGCTGGAAATTGATTTTGTTATGGCACAAGAAAGATCATTAACTGCTTTTACTTTTTTTTAAACAGTAGCTACTTATGCTTATATTGGGACCAAAACTTGAGAAAAAAAGATGAGAGTATGTAGCCATCAAGTTCTGCCACTTTAGGCAATTATATGCACAGTTTCTTTAAGAAACTCTGAATGTACATAGTTCCCCCAAGTAGTGTTAAATTGTATGCGTGGGTATGATCTATCATCTGTTATGATACAAGCTTTCTGATAGTGCTTTTCTGTAGATGAGTTGCAAAATTCGATAACTTCTGGCTTGGTGCATCTATTGCATTTGATGCATTACGATGGTTGAAAGTCCCCTCTTTTCATGCCATTCTATTACTGAACTCCGGCTGGTTATTTCATATTTGCTGCAGAGATACTAGCTATATCATAAGCATGTCAGCTATCAAACTTTTGCTAGGTGCATATCTTTTGGGTTTGCATGTACGACTCGACTACTTAGAATAGTTTTAATTGCCCCTACATTTCTTCTAGGTTGGATAATTTGCTTTTGGAGTTGGAAAACAAAATCCCATGAAATAATCGAAATTGCTCAACTTTTTTCATGTCTCTAGACTCTAGGGAAGGAATTTTTGCACTGCTTAGCAATATAAAGTTGGTTTCTTCTAGGGCTTCTACGTGTGAGCGAATTACATTGGTTATCTGTTCACCGAAGGGTTTTAGGCTAAGTCCTCGGGTAGTTCCATGTTTCTCCCCCGTATATTCTTTTCAGATAGCTCTGGATAATAAGATTGTACCCAAATAAGGGCAAGAAAATTATTTATACCTGAGCAGGTTATTTTTGGTCCACATGGCTGCCACGTAGCCACATTGAATAGAAATGCTATCGCTTTTTCAAAAATAGTGTTTTATTCAATAATAAACTTTAATTTGAAATTAAATTGGACGCAATGTTTAGTACGCATACCTACTTTCGTCATTGTGCCACTTTGGACAAGTCGGCCCTGGGGGATGGATAGTCGAACGTCTGGTCTATAAATTGTCTCTGGTGATAAAATAATACTACGTGGCCTCATTCTATTGGCCCAGTTCTGCTGCATCCCATCCGGAGATACACGACTGGCATCTCATCCTCATACTCAACACCCAATTCGAATCTACTCCCGAACACACAGACCCAGGAGAGACCCAGGAGTCCTCTCTCTCTCTCTCTCTCTCTCTCTCATGGCTCCTGCTCTCACCTCCCATTCCTTTCGTCTCAACTCCGGCCTCCGCCTGAAGTCCAAAAACAAGAATCCCAAACCAACAACAACCGTCATCTACGCAAAGCAGAACCCTTTTGGATTCGGGAAAGCCAAAGAGAATTCTTCCGAAGGGGAAGCCGGAGCTGAGGCGCTCAAGAGATCGAATCCTTTCAATTTTGATTTCGCTAAGGCTCAGGATGTGAGGTCTCTCATACCGGTGGTCACCTCTCCTTCGACCTCGCTGTTTCAAAGCCGGGGACGAAAGGACCCACAGACGGTGTTCGTCGCCGGTGCCACGGGGCAAACCGGAATTCGGATTGCTCAGACCCTTCTTCGGCAAGGCTACACCGTGAGAGCCGGCGTTCCTGATCTCTCTGCTGCTCAAGAACTCGCTCGCGTCGCTGCAACTTACAAGGTAAGACGATGTGAGCATCGCTTCCTATTAGGAAAATTTGAAACATAGCACGCCCAATGTCAATGCTTTCTCTTTCTTTTTCTCACTATAATGTGTTTGATAATGTCGTTGATCCTTACCAATTCCGAGGTGGCAAGTATAATACCGTAATATATGCGAAAATAGTGAGAGAGAAAAAAAAAGGTAAAATATATTTTACGAATAGCAAAACTGCAGGGTTCAAAAATGCCAAATCGCTAATATACATGATAATACGAGGGCCTCATATGCAAAATTTCCCAACTTTTGATGGCGTAACGGCGGATTTTTTTTTTTTTTTTTCTTCTTCTTCTTCTTCTTCTTCTATTTCCCATGCAGATCATCTCGCCTGCAGAGTCGAAACGGTTAAACGCGGTGGAGTCGTCCAACGGCGAGCCAGAGGCGATAGCGAAGGCCATCGGCCCCGCCACGAAGGTGGTGGTCACCATTGGGCCAGCCGAGAAGGGCCCCACAGCCGAGGTCACCACCGACGACGCTCTCCAGATCGTCCGCGCCGCTGAGCTAGCAGGTGTCGGCCACGTGGCGGTGGTCTACGATGCCGGATACGGTGGGTCCACGTACAACGTGCTGGACGGCATCACGTCCTTCTTCAACAACCTCTTCGCGCGATCCCAGCAGCTGACGCTGACGGAGTTCTTATCCAAGGTGGTGGAGACGGAGGTGAGTTACACGCTTATCAAGACCAGTTTATCCGAGGACTACTCCGAAGAGAGCTCATACGGATTAGTGGTATCCGAGGAGGGGAGCACTCTTGGAACACAAGCCGAGTACTCCAAGGTTAGCTCTAGATCATGGCTTAGCTTGGTGTTGGAATATAGCTAGCTGCCTGGAGAAGAAGTTTTGATATCTATATACGCATGGCTGCAACTTTACAGGTTTCGAAATCTCAGATTGCGGCGTTTGTCGCTGATGTTTTTTCCAATACATCAGTCGCAGAGAATAAGGTGCATCTCTTGCAATAATTAGATGGACATTGGATTTAATTATTGTTTATTTTTTATTTTGATGTCAAAATTAACCTTTTAGCTACGTATACTTCTTTAATAAGTTCCTGGATCTAGTAAAAGATAGCGAAAGTTACAATTAGAGAATGCTAGTAGGAGTTGGACAAACAATGGCATTCAAAATTTTTGGAACGGTCTTATAAATTTATTGTTGTAAAACTCGTTCTTGTGAGGGATTAGGAAGAGACAATTATAATCAGCTTCTTTTTGTGTATAATTACTTTATAATCAGCTTCTTTTCCTCTATTTTAATTGTAATTCTGCTATTTTTCAGGTCGTTGAAGTTTCGAGCAGCCCATCAGCCGCATCAAAGCCCATTGTTGAGATTTTCAGGTGATTAACTACCACCCTATACTTGTTATTTTAGGGGATTTTTGTTTACTTTCGCTTCCTTTTTTTAACTTCCAAATCCTGCCGTGAGGGAATAATCCTTTGCTCACAATTTGAGGATGCAACAATTCATAGAAAACTGCACTTCTATTTATTATTCTCTGATAGATCTGACCTGAACTTCTGTATGATAAATTATTTCTCCCTCACTCTTCAGTACCATTCCTGAAGATGGAAGGAGGAAAGCATATCAAGAAGCTTTGGCGAAGGCAAAGGCAGAGGAGGAAGCTCTGATAGCTTCGAAGAGAGCTCGTGAGGCTGCAGAGGCTGCTAAGAAGCTTGAAAAGGAGGTGAAAAAGTTGTCTGAGAAAGAAGCTCAGGCTGCTAGCCTTGCTGAAGAAGCCCGAGAAAGAGCGGAAGCAGCAGGATCATCACTAGAGAACATATTGAACAGAGCTAAGGGATTTAGTGGAGACTTCTCCTGGGAAAAGTTGAGTTCACAATTGGCAACTGCAGTTGCTCAAAATACTGACTACAGCCCTATAACACAGATTGCCACCATAAGAGGCCAGGCCAAAGCTCAAAGTTTGCCTCGCCAAAAGGCAGTCATAAAACCATCCCCTCAGAAACCGAAGCCATCTAAACAGACAACTCCGAAACCTAAACAGACAAATCCAAAACCAGAGGTAAAAAAAGCTTTTGGTGGTCTCTTCAAGCAAGAAACCATTTACATAGATGATGATTGAATCATGAATTCTTTTGCTTCATGGTGCTGTGCTCAAGGCGCTTCGTGTTTTCTGGAATCTAACGCAAATTTTGTACATCGATGTTCAACCATTTGCACCTCATTCTGTTGAGAGTTGAATAATTATTGAAATGATAGCTACCTCCTTGCACATTTCTAACTCAAAGCAGGTATATCTGGAGCGAACAAACACCACTGCTTAGTAACAGTCAACCGCATTCCGGAAAGTAGAGGAAGGAAATGAATGAATGACTTGCATTGCCACTGGAATGATGATACAAATTCTCAAATTCTACTAAAATAACGAACACTGACTGAACTTATCCTGTGCCCCAACCCTTCTCTAAGATTTCTATAACCTGATAAAAGGATTCCTAATGAAAAAAAAAAATAAATAAATAAAATAAAACACTGTTGATTGCTAGGTCAAAGTAAAAGCGGTGGAGCTTGTATTTTCTGGGTGATTTGCTGTAACTCTTCTACCATATCTTGGAGTATAACTGGCTTACATACTACACCATGCACTCCTTCCTGAAGGCAACGTTCCCTTGTGTCAGCATCGGTCTTGGCAGTCAAGGCAACAATCAGAGGACAATTTTCTATCTGAAGCTTCTTAATGCGAGTGGAAATTTCAAGTCCATTAGCCTCAAGAATCTGTAGGTCAATTAGTAAAAGGTGGAATTTGTTGCCCTTCAGATGCAGCATCTCCAAGCAGTGGTACCACGATGATGCTATCGATAATTGACACCCTATCTTTTCAAGAAGCTTTGAAGTAATGGATATGTTATATTGATCACCATCCAGCATGAGAATTTTCATCCCTATAAATGAGCATCTACTTGTGTCAAGCTGCATATACCTTGGGTAAATCAGTTCGTTCCCTGATTGTCCTCGCTGCAATCTGATAAGCAACTTCATATTTCTCTGTAGATCTGGTGATAACGAGGAAATTGAAAAACCCCCATGCATGAGCTGCACAAATAAATCACACATCAGCCTCCACGAGAAATGTCTCAGGTTAGAATGGATTAAATGCCAGAAGATTTATTAAAATTCCAAGAAAACAGGGACTGATACTAAAAGATCTTTTGCATTTCCTCATGCTTAGCTCACTAGCTACATATTGTCGAGTTTGTCATCTAATTAAATAGTTCAATTTTTGTGCTAACCTCTTACAAGAAGTAAAATTACAACTATTTCCAGGGTCTGAGAATTAAACATCGGAGGCAATTTAAATACTTAGAAATACTGATAATACAATGGAAATCGTGGATTGGTTTCAAAAAGGTATAAAAATATTCTCTGAAGTTATAATAATATTTACCATTTTGTAGTTCATCCAAACGTAAAGAATCTACAGTACTTTATGATAACAATGAAAATGATAAGAAAAGAAAATATAACAAAGTTACGACCATATGGTGCTCTTTGAAGTTATTGTCCACCATATACAGAATTGCACATGAACTTTCATCACATGCCAATTCAACAAAATTCTAGATTCATAGAATAAGCAATTCGATGAAAAGCCAAAATAATATATAAGCATGCTTTCTTCTACTCCCTAATGCGTTCAATTTTCTTTTCAGTCATATTTCTTTCGCATCAATCCTGTTTGATGAATAAGTTAATGGAATTATTAATGTTGACCTTGCATAGTGAGAATAGGTTTTGGAAGCACAAAATCCCAGATTCAAAGAACAAGTTTTGTATTGCCAGAATAAGATAGCTCACAGTAATGGATAATTAAGGTAAAGAAGCGCTTCATATGAGCTGAAGTAACCAAGAGAACTTACTCTTGCCAGCTTCTCACAGATTCGAAGATTACGGGCATGGCCAGGAACTCTGTCTCCAGGCTTCTCTGCACCCTTTCTATTATTCGTTGTAAGTAAACAAGTTCTCCTGACCTCAAACTCTAATTTAATCATAACGTTACTAGCATTCTGCTCCCCCGATATGTGATTGGTTTCGAAGCTTCCAGCTCTAGAAGCACCTTCTGCAGAAACTTGAAGGAAGACAGTCCCTCTATCCCCAAAATCCAACGCACTCCTCACCATACACAACACGGCCTGAATTACCCGTCTTCCATCACCAACCACAGGTCCGAGTTTTTCCCCAGAAACAGAGAATTCAAATGATACACCTTGGCAAGCACACAAAATCCTTGATGTGAACAAAATTTCCTCTACTGCAAATTGGATGTGAAATGGCCGTAATTTGAGCTCCAAATCCAATTTCTCATTCTCAAATTTACCAACTTGGGCAGCTTCTTCCATAAGGGAAGACAACACAAGCCCCCCTCTCACCATGGCCATCTGCTCTAAGCTGAGCTTCTCCAGCTGCAATGGTGAGAGCATAGCAGCCATTGAACGAATCGGCCCAACCAATTTCTGCGTCATCATGCTCTGGAACGAATCCCGTGACTTCTTCGCCAGGACAGCTTCTTGGTTCGCTAGATCCAATGATAGATTCTGCTCCAGGAGCTTCTCCCTAATAAGCAGGGACTCTTCAAGAACAGCAGCATGCGAGAGAGCAGCCGTCACCTGGTCGGCGACCACTTCAATAATCTCAAGCTCATAGTCTGTCCAATTCTTGTTCCCACGAGGGGGAAGCACCAGGACAAGTATAGCGTATGCCTGCGAATTCTTTACAAGTTCTGGCTTTCCGCCACCCTCACCGAATTGTAGCAACGGCAACCTTTTTGCGGCTGCCGAGCCAACCGGCGTCATTGTCCCAGTAGCGCTTGCCACCAAAGGAGAATTGGATTTAAGTAACACGACGCCTGTGGTTTTAATGACCTCAACGACGTCGGGATCGGCGGAGGCGATTGAGACCAGCTCGAGCCAGTGGGGCTCGGGATGGAGCCGGTGGGTGAGGGACATGGAAGAGGGGGTCATCGGCATCCAAATTGCACAGTCTTGAAGGAAGAGCGCGTTGGAGAGCTGGATCAGGGTTGTCTCGAGAATCGTGTGGCGGTCTAGCGTGCGGCGGATATCCGCCGTGAGCATCCGCACGTGAAACGAAGCAGCCTCTTGCCGCCGGATGAGCCCCAACTCGCGATCCAGATCCCTGGCCTTCTGGCGAAGGAGCCCATCCCTAACAAAGACACGCAGCATCTGCGGGATCAAGGGGATGATGGAGAAGGCGGTGGCGAGAGAGACCAAAGCAGTGAGGAACTTGAGGACGGTGAGGGCGAAGAGGAAGACGAAGGAGTTAGTGAAGGTGGCGACGAGGTGGGTGAGCCCGCAGAGAACAATGAACGCGCCGAACTGGAAGATGATCCACCGGAAGGGGAAGATGGCGGAGCAGGTGACGAAGAAAAAGAGCTCGAGGGCGATGGAGAAGTAGGCGAGCGCGATCATTAAATCGCTCACCTTCTGGCATCGAAGGATGTTCTCGACGCTCAAGAGCAGGGACGGGTCTTCCTCGCAGCCGGCGCAGCTGGCGTAGGCGGACGCTTGCATGATGTTCGACGAAATGCCAAGGCGGCGAGATGGGAGAGAAGAAAAGCGGTAGCATACTGGAAGCAACAAAAGAATAGAAGAAAAAGGAAGAAAGATAGAAAGATGGAGAAATAAGTGTGTGTGTGAGAGAGAGAGAGAGAGAGAGAGAGAGAGAGAGAGAGAGAGCAGCTGGGGACTGAGCTACGTTCAATGGATCGGTGCCCACAAAGGAGGAGGGAGTTTTTGTAGTAATGTATTATTGTCTCTCACGCTGTCATGATTTGTCTCTTACGGAGTACCAGAAGAGTCTGTCTGACAGAAGTCCGAGGAATGGGCAATAGTTATGGTCTTTTCACACCGAAAAGACGGGAAGGGATGCATTCAGTCAGAGGAGCCAGGAGCCAGGAAGAAAGGGGATGTATGAAAGAGAAACTCTGGGCCATGGCGTCATGGCCCACGTCACGTGATTGGAATCCATACAAACTATAAAACTAAGACTCGGTACTCCGTACCTTTTAGTAGCACTGGCTTTAACTAACAATTTAAGTAATCTTCATTTAACACCGTTTACCGTTTATGCCCTCGTTTTCCTCTGTTTTTTTTATTTATTTATCAATCTGAGTCATATTTTATTATTATTATTATCATATTTCGTTAATTAATCTGTTAATTGAATTCAATCAAACCCCTACGTTAAATTCATTATATTATAAAAATAATCTTTATACTTAATTGACCTATACTCAAATCAACTAAACTTTATACATCATATATAACCAAATCTAAATACCAAATTCATAATATACCTCAACTTAGTATACTAAAGAAGTACTAGGTTAGATTCTGGATCTTAGGCTAATTGCGCTCTAAATTGGTGAAGATTAATTTGCCTTTTGGCTTACCGTTTTTTAGTCATTTTAATAAACTAAATGTTTATAGTTGATAAAATAGTCTCTTTTTATATAACTCTCTCTAATAATGTTAGTGTAAATTTAACCCAGAATAATTCTTTTGCACGGATTTGATAAAACATATATCTTGATCTATAAATAGGCTAAAATAGAGAGTATGAACAGTAAATTTATCCCTCCTGCCAAAAGAAATCTAATGCGAGAGATAGACGAAGGCCAGATTGGGTCTAGTGCTTAGTTGGGCCAATTGGGCCCATATTGACCAGTAGACCACAAAGTTGGGCTTTTTGAACGGGCTCGTTCTGAGCAGACTTGACCGCAATCGACCTTCAAATCTCACAGGTTCGAGGCCCTAATTTACAACCAATGACATGATAGATTCTAAATTTAATGCTTAAACTTAAGCTGCACTGCAATAGATCTGTAATTTTGTGGCTAAACATGTGA
This sequence comes from Typha latifolia, assembly GCF_019914945.1. Taxonomy (NCBI): domain Eukaryota; kingdom Viridiplantae; phylum Streptophyta; class Magnoliopsida; order Poales; family Typhaceae; genus Typha; species Typha latifolia. Next base: position 292,895 of record NC_133087.1, on the reverse strand, counting down.
ATGTGATACGGGTGTATGAAGTTGTTTTGGTGGTGGTTGGGTTAGTAAGTGAGGTAGTAGTTGTTTGATGTTGTTCTGCTTTGGGTGTGTGTTGGTTAGTTGGTGGAGTAGTGTGGTTTACTTTGTTAGGGTATCCTGCTTCTACTTTGGAGCCGAGGTAGTTTAGTTGTTTAACTCTCTTGTTTCGTAGTAAATCAAAGCCCTTTTTTTTGTCTTGTGTTAAAAAATAATAATAATAATAATTAAGGTGCTGCTCTTATACTGATGTTTAAGCTTTGGTATAAAGATGTATATATGTATACATGAAGATGCATGCATTTGATTGGAGATGCACTTGATGAGCATGTCAGTGAAATTGCGTGCATGCATGACTATGGTTCTCCGCCTATTATATTTGAAGAGAGAGAGAGAGAAAGAGAGAGAATCTACCACATCCTGTGAGAGGATTAAATATAATGCTCAAGTTGTCTGTTGTTCTAATCCACTAATTAAACAATAATAACACTGTACAGTACTCTTGATTCCATATTCTCTTGAGATAATTATTAAGCATACACGCACTGTACCACAGCATCTCCTAATTAAGCTCACTAGAGAACTCATCTCCTTCAATTAATTAAACTCCCCCCCAAAAACCTCATTTTCTCATTCCTTTGTTCAATTGTATATATATATATATATAGAGAGAGAGAGATAGCCTGTTGCCCTACAAAATAAACATTAATAAAGAGAGTATATCCATGGCTACCATGTGCTTCTCCATCACCAGTCACATACCTTTGTACTTTCTCCACATTTGTACCTGTTCTCCCCACTGCACAAACTTGTCCAGTAGCTAAACATCCCAACGCTGCAACGCAAGACAAGACAAAGCCAGTCCGCCCTAGATCTCCTTTATGACCACCCCTTACACACAAACAGTAGTCTGTGGAGAACCAAACTCTCTTGCACCATTTGGGTAACTCCCATCTTTACAACGCTTCTCCCCACACTCTCCTTTCTCATCCTATTCTCTCCATCTCCATCCTTCTTGAGGAAAGCAGTTGCTGGGTATGTTCTTGAATTCTCTGTGGCCCATCATAAAAATCTTCTGAAAGCTGCCATTAAGTCAAAGTTGACACACATAAATATATATATGTGTATATATAGGTAGCTAGATTTGTGCGCTGATAGGTCTATCCAGGTATCCTGCATGTTTTCAAGTGCTAAGTCTTCTTTCAAATCCATGCAGAAGAAGAAGATGAAACAAAAGGAGATAAGCGCATAATGCGGGTGAGGTTATGCCTTGTGGATTAGTAAAATTGAATGATTCCATGAAGTAGTTGGGGTTTCTGTGGCGTGTGAAGCTTTGGGAAGGGGGAAATGAAAAGGGAATATAAACAGGTGAATTTATGGAGAAGAGGGTTTTGGCTCATGGTGGAATACTATTAGAAAAGGGTATCCATGTACTGATGCATTCAGAGCGCATATATCCTAAAACAGACTCACATGCATGTGGTTTACTTCTAGTGTTGGAATGTGTCAGTGACTGGAGCTTGGTAAGCAGGAAAGAAGACAACCCTCATCACTTCCCATGCACTTCAACTACTCAGTGCTTGCTCTTTATACATCATACATCAAACATCATACATATTCATACATCATCATCTCTCTATCTCTCTATCTATAACAATACACACATCAGGAGGGTAACATTATTTGTTAGTGGAACACTAATAATTAATGAATTCACTCTTTCGTATGACTTAAATCCAAGCTTGACAATCATACAAATACAAGTTAAATGTGAAATCATACCATTTATAATTAATGAAACTGCCACCTTGTTACCCTAATGTGCAAGATATCAAAACACAAGATCAGAGATAAGAATATACATTTATGCATATAATGACTCTAGATAATGCAGCAAAGCAAACACATAATTGATCGATGTACTTGTCCTTCAGAGGATACAATAAAAGAGGCAAAACTAGAAAGTGAAGAGAGGACAATATTTCTGCAATTTTCTTTTGTAAAAGGACCGATCGACCTGACTTTAATATTATGTTAGAATAGTCATTACTATATTTTCAGCAATGTCGGAGCACATGTATTATGATTAGTTTCTCGATATATCACTTATATTACTCTTGCAAGATAAATAGCTAATCTCATCTAGAAACATAACTTCTAATTATCTGAACTTGCCTTGGTCCATAAAAACAAGAAGTAAGATGCTTGGTATACGACGTTATAAATTGTACTCAATTTTTCTCTTAAAATTGAAATTTTTCTAAAATGTATCTCACAGTGTCTATCTCATGGTTACAATTTGTGATATGAAAGATACACGCTCAAGGCAATCGATTTGAAAGATGAAACATGGTCATTGACCAAAACATGAGAAGAAAAAAAGGGGAGACAGAAAAATATCAAACGTTTGAGGAGGAAACATACAGATGAATATGCATGAAAGCAAGACATAATTTTCACTTAGTCACAAGAACGGCTCCGGCCTTACTACTTAACTTTTGGGGGATCTCCGAGCCGGAGCTCGAGATCTAGTTCTTCAATAGGACTAGGGCAAAGTTTTAGTACTCCCGGTGGTGGTTGTTGTTGTTGTTCTTGTAGTTGCCGATTGCTTGAAGAAGGTTTCACATAGAAAGGTAATATTGTATCAATTCTTCTTCTCTTGCTACAAGTGAACATCTCATCATCGTCGTCGCCGGAGTCTCTTTGTAATCGGCATCTCACTTCCCCTATCTTTGAATTATTATCTCTTCCATCTCTTAATCCTGGAACGGTAAGTATCTGTTTGGGTATTAGATTTTTAGTGGATAGAGCGGTGGATGAAAAGGATTCTTTTTGGATATCTAGGATCACAGATGAAGAATAGGAAGGAGAGATCAAGATGTGCTGCTCTCTCCAATTATTTTTTGCCGATGAAGCTGAGGCTTTAGGAGGAGGGAGAGGAGAAGCAACAACACCACAGATAGAATTAGGGTTAGGGTTACAATTGTACATCTCGGAACCAACCTGAGGAGCATATGGTGTAGCTTGTGATGTGCATGGATTGACATGGTGATTCTGATCAACTCCATGATCATGGGTTTCATCACTAGGAGGACTTGAGGATGATTGCTTGAGCCTCGCCCGGTCTCTCCGGTGCACGTTCATGTGACCGCCGAGCGCTTGTGCCGATCGGAATTCTCTTCTGCAGAAGCTGCACGAGTAGGACCTTGGAGGCCATATGCAACCACCCAAGTGGCCGGCAGAGTCTTCTGCAAAGGCCTGCTCTTCCCATGACTCGCTGTGGGAGGAGCCGACGGCGACCCTCGTGATTCCAGGGTTGAGGAAAGGCCTTTCGCTTGACTTCCTTCTCGCCAACATCCAATACCTTGTTTGATCCATGGTGCTAGCTCTTGAGTCTTACGGAGATCTGAGGGAAGGGGAGATCGAACTCCTGGATGATGCTAGCTAGCTGAGCTAGATGTGTGTTAGTGAGGATTTTGTTACCTTGTTTGATCCATGGTGCTAGCTCTTGAGTCTTACGGAGATCTGAGGGAAGGGGAGATCGAACTCCTGGATGATGCTAGCTAGCTGAGCTAGATGTGTGTTAGTGAGGATTTTGTTAGATGGATATAACTAGATCGTGAAAAAGCATCTATATATCCAAGTTGGAGACATAGAAAAGTACATGGAAAATCTGTGCAGCGAAGATAAAAAGTCTTCTGGAGATTGGTCATGTAGATGAATATGTTTATGGAGCTATCTATGCTTTTAATTGTCTGATGAGTTTGTTATGCATCCATCCAATAGTAGCTACTTGGGAGGGTCTTCTCACAAGACAGCTCTTGATGTTAAGGACAGAATTAATTATATTATTCTTTTGTTGAAAAAAGAAAAGAGAGTATATATATTGTTGAAAAAGAAAAACGTACACTTTTGACAACGCCAATATGATAAATAAACAACTTCCTAACTACGAAACAGCCTAATCTCGATGACCATCATTCTAAGTGGTCTCTTACACTTCAACAACAGTCATAATTTAGTATCTCACTTTGATCAAGTTCAGTTTTGACAATAGATCTATGTTCTCGAATTGTTTACTTCTTATAATAACTTCTATCTTAAATTCCATGTACGTATGCTTTGAATGTGGACTTGTGTATATAAGAGAAAAACAAAAAGGACTTCGTGTATACACATGATTTCTAGCATATATGTGTGTGTGTGTGTGCGTGTGTGTGTGTATTTTTGCATGTATCCTGTGATGCATCAGATCATTTCAAGTAGGATTTAACACACATTAATGAACATTTACTATAAACCTGGTGAACTTGAGAATGACCTATATATAAAATCACGTACATACGTGAACATATAATTTCCTTAATACACCAAAGCCTTACAGCTACACTAGGTCTAGAATCTAGATCAGTATCTTATTATACTAATCAGTTCATATGTGTGGGCACCAAGCTGCAGAGAGATAAGTACTGAGGGATTAGTTACACTTAAAACTAAAACTCAACAAATATGACTAACAGTCGTCCTGATTTCTGCCCAAGTGTTTCACAGTACCATTTTAATTTTTATAAACATCCAATCATGGCTCTTATTCAAACAGCATAGATCACATAAACAAGTCATAACTTTCTTTTAAAACCTTCAATTGGGGTTTGTTGTCTCTGTTGAACGCATGTGTTTGGATTCTTTAAGCAAAGTTAGGTCACTAAAACAAATATAGGTTATTGATTTTTGCTTAGTACTCTACTTTCATTTGCTTTCACTGTGCACTGATGATTTGAACAATAAATTATATAATACAGGTAGCTCCCATTTGCTTCAGTATTATCTTCTTCTTTTTTTTTACCTTATGTTATATTAGAAAATGTTATTCTAGGCTAAAAAAATTTATCGATGCTCTTGATTAGAAATATTATTCAAATTATTTCATATATAAGCTCAATTATAATGTTACTCTTGATTTGACTAAACTATTTTAAAAATTCTCTCTCCTCTCTTCTACTATTCGCCTATCTCATTCCATAAGCAAAAAGCATACCACCCAACATAAGTTTGCTTACCTATAAGAAATAAAAACACTTCAATTTAAATATATATGTTAAACCAACAGTATTTGAGTCAATTTCTTACTTCCTATTGTCCTCCAAATTGTTTTTTGGCTCTTGATTAAAGATGTCATTCAGTCCCTCTAGAAACAAAGAATGAAAATTAAAGAGTGAAAAAAAAAATATTATATAACTTTTTTTTATGGGGGAAATGGAATTAATACTCTATTGGCATATGGATTTTAATAACATTCTTATATGCTTTGGAGACTAAGGGTTATCCTTTTCATACCACCTACCTACAAGGATTAGACAAAAAAAGGAGCTGGACACAGTTTTCATCATTAATTAACTTGCCAATTCAATGACAAACCTAGTTTTCTTCCATACTAAATTGTGTTTCAGTCCATAGATATACTATCAATGAAAGGGAGAAAAGATACAATCTTTGGTCATATCGTTTCCAACCTAGTGATTTTTTAACCAAAGAATATAAGTATATATACAACTAATGATCCTTTGAAAGTGTCAGAAAATAATTAAGGGCTTGTTTGATTTGAGGCTAAGTCCAGAACTTAATTAGTTGATCTTATTTCTTAATCTTAATTTCTTTTAAGCGTAAACTTTGTTAGATATAAAAAAATATATAATTTTTTTATTAATAAACTAAATTAGGGATTCTTGAACTAACTCAGAGACCCTCCCTTGAACTAAAACCAAACGGGTCCTAAAGCTCGAGGCATGGGACGAGGAAAGAGAATTCAATGAAATGAAACACTTGAGGTGATCATCAACTGCTTGAGCTAGCAAAAATGAAGCTTGCCTTGTAATATATCCAGTGAAAGCTATAGTACTTAAAAAGTTTGTTTATTGTACTATGGTTTAACTAGTGTTGGCTTTCATGGCTTTCAGGGAGTAGGTGGCTCTGTAGACCCACACGTTCAAATAAGAAGAATGAGACCAAAAGGCAGCTAGGAAACTAGGATTCCTAATGCTCATGACTGTCGGTTGGACTTATCTAACCTTTTCCTTGAGCCAGTTGATGATCTGTAAGACTGTAACTATGGACACTTACACAGTAGTACTGATACTTAGATAGACGACACTGCTGGATTAAATTCACAACTTTCTTTATTCATTTCTTTCCCTCTACTTTCTTGTTGGTCACACAAAGACCTCTGGATTTTGCTATATTTATGGTGTCCTTTTTGCAATATTTTATACATAATTATGTGACTTGGTGGTCTCTATCATGTGAGATTATGTGTATGCATGACAGGGTATCTGTCATGAAAGATATCATGGTATATATACTTGAGCACAAGTTATAACACCATACTAATGGTGATTCCCTTTTATTTAATTATCTTTTGACATTATGCGTAGGTTTGGCATTATTTGTCTTTTGCTTTTTGGTTGTTAACTCTAAAAGTTTTGGATGATTATTGCAGACCAGACATGCATGTGACTGATCACTTCTTTCTCTGTAACTATTAAATTCTCTTATCTCTACCCATTTAATTCTGAAATAAATCAAGGTGATCTGTAAAACAAATTTCCTAATAGATATATATATATATCTTTGTTGCCCATGCAATGGTTAATATGATCCTCTACCAAGTACGTAAAATTATGGAAGTGCGTAGTAGTCTTTGCAACCTCTTAACATTATTTTGTTCATTAATGTCTCTTTCTTAAACAGTAACGATGCGTTACCATAATGCAAAAAACCAAGCAGGATATGCCAAATCTCTGTGGGCCTCATCTGTTGCATATTGGATATTAATTATTACTAATAAGATAGTAATTCAATAATCTCAATGCAGTGCCGAGGTTGCGTAAAGCATCTCATGCAAGTTAGAGTTACTGATAGCAACCTTGTCAAAAGCTTTTGATCTCTCTCTAAAAACTCACTTCCGCTAACAATGTAAGCTTTTAGAGTCATTAACAAATACTTTATTTCACAATTTGTGCAAATCTAGAAACTTTCTTTCTTACTTGTTTTCTATTGGTAACTTTTGATTCATTCCATGGGGACAATCTCACTCAGACTTATGCAATCTAAGTTTTATTTTTCTTCATCACTAGTTGACGCAAACTAAGACTCTGTAAGAAAAGATCTTGCTCCCGTACCAAGCAACTGAAGGATTTGGGTAGTGTTTTTCTCCTTGACAGGGATGGCAAACTAAGAATAATGAATTCTTGGGATTTAATTATAACTAAGTACATTGACCGGTATATATGAGTGACCAGCTTATATGCCACAAAGAGAGGTTGTTGTCACTGGAGAACATGGATGCATTCAGAAAACACCAATGGATGCATCATTAGTTTATTAAGAGAATCTATCATTATGATCTTCTGCGAGACTCTTGATTACAATATTCTTGTGCTTTGATAGAGTTAATTATGCATATTTTACATTCCTTTCAGCAATTACTAATTAATTTCCAGTGGATAGCCTTCAAATTTCTGCCGGATCCGAATTTGGATCTTTCTTGGATCCGACCGTTTACTACCATTCCTCTCTATTCCAGGATTAATCTATCCTTGAATTCATTGCGTCGGTGTCTTCAAAGTTTATTCTCCTATTTTTATCCGATTTTTTTTTCTTCTTTTCTTATCCAGTTACTCTGCAGTGGAGGAATAGGCGGCGTTCGGGGATCAATCCCATCATTTTTATTCTCCCCTAGCATCATCTCCCCGGACCTTTTTGGTAAGATTCAACAAGCCTGGATTGCATATAAGCTGTATGTGAAATTGCCCTAGAGAGCTTCTAAAGATTGTTAAACGATGTAAACATTCCTGCTCCTTGTCTAAGGATGTGATATAAAAGAGTTGAAGCTAAATGCTATGGGAATTCCTCTCCATTAGGTGATCAGACCTCTGTCATTTTTAGCAGAAAAAATGTACTCTTAATGATATGATTATGAAAGTAGTAGACCTTAGATTATCTCTTTAGATTGAAAATTTCCAGTACTTAATTTTTTAAAGTTCTAAGAAAGCCAGTGTTAATTGTGTCGATTACTGCGGCATACCTTTTTTCTTCCTTTTGATATTGGATGAAAATAGACTTCATTCTTGACCATAAAATGCTATGACCTTTAATGCGGATTACTTTGCAAATGTTGCGACATGATTGTTAATGATTATGTACTACTGGCTTGATTTGATCAGTCCAGAAAATAGGAGGTAAGCTATTTAAAGAATATGATGGTAAATATTTGTCGGCCCTTCCATATGATTGTTCATTAAGAATCCTAGTTTGAAATTAGTTTTCTGTCGGAAAGCAGATAGAAAGATTGCGAATCTAGAATTTGTTTAATGGAGATACCTTTTAGTGAGGTAATGGTAGTAGATTCAGTGCATGTGTCATAGTAAACAAAATGAATTATATCTTCTCTTGCTCTGCTACTTTGCAAGCAGTTTGGTGGTTTTTTCTTGCCTCATTCTCAGGCATCTACCATACTGTTCACAAAAGTTTACTGCACTATTGACATATTTATCTGAACTCTCCATGTCTTGTGACCTAGATCAAAATACTTGGCAAAACAAGATTTTGACCAGATATACATAAAAGATGCTTATTTGAAAGAGAAAAAGAATCTGACCAAGATTTGATTGTTAGAGATAGATATAATAACAAAAGAGTTGACCATAGCAAGAATTGTGGCCATCAATCACCAGCTGCAACTCTGAGATTACCGATAAAATAATAATGGGATGATCAACCAGGCAGGCAGGCAGACTTATAGTTGTGTAAAGCACCTGCTGCAGTTTGGGTAACTGGTCAATGTTATTATTGTTAACAGGGAGCAGATTCTCTGCATCACCAACCGCACGACTTTTCTACAGTCGGGGGATTTGACTTCAACAACACGATAATGCTACATTATCTGGGAAAGTTTCCTTTCTATATGTTCTATTTTATTCTCTTGGAATAAGATTTGGTCAATTTTAACATAACTTTCCCTTAACATGATAATGCTACGTCATATTGCAACCTGTTTTACGTCGATGAAAGCTAAAATCTTTTCTATCTAACAAGTTGACCCAATACTTGAACACAGCACGCTGTTGCCTTATACTTGCTTGACATATCTATGCTTCTTTAGGGATAACTTACCTGATTCCTCTGTTCTGTGCAGCTTCTTCAGCAGAAGGGTTTCGAAGAACAGATGATTTCTTAGACCTTCTCTGGCATCAGGGAGAGTAAATAACTGTCTGTTATTCTGGTGGCATACCTGTTGCATTTTTCTATTACATAGCAGTGAGCGGTCCATTTCTATTTACAGTATGAAGGGCAATGACTAGGTTATCAGAGAATTCATTGCTGCAAGGTTTCCAGATGCTACCATAGAAAATCATTGACAATGGTTTACTAGAGAGAGAAAAAAAAAATATATATATATATATATACAAGAGATTTGCAATGTTGAGATGTTCAAGAATTTGTATTGTAATTCTGTAATTTGGCTTTTAATTTTTAACTTTTTTTTTTCTTTTAACTTGGTTAGTAGTAGGTTTATCTTGTACATTTTAATATATAGTAATCAAAGGGAATTATTGTTAGCAATCCAAGGATGTATATATATATATATTCTAAAATGATTCGGTAATCAAATAATTTTTTATTTTTTATATATAATTAAATTTATTTTTAAAAAATTAAGACTGAAAAATAAGACTAATTAATCAAGTTCGAACTTAGTCTCAAACTAAACAAGACCCAAAGCAATATTCAAAATAATAAACGATTTCTTTAGTGGCCCTCTTTAACCAGTTTAGGAGATAAAATATATTTAATATCTTTATATTTTTAACAGCTAGATTTGTATTTCATACGTATTAAACACCGATATTAAAAGCAGGGTTTGGAAAAAGAGGTCGCCACTTTAAAGCGTGGTCCTCTAAATCCCGATTACTATTCTAATTGGTGAATAAATAAAAGTATCTCCTTGTTATCCTCCTCAAAAGTATATCGTATGTATTAGACTTCCACCTCGATCTATTCCTATGCAGATATGGATATAAAACAGTGGGCAGCCTTAACTTGTAAATAAAATGGTCCTAATTCTGCCATTATTATTAGACTAAAAATATAGGTGACGTTTTGTCTAAGAACTTATTTACTATGAGAGAGAGAGAGAGAGAGAGAGAGAGAGAGAGAGAGAGAAGAAATGAAGGGATTCTCAAGGGAGAAAAGGAGAAGAGTATAAGTGGGCCGTCCACATCACCTTTTGCCAGCGAATCACGTACTCCCTTCGGTTCCACGGCTCTCCACGTCAACACCCGGTGGTTGTTTTGACTCATCACAACGACATCTCACATGCATCCGAATACCAATCAACGCAGAATCCAGCTGGCCAGAGACGAGTGTTAGATCGTTAAACTAGTCCTCGATTTTTAGGACAATAAAAGAAAATAAGGTTAATTTTATTTTTATCCCGTATAGTTTAACTCAATTATATAAATCTCTCGACTTAAACCTCTATAACCTCGATTAAAGTGAAACTCAAATCTAAAGATCCTCAATAGAAATAATTTTTTAATAAAAATTTTTAATTTTTTAAATTCAAATTTTAGGTTAGCCAAATATAATTAAAAAAAATAACTATTGGAGTAGAAAGTGCTTAAATTGAAAATATAAATGCGTTTTGTGCAATCAAACCAAATCATAGAAGAGTGAAGTATTAATTAATCTAAAATAATATATAATATTAAAACTAAATGAAGTATATCAAAAAAAATTTGATGTAAAGCATAAATTGTTTGTTCCAGTAATTTGGAGCTTGCAAATTATTCCTATAAACTAGACAAGAGGACTTAGTCTCATGGCGGTAATTAAAAATCCAACTATATAGATATATATATATATATATATATATATATATATGGATTTGAATAATGACAAATAAAAGAACAAATACGTGGAGGTTGGCCTGGACAGACACATATCCTAATGGTCGACATAAAGAGTGTTAGGATTGCATTTTTCCTGTCAAGTAGCTGAATACCATGGGCAAAGATTTGTCTTAATCATCAGTAATTAGATACCACCGTTTTCTCGTGAAATGCAGGTGACCCAGAAGTACGATATTGCTCGAGAATGTACAGTCTTGTTTAAATCAAACCGACACCGAAATCTATAACCTAAATATGCCAGGATATTAAGATTTTTTTTCCTTCCTCCTCATATTAATAATCCAAATTATAAATCTCTTGCAAGTTTCCAGAAAGCGTCTATGTACAGGGAGGTGGTGATTCTCATGCTGCTCGTAAATGCTAACCTGGTTATTTTATAGTTGACCAGTTATCAGTGCAGAATTTATATACCGCCATGTCAAATAGTTTAAAAAAAAAAAAAAAAAAACTAATATTGCACGAGGACAATCCTATTCAAATTTTAGCGGCGATAATTAGTAGAATATTATAAAGTTCTTATTTCTCTTAATAAATTAATAGAAATTTTTTTTTACTGCTGTATAGTGTTGCCTTGTAAATATCTAAAAGAATGAGGGGTCGGAAAGAAAGAACGTAGCATTTATTCTTGGTCTCTTGGATACTTTTAATAATTCAGTTAGGAGATGCAGGGGAGATTAATAGATGAAATGATAATAACTATCACTTACATTAGATAGAGGTAGATATGTGCTGAGTAATAGATAATTAAATATGATATTTTGAGCTTTTACGTGGCAGACACGGAGAAGTTTCAACGAGCAAATTAAAGGTGGATGGATGCATGTATAAAAAGAAAGCATCAACTTTCAAAGTTTAAGCATATGAGAGTATATAGGCGCGAACCTGGAAACGTGGCATATTAAGTAAGAGAAAAGGCATAAAAATTTTGCCACGTATGGAGCTCGAGTAGCATCTCTCCGCTATAAGCGTCAACGTCGTCGCCTGAGGTCCCCGCACCCCCCCAACCCCCTCAGGAGATCGTGTCACTATTCGCCTTCCTAAAAGTCGTATGAGAGACATTATCCCGAACAGGGAACACATTCATAATTGTCCTCGTGCTGACACCTGCCAACATCAGTGGATCAATATAACTTATGAAAGGATTCAAAATTTAATTTTTTTTTTAAAAAATGTGAATATAACTTATTAACTCTCTCATCTAGAACTATTATGTGCGGAAAAAAATAAATAAAGGGATTTGGGGTTGGGGGGCCACATGCGTGTCAGTAAAGGAGAAGACTACTGACTTCGTTTAGCATGGCTCGTTTTTCCACTGCCACGTTTCCTTTTGTTAACATCGTGGCCTCTTAGCTAACGTGTTAAGTTTAGAAGGGGAGAGAGACGATGAGCAGCTCGATGAACGGCTGTGATGTCTCGATTCTGGCGGGAGAGAGCGACGGCACACCGGTGTAGCTGTCCAGAAGCTGCTTCCGGGAGGGGCTTTCTGTTGCATTACCATCATTTTTAACCCACCCCAAGATTTCGAGTTCGAAGGAGAGGAGAAATATTTTTAGAGCTTCGAACCTTTTCTCAATGGCGGAGATTTGCTGCGATTTAGTGAGCTCAACGGAAGCGACAAGGAAGGCCGAGCCCCAGCGGAGCTCCCGCGCGGCCAAGCGCCGTCGGGTTGTGGTCCGGCGGTTCGGATTCGTCACCCAAGCAGAGGCGATGGCGCCGGAGATGGAGGAATCATCGCGGCGGAAGCGGACGGGGATGGTCGGATCGAGCTCGAGTCTGGATTCTTCGAGGGCGAGGTCGATCGAATCGAGGCCGTCCAATGAGCTCCCACGGTACGGGATGGTGTCCATATGCGGACGGAGGAGGGATATGGAGGATGCCGTCTCAATCCATACGGGCTTCGTACGGCAAGGATTCGATTTCTTCGGCGTCTTCGATGGACACGGTTGCTCGCATGTGAGTTTTTAATTCTCTCTCTCTCTCTCTCTCTCTCGTCTTCTTTATCTAGTCCTTGATCTGATCTCTCTATTTCTTATTGTAGGTGGCGATGTCGTGCAAGGAGACGTTGCACGAGATGGTGGCGGAGGAAATAGACGGTCTCGGGTCGACCGATCCGCCGCCCGAGGAGTTCTGGACGACTGCTATGGAGAGGAGCTTCGCAAGGATGGACGCCGAGGCGAGGGGGCCTTTCCGAGACCCCACCTGCCGGTGCGAGCTCAAGATGCCCAAGTGCGAGCACGTGGGCTCCACCGCTCTCGTCGCCGTGGTGGGGCTCACTCGAATCGTCGTCGCGAACTGCGGCGATTCCCGCGCCGTCCTCTGCCGCAACGGCGTCCCGTTGTCCCTCTCCTCCGATCACAAGGTTTGATAAATAATTAGTGCTCCCTTTCGTTTCTTTTTGTTTTTTTTGACGATTTGTTCATATTCTTTTTCTTTTGTAGCCGGACCGGCCAGATGAGTTGGAGCGGATCGAAGCGGCGGGCGGGCGAGTCATATACTGGGATGGGGCGAGAGTTCTCGGAGTACTTGCCATGTCACGAGCAATAGGTGAGTTGTTTACTTTTTCATGACTTTGTTCGATGCTAGTTGTTTCGCCATCTCTTAACGTGTTCTTTTTCCTTTTTTCTTTTAATTTTTTTTTTAAATTCGGGGAATAGGGGATAGTTATTTGAAGCCGTTCGTGATATCGGAGCCGGAGGTGACGGTGACGGAGAGGGAGGAGGAGGACGAGTGGTTGATATTGGCGAGTGATGGGCTGTGGGATGTGGTGAGTAACGAGATGGCGTGCGATGTCGTTCGGATGTCCATGCGGGAAAGGAAGGGGGTGGTGGGCTCGGATAAGGCGTGCGCGGATGCCGCGATGATGCTCACCAAGCTGGCTTTGGCGAAGCAGAGTGCGGATAATGTGAGCGTGGTGGTGATCGATCTCAGCAGGAGTTCAAAGACTTAGTAGAAAATATTTCACGTTTTAATTTTCTTTTTTTTAAATATATATAACTTTCTTCATTAGTTTTTATTTTATTTTATTTTTTAACATTTTTCTTTTTTATATGCTAAATGTTGTAAGAAAGAGTCCTCGTGCAGAAGTAACGACGACGAAATTCCACCTATTGGATATGCAAATTAAATCTCATCTTTAGCATTTCCATTATATGTTCAACTTTATGTTTAGCATTTCCAAATAGAACTCTTTCAAGATATGTTCAACTTAAGCATTTCCGTGTAGAAAATACTGTTTGCAGGGATGATCAATCTTAAGCTTCCGTTTCTCTTGGATTCTGTTTGGCCTCCAATATTTATAGCTTAATATTAAAACTTAATAAATAAATGAGCATAAAGCAGAGAAGTTGAATTCTAGATGCAGCTCAACATAAAAATTATGAACACATCCAGGTTGGGATTAGGAGCAGGAAATTGTGACCCCACCAGGACCAGTGAGTAATTTCGCAAACTCACCGAGACATGTAAAACTGGATTTACAGTGCCTCTAGTTGAGCTTATTTTGCTTTCTTGAATAAAAGTGATACTTTGAATTTATTCGGCCGCAGATGGAGTTTGTACAGGATAATTCAACTTGTTCGCACAATATAACAGTCTTTAATTTCTAGTAGACCAACAGTTCCAGGAAATTCAACCAATTCACAGAGAGAACATGTTAAATACTTAACAGATACTTATCTGCTACCAGCTTATTGCTCTCATCATGTCGCATTGGTGCCGGTATCTTACTCTATGGAGTTGCATTTACATGTTAAAAGAAAAGAGAAAAAATATTATACTCAGTTCATCAAACCTTACACTGACACGAGCAAGTTTACCAACAGACAAAACAGCGCACATTTCTTCACTATAATTTAAAAAACTTAACGTCACCATACAGGTGAGCATGGTATTACCAAGAATTCACCCAACTCCTCAATTTTGTTTGACCACTTAGTCCTCAATTGCCTTCAGCTTCCTGTAATCTTTATCCGTGCCAAATAACCTGGCAGATAGTGAATGAGTTCAGGAATCAGGACAACGAAGAAAATGGATGTGCAGGTATCAAAAAGAAAACACGCCTAAGATGCTCTTTATCTACCTAAGGAACCGTATGAATTATCCTCGTATAGGAGAATCAGAATAACCAAAAAATGTCGGTTGTCAGAAAACATGCCATGGTCTGAGAACCATGTTCTCTGAATAAAAGAATCATTAAATAACAAACATCAATTATTCATACCGCAGAAAAGGAACACGAAGAACTTTGATGGGAACCGTAAAGAATATAGATGCAGAAAGAAACGTTAGCATAGATCAACCGATGGACAAGCATAATCGAATAAGTATATAGATGCATAAAGAAAGAAAAGTATGTCTTAAGGATTTGTTACTACTCTAATAAATTTTCCTTCTTTAGGAAAGTAAGTTGCTAAGATCAAGTTTGATGAATGAATATCTATAACAAAAGCAGGGAAATGAGTGAGGGAGATCAAGAAGTCTTCATAATTCTATTTTAAGGTCAAAATATGAGATAATCAAGATCTCGGTATCTCCAAGAAAGCAAAACTGGTCATTCTTATTGGCACCAGTATCTTTACTCTTGTATTGAAAAACAAAAAACTCGGAGGTTTCAGGCCCTGTGCTCTTCTATGACATTGCTGTCTTAGTAGTTACTAAAGCAGCACCAACTTCCCTTAGGGTGTCCTCTGTTCAGAGGAACACACTTACTACAGTACAGAAATTCTTTTGAAGTGATTTTTCAGACAAGTGCTATTAGTCCAACAGGCAGCGAGAGAAAAAGAAGCTTGATACTGCCTCCTATTACATTTCATCCTTGTCATCTTCATCTTTCAACAAAAAAAAAAAAAGTGGTAATTATATCTTTGTACCTAGAAATGCAGCAAAAATCTGGTGTGTATATATATACACAGACAGGAATATATATTAAGATGACATACTCACCAGTCCATGTAGATGAAAGTTGATGAGTAATTCCCGGACTTAGTATACAGCACACGATGATGGTAGTCATGGAATTCAGCACTACCAAAGCGAACATAAAAGGTGTCAAGTGATGAACACCAAATAACTCGAAAGACTCTTAGGCAAGCACAAAAGATTGTTGTTTACTACTGCACTCACCCCCCATACAGTGGTAAAAAATTTGAGGGACTCCAGGGGAGGTCATACCCACAATGAGCCTCAACTGTCTCCAAGACTCTCAGTATCATCCATAACCACAATGTGAATAGATGCGGACCAGTAAGAGCAGGACCAATGAATGTTGCAAAACCAAGAAATAATATTTCAGCAGGATGGGCATACTCAGAAGTCAACCCAAAAGGAGTAGCATACCTGAACATCAATTGATTACATAAAGAAAGAAGGGATGAACAAACTGTAGAAGAAATGGACTTACTCATGATGAACACTATGGATATGCTTGTACAGCAATTTTGTATGCAGTAATCTGTGACCCCAATAGAACACAAAATCTTCCAGGATGAAATATAATACTATTTGAGAAAGAATAACGGTCCTGCAGACAAAGAAAAGAATTTCATGCATACATAAAGCGAGCAACCATAACTAACAGCAAATTGATGCATCAAATAACTGTAATTGAATTATTTTCTTATTGCAGAAACTCAATCATACATAGCTTTTTCAGTTTTTATCAGACTTAAAAGAAATATTTTAGCTGGTGACAACAAATGTTGCAATAGTACTTGTGCTGGAAATATCGTTCTCCTTAAAGAATAGAGGAACTTCAATTATATACGAGGGAAAATATGCAGGTACCAGGGTGGTAAAGGAAGACTGCTTTTCAGGCCCATGTATCTGAAAGCAGGGTAGGAAAAAATTATAACCGGTAAGTTTACACAAACATGGTACATGATTAGGCGCACAATGCATCTTCTATGCACATCAGGGGTGTTCAACTTTTTCTGCAGAGAGACAGAGATTGGTTGGTAAAGATAATTATTTTTCAGAAAACAAGAAATTCACAACAAGAAAAAGACAGAAAATTTTCAACTGGTTATGTTTAGAAGTGCACAAATATAACCATTATCTTCCCTAGGAACATCCATGTAGGCTTCCGTTTGGGGAAATAAGACCATGAATCAAAGGGAACTACCTACTGAAGTTCAAGAAAAAGTGATTACATCCACAGGAAGAGTGTAGAGGAGCCTTGATCATAGTATATCCCCAGTGGAAAACCATGTTATGCCATGTTATGGTACAATATATCCCATTTTCATTCTAAGGAGGATGTTTCTATTTTCTAAGACTTGTAACATGTAACCTCTTGGATATAAGTACGCCCTCAAAGAGTATGAATTATGAAACCTATACTTTTAAGACATGTTGTGACACAATGTATCCCTTTAAGAAGTTAAAAGCTTTCATCGAGAGATCACGTGAAAGTTAATCTAGCTATCAATAGTTGAGGTCCAATTAGTTATAGTGCCATGTTTTATCAATATTTTAATTATTATATAAGCTTCCAATAATTAAAACAATTTCATAATCACAAATCCACCTGCATGAAAAGTCTATACTATCCGTACTCTATATCAAAATATCATGGTACTTTTTTGTTCTGCTCCTTTAATTCACAATATCTGCCAAGGGCACTTTGTGCACTTTAGGTTGATAACGTGCAATTTAATTGTGCATGGTGCTTCATGTAAAGACCACGGAGTCACTTCATCCTCTCTACAGGATGTCGAGTTATCCTGATTCTCACACTGAAATCAATGAGATTGTACTCGAGGAAGAATATCTGCAAAACTGTGCTTCTCAAGGAATGTGAAAGTAGAATTCCAGGATAGAAATAACATGTATATGGAAGATGAGAGCATGACTTGGGTACCTACAAGTCTCTCTCTCTCTCTCTCTCTCTCTCTCTCTCTCTCTCTCTCTCTCTCTCTCTCTCTCTCTCTCTTGCCGCCTTAATTCACATCAATAATCTTTTTTTGTACAGAATTACGGATCCTTATTTCTGCTTCCAACTAGTGTTTTGGCCTTAAGATGAGCAATAAATTTAACATATCTGATGTTAGCAATGTGAAAAGTTGTATTACATAGCTTCCTGTGCTTAGTACATTAGGGACTCCCCAATGAGGGGGATCAGAGCACCATGTCAAGATCAGTCATCCATCCTGAGAAATACAGAAAGAATCATTCTGATTCAACATGCATTTCAGACAATTTACCCAACAGCACAACTATTCAAGTTGCGGAATGCTAAGAAAAATGCAGCTTATGACAGAGGAATTCTTGAACTTAAAATATCATAGCAGCTAATATAAGTTAAGTACTTCTTTTGACAAAACCTGAATCTTGTACTTGCTGAACAAACCCGTCCTCTCGAAGAATACAGATACAAGTCCAGATAAGAAAAAGAAACTTTCATGCAATATGAAAGTGCCAAAGGTAGCCAATTGAAACTCGCTGAAGTGAGTGATTATATACTGCAGCACCAAAACGAAGTACACTCAGAATTATCCAAGTGAAAACAAAGCTTTTTATATAATAATGGTGCAAAAATGTTAGCCACACAGAAAGTTGACTGAGCGTGCAGGTAAGTTGTCTACTTCGATGATTAAATAGTATACTTTGCCTCATCTAAACAGTTTTTAACGTAGAATAACTAACTTCGATGATAAGGACTTTCAAGGAACAGTAAATCCAAAGTAAGAAACATCATGACTGGTTATCAGATGCTAGTAGAGTTTTTTTTTTTTTCCTATAAATTATCTAATAACAACCTAGTTCTGCAAATTACTACAGCAGGATTCTTCATAGAAAACTAAGCAAGACAAAAGAAGTGATGACAACTATTTCAATCCACCGGTTCTCAAACGCTACTAGGTGATCCATTGACTTATCACAAAGCAAGATAAACACAATGAAGATTAAATACTCATCGAGATCTATTAATCTCTGTAATGGCGGATACATGAATTTAAATATCACTTGGGAACAGAGCATTAATTTTTTCTCCCTAGAATCGCTAACTTTTATCTGCAATCCTATCCAAGCCAATCAAATACCGTGGCTAAAATCGAAAAGGAGATGGAATTAAAAGAGCAAAGAAAGGAGCATCGCAGGATCGAATCCAATGGACATTGGTCCAAACAAAAGAGATACGGAAACCCTAGAGTGGAGTGAGAGTAGAAAAAGCCAAACCAGCCATCCGGACTCGAGAAGAGACGCCATGGCGATCGTCGCCGAAACCGAGAGCGATCGATCTGGAGAACTTTCTAGAGGCGACGAAGAAATTTAGAGAGAAGAGAGGAAGCTAAGAGAGAGAAGAGAGGCCGTGGGCGAGGAGGAAGTCGAAGCCACGGAGACGAACAGACTGGCCATGTGAGATAAGAGCTCGGGGGCGAGTTGGTTACGGTGTCTATATATAGACATGCACATTATTAAGTGTTGCGTTCCAAGGCGCTCCCTGGTTTTTATGGATTCGAATCCCCAGAAATTACGAAACTGTCCTCCCGCTTCCATTGGGCAAACTCGTAAATGCCCCCGAATCTCATGCAGGTGAGCTGTCTCCTTCACGCTGACGTGCACGATAGCTGCAGCGAGGGGTTTTGACCAAATTAGCCCTATTCTAAATTTTATCTTTAAAACTAAATTATTCCCCAAATTTAGTATTAAAATGAGTCTATTTTACTCTATTTTATTTTAGATGAATTTTTTTAAAATTATTAAACAGTTTAATATTTTAGCTGTAAAAACTAAGACAAAAATAAAAGTTAAAACGTAAAAGAGATCGCTATTTATTTTTGCAACTGAGCGTAATTAGTTGTGGGGATTAATAACACTATTTTAATCTATAGATCTTTTCCATATCTTTACAATAATATATTTATAACCAAAATAAATAATCAAGTATAAAATTACGAAGCAATAAACTTTTTTTTTATATTTTACTTATATCTTCTTCATTTTAAACTCCAATTAAGCTTCAATTAAAATTATTATATTTATTTTTCTTTTATTTTCGTAACGGCATATCATATGACTAAAATGAACTACATGTGAGAAACCGAGTGATACAATATCTTAAAAAATGCTTAACAATCTATTATTTTTAACAATAAGATACTTAATTATTTAGTGTTCTATATGAAAAAGATAAAATCTTATTTTCTTAGTAAAATATTAAAATTTTCAACCTTTTTTTTTAATAAAAATAATAATAAAATTAGTGTTTTGCTTAGAAGATAAGACGTTATGCTCACCTAAAAGCGAAATACTGAACTTATTAATATTTTATTTATGGCTATGATAAAACTTTTTTTTTTTTTGTATTTTGTTTGGGTGTGATTTTTTTGATAAATAAAATTTGAAAGAGGTTTAGTTTGGTTAAAAATTCCAGTTGCAAGTGTTCATTATGTTTTGAGGTGTTTGATAGTTAGAAAATTGAGAATAAAATACTAATTTCCACACATTTATCTATTTACGATGTTTGATGGCAAATAATAAATTAAAGAAGTAATTTCTTATTAAAATATATTTTATAAAATGTGCAAACAGCTAGTGATCATAGTGATCATGATTTGGAAGGGACAGCAGTGCCTGTATCAATTAATTCCTTTGTCATGTATGATTATTATTAGAGCTTTTGACAAAACTACCTCTGTTATAATTTTCTCTGTGGTAATAAATTATTTCTTAATCTTATTAATAAACGAGGTGTGATTTATTATAGCCGTAACAAAAATACTTAACTAATCAGTATTTTATCTCTAAATAAAAATATTATTCAGTTCAGTATTTTTGTCTGGTCTTAAAACTCTAAACTGATCAATATTTTATGTATATAAATTTTTTTAATTTAATATTTCAAAAGTTAAAGAAAAAATTATCTAACGATGAAAAAGTTGAACTGATTAGTATTTTTAAATACATCAATTATCTTAAAGTTTTTGTTAGAGCTACAATGAATTAAATTCTATTTGATAATAAGTTTAAAGATTAGTCTATTTTGATAAAAAGAAATAAATAAATAAATAAATAATGGGTCTAGTGCGGTAAAAAACTCTTATTATTATTATTATTATTATTATTCGCAACTAGTTTATTACACATATTATATTCAGATGTGAATTGTATACGGCTGGTCTGGTCGAAAAGGGGTTTATTCTTATTTTTACCTGACAGAGGCAAAGACTAATGCACGAAAAGTCATTCGGGATATATAACCCCAGATATTTTATATTTACTATGATTTATACCTTGTTTTCTTTTTGATTAAAAAAATATACTTTATTTTTGGACCTGGGTCTTTTACATTTTTGTTTAATAGAAATACTTGGGGTCTTTTACTTTTAGTGCTAATTTTCTTTTGCATAAGTTAGACTTACTTAACGTTCTAATATAATGCATTTGCCGATAATTTTCCGTTCCTTTACTTAATGTTTAAAAATTCTATTCCCTCGCTATTCTGAAGCTATAGCAAGTCCACTTATATCGTTACCAGGCAATTAAAAGATTAATTGCATGTAGACATGCTCTTCTAGTTTATGTTAGGTATGCCTACTACAACTACGAGCTCTCTCTCTCACATAAAATAATAAATAAATAATCATAATCAGATATAGTTGAAGGCCTCTGTGGCTCTGTCATAATAAAAGTGACACAGATTCTTATTTATGGAGGGAGAGAGAGTCAAAGGGATGGTGCATACTTGACAACCCAACTGTTGTCATATGATATTAAAAAACAAAAAACCTTGGCATATGACATTGGCCATGGAGTTTTAATATCTCAAGAAAGAAAGACATTTGGGATTAGATATTAAGAATCTAAGATAGTGATCATAAATAATTGATGAAGTATCTACTTAACCCATGTCATGCGTGATGCTCAAGTAGTCTTGTTAACTATAACTTGCTATAGTTTAGGTGCAAGTCTCACTTGTTATGGTTGACTAGTCTCGTAGTTCTCCTATTTGGATATAGTTTAACTTTAAACTAATTTAATGAGCTTAGTATTAAAAAAATAGTTTATTCATCAGCTAGTTTTAGACAACCTACTAAAAAAACATATTCTTCTCTTTCATTTCCCTTCTATCTAATATTTTATATTTACCAACAAAATTTAATATTTATTTTGCTCTTAAAAAAAGTTAGCTAAAATCTTCTCTTCTTCAATCTAATCAAAAATTTTTTGGTCATTTGACAAAATATATTCTAAATCTATTACTTTCTTACGGGACATCAAGTGTAATGTAACACTATAATTTCTTAAATTAGTTTAAACTATCTCATTTAAGTTTAATAAATGAACATAACAAACCAGTACCACATCTAACCGCCTCCTTAATGTCCACAGTAATTCGTCGGCAACCACAGCCAACTTCCAGCTAATAATACAGTGGTGCACAAGTGTGGCTGTCCTAATACGTAGGTCTTCATTTCCTTCATTAATGCTCCAACGCCAACACTTGGCGCATATTAGTGTATTAAAAAAAAGCAACATCTGTTCAAAAGACTCGTATGACTATGTCATGTAGTGTTAAAGAGAATGCAACTAAGTCTGGTGGATGAATTATGAACTCAGGGCCAGAGTGTGATCGACTACTGAGTGCTGAGATGGGAGGAGGACATCAGCTTCACATGCATATGCTTACTGTGCAGCATAAATTTAGATCTCGTTCACTCACAAGGTGTTATTTTGAACGAGGTTATTCCAGGGATCTAAGAACTATAAACCAGACAAGAAAATATCCGTGCTCAGGTTACAAGATTAATAACATGAATCGCGGTGTTACATTACTCAACAATTAGCAAGCTGTTGACAGTAGACATGTAACGAGCAATTCTATCCACCTCCCTCAACGCCAGGTTTGACACACCATAATGAAGTGTTGAGACCAATGATCCAGAGGTACGCCTGTGCACCGCCACCTTCAGTCTATTCTCAGTGAAGATGACAAGAAAACTGCATCAGTTGTAGGAACGGGGCATTGGTTTCTGGCACATCAGTATCTTTCTGCTAGCATATGGGCCATCAGCCGTATCACGCAGATCAATTCTCCAACCGATTGCCCTTGTGATGTCCTGAATCTCATCCATGATAAATTTTGAGTCACGAATATAAGCCAGCCCACCCGGCCTTAGCATACGATCCATCTCAAGCAAGATCCCTGTGATATTGCACCTGCCAGTATAAGAGATAAGAAAAAGGATGAAATTTAGCATCGCAAGAGCTGCACTCTGATCTAGTCATCTTCTCACAGGAAGTCATTTGTACTGAACTTCTCTAACAGATGACATAGTTGACCAAACTGTATCATAATTAGATTCATTCATCAAATTAGCCAGCTTGATGCAGGTGATAATACCTTTTCCGCTCCTTGGAGAAGAGGCCAAATGCATGCAGAAGATCATACGTCCTAGGATAGGTATCAAATGGTTCACACCTGAAAAAAAAAAAAAGTATTCCAGGACAGGCTTTTGATGCTTTCAATATCATTTATCTAATTTACCAACAAAAACTCCAATAGAAAGGAAGACAAAATGATAAATTTCTGAAAAATATAGAACTTCAGATTATAGTAGATAAGCTCTTTGAATTACAGAGTACAGACTCCCTTTCTGTTCTATACATATTGAAGTATAGGTTCCACAACATGAAAATGTATGTCTCCTAATACAAAACGGTAATGGAATTAAAGCAACGGTCATCACTGAAGTGTTCTTTTGTTGCTCTTTGACTTTTGCCTTAATTTCAAACAAAAAACAATGGCTGTCATACAGGTTACTAGATAAGCATAGTGTATGTTGATACTAAAACTGACTGCATGGAAGTTTACTATAGCCTAGTGTCGTAGTAACTGAGAAATCAAACAGATGCAAATTCTCAGGGAAGAAATTGCTTGCATGCCAACTGAGATAAAAAAGATACAATAAACCAAGAAAAACACTGAAAGGGGCTGTATAGCAATAAATATAGGAACTCCATTGCCAAATAACACTTCCGTGGCCATTAAGAACCAATTGAATTTTCTAAAATTTGACACTCAGAAGCTTATATATGGGCCAAGATAACATACCAGTCATGGTTCACACCAATAAGTCCACGATCATATATAACGGGTAATGTGTTGGGTCCAGTGGTTGGGACAACATTCATCACCCAACAATCAATTTTTTGACTGATTAATGCAGCTGCAAACCTGCCCCAAGAGAAAACGAACAAGGGTTCAGAATAAAGGACCATACAAAATAATGTCAATCTATGAGAGCTAAAGCAAAGAATGTTGTCTAAAAGAAATATATAACTATTACAGTGCCCATCTTTCCTTTGTCTAGTCATTATTTCAGCATAACAGCATAGCCTAATTAACCACAGAAGAGATCAATATAAGCAGTTCCCTTTATGTGGTCACATATCATTTGTTATCTAATCATTTCAACTCACTTATTTTACTTTCCTTTTCAAGCACAATGCAGAACTGAAGTTCCTTGAATAGAATATATCAAACATCTTTCAATATCGATAGAATTTTGTTAATTGATTTACTATATTTCTAGATTTCTAGTGTTTATTTGTTTCTTTTGTGCATCAATCTCAGTGTTGATGTTTACAGCATTCCGGCAAAGTAGCCACAGACATTACTGAGAACCATACTAACTCCTCAAGTTTTGAAAGAAAATACTAGGAGAAAAACATACCCTCCAAATCCAGCTCTCATATCCATTACATTTCGCATATTCATTTCTTTCCAATGAAAAATACGGATATAACCATCAATAATGTCATTCCAGTACTTTGATTCTGCCTTGAAGAGTTCGTTCTTTGCTATATAAGCATCCATCTCAACTTCTTGGAGTCTTTTTGGTGGCTCATACAGGCGAGCAGGCCATTCTGTAATATTTGCTCCATACCCATTCTCAGGAAGTCGGCTGATGCATGCTCTTAGGTTAGTGTACCTGTAGATATGACAAAACTAATAACAGATCTAGCAAAAGAAATAGAGAAATATAAGAAGAAAAAATAGTGTCTGCGGAGAGCACAATGCACATACTTATTACATACAAACATTTTCAGCAAAAACTACAGGAGCCACAACTCCAAGAAAAAGGTATCATCAAATTCCCATTGATGGAAATTTGGTAAAGATAAAGAACGGTGCTACATTTGGAGGCTTTTAAGACTTTTTTTCATAAAACTAATTGTATTGCATGAATTAGATCATTGAAAAGAGAAGGGAATATTTGTTGATCTATCCTCT
This sequence comes from Typha latifolia, assembly GCF_019914945.1. Lineage (NCBI taxonomy): Eukaryota > Viridiplantae > Streptophyta > Magnoliopsida > Poales > Typhaceae > Typha > Typha latifolia. Next base: position 267,674 of record NC_133087.1, on the reverse strand, counting down.
TTCTAAATGGAGAACTCTAAGAAGTGCAAGGGAGAGGGATCAATATCCTGAAAATTGCCAGCCATTTAATTATTTGTTTATTGTAACATAGTGGAGAATAATATAATTCTCACAGGTAATCCGAACTTTTGCAACAGATTATAACTAGAAGACCCAAAACCATGAAATGTCACATTGAAATGATAAGCTTCACAAAGGAGCTCAAGAACTTTGAGACATAAATGAATGAACAAGAGCCAAAAGTAAAATCAACAGATACTCAATTGCTTTTACACTATTTTATCAATATAAGAGCATTTATTTCACAATTTGGGGTTATTATCATGTACTTTATATTGCGCAATAGTTGACAGTTGACAGAGAGGTCTCAAAGATACCAGGCATTATTTGGATCATCCTCTGCATCACACAGTGGAGGTTGGGCTCCAGAATCACGACTGGTATAGCATGAGTTATTTGAAGGTTTCCGCCATATGGCAACATATCCTTCCTTCTTCACAAGTTCCCAACAGATATGAGCGGTAAGGTCTTCCATCTCTATATGAATCATATATGTCAGCCAGAAATAGATTTGTTTGAAGACCTTTATGATGAATGACATGCGACAGGGAGCTAAAGCAGAAAACGAGCATTACTTAAGGGAGTAAAGGTAAAAAAGAAATAGTTGAGTTTACATAAAAAGGGAAAAAAAAAGGACTACAAATTAAGAAGAAAGAGAGGCAACTCTTCCAACATTAATAGACCTATTTCTATGATAAACTCATAGCTCATTTCCGAGGGAAAAACCTGTGACGTCAATCTATGTTCTAGCTAAAGGACATTCAAGGAGAAAATTGAGTACCATTTGAGATGAACTGTGTGAATAAGAGAACAAAGCCGAAGCAGAAATATAATTTGTTGAGATGGTGGACTGAGGGGGCAGGTTAACATAGAGATAAAGGGAAATATAGGGAGGACACTAAAGGGGTTAAAAGATGCAATCAGTGGAGCATTAAAATGAGATGGAAGCAAGTAGAAATTAAGAAGACAGGAAACAAAAACTAGGGGAGCAAAGGTTGTTTTATAATTCAAAGAGCTTGGGAGGCTTATACATTTTACCACGATGTCAATAAAGTTTGGAAATGCCAATTAACTGAATGCTATGTTTGAGAGATTGAAACCTCCAATGAGAACTAAATTCTTATGCTTAATAGTATCACTAATTATACTTTCTTAGAGAAAACCTGAATGTAAGAATAGCACTTCCAAAATTACATAAATTTTGCAAATTCTAGGTCGGCTATACATGAACAGTCAAATAACAACCAGAAAAGAGTTGCAGCTTAAGTCTCTCTCTGCTACACATAGAAGTGGTATATCATATATGTTATTATACAATTAGTTTCAAATTTTCAATCAGTATGACTTTGATAGCTAACAAACATAGATAAGCAAAAGACTTCTCAAACGCAGCTTGCAGTCACAAAGTACCTTTCCATGCCTCCTGTTGGCTGTCTTCATGTTTATAAACAGGTTGGGCTGCCCAAACAAAATATCCTCCAGCTCTAAGCAATCTGTTGACCTCAAGAAGCAAAATTCCATCTTCACCACAAATGCAAATATATCAGTAAGTTCCAAGAGAGCAGTATTAGGCTAACTATCTTTTGTATCATACCATTCACAAGTCAAGATAAAAGTATGCTATCTATAAAAGTAATGTTCATCAACTCAAAAATTGAAACATTTGAGAAAGTCTCAGAAATATAAAAGGTTGGACAAAGTACTCAATACACAAGAAACCAAGAACAATAACATTTTATTTCCAGTGCAAATAAGCTAAATATTTTCTTTAAGAGTAATAACAGAGTCTAAAAGATGTTAGGCACCACTTATCTCTGGACTTAACAAACACTTGTAAGTATTCAGAAATTGTTCATTTCTCAAAGAGAGAGTATCATACCATCACGAGTCCAATTTATTCGGCATCTTGAACAATGAATTAGGTCAAATGCCTGGCTTGGGTATAACAAGCGATGTGTTGCAAAAGCAGCTACCATAGCAGGCACACCACGCTCAAGAGCAAATTGAATCTGATTCTCATGGACATCTTTCGGAGCTATTGACAAGGTGATAACATTTCGTGAAAGTAGAAAGGCTCCAAAACTCGCTACTCCACATCCAACATCCAGGGCAACTCTTGTATGGTTACCAAAAGAAATCTCTGGGACCATCTACATATAAGTTGAGGATTAAAATCTGATGCCGTTAATAATAAATCATGAGAGTGAGGCAGCATTGGAAATTTAGGAAGTAAGAAACCTTCAATATCTTATCTCAAAGAGGAAAACCTTAGAAATCTGGTCCAAATACTGATCTGCTCCATGTATGAACTGGGTTCCACCACCAGGAAATTTGAACTTATCTTTATCCCTTGATATCCAATTTTGACCCCCTTTATCTTCAACCAAGCGGGTGTGTGGTACATTGTTAAACCATACCTGTCGTAACACAAAACATAAGAATGTCAAAGTCCTTATATCCTCAGTCCAATTATAAGATCAACCTGAGAGCTCAATTTCGACTGTATGAAAGCAATTAAAGGTATTGCTCACTTGTAAATCCTAAGTTAGGAAAGTCAGCTAGCTAGTGTATATATTGCCAGAATCTCCATTGTCATCGTTATCCCCCCAGACTTTCCATCAGTGATGTGAGGTTAACTGTGAAGCACAGATCGCAGTTGAGAAAGCTACTAGTATGGAGGAAATAAGAATAGTATATCCTTGATATAAATGGTTTCCTATGGAAAACTCTTAGCGGTTCCTTGCATAAATTCTCATGAGGCCACCAAAATTATAATATAAGCAACGAGCATTTAGCAGATATCTTGGAACTGTGGGAATGATCTATTTAGCAATCTCTTTTCCTTCTCATATTACTTTCTTCCCCTAGCTCTTGTCCCAAGTATTTGCAACTATTGGAAATTACTTAGTATGTCAATAAGGACTGCCTCTTCCACCCCAGTGATCCCGGACTGAAGACATACAATCAAGCATCTAAACCAATCATAAGTTAGTCCTAATTCCTGAAAACCTCATTTTTTTTGTCCCTATTCTGCCAAATGACTTCCTCAACTTGAGAATATAACGTATCAGACTATAATTCTCACGTTCGAGAAATGATAGAATATCACATCATACAAACAAAAGAAAACAGATCAAGTACCTCGTCTCTGCTTCCGGGCCAGGGAATCGGCTTCCTGTATCCCGTCGGCGCTGGAACCAAACAATTCAACCCTTTGCCCTCCCCAGGACAATGCCGCTCGAACCTCTCACCTCTCTCGGTCGAGTTCAGCTTCGTGATTTCCTCCACGTTATCCAAGCAAGGAATGTACTCCCTCATCTCCTCTCCACAGAGCTCAAACTTCCCAACTCTCACCCTCACCTTCTCCTCCACATCTCCGCTCTCCCTGTTTGTCTCGTTCCCGTCTTCCTCCTCGCCCCAACCCGCGTCGAGATCCGCGTCGAAATCGAAGTCCGCCCTCATCGTCCCGTTCTCGTCCACGATCCCGACCCTCTCCGCCGGCGAGGGCGGCGGCGAAGGAGGAGGAGGAATTGGTGGAGGTGAGTCGGGAGGCGGTGAGGAATCGGCGAGGAATTGGGATATGTTGTTGGGGGAGAGGCCGGCATTGGGGGAGATGGCGACGGAGGGCGAAGTAGCGGGGGCAGAGAAGAAGACGAGCGGGGAGGAGTCATCTGACCAGTGCCTGCCGAGGTAGAAGGAGGCGAGCGAGGCGAGGGCGAGGACGGAGGCACGGACGAGGAATCGGGAGGTGAAGAGCTCGGCGCCGCAGCTGGGGACGGCTTTCATGGTGATATCGCTTGGGGAAGTAAGAACAGAGCAAATGGGCAAGGACGCAGACGACCACCGCAACGCGATCCGAGTTTTTGACGTCGAGTATTATACTAGTCTCAACGGACCATGGATTTAAGGTAAGGGAATCGGCGTGCAAGCCACGGAGACGTGAAGCTGGTACGAGTCCCGATCTCGGATCTGGAGAGCCAAGAGATTGCTTATAGTAGAAACTACATGGGATGGGACCCAACTTTGGACTAAATTTTTGAGCTCAAAGTAGGATATGGATTTGGCCCATAAAGAGGAATGCATTATTAATATATATATATATATATAAAAGACCAGGTTATGCCTTTGCCCTTTGGGTCGAAAACATCATCAAACACTACCTTTGTATCGAATATTCTAAAATTTAGTACTTAGAAATGTAACAAAAGTTTGTTAAGTTTATATACATTGTTGTTATACAGAACATCGGCATCCTAATCACAACATTTCGCGCGAATTGATATCTTATCCCCCTGGAACTCATTCCAGGTAAAGCGCACTAATCTTCTACCGAAAAAATTTAAACAGAAAGGATTGGAGAGATTACAACTTTCCGATCAAGATCGTACGGTCGCGAAAGCCGGAAAGGAGCTGCAAACAAACTCATCTTTAATTGATTCATGTACCGCTTAAACGGATAAGCGTGGGATTAACGTAGTGCCATCTCTCGCTCGCTCTCGTCGCGTAGAGTTAAGAACAGAGGAACCGGCTCAGATCCGGGACGAAGCGCCTCAGATCTTATACAGGTAATCTTTTATCCGGTTCCCAGCTCTGTGTTGGATTTAGGTTATTTAGCCCAAATATTTCTACCCCATTTTAGCTTCATTTCGTGAAATTTTTGATCTAATTAGTTTGAAGGTGGAAGAGCATGGCGAGAAGAGCAGTGAACCCTAATCGGCGGTCGGTCGACAGAGATAGTACCCCGCTTGTCGCTTCACTGCATCAGAAGACACGATCGTCGCCCTTGCTATCGCTCGGTTTGGTTCTTTTGGTAGGTTTCAGCTTCTTGACTCCATCGTCATTTGTGCTTCTTAGTTTTATACAAGTGTGTGTCGTTATGTTGTTCTTGTTTGGAAATTTCAGGGTGCTTTTCTTCTCATTGGTTACTCGTATAGTGGTTCAGGTCAGTGCATTATTACCAACCGTTTAAAAGACAATGTTAGATTAAAGGTAGCTTTTCTTTTAAGCTTTTATGGTATTTTGATGATCAGGTGGATTTCGTGATAGAGAAGCTATCAGCAAGGGTGAAGGTAGGCATCTGTGCCTTTTCCGGTACCATCTTGGCCGACATACAATTTATTGCTAAGTTTTTAGGTCTGCAATATTTGATAATATGAAATTGCCTATGTTAGTCTTGCGTGCTTATCCGAGCTTGTTGCTCTTTGAACTATCCCCGTTAGCTATCATGAATCTCTCCTTTTAGCGCTCTAGCAGTGGTAACTGTTTTTTGTCGAATACTTTTTGTATGCATTTCTATGAAATATGATCAATGTATTAGTGGCACATAGTATGTAGTAATAAGTTGCTTTTATTATGTAATTCAACCAGTGATTTATATAAAAAAAATTTTTCTTTCCAAATTTTTGGTATGGTTTTCTCATTGCAGGTGCTTCTTGCACATTAGAAGTTCAACGAACTATACCTATTCTAAAGAAAGCTTATGGGGACAACATGAAAAAAGTTCTTCATGTAGGACCTGATACATGCACAGTGGTTTCTACATTATTAAAGGAGGATGACATAGAAGCCTGGGGCATTGAGCCTTATGATCTGGATGATGTTGATAGTAGCTGCAAGAGACTTGTGCGTAAAGGCTTTGTGCGTTTAGCTGATATTAAGTTTGCTTTACCATACAGGCCAAAATCTTTTAACCTTGTCATAGTCTCAGATGCTTTGGATTATTTATCCCCTAAATACCTTAACAAAACCCTTCCAGATCTGGCAAGGCTATCCGCAGATGGTCTTGTTATATTTTCAGGTATGTTTATAATTCACTGCTTTATACCATTAATGATTATAATAGTTCCAATGTCAGTCCACAGCCGAGGTGTCATGCTGGATGACATTTTATGTGTATGTCTTCACTATAGAGCTGATATGAGTAAAGTCGAGCTGGATATTGTTAGGAAATATTTAGCAACAATGTGCAACCTGTCAGTAGGATCTAAAAAGTCTTAATAGGTTGAAAATGATATCATTTTTATTATATGTGCTCAATAAGATGTTACTATTCAAATCTCAGATTTATTTGTTTGTTAAGCTTGAGAAGAATATGCATAAGGCCATGTATCTTATATAGAGTCATGCTTTTCCTCACATTATATGGACTTATGGTGAGTTTACTCATGTTCTAATCCCCATCAGGAGTGAGGACAACTGACTTGTACAATGATATACTATATTTGTGGACAAACTAATTAGCTATGCTCGTGACCTGCATACATGAATACTTGCATCCTCTTGTAGGAGGATTGTTTCAGAGGGTTCTTATAATTAAGACACATTGTTGGAAGAATGACTGCTTAGAATTTAGGTCTTATGTAAAGGTTCATTTTGATTTTCATATTCATAGTATAACTTATTGTTCATGCATATAATCCCAGTTATTATTCTCATTCTTATGCATATGTACTCTACTTTGGTTTCATTTTTGTGTACCATGCAATGTATGCATGTTCTTTTACCGTTTTTCATGTTTGACTCCTTTCACCAATCCTTCTACACTAAGCTATTGAGGATGGATGAGTGATATCCCATGAGATTTATGCACCTCTTCCATTTCTCTTACCCCATCACACCCATCAATTGTTCAATATGAGAGAATTAAGGCTTTAAATGTAAAAGACAGTCTACCAGTAGGCTCTGCTTTCTGTGCTTAAAATTTTCACGGCAGCTCTTTTAAGCTTTCAGCATTAGAATCCATGTGTTCTCTCTTGAAACATTTATGCAAATTCCAACAATTTGTGAATTCAAGAATTCATAAGGGCATCTATCTTCTGGGTTTGTAAAAAAAAATTATGTTGTAAAAGATTAATTTGTTTAGTTGTTTTATTAATAAATGAATTCTTTTAGTTGCTAATGTTTAGAAGAATAATAAGCACCATACTACCTCATGTTAGTGTTCTTACTATGTATGAAATATCTTAAGTTTGTTATGGATTTAAAAGCTTGTTTTTGTTACATCTCCAACACTTCAGTATTCAAAGTTTCAAACTCTAGTTGGTGCTTTTCTTCGAGTCCATGGAGATATATTTATTGTAGAACATGACATCCTTAATTACTGTTCATGAGATACAACTTGATCCTAATTTCTAGTTAGTTGAGGATGTAATGTATGGTATGATGCTCAATAAGAACTATTTTGCCAGGTTATCCAGGTCAGCAAAGAGCCAAGCTTTCTGAGCTATCAAAATTTGGAAGGCCGGTATGGCTTGCAGCTAAAATATCTATTTTTTCCGCTATTTATCTTAGGATGTACTATTGAAAACTTGATGTTATCTTTTTATAATCCAGCCTCTAGTTACTTCAATGATTATCTTATCAGAAGCATCTGTATGTCAACATATCTTCAATTGTTGTCCTTTTCACATGATTTTGGACTTGTTTTTTTTACTTTTATGCTTTTATCATCTTTGTCTGGTTTCCTTTGAATCTTCTTTCATATGAATGCACATTCATCTTCTACTAGTATGTCACTAGGTTGAACATGTCAACTTCTGTTTCATGACATGCTATTCAAAATCCTATTTTGGTTTTAGCGACGTCTTTGTATATGTTGGATACCTTGTGCCACTTTAACGATATCATCAGTTCAGCACAGTAGGACTATAGTCAAATCATATTATGATATGCAGGCTTCCTGATGAGGTTCCTGCCAAGGGGGGTGTCATGATATACACAAATTTATCCCTATTTTCAGGGAGACTATTTTGATGATTCAAACCTGTGTTACAAAAGGTGCACAGTAGTGAGTCTTACCATCACACCATGGTGACATCTGCCCTAATTAGTAATAATGTTGATTGTTGTTGGAAAAGTTGTCAATACTTGGCGTCATTCCAGTAATCTTTTTCATCTTTGTCAATTGCCAATCTGCAATAGATTTCAGAGCAAATAGTTAGATAATGACCTTAGTACCAGTATGATTTGATCCTTCTGGATCTTTGATTTGAAGCAATAGTTGTTGCCTTTGTTGCCGTCTCTTAATCTTTCGTTTGTGATATACGATTGTTCTATTTCTCTTTTTTCTTTTGCCTTGTTTGATAGATATAAATAATAGATAATCTTTTTCTGGAAACTTGGCACTATTCTGTATTGTGTTTGTGAGTTCGAATTTACATAATGTGGCAATGAATCTTGATCATTCTGCGTGCAAGCTCTGATGCTGACAATGAGTCAAAGAGCTGTTCATATCATTTTTGGGTTCTAATTTAGCTTAAAATAATAATAACAGAGTTAGTCCTACATCAAATAAAACCTTACATCTTGATGTTTTCTTACAGGCTAAATTACGTAGTTCATCCTGGTGGATACGGTACTTTGTTCAGACTGGTTTGGAAGAGAACGAAGGTGCAGCAAAGAAGTTTGAGCAGGCTGCCGTTAAGAGATCTTACAAACCAAGTTGCCAAATTTTCCACCTTAATTAGTTCGCTAGCATGTCTACCTCTCCTCTGTCATATAGGACAAATCAGAATATGTCACTCCCTTCTTAAATCTATATAAAATGTTATACTACATTTATTGGCCCTTTTGTATAATCGCTACACTTAGCTTATGTTTTCTAGATGTGATCTTATTTAAGTTTCTTTTCTTGCTGTTTCTGTTCCTTTGTGAAATTGGTCAATTAACCATGTATATTTAACCAGGATGAAGAAAACCATCAAAAGCGATTTCCTTAACCAGATTAATATGTGAACCTGAGAAGATACCAATCCAATCATGGTCAATAGAGACAAGGATGATGACTACTACTAACTCTATCCATAACTTGGATTCCAAGTTTTAGTTGACCAGGACATTGATATGATCTAGAAAAGCCCATTGTATTCGCGTCCAATGTCCTAATCATATCCTGCTTCAAATGGTCTCACCTGACAGGCGTTATATCCTAAGAACTCACCTCCCCTAGTCCACCATTTCACAGGCATGGAACTTGTGCACCATATGCATTAATTTTAGTTAAAATCTAAGTACCACTTGATCAAACTCCACGAGTGATATGGATTTGCTTTTTGGAATTGTGTGCTTTGTCTAATCAAAGACGGCACCATGAAATAGACGTGCCAACTTCACCCGCCATTATTAACTAGGGTTAACAGTTGTCTCTCTTATTCAGATTAAAGGAGAGTTGCAATTTATCTATGTCTACTGCGGTTTACCTGAATTCATATTAATACACCACCGAGGCCATAACATCTATATAAATATGCGAAAATATTAAATTTAAATAGATAGTGATGCAAACAACAACTCAATGTTATCACCATTAAATAGAACGCCCCTAATTAGTGGCCTGCCTGAAAGTTTTTTTTGGAATTAAATGAAACATTTTATAGAAGGTCTATGCAATTATGAGCATCACGACGACAGGAATTAGGTGAGAAATTATCAACCGGCTATCCCTTTCGACGTAATAAAATAGATTAAGTTCCTAAATCTTATCACTATTGGACTCTAAACAGGACCGGACCTTCGTGAGTATTTCTTAATTTGATTTGTCACTCATGCATGCTAATTAGAACCTTCACCGAATTAGATCTATGCGTCCAGATATTTTCTTTTTTTATTCTATCAAAGCCCATGGTATTACTCAACCAACAAAGTTCGATAAAAGGATTAGAGTAGTAGATTATGATATCAACCAGAGAAAGCTACAGCTGCTGACTATTTTCCTTTTTTTTCTTTTTCAGATAGAAAGGCTAAGTTGGTGTCTACTTCTCATTCTTAGACCAAATACCTTATTGCCATTTGACGCTGCCCTTTGCTGACCAAATGCATGCTTAGCTTCCCTATTTCTCAGCCCCATTCTTTTTAAACCCCTCTCCCTCCTCCCACTCTTCTCCAATTCAACAAGCCTCTCATCCTTGCCATTGCTCACGTATCTCCCAACTCCCAAGCAACTAATGGAAGGCTTAATTCCGTTTGTTTACAAAGCTATAGTTCACTACGCCAATGGAGATCAAACTCCGCTTGGGAATCCATTGTTCAACGAGTCGCCTTCGGCTTCCTACATGAAGCTAGCTTGTGACTCTGATAGATTCCAGCCTTCCGATATAGACTTCCCTGCTTCTTCCACCCCCACCACCATAAGCCTTCTTCCAATGGAACACAGTCTCCTCGGCGGCGGCACGCTTGAGAGATCACAAAGGTGGTCTCTTTTTGGATTGGAAGCAGAGGCGAAACTTGGCAAGTTGTGAATTATATTTAACTATTGTTTTATTTCTCCTTCTTTCTTTCTTTCTTTCTTTCTTTGAATAAGGTATGGGTCTCCAAAAGGAGCCCTGCTTCTTTGTCTCTAAGAGTATGGGGATAAGTGTCAATCTGTGTAAATAGGAATTGTCTGTTGCTAGCTAAATAATGCTTGTAATAGTAGAGTTTTGAGAAAGATATTCCCTTTTTTTTTTTTTCTTCCTTTCATTATCATCTGCTGCTCTGCAAAATCTTTGGATGGAGAAAGAAGAGTGTTTTTGATCGTGGGTTCCATTTCTTTCCATGGATTTCATTCATCAGAAAAGGTAAAGGAAGCAAATAAAAATAACAAAGAAAGAAGTTTTAGTTGGAGATTATATCTCTCTGACTTGGTCTGGAATATAACTAAAGGCTCAAGCCAGACAGAGATATAATTTAGCTTAAAATAATAACAACAGAGTTAGTCCTACATCAAGGATAAATTCTTATATAGAATAAAAGAACAAGATTAGCACTACCTCTACCAACAAAGAGTATTTATAGATTAGGATGTCCGCCATTGCCAAGCAAACTTACAAAATTCCAACTCACGTTAAAGAATAAAGATAAAGCTTTCAACTCCAGCCCAACCTTAAGAAGCCCATCTATTGGCGGATCTGGGCCAGCCCATTAGGCCTAACAGGCCTGGACGAGCTTAGATTCTATCGCCCAAATTGATTTGAATTCGGTATTCATGCCTCTTTTTTTTTAATCTACAAATTATTTACCAATTTGAATAAAGATCACTATACTTTTTATACTTTTTAAATTATATCACTAAGCAATCATGATCTAGGGAAGTTTAGATTCGGTACAAGGTGCCACAGCCAACCAGAACCGAAGCATGAATTCCTCTGCAACTGCAACTGCAACTGCAACTCATCATTCCGTGGCTTCACACGTCTCGCCTACGAATGGTTCATGATTTGGTTGGGAGCAAAGTTCGATCTATGGAACAGAGAAAAGGGAGTATCCTAAGACCAATCAATATTATATATATATATATATATATGCCAACTAACTACCAAATAAATTATTTCAGCTAGTCTTGGCCTATCTTGATGCCACCACCAGTGAGAAGCAGTCACTTTGACGTTCAATATCCTATAAATTACTAGCAATCACAAGAAATAAATAAGTTAGTTTACAAGTTAGATGGTCAACTTGCAAGCTGTTTCTTGCATGCATGTCATCATAATTTATAATTATTAAGTAAAATCAATAAAAAGGACAGACTAATTCCAGAAAACTATTAAGCTAGACTAAATTATTGTGCATTATAATATAAATGTATAAATACATATAGGTGTGAGAAGAACATTAATTGAGGAATTAGATGTTGCATCACAGCCTCTGGGGCCAAGGCAAGGAGCCAGAGCTCGACTCCAGATCTTGGCATCTAGCTATGCTTCAATGTTAAGTCGCTCTCGAAATGCTTATTGTACTAATTATTTGTCTAATAGCCTCTCCCGTTATATTGGCTGCACGTGACAGACACTAAAATACGTTCATAAATTAAATATTAATCATCGTCATTATCATATATATATATATAGTGATTTTTTCTTGGGATATCAAAGATTCCATTGCTTTAATTTTGAGTTATAATGTTGCAGATTTTAGTTTCTGCAGGATTTGTACGTTTGAATTGATATTGATTGAATAAGATAATCTTGTCGGATCCACGTGGGATGTCGGAGACACGTGACAACCCCTTACCCCTCACATTTTTCTTCTGCACTTAATAATTATACACTAATAAAATAGTTACGCTCTATATATTATGAATAAGATGATAAGGTTATCTAATTGCATTACAAGTTTTTAACTGCCGAAAAGAAATCCTGATAAATATTACAGGTGGCATTGCTGGAAGAAAGAAAAGCCCCAACACTAAGCAGACCGGCTAATTGGACCGGAGAAAGGAACCCCACCCACACAAACATAAAAAGCCATGGCTCCATCCTACGTGGCGTATGACACGTCAACAAGCAGCGGGTATTACCAGCCAGTCCACTTTATCCATCCTCGGGATCCAAGTCGGCCAGCTGAGTCGATGCAATCACATTTATGACGGGAAAAATCATATACACGATTAACAAACTTTTTTATATATTACACCCTCTGACTATTGCTTATTTGCGTTCGTCGTCCTCCGGATCCCATATTTGAGGAGTATATCTGAAAATTCGAAACTGTAAAAGGGCATATATGCAAAACGGTCTGGAATCGGATGATTGAATTGCAGTCTATAAAAGGAGGGAAGGGGATCGGTGAGTCCACGCTGCGACAATTAGAATCGAGCCGTTTGAGTTTTCCTTCTCTCTCGCAGGGGAAGGAGGAGAAGGTGGTGCGCGAAGAGATCGCAGACCTGGTCCTCGGTCGGTAAGAATCTACGGGTCCTAGCATGATCCGATTCTTGTTATTCTTTAGATTTCCCGCCAGATCTCAGCAGATATCGCGGTATTCTTGCGATTTTTCCGATTTCCTTCGACATTTGGAGGAATCTCCGTACTCCGTTGGTGTAACGATGTTTATAATCGGATCTTGAGATGATTGGCGGCAATGCGGGTCGGATCTCTTCTGTTTCCCGCAGGGCTCCTGCATTATTCAATGCTTCGTTAGTTCATCGATGTTTCTGCTCTCCATTTGGGTCTTGGGACTCGTTATAGACATTTCTTCTGATTTTTCGTGTTGATTTTGATGAAATTTCCGAAAAAATTTTGTCTATCATTTGGTATTGAGGAACTTCCCTTTTATTTCCATCGTTTCAGTTCGGATTCAGATGAATTCGATTGAATTATTGGCGTAGAGGGCTAAAGAAGCTACTTTGGGTGGTGTTTCTCTGGATCTTGTGGGATTATGTAGCGTCTTTAGTTTACCTATAACTTAACTCTCTTCATGCAAGGAGTTTTGAGTATTAATATTTTCTTTATTCTCGCTGTTTTCCTGGTTTGGCCTGTGATGAGATCATAATCACAGGAATAGAGACACCATTTAATCCATTTGCTAAAAGTCGTTGACTACAGGAATTTCTTTCAATTGCATGGACTATGTTGATATGTTTGAACAATTAAAGAAGTTTCTTGAGCCATGTAATTTTATGGATGTTAACCATAGCTATAGCTTTGACTTCCATCTTCCCAGTTCTAGCCTCCCTTTTCAGGTGACTATCCAATCAGAAAATTTTGTCTTCGGTCACATTGTTTGTTGCATATCCTGTTCCAGTTGCCGCTAGCTTGAGTGTCAATTGGAACAGAGTATCAAGTTATCAACGGATCATGAGCATCAGAGCATCCCCTGCCGGGTGCACCTATAGAGGATTATTCATACATTCTGTTAAATTGAAAAATGGATGGTTGTACATAATCCTGCTATAAACCAGTTTCTTTGCAATTGTATTATTTGTTAATTAGAACCTCGACAGTTTCATTTCTTTTTTTAATGCATCCAGCCTGTGATTTAGCTGGATATGTAGTCAGTTCCAGCCAGAAATGACGACAGTTCCTCTTCCAATGTGTCAATCTTTACGCTTGCGCTGACACCTGCATGACCTTTTGCATTTCTCTGCTTATCTATTTGACCGCAGATTTCAACTTTCATGGTTTCTCTTGCCTTTGTATGAAACGGACTATCTTTATCACTTCTGTAACGCTCAAAAGTAATTGCTCTATGACACCAGTTGACTTGAAAGTTTTTCTGGGACCTTCTTGAACAAGCTAGCTGTTAATAGCTTGCCACAGGTGTCACGATCAAAATCTACTGAACTGTTTTTCCATGGCAAGGGGATATAAACCTGAATCTGGGACTTCATTCTCAGTGGTTGGTTGTTAGTTTTGATTATTACCATTTGATAAACAGGAGAAGGTAGCCCATCCACCATGAAGGCGCTGATTCTTGTTGGAGGATTTGGCACTCGCCTGCGGCCTTTGACATTGAGTGTCCCTAAGCCCCTTGTTGATTTTGCTAATAAGCCCATGATCTTGCACCAGGTACATGCTTTATCTTACCATCTTGCTATGTAAACTGCTGGTCTTTCACGCATTTAATTCTTTCATTATATATCTATACTTAAGAGTAATATAGTCTGCTGAGTTAGAACAAGATAATAAACACTGCATGCATGTCTTTTTTCCTGGAAAGTACATGATTATTTTGAATCTTTAGCTTTGTCGGGTCAAAATATTCTGACTTGATACATAGCTGGAATTCATTTCAACATCAAGATATGCCATGGTATCTGTCAGCTACCTGGATATTCATGGCCACGTCTTTCCATATGTCACTGCAGATTTTCTGGTAGATGTTTAAGAGGTCGTTATTTGATCACTTACTATGACATACTTCTGTAGATGCATGTTGGTGGACTCTCTACAGACCGCATTATCATGTGTTTGTATACATGTTACTTTCCAATGGAAAGAAGTACAGTTTTACTCTTAGTTGTTTACTTGTGACACTTGAATCAAACTATTTGTAGTTCACCTTGGTTTCTTGGAATTTCATCAGATTGAAGCCCTGAAAGATGTTGGAGTTACAGAAGTTGTCCTAGCTATCAATTATCAACCTGAGGTAAAAGCAAGGAGCACTACTCATCAGTCCTTTCTACATTGTTGGATAATCTTGCAGTTTACTTTCTGCAAACTCTTATTCTGGTCTACTTTCATTTTTTTTAGGTAATGCTTAACTTTCTGAAGGATTTTGAGAGCAAACTTGACATTAAAATCACCTGCTCCCAAGAGACTGAGCCACTAGGAACAGCTGGCCCTTTGGCTCTGGCTAGAGATAAGCTGATAGATGGTTCTGGAGACCCTTTCTTTGTGCTCAACAGTGATGTTATCAGTGAATATCCATTTGCTGAACTTATAAAGTTTCACAAATCCCATGGTGCAGAGGCTACAATTATGGTAACCAAGGTAAGTGAAAATATCGACATCCACTCCTCTAAAAAAAAATGATGATCCGCAAACTGATCGTCTGCCCCCACAGGTAGATGAGCCGTCAAAGTATGGTGTTGTGGTTATGGAAGAGGAAACTGGGAAGGTAGACAG
Source organism: Typha latifolia (assembly GCF_019914945.1). NCBI lineage: Eukaryota > Viridiplantae > Streptophyta > Magnoliopsida > Poales > Typhaceae > Typha > Typha latifolia. The sequence continues at coordinate 252,297 of NC_133087.1, read as the reverse complement.
GTTCGTGGAGAAGCCAAAAGTATTTGTGGGCAACAAGATCAATGCTGGCATTTACCTGCTGAATCCATCTGTCCTAGATCGGATTGAACTCCGACCAACCTCAATTGAGAAAGAGGTTTTCCCGCGGATAGCTGCTGATCAAAAGCTCTATGCCATGGTCCTACCAGGATTTTGGATGGATATTGGACAGCCAAGGGACTACATCACAGGCCTGAGGCTCTTTCTTGATTCTCTGCGGAAGAAAGCATCCTACAAATTAGCATCTGGTCCACATATCGTGGGGAATGTTTTGGTGCATGAGAGTGCTGTGGTTGGAGATGGATGTCTGATAGGGCCAGACGTTGCAATAGGACCAGGGTGTGTTGTGGAGTCTGGAGTGAGGCTGTCAAGGTGCACGGTGATGCGTGGAGTCCGGATCAAGAAACATGCCTGCATTTCTAGTAGCATCATTGGTTGGCACTCCACTGTTGGACAGTGGGCACGAGTCGAGAATATGACCATCCTTGGGGAGGACGTGCATGTCTGCGATGAGATTTACAGCAACGGAGGAGTCGTTCTTCCCCACAAAGAAATCAAATCCAGCATCCTGAAACCAGAGATCGTCATGTGAGCCATAAAATCTATGCGGTCTATCGTGTGGAAAGAGTTTCAGCTGCTTATTTCATCTCTCAGTCCTGGATGTTTCAGTTGTGTGCTTATTTTGTTTATTTGCTCTGCAAGTGCAATATCTAGTTTTAGATGTTTCGGTTTCCTATTTTGTTTATTTGCTCTACAAAGTGTAATCACTAAGTTTGGTGCTACCCAGCTTAGCTTATAAGGTAGAGTAGATATGCTTGTAAGTTTGTACTGGAGTCCGTAGATAAAAGTTTGTCAAATGAATGACAAAGGTGCCTATGCTACTCTGTTATAACAGACAGCGGACGCACACCTCCTGCTTCAAATTTTAAGAAGATGGAATTGATTGGCGGAATTATTTGCTATTTGCTCTAATTTTCCTCTGCATTATTTGCTGGACTTCTATCAAATATGTGGCTGCCGAAGGCCAAAAGACCAAGGCATTACAAAGAAGATTTGCAATGATAGGGACTGCCCTGGTAAATCGAGCTCATTGCGAGCCACTGAAGCTCCAATCGCATGCTGTTCTTCGTATATAGTCACTATCAAGGCGAGCTACTCCCATACCCATCCCATTCCACATCTCCTAGTTATTGCAGTTCGCAATCATGCATGGTGGTCCAGGATATGGATAACTCCAACTACGGGTGCATTTACTCTGGTAGTACCTAACTGGCATAATCCAACAGCACAGTTACCTCTTCCTTTCTTCTTTCTTCAAGCTTTTAGTGTAGCTAGAGATTTATACCAATATTTATTTGACATTAAAATGGGCATCGAGAAAGTTTTGGTCGATAGCATATGGTATTAAGTTCAAGTCGTCAATTCCGTTAGGTGATCTGGTGGACTTGATTTATAAGCTATACTAAATTATTATGAGGAATCTATAAGGCAGCCTACAATTTGTAATCCATCATATACTTCTCTATAGTGTGTGAGGATGCTTGAGTTAACTTGGGTTGGGAACTATTCTCGGTTCCAGCTTAACCCTCGTCTGCACTCAGAAAATAACAGTGCGAAGTCATCAGAATTCAGATATCTTGAGAGTTAATAACAAGTGCGGCCCGAGAAAAACAGCATTTTGAACTATTGGGACTCTTTGATGTCTGTCATTGCAGAGAAAAAGTCTTACAAACAGCATATACAGGAGTGTCAAGCGGATGCCAGTAGCCAAAACATTACTAGGGAGGATAAGGCAATTAAGAGCCATGTGACGAAAGCCAATGCAACTGATATCTCATATCTTCCACAAGAGAGTTGAGGAATCTTTCCACAGAAGTGCTCGTCCCTCGAAAATAGAACCATTATGCCTGCTGAAGAGCATGCGGCTGCAAGCGACAGAGTCGCTGTTACCTGGAATATCAGATATGACAGGTTGCTTCAGTGCTATGTATACAAATCCTCCAATATCCACTAGGTTTCGATGAGATCCAATACATAAACAACACAAAGGCGGCAGTTTGGTTAGAGCAAGTGGTGAGGATCTACATGAAGAGACAAGCAGATTTGAGTCGGTTCAAAAGAATATAGATTCTATAAATTGTTGGGGGGACACATGGCAATGGCATTTGGCATGTATTAAACATATTACCTTCTTTTTATATCTCTTTCCAAGAAATCTTTCTGCAACTATTTGAATCAAATTGAACAGCCTTTTCAAATATGAGATAATTGTTTGGCTGTTTGCTTACTTATTCATTTGGAGCTGGAAGTTTGGTGTAGCATCAAAACAAGTACTTTTAGAACAGAAAAGACAGAACAGTAGAACAACAATATCCAACATTGATACATAAATATGATATCATCAATCTCTTGTAAGGATAATATTCATGGTAACAGTTAGACCATAATTACACCTATAGCTGAGATAGCTTCCATAAGTATTGAAACATTGAGAAGGGAAGACAACAAAAAGGCATGGAAACCATAGACTAGTGCAACCTAGAGTAATTCCACTTATCTAAACAATTGCAAGCGGGCAATTCCTATCCTGATCATGCATATGATATGTTATGGTTAATTGTCTAATATGGTAGTGTATCATTAAATTTCAAAATCTTGTGAGCAAGGTCTAAGAACCTAAGTTCAGCTCCTAACTTAAACAAGTAGAGTAAGATCTATGATAAACACACAAACCAGAATGATCGCAAACAATTTGCAGAAGGTTTGCAAGTTTGTGAACTGTGATAACTCCACAGAATTTATACAAAAATATAGCTGATCCCTAGACCAAGTTGACATGCAAAAAGGGAAATGTTTTACAAAATCTCACATAAAAAATGCAAGATAAGATCCAGAAATTAGAACTGAAATGTCATGCCCTCAAAAACTTGTCTCATGGAATTGAGTAGTAGACAATTCCAGCAAGGCTCCTTACACTGAACTAAATGGAGCAAGTAAATAACACCAAACTATTGAACAATTATATATAAGTTCATAAGCTATAGGAATTTTGGCTCAAGCAGGAAATCATCTACTGAACACATATATACATAAGAGTACACAAAGAAGGGATGAAATAATATTACCCAGTCACCGACCACAAACAAGCTTACAAGCACAGGATTGTGCAGATCTCGTTTAATCTTTATAGCATAAACATCTAGACATGCAAGTCCCAGGCTCCACAGTGCTTGTAGTCCCATAGATGCAATCAAGTAGCTGAAGGCAAAAGACATTATCAAAGGTAGATACAGAAACTATATAAAATCTGGACTTATTCTACATATCCAAACAACCACTGGAATTGATAATCTGTAGATTATTATTTTTAATGAATGCCAAACATAAGAAGTATCATATATTGTCTATCTAAAAGATCAGGCAGCGATCTACTTCCTGTCATCTACATTGGTTAAGTTAAACAAAACAGAAATTGTAATAAGACATGCTGAACAGATTGGAATCCCAAAAATGCTCATAATTATCAAATCTTATGCCTGGCAATTCAACCGTAAAAAGGTTTTCCTTTCAAATAAAAACAATCGCACGATGAAGTGTAGGTGCTTGTAGCGTCTATACACCCACTTTGTTAGAATTTTCTCACATAGACTATCTTGGTAATGGACTTCTGACTCCAAGCATTATGCACACAAACAGAAACAAAATGCTTCGAAGACAATAAACAATTGCCCAAAATTCCTTCTTTTGCACTTATTATGCATTAACATTGACAAGTCTCAGTGCATTATTCGTACAACACATTTAAAAATTGTTGGAAAATTTCTTGAAAATATTTCAAGAAGCATTTCTTGAAAATAAATCAACAAGAACGATCGGGATTGGATAGATACCAGAAAGCGGTGTAGTTGGAAAACCCTAACGCCGAGATCATCAACCCGATCGAGGCGGCGGCGCAGGTACACTGCCCCGTCCTCAGCAAAAGGCCGCTCCATGTACCAGGGCTCCCCACCATCACCTTCATCTCTCTCGCTCCTCACGGGCCACTCGAGGTCCGTTTCAGTAGCCCTAAGATCCCCGCAGCCCTAAATCTCTATCTACACAATTCCTCAAAGGCGACGCGCGAATTCCATTAAATTTCTTCTCTTGAATCTTGAATTGGAATGGATGGAAAGATGGATCGAGAAAATTATTCACACCGAGACTGAGAGCACAGTGGATTGTTCGCTTGTTATTAATTCCTCCTTTGGATACCTTGTCATATTCCTCGCCCTCGGGCATCGTTTTTACTTTTTAGGAAGACTACCAAATGGACTTTATTCTGTTCGACTTGTTCTTTTATAATATGCCCCTACTTTTATATATATATATAAAACACTCTTCTCTTTCTCTTTTTTTTTATTAAAAAAATAATAGGTCGTAAAGAGAAAACTTTATAAATACATCATTACTTTACATTAAAAATAAAGTTAAATAGTTTTGAAGATTACAAAGGAAAGAGTGAAAAAGAAATAGAACAGGTAGTAGGATTCTTACTTATAAATTACAGAGGAAAAAAGAGGACTGATGATCTAATCCCTTTGATCAGCTCAAAAATCACGACCCAAATTAGTAGTCAATGGAACCGTTACTTTTAGTTGATGCTGTTAATCATCATACAAGTATAGAGGCATTCATTATTATTATTATTATTATTATTTTATTAATAATCAAAAAAGCTAATTTTTATAATATTATACAATTTAACTAAATCTCACCACAGAGAACTCAAATCCTTGAGAAAATAAACGATACAATGTTCTGGCTTTTTTTTTTTTATATATCACTCTTTATATGGGGATAATTAAAACTTGTAGCTCTTCAATTAAATTATAAACTAAGGCTGATTGATGTTAAAAATAGACTTCTGTACGATTAGATATCTTCCAACAATTCTCGCACTGACTAATATATTTCGGTCGTATATAAATGTTGTTACGATAACGACTCAATATTATTCACTTTAGTTAGTAATTAAACATTTAAACCGACCTTTTTCCGCATAAATGGGGATTAATTGTTCGATAGCAACAAGAAACGGATCATAAATGGGTGAGTTTTCCAATTCCTGTTAACAAAAAAAGTTCACCAGTTTGACCTTAGAATAAATTGATTGAAGTCTTGTAGTGTTTTTCGTAATTATCACGTAATTAATGTTAGTTTCTCGCTTCTCCACGACTACATTTAAATGGGAGCTCAACTAACTATAATTACGAACACCAGAGTCTATAATCCGTAGGCGTTCACTCCATCATCTTCTTCTCCTATTGTCCTCCTCAAATTCCATGGACAGCGTAAGAGAGAAGGATCGCGTCATTGGCTACCTATTGATGTGCTGCTTTCTTTGCGTCCTTGGAGGTTTCGTCATTGGAAAAACTTGGTCTCTGGCTCAAACCATGCAAGAGCCAGCACCAAACGTTGTCAATCTCGCCATCCACCAATACTATCAGATCCAGTCCTCAATCAAATCCAAGACCCCGATCAAGAATTCAAGTAAATCCAAGATCTTGCTGCTGCTCTTTGTCCTCGCAGCCGTCATCGGATTACGTCGGTCGGCTCCTTCCAATCGCCACAGGGAGAGGGAGCCCGTCAACTGTACCTGCATGGCTTGTCAGAAGAAACATTAGGGATGAAGAAGAGCGAGTATCTTGTGTAAATATTAGTGTGGGCCTTCTTCAAGGTAAAGTTTTGATGCAAATGTTTTTGCTTACATCAAAGCTATTTTACTTAATATTGTAACAAATATCGTGATGTTCTAAAAATGGTCAAAGACCTATTATAATGTATTGATCACAAACATCAAGGTTTACAATTTGTGCATTAAACATGATTTGCTACTGCAGAATAACGAGTTAAGAGTTTTTAATGAACAACGGATAATATGCTTCTGTTGCACTGAAATCACAATGAAAGGAAACAATTATAATGTCCCTGCAATAAATGAAGAACTACAATATGTATAATATGTCTAAAAGTTTGATTTCACCATCAAGATGAACCATGAGTTTGCTATATTCAGATAACAGATAGGAGCATAAACTGAAACATTTTGGAGCACCACATAAAACATTCCTCCAAGAGTAGCCAGTGAGAAGGAATAACAGAAACTGTCATAGACATTGCGAATTCAGCTTTGAGAAATTACATATTCAACAACCAAAGACCCTCCCTACCCTCCCCCTTGTTTTCATACTATAAAGCTACTAGGACTCCACATGTAGCCTGAGCACAGAAGAGAATATGTTATCGAACATAAATGTCAAATATTCAACAAATACTTAATGACATATCAGCCCAGTTGCATCTCTGCCAAGTTAGAAGCCTCTGCACTTAATATCAGAAATCAAGTAATTGGTATTCAGGACCTCATTTCACTGCTTTTGGTCCAGAATATTTCAACTAAGAGATACTGGCAAGTTTAGAACCATCCAAGATCTACAAGATGCTCTGTACAGGGTTTGCTATGCTCCTCACAACAAATCTGCACCTTAATGAGCATTGCAGAATCCCAGCAGTGTCTGTCAACATGTCCTACAAAGGAACAAAGTTGTCAGGTACTTCAGAAAGGAGTTGGTACTTTAAGCAGATAAATGGAGACAGTGACTTCATTTCAAGAGCATACCAATACAACAGTAGAAATAATCCAAAATTGGTCTGAAGAATGATAACACAGTTTAGAAAAGGCAAAGGCGACAACAGCTAATAATATAGTTTGTTTTCTGATTGTTCGTTCTGCTTGTAAATATCGATTTCAAAGAGACATCAATAATACTACACTTGAGCCAGCATAGAGGCACTAAACTGATACTGTAAGATATGATGCGGCAAACTGAGGTCTTTGCATGGAAGCAGCAAGCTCAGGCCCCATTTTTTGGGCCCAAGTCATTTGGGCTCCCATCGGCTTTGCAGACTCACTCTACAAGGCAAATATGAAGAATCCAGGAAAACCCATTTCTTGTGCATACCATTAACTTATTCGTGTAACCAGCTGACAGAATTAACAATATCAACTCGCAGGTACTAAAATCATTCCATCTAGTTTCCAACTTCCATGTTCTTTATCACATGAATAGTTTCCGCTAACCATTCGTCCAGCCTGTCAATAACTAAATTGAACTGTTTTAATATATATATTTGAAACTTATTGTGATTCATCTTCAGTTATTCCTTTTTAAAGGTTATAAGAACATTTGTGGACTCATTCTTGTGCAAGAGACTTATGTCCCAGTCAATCATAATTACACCTGGAATGGTATTAAGTTATTAACTATTAAGAAGCATGAGTATGAATCTTTCGACATGCATTAACAAGTTTCTGTATTTAACAGACTGTTTGAACTTTGGAAGTGAGAAACTAAAGCAGCAATCTGCTCACTTGAGATATAACCTCTGGAGGAACTTTGTTACAGCTCGCTATAGTTACGCCATACTGCACGGAACTCCTCTCTGAATGTATTTAGACGGGCTTTCAAATTGGGTGTTCTGAAGCTGGCATGAAGCAGAGTTACTGCACAGAAGGAAGCATGTTAATAGAATATCAAATACAAATACATTAGACTTTATTAATTGGCCAAGTTTGTCTATACCAAGCAAACCAATGACAAGTGCCCAAAGAACTGTAAGGAGGCTAGAAGAGGTCAACCACAGACTGCAACTAGCTGTAGATCAGACAGCAACAAAATCAATTAATTGTTGGAAGAAATCATAACTCCAGGGAACTAAAATGTGTGAACTGTGAGGAAAAGAAAGTATTATAGTTACCCGCTGCAAATATAAAGACAAATATCCAGCGCGGGCGCCCGCATATGTGAATAGCTCTTTTGGTGGATGGTCGTCCACGAAGAACTGGCCTGGATAGAAAATTAGGTTTTCATCATCAGCGAGGAGCTAGCAATGCTTATAAGCATCAGTGAGACATAGATACACTCTCACGTTATAGGTGGCCTCATCTTTGCAGCTAAATGTGGAGAAAACTGTCTGACAGTGCGCGTAACTTTTTCATTAAAAGTAACTGCAAAACTGCATAACCGAAATCATTAGAAAATATACACAAATTCAAATTTCTAATCAGCTTCTGTCCCAAATAATAAGCACATTTATGTCTACACATGCATGGACTCAGGGAAGAGTTTAAATCACAAAAATAAAAAGCATACAATCATATTATCTAAAAAAGCAGCAGCTATCATGAGGCTAAATTTCGCAATAGGCAAACCTATATCATCAAAAAAATAACATAGAAGCCCAGCAATGGAGGACAGAGATACTCACCTATCGTTTAGGAAAGCAATGCTTATGCCTGCCAAGACGGCAGCAATAATTGCAAGTGGCTTTCGGATAAATCCCAAACCTGGAACAGAAGGAAACATTTAAAACTTCAGCATGCGAACTCAACATATACACTCGAACTAACCAATAAGTTTCCAATACTCGAAAGACAATCAATCATTTCCTTCATATCTGACTTACCGAGAATGAACATGATCAAGATGAAGTAATTCGTCCGATAACTGCAATTTGCGATGGAAAGGAAACAAATCAATGATTGCTCAGATCACGACATAGCTATCATGCAAAAATTGATAGCTTTAAAAGAAGAAAGAGGAAAAAAGTGCAAAAGAGACTTCCATATCAAGCAATTGTATGACATGATAACAAGTAAAGGAAAAAGATTCCCAAGATCAAGTTCATGAGAACAAATACAACACATCGTCATATAACCCGAACAAGTTTAAGAGGCAATTAGAGATCCAATGGAACATAGATAGGATCGTACTAGTAGAGATTGCATTTGAGGCGGCTGTTCCATTTGGAGTAGGATCTGGGAGCGGTGAATCGGGAGAAGAACTCTGGGACAGGACGCGGTGGAGTCGACCAATCCACCTCGCGAAGGGCGTCCATTAGATCCTCCGCCGTCACGTTGCCCCAATCCATCGCGATCCAAACCCTAGAAGGAATAACAAGAGTTTATTGCGATCCTTCGAGATTATTGCGATCGAGGTCGAGATAGATCGAAGCGTTCAAGTATTCGACTGCGATTGCGAGGAGGGTCGACAGATTCTTCGCGATGGAGGAGTCGGTTGTAATCTCGATCTCTTTGCTTCACCTTGCCGTCCACACGTTCCGTTTCATTCTGGGATGCAAAAAAGGATTTACAGATGTAATAAAGACTATCGTACATGGATCCGAATAACAGGCACAAGCCCAAATCTCTACGACCGGGCCCGATATGACCTTATTTTTGGCGAAAAGAAATGCTTGTGAGACTAGCGTGATAACTAACTACGCCACACACACAATTTTCTCGATAAATTTATATAATCTATAGGGTGGCGTTAACCTGCCAATTTTTTCTTATTGCTTAGCGAAACAGAGATTGGCAGGGGTGGCAATGGGGTCAGGTTAAGCAGGTTCTTGTCGAATTCGGATCGGGTCAATTTTATTTTGATAAAAATACGATCTGATTAATAAACGAATTGCATTTGGTAAACACGAACACAACCTGATTAATAAATAAGTAACGCGACCTGTCCCACCTAATCTGTTTAATAAAAGGGTCGGGTTAACACAACACGCTAACATGATCCGTCTAACCCGTATACTTAAACAAGTCGTGTTAACGTGTAACACGATCCGTCTAACCCCGTATACTTACACAAGTCGTGTTAACTCGACACGTTAACACGACCTATCTAACCCGTTTAATATAAATCTTATATAAATTTTAATATTTAATAATTTATCCTATATGAATGGTGTATTATACATACAAAATAACTTATTATCAACTCAAAACTCATGCATAACTAAAATTACAATCCTAATACATATATGTTCATCTCCTCGGGCCAAACATGTCGTGTTACATGTCCCACCAAAGTATTCAAATCCATTTACTCTACTTGCTCTTCTTCCTCCTCTGCCTTCCTATTTTTCAGGAGACGACGACCATGGCGCTCCTTCGTCGCCTCTCCTCTTCTTCCACCTCCTCCATCTGCTTCCTCTGTCACTCCTCGTGGCTTCTCCTTTACCTCCGGCGACGAAACCCTAACAATCAAGACGAGCGTCCCTTTCACCGGCAGCCGGATCGATCATCCCTCCCGCTTCGTTGACACGACCTCCTCTGAGCTCCTCTACTTCTTTCGAACCATGTCCACCATGCATCTCATAAAGATTGCCGCCGACTCCCTATACAAGGCGAAGCTCATCCACGACTTCTACCACATCTACGACGACCAGGGGGCTGTTGAAGTCGGCATGGAGGCCACTATCACTAAATTCAATACCATCATCACCACCTATCATGACCACTGCATCTACCTCGATCGTGGCGATGATCTTGTATTCGTCTTCGTCGAGCTCATAGGTCGCCACAATGGGTACTCCAGAGGAAAGAGCAAATCGATATAGTTTTTAGACTTTAGTTACTTTATGAGTTAGCAGGTTGACTCGACCCGACCCAACCCATATACTTAAACGGGTCAACGGGTCACATATATAAACCCAAACACGATCCAATTATTAAATGAGTTAGACGGATTGACCCGTTTATAATCCAAACCCGATTAAGAGTCGAGTTATAGTGTCTATCGTGTCGGGTTAAGATTTACCACCCCTAGAAATTGCGATTATATCAGTTTTACAACTAATATTTGTCACGGCCCCTTCTTCTAGGTGCCACATCAGGATAACTAACTAGTTTTTGGGTTATGCTTTGCGAGCAACAGCTCAACGAGAACAACGGCATCTATTCCTCTTTCATACCGCCTTCCACCCTGCAACTCGCTTCCGGGTCGATCTCGTTTTACCTTCAGATCCGAATCGTCGACCGCCGCTGCTGTGGCGATTTCCGAGGTAGAAATTCTTTTCTCCTACTCAAATTTCTTCGATCAAGTGGGCTTCTTTGCTCGAACCATGCTTAGTCCACAACCTAGGGTTTTTATTTGGGAGCAAATTATAATTTGATCGAACTTTATTTTTTTGGTCCACAAGTCGAGGATTTTGTACCAAATTTGGATTGGCATATACTAAGAATCGCAGATTGGGATGCGTATTTCAGAAACCATGAATTGGAAGTATCGGAAATCCTCCATCTGCACCGACGTGATCTTTGTTTCGACCTTTTGAGTTAAAATTTTGAGCTTGCATTACTTTTCTGTTTGCATTCGCAATCTTAAGTGACTTGCCCATGTGAATGCCAGTGTTGGTGATCTCGAATACGTACCACGAGAGACAATTTGGTGAACTAATGGCTCGGAAGCAGCATATCGCAATATTCACTACGGCGAGCCTTCCATGGATGACAGGGACTGCCATCAACCCATTGTTTCGTGCTGCTTATCTTGCAAAGGAGGGGGATAGAGAGGTTACTTTGGTGATTCCTTGGCTCTCTCTTAAGGACCAAGAGTTAGTTTATCCGAACAAAATTACATTTAATATTCCGGTGGAACAAGAGGAATATGTTCGACGGTGGCTTGAAGAGAGGGCTGGCATGCCGTCAAGATTCACTATAAGCTTCTATGCTGGAAAGGTAAGTCATGCTCAAGTATGTCACGTTGAATTTTCCATAAAAATGTACTACCTGATATGCTACAAATGAGTGTTTGCCGTTAGTGATGCTTCTTGTGTCAGTCAGGGTTCATCGTATGAGATTTGTTGGTTGTGCATATGCTTGTCATAAACTAGTCTTTCATGAATCATCAAAAGAGTTCCATAGGATTATTCGAGAAATAGGCTGCTTTTGTTTCATTTGACTTTCAAATATTCTTCTGTTTTACTTGCCGTTCTTAGTAGTTTCAGCAGTTAAGTTGCATTATCATTTAGTTCTGACTTGAAAAGAAATGACTGTTGCCTTATTGTCTTACCTTCCAGTTCTCCAAGGAGAAGAGGAGCATTCTACCTGTTGGAGATATTACTGAAGCCATTCCTGACGAGATTGCAGACATTGCTGTTCTTGAGGAGCCTGAGCATCTTACATGGTACCATCATGGACGGAGATGGAAAGCTAAGTTCCGCAGGGTGATAGGTGTTGTTCACACCAACTACTTGGAATATGTAAAACGAGAGAAGAATGGGCTCATACAAGCATTTCTCTTGAAATATGTGAACTCCTGGGTTAGCAGTATATACTGCCACAAGGTTAGCTTCACAGGAATTAGTTTGCTTCTTGTCCATATTATTTATTAATACTTTTACTCACCTAGCTGTATTCTTGTACTTTTGTTTTTCAATACTTATATACATCACCTAGGACAATGACTGGCAGACACATTCCCATAAAATTGAATTCAACTATGGAGCATGACATTTGTCCCCCAAAATACAAAGATGACCTTCTGACTGACTTTCGTCCTGATTTTATACCTTCCATTTAAGTGTAGATATTCCCTGCTTATGACAGTGAGAAGGCTGCAGATATGCAGGATTTGGCTCTAAAAATTGCTTTTATAGAGATCTTTATGGGGACTAATTTATCATGGAAATGCTGAAGGCTACTCAATTTGAATTACTTGAATCTTGTCAACTGCCATTCAAGGAGAAGATATTTCTTTACTTTCCATTTTGTTTAGAAAGGAATTTGTATTGCTATGTATTAAAAGAATGCAGGCAATAGTACGATGATACACTAACCTGAACATTTCTTATGATCTTTGCCCACTTCAAAATTTCATTGCCAGAATTTATGAAGCACATGGCAATGATTGCCCCTTTCATTCATCATAGATTAGCTATCACAATGAAAAAGACAAGCATCTTTTGGATCCTTGATGGACAGAATAAAAGAGATTACTTTAATGACCATCTCATAGAATGCATTAAGTTTGAATTTGATTGGATTTACAGGGGAGCAGATGATGGTAGAAATAATCTATATGGATAATAATATCTAATGTATTTACCAGCTCTACAGTCTTTAGAATCTTTATCTATTAAGGTCTACATATATGTGGAGACAGGAGGTTTTAATTTTTTTTAATACTTCTGTGCAAATTTATCCTAATTTGACTCTTAAAAACATTTTATGTTGGAGGTTGTAAGATTATCAGCTGCAACCCAGGATCTTCCAAGATCTATAATCTGCAATGTTCATGGTGTCAACCCAAAATTTATTGAGGTTGGCAAGCTCAAGCATGAACAGAAAAAAAGAGGAGAAGTAGCCTTCACCAAGGGTGCCTACTATATTGGGAAGATGATTTGGAGTAAAGGTTACAGTGAGCTACTTCAACTTTTGAATGAGCATCAAAATGAACTATCAGGTCTTCAAATGGAGCTATATGGAAGTGGAGAAGACTCTGATCAAGTTCAAGAATCTGCTAGAAAGTTGAAACAGGATATACAAGTGTACCCCGGCCGTGATCATGTGGATCCTATCTTTTACGAGTATGTAACCTTTATAATTGAAACATGTTTTATATGATAGGCTGCTGTTTAATCCGAGAACCTTTTCATTCAGTACAAAGTTTCTTTTATTATCTGCCACAAAAGATAACTCATTATACTGGTTTCTTATTTTCGATATGGTTGCTATTCTTTCAGCTATAAGGTTTTCATTAACCCCAGCACAACAGATGTAGTTTGTACAACAACTGCAGAAGCTTTGGCAATGGGAAAGATTGTCATCTGTGCAAACCATCCTTCAAATGACTTCTTCAGGCAATTCCCTAATTGCCACATGTATAATAGCAGTGATGAGTTTGTCAAATTGACTCTGAAAGCTCTATCAGAAGAGCCAGTGCCTCTCTCGGAGAAACTGAGACATGAGCTGTCATGGGAAGCAGCAACAGGCAGATTTGTGAGGATTGCTGAACTGAGCAATGATGTTATCTTCGAGAAATCCTTTTCTTCCTCTGCACATAATTTCATGCATATGTCTTCAGAGGAACTAAGGAAAAGCATGGAGGAAGCATCAGCAATCCTGCACAATAGTGTTTCTGGAATAGAGGCTGCACGTTGTGCCTTTGGTGCAATCCCAAATACTTTAAAACCTGATGAACAACAGTGTAAGGAGCTTGGGTTGACTTTCCCAGGAAGATAACCATTTATATGGCATGGGGGCTTAGCTTTCTTGATCTTCCCACAAACTCTTGTGTAAGAATACTTCTGTAAAACAAATTTTGGTTGTGTGCGTGTGGGCTGTGTTTGTAATAGCTTTTGATTAGACTTTCAGAAAACACGATGCTCATATGTTGGTTTTTTTTTACTGTGGGTCAGACTACTATTATCCTTCTTCTTATTCCATATATTGATAAAGTACCGAATTTAATGAGAGCTTGAGAATTGTGTGATAGTTAGAAACAAGTTACTGGTTGAAATTTACTTTCGGTGGTATAACACCAACTATTGCAGCATCGGATATTGTAGTCCATGCCATGAAGTGCAGTTGGAACATCCCAAGAGGCCAGAGGTGAGGATGACTCCCAGAAGAGCCGGACATAAAATACGTACGTGCGTTGTTATCTATTTGTTATCGGGCTTAAAAATGATCCACATCTTCTAATTGTTAGTTGGACATAGATACGTACGTAGGCTAGAGTTCAGAGTCCAGAGTCCAGAGTCCAGAGTCCAGAGTCCAGAGTCCAGAAGGGAGGGCTAAGGGCTTGCTTAGATAAGGAAGGAATTCAAACTTCTCTATAGACTATTGTTGGGCTAAAAGAAGGCGTGCTGCCACATCCTTGTGGTTGCCTCGTATTTGGGTTTTATCATTTTGTTACAAGTCACAACGCAATTATTTTAGAAGAATATCTCCGAATAAACCGGCTCCCATTTTTAATTCAACTGAAGCATTCTCACACCTCATCCTGATCCAACTATAAAATCGCTAGTCGTGATTATATATGAAACTAATACTAATTCTATCTGTTCTTATACGATATCATAACCTTTTTTTTTTAATACAAAAAAACACACAAAAAACAACGAAGTAGGAAGAGCAAACCAACGCGCACGGGCAAACAAAATAAGACTTCCCTTCTCTTTCAGATCCCTTCCCCCTCCCCAAAATCGCCCCTCTCATCCAATCTCTTATCAATTCAATCCTACTCTAAATTTCCATTGCTCTCTCTCTCTCTCTCTCTCTCTCTCTCTCTCTCTCTCTCTCCCCTACCTATATCTAAATTTTTAGGGTTTCAAAAGATGGCGACTTCGATGACGATGGGGAGAAGAGGAGGAGGAGTTGGAGGTCGAATAGTGGGGGATTATTTGATTGTCCGGCAGATAGGGTCGGGGTCGTACTCGGTGGTGTGGTTAGGCCGTCACCGAGTTCTGGGGACGGAGGTGGCGGTGAAGGAGATCCCCATGGATAAGCTCAGCAAGAAGCTCCAAGAAAGCCTCCTCTTCGAGGCCTCCGTCCTCAAACGAATCAGCCACCCTAATATCATAAACTTCTACGACTTCGTCCAGGTTTTCCCAAGAATCTTTCTGTTTTGCAAAAGTCGCGTCTTTGTGTTAATCTTATTTTGTGTGCTGTAAATTTGGGGATGTTAGATTGTGTTGGTATTTTAAAGCTTGTCTATGTCTCGACATTGAGGAGTGGAGTCGAGCATTAATTTGATTTCGACTTTTCTGATTTAAGACAAGGTAACTGGAGAAGGTATGCGTGTGTTTGAGATACCCACTAGCGAACAACCTAAAATGAGACATTTGACCGGGATGGACAAGATAATTTATATTTAGATCTGTGGAAGGTAAGGAGCTGATGATGTCTCAAACATGCTTATGGGTGGTCGAAGACCAAGTTGCCCTTTAATACAGAGGACAGTTTTGATGTTAGTTTTAGGAAAGAACAGATCAAATAAGTCTTAGTTTGAACTGTTGACCGTTTGCGAAATTCTCTTCCCCTTATACCATAAAGCAACAAACTATGTAAGGAAGATAGAGATGGCCATAGAATTTGTCCGTTGATGTAGCGTATTTCAGCGAATGTCTTAACTAAGTCCAACTTTAGAATGAACTTATAGTACATAGTCAAAGTAGCATCTCAGGTTGCTTATAAATTGCTAAATGGCATTGTTTATTCAGAAGATTAGTATTGTATGAATCCAGTCAAGGATGATGGAGATCATTTGAGTCAATTGGTAGAATATGAAAAAGTATGGAATGTTTGAATAGATTAAAATTGTATGGCTCCAAGAAAGCAGTGAATGTTAGTAATTAGGATCATTTATCTCATTTGAGTATATAAAAGTCTACAATTGAATATGTGCAATTGTACTTTTATATAACTAGACCTCAATGTAGAGAAGAGAAATGATGTGCTGTGTTAAGTTGATTTAGATATTTAGGGCCTTAGGCGCTGAAGAGGATATTGCACATGTAGCTTAAGATCGATAATCTTCCCATCGATTTTGTGATTTTACCTCTAAAGAAGTTTTGTAGGAGAACCACTAGACAAACAATGCTCTGTGGGTCTGGATTCTATGTAATTTCGAGACAAAGTGATAAAACAATTTTACATTGAGATAGAATTTTGTTAATAGACATAGATAGGGAAGAAGGAAAAAGAAAATATTCTGGCAGAATGCAAGTCTGGGCATCGTAAACAGAGATAAAATGGTTTTAGATGATTCGGAGCTGTTCAGCGGAAACTAGATAGCTCATGTGTAAGGTAAACTTCAATTCAGGTTAATGCATTACAAGGTATAGGAGCAAAAATGACTTAGATCAATGGGAAAGACAGATTATTTCTTTTGTTGATAAGGAATTTGATGCTCTTCTTTTATTCTATTTGTTGTTATCATCTATATGCATATGATCTATGATTTCTCAAAATACGGAAAGAAAGAGACATCTATCAACTGATACATTGCAGCAATCTTGTTTATTAATCATTTATTATTTTTTGTATGTCTCTTTTGTCATGTTATTATAGGGCCCTGGGAGAATATATCACATATTGGAGTATTGCCGAGGCGGTGATTTATCTAAGTACATACAACGCCATGGAAAAGTTCCAGAAGCAACTGCGAAGCATTTCATCCGACAATTAGGTATTATGATCTTCTAATTGTTAGTTAGTTAGAAGATATTCAAATTTAAGGTGTTATCAACTTATCATGTACACATTATGTTTTTGTGGAAAAAATCTAGTTTTCTTTCTTCCTTATGTTTTGTTCTATTACAGCATCTGGTTTGCAGGTACTTCGTGATAACAATGTGGTTCACAGAGACCTGAAGCCACAGGTTTGTTCCCTATATTGCTAATAGTTAACTTTCTATGTGTACTTAAATTCCAGCCCTTTAGTATGTGTTCTTGTTATTCCCCTTCAAATGCAAGCTATAGGACCATTTCCTGAGATTGTGCTTATTTCTGAACCCTTGGTTTTCTGTATTAGTATCTAGATGTTATTACAATGCTTTTCCTCAGGCCATGCATTTGTTGGAGCCTCGTGCATCATAACATCCCTTTATCATTTAGCATTCAATAGAAGTTAATTTTTTGGATTCTTGGATTTGGTTGTATCTTCTTGTTAGCCTTCCTATTTAGTAGTGTTTGTTAGTGACATTATGACAGATATTGTCACCTTGGATTAAGCCCCCTTCTCCCCAAAGTATCTTTCTCACCCTTCTCCATTGGGTTAAAAAGAGTCGACTAAGATTTAAGGCACCTATTTATTGACGTCTGATGTATTGGTGCTCCTTAATGTAAACTTATCAATTTTCGTATCACCTATTTGATAGAGCGATGAAAAACAAAGATCTTGGTAGTCCTGTTAAGAAAAATGTAGTGCGGATGCCTTTTGGACCATAATATGACTTTAGTTGTTAGTACTTAAATTTTGATGAAGCCTTGTAAATATTGCAGATCAAATCATGGACTCTTAACCGAATGCCCATTAGATTGAAGTACTAGATGCAGTTAGGTGATTCCCTGTACAAGTCCCTAGAAAGGATGACCAATTTGAATTTGACAGCTTTTCTTATTTTGGGCCGTAAATTAATTTTTTTTCCTTTCCTTATAAAGAGAAGTTGCTAATGATGTTACACGCCCTGGATTATATGGTTAAACAGGAAGGGTTTATCATTCACGGATTTGTATTTATAGTTCCGATTATGCTAAACTGTATCTGTTACAATTTTAGAATTTTTCACTTTCTTTAGGATCTCTGTGTTCTTGACTTATCTTCCTGTTATGATATCTATTTCTAATGGGAAATAAGCATCTTTTCCTCTTTCTATGCAGCTTCTGTTAATGTAGATATACTTGCTTGCATCAATTTTATAAGTCTTTTGCTTGATTGTAAGGTTCTTATTGACAGATTGATTTGATCTTATACCAGCTTGTTTGCTTTTATCAGTCTTGTTCAGTTATTTATATTCTAAAGTTGATTATTTCCACAGAATCTTCTTCTCACAGCGCATGAAGAATACTCTGTATTGAAGATAGCTGACTTTGGTTTAGCAAGGTTCGTTATTTTGTTCATTCTGGTATATGATATAATAGTACTAGTTTCTGCCACCTGAAGGACCAAAATTTGCCCATGCTATAGTTGATGGGAATACGATATACTTGCTGACATTCTTAGTATCTTACATCATAAAATATATGAGTTAATTAATACCAAAACTTCTCTTTGTTTCCAGACTTAGTTCTCTATCAATCATGTTTTTCTTTCACTTCTTATATTTACTTCTCATATCCTTATATAGTTATATTCATAGTGTCTTTACATGACCATAGTAATGTTGTGAGTTGCGTTGCTCAATTTTAAATTGTCACCAATAAGGTATATCTTTTTACACAAAATTAAGCCATCTAAATCCTTCTAAGATCGACCTTGGCTATGATAGATACCAATCCATGAGAGCCAATGTGGGTTGATAGTTGGTCCAGAAACCTGGTCAGTTTTTCCCTGAAGCTCTCAAGTCTCAAGTAAGAGTTTCCCAAAGCTGACCCAATATGTATTGAAAGAAACTAGGATACTTTTGCTGATTATCATCATCCATGTCGAAAATTTCTTCATCTCATATTATGTTTTAATATTTGAAGCCTTGAGCTCGGTTATATAATTTTCACTGACTTGGCATTTCAAAATCGCTTTGTTACTGCTTGAATGATGTGTCTTTGTTTTTATCAAATTTCTCAAGCAGATCTTTGCAACCTCGTGATCTGGCTGAAACAATGTGTGGTTCCCCCCTTTACATGGCTCCAGAAGTCATGCAAAATCAGAAGTATGATACAAAGGTGACACCCCTGCCTGTCAGCACATAAGATTTATGATGTTCATTCTCTTAACTTGGTCTTAAATCCACTTACCTGGCAGAACAGGCAGATCTCTGGAGCGCTGGTGTTATTTTGTTTCAATTAGTGACAGGGAAAACTCCATTTGATGGAAATAATCAGATGCAGGTTTGTCTCACTTCATCACTTGTGTGATATTAAAGAACAGAATATTGCCAATAATATAAAACTCTTCTTTTTGACAGTTGTTGCAGAACATAGTGAAGTCAAATGAGCTATCTTTTCCGGTCGATAACAATCTAAGCCATGATTGCATTGATTTGTGCAGAAAGTTACTAAGGCGCAAACCAGGCATGGATTTCTCTGTTTACAAGAAGAATATTTAACTTCTCAGTTAGTTTAAATTCATATTAGGTTCTTACTTGAACCGGCAATTCTCAATTTGTTGCTAAAGTGCTTCACCTCTATTGTGATTCTAACACATCAAATACTTCCAGTGGAACGCATTACAATTGAAGAGTTTCTAAACCACCAATTTTTGTCAGAACCCATTTTGGATGGAACATTTAGGTAAGAAACCACTTGACTGTTAATATGCTTCCACTATCACCTTTTTGAGTATCAAATATATAATCTTATGCCTTGTATGAGCAGCCGAACATTGTCTGACACAAGAGATGGCTTTCCATTGATTGAGAGCAGTCTAGCAAGGCCTTCAGGAGAAAGTTCTCAGGAAGATTGCATGCCTTTCCCATTAGATGATGAGTCCAGTGCGCAAGATCAACCTATGAACAGGAGATCAATGAGGATCTCTTATGGGTTTTCTCTTGGTACGAGATCAGATAAAACTCCTGATTTTAGTCCATCCAAAAATGTAGGTCTTACTTCCAGATACAGTTCAAATAATAAAAAGGAAGGTGCTGGGTATAAACATGATTCTTTCAGTGGAAAACCCAAAGAGGCCAGCATTTCATTGGAACAAGCTGCTGATAGTATCTCTCGGAAAGGTGCCAAGCACTATATTTATCATCTCTCTTTCCAAATTGTGTATGGCTGGTGCTAATTTTCTTCTTTTCACCCCAACTGTAGATTCTGTGGTCTCTGATTCATTAGAGTTTGTAGATCAGGATTATGTAATTGTGTCTGGGCCAGCCCCAGAGATATCAACTTCTCCAGTAAGTGCATTCAGGACACGCAATTCTCCATGCAAATCAGAAGGTTCACCAATTCGATCTCCAAGATTCAGTGCAGTAAGTACACCAATGGAAATTACTGGTGCACCAATCAGCAGACCCCGTTCCATTGGAAGCCTGGGAAGTCACAGTTCTCCAGCATCTGGTACTTCACAAGGATCCACAGATATGGGAGATCATTTGGATCAACCATCTGCACATTTCATGACAAGGATAAGATCACTGCAACAGTATGCATCTGTCATAACCGAGTTAGTGAAAGAAGAGGTAAGACTTGTGATGGATAGGTCACTTTTGCTTCTCATCTTTTATATTGTGTGATTTTATATTAGAACTTTTGAAATGACATAATTTTCAGTCTGATAATCAGCAGATGCCTGGAGTTAATGTTTTTATACTGAGGAGTATGAGGCAATTAAATCATGCCTTTCTAGTGACATGCTCATTCCACCATTTGTGCATTTACATTCTGTGGTTTTGCCATTTCATCCATGATAGTTGCATTCTGTTCTCTTTACTGATTTGCTTGTTTAGTCAGCTGATCATTAGTACACTGGTTTTATTCATAGATTATTTTTAAGTTTTCCTCTTTTTATAGCCTAAGTTGAGCGTTCAACTCAATCTGCAGTTCTCCCTTTCTTTTTCAATTCTTTGGCCTCGGATATCATTTCTTCAAATAAGGAAGATTATGAGTTGACATGGTTTCTTTTTGTGGCAAGATTGCAAATGGTACAAAATTGGAAGCATTCTCCGTGCAGCTAGTAATACTTGCAATCTGGAAGCAAGCAATGCACATTTGCCATGCTCAGGCAGCCTCGGCTATTGGAGGAAGCCCATCGCAGGAGGTGAAAAAAAGGGAAGCCAGTGGGGATGCTTCCCATTCCTCCACAAACTCTCAATTGCCTGATACTGTATGCACACAGATCGAAACAGATTTTCTTCTTGAAGTTGACCATGCTGAAGAACTTGCGACAGATATCGGTCAGATAGCTGGTATGTTCTTTTTTTTTTTTCTAATGGCAAGCTGTAGAGTATCTCTGGGTTACTAGTTTGAGTTTAATCATAGTTGGCAAAAATTGACTGAATTAAAAATTAACACGCAGATGCTACAGAAATGCCAGATGCAATTGAGATAATATTTCAGTGTGCTCTCACATCAGGAAGGCATGGCGCCGTGAGTAATTCTTGATGACTCTCCTTAATTTGAATCCATTGCTATTGATTAGTCTGATACCTTGGTCTACAAAATAGGAAAAACTGCAGATTGTTATTGGCGGTTGTGAGGGCTTGTTATCTTTCTAGAACTGTTAGAGATTTGTAACGTCTTGGGTCCAGAATCATTTGATCAATTAAAAGAATGGGCATGAATAGTTACTGCTTTCTTTAATTGATATGACCAGAACTGAGCATTCTAATCAAGCACGTTTATGTTTTGCTATCAATACAGGTTGATGAGATGATGGGAAATGCAGAGAGAGCTGCAATCCGGTATTCGAAAGCAGCATGCTTGCTGTATTTCCTCCTGGTGGAAGCCCCCACTCTTGACCTCAACCCACCTTTCTCCCTCACAAATTCGGATCGTTACCGCATTCGCCAATACATTGATGTCCTTAAGACTAGGCAACGACAGTTGCATCCGGAGAAGCAGAGAATGCCCCTCAAGTCCCACGATTAGTATAGCCTTCAAAACCAACACAGCTGCTTGGGAGCAATGTGTTGGTATTTGTGTAACATTCATTTATTTGTACAGTTATTTGTTGGCTTAACGGCTTGTCCTGTCCGATACTCATGGTAAGATGAGTAGAGCGGCAGCTCTTC
The DNA here is from genome assembly GCF_019914945.1 of Typha latifolia. Lineage (NCBI taxonomy): Eukaryota > Viridiplantae > Streptophyta > Magnoliopsida > Poales > Typhaceae > Typha > Typha latifolia. The sequence continues at coordinate 230,055 of NC_133087.1, read as the reverse complement.
TCGTAAGTCTGGTTAGCTCTTGCAGAATTTGATACGATAGGACCCTAGTTGTAGATAAACACTTTTATTCTCTGGTGAAGCATTTACCGAGAAATGTAGTAGTATCTGATGTTTGTGTGATCTATTATTATTTTCTTCCGGTTATTAGAAAAACAAAAGAAGAAAACCTACGCAACTCGTGAATTATATTGAACATGTGGAAATTGATTGTAAATCCTTCTTTCGGCTGTCAATTTGGTGTGACAGCGAAATCGATGATAACTATGTGTAGAGATAACGTACTCTTTCAGTACTGCATCAATATATCTCATCTCATGAACTGTCTTATTGTAATGGTTGCATGAATTAGAGCCCGCACGACTTTCGAGGCGCCGAACTCTTACCAACTTTCTACTGATTTGGTGGCGTTGCAGCCCGCATCTTCTTCTCCCTACCTCTCACTCACGGCTTAGATGATGGCACATCATCCAAGTGTCCGTACGTATATCCCTTTTCCCGCCGGAACGCAGGACGTAACGAACTCTCTCTGTTGAGGTCCCACGCACCGTTAGCCTTCTCCTCTTCTCGTTAATTCCCAAGTGACCGCAGTACGATCCCAAACCCATTTCTCTCTCTCTCTCTAGAAACCAATCATGAAGAAGACGATCGACCATCTCCGCCGCAGGCTCTTCTGCTGCTTCTCCACCTCCTCCTCCAGGCCCACCACAACAACAGCTACGGCAACCGCCAAGAGCCGCCTCATTTTCTCCTTCTCCGAGCTCTTCCACCACCACCACCACCACCACCATCAAGAACCCTCTCAAGGACAACAACAGCAAGAAGGAAAAAAAGGAGGAGAAGAACCCCAAGAAGAGGAGAGCCTCCTCGACCCCGCCGCCTCCGATGTCACCCACGACCATCACCACTCGCACCGCCACCATTCTCATCACCACAACTCCGTCATCGTCGGCACCCTCTTCGGCCACCGCCGCCGCGGCCACCGCGTCTCCCTCTGCGTCCAGCGCGACCCCTCCACTCCTCCCCCGTTCCTCTTCGACCTCCCCATCCCCACCCCTCTCCTCGCCCTCGAGATGCGCGCCGGCCTCCTCCGCATCGCCCTCCAGTGCCACCGCCACGTATGGAGGGCCTACCTCAACGGCAGGAAGCTCGGGTACGCCGTCAGGAGGAGGCTGACGGATAGGGACCGTCGGATCTTGGAGATGGTGAGGACGATGACGGCCGGGGCGGGGGTTTTGTCGTTTCCTGGAGGAGGGGATCAAGAGGAGGTGATATACATGAGAGCCTGCTACGAGAGGGTGGTGGGGTCCAGAGACTCGGTCTCGTATCATCTCATCGATCCTGGTAGCGAGAGCCCAGCTCAAGAACTCAGCGTCTTCTTGCTGCGGACTGGCTAATGATGATGATGGAGAGATCCAGAAAAAGGCCAAAGACAAAAACCCGTGATCCCTCCCTAGTTTGGGAGGAGGCTTCCTCCAATAAACAAGAGTCGTCTCATCGTGTTGGCTAGCTTTTTGCTTAGAGCCCCAACTCAGCAAGCGCTTATGTACATTGTAAATTGTAATGATTTCTAGCTCAATTCCAATTCCAATTCCAATTTGGTTTACTATGCTTTACAATTACTATTGCTTATGTAAGATTGAAGTTGACTCCCTGACTTGATGCATGTGCATCGAGAAGCAGTCGTACATATATTAATTAGCTTACTAAGCTTATGCCCTATTGTTTTCGCGATAAAGACTTGCACTTCTGATTCTGAGTGGTTTATTTACGTTTATTGAACCAAAGAGAGTTAGTTGATAAAAACTTGTGGCATCAAATCCCATTCGATTTACTGACATGGATATTTACAAATATGTGAAGATTCTTCACACAACATTGGCTGCTGAGGTTAAAGGCTAAAGGTTCTTCAAGATAAAAAGACAAGGTACTTGTTGATGATTTAAATGATTAAAAAAAAGCGAAAAAAAGAAGAAGAATATATCCAAAATTAGCTGCTTGCCTTGCCGCCCCAGTACCACCCACCTCGTCGCCTTTATTCAAAATTCCCACCAAGCGTGTTCTTCCCGCATCTCTCTTCGTCCAGCTCGCTCTCGCTCTCTCTCTCTCTCTCTCTCTCTCTCTCTTCCTTTGGAGAGAAGAATCTCTTGCTTTCCCTTCCTCCCATCACATATTCTCCATCTCCTCCAGCTTTCTCCCTTCTCCTTTCGATCTATATAAAATTCTCTCTTAGCTTTTCTAAGATGCCTTGTGGTTGGGCAACTCTTCTCCCCTCACCGCCTCCAATCCTTTCCTTTCTATCCCCACCTCTCTCTCCTCTTCCCCGCAGCAATCGAAAGTGCCTTTTCTTGGCGGCTTTGCATCGCGCCTCTCTGCTCCTCCGATGGATTCTTCCAACTCCGATGGCTTTGCATCGCGCCTCTCTCGCCCTTGCAATCACGGTAACCGAGACCCTCTATGCCACTTTGATTACCGAGTAAGACAATTTGATCTGGAATTGCTTATTATGGAAAGATCTCCGATGGTTTCTGGTTCCTAATTAATTGTCTTTTATTTATAGATGAAAATTGGGTGTATGATCTGATTATATTTGGAGCTGCACGGGAAAAAAAAAATTTAGATAAAGTTGTCTGGTTATATTTAAGTAAAGGAGAGTTAGCTTCGGAGGGAGCATTACGATTATTTTGGATTTATAATTAAGTGAACAAAGGGGCTCTGGTCGGCTTGAATACCTGTTCTCGTCTCTTTGATCATCTTTAACAGCACATTTCCTATTTTGATGTCTCCCTCTTGCTTATGATGTGGTTCTCAATTTTGCACCCAGGGAACATAACTCCATCATGTAATGATAGAAGATCTTGCTTCATGAAGTGGCTTTGCAAGTTTTTTAAGGGGAGGCGTCATGGAGAGTCAAATGGGCATCCACGAGTGATGGGGGAAGATAACATGTTTCGGCATAAACCAATCAGATCAGTGGTAATTTTCATTCAATTTCTACCTGGGGAATAGAAATTGCATGTCAGATTGTTCTGTGCTAGGAATCGCCAGTTGAGGTTTAAGAGAGACAGATTTTATAGCAACGAATTGTTATTATTTGAAGGAATGTTAAAGGAGAGTTTCTTATATGCCTTTTTGCCCGCTAATTATGTTTTCTTGTACTGATGCATGACATTATTTTGCGGCAAGCTGTCATCAGGATGACCAATCCAAAGCTGAAAATGAAGACTTAGATCGTGCAATTGCACTTTCTCTCGCAGAGGATAGTAAAAACTCAAAAAGTATGTTCAGAGCTCTTCATATGTCAAATTTTGGTTTTCTATTTGCTCCATACTAGTTAATCTACTTGCTACTCAAGAGTTGCATTGATTTCTAAACTTCCTTGCCCATGACAAAGCATTTGGTCATTTGCTTCCGATCCTTGCAGAACATAATGGGAAGGGAAGTAATGATGAAGATCTAGCAAGAGCTATTCAAGATAGTTTGGGTGTGCCTCCCTATAATCCTTATGCTCCTGTGCAGGTTTTACCAAGAGGATATAGGTTTGTTGCTTTCAATAATTACCAGTTGATGCAACGATCAATATCTTGCTACTGAGCATTTAGAACCTTACTGATAACTTGTCCCCAACAGAGTGTGTGGCGGTTGCAAACGTGAAATAGGCTATGGCCATTACTTAAGCTGCATGGGAACCTTTTGGCACCCTCAATGCTTTCGCTGTTTTGCTTGTGGTCTACCAATCCGTGAGACTGAGGTATACTGATGATATCTTAAAGGGACTCCGCTTACTTTATTATTTATATTCTTGAAAAATTATGCTTTGCAAAGTTTCCTTTTGTTTTCCCTTTTTATCCCTTATGGAGAATTTAAACTGTAGTATGTGGTATTTGTTTCAGTTTACTCTGTTAGAGGCTGCTCCATACCATAAATCATGTTATAAGGAGATCCATCATCCAAAATGTGACGTCTGCCATCAATATGTAAGAACATCATTTTTCTTATTTTGACATATTTTCTGTTGGCAATTGCTATATACAGTAACTCTGTTAATTCAACTTTTTCAAATTCAAAGCGATAGAGAAGTTGACATATGAACCACCATCTTTTTGTGGCTATGTGTTCAGCTATTATAAGAATGAGGGTTTCATTATTTTGTCAATCAAAAAACCTTTTGTCATTTATTGGTTATCTGGATTTTAATACATCAATTAGATATAAGTAAGAAAGAAGCTACTATATATGAATGAAAATCATCATGGACATGAAGAACCAAATTTCCACAGATTCCAATCAGGGGTGGCTTAATTGAGTATAGAGCCCATCCTTTTTGGGGCCAGAAGTACTGTCCTTCCCACGAGCATGATGATACACCTCGCTGTTGTAGCTGCGAGCGGATGGAGGTATGTACTGTTAACTGCTTCAGAATCACACTGCTTTTTCTTGATTTCTCTACCTTAAGTTCATAGTAAATTTAGTTCTTAATTGATAAAAGATACACGAGATCCTTCATCTGTAATAAATCTCATTGATTCTTCTTCTTTTATTATTTCAATTAAAGTCAAGGAGTTCAAAGTATATATCTTTGGGAGATGGTCGCAGTTTATGCCTAGAATGTCTAGATTCTGCAGTCATGGATACTGGTGACTGCCAACCACTATATCACTCAATCAGAGATTATTATGAAGGAATGAATATGGAATTAGATCAGCAGATACCTATGCTCTTGGTTGAAAGACAAGCACTTAATGAAGCTATGGAAGGGGAGAAGGATGTAAGTTTACCATTGGCTATTTCTGCATGTATGGGTTCTGAGAGTTTCTGTAAACTCAATTATAATTTTGTTAGGGTCATCACCACATGGCTGAAACAAGGGGACTATGTCTTTCAGAGGAGCAAACTGTCAGCAGTGTAAGTAATTAGTCGGCCTATGCCTGGTAAGCCACAATTGTTACTAGGATACTAACACTTCTTGTTTTGCCCTGTGTCATGTATATAGATACATAAGAAGCCGAAAATTGGGGCAAACAGAATTCTTGACATGAGAACTTACCCACAAAAACTGATCCGGAAATGTGAAGTTACAGCGATTCTTGTTCTGTATGGCCTTCCCAGGTAGTTTTCTTTCAAGACCATCTTAGATCCTGGATCTCTCATTCTGCAAGTGTAATGAGTTATCATTTCTCATGTTGTGATTGCTTTCTGACATAGTCACATTCTAAGATCATGACATGCAAGCTCTATTCTTGAGGAATGATTCTTTGGCACTAGTATTGGTTGACTATCTAATGACCTATTATATATCTGATTAAACTTTAACATGCCTTATATGGTTCTTGCATAAATGCCGTGTAAGCATGCTTTTGCTTTGAAAGAAAGATTAATACAAAGGTTTAAGAAACTCTTTGAGCTTCATTTGGCCTTTGTCTTTTCTGAGTATCAAGTGCGCAAAATAAATTTTTAATTTCTCATATATCTACATCATCTCGACAGTTCCTGAATAGCAACCTTAAAAAAAAAACGAATTTCTCTTATCCTGAACGCTGTTGCCTTCAGATCATCTATTTGCATTGATAGATAGAAAGAACAAATATACAAATATGTGGTGATCTATAGGCATCCTTTTGTGTGCAGGCTGTTAACAGGCTCAATTCTCGCTCATGAATTGATGCACGGATGGTTACGCCTTAAAGGTACTTTGTTTATTCATATTGATTTTATTATTAGGAGTTTATTTTATTATTAGGCTAAGCTGCAAGAGATCAGAGTTATCCCAAAAGTTCATTCACTTTCTATTATATTTCCATTAATTACCAGTGTATTGTTAATTATAATAAGCACATTAAATTTACTGAATGTGTGTCGCCTGGTCTACCACAACTCTTTTCTGAAGCTCTATTTGGTTGCAACTAGTAGGATTTTGCATATTAGTAATCAAGCTCCTTACTGATCCAAATGTGAGACCGCCATATGTAGCTATCAAAATAAATGAGCGGCTTAAACTCAGCTTAGGCTTGACTCAAATTGAACTGAGCCGAGCCTAAGACAAGCATCTCAGTTTTTATATATCTGCCGATCTGTATAAGTGTAATATTCATGTGCTATCCATGAAGCACTTAAATGTGCAAGACTTTAGGGTTCCTTACTATGAAAGTATGAATCACTGACTGTGCCATTCACCTTATCACATTCCTAGGGAGCGAACATTTTCTCGAGCTCATATTCTTCTACGTAGCTCAAATTTATGTAAATAATACCAGAATTGTGTGTTACTAAGGATGTTGCAATTTTACCAATTTAAGGGTATCGCCATCTAAGTCCCGAAGTGGAGGAAGGAATCTGTCAGGTTCTCTCTCACATGTGGCTTGAATCTGAGGTTATGCCGAGAAGCATGCCGTCCTCATCCACTTCTCTTCCGTCCTCATCCACTTCATTGCCACCGTCCAAGAAAGCTGGAAAATCTGATATTGAAAAGAAACTTGGCGAGTTTTTCATGCATCAAATTGTTCATGACACTTCCTCAACGTATGGCGAAGGTTTCAGAGCTGCTAATGCAGCTGTTAATAAGTACGGGCTACGCCGTACACTGGATCATATTCGCCTGACAGGAAAATTTCCAATGTGATGACATTGTACTGCAAGCTGAAGTTATAGCCAGTAACTCAAGTGCAAGATTGGATCAGCGGCCCTTCGATTTTTTATGCGGGCATTTCCTGTCTATTTAGTGCATGTTCAATGAATTGAAATAAGCTTTGTTGTTAAATCCTTTTCTTTATATACTGATGGCATGCTGCTTCTATCTGCCAGATGCTGATAAGATTAATACTTATTTTTATTTTTATTATCATCTCTTTGGGGAAAAGATATGACGACATAAGTCTGTGATGTTTCTCATACAAGAGTGACTATAAGTATTTCTCTCTGGTAACAAAATATATATACCTCCAGGTGCATTTTGTGTCTGCCCATGTGCGTCAGCGAGGAACAGAAAAACAAAACGAAGCCGCAGCAGTTGCATAACAAAAACATGTTCAGCTGGATAAATATGACCTATTGATCAACTGACCTGTTGCTCCTGAGGGCAAGCTACAAACTCATGCAATCAAATAATAAGCAGGCAAATAAACTAATACTTGAGTTCTTTCGCCTGTGCCACAAACAATTTGATTTCAATTTCGTAAGACAGTAATTCCTTGCTTCTTTGTAAGATAAATTTATTCCACATCACACAGCACACGTCAATTAGTCAAAAACATGTATTCATCCAGGAGTAGGAATAATACAGCTAAAAATAAAATTAGTCTGCAAACTGAAACAAAATATCACCATCCAACATCTTTCTCAAAAGAACATATCACCACCAAAAATTCCCTTATTAAGACAAACATATTACAGGAGGATAGCTTCTAGATAGTACGAACCTGGGATTCCTGCTATCCCGATAATTCAACATAACCAGCAGAAGAGGTAACAATATTTTTCTCAAGAAAAGACTTCAAAATCCAAAGCTTGCTGATAGTTTGAGTTATATAGTAAAGAACAAAGGTCAGTTTAAATTCCAAGAAAGTTCCAGCGCCTTCCCTGCCACACTAGGTCAAGAATTTCTGACACAGAGTTATGCTAAAGTTCACAATCCATCTACAAGGAATATAAAGCTATAATATGGTAATCAGTTCCCCGTCAGCAAATCAATGATGCCTGAAAATGAGAACTTGATCATTCTTTTCTTCTAGGCCAATCAAATAGCAAAATACATCATGGTAAACAGCAAAGTTGCAAGATGTACGCATGCTAGACCTCTTGTCATATAGTTGAGAACCGATAATATATCTATACAGATAATGAAACATTTTTCGTGGCAGCAACTGCAAAACTTACCACCATCTGAATCATCTACCATCCTAATCTCTAAAAGAACTAAGCTTCAGGTATGACTAGTAACCATGAAAGATCAATATTAAGCTGTAGAAAAGGAAGGCCTAAGTGCAAGCTAGCTATTGGCAGGCTCGCCTGACAGACAGGACTTCAATATCTCGTATGTCATGAAAATGATGCCGACGCTAGGTACAACTTTGTAGTACTCAGGCAAGATACCTCTGTACATGCCTCTAAAGCCTTCGGTGCGGACAATGTGCCCAAATGTTCCAACAAGTCCAGACTTGTAGACACGAGCCCTTCCGGCAGCCCCTTCCAACTGCATTCTCCGCCTCACAAGGTCTAATGGAAATGTAACTGCAAAGCATTGGATCAGTCAGCACAAAATATGCTCCAAATTTTAGCAAAAAAGCAATTACATGCAGAATAATTAGAAACATGAGTACTTGCAATGGAAAATGCTGCCTATTAATCTGGAATAACATTTAGACTTTTTGCCAGCTCTCATAAGAGAGATCACCAGATGTTCAGCTTATTAAGTAGGCTCATGAGAAATGGAGAACAGTATTGAAGTATTAGCATAAACTATCAAACAGATATATGGTAGTCTCAATATCCACATAATAAGTATATCAAAATCTCGAGCAATCCATTTTACTGATAAAGCGTCAGTCATAACTAGCTAAATAGGCAATTATTAAATGATAAATCACATACCAGTTGATGACGCAATGCCGGATAGACTTCCAGAAGCCAAGCTAACAAAGATAGGAGAATCATGTGGCCTGAGGTTCACAAAGTACGAATGGACATTTTAAAATTGACAACACAATCAGAAGAAATAAATATGTATAAAGTACTAAGTTCACAATTTGTTAAACTAAAAAATCACCTTCTTATTTGCCAGTAGGATCTCAAGGTTTCATAAACAGAAAAGCTAATTGCTATACTAGGTCCAACACCCTGCAAGTTACAACAGTCAACAAGGAACCAGCGATTTAAAACATAAATAACAACTGGAACTTGAAAAAGAAAATATATGATCATACCAACAATGTGGCTCCAAGACCTTTATAAAGACCTCTAACACCCTCATCTCTGCAGATGGCATAAAGAGCATGTGATATACCTCTGTAATAGACAGTACTTGTCTGCAAATATTTAGATTAAAGAAGTTAACAAATTATTTAAGAACCTGAAACTCTTAATATAATTACAAAGTGGGGAAGGTAAAATTGAGATGAAACATAAAGGCGCCATCGACACAATATATTTTTGAACAGCAGAACTAAAGATGGAATGCTGTAAAATCAATTTGCACGAAAAGCACAATGTATCATAGAATGATTGACAGAAGTAAGCTTTATTTTCAGGCATACAATTACCAAGAAAAAAAATCCATGAAAGACAGTCCTCTATCGAATGTTATGAAAATAAACATAGCCTGATATAAGTATCCATAACACAAGTATAATGTACAAAAGAAGTGGGCAGAACACAAGAATCTCTAATGTGATGCACATGCCCCAATTTGTATAACCTTGCTTGTAAGTCCTAAGGTTGAGCAATTTTCATTACTTGTGAACAAACCTTGAGCATCACATACGTGTGAGAATTTCTTGAAAAACATAAAGAAGTAAATAATACCAAAAAAACAAAAAATGCAACTACGCTTTCATCATCACCAGTATCACTAATCAAATCCACAACTACAAATGAATCATATGAAACACGATGCACAGCAAGATCACCTGAGCCGCCAGACGTGTCCTGACTAAATCCAATGGGTAAGTGATAGATGCAGCTGTTATTCCTGCCAAACCACCACCAAGCAATCGGACGCATACATCTGCACTGACATAATCTTTATGCCTATCTAGACCAGGAACCAACTGTAAAAACTGCAAGAACAAATATAAAACAAAATTTAATATGGGAGGAAATTTATAAATGGCAAAACATTATAAAATAGTAGCCCAACAAACTATAGCTCACATTCTTGTAGCGTTCATAAGCATAAAAGCTAATGGAAGAATAAGGAAGTCGATGGGCAATTGTCACTAGGTTTCCTTTCCAAAATGCTCTAAATCCTTCTTCATGGACAATTCGCGAAGCCTCACGCCACATGCTAGGTTTACTCAGAGTTGCAGCATCAGAGTGCATGCCTTGTACCTACACAAGCGAGATTCAATTGGGTAACAAAATTCTTTCACTAGATCATTAATCTTGTGGCCCCCCAGCTCTCCATTAATTCAGAAATAAATGTTAATAAACCCAGAGAAGAATAAAACAGTTATATAGAATCCACGAAAGATAAGAATATCGCTCTTGTTTCTAAAGGAGATCGACCTGGAAGAGGATGGTGAGGCGAGCAAGGGGAGCGGTGCAGGTCTTGCTCACCGCGCCGGCGATACCTCCGGCGAGGAGATGTGCCACCGTCCCGACCTGCGGCTGGTGATGCAACTGCTGTTTCTGCTCCTGTTGGTGGTGGTGAGAGGAGTACCTCCGAGCACCACCGTCGACGGCAGCAACGTGGCCAGAGGAGAGGGATCTCTGCGCTCCGCCGTCCACCACCATCCCCACCCTAGCCTCCGTCTGCATCTCCGGAGGCCGCAGAAACCCTAGGATCGAGTAGCTATTGCTCCTCGACGATGGAACAGAGAAGAATTCGCGATGGTTTGGCTTCGAGAGTTTGGAATCAGAGAGGGAGGGAAGTGGAAGGAAGACCTCCTCCTTCGCCTTTCTTGGAAACTTTCCTTTCTTTTTCTTTTTTTTCTTTTTTTTTTCTTTTACTAATAAATCGATTTTGCTTGCGTTCCGAAATGTATCAGGATCGGGATAACTATCATGAACCTCTATGTAAGGCTACCAGCTCATGAGAAAAGTGAGCATCTTTGAAGAAGACTGGACCGTCCGATGGGTTGACACATGATTATATTTGGACTTTGGAGGAGCACCGGAGACGAGGTCCCAACTGAGCAAACCCTAGCCCAACAGAAGAAGGAACGCAATCTACGCCATGAGGGCATAATGGCATATCCATTTAAGAGGCGATTCCTCCTTAATTCTACTCGGGATATTCCGTGATACGTGGCATCCAAACAAAGGTCCATTAAAGGTGATTTCCTGTTGTAAAAGTATCAGCTGATGCGGTCGCTTGGGGGAAAACAGGCCGAGCCCAAGTTAACAATTTGTGAGGTCAAGATCCAAAAACCAAATGCATAGTTGTTACTTCCTACTTGAAACATTGAGATTGAAATGGGCGATTTCAAATTTCAAATTGAAAAAGGTGGAGCGAGAGTAATCCCAGGTGGAGTGAGTAGTGGCGTCGATTGGCATTCCCAATAAAAGAAGAAGCAATTATTTTCACCAAACATTAGTACGCGTCCCAGTTCCAAGCAGAAAAACAATAGGTTTACCCTGCACCAAACCACTACTTTTCTTTCATAGATGTCAGTAGAGTCTAGCAATACCAGTTATATATCTTTTCTTCTCCGGACAAAAGCAAATATAATACAGCACGTAATTTTGATAGCTTCGAGCTGAACAAGTGCAACAGTGTGCATGGAGCCCCATGCACAAATTAAAATAAGAGCAACAAGTATAGATTATTATTATTCTATTAACAAGAACAGCGTCACAGGATCCGACATCCACAAACCATTTGACAATGAATTCATCAAGTGCAAGGAATTAATAAGGAATCAGGAAGAACCTTGTCGAAGTATATAGCTTTGATGCAAAGCTTGTTTAACATCATATCTACGTGTTTAACCAACATACATTGTACATCACAAGGAAGGCAAACTATGACTTGCATTTCTATCCACGAGGGTAAGAGGAACAGCACAGGTTATATTTCAAATATATTGGGAACTAAGCAGGTTCAGGTCTCAAACCATCATATGAACCATTTCCCTCAGAAAAATTAGGTTTGACATCGATAATTTATAACAAACAACTTCTACATATTCAGCTTTTCATGCAAATGATAATAAGTTATCAGCAGAAAGGGTAGACCTAAATATGGTGCTGAAAGACCCAAATCAAAATGTAAGAACGGCATGCAGAAAACAGGATTCTAGACTATAAACTGATGCCTAAATACACCTTCGTATTACCTTGCATCTCTATTTTCCTTTCCTCCATCAACCATCATGACTACTCACAAATACTTCATCCAAATTTAATTATGAAGGAAATATCTGCATATGTTCTTCCCTAACTGGGGTTCATGTTGCTGCGCTTCAAATGTACCCATTGCACAAGCTACCGTTGCACTCAGTAAGGCCACAACAGCGAACAACGTTCAAAGAAAATGGCTCTGCCAAACAAACCCTATTATTCTGGTGAAGGCCAAGTGTAAGAGAAACTCCAGAATTTCCTCCAGCAGCAACATCTACTCCAACATGCTGATGGCTGTGCAAATCACCATAAGAAAAATTATAGGGCTCCTGGATGTGGTTGGGCATCTGAGACAGAGATAGGTCACTCTGAAAGCAGTTTCTTGCAACGTCGATAATCTTCTGGTTACTAGGGACTTGGAATGGTTGTGAGTGAGGAGCAGAGGTAGAAGATGATGCTGGCTGAACTAGCTTCCCAGTCTTATGGTTTTTATCATTTGGTGAAACTTCATGCAACTGTTGCATCTCAAGAGAGTGTATTTCTTCAACCATTGGCTTCCAAAGTCTTACCCTCGCATTGATAAACCAATTTGAAACCTGCACAAGATCAATGATATGATCAAAGTATGGACACGGCCAAAAAACGTTGCATTATAACCAGCTACAAGATTAATCTGAGAAGAAAAGGCAAAAGAGAAGAACATCAATCTACAAATATGCATTTAACCTTGATTATTTTTCTCTACATTCTCAAAATGCTTAAATTCTCCACTCTACTTCTATGCAGTTGTGCTTAAGTTGCAATATGATTAAAACTAAAATATTAATAAATCCAGGAACACAGTATAATAAGATCAATAGTTTAACCTGTAATCTGTAATCTCAAACAAGATTAAAAAGACTGCAGCAAGACGAACCATCACTATCAAACAAATTAATATGTATTAGCCAATACAACAAAGTAGTTCAATTTACCTGGTTTCTTGTCAGACCTGTTTGTCTAGCCAGCATTTGCTTGTCAGTGTCAGTTGGATATCTGGAGGGAAAAAAAAGATAAAAAGGAGCCCATCAACATAATTATCCTGGAACAAAAAGCAATTATGCAACTTTCAAGCATTGAATCCTAATTATCAGCTTATGATATATCCTATTACTAGTGATTCAGATGATGGGGCAAGCTTCTCCATTTGGGTATAGAAAAGAGATGTATGACTTACAAGGTCAGCCTAACTACTGAAGAATTTACCTGTTTTTCTCTAATTAAGAAACATGATCTCTGTTGAAGAGGTCCCGGGAACCAAGGTCTGTTGAAGAACATAAATTTTACTCTTTTATTAGAAATCAAATAGTGTCTTGTCTACATAAACATATAGGGGAGTGACTATCAAGTAGATCAGATATGATGCCTTATCTATATGGGATGTCTGGGATTAAATAACAAATAGCTCAGATCTTAATGAATGAATTAATACCTCTAATGAAAATGTACAACTTTTGATTCATAAATTACAATATGTGTGTATTATGCATGTCTAGACACAAATCAAGCCCAAACTTCAGGAAAATAACTAAATAGGAATAAATAACCAGTGCTTTTCATAAGTCCAAGACTTACGGATGAAGAAAGTGTTCAAATAACCATGCACGTAGCACAGCCACTGCACGCTCAGGAAGTCCCCGTTGAGGCCGCCAAATATGTGGTTGCAGAAATGTTCCTGAGTTGTGTCCAGATCTTTGGAGACAAACATTACCATTTACCAGCCCAAAGGACTGAATCTCTTCTCTGCATAGGTCCTCCTTCCCAAGGGTTTTACTTGTCTGCCGAAGTTGATTAGATATCATGTTCCTTAGGCACCTGAAGTGCTTTGACATGGCCTTGAGGGCCACGGAGGCAAAGGGGGCTGCAGTACTTAAACCAGCTACTGATTCAAAAGACGTGAGAACAGCTTCCACCTGCTGATAGTACTGTTTGTATCTTTTATAAACCTTCAAGTAGACATTCGAAGGAAATTGGTAAGGACCAAGATATCTGTTACGGTATACTACAGATAAGAAAGTAACCTACAAAATCATTTTCCTCAATTTGAGTTTTAAAAGTTGATGACAAAGGCCCCTAAGGCGACTTCTTGAGTAAAGGTGTGAAACATTAGAAAAATTAAGGCAAAATCAGAGCATAAGAGAGTCCAATAAATAGCTCCTCTTATATAAAAGCTCATAATATATTATCCCTTAAGTACAACCACAGATATGAATTAAATATCAGATATATCCGTATTTATTCTTTCAATATATAAGAACTAGTGACATAATTATTGAAATCTATAGACAATTAGTAAATATACGTGAAAACTAGATTAGAAATCCCTATGAGTATAAAAAAGTATATTATATCACTATTTTTATAATAATTTTAACTAAATGATATGCGTATATTGATTCAGATATTATTCTTCAACTCGTATCTGTATTTTGCATAGACTATTCGAATACAGATACGAATCCCAGTGTCAAGACAGATAGAAAAATCTCGACCTATATCTAGAAAAATGCAGATACAGAATCGGATCGGAGTAACCTGAATCATTTTTCACCCTAGCCTCGAGTCACTGTGGGTTCAGCATCTTGAATACTTTGATAAATTTTGTAGACCAGCATTGACAACTTAAACACAAAGCTCCATGTTGCCTTTGTGAAATAAAGCAAGGAGAATAAGGAGCTAGATAGTAATTGAGTCCTTTGTTGTCCATCGAACAAAGTAACAGCTTAACAAACCTCAGATAACAATTAGCAATTTTTAAATGTTATGTGCCCAAAGGATCTTACCACAATATCTGGACGTTTTAAATCTAAAAAAAATAACAATAACATTTTTTTTTTCTTTTTAAAAACGTCTAGGGCTTTTCTTCCGGACTATATACTTCCAAATAACAGTTGAAAAAAGCAAAATAAAAACTCTACAATGACATTCACCAGTGAAGTGCACTACAATTGCAACGCCCTTAATATTAGCACCACGGCGTGGACTTTCTTATATGTTAACTAGACCAAGAGTAGAAGTAAGCATATCTGTTTAAATTCCTTTCCATACGATGATGTTTAGCTTTCATGTCTCACGCTGATCTAAGAAACCAATAAATATTAAACTAAAACACAACCTAACTACGAGATTAACCACTAAACTAACGTACCTATCAAAAGAACGTCGAATCCATGATATGACTAATATCACATACATAGACAGTAACAAGATTCTACAAGTTACATCCAAGCCAGTTGACATGAAAGAACACCGCAATTTCCCATTCAGTAGTCACCTCGTGAATCTTGTCAAACTACTACGGACGCGAGAGTAAAACCAAAATAGCAAGTATTTCTTATCACCCATAAAAAAAAGGTACTAAGACGAAAGAACAAAAAAAAAATTAAACAGGAGGAGGAAACCCACCTCGTCAAGCATGGAAACGAGCTTCGTCTTCCTCCAACTCCGGCCTTCCATTCCCGGCTCGACCAGAAACGGGTCCACCGAAGAGTCGGCATCGAAGAATCCCTCCTCGCCGATCCCTTCTCCACCTCGGGATGCCACGTGGCAGATCTCGCCGAGGAGATCCCGGGCTGGACCGAGGAACCTGGAGCGGTTCAGAACGGCGGCGTAGCCCGTGAACGGCCCGACGGGGCCGTGGTCGATGGAGTTTGGAAAGCAATTGGGGTAGGAATTAGGGTTTTGATGAGCGTAGTAGAGGGAAACGGGTGGAGATTCGTCGGCGGTGGGGAAGCGAAGCTTCTCGCGGCGGCTGTGTTGGGGCACGTGGTACATCTGTTCTTCCTCTTCTTCCTCCTCTCCACCGCCACCGGACCAGAAAACTTCTCCTTTTAGAGAGAGAAAAGAGAAAGAGAGAGAGGAGTGGTGGAAAGGGTTGAGATAAGTGGGAAGAGAGTAGAAAGTAACAACGTTAGTAATGATAAGTGCTTCCGTATTCGTAATAAATAATAAGGAGAGAGAGAGAGAGAGAGAGAGAGAGAGAGAGAGAGAGAGAGAGAGAGAGAAAACTTTGTACAGAGAAAAGCTATTCCTATTACCTGTTTTGAGAAAGGGAGAGAGAGAGTCAGGAGATCACATGGGATGTGGGGAAGGATGGGTGAGATGCTGACGTGGGAGGCAGCTGTGGAGCAACAGGGAAGGGGGTTTGCGGGAGGACTGAAGAGGGGCCACGGACTCGTGCGGCTTCGAACGCCGTTCATTTCTCTACAACCTTGGACGCCGTTCGTTTCTGCAACTCTCGACGATCACAGCCGTCGCTTTCCTGGGTGGATCCGGAGTTCACTGCGGGTAGTGCCAGTGTCCGGCGTCAGTGATGCGTTACGTCCACCATCTTATTTAGTAGTACGACGGGCGACGAGGTCACAAATGGTTAGATGACACGTGTGGGAGTTGAGTCGTAGGCACCCATGAGCACAGCTATATATATATATATATATATGTATTTATATGTGGGATCAGGTCCCCTACAAGCCCAGCAGTAGGAATGTCGTGTGGCAGCAATTTGCAGAGAAATCATCCAGATCTGAGATGCTGCCACGTATCAACAAATATATAGTACGAGGCGTCCGTGGGTGTAGTCTGTAAGTAGAAGATCTGCTCGGATGTTGGAAGTTGGAACTATTAAACCATGATGCGAAAACGGAGCAGTAGCGGCTTTACTAGTAGTACTAAGACGCCGTTTTGGGAGGGGGAAGGAAATGGTGACGTTGTGTACAATGGCAACCCCGTCAAGCAACAGAGCAATAATAGTAGCAGAGGTCGGCTTTTATTATAGCTCGAGTTTTCTTGTGCTCTTTGCTTTTTTCCTGCAGAGAGAGTTATAAAATGAGACGTGGTATCTTTTGCTTGCTTCGGTGCTTTCGGACCAGCAGGGGAAGGGAGTGAGAGAGAGAGAGAAAAAGAGAGAGAAAAAGAGAGAGAAAGAAACAAGGGAGAAGAGAGAGGCGCCCGAGTTTCACGTCGCCGGCGCCAATTTCGAGGAATATTGGTCCACACCCGGGTCGCTGTACGGCACTGTGCCAAAGCTTTCAAGGCAAGGCTGATGAATAGGATTGAAGATGGGTATATATATATATATATATATATTTATTTATTTATTAATGCATATATGGAAATGTTAACTGTGCGCTTCGATTCAATGTTGTATCCACTTCCCACCTCAAAGGAAGACATCTTAAATAACCATTCTAAGTAAGCTTAATGGTTGAATCTATTAGCTTATACTAAATTAATAATAGGACGTCACGGATTTAATTTTCCCATTATATATATATATATATATATATATATATATGTTGGAGGATGTTGGAGGATGTTGGAGGATTTTGGAGGATTTTGGAGGATTTGCGTGACAATGATTCGTTTCTCCTCTTTTCTACCGATTAAAAACATATCTTTAGGGCATTTGGCTTCGTGTACTTTTAACTGAATCTACGTGCAACATAAATTTAGCTTTTAGTTTATAAAATATTTTATTCAAGAGCTAAGTTAGAATCATATACAGCATCTTAACGTTCATTTTAATTAAATAAATATTAAAACACATTTTTCGACTTCAAGGAAAAACATATATATATATATATATATATATACATATTTAACACTATAAATACTATATTTTAAAATATATAAAATCAAACGGCCCATAGTTTCACAGATATAAAAAGTTCTTTTCTCAGAGACAAATTTCAAATAGGTTGGCGTACAACCGCCATTCTGCCTGCCTTATAATTTTTATATAATAGAAACTGAATCCGAAATTGGAGCTTGATGGATATTCTTCTTCACTTTACTACCAAGGTACAATTAGTGGTAATTCACATAACAAAGTTCGTAATCAAAACACTTATCCAAGTTACTAAAACCTAACATAGACGTGTTAAGAACTGAAATTTTGACAGGTTAATTACTCCAAGTCGATCAATGTTCTCAGACTTACTTAATGTTAGTGATTTTGACAGAGAGGATCCGATTCATATCAGATTAAGAACTGCAAAAAATTTACCTGATCCATATTGTCTGAAAGTCTTAGAAGCAAGTCTGGCATTTCATGATCTTCTGAATTGATTAACAACTGCTAAAGTCCTGCTCAAAACCAAACACAGACTACAGGCCAGTGTAAGTTTTCCCTATTGGCCTGCATTTGTATCTCATGTTTCAGAGGAACACGCGAACAAGTACTACAACTATCAAGCAGCTGGAGTATGTTTTCTCAAGCACAATTACAGAATGGCCAAATAATTCTTTTTGACCAAACAGGCCGCAGACCCTGTCTTATTGAAATTTTTAAAAAAGGTGGAATGGCCAAGTAATTCAAGAGACTAAATGTGTGACAACCTCGAATATAATGTGTACAAGAAGCTTCAACAACAATCAAGATCTACCAAGGTAGGAAAGAATTTCATCAGTTCTGCATGTGCTTTTGTTAGTCCAATGTGCTGGAGTAAATGAAAAGCAGATAATGAGATGTAATTTGTCGTAGTGCACAGGTTATCTGTTTTTGTGCAGTTAAACAGAAAGTAGATATGCCTCCACGACCAGCAGAACAATACCAAGAAAAGGTTACAAAATAGTCTATACTTAGCCCAAATGCTGATTTAATCATGTTGTGGTTCAAAATCCGAAAGGAATGAGCTTAAGTAGAACAGCAATTTCTCTTTGAGATTGCAGCTGAATTAGCTACGTTGACTGTTGTCCCTTGGATTCGTGGGCAGATGACCCTGCTGCTTCTGGGGCAACCAGTGCTTTTTTACTTACTATGTGGTAAATCTCTGTCAATATAGTATGAAATGCTTTCTCAACGTTGGTTGCTTCCAGTGCAGAGGTCTCAAGGAAGGATAGGCCCCCCTCCTCAGCAAGTACCTCGGCTTCGTTCTCTGAAACAGCTTTTAAATGCTTCAAGTCAGATTTGTTACCAGCCATCATAAGGACGATGTTGGAGTCTGCGTGTCCTCAAAGCTCATGAAGCCATCTCTGAACATTGTCGAAACTTTGTTTCTTTGTTACATCATAGACTAGGAGAGCACCAAGTGCACCCCTGTAGTAAGCACTTGTAATGGCACGATACCTTTCTTGACCAGCAGTATCCCATATTTGTGCCTTGATTGTCTTCCCTTCTATCTGTTTAATAACCAAAACAATGCAGAATCAATATTCAAGCCAGTGGAGCCCAAAACACATAAAAGTTCAAGTTATCAAAAGAAGCAAACATAATGTGCATTATAAACGACAAGAGCGCTTACAAACACCATACAGTATTCACGTCTCATGGATGGCAACCAGTAAAGAAATAGAAAGCATCATGTAAGAAGAGGAAGAGGAGGAGAATATGCAGAAGGATGGCTGACAATCAATGGCTCATAATAAAAATAAGTGATCCCAAATTGCAAAAATTGTATGGCCTCTTAAATGAATAATAGGTGAGAAATTGAAGTGTATCTCTTGTATGTGCACAAACCTTTTTCCATGATTTATCGGACATACTATAATCTATAACTTACTAAGAAGGCCATGGAGATATGGTCATGTTTAACTACCAGAACTGATCTTGTGTTTATAGCTTAAGAGATCTAGCCTTTAACATCAAAAGAGGGATATATTTACAATAAAACTTCCATCGCATAAAGAGACCACAGCAAGGGACAGGAAGAAATGCAAACATGAAACAAAAAATAAACAAATTACAAGTGGCAAGAATAAACCACATGCGGCAACCATTTTTATAAATAGAGGATGGATTCATTTCCTCATATCATTGGATAAACCGAAGCAGTTTCACTGGGTGATGGAAAGATGTCCCATTGTGTAACTAATTATTATAGGCGCAGTATGGAGATAGATTGCTATTCAGGATCAATGAGCGTAAAATCAGTAGAAATGTTTATGTAGGAAGTTAGAGATCTACGAATCCATACATAACTGTCCAGTTGAACATAAACACCTGAAGTTAGAGACCGACAGCAGTACAACTTTCTGCCAAAAATATAAGGTGATCTAACATCTAATTACTGTTACATCAATCTTCAGGTAACTCATTCAATTTCATTTACTATCCATTCATCAGCTTATCTGCGGCACTAGTGAAACAAATTGAGATCAGTATTTACATGCAAAAAGTTGCATTCAATACAGATTGGAATGAAATATAACAAGTATTCAGTGATAGGTTGCAATGATGGCATAGAATTTTGTTTGCGCATGCTATGAGAATAACATATACACATTAACACAACCATCAGTAATTCATACTTTTTTCCCATGCACAGAAATTGGTTGCAAGATGTAATGCTTAAGGGCCCGTTACAACTGGTATAGAGTGCTATAGACTCTCCTTCCACCCTCTCTTTGCAACTATTCTCAGTCAGCATCATGGATCTAAATGCATCTTTGGCAAGGTTTGAAAAAATGCAATGTTGTGTTCTTTTAGAAGGATTAAATTGAAGTGTATGATCAATACTACATTATATATCAAGAAAATGGAATGAAATATTTCACTATCTCCGCGCATGCATGGGTGCATGCACACACGTGTGTGAGAGAGAGATACAGAGAGAGACAGAGAGAGACAGAGAGAAAGAGACTTTAATGACACAATTAAAAGATCTAGGTTGGAAGGTAATTAACAATATCAAAAGGTGAGGTAAATGCTACTATCTAAAGATCAATAGTCCTTGCAACTTGCAATGATTAAAGAGATCTCCTACTCAAGTTGATAATACTGATCTGAAATCTTCTTCTTAAGTTTTCTCTACAACAGAAAACTCTGAAATTGCCGGGCCCTGGGAATACACCACTCACTGTAACATCAATGATTTGCTCTTTCTTCGTTATGACTGTTATTTCCTCTCTATATTAAAGAATTGAGTTTAGAATTCTCCGAATGTGCAACAATTTTTAAAGATTTGATAAGCACGCCCAGAATGGCATAAAGGTTTGAGTGTGGATCTACAATATGCTACTCCAGTAATTACATATTCTCATCCAATTTATAATTGTGCATGTAGAATACTCGAATTTCTCGCAAAGATCCACCATTCTCGAAAACAAAATCGGATTTCAAACTTAACCCAGTAAGGATCTTTACAGTGTCGATTAATGTATAATCGAGAGCAATAAGATACGATTAGTTCATTTGAATGACGACAGAAAGCATATCACACAAGTGTAAAACGCAAGAAGGAGATCGGATCAAGAGAAGAGAGCTCACCTGAAGCGTCTTCGTCGCGAATTCGACGCCGATAGTGGATTTGGACTCCAAGCAGAACTCGTTCCTCGTAAATCTCGAAAGGATGTTTGATTTGCCGACGCCCGAATCGCCGATCAGGACGATCTTGAAAAGGTAATCGTACTCGTGATCTACTCGGTGAGCCATTTCCGCTCCTCTCTACCCTCCTAAGTCCTGTCCGATCTATACCAGCTCCAACACTAAAGACATCAATATTGGTCAACATAGTAAAACAGAAACGAGATCGATATTCCAATTCACGCTACCTGATGTGATCAGATCGAAGAAAACCTAGGCGAGAAATCTTGGATGGATTCAGCGGGTGGAGACGAGAAGATGAAGAGCACTCACGAATCCCACTACTAACAGCGAGGAAGGAAGGAATTAATTTTCTCATTTTTAAAATTTCGTTTCCCAACCCAGATTATTCCCCCCCTTCTAAAACTCTACTTGTTCGGTTAGCACAAAGGGTGATATCGTACTTCACAATGGACGGTTGCTGACACTCCACGTTGCGCCTGTAGGATGCTTGGGCTGGATAGAGCGTCTCTCGATTAGATGGGCCTTTGGGCTGGATAGAGCGTCTCTCAAATGCAATCGACTGTGCCCTGTACCTCTCAGATCATTGCTAGTTATGTAGCAGGTGAGTTTCTATAGAAAATTTCTATAGTTTTTAAAATATATATATATATATATATATATATATATATCTAAAGGGCCGACCTTAGCTTAGGGCTAGGAGAGGAGAGAGTTACTTTCCTCTAATAATTTTCCACATTCTTCTCCAATTTCCTCATTCCTCCATTTTCCTCATTCTTC
The DNA here is from genome assembly GCF_019914945.1 of Typha latifolia. Classification (NCBI taxonomy): domain Eukaryota; kingdom Viridiplantae; phylum Streptophyta; class Magnoliopsida; order Poales; family Typhaceae; genus Typha; species Typha latifolia. The sequence continues at coordinate 207,983 of NC_133087.1, read as the reverse complement.
CGTTGTGTTGTTTCTCTTCTCTTTTCCACCTTCTTCTTTGTTGGCGATGTGGGTTTATCAGATCTCCGTCGATAAGACCGATGAGAGAGGTGACAATGCTTGATACGATAAGGTCTAGCTCGTCACCACTTTAGACCCAAACCATCACACCCCTCCTCCTTCTACCTCCGTCAACCTTTGCGAGATCTCCATCGCGAGGTTCGATGCAAGAGATGGCGAAGCTTGATCTGATTAGGTCAAGCCCTGTCACCATTTTTGTCTCAATCCATCATGCTCCTCTACAACCCCCTCATCTACTTCTCTACTTTTGTCCTCGTCTTACTCCCCACTCCCCGAATAGCATCAGCATCATCGTAATCATCTTATTCTCAGTTGCCACAATGGTTGTGCTTTGCCTTTTTGCTTCCCACCGTTGACATGTTCGTATGCTCCTTCACACCACCATCGTCACCATCCTAGTTGTTGTGACTATTGACCCATTCAATGACCTTGCTTTCTGCTAGCCACTCAATTGCCTCCTCGGGTCCCCGTGTCATTGCCCCCCTATCTGTGATTAGGTTGTTTAGTTAGTTAGGTTGATTGGTCTTTATGTTGAGTCTAATATAAAAAAAAAAAGAAGAGCCATAAGGCATTGATCTTTAATATTTTACTTTAATATTTTGTGCTTCGAGCATTTGAGTTCAAATTTTTTACAATTATGCTTCTTCATCGTTGTCTCTATGGACTAAGAGAGAGGATTATTCTAAAATTGGTGTTCTATCTCCTTCATTTTTTATTTTGCATAGTACTTATATATTTATTATATACTTTGATGTCTATATTTTATTTTTATTGAGTTTTTATTTCAGACTCGCTATTGTTTTAGTATTAAGATGTAACCGTTGCTTTGAAGCTTAATAAATTATCCCAACTTTAATTCAAATAAAACTACTGTGCCCTGTCCTTTAGCTCCAACTTCCAAATGATGAAGTAATTGAGTACTGTAGATGGTAACTTTAATATTGTAATGTTGGGAAAAGTGGAGCTTGTTGAGTGACACGTAGTAATAGAATGAATCATCTTATTCTTTATTACATTATTACATTTAGTATCTTATCCTTTCGACTAAACAAGATCATGACCAGAGGGAGGCGTCTATCCTTAACACAGACGACACGTAATCCCTTCAAAACATAGAGCTTTACAGACAAGTGCTTTGGTGGACCTACGGAGGAGAATGGCAAGGACCGCATCATCGTGGCCAAGTGGCAAGTGGCCATGCCATGTGGATAAGTCTACGCTCTCTTTTCCATCATTCATGGAATATACAATTAATTAGTATTAGAGATAACCATTATGTTTAGCTTTTATCACAGATACTTTCGGATCTGATATGCGTGTGGACGTTAATAAGTGAGTTATAAATTTAATCCAAGTTAATAATAATAATAATAATAATAATAAGAGAGCCCATGTATTAATTGTATAGCAGAAACAGACCTTTATTTAGCTACACACCAAACACCGCAGATATTTTGAAAGATTGAAGAAATAAAAGGCAGCGTTGCAGTTTTGGCGTCTTGTCTAAGGAGGAGCCGAGCCATAATAAGAGAGAGAGAGAGAGAGAGAGAGAGAGAGAGAGAGGATGTCTCCTTCATGTGGAAAGGACTAAGAATCCATTCCACGTGTCATCGGAACAAACAGAGTTGTTTGGTCTTGCAGTTAAAACTGGACTCAACTACCGCGGCGAGGATATTCCAAACGCAGGTGGTCAATCAACAATCGATATAGACATCATGTTATCCGTTGGCACACCGATACAGCAGCCAATTTTTGTCGCATTCGTAGTCCAGATATCCACGTTGCAGCATCAGATGGACAGAGCAGCACAAAGATCAGATGTACCGGTGAGGTTCTGCCACGTGGCATTATTGACAGAGAGAGGGGAGGGACTGATTTGGCTACTTGGGGCCGTATCGGGGGCGGGGGCGGGGGCGGGAGCGGGGACTGGGAGAGGGAGAGGGAGAGAGAGATGGCAAAAGAGGAAATATCTGTAAAGAAAGAACACGATCTTATATTTTGACGCGATTTAATTTTGTTTTTTTATTATAAGAATTATGGGGTAAGAGGTGGGTTTGTAGGGAGAGGAGGCTTTAAAAGTCGGCGCAGCGCAGCGAGGAGGACGACACCTCGCAAAGTGGTAGTTGCCGCATGTCTTCGTTATAAAGCCTTATTCCATCTTCACGTGTTATTCACTCGCTGCTCCCTCCCCTTATTCTCCTTCTTATCCGCTCTATCCTAGTCTTGGGTTTTGGGATCTCTACTAATAGCGAGGTAGTCTTATTCCTGCGGTGGGTTGCGATGGAAGGGAAGAAAGCTTCATCTTCTTCAATTGCCGATGAGCTCTTCGGGCATAAGTCGGAGGAGGAGGAGGAGAAGGAGGTGGTGGTTGTGGAGATGGTTTCGCCTTCCAGTTTCTCTTCGTCGCCTGGGTATTTTAGAAGCGTCTTTCCTCCGATCCTCTCCTCCAAGGTAGAATTTAACTTCTTCTTTAAGAAGATCTGTATTCTCTACGAATAGTGGTTATCTTTGATCAAAAACTGACATATTAGTGTTTGATTTCGTTCTTTTGACCAGTGCATGAATTGGGGTCTCTGTTTTATTGGCTATCTCTGGTTGATCCTAATTTTGTGCGCTGTTTTATAAAAACTCTTTTAGGTCACTAGAAACGATTCGCCGCAGAGATCTGAGGGTTTGATTGGGCATGCACTAACTTTGAATGCAGGTTAATATTCTTATTCTAATAAATTTATATATGTTGATTCTAACACAGCGTCTGTTTCCTGTCAATTAGAGTTGAAAACTTTAACTATGCTAATCATGCTGTTGTAGATGACAAGTCTGTAGAAAGCCATGCCAAATGTCCCGCAGGAAGTAAGGAAGGGAAGCCAATCTACCCAGACGGGGCATCAGAGTCACCCTATTTTGGTTCATATGTGCATTACGGTGGCCGTGACTTCTATAATGCCTCCCCAGCCAAGAATTCTTCTGAAACTACTAATAGTGTAAGTGGTAACAAGAGATTCTCACATGACAAATGTAGAATTATGTAATATTGGGTTGTTGTTGGCTTTTGGACAGGATATATTAAACTTTTGATCTGCATCATTTTGAATCACTCCATATTTATTTATTAGGATGGGAAAAAGGAGGAGGATGACCAAGACAGTTCAGACTTTGCTACAAGAGGTGACTGGTGGCAAGGTATTATGTTGGTAGAGCAAGTATCTTAACTAGTTAGCATTTATTTAATATAAGAATGGATATTTATACTCTGCTTTTTAACTGTCTCAGGTTCACTTTACTACTGAGGAAACTCTAACCATGTGTTCTCTATATAGGTAGGAAGAAGGTAATATGAAATTATTAGCTGTAACCACTTTACTAAGTGTAGTGCATAAGGCTCATTATCTTATTATTAGCTTGATCTTTTCAATTTAGGTGCTATTATTGCAACTTTGTCTAGCTAGTATGATATAAGCAGAATAGTATGTTAGATAGGATAACACATACGTCTGAAGAAAGTTTAAGTGCAGATATTGCAACTTTGTCTCTCTCTCTCTCTCTCGATTTCATTTTCGTCTACCTAGTCTCTAACCATGAACTTTTTTCTCTCCTCTTTCTTCCTAACTCCTCTAAGAAGCATAAACTATGCTCCATCTCCTAATCCGGCGTGCATTCTTTTGGATCCGTGACTATCACCTTCTCCTCCTGATAAGAATCTGAATCCACCTCCATGTTCATTCCCCTTCTTTGTGACATCAAGATCTCAAAGTGGGAGGCTGAGGCAACCAAGGGAGGAGATCGAAGAGGTATTCGCCGTCTTCAGTGTCAATGGGTGGATTGTTGAAGTTCACCAATGCCTAGTGTTTTATTAAATATGCAACCAATCATGATAATGAAGTTTTTTTATTAAATATGCAACCAAATCTTTTCACCAGATTTGGTTGGTCTGTAGGATCAGTTGATCAATCGGTTTCTCTGCTTGCTAGCACAATCAATGCTCCTGGCCTTCCTATTTAAGCAACTATTGTTTTACTGAGCTTTTCTCAAAATGTATCAGATATCTTCTTTTACAGTTTTACTTTGTTGTGTCAAATTTTTCCTTCACTGCATTCTAGCAGAATTGACATGCTAGGGATTGCTCTTGGCATGTATCCTTCTGAAGACAGTTAAAAGTTTATTGAGAACATTATATCAAGATTGATTGGCCACACTTTTCTCAGCATTAGACTTCAGTGTAGAACAATGGATAGATGGGTTTGGAGCCTAAGTTTCATATTGTAGTTTGTTGTCCTGGTTCAGTTTTTCTAGATATTAGGAAGTACCTTCTTGATAAAATGTCCTTTACTGAAAATATGTGGATGATCCTTCTTTTTGGCCTTCAACATGGTGAGGTAAAGAAGAGATGCATACTTAATCAACTAATTAAGCAGAATGATGAGCAGAATACTATGTTACAGAGGATAGCTTCTATATCTGGAGACGGCCAAAATGCTCATATTGAGCAATTAAAACATTTATAACACTGCCATGAAATATTTGCTTTCCTCTTAATTACTTTGTATTCTTAGTTCGTCATTGTCCTAACTTGCTTATATTTGTAAGTATGCAATTTGACAACAGGTACTTCTAGGGCCTGCCGCACATAGCTGCTTTCTACAGCTACAAGAAACAAGAATTGGGATATAGTTGCTAGCAGAGCTTGCAGCCTTTTTTCCTTGTTTCTGTTGTTGGTTTAGGAGAAACGAAGACTCTATATATACATATGTAAGCAGTAGAGAGTAAACATTTGGTCTTAAAACTATATCAGGCCTTAATCCCCAACTTATTTTCGTGAGGATGGAAGGCTATTTATAATAGTTATGTATGCTTTACAAATGCACAAACTGACTCTTATGTTTTGGTGAAGTTAAACAAACTGCTTTTAATATGGCTATGCGGTGTTTTGGTTTTGCTTGTAATTAACCTTCGGAGCTTAATTGTTTCCTTTACGTTTGGTCTTTTTATTAGCTTCTTTATATTTGAGCAATTCTTCAGCTAATTAAAGAGGAGGATCTCTGGGTGAGAGCAGAGCACTAATAAAATGCCAACAAAAAAAAAAAAGGTGGTAAAGATCGGGCTTACATTGCTCAAAACTAAATGCAAATAATGCCAAGATAATAGATTTGATTGCGGATTGAAAGGATCGGGTTCATTAGCAACGTACAAAGAGATGGGACTTTCGGGAGTTGGAAACTGAAGCAGAGAGCAACTGCTATTGGACTTGTGAATCTTTTATCCATTTGTGAGTGTTTTCGGCTCTTATGCAATTTAGGTAGCCATCCGCCGTAAAGCACCAACGTTTTACTTCATTTATTCCTCGAGACACAAAAAGTTGATGCGAGGGAAAGAAGAAACTTTGAACACTAAAAGTCCCAGGTTAGTAGTGATCGATGATGGCGTGGAAGACGATAGCGGAGTAGATCAGCATCGCGGCAGGGATTAGAGAAACGAGTGAGATGATAGCGATGGTGGAGGCGGCGCCGCACCCGAGCCTCCCGAGCTTGATCTGGACCACGTTGACGAGGGCCAGCATCAGGAACCCACACCCAGACATGGACCCCACCGCCGATGCCAGGATCCCGAACCGAAACATCGCCCTGTTGACGCGGGCCACGTGGCGGCCGTGGCGGCGGGCGAGGCGGATGGCCTGCTTGAGGGCGAGGGCGACGAGGCTGGAGAAGAGGAACGAGGCGAAGGCGAACACGTGGAACGAGACGAGGTCCTTGTCCACGTGGCCCCCGGCGGCGCAATAGGCGGGGGAGAGCCCGTCGCCGGAGGAGGGTGAAGAGGGGGGTGAGGAGATGCCGGCAAAGACGGCGAGGGTGAAGAGGGAGTTGTGAGAGATGATGCCGTCGAGCGCCGTTATGTCGATGCTGGTCTCCCCGCCGCCGCTGCCGTTAAGGCTGACAGCGTCGTTGGATTCAGCATTATATTCACGGATATCCTCCTGGTCCATGTCGAGAAATGGAGAGGAGTGGTGAGACAGAGCAAGATTAAGAGAAGGTATTTATATTTTGCCTTACAAAATAGCTTACTAAGTTAAATTTTGAACTTCAGCCATTGCCTATTGTATATTTATATGTAACCACTAAGTAAAAATAAACGTAAAATACAAGGTGTTGTTGATGCTTAAATATTCAACATGACCAAATATACTTTCTAACCACCAAATCATTGGTGAGAGCAACGATGTGGGATGGCGAGGTTTATTCGTATATTTATGTTGGTTGGTGGATTCGGTCTAACAGGACGAAGAAAAATCCGGAAGAAGATGGCGAAACAAGAGTTTATATTGTAGATTTGTAGTAGGTGGTTGAACCGATTTTGGCCATTTTTCAATTAATTATTACTAACGCCCACACACCAAAAATGGAAGACGTACTGCCACCAAATAGTATAACACGTGTACATCCAACTCCCCACCAAATTTACTGTGTGTAATAAACGCTCTTCACTTATTAACGACATCAAAGACATTGAGAGAAACTATTTTATTCTTGCTGCCAGGTCGCAGCTAGAGCTTTAGGCCGTGTTTGATTTGATGCTAAGCCCCAAAATTTATTCGTTAATTTTAATTTTTCGAAAGAGTAAATTTAGTTAGATATAAGAAAGATAAAAAAAAAATATTTGATTATTGAATCAATTAAGAGTCACTGAATTAGTTAAGAAATTTTTTTAAACTCAAAGCAAACCAGGTCTTAAGTGATCCGTTCTAATTGGACGGCGGGTGATTAAGCGATGTAGTAAGTTGCACCTGCAGCCTTTATTTAATTGGAACTGCACGTAAGACGGTCCACCTTCTCCAACACTATCCGATATATATATATATATATATATATATATATATATTCGTCGCCTTCTTCCTCAACTTTTCCGCCTCCCTCAGGTCTTCTCCACCACTCCCCTCTCGTACACGTTTCTCATGGTCCGAGAAGCACTGTGGCCAGCACGCCATCGGCAACCCTGACGTCATGCTTTCCACCGTCGAGTGCATGGGACAGTAACTTCCTCCTGCGTGGTCCATCCCAAGACGCAGCCCCTCTCCGCCATCTGTCTTCCCGTCGTTGGTGAGTGCTCGTCGCCGTCGATCAGATCCGATCTGACCACCCATAAGAACCTGCAGTATCCGCTGTTCACTAGCCCCTGCCAGAACTCGACGAACTCTTCCCTTTTGAGAACTATCAAGCTGATGTAGACGACAGACCTACATGGCAGGGAGTCAAGCCATGCAATGCACGTGCGGTCCTTTGTGCCATAACTAAGCTCGCGGAGATTTGTGAAGTGGTAGTGGACTTGAAGGTCTGATAGCGTAGCTGATGGGGGCAGTGGGTGGTTAAACTCGGAGGCTTCTCTAAGGACTCAAAGGTGTTAAGAATAAGGGCACGTGCGAGTCTGGAGTTGGAGGTTTCGGTGGAATGAAGTGGAGGTCGCGGTCGGAGGAGCTCTTTGCTAGCTCATCTTATAAAGCTTATGAGATCCCCTCGATCGGCAGAGGAAGGTCTATATGCCTGGCACGCTTATTATACACTCGTCCATGTATGTGCACTTCATCTGCTAATATGTTTGGCAATTAGAAAATTAGGTTTCGCCCATATATATATATGAATCTTTTGCTGGAATTTTGAACATACTAACAAGCTAATCTGAGAGTACGTAAGAACTCAAATGTACCTGGCAATGGAATTTCTCCACTCTTTAAGAGCTCTGGGGTGCAGATATAAAGTCCAGACGCAAGCAGCGCTAATATAATAATGCAGAAAGCATTAATTGCAGGAACGCCGAGCTCTTAGATCTGCATGCCCATAGTTACCGCAAAGCTCATCATCACGTCCACTATCAGGCATGTAAGTGGTGACCACCCATCCGGATCTTGTTGCCGCAAAATTAATTAGTAGCTCTCTCTCTCTCTCTCTCTCTCTCTCTCACTCTCAGAGAGCCTACAAACCATGCTCGCATGCAAGTCGCAACGGCTCCTCCAGGTCCATAAATGTTAGTATCGATCGACCGGGGATCATTGTCGTTAAAATTTAACGGTCTCGCAGTGATGGAGCGAAATCGGCCGGAGCCGGAGGTGTTTTGACAAGGTCATAGGTGAAGCGAGATAGGCGGCGGCGGTTGTAGTTAGTGCTTAATTAAGAAGGCGACAAGGATGCCGGCAATAGATATATAAGATCTCAGATATATCGCTTCAACGAGAAGTACTTTAAGTGGCCCTGAATTGGAAAATGGTATATATACAGCTACGTGCGTCGCCAACTCACCATGCACGCATTTCATGCTCCATCTCTCTCGCCTTCTCGTTGATATATGTTTGACTCCATCTTTATGTTACTTCGATGTGTCGTTTAGCAGCTGCTATAAATAAAACCAAGCAAGATTGATTGAGTTGGAATGGGATAGCCTGCCTTTTGGACGTCCTTAATTTTCTAGTCGCGTGATTTCCCATGCATACATTGAAAGTAAGTATATCAATATCGTACCCTATATATGGCCGGACATCTAAAAATTGCGTTAGCTAGGGATGCATGTTCTAGTCCAATGCATTAGGTAGCTAGGGACAATCTAGTGAGCCGATGGCTAGGCAAATCATGTTAAATATTTCAAGAATTGAGCAATGAAAAATTAAGGAATCAATTGTAAGAGTAAAGAGTTAAAAGTTAGAGTTAGTATACAATATCTTCGATCTCCACGCAATCTGAGCTTGGATAATGCCAAAACTCTGGACAGCCTATCAGGCCGTCTTAACTTTTAAGCATCTTTTTAAAAAAAATAATAATAATCTACAATTGACTAATAATTACGTGGATAAATAAAGTTAGGAATATCTTCCAGCTAATGTCGAATAGTACAAAGAGACAACGACTGATGAAAAATAAGGGGAAGCAGAAGGAATACAAAGACAGTGCCAAGTCGTCAGGTGGGTCCCAAAGCTGTCCACCTCGGCAACCGCAACCATGTGACCACTCCAACGACAACTACGCAAGAGGTGGGGGTCCACACGGTTCCGCGCGCGCGGGAGAGTGGGTGTGGGGTCCGGTGGATTCCTATACTTCTTCTCTCTCTCTCTCTCTCTCTCTCTCTCTCTCTCTCTCTCTCTCTCTCCTACGAGCGCCGCGCCCCGTGAAAGCCACACCGACCAAAGCATCCCAAACCCAAAAACCCTTTCTCTTTCCCTTTGGGCTCTCGTACCTCTTCTACTCCAAACTCCACTCCCACTCCCACTCCCACTCCCACTGCATCCCCATTCTTTCGGATCGAAGAGAAGTCGGGGACGGCGAAGCAGATCTCTATTCTTTGGTACGATACTCTTCCCTAATTTTGCTGCTTGAATTTGTTAGTTATGCTTCTTGACTGATTAGTTGCAATGCGCTCCGTTATACGTCTGTTCCTTTCTTCTATCGTTCGATTCGGTCGAAGAAGTGGAGTTTTGGAGGTAAATGAGTGAGGATGTCGGATTGCTTTAGATTTATTTTTATTTATTTTTGCTTTTACGCGAGTAATGGGTTTAAAGATTTTCGGCTTGTCTGTTGCGTTAGGAATTGATTTCGTTTGGGGTTTGGTACATGAACCTTGCAATGTGGCATCGGAATGTTAAGTATTTGCAAGGACATCTCATATTTCATCATTAAGCATCATGATCTCTAGCATAAATTATATTGATCTTTCTGTTATGGATGACAGACACTGTTGAACACTAATATTAATTAGTAATTAATGCCTTGAGATTTTTGACTTGTGGTTCTTTCAGTTTGCACTATCTAGAATTATATTGCGGCATATGCGCATCTTGATCCTTCAATATTTTGCAAGAACGAAAACAAACAGGGGTTTTGTCTTAATTTTGGCCTTTTATGTGCTGATTATTTTTCCTTATTGGCATCACTCTTTTCAGAGTAGTTGTATTCAGAAGATGTTCTGTCACAATGGTCGTATTCATTATCGATGCAAGTTTATTTATGTGGAGCTAACTTACCGCTGAAATCCCATCTATCATTCTTGGTATCAACAGGGATAAGCAGTGAATAATGTGTCATCATGGTAGCTGAAAGTGGGTAAATCAATTTGCTGCACTTGAATAGAAGTTAGATTCTTTCCAAATGAGACAGCTTAAACCATCACGTTAGAACACGGTAAAGATGCCCACAGAAAGCCGCGCTGAACATGACGAAACTGTTGCAATGCAGTATAATGCACAAGTCAGGTGGAATAACTCAAGACATCAATTTGCTAGAGTACCAAAGGAGATGGTTTTAAGCTCTAGAGTAAGTACGATTACAAAATATCAGGACAAAGAAGGGGCTCTGGAAAGGCGAATGCTTAGTGAACAAGCAGTTCCAGATAGGTATATGGCAGAGAGGTGCCCATTCCAGCCAGCATCCTCCAGGAGCCATAAAAAACCATGGCCCAGAAGGAAGGCAAATGGTGTTGATGATCTTGTAAAGCATATGTCCAAAGTTCCATCATACCTCCGGAGCATTGAAAGAGGAGACACTGCCCAGGAAAAGGCTTTAAAAGTTGGAGTTCTCGATTGGTGCCACCTTGAGAGCTGGAGTAACCATAAGAAACCTGTGACTAGTGGAAGCGATACAAATTCTCCATCTAGCAGTAATGACTCCTCATTATCTTCTACCTTTGGATCATCTGCCCAATCTTGTGAAAGCACAGATAAGCCTCTTCTTAAAAGGATGCAATCTCATTTTGTGGACAGTCATCAACATCCATCCATTATAGGGAAGCAAACTCAGTTGCTGGGGAAACAGTCTGACAATGTCACACAGTTTGGTAATTTGGAAACTTCATCTGCAAAGTTCCCTGCTGCAGATAATGGAATAGGGTATGACGAATTGGTTCACAATGATGAGAAAGGTAAAAGTCCAGAGCATGAAGCTATATCCTATGATGCATCTCGGCCTCCAAATTTCATCTTTTCAACTTCCAGAGATATTGATGCATCAACTTTTGCAGGTAAGTTGGTAGGGGCTCAGGATAGTAGACGGGAGAGGGAGGAAAAGGTCCAACAGTGTGCTAGAAACCTATACGTAGATAGAGACTGGACACCAAACAATTGCTTTATCTTATCCAAGAGTAGTGAGTACATTTGGGATCACCTTCAACAGAGTGTTCATGTGAGGCGCTGCAGCTTTGAGTCACCAGTATCTAATGATGGAGGGCAAACAGAAAGAAATAACAATTGCTTTTCAGCTGACTTTCCTGGGGATGTCCATCTAATCAAGAGATCATATATCCCCCACTCTTGTCCTCTCCCTCAGACTACATTAACAGATGCACCTGAACACAGTAGCAATTGTCTGACTGAAAACACATCAGGGGGAAATGAGGCGAAGCGTGAAATTAGAAAGAAGAACATACTCCTTGCAAGTACAGCTAACAGAAAAAGCAATGGAAGAACAAGTGGTACTGCTGCCAAAGAATTACGCAATGATCAATCAAGTTCTGGACTGAATAGAATGAGCTGGAACTCCAGCTTAAGAGAGAAGTCTTCTGTCAGGCAGTTGGAATCAATTGTTTGTGCAGATAAATTTGATGGAGACAGGGAATGCTCAAACAACAGAGGTAGGCGCAGCCCACTGAGGAGGATATTAGATCCATTGCTAAGGCCCAAGAACCACATATCCTTATCTGGTCCAATAGCAGAATCTTCCAATCACTGTTCTGAATTAAGCAATGCTAGTAACTTTATCAGGTTGAAAGAAATGACATCATCAAATGGACCACGTAGCTCAGTTGATGAAAGTATTGATCCAACTTGCCAGTCAAGAAGAAACTTGAGTACCTCCAGGCTGGTGTCAACCAAGCAAGCGCTTCTTCGGCTCAATTGGAAGAATGGATTACCTTTGTTCATGCTCTCATCCGGTAATAGTGATATTCTTGCAGCCACAGTGAGAAAGAAAAGCATCTCCAACAAGGATGATTTTGAATGCATTTATACAATATTCACCGTACAAGAATCCAAAAAAAAATCTGGGGCCTGGATAAAGCCAGGAAACAAGAGCAAGAAGCATCAGTTAATCTCCAGCATTATAGGCGAGATAAAGGTTTCACTTTCAAAAACATGGTGGTATGACTCAAAATATGATCATGATCATGTTGTTAGACAATTTGTTTTGTTTGGCAATGAACTGACACCAACATCCCATCGGCCTGTTAGTTCACAATTTAAGAGCGAATTTGCAGCCATTCTTGTGAAGGGTCCACAAGATATGATAGAATTGTCTAATGGAGGTGCATCATACAGCAGTAAACATGGCAATTTAAAACCAAAAGATTCAGTAGCAAATACATGCTCTTTGTTCCGAGAAAAAACCTTGCAAACTGAGCAGAGCAATGATTATTCAAATTTAGCTAACGTAGTGGTCATACTTCCTAGCGGGATTCATGGGTGTTCAGATTCTGGAGAGCCCTCATCTTTAATAGAAAGATGGAACTCAGGAATATGTGATTGTGGAGGTTGGGATGAGGGCTGCAAGCTTAGTACACTTACTGATGAATTTCTGAATTACAAGAGTCCTGATTCAGTCCAAATTTGTACTCAGCAACTTGAACTTTTTTTTCAGGTACGCTTATTCATGTCGCAGTTACTGATCATTGTTTAGTGGGAAAAATCAGCCAAATTGGCCAAACTAATAATCCTCACAATTCTATCTTCCTCAGGGTCAATCTCAAGAGAGTGGACATGCCTTCAGAATGGTTTCTTTCAAAGAAGGGGTTTACATAGTTGAATTTCAGGAATCCATTGCTGTAGTTCAGGCTTTTGCTACATGTATAGCAAAGCTTCATAACGTGAATCCTACCAGACAGCAATTAGGAGTACATGCTTTGCAGGAAGATATCTTTGCTGCTGATGAAAGGAAGGCTTCTGCAAGAATTAACCTCGAAGTTCCAGCAAGCTATGTACCAAACCATCCACCTCTTTCTCCTGTAGGGAGAGCATAAGTACCTGCATGTTAGATGAAGTAAGAGGTAAATTTTCCAGTCATTTCTAATGTATTTCATACATATGTCTACAGAGATGGATCACGAGGTCTTGACTCTATTTACAGCTCTCTCTTATTTACTAATGTTTGATAACAAATATATTCAACATACAATATTGTTGTAGTTCACGAGTGATGGGGTTTAGCTTAGCTATCTTGTTGTAACAGTAAGTAGAGTGAGTATTTATCCAGGAACAAAAGTTTGTGACTAATTGACTATATGTGATAATTTGTATGATATAACAGTTTGCATAGAAGAGAATCATAAGGCCAAAAGTTCTCTCTGAAGCACATGCCATAAATAATTGGCATACAGTTATTGTCAGTTTGCTTTAGTTAATATCATTTGTTGTTGTAATGGATTGGCCCACAGTCAGAAAGGCTGCAGCAAGAGTGAAATACAAACAATCCTTGAAGCATTTCATGGTCTGCTAACAAAGCAATTCCCGACACATTAATATGTTTTACGAATATTCCTTGCAGTTGGAAGCTGCATACGTGATGTTAGGAATTAATTCGCTCGCAGTTTGTGGTGGTGTTTTGTTTTCCTCAGCTAGGATGAGATAGCCATCTTATAGAAACAATTTATCAGCAATTTCAGTACTCACTATTAGCTTACCACGCTCTTTTCTTAGCAGAGGAAAGAAAGCTTCATCTCGCAAAATCGCGACTCAATGCAGAAATCGTATCTTATCGCTGCATACTATCTGATTTGTGGTGTCATCCTTATACATAAAAGTGTTCAACATTGTTTTATTGTAGAGTGCTTGTAAAGTGTATTAATTTAGCTTTACTTTGCATTTTATTTGACTTCACAGTGATTATTCTTCAACCTACTTTAGTTGGTTATGATGCTAAATAAAGCTAGTTGATCACGTGACAACTAGCACAGGAAGTATAGAACTATGATCAATACGTACATATAGGGGCTGTACACAAATAAACGAGCGTATGCGTCATGCAAGTAGAAAATGGGCCCGTGTTGGGCCTTCTTGCTTGATAGTTTAATACTATACTATTCGACCTCTTTTGGGCCCTTTTTTTTTTTTAACTGTTGGGCTATCTCCCAAAAGTGTTAATCTATTGTAGGGATCGAGGGCTGGTGTATGTAGCTTTAAAGACTTTACCCTTTAGTGGCTCCTGGTCCCCGGTGACCTCGCTGTACGCCAGGGGGGCCTCTTTTGTCTTCAGAGTTCAGGATCACCATCTTATCTACATTGTAACAGGTCTGTCTTTTATCTTTCTTCTTCTTCTTCTTCTTCTTCATATGAATTATGTCACATGCATGATAGCAAAAAGAAAAGAGAAAAATGACTAAGCAGTCCCATCATTTGGCCAGAAGAAAAGGGGCAGCATTTGCCTCCTACCTTTCTACATCGTTTGGGTGTCGTCTTGAACATTCACTTGGCTCTCTGGAATGGCGACCAAAACCAAAGTCTGACGTGCCGGTTGTTGACAATTCAAACACTCCTTCAGAAAATTGTAAGAGAATTTGAATTTGAATTGCAAGAGCGGGGAAGAAGAAAGATCTGGATACTGTTACTGGGCCAGGGATGTAGAATAATGACAACCGGTGGAGGAGATTGCAATGGAATCTAGTGGACCCGACAAGGGTGCGCAGAACGTGGAATTGTATTTCTGGCGACCGGCTGATTCGATGGGCTGACCAGAGAACTGAGAAGAGAAGTAACTTGGAAGCAGATAATTTTCTCTTTTAGGATAAGGAGACTTGCCTTGCAATATTTTTGCCGTTTCTTTAGCTTCAAACTTCGCCCTTTCCCGTGATCCTGAATGTAGCAATTGAGAGCAACAAACTCCATTCCATTCATTCCATGGATATGGCGCTGTTTCACCTAAACAGGACTTTTAAGGGAATGTCATCGGATTGGAACCATTAAAATAATCAAATTCGGACCCGAACACATAAATAAATATTCAATAGGAAAAAGAAAAAGAAAAAGGAGGATATAATGTGGTTAGGTTTTGAAACAACGGAATGCATCGTCGCCGCCCTTTCTATAAAAATAAAAATAAAAATAAAAATAAAAATAAAGAATCTTTCATTTCTCGATCACCATTTTACCATAATCCCAAGTGGAGTCAAAGAAAGACCGTCCCCCTCTCTTCGATGCATCTCACCTTCTTCGCTGGACTTTCGTCTAAGCTGGCGTAAGGGAAAGAGAGCGACGACCCCACGACCTTCTCAATTAACCAACCGTCGGCTTCAATCCGTGTCAACCCCGCGTTCTGAAAAAGAAGAAGGAAAGATCTTCAGTTAGACAACAAGGCGGGGGCGAGTAACCCCACTTCGGTATGCGCATATATAATCCTACGATCTTCGCAATTCTGATTCCTACTTACATATTTTAAAAATTAATAATAAGAGGAGAACTGACAAGGGGTTCTGATTTCTAGATAGGAAGAAGCGGGAGGAGGCCATCTCTGGGTAAACAAATTTTTAGTTCGTATTCTCCAGATTACAACCCTAATCTTTAGTTGATTTCGATCGGTCGCCTGACGAGAGTTTTGGAGGAGAATGATCATAGCAAAAGTTGGATGGTGAAAGAGTATGGACTTGATTGATCCTTGCAGCAACAGCAGCAGTAGCCATGACTCTTTACGTTGCTCGCGAGGCGTCCAAGGTACATATTTGCCTTGTAATTCTTCTTCTCTTTCCAAGTCTCTCTGGTCTTGCTTTCGAGTAACATCTTGGTTGGATTTTGAAGTTGGGGAGAAAGGTTTCGGCGGAGATTTCGATAGAGATACAGCTTCTTTTGGAGAAATGGAAGTTTCTTCTCGCAGGTCTCATTTGTCAGGTAATTTTGCTTCCAAAATTTGTTTGTGAAGCGAAATCCCTTGTGAAATGTCTCAATTCTGGTCTTGATTGACCAGGGTATGATTTAATTTGGGAATTTTCTTTTCCATTATCTAGTATCTTCATGGGTTGGCCGCTCGAGGAGTCCATTATCTGCATCGACCAGGACCAGTTCTCCAGGATCTTGGTTTCATGATCCTTCCGGTACGTACCATCTGGTTATCCCCTTGTCTATTTCCATTACCACCGTGACGAGAAGAAACAAACCTGTAGTTTTTCCTTAAAATTTCACCTGATTTACTTTCTATGTATTTGTATCTTCAGGAGCTTGGACAAGAAAGAGGTTACATCAGTGAGAGTCTATTCACCTTCATATTTCTCTCCTTTCTACTGGTATACTTCCTTCTTGTTCTTGTCTTTCCATGAAACTGTATTATGAAGTTGCTTTTTTTCAGATTTTCTATGCACGGTTACTTAAGCTGTTATCTGAAATTATTTCTTCAATTGCATTTTACTTTAGACTTTAAGTCTAATCATATTTTCCCAAATAAATTGTCTCTGATTCTTCTTTAATTTCTTCTCAATGGAAGAGCAGTTCATGCTAGATTATCTAATGCTTCGCCAAAAGGTGACTATTATATCCACTGCTTATTCAGCAAAACCATTCCTGTGGATTTAGTAACAGGCAAATGGGTGGAGAAAAAGAGCAAGTGTTTGAGAATTTAGGTTTTCATTGGTTCCATATTGACTAGTTCATTCATCACTCCCTGATTATCAACCAACACTCCTGCCTATTTCAGATACTAACATGCTTAGTTCACCTTTGCCGTAATGTCTACATGTTTCATCATTCTGACTTCATATATATATGTATATAAATCAAAAAAAATTTACACCACTACGATAACTGAATCAGGTAAATTTGTTTGGCAAAGTTCTCATGAATTATTCATTTAAGTTGACTTTTTCAGGGTTAATTGCTCTCATTAGTCTTTTTCAATTGAATACATCAGTAGGAATCTCATTGTGTTTCATCTGTGTGAAATTTGGGATACTGCTAGATGTTATTAGTGCTTTGTTTGAAGTCAAATGTGAAACCCTTCAGTGTATCTGAGATAAAGATCAAATTAGAGTTGTATGCTTTATCGCAGTTATTTCTTTAATTTGAAGCTGCAGGTTCATGTCTCTCTTGAGTGTGTGACTGCAAGTCTTAACAATGTTTTGTTCTCTTGCAGTGGACATTTCATCCCTTTGTCTATCATAGCAAACGCTTCTATACTGTTCTTCTCTGGTGCAGAGTGTTAGCCTTTTTAGTTGTAAGTACCTATTCTCATGCACTGTTTTCCTTTGCTTGTTGGTCATGCTGTGATTTATGGTGCAAGATGTCTCTTTCACAGGCTTCTCAAATTTTACGGATAGTTACATTCTATTCCACTCAACTTCCTGGACCTAATTATCACTGCCGTGAGGTAGCATGGTTGATTGTAGATAAGACTTTATTAGTGCAAAACTTAATAATTTCAGAAATCTTAATTTTTGAGCTCCAATAATCAGATACTTTTTTGTATCCAATGCAGGGTTCAAAGCTTGCCAGACTGCCGCGACCTGACAGTATATTTGAAGTGCTTCTCCTTAACTGTGAGTAGCCCTACGTTTGGTTTGATTTTAAATAAGTGTCAATGTAATGTCAGAATGCTCATTAGGCTTGTTCTTTCTTGCAGTTCCACGAGGAGTCATATATGGTTGTGGTGATCTAATATTTTCATCGCACATGATATTTACTCTTGTGTTTGTACTCACATATCAGAAGTATGGCAGTAAAAGGTATAATATTTGACCAGACCTACATTCAGCTCCTGGATATGTTTTTTTTCTCCTTGGAGAGTAGCAGATTTGTGAGCATACATGTGAGGAAATGAGGTACAAGGTTTTATCTTTTATTGCAGGATTATTAAGCTCCTTGCTTGGTTGACAGCTGTAGCCCAGAGTCTGCTTATAATAGCTTCCCGCAAGCACTACACGGTTGACGTTGTTGTGGCATGGTGGGAAAATACCTCTGTTTGAGTCGTGTTTATTTTTTTCAGCAATATATATTTGACTACTTATTCTTCTCCTCTGCAGGTATACTGTTAATTTGGTAGTATTCTTTGTCGACAGGAAACTGCCAGGTTGGTTTCCCTCTTGTGGACTGGTCATACGATAAACTTTTTAGCTCTCAAATAATTGTAGTTATATTGTCTTCTCACAGAGATGCCAGATCGTTCCGGTGGGTCTGCATCATTACTACCGATAAGTGTCAAAGAGAAAGATGGCAAATCAAAAGAAGAAAACCACAAGCTATTGAATGGGAATTCTGGGGATTCTGCTGACCGGGTATGGAATTTCACCAAATAACATTACTGTCTTTGGACTTAGATGGTTTTTAGTAAAAACAGTTACTGTGGAGAGATCTTTATGAGTTGGGAAATTTGATGCAACATGACATCACCCTAAGTCAGTGGCATCGCTTTACAAAAGAAGTAGGAATTTATGCATAACCTACTTTCTTTCTGGCTGACGTTCTCTTGTCCACTACTATTGTTAATTATATGCCTTTACTTTTATATCATATTTTTCTGACTTTAGATATAATTAAACGTTTTCCACAGAGGCCGAGAACACAAATGAATGGAAAGCACCAAGAGAATGGGAACCATGTTGATTCTGAGGCAACAATGAATGGTACATAGAAGATGGGAATACCATTGGATGGATGTGTTTCTCAAGAGAAATTCCAGAGGGTAAATGGATCACCAAATTACGAGTCTTGTATTAGCTGAATGGCATCAATGTTCATAATTCTATTTTTTTCCAGGGCTGTAATTCTGGTTTCAGTCTGTGACAGACTTTGCTTTCATGCACCATGCTGCCATGTATCATTTTCTTGTGACTATATATTTTTTTTCTCTATTCCTTTAGGCTTTTGCAGTAATTCATCATAGAATTCAAGGAGTTGGATAAATTTGTACAAATTCAGTCTTCATTGATCTATTCTTTGCACAATGTAAGTTGAGTTTGTCTCTCTTAATGCACACACTGCCTACAGTCGATACTTCATTACTGTTGGTGCAAAGTGAGCGAAACAATCTAATTCATCTCTTGGTGATTTTTGAAATTTGGAATGTATCCTCAGCCTTTGTGTTCGGTTACTAACTTTGTACTAAATTTTGTGCAGCCGATGCTTTGATCTTATATTTGTTAAAGGTATGATTGAGTCTGATAAATATTAATGGGCTTCCCCTTCACTTAAGCTTGAGTTGTTTTGTTCGACTCCTCTCCATTTCCTCAACTGTCAAGCTCTTTTTTAGGCGTAGTTTTAGCCACAATTCTCCAGAGTGGATCTTCACATCGGTTTGCGTGGCTGAGAACTTGAGATAGAGATAGAGATAGGTAGTGGTGTGCTGATGCTACGAAAAATTTAATAAATGCAAATGGCTTTCCGACTAAGCTCAACTTGTTCTAGTTTTGTACTGCCATTGATTTTAGAGCCCAAAGAAGCTGAGAGATTAATCCAGCGCTGTTTCCTTACTAACCACAATTTATACAACTTAGCATATAACGTTAGTGCTTCTTATTTTGTTAATGGTAGACAAAAGATTATATATGCACTTGCTATAAGAGTAATAAACAAAGAGACTTAAATTGTTTACCTGCAATTCCTTGGTCAGATCCACTGTAGGTTGTTCATGAGACATAATGATTGCCACTCGATTCGTCATATCATGAGTTTGCCAAGAGTTGTTTTGTTGCTTAAATTGCAACTAACCCCAATAAGAACACCTTATCATTAGATTTGACCTGCGCATTATCAGTCCTCCGTTCTTTTTGCCAATGCGTCCTGACTAAAGAGTCATCTCTAACAGTGTATCGATCATGCATTTGACATGCAAGACACAAGCATCAGTTGTAATTTTGAGTCACCAATCTCTCTGCTTTCTTGTATATGTCCAGGATTCACTCTTTTCTAAGTAGTGGTTCAACTTTATATCAATTTTCAAATGGAAAATAAGTGATTCCCCAGAAGTAAGGGAGGGCTCCTCCTTTCAACAATCTCATGTATCTGTAGTCATTACAACTACACAAAGTGTATAATATCTATGAGTTGTTTCTTCTTCTTGTTCAACTGAAAGAATTTAATAAGAGAATTGAGGAAATGGACATAACATGTGGGATGGCTAAGTGGGTGGGTATCCTTGGCACTAAATGAGGGCCGGGGAGGGTGGTGGTGGTGGTGGTGGTGGTGGTCCAGAGTAGACAAAAATCCTCCTCAATGTGGAGGGGCATAGCAGAAGAAAGATTGAGGGGAGGTTTGGGCACTGTTCCTTTGTTTACAGAAAAATCCAAAATAATTTCAATTGTGTGGGGTGAAGCATATGGGGTAGGTTCCATCTAGTGACCCATATGGTTGCCATTGTTGGGTGACAAAAGGAGGCTGATACCAACTTTGTCCAGTAAAGTAGCAAGCAAAAGCCTTAGTGATCTGCAACTATGATGGCCCAAACCAAGTGTACCATGAATCCTCTATTTCAATTCACCACCCGACAATATCAGCCACCACAACTCATTCCCTTCTCCAACCTTCTTTAATCCTCAACTGCATTAATTTACCAACGGAATGATAGGATGAAACAAACACACACAAAA
The DNA here is from genome assembly GCF_019914945.1 of Typha latifolia. Lineage (NCBI taxonomy): Eukaryota > Viridiplantae > Streptophyta > Magnoliopsida > Poales > Typhaceae > Typha > Typha latifolia. The sequence continues at coordinate 187,406 of NC_133087.1, read as the reverse complement.
AAACTCTTTATTCTTTTTTTTCTTCTTTTTTTTGGGTCTACTTCATTAATTTCGTTTCATCCAAAAATAAGCTAACTCTTTCGCAACGTTGGTGTTCGAAATATTGACGCATAGAACATATACAAGATTAATTCGATCGAAGCATCTCCCTGTTATGCATCTCAGCAAATTAAACAATTAAATTACAGGATCTTCAAGTCACATAGCATTGGCGGAATAATTATGTGATGGTCCTTTTTCTGGTGACGAGTCCTTGTTAAAGGTGCCTCTACACTTTCTTTCGCTGTGTCTCTTACACGTAAGAAACTTGTCATAGCTACAGGAGGACCACAGCGTACGTGCTTTAGGACTGCCTGTTATTTTACTAGAGGTACAAGAACCAAATCAACTCTCGCCTCTCGGGTAAATTTGTATATCCCACCACACGTGGACATGAGAGCGATCGTCATCAATCAACTTAGATATTTAATGCACACCATTAAGCCTTAACCTAACCCATGGACTAGAATATGAGGTTTGATACTGCTCAGGAGGAGGGTTTTTATTTATTAGATTAGATTATTACCGAGTTAAACATCATTTAGGTAACTCTGTCAACTTTATCTATGTGGGCATCCTTTAAAAGGGCCTATATTGCTCTTGATTTTGAGTCGACCCTTCTGTACCTAAAAGTATTGTAAAATCTCTCTCTCTCTCACACACACACAAACAGAGAGACAGAGAAGGGGGAGAGACAGAGAGAGAGAGAGAGTCTTGTTGAGTTTGTCATATCAGCAGTGGCTGGAGGAAGCATCCAAAGGGATCGCATTGATCCTTTTTGTTTTCTTCTTTTTCTTCGCAATCGATATATGGATCATGCAATCCTTTTGGATATCTCCTCTGCCCATTTCACAAGCGATTTAATTGTTCTCCATTACTCTTCACCACCACCTTAATTTCTTCCTTCAGACTGAAATAATATCTTTGGTGAGGATCACAGAAACAGACGTGTGTGGGTCAGAGCACTGCTCAGTTAGCTTACTACCATTAGCTAGCCTTGGCGTTCTCAATCATCTTTAATCAACTGCCATTCTCTTGTGATTCCTTCTCTTAAATTTTTCTTGGTATTTTAATTTGTTCTCTCGCCATTTGTTTCTTCTTTATTTGTTCCATACATTCTCTACATCTACTGTGATGAACAATGAAGGAATAGAACACTTTCATTTTTTTTACTTTAATATATTTAATTATAGCTCATCTATATAGTACATTCCATAATTATTTCTTGCAGGGATAAGTGACCTCTGATGGAGAGCATGGCGGAAAACTGAAAGAGAACTGAACTGTTGGAGAACCAATCAGGTGGTATTTCGACAAATTTTAGTAGCAAAACAAAGTGAGCATTGACTAATTTTTCTTTCTCTAGAATTTGTTAACTCTGTTTACGGTGATTCATTGATCTCTTGAAACAAATTCAAGCACCTCAGCAAAGGTAGAAAGAGGTACACATCGAAAGCCATCCCTTTTCAACCACAATCATATAAATAAACATCCTCACATCTAATACAATGCATATTAAGTATATAATCTCATTCAGGAATACATGACAGAGTTCTCCTTTCTTTTTTCTTTTCTCTTTTTTGCCTCGCCAAAACCAGACACAAATTTCATAACGGATTCCACCATAAGATGGAATGGTAATTATTCCTTACTAGACGTCTACATACTAAGCTCTTTTCTTTTTTATATGAGTTAAGAAAGAATCCATTCTGCTGTAAAAAAAAATAGTAATAGTTAAGCTGAAACAGGAGATGCCATCGGCGCCGGCGCAGCCGCTGAGTTGAACTTACTGAAGACCCCACCAGCGACCGGAGCAGACGCCACTCCGGAGCTCAGAAGTTCCACCATTGCACGGTGAGGGTTTGCACGCTGAGCGTCGCACAGGTCCGGCAGGAAAACACCTGTTCATGTTTAATATGCAATTGAAAAGAGATTGCTTCGCCTCTGTTTTTTTTTTTTTTAACAATATGGCCGCCAAAATTAGGATTAGCCAGATGGGCTAAGATGGCACGATGTTGATTAGATGATACCCATTGGGCTTTACTTACTAATTCCCTACAAATTCTGGGACCATTAACTTCAAGGAGCCCATTATAGAGTACATTAATTTCGTTTATCTAAATTTTTGTAGTTAAAGTTTAACTTGGAATTAGAGAGAGAGATTGCCAGGTTGGATCATTCTACTGTACATGAATTAACTACGGAAAAAGAAAAGAAAGAAGAAGAGATGAGAGTACCTTCCCCAGCGGCGAGGTTGAAGTAGAGGTCAACAATGTTGGGGCAGTTGTGGTAGCATGGGGGCGAGCAGAGGTTGTGGGTGAAGTCTGGCTCAAGAAGGGAGTCCGACGAGATCCCGACGGTGTCACGCTGGACGCCGCACGCTCTCACGCAATCATCCGACTCGACCCAATCCGACATCCTCCCCACCGCCACGTCAGACGTCCGACATTGGTACTCCGTGGGCCCTTCTCCACCAAGTGAGAGGCTGCTTTCCAGGATGCAGCGCTTCGATGACGACGAGATGGCGAATGCGCAGAGGTCTTGCGGCAATTCGTCACACACCACGCCACCTGAGATTATACATACATACGTACGTACGTACGTACATATGTATATATATATGATCAGGGGTAATTAATTACAAGGATTATGCAAGGTTCCTGCATCTTTGTACATACCGTGGGCAGCATGGAGGAGGAGGGAGAGGGAGAGGGAGAGGAGGAGACCCAAAGCCATGATAGGAGATGAAGGAGCCATTTGTAACTATGTGATCTCTTTCTTTCCTTTTAATTTCCTCGTTACGATAGGTATAGATAGATATATGGATGTTGTCAAGGATATAGATCGAAGGTTGGTGAGAGAGAGAGAGAGGTGTGAAGCTTTATGTATAGTTCGGGGAAACTTGTCCATCAACATATATAATTCTGGTTCAGGCGTCCTATTTCCCAACGTTTACGATACATTACGTGCATGACAAGCGTTTGATCAACTGAGGCTCTAATGGCCGACGCTCGTTTAGTTAACAACGATGGAAGTCACAAATTATGGCTTTGGATTTCACGTGGTGAAAGGTTCAAGGCATCTCTTGTATTAATTTGGGCCCACCCATCTGATATTCTGATGGATGCGGCTATTGGGTAAACTCACAATTAAGTTCTAAGTTGTTTGATATTAATCGACGTTAAAACCAAAGTGTCCAAGTCTTGGGAAAGAAATTTTACCTAAACTGAGATCCACTATCATGCAACCCACTAGCCTTGGGCATGTCAGCCAAATGAAATGATACCTTTCTTCTGCATTGGAAATTGGAATAAGCTAAGGGAAAACCTTTTATTACTTTTTTATGAGATCTTTAATAAAGTGCCTCCATCCAAAGTGGTGTTTATGTGTGTGTGAGTATCAGAGTATGTACTTATTTATTAAACTTATCCAGCAAACTTGTCCATGCGTTTAAACTTATTAATTAATTTTTCTCAAATCTATTTGAGAAAAATTCCATATTGCCTCAGTTTCATTCCAGAACTAACTAGAGATTTCCATTTTCTTCTTGTATCTCCCGCTGCTTCCCCTTCTTTTATGGCCCACTAACATTCCTCCTAACGTATCCAGAATGTACTGGAGACTGTCCTGTTCCTTCTCGTCAAAGCCCACAACTATTGGACCGGGCCTTTCCCATCCTCCACCAATCCAGAACATAGAAGAAACTACTAGAGTCCTCTCGCTTCTCCCAAATTGCCTTATAAATAACGCTCAACATTCCCATCGCCCTTAACACAATCCACAATCCACAAACCAATCACAACTACAACTAAAACAAAGTCTTTTGCAATCTCCTTTCCTTCGCCTAATTGGTAAGCAGATATGTCTCTAATCCGGCGCAGCAACATCTTCGACCCCTTCTCCCTCGACCTCTGGGATCCTTTTGATGGCTTCCCCTTCAACGGCAGTAGCAGCGGCGCCGCGCCCTCTCCTTCCCTCGCCCTTCGTCCTTCCCCTCCGAGACATCCGCCTTCGCCGCCACCCGGATAGATTGGAAGGAGACACCCGAGGCGCATGTGTTCAAGGCCGACCTCCCGGGCCTCAAGAAGGAGGAGGTCAAGGTGGAGGTTGAGGAGGGCAATGTCCTCCAGATCAGAGGCGAGCGCTCCAAGGAGCAGGAGGAGAAGACCGATACTTGGCACCGCGTCGAGCGGAGCAGCGGCAAGTTCATGCGGCGATTCCGGCTGCCGGAGAGCGCCAAGATGGATCGGGTCAAGGCCGCCATGGAGAACGGAGTACTCACCGTTACTGTGCCCAAGGAGCAGGTCAAGAAGCCTGAGGTTAAATCCATCGCGATCTCTGGCTAATCGAAATCCGCCGTTGCCCGCGAATATGGATCGGTCTTTAGTATATAGTCGTGTCCTTTGTGTTAGTATATGCTTCTGTGTAGTCGAGTGAGTATGGTGTTTTTGAGTGAGTCTGGAATCTTGTAAGGTATTTTGATGTACAAATAAAGCGCGGTATTGTGCTCCTTCCTCCCTTACAGCACTTTCATTTTTTACTTTCCTTCGGCTGATCCTTATTCTAGTTTCACATCAAATTTTAAAACTCACTTCCTATTTCAATAAGATCCAAGTCTGATGTTGAGCAATACCTTTGCCAGCAATATGAAATCAAAATGTGGGGTGGGGAAAAACTATCGACATCCGACTTGGCAAACTGAAATGTCTACACCTTATCAACAGGCAAACAGAAGGAGCAAGAATAGAATAAATTACTAATCTTATATAGTAAATATGATTATTCTAAAATGGTCAAATCCGATTTTAGAATAAGGTTGGACATTCTGTGTGCCTGCGATTAAACCAAGCTGTTCCCTGTCCATGCATATGGTTTTGTCTGATAACTTCAATTGTTCACGCAAGTATAATCACTTTGTGATGAGTCTAACGTCATCACTAGTAACACTGAGTGCCCGCATCTGCTTGCTGCGCCATACAACAATGACCACCCACCCATCTCAATTAAGCCAATTGCCCAAGAAACTAGAGCAACAAGCAATACATTCAAGCATGTCTACACAAATTTTCATGGCAACAAGGGCTTTTCATTCATTTGGCCCATAAATTAATATAATTATATCTCTAGATAGGCCCAAGGAATGCAATGACGAAATTTGGGCCTAAAAAGGAATATAAGTACGCTTCTAATTGGGCGGACTAGATCTTTCCTTGTTTGACCCAACCAAAGGAACGCAGTTCGAAACGGGTCGGATTCAAGGCAATCTGCTACACAGGACTGACTGTGATGCTCAGTAATTACAGATCGACTAAATAAAATGGAATGGCTTGCTGATGTATTACACTGATAATGCTGTTATATATCAAAATCATAATGTTTTACATTATGCTCTAGAACCGAAGAAACAAATGAAAGAAGCTCTACAGACCGTAGGACTCATGGAAACAAAACCAACCTCCCCACAACACTCTCTAATTCTCTATCTCATAATATTCCATCCAGTAATAGTGTAAGCTACAACTGGTAGTTGCAGAACGCTAAACTGTAGTCCCAATAGACGACTCACATCTCCAGATCCTCCTTCTCATAGTCTAGCTCCTCATCGGCCGTCGCATCCTGGTACTGCTGGTATTCGGACACTAGATCATTCATATTGCTCTCCGCCTCGGTGAACTTCATCTCGTCCATCCCCTCCACTGTGTACCAATGCAAGAAGGCCTTCCTCCTAAGCATAGCCTTGAATTGCTCACTCACTCTCCGGAACATCTCCTGTATGGAAGTTGAATTCCCAATAAAAATGGATGCCATCTTCAACCCAATCGGTGGGATGTCACACACCGTCGACTTGACGTTGTTAGGGATCCACTCGACAAAGAAGGAAGAGTTCTTGTTCTGCACGTTGAGCATCTGCTTGTCCACCTCTTTGGTGCTCATCTTACCACGGAATATGGCGGAGGCCGTGAAGTACTGGCCGTGGCGTGGGTTGGCAGCACACATCATGTTCTTGGCATCCCAAATCTGCTTAGTCAGCTCTGGGACAGTGAGGGCGGACGCGATACTGCTGCGAGCCACGAGACATCAATGGAGCGAAACCGACCATAAAGAAGTGAAGGAGGGGGAGGGGATGAGGTTGACAGCCAGCTTTCGGAGGTCAGAGTTCAGTTGGCCAGGAAACCTAAGATAGCATGTCACTCCAGACATGGTTGCCGAGATCAGATGATTCAAATCCCCGACTGCGCAAATGTTTTTTTTTTTTTTAAAATAGTCGAATAGCATAACAACAATAACAACAACAAAGTAAGTTGCAAGAAATTGGGAACTAACTTACAGCTTGGAGTCGTGAGCTTGAGGATTCTGAAGCAAATATCATAGAGAGCTTCGTTGTCGAGGACCATGCACTCATCTGCATTCCCAATGCACAGATAAGGTGGCATTGTAAGGCTCGACGACGGTGTCAGAGAACTTCTGCGAGGGAAAGACGGAGAAAGTAAGCATCACCCGATCAGAATACTCTTCCCTGATCTTAGATATCAGCAGTGTTCCCATGCCAGAACCAGTTCCTCCTCCAAGAGAATGGCAGACTTAGAATCCTGCAAAGTTTCAACAACATGCCCAAGTGAAAACATGATACCTATCTAAACATAAACAGAAGCAAGCAAAGTGAACTAAAAAAGATTATATACCCTGCAAGCAGTCACGAATTCTTTGCTTCCTTCCTGACAACATCGAGCACCGAATCGATCAACTCAGCGCCTTCGGTGTAGTGCCCCTTAGCCCAATTATTGCCGGCGCCAGACTGACCAAACACAAAGTTGTTGGGCCGGAAGATTTGGTCGTAGGGTCCAGATCGGACGCTGTCCATGGTTCCGGGCTCGAGGTCCATGAGCACAGCACGAGGAACAAAGCGACCACAGCTTGCCTGGAGATTAGAGTTGCCATTGTACCTCCTTGTCGCATCGATGCCGTGCTCGGCGCAGACTACCTCCCAGAACTTGGCACCGATTTGATTGCTGCACCGGCTTCCTTGGATGTGCGAGCCTGGAGGGGAAGAAAAGCAGTAGATAGAGGTGCGAGCCTGGCTGAGAAATCCAACAGACGACAGTCCAACAATTTAAATGACAAATTCAAACAAATATTGTCGCTGCTCTGCAGCAGCGAAGGGTGGAGGATGGAATGCCGGAGTAGGAGGAGGCCGGGAGAGGTTTAGATTTTGAGCATGCCATGCTTTTTGGGAAGTGCTGTTGGGAGAGCTTTTGGGCCAGGCAAGCAAAGCATGACTCATGAGGGCTTGATCAGATTAAAACTAAATTGGGCGGGTTCAAGTCGGACATAGGTGGGCGAATGATCAACTCTAGCCTTTTAACATCAATTTTACACATGTTATAACTACAAGCACAAAGCATTACCTGGCATGCAATTTCCCCAGAAATAGAATCCAAGTCAGTGCTTACAAGAAAAATCTAATGACTTTATAGTTACTTCTAATACATATACTCAACCTGATTCAAGTTTCACAAATATGTGATGAAAGCAATCGGATTTACCAATGCAACTCTCAGAAATTCAGACGCTAAATCTTGTATGCTGAGCCCCATAAGTAGCCTTATTAAGCAATGGAGTGGCCATCTTTCAAAAGACTTACGCCTGCTTTCCTCCTGCACAACCTACTTGTCAAGAACAATATGCAGAGAATTTCTATTAACTGAAATAATTGTTGATGCATTGCAAACTGGAGTCGCTTCTTCAAAAAAAACAACACATGATAATTATTAACAAAGATAAACGAGAAGACAATGGATAAAACAAATTTTCTCCTTCAGGTTATTATTGGACATATGTACGATATAATGAGACTGATTCTGCGCACCACTTACCCAGAACTAAAATAAGTTCACGTCATGAGAAAATAAGTTCCTTCTAGTAATCCTTGATGATGATGAGGACTACGACCACAAGGTATGTAGATAATTCCATGAGGTTAGCACCAGAATTGCACATAAGTAGTAAACTCAATATACTTCAAGGTACTACGATTACGACTATAATAACAACGACATCAACCATGTCGTCAGTTCCAGTAATTCGAGTTTATCTACTTGTAAATTTGGTTTACTCCCCGTTCACATCTTTTTTTCTTGTGAAATCAAATGCCATCGCAGCTTCTCTTTCTGATATCCCCAGCAGCAGTATTGGTGTTCTCTTTCCTCTCGAGAAATCTTGTACCCAAATAATCCAATTTATTTTAATTTCACTCAAATTTGTAAACAACAATAAGCATTACAGTCCAATCAAGGAAACCTATTAATGCACAAAGATAAGCAATGCCAGTAATCAGATAGTTTATACACCTAAGAAGGAACCAGAGAAATGCAATCAGGGAAAAAGAAAAAAAAATTTCATAGATAGATTTCATGAAACACCTGGAGAAGAAAACACTTCCAAAGAATAAAGACTCAACTTAAAATACACCAGCAGGATAATAATAAGAATTACAGATAACTTGCAATCTCAAGGATACTAGTAATCTTACTTGCCATGTTGCAATCCGATCTGTCTGGCAACTTTATTAAGTCGGGTCATCCTTGGAAAGCCCTGTCCGGATTCTCAGCGAATGATTAAGTAAAGAATTAGAAGTAAAAAAAAGAAGAAGTAGACTTTCTTTTCTTTCATTCAAACAGTTTTATTTTGGTTTGCCATCACTTTGTACATTCAACGCACACAACTTCAAAACAGCAATACACACGAAGATGCAGGACACCAGCCATCAAAGACACACGACACACAACGTAACCGTAGATCACCAACGTAGTTCACGCCATCACTCGCTAGAGCCTAGAAGTAGGACATTACGACTTACGAGCAAAACGGAGACACGCAAAGTACAATCCTTAGACGTCTACTTCCCTCGTAGGGCAAGCACTCAACCGGAGATCTCAATGGATTTCACCTCGGGCTTCTTGACCTGCCCCTTGGGCACGGTGATGGTAAGCACCCCGTTCTCCATGGTGGCCTTGACCTGATCCATCTTGGCGCTATCCGGCAACCGGAATCGCCGCAGGAACTTGCCGCTGCTGCGCTCGACGCGGTGCCAGGTGTCGGTCTTCTCCTCCTGCTCCTTGGTGCGCTCGCCGCTGATCTGGAGGACGTTGCCCTCCTCCACCTCTATCTTGACCTCCTCCTTCTTGAGGCCCGGGAGGTCGGCCTTGAACACGTGCGCCTCAGGAGTCTCCTTCCAATCCATGCGAGTGGTGGCGAAGGCGGAGGTCTCGGAGGGGAAGAAAGAAGAAGGGCGAGGGAAGGAGAGGGCGCCGCCGTTGAAGGGGAAGCCATCAAAGGGATCCCATAGGTCGAGGGAGAAGGGGTCGAAGATGTTGCTGCGCCGGATTAGAGACATATCTGCTTAGCAATTAGGCGGAGAGGAATTGAAGTGGGATTGCGAGACAACTCGAGTAGTATTTCTATGGCTCGATTGCTTCTTGATTTGCGTTAATGGCGACAGCGGGTGGCTGTATTTATAAGGCAATTTTGGGGGAGCGAGAAAACTCTAGGAGTTTCTTCTTAATAATGGCCAAGGCCACGTCTGTGTAGTGGAGTGGATTGGATTTTTTTTTTTTTTTTTTTTTTTTTTTTTGAAAACAGTGAGTGGATTGGATTGGAGGAGGGGTGGGGGGGGGAGGACCGGTCCAATATGCAGAGAAGGAACAGGAAACAGCGAGAGCCATCTGGTACTTTCTTTCGGTAGATACACGTCATCCCTCTAGTGGGAAGAAGGTCCGGTCCGTTAGTTTATGGGCCTTTCTTAGATGGGAAGGAAGAAGGAAGGAAGCAACGAGATCCCTCTAGTGGGTTTCGTGTGAAAACGTTCCTATATACAAAGATGTACAACGCGATTGGTTAAAGAAATAAATTCTATTATTAATAAGAATATTAATCTCCAATAGGCAGATTTTTTGATGCTAGCTCTTGCAAACTTATAGCTTAGACCGCATTAAATAAATAGAAGGGCATGCTTCCCTAGGGTTTTAAGGCAATAGAAGCATATTAGCATATAGTGTACCAAACTACATCGCAGCTTACAAGCAATATGCAACCAATTTCATATCAGTTGGCACAAATTCCATATGAAGGAACAGATGCAGAAATAGGACAGGTGAAGGTGAAGGTGAAGGTGAAGATGAAGATACATATAAGGTGCAAAACTTCAAATCTCTAGGCCACGCGAGTAAGTATCCTCTAAAGAATGATAAGATCTGTTTTAGCTATACCAGTCCAGAAACAGAATTGAGAAAGTAAGGACAAATAGGAAGAGCAAAAGGAATGTTCTGCTACTGCTGTTACGTGTGATTGCCTGAGACAGCTCCTTGTTTCCTCGCTCCACATTGTTTGTAGCTTCAACTGCCTGAAAAAGTATGGGTAGATGTGATCAGAAATCAGTAGAAATGAAACAAGCATTTGGAATAGACTATGCAGGAATTGCAGCTGGAGATGATTGATGAAAGGGCATAAGGGAGGGCATCAGAAAAAATATACAGATTAGATAGTGTGACATATCCATATAGATAGATATCCACTGTTATTTTTCCAAATATGAATACATTTATTGATATACAATGGATACTAAGGTTTGAAAACCAAAGTGCAAACATTATTAAGAACTGGATGAGGATGTATCTGTATTTGACACCTACATAGATAGGATATCACCTCAAAAATTGTGATACTGTACTTCAATGAAAGAATATGGTCAAGATTATCCAAGCATAAAGACTAATGAAAATAAACAGGCTCCTAATTCCTAACCTGTTCATACAAATGCTCAATCTGTTGAGCCTGTTGCAAGACATGTGTTGACATCAGATGATTCAGAGCTGACATCTCCACCATCTTAGTTTCTGTTTCTTGAACAGCATCAAGGAGATTTGTCAACTCAACCTGAAGAAACCTAGGATTAGATGAATTCTCATGCACCAAATATCAAAATTTGCACCAAAATTTTGTAAAAAAGAAAATCAAAAGTTCTCCTATGTAGAAGACCTGAAGAGCTCGTGTTTCATCATCCAGAAGTTGATCCTGAATTCTGATGGGCCCTGCAGATAGCTCTTGATCTTCAAGCTTAGGAAAATCAGATTTAGAGGCTTCTGAGGATTTGTTTTCAGGTATTCTCTGCACCTTTCTTCTTGGCATTCTTCTATTAATAGCATCTTGAAACCGTAGGGATCTGAGATGGTCAAATTGTGCAGTAACCGAGTGGAGGCGCTCACTCAGAATTAAAACCTGCAGTGCGTAAGGGTAAGCAAACAGAAATATTGGGATATTGTGTTCTGACATAATCAACCATCATGTAAGTATGTAACATTAGAGCTTGCAGGGAATACATATGAAGGTTCATAAGAGTCCTGCATCTATATGAAATGTGGCATGAATTACCTAGTAATTATCCAGTTACTAGAATATAGAAGAACAAGCTAATTGATGTACTAATGGATTATACATCTTTCATCTCATCAAAGCAGGAATGTTTCCAACTTTGAAGTTTTATCTTCCTTCCCTTTTCAACATTTTAGTAGTAGGAATGCAAGAAAAATATACAGGGTCTCTAAAAATACAAGTAGAACTTGATAGTTGTGAATAAAGCAACTAGCCTGACCAAAAGCTTTCAGAGCAGCAGTGCTACAGAAGTAACACTTAGCTAGTCATTGAACCAGTTGTGCAGCTATAATAAGTATGATCAATGAGAAGCAGGGCGCCTTCACAGGAGACTGAACTTGATCAAACAAATGATATTTGGCTCATCAATCCACCAACTAATTTAAACTGGTCAACATTATATCAACAGGGAAGAAATATAATAATGAAAATACTTTAATGTATGCTTGTAGCTCAGAGTTATCTCCACTATGAGTCTGTGGCTGACTGATCTCACTGAACTGAAAAATGAAGACCAGGACCCTATCATATTTCTCCCTCGTTAACAAAAAAGGAAGATCTTAAGGTTCTATATTATTCTATTCCAGATTAAATCATTATAAACCACTGAAACAGGTACAGAGAACTGTTTTTTTATTTTATTTTATTTTTAAAACAAATGCCATTTAAGGAATGGAGAAACGGACAAGAAAATACTGGATGACCAAACATCATATTGTGTAACATAGTAAGAAATGAATATAATAACCTCACCAGGATTATTAAGCAGAAAGGTGCATAAATGATGAGGGTTATACATAAAGAAGAATCGTTCGTACCACGCCATGCTTGTGAGCTACCATATCTGCATCAGAATTATCATCTCTCATGTGAAGCCATGTTCTTGTATTTGCCTTATTTTCTTCATCATATATTCTATTCTTAAGAATATCAATCTGGTCCTTGCATGTTTTTACAAAAACACCAACCTGAAGAGAAAATAAGCAATTAGAGAAAGATGCCATATGTCCTCGTAAAGTATGACTAGTAGCTCAGATTTTTTGGTTCCAGGCTCTAAGAATATACTATCATAATCAAAGACCATGCTGTTACATCAATTAAGAACTTTCAGAAGAGATACAATCTCCGGTCTAAAACTTCCTTTAAAATTCGTAATCAAAGACCATACTGTTACATCAATTAAGAACTTTCAGAAGAGATCCAATCCCCGGTCTAAAACTTCCTTTAAAATGTTTAAAGATGTCATCCACATATATCTAGCATAGAATTATTTGGCTTATGGCTAGTGCACATATGAACATATTTGGAACATGGATAATTGGGACAATCTCAAGCTGATTAGATGAAGAATTTCATAATTCAAGATAAAGTTTTTGTGCGATTTCTATGAGTTAACACACCACTAAACCAAATAATATAGCACAGAATCAAACAGTGTTGCTCATACAGTATAAGCGTATCTAAAGAGGAGCTGACCAGTCGCAAATCAATATAATCGTTTTAAACTTACTTCGTGCTCAATGTTATCCCTCTCTTGTTCCGTGGTGCGATGCAAATCCACATAATCTTTCCGATGCTTTACAATAAAAATCTCCAACTGCTTGATGTTTTCAAGCTGAATGAAAGAGACAAAAGCAGTTCAATGCCCTAAAGAACAATGATTTTACCTAAAATTCCAAAAATTAAGGAACTCGAGATCGAAGTAGGTGAGAGAGATGAGAGAGCCATAGGAGCTTGTACCGTCTTGATTGCCGATCTTAGGAAGGCCGACCTATGCGTTGGTCTGTGCATGATAAAAGATGCCATTGTTGCAGCCAATTGGGACTGCAAAAATTTTAGATTCGTTAACCATCAGAACGATCTCGTTATAAAAATTAATGATCTCTAATAAGAACTTTGGAATCAAAAAAAGAGAAAAAAAAGAAGAAATGGTCGTTACCAACCTCGGTGTAGCCATAGGAGATAGCTGCAACGCGAACCGCATCCTTGAAATCTTCTACCCTATCCCTGATTCTCGACATCACAGGAAGCGATGTATTCGCATCCGATAAGAGGATGTCGGATGGCGGCGACGGGAGAGGAGATCCGAGTGGAAGAGGGCGTTCTCCGTGGCGGTTACGGCGTCGACGGGAGAGCAATAGCAAGGAGAGGAGGGAGAAGGTGAAGGCAAAGCAGGGGAGGAGACCGGGATGAAGGAGGCTTGGGCTTGGGCTTGGGCTTGGGTTTTGGGTTTTGGGTTTTAAAACCTACCGTATAAATTTGAGATGGAAAAAGATTGGGCTTGGGCGTAGGCTTCTGGGTTTGGGTTTAATGGTGACTGTAATTGGATCCGTATAAATTAACACTGCATTCGATATTAATAAACATTGACGTGTATAAATACACACACAAGGTATCCAGATTGTTTAACATTGCTATTTTGCGGATGAAGGTACGTAGTAAAAGATATTTTCTACGGAGATTATGAGCAAATTAGATTAATCAAGAATTCACTCAACACCATTCGATTAATCGGTTGTGAAGTTAATTATCACAACTCTCCTATACAAGAACTTAAAAAGGTTATCCTACGATACCTAAACTACTAAACTAAATTAATGCTCCGCTTTTAGCAAAACTGGAAGCCTGGAAGAGTCTCTGTCTCGCCAGGCTATCCACTTTTCCAGTTAAAGCTGTGCATCTGCGTGTGAGGTGTTGTGGTGTCCATCTCTTGTATTTCTTGTGTTTCTTTTATATATTGTGGACCTTCAGTTGTGATCCTCAGACTTCAACTGGGCCTCCTCTCCTTGTTCGCCATTCTCACACAAGCATCCAGGTTGAGGATTCGAATGGAAGTACTCTTCCAGTTTGGGTGCTTCTCCAGGTTTTCTTTCATATGGCTCTCCAAGTCTACTGCTATTGGCATGAGCCTTCCTCACCTCTTCTTCAAACTTACTCCATGTAATTTCATCTTTATCCAGCTCATCTATTAGCTTCACCAAGCTTTGCCTGAACACACAACGTACGTCACAGAATTCACAGCTTGTTTAATTTAAGACAAATAACAATAATAGTAATAATAAATACCTATCAGGATTGATGGTCTTAAGAAATCCTTGAAATCTTCTATGGCCTCTCACTGCTTTAGCCATGTTACCATCATGAGTGAACACAAACACATCACTGTTGAGTGATACCATGTAGTCCACTGCAGCCAGCCTATTGTGGTACTTGAGGATAGGTTCCAACTCTTCAGCGGTAGCCAATGTGTGGTGGGTGTGAAGATTCGGGTATGCTTCTCTGAGAGCATCCATGCTATTGGTCCCATAGATTTGGCCAGCTGCAATGTAGATGATGGTTGTGGGAGGATACCCCAAGGCCTTAAGGAAGTAAGCAACTTCCCGGGGAGTCATCGGGCAACCGCCTCGAATTCTTTTCTCCGTGCCGTTGATCACCTTCTCCTTCCAGTGAGTCACTGAGTGCCGCAACAACCTCAACTCTTCTGCCTCTTCTGATGCCAAGTTGTGATCACACCCTGTGAATGCGAGCATGTCCTTCTCATATCTGCGAAACCCGGCCATATTGAACGGTATGTTACATTATATCTATCTACCTGTATATGAGCCCCTAAGGCATCATCATAAAGATCTCTGATCACCTGAGATGGAGTGCAATATAAGGGTGAGATAGCCTATCTATTATTTTCCTTCCGATTGATTCAATCTTCTCTGCGAACCGAAGTGCTTCGTAGTTCGCACGGCACCGCAGCTTCTGGATCCAAGGAGGAACGTCGTTGTTCGAAATCCGACTATCTGAATGCGTAAAGTTCACCACCTTATGCTCCTTGAAAGTTTTGGAAAGCTCTTCGTAGTAAGAAGTCTGATGTCCAAAACAGAGAAGAAATTATCATTGTCAGAGAACCACAATTAACAAGCTATTCAATTATTAGGAACCGAGTGGATTAGAGATGGATGGATGGATGGATGGATACCTTAGACCACGAAACTGGTGCTACTTGTTTAGGTTTCATGCTTCTATACTCGGGTGGCAGGGCCTCCACTATAAGAATATCATCTCTCAAAACGTTAATGAAGTGATTCACGTCAAATATGTCTTCGAATTTACTGCAGATTTGGTCAGGGTAATTAAATAATTAATGAAGGCCTCGAATTAGTCTTCTTAATTCGATCTTCATATATCTATCTCAATGGACCGTAGTTTGTTACCATACCTTGGATCTTTCCAGAAGGATTTGTCATCCAAGGAAGGGATGACTAGTGTAACATTCATAATCTTTGCTATGGCAACAATATCACTTATCTGCATTGATGTAAATTGGCGAGCCAGAGATTGAAAGGAACATCTAAATTAAATACGGAGAAGAGGACTACAGATATACACACACACACACACACACATATATATATATATATATATATACTTTACCCCCAATCTCATCTGATTCAATCCACCATTTGAGCGAACCAAGAGGTACCCATTTGTAGCATTACTAGTCCCTAAATTGGAAACAGATGATAGAAAAACAAAGCAGTCAGAATTGGGAGAAGATGCTATTATTAATTATTAGAGTTGGGCATACAAGAACTAAGTTAAGGACTTACTGATGTGATTGCTTGGCCGTTGAATACATCGAGAGTAGCCATTGCTTTCTGGTTGCATCCAGATGTCAGGTATCTGTGAAGCATCAAAGTTGCGAGTACGTAAAGAAATGGTCATGGGGGATTAATGTATGGGTATAAATAACTACGTCAAAAAAGATTTAATATTTTTTAGTTTCTCCATAGTAATGGGCGGGTTCGGACTTTTGGCTCGAAAAGCCGGGCCGGGATTCGGATTGGCTTCAGGCGGGCGAGAGTAAGGTTGACATAAAATAAAATAAAAAGAAAAACAACTCTTGTTACTATCAGTATATAGATATCAAAAATCGACAAGTCAAAACAACCAAAATAAAACTCCAAACAAGTTATAAAAACAGCCAGTTCAGATTAGCACCAAAAGTATGGAAAAGAGAGAGAGAAAAAGAAATATGTATGGCAATATACAGTAGAAAGAATCACAAAAGAAAACTATAAAAATAGATTATATAATGAAGAGCATGTTGGAACCTGCAGTATAGAATCACGGCGCTTGGGTGGGCTCATGAAGCTCTCATCCGTCCAAGCGAAGACATCATCCAGAGGAGTGGTCTGCTGCACCACGATATTATGCTTCTTCCCCAACTGATCGATCCGGTTGGCGCACCGTAACACTATGACCGTGAAAACGGCGAGGGAGATCACATACCACAAACCGCTTCTCGCCACCTTCCCGGCCATGGCGCTTGCCCTCCGCAGGAACAACAGCTTCAAGTCTGGATCATGCTCGTGCGCGCCGCCATCACCGCCGTCATTATCCTTCTCCGATAGAATCTGTCTCTCTAAATCCACGGAGTCCGACAGCCGCCGCCTCGTTGCGTTTGCAGTGCTCATGGAGGCGGCGCCGCGGGTTGTCGCCATCGTCAGGGTTTGAGAGAAGCAGCGGGAAGCGAAGGTGCTTTATTTTGTGGTGTCTACGGCGTCGTAACCGAATTTGAATTAGATAGAGATAAATTAGATATTCTAACTGAATATAGTTTCAAACTAAAAGAGAATTATATCTCGCCAAGATATAAAGATCTTAAAGCTCGAGCTGTCAAAATAATTCAGCCGGCTCCGGCTCGATTAAGCTCGACTCAAAAATTAGCTGAACCAAACTTAATTTTTAAAAATAATTTCGAGTTAAACTTGATTATGAGCCAGCTCAATCATTTAGGCTCGATAAAATTCGAAATCATTATATAATATATATATAATATTAATAATATTTTACATATTATATTATACGTTTGTTATATTCTAAAATTTGTTTAAGTAAATTATCATGTAATTTATTTTTGTAGATTTTAGTTTTGAATTTTAATGTTATGTTATCTTTTCTAAATATATGAGAATTTCTATCAATTTATATTTTTATAATACTTATATTTTTCTTATTTTAAGCTTAATTTAAACCTTAAATAAGATTGATTTAATTCAGATTAAACTTAAAATTAGGCTTGAATTAATTAAGACTTAAAATTACTTATTAATCTACTTATTTAGGTTCGAACTCAAAATTAATTTGAATTAAAATAATTATAATTCAAACTTGACGATAAACTTAGGCTAAAAAATATTTTCAATTCAAACCGGCTAATTAAGCTCTCACCTCTGTATAAAACTCAGCTCTATAAGTTAAAATTAGTAATACCGTGCTACAAAGCAAAACGAAGACTATTATTTTAAGTGAAATTTGGAGACAGTAAGATCTTGAAGTGGATATCCCTGATATTATAATCTTGTATGCTTATTAATTTAAACTAGAATAGAAAAGTAAATGCTTATCAAGTGTTTGGTGTGATGTGCTGTTATGCATGTCCTCTACGCGGCAATGATTATTGACTCTCTCTTTCTTCTCCCCGTAGTAGTTCTACGTGTAGCACTCCTTTATATATATATATATATGTGTATATCAAGTCAAGCTTGCCATTGCAGAAGCTGTGCAAATCTCTGTGAGAAAGAGCAAAATGCAACTAATACAAAAGCCCACAACGACTAAATCGCTATTTGTCCCAAGATGTGCCATAAATTATAGATTTTCCGGCATGTCAAAGAAAAATTCCATCCCAAGGAACACCTCATCCATCAATCACCAATATATATATATATATAAACACACCAAATAAAGACAGGAAATGCAACTCGAACAGATAATAAATATTCAAGGTACATAATCTTGCAAATTGACTAGGTAGACAGATGCTTCACCTCAAATAAGTAATAATAAGAATCACATACATACAGTCAACAGATTTCTCGATCAATAATTCAAAAGGATAGCACAACTATAGAGCAGAAATTTTTTTCCTCTGCTTTCATGATGAATATTTATATTTTCAACCACTCAAAGCAACAGCAGAGGCCCCAGCAGAACTTTGAAGGGTATTCCCTTAAGAAAATCTCTCTGCTGAATCCGACGATATAAAAGCTGAAGGATTGCTTGCCATGAACCATTGTAACACGTGTGACTGGCACGACGGAGATTATGTGCCTCTCCGAAATGACCCTCGCTGGTGTTGGAATAGGAGAACGGCTGGCAATAACTTCTGATGAGAACTTGTTGAGGAGATAGGAATCAGCAAAGAAGGCAGGAGTGCACTGATATGCCTGAATGTTACACAGTTGGACCCCTCTGGCTTTATGGAAGACTTCCTCAGGAACTGAGGCGGCACCACTTGTTGCACAAACCTTTCTGTTCGAAAGTGTCCTCCTGACACAAAGATCAACATAACAGGAATTAATTATTTAACTCAGCTCTTTCAAGTTCGCATCTAAAAAGTTTGTGACTTTACAAGCCGTATTCTTTCTTTAAACTTGTCATCAGCTCACAATCTCATATTGCAACTGGAACAAGAATATCCTTATAAAACAGAGGCCTACATACCATCTAACAAGAGCAATGCTGCGAGTGAGAAGAGAGCCTTTTCCCCCACACGTCTGGCATTTTACTAGCCCACGTGATTCACATGTTACACATGGCAGAATTCCCTTCCCACTACAATTTGTACATCTGTCAAAATAAAAGTAGAAGAGAAATGAGCATCATAATAGAAAGTTTGATGCAGTAACCGTTTTGTTGTACTACACTAAAACGATGCACTTACACTGTATCGGATCCATCTCTATGAGCAATCAAACCCCTCCCATAGCATGCAGGGCATTGACTCATCTGATTTTCCTTATAAAATCCTTTCTCTTGACCAGAATTGCACATGGGGCAGGCTATCCCCCCTCGACTGTCGCAATCTGTCAATTTTACATGAATAGTACATTGGAGCTACAGCCTAAAATTAGAAAGCAAAAGAAGACTTCTAATAACATGAAAGCATTAAATTAATGTCTATGCTTATGGTTTAGCTAAATCAAACACAGCTTCTTACTTCAGGAAGGATTTCCATAAAAATGGATACCAAGAATCAGGAAGTTCATGGTCTAGAAATCATGAATGATACTAAGATTCAAAATTTTGGGATCATTTGATGGACATGATACTAGATGGAAAAGTAGCTAACTGTAAATTTAAAGTTCTGCAACAAGGTTCATACAGAACAAAATCTACTCTCATCAGTGAAAAGAATCTTACCTGAGCATTTCTCGACAGCTTCAGAATGAGGAACCTTAACTCTTACTTCTTTGTGTGGTATAAAGAGATATGGAAACTCAGACCTCAGATCCAGTTCCCATATTCCAAGTTCTGGTCCCTTATCCCTTCCATCAATTTTCCCACCTAAGTATGGCTCCTTTTCTGTTATAGCTTCCCTCTCCTCTATGAAACTTTCTAGCATTCCGACATACACATTGCAGTCTTCAATGGCACATATTTTCCACCTACGAGCAGGTCGACTTCCCCAACAACAACGATGTCCAACATGATCGATAAGTAGCTGCCTGATCTCCACCTCATCCAAGATCTCCCTATAGGATTATTTCATCATTATCATGAAATTACCACTTTCAGAAATTATATACGACTAACTAAAAAACAAGGGACACACAGAACAGAATAAGGCTTCAAAGGGAAACATACTTTTAGCAACACATTATGAACAAGTATCACAAATTCCAAGTGCTGCTCCACAAAATTGGCATTAATCTGGAGTATCAGTGTATTAGGACATACAAGAGATTTCTAGTCCAAAAAATTCTTGAAACCTAAGCCCTAAATTCGCATGTAGGATGTCAAAGTAAATCCAAGCATTTATGTTTTGTTTACGACTTGCTATGTTAAAAAAAGATGTCAAGAAATTTTGAGACAATTGCAAGAGGTTTCAAGTGGATGTCTTTTTAACAGAGTAGGGTGAAATGAGGTTTCCGTGTCCAAATTCACTGTAAGTGTTTGTAACATATTAATATATCAATATAGTCTGGAACTAAAACTGCATATCAGTGAAGATTGGAGACAGACATTTTCAATTACAAAGCAACGGCGAATATATGACAAGAACAAGAAAACAGTATTTAGAAACCATTTAATTATATTTTGCAATAAAATTTCATATTTTCATTACCCACCTCCCAAATTCCTTTGAAGTATATCCAGGATGGTAACCACCATATACTCCTTGAGAAACAATTGCTTGGTCTGGTGTAAATGATCACAAAGGAAAGGGAATTGAAAATTAACAATAATGACAATAATCATAACGGTAACATTAGCAGTTAGCATCATAGTAATGAAAATAACAGCAGCAGAAAGAACATTTTTAGGTGGTAATATCATGGCAAGACAATATCTTTGACCTTACATACAAATGTCAAAATAAACATTGAGGAAAAAAAACCTGCCCAAATTCATTAGCATATAACATAAATGTCAAAATCAAATTAAATCTTTTGTCAGTTAAATTGCTTAGCTCAGCACTGAATTGTACTTATTGCTCTGTCGAACAGTTGCTATCATAATCATGTTACTGGGCCACTTCCCTGTTGTCATCATAGAATGGCTTGTAATACCTTTCATCCGATCTGCTTTACTCCATCTCACAAGTCTTCACTGATCACTGGATTTTTGTATTCTAAAACTATACCTATACAACATTCCTGCTTCACATTTTCAGTGTGTAACAAATTAGCCAGGTTAACTGAATTCATCTCATGATTTTCAACCCTTACATGATGCTTAATGGCCCTAAATAGTTTGAGTTTTACAAAATTATCTCTGGTAGAGTATAATTCAAGTGCCTCAAATCCACAAATATACCAAAACTCTGAATATCTCTTTATCAGTGGCCAAATTCTCAATGCAGTTTATCACCAGGAAAACTAACGAAGTTTCAACTCAAGAGACTCCTGACAAATCCCAACATTACTTATTTTTGAGCCCGATCATTCTTTGGATAACAAACAGACTTTTAGCTACTCTATCATTCTACTAATTCTTTTACTAAGTTTCTCTTTGGGATATCTAGATGGCTTGGTAGTATTGGAGCCTAGGGACAAAGTTGTCGTTTGCAAACAAAACATGCTTTCTTTTTTTCTTCTTCCCTACAAGATTCCATTTTTCCACTTCGTGATCTTCCTTTTGTACACAATTCAAGGGCGCTGCAGGTACAAAAGGAGGCTTCGTCTAGCAATTAATTTAGTAATATACCATGTAATAATATGAGAGAACCTCATCACGCCAAAACCTAATGGCTTAACTCAAAGCACTTGCTTGATGCGAATTAAAAAGAAACCGTACGCTCTAACTTCTAAATTATGAAAAGAAATTGACTTCGTACTACGGCGAGAAAAAATAGATGCATAGTTATAATTATATACCGCTGGGATGATCGGGCTCGGGAGAGGTAACGAGCGCGGCGTGGATGGAAGGTGGATAGTAGCGATCGGAGAAGGCGGATGCCGATCGAACCTCCTCTATGCTCACTTCTTCTCCCCACGGCACCGGTGGCGGCACGTGCAAGGATGAGCTCCTTCCCAGGTACTGGTACGATCTCCACGATTCCCCCCCCTTTGCTCCTTCTTCCCCTTATCAACCACGATTCCGAGAAATTCTAAGATATATACATATATATACATATATATATATATAGAGAGAGAGAGAGAGTGAAAGAAAAAATAGCGAGATTTGTGTACCTGAGAGTAGAGGTTGCTCCATTTTGGATTCGATGACTACTTGAGAGATGGGAGAGGAGGGAGAAAGGCGTGATTAGGAGCGCGAGAATCGGAAGGACTTGTGAAACGATGATTCCTGACACGTGTTTATATAGAACAGGAACAGGACATTTCAAGGTCAATAATTGCCTTGGAGACTTCCTTTTCACCGGGACGCGGTCAGGCAATGTGAAGTGCGGAAACAAGGAATTAGTTGGAAGAATTTGGTTGCTGAAGAACGAAGGACGAAGGTAATCGCTTCGTCGTTTCCTTAACAGCTAAGAAGGCTGGGGTGGGACCTCGAGGCGGAAGCCAATCGATCTGGGCTACATTTGTCTACTTAAAAAAGCCTTTTGGGCTTTCGGACCCGGATAAGCCACTAAAAATTTACTTATTAATTATGCCCCTATGCCTCTATGCCTCTATGCCTCTTATGTCTCTCTCTGCTCCCTTGTCGTCGTCGGAATGCTAAACCTTCTCCGCTTGCCTCGTTATTTCTCTTTTCCGACAGCTTTAGCATCCACTCGAACCTTCGCCCTCTCCTCCATTAGTTCTATCACTTCCTTCGACTACCCTCACCTTCTTCGCTCATGCAAAAGTCTCAACTCTCTCCTTCCAATCCACGCTCGTCTTCTACTCCTCGGCGCCGACTCCGACTCCGACGACTCCATTCTTACTCTACTCCTTAACTCCTACTCCTCATTCCACAGACCTGACTCAGCTTTCGCTGTGTTCAACTCCTCTCCTAATCCTACCGTCATCTTATGGAACTCCATGATCAGATGCTACACCAGAGCAGGCGAGCACAAGAAGGCAATTAGTTTCTACCATCGAATGCTGGAGCGCGGAATCGAACCCGATAAGTATAGCTTCACCTTTGTGTTGAAGGCCTGCGCTGGTGCTCTCGACTCGCAAAATGGTATTTTGATCCACCGGGAAGTTGGTAGAAGAGGATTGGTTGGTGATGTCTTTATTGCCACTGGCCTTGTTGATATGTACTGCAAGTTGGGTATGGTTACAACTGCACGCGAGTTGTTTGATTCATTGCCTGTGTTGGATACCGTCACATGGAATGCGATGATTTCTGGGTTCTCACAGAGTGGTAGTCCTTGCCAAGCTTTGACGCTTTTCAGGAAGATGCAGGAGAATGGTGAATTACCCAACTCGGTAACCATCCTTAACTTGCTTCCGGCTATCTGTGAATTGTCTTATCATTTGTTGTGCAGAGCAGTTCATGGTTTTGTTACTAGGAGATGCTTTTCAGATGTTGTTTCTAATGGTTTGATTGATACGTATTGCAAATGTGGGAGAACTGAGGTTGCTCGAAAGCTCTTTGATGGGATGTCGAATGATAGGGATGATGTTTCTTGGGGAACAATGATCTCAGGTTATGTACATAATGGCTTATTTATGGATGCTCTGGATCTTTTTGATGGATTGAGAAGATCAAATGTAAAGTTGAATCAGGTGTCTGTGGTGAGTGCTCTTTCAGCTGCAGCAGAGCTCGCAGACTCAGAAAGGGGGATGGACATTCACAGGTATGCAGTCCAGAGAGAAATAAATTTTGATGTTGCAGTCAATACAGCACTTGTTACAATGTATGCAAAGATCGGAGACATGGAGAAGGCGAAATTACTGTTTGATGGGATCCAGAACAAAGATATTATTGCTTGGTCTGCCATGATCTCTGCATTCGTCCAAGCTGGTTACCCAAGAGAAGCATTATCTCTTTTTCAAGAAATGCAAATGAGAGGAATCAAACCCAACAGGGTTACACTTGTCTGTATTCTTCCAGCTTGTGCAGATTTGCTGGAGCTGAATCTAGGGAAAAGCATACATAGCTTTGTGTTGAGATCTGACACAGTTTTGGATGTTTCAGTGGGGACCGCACTGGTAGCTATGTATGCCAAGTGTGGTTCCTTTAAATCAGCGCATGCTCTGTTTGATGGCTTAGAGAGTAGAGATGTTATAACATGGAATGCCTTGATTAATGGGTATGCTCAGATAGGGGAGGCAGATAAGGCTTTGAAGATGTTCCAAATTTTCCACTCAGAGGGAAAACAGCCAGAACCAGGGACAATGGTTGGTGTGCTTCCAGCTTATGCTCTCTTAAATAACCTTAGAGAAGGTACTTGCATCCATGGGATGGTCATAAAGTATGGGTTCGAATCTGATCTTCATCTGAAAAATGCAACTATAGATATGTATGCCAAGTGCGGGGACCTCCCATCTTCTGAGAATTTGTTCAATGCCACTAGATTTCATAAAGATATTATCTCATGGAATACAATGATAGCAGGATACATGCACAATGGACAGGCAAGTGATGCAATATCAGCTTTCCACCTGATGAGAGCTGAAAATATCAAGCCCAACCTAGTTTCTCTTGTGAGCCTATTACCAGCAACTGCATACCTGGCTGCTTTAAGAGATGGTTTGACTCTCCATTCTTATGCTATAAGGTCCGGGTTTGAGTCTAATGTGCTTGTGGGTAACTGTCTACTTGACATGTACTCAAAATGTGGAAGGCTTGATTATGCTTGGAACTTCTTCAATCAAATGAGCCATAGAGATACTGTATCTTGGAATGTGATGCTTGCTGGTTATGCCGTACATGGGCAAGGTGATAGTGCAATCTCACTGTTTTCACATATGAAAGACAGTTGCATAGAGGCAGATACAGTGACTTATCTTGGAGTCCTCTCAGCTTGTAGGCATGGAGGTTTAGTTGCTGAGGGCAAGAAGATTTTTGATTTGATGAGACATGAAAACATAGTGGAGCCATACCTGGAACACTATGCTTGCATGGTTGATTTGTTGGGACGCGCTGGTCAGTTGGATGAAGCTTGGAATCTGATCCAGAGAATGCCAATGACTCCAGATGCTGGTGTTTGGGGAGCTCTATTGGGTGCCTGCAGAATGCATTCCGACATAAAAATCGGGGAAATTGCACTGAAGCAGCTAGCCAGACTAGAACCTGCAAATGCTGCTCATTATGTGGTTCTCTCAAATATATATGCTCAGGTTGGAAGGTGGTCTGATGCTGGAAAGATGAGAACAGCGATGAGTGAGACACGGCTAAAGAAGACACCTGGCTGCAGTTGGGTTGAGATTAAGAACATCATTCATGCATTTAGAGTTGGTGATCAATCACACCCACAATTCGAGAGCATGTGTGACTTATGGAATGATTTGCAAGCTCAGATGGAGAAGATGAGCTAGATACACGTTCAGTGCTACATAATGTGGAGAAGGAAGCCTTCCTTTATGGCCATAGTGAACAACTAGCCATATCATTTGCTCTTATAAATACAGAACCAGGGATGGCAATCCAAATTATAAAGAACCGCCGTGTCTGTGGAAGACTGCCACAATGTGACAAAATGGGTCTCAAAGATAACCAACCGTAAGATAATTGTCCAAGATGCTAGTCGTTTTCACCATTTTGAGAATGGTGTATGCTCATGCAAGGATTTTTGGTGATTCCTTATTGAGAATCAAGAGCTGATCATTCCAATAAATGGCCACAAAGTCATGGCATGGCAAGTTGGAGGTTGTTATTGAACAAGGCAAGGGCTGTCTTAAGTTCTTCTCGGAATAGGCCCAAGCAAATGGTAACTTTCTCGTTCCTCTCTTCTTTTCTCATCCTATTGGTGTGTTTACATTATTACATAAAATTCCAAGGTTTAGTTACTTGATAACTAGTTATGATTTTGAAAGAAGGATGTTACACATTCTTGTAATAAGCCTGTGAATGTCTCGTTCTCCTTGTCAGTTCTGACACTGATAATTTGATTGTCCAGCATCTGTCATTGCTGTTCATCATCATACCTTAAAATTGTGCCAGATGTGAGTAATCTCATGCTTATGGCATGGTTTATGTTTGCTTGTCTCAAGCAACTAGAGGACATAATACTCGTGGCTCAGGGTAATACATTCTGGCTTATGCAACCTTTGGTACTTTTTATATATGAATTGTTTTACTAATAAGTTTTTGGAAATTGTATTACCTACTATGACTTTGCAGGTTGCAAGCACACTGTTGGTTATAGACTGTACTGGAAAGCTGCAAGTCTCTTCTGTGCAGTATCAAAGGCTAATGGATGCTGAATAACATTCAGCCTATTTCTATCTCTTGTAGGTTGCTGCTAATAGTTTGCTCTTTCTTCAATTAAATAGCAGATGCCAACAAGTGCTAGTATGTCCTGGTTCAGAGTATTTGCTTTTTGCCGCAAAGAATTTGTTATTGGAGGACCTTCTTGATCTTGAACACGGGAAGGCAAGGTCTCTTTGCACTGCTCATTTCTTAGATAAAAAAGGGTCAGTTGCACGCCTCAATAGTCATAAATCTTAAAATTCTTGATGCTGTAATATTTTTTTTTTCTATTTGTCCTTTTAGTGTTGCTTACTTGTTATTTATATATTTACTTTTTGTATCTTTACCCCTTTCATCACACTGAGGTTAGAGCATACTCGCGTTCTCAATGTACCACTTGATCAGTATGAAGGTTCATTTTCTTTGCATCTTGTCTAGAGTCGGTGACTGGGTTTTTGTGGGCAGCTTCGATTTCATCTAATTGACAACATTTTTTATAAATGACAGCAGGTAGTGAAATCCGGCAAGGCAACCTCATCTGTTGCCGTTTTAACTTTTGTATCATTGAAACTTCTGGCATGTATGGTGAAAAGAACAGCACTGTATTCAATATAGTCAACGAAGAGATTTATCTCTAATTTTCACTCTCGGAGAATTAATCACAATGACCAAAGGAACAGCACTGCTAAATCACAGAAAAGTTCATCAGGCAAAGAAATATTTAAGGTAGACACTTATCCTGTCTGATCAATATTATAGAATGTTGCAGGAATTATGAAGGTTGCTGAAATTATAACTCTAGTACACTAAAGTTGAATACCTCTTACATTACATATAGGAGTTAGCCCTTTATATAGAAGAAAAAGGGGTAGTCTAACAGCTTATTCTATCATCACTACAATAGTAGTCTAACAGTAGAAGATTAAGTATCCATCGTCATTATCTTAGTATCCCTCAAAATATGACTTAAATCACAAGATCCTTGATCATCAAAATTTCAATGAGACATGACAATGTGCTCTGGTTTGCAATTCTTGTATTATACAAGAGATGCTTTGGAGAGGTTCATTTGACATTTAGCAGAATATGCTAAGATATGACTGTCACATTTGGCATTCAATTCATCATTTGAAGGCAGAGTCAAGATTCAGGAACAGAAGAGAAAATAAAAATAAAAATAAAGCCAGTACAAACTTCACAACCATAGTCAAACAGTCGCAACTCTAATTGGCCTCTAGAATTGAATGGCAAACCAATGAACAGCCCAAGCAAAATTTAAATAGGCTAAAACAAGATTAGATTATAAGAGTTCATTTCTTCCTCGCTCTCTTTGGCGTTTATGGCTTCATTTCCTCATCCTCTTCGATCTTTGGTGCTAAGAAGAACCTGATGTAACCCATTTCTGCAATCTTGTACTCGACCACCACCGGCAACTCGGAAGATAAGCTGATGGTGACGGTCTCAGACAATGGGGTTGCCTTGGTGAAGGAGTTCATATACCTCAGAGCAAAAGTTAAGGACACTGGCTCTTGCATTTCAATAATGGTAGCTTCCTCTGGCTGCATAGGTTGAAGAATCTCGTTAGGAAATCAAGCAGGAGAAAAAGAATAAAAAAATTTAAACCATATTACAAACATACTGATTAAAAGCTAAATGCGTTAATCTAAACTGGAATGGATTAACATTGAACTCATTTTTAACCTTGTCAACAGTCTTATTCTGCCTGCAAACAATATTGGCGGTTCCAATGTCTCCCGCAGTAGAGAACTTCACACCTTCTTTTGTCACAGAGATAACAACTGAAACCCGAAAGAGAGATAAGGAAGGTTGGTTATATCAAGACTGCAGAGACATTTGACTAGCGAAGCGTTTGATCAAAGAAGGTACCAACCAGTATCTCCGATGCTGCTGAGATCCTTGCATATCCTTGCAAACTCCGAGGATGGCATCCGCACAATAGCGTGGTACTCGGCATCCGGAATGCCGAGATGCTCGCTGTCGATGTCCATAAGCTTCATCTCGAAATCCGCAATCTTGTCTTGATCTTAGATATCAAAATCAAGGTATTAAAATCATTTACACAAGTATTTGAATCCAAATTACTAAAATGCACAAGAAACCCAGAAGCCAAGTTGGCTTACTTGGGCTTTCGAACATGAAGGTGACGGTGTCCCCGCCGTCGTCGGCCTTGATGGTGATGATATCGTCGTTGCCGGCGCAGCGGAGCATCTTGGACATGTTGTTGAGGTTCATGCCCATGGAGAGGTTGCGGTCGCAGCGGTAGTGTTCGAAGCCCTCGGAGCGGAGGAGGAGGGCGACGAGCGCTACGTGGCTGGAATCCATGGCCTGGAGGGAGAACCCCGTGGCCGAGCAGTCGAAGTTGGCGTCGGTCACCAGATCCTTGATCGCCTCCAACACCTTCTTCAGGAGGCCGCCCTGAACTAATCGAAGCTCCAACATCTCCGACGCTTTTGATCACTATGTATGCGTATACTTTCTTGGTGCTTTCCTTCGAAAGACCGGCGTTAACGGCGGAAAGGTGCGGTGGATTTTGGGGGCTGGAGAAGGGGGGACGAAGAAGGCTAGGGATGCTGTTTATAAAGGCTAGAGGCGGGGTTTTGGCGGGAAAGTGGATGCTTTCCCGCCATAGCTCCGATTTTTTCACCCCAAATTGCCGCGAAATTATAAAACTAAGAACAAAATGAAACGAAGAAAATTTCCAGATGCAATTAATTATCTTCAGCCGTTTGACGCTGACGCATCATTCAACAAATGATTTGAGAAAATGACGTGCAACCTACTAATAAGGAACAAAAACAGTCTATACACAGTGATATCAGTTCAGTACCTGTTGGCTGTGGATGGGCTTGGGCTGTCCACATAATCAAGTATAAATAAGCAAGCTTAATGCATTAGTTTTGATTCAAAATTAATTTTAAGCCAGACTAGAAAGGATTGAAATATATACATAAAATTTAAGACTTATTGTATCAAACATGTAAAATTTCATATCTACTTTTCTCATCATGCTTATTCAACTCAAATTTACTATAAGATTGGATGAGAACAATTTATATGATCTTAGAAAATGTGAGTCATTTTAGTCTTGGCTTTGCTTGAGTTGAATCTAAATGAAATTTTTATTAAAAAAAATTAAAAAATTCGTGGGACTCTAAAACTGACTGACCTTTTAATACTTCATCAAACCCGCAAATGTTGTCGTTTCAATTTTCTTCCCTCTCCCCTTGAAGATTCCACGGCCTTACGTTACCAACCCACCTCCCTCAGAAGATTTCTTCGTCCACCTCCGTCTCTCCTAACCGCAACTTAACATCCTTGACCTTCTTCTTCGTTCCCCCACATTCTCCGGCATTAGATCGCCGTCCGCTGCCGGAATACACCGGATCGTCGGTGACCATGTCCGAACACGGATCGGAAATCTCCTTCGCTGGAAGATTCGTGAGCAGCGCCATCGCCGCCTGTTTCGCCGAGGTAAGGCTCCATCACTCCCTCCTCAACCCAACGGACCTCCGACCTTCCACTCTGTAACTAGCGATCTCCTCCCCATGCCGAGTAGCTTAGATCTGTTTGGTCACACTTTTCAGATCTTGACATTTTGATCCAAGTCATCTCAATTTCTCCGTTACAGTTGCATCTGCTGTGATTAACATCTAATTGAAGCATAGGGTAGAGTGGAATCAATTCCACATTCTCTAACTTCTTCAGGAGTTCACGTCATGTTTGTCACTCTCTCGTGTTACTATTACATTTTATTTCTTTCTCTAGCTATGCACCATTCCTCTGGACACTGCTAAAGTGAGGCTTCAGCTGCAAAAGAAAGCGGTCGCAGGGGATGCGTTAGGTGTGCCCAAATACAGAGGACTGCTGGGCACAGTCATGACCATTGCTCGCGAAGAAGGGTTGGTCGCACTGTGGAAAGGCATCATACCTGGGCTTCATCGCCAGTGCCTTTATGGCGGCCTCCGTATTGGATTATATGAGCCAGTGAGTTCCATTTTGTTCTAATATTCTTGGTTTAATTTTTTTTTTTACTTGGATTTATTTTTTGTTCTTTTTCAGTCTGATCCATTTACTGTTTGTCTTCTTGGAAGGTTAAAGCTTTTTATGTAGGTGATAATTTTGTGGGAGACATCCCTTTGTCGAAGAAAATTCTTGCTGGTCTTACGACCGGTTGGTGTCACGCAATGACTCACAAATGCTTCATTTCTGACTGTGTTAATTCGTTCCTGACATACTAAAGTGGATGTGTTGTAATTCAATTAGGCGCACTTGCGATCGTGGTGGCAAATCCAACCGATCTTGTGAAAGTACGACTTCAGGCTGAAGGGAAGCTTCCATCTGGTGTACCAAGACGTTATTCTGGAGCACTAAGTGCTTATGCTACAATTATAAGACAGGTGGTTGTTTGAATGTTAATACTGGCAATTGTAAGTGATGATCTTTTATGAACCTGCCCATTTTCTTCTTTCTAGGAAGGACTTGGGGCTCTGTGGACTGGCCTTGGCCCTAATGTTGCACGCAATGCCATAATAAATGCTGCCGAATTAGCCAGCTATGATCAAGTGAAGCAGGTGCATCTGTTTGATGAGTGACCATAAGTATAATTTGATGTTTAATAGAGCTCTTGTTATTATTTGCTTATATTTGCTTTATTGGTCCAGACGATTCTGAAAATTCCTGGGTTCACTGACAATGTTTTCACTCATCTCTTAGCTGGATTGGGTGCTGGATTTTTTGCTGTCTGTATTGGTTCTCCAATTGACGTGGTAACCACTACTTTACCGATCCATCACTATACTACTCTGACCAAGCTTCATTCTACGATGACTGATCTGCTATGATGAAATGCATCTACATTTGTTTGCTTATAAATTCTGTAGGAGGCTGTAAATACATGGTAATTTGTAGTAGAACTGTGAGTGATAGTTGTTTTAACTTTTAAGGACCTTAACTCTGTTGGTGATGGCTACCTGCTTCAGTAACAGGTGAAAACATGATGCCAATTAAATTGAAGCTTACAAACTGTTAAAACTATGGCAAGTTCCAATATGTAATGTGCACCTTGATGCCTGTCATTTGAAGACCTGTTTACTGTAGCCCAGACCCCATTTACATATTCTATTTATTTCTGTTACATTGTTCGACTTTCACATATTTATCTGCAAAAAGATTCTTCGGTCTTCTGATTATTTGATGTCAGTCTAGCATCTTTATAGTTTCTGATTTAATACCAATCTAAAGCATGCATTTGGATTGCTGTTAACTAGTATATTATGCTATGCTATTTTCTTTTGGTAAGTAGATATATGAGTATATACAAATCTGCTGAACCTGGCAGACTGAAATGACTTTTCACAGGTGAAATCAAGAATGATGGGAGATTCAACTTATAAAAGTACACTTGATTGTTTCATCAAGACTTTGAAAAATGATGTACGTCCACTTCCTCCCCTATTTTCTGCCTATAATTGCTAAATTGAACTGGTTTGGCAGTAAAATTTTGCTGACAGTACGTGTATCATCACTTGTTAAGCAGTGATGATAATGTTGATAGCAATTAATTCTTCCATGTTGACTGGTAAATGCAGAGTTCATTTTGCAAATAAGAGCGGGATAATTGTACAGTTATCTGAAAATTCAATTACCGCATGCTTATGAGCTGAATTCTCTCTGGTTAACTAGGTAATAAGATAGATATTATCAGACAGAGAAATTTCTAGTTTGGTGTTATGCTCATCAGATACTGATTGCTCATTAATGCTACACAGCTGTGAACAAAGTAGTGCTGGATCGTTGTATCTTCTAACAAGTTACACATGAGAGAAGCTGATAAGACATACTCTAAGAATAACCATTGGGGTTCTTTTTCATAGCACGGACAGTGGGCAGTAAACAATATCCTTTTATTGGATCTGCTATGAGACTAAAGTTTCCCTTTTTCTTTTCTCAGGGACCTTCTGCTTTTTATAAGGGGTTCATTCCAAATCTTGGCCGGCTAGGATCATGGAATGTGATTATGTTCTTGACATTGGAGCAGGTATTATTATGTTAGTAGAGTAACACATGCTTCTGCTGGCATTCTCTCTCTTTTTAGACAGCCTGAAGAGCCAAATAGAAGATCTCTGAGTAGCCGAAATAAACAGCATACTTTAGTTCGTGTCTATAGAACCAGCTCTTTATCTTCACTTAAAAGGAATAGCTCAATTTGTAGCACCCTTCTCGTTGAGCATCTAACACATATTCTTCTCTTACCTTTCCCTTCATAATGTAAGAGAAATTTGTCTTTCATTTCGCTCACTACATCAGAGCACCCCTGCGCTTCTGCCATCAGTCCATCAGTGACTTTCTTTACTGAAAATGCCTTAACCATATTTTGCCTTCTGGATGTACAGGTTAAAAAGTTCTTTATGAGATAAATCACCAAATTGACACAGTCGCCTTTGACGAGTTGCTGGGCGGATCAGATTAATGTTTGCCCGTTTGATTGCTGTTGTGCATTAGTATTGTCAATGATCTGCCCATACATCCAGACTTCATCAATCTTTTTTGTTGTACACGTTGCTTGGAGGCTTCAATCCGAGTTTCATCTCATTTATTGATCATCCCTTTTCTGGGTATAAGAACTGACAGCAAGATCAGTATTTTTCTCGACTGCGACAGAACAATATTTGTTTTGAACTATAATTTGTTGCTTGTCTATAGATTATCAATGGAATTTTCAAAATATTTATGTTACTTCACGTTGTCATAGCAAACAGTGGCTGGCTCATACCTTGCACGAATTTTCAGGAAATACCAAACACAATATGTGTATATATATCTACATGTACTTAAATTCATTTCTATGGGAAGAGAGAAAAGGAAGAGAGAAAAGGAAGAGAGGGCCACCCTAGCCAAGCAGTGATACCCGGTATTCCTCGGCAGTGCCCTCAACATTCTGCTTTATTATCTCGAGTGAACTTTTAGTGGTCTAATTTCTGCTAGCATGATGCATCCTAGAACTGGTGACCCCTTTTTCTATGGAAATTTCGAGGGCATCAATGCTCTTCTTAAGAGAATGCCGCCGTTCTTTTCTAAGCAAATGGTATTATTCTACTTGAGAATATAACAAGAAGATTAGATTAGGCAGCGAAGAGCAAATCAAGAGTCAGGAAGTATGTTCAAGTTACATCTGCACCCAAGCAACCCAAATATATTGTACATGCCTACCTCAGACTGAGCTTAGTAGATCCCTTCTAAAGGTACAAAGGGGATCAGTTAAACCGATATGAATGGTCACAAACAAATGCACGACTTCGAAAAAAGAAAAAGAAAAATTAACTGTACAATCAGTTATAACCACACACTCAAATGGAGAAGAATTCCAGCAGTACAACCTAGGTCATCAATTGTTTCAGTTTCAAAGAGCACATACCCTTTGTACCAGCAGCACACTCCTTTCTACCATACTTTGCTCTAGGAATCAAGAAATTATTCTCAGTTTACCTCTTTACAAGCAATTAGATATCAATTGCAGTGCCCGCAAAGTGGTCAAGATCCTGAGGCCACAAAACATTGAGAACTACGGTGTGAGTGTGACAGATGAAAGAAGGAAAACAAGGGCAAATTTCCAGATTTCTTACCAAATGTAGCATCAGCTTTCTTTCAGTATCTCTATGATGCAATTCATGATCTTGTTAAAGCACTTCATGGATACTCTCTCATATATTCTCTCATACATCCAAACCTCCATGTATGCTAGCTTCATGTATCTGTCAATACATTCTTCATATTTCTCATATAGTGCTGGGATGGTTAGAACAATAATAAGACCTGCATTAAGCCACTGAGCGGATTATCACTCAGGATTATATGTTAGTCATTACATTCTTGAAATTTAATTTCTGTAAGTAAACCTTTTTCTGACGAATTACAAGCAGCAGATATCAGCAACCAAATGATCAACAATACAAGTTACCTACTCATGCTCATCTGGAAGTGGAAACACATGCCTCTATATCCTTCAAAGAGCAATAAAACTCCACAAACTACTCCTAGTTAGCCCCCAAATTATTCAGACAAAAAATGATATACCAAGTCAAGAATATTAATTCACTTAAGTTATTCCACAGAGACACAAGACAGTAGCATTTTCATATTATTATGCTAGCACTAGAAATTTTAGGAAATGCCATGAGAGACCCATACTTGTGTAAATCATAGTAGGGAAATCAGTCAAACTGCCAACGATGGAGATCAACCATAAATATATAGCCACTCCATAGAAAAGCTTCGAGTCCTTTCCCAGTGCAATATCGTGAAAGATTGAAAGCATCATATTGATACCAGGATGCATGAAAGCTGCTACTTCCCTTATGACTTCTTCTGAGATGTGCATCTGAGGTATAGGTGGAGGAGGCCTGCACCCACATCAGCTTGTAACTGTGATTAACACATATATAGAAATAGAAATAGGAGAAAGTTGACTGAGTGTAGGAAGAGCTTTAGAGGAAACAGTTGAAAGAGAAGATAGATTAAAAAAGAAGAAGAAAGAACTTGGATTCACACCCGACATTATATGGCTAGAAGACCTTCAAGAACATCATATGACCATAATAAACTAGCTAAAATTATATCATTCTAATGCTGTCGCAGTCAAAATGAAGTTTG
The DNA here is from genome assembly GCF_019914945.1 of Typha latifolia. Lineage (NCBI taxonomy): Eukaryota > Viridiplantae > Streptophyta > Magnoliopsida > Poales > Typhaceae > Typha > Typha latifolia. The sequence continues at coordinate 152,465 of NC_133087.1, read as the reverse complement.
ACCATAGAAATGCCACATATTGCGGGTAAAGATAAAGATAAAAGGAAGCAGATGAATAGCAACAAATGGACATAATCGGAAATACCTGTTGAGAATTTGAGCAGCCTTTGCCCATACGAAAAGAATGGTCAACAAGAGCAATAGAACATTGGAGAGAAGCGACAGCAGAGTATATCCAGATACCTCAAACACCACCCAAGCTGCCAGAGTTCCCAGCAGTGTACCGATCGTTACATGTCTTCTCTTCCAAAGCATCACATCAGCCACTGGAATAAACGAACTCCACTATAAAACCTAATTGATTCCTAGCAATTGGAAGCAAAACCTAAAAATTATTACTCACCGATTCCTCCCCCGAGGAGCTCGTGTAGGGATCTCGGGCTACCTGCCGATCGGATGGAGGAATCCATCGGATCAATCTCGGATTGGGAACGATGTGGAAAGTGGCTTTGTATTTCCGTTTAACTTTTGACCCGGTGGTGCGAATGCGATCGAGGGGAGGTTGGTTTGAAGGTGGAAGAAAAGTGGCTGGGCTGCTGCTGCTGGTGGTGGGGCTGCTGGAATCCAAACAGGCTGTTAAAATTAAAAGACATATAAAAGAAAAAGCTATCATCCCAATCATCTCTCTCTCCCTTAATAGATTTTTTGGATAAGGGATGATAAAGAGAGAGAGAGAGAGAGAGAGAGAGAGAGAGAGAGAGAGAGAGAGAGAGTGGGGTCGTTTATTAGAGTTTCGACAGCCATGACTGCTTCAGCACTTGCACCTCCTTGATTTATAAGCATAACTTTTTATTCTTTTCTCCTTTTCTTTTATTAGCGTAAACAACAAGATAGTTCAGTGGCAAAAGTATCAAGGCAGCAAATGGGAGGTGCATGAATGAGATAATAAACCCAATCTTATCTGGGCATTATGTCTACAAACGGAAAAAAAAAAGGATTCTATTTTGTTGGAAGACGGAATTTGCCTCGTGATGCTAAAGAATTATATATGTCATGATGTTGTGACCAACTACCTACTAATCCCCAGATCAGCAAGCACCCCAAATTTTTAGTACGAATATAAGATGAAGATTAAAAAAAAAAATGTATCACTCGATACATTCTTACGTATTTATATACCTGAAAGCATATATACAACAATGATAAGACTTCCCGAAGTTAAGTGTTTTTTGAAGCAAATAGCTGCATCTATCGCAGTGGCGCAGGGGGGGGAAGCTTCAATCATATCAGTTAAACGTAAACCTATGTTATAAACAGTTCCTAGTACATACCAGTTAGAAGGACTAGAACCATTCATACAACTTTTTCTCCAGTTGAAATCAAAATCAACACCTGTGCAGATGTCTCAGTAAAATTAAACAGCCCACAGAAAGTTATTTGGTACACTCACTTCAAATCGAACTTGGTCATTACTGTCACCAAGCATATAAAATTCCATGAAGTTCCAAAATTCAAACAAGTAAATCGTAGTGGTTCTTCCCACTATATAACAGTCTGACTGGCACCCTCTTCTTCACTTTTCTTGAGCCCTTTGCAAATTCAGATCCATATTCGGCAATAGGTATAAATCCGTTGCTCCATCCTCCTCCAGTATGCTGTCATGAACAAACTTCACTTAATAAGATGATATAATCGGAAGCATCTGGAATGCCAGTTTGCCTAGAGAGTGACCGCCGATGACTATGAGAAAAAAGAATTCTCAACTCCCTTGATCTATTGTGCTCATAGTGTGAAGCTTGATAAATGAAACTGAAACTGTTTTCTACTAAGTAAACAATATGGATGACAATGAAACATAATGAATATATTAAATTCTGTAAACATCTCCAGAGGAATCTAAAACCTCCAAATGAAACTGGTAACTTACTTCATGCTCTGGTATATACACAGTGATTGGCTGGTGGCACAACTTTGACAACACCTGAAATGTATTCAAATGTCAGAAATTAGATTCAACCAACCAAGATATAGAAATACCTGTATAGAGATAGTTGTATTACTATTCAAATCTATTTAGAGAAACATACATCCATCACGAGGAATTCAAAAGTTCCAAAACATGAAAAAGGAAAAACAACATTTGAGGCTTAAATCAACCAGGTCAGAACGCAGGAGAAAGTCTACAAATGAAAATTCGACATACTAGTTTAAATACTTTTGTCTAAAATACTCACCTATTGAAAGACAGTTCTATTGCCTGTAAAAATATCAGAAGATAACCACAGATATAAATCAAGCTATGTCAAAGTCTCTGTACAGAAAAACACATATATAGGATATCCTGTAGTTGATACATAATTTGTCTCACAACATAATTTAAACAACTGTGCAAATTGTAAGAACAGTTACCAATAGTTCTGACTCGCCTCCCCAAAAGTCAGATCGTCTAATCCGCTGGCAATAGCTACGAAATAGTAGGTAATAGTTAACTTCTAGTTTAGATACATATCTTTGGACCATCTATAACTCACCCATAGCTGCAGAGGAGCTCACCGTTTCAAAGACTCTTCCACTGTAATTGCTATTAATGCTTCTTCATACTTAACTCTTTCTGTTTCACTGTCACATATAACTTCTTTGACAGCCATCCGCAAATCATCTTGAGAATCACAGTAATAATACATCAAGAAGATTAGAAAAGTCAACATGTTGAAGTATAATTGAAGAATCGGAAATGGAAGCAGCTCACTTTCATGAATCAAGAATTTAAACCAATGACTACAGTTAATGCAGATTTTGACTAGAAAAAAGAAAGAGAAATTTCGTTATCCATCTGGATTTACACCACATATGGACAACCCCATGAGGGAACTTGAAACTCCTAATTCTGAAAATTCATAAGAACAACTAATGTTAATAATAATAATAACAATGAAATGCAGTTTAAGAATATCCCTGTTGAATAATAAACATTGTCCATTTTTTTAATTATGTACTATAGTTAAGGTCAAATTGAAGCTTCTGCTTGATCATGTACAGATTGGATTTCAACCAGCTTAAAATTGGTGCTTGATTGACTTCTATTTTAGTTATACATAAAGGAAATAAGCCATAATAAAAACAAAGACGGAAGAATGCTGAAAGATAAACAAGATAAGCATATAAAATGATTTTATCATCATAAGTAAGAGAGATGCTTCCAATGGACATCCTTATTCATAGGATTCATTATTTTAGTATAACCGTATGTGTTTAATCTATAGGTGTGAGAATACACACTAACATATTTTTCACTGCTATCTGTACCAAATTTCTACAGCCTTAACATATATATATATATATATATATATCTCCAACCAACTTCAAATTTTAGAGATGAGCATAACATTATATGCCAGGATACCGATGATAGCAAACATAAAATCTGAGAAACAAAAACTTATATGCTAGAAAACTAAACAAAGATGATCTTACAGATCCAGCCTACCTGCATCATCTCTCTCTTCCATCGGGGTCAATGTAATTCCTCTGCCCTTTGCCATTCCTTTTACCTGTAAGTATGATTTTGAGGTTCAAGGAGAAATAAATTCTTAGTTTCTCACGAAACAACAGCATGCAAAAACAAACTAGAGTACTATCCAAAGTATCCATTAATTTACCAAGGCTCGAAACATGCAACGGCCATCACCTGTCACCTTCTGAACTGAATAATGCTCCACTTTCTTCATTGCTGCTGATTTCCCACTCCTTAATTTCAAAGTGAATACAGCAAGTGAAATGGTCCATTTCTTTCATATTTTCATACATTCAAGACCTTGCAAAAAACTTGGGAAGAAAATAAATAAATTAAAAGGAAAGAAAAAGCATACAGTGAGGAGCTGATTCTGGCGAACATGGGAGGGTCATTTGAAGTTGCAAAGTTTGGCAAGTTGAGGAGCTCAAACTTAGCAGTTCCATCTCTCAGCTGTTGAAGGAGAACCTCTACAACCAAATAAGAAGAAGAAAGATCAAGGAATTGTCGATTGATATATTTCACAAAAAGAGGGGCAGTGAGGAAAGTACCATTCGAAGGTTTGCAGCTGCTCGCCATGGAAGTAAAAGAAAAACAGTTTCCTTCTTGAAATTGCCAAAATTACGTAGCAAAACGTCCAGGAAGTTCTTCTGTAACACCTAAATCCCATATAAAAAATGAGCCGACCAAGCATTGAAATTGATAAACGAGACGTTGTAACATTACAATCTTCTGTTCATATCGGACAACCATCAAACGTAGACAAGAAAAGTACACATGCAAGATTTAATTGAGCACGCTCACCAAGCATACGAGCAAAAGGTCACAAAAATGAAAATATTAAGTTGTTTTTTTTCTTCTACATGATGTATGATTCCTATAGTGTGTCCAGTCGAACAACATAATGATCCCGCCAACTTTCTTAAAAAGAAAAGAAAAGAAAAGAAAAGAAAATTGAACTGTCATCACATTATACAAAATCCAAGCATGTTCTCATACTGAGGAAGTAAAGGAAGTGGGTGGGAAACGCAAAGACGGCATTCACGACTAGATGAGCATAGGAAGAACCGATTGAACAGAAGAAGAATAGGATATGCCGAGAAACTAAAAAAAGGGAGCGCGAGGAGGAAGAGGATAAGATGGGATTCATATTCCATACCGTGCCGAAAGGAAAGAACCTCGTGGATTGGTGAGTGAGTGCGGATTTGAGCTTGGACTGCTCGCCTATCTATCTCTCTCTCTCTCTCTATCCACTGGCACGTGACCCCCCTCTAGTGTTTGACAGAATGACTCAATGGGAGAGGACGAAGGTCAACTAGAAAGATTTTATTAGACAACATTAACAAGGTCTTAAAGCCACAGCAGATGATCACATCACATCGGACTTTCATCTACGCCGCATCGGTGCATGTTAAGCGAGTTCAACCAGATCGAATCGCCGGGAGGTAAAAGAATGTAGACCCGAATGAGCTAACATCCTTTGTTTTGTAGGGAAATGATCCAATACGAATGAGCTTGCAAATTGTTGACCATCAAATAAGGTCTAGCAGACATGAGTTGTCATTTCTATAGCTATAGGATAATTCTAGTTACCGGCCATTTGCAAACTGCTGTCCGGATCAATGCGAATCGCGATCAGAATAAAACACTATTGCCAGACAAACAATTTACGGATACAGAGTTTAGTTAAAATAAAATAAAATAAACACAAACACCACCACCGAATACAAAATTTTTAAAATGAATAATGTATATATATATATATATATATATATATATATATATATATACCCTAACTTGATCCTCTTACACTATTATCACGGGCATTTCACCAAAAAAAATCCCAGGAAAACCTTGAACCACGAAAGGTATTCCTAACTTAGCCAGGACTCTACTATCCTTGACAAGTCACACCGCCAGCTGTCAAATGCTGCTTGTTCCTGGAGATGGTTTACATCCTTGAAAATATCACGAAACCTGCTTCACAAATGTATACTTGCCTGCCTGCCTGCCACTTATTGCGTTTCGTTTTTTTTTTTTTTTTCTTTCACATCAAGCTGTTATCTGAAAGCCAAAAGAAATTACAAAGGATAATTGATATACATCAGCTTTTCCAATCTTATTGCCTGAAGGCCATAAAAGAAAAGGTGAGCTCAGCATGCAAATATATAACTAAAACCGTTAGCATCATCATACCTGAGTGAGTATCAACTAACACATAGAAACAGTAATTACTCAGTGACCAACCGGGCTTCAGATATCTGCAAGACTGCAACCCTACAAGTTCACTGAGGTTGTAGATGTCTGACTACTAGGCTGTCCATTATATTGCAGATCATTAATTTGTTTCAGAATTATGGTTCATATCGATTTGGAAACTTTTAACCTAGGAAAAATTAATAATATACACCTGAAAAGTCAAGATAACTAGTTCCGCTTTGACAGAAAGATTACAAACAGGGACCTTTCAGGACGACCTGACCTACTGATTGCTCGAGCCTTGTAGTGAAATGATTTCAAGAATATAACATCATGCAGTACAGCTTGCCAAACCATAATTAATCTGCACCAATTTCTATTTCTACCAACTGCAAGGCTTTGAGAAAAATGTAGGAAAGAAATTGCCGAGTTAAAGATGGAATCAAACTCCTGTAACATACAAACTAGCTGCAAAAACAATATCACGCTTGATAGCATTAGATGCAGTCTCCATCTTCTTATACAGTGCAGAGTTGCCCATAATTGAAGCTGCATTCCTGAATTCACGACAAGTTTCATCAAGTCGTACAATAGTCCTAACAATTATCCCTTCTGATACATCTGTTAGCTCGCAAATATCTGCAAATGGAGTTCCCTGAATGGATAACAAAAAAGAGTATTAGAGGAACTAGCTTCTAGTGAGATTGCTTTCAGTATACAAGCACAAACCTTTGCCCATTCATAGACGACTTCAACAAGGCCAAATTTGAGATTATCTCGTGCATACTCCTCAGGATCTACAGCTACTTTGAGTTGCGCTTGGAGCACTCCCAGTTTAATTGCTGTATCATACAACCTAATGCAAAAGATCTCCAATAAGAACGCATGGTTATCATGATGAACAATAAAAAACAGAGGACTGTCTTAAATGCTAGTCTTTATATCTTCTAACATGTAAGAACTAAGGATGGTTACTACTGAACTGACATTAATACCAAATATCATATAACCAAGAAATGTAATTTTCAGCCCAACCAACATAAACACCAAGCTGATGGCAATGGCTCCAGTAGCAACACAGAAATAAAGTTCTAATTGAATCCAAAAAGTTTCTGGACATGGATTGTCTAAAACAGTACTAATCTGAGAAACATAATTACAGAAATGTTGCAAGGTTCTCTTCTTTACAGGGGGACTGAATAAAAATAAGGGAAGCAGACAAATCTCAGATAATCTATTAATGAATATATCTTCTTTTTTGAATAACTAATGGATATATCTTATGCACCAATATTTGTTCTCAAATATTCTCCAGCTTCTAAGCACTCGGCTCAAGAAAAATAGTAACATTCATCAAGCACATATGAGTACCTACAATTTTCATTTCTTTTCATTGAATAATTGCAAGGATAACCATCTTCAGAGAAGCAAGGAATAGTTTCACAATTCAGGAACGCAAATGTGAAAATCTGGTATTAAATTGCTGAATGATCAAGGTACTAATTCATTTGATTAAGCCGCATCTTGACTGTTGACGTCAAGTGAGGTCAACAAAAGGAACTCCCTAAGAGCCCCTTGCCAATCTAGAGTAATTCTTCAGCCATTAATTAAATATTTTTTTCCAAATCAAAGCATCAGAACACTATAATATCATATGACGTAACAAGTAGAAATCACATTAGCAGGATGTTACCTCTGTTTAGCCTGTGCCAGCTTTGGAGTAAGAGATGGTTCCGAGGCGTTGTTCTGCTGAAAAACAAGTGCAGACATGATGGCCACAACTTCTTCAGGTTCCAGGTCATCCAATTGGTTCTCAAACAAGCATTCCGTGCATATCAGCTCCTCACCAGAGTTCATTTCACAGGCCACTCGACCCTTAAGTTGGACAACAAGATCCGAGTCAACACAATGGATCTCCTTCAACACATCAATCTGCATGAGGAAAAAGGAGAGGGATATTAAGTGAACAATCTTACTATAAACAAGTAGAAAATCTGCATCTGAGATCAAACAAAACTTAATCACATTCATTGTCTATAATTTCACAAAACTTGAAAAACGGATCCTTGTGAAATCAACATCCACAGTTCGTGTGGATGCAGGTTTCAGAGCCCTGCTGCTGTACCACTTCCCAATTCAATTACATGATAAACAGACATGGGTTACTTCTAAGCCTATAGGCCTCTAGGGCATTTAGGTTAGGATCTTGGTACATCAGCAGTACTATTATATCCTTGTGAGCTGCGACCAATATTGAATCTATTTCTGATCTCAAACAAATGGAATACTATCCAAACTACCAAAGTTTTATTACCAATGAAACAACAAACAAGAATAATAAATTACAGACTTACTCGGCCTTGAAAGTCTGGCATTTGTTGAAGTGCCTCATCTGACATTTGAAACTTTAAAGCATTAACTTCTTCTTTCTGCTTCATTTGTTCCTTAATCAACACAATGTGCTCCTTCAGTTTTATACATCCATGGCATTTGTTTTCAGTCAGTCTTTGCAACAGCATGTTATATGCACGGTACTTCTCAACAATAAAGATATCTTTCATTTTGAGATCTGGAAGGCATAAAATTGGAGTACAGAATAAAGGAAAAGATCTAGTGGTCATGCCTTAATGTTTCAACTTTCAAGGTGGAAAAATCCATACCTTTTACTGCATCTAAAGCAGGTGGATATTTACTTCCATCTGGTTTCTTCTCAATAAGCTGCTGAACAGTTTTTGAGTAAGCAGTGTTGCTTGGATCCTCGAGAAGTCGGACTTGATCGATTTTTATTTTGCATTGACAAATACTCACAATTTCTTTAATTTCTATTGCTATAACTTCATAGCTCAACCCTGCAGCAATCCCACTGTAAGGAAGCTTTATATTAACAGCACCAGATCCTTTGCGCGAACTGGCAGATGAGAAGTACTCATCATCCATTCCGCGTTTTCCTTTTGGAACAACAAAATAACCTTGCTGGAAGTTGTCACTTTCTTTTTCTTGTACTCTATTGGAGGAAACAGAGGGGGGTTGCATGGATGAAGTACTGTCAGTTATCGCTACTAAAACAATATACTCTTTATATGTAGCAGATGGAGATTTAAGGATAACGCCAAGTAAATGATCATCAGCCTGTCAATACATTCAAACAGCATAGACAGCAGTCAGGTCTCAGAAGAACGATGTTATGAATTCAAGATCACAAATGACCTCATATACATGACAAATTGAGGATAATGATTTGCATAATACAATTTTTCAAAAAGAAGATACACCTCCAAAGTTGAAATTCTCATTTCTCATCGATGACATAGAAAATACAAACAATCCAAGAAAAATAAAGGTAACTAATCTAAAACAGGAGCGCTCAATTAGTACTACGATAAGTTTCCAAAATTAATATTGATGATTTATTCTGTCAAAACTTTTTTGGAAACATATACTTTCCATAGCTGAGGTCGTAACCATACAATAAGAAAATCGCCACTTCATGATGATGAACAAAACAACAAAAGGAGACTCTAATTTGGAGTTACTTGGGGTTGCTTTAGCTAGTCTCTATTGTAGAATATATACTGCTATTGAACAGAAAACTCATGTACAATAGAGCTTTGTTAAGCAGGGAAATTATACACCTGTATATAACTTACTGATTTTGATTTAACGATGACAACCCTTCCAGGTGAAAGAAATTGCTGTGCAGAGTGTGACTGCATGACTGCCTCTGATATCTGTTCCCTGCATGTCTCAGCTTCCAACAGCAAACCATAGTATTCCTCAATAGAAGGCTCACCTTTTATGCATCTGCCACGTATAAAGTAGGTCTTAAGAGTTGAGACACTATAGAAGTTGAGATGATAAGCTTGTAATATCACAATCTCTATAATAGTAGTAAAACTTGTATGAACCATATGTTAGTTATATGCCTTCTGTATTGCCACTAATAATTATTATAATTCTTTTAGCTGGAAGATAAGATTCAATATAACTTAAATATTAAATAAACTATATGGACGCATCTAAAAAGGCACTTGGTGCCAATTCTTCTAGTTGAGAACTTCCTAAGAGAGGACCATCCAATGGGCAAGAATTCACATCTAATAAAAAATGTTGCAGGTCTCATCTAAATATGACCACTGAAACCTGTCAAAACAAGAGGCGGTTGACACTTTGGAAATAGATACAGTCAAAAGGTCTTTCTTTTCAATCATTTTAGTAACCCAGTATTATATGATTATTACTAAAGAATGATACATCTAGATATCATGTCCAGATTCCAAGTATAGTTAATTTGATCTTGAACAATATTTGCCGACCAGCCAGAGTACCCGTCAATTTCTTTCCTAACAAAGACGAAACCGTTGGTAGCTGATTGCTTACTTTTGCCATTAAATACTTAAATTGTTAAACATAAGAAGAATTTGATTAACAAAATGTATTCCACCTCCAGACAAAATTAATCGCCACTGAAGTAAATGGAGCCATAAGCATCTAGTCCATAATTATAAATTTAGAATGCATCTTAATCAAGTCTAGAGGAATATCACATAATGCAACTTACTCAATAGTTTTAGTAGGTTGGCGTAGCTTTTGCAGAAGAAGTCTCTCCTTTTCGGGTAAGTTCTTCTGAGCATGGAATTCAGCAAAACTTCTCTTCAGCATGTCCTCCACCTACAACACAAGTCCTATCAATTAAATTTCTCAAATAAAATTTTGAATTAATATTGACGACATGAAGACTAAGTCTAGCAATATGAACTTTACTAAATGAGTCAATATCTTCTATATCATTCCACTGGAAAGGCTGATGAAATTATCAGACAGTGGGAAATTCCTTCTGTTGGACCAACGATGGAGTATATATCTATATGCTTACTCTGCTGTCAGTCCAACTCTATGAAGAAAGACGCACCATCAGACACCTACTTGGGAGGTGAGGCACGATAGATACAGCCTCTCCAGTAGACCAGACATATTGGAGATAGACCTGAACTAATAAAATCAGAAAAGAAATTATATTGCAAAAGAAACAACAAGCAAGACAATAAATTAAGGTATCCTTAGGCTAACTTTAACAACTTATATTCTCTCTTGAAATGCAGAGCACAAACAAGTACAAATTCAGACATAAATTGTCACTCTTTTGAAGGTATCACGAAATATCTTTTTTACTTATCTTTTACATTAGCCTAAGAAAGTCAAATTTATGGAATAACACTCACAACTGGATGCTTAAAGAAATTCAGAGCATAAATATGAATTTGTCTCCCTCAATTCAAATTTTATGCAGATCAGGCAACCTGCAAAGCTCTCAAACCTCACAATCATTTTCCTTCTGTAATATTGAAAAGACACATAAGAGAGATATGGAATATGACTGCAGAAAGAATATAACTTAAACCATGCAGCTATTCAAAAACGCTGTCCTGCAGAAGCGCAGAACAAGCCTAATAAGCATATGACAGGTACCAGCTGCTCTGGCAAAGGAATGAACAGCAATAATGACTGTTCATTAGCAGCAAACCAAGGAAGATGATTAATGTGGTTAGACAATAATTCTGTCACCTACAACTGAACAGTTGGATTATACAGTGTAGACAAAAGTCCATAAACACAAAGCAAGCCATGGCCTAAACTTAAATATTATACTTTGCCCATTCCAGTACCTTCAGTTCTTCAACACGAAGGAGATGTAATATCATGGTGTAAGTCAGTCGAAACTGAGACTCAAGTCGAGTGGGTTTTCCAACAATTACATTCTTCAAGTCGCTCTCCTCAGGAATTTCATCACGACACATGACAATGACTGTACCAATCTTATCCAGACCTCTCCTGCCAGCACGACCAGCCATTTGAATATATTCTCCTGGAAGCAACTTCCTAAATTCCTTGCCGTCAAACTTTCTTAAAGCATCAAAGGCAACCTATTTGAAATTTAGAAACTCAATTAGGCCAGAGATGCAGTTCTTGTTAGTATTAGTTGTAAGCCAGTTATCCATAGTGAGTACTCATGAAAGTGACATGAAATCAGTACTCCTTTAACCAAGGGAAGAATATTAGATAGAAAAACTCACTGTCCTTGCCGGGGCATTGACTCCCATGGCAAATGTTTCAGTGGAGAAGAGTACCTACAATGATTACACTAAATGTCATAAAAGTTAAACCATATTGACAATTTTATCCACTACAAAAGATTGTACACTTACCACACAAACACATACTGAGGAGGAAGGTTGGAAAAGAGATAGTAGAGAAAAAAGTAATTCTTAGATAGATTAATTGCAAGAATTTATCTGAGTATGATGTTCATACATTTGCTACACAAAATTGATGTATTGAGAGAAAGAATGCTTCCTTTAGAGAAGTTTGATAAACAGTAAGATTCAGAAGATCAAATTACAGGAAGTCCCTAGCTTAAGATAGGCAACTGATTCTGTCTTAATACTGTTCTTAATTGAGGCATCGGTAAGGTGCTCAAGAAGGTCTGGAGGGAAAGGACATGGGGACTATATCTGATAAAATTTCCCCTTATTACATCATTATGATATGAGATGGACAAGTACAATTATATACAATTTGCATCACCCGAAACATTCTTGGAAACAGAATAAAAGTTATACTCCAACAGATAATCTTTTTGTTCCTTTTACAGTAAAGAATAACTGAAGCTGTAGTATCAGCATATAAATAATAGTATGGTATTTATCAGTCTCCAAAATTGCTAAAACTAATTTCAATAGGACATCTTAACCTGACACAAGACCCAAAGTCTCTAAACGAGTTTGGGCTTAGTAAAAAAAAAAACAGATTCATAGTGGGATCGACTCGTACAACATGAACATTAAACAGGTTGTGTTTGTGTTTCTATTATCACCCGCTTGACCTAGTTCAACCCATATAAATTAAAATGTCCATGTTCATGTCATGTTTAGATTGTTTTCAGGCTGTATCCAGTTTGATATGTCTTAATACAACAGGATTATATGGTAAATTGAGTTGTGCAGGTTAAGAGGATTAGTTGTATAACCCATGTAATAAATGAGTCATATGCATGTTCATGTTCAAAGATCCAACATGTTTATTTAACAGCTTGTATTCAAGTTGGCTTGCCAACGCGTGGTGAATTTGACACAAACTCATCTAACCTGAGTCAATTGCTAATGCTAACTAAAACTATGAATAAGATTAAAAAAAAAACTCCCATCTGCAGCCTTTTAATTGTAAGTACAATCAATCATTAATTAATAATCTAGAAGCACAGAAGGAAACAAACTAGAACAATTGCCAGAAGGAGACAACCTTGATGACACCACGACAAAAGAGCATCTCAACAACTTCCTTCACAATTGGAAGAAGCCCAGCATGGTGAACAGCAATACCTCTTCTTAGTAGGCCTTGGATTCTAACAACCTGCAAAAGAGAGCCATGATACTGAAGTTGTTCAAAGCAACTTACACTAATGACCTCATAAATTTAACTGCTGCTAGATTACTTGTGGAAGCTTCCTGTCAGATCCTTTTAGGCGTGAAAAAGCCTTGTCACAGAAGACACGGATTTCACTTTTTTCAGGACTAGTTGTGAGGTCAGTCGTATACATGCTGTCTGCTGATTTATCACAGCGGACCTTTGAGAAGCAGAAAATAACAACCTGAAATGAGGATCACACAAGAAAATTAAATATGTTAAGAAATGAGAAATGTAGACAAAAAAGGATACTAGCCTCAGCAACCAATATATTGCAAATAAGTCATATCAGGCTGTATTTTACATTTACAATGTTTACACAAAGGAAGGATATCTCTCAAATAATAAAAACGATCCTAAAGAGTAATACAGCCACCATCTAGTTAATGAGGAGAACAGTGTCATCAGACATACCGGTCCATAATCCTTAATGTAGCAAAGTAACAATTCCCTCAAAACAAAGAAAAATGAATCAGAATATGGTAGCAAGGGGCAGACACTTGATAATGGCATTACTTAACCAAGGAAATTGCAGAAATATACTGAATAAAAAGAAAAAACATATCAAATGGAATAGAAACTTTCAAATCAGCAGGATGATATTCATTCTAGATCAGAAAGATAAGAATCATTTCAGATCAAAGCATAAACCATCTGCAATAGGCATTGGTTATTATTGTATAACAACAATAAACCAAGCCTTAGGTCTGAACTATTTGGGTTTGGCTACTTTTGATCATACTATCATAGTACTAGAGCCTAAAGAAAATAAACAGATCTTATTTTATTTCAATAAATCAGTGGAGTTAGAACTAGATTTATAAAAAAACAAAGAATGCAGAACTTTATAAATCAAACTACCAAAGGATCTCATTACTAGGTCAATAATGAAAAAGGTATCATCCTTACATACAGGCAAAAGAGACTTCTTTGAAAGATTATTAACAAGAAGCAACCAGAAAGAAGACTCTGATCTCCTTGGTCCTGCACTATTTTGATAAACCCCAGAAGTTCCTGAGCCAACAATTTGATGTTTGGGTCCTTTGTGATTCTGTCCTCTCCCCCGGCTAGAATTATCAGGTTGCCTTACTTGGGTTGCACTATGGGAGATCTGGTGCCCTATCTTTAAACCAGATTTTCCTCCAACCAAGCTCGAATTTTTCTTCTTGTAAGCCTCTTTGGCTGCTGTAAAACCTTGAGAAAGGAATTTATCATTCTCACATATTTTGTACAACTCTCCAGAATAGAACAAGCAATGCTCAAGAGGCACAGGTCTTCTGGTAGTCCTGGTAAGCAACATAAGACCAACATTATTTAAGGAAAAGGTGACAAATAAGACAAGAGAAGAACGATGCCTGTTACTTTCCTCTAAGCAGAAGAGCTTGTAAGGAAAACAAAACACAAGAAATCAGTCTTAAGTTTTAACAGCACACTAATGATATGATTCAGATGACCAAAAATTATATGCCAATAAAAAAACTGACACCTACCCTGTCACACGGATTTTCTTCTGTTTAGTCCGACCAATCCAGTCCGCAAATTCAACAGTGTTTGGGACCTACAAAGTACTACTATTATTCAAAGTTGCTGTAGAGTCTAAAGGCACTCAACTGTGAATCAGAAAAATAAAATATATTAATGATATCAAAAATGGATTGTGCTGTTCATTATTTTACATATTGTGCTAGGTTTAATTTAATATAAAGATATAAACAATTGTCGCCATACTCAAATCACTGCAAAAGGAATTATGTTCAAAAGGGAAACCCCTGAGACAAAAATATTCTATATATTCTAAACGTACAGCTGATGATGTGACCCTTTTTAATAATGTTCAATTGTTCCTTACAAAGTAAGAAATAAGATTTGCAGAAACTGAAGATGGGACAATAATGGCCATGGGTGAGTTGTGTTCAATGGCTAGATGTTATTATCCAAAAGGCCTAGATAACATTAAACCAACTTCTTTATTCAGATTTCGTTATTCTAAAGTAACTATTCCAAATGTTACCTACTTTTCCCCAACAAACATTTTTCTCCTTCACTAATGATTCTTGTAACCTCCTCTTTGTCAGGAAGGACTCTCAAGATTCAATCAATAACACTGACATGGATGTAGATAGATTAACCAACCAACTGGCCTTCCAACTATATTGCAAAAACTCTAGTTTACTAGGTCCTTATAAAGGAACCTAGCATTAGATCATTGGTGTCCCATGTCAATTAAGAACAGAATTTCTTCTGACTTCCCTCAATGTCCATGGTATCTTTTAATCTTTGTCTTCTCTTAGCAAATAGAAAAATTTGGCCCGTGCTTGTGCAGCATTAAGGTACGACATTTTCTTTAGAGTTGCGTAAACGTTGAAAATCCCAGTGTCAAACAACTCATAGCTGCCAATTTATAACCTAACACAAAGATAATGAGTAGCACAATTCTTTTAAAGCTCGTCGTACATGATAAACTACAGCAATGAAATTTACATCTCATCACATTAATTAATAAAATCAGACAAAAGAATCCAGGATTTCCTTTTTAGTCATTGTGCATTATAATTAAATCAAATAAGGGAAGAGAAAAGATCCATACCGTTGCAGAAAGGAGGATAATATTGACATGCCTTGGAAGCATTATGATAACTTCTTCCCAAACCACACCTCTTTCAACATCATTAACATAATGAACTTCATCAAATATAACCTGTATCCATTATTAAAACCCAGGATAAGTAATCAAACTCCCTCCTTTCTAAACACCACGAAAAGCTGCAGGATAAACACTATAAATCTATTTGATATCTAAAAAAAGCCAAAAGGGTCCAGGAGAAATAAACCAGATTTTGTAAATCATTTACCGTACCCATTCAATATCACGAATTATATCAGCACCTCTGTAAAGCATTGAGCGTAATATTTCTGTGGTCATAATAAGGCAAGATGCCTCTGGTTTTATGCTTATGTCTCCAGTGAGAAGTCCAACATCAAACTTCCCACAGAAGTCCCTGTACTTTTGGTTGCTGATGGTTTTGATGGGAGCAGTATAGACAGCCCGGGTGCAATGCTGCATCATAGAAGCACCCCTGATTACCAAATGTATGTGAATATAAAAGCTAAAGTAAGTCAGCATCAGCAGCAAGAAAAATGATGTTTCATCTAAGTATTACATCTAGGAAGGCAAATTGCTTTCAGAATATTTAGCAAATAAAATCTAGAGGAGGTGTGGTTACACACTTTTCAGGAAAACTAGGTTAGAAGGTCAGAGAAAAAGCTCTTGGTTTGGGAAGTTCAAATTACATGATTAATACATAAGAAAAGACATAAGGGAAGCAAAACAAATTCTTATTTACCAATTACTAATCAAAATACAATGAAGAATCATACTTTTGATGCTAACGCAAATGCATACTCCGCAACAACTGTCTTTCCAGCTGAAGTATGAGCAGCTACAAAAACAGAATCACCCTTCTCGAGATAATATATAGCCTAAACTTCGCAAAAAAAAAATTATAGAGTTAGTTAATAACTACAGAACATGAAAGTCAAAAGCATAAATAGAGCACAGGATAGATAATAATAAAGAAGGAAGAGCACCATGTCACTTAAGCAAATAGTGAAGTTACCAGAGAGAATTAATAACTACAAAACCAGATTGCCTGATAACTATTACCAGAGAACCTCTAAATGATATTAAGCATTTGGCACTTGAGCAAATAGTAAAATTATGAGATATTGTAAAGGAAAGGCCACTCTCATCCATAGCAAATCCTATATTTAGCTGGCAGACTTATCTAAAACGTAAGAAGCACTGTGTCATGGACTTAGCCTTTTGTTAGCTGCAAGTCCATACAGCGCTTTACCTTCTTTGCAAAATAGCGCTAACATTCTCCTAAAATTGAGTCCAACAGCAACAAGAGAAGAGAAAAGATGTAGAAGGAATTAGAATAAAATTTTCTCTTCCATGCCTCATCTTTTAGCTCACTAAGTTTATTACAAAACTCTAATAGAAAAAAAATTAGAGTCATTTACAATAAGGGAGACATCCCTTTATATAGAGGTGAAGGTGGTGTAGATTATAGGTGTGAAATAAAAAATGGAGGACTCAAGATAGCTGATTGTCCAGATGTCCATAATTTCTACAACTCTGTCCTAAGAGCCTTGTGGACACAAAAGATGGAGTAGTCAGCAAGCTATATTCATGGCAAGCTTCTATTAGTTCACTCTAGCACCAAGATCACTTTCTTAGTTAGAAAGGGCTTCGAGTGGCTGATTGACTCTTCCCAAAGTCAAAGAAGGCTTGTTGCAAGTGGCTTTGTCCACCCATAATGTTGGAATTGTTCAGCAGCAGTCCAACAACCAATTAGCCAATAATCTGGGTGTCCCTTAGTCAACAAAGACTACAAGCCACGAAGCCCCATGCAAGGCATAGAGGACTGGAAGTCAAGGAAATCTGCTCTGTATTTTCTAAATCTCAGTTGCTATCCTATTGTGCTCTAGAGCACTTCAACTCATAATTTAAAATGTTTAGGGCAGAGAATTTGGTATCACTTCAAATTACTCAGGTGTTATTTAAGGACAACTTAGCCACAACTAAGTTTAGGTCCTTGGACACCCAAGGCACTTGGATTTTGGTTAAAATTTGCTTGAGCTATGACAACTAGCATACTTAAGAATGCCAATAGAAAATACGAGAAATTCAAATTCAATTTGCAGAAATGGGTCCTTTTAGTATTAAAACCAGAAAATTCTGTGATTAAGGTGAAACCAATTCCAGAGTGAAATACCAAGGCAGCATTTGAAGATTGTTAAGTGAGATGGGCTTTACGATATTAAGTGAGAGGGGCTTTTATGACATAAAATTTTATATGGTGCATCATGCTTGCCAATAAGGAGCTGGTTTGAGCACAAATTAAGTATCTAAATACATGGATTTATGAAGTCCCGCACAAGCCACAAAAAGATTTCTTTATAAATAAGAAACCATGAACAAACATAATCTAAGTATGAATGCACTAATGATGTTCAAGAGAAATATGATATTCTATGATCCGTAAAAGTTTATGCGTCGTTTGGTTCATGCATAAGGATTTTTAAGAAAAACTTTATGCAAATCTCTAAAATGTAAATTAGGTACATCTATAATTTTACTCACATGTTCTTTGGTTGTAAAATATAATGATTACTTTAAATAAGTTTAAATAAGAATTTGTGCTTGATTATTAAACTGTGAATAAATATGTTAACTATAATAGAATCTTACTTAAAAAACATGCATAATATTTTATTGCACTCCTCTACATGTGATAAAATTTTGTAGATTAACTTGTCACGTGAATTACCTTATACAAGATTTGACCAAGTTAGTGATTAATTGCAAATTGTATTAAAAGAGACCTAATTTATAAAGCAAACCTTACTATCCAAACAAGCTTGGTTCAAAACAAAATAAACCAATAAGATTTTAAAATAATCCAACACTGGTAGAAATACTGTAATATTAAGAAAATTCCATTAGTGGTACCAGATAATAATTTATCTAAACTTTCTATCGGCTGTCAGGAACTATCATAACAAATTGCAAAGGGGACTAGGCTAAAACCTCCTTTTGGAACTTATCCAATTCAAAGGGAAAGTCAATTGCCATATCTGGAACAAGCTCATAAAAATGGGCGACAATCTCTTCAGTTCCACCAACAAGAGCCCAAGCCTGCAAAAAAAAAATGTGGATAATCATTCTTGAAGCAACTGCATAACAGTTGAGTAAAATTTTGACTCAAAAATTGGCAGCACACTAACTAGTCACATCCATCTAAATAAATGTAAGTTAAGAATTAAAATAAGTTCAAAAACCTTTGTAAGATAGCTAATAGAAAAACAATTTATTAAATCCTAAATTCAGTAGTACTTCTCCATCCCGTTGTGCACTGTCCTCACTTGATCCATTAAGCTTCACTGATATCTCCTCAGATTCAGTCAGTAGTATCTGATCTAAAGATGATTGAACTTCAGGAATAACATCAAATTCATCACCCTCCTTTGTTACAACTTCTATCTGTATCAAACCTGGTTTTATGAAGCATCAAAAGAACAGATTAGAGAAGATATATTAATTGAATCTCTCCAGAACAACAATTTTAAAGATTTTCACTAAAAAAAGTACACCTTCCATGCTGATCTACTAAATTAACTAGATGGCAATTTAGTCAAGTGGTGTTTAAAATTTTACAAGAGAAGAGCTATTTAATGGTTGTTTATGCATTAAAACTCACCATCACTTCCTGATTGTTCAATAGTATCTTCTTGAACATCTTTTTCAGTAATATCTTCTTCCCAAGCTTTCTTAAATAAATCATCAAATTGCACTGAATATTTGTTCTACACAACAAATATATACAGGAATCAGAGGCTACGTATAAACTCTAGTACACTCAAAGCAGATAAAAGAATAACAAAAACACATACGGGAAGTATGTCAAATGACCTCTTAGTACAAAGGACATTAACCATTTGTATTTTACCAAATAGGAAATGACTGGCAAAACTTTTGGAACATATGAAGTTATCCACATAAGTAATTCTACATTAGTATCTACACCAATTGAACCCTTAATCTAGAGTACACTGATTATGGCACAAGATATTAATCTAAAGATTTCTCTTGAACTTGCCTCCATGGTAACTAACAAAAATATTCTAGAACATTTTCTTAAGTGGCCTTGCCTACAAATATTACAATGATGACAACTTGCATGAAGATCTACAAATATATATTACAATGATGACAACTTGCATGAAGAAATTTCTATGTCAGTGGCATCACACAAGGGTTTATTAGAACACATCATAAGCACTAATACCGATAAACACTGAACCAACCAGGTTTTCTTCCACTGCTATCTGGACTTGCTCATTGCTGCACTGGATATTGGCATGCTTCCAATAGTATGGATATTCCTTGAAAGTTGCATTAATCATTACGTCAGACGTATTTAGCTAGAGCAAGGGTAGAAATAAGTCAACAAAAATATCAGAACCTTAAGATGACCCAACTCCAATCCTTTCCGGAAACTTGGAGGAGTAGTTTGAGCCACACCACCATCGATAAGTTCTCGCACCCAATCCCCATTGCGGGCACCCTCAGGCAGAATCCTCTCTAGTGACTGAGAATCATCTAACCCACCTGGGCGGAATGGCCGGTTGTTGATGCTTCCTCTTACAAAATCCTTTGCTGGTCCGGGCATATGTGACAAACCTCCAGAATCTTGAGCTCCTTCCATTAGCTCTGCGACATCTATCTGAAGCATTGAAAAATAAGCTATTTCCATAAAGAAAAACAACGGTAATCCAGGCACCCAAAAAGAAAAAAAGGTCGGACACACTTTGGCAGCCGTAACTTACTCAAACAGTGTTAACTGGCAACCAAGAAAGCATCAGTCATATACAAACGCACAAAAGCCATGCCAATGAACTAAAACACTATAAACATGTGGGCATACATATATGTACAGTTTGCATATATGCTTTATATAAATCCTAAATCTGGATGACAATTAAGTTGAAACGCACTGCTAACCTGAGGCATGGACATCCATTACCTGTACTGAATCGGGATCCCATATTCCTGAAGATCCTGCCTTTCTTGATCGCCTAAATGGCAACTCCCATGAGGGGGCCACAACAATACGAGCATCTGACGGCTCCAATGGGGCCTTCGCCCTATCAAACCAATCAAATTCCCACAGCCTTCCAGAATTTTCCACCGAGAACACATTGGAATCCAACTCCGGCTGAAGGTACTTCTCCTCCAGATACTCCTTCAAACTTTCTGGTGTCTCTGGAGGGAATGCCGGCGGCTGCAACCAATAAGAACGGGGGGTTTCCGTGAAATAACAAACCAAGACGGTAACTATCGACGTTAAATGGCAGAAAAAATAGATTATGGTTCAGAGTTGCAAGATTCTACAAAATTGATAAACGGAAGGAGATTTCTTGGGGAAGAATGAGATCTCCACTAGGTTATAAGACTCACGATGATGAATTCGGGAAGAGAAGTCAAGGAATTGGAGCGCTCGACGGGTGGAAGCGGCTCGAGCCGCAGGTGGCCGCTGTGGCCGGAGAAGCCTATCCGAAAGGCGACCTCGTTGGCCGCCGTGAGTCTCTCCATGGATCGCCAACTATTGCTTCTTCTGCTATTCTTGGATGGTGTTTGGATCGTGCCCTAGCTTTGTTTCTTGGCGGCAGTTGCTTTTCGAAAGGGAGGGCGGTGACTGGTGTCAGTGTGACGAGAAAAGGAATTCAGAAGGTGAAGCTTTCTACCCAAGGCCGGAAGGCCGGAAGGCCGGGCCGGCGTCTAATGTGGCAGATCTATTGAACCTTAAAAATGCCCCAAACTTGGGCTGTTCATATGGTGGGCCTGATGATGCTATTTCTAATGCGATTATGTGCTTGGGCCTAACCAATGAATGATATCCATCCCTTCTCTAAGGTCCATTAAACTCACCTGCGGGCTCGGGCTGGGGCTGGGGCTCGCAGTCGCAGTCGCAGTCGCAGATCTACTTCCATACCATATTTTCTCCCTCGCGGTCTCGCGGAGGAGATTTAGCTGTGGCTCGATGAGGTTGGTCGCCGGGCTCCTCGCCCTCTGCCTGGCGATCTGCGCGTCGTGGGAGGCCAAGGCCGTCGACGGTGCCGCCGAGGCCAACAAGACCAACAAGTTCCGCGCTCGCGAAGCCAGCGATGACATGCTCGGCTATCCCCATCTGTAAGCTTGCCTCTCTTTACGTCTCCTGCATAGATCACAATTCTCCATGTATTTTATCATCGGAATCCGACCTATTCCTTTCTCTATTTCCTTTCTGAGAACTAATAACAGTCTCTCACCCACCATAAATTTGCTGGATTTTGTAACATCCATTCCCCTATTTCTGCTTTGTTATGAATATGGATGCCTAATAAGAATGCTCACCCTTGTTATCTTCAACCGCTTGACTGGCAATCCTGCGTATCTCGTTATGGGGTCGGGGTGGGGTAATTACATTTACACTGGCAACTTTGTTTATTGTTTTACGCATCAGGCAATTGTGTTAATTAAGTCACTTCCGGAAGCTTTACTAACAGATGCTGGCACTTTCCTACAGAGATGAAGATTCTTTGTTGAACAGTAAATGTCCAAAGCATGTAGAGCTAAGATGGCAGACGGAGCTTAGCTCCAGCATTTATGCAACCCCACTAATCGCTGATATTAACAGGTAATGACCCTTAGAATTTTCACTTGATGTACGTTTAATTTAATTTGTGCTTTCTTATTTCTTGTTTTTTTCCCCTGACAGTATGAATCTGCAATTAAAAATAATAATTAATCTGTCAAATTCATACTGTTACAGGCTAAATTGACATGACTTGCTTCAGAATTTATTCATGCTTACAATATGGGGAATGCACAAAAAGAAGCATTAGTTTCTCCTCCACATATTATGCTTGCTAATGCTGATTATATCCCTAAGTTATCTTCCAAAGATATTGTTCTTGTGCATCAGTATCACTCATGATTGGATTTAGTTAATTGCTAGATAAGGATTACTTGCATGTAAGAATCTGCAATGTTGTTCTTTATCAGGCCAATCATTTTCAGCATTTGTACTTTATGAGTATGTGTTCTGATATTCATGTCTTTTCCATCTTATGATAGTGATGGAAAACTTGAGGTGGTGGTTCCGTCATTTGTTCATTACTTGGAAGTTCTGGAAGGTGTTGATGGAGATAAACTACCAGGTATCTTTTTATTTCTCTCTTAGTTTCATTCTTTGATGAATTCCTACTGACAAAGTTTATCCAATCAAAGAAAGTGAACAACGCACATGCTTTTTAAATTTTAATACTGTATCTGATCTGTGAGAATTGCTAATTGTACTTCTTTACACATACTCCATGTTGGCTATAGATTATTTAATTCCATAATGGCATTTACTATCTCCAAGATTTTTAAACTTTTTTCTAGGCTGGCCGGTGTTCCACCAATCAACTGTTCATTCTAGTCCTCTCTTGTATGACATTGATAAGGATGGTACAAGAGAAATAGCTCTAGCCAACTACAATGGTGTAATAAACTTTTTCAGGTAACTTGCTCAACTCTTAGTTTTGGTTCATCTGAGCATGTGAATTTACTACGATATTTTTTAGGATATCGGGCTATATGATGGTGGATAAATTAGAAGTACCTCGTAGAAAAGTCCGAAAAAATTGGTATGTTGGCTTGCATCCAGATCATGCAGATCGGTCGCATCCGGATGTTCATGACGATCTACTTGTTCAGGAGGCATTTGCTACGAATTCAATATCCAGTAAGTAATAAGAGTTGCATTACAATATAGCTTAGCATTGTCGACTGAATTACTCGTTTATAGTTTTATACTTTATGCTCTCTTTGAACTTTCATGTGACTGTTGTAGTAAGTAAATGCATCATCTGTCTTGAGAATACACCTCTGTTGCACTCTTCTATCTATTATTTTAGCCTGATGAAGTTTGTTATGCTTAATGGCATTGTGATAGTTAGATGATCTCTCCATCTTGAAGCTAGCTGGAAAGTTTTACTAACTAACAGAGTTTGTTGTTCTAAATAACCTCATGTTTAGTCTACAGAGGTGCCTATGTGATATAGTCCTTTTTTCGGTACAGATATCAATGGAAGTGCACCTTTGTTAACTAATAAATCAAAACCTGGACAAGTTGGATCCTCAAATGCATCCAAGCCGGTGGATGAAGGGAAACATGATTCTTCTCAAGCTGATAAAGATAATGGCTTGGCAAACATTGTGGATAATACCACGAAGCACAACATGTCTCTGGAAGTTGTTAATGCTGAGAAGGGTACAAGCCGGAGACTTCTTCAGGACTCTAAAGGAAATGAGGACCAAGCAGGAAAAGCTGAAATTCATGTCAGTGATGCTGGGAATCAAGCAGCAACAGTGGAAAATGATGAAGTTCTGGAAGAGGCTGCTGATTCGTCTTTTGATTTGTTTCGTGATGCAGAGGATATAGCTGATGATTATGGATCTGATTATGATGATTATGTTGATGAGTCCATGTGGGGAGATGAAGAATGGACAGAAAAGAAACATGAAGAACTACAAGATTTCGTGAATATTGATTCACATATCCTATGTACTCCAGTATGTGCGATATGTTTACATTTTCTTCCTCTTTATTTTGTCACTTTTTTATTGTTTTGCAAAAATTTAGTAATGGGTAGCTATCCCCTGTTACATCTAGGTAATTGCAGATATCGATAATGATGGCGTACAAGAGATGGTTGTTGCAGTGTCCTACTTTTTCGACCGCGAGTAAGCTTCATTGTTGTTTTGCAATATAGTCTTTTATATGAAGGACTGCTTTACAATTACCCATTAAGGATGACTAAGATGTTTAGGAAGCAGTTCTGTTGGCATGTTGTTAGTTCATCAGAAGGTGCATTGCTGTGTATTTCGCCCCAGAGTATGTTAACCTTGACAAATTTCTAGCTGGTTGATCGACCATGCAATTCCTTTTTCCGGCCAGTCCAGTATAAAATGTTCATTCTTACATGAAGGTTGTGGTCATGGTCTCACTTTCATTTTAACCACACTTATGTAAAAGTTTACATTTATATTACACAGAAGCAACTTGATAATGGTTGTTATATTAAGTTTTTGACTCTTCCTTTTTTTCTGTGATTTAATGTTAATAGCTGCTAATAAATTGACAGGTACTACGATAACCAAGAACATTTGGCTGATTTGGGTGGCATTGATATTGAAAAGTATGTAGCAAGTGGCATTGTCGTGTTCAATCTTGATACAAAACAAGTAAAATGGACTGCAGATCTTGATCTGAGTATTGATAGTGGAACCTTCCGCGCTTATATGTATTCTTCTCCTACTGTTGCTGATTTGGATGGTGATGGGAATTTGGACATTCTTGTTGGATCCTCATTTGGATTGGTTTATGTTTTGGATCATCTTGGTAAATATCTGGGAATACTACATTATCTCTTCTCTAGGCCATCACTAAAATTTTTCATGGGTAATATCTGGTTATTTGTATTAACATATATCTCTGTTGTTGGCCATGAAAATTCTATTGCTATGCATTGGTTTTCTGGTCATTGATATTGTATATCTACATCCTTTATCGCTATCATTTGTGTTCTCGCTGTGGTTTTATCCAGATAAGCTTATGCTTTGGACCGTCACGGTAATTTGGCATTCTGATAAGTTTATGTATAAGTTTATTCTTTTATTTTCTTTGATATTATTCATGTAACCAGGTAATGTGAGAAAGAAATTCCCACTTGAGATGGCTGAGATTCAGGGAGCAGTGGTAGCTGCAGATATTAATGACGATGGTAAAACTGAAATAGTTACAGTTGACAACCATGGGAATGTTGCTGCATGGACTGCACAAGGAGATGAAATTTGGGAAGTGCATCTTAAAAGTCTCATTCCACAGGCAAGTACCTTGCAGTTATAATTTATCTATTTATGAGTCTGTCTTTATTCATATTGGACTGTCTGATGATATGTAAACAAAAGGGAGAGGAGAGAAATGTGATTCTGCTATAATTAGATTGACAGGTTGGCAACTGCACTTGGGTTTAGTTGTGGAGCAACATCCTGCTCCAAGTCATGATATGGTATTTCAATATATGGAAACTTTTCTGAGTGTAGTCTGTGCCACAATTATGTACAAGGGCCCATTTGCCTATTTAAGCTTTTAGTAGCAGCATCATTGTTGTGCCACATTTTTTATGGTTGCAGCATTTTTCTGTAATACTAGACTCATGTTGTCAAATTGGTGCCAGGGTCCAACTGTTGGTGACATTGATGGAGATGGTTATACTGACATTGTAATCCCAACAATATCAGGAAACATATACGTTCTCAGTGGAAAAGATGGTTCATATGTTCGGCCCTTTCCTTATCGGACACATGGAAGGATCATGAGCTCGGTTCTCTTGGTTGATCTGAGTAAACATGGCGAAAAGATGAAGGGACTGACTCTTGTTACAACCTCCTTTGATGGCTACTTGTACCTAATTGATGGAGCGACAGCTTGTGCAGATGTTGTTGACGTGGGCGAGACCTCGTATGTTATGCCCCTTGGTCATCAATATTCTTTTCTGGGGAACTAAAAGTGCATTTGAAATATGCTGTGTAATTTGTATCTTTACTAATGATAATTTTCAAAATCACAGGTACAGTATGGTGTTGGCTGACAATGTTGATGGTGGAGATGACCTTGATCTTGTTGTCACTACCATGAATGGAAATGTTTTCTGCTTTTCCACTCCCTCACCGCACCATCCCCTTAAGGTAGATTCTGTTCAGTTTTTAATTACTAAAGGTAGGACTGTAATTTCTGCTAAGTTTTGGTTTGTTATCACATATTAAAATGACAGAACACAAGTGTGACCTTGTTAAGTATCGAACTCAGGTTGTCCAAGTTAAACTGAAAACCTGTTACTGTTGCCTGAACATAGGATTGTTGAGCATCGTTATATCATGAATGAGCATTGGTGTATGCTGTATAGTAATCTCTGCTGTTTCCTTACAGGAATGGAGATCAATAAGTCAGGGGAGGAACAATGCTGCATATCGATACAATCGTGAAGGGATTTACATATCACACTCATCCAGGGCCTTCCGTGATGAAGAAGGCAAACATTTTTGGGTAGAGATGGAGATCATAGACAACTACAGAGTACCTTCAGGGTCTCAAGGACCTTATAATGTCACTGTAAGACTATTTCTTCAATGATCACCACTTAATATCTTTATTATCCAATATTGTTACTCTTGTTTAACATCTTTCATGCTTACTCAGACAACTTTATTAGTTCCTGGGAATTACCAAGGAGAGAGACGGATAGTGGTCAATCAGATTTATACTCAGCCTGGAAAGCAGCGTATCAAGCTGCCAACAGTGCCTGTAAGAACTACTGGGACAGTGCTAGTGGAGATGGTTGACAAGAATGGGATATATTTCTCTGACGAATTTTCACTGACATTTCATATGCATTACTATAAGCTACTGAAGTGGCTCGTTGTCCTGCCGATGCTAGGAATGTTCAGTGTCCTCGTCATACTGTGGCCACAGGAAGGAGCAGCATTACCATCATTTTCACGGAATACAGATTAGTACTTAGTTTTTCAATTTCACATGACTAGCATCATTACCATCTCACATTATTTGTAAATGTCAGGGTTTAAGTCCCATTTCTCTGCAGCTAACATTTATCTTTCACTCTCTACAATGACTATCATGCGGACCTTTTAGCACCTTTTAGCTGTAAGGAGGTTGAGTCATTCTGATATTGTTTCTTTTTATTTACATAATTTGTTATCTTCTATATCTCTTTCTTATAAGATCAGATTCAAATTACGAGTATTATTTTGGTTTCATGGTTCCGTTCTTTTCTTTCAGTTCAAGATGACATCTTTTAACCTTTTGTATGTATAAGTTAATATAGCAAGCTACAGTCTCATATATGCCTTTGTTGACCAAGAACAGTTTTAAAATTCCATTGGTTTTGGAGTGCTAAATCTATCAAATTGATCCACCAGATGAACAGGCTAACTGCAGTACTATCTTATAACGTGGGTTATATTGTGAGAACTTTTTAAGCCCTTGTGTCCTTTTATCATATGCTGTATTTAGAAATTCAGCATCTATGCTGAGGATTTTCTTTTCGGATCCTGATTCAACTTTGAACTGCTTAATCTGAACCCTCGTCGTTGGAGAAAGGACTTGATGATGATAATGAGTCTAACCGTAGTTGTTGGCGTTACCTGTAGTTACGTTAAAGCAAAGGTAGATGCAACATGCAGGTTTTGGAACATTCTGTTTAACTGAAAGAATTTGAAGTTGGCACAAAGAACCATTGTAACACAGTTTATAATTGCAGGAAGGAATCGACAGAGTTCTGTTAAACAACCTCTTAATAACTTTATTTCCACTATTTAGAGCAGATTCCTGACTCATCATCCGAATGCAGTTCTGGTAAAGCTGATACCTCTGGGGAATCATGCAAGAAGCCATACCCGCCGTTGGCCCACCATTTCCTGCTATCCTTCCTTCATGCTGCCAGTATCTCCCTGTTCAGAATAAATAGCTACATTTCTTATTCAATTTGATGATGGCTGCATTCTTACATCTTCCTCAGTGCTTTGCTGAGAGCATATGACCTCGGTGGTAGCATAGAAAAATCTGGTTACAAAGATGTGCAACTGCTAGACAGAGAAGTAACAGAATTCCTGCAGGTCTCAAAGAAAACAACCAGTAGTCTGAGCATAGAAAGGACATGCAGCCTTCATGTTCAAACCCCACCTTAAAACCACACCAAACCACAGTGACCGCAGCATCTAAACTAACAACTATTTATGTTATAGAAAAGAAAGAGCTGTACATCCTAGGCCAAGAGAACAGAGCATCTTCCTAGGATTTTCCAACCGACAGTAATAAGTGTTTTACTGTGATCTTCAATCAATTCATAGTTACCGTAAATTGCGGAGCAGAAGAATAAAAAAGGTTCTTTGATCTAAGATTTTACAAGAATAAATGTCTACATGTGTAGATGCAGCACCTTGCACCCGGGATGGGCCATACAAAAACACAAGTGATGGTCTACCACAGTTGTTGTAAATAATTTTCCAGACTTGACATTGACAGGCTTTTTCTGCAAACCAATTACAAAATGACAACCACAACAGAGATCGACATAGGTTTTTGAGGTACCCAGACATTTGCTTTTAATTTTAAGGTACCCAGACACTGGCCATCCGACAAATTCTACTTTGTGTAGCAAACTATTTGATTCACAGAATTCAGAGTTTTTACAGAGTACAGACAGGATCTAAAGAACCTAACACCGAAAGAGGGATGTTACTTCAGGTGGTCCAGATATAGCACATTATGATATGATTTCAAGTGTATTAAGCATTTAACACCAGTCTTCAAATGAAATCTTTTCTCAATTCTCTCAACTATGGTTATCAATCACACCTCCAAGAAGTTACCCGAACATGCTCACATCTTCACCACTCAAGTAAAAATCAATGCATCAGGGATGCAGAGCCTTAATCAATTATTCATCTTCCTTCTTTAATAAGGATAAGCCCTCCTCTTTTGTGTACCCTTATAAGTGAACTCCTCAGGAAATAAGATTGAAACTTTCGCTACTAAACTAACCAGCTTTCTTGGAGTGAGCAGAATTAGGATTTAGGGAACCTTCAAAGGAGATTCTATTAGTAGTCAGAAGTCATCCCCTATTCTTGCCATGCCGATATCGCCATAAGAGAATCCTTATCGTAAGAATATGAACATAAACTACAATAAGAGAAAGTCTCACAGTGCAATTTAGATCTATAATCCACATCTCTTGTGCCTCAACTTCCAAATAAACTTATAGTTCTTTCAGCTTTTAACACACTATAATTGGTATTCACTCTTCTGTTCAAAGTTTCTGCTTTACACAATTTTCCTTTGCGGTGACTAAATAATTCCTATAAGGCTGTTCCATCAACAGTGTATGCTTTACTCAGTTCAGTTCCACAATGTTCTCTTTCTCCTCCTCCATCTTCTGAATTGCTGTAAGTTCTCAGAAAGGAACTCAAAATGCGAAGCAACCAAAAAGAAATCGAGATCACCTACTACCCCCCCACCCCCCCCCCCAAAAAAAAAGAAAAAAAAAGAAATTGATACACCAACTGATAAGAAAAGATTAAAATTCACTTCAGAGCTTTTCCTTTTCAATGATCACCAAACAAGAAAAGATGGAATGATCTTATAAAGGAATATCTAACGTTTGTCATCAATCAATAAGTAAGCACTCTGCCGCTGATACCGGTTATGCTAAGAGAAAGAAAAGATAAACAAGAAGAAGATACGGAGGTCGCCTTCTTCGTTATACAAGTCATCAAATCCAAACATAGTCGAATACTGACAGAAGAAGAGAAGAAAATGAAAAACACTGCAATGATGAAAAAGGAGTTACTACACGGCTCGCACCACAGCAAGCTAATTGTAATTGTTGTTTATCATGAGAAGACGAGCAGGAAGGAATCCCATAAGAGGAGTTATAAAGAAAGCATATACAAAGAGAGTAAAAATCTTTCATGTCGGTCACAAACCGATATCCTTTACAATTTTACCTGGATCAGAAGGGCTGGAGGACGGGCCTCTTGCCGAGGCGCTTGATCTCCTTGTCCATGCGGCCGGTGAGCATGAGCCCGAACATCTTCAGGTCGCACAGGAGGGACCAGAAGGGGTGGCCGAAGGTGGCAGGGGCGTTGCCCTCGACGAAGAAGTGGCTGTACCAAGCCAAGGCGTAACCCAATAAGGGGCCAACCAGTAGCAGCCAAGCCCGGCCCAATAAGAGTGAGGAGATGAGGCAGACGAGGCCGGTCAGGGTGCCCAAGAAGTGCCACCGACGGGTCGACGCCTTGGAGTGCTGGCTCACATAGAAGGGCCAGAACTCCTCCAGGCTCCGGAAATTCATACTCCCCTTCTCCTTTTTCTTTCTTTTCCTCCGATCACAACAACAACGAGGAAGAGGAGGAAGAATTATTGGATGGATCTTATCCGGGAAATTTGCAGAGAAAGGGGAGGAGGAGGAGGAGCCGATGAGCCAATAAGAAGGGTGGGTTCCTTTGAGATTATTTTATTCTTTTTTTTTTTTTTTAATTTATTTGCCTCTATCACTTGGCATTTATAATAAATATTTGAGCTAATGGGAAAGGGAAAGACGAACTGTAGACGGAGCTGATCTGGGACTATCCTTGGGCTGAATTGATTTGTTCTTTGCTTGGTGCTTACAGCGTCCAGGTGTCGCCCCTCGCCCCCATCTTAAAAACTCTTTTTTTTTAAAAAAAATTATTTTCCCCTTTATTATCGGATTCGACTCAAATAACATAATCTAAATAAATCAACCTCAGACCACGTTGCGCCACTTGGCAGTTGGCACCCCGCCAAGGGATTGAATTAACCGGATTTAATAGCTATTCACGTCCGTCGCTCCAGAAGCTTCACCTCGTGGCCTCTCTATATAAACCCCCCTCCTATTTGGTTTTTCTTCCCTATCTTCATTTGATAGACCGAAGAAAAATCGAGATCCTCTTTTGAGTTCCGCCACGGTACGTCTCTCTTTACTTCCGGTCGAAATTATTCAAGAGAAACATCATTGGTTTTAGTAGGATAATCCTTTTGTAGGTAATTTATGTGAAAATTATTAGATATATAGAATCGTCGATTCGTTCTTCTCTCTTCTTTACATCTCTCTGGACCAAGTGATTTAAGTGTCGGGCCAGATATCGTCAAGGAAAGAAATAGTTGTATTAGATCATTTACCTGGAGAGGAGAAGCGATTAATTTATCGGATATATAGATCAAATTCTTTTTTTTTAAATGTTCTGACCTGTTCATTATCTAATAGCGGCGCTAATTCTTTATTTGTTTCTTTTTCTCCTTCTCTGTGTCAGATGTCTTACTCGAGGAGATCGAGGTCAGTAATCTATAAGCATAATTTTTTTCCTTTTTATTTAATTTCTATGATGCTGAGGCCATTGGGTTATTTGTACTCTTATGACACGCAGGTATGATTCCCGCTCGCTCTCTCGCTCTCGTTCACCAGCCAGATCAGTTTCACGATCTCTGTCAAGGTCTAGGAGTCGCTCAAGGTATTGTTGTTCGACCCTTATGCTTATGAAGTTTTGATTATTTGCTTTATGGTTTGTTTAATTGACTTGGTTTTGCTGATATTTTCTTTAAATTGACCTCATATAGGAGCGAGGATTCAAGTGATGCAGAGAATCCTGGTAACAACTTGTATGTGACTGGTTTGTCAACTCGAGTAACAAAGGAAGTACTTGAGAAGCGTTTTGCAAGTGAAGGAGAGGTATTGCTGTTTCTTCTATCCATTTCAATATTTTTTTGTAGTATGTTTTCTGAACAAACATCAAAATAAAATTGCTCCTACCAAACATCTTGGAACTTGGATAGTTTCACCTGTTTTTTTAGAATATAAATTATAAAAACATTGTTCTCTAATAGGTTAGGTTTTTATAGTAGTGGGTAAGTTAACACTCTTTGTCATAAGTCTTTCTAGTGTGCTACCTTCATTTTTGGTTAAATTGGTAGCTTTACAATCAAGTGTCGAATTATGTTGTGATGGATATCTCATTTGAGAACTATATATTTATTTGATTTCTGTTCTTTACATGGTCGATCAGGATCAGACACTATGCATGTACATACGAGACTTGACCTTATAATTTTATAAGGTTACTATATGCACTGATTGTAGAAGTTATCGATTCATAAAGAGGTCATCTAATGTAGAAGAGTATGTGATGTTAGTAAGGGAACTACACATTGTACTGGGAAAACTTTTACATGTGTTATTACCTCTTTGAAATTTTGAGGCAAAAAATTTTGTACCAAATGCGTACACGTAATATACAGATTCTGTTTTAAAAAATTGTGATCTTTCTTGTCTCTTTAAGAAGTACAGAAAAGGAATTATTTTTTTCTCTATAATGTGGAATCTAGATGGGAAAGCTCTACAAAATAACTGACGAGGACCCTTGGGATTGGAAATTGTTGACCCATCGTATATGTTTGCTTTGCATGACTTGTACATACCAGT
The DNA here is from genome assembly GCF_019914945.1 of Typha latifolia. NCBI lineage: Eukaryota > Viridiplantae > Streptophyta > Magnoliopsida > Poales > Typhaceae > Typha > Typha latifolia. Next base: position 119,683 of record NC_133087.1, on the reverse strand, counting down.
CATCAGTTGTTGGATAACATTGGCAAACAATTTTCTTTTGCTTTAGTTGCTTGTAGGTTGGTATGGAGCTTCTAGTGGTACTTTCTTTTTTCTGATTAGTCCTTTTTTATTCTCTGCAGGTTATTGATGTCCACTTAGTAGTTGATCCTTGGACGAGGGAATCACGCGGCTTTGGTTTCGTGACAATGGCCACAATAAAGGAAGCCAACCGTTGCATCAAATATCTGGATAGATCTGTCTTAGAAGGTCGAGTAATCACTGTAGAGAAGGTAAAGTGTTGGCATTTCTTCATTACAGTGTGGAAGCTGGTTCTGCCTGTCATTTTCATATTTATACGTGAACGGATTTATTTACACTTATAATCTGATGCTTCTGCCTGAGAGATATTTTGTTCACCTGAAGTTTCTGAGCAGCAGGGTAGATGTCTGTAGATGATCTTCATCGAACTTCAAAAGCCTTTCTACAATTTAACAATCAAATCAAACTTCCTCGAGCGAATACAGACCTTATAACCAAGGGTTGTATGCCCTGCATTATTGTTCTTTCTTATTCAGTCTGCAATGCTAATTGCTGTTTTTCTTATTGATTTGAGGATATAATTATGACTATAACTGTATTCTAACGATGCCTTCTTGTCCCTTCAGGCAAAGAGAAGGCGTGGTCGAACTCCAACTCCAGGGAAGTACCTTGGCAGAAATGGTAAGCTGCTTGCAACATTCAACTTTTTGGTGACATTTCATAAGTAAAATTTGCAGCTATACACTGCTACTTGTTGAATACAATTTTTATTATTCTCTTTCCTGAATTAACTTCTGTTAGCTTGTAACTGATTGCTTTTTATTAATGTTCAAGCACGCCGGAATTCTGTGAGCTACTCACCTGAGCAGAGGGGTCGGTACAGTTACTCTCCCTACTCATCTGAGAGGGATCGATCCTACTCCCCATACTATCAGAGGCAGTCATATTACCGTTCACGTTCACGAACTCCATATGGTCGTGACAGTCGGTCACCTGTCAGCAGGCAGCGAGGCAGATCCTACTCAAGCGACCCAAGATCTTATTCTCCTGATCGATCTGTTTCACCCTACTATGGAAGAGGTTACTACAGCAGCAGAGGCAGAGGAGACTACTGTAGGTCTCCTGATCGATCTGTTTCACCCTATTATCGGAGGGATAGCAGAGGAGGTTATGGCAGGTCTATCTCTCATTCACGCAGTCCTCCAAGAGCGAGGAGATACTCAAGGAGGAGGAGGAGCTACTCCCGCAGCATTTCCCCGAGGAGCTTCTCTCGCAGCTATTCTCCTAGGGTACGGAGGTCAAGGAGGAGCTATTGCAGAAGCTGCTATTCCCCTGGGTGCAGAAAGAGGAGGAACCCATCGCGCAGCATATCGCCAGTTGGAGTTAAAAGACATTCTAGAGAAAGCTACTCCCACAGCCGTAGTGCTTGCTCTCGCTCGAGCTCTGATTCAAGGAGTAGCACTCCTAGATCTAGATCGCGCTAACTTGCAAAACGCTATGTTTTCCAGATAATAGAAAACGTTTGTCTTGTCCTGGGTTAGTTATTATGATTAGTACAAACTATTTGATCGACTTTGTATATTTCATGCCATTTCTTTCACACGTGTATGGTTGCTTGGGAGTTGCGGTTCTTAAGTCACAGTTTGTTTGTTTCTGATATACGATGCTTGTTGACTTGATACTTATGTCACAAATTCATAGATGCGTGCTTCTAACTTTGATGGAGCCTCGTCGATTTCCAGGAAATGAATTGACCCGTTGTACGTGCGATTACATGCTAATGATGCTACAAGCCTGTATATAGCATGATACACGATCAAGTCGCGATTATATACATGTAGTCACGTAGTCACAAATAAGAGATCACATAAGCTGCTCGAGATCTGAACACGAAATATATATACGAAAATTATTTTGAGACCAAGTGATATATCATCTCATTACAGTAGGTATTTTTCCTACATTTACGACATAATAACAAGCAATTGAAGAATATTCTGGTTCTCACGCATTTGTATGAGCTTTACTCCGACCACACGTGAGCTTCACTTATAGTTTTCACTGTAGCTCACTTGGCACCTGAATCTGCTGTCTTCTTGTATTTGAACCAATTGGCAATCAAGAGATAAACTAGGAAGTTCAGAAAGCTGAGTACAGCAAGGAGCCAGAAGAAGTAATCAAGGTGACCTCGATTGAGATTGTCCGGAATCCACCCAGGCTTGCCGTTCCTTGTAGTAATACGTGTGACAATCGTGACGAGCAGAGTGCTCAGGTAGTTGCCTAGCGCCACTGTGGTGAGTGAGAGAGCTGAACACATGCTCCTCATGGCATCAGGTGCTTGATCATAGAAGAACTCCAACTGTCCAACAAAAGTGAAGACCTCTGCAGCCCCCACAATGAAGTACTGAGGAATTTGCCAGAATATAGACATGGGCACAGCATCATCCTCGGAGTCATATAGGTTGTGCCTCGCCACAATTCTGAGCCTCACAACCTCCAGAATCCCAGCAGCCAACATTGGAAAGATGGAGATGACAAGGCCAATACCCATCCGGGTCAGCTGGGTGAAGCCCCTTTCCCTGCCAGTGATCCTGCGAACTGCAGGGACAATAATACGGTCATAGATCGGGACCCATACGATGACACTGATGGTGTCGAAGATGGACAGTGAGGCAGCCGGGATCTTAAAGTGCGGACCCATGTGAGGATCCATGGTGTCACCCTGGAGAACGAACATGGTGCCCATTTGACCATAGACAGTTGAGAAAATGATACCGCTTGCCCATATAGGAAGTAATCGCACAACGCTCTTGAGTTCCTCAACCTGGGTCACCGTGCACAGCCTCCATGGGCTCACTTTGCTTTTGCTTTTGTCCTCTTGAGTCTCTATTGCTGCCTTGTCAAGGAACCTGAGCCCACGACATGAAGTGATTATGTTAATATTTTGTAAGGTACATTCAATTTTAAGCAGCGCCTCTCTGCAGTCAGATGAAGCAAATGGAATTTTATAGGAGAGTTTTACAGCAATTAGAGCTCATATACCTTTCTGAAGCATGCCATAGTCATCAAGATAGGGTATAATATTTAGCCTCTAACTTATATGAGAATGAGATAGATAGCATTGATAATTCGTGCATAATATTATCGTAGAAGTATTTTCTTTGTACATCCCAAGTAAAAAGGAAGCCGGTATGTCCTACCTATGAGTTTCAGAATACTTACTCGAGCTGTTCAGTGTGCTCAAGCTTGCGACTTCCATCTGTTGCAGACTCCTTATCTGTGATTTCGTACAGTTGTGACTTGTCAGTGGGTATCTTAACTCTGTATTTCCTTAGTGATGCCACAATAACCTGTGCGATACGAGTAATGGGGCTTCCTCCAGGCTTCTGGTGCCTATATAACGGAGTGCCAAGAAAGAAGCTCACAACAGCAATAGCCATTACCACTGCAGGGATCCCAAAGCCCCAACCCCATCCCACATTTGTTTGTATCCACACTAGGACAGAGGCAGCAACTAGGGCGCCTATGTTTATGGAAAGGTAGAACCAGTTGAAGAAAGAGCTCTTTCTTCTCTTCTCAGATTTATCAGATTCATCAAACTGGTCAGCTCCAAATGAAGATACACAAGGCTTGATTCCTCCAGTCCCTAATGCAATGAGATAAAGAGCTACGAAGACTACCGCAGTTTGTGCATTTGTTGGATCATCACATACATCACCTCGGCAAGGAGGCTTCAACCCTTTGACAGATGCTGACATTGTTAACAGCGTCAAACCCTGTAAAAAAATGGAGTATCAATTATAAGCTTCATAGTCCATAGTGTTAGAAATCAAGGTAATATATTCTTTAAAATTCTTACAAAGATGTAGATTATCATGAAGCTGGCAATTGTCCAATATCTTCCAAAGTAGGCATCAGCTAAGAAGGCCCCAAGGAGAGGAGTAAGATAGCATGTCCCCGACCAGTTGGTGACATTATTGGCTGCTGCACTGTTCCCTTGGTGGAGACGGTTCTTCATGTAGTTCACCAGGTTGGTGCTCATCCCATAATACGCCAACCTCTCACAGCATTCATTTGCTGTAAAGAGACATCAAGCCTCCTTATGTCTTGCTATTAGGAAATAGGAAATAGGAAATAGGAGAGGATAGTATTATGATACATGCACCCAAGAATTTGCAAGTGCCATACCCAGAATGTAGGGGCAAGCCTTCCAATTGCCAGTGTTCTTTCTGACAGCAGGGTTTCCTCGGAGATCTGTTGTCCCATCTTTAGTATACTTCTCTTCAACGTCTTCCATAGTTTCTTCAGGTTTAGTAGTCATCACAGTTGTTGTATGAGTGGCTCACCTAAGCTTTCAGGCCGAGAGATGCTTCATTCTTCAAATAACCATGGGCAAACATGAAAATTACAGTAAGACTAGATTCCATTAACAGTTGTTAAAAGATACAGACTGAAGGTCCTCATTAGCCTACAATGATACATGCATATGTATACACCTCAGATAATCAAGAATGGAAAGCTAATGGATGTTTTTCCTGATGAAACAGAGTGAGTTTGCTAGGCAAGGGACACTTGGTACATCTATATCAAGTAATGATCACAAGCTGCAATTTGCCATAATGAAGTACTTCTCATATACTGTTCCCTTAAGGTTCATCTTCACTCTATATTTCTGCAACATGAAAGTCTATCAGAGTGGCTTTGTTTTGGCTTGGTGCAAAAACAGGAATTCACAAGGAACTAATTACTTGTTCATTAGTACACAGAGTGCTGAATAATTAAGAATCAGGGGAAGAAAACTCTAGACATGAAGCAGGAAAATGGCTAATAACAGACATTAATAATATCTTTTTTAACCCCAGAATCATATTTGAACATATATGAGAGAGAGAATTATAGGATAAACTCTAGTTTACCTCCTCTAGGAACGGCAACCTCAGATCCAAGACTACAAATGTTTGCCTGAGTAGAGGAGAGGACAAAATTATTGATGGCAATTATAAGCTTGACACAGCGAACAGCACCATATGAGTGCTGGTTCCAAGCTATAAGATCATAGACAGAAGAAAAGTTCAAAAGAGGACAAAACACCCATTCCACTACAATAGAACTTTTTTCATGCGAAGGGACCATGGACCATTTAAGCGACCTGATTCTAGGAAAGACGTGATTGTCACTAGTAACTGCATCTCTTTAGCTGTATTACCAATATGAAAGGTACTGTTGGATCATTAGTACTTGTTCTGAATGGTGACTGGAGGAATCGAGCAATTAATGCTGGAATCAAATGGTCTGGTGCTATGGTGATCATTGGATTCAGTTTGTAAGTGGAGGTTGACCAAGATTCCAATTTGGACCAGCAATACATATCTTGGGTATTCAGTCACCTGTGGCATGATATCCATGGTCTGAGCTGGAAAATTTGGACTACCTAATTATTAGCTTTTTCGACACACACAGTTCCAAAGACAATCCAAATCCCCCGCATGCCGATCCCCTGATCCCAAAACAGACCGAGATTGGATAGACCCAAATTGTCCAGGTCCTGACCTTCCTAAATTAGATGGAGAGGAAAGGTAACTAAAAAGAAAAAAATTGTCTATCATTATAAGATGGATTAGGGGTCAACATTGGTATTGGGGGAGAGTAGCGGAGAAGACTTTAAAGCCTGATGAATTGCTTGCGTCTGCCTTCTGTCATGATCTCGTAGACCTGAATAATCCTTCCATATCTGATTTGTTTTGTTTTTTTAAATCTTTAAGAATGTGAACAATTTTATCTATAATTCCAGTGTGAATTAAGGACATAAAACACACAATCGCTGACAAATTCATTCACCAAGTAAAAGAAAACCACACGATATTCTGACGATCTGAGAATTCAAATTGAAAAGAGAGAGAAAAGAGAAATAAAAGAAGCAAGGAAGAAGAGAAGGGAGTGAGTGAGTGAGTTGATGTGGTTGACTTACCTCCCGAAAGGATCAGCAAGAGCGAGGCAGGGGGACGAGGTTACGATTATCGCAGTCAGGCTGCTAAAAAGAAGAGAGATGTGAGTATCTTGTACAAGGTGAAAAGATTAAGGAAGGTCAATAAATTATTAGATGTGATGCTGCGAAGTTAGAAAGGCAGTTTTTTAGCAATAAAATTAATTTTTTATTAATTAATTTGATGAAGATCTAATGGTTAAGATATTTAAGGGTATAATAGGAATAAAAGATATTACCGGTTTGGCAGGTAATTTTTTTTTAGATATATAATCTTGCACATTATTTTTTAACAATTATATTATCTTAATATGTTAGTAAGTAAAAGACATATATATTATTAACTGAGAATAATATATATATATATATATATATATATATCAAAATAAGGGTATTGATGTCTTTTATAATTAACTTGATGAAAATTTAATTATATTTTATTTTTTTGATTATTTTTTATTATTTACATATATCTCTCATTAGTTTAAAATTAATTTAAATTAAATTTTAATAGATAGAGATAGAGAATTATATTTAAATTAAAGTTTATCTTCAAATAATTAAATTTAAATTATTTAATATTAAATAATATTTTCTATAATTAAGGTATAATTATATTTAAGAGAGAAATCTTAACGGAAGAAAAAAAAAGTAACGAAGATCTAATAGTTAAGATCTTCAAGGATATAATAAAAAAATTAAGAATAATTATTTTTCTTAACTAATATACTTTTTTTCTGATTTTAAAATCGGTAAATTTTTGACCCCGAAACGAGAGGAGATTCGATGAATGATTCAAGATTCAAAACGGCCTGTCCAATAAATCAGTCGAAGCTAACAAAACAATTCGATTTTGCAACGATCGATTTCAAAGCCATAGAGTAAAAAACGGGGAGAAGATTCAGTGAATCTTCCAATTCGGAAATAGGCTGTCTACCAGAATCACCCAAAGCACCGATTTGAAACCCATCGACAGCAAATATATATAATATTAAATAAAAAAATGATAAAGTAAAAGGGTTAACAGTTCGTACTCACATATGGACCTTGGTGTGGTGTGGAATACGCTTGAGAAACCCAACAACTCCCAATCTTTGAGGGGAGAGAGAGAGAGGACGGACGGAACCTTGAAATAGACGATGCAGTTCAAAGCTCGGTTTTCTCTCCCTCTGTCATTTTTATAGCCGTCGCCCATCAGGAATCAAGGATAGGAATAAGAATAGAAAATGAAGGTCTCCGTAACCCCTAAAATGCCACTACATCTTGACTAATAGTAATATCTTTTTTGCCGTCTTTGTGGGGATGGCCAATTGGCCATATGTCTCGGGGACTGTAATAAATACGGAAGACGGTGACGTCGATGTGGACGCCCCCCGATTGCCTCGTGGCGCAGATGGCACGCATTTCACACAAGTCTGGCGACTAGCCAGGATTGATTGATTGCCTACATTCCGATACATACATAGCCTTCATTTCAATCATTTATTTTGGGCCATCGCCTCTTTAAGCGAGCCCAGATTTATCCAGCCCAAAGGAGGAGAACATTTCTTTCTTAAATTTACTTTTTCCTTTGTTTTTAACAAAGTGAGAGAGAAAATTAGGAGTAGCACTTGGATTTGGCTGCCAGGGATTTATATATATATATATATACAGTGGGCCGATAAAGAGCATATTTCGATGAAGAGTAAGCTGTTTCGTCCACTCAAACGCTTAGTAGCAAAGAAATATGTGTGGGGGTTGCGTAGCAATGTTGCTCTCAATTTTACCCCTTTCTGGCTACTTCCCTTTTGAAAATTCTGAGGAAAACGTCGTCATTCCAATGCTCGGTTGTTGCTTGCAGTCAATAACTTTATGCTGTCAAGCTTTTTGTCTTTTATCTATACGCCAATGACTTTATGCTGACCACTTAATAATGAACTTTAACACTGCATATTATTAATTCCCCAAGGAAACGTAATAACACGCACTTCCTCCAATATTGCCTTCATATAATCGTCATGAACCAACCATTTGATTGGCGTTTCAACAAGAATTTTGCTAATCCCCGTTGAAATCTGATTCAGGTCCTACTCGCTTTTTAACTAACTCCACGTAAACTTTTATGTGCAAAAGTTTACTTTTTTTTTAAGTTACGAGGATATTTGCTTTCGAGATAGATTTTAATATGCATCATATACCAACGGCTAGTAGAAGGCAATAGAATGGTCCAACAAAAGTCTCATAACTCAACTAAGATGCATGCTACTTGGCAGAAGAGAAACTTTTTTTCTTTTACTCAATGATTGGCATACCTCAGGAAACAGAAAAAAGAAGAAGACGTGGATTCCCATCTTAAACTTGATTGCATATCACAGTGTAGATTATGTTGACAAAACTTTAGGTTCTATATTTCGCCAGGAAGAGGATATCTAGAAAGTAATGCCATCACGGGAATACGTATTATTCCGTTGCCCATATAAAATTGCAATCCACACGATTTGATTTTTTTATTTAAGGAGAGAAATCTTCCTAGAACACTTTGACAATTCTGATATCAAAGTGCACTCTGTTATTAAAAAAAAAAAAACTGTAATCTGTTAAGGTTCCAACAGTTCTGGTTCATTGAAACCGTCATCTCAACAAATGATTGTTTAAATATTTGATGACACGCATATGGCCGGCATTGCCATTGGATTGCATTGATTTCCAATTTTAACTAAACAATCCAATTCCAGGCTATTTATCCAGATTCCGGAGTCGTTGGTGTTTAAACCAAGTTGCGACAAACTCCGCCAAATGCCAATCACACGCCGCCACTCTCTCTTCCTTTGGATCTGGGCAAGCGAATTAGATAGATAGATAGATAGATAGATAGAGAGGCAGCCATTGACACCTACGGAGATAGATTCCTCTTACTCACTTCTCGCCTTCTCTTTGCGTTGTTATCCGCTTCTTCTCTTCTCCTTGGATTCACAACCTTCGTCTCTCCTTTCTTTAACTGGTCTTGGTCTTCTGGTCCAATCTTTATCTGGGCTCTGTAATTATTCCTCTATATAGATTCCATTTGGGTTCCTTTGGTCCTTCCTGTTTACTGTTTAGGCCTCGCCAAGATTTATCACTAAGTTCCTCTATAGCGTGCATTAGATTGGTGGGTATTGTATTGGGTACTCATAATTCTTCTACATAGCTTCTTCTTCCGAGAGGCAGACCAAGCTTTCTTTCGTTTCTAGTTGGGTTGAGTGATCAAGAGGAAGGCATTGTTGAAATGATGATGGAGTCACCGATGCAAATTCTCCCATCAAGAGATCATAACTTCTCCAACGCAAGTGGGCTACTTGGCCCGAAGGGGAAAGTGAAAGGGATAGGGGGTGGTAACTGGAGCCGAGAGGAGAACAAGCTCTTCGAGGATGCCTTGGCGCACTTTGATAAGGACACCGACGATAGGTGGGAGAAAGTGGCGGCTACTATTCCCGGGAAGACGGTAGGGGATGTGATGACTCACTACCGCGATTTGGAGGCCGATGTGAGACAGATAGAAGAAGCCGGTTTGATGCCATTCTCAGGCGGCGGGTCTGGGTCTTCATCTTTGATACTGGATTGGGAGAATAACCACGGTTTCAGAGGACTGAAGCAGCCGTTTTGCGTCGGCGCGAAGAGATCAGGGGAGAAGTCATCAGAACACGAGAGGACGAAAGGAGTCCCTTGGACCGAACAAGAGCACAAGTGAGCTTATTTCAATTAAACCCCGTTTGCTTTCTTATATTCTTCAATCAAATTATAAGCATCTTCTAATATCAGAACTATAAAGAAGCATTTCTTTTATATATATGCACTGTTTGTTATACATTTTTTTGTTTGCTCTTAACCTATTGCAGGCTTTTCCTGATGGGTCTGGATAAATATGGAAAAGGTGATTGGAGAAGCATATCTCGGCATTTTGTTAAGACCAGGACTCCCACCCAAGTGGCTAGTCACGCACAGAAGTACTTCATCAGGCTTAATTCAGGTGGCAAAGATAAGAGGAGATCCAGCATACATGACATCACAAGTGCTAATTTGCTAGACAGCAAATCTTCCTCACCATCTCATTCATCTATACTTACCACGCAATCCAATTCGGTAGCTGCACCTGCAACATCCGTCCATGTAGCGCTAGCAGTTGAAGCAAAGCAACATGGCAGAATAGCTAATGGCTTCAATTCATCAGCCATCGGTAGTAAATTCATGCAACCACCTGTTGGAGTAACGCCATACGAGATTGAATTAAGAGCTCAGAATACATTCCATGGTCATATTCGTGGCTACGAATGCCAGCCATAGCATGCTATTTCAGATGTAACTCAGTTGACCTCGCTCTCTGTCATTCGGACAGCTAACATTTCAAGATTGAAGGGTTCTCACTTAATATATTTTGTCATCTTTGAGTTGGCATGGACAAATAGTTAGTTGGCTGCCACTGCTTTCTTGCTCGGAGAAGATTGGTGGGTCTTTGTTGCTGTAGTTAGTCAGATTTATATGTAGAGGGTGGCATTTTCCAAATGTCCTCTGTATATTATCCCATTGAGTATGTAACTGTAACAACGCAAAACAGCAAAAGCTTGACTCTGGTAGATTGATGTTAGAATGTGTGCTGCTGCTCTTGCGGAGACTTATTTCCATGTTTCAGGTTTCGGTTATATGATCACTGGGTACACAAAGTGACAGACGATACGTGTTCCTGCTCATGTGCTTCTTCTCCCCGGAGGCTTTATGATGTCGCTTTTGAAATATGAATTGAGGAATTGTATGTTTTGGTTTCATGTTCCTCTAATTCTTTAAACTGAATCTATAGCTTCCTTGAAAAAGTGTACCTGTCCCTGTCGTTCGCATTCTGTTGTACATTAACTGATGCATATGCCATCTTCATCTCGTTTGAAATTGTACCTCTACTCTTTGTTTTTCACTTATTTCAGCAGTAATTTATTTATTCTGATAGAAGATATGAGAAGTATTGCATTTAATCCAACGCAAGCATTGGTGTTACTCAGTTCAGAACTGACAAGAAATAGCACTTCAAGTGGTTATTTGCTGATAAAAAAAAGAGTAAAGATTTGCTCTGTGGTATTGGGATGGCAAAGTCATGGTAAGCTAGCTCAACTCTTCCTTGACATTCAAACTTTTATCCAAGTCCTCAGCCAATCTCCTGTTGGCTTCACTTTTTCTTGCTTCTTTAAAACGAGATTTCATTGCGTTGAATGTTGATAGTGCTTGACCGGCCAGTAGACAACAATTGAGGACGAGTAGGAATTCCATTAGCTTGGCATCTCATGATTCTTTTTCTGTCATTCTTTCTTGGTTCTGCTCTTCTTTTTCTTCACGGAGGTTGCCTGACGCATTACAGAACATCCTTATCCTGAATAGAGCAACACTTATTCAGCATTACTTGTCTTCCTTTTGTTATTCCTTTGATGGTGTCATCTAATAAGCTCTTTCGTTTCTTGTAGAATTGCTCTGTTTCAGAGGACCAATACACCTCTAACACTTGCTCTTACTAATTGTCACTCTCCAATTTGTCAGACAAGTAATGTGTATTCCTGTCATCTTACAGAGTAGCTGTTTCACCATGCTGAAATTTCTTGAACCACCCTGCTGTTTCATGAATGAGCAAACAATAAAAAACCTCGACATCACTATGCTGTTGGGTTTCCTTCTTCAGCTCCCCTCCCCCATCTTCAACTTTTTTTCCTCCTTGCTTTTGGTTACTGTGGCTGCATCAGTCATTACTGAGGAGGTAGTAATATAAAGAATAATCTCAGAACTTGTGTTGATTTCTCAACAAACAATTCTCCGGTAAGCGTTTACCACATTTAACTATTCTTTAGTGGCAGTCGGATTATAGTTGTCTATCCAAGCTTATCATTTGACAAGTTTCACCGACATTCTCTCTCCACTTTTTTTTTTCACCGACAGACTTGATGGCAATGAGGACAAACGCAGCTGGCATGAATAAGATATAGTATTTATTAGCCATTTTGCCTTAAATCGTCTGGAGGAGCAAGAGACAAAAGAGACGAACAGCAACTCAGACACCACCACCTGGATATATGTAAGCCGTAGACAGGCGCAACTCAGACACCACCACCTGAGCACTACGGCTAGTTCAAGTTCGTTCTGGATAGCTGAACTAAGACAGGCTAAAGAACTTACTGGGAAAAAAAGTATTAATAATGGTACAGGTGGCATCGTGTAGACAATTTCCTAGAAAACTGGAAGTTATAAGCCAAATGGATATAAGTGGAAAAGGGGAAAAAAAAGAAAGAAGAAAGGTTGGTAAAATCAGGCTGGATACAGTGGAATCACAGACGCCGGGCAATCTGTCCTCCTGCCGGCGAGAGAGTAGTAGGCAAGTATCTGAGCTTGACTGTCCGCACCAGCTTGCCTATCATCATCATCATCAGCAGCAGCAGCAGCATCTGCGTCTCGTCTAGGAGGGATGAATTCTATGTTCCAAAAGGGGCGTACCATCGCCATAAGATCACTCCCGGTTGAGGATGCCTTGTAACCCTGCACCCATAAGTATCTCAATGACGATAGTTGCATTACAGCAAGGGCCAAAGCACGCTCGGTGAAGAAGCAACCCCGCATTTCCAACTTCTGCAGGTTCTGGCAACCTCTCGAGAATTGCAACAGTCCAACATCAGAGTCCCCAACATAACCCAACAACATGTACCGGATGTTGCTACTGTACTCACCAATGTAGCCAAGACCCACATCTGAAAGCCCTCCAGGTCTCAGATAAAGTGCAAATCTCCTAAGCTTGGAACAACCTCTTAATAGAGCACGCACGCCATCGTCAAGGGGTAACTCTGTCACTCTTTCTTGTTTGTCAAGCAAGACAAGACGGAAATCAAAAAGATTTTTGCTGAAAGTACCAATAGCCTCTAGAGCTGCATTCGTGATATCAGAGACATGTACTACCAGGTACTCCAGTTCAGGACAGCCTTGTGCTATAGTTGCCAATCCTACTTGTGAAACCCCACCTTGTTCATCTTCATCATCCCCTTGGTCTATTCTAAGCCTTCGTAATTTCTTACAGGTCCGAGCAACAACTTCTAGTCCTCTATCTCCAATAACATCCCTTACCTATTGGACAAGTTTGAAAATTGAAACATGAATCAAGAAAACAATACTGTCTTCAATTTAACAAACTTAAGAAGTCATTGAAAGAAATAAGAACAGAAGAAAAACTGCAACATACAACCTCAAGTATTTCCAGATTGGGACATTGTTGAATCAGCTGACGATGGTCCTCAGTGCAAAGGAAAGTGTACTTCAGGTCCAACTTCTTGAGTATGGCAGCATAAGGATATAAGATGTGCATATCATTTGTCCCCATATAAAAAAGACCGACACAGCATAGTTTACGAGGAAAGTAGAAATTCTCATACATGTTAGTTTCCCCTTCTTGTTCATTGAATGAGCCCCCACCAAACTCTTCCAACACTGTTGCTGCACGGAAAAAGTCAACTAGAGAAGAGATATCGCATTCACAGATCTTCAAAGAAATCAGCAATGGACAGTTTCTAGCGAGTAGTTCAAGGTCTTGTGACAATATTTTGAGCTCTGTCATATAGAAATTCAAATTTTCAAGCACAGAATTGTTGAGTGCAAGCTCGCGGAGCCATTCACCATCCTTCTCAATAATTGAACTTTCCTCCAAGAACAATGTTCTGAGGCATCTGCACACTCAGATAAAGTTGTAGATTGATAAACTAAAGTGCCAGCAATGCAAAATCAAAGTGAGCAAAAAAAAAAAAAAATTTGCCATCAGAAATGCATGACACCTTCTAAGCAAGAAGCACCAAATGATGATCAGGCCTCAATGATAAAGGATTGATAAAAAATGGCCCTATATGAAGAGATCTTGTTGGAACAAAAAAAAGAAAGAAAATTAAGATATTATGTTCACGTACTGACTAAATTCTAAATTGCTCTTAATATCAACTATTGCAAGCCCCTGTATCTTTCTTTAGCACTCAAAAACTACTTGATTTCTTTCAGCTGATAATCATTTTACTCATTGTCCAAAATTCAAATTTCAAGTCCAAAAGAGTTCCACTCAGTAATCAGTCGCTAATAATGACTTATTTAATTCAGAGGTACTGATCAAGCTTCCTGAGAAGCATTTTTTTTAAGAACAATTCAAAAGGAAGCATTAGATGAAATTGCAACAATTGGGCGAAGACTTCTATATCACTATCACACTTGTGCTACTGCTAGGACTATAATTCCCGTGTCAAGATATATATATCTTTGCGAAAAGAAAAGAACAGCTCTCTCTCTCTCTCTCTCTCTCTAGTTTGAGGAATATTACCTGCAAGAACGGGCAACGAGAGCGAGGCCATCGGTAGAGAATCCGGAGCAATTATCCAGCTTGAGGGAAAGAAGCATGTGGCCCCGAGCCCTCACGAGGATGGCAAGGTCGGCATCGGTCACAATCATGCGGCGTAAGTGTAGTGCTTTGAGGCAATTGAAGGACTCGGCTATCTCGGCGATCCAAGAGGTGGCGTAGCCACCCCAGTCCTCGGGGATGAGGTTGAACATGGCGGCGCGAGGCTTGGCCTTGAGCTTGAGGGACTCGAGTCGGGGGAATCGGCGGCGGAGGCGGTCGGGGCTGGTGGAGTAGCAGATGGCGATGGTGATGTGCTTCCTCGTGACCGCATCGATGTGGTACCACTTCCGGCACACCAAAGAGACGGCTTCGCGGTCACGGGGGTCGTCGATGTAACCCATCACACACTCCAAGGCTACATCCGATATACCAAAGCTCATCGCTCGGTTCAAGCTTCGCTGATCCATCTCTGTGGCAGGCAAATAGAAGGGAAGCAAGAAACCCTAGGGGAAAAGGGAACAGGAAAGCTACGAGATCTCCATTAAGGGAGTCTGGAAGCTTGGCAGAGCGCCTCGAAATCAAGAAGGGAGGGGAGAAGAAGAGGAACGGAGAGAAATGGAAAGGCCACCTGCAGCTGAGAGAGGGGAGGCGGAAAACTCTCGCTGCTCTGAACCACTTTACTTCAACAAAGGGCATTATCACATTAGTATAGTAATAAGTTGGTCTTATTATCTTATCCGCACCGCAACAAAATTGGAGTGAGAGATTATTCATTTAGTCCTCCCTCCACCCTAGCAGTTTAGTTAGCGGACGACTTCCAATTTCTTCTTCTATTTCAAAGTCCAAACTTCTTATGTGATCCCATAATTACTTAAAATATAAAGACAAAATCCATAATAATTTATGACACCCTTCATATTTGTTCTAACTATTTATTCTCTCGCTCATGGTTCGCTTGTCTACCACGAAATAATTGGTAATTGAATCCGAGTTTCTTGTTTCATTTACCGTTGATGATTTGTGAGGACAAAAAACGGATTGCATGTTTGAAACAAGAGATTCTGTGGGTCGGTCGGTCCCATTAGTAGTGTGTTGTAGGCTCCGAGTTCAATCATTTTGAATCATCCACATGTAAGTAATTGATGTTGGTTTAATAAATTAATTAATTCACAAGTAATTAATCCATACGACGCCCGGAAAGACCATGTGGCCTGGTTGTAATACTTGTAAGATTGTTGAAACGGTACCAATCATCAGGCAATCACAGCAGAAAGTAATTGAGTTTGCTGGCACTGCCCACAAGCCACTCGCCTGGGGTACGAAAACATAAGACATCGTTTTATTTTTTATGAGGAGTTTAGATATTCTCCTGAACTAGTTCAGAGACTCATTACAAAAAAAAAAAAAAACATAAGGACTTAGTCTCACAGACTGTTAACTCACATATGTAGATAAAGTTTTTATTTTTCTTTATTTTTAATAAAGTACATATGTAGATAGAAAGAATACCTCATAGCTGTGAAAGAAGCATGTGAGGAGGAAAAAGGCTGGTTTTCAGATGAATCAGTTCATTTATTTAAACAGGAAGGCATCGAGACTCGATCGGAGGTAGGACGCCTCTACAGCTCTACCCTGCAAGAAGAATATTAGTCGCAAGGGGAAATTACTAATTCATCAATATTCCGCAACAAGCTCATGTCTGAAAACTAACCTGGGAATGCTCTCTTTTTCTAGATGTGGTGTATCATGCATTCTGACAAATGACCATATTTTGTGTCTCTAGCATCGGGAAAAGAAAATTAGACAATGATGCTTCTTTTAAACAAATCACCTCTCAAAAGATAACGAAATAAAAAAAAACACACACACAATAGAAATAGAATAAAATGAGCATATCGAAAAAATAAGGTATAGTTTCCTCTATCTCTGTCATATTGTCCTGTCAATATAAATTGGTCAATCTTCTAGTATACAAATAGCTATAAAAAGAATTGAAAACCTTTGTTGACATTGTTGTTAAGCAGTTCGAATATATAAGAGAGAACCCTAGGTCATCTTGATGATTTTAGTCTCAGATTTTGTATCAGACTGATGTCCCCGGTCACTAGCAAATGAGCTGCCTTCACCAGCTCCTCCTTAACCATAAACAATATGGCTGCAGCAAACACACTCTGCACAATCTTCGTGCTCATTCCTTTATAAAGACCTGATAAGCCTTCATAGTAGATCATTTTTTCAATTGCATCGAATATGCCTGCACCACAAGCAAAAAGAAAAATGAACAATGGCATAAAAACTCAAACCTTAAAGTTGCAAACTTGCACTAGAAGGAAGAGACTATCAAGTAAAAAAGGAAAAGGAAAGAAAGTTCCCACTGTGGCCAACTGCTGGTCCATTTCTAGAACCAAGTATTACAATATGAGCAACACAGGTCTGGTACGTTTCATCAATCTGCCGAAATAGTATATCCAAAAATGGTCTAAGAACTTTTTGTGTCAATATTGATTCTTTAACAAGAAAAAAAATAAAACATAAATATCAACAGATATCAAATAAACATATACTACAGTCAAATGCAACTTCCTTTATCTACAGTGGAGAATTTCAGTTCCACAATGTAACATTCAACTGATAGCAGATATCAGACCTTTATAGTGATATCTCTTGTCATCATCAAGTCCTTGTTTCACCTGAAGCCTTGACTGCAAAATAAGGAGTTAAAATAAGAAAACACTGGTTCACTAGAACAACTTCAAGCGTGTAAATGGAAGGTCAGCATGTGCAGAAGAGAAAGTATGGACTTTGGATAGACATACTAAGGAGGATCAGCAGAGATAACTACTCACCTTCACAACTAAAAGGGGATATGTGACAAGGGTAGCACCCAGCTTTGCAATAGCTCCAAGAAGAAAAATCTACATAAAGAATTTTGCATTATCAGGGTACTCATTTATGTCCAAATTGAAGTTAGTGCATTATTAGATAAGAAAGGTATGATATATATTGTTTGTTTATTATCTGACAGCTTAAGATTCTGGATCAGTCAGAATAGTCTATATCTAGATTTTGATGAGGTCTTAAGAGTTTGTTAACTTTGAACTTTACTGCCACCTTCTCAGTTCTGTTGTCTGCCATCTTTCAAGTGCATTTGAGATGGGCCACACACAAGGGCATCTTAAGGCATGATATGCATTTTCGGTTGACTAACTAACAGCTCAAGCTTTTGGTTCAGTTAGTTATCTAGCAGAAAGTAATATATGAAAACTATTATTGAGCATTTCTACGATGAAGCAAATTTAAAAGCCCTGTTTTCCCACAATTAGAAGACCCCATTTTCAGATAATTAGATAACTAAATTCTGTTGGATGCTTGTCCATTACTTGTGGCAACTTTCATAGAAGACTCTAAAGAAATTCTGTTGCTTTATAACTAAAATTTGTTGAATACTTGAATGTTTGTCAAGCACTTGGTGCAATTTTCTTTTGGATGTCAGTTAGATATTTACCTCCAGAGTGGTTAATCCATCAGCACCCTTCAAGTTGGACGCACGTTTCCTCCTCAAGTTCTTCAAGATGGTCTCATACAACATGAACTGGATGGTAGGATTGCTAACCTGCAATAATAGATTAATAGTGGGGACGACTTCTGGCTAAGAATTATTAAATACCTATTAACATACCATTATAAGAGTCGGAGTTACACCGTTCCAGAAACCCCATAGTCCAGCGTCATCATAGACTTCCTGAACCTGCAGGAGTAACACCAATCTTAGAAATCAACTATCATTTACAATAAGCATAAATGCTTTAAAAAATTACAACAGCTAACTATCTTGAGTATGGAGAATGTCATATAGATCTTGAATTTGCATAACAGAAATGAACTAAAATCTACTAAACAGAATTTAATTTGCTACGTCAAAATTAACATATTTCTATCTTATACTATATCAGGTTTTAATGAAACCATAATTACTACAGTTCTCAATATATGAGATTATCTCTTTCCCTTGAGATTTTGCATGAGATGTTTATAGTAAAAGGAGCATAATAATTTAGACAGGTCATCACACTTGCAATTACGTTTTGCAAGACTGATGTGATTATTCATGGATAGAAATGCATCTATTATGTCTTCCAAATATAAGCAGTAAAGGTAAGTAACAGCAGTGACAATACATACCACATGACTAGTTCTGTATGAAATGTTTTCAACAACTGCATTGCGACTGGTTTCATCAAAAGCACATGGCAAACCATGAGTAGGCTGCATTTTGTTTGTCTTTTTGTAAGTCTGAAAATTGCAGAAACATAAAGTCATATCAGCATAAAGAAAGTCATATAGAGGAATGATTTTCAGAAATGTTTATGGCAAGGTTCAGTTGAAAACAAAGTGTTTTGGCTTAAGTGCGTCAGTGTCAGGAGAAACCAATAAAAGTTGCACAAGTTTCAACAGATATGGATATTCTGGTAGTTTCAAAAATTTCAGTGGTTGCGACAATCAGCACTTTCAGTTGTTTTGGCTAATTTTTCTCCACCCAGTTGTGATAAGTTTCTGTTGAAACTTGAAACTCAAGAAAAATTAGCCAAAACAACTGAAAGTGCTGATTGTCGCAACCACTGAAATTTTTGAAACTACCAGAATATCCATATCTGTTGAAACTTGGAGCCAATACTTTATTGAGCTTTGGGAAGTTTTGATGGTGAAAAGCAAGAGAGAGTTTCTACATATATAATGTATACAGTATAGCTAGAAGAATTTGCATAATTTTGGACAGTGAAATATATACACATATAAACTTTTCACAACTAGAACTATACAAGATGTTTATTTCCCAACTATTTGCCTTGGCTACATGGATACATATCCCCGTTCATATTTATTTAGTGCAAGAGCAAATAAAATAAGGGTATAACATATATTTAATCTACATGATCTATATGATTCAACTTAATAAGGGAAATAAGGGGCGTGCATGAAATCCTGAACGATAGTGAAACATACTGGCAAAAGAAAGAATAATAGCTATTATAATCATCAAAAACTATTTTCTCACCTGCATACGTGTAACTACTACCCAGATAGGATTTGTTAGCAGCACATTTATGCATCTGCACACAAAGAAAAGTGAACAGTTTAAGCAAAACAAAGGTATTTTGCGGTGCAAAATACTGTATCATTGTTTGTGATTTATATGCTGGTTTAAAGTCCACTTTTTAGGGACAACTACAGATTAGAAAGAAGGGAGGTCCTTGGCCTCTCAATTGCCTGCTTCAAATATGCATGGACTTTGAACTTTGAAGTAACATAGCCACCACTAATTAAATTCATGCGCACATCACTTTTTCAAATCAATTACGTGAACAGAGAATATATCGGTTTCAGACTGTAAAACTTTTGACAACCAGCTTAGGTTAGACTAGGATCGCAGGAGAGAAAAAGAAACTAAAAAGAAAGAAATAAAAAAGAATTCCATGAACCACATAATCACCCAGATAGAGCAGCAACAGTAATAGATTGAAAAATGCTAATAGATCCATCGCCAACTCCTTTCTTCCAACGCTTAAGAGCAGCCGATTCTGCCCTGTTCCTAAATACTTGGTAGAAATAGTAATAGACACCCTGTATCAAATAAGATATCAATAATGAGAAGACTTAGAATGAAGCATAGGATGATTGTCCTTTACTAATATCTTATATTAATTTCCCTAAACCCCTAAACCTTGTTTAAACTCTATAGTCAATAAGGCAGAGGAAATGCCAATAAATTAGCGGCAAGAAAGAGTCTTCTAAGATGGTGGTAAAAGGTCAATCATCTTTTAAGGAGGTTGAGCTAATTAGCCCAGGCCAGGCGTGATTCCAATCACAAATTCGTCAAACTAAAAAGTTGACCCGGAAGAGCACACAGTGCGCACGAGAATAGAAAGACGCTCACCTGAGATGCAGCCATGCCGACTAGTGACGGCGTTAGGCCGCCGTATAGTCTCTCCCATCCTTCTTGCTTCACCACCTACGCACATAGAGAGGAAAGAAGGATGAATCGTTGATCGAGAGTATAAAATCAAATGCTACTATATTTTGGAGAAGGGGAGAGACAACACCTGATACATTTGCCGAATGATCCCATCTCTTGAGGTAGAGTTGGATGGATCACGCTCGATCTGTTGACGAGTGCTCACCTGCAAGCGCGATTTCGCTGATCAGACCCTTGCAATATTGCTAACGCCCAAGGAAAGAGAAAAGAAAAAATCTTGTCAAAAAAGAAGAGATAGAAATTTTGATCTGGAGAAGGCGAGAGGTACGGTTTGAAGAGGGTAGGTGATGAGCTCAGCGACGAACCCTCCTCCGGCGCCGGCCAAACCGTTGATCAGAGCATCCGACATGCGTTCCTTCTCCTTCCCAATCCCAGAGTCCAAAGAGAAGAAAGAAAGGGAGGCAGAAAAAAGGAAAATAATGAGAAAAGCGTGCGTAGTTGAGTTGGAGACTACTACGGGAGACGGAAGCGAAAAGAAATTATATATATACATATATATATATATATATATATATATATATATATATATATATATATATATATATATATATATATATATTAATAAGAAGCGTTCTACATTTATGTTTATTCCCCAGCTCTGGCGGTAATTTGAGAGTGGTTAGAGTTGTAAATCCAATACAATTCCAACGAGTTTGGATTCTTTGTTTTGTTGAGTTTTAACCGTAACAAAACATGCCTGTAGAAGGACTTGTATAAATTGATATATTCTTTTGTTTTCATTGGTTTTGTTAGCAAACGGAGATGGCCAAGGAGGAGGAGTCACCAGTGGTGGGCCCACAGTCGCCTGCTCGTCTCTGGGTGCAGTTGGCTACCCCTATCAAGTACGGGAAAAGAAAAGCCCATCGGCATGGAAGCCCCAGAGCTTCATCTTGGCTCGGATTGGTCCAGGGGGGGGGCATCTGAAGTCTTCAACGAACGCTTGCCGACCACCTTACACGATTGCAAAGATTGGGGAAGAGTATTCAACCTCTCCTTGCCTGATCGAGGGTTGCCCGGGGCTTGCCTCTGCATTGAGTTGGTGCGTGCTGGTGTCGTCCAGGATCCTGGGCCTTCTAATCACGAGGTCGTCGTGGCCCGAGCTCGCCTCCCCTTTGGTAGTGTGCTGAGTCTAACCGCGCCGGCGGCCAAGATATCACGACATCTGAGTACCGTTTACACTAAGGATGGGGTTAAGGGGCTAAAAGGATTTGTCAAGCTTAATCGGCAATCGTCTCACCCTGTCTGCGCTGACGAAGAGGCGGACGCCATTGATGGCTGTCACGAAGAGGAGATTGGCGTGGTCATGCTCTTGCGCTAGTAGCCTAGTACTCCTATATTATATTTATAGACTACTCAATTCGGTGTGGGCTGGGCCCGGGCCCCTCGTACGTAGTTCATTCGTTTATTACATCATGTAATGTGACAGTTGCCATGCTAGACCTCTGATCATCAACATTAATTTGCCTAGTAAAAATAACCCCCCCTGTATGAATATGTAGATTCCAACCTAAGAGGTAAATTAGATGATGAGCCTACCAATAGTCAATAGATAATATCATGCTAGGACGACTTCTATCTAAAGCATATCCCGTGGGAGGGGAGCTGCTGATTTGCCAGTACTGTGAAAGAGTCTATGCTGACTCATATACTTACTTATCAGGTCGCTGATGGCAATGTGTAGGTAATAAGAAAAAATAAATAAATAATGGCATCTCTCATGTTGTATTTCTCAATACATCGAGGAAGTACAGAGTTTGTGGTCTCTTTGTTGAACAAATTAAACTTATAGAAAACCTTATATACCTCATCTCCCATTTCACGTAAATATTTGATGAAGTTCTGGAAGCAATTCTTATATCCGGAGATATAACTGCGGAAATGAAGCAGATATAGTTTCAGCAGTGACAGAACATTTTTTGATACCGAAATTAAAACTTAAAAATAGCTATGGAAACCAATTGTGCAAGAGAACTGGTCAATCCGCTGTTATTATGTTACTAACCTCCTGACAGACGCTAACAGCGTAAGCGTCTAAATTTAGAGAGAAAAACAGAGAATGTGCAGCAATAGGACTTGAAAAAAAAAAACTTAATTACCAGATAAAGAGCAATACTGCCTAATGATTTTGGAATCTAAAAGATTTAGATTGCACCAGCAAAAAGAAAAGAATCAGGAAAAGTCACGAACTAGACAACTTCGAAATTTTGAAGACATGATTCAGTGGCAGATCATCAAGACATATAGGATCCAAATAGAAGTCTACACGGTAGTCTCTATACATCAAAACTGAGTAAAAGCTTCCCTCTTATGCATCAGCACAAAGACTAACAGTGTTATCAATCAATAGATGGATCAAAGAAAGTCATAAAAGGAAAATAAAAAATATAAAAACAAAGAACCCATAGCAAGAGACCCGAACGAATTACTGACGCAAAGGGAGAGGGCTCAACGAAGAGAGCAATGCGTCTAGGCTTGGAGATGTCCTCGAAATCTTCCAGAAGAAGCGGCGCCTCTTCCGAATCAGCATTCATCTCTTCGATCGTCATCCTCCGTATTCAAAACTTGAGAGCAGAAGGAAGCGTCAGAGAGAGAGAGAGGTTGGGATGGAATTTGTGAAGAGGGAAAGGTGGTGTTTTTTTGGCGAAGCGAATGATTAATGGATTAATGGATAGATTTGCATGAAGTGGTTTGGAATGTCGGGGGCGTAAAAATGGGTGCTCTTAACTCTTAGAGTATATTCCCGAAGATGAAAGGGGATAAGTAACAAACACATAAGCATATGCTTTATTTTTATTTTTATTTTCTTTTAATGATTCCTAACAAATAACATACGCTGATAGCTTATTTTATGTGTTAACTAGTTAGTAAAATTTATTGGGCCAAATCTGGCGACATGAAATGATGACGGAGTTTATTAATTATGATGACCACATTTACTATACATACATGATGTAAATATCACAGATGGCTGTTGATGGTTACATAATCTACATAATATTATGAGTATTTGTCCCCCATTAATTATTGGGCGTAAATTATGAAATGAGCTCTTCACATGACCACCAAGATATTTCCTGCAGCCGGACCAATTATGGCTATGGCTGTGGCTGTGGAGTCTGGGGATAGATTTGGACCTTCAGTATATTTATGCCGGAGATTCCTCGTTGCCTCCACTCGAATGAACGAACCATCGTTTCTACCAACTACAGATTGGGTAACTTAAACTATATCTATATAATATCTTTTCGACATAATGACTGCTACCGACTTAGTTGGTTGTCTAAATAGAGTTTTTCACTATATTAAGTCACATGTCAAAACATTTTATTCACTGTCAAGTCCAACAATTTATATAAAAAAATAATTAAAAATTACTGAATAAATTAATAAGTGTTAGGGGATTATTTTTTTTCTCACATAAGTCATTGAATCAAACTACTTTTAAATATTTCCATTCAATGATCTATGTAGAAATTAATAGAAGAAGAAAGGGAGACATATGAATGAGAACTTTCAATACATTCTCTCCTGTCTTCACATAATTATTTGCAAAACCGGTTTTTTATTTGAGATAATCAACAAGGTCGATGTAGAGCTACAACAACCACAGAAAGAGAGATCTCAACATTGTGCGAGGGCACTGCTCTAGAAATTTCAGAATTCTGGCCATAAATAAGTTCATGGGAATGTGGCATACTTCAACGGAAATTTCCACGGAGAAAGGTACAAGAAGACTCCTGCAAATGATAGTTTAGACAACTTGGATGCCTTTCTCCAATTTGATTACAGTCTGACCTCTATATCATCATGTAGCAAATGCTCTTTCACCGATAGAATTGGAACCTAAACCACCAAAGTAGAAGTCAGAATGGCTATTGCTCGCTCTCTTGAGGGAGTAAAAAATGTTCAGTAATAATTTTAACAATAAAAAACATATTTTTATCGATAGTGGCCTCAACAGAATGACCATTGCTTGCACTCGGTAGTTCTTAAACAAGACAAGATCATTATAGTAGCAATAACTAAATGTCATTAGAGTAGCAACAACTGAATGAAAACCCATATACCAAAGGATTCACGCTCCAGACACCACATAAAGTGGCACAAAGACCTACCTACCTACACTTGCGAAATATATGTCAAATGATAGTGGAATCTTGTCATACGAAGGTAGTGCACTGTAAACTATTGAACTGCCATATAAATCATGGATACAAAACGAATTTCTCATAAATACCTCCTTGCGATGGAAAATCCCTGCAGCAAGAGCTGCTGAAGCACTTGTTTTCTGAAAGACTTCAGAAAAGTGTTCCACAGCACCAGCTCCACTGCTTGCAATTACAGGGACTGTAACAGCATCTGATACCAGCTCGATCAAGTCTATGTCGAACCCTTGTCCCTGACCTGTGAAAATAACAAAAAAACCTTTGGCTATATCTTTTCTATCAACTTTGAAAGAAAATTTATCATTCTACAACAATCAAAAGAGCACTCAAAATGCAAGGGTGTCATACTTTTTTGTTGCATCTGTTACTGATTGGTATACTTAAAAAGGTTTTTGCACATATACCATTTTAAAAACCTCTGACTAGAGAATTACTTGACGTAAGTACATTGGGATCAACGTACCATCACAATCAATGCAATTAAGTAGTATTTCTCCAGCTCCCAATTCTTCTACAGCTTTTGCAAGCTCATAAGCTCCTATAGGCCGACCCTCGCGACCACCATTGACCTACAAAGAGAAAGAAACAATGTTAAAGGTCATAAAAGTGCACCTTCACCCTATGACGATTCAATATTCATCATATAATGAAGATTTCATATGTATGACTTTAAATGGACACAGGAAAAATTAACTTGAGGTGATCGATCCCACATTTACTAAGCATGTACACTGGTGAAAACTAATGCAGTTTAAGCATATAGCACTCGAGAACCAAACTTTTCGCCTTTGTGCTGAAAACAATTTTTCAGTTCTCCACTCCAAGAACATTACTGGAACAACAAAAGGAGTTACTATAACAACACTCAATTTAGTCCATTTACTCTTGTGTATATCTAGATGTTCTCCTGGTGAATTTTAGTGCTCAACGATACAAAAGGATTCATGCATGCAACAGTTATACTATGTTATCCACTTGCACAAGTATATGCATAGCTGATAATAAAAAGTGAAGCAATTTACAGGTAACCAAAATTAAGAACAACTTCAGATAACTAAATGATGCTACTTCAATATCCAAAAGGGAACAAGGAAGAAAAGAAGAGCATACTGTGCATTGGTACCAAGCATATTCTTCCCCCAGTGGGCCTAAAATCAGCAAAAAAGAGTAAGGTGGTTGTACAATGTTTCAAAGAACATAGAAGAATGATGAGATGACACATATAGACCAGATGAGTAAGCTTGATAGCAATGAAATGGTACCTGGAGTGCTCACTTTTACAGTCTTAAATTTGACATCACCAGGACTTGCGAGGTAAATTCTTCGAGGATCGATACTTACAACTACTGCCTGCCAAGAATACAAATATTACTATTACCACCACCAACTAATGGTACAACCAACAAGTTGTCTGCCTAAAGTAGAAAAGTGCAGGTTTATTCTGCATATTGTTTCTAATACTGAAATTAATGCTGCTTCAGAGATATATGTTGCCTTTTAGGTTAAATTTAATTATATAAGTACAACTAAGATAAAGAAATAGCAAATTAAGACCGAGTTATTTCACATGTTAGTAAAGACCTGATTTCCATAAACTTGAGAAATCTGCTCTAAGCTGCTTTTTCCAGTCTTTACCTGAAGTGTAGAGAAGATAGTTAGAAAGTTAAGAAAAAACTACCTTTCATGCAAAGGCAGAAATCAAGTGCATACCCCTGTTCTTAAATATTCTTCTGCAGCAAAAACTGCATCACTTCCAATTGAAACCTTATCTGCACCAGACCTGAAATATTCTGATGCTACTTCCAAACTTGAATAGTACCTAAGGAAGAATAAGCATAGAAGAGTCTACCAGTTGATGGTGATGTTTTTGGTAGAATCTAACAAAACTAAAAGAGACAATGAAACAATCGTAAGTAATCAATGTTGAACTTTCAGAGAGACAATGCTCCAGAGTACAAATAGCTTTCAATTTCAGCATATTGATATGTACATGAGTTCCTACAGTATTTATGCACTTTGACCAACTGAATTAATATTTGCATTGCCGTGTCCGAGTGGACAAAAGAAGTGCATGCAACACCATGTTATGTTCTTTGGCATTACTAAGGTTCTAAGACTCACCTGTTTGAATCCTAAAATAAAATGGTGCTGTCTGCAGGCATCTAAAATGGTACAAATGATTTTCTTCCCCCAAAAATCAGAAGTTGGACAAGCCGTGCAGCAAGGTAATGATCAGATATGCCATAATGCAGACCCTTCTTGGATTGAAATCATTGAATATTTACTATACAGTATAATATCTCTTATCCAACTAAAATCTATATAAGACAAACAACTGAAATGGCTAATTTAGCAAGAGGAAGTAAAATTGTATTTTGCAGTACGAGAGTAGTAAAAAAGAAAATTGTTCATGATCAATAGAGGACATAGCAAACCATTGTCATACAGACAGATGCAAGCATCAAACAAGAAACTTCTGCTTTTTATCTCACAAACCACTTCAGGAAATGTTGACGAAGGAAACTAAAAAAACTAACCTCCCATTTGCATCTGTGAAATCTCTTATACCACCACCAACTGTAAGTGGTACAAAAACATTTTCAGACGTGCTGCGCAACACCTATAAAATAACATCTCATAAGTTAATTCAGAAGAGATGTGATTAGTGAGACATATTTCAACTTTGAAGGTGTCATATTAAGGGATAAGTGTGTAGAACCTGTAACATTGGCAAGTCTCCCAAGGGGAAGTCTCGGAACCCTGTTATGTTCAAAAAACTAACCTGAAATGTCATTATTAATCACTAGTGTCACTTCTCGCCTCGAATGCAAGTATATGACTCTTTACTATGAATTTTATATATACCTCATCAGCACCATCCTTGTAATACTGACTCGCCAGCTCCACTGGTTTCCCAAGGTTTCTTACCTATTGACACACAAACTTTGCGCATTTAAGAACATAATGGGGTATAAGTCTAATTTCTAAATGTGCACTAAAAATGAAAGAATAGGAGTAGAACTTTTTTTAACTGATGCATGGGATGCTGATAGATTGCACTTCCAAAAGGAAGTAGCTTCCTGAGGAAAAGCCAAAGGAGCTCAGAATTCTTAATACTATTCTTGTAAGGGAGGTGATTGTCAGTGAATTACTATTAACTTTCTTAATCACAGTGATGTCTAGTTAATTCTTTGGGGATAAACTGAGCTAGGATACCTCATTTTGATCGGTATGATCTCTTACGTCATACTGGTCCCCTTTTGTCACCACCAGATCCCCTTTATCATTCGTCCTCACATCAAGGCATGCTATTACCTAGGAGGCATTAAAGAGACTAAACCAATAAGAGTAAAAGAGGATTTCAATATTTCATAATTTATGTTAGACAAAGCATAGACAATCTTACTCTCTTGGCAAGTTTGGATGCTTTTCCATAAGTTGTCTACATAAAAGAGAAATATAGTTGTTACATTGCCAAAACAAGATCATCCTCCAAGCCTTCTCCAGAGAGATTGGGTCGGCTGTCAAAAACAAGTGATAAAAACTAAAGAAAAGATACGATTATATCGAAGAATCGAAAGAGTACCTTTCTCCTCGAAGAGAGAGGTGGCTTGAGGAAGTTTTGTAGTATAGATAGCCCTACAACTGGAAAATCCAATGTGGTCCAGTTACATCTTAAGTTCAAAATGAAGTATAATAACAAAAGGAAGTGCTCTGCCAAAATAGGGATTAGAAGAAGAAGGCATATATTTCTACAGAAGAATTATCAGGCCACATTACATGCATATTTTTCATTTATTATATTTTGTTATTCCATTGAGCTAAGATGGAAACTACTTAAAGATACTTCAACTTTCCAAGCATCAGATATTCAGGAACGCATTTCAATATGCAGAAATCATACCACCACTGCATAGTTTTCTCCAAGAAAAATGTCAATCAATCTTCCCTAGATTGGAGATCAATGACCATTAGGCAATAGGATAACAAGGAAAATATGAAGATATTAAAATAAAACAGAATAGATACAGTGCTATTGTATAGCCAAAAGATGAGCATTAACCAAATAATAGACTATTATTTATTGATGATGCATCACTGCAGCCTATTGGAACTAAGGTTTTCTCATTTCTTAAATCCAAATGGTCGTATCTTTTTGTAGTTACTTCTATCAATATTATTTAAGCCACAATATGTTCAAACAACATTACCTCCACTCTTTTCTGGATGAAACTGAACAGCTTGTATGTTTCCCCTTGCTATAGAAGATATAAAACTACCACCATAATTGCATACTGATGAAACCCAGTCTTTATTAGCATCTGACTAAGAAAAATAAAGAAAAATGATTTTGGTCCAATAACTACATGAAATCAGGTTATAGGGATAACATATGATGAGAGAAATCGTTAACTGAACATACAGGCAAGGCACGATATGAGTGAACAAAATAGACATGGTGGCCTTCAATGCCATTCAAAATCCCTGATTCTTTGGTGATTTGCACAGCATTCCAGCCAATATGAGGTACTATGAGACCATTTGAAGAGTCAAACCGTCCAACTATACCAGGTATCACACCAAGACCTTTTACTGTGAAGCATATATTATATCTGTCAATGCAGGATTCTAAAGAAGCAAGAAACAACAGATGACATTCATACTTGCTGCAAATATATAGATATAATTTTATGAAGAAGGGTCAAAGCTGTATATCTCCAACAACTTTTTAGCAGCTAATTATATATCACATATAGTAATTATTATGGTGTGTATATTTCAGTGGTGCTTAGTCTTTAATCAGAATCAGAAAAGATTGAAATGATAGCAGCTATGAAGTAAACAACATTTAGTTATGTGGCCTATGTCACATAACAATTATCATTACGTGCTGATTTACAGTGGTGGATAATCCTTTGGTTAGCAAAAACAGAGGCTCCAGAGAAGAGAAACATAACATTACAATAAAACTAAGTAATGTTGCACCTGCACAAAATCACCATACTTTTACTTTCAGATAAATTAGCAGCTGAGGATCCAGAAACAGTACCAAGACATAAAAAATAAGTCTCAGAAAAATGCAAGATAGAGCACATTAACTAGCAATGTGGCGAATGGTCAACATCAAATAATTAAAGATTTGGATGTTTTGACATGCTTAAAGTAAGAAGATATATGAGCAGGCACGTGCTTTGAAAATGGAATCTTTACAATTTTATTCCAACATGGACATTTGTTACATGATGTATTGTACAGGTGAAGTTTCTGTGAAGAAAATTGGGTCACAGAATAAAATATTTGAAAGGTGCCCAAAGGAAAGATGAGAAGCTTCATACTTTGTTATCTCAAACACTGAAAAAACTAATAAATGGCATACCATCCCCAACCTAAGTGAGAAGTTAAGTTATTTGAAAAAATGTTCAAACATACATATATCAAATATTGATTACTTTTACTAAAACAAACTGGAAGGAAATTTCAAAGTACTGTTAACTTGTGAACTTACGTAAGAAACTGCATTATAGACAAAAATGACAAAAGATAATCGTCAATTTGAGAAGCTTATCGTGAGAAGCAACATCAGTACTCAATAGCCATTAATTAGTTCCTCCATGGCCTATTAATTATTAAGAAACAATGGAAAACAAAACCCGACAAACTTTCCCCCTTTCCACAGATAAATTAAAGAGGAGGATTTCAATCTTATATCGGTAATACTTCAATTGAGTATTGTAATTCAAGAAGGTCCTATCCACCTATTTCATTACTAAATTCTAACATGAATCAGTAAGCTAATTATCGTTGTTAAGTTATGTAATCCCTAAATATTTTCTGTTACATTTTACTATCAAGTAACATATTTGCAAAGTGGACAAGGGTTGCACAAAGGACATCACCTGGGCCATTCTCCTCGCTGGACTCAAAAAGCAATTGGAGCCCAAGACAGATGCCCAAAAAGGGGCGATCCTTCTGTATGTACGTATGGAGAGCCTCTGCCATCCTGCAATAGCAATAAACAGAACTTGTATGCTGAACAAGGTAAAGAAGGAATTGACATCATTTGGATAATAAAGGGCACACTTTTCTACATGCATGCAAGCACTTTGAAGGCAAACCTCTTATTGCTAACTTAAAAAGACAGTTAACACTAATTACATAGAGGGACTAACAATAATGAACCACCGATTATTGATTAATAGTAAAGCCACGAAAAACATGAATGTCAGCTGAAAAAAAGGAAAACAGAGAAAGCGGAAATGAATCATAGCCCTCAAGACATCATTTCAAAATGCTAAGAATAACCACAAATGGAACAGTTTAATTAGGATTACAAATATTTATTTGCTACTTCCTATAAAAATGAAAAATGTTAAAATGTTACAAGTAATTTTAGAAGCCATGTTAATAACTACTGGACAGATAAAGTGATGACAATGACAAACATTAAGAATTCATCTAAAAAAACGTAAATTTGCTAAGTCAAAATTTTCTTCATTGCCTAATCAGCTCAGCAGGTCCATATTCAAAGGTAAGATTAGCAAGAAAACAGGACAACTTGCAATGATAACAAGGAAAAACTTTAAATAGAGGAGTAAATAACATGCATATAGAGCATAGAGGCATACCCATTCTGATTTAGCACTTGCATTGCTGCTGCAAAGGCCCCAACTCCAGGAAAAACAAGACGATTTGCACTGAGAATATCCTCTGGTCTTTTAACCTAGCAAAGAACACAATTTGCAACAGGTCAAGAACAATCTGTTTATTTCACAATCACATAACTAGCATTTGGAAAGTCAAGAGTTTATACATATAAAAGCATCATGTCTATCTCTCATGGTAATATTACATATTAGAAGGTTCACACAATTTATTTGTAAAATTTGTGTGATTTAACCCTAAAATCAGTATTTTTATAGAAAAGGAAGCTCCTAAAACAGCTCTAACCCAGGCAGGTTGCATTTTCATAGACATCAAGCATCACCTTTGCCTGATGTCATAGTTACTACACGAGGCACTTTTGGCATCAAAATAACCGGAAAGATCAAACCATTTGTGTATACGCATATGATAATAAAGAATGCAGTTGAAAGGAATTAACAGGATTACAATAAAAAGAAGAAATGCGACAGGTAAGATGAGGAAACAAGAAATGCTTACATCTTTGATATTGAACCCTAGATGGCGAATGGCATTACGCACGCTGCGAACATTTCCAGCACCGTAATCGAGCAGAGTAACCGCTAAATAACAGTAACAGGATCATTCACGAGTTCAAAACTAGAGATGCGAAAATAATCATGGAAAAGCCAGAGATACAAATGACGCTAAAAAAACCAGAGGCGTGAAAGTGAGGGCGATTCTGCGTTCTTACTGTCGTCGTAGGAAGAGGAGGCGCGAACCGAGTGATGCTTCCTTCGGGCGAAATGGAGCTTTCTGGGACTCCGTGTTGCATGAGCGTAAGAGAGATGAGAGAGTCCAGAAGAAGGTCGAAGGTGAGAAGCACTTGCAGACGGCGGCGCCTCCATTGCCAGACCAGCAAGTAGGAGGGGAAGAAGAGACTACGTGAGACGCTTAATATAATCTAGCCCGGCCCAGAAGTCGTTAGTATTACTCTTCCGTGCGTCGGCGCTTAGGCCCGGCCCAAAATTTCCTGACCAATTAGGTTTTGGGTTCGTTCACTGTAATGTTAGACATTATATTGGGCCTGGGTCATGCTCATGGGATCAATATACTTGTATACCCAGTTGGTGACAACTCGACAACAAACCTTCCCCCAAAAGGTAATCCGCCCCACCCTCATCGGCTTTCTCGGCCTCACTCCTGTCTAGATATGGAAGAATCCAACGACCGGATCAACCTCAACATCGGCGGCAAGCTCTTCGAGACCACCGCAACTACCCTCCAATCCGCCGGTCCTGAATCGCTCCTCGCCGCTCTTTCTATACCTGCAGCATCGAATCCTTCCACCTTTGTGGACCGTGATCCGGAACTCTTCTCCGTCCTTCTCACCCTCCTCCGTTCCGGCCGCCTCCCCTCCTCCGCGCGCCAATTCCACACCCAGGACCTCGTCGACGAAGCCCTCTACTATGGCATCGAGTCCCGCATCCGCTCCGCCCTGGCCCCGCCCCCGCTCCTCGGTTTCGACGCCACCCTTTCCACCACCATCGTCCCAGCCTCTGACGCGGTCCCCACTGCCCACTGCGCTGGAACTGATGGATCCATATGGATCGCGCACAGCGGCCAGATCTCCGCCTACGGCTGGAATCTCACCCACGCCGGCACTGTGCGGACTCACCTGGAAGAGATCAGCTCCCTCCGCCGCGCGTGGCCGGAGGAGCTCGCCGCAATCGGCTCGCTGGACTACCCCGGCCTCCACTTCTACGACGTTTCGGGTGCCTGCCACGTGGGGACGGTCCACTGGTCCGATCCCTCGGATCCCCGTATCTACAAGGCACGCGTCACTGCGATCGCCGGCGGCGACAGCAGAAGCGATCCGCTGTTCGCGTCGTTCGAGTGCTTGCACCGAGAGAACTGCATCCTTGCAGTGGACCGGGAAACACTGCAACCGGTGTCAGAAATCGGGCGGCAGAGCGGGGGCGCAGCAAAGTCTGCGGCGCCAGGGAAGGTGGTGCACGTGCCTGGGTTGGGATTGCTGTTCGTGGTGTCCGTGAGCTCGGGAGCGTTCGGGTACTCCGGGTACATGAGGCTATGGGATCCGAGATCGGGGGAGGCGGTGTGGGAGACGAGCGAACCCGGAGGAACCGGGCGTAGTAGCCGGTTCGGGGACTCGTTCGCGGACGCTGACGTGGATGGAAAGGAGGGTTTAATCTATAAGGTGTGCTGGAAATCCGGGGATGTCGGAGTGGCTGACCTGAGGCGGCTTGGAGAAGGCTTTGACCCGTGGGTATACCTGGAGGAGAGGAGCCCGGCGCTGAGGAGTGCAGGTGGGGGTGAGAACAGCGTGTTGCGCTGCTACAAGGGGCAGGTGTTTGTGAGCCGGGCGACGGGATTGGAGGTGTGGTCGAAATTGGATGATGAACAAGGGGAGGAGGAACGGAGGTATCGGAGGAATTTTGTGGATACAGAGGAGGATGCGAAGCTGGGATTGATACGGAGGATGGAAGGTGGAGGGGATCGGCTGTTTGTGAGCAGGGAAGGGGTGGAGGGGATCCAAGTCTGGGAGAGCTCCGAATTGTCGGGCACCATTTCTCTCCTGTAGCCACGACAGCTTTCAGAGTGTTGCAAAGATTAATTAAAGAGCCCCCCTTTCAGGTTCGTTTGGAACCAAATTTAGTAGGAGTGAAACCCACACAATTTTCTATTTCTTTTTCTTTTTTCAATGCAGAAGAATTCATTTACGTTGAATTAGAAGGAAGCACCAAATTTGGTAGGAGTGAAACCACAATCTTCCATTCTCTAGGATGGTGTGGTGTAGCTAATTGTGTCTCACTCTGTCTTGTTCTTGATCGGCCAATTCTTTTTGATTTCCCTCCCTCTGCATACATTGTAGCTTGCTGGGTGATTGCTTCAATTCTTAATAGCTCATTAACGGTTCTAGCCAACAGACTATGCCCGCCCTACAGGTATCACTTCGAAGTCATCTTAACATTTCCATTTCTGTGAGAGTAGCATGTGTATATGTAGGTTCACACATGTATGCCCATTTAAAAAAAAAGAAAGAAAGGAGATTTTCCCATATGTATGCCACATAAAAAACAAGGGCATTTAAATTTCTTGAATCTTCAATGATCAGTATGAAAATTGTGGTAGATATTTGCTTGGATTGAGATGACTAGATGACTACATCCACCCTAAAAAAGTACATCCAGTTGATATGCTTTCTCTTTGGATGTGGACAACCACGAACAATGCACGGAAGGCCTAAGGCAAGACTAAACTTTTCCAGATTAAGAAGGTCAATTTGATTGTGTTAGTCATCACTTTTGAAATTTGTCCAGTCTTGAGCATCTTGTTGGGTTTCTTTTTTTCCCCTGTTTCTTCTGAACCATAAGTGATGCCCTTTGTATCATAAAGGACCTTCTGAAGCAATCTGTTGTTCATTATGCTTCATGTGTCAGCCTTGATTCTTCACATTGTATGGAACGAGCCTGATCCACTGAGAGATTCTCCACATGATGGTCTAATGACTGCAAAATCAAACTCCCAATTTGGAAATGATGTTGAACTAAGATTTGACTTGAATCTAGAAGACAGCCTCAACAATAGGTTGAAAGAAATAAAGGACTTGAGGACAGATGCTTTCGTTTCTATTGATGACAATGTCATATTTCCTTGCTCATCTGTAAAACTTGCTTTCATCATGTGGCATAGTGCACCTACAACAATGGTGGGGTTTGTGCCTCGCATATGTTGGCTAGATATATTTTTATGTTTCTCCAAGTTCTATTTCAATTATTAAGCTGTTAACCTTTCATAATTTTTTGTAAACAAACTGACTGGCCTTGACCAAATCCTCAAGTTGTCAAATTCCTTTGGTATTTCATTGTCACTGTTGTGTATTAATCTTGCACATCAAATTCTCACAAACCTAAGTTTCTTTAAATGCCCTTTTCTGTTAAAATCAGATAATTGTTGACTAAGATGAAAAATCCAATAATTGCAAAGCTATTTAGCCATTTTTCTCCTTTCCAAGATGCTAGATTTCATCAGGATTTATTCCTTGATATGGAGAACACTTATGCAGGGACAGCAACACAGAAAATTATAGGTTTGGAGGCTTGTGGTCTGTCGGATGGATGGGAAGGCAGCATAATTCCGCAAGTCTTATCTTGTGGAATTACATGCCCACATCTATTCGAGATTATGTGACTGAAAACAGGTTTGTATGGTCGAACTCATTACTTGTAGACTTTAATAATATAGTTTGTTCGTTGATTTTAGTTTTCTGATGTATTTATACACATTATGAATTGTGCCACCAGCCACTGATATTGCAGGAATTGTGCAAATGCCGCAGCGTTACTTGTTGCAAATGTAACTGATGGTCCTCCTATCTGGGTTAAATGTCAGGAGGCAATATGTTGGAAATTCGCAGTTATTTTCATTGCTAGACTGTAATTTTCTTTTCAAGTGAAATGCTAAATTGTTATTCAACTATCCATAACAGAAACATAGTCATATTGACTCTTTTTAGGATATAATGTCGTACTGATCGGTGAACAAATATTGCTATCCACAACATGCATAGTAGCAGTGGGTCATTTCATGTTTGTATCCGCCTAGGTATTCGGACTAATCAGTATAGAAAATAATTAAAAGAAAACATTCTCATAGTAGATTGCTCCTGGATGGAAATGTATAAGAATGAACAATTCAATTTTTGGAGGAGTGGTTGAGTTTGGTTAGGATTTATCTAATTGCTAGATATTCTTATTTTCTTCTTTTAAAAGCCTTCTGGCTGTTGTTAATTAGATAAATTTATACCTGATGTCACCTAGCAACTACTGGGGGATGCTGAGAAAACCTGTCGACAGGAAGGATACATGAGATTGGATATAGTGGCATCTAACTTTGAGAGGTCATAGTGAGCAGAGATCTTAATGTCTCAATGTGTTTGCTGCAAGTCTTTGGTTGCAAGCAGTGTTAAGGGGTGATCTTCAGATGTTCCTATTAGTCTCTTTTTTTTCGGGTACTTTTATTTCTTTTGCACATTCTTGTGTTTCATTATGTTACATATCTAACTGTTCCTCTGTAGGAAACAGAGAAGGAAATTCTGGGATTTACGTGGCACATAATGGAGCGTATTAGTTTTCTTGCTTTCTGAGACTGTAGATTAACTTGCTTTCTTCATCATGGTGGCCTCAGAGCCGATCTTTTTTCCTTCTTTCCTGATCCCTCATGGTAACAATTGTTTTTCATAAAGAAATTAAACACGTTAGCTTCTGTACTTCAAGCTTATATATCAATAGTATTTTAATAGTGTCGATGCTAGTATATACAGCTCTTCATGAAACAACTTTAGCTTACTGACTACTGGACAGTAATTTTCTAGGAGGAACTACATTAAAACTTTATTATTCTTCAACTAACATATTAATTGATCGCCGGCAGGATAACATTTCTCTGCAAATAGTAGAAGGAAGGGTGGCTGCACACAGTATCTAGCTTGCGAGGAGATGGTACACAATCAATTGCAGCACACTTTTCAGTAAAGAATTACCTTTATATGGTATGCACTCTAAATTTCGATACATGTCCGTCTGTCTCCTCCCCAGTATGTAGACTCTACAAGTTTCCGATATAGTTAGCTCTAAAGTTGTTTAATCTTTAATTTTAAAGTGATGATTTGATGCAAATTAAGAAATTGTTGAATGAGATTCTATCTCTAAGCCTATTAAGACTTAAGAGATAGAATTATTATTTTACATACATTATTTATCTAATAGGTTAAGTTTGTCCCAAAATTTAAGCGCAGTTCAATTCAATATTTCTTAAAAATAATGGATCATTTAGAGAGATAGAAGTCAACTATAAGTATTGATTAAAAAATTTCTATGATGCATATGAGCTTTAATTAGTTAAGATTTGATTTAAAATTTATAATTAAATTATTTTGCTTGAGAAACTTTAAATTAGGATATGGGATGGAAAGTTTGTTTAAATTTGTGAATTATGAAAGAGAGAAGAAAAAAAAATACTAATTTATCCTTAAAAAGTGAGAGAATAATCGGAGCTCTGGGGGCAGTTTTTGTGAATAATTTTTAAAAATATTATATAATTTAAGTTTATTTAGATTAAGAGAAAATTGAGAGATTAGTATTGAGTCTTAAATTTTAGTAGTTGGTACAAAGAAAACTATAGAGTCTATGGTGATGGAGGAGGGTACTGCCGACGTTTAAGAGGGAAAGGAATGATTGGGCTATATATATACATAATACATGTATTATACAGGAATGGAAAAGGAACAGTTTTACCGGACGTTACATGCTTCTCTCTCTCTCGTTTTGTTTGGACGTCGACACCAGCGTGATGTGATCAGACGCTGCCGTTGAGTTGTCCACATGAACAGTTACTTTTTGACATGCCAGCGATTAGAGATAGCGAAGGCGACATATTGATATATATGTCACCCCCCACCGACGACCCCTCTTACTTTATTCTCGCCCAATGGCCCCCTTTCCCTGCCTCGTGAGTCGTGACAGGTCTAGGTGCCTTTCTTCCCAGTTCCCCACCCCCAACCCCAACCCCCACCCTTCTTCCGGATTCCTCCACTCTCCATTCACTAGCTTCCTCTCTCACTCCCTTCTATGAGCAACTAGCAAACCTTTCTCAGTTCTTTCTGCTGCGTCCTTATAAATATTCCTTTCTTTCTCCATGATTCAATGGCGATTACAGCATCGTCCTTCTTCAGTGGCTTCATCTCCCTCTTCTTTCTTTTTTGTCTCCACCTCAGCTTCTGCTGCTCCTCCCGAGGCCCGACGGAGGAGTATGCCGACAGACAAGATCCACCTCGGAGTAAGAGGAGAAAGATCTCTCCCTCCTCTCCCTCCCTGGTTGCCAGTGACATAAAAACCAACCACAAGACCGTCCTACTCAGCGTCTCCTCCATCGGTTCTTTACTCAAAAGCTTCTTCTCCTTCCACAGACCCGACGAAGCCGCCCGAACCCAACAACACTCGTCTACTCCGCCACCCGGTTACTCCCAGTCCCCTCTACGTCCACTTCCTATGTCGCCGGATGACGTCAGATCGCCGTCGGTATCCGACGCCACCGCTACGAAGCAGCACATGTCCTTCTCCACCCGCACCGACATCTTCCCGTGCTCGGTCTGCGGCGAGGTGTTAACGAAGCCCCACCTACTCGATCTCCACCAGGCCATGAGGCACTCCCTCTCCGAGCTTTCCGACGGTGACTCCGGGAAGAACATCGTCACCATCATCTTCCGATCGGGATGGAGGGGCAAGTCGGCCCCCACCGTCCATCGCGTCCTCAAGATCCACAACTCCCAGCGTACACTCGCGCGCTTCGAAGAGTACCGCAACGTCGTCCGCTTGAGGGCTGCGAAGCGCAAAGGTGGCGGTGTGGACGAGCGGTGCATCGCAGACGGGAACGAACGTTTGAGGTTCTACTGCTCGACGACGCTGTGCTCGTTCAGCGGCGCCGGCGGGATGTGCGGGAGCTCGTACTGCTGCACGTGCGGGATTGTGCGGCACGGCTTCGCGGGGAAGCAGGCCGACCTGGATGGCATAGCTACGCACGCCTCCAGCTGGGGCGCCCACGTGTCGCTTCCGGAGGACCTGGAGCGTGAGTTCGCCTTCCTCCACGTGCGCAGGGCCATGGTCGTGTGCCGCGTCGTCGCCGGGAGGGTTGCTCGGGGCGGAGCGGAGGAACTGGAGGAGGGGGTAGAGAAGGGAGCGGCCGGTTCATATGGTTACGACTCGGTGGTCCCGGTGGGCCCCGGACGACGAGGTGGGGCCCGAAGTCCAAACTGGCGGGCGAAAGGGGAGGAAGAAGATGAGGAGGGGGAGCTGTTGGTATTCAATCCCAGGGCGGTGCTGCCGTGTTTCGTAATAATATACACGGCATGAAATGAACGGGGGGAGAGAGAGGCTCTCCACGTGGTTTGCTTCTTTCTGTCTCTGATTTCCGTGTGCTAGTCTGCTGCTTGTCATGTGCCTCTTCGAGTCTGTCCTTGTTAGCTCTTTTCTGCTCTCGTCTCAGCGAGAGCACGTGGTTGAATATCTAATCGTTTTTATTTAATGTGTCTAGCGATCGAGATGTCTTTTTGGCAGGCATCGGCTTCTTTTATTTGAGAAACTTTTCAAATCAGATTTGAGCGTTTTATTAGTACGTGTATTGCCATTAGAATTTCCCCCTTGCTCCAATAATGGAGCGGCGATGATCACATGTGAGTTCTACCAAACTAGGGGGTATCATTGAGCCGAGCTTGAAGGGTAAGGTCCAAAACAAGTGGGAAAAAGTCGAGGAAGCGGGCATGCAAGAAGGTGGCATCATGCATCTTCCCGGAGAACTATAAGATCTTAACTGAGAAAAAGGATGATCTCGAGGCGAGAGCTACCATGGAGAGGGAGGTGGGGGATGCCAAGAACAAGGACAAAAGAAAATGGGCGCCTAGACATGTAGAGCTAATGCTAATTTGTTAGCCAATTCAAAGAGAGCAAAAGGTACAGTGAGACAGCATAATCCGAGCCTGCCAAAGAGGAGGAGAACATATTAGAAATAGTGGACTCTCATCTTAGTGGTTCTACCATGATCAAAGTAATTGTGATGACCAACCAAACAATCTTGAGGTCCCAGAGAATAAGTTTTTTTGCCATCTCTTTGGCTATTGTCTCAGAGAATTAAGAAGTTCTTGATATGCATTTGTCTTCATTCTCTCTAGTTCCTAAATTTTTTAAGGAAGAAATTGTGTTTGGCAATATAAAGGAGGACCGTGAGACAGATTTGGTTTTTAAGAAGTGCAGAAGAAGAAGGTAGAAGACAGGGGCAAAGAAGATGCATTAGAGAACACCGCAGAGAATAAGGTCAAAGAGATCCAAGATGAAACTGCCGTGCACGTCGATTTTACGACTGCTTGCTTCGTCGGCCTCGATCGGAGCCCTCTCAAGCAGTTTCTTGTCGATAAGCTAGTGTGAAGTTGGAAAGCTAATTGAGAGGAAGAACGGCTTCACCGCCTTCACCCACAAGCCGTGTGTCATCCCTGTGGAGCCGTTTAGGCGCGTGGCAACACCTGGTTGACCAGAGGGCAAGGTGGCGACGGCAACAAGGGGATTTGGGGGCGACACCATGAGAATGAGAGAGGTGAGAACTTTTTGGAATGGGACGGGTTTAAGGTTTTACAAATTATATATACTTTATAATATTTATTGGATCTAAGATCCAAGAAGATTTAATAGTTCTTAATAAACTCAAAACTAGTATTAAAACTATACTGTTATATAATAATCAACCTAATTTAGTCGAGTTTGGCTTGATTAATGTTTCTAGTAGGAAAGACCTAACGATGCCGGAAAGACCTAATTTAGTCGAGTTTGGAAGCATTGGGCTTTGTATCTGGGCCTTCTAGAATTATATCCTGATAATGGGCCTTTACAGAGACTGCTCAGTCAGCTCTGGGCCGGACTCGTTCCCACGGCCTCTGATGGCCTTGGAGCGCGAGTGGCGCACCAGCGATACACCTCAGCGACACCAACTAATTAAGAACGTATCATCGCTTCTATGTTTTGCTAGATAATTGCTTTTTATGACGACTAGGCACCACCAGCTAGGCAGCGCAAATAGATTAGAAAATTAGTTGGGTTTGTAGGGTTTGTAGGGTTGTGGTCCATTGATTCGACGAGAGAAATGTATAGCGTGAGAGAGAACTTAGGGGTAAAAAAAGAGGATAACCGTGACCAACTCTGTCAATCTAAGATACAACGACGATCGGATGGAATGGAAGAGCTGCACAAAGTAAAGGGAGGTCGTCCCTAATTCCCTATACGGACTTAATTGCATCGTCATGAATGAATTTAATTTTATAGCAAGTGTGTACTTGTGAAAGACAAATGAGAATGAATGGCTGATGAGTCATTTATTACGGGAGCTATACGATGAAAATGATATTGGTGATCGAATCTGCATGAGCACTCTCACTCAAGTGGATGGGAGCTAATAAAAAGTAGACGAATCTGCTTCGTCGTCCCACGAGGCGGCCACTCACTACCATCACTGTGGTTGCTGTAGCTAAGTTCATTAAAGTCTAACAAACGTTCAGATTCCGCTTTCTTAAAAGTATACTGCAGTCCGAAATAAGCGTCCCTTAGCTAGCTACCTTCCTGGACACAACTACCTATGACTTGGATAAGTAGATCCGCCTTTAATTCCAGATAATAGTTTTCCCGAGGACCGATTGGATCTAGTTGAATAAACGAATAAATAATAAGATGTATGGTAGGTAAGCGGTAGCGGGAGGGAACTCAGGGGAGCCCCTGGCTCAGGTCAACCGA
Organism: Typha latifolia; assembly: GCF_019914945.1. Lineage (NCBI taxonomy): Eukaryota > Viridiplantae > Streptophyta > Magnoliopsida > Poales > Typhaceae > Typha > Typha latifolia. Next base: position 78,159 of record NC_133087.1, on the reverse strand, counting down.
TCGATGGCAGTGATAAAATAAGGCTGTATTGCAATGCAGGTAAGATGGGACACGTCCTCGGATGCCTCTACTCTTACACGTAGCCCAAGCAATGGCCCACAGAAAAGAATAACGGCAACGCTAACCTGGATGGATCGGGCCTGTGTTGTTAAGTCACGTATGAGTTATACGTGACGTGCCTTCATTGGATTAGTATTTGAATGGACCTCTTCTTGAATTATGCCAACACAAAACAACAAAAACACGCACAACAAAGTAGAGGAGGGACTGGGACTGCTGGGACTGCTGGGACTGGGAGGGCGGTTGGACTTTTTAGTTTGGCAACAAGGTACGGAGAAAGTCGTTTTTCAAACCATACGCCATTCAATAACGCCATTCAATTCTTTTTTTAAAGCCCATCAGTGATCTGCTTATGTCCTATTGTTACTACTAGGTAGTGCATCTTAGTTTTCATCGCCACTTACTTCCTTCGCTCTCCCATCTCTATGACTTTATCTACCTTCTTCCTCCCTCCCTATTCCATTCTAAATTGTATACCTTTTCTCAGTACAATTGTCGCTCGCTCGCTCGCATCACAATATTCGTCCGAAGATTAAAGCGGCACGAATCAGAAGATATAAAAGCTAGAAGTTACAGTGCAAGGAATCGCCTTCCTTGGCTTTCTTTCTTTCTTTTCTTTTTTCTTTTTTATAAATTCTTTCCTGTCTTCTTGCACATTAGAGAAAGAGGAAAAAAAAAGACGGGGAAGAAGGGGGGTGAAAAAACGGGAAGGGAAGCGCATGTGGTGGAATGTTGGAAGAGAGAGGAGGAGGAGGAGGAGGAGGAGATGGTGGAGTTGGGACGGCGAGGAGCTGCCGCGATGAGAACAGCGAGCCCTTCCTCCTCCTCTTTCCTCGGGCGGAGGTGGTCGCTAAGATTGCGTCAGCTCTCTGTGGGATCGGCCAAGATAAGGCTACTCCTCTGCTTCTGCATTGCCTTCTACGTCATCCTCCTCACTGCTGGTTTGTGGCAACCATCTTCCCATCTCGGATCCACGCCTCCACCCGGGTATGATTTATCTTATTGTTGTTGTTGTTGTTGTTGTTGTTGTTATTATTATTATTATTATTTCTTCTCTTCATTCCCAATTTCTTTAACCAAATAAATATTTTTGACTAATAGTTGTGTTAGACTTTTTTTATTTTTCTTTTTCAGTTTTTATCTTCTTGTTTGATCTTTCCCCGTCTTTCCTAACGCCTTTGTTTCTTGTTTCTGTGGTTGGTTCAACTCGGATGACATTTTATCATTTTTCTTATTTTGATTGCGACTAAATTCCACAGAACTGACAACTTGATTCAACTTAGGGATCTTTAATTTGATATCTTCCATAGTCTTGTACGTCTCTTCCACTGAGAAAGTGATTTTTTTTTATCCTTGCATTCTTGGATCTAATTGTTTTTCGAACATCTCTTTCGGAGCAAGAAATCTTCTTCTGACTAACTAGTAGTTTGACGCATGGCACGTTCGGTAGCGTATAGAAAACCAAGGATTACATATAATACCAATGTATGTCGACATATTTATTCGACTACTTAGTTTCATATGCATATATTGCTATTTAAACCCAGTTGCCCAGAATAATAAGATTCATTATTTCTAGGAAAGCCTTTTGTTTATGTTAGAAAGTGTGATTCTACGAGATCAAGTGCTTCACATATAATAGCTTTCTACTGAAAACAAACTATTTTGGCAGCCATTTTCTTGCTGTGGGTCAAGATGACTAGGTCTAATCTAAAGAAGTATTATATCCCTGATGATAACCAGGAAGGATATAATACTCCCAGTTAACAAGGTATTCCAACTTTGATAGTTCAGTGAGTAGTAGTAGGAAACGAGCCCAGTTTGGGACAATTCTTCTAAGTTCCTTTCTTCAAGATCAAGAGCTCAGTGCTTTGGTCTATCCTCTGAAACTAATAGTCTTTTCCTCCCTCACGTTATTGATTCCTTCTATATAACACTTTATGCTACTTAACCACTAGGTTGAGATCGTCCTCTATTTCTGGTCGGCCTTCTATGTTTGCAATAGTCTTCTTAAACCCTCTCATCTCCTTCTACCCTGTCTTATGGGCCTTGAATTTTCATGTTCCTACTCGGGTCAATTTTGGAACTTTAATTATCCTTTTCTTTTCAAATCATGCTGTTTATAAGTACTTCTGTAAAATTTAAGCATAGCCTGGACTTGTGGCATTTTAGCTCTGCGCTTTCTTTTCAAGCACTTGTAAAGGACATGGTTATTAACTGGGTAGATATGCACGTTTAGTTCATCCTTAACTTTTTTGGAAGTAGAGTTATGTAAAGACTCTCTCTTCTCCTCATTATTGCTGTTCTTCACTTGTCCTGAAACATCATCTTTTTATCATTATCCCTTTTATGGAGTTTGACTGTATGCATCATCTATTTCTTTACCAGTCTCAACTTGTTTATAGTAGATATATAGCTGGATAATCTCAAAGAATCTTCCATTATTTGCTTCTCAACCAACCTATATCTCTGTCTAAATGCTATAGTCCTTTTCTTTGTATAGGAAATGTTACACTGTAGTGATTAATACATGGAAGAGAAATGACCTTCTGAAGCAATCTGTTATTCATTATGCCTCTTGTGCTGGCGTTGATTCGATTCACATTGTCTGGAGTGAGCCTAATCCACCAACAAATTCTCTACGTGATGATCTAAGCCAAGCTGCAAAATCAAACTCTCAAGGTGGCAGAGATGTTGAAGTAAGATTTGATGTGAATCTGGAAGACAGTCTCAACAATAGGTTCAAGGAAATAAAGGACTTGAGGACAAATGCCATCTTTTCCATTGATGATGATGTCATATTTCCTTGCTCATCTGTAGAATTTGCTTTCACTGTGTGGCGTAGTGCACCTACAACAATGGTGGGGTTTGTACCCCGCGTACATTGGTCAGATAAGTCGGTATGTTTATCAAAGTTCTATTTGAATTATGAAGGTGTTAATCTTCATAATGATAATTTATGTCAACAAACTGGACCTTTCTCAACTTGAATTATGAAGGTGTTAATCTCCATAATGATAAGTTATGTCAACAAACTGGACCTTTCTCTATGAAATCCTCAAGTTGTCAAATTTCTTTGGTATTTTATCGACACTTGTTGTGTATCAACTCATAATCTTGCACATTGAATTCCCACAGATCTATAATCCTTTAAATGCCTGTTTTTTTGTTTAAATCAGATGCTTATTTCGACTACAATCCAAGAACTGCAAATTTAATTAGCAAGTTTTGTCCTTTCAAATTGCTAGATTTCATCAGGATTTATTCCTTGATGTGAGAAACTATTATGCAGGGAACCATTATAGAAAATTATAGGTATGGAGGCTGGTGGTCTGTCTGGTGGATGGGTTCCTATAGTATGATTCTCTCGAAGGCAGCATTTTTCCACAAGCAGTATCTTGATCTGTACACAAATCACATGCCCGCATTTATTCGAGATTATGTGACTGAAAACAGGTTTGCATGACCAGCTTGTTGGTTGTAGGTTCTGATAAAATAGCATTGACTTTAATTTTCTGATGTAATCTTTGATATAATAGTTTGTGCCACTAATATTGCAGGAATTGTGAAGATATTGCAATGTCTTTGCTTGTTGCAAATGTAACTGATGCTCCTCCTATATGGGTTAAAGGTCAGGAGGCAATATCTTTAGAATTGATCTTTGTATACTTATAATTCATTGTTAAATTGTAATTTCCTTTTTAAGTGAAATACTAAACTGTTGTTCAACTGACCATAATAGGATTAAATCATACTGATGAGTGCAAATATTTGTTATCAAAACCTTCATAGTAGTAGCAGAGCGAGTTGACATAGAAGTTTCATGTATTTTCTGTTCCAGTTTCTATTCATTTGTTGCAATATTTAACTTTGATGAATTTATCACTCAGCTGCCCATCCTTCATATTCAATTTATTAAGCATCTTTCTTGTCGATGGCTAGAATCTGTTTGGATCCGGTCTGTGCTCTGACCTTGCATAATTTTGCTTAAAGCATACACGTCATTATTTACAACATGCCCCTGTGAATTCCTACAAACTAACAAGTTACATGGCTCCGGAATGAGGCTTTTATGAGAATTGAGAAGTGAGGCATGGAATAGTGCAACAATGACATATGCATTCAGCTGGGACTGTACAAATTACCACAAAAGCACAAAGCTTTTGTGTCTGCTCAAACCTTGTTTATCTTTAGTATTACTGATCTTTTCACCGCTCAGATTTTTAAGCTTGTCAAATTCGAGGATGTACTTTTAATATTGATCTTATTAAGTATAGATGTTGGTTTCTTTAATCAGAAACAATATGTTAGTTATATTTACGTTGATCTGTAAATAAGTTCTATCATGTATATAAAAGATAAAGAAAAAATTAATTGACATTGGTTCTGAAATTCAAAGCAAATATCTGTCACAAAAAGAAAAAAAAAACCTGACAATTCCCCTTAAGTGTATGGATACATGCCTCTGTTCATACTTTCTGTTGGTGTATGGCAAGGTATGCATCTTGCATAGATCTGAATGACAGAGACTGAGTACTTTATTAGGTTTTTGAGTTTACTACGATGGCACTCTACATGTTAGGATTTTGAGTCTATACATTAGGGATGAGACAGTTCTTATTAGTTATCTTGTGCTACTGTTCAGTTATGTAACATGCAGAACTTTGCTAATTAAATTTGTTTACAGGGAGGATATTTGAGATTGGATCAACTGGCATCAGTAGCTTGGGAGGTCACAGTGGGCGGCGATCTCAATGTCTCAATGTGTTTGCTGAAATTTATGGTGGTATGCCTTTGGTAGCAAGCAGTGTTAAGGCTATTGATAGCCGCAGGAGTTGGTTTTGGTGATCTTCAGATGTTCCTATAAGTTTACTCATTTTCTGTTGTTTCGTTCTTCTCTATCCCCTCATTCCTGTGCTTCATTCTGATTAGGGATCAATCTATTTGTATCATGTTGTTAGAAACATATAGAAGAAAATTCTAGGATTTACATTGCACATAATGGAGAGTATTATATTTTGCTTCTTTGTGATTGCTTGCTTGCTTTCTTCATGAAATCTAATGCCTTCTTTTCCTTCTCTTATGGTGAGGACTATCCTTCATGAAGAAACTAAACACGTTTTGGGAAATTGCTAACTGATCTTTGTTTGAAAATACTGATAGTTTCTGTGACCAAGTACATAGTCGTATTTTATCAAAAGAAAAAAAAAAGAAAAAGAAAAAAGAAGAGTACAAAGTGGTATATAGCGTCCACTTCTGCAACCTACAAGTAATGCCTTACAATCAGTCTACTGGATTATAAAATCAGCTCCACCAACTATTGATCAGTTAATAAGAAAACCATCAATGTTCACTTTGATCCACAGATTTATGTGTGTTGGACTTGATACATCATTTGTATATATATACCCAGAGATTTTGATTGGCTTATGTACTTTAAAAGCTTATGTAGGTATTATAGTACATAACAAAGTGTATGTGTCTCGTTAACTGCTTCAATTCGGGAACGCTGCAAACTCGCTTCACCTTGGCCTCTTATTCTCATCAGCACTTAGCCCTTCTCAGGGACGCTACAAGCTTGATATAGCTTAGGAAGATTGATGGAAATACTTTAGCTAAAGTTAACAAGGTGAGGGTGCCTAGCAGTATATTTTCGCTCCTCTCTTGGCGCTGCTGCATTATATTTTCGACACACTTCCAACTTTTCAATAGGGCTGACATAATGCCATTTCATAAAATCTCCTTGAGGGTATTCCATATTTGGGCACCCCAAAGAAATAGTCCCAATCATAATCATGTTCTCAAGCTAAGTACCAAACTCCTAAGTCTTATCAGTCGCTCTGCAAAGTCGATCTCCAAAGTTCTTTGTCTACATATATGAAAACAAGAATTTGCAACACCACGTGTTTCAAAAGGTCCTTATTAAAACACCCCTTCCAAAATTCACGTGTTACTCACGTGGAGAATTTCCACGTGATTCCCACGTGACTTGTCAGTGAAATAATCTCACCAAGTATCTGAATAAGTCAAGAAATATCATAATAATCCAACAAATAATCAAGAATTACATTATCACAGGCCTCAACAAGCCTCTAGAAATACAAGTCCAACGCACCCTCGCAGGGATTAAGTCCAACTAAAAAAATAATAGAATAAACAAATATTAAAATAGAGGAACTAAAATGAATCTGCTACTCCTCGATATTCGCATCCCCACCAAAATGGCGGTGAGCACGGGGCCCAGCAAATAAAATACAATAATAATCTAAGAATATTACATGATAAATAAAAATGCAACTCAAAACATGTCAGAGAAAGTGTACATTATGACTTTTAATAACTTTCATCATTATAGCTCATTTTATATAGAAATCCACACAGAAGTCGAGTCACAATAACATATCTCACAAATCACCATAAAATCGAGGGGGACTAGTCAACTAGCGGTATTATTGCCCATACATGCCTAATGACGCTGCATATGACCGATTGTCTGTGGCCATCAGACTAAGCACTTCAGTCGTAGGCTCATCATCATCGCTCTAGTAATCATCGCATAGAGCAAAATCATTACATACGGCTGATAAGAGCACACAACTCGATAGACGCTCTGACCCTGCGTCCTTGGGTATCGCTAGAACTACAATCCATACCTCTCAATCATCTTTTCTAATATCATACTAGACTAGTCTCCAACTAGGGCAGTGTAATCACCTGAATGCTCCACCAGCTACCGACCTCAGGTGTAGACCGCTAATATAATACTATATAATATACACTCTACCCTTAACCCCGGGTTGAGTGGGTAAAAGTGCACAGCCTAACTGGGACTTGACTAACAATGATATATGCACGTGGTGCCATGACCTCTATTATTTATTTAACATAATCATCACAATAACATATATTATAAACAAATATAGAGTCTATCATACATGTGTATTAAGTGATAAATAATGCAAGTAAGAATTGACATGTAATTAAATGCAAATATGAAATGTCATATAATTTTCACAAATAAGAAAACGCCATTTAATTATTACAGGTAAGAAATGACATAAGTATGCATTTTTCATAGACTATTATAGAATTTTACTCGCTTGGAATATTTCTGGAATCCGTCTTACTCTCCTAATCAGTCGGCCCTTCTTGAATTTCAAGATCCTTCCCGCACAATATTGAATCTAATAATTTATAAATAAAATAAACATAAGATTAATGGACTTATAAACTAACTATCTTGTTGTATAAATTTACGTTTGATTTTCTAGGTCCGAGATATTATCATTTAGAGTCGTTCACATTATAAGTATGAAGATAATTGAAAAGACTAATAAATTCAAATACCTATTTGGATTTTGTATAATTCCTAATTTTATTAATAACATGGTTGAGAAAATTATAATAATTACAATTTATGTAGCTAACAGAATTTAAGAAAAATAACAGACTTATAATAAATTAGTCTAGGGTTAAAATGTTAAAGGTTGGGCTGGGCTCATGGCCCAGCAAATTAGGGGAGAGAGAGAGAGTGTGTGGGCTGTAGTCCTACCTGTAGCCCACTAGACTAGAGATAGTGGACTGGGCTCAAGAGCCCAGTCCAACAGAATGAGGAGGTGGGCTACGGGCATACCGCAGCCCACTAGGTTCTAATGTGCTCTGGACTGGGCTCAAGGGCCTAGTCCAGCAGGGTGAGATGGTGGACTGGGCTCTAGAGCCCAGTCCGACAAAATGAGGAGCCCAGTCCGACAAAATGAGGAGGCCTACCGCAGCCCACCAGAAACTAAGGGGGGTGGACTAGTCCACCGAGACTTTAGAGAAGAAGGCCTGAGGACCTGGGCTGCAGCGCAGCCCACGCCATAGTCCAACGGTGGGGGTTGGCCCAATCCCCACCTTCTCCTCGCTAGAGAAAAAAAAAGCAGAGGAGAAAGGGTGTCGCCGGTGATCCCCGTCACCGGCAGCCCCTAGCTCCGACAACTCCTCCCCAGGTCGACTTGGGTGCAAGAGTGATCAGAACCTCTGGCCAGTGCCGCCGGAGGGTGAGAGTTGAGGAACTCCATGGCCGGCGGCCATGGAGATTTCAACTCAGTGCTAGGTGGGCTCGAAGCCCTCATTTCGGGTACCTACCTCTTCTAAGTGAAGATGTGGGTCAATCGAGGTTGACGAGTGAGGCCACCACCGCCAGTGGTGGCCGCTTGTGCCAAAGAAACCTGACGGTGGGAGGCGACATGGCATCGCCTCCCTCGCGCCCTGTGGGTACCCAATTTTGGGTACCCACAGCAAAGGGGTTGAAGCGGGAAACTTTCCAAATCGGTGGGTTGTCGACCCAAGGTCGTTGGCTGGCGAATTTCTCCGGCGAAGGCAGACGAAAAATAAATCCTAATTACGCATGATTAACTAGGCTATTTTCAAATTAAACTAAAGAGGGGATGAAGGCTAACTTGAGGATCAAGGTGAGGGGGTTTTGGTTGATTGCCAGCGCTCCGGTGACTTGCTGCCCGCGACGAGAACTTCGACGGCTTGGGAGAGAAAAGAGAGAAGAGAAGAGCGAAGAAGAGAAAGTTGCGAAAGAAGGAAACTCGAGGGGAAGGAGTAGAGATCAAATAGAGAAGAGGTGGAGAGGGCAACGGAGTAGAGTTAACTCCACTCCGGCGCACTTCTCTCCCACCTCTCACAACTGACTACGAGAGGCAGAGGAGGGGGAAGAAGGAGTCAGCGCACGCACTAAGCGCGTGCGCTGCGGTTAGAGTGCACGTGCATGGCGCGTGCGCTAACATTTTTTTTATATATATATATACGGGTGTTACACCTTAGACAACCATTGCCGCATAGGAATGTCGATACTGCAAGCTTAGATCGCATTTCTATCCACAAGATTGCTATCTATTACCACGTACTAGTGTGTGTATTCCACAATTGACTTAACATGTCTTTGGAAAATTATTCCACGCATGCCACCACAGCCTTCGCATTCTCATGCTCGTGGGCCTTCTTTACGACTCATGTGCATTGCTTTCTAGTCTTTGCTACAAGTTTAGCTAACATGCTCTGCATTTGTCCACAGCTAAATACATGCCCTGCAATTGCATACATTTATTGCGGTGCTCCGCGCCTAAGCTTCGTCCTTCGCAAGATAGATAACAAAACACCTACCACTCTCAAGGATGCCCGCTGATGCCTCTTTAGTCCAGCACTCTATCACTTACGTCCTTGGCCTAGCTCCATGGATCTTGCAACTCTTTCATCGATTTGCACATTAAAGCCCACGAATTCCTAAGATTTCTTCTGCCAAGGGTTTTGGCATAGCATCGCATGCCAAGCTAGTTTTGTCCTTCTCGGTGGGCCAATCCGTCGCTAGATTGTCCCTTATCGTCTATTTAGTCCATCCACTAGAGAGATAGCTAATGAGGCATAGGAGAAATCTCCCAAATCCCCACCCCCATAATGTTGTTGGCCTCAAGCCGCCAACATTACCTGAAGTGGGCATCGTTTCGCAAATTTGTCTCGTGCACTCGAGCCTTGGGCATAGCATTATGCAAATGACATGGGAGACTCTTGTCCAAAGAATCATATGTATGGTAAATCGAGGCCACTTAACTCTAAGTGTCATGCCCAACTTGATCCGAGGAGTTTACCCTGGGGGTGAAAATGGGTCAAATTAATGCTTCAAATAACAATCACTTTTAATCTGTTTTTATTTTTATTTTTATTTTTTAAGAAAGAGATGAACAACTGTAATGTTAGAGAGGAATAGAGGAAAGTATGTGATCCATTGTGTATGTATCTCATGTGATTCGTCGTGTTCCTCCCGTGTTTCTTATTCAAACAAGGCATTTAGTACTGTGTCAAATTGAACCCAAAAGATATACTTTTAGATGCTTCCTATACTATTATATATACCCTTTACAGAGAAACGCCTCTGAATCAAAATACTATCATCATTTTCTTTTAAAAAAGAAAGAAAAAATAAACCAGAAAATAGTAAAATTAGATGATTTTGCAATGAAAACATAAAACAGGAAAAACTGTTATATGAAACTTATCTCGGTTTTATTCCGCAAAACACTCTCTATACAATACAATGCAATAATACAAATATTTTTCTCTCCACCATTACTTCATGCAGGTCAATATTTGCAATATTAATACTACCTTTGTCAAAACACATGAAAATGGCAAGTAAAGCTAGCCATAAAATACAACAAAAAAGGCCCTGCACTCTTCCCATGGATTTTGCTTGACCATCTTCTCGGAAAAGCAAAGCTCTTTCCGCTCCCCCGTGTGACCGTGTCTATTATAATCAGAACTTTGATTATCAAGTTTTATGAGGCAGGTCTCTGCACCGTCCATAAAGAGCAGAATAGGGAAAAAAAACAAAACAAGCAAATCATAAATAAGCAAAAAGCTAGACAATAAGAAATCATCTTCATTTGTATTGTGATATTTGTACACTTGTATCTAAATCAAGATTTTTGCAGTTAAACAGCAACAGAAGTTATAGAGATATCCAGCAAAAACATTCCTCAGAGGTCAAGGTTGTTCTGTCATCTTCAGCTACATTTGCAAGCGTTGCCAGGAATAGAAGTTCAATATACAATTCAATTAGTTTAGAAAAAATGAGTCTTCATATTCAAAACTTGGTAGACCATCAATTTCTTTGTTTGTCAAGAGTAAACCTACATGGCGGTGAAGCTAAAGAAGCAAGCTCCGTTACAAACAGACCTCATCTACATCGGAGAAATATAAATCATTTTCTTCTGAGACAAGAACGAAGAATGAGAGAGGACACCCAATCAGAACACCTGTCCTTGCCTATACTCATTACATGTATAAATTCTGCACCCACTTTCCCATTCTAATCTGAGATCATGTCCGCATCAGAGAAAGAACAAACCCTGTAGGTAGAGAAGTTTTTGAACTATGCTAATAGCTGGCTAGGGTAGATGAATACAGCTCTGCATCATGGATACAGTTGAGCGATTACCCCAAGAGAATTGGTATATCCAACTCCTTAACTTTGATCTTGTGATTATTCTCCATCCTCCGAATCTGTATTTGGATAGAGTAGAAATCATTCAAAGAAGTACAAAGAGTAGTCTACTTCAAGCTTCACAAGTTTAATAGATGAAGAATAAAAAACAGAACCCTCCAGAATCCAACCATAGTTTCCAAGTTATGAGAAAACAAGCAGAATAGTTAAATCACCAGGTAGCTTCATTTGGATCTTTTACAATACCACTGTGAAGAGGACTAATAGTCCTTTTTATAACAAAAAACTTAACCTCCATAAACATAGCAGAGATATAATTTGCCAACCAATATTTAAGTAATTGATATTCAGCAGGATCTTCGATGATGGATCAACATCCTATCAGCAAACCATTCTAAATTTACATAAAATAATTTGAAAATATCTAGATTAGAATGTCATATTTGAAAACTCTAATCGAACAACAGTTTGATTACTGGATGATGTGACAATACTAATATGATGGCAATATATTAGCAGAAATCATTTGAGGACAGCTTGCTTTCCACTTAAAACTAATGCAGATTTCCGATAATCAGACACTTCCATTGCCTAATAGATTTGATACCTGAATTAAACCACTTCAAAATTCCAATGCATGTTCATTAAGTAGGATCTTCTTACCTGAACGAACATCCTCTCCTACTTGTCCTTTGTTATTCATCTGCCTCATGATCATTGAGCATATGAGTTTCCACCAGTAGATGTGGAATGCAAGTAAAGTGAGGAGCATTGTATTGAAAATGTAGTATAAAGCGATGGGAAAGTTTTCCAGCATCATCAAGGACTCTATAGACTGGTAGCTGAAATTAATCATCAAAATGGTGAGACACAAGACTGAGAAATTAACAAGGATGCAGATAAATTATGCAACAGACCTTGAGGTTTTAATTATCCAAAAAGGGAAGTATATTAGCCGTAACAAAAGCCATGAAACTGCGAAAAGTCCAAAGCATAAGCTAGCTGCTATCTCCCGCTCTGAGTATTTGCATAATTTGGCTGCCTCTAGAAATACATCACATGTATCATGAAGAGCTAGGATAATAGTTCCAATCCGGAAAAATCTGCACAACCACTTCCATTAACATTTATTACTTTCTGTCCTCGAGATCAGCAGTTATTATATGTCTATCAAAAAATATTACGTTAATCAAAGATGTAAGACTGAAAGGTGAGAGGAAGAAATGCCATAGCTAAACCTCACTGGCAGGCAATACATTTGAGGCACACTTTAGAGGCATATAAATATTCCAAAGTATTACAAATATTGATCATAGCATCCAGAGTAGCTGTTTGAATTATACTTAACAAAACAGTGAGAAGAGCAAAAAGGTAGAAACAAGATAAACAATTAACTAAAAAGGAAAAATAATTAATCAAAACATAAAGTGCACAACAGCAGAGAAGGTAAAAGAAAATTAGGAAGAGGTCGGAAGCAGGAATTTCTTGAGTGGTGATCAAAATCCCAGTGGGCATAAACAAACGATTATACTACCAACAGGCAAGAGAAAAACCTCATTGGGTAGCAGATATGAGTATTGAGAGGCTAGGATAATATAGTAGACCTAACGCTACCCAATAGGCACAGGTAAGAGTATTGTTCCAGAGTGTAGTGGCTCAGTGTTATACATTCTCGCACTGACACGCAGTGTGTGAATGTTTACTATGGTGATGGGGCCACGACTAAGGTTCTTTGTCTGTGAGCACAAATAATCAACCAATTGTTCGGTGCATAGGTATGCAATGTTAACGCTAAGATCTATTCTCCCACTTGGGGGCGAGTTTTATGGCTGAGTATATGTAATGGCTGATGGACCAAATGTTGGAGATGAGGGGTACATCTATGGATCTTGGTATGTCTGTGATGTATTTTAATATTTTTACATATTGATCTTATGCATGTCACAATTATCTGCATAACCTGCTTATTTCATATACGTACTTATATGCTATAATGCACGAGGCTCTTGCCAATTATTGAGCATTAGGCTCACCTATAATAGACTTCTTGGCGACCAAATTATCTAGTGAGACATTAGGCCTTTTTCTTTCTTATTGTAGTACTACTTAGTAGGCTTGTATCTAATGTATTTTACTTCTAGCATGTATGTGTGTGTTTCTAGATTGTAGTGGCTTGTGGCCTTGCTCTTGTTTCTGCTGCTTTGTAAATACCGACCTCTTGATCTCCATGTGACCTCAGGTGAGGGCATCCTCACGTAGCAGGTTTTGGATATTTCACTATGTATAATGAGCATAATTATTAGAACCGAACTAGACCGGTAAACTGACCACCAAACCGATTTGATTTGATTGTAGAACTGGAAAAAAAATTGACCTATTAAAAACTGGCCTACCCGACATATTAATCGCAAACCATGCAACTCGGATGGGTCTTTCTGAACACACCGGGTTGCTCACTTTTCCAATATTACCTATTTATCCTTAATGTTCAATTATTCTATTATTCATCCCAAGGATAATTTAGTCCTAAAATTAAAATAATTATATTTATGAAAAATTAGAAGTGTAATTAAGATATGGTTTTGTATAAGTTATATGCTTTGATGTACTAAGCGTAAAGATTAGTTAAAAAGAACTAAATAATAGATGAAATATAATTATATTGCTTTTATAGATAACTTTTTAGTCTTTATAAATTAGAATGTTTTAAAAGTATATATATATTATTAAAATATTTGACTCATTGGTTGAACCAATAACCCAACCTCTAACAGGGTCAATGTCTGGTTATGATAATTATGATACTGAGATTCATTCCTCTAACAAAAAGTTATTCTTCTAATATTACAAATCTGGTAGCGAGATCAAATACTCAACAAGAAAAACATTTCTTTTCTGTCCTAGAAGATTGTTTAAATATAATATTTCTGTGGGCTCTGCACATCCATTAGTTAGATATTTAATAGGGAAGGTTCCTACATCAGTACATCCAACATCATTTTTATTCCAAACGAGTGTCCTGAATCCCTCCCATGTCATATCTCTGAATAATTCAAAGGTTATCTTGCATTCACCTTTTCTGTCCCATTAGGCTGATAATTAATAGCATAGTTCATCATGCACCTCTAGCCAACATGATGTTATCCTGAAGAAAAAGAGAACTTCCCTGAATTTAAACATTACTTTAATGGGAAAAATTTGTGCCTCCAAGCATAGCATTTTTCAAAACCTTCAAAAGAACTTAGTCAATCAAGGACACATTAAAAAAGCAAGTAGTAAATAATTTTAATATAAAATATGCATCCCCATTTACCTTTTCAAAATTCTAGTGTGAATATGTTGCCCTTCCCAGGTACTATATTATACAGTACTTTTAAGTTTGTCTAATTGAGGCTGCTTCTCAAACTTTCATGTGACGTAAATTTGTAAAGATTCGAATAGAATGTTTTGAAATAGTTTGAAGGACTTCATTAGTCCTAATATCAAACAAAAGTATTTGAACCAAGCACAAAAGCTGCTTACTAATTGGAGAAAATGTCCCTGCCATCAACTGTGGAAATTGAAAACAGAGGGAACCAGGCTCAAGAAGAGTAATGATATCACAAAAATTAAGATGCACTCAATAGCATCACAGCTTATAGGAATGAATTTCAGAAATCAGAAGATAATATGATCTGCACAGAAAGATTGCCTTGTGCTCTGCTCTCCTACCTGTACATACCAATCTCCAACTCATCTACTTTTGAGTCTATTTATGAACATTCATGTACAAAACAAGCACCACTGAAGAGCTGAGAAGAGTTAAAACATTTGCTTCTGTACGAATAGTCTCCAGCTAGCAGAAGGAAATTAATTGCAACACAGAGTTGGAAGACATCTTAGGACATGGAAACATAATATGAAGACTATTAAGTGTAATGACTATTATGAGAAACGGGATTATGAGAACATTGAGAAGACAAGAAAAAAAAAATCACTAACTTTGTTATTGCAAGGAGAAACTAGTCAGAATAGGATCTCTCAAAAGTTTGATAAGAAAAACAAATGCATCCTTGTAAGACATAGATATAGAGGAAGAATCCAAACTCAGAAACTAGGAAATGAGAAAAGAAGCTGGAAGATATAAGAACTAGATGGTTTATTAATTTCTCTGAAAATAGATACCTTGTCATATATGAGTACCCAATCAAAATTGAAGTTATGATGTGGTGAGACATCATAACAGAGAAATCTTTCCTGCGAGTGTCCCATGCAACAAGCGCACCAATGCTGTACATGTAGAATCCCCCTTGGCACATATAGAAAAGCATCAACGAAGACCTAGGCAAACAGAAAATGAACAAAGAAAGGTAGTCAACAAAATTACTTAAAATTAATATAAATGATAAGACACTTCCAGAGTAGTTTCTAACAGATATTGAAACAAAGCACAATAGTAGTAAATTAACTACCAATAAACTCGATCACCAGCCTAAGTCAAGTCTACTATTAGCCTAGCCTCCTCCTAGCTGCCATCTCCACCCAACCAAGCATCGCCACCACCCAACATGAGCATCCTTCCCACAGACCATCACCACCACCACCCAATGTGAGCATCCTTCCACAAGCCATCACCAAACCTACCATCCTCATCCTTGTCCACCTCATGTCCACATCCCTCTATCCTCTCTGTAACCCTAACACCAGCCGCAAGCCCCATGTCCCTAGTTTTTGTGCTGGCTCTCTTAGCATACACCAAGCTCCAGCTGCTAACCAAGATTCTCCAAGCTCTAGGACTCTCAGCCCCCTTTCAAAATTTAAACTCCCCGGCACCTGGTCGCCTCTTCCACAGCTTCTCACATGCTAGGACTTTCTCCTGAACCCTTATCCTATCCACAAGTCGTACAAGCCCAGGACTCCTCCCACAGTCAACCTGCGCAAATCCCTAAGTTGACCTAGAGCATCTTCCGTGTCCAAGCCCTTTCCATCCTTCTCCTTGAGTCATGTGATGCTATAATCCTACCTACGGTCCTTCCACCACTAGTCAGCCGTCAACCATGCACAAACTCACCCCATCACAGCCTGAGACACCCCCATATCCACCATGCAAGCACGCCGAGGCTAAATCCAAACCCAATCCCCCCATTTGGTGTTGGCTTAGCCTAGTTGGGTACCCTTTAGCTCTGGGCCGCATCAAGAAGGCATGAATTGACAAGAGAACATAAGTCAAAGAATAATTTGGTGTGATTTTGTGAAAATCAATAGAGTTAAGAAAAGGAATTTTCTTGTCTGAAAGATATTTCACTAGGTAAAGATCGATCGCCAACATATAACACTTGAGCCTAGGGACATCAAGTTAGCAACAATATTAACAAGGGCACAACATTCAATCCCTTAGAGATCAATATATTAAATCATTCTAGAAATAATTGTGACCCTTATCTTTCTAGAAGCCGGTTAAGCGAATCTAGGAATATCCTTTCACCCTAGGATGTTCGATACTTTGACCTATAAGAAGCTGGAGTTTTTGGTGGAGTCACTTAGAAAACAATTTTTCTAGTCAAAAAGGAAAATATTTAAAAGTTGAAGAAGTTCGTCAAGTTTGCCAGTGATATAAGGCCTTGTTTACTCTCTGAGTTCATGTAGGGGTTTCTGAACCAATTTAGAGACCCCTAACTTGGTTTAGTAACCAAACAACAAATTGTCATTTTTTTCCTAATCTAGTTCAATATCCATTCCCTAAATAAATACTAATATATAAATAGTTTAAATTGATTTCAATTTTACCCTTAACATGACTTAACTTTATTTATTTCATATTTTATCAATCTTATCTCTCATCTCTCGTATCTTTTTCCTTCCAAAATATTCATATTTTATATTAAAATAATATGCAAATTATGTCCAATCGAGTCTCTATCTTCTCTCTACACTATACAAGCCAGCAAATATGCACTTAAGCCTGCAAATAATTATTATAAGCATTATATAAGCTAGCAAATATGCACTTAAGTTCACAAATAATTATTATAAATACTATATAAGCCAGCAAATATGCACTTAAGCCCACAATAATTATTATAAATAAGCTAGCAAATATACACTTAAGCCTGCAAATGACTATTATACCATATAAGTGAGTAAATATGCACTTAAGCCTGCAAATGAATATTATAGACATCACATAAGCCGGCAAATATACACTTAAGCCCACAAACCCACAAATAACTATTATAAACACCATGCAAATATGCACTTGAGCCCGCAAGTGACTATTATAAATATTATATAAGTCAACAAATATACACTTAAGCTCACAAATACATATTATAATATTATAATATAATAACTTTTGTACATTATAATAGAGTATTTTACAAATCACACCCTACATTTTATCTATTTTGTAATTCACACCCGTCTTTAACGATTTTGTAATCCGACCTCTCTTTTTTCTTTATAATTCTTAATTAACACCCTAATATTATTTTGACTAACTAATATCAATTAACTTACTAAATTATCCTCCTCTCTACCCCTCCTCTAAAGAAGGCACGAGTAATTTAGGCATTTATAAATTATTTTATATATTATAACGGAATATTTTTTTGCTGGTACCGTTTAAATTAATGGAGTGTGTTAAATGAGAATTATAAGAAAAAAAATAGGGGTCGAGTTACAAAAACCTTAAAGACGGGATGTGAATCACGAAATAGATAAAATATAAGGTGTGATTTGTAAAATTCCTATTATAATATTATACTATTACAATATATGAACATTATAATAGTATAGTATTATTATATACAAATATTATAATAATATAACATACAAATTATAATATACATATATTATAATATTATAATATTTATATATTATAAGGGAAATAATTTAATTACCTTTTTAAAATTTATAATCTTAATCTAATGGCTATAATACCCAATTTCATACCTGGTAAAGGTTCCAAAACCAAATTACATTAAAAAAATGGCATATTAATTAAGAAGATTAGATTACGTATGTCTAACTTCCGGATTACACGTTTTTTTTCTTCCCTTAAGATTTCTTTTTCTTAGATATGATTGTGATATGTATAATTATGCCTTAATTATAGGAGATATCATTTAATACTAAACAATTTAAATTTGATTCTTTGGAGACAGACTTCAATTTAAACATAATTTTCTATCTCTATATGTTATTAAATTTTAGTTTAAATCAATCTTAAATTAATGAGAGATATATGTAAATAATTAAAAAATAATTGAAGAGATAAAATTTAATTAAACTTTCATCAAGTTAATTATAAAAAGACATCAATACCCTTATTCTGATATATTTACATTACTCTCAGTTAAGAATATATATATCTTTTACTTGATAAATTATTAAGATAATATAATTGTCAAAAAATAATATGCAAGGTAATATATTTTAAAAATAAATAATTACCTATTGAACAGGTAATATCTTTTAATCTTTTTGTATTCCTATTATATCCTTGAGGATCTTAACCGTTAGATTTTTATTAAATTGATTGATAAATAATTAACTCTATAGTACAGAAGAAGAGCTTATATTATAATATTATAATATTTATATATAATAATATTGTACTCTTATAATATTATCATATATATATATTATAATATTGGTATATTATAATACACCATATAATATTTGTATATTATAATAATGATAATATTATCATGACATAAAATGGAATTTTCGTCCATAAAATTTGTATAGTATACTTTTTCTATTTTTTCACATCACATCACAAATAATAAATACACACTTAGCTTAATTTAGAACCAAACAACAAATTACTTTGGCCTAGTTCAAAGTATCTAAATGAAGACTACAAAGTGGGGCTAGCTAATCTAGTTCATAACTTAGCGTCAAACCAAATAAGGCCTAAGCATCTAATTTAGATCATTCTCTCTCATGTGCCTCAAACTAAACAAGGCCTAAGTGTCCAATTTAGATCATTCTCTCTCATGTGTAATTTTAGTGAATTAATGCATCAAAATTATGGAGATAAAATCATTTTAGATGGACAAGAAAACCTAAAAGGGAGTATTTTCATTACCTTTCATTTACAGTTCAAGAAGTAGATGTTGATGAGTATGTTACACATAGGATTAAATCAGGATGGTTAAAATGGAGAAGAGCTTGAAGTGTCTTGTGTGATTGTCATGTACCCCTTAAGTTGAAAGGAGAGTTTTATTAGATGGCTACATACCAATTGTTCTTCCAAATCTGAATGTTGGGCACTATAGAACGACATATTCAAGTTTGAATATAGAAGAAACAAAGATTTTAAGGTGGATGTGTGGCGTTATTAGGTAATATAAAATTAGGAATTATAATATTAGGCAAAAGTTAGTAGAGGATATATTACACAGAATAAAATAAGAAATTTGGACATCTCTGATGGAAAACCACATGATGCACCAGTATGAAAGAGTGGTGTCGTTCAAATAGAAGGTTCCTAAGAAGGAGGGGAAGACCAAAATAACATGGGGGCAAATGGTCAAAAAAAGATATGATAGAGCTTAATTTGATGCAAAAAGATGCAGTAAATAGAGATGAATGGAGAAACGAATCCATATAGCTGAAGTAACTTGCTATATCAATGTGAAGTGAAATTTCATCCATTCAAACTTCATACAAGCTAGTCCACTTGTCCATGCTAATCCACTCATACACATCTTGAAAAAAAAATATTATCTCTTCTAAAAGATGGAATATGATGCAGTTTACATGATACAACATCCTATCACAAAGAAGATACAGGTGGAAACAAAAATTAGTACATGCAGAAATATTTGATGACATAAGATGTCTTAATTTGGCATGAGGATAAGATCAACACCATTTAGAGACCCATTCACTTTTTGATAACCACTTCACTGATACTCTTCAATGTCAGAAAGAAGGCTCTCCAAGACATTCTAAACCTAAATTTAAACTTCCACAAGGGCCATGAGAACCACATGATGATCTTGAAATGGAATGGATATTCATATTACAATCTACTGGTATAACCAATTTATGCATGATAAAGTGTACAACTGATCACTGGAAGTGAATGTCAGAGAAGCAAATTCTAACTCTTGTAAGTCACTAATTATTGATTGTGCAGGTCTGATGTTTGGGTTATTTAGTTTGGGTGGTACTAAGAAGTGACCCAGAAAGTGCACCTCTCAATTCATTCAGATGACATTGCAACATGGAAGTTTTAACTAAATGATTGGATATCCTCCTTTTAGGTCACAGCAAGGAGAAAACTGTTATACAGTGGCAATGTCTGGGTGGTATCCTTCCTCTTAGGTGATTATATCAATTGCAAACTACCACTTTTATATATATAACGGAGATGCTGCTGCAAATTAATTCCCACAGGAAGAAAATGACCACTTACCTGCGATTTATAAGTCACGCACTTCTCGCTCTTCAATCTATTTTCCTATATACTTCTCCTAGGTAATAAATTGAGATAGTGTGGGATTCCTATTTCCTTGATTCTCATGGATCAGTGGTGCACACAACATGCAAACTCCACCATTGATTGGTGCAAACTGCAAACATGACCTATTCAGAAGAACTACAAAGAAAGAAGGGTGTCGAGAAAAAGGTTGTTACTTGTTACCACCAGTATGGGTCTGAGAAGGGCAAGTCATATGCACCCTTAATCTCATCAGAGAGGTTGTTTTGTGAGTCAAATCCAGTACTTCTGCATGTTGTGGAATGATCATTTTTATTTATTTTTATTTTTTTATTTGTTTTTGCTGACTTCTTTTGGGTCTGCCATGGACTCCATGACCAGTACTTTTACATCTTGTGGCATGGATAAACTATGAATGACAATATGACATGAAGAATGAACATGCTGCAGAAACATGGTATAACATATAACCGATTGCTCTTTTGTCCACTTTGACAAAGTTCCAGCAAATACTGAACTTACATGGGAAACAAACCATTATAGCAGAATCATCGCCTCCATGGTCCAGCAATGGCAAACATGGTTTATCATTAAAAGCATAACCAGCAAAAAAAGTTGAAGAAGATGAATCAAGCAACTGAAACCCGTGTGCATATTATTGAGGATTATACCCTTACCTAGTTATATGTCATCAAACATTTATGAACTACCAGAATACTAAGGGAAATAAAGCACAATAGGAAGGAAGGGAAAATTTGAACTCACTTCAATTCTTGATTTGGCCACCCTCTGAAGTACTCCTTTGTATCCAATGACCAAGGCTCCTGTTGCATTATCAAAAGAAACCATGCTTGCACAGTTGCATAATATGTCAGCTTCCACATTGACTCAGAAAACTTCAAAATCTTGGACTGCCTTGTATCATCATTCATCAGTTTACCAGCCTTACTGCTCAACATTCTGATAGCGACAGGCTAAATTGAACATAGTTGTACATAAGAATCTTACAGTAAGATGCTCAAGTATACAAAAACTGATGACCACATAGACAAAAGTGAAGACCATATGTATTGCAAAATGACAGAACATTCTCCGAGAAACCATTTGTAAATTGAAATCCTTGGATAAGTAGCAATTCTACTATGAAAATTGACGAAACACCAGGTGGAAATGCATGAAATTGATGTTAAATAATAAAAATTAGATGAATTCATCTAAATTTGAGCAGAAAGTATGCATTAAATCAGCATTGAGGTGATAACGAATATATAAAAGAAATGTCATTATATTAGTAAGCAATAAGTTTGAGAATAAAGCCTCAAAAAAGCATTTTTGGATTATTTTGCATTCATAAGTATGCCGAGACGTGAAATAACATACTAATGGTTGGATCTCGGAAACCCAAAGGCCAAAACAAAAGATATTTATATTTACAAACAAAAGAGACCTATACACTAGCAAACAGGTGTAAAAATAATTGTTGTTCCTGCAGCAAATTTTCAAATATATGTATAGGAACTAAAAGATCTTCATATAATTGCAACGAATAAATAGTTCTTCTTATGTAGGACAATGCAGGTATCATACGTATCTATGCTGGATATAAACATCATGGTCCAAATCAAGACAGCATATCCATAAAGCTATAGATCACGTGGAGGTGTTCAAAAACCATAAATTGGATTGCTCCATCTTTTCCCTTAAAAGGAAAAAAGTAAAGGGAAAAATGAAGTTTTAGATCACATGGCTTCCAGGAAGCCCTTATCTCGTGCATGACTATCAACGCACAGTGAGTGCTCAGAGAGAGATCAAGATCCCATAAGAAAGAAGAAAGCAAGAAGTAAATGTTAAAGGGAAGTAAAATAGTAAAAAGGAATGAAGCAAGAAGTGATCAAGAAGAGAGGAAGGGGTCGGCGTTTGCGATGGCGAGTCGGTAGTACCTGGTAGAGGAAGCGGTCGAGCAGGAAGCGGGCACAGAAGAAGGCGAGGGCAAAGAAGAAAGCCATGGAGATATGGCTCAGCTCCGGCCCATCGCCCACGCTCCAGATCGATCCCATTGCTGCTATTCTTATGATATTTCCTCGGCGATTGCGGTTGGTCGGGACGAAGGAGACGAAGCCGCATCAACAAACCAACCCACCGACAACGGGAATGGAATCGCGTAGACGAGAACACAAGACTCGACACGGCCACACGGGAGAGGGACGAATTGGGGGGTGAGAGAAAGAAGGGGGAAAGGAACGCGGTTGCGGTTGCAGTTGTGGTTTCTAACTATTGGCGGAGGAAAATAGAGTGCAGGTGTGTTTGTGTGCGAGGACTGAGGAGGAGGAGAGACCGAGATTTGATCGGATGGATCTGAGAGAATGTTGGACGGTGGGATAATAAATTAACGGAGAAATTACATTTTTACCTCCAAATGGTTAAACTTAAATTTATTTTCAGTATTATATAGAACTATAGTTTTATTTTGTCGCTCTACACTAAAAAAAAAGTCTAATTATTTTAAATACAAACTTATAGATAATTAAATAAAATTTTCAACATATTTAAGATGATACTAATAAATTCAAATGATATAAATATAATAAATGCGATTCAATTGGAGTCGTATTTTTATTATTTAAAATGCGATCAAGCTTATTTAAATTTAAAATGTATTTTTAATAAATATTTTCAAATTTAAATTTTTCTAAAAATAATCAGTTTGAATATAATCGTAAATGAATAATACTATCTATACAATTATAGGGTAGAGTGAATTTAAGTCTAAGTCTAACAAGTGGTTGTGTTTAGGTATGTCTCGTAATTTCCTACAAATCCGAGGTGAAAGAGGATAAAATGTGACCTGAGGTCCTTAAAAGTCCTTGCACACTGGAAGGAACTAAGCTTACCTTAAATTTTTCCCACCCACATTTCTCGCTAAATTTTTTTCTTCCTCCCTTCTCTTTCTCTCCTTAATCCTTCGAAAACGGCAGGAGTGGGCAGATATACCTGGTGAAATCTCTCCACCCTCTCTCGCTTCGTTGTCAGATCCAACAAAACAGAACTCTCTCGTTGTCCCGTGGTAGCTCGCTCGCCTTCAGTAGCCGATGAGAAGCGCAATGGTTTTTTTTTTTTTTTTTTTCAAAAGGTATCCCCCTCCCCCTCTCTGCCTACATTGTTCTGTCTTGCTTCGTCTTCTCCTTTCCTGCTCGGCCAATGGGAGATCTATGTTGCTCATTGCCTTCCCCCTCATTCTTCTGCTCTTCTTCAAGGTAGGTAGCTAGGGTGAGCTGATGATATTGGAGTTAGCTGTTGGATAAGTAAGATCAGGACCCATTGGGAGCCAGCTGCTCTGCCTTGGTCCGGAGAGGAGAGAGAGATGAATCGGAGGAGCGTAAGGGGGTCAGCAAGTGAGCCGAGTGGGAGAACCCTGGGAGCAGTGATAAAGGAGAAGGACGAGGAGCTGGCCCTCTTCCTCGAAATGCGCAGGCGTGACAAGGAGAAGGAACGAAGCAATAGCCTCCTCCTCCTTCACAACTCCTCTGAGGAACTCGATCCACCACTCGGTATCTCTCTCTCTCTGCCTCTACTGTAGAATTTCTTCGCCGAGGCGCACCCCTACTCCTGATCACTTCCCTTTCTCCCACCTGTGCTTGGGTGAACCCTATTTGCTATTTCCTTGTGCTCACTTCTTTGTTGGTCATCTACTGCGCCTTTTTGTCACAGGGGCTAAACCTGGGAGTGCTCCCATTTTCAAGATCGTGTCTACCACCCCTGCACGCAGGGCTGGAATAGACGATTTCTTTAACTCCGACAGTGATAAGAATGACTATGACTGGTAACTTCTCCTACATTCCTACTATTCTTACGAGTCAGCGATAGCATTTTTATTTTTGTTTTGAATACCCAACTGACTAGCGCAGAAAGAGGTATGCTTAATCTAGTTATCGCTGCTAACTTGAGAGTGCCGACACAATTCTTCAACCTATGATAAAAAATGACTTCTCTAAGCTCCTGGATAGTTGCTAACATGCATGTGTAGCTTTCATAGTTTAGAAACCTAGTTGTCAGATAATTTTCAGATAAATGTTTTCCCTGAGAACGTAATAATCTCTTTTTATGTTCTCAGTTATTTTGAGGAATAGTAAAAGGCTAATAGAGCTAAAGATCAACTGCATTTAGTATTTAGCATGCACAGAAGTATGCATCAACTTTGCTTTGTTGCAGGATAGTTGTCTAAAACTTCTTGGCTTATTTTCAGTAATAGTAAGCAGACTTTAGATTTTTATGGTTGGATAAACTTCAACATGCACTTACATAAACATATGCTCCGCTGTCTACTTTGGGACTACTGTCATGCTGAACTTATTGTGAGGAGTTATGAATCTTCTTTTAATTTGTTCTTGGGAGATGTCGTTCTTTTCTCAGGCTTCTTACGCCACCTGGGACTCCACTTTTTCCTTCTCTGGAGGCTGAGTCAAAAAAGTCTCCTGGATGCCATATTGTGACTCCAAAATCTCGGCCCACTGCTCTGAAATCAAGGGTGAGCACTTTGATTAATACAGCTTTTGTCCTTCTATATTAATGTGCATGCCATGCTTTAAAGTGTTCTCACGCTCCTATATATATGGTGCACTTGTGCAGTTTTCTGCACCTTTCTGATTTATCTTGTTTGTTGGTGGTAGTGAATTCCTGTATTCATAAAAGGTCAGCCGGTGGTTGACCTGTTAAGGCCTTCTGAAAACTTTTTTTTTTTATTGCTGTAATTTGAGCAGCTAGACCTTAATCTTGATTCCATGTTCAATATGTTGCCCTGCTTCTAGCTCTTAATGTTTTTGGTTGTTATCGACACAATGTTATATTGTATTAATATGTGGAACTCTGAAAATTTCTACAAGCTAAAGAAACTGGCACTGTTGTGAAAAAATATTCTATATATTTGGAAAGAATTCATCAGTTTTCCCTCTATATTTCTCACAATTTGCATGCTTAATTGCATTGGAAACCCTTCTTTTCTTACTTCACAAGAATGTTGAATGGCTAGTTATGTATTTTATCAATGTGCCTATCCATGTTGTGCTATTTTTCAATTTGCTTCACCATAAAAGCTGAGTTATGTATCAGCAGATACTGTCTTTTATTACCCTAAGTTGATTGGTCATTTGCTTCTCTTTGCAAGATTCTCAATTGCCAAAATTTTTCTTCTTTAGAGCATGAAGATTAACTAGGTTGTTGTCAGCAAGTTTCTTCTTCCAATGGTTTTATCTCATTTGTATTGATACTTAGGCAGTTTGTTGCTGTTCTTCATTGCTAAAAGTTTATGGTTTGCATTTAATCTGATCTCTCTAGCTGTGTTAGTATCTATGTGATTTTTTCAATCTGGAATTTTCCTATAGGCGCTATCTTTGATGAATTATTTTAGTACTAAAGAAACTGGGCAGATTTTGTTTGCTTATCCTATCTCCGTTGCATTTAATGTGTGCATGTTCTTTTGATGTTGTAATCTTTTTTCTTTTCATGTGGTAGCTTGGGCATTATAAGCTAGTTTAAATTCACATACTAATTGGGCAGATTTGATCATAACATTCTATTTCTGGCAATGAAGTAGCTATATCAAAATGTTATATTTCTTAAAGATAGCCACTTGGCTTCATAACTTTGGTTTGACGTTCATGTCCTTGTATTCTTGTATTATTCTGTCTTCAGTTAGCTAATCCTTCAGATTCTTCGTCAAGAACCAATTCTTTGCCAAGACAAATGGCAGCATCCTCTAGCTTGGGTTCATCATCTCTTACAACTCGGAGGCCATCATCATCTGGAGGCCCCAATCATAATACGTCAAGACCAGCAACCCCAACTGGACGCCAGGCATTAGCCACTTCTTCTAAACCTTCGAGAGCTTCAACTCCTACTTCTCGTGCAACTGTACCTGCAAAGCCTTTAGTTCCTCCAGCAAGATCCTCAACACCTGTCAGATCTTCCACACCCACATCAAGGCCTTCCATACCAGCACAAAATAGGCCTTCAGCGAGATCAGCAACCCCAACAAGACGGCCTTCAACCCCATCTACTCAAATTGGTAGTTCACCTCCACCAGGTCAGTCTTCTTCTCTCACAAAGTCGGGCCCCACAATTACAAAAAGTTCTGTACCATCTCGAGGCAGCTCCCCCACTGTAAGATCTAGGCCATGGAAACCCTCTGAAATGCCTGGCTTTTCACTTGATGCACCTCCAAATCTGAGAACATCATTACCTGAAAGGCCTTCTTCTGCTTCTCGGAGTAGACCTAGAGCACCTAGCTCTAGATCTTCTTCTGTTGAGGCTGGACCAAATGGTCGACAGAGACGGCAGTCTTGCTCTCCATCCAGAGGAAGAGCTCCAAATGTTAATGCCCCCAAAGGGTGTTCTGTTCCAACAGTAAGTAGATCGCATGTAAATGGTGCTGACAGTGCAAACCCAATTCAAATTGGAAATAAGATGGTTGAAAGGGTAGTGAACATGAGAAGATTAGTACCACCAAAGCAAGATGATCAGAGGTCAAATCACAACAATATTTCTGGGAAATCATCAGTGTCACCAGATGGTGCTGGCTTTGGGAGAACACTATCAAAAAAGTCACTAGATATGGCATTGAGGCATATGGTACACTTGTCTTTCATCTTTTGCTGGTTATTTGCTTAAACTTTGCATATATGTGCTTACTATCCCTATTCTTCTGTTTTAGCATTTCGTTTCTATGATATAGTTCTGATAGTAAATTGTATATGCAGGATATAAGGCGCAGTATCCCAAACAACTTACGCCCACTGATGACGAACATTCCAGCATCCTCCATGTACAGTGTGAGGTCTGGCCCTACAAGAAGCAGGCCAGTTAGTGTCTCAGACTCTCCTCTTGCTACAAGCAGCAATGCCAGCTCTGAACAAAGTGTCAATAATACTATGATCTGCGTGAATGTAACTGAAGTTGAAGATGATTTTGTCAGCGAGAAAGGGACCAAGTCCTCCCCTTCTGGACTTCTCAACAGATGACAAGTCTGAACCATTAAGCTGATTACTGTTGACTGGTGCTCTATCTGGGGTGTGTGCCCTTAAATATATCAGTTTCATCTACAAATTGGCAATAGAAGCAATCCGGACTGCTCAACAGATGACAAGTCTAAACCATTAAGCCGGTTACTGTTGATTGGTGCTTTAACTTGGGTCTGTGACCTTAAATATATCAGTTTCATCTACAAATTGGCAGTAGAAGCAACTGGATAACCTAATGAGATTCCTTCCTGTCCTCTTATCTCTTCTGTTGTCCACTAATGATCTGGTTTATTCTAGTGGTGCTAATGCTTATTTCCTACGCCAGGTACTCTTCAATGGTTATAATTGTCCTCTTTCTCACGGCGTGACCCATAGAGTGTGTTATTGATTTAGCTTTAGGAAGTGAACTGGTCGTGTGTTGTTATTCCAACACATTTGATCTTTGTTTTGCGCGAAGCAGAAGATGAAAATCCTGACATAGTTCCTATGGAATTTAGATTTTCATGAGATTGCATGTGAGTGTGTTTCCACCACCAAATCAATAGTAGCACCATTTAAAATTGATGACGAATTACCTCATTCATTGACAAACTTGATCCCAGATTTACGGGGGCTAGCATATAAAACATAAGTAACTGAAGAAAAAAGAAAATAGACAAACAAAAGTATCTCCAACCAAGAAAAATACTACAATCGTTCACAGATATTGAGGCGACAAAAAAGAAGACCTCAACGAAGTTGGCCGGCATCAAAATTAGACAAAAGAAAAGCAGAAAAAACACAACAAAACAAATGAAAAAGAAAAAGAAAAAGAAAAAGAAAAAGAAAAGAAAAACATGCTGTAGCTGCACGCAGGCAGAGCAGCTCTCGGAACAAAAAGGTGCACGGAGATTTGACATGGAAGCGCTGCAGATTTGACGTCTATGGCTTTCACAAAACTTTAGATTTAAGTTCCCATCAATAATATATAAGGAAAAAATATATCCCAGTAGAATTGGTCATACAAAGCCTAAATTTTGTATGGCCATAGAATTGGAAATACAAAACCTAAATTTTGTATGGTCATAGAATTGGTCATGTATCCGTGAAAGAAAAGAATGACTCCACCGAATTATGATTATGTTTTTGAGAGAAAACCGATTCACAACTGCCACCGGGTTCCAGCATGACTGCAACACCACTAATCTTAGCTACTACTCTCGTACGGTGATACTAAATTAGATAAATTTATTTGTTACAGAAAAGAACATGACCTGACATGACATAGCAATTATGTAAGCACTTAGATAAGTGATCATAGTCTCCCGTTTGAAGCTTCAGATGTTCTTTACTCACGCCTCAGCATAAGACAGCCGTGATTGCCAAAGTCCTTGCCTCCTGCATTGAGGCACAGAACTTTCATCAATTATCAAAACAGAGCCCATAACTACTGACCAAGTTATATTAAACTGACCATGGTAACAAAAGATTCAATAGGTGGTAAAAATGAGTAGGCTAAACAAGTATGCAATCTATCTCTTCTAACAGGAATAGCTTTTTAAGTATTTTTTTTAATGCCTATTGGACTATAAATATAAGGATTATCATCTTTTTAGCAGCATAAGATTTTAAAATAATTAGTGAGTTAACATGGTATCAAAATAAAAGCTCATAAGTTCAAATTCTGCCATAAATATCTTTGCCTACAATTCATTTAAGTCAAATCCACTTTTTTAGCCTATCAAATTGTGTCAAGCCTATAAATAAATGGGAGCATTAGACTACAAATATAAAAGCTATCTTTTTTTAACGGCTAAAACTTTTAGAGTAATTGGTGAGCAAACAATGCCTTGCTTGAATACATGTCCCTCACAAAGAGATCTTACTATTACTGAGCTAACAAGAGCTCCTATTCTCAGACAGTGTCATCATATGAAGTTACAAACATTTGATGACAGCTAGATTCTTTCCCTGCTTTCTATGTTCTCAAATTACAAGCCAACAAAAAATAATCAGTGATATCTTTTTTTTCTACATCTATGTACACAAGTAGCTAATACAAACAGAGCAGAAATTATATCCATAATTTGGTAACTTTTCAGATTGTATATACCCAGAAGTTTTGAGATTGTATAATTCAAAATGGTAAGATCTTTGTAGCAAGGAGAACTTATCAAATTCATCAAATATGCAAAGAAATTGTACCTTAGAAAAGTTTGAGATCTGATTTTAGCTTGCTCTGCCTCCATTTAGGCAACTTGTAAAATGCTTTCTTAGTCCCTCCAAACTTCTCTTGAAACTCCTCCTTAGATAGATAAGCCTGCCCATTAGAAAAAGTGTTCATCTTGTTCTTAGTCATTCCAAAAGGTCATAACACTTGATCTGAAAGAGATCTTTCCACTACATAGAGAAAAGTAGAGGAAAAGAGTCCATATTGCTCAACCCGAATAGTAAGATTCCAGTCTTAATGGTTGTTATTGCTGTTGCTATTGTTGTTGTACATAGTAATATTGTAATATCTTGAGAAATATCAGGATATATGCCACATCAAGCCAAATCCCATGAGAAAGCCAGCATGCCAGCTGGATTAGTGAGCATTTATCAAACCTTGCGTAAACTGCAGCACTAATCAACAATAGATAAGGCCAAGTTATAATGCTTTTCAAAGGAGATCTCACAGACAACCTGAATACTAACCTAAGCATAGTTCTATCTGTTCATTCTTTCTGTAAACGAAAGAACATGTGATAACTACTAACAGATATCAGAGTATCAAGTAGGTCTTTAATCTACCTGTTAGGTTGATATATAATAGGTCAAAGCCTCGACTAGTTAGAAAGCAAATCCTACCACAAACTAGAATAACAGATTCTATCAAATCATCTTTTGTTTAAAATGTTTAATCCTGAATAGTTCTGAGAAAATTACCTCTAATCTTGTCATGTCTATGCCTGTCATTGACATTCATGAAGGAACCTTAAGTTGCTCATAAGAAAAAAATTTCCACCCAGTATCTGCATTCTCTTCATGGTCCACAACAGTCACTTTCTCAAGATTTCTCAAGTTTGGATCCAACTCTTGAGCAACTGATAGAGACTCTGTTGATCCATCTGAAATGGGAAAACATAGGAGGTGGATAACAACTCTCTTAAAGCAACACTCAGCTTGTTTGATTACGATATTAGCTGTCTGACCTAGCATAGATGCTTACAAAAGTGTAATATTGATAACCAATACATGGTAAAAATTAACCATGCATGTCATTAGAAGTTACGGTAATGATGGATTGGGCACTGTAAGAATTAGAAAAAAAAAATTTAAGGGTTGAGAGAGGAGGGAGCACAGCCCCTCCCCTGTCCCTCTCCAGCACGCGACGAGACGCAGGAGCTCGGCCGAATCCAAATCTGTTTCAGATTTGGATCTTTGCCCTATAAATAAACAAAAACCCTAATTCTCTCTCTCCTCAACTCTCCCAGCCTCCTTTTCCCTTTCCTTCTTCTCCTTCGTTTCCTTCTTCCTTACCGTTGGAATCGCGACGTGGGCTCGGCCCGTCGGAGCATCGCCGGAGGAAATTGGGACTATCACACCTCTCCTTAGTAAGACCTCTCCTACCCTTAAGTTTAATTTCAATTTAAAGAGGTAAATTAGAAATACCTAATTCATGGAATTCGACTTTATTGGCAAATCAGGCCGGCCAGCGGCTTCGGGTCGCAACCGCATCGTCACCGGAAGCTTCGTGCTCTAAGCTCGGCGTCGGTGAAATCTTCTAGGAAGCCCTCGTGGCTCCAATCGACGTCAGCCTCGGCATCGGCCGTCGGTGGTGGGTTCTCCTCCACCTCGTGAGGACGACAAAGTAGAGAGAAAGAGAGAGAGAGCCGGTCGTGAACCGCCGCCGGCAGGGTCGGCGGCGGCCACTCTCTCTCTCTCGATCGTTCTCTTCCTCGCGTCGGTCGCGGGAAGAGAAGGTTGTGGGTGGGGCTCGGGTTTAACCCGAGCTAACACTTTTCTATTATCCAAAGACCTGACCCAAACTGAACCATTTATTTGGGTGGGCTGCGGGTTAGCCCGTAGCCTAATCCAATTAATTTTGGCTGGGCCTCGGCCCAACCCGATTAATTAGATTTCATTTTGGATTGGGCCAGGCCAGCAGCAGCCCAGCCTAATCTAATGGGTAATTAAACCCATTTTAGTTCTTTTTAGCTTTTTAAAATTTTAAAAATATTGATATCATTCAAATTGAAAATTTTATTATTATTTATTATTAAAGGTGGTGATTTTTAGTACATGAGCTAGAGATTTGAGATTTCGGTTGTCTTGCCTAGATCAGGTGAGTGGGTTCACTCACATAATTATTTTATTATATTTTGTACCTTTGTCAGACATGTAAATTTTCTGTGTGCAAATTTATTTATTTCATCCGTATGTGTAAAAATTTAATTATTATACTCAGTAGATCATTATACTTTGTACAAATATTAAAATTTGTGAAAAAAAATGAGACTAGTATTGGTATGACTTAGAGAACAGTTCCGGTATAAATCACTTGCGATTTTTCCGTGGTGACTCAAGTCTATCTGGAAGTCCAGGGGAAAGTCCTAAATCAGATCACTGCAGTGACTTTCTTAGGTGACTCTGGTGGGATTAGGGAATAGTCCTAGGATGAATGATAAATTCCTAGGTGACTCTAACTTCTCTCAACGGTTAGTGGAAAAAACAGAATGTGTTGATCACATAGTGATACCATTTGATGACCTTAACCGGATCAACTATGAAGAAAAGTCTCGAGCGTCATCTCGAGGTGACTTCTAGTTGATGTGGATCCACAGAGTTTAGATCCATTGAGACTGTGCAAGGTTACAAGTTGTGACTTTTTATTGTTATCATTTTTATTATTTTAAAGAGCATGCTTATTGTAAATTGTTATGGATATTGTTGATTTTAGTTTAATCTTATTCAGCATTAATATAATTTAGAATTTATTTGGTTTTCGAGTGGATTCCATTCACTGAGCTATAGTTGTTAGCTCATAAATTCTTTTTTTTTATATATTTATTTATCTAAGGTAATAGTCAGTGGGGCGACTGAGCGAGATGTACCCGGATTCTACCTTCACTTAGGATTTACCTATTTACTTTTTCGCTCTTTTGGATTTTATGCTTTAGATTAGAAGATTTATTTATTTCGTTAGAGACTCAAAAACAATTGTCGGTAATTTCATGTATTTGACATGAATTTTTATTAATTTTGAGCTAAATTT
The DNA here is from genome assembly GCF_019914945.1 of Typha latifolia. Classification (NCBI taxonomy): domain Eukaryota; kingdom Viridiplantae; phylum Streptophyta; class Magnoliopsida; order Poales; family Typhaceae; genus Typha; species Typha latifolia. The sequence goes on along the minus strand of NC_133087.1, from coordinate 45,430 downwards.
TAAGTGGGGGCCCACACATTATTAATGATAGTTTAATGGTGGAATTAATTTAGCTCAAAGTATACTTTATTGTCAAATATTCACTTAGTCAAATCCATGAAGAGAAGTGAATGAAAATTGGCTCTAAAGTGGGTATCATGGCAATGGAAAATAAAGAAAAGTGAGTTAAGTACCATATTGAATATTTGAGAAATATTAGTATGGTATATAAGTAACAAATTTCTTATGGATTTTGGGCCCCAAAAGGAGTACCTATTTTGTGGGTAAAGGTTACTATGCAACTTAACTCACACACGCGCGTCGCCCGGCCCGGCTCGGCTCAGTTCGGTTGGCACGCACGGGTCAAGTCCAATTTTTAATTTTTGCCTGATATGGGTTTGGGTTCAAATCTGGTTTGATTAGGGGTCGAAGTGGTGTGTCCCTTCGATAAACAGTTAATCAGTCGGTTAATTGGTTGAACCTAACCCGAAATGGAGCATCCCTTCATAATGTAACTATTAATTAGTTTCTGACCCAAAATGGTACATCCATTCGGTGACCTTTTGCGTCTTTTCGTCGAGCTTATTTAATTCTATAAATAGGCTGTCAGTCTGCATAATTTAAAGGGAGAAAAATTAGTTCATTCCTTTCCTTCTAGAGTCGAGTCTTTAAATTTGAATATGCATTTGAGAGAAAGTACAGCACGGTTCAGGTTCAATCAAGGCATTAGAAAGCTGCTTCCTTTCCAGTGCAAGGCAGTCGTTGTATCCTGGGAGACCGACGTCCACTGTTCCAGAAGCAATTGGTGGAGGACGAATTGGTCTTAAAGAGATAGTGTCCAACAATAGACTCGACTATTCAGAATTTTATATTCTGTAATCTGTAAGTTTATTTAATTCATTTTGATCGGATTTTTTGTGACTTTTTGGAATCGGATTGTAACCTCCAACAACAATAACATTATTTTATGTTTATTGCAATTAGTTATAAATTTAATAAAACAGATTTTTATTTTATTTATTTATTTGCCATCGTACTCGTAGAAAGTATTATTAAGGCTTCGTGTATCTCAAGTATATTGAGATGTATAGCCAGTCATGATTCCTATTTCGGGTCGTGACAGGCACTAGTTAAGTTCCTTGGTTCATTTACCAGGTCTCCAAGTGCCATATGAAGTCAAATTTGCATAATAAGAAAGTACGAACTAAATCAGGGAAACCAGAAGAGTAATTGGATAACATGTCATTCTATTGAGAAAATTAGTGTGATATAAACTACCTTTTGCAAGACTATCTAGAGATAAATGAAAATTTGTCACGTGCAACTTTGGGGAAACTGCATGAGTAGGATGACTAGAAGAAGCTGGAAATATTTGCTTTGCTACAGCAGTTGGGATGGACAACAGATGACTCTTTGGAGAACCAAAATCTGGTGAAACAGTACATGCAGCCAACCCTTCCCTTTCATGCAACCCTTTAGAGTAGACTGTTTTTCTGATTGAATGGTCAGCTGTAGATTCAGAAGAATATCTTCTAAATGACTTCCGCAAACCTTTATCAGGTGTCTGTAGAACCAACTTCAGTAAGCACTCAAAAAATAAACTCACAATTAAGTTTAACAAGATTGCTTTCGCTGGTAAAAATGCAATGAAGGATCATTTGTCATTTTGAAACAGATGAGTGGAACTAGCATTCGAGATGTACAAGACCTGTAGAGGCTATAATATAGGAGTAAGAAACTTCTAGTTCCGCATAAAAGGAGAAACCACGTCTTACAGTGGCATTACAAAAAAAAAGGCGAAGTTGTGAGAACATACTGAATAGCCCCATATTCAATTATCTACCTAGATCTCTTATTAGTTTAGATATTTTAGCAGTTGAAGATTAAATTAGTAAATAAGTAGATCATCTTAGACACAAATGTACAGAAAATGAGACCAAATTTTCATATCCAAATTTGTTTGTTATTTACTTAATTAGATTGATTCAAATTACGCTTTCTTCATGCTTTTTCACCATCATTTTGATACCTAACCTTGCACAACATGATCATAGAGGTCAACTGAAAGAAGAGAACTTTGCAATTGTTTTAGATAAATGTGATTGTGATACTGAACAGTGATAAGCTGGACTCTGTCATGAGCAAAACCAACAAAGAAGATATCTAACCTCCATTTTCGCTGAAGATCCTTTCAAAAATGCCAATTTCCTCTCAAACGAGTTTCCATGCATCTGTCAGCATTAGAAATAAAATATCAACAAGTAATAAGGAAATTGCAGGTTTTATCAATTTGTGCCAATAATTGGAAACTTTTTAAATCACAACTATTTTGCCCTTATAAGCAAATGATAGTGAAAATGAGACAGGGCATGAAAACAGTTGAAATTTGAAACAACAGGAAGTCAAACAGCAATAGTACTACACCATAAAATATGACATACATACATACATATGCCTTCGCAGTATCCCAACTAAAAAAACAAGTGAAGAAGGAAGGCTCATTCCCTTCTGTGATAACATATGTAGCTGTATTCATTGATCGCCCTTCTAAAAGAATGTCCGCCTCTAGGAATTTCTGGAAGTGAAACAAAGTATGTCAACTGTCAAGGACATGAGATTTGAAATTACAGGTGGAAAGAAATATCAATATTAGGAAGTAATATGACCTTTCCGAGATCAAATGCTTGTTCATTGGATGTAATATTTGCATGTAGTCCAACCCAAACATACACTTCATTACCACAGTCCAGTATCAGTGCATCTTCAGTAGTTAAATCATCTTGAGTAAAATTGAATATCTCCTTCCCCTGGATATATCAATCAGAACTGATGAGTTGGCATCTTGTGTGGCTACATATGCTGAAAAATTAGTTTGAGGCTTTGAGCATTTATCATTATTATTTTTTTGCATTTGTTATCTAGCAGAATCTAAATTTACATACAAGCATGTGCAAGTGTAACTTTATGAAAACTAATAGTGCAATAACTATTTTCCTTTGATTTTGCATGTATAGATAAATGAATCACCTTTTATTTTCCTTCAATTGTTGGAGATCTGAGGCGTATAGGCTCGCATCTAACGTTATGCTCTACATGTTTCTATTGCCTTTATTCCATAGTTATGTCACACATAGCATGAGCTATATGTAGATAGGAAGCTGATGCCCCTCATAGGCTACTTTAACCATTATAAGCTGCAGCTGAACATATCATACCAAAGTTTATTGACACAATTTCTTATTGTCTTTGCTAAGGAATGACTATATAATGAAGATCTGTCTATTATCATCTCCCATTTTGATATGTACAACATTGACAGTTAAATAAAAATTTGTTCGCCGAGATTTGCTAGCTCATATCAAGGATCAAGCAAACTAACACAACATTAACACAAGAAAAGATAGTTGAAGCTTGACTAGGGAAGAAGTCCTTTAAGTGGGGAAAGCTTTAGAGTACGAATTCAGCTAACAGTCTGAATAAAAGGCAAATCTTCTTTCTCAAGGAAAATAACACAACTATTGTGGAAATTCAGTAGTGAGCATAGACATAGACCCAAGTATCCAACCTTTCAAATTGTCGCAGTAATTGTGAAAGGATAAGGAACTCTGACATATTTATAGCAGTAGATACTAGAAAGACAGAAGGACAAATTGTCTAAAATGTTTGTATGAACTTATAGGATTATTTTCAAATATTAGAGCTGTCATATGTTGTTAAGTGTATTGCTTCAGTCCTTAGCGATCAAAGAATTTGTTTTATAAAGTGAAGATTACCTTATAAGAGCCTGAAGATGATCAGCCAAATGACAGCAAGAAAATCATACAGCATTAGTGATGCTCTTAAGATCAATATAAAGCTGATGGAAATCTGAATGAGGAAAAAAGGCATTATGTGTTGCCAGGAAAGTTACCGCCAAATTATACGGCAAATACCTTCTTTAAACACACAAGTAAATAAATGTGGACCTTCGGTGCAGCCTCTATTGTGCTTTTCCCTTGGATACTCTGATTTTCCACCTAAAATATTCCAGAAGTGATCTGATTCAGAACCTTCCCTAATTGATATAGATTGTTTCAGAGGCTGCAACAGTAGCAAAGGTTAGATAGAAGAACAATACAAGATACCACTAATTGAGGAACAACTATTTATAAAGATAATTAATATGTGAATTATAAGACATTTTAAGTCACAAAAAACTACCAATGACAATATTGCAAATATATGTCTGCTTAATATGCAAGAAAAACGATGAACTTTTGATGGAAGCAACAATTATAGATCAAATTATCTGTCTAACTATATAAGGATAAAACAACAATAAAAATCTTCTGTCTGAATAAACTGGGTTCAGCTATAAGAGTCCTCATTCAGCTGTGTATGGAAAAATCCTCTGCCAAAAAACAGACTTCATATCTTCTCTAGCAGTTGCTCACCAGGTCCCTTTCAGTCTTTGTTTCCTCCTATAATCCTATCATCCCATGGTAACTGCTACTTAATTGAATCACATATCTGGTGCACTATCTGATTGGGTTCAATAAATCCAAATCATTTCAAATGAACTTTTTGCATCATAGTCTCAATTGATCCTACTTCTGGCTTGTCATGAATAGAATCATTCCCCATTCTCTGTTTCCATGTGAGGCCACTATCCGTCTCAACTCCTAATATTCTTGTTTCAATTTCACTTTTAGAAAAATGTTGCTTCTTAATTTCAAGACATTCAAAATTTTACAGAATAACTGATTTTTCTATTGTTAGATCTTTGGCAAATACTTCAATACCCCTCACTAATTTAGATTCCCAATCTAACGGTTATGACAGCAGGTGAGAAAGCATTTGTCATATCTGGTACCGGTTTCTCATTACCATTCTAAGAGCTTTTATTATGCACTAAAGGACTCATTAGTAATTAGGATTCTGCAACTCCTCCCATTAATTATGCTTATGCGTTGAGTGGATAGAGATAAAGAGGTAACTATGTAGTTATTATAATGTTTAGGGGTTGATTGGATAGATGAAAAGATAAATGTGTACTATGTAATTATTATAATTAGGGGGTTGTGTGGATATTGACGAAGAGATAACTCCGTGGTTAAATTATCGTTAGAGGTTGTGGATAGAGAATTAGAGATGAAGAGATAACTCTGTGGTTAAATTATCGTTAGAGGTTGTGGATAGAGAATTAGAGATGAAGAGATACTACCAAGAGGAGTTTGAAATTGAGAGAGAAGCAATTGTGGAGAAAAATCCTGGAATAAATCACTGGTTGAACTGATTCTTGAGGCGAACTTTGCAAATTTCCATTTATACTCTTGATTGTATCAAGGGTCGGATCTCTCTTTTGTGCCGATTAATAAATAGGTAGGGATGGTACGGAAGATCTCTATATTCTTCTTTCCTTGGAATTAAGAGGTATTCAATTATCAGAAGTGACACTAGAAGCAATGCTTCATCACTCCTTATCTTGAATACTGGAAACACTACAAGAAACATCCTCTCACACCAGCAGGAATCTTAATTGAAATCTGATTCTCCCTATTCTGTTGTGCATCTCAAAGGTAGATTAGCAGAAGTTGGTAAGACTAAATAATAACAGATCAAAATCGCATATGAATCGACACGATTTTTTTGGACTCCTTGATAAGATAAAATAGGAAACTTCAAAGTACATTTTCCATCAGTAAATCTGCAAGCATAGTTGAGCTCTTGTCTATTAATTAGATCAACAGCATTGTAGCACAAAAACTGAATGAGCCAAAAAGACATAAATTTCTTTGGACAGAACTAAGGGAATCTTTCCATATTTTCAGGTAAAAGAAGTAAAAGCGACATTATACTTACACTTAACCAGTCCAACATCATGTCGAGCAGATCATGGTCACTTCGTGAAGAAAGGTTTCCGGTCCAAGTGAAGAATAAATCTCCATCTTGCAAGATGTAGCACTGTGAGGAATTGAGTGAAGTGGAAACCTGAGATTCAGGTAAGCAATGAGCATATTATTACAAACTGAAGAATTGCATTTCCATTACCTCACTACCTAATGCTTGCTGCAAGTGTTTTAGTTGCCATAATCTTTTTCTACAATATGTAAACATTATTTAATATAGATCAAGGATGGTTGTGCCAGTAGTGGCACGGGGTGTGCCAGTAGCATACCCCTGTGCCGACCTGTGCCGGCTGGTCATTGTGCTAATGTGAAGCATGTAGGGTGGACTCAGTTTGCTAGGGAAGCACAACATGGACGTAAGAATACTTAAATAGAATTCCAAGAAGACTCAGATCAGGAGTTTGACAGTCTTATATTAGGTCGAGCTCATCAAAGCCAGACAAGGAGTCAAACCTCTAGAGGCCAAGCTAGTGGTGGTCATTTGGGTATTGAACAAGGACAACAAGCTACTAATCAAGTTGGATCTTCACGACCAGTTACTAGTCGAGTTAGACCATCTTCACAATCAATTGATCCCTTAGAAGGCTTAGATAAAATTCATGATAATAAAACTAAAGATAATGAAGATGATGATGATGATGGTGATGGTGATAATGACAATACTCAGCTTGGTGTCAGTGATGATGGAGATAAGGCATGCGTTCCTACTACACAATCTTTTATGAGGCATTATATTTATAGATAAGAAAATTTTTGTACATGTTACCCAAGATTAAGACCACAGGGTTAGACTTAGACAACCACGAGGCAGAATTTATTAGAAACAATAAAAGGAAAGGGACTAGCTCAAGCTCAACATGATTATATCTAAATGAGGAAGAACTTGAGTCTTTAGGTAGTAGGACATCAAGAAAGATGCTCCCATAGGATAATATGAGTCATCATCATTACCATTATATCAATTACACCAATCAGAACTACAGCGTCCTTATTATACTCCATATTCATAATTTCCATATGCTTATGGTGTGTCTGTACCGATGCCGATGCTAGTTGTTTTCGTGCATTTTCACTATAGATTTCGTATCATAAGAGAATTAAAAGATTCTTATTTGTATAAACTATGTGAGACATTACGACGAGTAATACTATCAGTGGATAAGTTTTAAAGATTATTGATAGTATTTAATGCAACATTTTTGTGTTATTCTTATGCTAGCAAATGAAGTCTTGGATTCTCCTCGTCATTCTACATTCAACTAATATTGTTAACATCAATGATGCGAATAAATATAAAAGTAAAGTTCTGCACATAATTATGAAAACAGATTAAAGTCAACATAAGGAATGCATACTTTAAAATCAACTATAATTACGTGAAACTAACAAAATATGTTAACATATCTAGATTGTTCCAAAATTTAAAGACCTAAACAAGCATTAGATAGATGCTCCTTAGTTTCCTGCTGTTATTTCTCATCAGTTGGGTTACTCTAATCATCAATTAATGATACTTTATATATGGTACATATCATCGATTCTTTCATGGACTTCTGGATAAATGCTACTTAAAACATTCAGCTTTACATACACAAATTCAATTCAGTAATATATGGCACATGCAACCAAGGTATTAATTTGTTGATTTTGTTCAAATACATGTTTTAAGTCATATTCTCAAGAAATACCCAAAGGGTCTTCACCCATCCTCTTATCCCTCCAAACTCTCTTCCACAGACCTTCTTGATCATCAGACTTTAACTTAAGAATATAATGGAAATGAGATAAGGAATAAGTTAATGGGAGAGTTGGGGGAGGGAGATGACTATGACTGCCTTCACTTAATATGTCTCTTTACAAAGCAAGCTTCCAACATGATGATTTAGTTGTAGAAAACATTTAAAGTAACTGAATGGATTATGCTTACTTACTGAATCAACTTGGATAGCTTGTACAGTATGATTTCCCGAACCCTGGACTCGAAATAAGGCTGCTTTGTCTTTCTTGCAATCTTCATCTTTGACCCTTTTATGTGACATGGACTTTTTGTATGCTGTGCCCATGCCCCCCTACATGGCAATGTCAACAACAGTAGGAAGTCAAACATTACACCCTTTATTTGATCCACAAATGGCCATGTGAACTAAATAACCTGAAGCTAACTAAACAGATCTATATGAACCTTGAATATGATCAGTGACTTGAAAACAGTGAAAAATAGATCAGGCTCTCTGCCTTCAAATACCTGCGCCTGCATCAGATTGAAAGAAAGACCTTGGTAGGTTAGGGATAAAGTAAAATAAAATCAACTAGGTATAAGCTATATAAGGCAGCACACATCTCCAGCAGAGACAGCAGGAATGACAGCCTCAATAGTAGGCCAATTCATTGCACATAATTTTATAACATCACATAGATATCAGGACTAGAATCATTGTTGTTAAGAAAACCTAGCTATAGTAGAATTAAGAGCACAAACCATAACTGGGTATCCCTTGACTGAATCAACCATGCTAGTCATTATGGAGACTGCATCTTTTCTATCTTCCTGCAGACAATATTAAAGAAGTCCAAGTTCTATGACAGGTTAGATAAAGCATCAAAAAGAGAAAATATTATGAGAATGTGCACCGCTAAGTCACAGAAAGACAGCTAGTTCTTTGTCCTGTTTCTTTGGTAGACATGTGAACCATCTGTTATTAGTAGATGATTAGGCTGTGGTATATGACTAACGTACAAAGTATAAAATGAAGGAGATTTGTTTCAGCTATGCTGACAACAATGGAGCGCTTTGACTCTAAAAGGTCTTTCTAACTCAGTGACATTAAAAAGAGAAAGTTCTCCTTTCAAAAAGCTGATATCATTACCAATATGCTCCTCTTTCCAAACCATGCATAAAACAAGTGATGATCCCTTTTGCTTCCACGATAGCTATACTGCACGATATAGCAGTCTCCACTGTAGAGTTTGTTCTGTTCAATAGTTGAAAGGAGTAAACCAGAACCAGAATCCACCAGCCAAACCTATCCTATATGTAACTTCATATCAATACATACTGCTATGGAACACAAAACAATTGCAGATACACAAGGCAATTTACCTTTAGAGTGCCATTACAATCAATGAGCAGCTCAGTTTTATCTTCAGGAAGTTCCTTGATGTCATAGTCCTGATGCTTAAATATTGCTGCCACCAGAATTAGCAAAACATAAAACATATCATATGTCATACAAGACATAGTAAGATATTGTTAAAAAGAAAATCTTTGTGAAATCTAGCATTTTAGGAAATAAACCTGCTACTTTTCCTCGACCTTGCACATACAAGTTTGGTGACAGATTTTGGGGCCAACCATTAAAGTACGACTTAAATTTAGCAATTTCAGACCCTTCAGTTAAGAAAGTTGTATGAGTACTTGTTGTCCTGCCTTGAGAATGCATATAGTCCTGAAGGAAAGGTAATTGGTTAATAAGGTGTTCAGAGAAGGCAAAGCAAACATCTATATGATGAAAGGGCATAGATGTCGACATACTTCAAGAAATTTTAATTTCTTCATGCAGGATTAGCTTATAACAATGAAAGCAAGACATACAATGACAGATTAATCAATTCACATTCCATAAGTTTTTTTGAGTTATTGAATGAATATTTCAATCTAACACGACCAGTGCATTTGGAGCATATGGATAAGTGAACCGCTAGAACCGTGTGGCTTCATTTTGACCGGGAAAAATCCGAAGTGAGGATGCACAGAGGAAGTGGAGAAGGGAGAAGCAGAAGGATTGAGGAGGCGACTAGTTAATAACTTAATATGCAGCAGAAATCACCTTAAAGATTGACTGCAATATGAAGAAAAGAAGCAACAGCCTTTTGATACCTCCTACTTCTCCCTTCTTGTTCGGATAGAATTCCCAGTTGAGTGGGAGATATATCACTTGATATGCTAGCCAGCTAATTTTAAATCCCTTATGCTGGTCATTCTCCAATAACAACAATTGTAGTCCAACTAACATTTATATGCACCTGGAAATACATTCATACCACTCTAATTGAACATGTATGGACAGAAAAGCTTAAAAGAAAATTGATTCTTGGAGGAACATCACGCAGTTCTATCAGGCAAAGTACAAAATTATTACTTCTATAGCAGAGACATTTGTCTTCCTTTCAGAGATTAGTGTCGTCTTTCCCATCCAAACAAATATTTCAGCACCACAATCCAACATATAACAATTATCTGAACTCAGGATTGCTTTATCCAGTGAAGGGGTTTCAACGGGAAACAGCTTTCCTTTGTTGATCCTAGAAATGTAAAGGAACCGTCAAATAACTCAATGGAGAAATAAATTGTTCACCAAGTAGTGTATCTTGGCAGTTAAATGTCTTAAAAAAATATACTAAAGCTTAAAAGTTAGACAGGCTTTTCAGCTGAAACTTAGACACCAAAGCTTTACCAGAAAAGCTTCCTAGATGAAATATTATTAGCTTCTGCCTGAGTTGTAGAAGGTGGATCTCGTGAAATAGGGGCATAGCCTCCAAATAGGTTCCAGAACTCTCCAGCATCAGAATCTCCAACCAGCTTCCCATCATCTGCATTGATGAGCAGTAAACGTTGCAGCAGAAGTTCTCTTTAGAAACTATCAGACGATCTTACCTATGGTTGCAACTTCACATCTTCCACCATGTTGATTCTCTTTTATGTATTGAACAACCTCCAAAGCTCTGGCTCTTTCTTGTGTACTAGAATTACAGCCACTGAATAGGAAAATCTTTGAATTTGTGTCGAGTACAAAGACATTATTATGGTTTAAGGTGGAACGGGAAAATGGCACCTGAACAGCATTAAAACAAAAGTTGATTCTCCCTTGGTAGCCCAATATAGTTTTAGTTAGATAGCAGTTAAACTCAGGAAGTCTGCAGATTGGGACATGAAGATTAAAATGTATATTCCCTATCCCTTACTTCTCTAACATGAACAAAGTGGTCTCCTTTGCAACTAAACAATGTGATTTGATAGGGTTGTCCTCCCATGGCTTGAAGATGTGAAGAGAAATGTCCGTCAATAGGTATGATGCATGGCTTGAAATATGACAAGAACTTGTCCGTTTCTGATCCTTGGACCTCCCTGTACTGGACTGCACGGGAGCCAAGGGCTGCATCTAACTCAATTGCCTTGTCTGATGCCATTGTGCAAGCAACCTACGCAGAGGAGTAGTGTAACAAGGAGGCATCTAATGCTGGATCGATGGACAAAATCAACTGGTCTGGCATACATACCTCCTTCGCATCCTTCTCCATCCAGTAGTGTAAATCATGATGATGAAGCCCATTTTTTAGCACGACTGTCTGCCCTAGTGGCATGGCAACAAGAATGGAAACTCTCAGGTTTAAAAAATGGAATTGGAACGCAGAAAGGACGGCCATCTGGGTGAAGTCATTAGTAACAGGTATGATGTTGACGACTAACTTACGTTCAAGATTATATAAGTATTCCCAGAGAAGAACTTCCCGTGGGAAGATTTGGGAATGGGGACCAGATGAAGATTCACAATGCACCATACTTCCAACCCACTGCAATCAAAGAAGCAAGAAATATATAAGGAAGAGGAAGACGATCTAATTGAACACTTTTAGATTAGCCAAGCATCAGAAAGAATGATCCAACGAGGATGCAATTGTTACGATATACTAGTAATTTTCTACAACGCATTTGACGGAGAGTCTCCACGAAGAAGCGCTCCCCCTACTTGGGATGGGGATGCATATGGAGCACAATTACCGGGAAGGTATCAGTCTCAGAATAGAAACATGAGACAGAGGACGGCAGGGCCGATCAGTCAATGAGCTCAGACGTACTTAATCAGCGATCACGAAACCATAATAGGGAACCGAGACCGAGCAGAGGAAGAAGGAAGAGAATGATGACCTCTTATCACCGACACCACGGAATGCTTCATCCACGACCTTCGTAGACATAGACATTCTCCAGCGCCGATGAAGAATTGTGACCTACTCCTTCCTTCCGCAGCCTTCCAGCTGCTGAACTTTTCTGTAGAGGGAGGGCTAAAGGCAGGCGGGAGGAAAGGAGAGGAGAGGGGGAGAGGCGTCAAGGAAATTTGCAAAGCAAGCAAGAAGAGGAGGAAGACAACAATAGAGGGAGGCCATATATAATAGAAAAAGGCCAAGTGATCCACTTTTTGGCGGGCTCCACTTCTACGGAGACGGAGAGCCTAAACCAACGGAAGCTGCCAGAAGACCAAGGAAAGTGATATACAAATAACTAAATAAGCCTTTGCGCTTTGATTTCGTTGTCAGTAACCAAAGATACCAGAAAAATAACAGGAAAAACAAATTACGAAAAGCGTAAGATCTATGGCAACTTTTCCTCTTCTTGTTTCTGTTTTTCGAAATAAAGGTGGACATAATCTGCTTTCCTTTATGTGTCAATATTGTCGACAGTGAAAGAAGATAGAATGTCTTTCTCATAAGCATTTATTAAGTCTTTGGATGTGGCAGAGAACTCAATCGTCGATCCACGTTCTCTTTTAATTTTTTAATTTTTTTTCTTTTTTCATAGCATTCTTTACTGTTCTCAAATTACAATAGGAGAGGTGGTAATTGTCCTCGCACACGATGACCCAAAACACAATATTTCTATATATAATCGTATAATATTGATTGATCTGGTAGTTTGGCTACACGTTATCTACAAAAGCCGACTCAGCAAGATCAATTGCACGAGCTAGAGCGGCAGCCTTGTTCTCGCATTCTCGCTGCTCGTCATCCGGGTCACTGTCCGCCACGATACCCGCTCCAGCCTGAAGGTGTGCCACCCATTCCTGCCGCTTATTCCTCTTGTCTTTGTACGACTCAATGGTATTGGATCCAGTGGGGAAGACGATGGTCCGGAGAGCGAGAGCTATGTCCATGTCACCTGAGAATGATATGCCTCCAAAACCGCCGCTATACGGCCCCCGCCTTGTGACTTCCAACTGATCAATTAGCTCCATGGCTTTTACCTGGTCTCCATAAATTAGTCACAGTCAACCCAAAGTTGAGCAATCACAGTGGACAAGGATATTATGGCAAGTCAATCAACAGCACAAAAAGAGCATTAAAAAATTGACGCTCTGTTGTTCGTAATTGTGAGAATGAGACCACAATCTCAATGGGTGATGAAAGAAGAACAACGTTCATGCAGTACGGTATTCGAGAATAAATTCATAAGCAGACACACATTGGTAACAGGGAAGGTCACAAACTCACAATTAAGGATTAGCCTACAAAAGGATTGTCTATGCAAAAGCAAAATTTACTGGAACGTTGGAATAGATATCTCTGTCTTAGGACTAAAAATTTGATTTGCCAACCAAAAATGATGCTAAGAAGGGTTGCATGCATCTTCCAAAAAGTTAAAATTTTGGCATTCAATGGATGGGAGAGGGCAGGCATTTGATGAAAAACAGAAGGAAAATAAGGTGACATGAATATCCAAGCTGAAATGACCACTGAAAGGTTGCGCAAAAAAGAGTGCTGAAAAGATAGTTACTATAGGCACTGCTGAAAATGGATAAACAGCATGGTTATCATGTAACATACAAGTGCAAAAGAGAGAAATGTTCACGTGAAGGAATAGTGGCAAGAATACGAACCTTTGGAGCTCCACTAACTGTTCCCACCGGCAACGCGGCACGTAAGACATCCCAGCAGGTTAGATGACCAAAGAGTTCTCCAGAAACCTGCAATAATTCAAACAATCAGAAAGTTTTGCATCATTTATTATGAAGAACCCGTTAACAAAAATCTAAAAAAGGATATGCCCACATTATTTACATTAGCTTCTGGCCAGTTTCATATGGATAATTTAGTTTTAAGAAGCCTGCAACATAGATGAACCTGACTACACTAGAATATGGTAATTTTAAGCAAAAAAGAGAAAAAGGAAGATATTTGTTCATGCACTAGAGAAAACTGAAGGAAATTACTGGAAAGAGAATCGTCAAACTTGCATTTTTCTTTCCACAACTTTACCCTGTTTCCATTCAGATTTTCCAACCATGTGAAATAATTCCCAGTAGGAAGATGGTATATTTTCGATTATATCTTTTTCTATGATCAATAGCATATCATATTAAATGACTATATTTCATCTTTTAACCTAACTTCAAAGGAAATAATTTACTATCTCATCCAATGTGTCAAAAGAATTACAGCAACAATAACAGGCTTACAGCAATAATTAGTTGCCATTATTTGATAAAGAAAGATAGTGATTAATTGGTATTCCAGGTTTACTCCCACATAAACATAGAATGTTTAAACAACATCCAAGACAATGCTTGCAGTTCATAAGACTATGGTAAATGAAAAGCATATTGCATACCCTGATAAAAGTTTTCTTACCTATCTACTAGCTTATGAACACAAAAAGTACTACATTTATATTAGGGTTCTTTTCTTTCCTTGAGTTATTATGAAAGAATACCATAATAGTATTAGCATCAAGTTTCCGAATGTCCAAAATAAGATTCTACGTATTGGAATTGGGATCGGGATTGGCTATCCAAAAAAATAATATGTATTATGCGTATCGACGGTATTATCAATATCAGCCTGTATTTTAAAATACAGAATTTTTTTAGAAATAATAACAATAATATATAAATATAAATTTCTTCATATATAAATTTAAAATGAAAAATAAATACTATTTTCTCAATCTTTGTCTCTTCCCCTTTGCACCACTCACTTTCTTTTCTTACATAAAAAAATTATTACCTTTTCTTCCACTAACTCTCTCTTATCAAACTCTCCTTCCCACTAACTCTCTCTTTTAAAAAACTCTCTACCCCACTAACTCTCCCTCACTAACTCTCTCTCTTCTACTACCTCTATCTCTCACTAATTCTCTCTTATTAAATTCTCTCTCTTAAAAAACTCTCTACCCCACTAACTCTCTCTCTCACTAACTCTCTCTCTTATTAACTCTCCCTATAAAAAAGACTCTCCCTTATCGACTACCACCTCTCTCCTTCTCCGACATAGTATTTTATTTTTTTATCCATGTCTCCCTTTCCCATCTCTTCCCCTCTCTCTTCTTCCCTCTTCCTCTTATTACCGCAACCCACAAACTCTCTCTTCTTCTCTCTCTTTCTCTCTCTTTTCCTATCTCATACGACCAATCTCGACTCGAAACAAATCAATATCAACAGTACCTGGCCGAAACCTGTTAATATAGTTTCAACAAGGGATTAGGATTGACCGAAACTAGGATCCATGGTCCAAAAACACTGAGCCCCCGTTTGGTTATAGGTTATATCTTTTCATATTCTAGATTAAAGAACACTACTCTAGATTTGTAACCAGACATTAAATTATTTCTATTCTAGATTAGAAACACTATTCAAGTTATTCTAAACATAGGCCCAATTAGGATTTTTCACTTGGTTAGACAAAAGTTATTTTAAAATCATCTCTTATCTCTCCTACCATTCACCTATCTGATTCCATAAATTAAAAGTTTTCGCTTAATTTTCCTAGCATCATATTTCAAAGTGTCCAAAAATATTGAGCCCCCATTTCGTAGTATTTCATTCATAGTTTTCAATTTCGACCGATCCTAAGTGGGACCGGCCGAAACGGATTGGGATCTGCTATAGCCGATCCCGATCTGGGCCGAATACGGGTGGCTGCTAGCAGCCACCTGCTGCAGGGAGCGGAAGAGGGAGAGGGAAAGAGAGAGAGAGTGAGGGAGAGAGAAAGGGGGAGAGAAAGAGGGAAAAAGGAAAAGAGTGAGGGTGAGAGGGACAGCTGCTATTGACAGCAGCAGCTAAAGAGAGAGGGAGAGAGAGTGAGGGAGAGAGAAAGGGAGAGAGAGAGAGAGAGAGTGAGGGAGAGAGGGAAAGATAAAAAAAAAAAGAGGGTGAGAGAGAGGAAAAAATAGAAAGAAAGAGAAAGTGTAGAAAAGAATGGATACTCCAAACTAATAGTTAAAGGAATAGAAAAAAAGAAAGGGAGGAAGAGATTTTTAGTTTTTTAGTTTTTAGGCTTTATATGTGAGTAATTATTATTTCTTATTTTCTTATAATTTTTTCTAAATTTTTAGAAATTTCTCAATACTTTTAAATAATATTTAAAATTTTATTTAATTAAAATAATTCGATCCGATACGGGCGGCCGATACGAATGATATGACCGATATGGCCGATATGTATCGTTTTTCCGGACGGCCGATCCCGATCCCAATACCGATTTTTGGAACCTTGGTTTCATTCTATAAATAAAAAATTTCTGCTCAACTTTTTCACCTATCTCATTTCTTACTAAGTATGCATTGCATACTTATAAGTATTCAATGCCTACCTACAAGTATATTATATAAATTACATATCTGTAGAAAAATAAGAAAACTTTAATTTAAATTTATTTGAGTCAACTTTTACTTCTTATTTATACTTTTATCTCAATTTTGTATCGCATTAAAAATAATTATTACACCACTATCCTAAATATTATAGATTAAAGGTACAATTTTAAGAGTAAAAAAAAAGAATAGTTATCCTAAATTTTTTTCTTAACCGGAAACCAAACAAGGCCTGAAGGAACAAGGCTACCAATGTCAAGAGTGATCCATAAAAAGGTTATAGGATCCAGAATTGTAGAGAATAGGTGAACTTCTAAATCTCTAATTGCTGAACATTATGGTCATGCATCTAAACTATCCATGTTACTACTGCATTTATTATCACCTCTACTACTAACTGCAAATAGTAAGAGAAGAGCCTTACTGTTGAGCTGATGTGCATCACATGGGAGTATCTTTCAACATTCATTAGCTTTTCCACCTCTACAGAACCAGGCTTGGAGACCTGTAAGAAAAGTAACTTCAAGCAAAGGCAAAGAAGAGCAGAATCTCAAAAAGACAAAAACAATGATATCTAAAGTTCTATTTGTTAGCTGTAGAGTGTAGATATTCTTAACTTTTACATTATGATAGCAAACATATTTTTGACAACATGGAAAAGTGTGTCCTGATTAAACTTTGTTGAAGAGTGATATGTCAAAGTTGACAGAAAAAAAAAGACCAACCCTTCCAACATCATTCCTTCCCAAATCTACTAGCATAATGTGTTCAGCGCATTGCTTTTTATCATTCAGCAGCTGCTGTTCCAGCAACTTGTCTTCCTTCTCTGTCTTTCCTCGTCTAACTGTGCCAGCAAGTGGTCGGTTAATGATCTTTCCCTGTAAAAAGGATAAAGTTCCTGAGGTGATAAGATAAGCCATAGAAAGAACTTTTAAAAAACAATGGGGCATAATGGTCAATGTAATATTCTTAAATATTCCAGTTAAATACCATGAAAAGTAGGTACCACCGTACCAGCAAACTAGCTATGCTAGAAGTTGTTAATCAAGGTCCTCAAGTCGAGGATCCCTTTAACCACCTAGATACCACTTAAGGTATTTCAGAATAGATGATTCAGGCAACCACTTGAAGATGCACAAGAACAATCCAAAATAAGGTTTAAAGGATTTATCAGAGTATCAAAATCTGTCGTGGAAACAATTGAAACTTTGTGAACTTAAGAGTGATCAATAAAGTAGCATAACACCATGCAGCATGCATTGCTTTCTCCACACAAGTCAAAACTAACTATAGATAAAAGAAAGGTACAAAAATTATATAAGCTGCAAACTTAATGTTTAGTGCTACAGAATACCAATCCTCAAAATATCAATTCTTTCGTGTAAACAATCAAGCGATCAACATCATCTCAGTTTGCATAAGAAAGTGCACAGATATATTCTAATCAAAGAGCAAAGAATATATACACCATTACAGTGCCAAGATGGCAGCTTAAGCAAACAATTTAGTCTTATTTGCTGAGTTGTATGGCACCTAACTGTCCAGTCTCCAAAATGGCCTTAAGGTGCCTAGCTGGTGCTCTACACCATATTAACATGAACCGTCAAGTACCTCAGTTACAACAGAAAATTTCTGAATTTATTAGTTGGTATGAAATTATTTCTGATGGTTTCCTTGATTATGGAGTCCAACATGCCATGCCAATTTAAACTTTTGAGTGTAAGTTCAACAATTTCAGTACATCATAATTCATCAGTTCACTTGTATAAAGCAGGGATATGCTTAAATATAGATCCATTGACTATCTAGTCATTAACAGTAAGGTCAGACTCAGTTTTCCATCAATATGAAAGATTTTAAATGATTAGTAGTCCAATTAACTAACTATTCCATATCATTAGAGAAATTCCAAATACATTTGGGATATGTAAATGGCAAGCCATCAGCAGCTATATACTACGTGATTTTAGGTTAGAAGCAGAGAGGACAGGGAAAAAGATCATTATGGGCTCACTATTCTTAGCTATGATTAGAGATCTGGGCATACCTTTTTCACACGAGTAAGAATTTCTGGGCTCGATGCTACAAGAATACATCCTCTTGCCTAAGAAAAATAAGTTCATATTCAGTAAATTATCAGAAAAGTGCTGCAAAAGTTTGACTGAAACAAGAGGTTTGGTAGACAACTGACGCACTTGTAAATATGTCATGTATGGGCTTGGGTTGACAATTCTTAGTGCTCGGTAAACCTCAAACGGCTCTGCAATGGTACATCGCTCGAAACGCTGACTCAAGACAATCTGGAAAATATCTCCTGACAGAATATGTTCCTTAGCCTGCATAACAGCATTCTTATATTCACCACTTGTCATTGATGACTTCTTTAATGGTGAACCAAATTGGCGAGTATGTAACTTTACGGATCCCGCAGACAGCTTTGGACTGGTACAGGAAACTTAAAAAAAGATTAGCAGAAGAAAATGGAACTGCTAAATGAAGATTTTCTTAGACAATGCACAACATGTACTTTTATAGTTACTCACACATTAAAGTTGTGTACTTTGGACAGCAAAAGATCCAACTTCGACCTCCCATCTTGATAGGCATCCTCTATGGAAGAGTATCGATCTACTTGCACCCAGTGAATGACAAATGCTTTCTGAGACAAATATTAGAATCCAAGTCAGCTCAATGATTGCAAAATGAATATCATTATAAATTGAGAATGGAGAAAAGAAAAGAAGAAGAAGAAGAAGAAGAAGAAGAAGAAGAAAAAAAAAAGAAAAAGAAAAATAGTAAACAGATAATGGTTAAAGTTCTCAATTCTCATGACCAGAATCTGAATAGCTCACAAGTCATAAGACGAACAGTCAGACATGAATTTTAACATCATATCGGCAGAAAGAAATCAGGTATGTGCTTTGAAGGCAACATGATTTTGTAGTTGCACCATATGTTTTTCTTCCATTCCTCATAATGAATATGGTAGCGTAAAAATCCAAATTTCTTGGAAGATGATTAAATATCTATACCTACAAAAGAGTGAAGAACAAATACCTTTTCCACATGATCAAACACTATTACATTATTGTAGAGACCTAAATGAACATCCGGAAGATTCCTATCGTCCTGAGGAGCATTGGAGAATGGAAGCTTTTTCTTTTCAACATACCGCACTGTATCATATGAAAAGAACCCAACCCATCCACCTAAAAAGGAAAAATGAAAAATACGATTAGCAAACAGATTTTAAGTTTCAGAAAGAGTTGTTGCAACATTTTCTGCTAAATTTTGCTCCACTAGACTATAAACATAGAAAGAAGACAAACTGAGAGATGTTTTATATATTTATATGATTTCATAACATTTACTGACGAAATTGAATTGGGCTGTATAATTTTTATTGAGAGAAATGAGTAGATTACATCTAATTATTCAGAAAACATGTTCTTATGTTTCGATGCCAAAAGGAAATGAAAAATAACTTGAAGAAAAAGATGACTTGAAAATTGAGGCAAGAAAAGAAAAAGAAAGTGTAGCAGAGTGCAATTTTAATTATTTAATTTAAGCGTAATCTACCATCAGAAAATCTGATCGGTTCCTGGTATGTGCGTATCCAGCATAACTAGAAAAATTGAAGAATTGCAACAACATTTTTTTTCCCAATAAAACACTGAGCATCACTGAGCAGCGGAGATCAAGAAAGGAAGAAGGGGGAAATGAGAGTAGTAAACCACAAAAGACATCAGGGAGCTCATCCATCAACTGAGGGCTCCATTTCTCCGCGATCCTCTGGGGGATCCGCATGGGATCCTCCACCATCTCTTCCGACGTCTGACCTTCCTCGTGATCCATAATCGTAACCCTGCTCTCCTTAGCCACGATCTCCATCACCGGGTGAGCCCCAACCACGCTATAACGACCCTAGTGGCCACGAGAAATATTAAACCTCTCTACTCTACCGTGCCTTGACAGAAGAGAAGACTTTGGGAGAAGGTGATGTTATGAGGGAGCTCACCGCATTGGTTCCCTGAGAGGCTTGCTCCACTGACTCGAAGAGGAAGCTGGGAGCCTCCTTGTCATCGTCGTCGACGAGACAACGGTAGGCGAGCACTGGCGTGAGGTGGTCGGATAAGATGCATTCATAGAGAGGGACCAAGTTGCCTTTCTTGGCCGCCTCCGAGAAATTGGCGGCCTCTGTATTGTTACTATTAATAATATTATTAGTTGGAAATCCGGTAGAAGTAGCAGCATGTACGACGACGGGATCATGGGGGGAGGAGGAGCATTTGAATTTGAAGGGAGTAAGCGAGGGGTTAGAGAAACCGAGAGAGATGCCTCTCTGGCATAAGGGGGTGGTGAAGGCGGGGAATGTCGTGGGAGGGCGTCGGAGGATGTTGGAAGAGGAAAAGGCTAGGGCTTCCATGGATGTTAGTAAAATAGGCAGACAAAGAAACAAAGGTCGATCAACAAACTGGTACTACTAGTAGTAGGTACGCGTCGCAATGGCCTATTAGGAGGGGAATGGTTCCGAAAGAGAAACTGCTGCCTCTCTGGTGGTGGACCACGTGCCTTGATTTCTAATGCTTGGTTTTTCAATTCCACGAGCACGTTGCAAGTTTGCGACGTGCTTGAGGGAGACTATATTACAAGTGGATTCATCTATTATATATAAAAGAGATGGCTACCAAGTCAACTGAATTGACATGCGACCAACTCGGACTACGTAAAAGCCGCCTATAATGAATTTAAATTGCTAACCTAGTGTAATGATGTGCCAAATTTTCATTTAGAGCATCTCGGAGGGCTCTATAATTGGAACACAAAGGCATATATTATTTTTTAATAAAAAATATATAGCTAAAAAACTCTCATTGATATCTTTATAATAAGACTAATATTCAATAGTTTTAAAAATAATTTTAAATTACCATTTTTCTAATTTAAAACATCAAAATTATATTACATAAAATAAAAATAAAATATTTAAAATAATTTAAATAATTTAATATTAGACTTATTTTAAACATCTCAATGAGAGGTATTATTTTTATTAAAAATTAATTAGTAAAACTAATTATATATTCAGTTTAATTAATTAGATTATTTAATAATGGATATAGATGAAATTTAAATTTTCGGATTAAGTTTTTATAGGGCAAAATTAATATTTTCAAAAGTTAAATAATATTGGAGCTGGAGCCCCATTTGGAGCACAATTGGAGCTTCAATTTTGGAGCTCCATTAGAGCTGCGCATAGAAGTTTCGCATCAACATGTTTTACGGACTATAATGCTGGAACATGTCCACAGAGTCGCTAGGCCTCGTTAAGTTTTGAGTTTAGTAATCTCCCAAACTAATTTAGGAGCTTTTGAACTACTTCAGTAACTAAATATTTTTTTATTTTTTTTATATCTAATTAAGTTTACTCTCTAAAAAATTAAGATTAAAAAATAAAACTAAACAGAGCTTAATCTCAAACTAAACATAGCCTAAAATTCCGACGATTATCTAGTAAATTAAACGTAACAAATCACTTAATATATATATATATATATACATATATATATATATAATAAATACAGACAAACCCTCATTAGATCTTCCTTGGCTGTTGACTCTGGACTCCATTGTTAGACAATGGCGATTTCATTCTAGAAACCAAAAATACTCGCATCCAGTTACACTCAACAGTAGGCCGTATAATGAAATATTTATACTTATTTGACCAGTCCACGAGGGAGAATAGCATCCCATATCGAGACCTATCAAACAAATTACTGTAAATTGAAACCAACTCTCATTCACAATATGCCAAAACTTTCAAAGAACATAGAGGAACAAATAACAATATATGGATGGGAGAAACAAAGATATAAAACTGGTTATTCACAGATCAAAATTTATTCCCTCATTGGTGAAGGGAAAAGGGTAAGGTATACAAATTAGCAATCCCAGAAGTAAAACTATAACTCCAAGGCCGATGTACTTGTTCTCAGGTTCTGTGATCTCCTCAGCAAGAGGAGCAATAGGGCCCCTTTGTAAAAAGAATATCAATGCTACCCAATAGAATGCTATATCATTGAAAAGAGATGATATTCCAAGTAATGCGAGAGCAAAACCAGTCAACCGCGCAGATGCCTGTCAAGTATTAGGTAGTTTTCCATCAGTAGGAATATTAAACCACAATATAAGAAGGCAAGCAGAAAAGGATCTGCATAAGAACACAAACTCTTTTTAATTGATGACTTGGACAAGCAATAATAGTAAATTGGCTTATACCAATATTTATGATCCATAAGAGACAGTATATTCAACTTTTGCAGCTAATAAGATATGAATAGACTAAATTGTGTAGAAATGCTTTTCTTACGTGTATACTTGCTCCAATCCAATAGGCAGGAAAACCATGTGAAGGATCAAACAAGTTTGGGGAAGAAAATTATGATCCGATGTCATAGATGTCACAAGTCAATCTTCAGCCAAGATTGTACTAAGATAATCTGTCTATTAGATACATCTAGTTGGCTATCTGGATGCTTTACAAGTGTTAAGCTTAAGATTTCTGCAAATATAGTATCCATCTGACTGAACTTTTTTTTTTTCATAAAAACTGATGTTCACAGGCAGTAATCAAAGGAGAAGAAATAGTATGGATGGAAGTCAGCTCAATTGGCACAAGGCAGGGGGATACAAAAAGCAGAGGAATCCTGTCAGGTATTCGTCAAAAAACTCTAGGATGTAAGTCGTTAAAAGAATGATATTCGTTAGCTAGCAGTAATGAAAAGTACAGTATCAAAGAATTGATATTTAAAGGCCAATATAGTGAGTGTACATAAGCATGCCAGCAACCAATAGTGAACCCAGGTTTTCACCATGAAGACAAACAAAATCACAATTTCTTCTTCCTTTTTTTGACAAATTTAATCTAGAAACAGTTGAGCATCCTCTCTACAATCTAGCCAATGATCTTTCTTGTTTAATAAAACTTTTCCTGAGTTCCATGACATCTATCAGAGGTCCAAGATGAATAGATACACATTTTGTCATTCAATTAGACTAGGGAAACCTTTATGTATTACTTCAAATTTCGTTTTAATCTCAATAAAGTGATAAACATAAACAAGAATAATCAAACTACGAAAGCATGCACGTAGAACACATAAAAATAGATGTTCCGGTAAGCATGCCCTTCAGGTTCTCAAAGTTGATTTTGTACCTTTCTTCCCCATAAAGCAAATGCTATTCGACCACCATCAAGCTCCCCTGCAGGAATGCTATTTATAGCATTAATTAGGAGACCTGCCCAGGCCCATAAAACCAGTGGATTGATAGATAACGGAGATCCTTCTTTCAGAATGTCTCCAAGAATAAGCTTCGCTGAACACCCAAACAAAAAAGACACATAAGCCTTGAATCTGATATTCATTTCCTCAACAATATTTATACAAGGATGTTACTTGAATATTATACTTGGAACAACAAAACTATGCAAATTTTATCGATTACCTGGAAATGGATCTAATTATTGTTTTAACTGAAGCACTCTAGATGATCAAGAAAAATATGCTAACTTACAAGATTAATAGGCTGGAAAGACAGAAACCAAGATAAATAGAAAAGGCTTAAGGAATCAAATGCTCATTTTGTACCTGCCAAGCTCCTGTTTCAGAAAGAAATAAACATGAACAGCTCAAAGAGGGTAGTTATGGTGCTTGTATAATCTGCTAATAAGCAGTACAAATGGATAATATACATGATGGTGTTTGTCAGGAAGAAGACATGATGCTTGTAGAGTCCTATTTCACTTTCCCCAACTTCTATGAATTGAGGGATTGAGTTATGAAGGAAAATAATCACGCTTGGAGATAATTGTGTAAGATATCTGAATTCTCTGACATGCAAGTTAGAACATTGAATTGTATGCCAAAAAAACCCTGGTAGAAGAAACCCAATTCTGCACAAGCAGACATAGAGATTCATTGATGTGCATGTACACACACATAAATGTGTCTGAACACTCTGAACACTCAAAATATACAAAATTTGACTTACCAATGCCTCCAGCAAGAAATGATTCATGAAAGACTCCAGGGTCAACAACAACACCAACACCACCGATGGGTGGTAAGAAGAAACCTAACAGCAGAAGCAGAAGACCGATAGAGAATCCAGCCAAGGGTCCAGCAGCTGCCAGCTTGAGAAGGTCCTCACGATTGGCAACAATATTAACTATTCTTGT
This sequence comes from Typha latifolia, assembly GCF_019914945.1. Classification (NCBI taxonomy): domain Eukaryota; kingdom Viridiplantae; phylum Streptophyta; class Magnoliopsida; order Poales; family Typhaceae; genus Typha; species Typha latifolia. The sequence continues at coordinate 20,958 of NC_133087.1, read as the reverse complement.
AATTGCGCCAAAAGATCCTATCTGCAAACATTTCACAATTTTATAGTACCTAAATAAGAAGAGACCCATAACAACTTTCATCTGCAATTGTCCTTGCAAAGAAAATAACAAAAGTGAAAAGCAAGAAGAGAGATCATAACAAAGCTATATAATGCAAAGGAACATCTGAAAGTCAGGAACAATATATATTCCCTAATAAGAAATACCCGCATTCTCAAATTCCACAGTAAAAGTACATTTTAAATTGTTCTTAAACATGACACTTTGACTGAAGACCATCTGTTCTATTGTAGGAAGACTGAGTACTGGATCTCACCTGCCAACTAGGAACAAAATATGGCACTCCCAGCTTGATTCCACTATCTCTAGCAACTAGAATATGGCCAATTTCATGGAATCCTAAAACAAGTGCAGTTACCAATGCTCCTGGAAGACCATCTTTCAGCAGTTCAAGATTATCAAATATAGATCTGCCAGAACATATGTAAGCATGAATAACCTCAAAGTCATCAAGATTATCTAATAGCAAAGAGAAAGCTAAAAGTACCAGTAAGAGCTAGTAACAACTTGTGCTAGATAGGAAAAAATGCAGTAACAAAAGTTACATGGCATATAAAACATAAAGAATCTTGACCAACAGAGGTTCCTTCACAATGCCTAGTGCTTCTTGTACAAGATCAAAAGTTTGTATTTTTCATCTTAAATGGTCCCTAACTTGTTCCATGGAGGTCATTCGTCTCGTTAAACTCATTCCATTTTCTCACAGAACCCAAGTTGTTTATGATAAATTAATCTTTTCAAGAGGTATTTAGTTGTCAGATAGATGACAGAGGAAAGACCATGTGAACTATGTGGCATTAATTTAGCATAATAAAACACAATTTAAGCAACAAGCATCAATCACTTTATATTATGGTAATGTGCAATATTGCATCTCATTCTAAGTTTCTAACTTCCCATCACATAAATCATTCTTGTTGTTGCTGGAGGTACACATACCTCTGCATCCAGTGGCAAAAAACGAAGCAAACAATATACTAGAACTGTTTTACTAATGAAAGGAAAAAATTAGCAATGGAAGTGACAAACAAAAAGGATAAACAGTTGAGAGAAACCTCATACAGCAAGTTGGATTGTAGCGCAGGTACATTTCGAAGAAGTAGAGTGAAGATTGTAACAAATCCAAAAGCACCTGCAGCAAACCATTCTGGAACGGCTGCACATTCGGATACATCTCAGATGTGTCAAAAGTCAAAACCAGCCAAAGATATTAGGTAAAAACTTCAAACTGTGCTCGTCTTCCACAGATATTAGCTTAACCAGAAACATAGATAATAAACCAACTCAGCCACAAATCCAGAAATAGATACAAAAGATGATATCTAGATTAAGATAAAAATAAGTGAATCTTTTTACCAGTAGAATCTGGCTGCAATGTTTGTCTAGGCACCACTACAGCCACCGGTTTATCATCTTCTGGATTTATGAGAAGAAAAAACTTGTATTGATCCCCGAATCTATCCTGTGAATTAGAAATTCTGGAAAGTTAATAATTATCCATAAATTATCCTGCTTCTCATTTAAGAATGAAAGAGACAAGTTCACATACCTGCAGCCGCTTTGTAATCTTTTCAAAACTCTTAGCTGCCTTCCCCCGGAGATTCCCCTTAAAAAGTACTCCTCCCTGAAGAGAGAAAAGGAATGGAACTAATCAAGTTAGTCTGTTGTCCTTCACAAATGGTGCATGGGGAGATCAGGCAATTCTTTTACTCAATCAAAGCATTTGATAGAAGAAAAAGTTGTCATTTTAGTTGACACAAGAACCTAAAGATATCAACAAAAGAAAAAGTACCACAGATGTAAGAAATAAATAGGGCTGTTAACATTTCTTTGCTAATATCCTTGGCTGGAAGTGTGGAACTGATGCAGATTCTGTTAGAATATACAGCACAAGATAACATACTTAATTCATGCTTTACATTACTTTATGATGTCTGGCAGAAACAAAATAAATGGTTAATGATAATGATAAAAATAAGTCACCAAGGAAATAGCATTTTGATTGGAGAAAAAGGAACTTCGGACGGATAAAATTATTTTGCCGACAGTTATGCGCAAGCATGTAAAATAGTTCTCTTCAATACAGTATAATAAAAAATAGGAAGTCCTGTACTTGAGCCAGCAGATGATCCATCTACCCAAATGGTAACCTAGTCAAATTGTGCGTCATCAGAAGCTTGGCTAGGGGATGACATGACCAAAATCCTTTGGCCCTCAATGGTATTCATGGCAAGTAAATTAATTTGTACATGTGAAGAATTACAAATAAATCATTTTGGCCTGATAAATCATAAGGAGGCCCAGATGCAAAGTACAGTAGGTTAAAGATTCTTCATGATCATGGGTGTAACTGTAGCATATTGGTATCAACTTGCTTAATTGAACTACTGATAATAAGGAATAATTATATACAGCTAAAACAACTGCAAATGATGTTTGATCAGATAATTGCAATCTTCAAGCTGATGCTTTCTTATACTAAGATCTATTTATACCAGAAGTTTTCCTTTCTCCCAAAAATTCAAAAAGAATCAGAATGAACAGTGATTCTTATTAAATTTATGGTGAAACTCAACGAGGGTCCTCGTTTCTATTCTAACAAAGGCATTAAAAATGGAACTGTAGTCACGCATCATGGATGCACTATGTACACATTATAATTAGAAGTCCCCTCACATATTCATGGAACTAAGACTGTTAATAAACTAGCTTGTTGTATCTAGTTCATGAATACGACATATGGACGTGTCAAAAGGATGTAAGTACTTATATAGGAAAGACAATATGCAAGTAAATAATGAGGTGAAATGGCAAATATTCACCTCATAAGGCTCCTGGCTGGTCACAAAAAATGTGTCGAAACCGAAAACTTGGTCTTTAAGCATATCAATTGTGGCCTTTGGAATTCTGATTGGTTCATCAAGCTGTTGCTGTAGTTTATAGAAATTCAGATCATAAGAAATATTAAATAACTTAGAAGAAAGAAAATGTTGAAAAAGAAGCACAGAATGACATGTTTAATCCATTTCTTTATTCAGTTTGCACTTGAAGAAAATGATTGCTACGAGAATATTTCACCTGCATTCCAGGCAAAGGAGAACCACTCACAACAACAAATTCATCATCTTTCTCCTGTGATAGGGAAATTTATACGTTAGATAACCCATAAGCATTTATTACTCCATCTAACACCAGGAAAACAGTCAAAGCCATCCGAGAAATTCTTGGTATACCTTCAAGCTATCCTGAGTGGAAGAATCTTCCTTGGTACTATCAAATGTGTCACCAAGATTCAGCGAATCTTTGCTATCAGGTTCATCCTTGTTCTGGTGTAGCATGGTAAGAAATATCTAATTATGATATGAGGACTGCTACACAACACGGGCCTAAGAACAGACTACCAATCAAGAAAACGGTATGGAAATACTCATATTACCCTACAGATGCTGTTAATAGCTAGTAGTTACCTTATCTGAAGTTGAATTTAACTCAAGAAGCGCGTTATCTTGTGCAACATCATCGGCTGGGCGGGAGGATGTTGCATCTCCAAATGTTTCCTTTTCCTGCAAAACAGCTTGGATGCCTATGATAGGAGCAACTAAGCAAATACGGAAACTCGCTCGGCGCTCGGATAGCTGCTGATGGTTATACAGTGTGATAGGAGAAGTAGAGAAGGAGACACGGAATGATTCCAAAAAAGGTAATCCGTCTTCAGCTTGGATAGCTGTACAGTAGGATCCGTATGATCTAAATACTATCCTCTCTTCTCTTTGTCCCGAGGATAAGATTTCACTTCCGCAAGGTTATATTTACTTTAAAGGGCATTATATTTACCTTTTCTTCATTGCCTTCTGGCTCCGTCTCTGTCACTGCCCTGCAAGAAAACCTTCGCTCGCTTGACCTTAATTGGTAGCGGGGATCGAAGAAGGAATCAAATAAACAAACGACTTCCCTGTTAGAATAAACACGAAAAGAAGAAAGAAAAGGAACGAAGCAAGGAAAGGATAGAAGAGAAGACCTTCGGGGGGTAATTGGGAAGGAGCATCTAATGGGACTCGTGGAGGGAATCCTCGCCGTAGGAATAAGGAAAGGACGGGAGCGGAGATTGCAAAAGCAGCAATGAAGGCATTCTGAGACGGGAGAGATATGCCGGATGGCAGCCGAAGGGAAGCTCATGACTCCGCCCTCTTTGGTTGCAAGACCTGAAAAGAACAAACGCCTCAACGCAGCTACAAATTAAATACGAAACCGCAGCTCAAACTCAATATTCATCTCATTTCTATGTTAGTTGGTTGCCTCGCAGCGAATAGAGGGAGGGAGAGAGGGGAGTGCAGATAGAGAGAGGAAAGAGTTGCATCACCTTATCTTCCCTATCCAATAAACGACAAGAGACCCGGGGGGGGTGGGGAGGAATAGTGTCGAACATTATATTATTCGATCCAGATCCCCGCTGCTGCCTCGTCTTACGAAATATCAACCTGTGCTAAAAAAGAATATACCCGCCCCTGCGGCCCGATGAAGCCCATTTAGAAAAGTACATTACTTATTAAGGTTATGATTTGGGCCGGCCTTTTTAAGAGAGTTTGTGGAGGCCTTATATATTTGCCAGGCTTTGATTCTTTCGGTCTTGCTCTTTAAAAGTGCTTTTAAGAACCTTAGTACTTATTAGTTAATTAAGGAAATTCTGGACCAGAAATAAATAGTACGTGAAGCTGTTAGGTCAAAGGAAGTAATGCTGTCCTTCTAATTTTTGAAGGACACATGCATTAGCAATATTTCCGAAGTAGATCTGTAGATGTGCTAGATATTACTTTTCACCTTTGATAACTCCCACAATATTCAAATATAAATATTTGGTTCAAAGGAGTATTTTAGTCCTAGTTTTATATAATTCTACATCAGCTTAGAGGCGAAATCCACGTTTTCATTTGTTTGGGTTACACTTACATGAGAGTAGATTATATATTATGGGGATAGGAAGTTAATTTGTTTGGCAAGTACAGTATGAAATTGAAAAAAAAAAAAATATATATATATATATATATATATATAATAAAGGCAGAAGATCTAATGCCGACAAGAATCCTGTAACTGTGGCTGAGCAGTGGAGGCTGCTGATGTTGTATAGACTATGAGCGAGGGGCGGCCACCATTAATTCCATGACTAGTGATGTCAATAAAACACAATCATCACTGCTGCAAACTGCCGAATTCTATCGTCCTCATTCACCTGCTAGGTCCTCATTCTTCTCCCTGTCCGTCTATAATTTACTCTTGTTTGGTCTACTTTTTTGGTATGTATCGTTGTGCCTATGAGTCATCGTTAACGTTGCTCGTATCGCGAAAGGAGCCGGTGTTGTCGGCGGCAGTGCTCCACAGGAAATTGGCGTAGTTGGCAGCATGAATTGTGTTGTCCGGCTCCACGGCCATGGCTTCTAAGAATGTCTCTTCCGCTGACCGCAGATCCCCCTTCGCTAACCACAGAAACCTTGCGTACCGACTCAATGATTCGGCGTCCACTGGCTCCACCCGCACTGCTCTCTTGAAGTAGCTCTCCGCTCTAATACACAAGAGATAGTCCAAGGTAGATTCATAAAACATCCATCTTTTTATGAGATTACACGATTCCCAATAGACAATTCCTACATCTATAAGCACAGACTAGAATAAAATGGATCACCTGTCGTGGTCGTGGAGGACGAGATAGAGGAATTCGGCGAAGTTGGAGAGGAAGAGTGAGTTGTGGGGCTCTTGGGATACTGCCTGTTGGTACATGAGCTCCGTCCGCAAGTAGTCCGAGCAGTGGTCTGCTTCCAGCTCCACTCTCACGGGCGCCACCAGTTGCATTAACGTCTCCGGATCCATCAGCATCTCATCCCTCGTGGTCGACTGCATTCTGGAAGCTTCCTCCACTATCCTGTTCCAGATCATCGCAACCTCCTCCTCCATCGTCAGCTCTAAGGTGCCATCCCTTACACCTCCTTTATCTGGACGGATCCCATCGGGAAGGATCGTACACCTTCTGCTGCCGTAGGACGAAGATGACCCATCTGGTCGGCCGTCGTCCGTCGCCCCTGCCACCGGCCGGATCTTCCCTCCGCCGCCCCCTCCTATTGAGAATGTCTTGATGGACGACTGATCGAATCTCGCCTGCCGGTGTTCCACGGCTGCGGAGGCGGCGACGGTGGGCAATCTGGGCCGCGTGGGCGGATTGGGCGAGGCGACGGCAGCGGAGTAGACGGAGAAGTTGGCGAGGAGGAGCATGAGGGAGACCATGAGGGTCGGGGTGCAGGAGAATATGTGCTGGAAGAGCCAGACGAAGGAGGCGTGCATCTCGTGCTGGACGCGCGCGACGACACCCTGGAGATGGAGGTCGTCGTCCACAAGGTCCCCCCGCATCCGGAGGGCGAAGCTCTGGAGCTCGCGGATGATGAACACCATGGAGGAGAAGGCCTTCTTCACCGAGCAACACGCCGACTCGCCCGCGTCCCTGAATTCGTCCCATTGCACCTCCTGCTTCTTCATCTTCTTCCGCTTTATGATCCGCAAAGACAGGGGGATGTCCACGCTGCTGGCTTTCCGCTCCACGCTCAACGGGAAGTCCGCAGTCTCCGGCAATGGCTGCTCCGCTTTTCTCGAGAGGGGCGATGGGGGAGACGGATGGGATACACCACCAGGACCGCTGCTCTCCGCGCCTTGCTGGAGCTTGAGCTTGAGGTCTAATTCCTGAAGCTTCCTAATGAATGCCTCATCCTCTTCGTTGGAATTAGAAGCCCTCAACTCCATGTCCTTCCTTCGTCTCCCTCTTGGAAACTCCGAAGGCCACCGAGTCCTCCATAACTCGGACTTGTCTCCTAAGAAAGGCGACCGATGGTTGAGGGCCGGATCGGATCCACTCCTCTCAGAAGAAAGAGATGATATATTAACGGAATTAGCGAAGAAGGTGGCTTGACATGAAGAGGACAGGGCGTGGGCGGTGATGGTAGCGGTAGGGCATAGCTGTGACCAATGCAAGCATGTGCCGGTGAACTGAACTGCCATCTCTGTCCGCCCACCCTCCCAACTACCTAGATCACATAAAAAGAAAAGAAAAAGAAAAAAGGAAGAGAATTAATTAGCTAGACTGTCTTGAAATTAAGGAGCTAGCAAGATCTGCATCTTGTCATGATATAAGTCTGGTCTTCCGACCATATTTTTTTTATCAAGCGCTCCTGGAGCAGGGGGAAGAGAGAAGTCCAACAGTGCTAAGAAATCTCACAGATAATTTGAGGTCGGGATATGGTGTGCCTTTGTTAATTAAGACCTCTCATGAAGCAAGCAAGTGCTAGCTGCGGCTGCCTCACCAGCTCAGGTATGCAGGCTCATCTCATTTCCTTTCTAACCTTGACGATGTCGCTAAAGCCACTTCTCTTATATAAACCACACAATGCTTTGAAAAGTAAGTTGGTACCAACACACAAAGTATACTTCTACCAGATAAAGAAAGAAAAAGTAATACCCCACTGGATACGAAAATATCTTCGGGTGTGGGATATTTATACCGGTGCAGGGCATCAGCCTATCTGATCAGTTTTTCTTATCTCTGCCCCGAGATGATGAAATCACTAACTGGATCCGGCCGTTGCACAAATCTTAAAGACCATAAGCATAAGGCAACCTTACCCATGAGGGCATGATCATTAACAGTGAG